>NW_027507784.1:262750466-265150466 GCF_037356315.1 Lithobates pipiens | reverse complement strand
GCAGCCTCATCAGTGCAACCTCATTAGCGCACATCAGTGAATGGGGAAAAATTACCTCTTTGCAAAATTTTATAACAAATTATGAAAAATATTTTTTTTCAAATTTTTTTCAATTGTTTAGCAAAAAAAAAACTGTGGTGATTAAATACCACTAAAAGAAAGCTCTATTTGTGTGAAAAAATATGTCATATGAGTACAGTATAACATGACCGCGCAATTGTCATTCAAAGTGTGACAGCGCTGAAAGCTGAAAATTGGCCTGGGCAGGAAGAGGGTAAAAGTGCCCAGTAGGCAAGTGGTTAAGCTAGAAAACACTAAGCCCCTGTACACACGGTCGGACATTCTGCCAACCAAATTCATTGGATTTTGTCCGACGGATTTTGTCCGACGGATTGTGTCCGAAACTGTTGCATACACACGGTCGGACCAAGTTGTCGGAATTTGCGGTTGCCAAGAACACGGTGACGTAAGCCGTGTACGGCGGGACTAGAAAAGGGAAGTTCAGCACCACATCCGGCACCCTTTGGGCTCCTTCTGCTGATCTCGTGTTAGTAGAAGTTTGGGGACAGACGATTCGCGTTTTTCAGATTAGTGATTAAGATCGCTACTGCTCTTCGGTTTCTGCTTGTCTTTGCGTATCTGATAATCAGTGCGTGCAGTCATTAAGTATTTGTTTCTCATTGTGGACTATATCTTGGTATAGTAGGTTTTGAAAGGCATTTTCTCGTATCGTCTTCCAGGACAGCCTCTGAGATATAGGGCTCCTCCCTCCGGGACAGGAAACATGTCAACCCAATCAAATAAAAGGTGTGGTCCTCCAGGCCCTCCTCAGTTTTTGTGTTTCCTGCCGGACGGGAAGGAGCACGTCGGAACTAGTAGGGGAGCTCCTTCTTCTCAGGGGTTGTCCTGGGGGGAGCACCTGGTGGACCTGGCCCTTAGCACCCCTCGGTCCGTTCGGAGGGAGGAGAGGGTAGCTATCAGTCCCCGCTGCCATTAAAAACGTTCGGAGTGAATGAGACCCCGATGGGCGGCAATCTCCCCCTATATAGCGCTAACCGCTCGTACCTGGTCGGTCGGATGGCGGGCGAGAGACGTTCGGATCCAATGGCTGGCGTTCGGGTACTGTAAGCGGTGCGTTCGTAAGGAACACACGGCATGAGGGGCGAAGTTTTTGCGTTCCGGCATCCGGAAGTGGGAGAGACGCACTTCCGCCGGATTCGCGTCATCAGGGGGCGCCGCAGGACCTGTTCCAGTCCTTTGGGCGCAGAGGTGTGGCTACAGGGTTGCCTGGAGCGGTGTGAAGGCTCAGGGAGACTGAATGAGACACTGGAATCATGGAGGGCGCAGTTGTGCAAGTGGACTCCGGTTCGACAGGCTCCAGCACCTCTCAGGTAAGCTTGGTGAAGGCAGACCAGGACTTGCACTGGGGGGTGGAGGGGTCACTTTGACCTTAGTACCCTCCCGGGGTGGGGAACCTGCTGGTGAGGGGGGCACTTCCTAGGCAAACCCTAGAAGCACAGTGGTGTGGTCAGGGGTGGTATTTTAATGGGACCCTGTTTTTCTTTGTTTTTAGGTCAAACGGGACAGAGCCCAGATACCTTTGCCCAGAAGGAAATGTGCCGTGTGTGGGGCTAAGTTAGGCACCGGTTGGGAGAAGCCGCTCTGCCAGGATTGTGTCAGTAGCCTGGTGAAAGAGGACTCAGTGGCAGCTTGCCACAAAGTTTTGACATCCGTAAATGAAATAACATCCACCTTCCAGTCATTCAAGAGCATGATGGATAGGATGCAGGGTCCTTTTGTCTCTTTACCCAGGGCCGTGAGTATGCCCTCCTTGTCTGAACCAAGTCAGGAGGAGGAGGTGGATAAGGAGAGGTTACCAAGGTCATTAGCCTCCTTTAGGACAGAGTCTACTTCTGAGTCAGAGGGGGAGGAAGAATCCATTAGATCATCCAGATACAAGCTGTCTTTGGACGATGTGGGTGACCTCCTCAAGGCAATATATGACACTTTGGATATCAGGGAAGAACAGGTCCAGCTTTCAAAACACGACATGATGTATCAGGGGTCAAGTGTACTGAAAGACAGGGTATTCCCCGTCCATAAATCACTGATTGAGGCGATTCTGCTGGAGTGGGAACAACCGGAAAAAATTTAAAAAATTTCAGGTAGCCTTAAAAGGAGGTTCCCTTTTGAGACGGATGCGGTGCATCCCTGGAACAAAGTTCCCAAACTTGATGCTCCCTTGGCCAAAGTCTCTAAAAAGACAGATTTGGCCTTTGATGATATGGGTTCTCTCAGGGATCCCATGCATAAGAGGGGAGACATGCTGCTTAAGAGGGCCTGGGATGCCTCTTCCATTGGGCTTAAACCAGCCTTAGCAGCTACCTGTGTGGCCAGAAACTTAGAGTGTTGGCTTACACAGTTACAATCGCATATTTCAGCGGGCACTTCCAGGCAACAGCTGTTGAAGTCCTTTCTGCTACTATTCAAGACAGTGGGGTTTTTGGCCGATGCCTCTGCAGAATCAGTCAAATTGGCTGCTAGATCTGCCGCATTAGTGAACGCTGCCAGAAGGGCCATTTGGCTTAAAACCTGGACAGGCGACACAGCTTCGAAATTGAAGCTATGTGGGTTACCCTTTTCAGGGGACCACTTGTTCGGGCCCGGCCTGCAAGAGGCGTTAGAGCGCACGCAGGATAGGAAGAAAGCTTTCCCAGAAAAGAAAGCTGAAGGAAAGCGCTTTTTTCGAGGCTCTAAGCAGAAGAACCTGCAGGAAAGGGAGGTTCGCCCCAAAAAACATTGGTCGGGTCACAAGGGAAGGGGCAGAGGAGGAATCTTATTCAATCTTCCTTAACCCTCCCCTAAAACCCAGTGACTCCTGTGCCCCGGTGGGAGTAAGGCTGGGGAAGTTCCTTCCACAATGGGATACTTCAACCGAAAGTCCGTTCATACGAGATGTAATAAGGAATGGCTACAGGTTGGAGTTTGGTTCAGTTCCCCTCCCGAATTTTCAGGTAACCAGGTTACCAAGGGACCGAGAGAAGGCAAAGGCTCTGGGTCTTCTTCTGGGGATCTGGTGGACCAAGAAGTACTGGTGCAGGTGCCTCCAGAGGAGCGAGGCTTGGGGGTTTACTCCCACGTATTCGTGGTAAAGAAATCTTCTGGGAAATTCAGGCTGATACTGAATCTCCGCCCCCTGAACAGGTTCATAAAATACAAGCGGTTCCATATGGAGTCAATCTTCTCGGTAACCAAGTATCTGTTTCAGGGTTGTCACATGGCCACCGTGGATCTCAGGGATGCATATTTGCATATCCCGATTCATCCGGAGTCCCAGAGGTTTCTCAGGTTGGCGGTGAGGATGAACACGGGAGTGGTACACCTCCAGTTTCGAGCTCTCCCTTTTCAGGCTTTCGGCCTCGCCAAGGATCTTTACAAAGGTTCTGGCAGAGGCGATGGCCCCGTTAAGGTTCAAGGCTATAACAGTGATTCCATATCTGGACGATCCACTGTTTATAGCTCAGTTGGCCCAACAGCTGCAGAAGGACGTGCAGGAGGCCTTGGGTTTCCTGCACTCACTGGGGTGGCTGATAAACCAGGAAAAATCCCAGTTGACCCCCTCACAGGAAGTCCTGTATTTAGGATACAGGATCTCTTCGGTGGAGATGAGGGTGTTTCTTCCTGCGGAGAAGATCAACAAGCTAGAGCAGGCGGTAGCCCAGCTTCAATCAGGTCGGGAAGCTCAGATCGGGGAGGTTATGAGAGTCCTGGGATTGATGACATCATGCTTTGCAGCGGTGGCCTGGGCAAGGCATCATCAGCGCCCTTTGCAGAGACTTATGCTCCATGATTGGGATGGCAGGGAGCAGAGCCTGGATCAGGTTATGCCCCTATCTTCTGCCGTCAGGAGGTCTCTGTGGTGGGGGCGGGCCCAGGTCAACCTGGACAAGGGTCTTCCCTGGTCTCCACAAGCTACGGTGGTGGTCACGACCGATGCCAGTGCGCTGGGTTGGGGTGCCCACCTAGAGGGAATCTTAGCCCAAGGAACCTGGTCGAATGTAGAGGCAGGTCGTTCCTCAAACCAGGAGCTTCTGGCAGTTTGGAATACTATAGAAACCTTCCAGTCCCAGTTACAGGGCAGGGATCTGCAGGTTCAGTCAGACAATGTGGCAGCAGTAGCTTATCTGAACAAGCAAGGGGGAACCAGAAGCCCCGCGCTGCAGGCTATTGCGGACAGAATCTTCTGCTGGGCCAAGAAGAACTTGTCCTCAATATCAGGCATTCATCTGAAGGGAACTCAGAATTTGCTGGCCGATTTTCTCAGTCGGCAGAAGATAGGCCAGGACGAGTGGTCCCTCAACAAGGAAGTGTTCAAGGAGATTGTGTCATGCTGGGGAAGGCCAGAAATAGACCTATTTACAACAGAAAGCAAAAGGAAGGTGACACAATTTTTTTCGGTTCACCCACAGGATCAGGCCAGGGAGATAGACACCCTTGCCAATCCATGGCAGTTGGGGCTGTGTTATGCCTTCCCTCCTGTAAGGATGGTGGCGGAGGTTCTGCAGAGGTTCCAGTTGGAAGCTACGGACCTCATTTTAGTGGCTCCTTTTTGGCCAAGGAGACCTTGGTTTGCCAGCATAAAGAAGTTGGCTGTTCATCCTCCGATATTGCTGCCAGTCAGGGAGGATTTGCTTTCCCAGGGGCCTATTCTGCATCCTCAGATAGAGAGACTCAAGCTTGCGGCCTGGTATCTGAGGAACAGATCTTAAGATCACAGGGTTTTTCAGAGAGAGTGGTTAAGACCTTGTTAGAATGCCGTAAACCAGTAACTAGAGCGATTTACGCCAAGATAGGGAAAAGGTTTAATTCCTGGTTGCGAGAACAGGGGATTGCACGTCCCGGGGGCCCGGCAGTCCTAGATTTTCTGCAAGCAGGGGTAGAGCTGGGCCTCTCTATCAGCACCCTAAAGATACAGGTGGCGGCCTTAAGTGTTTTCCTTCAGTCCTCTCTCCAGCAGAATCCTTTTGTCAAGAACTTCTTCAAGGCTTTGGCTAGATCCAGGCCTGTGAAGATGAAGACCTGTCCTACTTGGGATTTGTCCTTGGTCCTTAGGGCTTTGACCCGAGATCCATTTGAGCCCTTAGAGAAAGTGTCACTTAAGTGGATGGTACTAAAAACTGTTTTTTGATAGCGACCACGTCAGCTAGAAGGGTCGGTGATCTGCAGGCGCTCTCGGTCAGAGAGACATTTTTGTTAATTCTAGATTCTAGGTAGTGCTTAAGACTGACCCTAGTTTTCTCCCTAAGGTTGTGTCCACTTTTCATAGGACACAGGATATTATTTTACCAACATTGTTCTCAGCCTCAGGCGGAGATGAGGCGAGATCTTTACATTTGTTAGACGTCAGAAGAAGTCTATTAATTTTTTTAGAAGCCACTAGGGTCTTCAGGAAGTCAGACTCACTTTTTTTTTTTTTTTTCGGGCGCCCGCAAGGGCTGCAAGGCGTCCAAATCATCTATCTCCAGGTGGATACGAATGGCGATAGTTAAAGCCTATGAATTAGAGGGGAAGCAGGCTCCCTTAGTTAAGGCACACTCTACCAGGGCGGTTTCCGCATCATGGGCAGAGAGGGCTGGAGCCTCTCCGGAGGAGATCTGTAAGGCAGCAACGTGGTCCAGCTACTCTACGTTTGCAAGACATTACCGTCTTGATTTATGGTCTGATAAAGAGCAGACTTTTGGACGAAAGGTCCTCCAGGCAGTGGTCCCGCCCTGACAAGGTGAGCTCCTTGCTTATCATCTCAGAGGCTGTCCTGGAAGACGATACAAGAAAACCGGAGTTAGACTTACCGGTAACTCTTTTTCTAGGAGTCTTCCAGGACGGCCTGGTTTCCCACCCAAAGTTGTTTAAGTTGGACTAAGTGGTGAGGATGTGTACTAACGTGATTGTTAGTGTGTTATGTCTTTCAGAGCCTTCCGGCGGTTCTTGGAGTAAAACTGAGGAGGGCCTGGAGGACCACACCTTTTATTTGATTGGGTTGATGTGTTTCCTGTCCCGGAGGGAGGAGCCCTATATCTCAGAGGCTGTCCTGGAAGACTCCTAGAAAAAGAGTTACCGGTAAGTCTAACTCCGGTTTTTTTATTGTCTGCTTGCTTCTGCTATTCAGGTCGTTCTTTCAGGCCTTGCTGTTTATCGGTGCTTTCTGCTGTCCGTTCTGACCAGCCGACCGCTTTGAAATTATGTTTCGTCTACGTACTCGTCGTAGAGTTTGTGCTGTGTAGGGGCTTCGTGTTGGGGTTCTTACTTTGACACAAGCCCGGTCCATGAACAGGGAGGGGAGGCGTTTGTGGACCAAGAATTGGTTGCGCCAGCGTGACCAGTTCTCGCACATGCCTTTGCTCTGTGAGATCCGCGAGAATAATCCTGATGATTTCAGGAATTATCTCCGGATGACGGACCCCTGTTTTTCACCGTCTGCTGGCTTTGCTGACCCCTTATATCACCAGGCAGGATACCTGCATGCGGCAAGCCATCACTCTGGAGCAGAGGCTCATCGCCACGTTGCGCTACTTGGCGACAGGGAGAAGCCTTCAGGACCTCAAGTTCTCTACAGGCATCTCCCCCAGGCTCTGGGGATTATTATTCCAGAGATCTGTTCTGCCATCATTCAGGTCCTGCAGAAGAACTATATGAAGGTAAGTTTTATCCTTTAACATCATATTCTATGTCATTTCATGATTGCTAATGTCTTGCATTTCTTTCCTCATTCCCTAATTACCATCATTGCAATATGCTCTAATTCATATACTCTGCCCCTTTGTCTTCAGGCATATTTGCCTCACTAACTTCCCCACCATGCTCTTCTTGGCCCATAAAACTATAGTCTAGTCACTTACCAATGTCTTTTGTCAGCTCCATAGTATTGCTTTTCCCTAAACACCCCCTAAAATGTCTAAAAATTTGACGTGTGTGCTTCAATTCATACAGAGTGAAGTTTCTTTAATTTTTGGGGTTGTGCCAAACTCATTAGTAACCCCCCTCCCCCCAACTGCTAGCTCAGCTGATAGCAATCCTCTATCTGATGACTTGACCGAACCCAATACACACTATACCTACCTTTTTGATGATCACATTTATGGACGAGTTCACCTAAGCATGTAGTGTAAGGGCCTGCCTCAATACTTTCAAATGCTATTTTTTTTAACCTATTAATTATCTTGATATGTAATAGCAGAATGTCAAAATGTGCTTCCATTTTGTTTTCTTTTTGTTATTATGACACTTCTTACCTGTCTGGTGGGCTGCCAATAGTGTAAGTAAGGAGGGGCTTCCCAAAGTATCACACATTATTTAGGCATTCAGCTCTCAATCAAGTGGAGAGGGTTACCTGTCCTAAACATCCCCCCTCATTTTTTAGCAAGGGCACATCAGATGGGGGGGATGGGGGGGTGATGACTCTCATAAGGGGACCTTATACTTTAGGCTTTAAATACTCAGTTCCCAAAATGTTATACTAATTTTGACCAAAAATGTGGGTGTCTAATCTGCTTGCAATGTTGATTTGTCAAATTAATAATTTTTGTTCTTGTTTCACTACACAGTGTCCTTCAACGCCACAGGAATGGCAGACTGTGGCCTCCCACTTTGCCAGTTTTTTTCAAGTTGTGCCTTTTTCACCAACAGTGCAAACCCAAGTTCAGAGCGAGATGAGGGGACAGTCTCTTCTTCAGATAATGTTATTATGTTGTGGGTCTGCTACACACACACCTTGTTTTTGTAACTAATGTATGTAGTGCATTACTGACCAAAATCGTGCTCATTTTCAGCACCATGGCAGGAAAATGGCATGATTGTCCAAATTTACACCTCACTGTGGGTGCTTTTTACTAAAGGCACATGCACTATGCACTACAAGTGCACTGAAAAAGTACACCTGAAACTGCACTTGGAGTGCAAAGTGGAGTTGCCTTTAGTAAATCACACTCCTTCTCAGCACAAACTAAAATTTTACTAAAAATAAATTTTTTGCGCAATGAAAAAGGAAGCCACACATTGTTGATAATTAAACTTTTTAATACAAGCACATTCACATGTGCATTTCAAAAAGGTTTTTACAACAAACCAAGAATTTGTGTGTATCAAAAACCGAGTTTAATCCAAATTTAGTTTTACTTGTTGTTTTTGTGTAAACAGGCATGTATCAAACTGTAAAATACAGAACACAGGTACTTGCAAAGTTCAACTTTGAAAAGTGAAGACAATATCAGACATGAGTATGTACAAACTGGGCTGATATTGCCTTCATCACATGGGGTGTCACCCCTGAAAAATCCAAATTTGGAAGATGCACACAGTGTGTCAACATGTGCTATCTCCCATCATGGGGGATCAATGTACATGCTTTGGAGCTGCAACCCCTTCATCTCAGCCACTTTACACAAAACACGTACATTGATCCCCCATGAAGGGAGATAGCGCATGTTTACACACTCTGTGCATCTTCCAAATTTGTAATTTCGATAAATACAACATTTTTTGTTTCAAATAGCAAAAATAAAACCCTATCTATTTTTTGGTGTTTCACACTCTCCCCAAAACATCAATGATGTTCTTCATTTTATTTTTAACATCATTGATGTTTTGCTGTATATTTTCCAAATCCCGATTGCACCCCATTATCTCCCCAATCAGGATCTGGGCACTTTCACCGGTAAAACGGGAATCTTCTTCCACATCACCTACAAAACAAAGCAAAAAAACACACCATGTAATAAAAATATGGTGACATACATTGATGAGCTTACCGGAAGCTGTGTTCTCCAACACTCACCTGTTGTGGTGACAATTTGCCCAACCTCCACGATCCTTCCTCCTCCTGCTCCTCTGTTTCTGCTTTTGGAAGTTGGCCCTCTTTGGGAGGGGTGTGGTCCCTGGTGTCCTCATACTTGCCGAGTCTTCTCTCCCCTATGAGAATGTAAACAAAGAATAATTAGCACACAGAGGGCAGAAATAGGAATCTGAAACATTGCTTGGAAGTGTTGTACAATTGTGTTTTTTGGCCGAGTTCCAAGGTGAGAACATTATTGTGGACACTTTGTTAAGCTGGAATACTTCCCTGCAGAACACTGTTTCTTACGAATGAATGAAAGCAGGAACTTGAAAGTGGCCATTTTAAAATGCACAACATGAAATCAAAGCACATGGAGCAGTATGCAAGCAAGAATAATCATATGAACACACGACAACTACTTACTTTTTTTAAGAACACGCTTGATCCTTAGGTACTGCTCATGCTCCCTCATTTTCAGGTCTGACAAGCGTTTTCTCAGTTGATCCTTGGATCGGCGTACCCCAAAATTCTTATGAAGACTCTTCACAACTTTATTCATGATCTTGGCCTTTCTGATATTTGGGTTTGGGTAAGGTCCATACTTCCCATCATAGTCGGTCCTGTTCAATATGTCGATCATCTCCAACATCTCTCCAAAAGACATATTTGAGGCCTTAAATCTTGTCTTCCTGGATCGGGACGTTTCAGGCTCCGGGCTTTCCTCACCCTCCTCCTCGTTAGTGGAACTATTATTAGTGCGCACCTGCGTTCTCTCCGCCATGTGCTCTCCCCACTGCGCAGGAAGCGAAGGGGCGGGGAATAGTCTAGAAAGAACGTCAGGGGCGGGCGTAGTTTCACGCATGCACACTGTATATAAACACGCGTGTATCGTCCGTACGATCTGGGAAGAGAGTGAGGCGCGGACGCGACCAACGTGCAAACGAAGGTAACATTTTTAACTTGGTGCTTCACTAGACTAGACTGCTTCTATCTAGGCCGATGTTGGGACAAGATTAGGAGGGTTTTTAATGGCAGTATTTGAGGGTTTGTCTTGTGTTGTGTCTTGCAGACAATATGGATCCATTCAAAAGCCCAAATTTTATGGGGCTATTCCTCGAACTCTACAAGGAGATGCCCTGTCTGTGGCTGTTCCACAACGAGTTTTATGCCAACATAACAAAGAGGAAAGCAGCGCTGGAGAAACTGCTTTCTTTGGTGCGGATCATGGTCCCCACGGCAGACATGGCCTATCTGAATAGGAAAATTGGGGCCATGAGGATTACATATTTCAGGGAGAGAAAGAAGCACCTGGAGTCCTTGAGAGCAGGAGATGCAGATGCAGTTTATTACTCCAGGATGGTTAACTTTGACAGGCTGCATTTTCTGGTAGACCAGGAGGTACCCAGGCCACCACTCTCCAGTCTTCCTTCAAGGCATCCTTCACCCCCAGCTGAGGCTTCCAACGTCCAACCCGGGCCTTCCAGGCAGCAACATGTGGTGGGGCCCAGCTTGAGCCAGGTATTGCATTGAACATATTTCTTGTGTTACATTTAATGATGTTAACTAGATGTTCTTTTTGATCAGTAAGTTGTGATTTATCAAAGTGGTTTACATCTCAATAGACAGTAGTGACCAAAAATGATTGGGACGGGAAAGAAAAATGCTGGTCTCAGAATGATAGTCTGTTCTGTTCTATTTGGTAACATTCAATTAGCAAAAGCCAGGAGCACAAAATGGTGTGATTGATGAGCAAAAAACTAAAACTATGTCCCCTTTTCATACACAGGAAGACCTCAGTCGGGGGAGGCTGTGGCAAGTGGCAGCCAGGAGGTCGACCAACGCCCTCCTTCTCCTCTTCCTGCCCCAACTACAGGAGCACAGCCACAGCCTCGAAGGATGCCTGGAGGGAAGTGCCTAAGGAAGACGAGTGAGTGATGGCCTGGGTTCAGTCTGGTTTGCCAGAAGATGCAGCCTCTTGAAGAACCACATCCTGGGGACATAAATGGCATCTGAATTTCCTGTTCTCTAGGACTTCTGGACCAGATTTCTCTCCCTGAGATATCTACACCTCAGACCACCAATTTTTCTTATTATAATTTGTTCATGTCTGCCCTGGGGGCCAAAGGCTGCACCAAAGTAACAAGTTTCTCCAGCGCTGCGTTCCTCTTTTTATTTTATTGCGACCAAAATAAAGGTTTTTTTTGTTTGATGAAATACTTGTGTATGTGTTTTCCTTCAAAAAGTACAGTTTATTTGTGAGCAGGCAGGTACATTTCCAAAAAACTAAGTGAAATGAATAACAAGGGGTACCAACAATAAACAACCTCCTGTAGATTAAAAAATAAAAACAAAATATCAAAAATACAATAATGTTGTGGTAAGTTTACACACAAAAAACACCCCAAAAAAAGGAGAAATTAGCAAACTGTCTTTAAAGGAGATTTTTAGGAATTTCAAAAAAAAAATCCAAAAAAGAATAAACAAAATCTAAAACTGTGTAGATGTGACGCAAAATAAAATTGTATTGCTGAAATGGTGAAAAAAGAGTCATGAAATACGTTCGGGAGAAGTGTGTGTGACGATGAGCATCAAAAGAAGTTTGTTCTTGCAGCATTGTAAAGAACAAGAGAATGCGCTTCATGAATGAATTTTTAACATTGCAGTGTGACGAATGTGCTATATCACTTGAGAGCAGTAGTTTTACCTGAACGAGCGCTTCCGTGTCGGAATTGGAATGTGAGCATGCGTGGCACCTTGTCCGTCGGAGTAGGCTACACATGATTGGAGTATGTCCGATCGGACCAGTTTGTCGGAAAATATTTCCAGCAAGTTGGAAAATTGGGTCCGACGGATATTCCGACGGAATCAGTCTGATGCATACCACACACAGTCAGATTAGTCCGATAGGACACATTCCGTCGGAATCTCCGACCGTGTGTACAAGGGCTAAGGGTTTAATTCTAATTTTACACAGGCTGCCTATGTGTATGACACTGCTCACATCTTCAGTCATGAGCCATTCATATCAAGTATGGGGAATTTAAGTGACTTCATGATAACCAGGCCCGGATTGACCATAGGGCAAACCGGGCATTTGCCCGGTGGGCCGGGGCCACCGAGCCGCATCATTTCCTTGCTTTCGGGGCCAAGGCAGGCTGCTCTTAAAGCCCACGCCAGTCCTCCGACCTTTCCGCGGCTGCCAGTCCAGCTCAGGCCCAGCCATCAGCACGGTAACATGAAGGGGGAGGGGCTAGAGGAGAGACCTCTCCACGGCCGCCAGTATAGTTCAGGCGTTGGTACCGGGGGGCATGACCACGAAGGGGAGAGGAGCCTGCTGCAGCCGGATCAGAGAGAATGTAAGTGTGGACACCTGTAACCTGAAGAGGAGGAGCAGTGGGGCGGCTGCATATAGAAGAATCATTCTCTCCATCTTCCTCCCGCAGTCGCTGAATGTCTGTTGCTGCTCCTCCCCCCTTCGCAGGCTTTCAGGTACTGCGGGAGGAAGATGGAGAGAATGATTCTTCTATATGCAGCCGCCCCACTACTACTCCTATCCTGCTTATCTCTGCTGCCCCCACAGTGCTCTCTACCCCCCCCCCCCCACAGTGCTCTCTACCACCCCCCCACAGTGCTCTCTACCACCCCACAGTGCTCTCTACCACCCCCCCCCAGTGCTCTCTACCCCCCCCACAGTGCTCTCTACCCCCCCACAGTGCTCTCTATTCCCCCCCCCCCCACAGTGCTCTCTACCCTCCCACAGTGCTCTCTACCCTCCCACAGTGCTCTCTACCCTCCCACAGTTCTCTCTACCCCCCCGTGCTCTCTACCCCCCCACAATGCTCTCTACCACCCCACAGTGCTCTCTAACCCTCCCAAGGTGCTCTCTACCCCCCCCCCACAGTGCTCTCTATCCCCCCCACAGTGCTCTCTATCCCCCACAGTGCTCTCTAACCCCCCCACAGTGCTCTCTAACCCCCCACAGAGCTCTCTACCTCCCCCATTCTATCTGCTGCCCCCCGTGCCCTCTGCCTCTCTCTGTGTGCTCTCCACCTCCCCCTCTGATATCCACCTCCCCCATGCTTTCCGCTGCCCCCTGTGCCCTCCGCCTCTCCCCCTGTGCTTTTTACCTCCCCCTGTGTTATCCACCTCCCCCATGCTCTATGCTGCCCCCCTGTGCCTCTGTACATTTGCTCTCCACCTCTCCCCTGTGATATCGACCTCCCACATGCTCTCCGCTGCCCCCTGTACCCTCCACTTCTCCCCCAGTGCTATCCAGCCCCCCGTGCTCTCTTCCTCCCTCCTATGCACTCCAACTCCCCCCATGCTCTACGCTACCCCACTGTGCCCTCTGCCTCTCCCCCTGTGCTCTCCAGCCCCCCCAGTGCTCTCCAGCCCCCCGTGCTCTCTAGCCCCCCAGTGCTCTCTAGCCCCCCCCGTGCTCTCCAGCCCCCCCAGTCTCTCCACCTCCCTTCTGTGCTCTCCAATTTCCCCATGCTCTATGCTGCCCCCTGTGTCCTCCGTCTCTCCCCCTGTGCTCCCCACCTCAGTCCTGTGCTCTCCACCTCCCCCATGCTCTCCGCTGCCCCTCTGTGCCCGCCACTTCTCCCCAGTGCTCTCCAGCCCCCCCTGTTCTCTCCACCTCCACCCAGTGCTCTCTAGCCCCCCGTGCTATCCAGCCCCCCTGTGCTCTTCTCCTCACTCCTGTGCTCTCCACCTCCCCCATGTTCTATACTGCCCCCTGTGCCCTCCGCCTCTCCTGTGCTTTTCACCTCCCCCATGCTCTACACTGCCCCCTGTGCTCTCCGACTCTCCCCCTGTGCTCTCCACCTCCCCCCATGCTCTACGCTGCCCCCCTGTGCCCTCCGCCTCTCCCCCTGTGCTCTTCACCTCCCCCAATGCTCTCCAGCCCCCCTGTTCTCTCCACCTCCCTCCTGTGCTCTCCACCTCCCTCCATGCTCTACCCTGCCAGCCTGTGCCCTCTGTCTCTCCCCCTGTGCTCCCCACCTCCCCGTGCTCTATGCTGCCCCCCTGTGCCCTCTGCCTCTCCCCCTGTGTTTTTCACCTCCCCCATGCTCTACGCTGCCGCCCTGTGCCCTCCGCTTCCCCCCTGTGCTCTCCACCTCCCTCCTGTGCTCTCCACCTCCCCCCATGCTTTACGCTGCCCCCTGTGCTCTTCCCCTCCCCCAATGCTCTCCAGCCCCCGTGCTCTCTAGCCCCCCCAGTGGTCTCCAGCCCCCCTCTTCTCCACCTCCCCCCATGCTCTACACTGCCCCCTGTGCCCTCTGTGTCTCCCCCTGTGCTCTCCACCTCCCCATG
Organism: Lithobates pipiens; assembly: GCF_037356315.1. Classification (NCBI taxonomy): domain Eukaryota; kingdom Metazoa; phylum Chordata; class Amphibia; order Anura; family Ranidae; genus Lithobates; species Lithobates pipiens. Next base: position 265,136,320 of record NW_027507784.1, on the reverse strand, counting down.
CTCTACACTGCCCCCTGTACCCTCTGCCTCTCCCCCAGTGCTCTCTAGCCCCCCAGTGCTCTCTAGCCCCCCAGTGCTCTCTAGCCCCCAAGTGCTCTCTAGCCCCCCAGTGCTCTCCAGCCCCCCCAGTGCTCTCCACCTCCCCCATGCTCTATGCTGCCCCCTGTGCCCTCTGCCTCTCCCCCAGTGCTCTCTAGCCTCACAGTGCTCTCCAGCCCCCCCCCAGTGCTCTCCAGCCCCCCCAGTGCTCTCCAGCTCCCCCATGCTTTATGCTGCCCCTCTGTGCCCTCTGTCTCTCCCCCAGTACTCTCTAGCCCCCCAGTGCTCTCCACCTCACCCATGCTGCCCCCTGTGCCCTCTGCCTCTCCCCCAGTACTCTCTAGCTCCCCCAGTGCTCTCCAGCCCCCTCTGTGCTCTCCACCTCCCCCATGTTCTATACTGCCCCCTGTGCCCTCCGCCTCTCCTGTGCTTTTCACCTCCCCCCCATGCTCTACACTGCCCCCTGTGCTCTCCGACTCTCCCCCTGTGCTCTCCACCTCCCCCCATGCTCTACGCTGCCCCCTGTGCCCTCCGCCTCCCCCCCTGTGCCCTTCACCTCTCTCCCTGTGCTCTTCACCTCCCCCCAATGCTCTCCAGCCCCTTAGTGCTCTCCGGCACCCCCTCAGTGCTCTCCAGCCCCCCTGTTCTCTCCACCTCCCTCCTGTGCTCTCCACCTCCCTCCATGCTCTACGCTGCTAGCCTGTGCCCTCCGTCTCTCCCCCTGTGCTCTCCACCTCCCCCGTGCTCTATGCTGCCCCCTGTGCCCTCTGCCTCTCCCCCTGTGTTTTTCACCTTCCCCATGCTCTATGCTGCCGCCCTGTGCCCTCCACTTCCCCCCTGTGCTCTCCACCTCCCCCCTGCTTTACGCTGCCCCCTGTGCTCTTCCCCTCCCCCTGTGCTCTTCCCCTCCCCCAATGCTCTCCAGCCCCCCCAGTGCTCTCCAGCCCCCCTCTTATCCACCTCCCCCATGCTCTACACTGCCCCCTATGCCTCCCCCTGTGCTCTTCACCTCCCCGCGCTCTACACTGCCCCCTGTGCCCTCTGCCTCTCCCCCAGTGCTCTCTAGCCCCCCAGTGCTCTCTAGCCCCCCAGTGCTCTCCAGCCCCCCCAGTGCTCTCCACCTCCCCCATGCTCTATGCTGCCCCCCTGTGCCCTCTGCCTCTCCCCCAGTGCTCTCTAGCCCCCCAGTGCTCTCCAGCCCCCCCAGTGCTCTCATCCTCCCCCATGCTCTATGCTGCCCCTCTGTGCCCTCTGCCTCTCCCCCAGTACTCTCTAGCCCCACCCAGTGCTCTCCACCTCACCCATGCTGCCCCTGTTCCCTCTGCCTCTCCCCCAGTACTCTCTAGCTCCCCCAGTGCTCTCCAGCCCCCCCTGTGATCTCCACCTTCCCCATGCTCTACGCTGCCCCCCTGTCCCCTCCACCTCTCTCCCTGTGCTCTTCACCTCCCCCCAATGCTCTCCAGCCCCTCAGTGCTCTCCGGCACCCCCTCAGTGCTCTCCAGCCCCCCTGTTCTCTCCACCTCCCTCCTGTGCTCTCCACCTCCCTCCATGCTCTACGCTGCCAGCCTGTGCCCTCTGTCTCTCCCCCTGTGCTCTCCACCTCCCCCGTGCTCTATGCTGCCCCCCTGTGCCCTCTGCCTCTCCCCCTGTGTTTTTCACCTCCCCCATGCTCTACGCTGCCGCCCTGTGCCCTCCGCTTCCCCCCCGTGCTCTCCACCTCCCTCCTGTGCTCTCCACCTCCCCCCATGCTTTACGCTGCCCCCTGTGCTCTTCCCCCCCCCAATGCTCTCCAGTCCCCCACGCTCTCTAGCCCCCCCCCCAGTGCTCTCCAGCCCCCCTCTTCTCCACCTCCCCCCATGCTCTACACTGCCCCCTGTGCCTCCCCCTGTGCTCTTCACCTCCCCATGTTCTACACTGCCCCCTGTGCCCCCTCCCTCTCCCCCAGTGCTCTCTAGCCCCCCAGTGCTCTCCAGCCCCCCAGTGCTCTTCACCTCCCCCATGCTCTATGCTGCCCCCCTGTGCCCTCTGCCTCTCCCCCAGTGCTCTCCAGCCCCCCAGTGCTCTCCAGCCCCCCCAGTGCTCTCCACCTCCCCAAAGCTCTATGCTGCCCCTCTGTGCCCTCTGCCTCTCCCCCAGTACTCTCTGGCCCCCCCAGTGCTCTCCACCTCACCCATGCTGCCCCCTGTGCCCTCTGCCTCTCCCCCAGTACTCTCTAGCTCCCCCAGTGCTCTGCAGCCCCCCCTGTGATCTCCACCTCCCCCATGCTCTACGGTGCCCCCCTGTGCCCTATGCCTCTCCCCCAGTGCTCTCCAGCAACCCCATTGATCTCCGCCTACCCCCTGTGCTCTCCACCTCCTCCCATGATCTCTGCTGCCCCCCTGTGCCCTCCACCCCCCCAGTGCTCTACAACCCCCCAGTGATCTCCGCCTCCCCCCTCTGCTCTCCACCTCCCACCGTGCTCTCCGCCCCACGCTCTCCTGCCCTCCCTGTGCTCTCCGCCCCACCCTCTGTTTTTGCTTCCCCCTGTGCTCTCCAACCCCCCACTCCCTGTGCTCTCCAGCCCCCCCATGCTCTCCTCTTCCTCCCTATGTTCTCTGCCTTTCCCCTGTGCTCTCTGCCCTCCCCCATGTTTTCCGCCTCCCCCCACAGTGCTCAGTAGCCCCACTGCTTCTTTCCTGTGCTCTCTGCCCCCCCTCTGCTTTTCCCAGTCCCCCTCGCCCCACGCAACTTTGCCGGGTTTCCCCCTCTCCTCTCCCGTCAGGATGGAGAGTGGAGAAGGGGCCAGTTAAAATGTCATGGGCTGCTCATTCCAAAATGCCCGGGCCTATTTTTTGTCCCAGTCCGGGCCTGATGATAACTAACACTTTCAATTAGTATAAGGAAATGATTCCAGGCGGCTGCACTTCCAAAAATCCTTTTATTGAAGCTTCATATGACAAGTGGCTGACAGGTGGAGCAGGGGACAAAGGGGTAGACACGTTTCATGCAAATGTTAGCGTTTAGTCATTACCTATTGGAACTAGTCACCACAATCACCTATATAATGCTCTGATGTGTCATCATTAGGTTACAGGTGAACTAACCAATCAAAAACATTACTCAGCTGGTATCACAAAGAAAATCCAGCTAGAGTATACGTACGGTACATACACTCAAATCTGATGTTTAGAGCTCAGTCCAGATCCACTGCCAGAAAAAAATCTGATATAATTGAAAAATTATATCTGATATGAATTGAACTCGGAGCAAACTCAACCCATCATTCAAAATCATTGTATAGTAACAACAAAATACACAAAATAATAGAAGAAAACATGTATATATGTGTATACACAATCAAGTTGATGTGCATAACAAATGATTTTAAAAGCAAAGTGTTAGAACATCATAAGGACCAATACTGGCAAATTCTCAAGATGTGTATATATACAGTATGTGTATAGTCTCCAATGAACATCAATGGCTAAAAAAAAAACAGGAAAATAAGAAATAGGTGCTAATAGACTGCAGGAAACTAGCTTAAAGAAAAAAAAACTAAATGGGGGAAATATGTACTAATAGACTGAGGGCAATTAGCTGGAAAGAAAAAAAAAATAGAAATAGTTGCTAATAGACTGCAGGGAACTAGCTTAAAGAGAAAAAAAAAACTAAATGGGGAAATAGTTACTAATAGATTGAGGGCAACTAACTAGGGGGGGGGGGGGATATAAATAGGTGCTAATAGACTGCAGGAAACTAGCTTAAGGAGGAAAAAAAAACTAAAGGGGGGAAATAGGTACTAATAGACGGTGGTCAACTAACTAGGGGGATAGAAATAGGTGCTAATAGACTGCAGAAAACAAGCTTAAGGAGAAAAAACTAAAGGAGGGATATAGGTATTTATAGACTGAGGGCAACTAGCTGGAAAGAAAAAAAATAGAAATGTTGGCTATTAACCACTTGCCGACCGCCGCACGACGATATACGTCGACAGAATGGCACGGGCAGGCATATGGGCGTATATATACGTCCCTGCCTTCCCGCGGGTGGGGGGCCCGATCGGGCCCCCCCGGTGCCTGCGGCGGTCGGTATTCGTTCGGGAGCGATCCGGGATGAGGGGGCGGCCATTCATTCATGGCCACCCCCTCGCGATCGCTCCCGACGAATGGAAATGCTCCGTGACATCACTTCCTCTCCTGTAATGTAAACACAGGAGAGGAAGTGATGTAATCTCTCCTCCGTGTCGGTATTTTTCGTTCCGGCACCGAGGAGAGAGGATCGGTGAGTTGCACCAACACGACACTACACAGTAGAACATGCCAGGCACACTCACACCCCCCCCCTTCACCTCCCGATCACCCCCCCAATTACCCCTGCCCCCCCAGTCACAGTGACACCAATTGCATTTTTTTTTTTTTTTGCATTGGTGTCATTTGTGACTGTAATAACTTTTAGGGCAGTTAGGGTTAGCCCCCTTTAGTTCTAATGTACCCCCCTAACCCCCCCAATAAAGGTTTAACCCCGTGATCACCCCCCGTCGCCAGTGTCACTAAGGCTGGGTTCACATTGCAGCGGTTTATGAGAACGAATGTGATTCGCACCGCACTGCAGTGCAAATCACATCCGATCTCTGTGCGATTAGAGTTCAGCCATACAGATAGTATGGCTGAATTCGCGCCGCACCCGCCGCAAATTCGCACGGGACCCTTTTTTTGGTCCGCAGCAGAATCGGATCGCATGGGTGTTCACACCATGCGATCCGAGTTTGCAGATCGCACTGCGATATGCGAACTGATCTGGGGGTGTCATTAACATTTCACTGACACTCCCAGCAGTTCGCATAGGGCAGTGTGAACTGCCGCCGGGAGGCATGCGATGCGGGAACCCGCCGCGGATTTGTGGCGTTCCCGCATCGCTCCAGTGTGAACCCAGCCTAATAAGCGATCGTTTTTCTGATCGCTGTATTAGTGTCACAGGTGACGCTAGTTAGGCAGGTAGGTATTTAGGTTCGCCGCAGCTTTTTATAGCGCCAGGGACCCCCATATAGTACCGCATAAAGCCCCCTGATTGCCCCCTAGTTAACCCTTTCACCAGTGATCACCATATATACTGTTACAGGTGACGCTGGTTGGTTAGTTATTTTTTTATAGTTTCAGGGCACCCGCCATTTATTACCTAGGCTAACTAGTGTACCCCTAAATTTAGGGGTGTCTACTTTCCAAAATGGGGTCATTTGGGGGGGGTTTGTGCCATCTTGGCATTTTATGGCCTTCAAAACTGTAACGCCCTTAGAAAGCCTGAAGGCGGTGCTTGGTTTTCGGGGCCCCGTACGCGGCTAAGCTCCCAAAAAGTCCCACATATGTGGTATCCCCGTACTCAGGAGAAGCAGCAGAATTTATTTTGGGGTGTCATTTCACATATGCCCATGGCATGCGTGAGCAATATATCATTTAGTGACAACTTTGTGAAAAAAATAAATAAAAATAAAAAGTTTGTAATTTTCCCGCAACTTGTGGCAAAATATAAAATATTCCATGGACTCAACATGCCTCTCAGCAAATAGCTTGGGGTGTCTACTTTCTAAAATGGGGTCATTTGTGGGGGTTTTGTGCCATCTTGGCATTTTATGGCCTTCAAAACTGTAATAGGTAGTGAGGAGTGAAGTCAAATATTTACGCCCTTAGAAAACCTGAAGGCGGTGCTTGGTTTTCGGGGCCCCGTACACGGCTAGGCACCCAAAAAGTGCCAAATATGTGGTATCCCCGTACTCAGGAGAAGCAGCAGAATTTATTTTGGGGTGTCATTTCACATATGCCCATAGCATGTGTGAGCAATATATCATTTCGTGACAACTTTGTGTAAGAAAAAAAATATTTTTTTTTTGTCATTATTCAATCGCTTGAGGCAAAAAAATAAAATATTCAATGGGCTCAACATGCCACTTATCAATTTCCTTAGGGGGTCTACTTTCCAAAATGGGGTCATTTGGGGGGGTTTTGTACTGCCCTGCCATTTTAGCACCTCAAGAAATGAATGGTGGCTGAATACATTTTGGCCTAAATGTATGACTAAAATTGAGTTTATTGGATTTTTCTAACAAAAAGTAGAAAATATCATTTTTTTTCAAAATTTGCGGTCTTTTTACGTTTATATCGCAAAAAATAAAAATCGCAGAGGCAATCAAATACCATCAAAAGAAAGCTCTATTTGTGGGAAGAAAAGGACGCAAATTTTGTTTGGGTACAACATTGCATGACCGTGCAATTACCAGTTAAAGCAGCGCAGTGCCAAATTGTAAAAAGACCTCTGGTCATTGACCAGCAAAATGGTCCGGTCTGAAAGTGGTTAAACTACAGGAAACTAGTTTAAGGAGAAAAAAAACGAAATGGGGGAAACAGGTACTAATAAACTGAAGGCAACTAACTGGTAAAAACATAAAATATAATATACTATTGTAGGAGAGAAATAGGTGCTAATAGACTGCAGGAAACTAGCTAAAGAAAAAAAAGAGATTTGCTTAAAGTGATTGTAAACCCTTACAAACCTCTTTGACCTACAGGTAAGCCTAGATTAAGGCTTACCTGTATGCATACTAGCTCATTATGCCTTTGCCTTGCAGGTTGCGTTTTTTTTTTTTTAAAGTGCCTTTACTTCCTCTTTAAAGCGGGAGTCCGCCGTTTTTGTTTTTTTTTTAAATCCAGCAGCTACAAATACTGCAGCTGCTGACTTTTAAAATAATGACACTTACCCACCCAGCGCGCCCGCGATGTCGGCACCCGAAGCCGCCATCTTGGGTATGGGAATCAGGAAGTGGAGCCTTTCGACTTAATTTCCCGGTTCCATACTGCGCATGCGCGAGTCGCGCTGCGCAATAAGGATGGTCCTCACTGTCTCTGGGATCCGTGTGTTTCCCAGCAGGCAGCGGGGGACCTTCGGAAAGGGGCTTAGATTCTGCGGAAAGGGGCGTACCTTCTGCAGAATCTACGCCGGAAGTGGGTGCACATACATGTACTGTACAGGTACCTGCACCCCCTCCCCCCTGAAAGGTGCCAATTGTGGCGCCGGAGGGGGGGGGGTTCCAATGAGCGGAAGCTCCACTTTAGGCTGGACCTCCGCTTTAAGCAAGGGGAGGACAATCATAGAAATTAGTAAGATCCCACTCAAAATTTAACCCATTAGACATCCGTGTTCTCAAATGGAAAATCCAAAAGACCTCCCGCTTGCGCAGCAACCTAAAGACATCCCCTCCCCTAGGTGGTCTTTTAACTATTTCCATCCCCTGTATTAGTTGAGCTGCAAGATCACGACCTTGTGATCTATTAAAATAATTAACCACTTGCTTACTGGGCACTTAAACCCCCCTCCTATCCAGACCAATTTTCAGCTTTCAGTGCTGATGCACTTTAAATGACAATTGCACGGTCATACAATACTGCACCCAAATGAAATTGCTATAATTTTTTCCCCTAAATAGAGATTTCTTTTGGTGGTATTTGATCACCTGTGCGCTTTTTTTTTTAAATGTAAAAAGACAGAATTAAAAAAAAAAAAATATATATATATATATATATATATATATATTTTTTTTTGTTATAAAATTTTAAAACGGGTCATTTTTGTCCGTCATTGATGTACGCTGATGAGGCGGCACCAATAGGTGACAGTGCTGGGTGGCAGTGATGGTCACTGATCGGTTACACTGATAGGCAGCATTTCTAGGTGGCACTGATTGGCACCACTAGTGGGCATTGATAGGTGGCACTTGTGGGCATTGATAGGTGGCATAAATGAGGCGTAACTGCTTCATCCTTTTCGGGACCATTGTCCCTTTAAGATGAGCCGACGATTGCCTTTTTTTTTCTCTGCTGTCAGTATGAGGAGAAAAAAAAAAGATCACCAAGCTGTTGTTTTGATCATGTGATCAGCTGTCATTGGCTGACAGCTGATCACATGGTAAGGAGCCGGTACTGGCACCTTACTCAGATCGGTGATCACCCGAGTCTCAATGAATCGGTGGTCACAGCGGGCGCGCACAGGGAGAGTGCACAGGGGTGGCCATCATATGACATACTCCCAGGAATTCAGATCCACGCTGTGGCTGTCATTCGGCCATAGCACGGATGTCAAGTGGTTAATGTGAAAAACTAAGCATGCCAACACAGGATGGTGCTGTGGGTGTGTGGGAGATAACAGAGGGCCACATCCTAATCATAGAACTATCTGAATATGGTAAATGGAAAATTGGACTTTATAGGCACCACTGATAAAAATAAACAAATTTTATTTATAACATATCACAAAGTTTAAAATCACATATAAAAACAATACTGTCACAATTTGCAGTTTTGAAAATTAGATGTCTCCAACCATGGCCGCATGGATCAGAGGAAAAACCCTAATAGCTAAACCGCGGCTTGTGAAAAACAGACATCAAATCAATACTGTATGTATGCATAACTTTCATAATTAATAAACTTAGCATGATAATTCTCCTGTATGACAATTACAAAGTAACAATACTGTGTCTGGAAACCAGCACCTCATTAAACTGCATGCGTTGGTGAGCTATGCAAATATTAGTTGCACTAGCCTGTAATACCGAGGTAAGGGAGTGGTGACATGCCCGCTCCAGTGATTGTTCCTGCACCTATAGTGAAGTGTATATCGCACCAGTGATTAGTAATGGCCTGAAAACATTAGAGGCCATTACTAATCACTCCATACTGAATGGAGTGGAGAACAGGGGTGGCCCTTGCTTTTTAACGTCATGTGTATTACCGCCTAGTAGATGACTCCTTTCAGTTTTTCTAGATATATTATTGGCCCTTTTGACTGAGCCTTCAGGGTAACCCCACTGCAAAAAAATTATTACTCGTAAGGCCTCCCTCTCAAAATCAGCATCCCTAATACATATCCTTCGTAAACATAGAAATTGGCCTACAGGAATGCCTCTAAGACCCCTTTCACACTGAGGCGCTCAAAAGCTGCCCATAAAATGTTAGGCGTTTTTGCAGCGCTTTTGCAGTGTTAGCGGAATGCTTTTTGCAGCGCTTTTGGATGCACTTTCTAGTCATTTCAATGGGGCATTTTTGAGGTGCTTTTTAAAGCGCTCCAAACATGCCCCAAAGATGAGGCTTGCAGGACCTTTCACCTCACCCTCACCACAGAGGTGATCAAATACCACCAAAAAAAAACTCTATTTGTGGGAAAAAGGGACATAAATTTTGTTTGTATACAACATCTCATGACTGCGCAATTGTCAGTTAAAGCAAAGCTGTGCTGTATTGCAAAAAATGGCCTGGTCAGGAAGTGGGTAAACGAAGGTATCGTCATTCGTCTGTTTTCAGCAGATCTTGTCATATCGGATGGCAGGCTGCAGAGATGTGTCCGCTGACACCGCCTGCCCATACAAGTCAATTTGTGGCCCGCTCAGATCCACCTGAAAAACGTGAGATCGTGTGAAAGGAGCCTTATTGAAGACTTTCAATTAGTAGTTCACTGTGAATGATATGAGGATGATAATGAGAGAATTATCAGTTTCTAATAAGCTTGGACAGGTGCCTGTTCTGGTTAGGGTGCTGGTCCACTTAAAAATTTGGGAAGTGACCCCATTCCACTGCTGAAATTCATGGTCATCGCAGACCTCTATGTGGTGCACAAACATTGCAATAAGTGGTCCCAGCCAGCAGTTGAAGCCATATGTGCCCTGCTGCAAGCCACTCTGGCCTCCTTGGACGTTGAACTGTTCCAACAGCATCTCCTCCATCAGCTGATTACAGATGCACCGAGGCCATAGACCACCCTATATACATGCCCCACCATCCAGAAGAGATATTAGCACATTTCACCTGCCTTGTGCCAGGAGGTCAAAGAATTGATTTACAATATGTTGCAAAGTGGGATAATCAAAGAGAGTTGCAGTCCATGGGCTGTCCCAGTTGTTCTAGTATGCAAGAAGGAAGGTAGCTTACAATTCTATCACAAACTCAACATCTGTATCAACTGGGTTGCCTACCTGTTGCCTCGTGTAGAGGAGTTGCTCATGGCATTAGGCCAGGCCTGGTATTTTTCCACCTTGGACCTGGCTAGTGGGTACTGGCAGTTCAAACACCCCCAACATTTTTCAAAGACTGATAGAGTGATGCCTGGCAGACTATAACTTTCAGTCTGTTTTGATGTACTTTCAAAGATCACATTTAGCACTTAGATCGGGTGTTAGTTAAAAAACAAAAGTTTGAGAGAGGGAGAAAAATAGAGCCCCAATGGGAAACCACCTCATACTGAGAAGAGAAACAGCTGTTTCCAACACCACCCAAATATGATGTGGTGTCTGAGGACGACAGAAAACATCTCCATCAAAATCCATTCAGGCCCTGTTTGCTGGGTGCAGATTGTGCTGTCGGGCCCCTCATTGACCGGAGGGATGCTGGCATGGCGGACATCCCTCCTATTCAAAAGGTTCCAGCAGCATGTTACTTGCCCCCATAGAAGCTATGTCGATTGACTTCATAGGCCTTGAAGACGAAGCCCCCGCTGTCAGTCCTGAAGGGGGAGCTGCAGAGGGCACAAGGAACTTGAGTGTCCTGCTTCCTAGTTGGACTCTCCTAGGGATGTCAGTGCCGGCCCAGAGGAGGGTGTTATCCCTACCCATGATAACCTGAGGCTTCTGAGCAAGCTCCAGTTTGAGAATACTGGGGAGGACCGCCACCCTATTCTCTCATACTGTGGGCAGTTGCCAGTACTTGGATTATTCCTTGTCACTGCCATTTTATTTTGTGTGTGCCTTATGACCAATTGTATTCAAGTTTTCCTTGATACCGTGTTTTCCCGAAAATTAGACATGCAGAGCTGCACCAGATGTTCCAGTTTTAGTTAATCTACGCTATCGTGCCTAGCATAGCGAGAGGTTCCAGTGGAGGAGGGAAGACTAGGGTCCGATTGCCAGTGTCTCAGAAGGAGCCCTTTCACTTGCAAGTGCCTTGCTGCAAGCCCACCTCCCAGCCACCACCTCTGAGAGTCATAGCTCCCTACTGTTCCTGATTTTGAGGGACTGGGACTGTCCCTAATTTGCAACAAAGTCCCTCTGTCCTTCTTTCCTTCTCATTTGTCCCTCATTTTGGTCTGATTTATATAGTTATACTGTATATAAAATGCACTTTTTGTCTATCAAAAAGTGTTTTTCAGTGCTAAACCTTTCATGAAATTTCTAAATTGTAAGTTTCAAAAGCCAATGAAAGGAATAGTAGTGGTAAAAAAAAAGCACAGGTTTAACAAATCATTCTTTTTTATAAGTCTCCTTTGGGGGGTGTTATGCCCTGTACACACGGTCGGACATTCTGACGTCAAAATCCGATTTTTGATTTTAGATTTTAAGATTTTAAGATTTTGACCCAAATCTTATCATTCCGAACGAGGTGATGTAAACCACGTAGAGCGGGACTATAAAGAGGCCAGTAGCCAATAGCTTTCGTCCTGCAATTTATTCTGAGCATGCGGGCCACTTTGTGCGTTGGAATTGTATACACACAGAATTTAAACGATTCGGATTTGAAAATTTTAGATCCAGATCTCAAACTTTGTGTGTCAGAAATTCCGAGGGAAAAAGTCAGATGGAGCCCACACACAATCGGAATTTCCGACAATACAGTCCGATCGCAAATTTTCCGTCGGAAAGTCTGATCGTGTGTGTCCTATGCCTACATACTTTTGCTAATAGGTGTCCCTAATTCCCATCTCAAAAAGTTGGGAGGTATGGACAGGTGTTGCCAGTATCATTAGTCAATCCAACTGTTATCTGCACCGCTGCCTGTAAGTGCTGCTCACCAGTTTGATTGTGTTAAACAGACTCTGTACTTCCTGATTGGAACTTTCCTACTATACATTTTACTGCAAACCCTGGTCTCTGTATGGTCTTCCACCCTGGCAGATAACACAGGCAAGGACTAAACCACATGTATACTTACAGAAAGTGAAACAACTGATGAAGGCTGACTATAATATAATATAGATGGCAGTTTACAAGCAACGGGCATTAACCACTGAATTCTCTGTTGCTGTATTTTAGTTATTTGCTGTCAGCAACCAGTTACCAGGGTATGACCATAGTTACATAGTTACATAGTTAGTCAGGTTGAAAAAAGACACAAGTCCATCCAGTTCAACCTTAAAAACAAATAAATAAAATAAAAAATAATCGTACAATCCAGATACACAATTTTATGCCCACAATTGATCCAAAGGAAGGCGGAAAAAAAAAACCAGCAGAGCATGCTCCAATTTGCTACAGCAGGGGAAAAAAATTCCTTCCTGATCCCCCAATAGGCGATCGGATTTTCCCTGGATCAATTTTACCTATGTTAGTACCTAGTTATATTATGTACCATCAGGAAAGTATCCAAGCCTTTCTTAAAGCGGTAGTAAACCCGCATTTTTTTTTTTTTTTTTTTTTAAAACCTGCAAAGCAAAAGGCATAATGAGCTAGTATGCACCGCATACTAGCTCATTATGAAATACTTACCTTAGAACGAGGCCCCGACATCTCGCCCGATCCACGCCGAGGAAGCCGACATGCTCCCTCGGCGTCTCTTCCGGGTATCGCGGCTCCGGCGCTGTGAGTGGCCGGAGCCGCGATATCGTCACTCCCGCGCATGCGCGCGGGAGATTTAAATCCGGCCGGACGAGCGCTGCCGGATTTTCGCGGAGAGAACCCCCTTGTGCGCATGCGCCGCTGCAGTCAGCGGCGCATACCGAGGGGAATATCTCCTAAACCGTACAGGTTTAGGAGATATTTTTTTTACCTACAGGTAAGCCTTATTATAGGCTTTCCTGTAGGTAAAAGTTAAAAAAGTGGGTTTACTTCCACTTTAAAGCAATCTACTGAACTGGCCAGAACCACCTCTGGCGGGAGTCTATTCCACATTTTCACAGCTCTAACTGTGAAGAAACCTTTCCGTACTTGAAGATGAAATCTCTTTTCCTCTAGACGTAAAGAGTGCCCCCGTGTCCTCTGGGTTGACCGTACAGAGAACAACTCAACACCAAGTTCACTATATGGACCCCTAATGTATTTGAACATGTTGATCATATCCCCCCTTAATCTCCTCTTCTCAAGAGTGAATAAATTTAGTTCCTCTAATCTCTCCTCATAGCTGAGTTCCTTCATGCCTCTTATCAGTTTGGTTGCCCTTCTCTGCACTTTCTCCAGTTCCCCGATATCCTTTTTGAGAACTGGTGCCCAAAACTGAACGGCATATTCCAGGTGAGGTCTTACTAATGATTTGAACAGGGGCAAAATTATATCTCTTTCTCTGGAGTCCATACCTCTCTTAATACAAGAAAGGACTTTGCTCGCTTTGCAAACAGCAGCTTGGCATTGCATGTTGTTATTGAGCTTATGGTCTACCAAAACCCCAGATCCTTCTCCACTATGGATTCCCCCAGTTGTACTCCCCCTAGCATGTATGATGCATGCATATTCTTAGGCCCCAAGTGCATAACTTTACATTTATCAACATTAAACCTCATCTGCCACATAGTCGCCCAATTAGACAGTGTATTGAGGTCGGCTTGTAAATTGGAGACATCCTGTAAAGACGTTATTCCACTGCATATCATGGTGTCATCTGCAAAGACAGAAATATTACTTTTGATCCCAGACCCAATATCATTTATAAAGATGTTAAAAAGTAAGGGTCCCAACACTGAACCTTGGGGTACACCACTGATAACCTTAGACCATTCAGAGTAAAGCCCCATACACACGGTCGGACTTGTACAAACTTTTCCGTGGACTTTTGTACAAAGTGTGTTGTCCACAAGTTTGTATTGCATACACACGGTCGGACTTTTTGACAACAAACACGAACGTAATGACGTCACAACGTACTGACGCCGCTTCAAAAGAGGACGTTCAATGACTCCAGCGCCACCTTTGGTCAACTTCTGTATTGTAGTCTGATCGTTTGCAATGGTTCTGAGCATGCGTGTTTGTACCTTGTACAAAAGTCCGATGCTTTTGCATACACACGGTCGGACTTTGCTCCATCGGACTTCTGTTGTCAAAAAGTTTGTCCGTTCGCAGAGCCAACAAAAGTCAGATGAAAACAGAAAAAGTTTGTCCGATGGAGCGTACACACAGTCGGATGTTGCTCCAAAACAGCTAATTTGCATGTTTGTTGTCAAAAAGTCCGACCGTGTGTACGGGCCTTAAGAGTCATTAACCACTACTCTCTGAATTCTGTCTTCTAGCCAATTTTCTATCCATTTACAAACTGATATTTCCAAACCAGTAGACTTTACCTTACACATGAGCCATGTGTGGGGAACTGTATCGAATGCTTTTGCAAAATCCAAGTATACCACGTCCACCGCCACCCCTCTGTCCAAGGTTTTACTTACCTCCTCATAAAAAGAAATCAGATTTGTCTGACAACTTCTGTCTTTCATGAATCCATGTTGTCTGTTGCTTAAAGTGTTTTTGTTCAGCAAGAACTCGTCGATGTGGTCTTTTATTAAACGCTCCAGTATCTTCCCAGCTATAGAAGTTAAGCTAACAGGTCTATAGTTACTTGGTAAAGACTTTGATCCCTTTTTAAATATAGGCACCACGTTCGCCCTGTGCCAATCCAGTGGGACTATTCCCGTCATTAATGAGTCCCTAAAAATTAGATACAATGGCTCTGAAATTACAGAGCTCAATTCTTTTAGGATCCGTGGGTGGATGCCATCAGGGCCAGGTGCTTTATCCACCTTTATTCTGTCTAAGTATTTCTGGACCATATCACTTTTGAGCCATTGTGGATCATTTGGGGCTGTGTCACTATCACCCCCATTATGGACATGCGCTCCCCCATGCTCTTTTGTGTACACAGAGCTGAAGAAAGTGTTTAATAAATTAGCCTTCTCTTTGTCCCCAGTCACCAACTCTAGATTGTTTTGTAAAGGGCCTACATGCTCAGACTTGACCTTTTTACTATTAATATATTTGAAGAATTTTTTGGGGTTTGTCCTACTATCTTTTGCAATCTGTCGTTCGTTTTGAATTTTTGCATCCTTGATTTCCTTTTTACATATTCTGTTAATTTCTTTGTAACATTTAAATGACACTAGTGATCCTTCATTTTTATATTTTTTAAAAGCTCTTCTCTTACAGTTTATAGCTTTTTTAACTTTGGCCGTGAGCCACATAGGTTTTGTTTTCAGCCTTTTAAACTTATTGCCCATGGGAATATACTTTGCAGTGAGGTCCCCAACAGTCTTTTTGAAGAATTCCCATTTCTGTTCTGTGCCCATTGAAGTGAATATTCTCTCCCAGTCTAAGTCCTGGAGAGTAGCCCTCATCCTCGGCAAATTAGCTCTCTTGAAGTTAAGTGTTTTTATCTTACCCGTATGTATTTCTTGTTTAGCGCTAACATCAAAGGAAATCATGTTATGATCACTGCTACCCAGGTGTTCCTTTATCTGGACATTAGTAATAAGCTCTGCATGGTTTGAGATTACCAGGTCCAACAGAGCTTCATTCCTAGTTGGGGCCTCAATAAACTGGACCATAAAATTGTCCTGTAATAGGTTTATCATTTTTTGCCCTTTAACTGTCCCAGCAGTGCCATTACTCCAGTCAATTTCTGGGTAGTTAAAATCCCCCATTATTATCACTGTCCCACCCCTTGCAGCCCTTTCCATCTGTGCAAGGAGCTGAGTCTCCACCTCCTCATTCACATTGGGTGGTCTATAACAAACTCCAACGATTAACTTTGAACTACACCCATCTAAATGCAGTTCCACCCATAATGCTTTGGACTCATCACACTCTCCATCCACCAGGTCCTCTTTCACACTTGCTTTGAGATCACTTCTCACATAGAGACAGACCCCGCCACCTTTCCTTTTTACCCTGTCTCTCCGAAAGAGTGCATAGCCAGGAATATTAATAGCCCAGTCATGTGAGGATTGAAGCCAAGTTTCAGCAATACCGATTACATCATAGCTCTCCTCATGCACCACAGCTTCCAACTCACCTATTTTGCTTGGCAGACTTCTGGCATTGGTGAACAAACACTTTAATGCATTATTACATTTTGCTCTGGTGTTTTTCATATTATTTTTAGTAGTACAAATTGCACTATAGTTTTCAATGGCTGTTTGCAACATGGGACATTTCTTGTCACCTGCCATATCCCACCCCCCATCTATCCCCATTCCACCCTCCATTAATGTCTGACCCCTAACTGACCTGTCTGCCCAATGTACTTCTGGTTCACCCTCCCCCCTCAAACACAGTTTAAATACTCCTCCAGCCTTCCCATAAACCTCTTCCCCAGCACAGCAGACCCCCTTCCATTCAAGTGCAAACCATCATTAGCATGGCCATGGTTGGGTAACCTATAAAAATCCCTCTTGATTGGCTAGTGTAGAGGGCAGAATGGACCAATTAATTTTTTTTTTTTTTTATTATAATGGTAATAATCATTTTCTGCCTCACTGAGACCGCACAACATTTGACAATTGATGCATATTATATATGTTATATTTTTCTTAATTTAGTAATTACACCAACCTATAAACACTACATGCCATTTTTTATATTTTTTTTATATACACATCCATAGATTTTATTTTACTGTCTGCATTTTACCCTCTATTAGTAATGTTTCTTTACTGCCATTCATTGGAATGCATTACAGCCAAATGTATAACAGTTCAATGAATTGGATACACACATTGAAGTAGAGTAAAGTGCTAAATCTACAGGGGGCACATGCACAGAATATTTGCTGAAGTAGCATTCTTTTACTGCCATCCGGTGGAATTCTTTAGAACTGCACAAAGTCTGAAGTGTCAAAAGAGTATTACTGTAGGAACGGAGACTTTTATTTTGGTTGACATGGAGAAAAAAAGGAGGAGGTGTTTGCCTCCAACAACCAACAGAATCTAGGCTTTCTTAAAAAAAAAAAAACATGCATCGTTTATGGGATATATGTATGGTTTACTTTTGTAAATGACAGCAGCGAGGAAGACAGATTTTCATGGCAAAGCAATATTTATGGCCTGTTTTGTGGTAACCAGGGGACTGACAACTAATGGGGCCCCCAGGAAAGAGAAGATCATAGGGGCCCCCTGCTGTGTCTCTGCCACTTTCAAGCCACACTACCCACATTACATACGTTCGTCTCTACCCACTTTAGCTGCAGAGGAAGCAGCTGAGGATGTACACTTGCTGCAGCAGAAATGATAACCTCTGTTGCTTTTGGTGGGTGATCGCGACCCATTCAAGTGAATAGGGCCACTCTGCAAACACCCTGCAACCATGTGCAATGTAGACAGTTGCAGCATGCTAGTGTGGAGTCCAAGGGGTTAAAGCAGGTGATGAGGAGGCAATACAATGCCTTCTTATTGCTTGCTTTAACGACCTGGTTTCTGTACTGCACAAGGTTGCATGGCCTTAGCAGAGCAGCCTCGTTCACTTGAATGGGTCACGCTTAGCAGGCACAACACCTGCCAAGTGTGACAGGGTGTATAATTCCTGCTGAGACTTCAACATGTGTGTGGTTGGGGTGGGGGTAAAAACAGAGCTATACTATGAGGTTTTACCACCCTCAAACTGTGACTATAAACAAGCCCCAGTTGTTTTTTAGGAGACCCCTGGAATAAGGGCAGAGTGGGATCTCTGGTATGAGAAAGGCAGGGGGGCGGCCCTGGAATCAGGACAGAGGGGAGGCCTTGGGATCAAGACAGAGGGGGGGACCCTGGGATTAAGACACAGGGGGCCCTGGGATGAGGACGGGGTGGTGGTCTTGGGATGAGGACAGAGGAGGGGGCCTTGGAATGAGGACAGAGGAGGGGGCCCTGGTATGAGGACAAAGAGGGGGGCCTGAGATGAGGACGGGGGGAGCCTGGGATGAGGACGGGGGGGGTAGAATGAGGCCAGAGAGCGAGCCCTGGGTGAGAGCAGATAGTGGCAGGTGGCATCTCTTCTTTGATTTAGGAGAGAGGATAGGGCAAGAAGATATGTGCTGGGGATGCTTTTGGAGGGTAGAGGACCCGTGCTGGGGGGGGGGGGGGGGGTCAGATCTGAAAGTACCTCTACCCTTCAAAAGCACAACCCCTCCTGCACATATCCTCTTGCCCCCTCTCCCATCACTTCTCCATGTGTGCATCTTTGTTACCTGCACCATAATGTATACATAATGTATACATAACAACTTAATACACTAACATTGTGCATATATTTTAGTGCATTTTAATAAATGATTAATGATATTTTATAATTGAAAACACTATGTGCAGTTTCTATGCCTTGATAGTGGAGCGATTGCTTGGGTAATTTTACATCATTGGCAATATTGGAGGAGGAATCCGGAAGAAATCTCTGGATACCTGGAGTAGCACTCCTTAAAGTGGAAAGCCTATATTAAGTCTAGGTGTTAAGGCAGGGGTCCCCAACCCCTGGGCCGTGGGCCGTTATGGTCCGTGGCCTGTCAGATGGCAGGCCGCACTGCCTCCTGTCCCCTCAGCTACTGTGCATGTGCCTGCTCAGTGAATCAATCAGGGAAAGCAAGCCGAGCGGGGTTCACATGAATACAATTTAAAATCAGCGCTCAGTGGAACTCAACATAAATACAATCAATTAATTAAAAATATCACATTTAATCAAAAGAGAAACACAGAGGTAAAATCATTAATATCCAGCACAACAGTTAGGGGTGTACTTAATGCACAGTCAAGTAAAAATCCAAAAGTAGGAATAAAGCAAAAGTAATAGTACACTGTGCCGCCTTCCTTCAGGAAACAAGGGGTTAACTCTCAGCTATAGATCTATTAACAGGTAGCCAAAGCATAGAGGAATCATAGCTCCATGTTGCAGTAACTTGGCAATTCACTTATCGCAGGCTGCTGTCCACTAAAAAACATGTGCGCTATTTTAATCTCAAGTTGAAATGACCAGGGATCAGACAGCTGCGCTAAGACAGTCACCAGAGTACCACTATTCACGATGAGCGGCATCCTATAGTATGTCCGAGAGACATCGGTTTGGCATCCCATGATGACCGCCGTGGGGTGAAGAGGGGAGGAGCCTGAGTCACCAGAAAAGGACAACCACTACCGTTCAGAAAATGGAGCTCCCATTCGGGAAGGAAAGGGCGGTCAGTGAAGCTCAGTAAGTTGCCGTGACGACCGTCTTATGTACATTTAGGAAAGAATCCAGACCTTTTTTAAAGCAATCTATTGATCTGACCAGAACCATCTCTGGAGGGTTCTATTCCACTTTCTCACAGCTCTTACTGTGAAGAAACCTTTCCGTATTTGGAGATTAAATCTTTTTTCCTCTAGACGTAAGGAGTGCACCTTTGTCCTCTGTGATGATGACCTTAAAGTGAATAACTCAACACCAAGTTCACTATATGGACCACTTATGTAATTGTACATGTTGATCATATCCCCTTAATATTTTCTTCTCAAGAGAGAATAAATTCAGTTCCTCTAATCTTTCCTCATAGCTGAGTTCCTCCATGCCTCTTATCAGTTTGGTTGCCCTTCTCTGCACTTTCT
This sequence comes from Lithobates pipiens, assembly GCF_037356315.1. NCBI lineage: Eukaryota > Metazoa > Chordata > Amphibia > Anura > Ranidae > Lithobates > Lithobates pipiens. The sequence continues at coordinate 265,116,754 of NW_027507784.1, read as the reverse complement.
CTGGTTCCCCAATATCTTTTTTGAGAACTGGTGCCAAAAACTTAACTGCATATTCCACATTAGGTTTTACTAATGATTTGTACAGGGGCAAAATGATATCTTGCTCTCTGGAGTCCATACCTCTCTTAATACAGGGCATGACAAATTTGCTTGGAATCTAGGAGCCAGCTAAAAAAAGTTAGGAGCCAGGTCCGTGACGGCGATCCGGACCTGTCCCTGGCCTGACATGGAGACGACTGAGGGGAAGATAGCCCCCCCCCCCCCCCCCCACACACCTGTCTCCAAGTTATTGCCCATAGCTCTTAGAGGGACATTTTATTTATTTTTGTTTTTTTCAAATGACAATTTTTTTTTAAATTGCATTTTAGTGTAAATTTGAGATCTGAGGTCTCTCTGACCCCAGATCTCATATTTAAGAGGACCTGTCATGCTTTTTTCTATTACAAGGGATTTTTACATTCCTTGTAATAGGAATAAAAGTGACACAATTTTTTTTAAAAAAAAGAACAGTGAAAAAAAAAAAAGTTAAAATAAGAAAAAAAATTTTTTTAAACGCGCCCTGTCCCGCCAAGCTTGCGTGCAGAAGCGAACGCATATGTGAGTAGCGCCCGCATATAAAAGCGGTGTTCAAACCACACATGTGAGGTATCGCCGTGATCGGTAGAGCGAGAGCAATAATTCTAGACCTAGACCTCCTCTGTAACTCAAAACGTGCAACCTGTAGAATTTTTTAAACGTCGCCTATGGAGATTTTAAGGAATAAGGTCGCCATTCCATGAGTGGGCGCCATTGTGAAGCATGACATGTTGGGTATCAATTTACTCGGCGTAACATTATCTTTCACAATATAAAAGAAATAATTGGGCTAACTTTACTGTTGTCTTATTTTTCTATTAAATAAATAATTTTTCCCCAAAAAAGTGCGCTTGTAAGTCCGCTGCACAAATACGGTGTGACAGACAGTATTGCAACAACCACCATTTTATTCTCTAGGGTGTTAGAATAAAAAATATATATAATGTTTAGGGGTTCTAAGTAAAGGGAAGGAGATAGGAGGGCATTGAACACAGGCAGGGAAAGCTTCATTAGCATTGCTGGTTGTCATACCAACGGGCGCCAGATTCCAGAAGGAACCATAGGACCGCAGAAGGCCTCAAAGCCGCGGCCTAAATTTCCGGCCGCCGGCGGCGCGGCCCGACGCGATCACGCCGGGGGAGGGGGTCCACGGAGACAGGATGCCCCCAGCTGTGCTGCCCCAGGCGCCAGGTCGCTAATTCTAGTCGCAAATGCGACCTGGCGCCCGAGTTTTGTCGAGCCCTGTCTTAATACAATACCTCTCTTAATACAAGAAAGGGCTTTGGAAACCGCAGCTTGGCATTGCATGCTATTATTGAGCTTATGATCTACCAAAACCCCCAGATCCTTCTCCACTATGGATTCCCCCAGTTGTACTTCCCTTAATATGTTTGATGCATGCATATTCTTAGCATCTAAGTCCATAACTTTACATTTATCAACATTAAATTAAAATTTGCCACTTAGTTGCCCAATTAAACAGTGTATTGAGGTTGGCTTGTAAATTGGAGACATCCTATAAGGATGTTATTCCACTGCATAGCTTGGTGTCATCTGCAAAGACTGAAACTGGAACTTTTAATCCCAGACCCTATATCATTTCTAAAGATGTTTAAAAGTAAGGGTCCCAACACTGAATCTTGGGGTACACCACTGATAACCATGGACAATTTAGCGTAAGAATCATTAACCACTACTCCCTGAATTAGTTATTTTAGCCAGTCTTTCCAAGCCTTTAGATTTTACCTTACACATTAGTCGTGTGTGGGGAACTGTGTCAAATGCTTTTGTAAAATCCAAGTATACCATGTCCACAGCCACCCCTCTGTCCAAGGTTTTACTTACCTCGTTATAAAAAGATAGCAGGTTTGTTTGACAACTTTTGCCTTTCATGAATCCATGCTGTCTGTTGCTTAAAATATTTTTTTCCAGCAAGAACTCATCTGTGTGGTCTTTTATTAAACTCTCCAGTATCTTCCCAACTATCAAAGTTAAACGAACAGGTCTATAGGTACTTCTTGGTAAAGACTTCGACTTCTCTTTGTCTCCAGTCACCCACTCTAGATTATTTTGTAAAGGGCCAACATGCTCAAAACTGACCCTTTATTATATTTGAAGAATTTTTGCAATCTGCCACTTGTTTTGAATTGTTGCATCCTTAATTTACTTTTTACATATTCTGTTATATTCTTTGTAGCATTTAAACAATGACAGCGTTCCTTCATTTTTATATTTTTCTTATTATTTATAGCCATTTTAACTTTTAAACTGGCCATTTTAACTGGCCGTGAGCCACACAGGTTTTATTTTTAGCCTTTTAAACTTATTGTCCAGAGGCCCCGAGTCAGAGGTGTAAGGGAGGCCTTCCTCTTCCTTTAGGCTCTACTACCAGGTACGTGATAGCAGGTTCTCAAATTTTTCGACAACAAAGGAAAGTCTGATCGTGTGTACACAAGTCCAACACACAAAATTCCATGCATGCTCGGAATCAAGCAGAAGGGGCCATACTGGCTATTGAACTTACTTTTTATAGTCCCACCATACGTGTTGTACGTCACCGTGTTCTTGACATTCGGAATTTCCAACAAGATTTGTGTGACCGTGTGTATGCAAGACAAGTTTGAGCCAACATCCTTCGGAAAAAAAATCCACGGTTTTGTTGTCAGAAAATCCGATCGTGTGTACGGGGCATAAGTCTTGGAGAGTAGCCCTCATCCTTGCAAAATTCGCTCTCTTAAAGTTAAGCATTTTTATCTTTCCCGTATGTGTTTGTTGCTTACAGCTAACATTAAATTAAATCGTGTTATGGTCACTGCTACCCAGATATTTTTGTATATGAATATTGATCATCATTGATGACCAGCCACTCCCCTATCAATCCCAGTATTTATGTAATATATTAAAATAATGATTTTTCTTTTTTTGTGTTATTGATGATTAAGACTACATAAAGACTGCAGCACTTTATACGTTATTGATTAATGTGCTAAATTTACACATGATCCTGCCAGGCAAAAATTCCCCCTCCAGTCCCTTTATTTGGGGAGCCAATGTTAAACCATCACAACAGACTGGTTGGTGATTTGACCTATGGAATTGTTTTTGTCTTACATGTATATGCCCCCCATGTGCTCCTCACTGTGAAGGCCAGTTATGAGTGTGGGCAGTGGCCAGTTTTTTGTTACTGTTCGTATATATGGTTCGATGACACACTGGGCACCTTCGCTGCCATTGTGTTTTTGCTGGGTGTCCAGTGTGCTCCTGTTCCTTTAAGGGGCCTTGGGCAGCCTTCAGGCTCACCCGTCCCACATCTATCCATTCCATGCATGTGCTTCCACTGTGGAGACATTTATACATTTTTGGTGTTAGGGCTGCAAGCAACACAGGGTGCCGTGACGAGGCCTTGCAGCTTTCACATGCGTTTGAAAATGTGTGCTAACTAAACCCCTGCTTTTAACAGAAGGTTAGACAGGTTAATTTGGTTGGTCAGCAGACTGGTTGGTGAGTTGAGCTATGGAATTGTTTTTGTCTTACTACTAAACCTTCACTATCCAGTTCAGGGCAGAATTGTCCCCTTTGTATCCACTGTGCCTGCTTGTAGTACATCTCCTGGTGTATGTCTGTGTATCCGCGTACCACTGCTGATTAACAAGCCCCTAGCTTGTCAGTTAGCAGCTGGTCACACCTAGCCCTTACTGCTGTGAACAACATTGACAGCTCTTGCTAATCACAATGACAGAATTAAGAAACATGCAGTGAATGTTCATGAGAGATGTAGTTTAGGCTCGGTTCACACTACCGGGATCCGACTTGTCAGACCTCAAGTTGCCCCAAGTCGCTTGACATCAGAAATTCCATTATAGTCAATGAGAGACGTCTTAATGTACACTACTGAAGTCGCTTCGACTTCAGAAAAGGTTCCTGTACTACTTCAAAGCAACTTCTAGGCGACTTGTACCCATATAATTCAATGGAAGTTGCCTCTAGGTCAGATCTGCATCTATATTGAGGCGACTTTACAGGAAAAGTGTGTTTCGAGTTCGATCCCATCGCGCTGGTTCTCAGTAACAGGGTACTGTATATCTGGCGCTGGCTGCAATAGGAAAAACACATTTTCCTACTACAGCGAGCATGAGAAAAAAGCGACAATGTCGCCTCTCTAATAAAACAAACCCGGCATGGGTTCCCCACCAGGCCCTTAGGTCTGGTATCGATTTTAAGGGGAACCTCTACGGCGAAAAAACGGCATGGGGTCCCCCCAAAATCCATGCCAGACCCTTATCTGAGCACACAGCCCAGCTGGTCGGGAAAGGGGGTGGGGTCAAGCAAGCACCCCCCCTCCTGAACCGTACCAGGTCACATGCCCTCAACATGGGGGGTGGGTGCTTTGGGGAAGGGGGCCCCCCAACCCAAAGCACCTTGTCCCCATGTTGATGAGGACAAGTGCCTCTTCCCGACAAACCTGGCCGTTGTTTGTTGGGGTCTGTGGGCGGGGGCTTATCGAAATCTGGGGGCCCCTTTAATAAGGGGGCCCCCAGATCCTGCCCCCCACCCTATGTGAATGAGTATAGGGTACACTGTACCCCTACCCATTTACCTGGTGGAAAAAAAGTGTCAATAAAAAAAACACACTACACAGGTTTTAAAGTAATTTATTAGGCAGCTCCGGGGGTCTTATTCTGACTTCGGGTGTCTTCTCCCGCTCTCCGATTCTTCTTCCGCTCTCCGGCCTCTTCTTCCGGTCTCTGGTGTCTTCTACCGCTCTCCGATTCTTCTCCCACTCTCCTGTGCCTTCTGACAGGGCTCCTCCGCTATCTTCTGCTCTTTTGTCACTCTTTTGCTAGCGGTGGCCCAGTCTTTTCCGTCGTCTTCAGCTCAGATTTGGTTGTATATTTTGTTCTGTTCTAAACTTGACTGTGTTGTGCATTTTCCACTGTTGCCAGTTGGTGTCACTGGTACCACAGGACAGTGTGAGAATTACAACTAGGTTGAGCTGTAATGAATATTCTTTTTTCGGAAACAGCCCAGTGGGAGATTTCTGGCTGCTGTGCATTCTAAGAAGGGGTATTTATTGGACAGATGCCATGTGCTCTTAGGCCGCGTACACACGCGGGGACTGTTCGCTCAACTTTGTCCGCTGAACAGTGTTTCGGCGGACAGTCCGCTCGTGTGTGGGCTTCAGCGGATAGTTTCAGCGGACAGTCTGACGAACAAAGTTTTTCGGAAATTCCGAAAAACTGTCCGCTGAAACTTGGTTTGAGCGGACAGTCCGCCCGTGTGTAGGCTTGTTCGTCAAACTAAGTCTCGCGCATGCTCAGAAAGAATTTACACGCCGAAGGTTGCATTGCAGTGTATAGGACGTCGTTTTCTAGTCCCGTCGTACGTGCCGTTCACGTCATCGCGCACGGTTTCAGCGGACTGTTCGTTCGTTGTGTGTGGGCAAGTCCGTCCATGCTAATTTTGAGCGGACTGTCCGCTGAAACTGTTTGACGAACAAAGTTGAGCGAACAGTCCCGCGTGTGTACGCGGCCTTAGTCATTTGTTACCTTGGGGCCCTCCTGGCCCGAGGATGTGCTGCTGCATATTCTGCAAGTAGGCCCAGAAGCCTGTCTGGGGCCTACTAATCTTGAAGTGGTCCTTGGGCTGTCTTGCCTGTGTGGAAGAAGCCGAGTCAAGCTGAGAAGATCCAGGGGAGGACCTGTGCTGGAGACAGCCAGGATGAAGGCTGGTCTCAGGGGGGGCTGGTGACCTGTTTGGAGGACGCACCTATATCTAAACTACCCTTATGCCGCGTACACACGAGCGGACTTTTCAACATCCAAAGTCCGACGGACTGATTCCGTCAGACTATTCGATCGTGTGTGGGCTGCAACGGACTTTTGATTCGCCAAAGTCTGACGGACTTTAGAATATGGAACATGCTTCAAATTTTTCCGACGGAACTCCGCCGGACCCGGTCCCTTCGAAAAATTTGCTCGTGTGTATGCTATTCCGACGGACTAAAACCGACGCTAGGGCAGCTATTGGCTACTGGCTATGAACTTCCTTATTCGAGTCCAGTCGTACGTCATCACGTTCGAATCCGTCGGAGTTTAGTGTGATTGTGTGTGGCCAAGTCCGCTCAGTCGAAAAGTCCGTCAGAACTCTGTCGGAACTCCGGCAGAACTCCGGCAGAACTCCTTCGGAAGTCTGTCGGACATAAGTCCTCTCGTGTGTACGGGGCTTTTCAGTATCGCCGGGTCAGCTTAAAGGTTCTAGTACAGTCAAGCTGTTCTACAAACTAAACAAGGTAACTAGCTCCTGGCTGCTAAGTCTGTCAGAGAGATTTATCCAGGAGTTCTACTAGATGCTAAGTGTGTGAGAGAGGCTTGTCCAGACATCCTACCGGTTGCTAGGTCTGTGTGAGAGACCTACCCATTTATCCAAGATCCTCTTAAAAGAAAGCTGTTTTGCCTTTAGGATTTAAGGAGTCTGTAAGTGATCTGCAAAAGGGTATCTGAAACCTCCCCTAACCCTCTCTCCTACTACTTTTCTCAAGTTCTCATTAAAGCATTGAAAAATACCTAAAGTAACTGACGCCTAAAATCTGTTCTAAATTCCAATTATAGCCATGGACTCAGCTCTGGGGTGAATGTAAGCTCTCTCCCTGTATCTGGAGGTACCTCTTTGCTCCGTGTAGACCCAGGGGGGCGCTACATGTAAATAGGAGTATACTGATTTATACCAATGACTATAAAGTCCATGTTTTTTTAGTGTGTTTTATTCACCTCTTATTTTCTATAAATCTTATAATTACTTTTTAAAATAATAGGTGTAAAAAAGGTAGATTTTAGCATGTAAGCAAAACCATTCCTGATGTACAGTGGTGTGAAAAAGTGTTTGCCCCCTTCCTCATTTCCTGTTCCTTTGCATGTTTGTCACACTTAAGTGTTTCGGAACATCAAACCAATTTAAACAATAGTCAAGGACAACACAAGTAAACACAAAATGCAATTTGTAAATGAAGGTGTTTATTATTAAAGGTGAAAAAAAATCCAAACCATCATGGCCCTGTGTGAAAAAGTGATTGCCCCCCTAAACCTAATAACTGGTTGGGCCACCCTTAGCAGCAACAACTGCAACCAAGCGTTTGCGATAACGTGCAATGAGGCTTTTACAGCGTCCTGGAGGAATTTTGGCCCACTCATCTTTGCAGAATTGTCCTAATTCAGTTACATTAGAGGGTTTTCGAGCATGAACGGCCTTTTTAAGGTCATACCACAACATCTCAATAGGATTCAGGTCAGGACTTTGGCTAGGCCACTCCAAAGTCTTCATTTTGTTTTTCTTCAGCCATTCGGTGGTGGACTTGCTGGTGTGTTTAGGATCATTGTCTGCTGCAGAACCCAAGTTCGTTTCAGCTTGAGTACACGAACAGATGGTCAGACATTCTCCTTCAGGATCTCTTGGTAGACAGCAGAATTCATAGTTCCTTTTATCACGGCAAGTCTTCCAGGTCCTGAAGCAGCAAAACAGCCCCAGACCATCACACTACCACCACCATATTTTACTGTTGGTATAATGTTCTTTTTATGAAATGCAGTGTTCCTTCTACGCTAGATATACTTGGACACACACTTTCCAAAGAGTTCCACTTTTGTCTCATCGGTCCACAGAATGTTGTCCCAAAAGTCTTGGGGATCATCAAGATGTGTTGTGGAGAAATTGAGACGAGCTTTGATGTTCTTTTTGCTCAGCAGTGGTTTTCTCCTTGGAACTCTGCCATGCAGGCCATTTTTGCCCAGTCTTTTCCTGATGGTGGAGGCATGAACGCTGACCTTAACTGAGGCAAGTGAGGCCTGCAGTTCCTTGGACGTTGTTGTGGGGTCTTTTGTGACCTCTTGGATGAGTCGTCGCTGCGCTCTTGGGGTAATGGACAACCACAGTTATAGTATGTTTTAACAAGGGGGGCAATCACTTTTTCACACAGGGCCATGATGGTTTGGATTTTTTTTCACCTTTAATAATAAACACCTTCATTTACAAATTGCATTTTGTGTTTACTTGTGTTGTCCTTGACTATTGTTTAAATTGGTTTGATGTTCCGAAACACTTAAGTGTGACAAACATGCAAAGGAACAGGAAATGAGGAAGGGGGCAAACACTTTTTCACACCACTGTATAACTTATGCAAATGGACCTGCACTGACCTGTGATCACATAAGACAGTAAATAGCATGAGGACGCAAGATCAGGAATTGCCTCTGGAATTTTTTAATGCGTTGGCAACCATAAAGGTGCTGGCAGCACAAAATGCGATAAAGACTGGCAATGATTTACTAAGAAATACATATTCTAGTAAGCCAAGTGTACTTTGAACACCCAATCATAAGCAGAGTTTAAAAAGCAGGAATTTCCTTTGCACATAATTGGCTAACAAAGGTAAATAGACCTTAAATGAGCTAAATGAAAAAGTATTTAGGGCTCGTGCACATGGACAATCTGCCATGTTACAGCAGAATTTAAGAGTCAAAACTTCCATGTACATGGGCTATATTATATCAACCCTTCTTTGTGTTTGGACTCCATTTGCATTATTTACAATAGGTCCTGCATACTTTAGCTTACGTACATGGGCATTTGTTCTTGTCAGAACTGCTTTTTCTTATTATAAGTCTATGTGAATGCCCGTCCATAAGGGGGCACCCCCAATCCATGCGCCCATCTTCTAATATACATGCAGGGCACCGGACACATGGATTTCAATGGGGGTTTTCTTTTTTGGAAGCACATGATTAGAGCCCGAGGCACTAATTGTCTTCAAAAAAGGGTGGGCTTGGGGCACCGAGCCCACCCAGTTGTGGGGCAATAGAAAATTAATATTCACTATTGTCGTCCTGATTCTCCTCCTGACCAATCAGAAAGTGGGTGCTGAGACCCGATTGGCTGAGAGGAGAAGCAACCGTATTGGCCAGCAAGGAGGAAGAGATGTAAGGGAAGCCGCTGTGAAGCCACCAAGGAGGAGATGCAGGAAGGAGCCAAAGCTGCCCGAGACCTAGATAGGATAAGTGCAGGGCTGGTCGGCTGACAACCGATCGACAGGCGGTGTGGGGAAATCTACCAAACAAGTGACGGGGCAGGGGGATCAACTGACTGTTGCTGGGTGGTTTGTTTGCTGTCCCCCCCCAAAAAACAAAACAAAATGGAGCACCAGCAGCCACTGGGGAATGCATAATTGGCTTGATGCAGCCTTCACAAGTATTAACTTTTTCAGTGGATACAGTGGAGAGGGATGAGAAAGAACACCTGTGATTTTTTTTTTTTCTTAAAGTATAACTTTACAGGCAAACCTTTTTTTTTTTTGCATAGAGTTGAGAGGGATTTGAACACCTGTTTTTATTGATGATTGTGCCCCCATGAGGAAGATTCACTCTGTTTGCTGTTATCACCAAAATTGAAACAGATGTCATATTTTGGGCTGTCACCAGAACAGAAATAGAGGGGAAAACTTTCAAAGAGGACCCTAGTTCTGATGATCCTGGTAGCACGGAGGAATTGTTTCACTTTGAAGGGATTTCCTCTCACTTTCTATTTTGCTATGGGGCAGGAAGTGAAGGGAAATCTCCCCAAAGCAGACAGGGGTTATTACCCTCCCTTACTCTATCCAAATGTAGCAGAATCTCTGACCTCTTCCAGTCTAATGGGAACCTTCAAGGCCAAAGATAGCTGACATCCATCAATAAGTGGTGGGTTGTGAGACATAGTTGGTGCAAAGGTGGTAAAAGTCATTGGGCGCCAGACACTCTTGGATGTAAAAGAGGTTTTATTTCTTTGACAGTCCTTTTTTACATTGTTTTGGAGAAAGAGGGTTAAGGCCAGGACACCCTTAAGTAATTGCAATTTCAATTGGTAGACTCTGAGACTTCAATAGAACAGCCGTACAGGGAAAGGCCCCAGCAAGGTGTCACTTTTGCACGTGCAGGATTGCTGTCTCCTATGGCAACAGTACTTAACCACTTGCCGACCGCCGCACGCCGATGTACGTCGGCAGAATGGCACGGGCAGGCATAAGGGCTTACATGTACGTCCCTTGCCTCCCGCGGGTCGGGGGCCCGATCGGGCCCCCGCCCGGTGCCTGCGGCGGTCGGTATTCATTCGGGAGCGAATGGCCACCCCCTCGTGATCGCTCCCGGCGAATGAAATTGTCCGGTGACATCACTTCCTCTCCTGTAATGTAAACACAGGAGAGGAAGTGATGTATTCTCTCCTCCGTGTCGGTAGTTTTCGTTCCGGCACCGAGGAGAGAGCATCGGTGAGTTGCACAAGCACTACACTACACAGTAGAACATGCCAGGCACACTCACACCCCCCCTTTACCCCCCGATCACCCCCCAATTACCCCTGCCCCCCCAGTCACAGTGACACCAATTGCTTTTTTTTTTTTTTTTTTGCATTGGTGTCATTTGTGACTGTAATAACTGTTAGGGCAGTTAGGGTTAGCCCCCTTTAGTTCTAATGTGCCCCCCTAACCCCCCCAATAAAGGTTTAACCCCGTGATCACCCCCCGTCGCCAGTGTCACTAAGGCAGGGTTCACATTGCAGCGGTTTATGAGAACGAATGTGATTCGCACCGCACTGCAGTGCAAATCACATCCGATCTCTGTGCGATTCGAGTTCAGCCATTCGCCGCACCCGCCGCACCCGCCGCAAATTCGCACGGGACCCTTTTTTTGGCCCGCAGCAGAATCGGATCGCATGGGTGTTCACACCATGCGATCCGAGTTTGCAGATCGCACTGTGATATGCGAACTGATCTGGGGGTGTCAGTAACATTTCACTGACACTCCCAGCAGTTCGCATAGGGCAGTGTGAACTGCCGCCGGGAGGCATGCGATGCGGGAACCCGCCGCGGATTCGTGGCGTTTCCGCATCGCTCCAGTGTGAACCCAGCCTAATAAGCGATCATTTTTCTGATCGCCGTATTAGTGTCACAGGTGACGCTAGTTAGGCAGGTAGGTATTTAGGTTCGCCGCAGCTTTTTATAGCGCCAGGGACCCCCATATACTACCGCATAAAGCCCCCTGATTGCCCCCTAGTTAACCCTTTCACCAGTGATCACCATATAACTGTTACAGGTGACGCTGGTTGGTTAGTTATTTTTTTATAGTTTCAGGGCACCCGCCATTTATTACCTAATAAAGGTTTAACCCCCTGATCACCCGGCGGGTGTCATTTGTGACTGTAATAACTGTTAGGGCAGTTAGGGTTAGCCCCCTTTAGTTCTAAGGTACCTCCCTAACCCCCCCAATAAAGGTTTAACCCCGTGATCACCCCCCGTCGCCAGTGTCACTAAGGCTGGGTTCACATTGCAGCAGTTTATGAGAACGGATGTGATTCGCACCGCACTGCAGTGCAAATCACATCCGATCTCTGTGCGATTCGAGTTCAGCCATACAGATAGTATGGCTGAATTCGTGTCGCACCCGCCGCAAACTCGCACGGGACCCTTTTTTTGGTCCGCAGCAGAATCGGATCGCATGGGTGTTCACACCATGCGATCCGAGTTTGTAGATCGCACTGCGATATGCAAACTGATCTGGGGGTGTCATTAACATTTCACTGACACTCCCAGCAGTTCGCATAGGGCAGTGTGAACTGCCGCCGGGAGGAATGCGATGCGGGAACCCGCCGCGGATTCGTGGCGTTCCCGCATCGCTCCAGTGTGAACCCAGCCTAATAAGCGATCGTTTTTCTGATCGCTGTATTAGTGTCACAGGTGACGCTAGTTAGGCAGGTAGGTATTTAGGTTCGCCGCAGCTTTTTATAGCGCCAGGGACCCCCATATACTACCGCATAAAGCCCCCTGATTGCCCCCTAGTTAACCCTTTCACCAGTGATCACCATATAACTGTTACAGGTGACGCTGATTGGTTAGTTATTTTTTTTATAGTTTCAGGGCACCCGCCATTTATTACCTAGTCTCACTAGTGTACCCCTAAATTTAGGGGTGTCTACTTTCCAAAATGGGGTCATTTGGGGGGGGTTTGTGCCATCTTGGCATTTTATGGCCTTCAAAACTGTAACGCCCTTAGAAAGCCTGAAGGCGGTGCTTGGTTTTCGGGGCCCCGTACGCGGCTAGGCTCCCAAAAAGTCCCACATATGTGGTATCCCCATACTCAGGAGAAGCAGCAGAATTTATTTTGGGGTGTCATTTCACATATGCCCATGGCATGCGTGAGCAATATATCATTTAGTGACAACTTTGTGAAAAAAAAAAAAAAAAAAAGTTTGTAATTTTCCCGCAACTTGTGGCAAAATATAAAATATTCCATGGACTCAACATGCCTCTCAGCAAATAGTTTGGGGTGTCTACTTTCTAAAATGGGGTCATTTGTGGGGGTTTTGTGCCATCTTGGCATTTTATGGCCTTCAAAACTGTAATAGGTAGTGAGGAGTGAAGTCAAATATTTACGCCCTTAGAAAACCTGAAGGCGGTTCTTGGCTTTCGGGGCCCCGTACGCGGCTAGGCTCCCAAAAAGTCCCACATATGTGGTATCCCCGTACTCAGGAGAAGCAGCAGAATTTATTTTGGGGTGTCATTTCACATATGCCCATAGCATGTGTGAGCAATATATCATTTAGTGACAACTTTGTGAAAAAAAAATAAAAAAAAATTAAAGTTTGTAATTTTCCCGCAACTTGTGGCAAAATATAAAATATTCCATGGACTCAAAATGCCTCTCAGCAAATAGCTTGGGGTGTCTACTTTCTAAAATGGGGTCATTTGTGGGGGTTTTGTGCCATCTTGGCATTTTATGGCCTTCAAAACTGTAATAGGTAGTGAGGCGTGAAATCAAAAATTTACGCCCTTAGAAAGCCTGAAGGCGGTGCTTGGTTTTCGGGGCCCCGTACGCGGCTAGGCTCCCAAAAAGTCCCACATATGTGGTATCCCCATACTCAGGAGAAGCAGCAGAATTTATTTTGGGGTGTCATTTCACATATGCCCATAGCATGTGTGAGCAATATATCATTTAGTGACAACTTTGTGTAAAAAAAATTATTCAATCGCTTGAGGCAAAAAAATAAAATATTCAATGGGCTCAACATGCCACTTATCAATTTCCTCAGGGTGTCTACTTTCCAAAATGGGGTCATTTGGGGGGGTTTTGTACTGCCCTGCCATTTTAGCACCTCAAGAAATGAGATAGGCAGTCGTAAACTAAAAGCTGCGTAAATTCCAGAAAACGTACCTTAGTTTGTAGATGTGACAACTTTTGCGCAAACCAATAAATATACAATTATTGACTTTTTTTTTACCAAAGACATGTGGCTGAATACATTTTGGCCTAAATGTATGACTAAAATTGAGTTTATTGGATTTTTCTAATAACAAAAAGTAGAAAATATCATTTTTTTTCAAAATTTGCGGTCTTTTTACGTTTATATCGCAAAAAATAAAAATCGCAGAGGCAATCAAATACCATCAAAAGAAAGCTCTATTTGTGGGAAGAAAAGGACGCAAATTTTGTTTGGGTACAACATTGCATGACCGCGCAATTACCAGTTAAAGCAGCGCAGTGCCAAATTGTAAAAAGACCTCTGGTCATTTACCAGCAAAATGGTCCGGTCTGAAGGTGGTTAAACAGTTCCTAACTCAAAAGTAACAGTTCTCTCAGCTGTTCTACAACATCTTCTTTTGGTTCTTCAACCCCTTGAGCTCCTGGTCTTTCACTGGACCCTCTGATTCACTAACGCTGAATCCCTTTAGCTCCTCAAGGCTTTTTCGTTGGTATCTCCCTCGAACGTCACCCACGCTTCCCTGCTTAGCACTTCGGATACCTTCAAGCTTTACCCCGGTCCCTAGCTTGACACACAAGGCTGCTCTGCAAGAGTCACCTCGACTGGTTGGGTCCCTGACTTGATCGCTGCCTGAAGTTTCCTGATTCTCCACGGTGCCTGTTTGGTGAGAATACGGCTCCGGTAGTTGCTCACTGAGGTCCCTGGTAAAGGCGATTGGTCCCTTCTTGGTGACAGCTTCCCTTCTACCTCTGACCACTGACAGATTCTCCGGCTGGCAGAACTGTCACTTTTGGTTGAACTGCAAACTGTAGTCCCAACCCTGCGCTGCCCTCTTACTTCTGGATAGGCCCTCACAAAGCCTGGCAGCCAGATGCCCCATGGGATAGGCCCAATCTTTGGCCTAGCAGTCCGGGACGTACAACACACGTCCACCCAGATGGCGATCCAGGTGGCACACAAGAACCTGGATCACCGGACCTCACCACAATATATAGGCTCTCCCAGCAGGCCAAGGGATTCAACAAAATGCCTTCCCATTGGCTGAGATACCCCATATTCCCATAACCTGACCTTGAGTTGTCCTTCTTAATCTAATACCTCCAAGTGCCCGGGCACCTCGTGATAGAAGACGAAACTACAACCAGGCCAACCTACGGAGAAGTCAATGGATCCCTAGTAATTAACTACAGTAGCTACTCCTGTCAAGGAATTTGGTGAAGAGCTCACTGACTAAACCCCATGGTGCTACACATAATTCATTTATTGTCATTTTTGAAACAGCTCTGCCCTGCTTGAGGAATTTGAGTGGAGTGGCCCTTTTAGAGCACTTTTGCACTGTAAACATTACAGACAGTTTTCACCGTAGTCAGGGAAATTTATACTTCTCTTCCTCCCACACCCTTAGTTCTATGTTTCAGTGCAGTTACATTCTTTTGCTGTACTGCCTCCACCCTCCACGTTATGCTGTCCTTTAATATTAGTCACATACTGTATCTAGTCAGTATTGCTTCACAAATACGAGCACAGAAACTGAAACTCATTGTGTCATCTGCCAGGGTGACTGCTTGTGTACCTATTTTGCTGGTCGGTGGTAGTCCTGCAACTGCTATAGCAACTGGTCTTCAAGCCTGAAGTCTGATTGTGACACACCTATATCCCCCATATCACTGTTTGTTGGTTTTGTAAGGTAAAGAATATCCCACTAGTTTAACCACTTAAGCCCAGGCACTGCAGCGTTTTAACTGACAATTGCGCGGTCGTGCGGTGTGGCTCCCAAACAAAATTGACGTCCTTTTTTCCCCACAAATAGAGCTTTCTTTTGGTGGTATTTGATCACCTCTGCGGTTGATATAAATAGCGACAATTTTGAAAAAACACATTTTTTAATTTAAATATCCCCCAAAAATATATAAAAAAACATTTTTGTCCTCAGTTTAGGCCGATACATATTCCTCTACATATTTTTGGTAAAAAAAAATCGCAATAAGTGTTTATTGATTGGTGTGCGCAAAATTTATAGCGTTTACAAAATAGGGGATAGTTTTATGGCATTTTTATTAATATATATATTTTTTTAATACTAATGGTGGCAATCAGCAATTTTTATCGTGACTATGACATTAAGGCGGACACTTTTGTCGCGATTTTGGTACCATTCACATTTATACAGCAATCAGTGCAATTAAAAATGCATTAATTACTGTGTAAATGTGACTGGCAGTGAAGGGTTAACCACTAGGTGGCACTGTAGGGGTTAAGTGTGTCCTAGGGAGTGATTCTAACTGTAGTGGGAGGGACTATCTGTGATACGACACTGATCATCGCTCCCGATTACAGGGAGTGGTGATCAGTGTCACTAGGCAGAACGGGGAAATGCTTGTTTACATCAGCATTTCCCCATTCTTCCTCTCCGTGAGACGATCGCAGGTATCCCTGCGAACATCGACCCCGCGGGACACGCGATCACACTCGCGGAGGTCGTGGCAGGCACACGCGCCTGCAAATCGCTTCTTAAAGGGCAGTGTACAGGTACGTTAATCTGCCTGTATGTGTCCTTCTGCCAACATATATCGCATGAGCCTGTCGGCAAGCGGTTAATTGCCTCCCCCACACCCTCTTTAGTCATTTCTCGATCCAGCGCTGTGCCGGTCTGCAGTGGCGCTAGTCTCTCTCTGATTCTGGGCTGCTCAGTGCACTACTATTGCATAGAATAGGTAAGTGGTAAGTATACCATGTTTATTATTTTAACAAAAAATATATATATATATCCTTCTGAGGTTTTTGATCTCATTAACATTCATCTACAACTGTCCCTCTCGTTATCTCCGGATTTGGCATTATTGGGCATTTCATTTATGATGATGAGCAAAGACCTAGGTACACAAAACGTTTGATCTACTTACTTTATTTACTTTATTTACTTTATTGCACGAAGAAAGAAATTCTTCTTAGGTGGATTTCGGCACCACTCCCCCCCCCCCCCCCCCTCCGACCTCATGGGAACCTACCATTTATGCAGCTCTGCCTATGTATCAATTGACCTATATTAGTAAGAATTGCCCTAAGAAGTATGACACGATTTAGTTATCGTTGTAAATGTTTCTTGGTGCTCATACTTTTGAAGGATTTGTATTTTAAAGCTTTTTGTTGTTTCTTTATTTTGACATTGATTTACCTCTACTGGCTCCATCAGCTTGGAAAGTCCGCCTGTTCCCCTTTTGTATTAGCAACGCATATTATTTGTCCTACCTTATGCTATTTTCCTATTTTGATTATGTATCTGCTATTATTGTACCACATATATGTTCAATAAAAAGCAACCCTTGTTAAAAAAAAATCCTTTACAACAGCTTTAACATATTCTTTATCAAGGAGTAATAAACTTTAAATCAGAACTAATCCCACAGATTTAAAGAGGAACTGCAGTCTGCTCACATAATTTGATTCTGTACTTGATAAATATGCTGCAGAAATCTCCTTCCACTGAGTCTGGCTGCAACCATTTTAATTGTGAGCAGCTGGATCTACTACCTGTTCACTTTTTGATTTACAGACACACAGATGCACACCCCCAGTTCTGCAGCTCTCATTGACCCTCTTATGACTCTATGAATCTTTGCAACACAGAGCTCCCTTCCTTGAATGACAGAGCCAATCAGCAGGTCCCAGCAATCATCTTTGGTCCACTGATCGGCACGCACACCCCCTACTTGGAAGTGCTGATCACGTATTAGATATGTGTTGCAGAGTGTCGGCCATGCGTAGGGCGTTCAGCAAGCGGTTAAGGGACACAGGACACACTTATTTCAATATGATTCAGACATCCAAAAGCAAACCAGCTGGGCTGGCATAGTAACAAGACACTTATGCCCTGTACACACGGTCGAACATTCCGATGACAAATTCAGATTTTTTTCCGACAGATTTTGGCCCAAACTTGTCTTGCATACACACGGTCGCACAAAGTTGTCGGAAAATCCGATCTTTCAGAGTGCGGTGACGTACAACACATATGACTGGACTATAAGGGCAGTAGCCAATAGCTTTTGTCTCGTAATTTATTCTGAGCATGCGTGGTACTTTGTCCGTCTGAATTGTCTACACACAATCGGAATTTAAACGATCGGATTTTGTTGTCGGAAAAGTTTAGATCCAGCTCTCAAACTTTGCGTGTCGGAAATTCCGATGGAGCCCACACATGATCGGATTTTACAACAACAAGATCCGATCGCACATTTTCCGTCGGAAAGTCCAATCGTGTATACAGGGCATAGCAGGTCCACATAACAAAAAAAATTGGAGGCAGCCAGCAGCCAGCCAAGTCTGCATCAGACGAGGCTTGAACATTCACCTGGTAAAACTTATGCCCCGTACACACGAGAGGGATTAAGTCTGACAGACCTCCAAAGGAGTTCCGCCGGAGTTCCGACGGAGTTCTGGCGGACTTTTCGACCGAACGGACTTGACCACACACCATCACACCAAACTCCGACGGAGTCGAACGTGATGACGTACGACTGGATTCGACGTAGGAAGTTCCTAGACAGTAGCCAATAGCTGCCCTAGCGTCGGTTTTAGTCCGTCGGAGTAGCACACACACGAGCGGAGTTTTCGAAGGGGACCGGGTCCGGCGGAGTTCCGTCGGGAAAATTTAAAGCATGCTTCATTTCTAAAGTCCGTCAGACTTTAGCTTCGCTAAAGTCCGTTGCAGCCCACACACGAGCGGATAGTCCGCCGGACTCAGTCCGTCGGAGTTTGGATGTCGAAAAGTCCGCTCGTGTGTACGGGGCATTAGAGCTGGTTTACACTTGAATCTCACAGGTATGCAGTCCGTGTTCCTGTGTGATTCCTTTGCCATTCAGTGCAGTGCAATTTTTCAGTGCATTTATTAGGGCGTGGCTACGTACGTGCACCCTTCCCATAGCCAGCAGCGGCCGGCGGAGTTTGTTTTTATCTGTTCTCAAACGTGAACTGTTTTCTTTAGCAAATGTGAGTAATTTTCTTTTATACAATTAAATAAAAAGCTGTTCAAACGTACTGCACCATGGACATGTTTTTCTTCCCTCAATGTATATAACAACGGAGTACATATAAAGTGAAGAGTGAACATTCCCCCAGCGCACCAGCAGCAGTATCCAGTTAGCAACACAGTGGCTCATACTGTGAAAGCCCATCCAACCCCATAGGGGTACATGATCTGGTGAGAGCATTCACATTACCACAACACTGAGTGGCGCACCGGGGACGAGTGTTTTCTCTGCATTGAGGATTGGCACTTTTGCACTAGTCACTTTACTATTACCACTACCTGGAACATTACTGTATGGGACTTTCCAGCGATCCCAGAATGCGAGTTTGAAATTATTTTTTATTTTTTTTATGCACAAGGACGTTCTTTGGGATTAATTATTTTGCACAATCTCTTGTATTGTTTTTTGGGATTAATCATTTTGCACAATTTCCCGAATGTTTTTTTATGAATTTTTATACTATTATTATAAGCAAATTATATTTATGGGTTACAGTAGTGTCAGCATGTATTTGCACACACTGATTATAGCATTTTTTTCTTTATACATTTTTTTTTTCTAGTACCGTATTACAACACTTATAAATTAATTTTGTATATATTTTTATGAATAGACCTCTATAGGTTAAATACACATTGGGTTTTAGCGCCATAGCCCACTATCTAATTCTTTACATTCAAACCCCCCCCCCACACACACCTTTAGGGGGTGGAGGATCTAGGCAAAGGCAGCTCCAACCCTTGTAAACCTCACAATTCACAGTAGTTTTTACTTTAATTTAATTTTATTTTAATTTCTATTTGTCTTAGTCACATATAAAGTGGAAAGTCCGTAGCGCGACTCTATTTATCTATTTATTTATTAGAACTGCATTGCACCAAAAGTAGTGCATGCACTACATTTAAAAATGCGCTACCAAGGGCCCACATGGCATGGTGCTACCATGCGATCTGGTGCAGGCAAACACACTGAGTTTGAAAAATTTAGTACAAAAACCTTGCATTATTTATAAAAAATACAATACCATAAAAAATAAAAATAAAAAACCATTAAAGAGCAGCTATCACTCCACAGTGCAATCACCACATTAATAGCAAAAAATGTATACCTACTAAAGTGAACTGCTCGTTAAAGTGTTACTATACCCAGGACCCTGCATTCACTATATCTGGTCTCCCACAGTACACAGAACATGGAAATGCTAAATACCTTTTCTCATTAGCAGTATATAGCAGTCTTCTATCAGTTTCTGGTTAAAGCTTGTGGGAGGAGTTTTCACTCTCCTCTGAATGTCATATGAGGCTGCATGACCCCTGACCCTCTCTCTGGACAGAGCTCATTGGCCCTGTGATGATCACATGCACCCTCCCAAGAAAAAAAAAATCTAGCAAACTGAGCATGTGCAGAGCGACTTCAAAAGCTTTCTATTATCAGGGGATGGACTGAGGACAGTGGAAGAAGGGGAGGATAAGAGAAGACAGGATCAAACAGACTTTTTACAAAATGCGGAGGATTAACCCCACTTAGGTTCCACAGTGAGTATAACAAGCATGCTTTACTGTATATACAGACTGATTTTACTGGTGTGGGTTTAGTAACACTTTAATATAAAATGATCAAGTGTGGACTCGAATATCAGTTTCAAATAAAGCTCTTTTGACCACCTTGATTATTTATTTTAAGAGGTCCAACACATCAGGTGAGGAGACACCCAATTAGGGACATGGGTGACATACTTTGGTGGCAGTTCATGGTGGAAGATTTCTGATACTGTGGAAGACATACCTGTACCTGTGGCGCATTAACTTTGGTGGCATTTTTTCTCAACACAATCTAACAGGATGATCTAAACTAATTGGATGATTTATGGGACTGTTCCTTTGTTTTTTTTACTTGCAACCTAGTTAGATGATGTATGGGATCGTTTCCACGTTTTTTTTTTACTTTTTTTTTGCACATGATTTATGATGATTGTCTAAATTTATGAGTTTCGTTGTTTATATGCACATTTGAGTCCAAATCAGATTTTTTTTATATTAAGGAGTGCTTTACTGTTAGTAGGTATACACTGTGTTTGAGATCTGTGTTTTGGGATGTCGTTAGGAATACAGTGACACACGCAGCAGATCACACACTTTTGAATGCAGTCAGGGAAACGCCCACAAAATGCGGGTTTCCCACATTGCGTTCTGGTGGGAATGGGCCCTTGGAGAACAGAGGAGCAGGGGGAGGGAGGGAGGGAAGCCTTGTAAATCAGGAAAACAGTTGCCTGATGCCTAAAGGCCCAAGAAGCACTCACTTTTCTAGTAGAGTGTGCCCCAACATGAGAAGGTGGAACCATATCCTTAAAGAGGAAGTAAACCCTGATGGGTTTACTTCCTCTTTCATTCCCTGCAAAGGCAAAGCATAATGGACTACTATGCATCGCATAGCAGTCCATTATGTGTCACTTACCTGACACAGGAGCCAGCGAAGTCACCACTGTCCCCTGTAGTCCGGCGCATCGATCTCCTTGGTGGGGTCTCGCAGCTCCGCCGCTGTCATTCGCCGAAGCTGCGATGACGTCACTCCCGCGCATGCGCACGGGAGCCGACACGCGCGGCAGCTCCGTCGTTGAGAATGCCGCACTCAGTGCGCCTGTGTGCCGCTGTCTACAGCGCATGCGCCGTAGACAGCGGTGCCTGTCTTCGGGAAAATATCTCCTATACTGTATAGGTTTAGGAGATATTTCTTGGACCTACAGGTAAGCCTTAATCTAGGCTTACCTGTAGGTCAAAGTGTGTTGTAAGGGTTTACAACCACTTTAAGGTCATGAGCCGAAAAATGGTATAAACAGAAGTTAATTCCCTTTTATGGGGACCTTCAGGAATGTTCGGTCCCTGGAATTAACCGGGGGCCCGCATGGGACAGGGCAGAGGGCTCTTTGCCTGTGCATTTTCTTTCCTTTCTCTCAGCAGGGCTATTGGTGCAATATCCCTTAGCAACAAGCCGTCATTGGAGGAATTTGGCGGGCTGTTTCTTCGCGCCTATAACTGCTTATATAAGCCGGACGCTACCTCAGCTTCACAGCCACCTGAAGAGGACCAGTGTGCGCTCAGGTGTACATTTAGAATGGAGTCTCTCCTTCGTCAGCTTCTGGAAAAGGCAGAAAGCTCCGGTAGTGAGGAGTGGCTGAGGCACTGCTTAGCTGAAGACCCTTCTGCTTTTTCTTCTCTCCCTGCCTGTCTGACGCCCATGCCGAACATTAATATGGAGGAACACAGGAATTCTCCTGGCAGCTCCCGCACACCTGTAGGAAAAGGAAAGAAGCAGAAAAAGTCGGCGGCCCCTGCTGTTCCTTATTCTAAGGAAGATTCTTTCACTTCTGCTTCTCGTTCCAGGTATCTTAAAGATGCTGCAACTTTATCCTCCTCATCCTCCATTCCAGAAACCAGCACTGCAGCTCCTTTGGGACAGAATGCTGTGTCAGATATTCCGCCTGGTGAGAATTCCATTTCTTCTTTACCTGACTTAATTGTTATCCTTAATTCGTTAGCAAATGCTTTTACTAGCCTGTCAGAAGCCTGTCAGAAGGGCAACAAGGATCTCCCTCTCCCTCTATCATTGCCAGGGCTCTGTTTGCAAGCGCTGGCAGTTATTTTCAGAATAGACAGCAATTAAACAATGTTTCAGTTAAAACAACTATCCCTGTACAGGAGGCACTGCCTTGTGGTACCTTACAAGGGGCACATTTATTTGGTGCAGCTCAGGAGACACAGCCTGCTGGTGCTCCTCTTAATACTATGTCAGGTGTACAGTCTTCTGGTACTTTTTCCTATAATTTGCAGCCAGGTGCACAGTATTCTGGTGCAGTGTCAGGTGCTCAGTATTCTGGAGCAATATTACAAAATCCTGTTAATCATTTGAATATTAGTACTGCTCCCCCTGTTGGTGTAAGGCAAGATGTGCAGCCTTTGCTTGCTTCAGGTGCACAAAATATTGGTGCTTATCAAGATGGTACTGGGTTGCAGCAGTCAGTCACTGCGGATTCTTTAAAGGTTGGCCCTGTCTGGAACGCTATGCGTTCGCAGGGTAATGTTACTATTCCTATGGAGAAACAGTTTAACCCTTTAAGAACTCAGAACATTTTAGTTAATACTGGTGGTCTTTTACAGCCTAGTTCTTGTAATAATACACCTTGTCAAGTAGCAGAAGCTTGTATGAAAGAGGCGCTTCCGTGCGAAATCTCCCCGTTAGGTTTCCACTTGTCTTCCTCAGTTAAGGAGAAAATTTGGAGAGGAGAATTTGTTGATTTATTATCCCTCCTGCCTTCTTCTAAAGAATTGCTTTCTAAATTAGATAAGAAATCAGAGGACCGTTCAGAAGAAGATAGAAGGAGAGCAGTACCTAGAACATTCCAGAATTGGCTTCAAGCATTCTGTATTTTCGCTTCAGTTATGGGTGAAAAATTTCCAGAAAAATGTTCTGGGCTATTTCAACATCTAGACATTGTTGCTGAGGCCTTTAGGCATTTCGGGGGCATCTCATGGTTTCCTTATGATGAGAATTTCAGGCAGAAGCTGGCGGTGCACCCTTCTCTGCGTTGGGGTGTGAAAGACGTTGGCCTTTGGTTAAATCTGATGTTGCCTCCAAAACCGCAGGTGCAATTCAAAGCACTCAACTCTACTAATAATTCATTTCGCAAAGGTTTCTGCTTTGCATTTAATGAAGGGCAATGCAGATTTCTGGCCAACTGTAGATACAAACACGAGTGCTCATATTGTACAGGGTCACACCCGGCTTGTAGATGTTATCGAAAGGCCTCTGCCATGTCAGGTCAGCCTCAATCCAGGGATGGGTTTTCAAAAGGCACGGACAACAGTGAAATTGTCAAACATGCTTCCTTGGCTAGAAATGTATCCAAACATCAGGATGGCAGAGCTGCTTTATAGCGGCTTTAAGCATGGTTTTTTTAGTCCCTGGTTTTTCTGGGTCTGGTTCTAAGTTAGTGGACAATTTGCGTTCGGTCTTTTCACACCCAGAGGTTGTTAGAGTTAAAATTGAGAAAGAATTAACAGAGGGCAGGATTGCGGGTCCGTTCTCCTCACCCCCTTTCTCCAACTTCAGAATTTCTCCATTGGGCGTAGTTCCCAAAAAAGAGCCAGGCTCTTTTCCCCTAATACAGCATTTGTCATACCCTGTTGGCGAGTCTCTTAATGATGAGGTTGCTGATTTCGATGCTTCAGTTCCGTATGCTTCTTTCGATGAGGCCTTGGTTCTCCTTGAGCATTTTGGAAGGAATTCATTAATGGCCAAGGCGGATATTAAGTCTGCATTTCGTTTACTCCCAGTACACCCACAAGGCTTTAGTTCTTTAGGTTTTCATTTTAACGGATATTTTTATTTTGATAAATGTATGCCGATGGGCTTCTCCTTATCTTGTTTTTACTTTGAGGCTTTTTCTTCTTTTCTTCAATGGGTAGTGTCTGTGGTGCATCCCGGTGCTGGTTATATTCATTATTTAGATGATTTTCTTTTCATAGGTCCACCTGAATATTCTGTTTGCTCTGATTCTTTGTCAGCTTTCTTTGATATTTGTGAAAATTTTGGCATTCCCCTTGCCCAGGAGAAGACAGTGTTTCCATCTACTAGTCTGGAATTTTTGGGCATTGTCATAGATTCAAACGCCATGGAATTCAGATTGCCTCCATTAAAGCTTTTCAAGATTAGGTCGTTAATATCCTCTTTTCTATCTAGACAGAGAGTTCTGCTTAAAGACGTCCAATCTCTATTAGGCTTGTTTGCTTTCGCTGCAAGAGTAATTCCGGTAGCTAGGATTTTTTCTCGCCGTTTTGCTAGGGCTACAAAGGATTTAAAAAATCCTTTTTCTCATGTTACCATGTCAAAAGCCATTAAAGATGATTTAAAGGTATGGGATGAGTTCTTGTTAGGTTTTAATGGCTCAACGGTATGGCAGAAAGAATTTATAGACGATTTCGAACTAGGCCTTTTTACCGACGCTTCAGGTTCTATAGGCTTTGGTGCCTTCCTGGCAGGTCATTGGTGTGCTTCAAAGTGGCACACATCTTGGAGGATTCCTGACATTTCGCGTAACCTAGTCTTGTTAGAATTATTCCCAGTAGTGGTGGCGGTAGTTATTTGGTGTGATTTGTTTAGAAATCGGAGAGTTTTAATTCACACGGATAATAAAGGTGTCCTCTTCGCGATTAATTGTTTATCTTCTAAGTCTGATTTTGTAATCAAATTGCTTCGTTTCTTAGTTCTCCATTGTATGAAATATAATATTTGGCTTAAGGCTAAACATTTACCAGGTGTAAGCAATAGCATTGCAGACTCGTTATCTCGTCTTCAGTTTTCAAGGTTCCGGAGGCAGACCCAATTGGCTCCCAATGCCCGGAATTCCTCTGGGGCTTGATTTGGGATTAATCTCCGCCAATTTAAAGAACTCTGTTTCACTGAGAACATGGGAGGACTATCTGCGAGCATGGTCGAGATGGGATAATTTCTGCGCTACATACAATTTAAGTATTGCCAGTTGTAATGCTTACACAGCACTGTCTTTTGTTACTTTTTTAATCCATTCTAACCTTAGTGCAGCTTCTATGCATAAAATTTTGGCCGGTGTTTCCTTCTTTCTAAAATGTTTTGACCTTTCGGCTTTGTCTTCTTTCTATACAGTACGTCAGGTATTGAAAGGTTTTAGGCGTTCCTATTTGGTTAGAGATGGTAGGAGACCCATTTCTATTGATCTTTTGGTTAAATTAATTCAGACTTTGCCTTCAGTATGCTATTCCCCTTATGAAATTTTATTATTTAAAGCAGCTTTTTCTTTGGCATTTTTTGGCGCTTTACGGCTGGGTGAATTTTCCGCCTCAAATAAGTCTTGATGCGCTATCCTGTTAGATAGTGATGTGATTGTTTCTTCAGATTCTATCACTATATGCATTAGAAGATCAAAAACCGATCAGGTTGGGAAGGGACGCATGATTAAGTTAGGTCGGGCATGGTATATTCCCATCTGCCCGGTCCAAAATAATTCAAATTTTATCTCGTTTAGACCTTTCTTTCACGGGTCATTTTTTATTCACAATGACCTGTCTCCTCTTACTCGTTATCAATTTTCTTCTGTCCTTTCTTCTTGTCTAAAAATCCTTGGTTTGTCAGGCTTTTATTTCTCCTCTCACTCCTTCAGTATAGGGGCTGCCACTGCTGCTAACTCTATGGGTTTTTCTTCTGAGGAGGTTCAGAGGTTGGGTCGTTGGGACAGTTTTAGATATAAGTCTTACATTCAACCTGAGTTAGTTACTAATTAATTTTCTTTTCAGATTTTCCTAGGTTCAAAGTCTGGATTATAGGCCATTCATTTATTCATTGGGCCTACAAAAGAGCCGAAGCAAGGAATTTCGAAAAGACTTTGGGTTTTAAGGTTCATGCTTTGCAAATCTTTTGGCATGGTGTTAGGGGGTTATGTTGGAAAGATGTAAGAAATGAATTAATTTATTTAAATAATGTTTGGCCCAGCCCGGATCTATTGATAATCCACGCTGGGGCAAATGATATTGGTAAAGTTAAAACTTGGAATCTTTTATGTGAGATGAAACAGGATCTCTTTTCGTTTAAGGTCCTTTTTCCATCCGCAATTATCGCCTTTTCTGAGATGATTCCTAGGTTACTTTGCAATTTGTTTTATCTAGACAAGATTTGTAGACGTTTAAATAGGACCATTCATCATTTTTTGGTTTCTTCCAATGACTTATCCTATCGCCACGTTGAGTTGGAAGGTTTTATTTCAGGTCTCTATAGATCAGACTTGGTACATTTGTCGGACATAGGTCTGGACATTTTCAATGCAGGTTTGCAGAATATGATAGAGAAAGCCACGGTGTTGGTGGGGCCCCAGCATTTTGTTTCACAATTGGCTTCGGCCGGTGGGGTTCGTCTTCCAGTATAAGTCTGGAAGGACATGGTGATTGAGATCTGGTATTGGATCATTTTGTTAATTTTGAAATTTAATTCTATGCTGAAAGCTGATTTTTTAGTTAATGTGAATGTAGCTAATTTGGGTTACCCCTTGAATAAACACCGTGGCCATTTATGACCAATCAAATATACTGTGTGTCAGTTTCGTTTATTTATTATTAGCTACTCTGTACTGTCCCATGTTCGGTCCCCGGCATTAACCGGGGGCCCGCATGGGACAGGGCAGAGGGCTCTTTGCCTGTGCATTTTCTTTCCTTTCTCTCAGCAGGGCTATTGGTTCAATATCCCTTAGCAACAAGCCGTCATTGGAGGAATTTGGCGGGCTGTTTCTTCGCGCCTATAACTGCTTATATAAGCCGGACGCTACCTCAGCTTCACAGCCACCTGAAGAGGACCAGTGTGCACTCCCACCCCCCCTCCCTATTTTCATTATTGTTTAGTCACGATGCTATTCAGTGGGGGTTCGTCTTCCAGTATAAGTCTGGAAGGACATGGTGATTGAGATCTGGTATTGGATCATTTTGTTAATTTTGAAATTTAATTCTATGCTGAAAGCTGATTTTTTAGTTAATGTGAATGTAGCTAATTTGGGTTACCCCTTGAATAAACACTGTGGCCATTTATGACCAATCAAATATAGTGTCAGTTTTGTTTATTTATTATTAGCTACTCTGTACTGTCCCATGACAAAAAGAAAGTATTTATAATGGAAGCAATGGTCCTGAGATAGAGCTGTACAGAACGAACGGCATCCTAGCGGTGAAGAGAAATTTCCTTCTGGTGAACTAGAACTGTACATCGAGATGAAAGAACAATATCCTGGCTGAAGCCTTCTTGGAAAGTAAAGGGCCATTAGGGCTAAGTACCACTTTGTCCTTCTGTAAGTTCATAAAAGGTTCTTTACAGGGCAGGACCCTCTGATTCCTACCGTATTAAAGTGTATTGTATTTGTACTGTCTACCCTCAAGTTGTAAAGCGCTACGTAAACTGTTGGCACTATATAAATCCTGTATAATAATAATAAAAAGGGTATGGCTGCCAGCTCAGGCAAATGTCATGCAGAGGTGATGGCAACAAGAAATGCAAACTTTTGGATGAGGGTCCGCAGGGGAATATGCCTGATAGGTTCAATAGGTGTTTTTTTAAGAGCCGATAGAAAAATATTTTTTAAATCCCATGGAATCACACACACAAGGTTGTTCAGGAAGTGCTACATGAAAGTTAACCTATGCAAAAGACTTAAAGCGTAACTTGAGAAAAAAACATTACCCTCTGGGTGATCTACTGTATGTACATTACAGGAATTTTAACAAACGTTGCTGCAGATACCTACCTTTTGTTATTCTGAAGAAATCACTGTTTGCCTCTGTGCCCGTGTGCCAAGTGAGTCTAATGGGAGTGGTTTCATAATTATTAAACAGCTGCAGGGCACTAATGAGAAAAGCTGCTGGGCCTGCATCTCTTTAGACGTGCTCCTATTGGGAGTATCTCACCAAAAATGACATTTTTGTTGCAGGGGATGAGTGGAATCTGACTTGCATCTTAGTGCAGACTTCGGGCAAAATCAGTGAGCCAATCACACAAGCAGGAATGTATGTGTACAGAACACCTTTAGGTAGCCATATTGCATTGCATTTAACAGAAAATCACCAGTTGCAGATTGAAATGGAAAGGTCTTTTTTAAAAACATTCAATTATAATTTGACTTGTGTCGCAATTGTATATGCTATATTATTTTTTTCTTTATTCGCTATTTTGTTCCCCACGAAAGTAGGGAATCATTTTAACAAGGAATGGGAGGCTAGTAGTCTTTGGAATAAGATCAATGACCAATATTTTCTGCTTGATGGAGCTCAGGGCCACATGTTGATTCAAACCTAATTGCAGAAAGGTTCCTAGGGTGATATCTTATTTTCTTACACCAAGCAAGACCTGGCCTTCAACGACTGTGGGATTAAAACTAGCAACCATGAAGCAGAGTAGTTAACCAGTCCTTGGGACAGGAGACCCAAATGATCTGGAAGGGACAACAGTGTTTCTACCAGAAGTTTAATCGGGTTAGAGTACCATGCTTCTCTGGGCCAGTGTAGTGCTATGAGAATTATTGTAATGCCCTCCTCCATCCTGATGAGTTAAAGTGATTGTAAAGAATATTTTTTTTTTTTGTTTGTTTATTAAATAACAAACATGTCATACTTATCTCCACTGTGCAGCTCGTTTTGCACAGAGTGGCTCAAACATCCTCTTCTGAGGTCACCCGGTGGCTCTAGCGGCTCCTCCCCACATCAGATAACCTTGGAGAAGTGCTCTCCCGAGGGGGTTACCTTTCAGGTACGCTCCCGAGTCCAGCATTTGCATCCACAGACACGAATGCCAGACTTGGCCCAGCCAACCCCCCCCCGTCGCCCATTGACAGCAGCGGGAGCCAATGGCTGCTCTGCTATCAATCTAGCCAATCAGGACACGAGACACCGGATAGAACTGGTATACTCGCCCCCTGGCACGAGAGAGAGGGTTTAGGTAAGTAAAACGGGGGCACTGGGGGGGCTGCTGCACTGCAAGAGGTTTTTCACCCCAATGTATAATGCATTGAGGTGAAAAACTACAAGGGTTTACAACCCCTTTAACAAGGAACGAGTTTCAGAGAAGGGAAGGCATAGATTAGGATGCACTAGGCCCACAGAGTCACCAGAGCATCCATTGCTTCCGCAAAAGATACATAGGGACAAACCTGTCCAGTTTGTTGTTGAATCTGGAGGCCAGAAGGTCCACAACTAGTGCCCCCACCTTTGACACAGGTCCTGCCAGTTGACCACTGCTGGAGTGTGAAGAGCAGACAAGGCTGAAACATGGATTTATGCCCAGATTAGAATCTTCTCTTGATGCAGTCTTGACCTCAGTTTCTATCTGAATAGGGTACATACATGGTTACTCAGAATCAGCTGTTTAAAGGATAAATTCAAGTTTTCAAAAA
This sequence comes from Lithobates pipiens, assembly GCF_037356315.1. Taxonomy (NCBI): domain Eukaryota; kingdom Metazoa; phylum Chordata; class Amphibia; order Anura; family Ranidae; genus Lithobates; species Lithobates pipiens. Next base: position 265,087,417 of record NW_027507784.1, on the reverse strand, counting down.
AAGATTTCTGATTGGGAGCCTGTAAAGCATTGCACCCACGATCAGCAGATTGTGGGTGCTATGCAGGGTCCTTGCAGACTCTGTGTGTAAGTTGTCTGATTTTTACGTGTAGGCAGTTACACACTAATAGGAAGCCTCAATGAACTACCTAGAGTGCAGCACCCTGGTAGTTCATTGAGAACTACAACCTGACAGACATAAAGGCTGTCAGTCGTTGTAGTTTCCCAATGACAGATCTCTATGAATGAATGAATGATGCAGCCAGAGCCCCACATGGTCACATCTTTTTTGAATTGTGACAGCAGACACGGGGAGAAGATCCCTGAGCTGCTGTTACAGCAGAGACTCAGGGGGGCACAGGGCAGCTGCAGCAGCAACATGTTACACCCTGAATACACCCTGGTGTAACATGTTAGGAAAGGTGAACTTATCCTTTGAGAAGGAAAGGTTCAATGGCCAGATGTGACCACATGTCTCTTGCAGATAAGCTGGAAGAAGCTACCCCATGCTGAGCATGGGCAAGAACAAAGGTACTCCTTAATAACAAAAAAGACAACACAATATTAATAAATCAAAATATTTATTAGTTGGAATTATTTGGCCACGGTGCTATCCATGGGGGGGCTAAACTTTGACATTATAAATTTAATTAAATATAAAGCCATCTTGGCTAAAATATATTTTAAACAAAATTAAGCGGTGTCCATCTAGCCAATGCAGGACAACTATTCCCCCATTTAGGATAACAACGTGACTTGCTGAAGATCAGGAGGGTGGATGGGTGCTGCGGTCCGGTCCAAACGGTCTGTGGGGACACAGCTCCAGGCCCTTTTATAGGCTCATTCAGCGCTGGCTTCAGTAACTTCCAAAATGTACCAATCAGCTGTTCTATTATTTTAACCAATCCCATGGCTGTTGCTGCCCAGGGAAACTGCAGTGACCAATGGCAACCTGTAATATAAATGAGAGCAAATGAGACTGCTGATCCCCCTTTGAGCTATCCCATCGTGGTCCAGCATATTGCTATGACCTTTCAAAAGGCAGGAACCGAGAAATAAGTGTGTATGCAGAGGCACGCGTGAACTAAGCTAATGATGCAGCATTTACAGCAATTCCCCAATATTTTAATCCTTTCCATGGACACTGACAAAACTGGGATGTAATGGTGGCATCCGACAGTGCCAATTAATGCAGCATTCCCTGACACCCTATAAATGTGGAATATTCATTAGGAGTATTCAGAGACTAAAACACACCAGAAGCTGTGCTATGGCTCTGAACCTGCAAAGAGCTCTACAGCTAACTAATACAGTACCTGAAAGTCTAGGAAGCACTGCTGGCAGAGCCCAATATCAAAATGTCACATTCCTGGCAGGTCGAGCAATCTTCTGTCCAGCGTTGCCTGGGTATGGCCTCCAAGGCATCGCTGAGGAGACAGCGATCCAGATAGCTGCATAGAGAGCCAAGATCAGCAGCATGCAAAGTCCTAATTACATTTTCAATCTTGAGACAAAAAATAAATAAACAAACAGTCTAGTGAAAAAAGTGGTAAAATTTGAGAAATAACAACTATCTGTCATGTTGAGAGTGGGAGTAGTTATACCTTTTTTTTTGTTTGTTTGCTAGTGTCCAAATCCTCCCGTAGATGGTAGTATAACCCAATCATACCAGAATAACCCTGTTTTCCTTAATGAACGATAAGTCCTGTATCATTAATGAACAATAAAGAAAAAACGGACTTCTGTACTTCTGTTGTGGATTTTGAAGACAAAATGTAGCTGAATGAGGGCTTGTTTTACAGGCATTTTACTGTTAGTAAAGAATATGTGAATACTTTAGTATGTAAAGTCTGGTGTGCCGTTTAAGAGACATTTACAGTATACTGCACTGATGTCATCGGTGCATGCGCTCTGAAGAAACAGACACCCGTGCTGTTTCTTCAGTAGCGAGTGCCATGCCCGGCAGCTCCTGCACACATGTGCGGGAGCAGGGCCGGATTAACATAGGGGCTATTGGAGCTGCAGCTCCAGGCCCCTTTCTCAAGATAGGCCCATTTGCCCAAAAAAAAAAAAAAAAAAAAAAGATCGACTTCGAGGATTGTAGCTCGGCGATCAGGAGTCACAGAGACCCCATATTTGGTGGGTAGGTAGCTAAAGACCCACCCCAGCACTGGTTAAAATATGGGGCTGCTATCATATATGGTTCCGGAGATACAGGTCTCCTTGCGCAGCCTGTCAGAAGTTACATACAGAGCGGCAGTATAAATACAAGCTGGAACACTCTGCAGCAGACTGAGAGGATGAACTCACAGAGCTTATAATAATTATTTGTATATTACTTATGATAATTAACCCCTCGCCACCCAGGCCCATTCTGAGACTTCTCTCCTACATGTAAAAATCATAATTTTTTTATGCTAGAAAATTACTCAGAACCCTCAAGCATTATATATTGTTTTAGCAGACACCCTATGGAATAAAATGGTGGTCTTTGCAACTTTTTATGTTGGAAAGAAACTGTTTCATTCATAAAAAAAAAACACTAAAGTTATCACTATTTTTTGTTGTGTACTAAGCGATGCTGTACATTTTTTTACAGGTTACATGTTTAGAGTTACAGAGGAGGTCTAGTGCTAGAATTATTGCTCTCGCTCTAATGATCTTGGCGTATGTAACCTGTGTGTATCTGGCTCTGATATTAACCAGTGCCTACCCAGGGACTGACTAGTATCTCTCCCCAGCCTGTCCCCCCACACCCTCTCACCTGCTGACCTGTGAATGGGGCAATCACTCCCTCAGTGTTATTGTGTTCTGCCAGTGAATACAATGATTAGTGTTGCTAACTATAGCTGGCAGCACTGATTGTTTTGGGGAAAACCTGACAGGCTGGTTGCACTCAAGTTGCTTAATAGGTTGACTTGTGTAAAACCAGCTAGCCCATACATAGATCGACTATGACTAGTCTCTGCTTAATTGGTGTAATTTCAATCCATGTCTGGCCCGCTTAACCACTACGCAGTCCCTAAACATCCTTCCACACACCTCTACATTTTTCCTTCCCAGAGTACTTCATCCTCCTCTCCTATATATAGTGCACACTGTCATACTCTCCACACTTCTCTCCTATACATAGTGCCCACTGTCATACTCTCCACACTTCTCTCCTGTACATACTGCTCACTGTCATACCCTCCACACTTCTCTCCTATACATAACGCCCGCTGTCATATCCTACACTCTCCTCACCTGTACATAGTGCCCGCTGTCATACACTTCTCTCCTGTACATAGTGTCCACTGTCGTACCCTTCACACTCCTCTCCTATACAGTGCCCACCGACATACCCTCCATACTCCTCTCCTATACATAGTGCCCACCGCCATACCCTCCATACTCCTCTCCTATACATAGTGCCCACCGCTATACCCTCCATACTCCTCTCCTGTACATACTGCTCACTGTCATACCCTCCACACTCCTCTCCTATACATAGTGCCCACTGTCATACCTCCAACACTTCTCTCCTATACATAGTTCCCACTGCCATACCTCCAACACTTCTCTCCTATACATAGTGCCCACTGTCATACCCTCCACTCCTGTACATACTACTAACTTTCATACCCTCCATACTCCTCTCCTATACATAGTGCCCACCGTCTTACCCTCCCTCCACACTCCTCTCCTGTAATTACTGCTTACTGTCCTACTCTCCTGTACATAGTGCCCAATTTCATACCCTCTACACTCCTCTGCTGTGCATACTGCCCACTGTCTTACCCTTCACACTCCTCTCCTGTACATAGTGCCTTCTGCCATACCCTCTGCACTCCTCTCATGTACATAGTGCCCACTGTTAGACCCTCCACATTCTTCTCCCTCACCTGCACATACTTCACACTTTTATACCATCCACACTCCTCCCCTATGCCTCTTACCCACAAAAACTGTTCTTTAAAATTATATGTTAAAATTATATGTTAGAATTATATGTTAGAATTATATGTTAAAATTATATGTTCCTCAATGTTACCAGCTCTAGAATGGGCACTTTTGTCAGTTCAACTAAAGGAAATCTCACAGTCCTCATATTTGTTCTGCCCCATTATTAGTACTTATTTTATTTGGTAATTACTATTGTGATGTATAGAGGAACACGGGGGATGTCAGCTACTCTAAATATAGCACTTGTAAAAAAAGCGTCCCTAAAATATATTTGAAATGTTGACAACCATGTACTTAGGCACTGCCCAAGGGCCACAGGGTCAGTATGGGCCCCATGAGATGCTCCGGTGATAGTAAAGCGGTAGTAAACTTTTCTAACATTACTACTTTTTAGAGGCCCTGGGGGAGGTTATGCCATAATGTACAAGTGTGCCCAGCATATTAGCACATTAGGGTACACTTACCTGTCAGACCTCCAGTGCTGTGCTGTGATCAGTCAGGCGGGGCCCGGGCACTTCCATCTTTACCCGGTCTTCCTTCTGGGTTCTGTGCCTTCCGTCATTTGCCTTGGCCAGGCTGCGTTGATGTCATTCCCTCTTTCTCCCATCCCCCCCTTTCTCTCTCATTCTCCCTCCCTTACCCCTCACACCTCTTTCATCCCCTTTCTCTCTCTCTCATCCTCCCTCTCTCTCTTTAATTTAATTTGTTATAACAAAAAATAGTTTGCATTTTTATTTATTTATTGTTTATAAAAGGCCCCATCAAAATCCTCAGCACCAGGCCCACGATGTTCTTAATCTGGCCCTGTGCGGGAGTAACGTCAAGCGGCTCCAACCAGTCACAGTCCGCAGCCCCGGAGGGAAGAGAGATGGATGTGGCCTGTAGCAGGGACGGAGCGGGCTTCGTTTGCAGGTAAGTGTCACATAATGTGCTAGTATGCGGTGTAAACTAGCATATTATAATATCATTAGAGCTTATACATCCTGTTTTCCTGATAGCTGTCATTTGGTGTCAGCAATGCCATTCAAAATTTGGGCTTGTAGAACTCGTTCTACACTTTTCTCACCTACCCTCCCTTATTCTCATTTTAATTTTCAACACATGTAATTAGAAGCTGCATTAATTCTGTCCCTGCCCCGAAACAACTCACACAACTGGCACACCTTCCTATGTTGATGTCTTTTGAAGCTCTAATTATACAATTTGAAGTAGTAAACTTGACATTATTATACTTTTACACCGGACAAACATTTCTATTATAGTTTAATATAATGGGAAAGGGTATATTTTAAATGGCAACTGTACCAAAAGTACAGTTATCCTTTAACCCTTTTTCTGCCAGGCAGAGGTAGGGAGGGGCAGTGAGAGCAATATTGCTTCATACTGTGCAGTCAGTGAACAGTTTGAACTGAACTGTTCTTCTGATAAGAGAGATTGGTGACCTAAGCAGTGTGCTTCTTCACCAATCATTGTCTGCCACATCCATAAGTCTATCTTAAACTGCAATTACAAAAAAAAAAAAAAAAAAAAAAAAAAAAAATCACTGGCTTCAACGGGATGTATAAAAATACTAATTTTATTTTGACAAACCTTTCAAATCACAAAGCAAGACCAACACTGGTCATAAAAACAACGTTAACGCGCATTTGTGGTTACAGATACTAGATGCAAGCACATCCACACAGTTTAAATATTTACAATATGAGTACAAGATTATATATGGCTCACTGCCCTTCCATTTAATGGAATATTCTGTAGAGATGTCTCCTCATGGACAATTTCTCGATTCTGCTTCCTCAGAACATAAAGAGGAACAGTGCAGTAGTCACTAGACAAAAAAAAAAAAAAAAAAACACACATTACCATATGCATTTGTAGCACCCTCTACCTTAGGTAGGTAGGTGCTAGAGTAGTGTTTGTGTTTTTACTGTCAGTGCAGGAAAATTAGGCAGTCCTAGCTGTGAGCTAGGCCTGTTTGTTTTTGATCTGGGGTCCTGGGGGCAGGGAAATGGTTTAGTGTAGCAGCAGGTGACTGATATGTGTCGTAGCTCTTGGGCGCTGCCTCTGTTTCCGGTGAGAAGGTTCTGGAAAAGAGGCAGGGCAGAGTGCTGGAGTGACATGGGGTGTATTTGGGAGCCCTGACCAATCCTCAACTAGGATTGCCAAGGGGCAGGCCTCCTATATATACACAACAGCCTGTTGTGGAAGGAGTTGTCAGGTGGAAAAAACTGAATGATGGAGTGTTAGACTATCGTGGTCTGAGGGACCCCCTTTCTGGGGGGGGGGGTGAACTCAGGCCTGCAGCTCTGGAACTGGGAGGGAACCCCTCTTTAACCACTTCAGCCCCGGACCAATTTTCAGCCTAAGGACCAGAGGTCTTTTTACAATTTCGCACTGCACTGCTTTAACTGGTAATTGCGCGGTCATGCAATGTTGTACCCATCTCATTTCTTGAGGTGCTAAAATGGCAGGGCAGTACAAACCCCCCCCAAATGACCCCATTTTGGAAAGTAGACACCCAAAGGAAATTGCTGAGGGGCATGTTGAGCCCATTGAATATTTTTTTATGTCCCAAGCGATTGAATAATGACACAAAAAAAAAAAAAAAAAAAAGTTTACAAAAAGTTGTCACTAAATGATATATTGCTCACACATGCCATAGTTATATGTGGAATTGCACCCCAAAATATATTCTGCTGCTTCTCCTGAGTACGGGGATGCCACATATGTGGGACTTTTTGGGAGTCTAGCTGCGTACGGCACCCCGAAAACCAATCACTGCCTTCAGGATTTCTAAGGGTGCAAATTTTTGATTTCACTCCTCACTACCCATCACAGTTTCGAAGGTCATAAAATGCCAAAATAGCACAAAACCCCCCCAAGCTATTCACTGAGAGGCATGTTGAGTCCATGAAATATTTTATATTTTGCCACAAGTTGCAGGAATATTACAATTTTTTATTTTTTTTGCACAAAGTTGTCACTAAATGATATATTGTTCACACATGCTATGGGCATAAGTCAAATTACACCCCAAAATAAATTCTGCTGCTTCTCTCGAGTACGGGGATACCACATGTGGGGGACTTTTTGGGAGCCTAGCCACGTACGGGACCTCGAAAACTAAGCACTGCCTTCCGGATTTAAATATAAAACGCTACCAAAAAAAAAAAAAAAACTGTTAGCGATCACAGGGATCAGGCCTGACTCTGCGATCGCTACAGTTATGGTGTTTAGTGTTTTGTAAGTGACAGTAATCAATCGATACTGCACTTGGGTGGGCTGGGCGGAGGGGCACAACGCAGGTGCTAGCAGGTATCTGGGCTGATCCTGCTAACAATGCGTTTTTTTGGAACCCTAAACTGCTGGGGACGCTAGTATAGATCTGATCAGATCAGATATTGATCTGTTCAGATTCTATACCACTACAGGAGGTTTATGCTTTGCGCGTGGGTGTTAGCGGTACTGGCACTAACCTAGCGCTGCCTGGGGCGACGCAGACCCTGACCCTAAAACCTAATCGATATCACCCGTCGGGTGATCAGGGGGTTAAACCTTTATTGGGTAATAAATGGTGGGTGCCCTGATGCTATAAAAAGCAAACTAACTAACCAGAGTCACCCGTAACACTTATACGGTGATCACTGGTGAAAGGGTTAACTAGGGGCAATCAGGGGGTTCAAATTTTTATTAGGTAGTATATAGGGGTCCCTGGCGCTATATAAAAACCTGACAGGGAACCTAAATAACTAACTGGCTAACCAGCGTCACCAGTGACACTTATACAGTGATTGCTGGTGAAAGGGTTAACTAGGGGCAATCAGGGGGTTAAAACCATTATTGGGTAGTATATGGGGGGTACCTAGCGCTTGTGAAGTTTGGGGATACTAGCTCCGCGGGATTAAGTGCATAAACCGTTGTCAGGTGAAACCAAAATATATTTAATTTATGAATAAATCAAAAATAAAGCTTTTCTCCAGCATAAAAAACGTAAATTAAAGTCCGCTTGTCTTCAGCACAAAATAATACAAAAAGAAAAGCACCTACAGTTCTGTAGAAAGGTCTTCACCAAAAAAAAGAGTCCTTGCAGAGATCTTTTTGCAGCCTCCAAAACAGCAAACAGCAAATATAACAACACAGCCAGACAGCTCCTCAGACAGGTGTTCATCTCCTTCTTCTCCTCACCACCACCTCTCTGTCCACTTCCTGTCTTATAGGCTGTCTGTCTTCCTGGAGGCCGTTAACCCTCTGTGGGCCAAATCCCTGTGGTCAGGGAGGGAGGCTCTTTCCCACCCAAATGTCACTTTAGAGCCTCCCAAATTCCGGGTCCCAACTATCTCTCTTAAAAATATAGAGAGGACCGCGAATCAGTCTTCTCCCGAAAACTATACCCGGAATCCATCACCCATTTTTGGGTGACCCCCTGAGGCCTACCATGATTCCCTTAAAGGGACCACATCCCGAATATAGGCGCCACATAGTACCAGTCCAGGACCCAACTTTGGCGTCCTGTACATATCCCCCCCCCCTCTGCCTTAACGCGGAGGTGTTGGAGGCACCATTTGACAACATACAGTGGACCCGGGAGAGGGCATCAGCATTCTGATGTAGTCTCCCAGGTCTATGCTCCACCACAAAATTGAACTCCTGGAGAGACAGGAACCACCTTGTTACTCTAGCATTCGTGTGTTTATTTTGCCTCATCTAGGTCAGCGGGGCGTGGTCGGATACCAGGCGAAACCTTCTGCCTAGGAGGAAATACCGCAAGGAGTCCAAAGCCCACTTAATGGCAAGACACTCCCGCTCTACCACCGCATAGTTTTTCTCCGCTGCCGTCAGCTTTCTACTCAGGAAAACGACGGGGTGCTCTTCCCCGTTGATTACCTGCGACAGGACTGCTCCTAACCCCTCATTTGAAGCGTCTGTCTGTACTACAAAATCCTTATTAAAGTCTGGAGCAACAAGCACCGGATCCTGGCACAATGCCGTCTTAAGCTTCTGAAAAGCTTTTTCGGCATCGTTATTCCATTTTATCATCACTGACTTTCTGCCTTTGGTCAGGTCAGTCAAGGGAGCAGCAATGGTGGCAAAGTTGGGTATAAACCTCCGGTAGTAGCCAACTATGCCCAAAAACGCTCTGACCGGCTTCTTGGTTAGGGGACGGGGCCAGTCCTGTATGGCTTTCACCTTGCTCATTTGGGGCTTTACCAACCCTCTACCCACAATGTACCCTAGGTACTTGGCTTCCTCCACCCCAACTGCACATTTTTCTGGGTTTATGGTGAATCCTGCTCTTCTCAGGGAGTCTACGACTGCCTGAACTCGGGGAAGATGTGACTCCCAATCAGGGCTGAAGATGACGATGTCATCCAAATAAACCGAAGAGTACCGATGATGTGGACGCAAAGTTTTGTCCATGGCCCTTTGGAACGTGGCGGGGGCAGAGTGTAAACCAAACGGCATTCGTTTGTACTGGAAGTGGCCTTTCCGGGGTAGAGAAGGCCATTTTCTCCCTAGCTTCCTTGGTCAGGGGAATCTGCCAGTACCCTTTCGTGAGGTCCAGCGTGGTAATATACCTGGCAGGCCCCAACCTCTCAATGAGCTCATCTACCCGTGGCATGGGATAAGCATCAAACTTGGAGATTTCATTCAGTTTTCTAAAATCATTACAGAAGCAAAGAGTGCCTTTGGGTTTGGGTACCAACACGATTGGACTCGACCACTCGCTCTGCGATTCCTCAATGACATCAAGCTCAAGCATTCTTTTCACCTCTTCAGACACTGCCACTCTATGAGTTTCTGGGATACGGTAAGGCTTTAACCGCACTTTTACCTTGGGGTCAGTTACAGTGTCGCGCTCGATGACATTGGTGAGTCCTGGCAACCCTGAAAACATGTCCCTATTTCTTTGAAGAAATTCCTTTGCTTGCTGGGTTTGGGGTCTAGTTAAGGTAGCAGCCACCTGCACCAGGTCGATCCCTGCATGGTCTCCTGACTGTACCGCTACCACCGCGGATACCTGGTCTCTGTCTCTCCAGGGTTTCAACAAATTCACGTGGTAGATCTGGTATGGTTTCCTTTTCCCTGGCTGGTGTACCTTGTAGTTTACCTCCCCCACTTTTTCCACTATCTCAAATGGACCTTGCCACTTGGCCAAGAACTTGCTCTCCACTGTGGGTATTAGGACAGCCACCCAGTCTCCTACTTGAAACTGTCTGACTTTCGCAGACCGGTTATACACCCTTCTTTGGGCTTCCTGAGCCCTCTGCATGTGCTCCCTCACCAGCGGCATCACCTTAGCCACCCTCTCTCGCATTTGAGAGATATGCTCTACTATGGTTTTGTGTGGGGAGGACTCACTTTCCCACGTTTCTTTTACCAGATCCAGCAACCCCCGAGGCCGTCGCCCATACACTAGCTCAAATGGGGAGAAGCCCGTGGATGCTTGTGGAACCTCCCGGATGGCAAACAAAAGGGCAGGGAGTAACATATCCCAATCCTTCCCGTCCTTCTGGACGACTCTTTTGAGCATGGTCTTCAAAGTTTTATTAAACCTCTCCACTAGGCCATCAGTCTGCGGGTGATAGACGGACGTCCGCAACTGCTTAATTTGGAACAGTTTGCACAGGTCCGCCATCACCTTTGACATAAAAGGGGTGCCCTGGTCTGTTAATATCTCTTTAGGAAAACCAGTTCGTGAAAACATCTGAAATAGTTCTCGGGCAATGGCTTTAGAGGAAGTTTTCCTCAAAAGGAACTGCTTCTGGGTACCTGGTTGCATAGTCTAGGATGACTAATATATACTGGTGCCCTCTTGCCGATTTTACCAGGGGTCCCACGAGATCCATAGCGATCCGTTCGAATGGAACCTCAATAATTGGCAAGGGTACCAGAGGGCTTCTATAGTGGGGCACTGGGGCAGTTAACTGGCAAACGGGACAAGATGCACAATATCTTTTAACCTCAACTTTCGCGGAATTGGACCGCTTCGGTAGCTACAGTAACTTCAAACTTAACATCGCAAAAACTGAAGCCCTGAACATTTCTCTATCCCAGCGGGACCTGGCGGCCCTACAAGGCAAATACCCGTTCCGATGGCAATCACGCTCCGTTAAATACCTAGGGACCGCAATTCCGAGGGACCTGCAGGACATTTACTCCTTGAACTATAGCCCTCTGTTGACCAACCTTAAGCGCTCCCTTGATTCTTGGCACAAACTGAAACTTACTTGGTGGGGGAGGATGAACGCCATTAAAATGGATATACTGCCTAAGGTTTTGTATCTGTTCCAAACCCTCCCCATACTCCTCCCCAGGGCGTTCTTCCTCTCCCTCCGCTCTGCGATCATCAAATTCATATGGCTGCACCACCCTCCCAGACTGAAACATAAGGTCCTCTGTGCCCCTAAGCTTAGAGGTGGTACTGACCTGCCTGACTTTCAATTGTATCATACAGCGTCCTAATTATCCAGGCTATTGGAATGGTTCCCGAGACCCCTAACCAAACCCTCCGTGATTATCGAACAAGACATGACTCCCAGTGATCTTAGGGCCCTTCTATGGGGACATCACGCTACATTCCGCTCGCTCCGACGGGTTTCCCCTCTGACGGTTGCAGTCCTGACCAAATGGTATGACGTATCTAGTAGAACGGGCCTGTCCACGGATCCCAGCCCTCTCTCCCCCCTGTTTGATAACCCACTCCTTCCCACTCTCCTCTCGGCCACCCATGTAGGGGCATACCGCAGGGAGGACTGGCCCACGGCTAATCAATTTGTTCACCCTTCCACAGGTCACCTACGGGTCCCGGCGGCACTGTCATCCTTGTCCGGTTTAGACTGGCTCTCCGAGCGATCCTTTAGCCAATTTTGTAACTTGCTCCATCTAATATAATAATATCCATAGACCGCTCACCCTGTTTGAAGAATTTTGCACCCTCCCCCACACTCCAAAACATACGCTATCTCTTCTCTATAAAGAGATCCAATCACTCACTTACACCTCTCTTCCTACATACACTGATAAGTGGTCCGCTGACGTTGACATGGCAATCACCCCGTCGCAATGGCATACATCCTTTATCCTTACCCATCAATCCTCCAGATCCGGATTCACTCAGGAAAAGAATTATAAATTACTGTCACGGTGGTATAGAGTTCCAGTCTCGGTACACAGGATGTTCCCCGGCTCAACGGATGTGTGCTGGCGATGTCACGGAGCGACAGGTACATTTCTTCATATGTGGTGGGACTGTATTAAGGTTCGCCCGTTCTGGGATAAGGTTTTTGAGACATATAATGCTATGTATCAGTCTGCCATGCCCCCCTCGCCCTTGGTTGCTCTATTGTCCATTATACCGGGCTCCACCAAAACGCACAAAAATTGCCTCCTTAGATTCCTCCTCTCTGCTGCCCGCCATAACATCACCCTTTATTGGAAAAAGGATCGGGCCCCATCGGTGGTTGGCTGGGTTGACATTCTTAATGATATGATGGTCATGGAGGAGCTACAGGCGAGGGTTGATGACAGGTGTGACAAGTTCACCGCCCTATGGTCTATTTGGCGCCATCATTCGGCCTCACTGGGCTTCCTGGATGGTCTCCGCTAGGACAGTGTTCCGTTCTGAATTTTTAATATTTACCTGGAACACCATCCAGGGGGTTGCACGGCTCGAATAGCTGATCTCCTGTTAATTTATATGCGCCTATTACTTACTAACTAGCTCCTTCTCACCTTCCCTCCCCTCCCCTGTGGCGATTTATGTTAGAACTCAGGTCCTTGCACCGGGGCTGCCCCGGAGGCTGTACAATCTACCCGAGCGCTCTTTGTTTTGGGGTTCCTGTCTCCCTTGCTTTTCCCCTGCTCCCTTCCCTCCCCCTGTACCCCCCCCCCTCCCTCCCTATCAACTTATTCCCTCATTTGTTTATGTTTAAAAACTGATATTATCCAGTTCTGTTATACGCAAAGTTCTTTATATGTATGTACCTGTTCCTAGGCACTTGTGTATTTTTGGAACTGTATTACCACTCTGTATTCCCGACTTGCACTGTGCTTATAATAAAAAATATGTTCAACCTTAACCTCAACTTTCACCCCTGGCCAGTAAAACCGGTCAGTTATCCTGGCCTCTGTTTTCTCTGCCCCCAAGTGTCCTCCCAGTGCGTCGTTGTGGGCTAGATCGAGTAGCATCCGCCTATACGGTTGGGGAACCAGCAACTGCTCTATAGTTTCCCCACGGCTTTCAGCCACTCGATAAAGCAAGTCCCCCTTTAAGGCAAAATGAGGAAACCTCTGGTCTGCTCCTGGCATTTGTGAGACCCCATCCACAACAGAAACCTGCTCTCGGGCATTGACCAAGGTAGGATCCCGCAGCTTGGCGGTGCCAAACGCACCCCTGGGTACATCTAGATCTGGGTGTACTGGCCTTGAGGATGTTTCCCCTTCACTTTCCTCAACCGGGGACTGCATTGGGGAGAGGTCCTCGTCATCCTCCCCCAGCATAACCTGTAACGGGAAGTCTTCCCCCCCCCCTCAGAGTTTAACTCGGTTTTGCAACCTGAAACAGACACATCCTTCAACTTAATATTCTCTACAGTATCTTTATCAATAATAGGTATCTCTGTATCAGTGGGGTGGGTTGTGGGGGTTTCAGGCCCATGTTCCTCAGACTCTCCTGGCTGTCCTGGCAGCCCCATCTGTACCTGGCTCCACAGTTCAAAAAATAGTGGACAGTCCCGCCCCACTATAATGTCATGTATTAGACTTCTCACTACCCCGACCTCTTGGGTCACTGAGATATGGCCATAGGACACAGTCACTGAAACCATGGGGTATTCCTTGGTGTCCCCATGGATGCAGACTACCCGTAGGGTTTTCCTTACAGGACCAAGTCTCCCAATCACCCTGGCATGTACCAATGTTACCATGCTACCAGAGTCCAGTAGCGCCCTGGCAGGAAGGTGGTTCACCCACACTTCACACTCGAACTGTCCTGCGATTGGATCCAGGTGAGTGGTGCAGACTCTTTGCACGTAGAAGGAGCTTCTCCGACCAATTCCACAGTCCATAGGCTCCTCCTGAAGTGGGCATTGCGCCCGGGTATGTCCCCAGGCCCGACATCGCCAACACTGTAGGTCTCCTGTTCTTGGGACAGGAACCACCCTTCGAGGTTCTGTAGCAGATGATGCGGTTCTGCGGATCCCAGCGTCTGGCAGGGCTTCTCTCCTAGGCGCTATGGCTGGTCTGGTTGCCCTTGGTGTGGGTTCCCTATGCCTGGCAGGCCCAAGCAGGTCCTCCACCACGGTGTACCTTTCCACCAACTGGTCAGCGGTTGCGGGGTCTCCATGGCTTACCCAGCGCTGTAGGTCATCTGGCAGGGACCGCAGGTACCAGTCCATTACTATTCGTTCCACCATCTGTGGGCCTGACAGTTTTTCTGGCCGCAGCCATTTTTTAACCAGCTGAACCAGTTCATGCATTTGCGACCTGGGTGGTCGGTCAGGCTTGTACCGCCAGCAATGCACCCTCTGAGCCCGGACAGCTGTGGTCACTCCTAGGCGGGCCAGGATCTCTGCCTTCAGACGTTCATAGTCGCTGATATGTTCTGCTGGGAGGTCAAAATAGGCCTTTTGCAGGTCACCGGTGAGGAAAGGGGAGATAATACCGGCCCATTGGTCACGGGCCACCCCTCTCTCTCCGCTATCCTCTCAAAGGTGGTGAGAAAGGCCTCTACAACATCGCTGGGCGTTAATTTTTGTAAAAAATGGCTGGCCCTCACAGACACCTGGTTGCCAGCGGCAACAGCCACTTGTTCACATCCCTGAGCCAGCTGCTGTACTGCCTCCTGCAAGGCAGCCACCTGTGCTTGAGTGGACTCCTGCTGAGCAGTAAACTGGGCGGCTAGCAGCCGTGTGCTTTCCTGCTGCTGAGCCATCGCTTCCTCATGGCGACGATTTGCGTCTGCTAAAGCTTGCTGCTGTGTCACGGTAGCTTGCTGCTGGGTCACGGTGGCTTGCTGCTGGGTCACGGTGGCTTGCTGCTGGGTCACGGTGGCTTGCTGCTGGGTCACGGTGGCTTGTGCCAAAGCCCTGATGACCTCCTCCATGTCTTTGCCTGCTGCTTGCAGCGTCTGGGCTGGCTTTACCCAAGACATGCAATTTGTACACAGTCTCTTTTAAATGTCAGTTTTTAAACATTTTTTTGCAGCTGAAAATGCACTTTTGCCAGCATCCAAAACACCAGTTGTGAAGTTTGGGGATACTAGCTCCGCGGGATTAAGTGCATAAACCGTTGTCAGGTGAAACCAAAATATATTTATTTATGAATAAATCAAAAATAAAGCTTTTCTCCAGCATAAAAAACGTAAATTAAAGTCCGCTTGTCTTCAGCACAAAATAATACAAAAAGAAAAGCACATACAGTTCTGTAGAAAGGTCTTCACCAAAAAGAGTCCTTGCAGAGATCTTTTTGCAGCCTCCAAAACAGCAAACAGCAAACAGCAAACAGCAAACAGCAAATATAACAACACAGCCAGACAGCTCCTCAGACAGGTGTTCATCTCCTTCTTCTCCTCACCACCACCTCTCTGTCCACTTCCTGTCTTATGGGCTGTCTGTCTTCCTGGAGGCCGTTAACCCCCTGTGGGCCAAATCCCTGTGGTCAGGGAGGGAGGCTCTTTCCCACCCAAATGTCACTTTAGAGCCTCCCAAATTCCGGGTCCCAACTATCTCTCTTAAAAATATAGAGAGGACCGCGAATCAGTCTTCTCCCGAAAACTATACCCGGAATCCATCACCCATTTTTGGGTGACCCCCTGAGGCCTACCATGATTCCCTTAAAGGGACCACATCCCGAATATAGGCGCCACATAGTACCCGTCCAGGACCCAACCTTGGTGTCCAGTACACGCTATAAAAACCTGGCGGTGAACCTAAAAAAATAACTAGCTACCTAGCGACACTAGCGACACTAATGCAGCGATCAGAAAAATGATCGCTTAGTGACACTGGCAAAAGGGGGTGAAAGGGTTAACTAGGGGCAATCAGGGGGTTAAAACCATTATTGGGTAGTATATCAGGGTACCTAGTGCTATAAAAACCTGGCGGTGAACCTAGTGCTATAAAAACCTGGCGGTGAACCTAAAAAAATAACTAGCTACCTAGCGACACTAATGCAGCGATCAGAAAAATGATCGCTTAGTGACACTGGCAAAAGGGGGTGAAAGGGTTAACTAGGGGCAATCAGGGGGTTAAAACCATTATTGGGTAGTATATCGGGGTACCTAGTGCTATAAAAACCTAAAAAAATAACTAGTTACCTAGCGACACTAGTGACACTAATGCAGCGATCAGAAAAATGATCGCTTAGTGACACTGGCAAAAGGGGGTGAAAGGGTTAACTCCAGGGGCAATCAGGGGGTTAAACCTTTATTGGGGGGTGGTAGGGGGCTACCCTGGACCTAACACTAACTGCCCTGACAGTTTTTACTGTTACAACTGACACTGAATGCAGTGATCAGTAAATAAATGATCACTGCAATCAGTGACATTGTGACTGGGGGGGGCGATCGGGGGGGTTTTTGTACCTATGTGTGCCTATGTGTTAGTGTAGTGTTGGTGCACACTTTTTTTTTTTTTTTTTTTGAAAAAGGAACGTTTATTGAGTATACAAAATACATAGGATGACAGTAACACATATGGGGTGCAACATGCACCAAATATACGGAGAAAACAGCTGTTAACAATAGCACAGGCTGAGAAAAAAAAGGGGGAGGGTTCTTTGTGTACAGGATGAACAGTACATAAAAAACAAGGGGCAATGCGGTGTGTTCAGAAATGGGGGGGAAAGAGGACCTCAGAGGTTGGGAGTCATAGGCCGAGCCACAGTACATCTTACGCAAGGTATTTCGCAGGGGGGAGCATGAAGCCATTATCTTGGGGGCGAAGGGTCCACCTACAACCACGGAGACAACTAGACTCGCCGGGCCGAACCTGAGTAGGTGTAAGGAGGTGTACTGACTACAAGCTACACTAGGCGGTACATGTATCTGAATCCCCCATCCATTTATCTCATATCTTGACAAACTTGCCCGGGCAGCCTCTATGCATATACAGCAGTTTTTTATAGGGGAGAGTGGCATTGACAGCCGACTTCCATTGCCGGGCAGTGGGGGGTGCTGAGCTCAACCAGGTGCGGGCTATCTGCAATCTGGCGAGGTATAGGGTCTCCTGTAGGAAAACAGTCGGAATCCTTGCCTCCTCGGATACGAGGAGAATCCCCAGCAAACACTGGCGGGGGCATAGCGTCAGAGGGGAGCCCATTTGGTCGTGGAGGAAGTCGACAATTTGCTTCCAGTAAACCTGCAGCTCAGGACAGGACCAAAGGAGATGGTAGAACGTGGCCTGGGGATCACCACATTTAGGACACGTTGGATCATAGCCAGGTCTAAACTTGGACAATCGCCCAGGGGTTAGGTATGACCTATGCAGCATGTAGAGGTGTGTAAGCCTGTCAGAGAGTTTAGGGGAAACCAGCTTAGGGGTGTCAAGTGCAATTTCCCAGTCCGCGTCTTCGATAACCCCCACATCAGCTTCCCATCTAGCCTTAAGTCGGTAGGCACGGGCGGTCGCCCCAGGCGTGAGCAGGTTGTTGTAGAAAAAAGAAATCAGTTTCTTAGGGTCGTCACCTAACACGGCTGTTGCTATCGGAAGTGTTTCGAGCCTGGGGATAGGGGAGCCGAGTTGGGAGCTAAGGGCATGGCGGAGTTGAAGGTATCTAAAAAACATTCTATTAGGGAGGTTGAAGTCAGCTTTGAGGGCCTGGAAGGGTCTGACAGTGCCATTGGTGATAACCTGGGACAGAAAGATAACGCCCCCGGCCAGCCACACAGAGCGGTCGGGGATCGTAGAGAGCTCGGGAAGTAGGGGATTATCCCAAAGGGGGCTGTGGGAGTGAAACCTGGGGGCCCCAGTAATGGACACGGCCTGCCGCCAAATCAAACAATGATGGGACAGCATGTCTCTCCCCGGGACGGAAGGTCCCCTGGAGCCACGCAAAAGGAGACGGAGTGGGTGTACGACCAGAGTGGAGTGAGAGGAGCATACCAAGATGGCATAGTGATCTCTGTCAATCTGATTAAAGTAGTAGAAATGGGACAGTTGGGAGGCCAGGTAATAATAGTGCAGGTCTGGTAGGGCGGTGCCGCCCAGGTGGGTAGGACATTTCAGAACACTCCATGAGAGCTTGTGTCGAGACGAACCCCAAACAAACGTGTTTAAGAGGGCCTCCAAGGATTTGAAGGTTCTGAGAGGGATGCGTAGGGGAGCGTGCCAAAACACATAGAGCAGCTTGGGGAGGAGGATCATCTTGACCAAGTTTACACGGCCCATCACCCCAAGGGAGAGACGGGACCAAGTCTGGGTTTTTTGCTTAAGCAGGGTGAATAAGGGTTCCACATTTAAAAGGGTGTAGTCAGTCAGTAATCGCGAACACTGCACTCCCAAATATTTCAACTGACTCGCCCTGACCAAGGGCATTGCCGCCTGATCAGCGGACGGGGCACCCAAGTCTAGGGGGAGGATCTGGGACTTGGACCAGTTAATACGTAGTCCAGAGTATTCCCCAAACTGCTCTATCAGTCGCAGGGCCGCTTGCAAAGAGGGACCCGAGTCTTCGAGATATAATAACATATCGTAGGTGTATAAGCTGAGGGTTTCCGTCAAAGGGCCCGAACGCAGGCCCTTAATCTGCGGATGAGCACGAATGGCAATGGCCAACGGCTCAACCGCGAGGGCATACAGGAGGGGGGATAATGGGCAACCCTGGCGAGTACCCCGAGACAGAGGAAAGGAATCCGAGATCCTGCCATTAACCTGGATCCGGGCAGTGGGAGCGCTATATAAAAGCTGAATCCACTTGATGAAGTTAGGGCCAAAGCCAAAATTAGTCAGGCATTCCCATAAATAACTCCATTCAACGGAGTCAAACGCCTTCGCGGCATCTAGACTCACCACTACCCGGGAGCCGGTATTATCATGAGTGGCCTGCAGATTCATAAAGAGTCTGCGGAGATTAAAGGCAGTGTTTTTGTTAGGCATGAACCCCGTTTGATCTGGATGTATAAGGCTGAGGACAACTTTATTGAGTCGCAGGGCCAGAATTTTAGCCAGGATTTTTACGTCCAGCTGCAGGAGAGAAATTGGGCGGTACGACTCTGGGTAGCAGGGGTCCTTACCGGGCTTGGGTATAAGGACAATAAGGGCCTCGCCCATGGAGGCAGGAAGGGACATTGTATCAAACATATGGGTGTATAATGCGTGCAGTTCTGAAAATGAGTATAAAATTCCAGGGGCAGCCCGTCCGAGCCAGGCGCCTTGGAGGATGGGAGGGAGGCAAGTGCCTCGGCAATACAGTCAGGGGAGATGGGGGCTTCCAGGAGGGATCGCTGCTCTGGGCTGATAGAGGGAAAATCAATGGTGTGGAGAAATTGGGTGAGGTCAGTGTGCGTGTGACGCGTTGTGGAGGTGTATAGGGTGGAATAGAACATTCTAAACTCTCGTAAAACCAGGTCAGGGTCAGAAATCAGGTCGTCGGTGGCGCCACGGAGCTGAACCACCACCGGGGGGCTGTGGTCCAGCCGGGCCATATAGGCTAACAGTTTGCCCGCCCGCTCGCCGTTTTCAAACACACGCTGTCTACTAAAGAAAAGGCCCTGCTTCGCTTTCTCATAATGAAGGTGATCGGTCAGTCGGGACTGGAGGCGGAGCTGGGTGGCATGTTCCAGGGAAGGATCCGTCACAAACAGTTGCTCAAGGGACTGCAGGCGCTCCTCAGCCTGTGTCAAGGCCTGTCTAGAATTAGCCTTGTACCTGTTAATACGAGTGACCAGGAGCAGCCTAGCATGAAGCTTAAATGTCTCCCAGATTGACCCAGGGGACGCTGATCCCGAGTTTGAACGGAGGAAAAAAAACAGTTCCCTCTGTAAGTCCTCCAGGCCCGGGATAACCGTAAGCCAGAAGGGGTTCAGTCTCCACATACGGGGGGGGACAGTCACAGGCAGCCTCAGCGTCAACCAGTATGGGGAGTGGTCCGACAGCACCCTGGCGTCAAAGCCAACCTCCAATAATTCGGGAAGCAGGGAGGGAGAGAGCAGGGCCATGTCTATGCGAGACATAGCGCGGCGGGAGGGGGTGAAGCAGGAGAAGGCCTGTGTTGTTGGATACTTATGTCTCCAGGAGTCTGTCATGGCCAGTTCAGCTGCAAATCTACCAAACCTAGTGGTATGAGGGGGGGGGGAGATGTGCGGTCAGATGCGCCAAGTCGGTCGAGGCCGGGGTCGATGGTCATGTTGAAATCACCTATCCAGATTACCGGCACTGTAGGGAATTTGGTCATAAAAGTGAGACCCTCGTGCAGGGCCTGAAACTGGAAGGGCGGTGGTATGTAAAACGCCATAATAAGCATCGTCAGACCGCTCACAGTGGCATGTAAAAACAGAAATCTACCGTGGGGGTCTGAGCACAGGTCATGTAACTGGAACTGCACAGTTTTAGCAATTAAAATGGCCACACCTCGGGAATGGGAAGTGTGAGGGGCGCTGTACATCCAGCCGACCCAGGGCTTTCTAAGCGCCCTTTGGGATTGTCCTGTAAGGTGAGTCTCGACGAGGATCGAGATGTCCACTTTCAGGCGTTTAAGGTGAGTAAGAACGGCTAACCTCTTGGGTTTAGCGCCGAGGCCCCTGACATTCCAGGTTGCAAATTTAAGCGCAGCCATGGAACATGTCGGTACAGATTGATCCACTGTAGGCCCCCGACCCAGGAAGTTCGGGCATGCAGGGCGCCTGGGCAACCACTGGATCCTCCCGGGCTGGCATCAACAAATACAAGAACACATTTTCAGTAAAATTACAGCTGGAAATAACACAATATAAAACACATGTAACCAGTAAAACAGTCATAACAATGCCTACTCTGGACCAGCGGGCAAAACAAAAAAACTGTCACTCGCCGCAGCCGCGGTAGTGACTGCTGGCCAGGGAAACAAAACAAACATGGGCGCAATCATAACAAACTGCAGAGCAGACAGTGCAGCGGGATGCAGGGGGTGTAATTTCCAGAGCAAGAGTCAGCAGGTCGTCTGAGAGACCAAGTAAAAGCATAGCATGTGGGGCAGACAGGGGAAAAAAGGGGAAACCCAGGCATATGGAAGAGTGGGCCAAAGGGGGTGGCGGGTGGGCGCAAAAAAAAAAAAAAAAGGGGGGAGGGGGGGGGGGGTGAAAAAATAAAAATAACCCCCCCCCCCCTCCAAAAAAAGACAAGGAGTTCAAGCAGTACATGGGTACCTCCGTGTGCACCAGTAGAAATAAGGAGGGAAGGGAGAGAGGGGAGAGTAAAAAGTGGAGTGAAACAAGGGCAAAGGCATCACGTCCCAGTGCATGTCCCCCCTCATGATCTGCGCCACCATCACACCGGTGTTCACCATAAATAAGGCGATGGAGGGTGCGCCCGACGGCCGCCACCCAAGCAGCAACACAAAGGAGACTGGCAAAGGAGGGGAAGCAGGATCTGTATGTCCAGGGCACAGAGGGAGTTCAGCGGCGGGCACTGCACAGGGCAATCAGCACAGCGTTCTCCAAGGCAGGGGGTGATAGCAGCAAAAATGAAGGCAGTCCATAGGGTCAAAGGAAGAAAAAGAGGGGGGGTACAGCAGAGGAAACAGGGGAGAGCAGGGGTCACTCACGGTAGCTAAGGTGGATAGGTAGGCACTACTCAGGGGCTGCAGTGGTCAGCTTTTAAGCAGGGCCCTGTGCCACATCCCGTTCCAGCCACGAAGAGGCCGCAGCAGGGTCTTCGAAAAAATAGGTCTTGCCCTCGCGGGTCACCCGGAGTCGAGCAGGAAACAACATTGCATATGGCAAATGGCGAACTCGCAGCTGGCGCTTGACCTCAGTAAATTGCGCTCGTTTCCGCTGGACCTCCGCCGAGAAATCCGGGAACACTGCCACAGTAACATTGTCGACCGGGATATTTCCACGTTCGCGGGTGAGACGAAGCACCGTATCCCGATCTCTGTAGTTAAGTAGCTTGGCGATAAAAGTCTGTGGGGGTGCGCCGGCTGGAGGTGGACGAGCCGCCAGGCGATGCGCTCGTTCGATCACGAACGTGGAGGAGAAGGATTCCCTGCCGAAGGTTTTAACGAGGAGGTTTTCCAGGTAAGTGGGAGGGTCGGAGCCCTCCGAACGTTCCGGGAGACCCACGAAACGAAGATTGCACCTTCGAAGTCTATTTTCCATGTCGTCCTGCTTATGAAGGACGACACTGAGCTGGTGCTGCAGACGTTCGACCGAATGTTGTAAAGGAGGAATGTCCGTCTCCACGTGTTCCACTCTTCGTTCGGCCTCGGACACCCTGTCCCTCAGCTTCTGCAGGTCATGCCGAATATGGGAGATATCTACCTTAACCTCCTCTATCTTGGTAGTGAGGGCGGTTTGGCAGAAGGAGACGGCCTCGAGGATCTTGGCGGTATCATTTGCAGGAGACTCCTCCGCGGGACAAGCGGGGCCGGCACCATCTTGCTCCGTCGCGCCCTGGCCTTTGTGGCGGAACTTAGCCAGCTTGGCGGCCGCCTCGGAGGGTCTTTTAGTCGGCGACATGAAGCACAAAGTAAGCACAAGGTTCCCGGGCGTCTTTTCAGTGAATAGCGAAGAAAAATCCCCAAAGGATAAGGTAAAAGGATGAAGTCTCAGACGGAGCTCTCACTCAGCACGTCCTACACCATGAAGCTCCAGGCCACGCCCCGTGTTGGTGCACACTTACTTTCACTTCTCCTTGTAGTCCGGTCAGTAAGACCGCCCCGAGGAGAATGACATCATTTCCTCCCTGCCTGTGTTTACTATACACAGAGGGAGGAAGCTTCTCATTCGCCAGGAGCGATCGAGAGGGGATGGCCAGAAACCAATGGCCATCCCCTCATCCCAGATCGCTCCTGCAGCGAAACGATGGCCGATCGGACCCCCCACCCGCTGGAAGGCAAGCACGTACATGTACGTGCTTGTGCCTGTACATGCCATTGTGATGACGTACAATGGCATGCGGCGGTCCTTAAGTGGTTAAACAGTCATTGAGAGGTGTCCTGGAACAGGAGCAGGAGGAGGACAGTTGGAAGCACTGCTGGACAAGTCATTCAGGAGGGATCCATGCCAGGGATGGTGAGTGAGAAGCATAGTGAGAAGCTGAGGGAGAGACATGCCAGGATTGGATGTGGAGCCAGAGGAAGAGACTGTGGTGTTGTTGAAGCTAAGTCGCAGCAGCCAGGAGAGTGGGAAGGATTTGCATCGGACATGCTGGGAGCAGTAGTCAACACAGTGTCAGTTAGCACAATTATCATCTTCATCTAAAATGGCTGCTAGATAAATGTTAGGACTTATACAGAGTGAGGGCTAGCCATGTGCTAACGGTGACAGGAATCTAGAATTGGACAGTTAGAGGAAAGCAAGCGATCTCAAATAGTGTGCTGGAGGTATGTGAAGTAGCAGAGACTGTCAGTTTCAACTACATTTATTTCCATTACTAAAGATGCATCATTTGGGCATCACATGTCCCTTTTCCCCATCCAATTTGAAACCCCTAATAAAAACAAGCAAGAGACTGTTCATTGACTGGAGGAAGTGTGCCAAAAATGGATGTCTGACCAGCAGAGTCATGTGTGGATGCTGAAACACGCAGTGACCCCACGGCGGCACCACTACACATTAATTAGAAATTATAAAATAAATTCATAGCATGTATGATACACATCTCAAATGCATGTATGTAGTTGACGTGCACAGAACTCCCCAGGCTGGCACCAAGACAACAAGGCCAATCACCGGAGGCTAAAAGGCAGCCAGGATCAAATGTACTCCTTTTCAAAGTACATAAGAGTATATCAGTATATGTTGCCACAGAAGGGAGACTAACCACCGCTTTTCCCATATGATACTGATGACACATGGAAAATAGGGTATTAGAAGATAATGCATCCCAGTATAAAGCTGAATGATGGGGTATCAAAGGATATATACTCAAATATAGATCTGGATATAAGTCACCCCTATACCCAATAGTTTGATAGTGAAATCAAACTTGAAAAGCCAGCACACATATCACATGTTGTGCTGTCTAGTGAAAAATACAAAAATGTGCTAAAGTGAACTAACAACATAAACAAAAAAAGTCCAACTATAACAGAATAATATGAAGCATGAGTCCAGATATTCCGTTGATATGAACTGTATATAGCCTTCCGTTCACAGCCAGAAATCTTTACAAAAAAAGGTGGATACCCTTACCGGAAGTGATGGACACAAACTACTATATAGCAAATGTGTCATGCAGGCTTATGTACGTCACACACGATTCGTGTATGTTAGGTCATGGATCACCATCAGAATAGTCGCTGCCTTCTCCGTTCGCCCGCTTCAGGATTAGTACACCACAGGTCTCAAGGAGTTCTCCACTGTCTCTCGAAGGTTCCAGTCAGCTAGGAGCGGGTTCACCATAAACGAAAAGTAAGGACACAATGCCTCGCATAGTGAAATTCCACCATTGAAGGTTTTATTTGTAAAAATTCCAAATTACATAAAAAATGATATCCAAAATATCACGTGATCCCATAGGTTGTATAAAAATGAACAATAAAAAGCAATATGGGGAGCAGAAAATGCTAACCAGACGCGTTTCGACTGATAAGCCTTCTACTGGGGCATTACCTGTCCCCCCCATATTGCTACCATATATATAAGTCTTAACAAATTAATCAATGTCTCCCACCTGTCAGAAAACACCTCCTCCAACTCTTCCTCTGTTAACCCCCAATGTGTGTACGCACAGCGCCGCACGCATTGATAACACCAGCATCCAGCCAGCTTCAACCTCACCTTACAGTGAATGGTTAAACACTCCACACCAAAATAATAATTGGGGGTAGATGGCTGTCAGATACAAGATGGCGGCCTGCGCGTGCGTTCCGCCAGCGTTAATAAAAAACAGAAGTGGTAATAGACTCTAATGAATAATCTATTATCAAAAAGCTGTACCATGAAACATAAGGTGTAGAACGCAAACAACAAGTTTGCTTCCTTCCCATTGAAACGCATGTAGAGATGTGCGAACCGGAAGTGGCGTATGACCACTTCCGTTTTCAGACCGAGGGTTGGAACGCAAACACAGGTTTGCTTCCCTCTGTGTGTAGTGCACGTTATCTTCCGGAACCGGAAGTGGTGTACGACCACTTCGGTTTTCAGATAGAGGGTTGGAATGCAAACATAGGTTTGCTTCCCCCTGTGTGTAGTGCACGGGAAATAAAACTGGACAGGATTGTGTAAACACTGAATGTCAGATAAGTTGCCCTTGTATATAGATGGTAGATATGGTTTCATGGTACAGCTTTTTGATAATAGATTATTCATTAGAGTCTATTACCACTTCCGGTTTTTATTAACACCGGTGGAACGCACGTGCGGCCGCCATCTTGTATCTGACAGCCATCTGCCCCCAATTATTATTTTGGTGTGGAGTGTTTAACCATTCAACCATTAAGGTGAGGTTGAAGCTGGCTGGATGCTGGTGTTATCAATGCGTGCGGCGCTGTGCGTACACACATTGGGGGTTAACGGAGGAGGAGTTGGAGGAGGTGTTTTCTGACAGGTGGGAGAGACTGATTAATTTGTTAAGACTTATATATATGGTAGCAATATGGGGGGGACAGGTAATGCCCCAGTAGAAGGCTTATTAGTCAAAACGCGTCGGGCTAGCGTTTCCTGCTCCCCATATTGCTTTTTATTGTTAATTTTTATACAACCTATTGGATCACATGATTTTTTGGATATAATTTTTTATGTCATTTGGAATTTTTACAAATAAAACCTTCAATGGTGGAATTTCACTATGCGAGGCATTGTGTCCTTACTTTTCGTTTATGGTGAACCCGCTCCGAGCTCCTACCTGACTGGAACCTTCGAGAGACAGTGGAGAACTCCTTGAGACCTGTGGTGTACTAATCCTGAAGCGGGCGATTGGAGAAGGCAGCAACTATTCTGATGGTGATCTATGACCTAACGTACACGAATCGTGTGTGACGTACATAAGCCTGCATGACACATTTGCTATATAGTAGTTTGTGTCCATCACTTCCGGTAAGGGTATCCACCTTTTTTTGCAAAGATTTCTGGCTGTGAACGGAAGGCTATATATAGTTCATATCAACTGAATATCTGGACTCATGCTTCATATTATTCTGTTATAGTTGGACTTTTTTTGTTTATGTTGTTAGTTCACTTTAGCACATTTTTGTATTTTTCACTAGACAGCACAACATGTGATATGTGTGCTGGCTTTTCAAGTTTGATTTCACTATCAAACTATTGGGTATAGGGGTGACTTATATCCAGTTTTGATGTTTTTGGTCACATTTTTGACATTATAGCGCTACATTGTTTGTTATCATTTGTTATTTAGACTTAGTTTGTTTGTATGTTAGCTGCTGTTTTGTGTTATATCACAATTTTTGTCATTTGCAGGGAGCGCAGTGTTTTCCCCCTCTTTTGATTTGCAAATACAGATCTGTTTAAGAAATTAAGATCTGTCTACATCAGATGAGAGTGGGGGCTGTAAACCTAAACATATAAAAATACAGTTGTGTGAAAGTATTTGCCCACTTTCTGATTTTATATATTTTTTTCATATTTGTCACACTTAAATGACTCAGATCATCAAATTAATTTTATTAATACACAAAGGTAACCCAAGTAAATACAAAATGCAGTTTTTAAATGATGGTTTCATTTATTAAGGCAAAAAAGCTGTCCAAACCTGCCTGGCTTTATGTAAAAAGTAATTGCCCCCTAAACCCAATAACTGGTTCTGTCACTTTTTTTTTTACATTTCTCTTTATTTAAATTTTTCTTTTGCAGTACAAAACAGGGCCATTGGGTCATACACCGGCCAACCGATACACATAGTCATGTGCATAACATAGCACTACTAACAGATTATCTAAAAGCTACATATTCTTAACTAAACACAACACCATAACTGCTCAGGTAACACATGGTAGGATTTTGATATGAGATATTGTTTCTTGGGGGACCGTCTCTCCTTTTTAGTTATTGGCTCTGGACTCTATAGGGACATTTGGGAATAAATATAGTTGTTTTGATTTTTAGGCTAGCACCTCTGACTATTCATCTGGGATCTGGGCCTCAGCTCTCAGCAAGACTAGACAGAGATAGAGGAGATCTATCTGGGTTGATCCCCTGAGGGCTGATCATCTGTTGTGGAGTCCGAGTCTGTCCACAAATGCCAGACCTTGTCATATTTTTTGGGGCATCCTCGAGACGAATATGTTGCTTTATATAGGGGTATCATTGCGTTAACTATTTGCTTCCATGAGGACAGGATGGTGGGAGTGGTTGACTTCCACTTTAGTAGTATCGCTTTTCTCGCCTAGAAAAGAAGGATACCTATTAGGGAGCGTGTTGCTTTGGCAAATGGCAGTTGTTCCACTAGGCCAAGGAGGCAGACACTAATTGTTAGGGGCATAGGAATAGTGGTCAATCTATGAATGAATTGAGTTACCTCTCGCCAATAGCCCTGAATTTGCGGGCAATCCCAGAATATATGCGTTGAATCTGCAGGAGTATCAGAGCATCTCCAGCAGCTGGTCGACACGGCTGGGTATATGCAGTGGCCCCCACACACGCTGCATCTCGGCACGGCAGGTAGGCAATGTAATTTGCCCTCCTGATTCGCATGATGGCTGTGTCTAATCACAGCCATCGTAATGTAAACAAAGGGGGGTGGGTGGCAGATGACAGGTGATCGTGCCACCGCGTGCCAACGCAGCGGCGCGATCCCGATCTGCCTGTGCCCCCCAGAGACTGGAGAGCCCTATAAGACAGGAGAGCCATGTGATTGGCCCTCCTGATCACATGACGACTGTGACCAATCACAGTCATCATGTAATGTCAATAGAGAGGAGTTGTAACTGCTCTCATCTCTTCCTCTCCTCACACAGAGCCTGACAATGAGGAGAGGGAGAATGATCTGTGCTGCAGCCAGGAGATCAGTGAGTGTATAGCTGTTTGTCCACTGTTTACCCACTGATCACCCAGCTAGTGTCCCCCAAAACACAGTGTCCCCAAAACACAGTGTCTCCAAAACAGTGAAAACACCTGTCATACAGTGAACACCAGCCCATCAACAGCCGGCACACCAGCCCGTCAACAGCCGGCACATCAGCCCGTCAACAGCCGACACATCAGCCCGTCAACAGCTGGCGCATCAGCCACCTGCCATCATCAGGCACATCTGCCCGCCATCATCAGGCACATCTGCCCGCCATCATCAGGCACATCTACCCGCAATCATCAGGCACATCTGTCTGCCATCATCAGGCTCAGCCGCCCGCCACCATCAGGGTCAGTCACCCGCCACCATCAGGCACATCTGCCCGCCACCATCAGGCACATCTGCCCGCTATCATAAGGCACATCTGTCCACCATCATAAGGCCCATCTGACGCCTGCCAACAAGCACATCTGACGCCCGCCATCAGGCACATCTGACGCCCGCCTTCAGGCACATTTGCCGCCCGCCATCTGACAAATCTGCCGCCCGCCATCTGACAAATCTGCCGCCCACCACCTGACATCTGCCGCCCGCCATCTGACATCTGCCCGCCATCTGACACATCTGTCCGTCAACATGACTAAAGATCGTACAGCGCAGAGGGGGCTTTCCAGATACTCCAGAGTATGTCGGACGAGAGTAGCGGGGAACTCTCTCTGTCAGACTCGGATAGCAACTATGAGCCAGTGGAAAGCAGTGGCTCCGAGATGGAAACTGAGGAAGATAGAATCCTAACAAGGAGAAGCGGAACAAAATGAACAGGCGCAGACATCCACCAGCAGCACAGCACTCCAGGATGATATGCAGGCATCCACCGTCAGCGCAGCACTCCGGTATAGGCAGGCATTCACCAGCAGTTCTGCAACCTTCCTAAAAGATAGGCCAGATTCTAGCAATGGAGCATCCCATCAACGAGGCAGTGCCCATACTAGTCTTCCAGATGTTCTACTGTATCCAACATGGCTGCTCGATACGTCAGTAGAACCTGTAATTCCCCTTTTTACAGCCCAGCCAGGCCCTCAGATACAGATGGAAAATGTAACCCCACTTTATTATTTTCACTTATTTTTTGCCAATGATCTCCTAACCTACATTGTGGAGCAATGTAATATATACGCCAGCCAACATATAGCCAACGATCCAAGTTCTTCATATGCCCATCCTTTTGTTTGGAAACCCCTCACCGTGGAAGAATTTAAAATTTATCTTGGTCTAACCCTCAACATGGGGCTGACAAAAAAATTAAGTCCATTTCTACTGGTCTACCCAACCTATCCACCACATGCCGGTCTATTCGTCAATGATGCCCAGAACCCATTATTAGATAAGCATGAGATTTTTACATTTCAATAACAATGCCCAATGCCTCCCTCAAAATCATCCCAGTTATGATGAATTATTCAAAATTCGGCCCCTAATCAATTATTTTTTTGCGCCAGCTTCAAGCAGATGTTTACCCCTGATAGAAATATTTGTGTAGATGAATCCCTATTACACTTCACTGGAAGACTTGGAATACAGCAATACATCCCCAGTAAAAGAGCCAGATGTGGGGTACATTTTTATAAGGTGTGTGACAGGGCCATGGGAAAAGACAGACAGCTAAACCCCCCTGTATGCCCTACCTACATGGGAACAAGTGGCAAAATTGTCTGGCAGCTGATCCAACCATTGCTTGGGAAAGGTTACCACCTATATGTAGACAATTTCTACACAAGTCTCACACTTTTCCGCCATCTGTACCTAAAGCAGACTGTGGCCTGTGGGACAGCATGGACCAACCGCAAAGGCTTCCCACAGACATTGGTCGCCAAGAAATTGAAGCAGAGTGAAATGCCCAGTATGCAGACTGAAGAGGTACTAGCGCTGAAGTGGAGAGATAAAAAAAGAAATGTCTACATCCTTTCCACAATACACAATGACACCTTGGTGGAACTGCAGAGAAGAAAGGCCCCATCCAGAAGCCAAAATGTATCCATGAGTATAACCTATACATGGGGGGGGGGGGGTGGATATGACCAGATGATGCAGCCCTACTTGACCACTAGGAGATCACTGTTTTGGTACAAGAAAGTCGCCATTTATTTGATGCAACTAGCCAAGTTCAATTCATATATTATTTTTTCTAAGTGCACCCAAAGTTCCCTGACCTCTAAAATTCCAAGAAGACGTCATCACAGCCCTCGTCTTTCCCGATGGCCAAGCCACTCAACTAATTCGCTCTGATGCAGTAGCCAGACTCCATGAAAGGCACTTTCTCGAAATCCTGCCTCCTATCCAAACAGGTCACAAACCTCAAAAAAAAATGTTGCGTGTGTTCAATTAGAGGAATTGTCATGACACCCGATACTACTGTCCAGACTGTCCCTCCCAGCCAGGCCTCTGTATTAGATCGTGCTATCAAAGCTATCATACTTCACTACACTATTAGTAAAGTGAAGATGATTTTTTTCCAGTTTCCGAGTTCTGCCATTTCTGTGTATGACCCGGACTGTTAATGACTATGCCTTTGCCAAACATGTTTCTGCCTTGAACTTGAATTGACCTCATTCTGTTAAATTACCATGATTTTTGCCTGCCTCCTTAACTGATCATTTGCCCTACCACTGTACAGCACAGGGGTCTCACATGTGAGGGGCTCCAGAAAAGGTTTTCCAAGTGGAGAAAATATTTTTCTCTGGGTTTTTCGTTTCTCGGATTAGGGTCTGAGGACTCGGAGGCTTCGTAGAGATTTGGGTAGGAAGAAGCCTCTACCCCTGTCCTCAGGTCTTACCTGACCAAGGCCCAATGTACAAAGTGCCACCTGCTGCCATCTGAACTGGTCATGCCTCTGCCTGCCACCTGAACTGGCCATGCCTTTGCTTGCCACCTGAACTGGCCATGCCTATGCCTGTTACCTGAACTGGCCATATCTATGCCTGTTACCTGAACTGGCCATGCCTATGCCTGTTACCTGAACTGCCTGCTAAACCTTGGACTGTACTGAACCATGTTCATACTTTTCCATATCTGTCTGCTGCCTGGACAATTCCTGGACATTTCCTTTGGCTGTCTAGACAAATGCTTTGACTGCCCTGGAATGGTATTCCTGCCTGCTAAAACCACAGGTGAGCCTTTTTTTTTCACCCTTTGCTCAGCAGAATGTATTTTGGGGTGTAATTCTTGGCTACTTGCATGTTGGGCCTCTGTATGTGGCCAGGTAGTGGAAAAGTCTCAAACATGGGGTATTGCCATACTCAGGACGAGTATCAGAATGTATTTTGGGGTGTAATTTTAGCTATGTACATGCTATGTGTTAGAAAGATCTTCTAAATTGACAACTTTGTGAGAAAAAAATAGGTTTTCATTTTCTTTCCACATTTTCCAAAAACTTGTGGAAAGAAATTACATGTTCAAAAGACTCGTTATGCCTCATAGAATATACATTGGGTTGTTTTCTTTCCAAAATGGGGTAATTTTGAGGGTAAATCCATTGCCCTGGTGCTCCAGGGCCTTCAAAAATGTGATAGGTACTCAGGAAATGAAATGTGTAATTTATGCCTTTAGAACACCTGATGGTGCTACATGGATGTTGGGCCTCTGTATGTGGCCAGGCTGTGGAAAAGTCTCACACATGGGGTATCTCCATACTCAGGGCAAATAGCAGAATGTATTTTGGGGTGTAATTGCAATTATGCCTGCACCATCTGTGAGAAATAACTTATAATATGACAATTTAGCGAAGAAAAAAAAAATATATATATATATATTTCTTAATTTTCCAAAGCATTGTGGGGGAAGAATTGCAACTTCAAAAAATTCACTATGCTTCATACTAAATACCTCAGACTGTCATTTGGAGGGTTATTGTATTGTCCTGACATTTTAGGGCCTCAAGAAATGAGATAGGCTATCAGTGCATTAGGATTGATACATTTTCAATAATGCGTAGCATGGATTGTAGGCTCTATAACTTTCACACAAACCAATGATCATACACTTATCAGGATTTTTTTTTACCATAGACATGTAGTAGAATAAATTTTGCCCTAAATTTTCGCCAAAAAAGAGAA
Source organism: Lithobates pipiens (assembly GCF_037356315.1). Classification (NCBI taxonomy): domain Eukaryota; kingdom Metazoa; phylum Chordata; class Amphibia; order Anura; family Ranidae; genus Lithobates; species Lithobates pipiens. The sequence goes on along the minus strand of NW_027507784.1, from coordinate 265,055,254 downwards.
AGTAGAAAAAAAAATTTTTTCAAAATATTCGCACTTTTTTCGCTTATAACACAAAAAATAATAAATGAAGTGGTGAATAAATACCACCAAAAGAAAGCTCTATTTGTGTGAACAAAATGATAAAAATTTCATTTGGATACAGTGTAGCATGACTGAGTAATTGTCATTCAAAGTGAGAGAGCACTGAAAGCTGAAAATTGGTCTGGGAAGGAAGGGGTTTAAGAGCCCTGTATTGAGGTGGTTAATAACTACCATGTGCCATGCCTTAATAATTGCTTTCATAGCCAGTGTTAAAGGGACTGGAGAACCCCCCCGATCCCCTATAAAGGGCGTTGCAAAGGGCCTCAAAGGATCCCAGTTGAGCTGCCTCTAGGACGACTGACACATTGGTGTCATCTGAGACCAGCCAGTTATGTGCATGAGTGAGCATTGCCGCTAAATAGTAGGTGTGAAAGTCTGGGCAGGCAAGTCCCCCCTGTGTCCATGGCCTTTGCAAGATTTTCCTACTGAATCTAGCCGGGCGTGATTGGCATAAGAAGGAGGCCATGGTGGAATCCAATTGCTGGAAAAGAGTCTTGGGTATCCAAACCAGAAAGTGTCATAAAATATACAGCAAAATTGGAAGTAATTTCCTTTTGATTAAGTTAATTTTTCCTATAAGTGATAATGGGAGGTTCGACCAGGCCTTCAGTTTCAGTTTACACCACTGCAACACCAGGGATGAATGAATGAATGAATTAAATACTTGTATAGGGATAAGTTAAGATTGCTAAAGTGCTGGGTATTGGAAGAGATATTGATTCCTAGTTATTTTTTTTATTTTTCTTTCAAATTTTTTATTTAACACAAGAAGACCAGTATACAGGGATCAGAACAAACAACAGTATAGACAACAATACAACTGTAGTTAAACAAACGGCAATATATCTATACCAACTCAGGCAGAATGCTCGTCACTAAGACTTCACCATGAGGTGGGCCTAGAGCGTAAGGCCATCTGAACAGGAATTACTTCCACGGCCGACACTGTCCCCTCTGGGGAGGGGTATGGCATGTCTAGGCGAGGAGAGCAGTGGCGTGGCTGACCCTGTAAGTGTGGTCTTGTCTCTTTTTTCTCTAGGTTTTTCCCTAAGGTTAGAATTCTTACAGATTAGAGGACCGGGGTTGGTCCGTGGGGGAGTGGTGTAACAGGGCAATACGGCTTGGGTCATAAGAAGGGGAAAATAAAAAAGGAGGGGTTGGGAGTGGGGTCCATCGGGGGGGGGGGGGGGTACTGTGTCATTATCCTGAGAGAGTTGTCAGTCAACTCTCCTGAGAGCACGGCCTTCATTAGAGTATCTGAAGGCATTCCATGCCTGCCACGTTTTAGAATATGTTTCCTGCCGGTGCTGGCTGGTGAGGATCAAGTCCTCCAGTCGGCTAATATCATCTACTTTATGTAGCCATTGGGTGGTAGCTGGTGGGTTCGGGGATTTCCAGTTAAGAGGTATGCGCGTCTTAGCTGCATCCAGAAGGTGCCGTATCACAGATCTTCCATATTTCCGGGATGGTATATCCATCACGTGGAAAAGAAAATAGGCCGGTGAGAACGGCACTACTTGGTCAGTGAATGTCTGGGTGATACGCCACACTTCTCTCCAAAAATTATACAAATGGGGGCAGGACCAGAATATATGCAGGAGAGTGCCCTCTTCTGAGTGGCACCTCCAGAACCGTTCCGAGGTCGTCGGGAAAATCTTATGTAAAAGAGCGGGGGTTTTGTACCAGCGTGAGAGAATTTTAAAGTTTGTTTCCTGTTGCCTGGTGCATAGTGAGGATTTGTGAGTGAAACAAAGTATTTGTTGTTTCTGATTGTCTGTGAAGGTAATAGCTAGGTCTCCTTCCCACTTAGTAAGATATGGGGGCTGGAAATCTTTCGGGGGTTCAATCAGCATCGCGTATGTTATGGACAATGCGTGGGTGAGGATCCCGCTCTCCGTGCAGAGTTTTTCTAGGTTTGTAAGGGGTCTCCGTGAATCATTGGGAGGTGGCGGTATGTTCTTAAGAAAATGGGTAAGCTGGGAAGCTCGCAGAAAGTCTAGGTTGTATGGGCCCCTGGGGTCCGTCAGTTCCGTTTATGTCCTCCACCTACCCATTACACTAAAATGGGACGCTTGGAAAAGGCCTCGCCTACTAAGGTCCCGGAATCGTTTGTCCGTGAGTCCTGGGGCTAAATTCGGATGTCCAATTACAGGTCGCACTGGCGAGTCATGTGTTGACAGTTCTGGGTTAGTCAAAAGGTGTGAGCAAATTTTCGCAGTATTGCCTATCAGGGGGTGTCGTTTAAGCTCAGTGGGTAAGTCTTCATAGCACCAAGGACTACCCGGCAAGGGTACTTCAAATTGGTCCAGCTCCAACTGCGTCCATAGTTTGGAGTCTCTATGGCGACACCAGTCTAGGAGTCTACTGAGGTGGGTGGCGTGATAGTACTTCCGAATCTCTGGGAGTGCTAAGCCCCCTTGATGTTTGGGGTTGGAAAGCATTTTCCTGTTAAGGCGTGGATGGTTACCTGCCCATAAGAAAAGGGTGAAAAGTGAGTGGACCTGTCCAAAAAAGGCTCTGGGGATATGGATCGGGAGGGCCTGGAATAGATAGAGGAATTTTGGTAGTATCGACATTTTAAGAATATTACACCGGCCTAGCCAGGAGTGCATACCCCCCCAACTATCCAGAAGCTTCTGTACCGATTTCAGTAGAGGGGGGAAATTAAGTTTATAAAGATGAGATATTGAAGGGGGAATATAAGTGCCCAGATATTTCAGGGCAGTATCCGACCACTTCAGTTTAAAAGAGTCCTTAAGATGTTGTAGTCGTGTCTGTGGTAGCCCCATCCCCATTGCTTCCGACTTGGAGAAGTTAATCCGCAGATTAGATAGTTGGCCATACACATGAAACTCCTGCATAAGGGTCTTAAGAGAAGTCTCAGGGCATGATAAGGAGAACATAAGGTCGTCTGCATAAGCAGATACTTTATGCTGAGTCTCTTTGGTCCCTATTCCCGTAATGTCTGCGTTATTACGAACATGGCATAAAAAGGGTTCCAAGGGGGACAGGGGGCAGCCCTGTCGAGTGCCATTCGTAATGGGGAACACATCAGAAAGTATCCCGTTCACTCGTACCCTGGCCGATGGCTTTGTATAGACTGCTGTAATCCAGCGTAGCATTTTGTCCCCGAGGCCTGCATATTGTAATGTATTAAACATAAATGACCACTCGACCCGATCGAATGCCTTCTCAGCATCCGTGCCCAGAAACACACTCGGGGTCTTGGTTCTGGAGGCTATGTGGAGCAGGTTAAGGACTTTCGTAGTGTTGTCCCTTGCCTCCCTAGATGGAACAAAACCTACTTGGTCCATGTGGGAGATGTTGCTGCAGCCTCGTGGCCAGAATTTTTGGTGAAAAGTTTCAGGTCCGAGTTTAGGAGGAAGATCGGGTGGTAACTCCCGCATTGGGACAGGTCCTTACCCTCTTTGGGGATGACCGATATATGTGCCCGCAGAGTGGTGTCGTGTAATCTGGTCGCCGTCCCCAGACTATTAAAGAGATCCACTAGGGGGCTACCCAAAGACGGAAGCAGGGTCTTATAGTAGGCAAGTGTCAAGCCATCTGGGCCTGGCGCTTTGCCCGGTTTCGCGCTCTTCAAGGCTGATTGTACTTCCGTTAACGTAATGGGTCCCTCCAGGGAGTCTCGTATTTCTGCCGATAGGGATGGCATTTTGGAATCTACAAGATATTGTGAGATAGCGGCGGGGGATGGCGATGGCCCGGACAAGTTGTACAGTGAGCTGTAATAGTTTTTGAACTCTTGGGAGATCTGTAGGGGTAACGACTGTTTCTGTCCCGATGGTGTCATGACATGTGAGACATAGGACGCTATACGTTGTGTTTTCAAGGCCTGAGCAAGATGTCGTCTGCATTTGTTGCCCGATTCGTACACCGTCCGCCTACATTTCTGTAGAGCTGCTTTAGCTCTATACTGGAGGAGGTCATTTATTTGTGAGCGAATAACGTCTAGTTCTACGCCAAGGGCTCGAGTTGGGGCTGTTTTATGCGTCTGTTCCGTGGAATGGAGCTTGGCAAGGAGGGAGTCAAATTTTTCAGTCCTCTGTCTTTTCAGTCTGGCCCCGTGTTTTATGAGGACCCCTCGGCTTACCGCCTTTTGGGCCTCCCACACCACTCCCATGTCGCTGTCTGGGGTGTTGTTTGTGTCAAAGTAATGGCCTATTTCCTCGATCACGTCTGCCAGGACAGTGGGGTCTTGGAGCAAACTCTCATTAAGGCACCACTGCGTTTGAGGGTGCGTATGTTTGTCTGACAAATTATACTGCTTCCTGTTTTGCTTCCTGTTTGTGGTCCACGCTGGTTGCTGGTTATTGTCTCCTGCCGCTGACGTCACTTCCAGGATCCTCGTGTTTTGAGACTGTGATTGCGGACTGGCCTGTCAGTTCTCTTGGAGCTCCCTGCTGTTTTTCCTGTTGGCATCCCCTGGACCTCCCTGCTACTGGACACACACAGCCTAAAGAACTGGTATATGCCAGTGACCACTGCATTCATGCCGGACCACCTACATGGATATTAATGATATGCTCTGCCAGTCTACATATCTTGTAAGTGTTTTTAACCCTTTTTGGGGAAATTAAACAGCTTTTAATTCTACACTTAGAGGCGCCTTTTCTTTGTTTTTCTGTTTCCTATTCAGAGATTGCTTCTCTCCATAAGTGCAGCCCTAAGTGTGGAAGATACCCTATTATAGACTTTCTGGTTCATAAAGACATCTGTTTTTTGCTTGGTCCTGAAGTTCTGAGCGCCCTTACAAACTGTATCTGGATTATTATGACAAATTATACTGCATGCTGATCGGGGCATGGTCAGACCACGTAATCGACCCGATGTGGTGTGCGCCACTGCGTGCAGTTGTCTGTGTGGTATCAGAAAATAGTCCAGACGTGAGTAAGTCTGGTGTGGCTTTGAGAAGAATGTGTAGTCGCGTTCCCCCGAATGGAGGAGTCGCCAGACATCTATGAGTTGTGCCGAATGTAAATAGAGGCCTATACGTTTGCGCGTGTCTCTCGTGGTAGTAGATGTACCTGAAAAAGTGTCTTCTATAGGGTTGAGGGGGATGTTCAGGTCACCTCCCACTATTAACTGACCGTCAGCAAAACGTAGAAGGTGTTCCAGTCTTTTTTGAAGGAATACGTCTTGACGGTCGTTCGGGGCATAAAGGTTTGCTAACGTGACCTTCCTCCCCCCAATCATACCCTTCAAATACAGGAAGCGTCTCTCCTTATCTGTCTGGGATTCTATTAGTGTCCACGGCACCCTCGCCGAGATGAGGATCGTCACCCCCCCTAGATTTGGCTGCAGTATATTTGGAGTGGTATACTAATGGGTAATGTCGATTTTTAAGTAATGGCAGACAACTGTCCTTGAGTTTCCTGTATATACACAACGTCCGCTTTGGCACGTCGCATATCGTGGATAAGGATCCTACGTTTTTCATTTATATTAAGACCCTTTGCGTTGATGGAGACTATGTGGAGAGAGTCCATCGCTATAAGCGATAGTATATCAAGTCAGAGGAGGGGAAGGGGAGAGGGAGGAAGAAGGAAAAAATAAAAACAAAAAGGGGGGATGAGAGGGGATTATAATAAATGGGAAGCGGAAGGGAGGGGGAGGGACGTAAGTAATATATGTGTGGGGTAGGGGGCCGCCACTTAACTGTGCGGACAAAAGGGAATACTAAGTTAGCCTAGTTGGCTGCAACGCTCTCCAGAGCTACCCCTGGTTACTGAGCGTAGACCTAAGTGGGAGATGGGGTAAACTGAGTTCTAAAGGTGAGCTCCCGGCCCTTCCCGGTACCCCACCCCCGGCAACTTACAACCATACATTAGAAAAAATAAAAACAGATATAAAAACCGGCATATCAAGAAAAGCAAAAAGTTAGGACAACAGTTTAGCATTTATGTGCATTAACATCTGCGCCCTCAAGTATAACAGTGTATAAGGCATACTACCAATGGCAAGAGGCCGCACGGATCATGAGGGACCGCCACGCGGAAACGGTAGCCGCAGAGGGACATTAGTGCCCTTTACCAAGCTCTAAAACTAGTGGGGTTCGTGTCTCCGATGCGGCCACCAGTTCCACCAGGCAATCCCACATTCTCCATAACACATGCCCCGGTGTGGAGGTATAGATCAGTTTAAATGAGAACCCCCCTCTCCATTACCGTCAGATCAAGTGCTCAATCAGGCGTAAAGGCCTTCAAAGTCTCTCTGGCAATCAAGTGGTTTCCCCCACCTCCCCCAGTGCAAGAAGGTAGCAGGTTAATGCAAACCCCCGGGCTCCTCCCCCCATGCAATCTGCTTGCTATGTGTCATTCGACATGTCCCCAGGGGTGGAAGTCCCAGCTGCACCCTCTGTACTGGGGTGTAAAATGTTCCTGCAGATAGTGGACCTGCTGTCGGACCAGAGGATTGCTGACCTGAGTCAGGACGTCCCATCCAGATCCCCTGTCCCAGCAGAGATATAGTCAGGGCCGGCAATGTGCTCCTCCGCACCGTGGCTCAAGAAAAAGTAGGGCCGTAGAGTCATTGAAAAGTAGCCCTGCCCGGGACAAAATGGGTGGCAACGGTGACATTCAGACATGGTAAACCCATGACACCACGGGTCTGTTTGTTCTGGCCGGGATGCCGGGTCTTAAAAAGAAACAAAACAAAATGAGTCCTGTCCGGGAACGCGGTTATTAGCCCGTATCACCGGCTCGATCCAGCGTGGCCATGGTGTGTCTCTGGGGGGAACTCCATACAAGTAATGGGGTAATCTACTGGCAAGGGGGCAGGGGGGGCTTCCCATGGGAGGGCTTGTTAGTGAAGGAGTCAAGGACACAAACAATAATGGTGCAGAGTGCTCCTACCACCTATGCCAGTGCTTTTCCTGCCATATGGGAATGGGATGAGTGTCTGGAGAGGGTGGCCCATGGCCTACTCACGTGGAGCGCCTCCTGGTGCAGACTGGTGCCGCCGTTGGCCTCGTTGCTGGTGGGGGGCAGGGGGCCCCGGTTGGCCGATGCGCCTGATCTATCCAGCAGCCGCGGAAGCAGCTGTAGCCAGTCCGGGATAGGCTCCGCACCCAGGAACCGAAAAAGTGCCGGCAGATCGGCGGCAGTCTGTAGGGTGAAGCTTCCAACTTCCTTGCAGAATTGCGATTGACAGGGGGTAACCCCAGCGATATGTACTGCCGAGCTGCCTGGCCAGGTCCAGGAGCGGTCTGAGGAGGGCCCTCCATCGCAGCGTAGATCGGGACAGGTCCTGTAGGATACGGATGCTCGCGCCATTCACTTCCACATCACTGTGCTCCCAGACGTGCCTCAGGATAGATTCCTTTTGCGTGTAGCGGTGTAGTCTGCACACAATGTCCCGTGGTCTGTCCGGGTCAGTTGGTTTCGGGCCGAGGGCCCTGTGCGCTCTGTCCAAGGCCACCACCACCTCTGGATCACCGAGCATCGTTCGAAAAATACCCCTGACCACCTCGCTTACATCCTCCGGTCCCGCCGCCTCCGGGACCCCCCGGAGCCGCAGGTTGCTGCGGCGGCTCCGGTCTTCCAGGTCTTCCATGTGTAGTTGGAGGGAGATGGCGGTATCTCGGTGGTGGTCCCGCGACTGCTCCAGCGCAGAAACTCTGGCCTCCAAGGATGTCAGGGATGCCTCCCCTGTGGACACGCGCTCCACTATGCTGGAGACCTCTCCCCGGACCTCCTGGATGTCCCTCCTGTGTGTTTCCTCTAGGCGCAGAATCAATGCTTCTATCGCCGATTGCGTTGGGAGGGCCTGGAGCATCTCCCTAATGTCCTGGTCAAGCATGGAGGGTGTAGAAGCCATTGGGGCAGACATCACCTCTTCTCCCTGCTCCGCGTCTGCCATACCGTATACTGGTGGTGTCTCTTCGGTGGGCTGGAGTGGGCTGGAGGACGCCGCTCGTGTCCGCTGCAGTGAGGCCTGTATGGTGCCTCGTGGAGACGCCACAGTCACGCCCGGCGGAGATCCTTCGCTGCACCCAAAGTAGCGGCGGAACGAACTGGCAAACTTGCTGTGGGGGGTCCCTCGTGTCGCTCCCCGTGTCCGGTGTTTCTTAGATGAGCTCATACTGGTGGGAATGCCTGCAATCGGGAGCTCTAGAGAAAAGCTGCCTCACTCGGCCATTCCTTAGCCACGCCCCTGATTCCTAGTTATTTAATGGTACTTGCTCATTCTAGAGGTGAAGCAGGATCACTCAGCCTATTTTTCCCTGGGATCTATGGGTAGAATAAGTGATTTTCTCCAGTTGGTTCGGAGGCCAGAGAGAGTCGCAAAGCGGTCCAGAAGCCAGAGTGCCCCATCTTTGCTCAGTCTCTTTCCTATTGTTGAATCATGAACACTGATCTTACCTGAGGCAAGTGAGGTCTGCAGTTTTTTAGATGTTGTTCTGGGATCTTTTATGACCTCCTGGTGAGTCATCGTCATGCTCTTGGAGTAATTTTTGTAGGCCAGCCACTCCTGGGAAGGATCACCACTATTCCAAGTTACCTACATTTGTGGATAATGGCTCTCCCCGTGGTTCCAAAGTCTTATGCCGCGTACACACGACCGGACTTAGGTCCGACAGACTTTTGACGGAGTTCTGACGGAGTTCTGACAGAGTTCTGACGGACTTTCCGAATGAACGGACTTGGCCACACACAATCACACCAAAGTCCGACGGATTCGAATGTGATGACGTACGACCGGACTAGAATAAGGAAGTTCATAGCCAGTAGCCAATAGCTGCCCTCGCATCGGTTTTTGTCCGTCGGACTAGCACACACACGAGCGGATTTCTCGGTAGGAACTGGGTCCGGTGGAGTTCTTTCGGAAAAATTTGAAACATGTTCTATTTCTAAAGTCTGTCAGACTTTTGCAAATCAAAAGTCCGCTGCAGCCCACACACGATCGAATAGTCTGCCGGAATCATTCCGTCAGACTTTTGATGTTGAAAAGTCTGGTCGTGTGTACGCAGCATTAGAAATGAATTTTCCTAGACCAATACATGTACATTACTTTTTTCAAATCTGTTCTTGATTTTTTTTAGATTGTGGATGTGTGGCTTTTTGTGATCTGTTAGCATGCTTCGCTTTGTCAGGCAGCTTCTATTTATGTGATTTCTTGATTCAACAGGTCTGGCAGTAATCAGGCCTGGGTGTGGCAAGTGAAATTTAACTCAGCTTTCCAAAAAATTGTGGTTAATCACAGTTCATTCATGATTCAGCATGGGAGAGGACAATTACTTTTTCACATAGGGCCAGGCAGTTTAAACAGCTTTTTTCCCTTAATAAATTAAATAATTTAAAAACTGCATCTTGGATTTACCTTTGTGTAATATTTAAATCTGTTTGATGATCTTAATCATTTAAGTGTGAGAAATATGCAAAAAAAATCAAGAAGGGGGCAAATACTTTTTCACACAACTGTATATATACCTTTTCGGTTGCCCTTGGCGTACATTGATATTCCAGATAGTATTAGACCCCTTTCACACCAGGGCGTTTTGCAGGCGCTATAGCGTTAGAAATAGCGTCTGCAATCCGCCCTAAAGAAGCTGCACCATTGTGGGTAGTGTGAAAGCCCGAGGGCTTTCACACTACAGTGGTGCGCTGGCAGGACGTGAGAAAAAAGTCCTGCCAGCAGCTTCTTTGGAGCGGTGAAGGAGCGGTGTGTTTACTGCTCCTCCACCGCTGCTCCCCATTGAAATCAATGGGGCAGCGCTGTAATACCGCCGGCAAAACGTTGCTATTGCGGCGTATTGCCGGCGGTTTTAACCCTTTCGCGGTAAAAGCGCCCCGCTAGCGCCCGAAATGCGCCACAAATCCGGCGGTAAAACGCCGCTATAAATAGCGGCGTTTTACCGCCGACGCAATGGGGGGTGTGGTGTGAAAGGAGTCTAAATGAGTAAATAGCAATATATTGTACCCTAAAAGCAAGACCACATCCTTGATTTTCCTTTTTAACCGCTTAAGGACCATCCGCCGTAGTTCCGTAGTACTGTGGCAGGTTGGCTCCCGTGCACAAATCACCGCCACTGTACGTCGTCTTGCGCAGACGCAGTTGCGGGACATGGCGCACTTGCTGCGAGAGTGTGCCCACGGGTCGCGCGGACTCGATTTCCCCTGGGGACTTGCAATCGCCTAGTACAAAGGCAGAATGGGGATCTTGCTTTATAAACAAAGCGGATTCCCATTCAGACAGTCATCGGGAACAGTGACTGCGCAATTGTTAATTAAAGCGATGCAGTGCCATATCACAAAAAATGGCTGTACAAGACTGGCTCTGGATTAAATGAAATATATAGAGCACATTACCAAGCTGAACCGCTATCCAATCACAGGATGGAGACAAGTTTTAGTCTGATCGGAGTGTGTGAACTATAAAGTTCTTTGACAGGTATATATATATACAGTATATGTATGTATATATATATATATATATATATATATATATATATATATATAATATACAGTCGAGCAAAAAAGTATTTAGTCAGCCCCCAATGTGCAAGTTCTCCCACTTAAAATGAAGAGAGAGGCCTGTAATTGTCATCATAGGTGTACCTCAACTATGAGAGACAAAATGTGGAAATAAAACCAGACAATCACATTGTCTGATTTTAAAATAATTTATTTTCAAATTATAGTGGAAAAATAAGTATTTGGTCACCTACAACCAAGCAAGGTTTCTGGCTCTCACAGACCTGTATCTTCTTCTTTAACCACTTGCTTACTGGGCACTTAAACCCCCCTCCTGCCCAGACCAATTTTCAGCTTTCAGCGCTGATGCACTTTGAATGACAATTGCGTGGCCATACAATACTGTACCCAAATGAAATTTTTATAATTTTTTTCCCACAAATAGAGCTTTATTTTGGTGGTATTTAATTACAGCTGGGAGTTTTATTTTTTGCTAAACAAACAAAAAAAGATGCAAAATAAAAAAAATAAAAAAATCATATTTAATAGTTTGTTATAAAATTTTGCAAACAGGTAATTTTTCTCCTTCATTGAAATGCGCTGATGAGGCGGCGCTGGTGGGCACTGATTGGCGGCGCTGGTGGGCACTGATAGGCGGGGCTGGTGGGCACTGATAGGCACAGTTAAGGCGGCACTAATAGGCACAGATAAGGTGGCACCGATAGGCACAAATAAGGCAGTACTGATGGGCACAGATAAGGCGGCACTGATGGGCAAAGATGGGCACAGATAAGATGGGCACTGATGGGTGGCACGGATGGGCACTGATAGGTACCACTGATAGATGGGACTGATGGGCACTGATAGGTGGCACTGATAGGTGGCACTGCTGGGCACTGATGGGCATCACTGATGAGCACTGGTACATGACACTGATGGGCACGGATATGTGGCACTGAGGTGCAGCACTGTGTGTGCGAGCCAGATTGTGGGCACTGATAGGTGGCAATGTGGGCACTGATAGGTGGCACTGTGGGCACTGATGGGTGGCACTGTGGGCACTGATGGGTGGCACTATGGGCACTAATGGGGGGTCACTTTTTGGCATATTTTTGGTGGCACTGGCAGGGGGCAGGTGGGCACTGACGAGCTGTCCCTAGCTTACTCTGGTCAGGACTGTTGTCCCGATCACGGCCGCCGGTGATCGGCTTTTTTTTTCTCCTCACGCTGTCAGCGTGAGGAGGAAAAATAGCTGATTACCGGCTGTGTTGTGATCACATGATCAGCTGTCATTGACTGACAGCTGATCACGTGGTAAGGGGTCGGGATCGACCCCTTGCTCCGATCCGTGATCAGGCGAGTCTCATAGACTCGCTGATCACAGAGCGCGCCGCGTGTGCCCCTCAGCCAATAGACGTCGTCCCAGCAAAGCAGGTCCGCGCTGTAGCCGTCATTCGGCTATAGCGTGGATCTCAAGAAGTTAAGAGGCTCCTCTGTCCTCCACTCATAACCTGTATTAATGGCACCTGTTTGAACTTGTTATCAGTATAAAAGACACCTGTCCACAACCTCAAACAGTCACACTCCACTATAGTGAAGACCAAAGAGCTGTCTAAGGACACCAGAAACAAAATTGTAGACCTGTACCAGGCTGGGAAGACTGAATCTGCAATAGGCAAGCAGCTTGGTGTGAAGAAATCAGCTGTGGGAGCAATAATTAGAAAATGGAAGACATATAAGACCACTGATAATCTCCCTCGATCTGGGGCTCCACGCAAGATCTCACCCCGTGGGGTCAAAATGATCACAAGAACGGTGAGCAAAAATCCCAAAACCACACGGGGGACCTAGTGAATGACCTACAGAGAAGTGGGACCAACGTAATAAAGGCTACCATCAGTAACACACTACGCCACCAGGGACTCAGATTCTGCAGTGTCAGACGTGTCCCCCTGCTTAAGCCAGTACATGTCTGGGCCCGTCTGAGGTTTGCTAGAGGGCATTTGGATGATTCAGAAGAGAATTGGGAGAATGTCATATGGTCAGATGAAACCAAAGTAGAACTGTTTGGTAGAAACACAACTCGTCGTGTTTGGAGGAGAGAGAATGCTGAGTTGCAACCAAAGAACATCATAACTACTGCATGCTTTGGGGCTGTTCCTCTGCAAAGGTAACAGGACGACTGATCCATGTACATGAAAGAATGAATGGGGCCATGTATCGTGAGATTTTGAGTGGAAACCTCCTCCCATCAGCAAGGGTATTGAAGATGAAACGTGGCTGGGTCTTTCAGCATGACAATGATCCCAAACACACCGCTTGGGCAACAAAGGAGTGGCTTCATAAGAAGCATTTCAAGGTCCTGGAGTGGCCTAGCACCATAGAAAACCTTTGGAGGGAGTTGAAAGTCTGTGTTGCACAGCGACAGCCCCAAAATATCACTGCTCTAGAGGAGATCTGCATGGAGGAATGGGCCAACATACCAGCAACAGTGTGTGACAACCTTGTGAAGACTAATGCCCCGTACACACGAGAGGGATTAAGTCTGACAGACCTCCAAAGGAGTTCCGCCGGAGTTCCGCCGGAGTTCCGACGGAGTTCTGGCGGACTTTTCGACCGAACGGACTTGACCACACACCATCACACCAAACTCCGACGGAGTCGAACGTGATGACGTACGACTGGATTCGACGTAGGAAGTTCCTAGACAGTAGCCAATAGCTGCCCTAGCGTCGGTTTTAGTCCGTCGGAGTAGCACACACACGAGCGGATTTTTCGAAGGGGACCGGGTCCGGCGGAGTTCCGTCGGGAAAATTTAAAGCATGCTTCATTTCTAAAGTCCGTCAGACTTTAGCTTCGCTAAAGTCCGTTGCAGCCCACACACGATCGGATAGTCCGCCGGACTCAGTCCGTCGGAGTTTGGATGTCGAAAAGTCCGCTCGTGTGTACGGGGCATTACAGAAAACGTTTGACCTCTGTCATTGCCAACAAAGGATACATAACAAAGTATTGAGATGAACTTTTGATATTGGCCAAATGCTTATTTTCCACCATAATTTGCAATTAAATTCTTTCAAAAATCAGACAATGTGATTGTCTGGATTTGTTTCCACATTTTGTCTCTCATAGTTGAGGTACACTTATGATGACCATTACAGGCCTCTCTCTTCATTTTAAGTAGGAGAACTTGCACAATTGGTAGCTGACTAAATACTTTCTTGCACCGCTGTATATATATATATATATATATATATATATATATATATATATATATATATATATATATATACACTACCGTTCAAAAGTTTGGGGTCACCCAAACAATTTAGTGTTTTCCATGAAAAGTCACACTTATTCACCACCATACGTTGTGAAATGAATAGAAAATAGAGTCAAGACATTGACAAGGTTAGAAATAATGATTTGTATTTGAAATAACATTGTTTTTACACCAAACTTTGCTTTCGTCAAAGAATCCTCCTTTTGCAGCAATTACAGCATTGCACACCTTTGGCATTCTAGCTGTTAATTTATTGAGGTAAGCTGGAAAAATTGCACCCCATGCTTCTAGAAGCAGCTCCCACAAGTTGGATTGGTTGGATGGGCACTTCTGGCGTACCATACGGTCAAGCTGCTCCCACAACAGCTCAATGGGGTTCAGATCTGGTGACTGTGCTGGCCACTCCATTACCGATAGAATACCAGCTGCCTGCTTCTGCTGTAAATAGTTCTTGCACAATTTGGAGGTGTGTTTAGGGTCATTGTCCTGTTGTAGGATGAAATTGGCTCCAATCAAGCGCTGTCCACTGGGTATGGCATGGCGTTGCAAAATGGAGTGATAGCCTTCCTTATTCAGAATCCCTTTTACCCTGTACAAAGCTCCCACCTTACCAGCACCAAAGCAACCCCAGACCATCACATTACCTCCACCATGCTTAACAGATGGCGTCAGGCATTCTTCCAGCATCTTTTCATTTGTTCTGCGTCTCACAAACGTTCTTCTTTGTGATCCAAACACCTCAAACTCGGATTCATCCGTCCACAACACTTTTTTCCAGTCTTCCTCTGTCCAATGTCTGTGTTCTTTTGCCCATCTTAACCACTTCAGATCGACGACGTCAATAGACGTAGTCCTGAAAATGTAGGTCTATTGACGTCGTCCTGGTTACGAGCGGCCTGCGCGCCCCCTGAGGGGCGCGCGCGGCGCGCTCTGTGATCGGCGAGTCCGTGAGACTCGCCTGATCACCGATCCGTGTAAGGGGTCGATCCCGACCCCTTATCACGTGATCAGCTGTCAGCCAATGACAGCTGATCATGTGATAGAACGGAGCCGGTAATCGGCTATTATTCCTCCTCGCGCTGACAGCGCGAGGAGAGAAAAAAAAAGCCGATCACCGGCGGCCGTGATCGGGACATCAGTCCCGATCACGGCCATCAATACAAGGGACCTTATCTGTGCCCATCGGTGCCGCCTTATCTGTGCCTATTAGTGCCGCCTTAACTATGCCTATCAGTGCCCACCAGTGCAGCCCATCAGTGCCCACCAATGCAGCCCATCAGTGCCCACCAATGCAGCCCATCAGTGCCCACCAATGCAGCCTATCAGTGCCGCCTAATCAGCGCACTTCAATGAAGGAGAAAAATGACCCGTTTGCAAAATTTTATAACAAACTATTAAAACATGATTTTTTTTTTTTTTTTTTTTGCATCTTTTTTTGTTTGTTTAGCAAAAAATAAAACTCCGAGCTGTAACTAAATACCACCAAAAGAAAGCTCTATTTGTGGGAAAAAAATGATAAAAATTTCATTTGGGTACAGTGTTGTATGCCCGCGCAATTGTCATTCAAAGTGCATCAGCGCTGAAAGCTGAAAATTGGTCTGGGACTGAGGGGGGTTTAAGTGCCCAGTAAGCAAGTGGTTAATCTTTTTCTTTTATTGGCCAGTCTCAGATATGGCTTTTTCTTTGCCACTCTGCCCTGAAGCCCAAAATCCCGCAGCCGCCTCTTCACTGTAGATGTTGACACTGGTGTTTTGCGGGTACTATTTAATGAAGATGCCAGTTGGGGACCTGTGAGGCGTCTGTTTCTCAAACTAGAGACTCTAATGTGCTTATCTTCTTGCTTAGTTGTGCAACGCGGCCTCCCACTTCTTTTTCTACTCTGGTTAGAGCCTGTTTGTGCTGTCCTCTGAAGGGAGTAGTACACACCGTTGTAGGAAATCTTCAATTTCTTTGCAATTTCTCGCATGGAATAGCCTTCATTTCTAAGAACAAGAATAGACTGTCGAGTTTCAGATGAAAGTTCTCTTTTTCTGGCCATTTTGAGCGTTTAATTGACCCCACAAATGTGATGCTCCAGAAACTCAATCAGCTCACAGGAAGGTCAGTTTTGTAGCTTCTGGAAGGAGCTAGACTGTTTTTAGATGTGTGAACATGATTGCACAAGGGTTTGCTAATCATCAATTAGCCTTCTGAGCCAATGAGCAAACACATTGTACCATTAGAACACTGGAGTGATAGTTGCTGGAAATGGGCCTCTATGCACCTATGTAGATATTGCACCAAAAACTAGACATTTGCAGTTAGAATAGTCATTTACCACATTAGCAATGTATAGAGTATATTTGTTTAAAGTTAGGACTAGTTTAAAGTTAGCTTCATTGAAAAGTACAGTGCTTTTCCTTCAAAAATAAGGACATTTCAATGTGACCCCAAACTTTTGAACGGTAGTGTATATATATATATATCTTCAGATGTGGTTAAGGAAAGCTGCACCCAGTCCACAATTAGTGCAAAGCAATCAACGATTGCTGCACTTAAAAACGTTGTTTATTCTTTCAAAGATTTGTAAAGTTACATCTCAGAAAGTGTTCAAAAAGATATCCGTTTCGGGCTCACATGCTTACGCCCTTCCTCAGATCAGACCACGTCTAACATTTTGATCACAAACATTGCAATTTAACATTCCCCCCCCCCCCCCAAAAAAAATCATATATGGAATCAATCTATGTTTAATTGCTCATTAGTACAATTATATTCCTTTGTTCATTAATCATTTCACACCACTGATATACAAATGGTTATCCATGTAGAGACTCATCTCACTATTCACTAAATATATATATATATATATGTAAAGAACATCATAATCCAAATATTCCTTAGGATAATATAAAATACTAGTAAATATAGATATTGTATTATAAATCATACAAATAGATAAAGATCCAAATCTGTATTTAAACCTTTTGGAGTAAGGCCTCTTTCACACGGACGATCCGTTCAGGGCCGCCTGTCGATTTTTTAGGTGGACCTGAACGGATGCTCCATAGACCTCTAGTAGACCTCTAGATAGTCCGCTGACATCCGACCAGCTCCGATCCGAAAAAGTGTGACGGAGGAAAAACCTACTTTTCCATCCGTCATCGGATCGGGTGACGACAGACTCTGCAGTCCGTCATCATCCGATTTCCCATAGGGGAGAGCGGCGCTGTGACAGGTCCGTCCCTGCACAGTGTGCAGGGACGGACCTGTCATCTTCCTGCTCAGTGGGGATCGACGGAGTGATCCCCGTGAGCAAAGTGGATGTCCCAGGGCAGATCATCACGGATCCGCCCCATGTGAAAACAGTCCTTTTAGTATTTAGAAAATGTATCCAATGAGCCTTACGTTTTCTTAAAATTAGTTCACAATCACATCCTCTCCTGTTTTTATTAATGCCTTCTAGCACCATGAATTTTAACTGAGAAATTGTATGCCCCTTCTCTATAAATTGTCTACCTAGTGGTGACTGTATTAATTTATCTCTAATTGAATATTTATGTCTGGCTATAGGATCTTTAACCTTTTGGGTTGTTTATAATCCACATGGACATTTTATGTCATAAATCAATATGATGATTGGCAAGTATATTGGCCCTTGATAGGAATATCAAAGCCTTTATGTGGGTGTGATATGCTTTTTCCCTTTATCATAGAATTATATTGGATACATGATAGACATGGAAATGATCCCAGGTTTTTTGGTCCCAGAAAAGTTATCCTGGGAATAAGAGGAGAAAGTTCTTTCTATATGAGGGTAATGGTAAATTCCAAAATTCTTCTATAATGGGATAACTTTCCCTCAATAAATTCCAATGCTTTTTAGTTATGTTAAACACAGTATGTGAAAACGGATGAAATTGTGTTTTTTATTTGGATTTGTTTTATTTAGATTTAAACGTTGCTTTTTTATTGACGCTTTGGGATAATTTAATTGTTGATTCGTTTAGTTTCCATTTCGTATAATCTTTGTTCATGACGTTGTGGATCACAAACTATTCTTTGAACCCAAATGTTAGATGTGTTCTGATCTGAGGAAGGGCGTGAGCATGTGAGCCCAAAATGGAAATCTTTTTGAACACTTTCCGAGATGTAACTTTACAAATCATTAAACAAATAAACAAAGTTTTTAAGTGCAACAATCCTTTGGACTTTTTTGCATATATATATATATATTTATGGTGTAGAGCCCTCTGACCGATACGGATAAGGATGAAAGACAAGGATAACATGAACTCGCTTACTTGAAATGGACCTGAAAGTGTGCCTTGGTCTAACGTACGGTATACCAAAATAAGGGGGCATACCTTAAAATGAAATAAATATGAAATGGGTGAAATGAGTACTCATATGAGGAGTGTGCTAGAGTAAAGGCCTGATAAAAGGGGCGGGTGGGCGGGTATCGCGCACTGGAACCGACGAGGAAGGATGGGCGAACGGCTGCTTATATACCACCAGGCTCCACCCATAATTTCAGGCCACCATACTGGCCTTTCTATTTATGGTGTAGAGCCCTCTGACCGATACGGATAAGGATGAAAGACAAGGATAACATGAACTCGCTTACTTGAAATGGACCTGAAAGTGTGCCTTGGTCTAACGTACGGTATACCAAAATAAGGGGGCAAAACACTCAGGTAGGGGAAGCATTTTATTGAACACAGACTGTTACTGGGTAAGCTTGACAAAGGCCTGGGCCATCTCAATCTGCGGATTGGGTACGTAACGTGCAAAACAGGAGGACTTCCATCTACCAAACTTTTTGATAACATGGACCGGGACCCCTTGGCGGGAGGCCGTTGAAGCTGCCCCGATGCGAAACGAATGTCCTGAGTAGTGCGCAGGATTGAGGTGAAGGATGCCCAGGAGTATCCTGACATGCTCCATGAACTGGGCTGCGTTGAGAGGTTTTGAGTGAAAGGGTAGAAGTGGGCCAGTCCCTGGTTGATCGGCCAAAAGGGTCAATAAGCGGGAGAGGACAGTAACCGGACACCAGCGGTTGTAGGTCTTATAGAAATGTATGTCCGTCCCTGGGCCAAGCTGCTGTGTTTTGGAAACCGCTAAGTGCAAGATGAAATGGTCCTCGAACCTGACTAGATGGTGCTTGCACAGCATACGTGCCGAGGGGCTACTGCAGGTAAACTCGCCTGGCCGCAGGAAGCCGTAGAAGGCCAGATGTATGGCTGCTTGCAGGACGACACTGACATGGAGACCGAAAGGTGAAGAGGCCAAAATGTCTGACATGTCCCTGAATACTTCGCCTGTGATAGGCAGCCGTTTGACGCTGGAAACTGGCCGACGTTTCTGAATGCCGCGCATGAGAGCCCGGACGGCGTGAAAGGTAAATAAGGAGGGCTTGGTAGGGTCCTGGAGGGACGTGAAGTGTTGTACCCCGGCCAAGTACAACCGGATCGTGTTGAAGGATAATGCCAAGTCCGAATGGCAGTAGGACAGGAAGGCAAGGACTTGTTTGACCCGGGAGGACTCTGTATTGTGAGATGATGTGAAGTGACTAAAGGCCCTCCAGGCCGACTGATAGGCCTTGCGGGTATTGTCTGAGAGGGAGTGATCGATGAGTTGAGTTGCTGCTGACAAGTGTGGGGCTAATCCAAGATCAGTTGAGACCAGTCCGGGATAGCTGCTGATGTTGGTTCGGCTCCGGGTACCTGATCAAAAAATGAAACAAAGTTAAAGCGGGAGAGAGCATCCGCCGCCTGATTAAATTTGCCGGGAACAAAGGAACAATGAAGGTTGAACTGAAACAATAATGAGAGCTGGGTCAGTCGCCGCAGGAAGGACATAATCTGTAGAGACCTGGACCTGCCTTTATTAACAATCTCCGCAGTGGCCAGGTTATCTGTAGAAAAGACCACCGTCTGGCCCGACCAGCTGCGGCCCCAGGTGTGTGCAGCGGCTACAATGGGATATAGCTCAAACAGGGAGGACGTCTCAGTGAAGCCAGGAATAGCCAGTATCTGTGGAGGCCAGCCGCGTCGGTCACCACCCGAGGTGAAAGGGCGGACACAGAGGGGACGAACAGGGACACTCCGTTCCAAGAAGATAGGAACTCCTCCCACATGGCTAGGTCTGCCATAGCCGCGGAATCCAGGCTGAGTACTTGCTCCGGGTCCTGAGAGTGGGATAACAAGGCTAACAGGCGTGACACGAACGAGCGCCCCTGGGGGATGATGCGCATAGCAAAATTAAGCATACCAAGAAGGGACTGAAGTTGTCTCTTGGTACAAGTTCTGGCATGAGTGAAGTCCCTCAGGACCGTCCTGATGCGGGTCAGTTTATCCGGGGGAAGGCTGGCCTGCATAGTGTTAGTGTCTAGGCTGACCCCGAGGAAGGTGATAGCCTGCGACGGACCCTCCACCTTGTGCTCGGCGATGGGGACATTAAGATTATTGAAGACTACCCTCAACTTACCCAGATCTCGTGGAGGAGAGCCGGGTGGCTCTATCAGCAGGAAGTCATCCAGATAATGAATGACTTCCTGACACTGGGCTACGTGTAACAAGATCCAAGCAAGAGCCTGCGCGAAGGTGTCGAAGAGCCAAGGACTACTTTTGGACCCGAACGTGAGTTTAGTGGCAAAGTAGTACCGCTGCCTCCACTTGATTCCATGCCAGCACCAGAGGGACGGATGGATGGGGAGAAGTTTAAAAGCGTTTGAGATGTCAGCCTTGGAAAGCCAGGTACCTGTGCCTGTTTTAAGAATGGCCTGGATGGCCATGTCTACCGATGCATATTTAAGGGAGAACTCCTCAGAGGGAATAAGAGAATTGAGGCTGGGAACCGTGGAGGAATGAGGCGCTGACAAATCATAAACCAATCTGAGTTTATTAGAGAACTTGCCCTTGACAAGCCCAATAGGGCTGACTCGCCAGGTGCTGAAAGGGGGCTGTTCAAAAGGGCCGATGACAAAGTCCTGATCTAGCTCAGATTGCAGCAGTTGGTCGATGGCTTGTTCATCCGTGGCTGCTGACCGTAGGTTCTGGCATTCATGCGTGAAGTGAGGGAGAGAGACAAGTCCAGTGTGAAAACCTTCTGTGAAGCCCTGGACGAGGAAGGTGGACAGTGAGGGGGTAGGGTGACTGGAAAGGTAGACACTAAGCCATACGACATTGAGCCGGCTCAGTCAGGACCTTTTGAGCTGCTTGACCTCACACATGAGCCGGGGGTGAGCTCTATGGCACTGGGTGCACACATGGAGCAGCCTACACTGACTAAAGTTACACGACCCGCTGTTGTAGTTGTTGCAGATCGGAGCACCGCCCATGGTCTTAACTGGGCGCCCTAGCTTATCGGTCTGTGGCGGGCGAGCTGGTGCTTGCAGGCCCTGAGCGGTACCCGAGGTAGATGGGCCGTCGAAGGGAGAGGCTGCCACTGAGGTAGCGCACCAGGCCGCAGTATGTGTTGCTGACTGGCATATTGCACACAGAGGGGACCGTAGCCCCGCGAAGTGGCGGCAAAACAGTTCGGTGTCCATGGTGCTCCAGTCCGTAGGGGTCTGGAACTGGGAGAGCCTGGCAGCTGCTCTAGTGGAGAAGGAGCGGTGGTAGTCATAGAATGAAAACCCGCCGTACTTGTACCCCAGGTCAACTACCACGTGGAGGTACCGATCTAGCTCCTCCCTTCTGCCAGGGGAGGCTGAGCAAATGATGTCCCTCATCATGCCGAAGGCCAGGGAAAACTCGGTGATAGAGAGTTTCCTGTCTAGTCTGGGATCCTTGGCCTTGAGGACCACTGATACGTCCCCCCAAGTATACGCCTTATTCTCTGCCAGCTCGTGAATCGAGATCAGAAGAGAAGCCAAATTGACGTCTTTGCCCTCTAATATGTCTTTTCTGATGTTCGCTGACACCAAATGAGATGGGTACACTATTGGTGCACCTCCGGAGATACCTGCGGGAAGACTAACAACTGGCTGGGATGCTGGCACTGGCGGAGAAACAGAGGGGTGGGTCTCGAGGAGGGCCACTCGGCCCTGTAGATCAGACATCGAGGTTGTGAGGGACGACACCAGGGTGTGGAGCTGCGAGATAGAGGAGGCGATGGAGCCCAATGAGGCCTGCTGAGCCGAAGCCTCCACCACCGCGGGGGGAGGAAACAGGAGCCGGAAAAGCTCTGCCTTTCTGGCTGTTGCTGGAAAGGGGACGCCCCGGCGTCTCAGCTCGGCTGTCAGCCTGGGAATGGTCCATGCTCTGAAGGCCCTTTGACTGCCATTTCCTGAAACGGATGGAGACAATGGAGCCGTGAGGTCCTCGCTGTCAGCCTGGGACATGGTAACAGAACGTGGGTCTGATGAGGCTACGCCCTCTGATCCGGGTTTTCTCCTAGTACGGACCTACAAGGGGTGACATGGATTATAACTGGTTGGAGACTCCTACAGAAATACCTGTTTTAAGGAAGGATGCTTTGCTGAAGGGCGTTTTCCCCCTAGATGATTTATGCTTACCGAAGGAGGCACCGTCCGACCAGGTGCAGGCTGGACCTACTGAACTCGACTGACCTGAGGAGACGAAGGTGAAGTTTTTTGTTTGAGACTCGCACCTGATGAAGGCTAGCTAACAGTGGAGGTGAGACTTCAGACATGAGATGAAAATGACACAAATGAAAGAAACAGATGAAATTTCTCTTCTCCTTTTTTTTTTTTTTCCTTTTTTTTTTTTTTTTTACCGTGAAATGAGGCTGACGAGCAAGGGCCCCCCGATAGGAATCCAACATTGAAGAATCAACTGGACTAGAAGCGGGACGCGATACGTGACCGTGAAATGAGTAAATCTGCCATGACAGAGATCCGAATCGCCATGCCACAGACTTGCGACCGAGCACGAAACGGAAACTGGAGCATGTACTGAAATGAGGCCAATCCTGGGGCACGCCGGGACGAATTGGATCGTAAATGTGATTTATTCGTACCGGAACGTGATAGGTGAAATGAAATGAAACCCATGACAAAGACTGGAATCAGAAGATGAGCCCATGCACCTAACAGATGAATCCTGTCTTTGGAGCATGTACTGAAATGAGGCGTAGCAGCTGGGCACACCGGAACGAATCGGTGCATCCAATAAATGCAACAAGATTCGAATCGGAGCGTAATAAGTGACAGAAATGATATCCCATGACAGAGACAGGAATCAATGACTGGACTGATGGTAGCAACAAAGAATCCGTCTCTGGCGCATGTACTGAAATGAGGCGTAGCAGCTGGGCACACCAGAATGAATCGGTGCATAACAATATGCGACAGGATTCGAATTGGAGTGTAATAAGTGACAGAAATGATGTCCCATGACAGAGACAGGATTCAAGGACTGATCTGTAGGTTTACCACAGAATCCGTCTCTGGAGCATGTACCGAAATGAGGCGTAGCAGCTGGGCGCACCAGGACGAATCGGTGCATAGAGGAATGCGACAAGACTCGATTTGGAGCGTAATAAGTGACAGAAATGGTATGCCATGACGAGTGATTCAGTCTCTGGAGCATGTACAGAAATGAGGCCGAACCCTGGGGCACTTCAAAGCGAATCGGTGCACCGGAGGTGCGACAGGATTCGCGCCGGAGCGCGGCTAGTGACAGAAATGATTTTGAAACAGTAGAAATGACTGGGACTGAAATGAATGAAACGAGATGAAAATGAGACACATAACACAATTGCATGAATGAAGAGACATATTCGAACTGGAGTAGACCAAGCGAAACGTGCGGACTGTTTGCCTTGTCGTAACAAGCAGTCGGCTGTGAGTCGAACGATTCGACCGCTACAAATGAAATGCTCGGGCAGTCGAAGGGTTTCGACTGCCGTACCTGCGAATGAATCGCCTGACGTGGCGTAATCGAACGTGTCGGACAATGATAACGACTACATCGAAAGTAGAACATAGTGACATGCGTATGAGGCCACCGAAAACATTCGATATGAAAGAACCGAGCGGCTCGTGAGTATAAGCATGATGACGGTACATCAAAAACATAATGAAAAGAGGGTGCCGAAGCCCTACCTGCGACAGCCGGCCCGAGGCGTAGCGACGAATTCGACGGGTACAAATGACACTCCGACGGCGAAACCTACGGATGCTGATGGACGAGACGGTTTGTCAAAAATTGGAGACGAATAACGCGGGAGCTGACGAACGGCTCACTGCGTCTGGTCTGGATAGTCGGCCCTTGATATCTGACGTATCAGGTATCGCGCACTGGAACCGACGAGGAAGGATGGGCGAACGGCTGCTTATATACCACCGGGCTCCACCCATAATTTCAGGCCACCATACTGGCCTTTCTATATATATATATATATATATATATATATATATATATATATACACATTTTAACTGTGTATTTAGCTGTTTGACTGGCGTTTTGTTTGAGGCCTGAGGGCTTGCCGCAAATTAGGGCTCCAGTCTTGACCACAGAACTTCATTAGGCCATTTTTGATGTGACGGTTTGGAATATTTGTTTTTTGTCTTTTCATTGTGATCTGTTAAGACGCCTGAAGATCAACATACTGGGCACCTGTTCTTTCCATCTTCCTCGCCTCTCTACAACTCCCGGGTAGAGTCTGATGTGCATCTGGGATGGCCAACTCCTTGCCTGTTACACATTTGGAAGTTTTAGTTATTGGATTTTAATTATAAGTTAATTATATTATTTTATCTACTTAAAGGCTTTTGGACAGATGTCATAATTATATATCCCTGTGTGCTTCTCCTGAAGAAGCGAGTTTTTATCTCACAGAACGCATAAAGAATTTAAGCACAGGTCACCTTGATTGATGGACAGCATCAGCTCAGTTGTCATATGTTGATGCCAGGTCTTTTCAAACTTGAAGGTTTTTGAATGCCATTTGATGATGTTTTTTCACTGTTGGTATACATGTATAATTATATGTGTTTTTTTATATATTTTTTCATGTAATACATGTTTCTTATATTTTACCTTGGTGTTGTGACTCGATAAAAGTCCCATGGGCTATAGATAGTTGTAGTGTAGGGCTCATAGCAGGGTTTTTTTTGTTTACTTAGCACTGCGTGTGCTGATGAGGGCTCCTTGAGGGTAGGGACAGATGTGAGTCTGCAATGTACAGGGATAAGGACAATTGTAGACACTCACTCAGGTTGAATTGGATGGACTGGTGTCTTTATTCAACTTTACTAACTATGTAACTATGTATGTAACAAATGACAAAATAAACAGACTGCCTTACATTGGTATACAGTATATCTGGCTTAGTCATTAGTGTTTCAGGGTGTTATTTTAATAAAATGCTTTTGGAGTAAAAATCGATTTAAAGATAGTTTTATATTTAATTTACATTAATAATTTAGTTTATTCAGCATGAAATGGAGCTTAGGTATGTAGCATGAGGCTGTATATTCTGCAATATTTAAATTTTTGGTAAACTAATTCATGAGTCCAAGCTGAGATAACATGCACTGCCTTAATGCATTCACACAATTTCACAGTAACCATGAGATAAAACAATGTACGCTACAAACTGTATGATTGAATCTGTTCTGATATTGTTGTTTTACTAACCTGACAGCTTATTATTCTAAATAGGAAACCTTTATTTTGTTTGCAAATATTAACCACTTAAGGACCAGGCCTCTTTTTCGGACTTGGTGTTTCCATGTTTAAAACAGTTTTTTTTGCTAGAAAATTACTTAGAACCCCCAAACATTTTATATTGTTTTTTTTCTAACACCCTAGAGAATAAAATGGCGGTCATTGAAATACTTTTTTTCACACCGTATTTGCGCAGCGGTCTTAGAAGCGCACTTTTTTTGGAAAAAATTCACTTTTTTGAATAAAAAAATAAGACAACAGTGAAATTAGCCCAATTTTTTTTATACTGTGAAAGATAATGGTATGCCGAGTAAATTGATACCCAACATGTCACGCTTCAAAATTGCGCCCGCTCGTGGAATGGCGTCAAACTTTTAGCCTCAAAAATCTCCATAAGCGACATTTAAAAAATTCTACAGGTTGCATTTTTTGCGTTACAGAGGAGGTCTAGGGCTAGAATTATTGCTCTCGCTCTACTGATCGCGGCGATACCTCACATATGTGGTTTGACCACCGTTTTCATATGCGGGCGCTACTCACGTATGCGCTCGCTTCTGTGCGCAAGCTCGTCGTAACGGGGTGTTTTTAAAAAAATTTTTTTTTTTTTTTCTTATTTATTTAAATTTATTTTATTTATTTTTACACTTTAAAAAAAAAAAAAAAAAATGGATCACTTTTATTCCTATTACAAGGAATGTAAACATCCCTTGTAATAGAAAAAAGCATGACAGGTCCTCTTAAATATGAGATCTGGGGTCAAAAGGTCCTCAGATCTCATATTTGGGCTAAAATGCAACAAAAAAATAAATAAATAAAAAAATAAAATCTGACATTTAAAAAAAAAATATACCTTTAAACGTCAAAACGTCACTTCCGCCCTCCTATGGTATAGAGACGAGTGGGGGCCATCTTAGCCTCACTTGTCTCTATGCCCAGCAGACGGAAGGACCCGATCGCCTCCGCCGCTACCGACGGCTCCGGTAAGCGTCGGAAGGTGCGGGAGGGTGGCTGGAGGGGGGGTGGCACCTCTCCCGCCACCGATAGCGGTGATCTCGCGGCGAATCCGCCGCGGAGACCACCGTTATCGTACAGCCGACCGCCGCCTGAAGAGATGGATATCTCGGTTGTGGCAGCAGCTGCTGCCGTTACCGAGATATCCCTCTTCAAAAAATGGACGTACATCGTCGTGCGGCGGTCGGCAAGTGGTTAAAGATTCCAACTACCAGCAAGAATAAGTCCTTACATTTAAAGAGCATCTATCATTTCAGATCCATCATTGGCCGCGCCTGTTAGTGGGCATCCACTCACCTGCTGCCGCCATGTCCCTCACCTTGTTGTGTCACTGCCGCATCACCAGCCACCCATTAAGGTGAATGGGACTGTCAGTGAGTCAACAGCCAGTCAGAGGGGGAGCCACTGCGGGACAGAGATGACAGTTTAAAAATTATGATTTAAATCGAGTTGATTTTAAATCAAGCCTTTTTACTAGTTATTTAAATCGACTTGATTTAAATCAAATCTACCCTGGAGTTTCAAGCTATCTATCCACCAACACTAAATAACCTTTAGGGCGCAGTCAGACTCATGTGTTTCTTTCTTTTGTAATGCATTTGTTCCTGCATTTTTAACCACTTCCCGACCAGCGCACGACGATGTACGTCGACAGAATGGCACGGGCAGGCATATTGGCGTACAGGTACGTCCAATATTCAATGCCGCCCTGCCATCGGGAGCACGCCGCCGGCGGCGCGCTCCCGCGCTGGTCGGGACCCCCGTGAGTCCGGTCGCGGGACCCGCGGACTCGATCGCCGCGGGCATCCCCGCGATCGTCTCACGGAGCGGCCGAATGGAGGAAATGCTGTGTAAACAACATTTCTCCATTCTGCCTAGCAACTAGTGACGCTGATCTCTGCTCCATGTGATTGGAGCAGAGATCAGTGTTCACTAAATGAAAGCCCAACCCCCCCACAGTTAGTAACACACCCCTAGGAACACTTAACCCCTACACTGCCACCCACTGGTTAACCCTTTCACTGCCAGTGTCATTTACACAGGAATCACTGCATTTATATAGCAGTGATTATTGTATAAATGACAATGGTCCCAAAAATGTGTCAAAAATGTCCGATGGGTCCCCCACAATGTCGCAGTCACAATAAAAATCGCTGATCGCCACCATTACTAGTAAAAAAAAATAATAAAAAAATATTAATAAAAATGCTATAAAACTATCCCTATTTTGTAAACGCTATAACTTTTGCGCAAACCAATCAATAATCGCTTATTGCGATTTTTTTTACCAAAAATATGTAGAAGAATACGTATCGGGCTAAACTGAGGGAAAAAAAATGTTTTTTTATATATTTTTGGGGGATATTAATTGTAATAAAAAATAATGCGTTTTTTTCAAAATTGTCGCTCTATTTTTGTTTATAGCGCAAAAAATAAAAACCGCAGGGGTGATCAAATACCACCAAAAGAAAGCTCTATTTGTGGGAAAAAAAGGACGTCAATTTTGTTTGGGAGCCACATCGCACGACCGCGCAATTGTCAGTTAAAGCGACGCAGTGCCGAATCGCAAAAAGTGGTCTGGTCTTTGACCAGCAAAATGGTCCGGTCTGCAAGTGGTTAAGCTGTGTTGTCATGCATTGCCATAGGCTTTCACTGGGCGATATCACTTCAAACGTGAAAAAATGGACATGAAGTAGTTGTGAAAATGTGCTGCAACACAGTGCATAGCGGGAAACAGCCACAATTCACAACTATGAGGATCCTCAACATATAAGTTGTAACATGTTATATGATGCAGGTTCTAATATGCATATATATACACTATATTACCAAAAGTATTGGAAGGCCTGCATTTACATGCACATGAACTTTAATGGCACCCCAGTCTTAGTCCGTAGGGTTTAATATTGAGTTGGCCCACCCGTTGCAGCTATAACATCTTCAACTCTTCTGGGTAGGCTGTCCACAAGGTTTAGGAGTGTGTCTATGGGAATGTTTGACCATTCTTCCAGAAGCACATAATGCTTCTGGCTCCTAATCTCCGCTCTAATTCATCCCAAAGGTGTTCTATCAGGTTGAGGTCAGTTCTTTGTGCAGACCAGTCAAGTTCCTCCACCCCAAACTCACTCATCCGTGTCTTTATTGCCTTGATTAGTTCCAGTGAAAGGAACTCTTAAGGCATCATCATACCAAGACATTTTGGACAATTTCATGCTTCCATCTTTATGGGAACAGTTTGGGGATGGCCCCTTCCTGTCCAAACATGACTGCGCACCAGTGCACAAAACAAGGTCCATAAAGACATGGATGAGAGAGTTTGGGGTGGAGGAATTTGACTGGCTTGCACCTCAATCCGATAGAACACCTTTGGGGTGAATTAGAGCTGAGAATGTGAGCTAGGCCTTCTCATCCACATCAGTGCCTGACCTCACAAACGCTTCTGGAAGAATGGTCAAAATTCCACACTCCTAAACCTTGTGGACAGCCTTTCCAGAAGAGTTGAAGCTGTTATAGCTAAAAAGGGTGGGCCAACTCAATATTGAACCCTACAGGCTAAGACTGGGATGCCATTAAAGTTCATGTGTGTGTATAAAGGCAGGTGTCCCAATACTTTTGGTAATAAAGTGTATGTGAATAGGACCTTGAAGTAGAAGTATAGGCAACACCTTTTTAATTTTGGATAAGTAAGAGCAAATGGGGCTTAAACCCGTGTCAGTTTTTTTTTTTTCCATCTGTGCCCCATTGGGGAGATTTCACAGGAAGTAATAAGAAATCCCTGCAAAGTGAGGGTATCCCTGGCTGTTACCGGGGTCACCGGAACTAGTGTCACCATTGGAATATTTCCCCTCTATTAATGTCCTCGGGACAACTAAAAATGTTTGGCTTTAGTTATACTGTAAAGTCTTGTTTTCCCATATACCTGCCATTAACCCGGTTAAAGGGTTTTTATTTATTTTTTTGCCTGCAATTTTGTAAGCTGTTTGTTAAATTATCCAGATTTTCAAAGCAGCCTCTTTGTTTTAATACAGCTTCTAAAAATGCATGCAAATGTAGTCAAACATGCAACTATACAGTATCATACACAGATTCATAAAAATATGACATCTAAGCCTGATTGGCAGCTGATATAAATCAATATGATGCACAGTAATGATATGAATGTCAGGTTTTCACCTTCTCTGTAGATATAGGAATTGTTACATGTTGTTTCTTCAAGCAGTTATACACTATGGGTCAGAGGGATACCTATTAGTAAAACTATGTAGGCATAGCACCATCCCCTGTCACACCCCCTTTAAAGGAAAATTATACACAAAAAAATGATTAGTGGGGTGCCCCCTAAAAAATTTTTTTTTTAATGTCAGCAGCTACAAATACTGCAGTTGCTGACTTTTAATAATCGGACACTTACCTGTCCCAGGGTCCAGCGATGCGGGAGAACAAAGCCCCCCTCGTTCCCTGCTCCGCTCGTAGCACCAGCATTCTTACTGTGGGCACCCGGCTGTGGCTTCACAGCCGGGCACCCACTGCACATGCGCAAGTGGCGCCGCTCGCCGTGATACGCCACACAGTCATCTGGGACACGTGACAGGTCCCAGATGACTGTGCGACGCAGAGGGGTAGGGATGTCAGTGCTCGGGCACTGAAGGAGGCAGACTATGAGGGACCCCCTAGCAACAGGCATTTAGAGGTGAGTAAAAAAACATTTTTTTCCAATTATTTTTTTTTAATGAATTTTAAGCTATTTTTTTGGGGTGGAAACACCATTTTAAATCCACAAGTTTGTTTTTATTTTTACCACTACTATTCCTTTATACTGGCTTTTGATATTTTTTCAAAAGATAAGTGCATTTTGTATACAATTATATAGATAAGACCAAAATTTTGGGGACAGAGGGACTTTGTTCCAAATCAGGGACAGTCCCTCGACCTCAAGGACAGTTGGGAGCTATGCACTAAACTTTAAGCTCTTCTACCTTCTGAATCTCCCCCTGATCTTAACAGACGTTAAGCCCTTCCATCTTCTAAATCATCCACTATTTCCTAATAGACAGATCTTTCTCCTCCTTTATATTCAAAGAGATTGTGTGCTTTTTCCCCTTCTGTATTCTCCCTAATACCCTATTGTATTGCAAGCTCTGCCACTGTCTGTATTCTTCCCTAACACTTGGGTTTGTATATCAGAGTGCTCTTATGCTTACCATGCTCAGACACAGGTTCAATCTACTTTTCATCAGTTCATGCCGCTGTGGCTGGGCATGTGGTCTACAGCCAGGTGTACGGTCTTCCACTATTAGCGTGCAGGCACTCAAACAGGGGCCTAATAGCACAGAGTTTCTCTAGAAGACACAGCCACTGCAGATAGCATTCCACTTACTACCAAAGTACTACACTTCAAGTAGGATGTCCCTATGTCTCCAGCCACTCACCTGTGTTACCAGCTCTGACGCTCCTCCAGCCACTAGCCTTTGTTGCAGGCCCTGAGATCCCTCCAGCTGTTCGCCTCTGTTACCATAACTAGCTTGAACTTCATTATGAGGAAGTCTGTGAAGATAAGTGCAAGTAGCTGTTTGTGCACTGTACTGTTTACTGAAAAAGTGATTGATCTTTTGCCTCTGTTATTACAGAGCCTATAGGGGCAGTGCTCTTCTGCCACCTAGTGACCTGATTGAGCCTCAGATACATTGCTTTTTTGAGCTCCTGTTTGCACAGCTTCATCATTTGTTAATATTGTTCTTTACTCAGTAGTGTATTTAGGTTTTGTGCTGCCCTAGGCCTGACTAAACTCGTACACCCCCTAATTTAAATATGACCCACCCCCTTCCTGTCAAGGCCACAACCCTTGCTGTTTAAGACCCGCCCTGGGGACACTAGTTCTGAGAGCCTGGGGGGAGGGGCAATGGATTCCCTTAATTTGCATAGATTTCCTCTGACTTCCTGTATGGTTATGGGGCAGGAAGTGAAGAGAAATCTCTGCAATGGGACAGGGATGGTAAAAAATAAACTGATAGGGGTTATAACCCTTCCTTACTTTATCCAAAATGCAAAAAAAAAAGTGTTGCTTATAGTTCTACTTTAAGCACACATTTCTGATAATTTTATGGAGATATTTATGGAGCTATATATGGAGAAGATATAACCATGCCAATGGTGCAGTAGAAAACATATAGCACAGTGAGGAGTGTTTGTGGTGCAGAATGAGAGGACAGTCCCCACAGTTGCGGAATGCCAGCCGCCCACATACCGGAAGCAGTGAGGCTGCTTTATGGGGGAGTTAGACTAATTGCCTAATTTGCCTCTCAGCCCAGTCCACCCCATAAGACTGGTGCTACACTAACAGTTATTTTGATCTTCACATAGGAGGGTACCGAGATAGATATATATTTGATATCCTACATATAGCACTTTATTATCACGAGATTTATTATTGCTAGGAGCGCAACACCACTTTTTTATATTGATTTCATTTTTGAGAATTATTTACTCATACGGTGTCTGCAGCAGCCTGTATTTATATTTAACATCCCATAGTAGCGCAGGGGTACTATTTTACCCTTCTGTTAAATACTTGCTTGGCTGACATTCCTTCTGGCTCCCTGACATTTTGGCTTGTCTGACTATCCATTCTGGTTCCAGAACTCTGGCTATGTTTTGACTACATTTACTCTGTTTACCTTTTTATTATTATTATTAAAGTGGTTGTAAACCCTTACAAACCACTTTGACCTACAGGTAAGCCTAGATTAAGGTTTACCTGTAGGTACAAGAAATATCTCCCAAACCTATACGGTTTAGGAGTTATTTGCCCGAAGACGGGCACCGCTATCTACGGCGCATGCGCTGTAGTCAGCAGCGCGCAGGCGCACTGAGCGGGGCATCGTCGATGACGGCAATGCCGTGAGTCTCGGCTCCCGTGCGCATGCGCGGGAGGGACGTCATCGCCGCTCCGGCGAATCACAGCGCCGGAGCAGCGAGACCCATGGAGACCCACCAAGAAGATGGATGCTCGGAACTACAGGGGACAGCGGTGACTTTGCTGGCTCCTATGTCAGGTAAGTGACACATAATGGACTACTATGCGATGCAAGTGTGATTTAACTGTACTTCTGTCTCAGTCTGATTCGTGGTTTCTGACAATATGGATGTAATAGATAAACTGATAGAAATCCCCAACTTGGCTTAAGGGAGTGTTAACCTAGGAGTAAGCCTCAGTTGAACCTCATACATATACTGGAAGAATATACGCATTGTTCCACAGTGGCTCACCTGTTGATCATCTCCTACTCGTCAGTCAAGCCCACAGCCAGCCTGTTCTGGCTATTTAGGCTCAGTTCACACAGGGGCAACACGACTTTCAACACGACTTTTGGAGGCAACTTGGACACGACCTGAACACGACTTGGACACGACTTGGGGTGACTTACAACATGACTTTAAGTCGCCCCAGGCCAGGCAACTTTTGCCGTGGCCAATCAGAGAATGAGCTCTCAAGGGGGAACTCCACGCCAAATAAAATAAAAAATGGCATGGGTTCCCCCTCTGAGAGCATACCAGGCCCTTAGGTCTGGTATGGATTTGAAGGGGAACCCCTACACCGAAAAAAAAACTGCGTGGGTGTCCCCCCAGATCCATACAAGACCCTTATCTGAGCACGCTACCCGGCCGGCCAGGGAAGGGGGTGGGGATGAGCGAGCGCCCTCTCCTGAGCCGTACCAGGCCACATGCCCTCAACATGGGGGGGTGCCTTGGGGAAGGGGGGTTATCGGAATCCGGGGGCCCCCTTTAATAAGGGGGGCCCCTCAGATCCTGGCCCCCCACCCTATTGGAAAGAGTATGGGGTACAATGTACCCCTACCCTTTAACCTGTGAAAAAAATTTGAAAAAAAACACAACACACAAGGGTTAAAATAGTTTATTGCACAGCTCCGGGGGTCTTTTTCCGTCTTCTGGGGTCCAAAACTGAAACGGATTTTGTCCGAAACTGGTGTTGCATACACACGGTCGGACAAAGTTGTCAGAAAATCCGATCGCTCGTAACGTGATGGCGTTACGATGGGACTACGTTCAGGCTAGTAGCCAATAGCTTTGGTCTAGGAATCCGACAACACGGTCTGATCGGACATTTTCCGTCAGAATGTCCGACCGTATGTACAAGGGCTTAGACAGGTTGATTATGGTTGTCATCGGGCTGGTCGGTAAGTAAGCTTGGAGTTTTCCTTGGATTTATGCTTGGCTTTTTTCTACCATATGTGGTCTTCCAATGCTGCTTGCTGCAATGGCCAGTTATAGGTGGGGGAAGTGGACACCTGTTATGTGTTACTTACTGTTATATTGGTCAGGCAATGCAATGACACCTATGCAACCATTGTGCTATGTGCTGGGTGTTCAGTGTGCCCCTGTACCTTTTAAGAAGGGGTCGGCTCCCTTCAGTCCATCTGCCCTCCATCTCTCCATCAGAATGCATGTGCATCCACTGTGGAGTCACTCATGAGTTAGTGATAGGACTACAGATACCAGGGTGCCTTGGCAGGGCTCTGTAGCTTAAGCATGTATTTGCAAATGTGTGCAGACTAAACCCTTGTTTTTAATAGTGTTAGACAGGTTGATTTGGTTGTCAGCGAGCTGGTCAGTAAGTAAGCTTGGAGTTTTCCTTGGTTTTATCCTTGGCATTTTTCTACCATATGTTGCCTTCCAATGCTGTTTGCTGCAATAGCCAGTTATAGGTGGGGAAGTTGTTTTCATTTCTTCAATGTCTTCTCCTTGGTCAACATATCTAGAGACTCTGCAGTGTTCCTGTTGAAAACTTGCCTGGCTGATGTCCCTTATGGTTCCTGATCCTGTCTGCTGCCTCTGACTATTCTGATCTCTGGCTTCCTGATTTCCTGGCTTGATCTGACTACCTGATTTGGCTACCAAATCCTGGCTATGTTTTGACTACGTTTACCAGTTCTACCATTTTTAGAATTTTTTTAAAAGGTGTGATTTTTACAGCATTTTCTGTCTCCATCTGTTTCATGGTTCCTGACATAAAGGTAGAAACCAGGGAACTGCTGAGTGACTGATCTCGTCTAGTCCTGAAGGATGGTAAATTGTCAAAAAAACAAAACAAGATGGCTACACAGTAGGTTCCTGTCAGGGAATTCCTGTGAGACGCTTTGCACATAGATGTGCACAAGCACATAGTCTTTGCCATAGAATGGCGAACAGGCGTGCGGGGGTCTGCGCACACACACATGTGCACGCACATGGCCCTAATTCCCCTTTGCACTCTTTGTGGACTCTAGTTTTGCAGCCCAGCACAACTTTCCTCTTCATACTAAGAAGCAAGGGTTTGTGGTACATCTCGCTGATGGTTCTGATATCAAGTCTGGCCCAGTAACACAGGAGACGGTTCCCATCCTTTGCCTTTCCTCTGCCAGCCATCGAGAGTTCCTACGCCTAGATGTCATCACATCACCCATGTTCCCCATCATCCTGGGTATGCCCTGGCTGAAGGCACACAATCCCAGCATCAGTTGGCTTATGGGGGAGGTCCTTTTCTCTTCTCCCTACTGCTTGGCACATTGTGCTCCACAAGAGGCACACCCCGCTACCCCTCTCCTGGCCATACAGTCTGATCCGGAAGTCTCAAAACTTGTTCCTGCAGTATATCATGAATTTCTTGATGTCTTCAATAAAAAGAATGCGGACTCTCTCCCTCCTTGCCGGGCCTATGATTACCGTTTGGCCGTATCTACCCTCTTTCTGAGCTTGAATTAGAAGCTCTCCATCACTACATCGACGAAATTTTGGAGAAGGGCTTCATTCGACCATCCACATCCCCAGCAGGGGCCGGCATCTTCTTTGTCGAAAAAAAGGATCATACCCTTAGACATTGTGTGGATTATTGAGATCTTAACAAAATAATGGTTAAGAACCCACTCTCTGATTCCAGAACTTTTCCAAAGATTGATTATGAGGGGCAAAAGTGTTCTCTAAACTTGATTTAAGGGGTGCATACAACTTAATCAGAATTTGTGAGGGAGGCGAATGGAAGACTGCATTCTGAACACGCTTTGGTCATTATGAATATCTTGTCATGCCGTTCGGCCTCTGCAACGCCCCCACCACATTTCAACATCTGGTCAATGATGTATTTTGGGACTACTTCGATTTATTCATTATCGTCTATTTGGAGGACATCCTTATACAGTAGGTGACCGTGATATTGTGTCAATCTCGCCGCTTCTAGCGGCGAGATTGACACCCTACGAGCTCTGTCGCGGGAGCCAGCGCCGAGTTGGCTCGCATCGGGAAAGGAAAAATTTTTCTTTTCTTTTCCCCATAAGCGACAAGCATCGCTGGCCGGGTTCACACTGGCGCGGGGATCCGAATCGGATTCCCGCCAATACCAGGCACTGTGTGGTATGAATCCTAAGGGAGAACTCCATGCCAAATGTAAAAAAAAACGGCATGGGTTCCCCCTTGGGAGGCATAATAGGCCCTTAGGTCCGGCAGGGATTTTAAGGCGAATCCCCTTCGCCGAAAAAAACGGTGTGGGGCCCCCCAAAATCCATACCAGACCCCTATCCGAGCACGCAGCCCGGCCGGTCAGGAAAGGGGGTGGGGACGAGCGAGCGCCCCCCTCCTGAGCCGTACCAGGCCGCGTGCCCTCAACATGGGGGTGCCTTGGGGAAGGGGGGGCCGCATGCCCCCCCACCCCAAAGTACCTTGTCCCCATGTTGATGAGGACAAGGGCCTCTTCCCGAAAACCCTGGCCGTTGGTTGTCGGGGTCTGCGGGCGGGGGGCTTATCGGAATCCGGGAGCCCCCTTTAATAAGGGGGCCCCCGGATCCCAGCCCCCCACCCTATGTGAATGAGTATGGGGTACAATGTACCCCTACAGCTTTTTTACTAGCGGTGGCCCGGTCTTCTGTCGCCGCCGCCGCCTTCGCCGCCTTCCGTTCTTCTTCTTCTTCTGGAGATATTGACTCGACGCTCTCTCCGGCCGCAATGCCAGGGACGCACTGTGCGGCGACTTATATAGGGACAAGGGGCGGGGTCGTCGGTTGATGTCACATGGGTTGATGTCACATGGTGACAGTCCCAGCATCCTTCAGGACTGTGACATCGTAAGGGGGCGGGGTCACCGTGTGACATCAACCGGTGACCCCGCCCCTTGTCCCTATATAAGTCGCCGTGCAGCGCGTCCCTGGCATTGCGGCCGGAGAGAGCGTCGAGTCAACATCTCCAGAAGAAGAAAAAGACAGAAGACCGGCGACAGAAGACCGGGCCACCGCAAGTAAAAGAGCTGGAAGAAGAAGCGGTGGCCCGGCAAGAAGAACCGAAGAGGGGGACAAGACCCCCGAAGTCGGAAAAAGAGGGGGGCGGCGAAGAAGAATGCCGGGCTCCTCCACTAGCAAAAGAGCTAGCAGAAGATAGCGGAGGAGTCCGGCGAGAAGACCCCCGAAGACAGAAGACCCCCGGAGCTGTGCAATAAACTATTTTAACCCTTGTGTGTGTGTTTTTTTGTACATTTTTTTCACAGGTGAATGGGTAGGGGTACGAATGGGTAGGGGTACATTGTACCCCATACTCATTCACATAGGGTGGGGGGCCGGGATCCGGGGGCCCCCTTATTAAAGGGGGCTCCCGGATTCCGATAAGCCCCCCGCCCGCAGACCCCGACAACCAACGGCCAGGGTTGTCGGGAAGAGGCCCTTGTCCTCATCAACATGGGGACAAGGTGCTTTGGGGTGGGGGGCCAAGGCACCCCCCATGTTGAGGGCACGCGGTTTGGTATGGCTCAGGGGGGGGGGGGGGCGCTCGCTCGTCCCCACCCCCTTACCTGCCTGGCCGGCTGCGTGCTCGGATAGGGGTCTGGTATGGTTTTTTGGGGGGGGCCACGCCATTTTTTTCAGCGAAGGGGATTCCCCTTAAAATGCCTGCCGGACCTAAGGGCCTGGTATGCCCCCGAGAAGGCATGCAGGCTTCATGAGTGAGGCGACATTGTCGCCTCGTTCTGGCTGCTATAGGAAAAATGACATTTTCCTATTGCAGCCAGCACAACGGAATTGCGCTGGTTAGAGAAGCCTGTCACCGGGAACCAGCGCGATACTGTCGCGCTGGAAACATAATGTCGGCGGCACCTCGTGTATTCTTCAGTTCTCTTGATCTTCACAGAAATCATGTAAAGAAAGTACTTGATAGACTTTGACAGCACCATCTCCACACTAAGGCTTAGAAATGCAAAATCGAAAGATCATCTATCCAATTCTTGGGACTTGTCATTTCTGTGGAGGGCATCTCTATGGATCCGCAAAAAGTCGCTGCTGTACTTGATTGTCCTGCTCCTGAAGACAAAAGCCATACAATGTTTTGTGGGCTTTGCCAATTTCTATAGGAAATTTATTAAGAACTTTTCTGGTATCATTGCCCCTGTTACTCAGCTAACCAAACAGCATACTCCATTTAAATGGACCCCTGAGGCTAAAGACGCTTTTGAGAAATGAAAGACTTTGTTCACTTCTGCCCCATTCTAAAAATACCTTGACCCTGCTCTGGCTTACGTGCTCAAGTTGGACGCTTCGGGGCTATACTATCCCAAAGACAAGGGTCTAACTCCTTACTCCACCCAATTGCTTTCTTCTCTAGGAAATTAAGTTCTTCTGAAAAGAACTATGACGTAGGAGATTGTGAACTATTAGCTATTAAACCCGCCCTGGAGGAATGGCACTATCTGTTGGAAGGGGCTGCGCATCCTATCCTTTTTTTTACCAATCATAAAAACCTGGAATAATTAAGAACTGCCAGGCGCCTAAGACCCCGACAGGCCAGATGGGCGCTATTCTTTTCACGCTTCACTTTTCATCTTACCTTCCGCCCTGGGTCCAAGAACCGGTAAACCCGATGCTCTCTCACATATGTTCTCTGAGTTGGCCCCACCTCCCGAACCTGACACTATTTTCCTGACAAGAACTTTCTATTCCTACAAGCAGATGTGATGTCCCAAATCAAGGAGGCAGTTGCTAATCACCCTGCTCCTCTGGATCTGCATCTTCAACCAAAGAATTAACTCTTCTTTCACAAGGAACAAATCTTTATTCCTGAGCAATTCAGTCCACATCCTTAAGAAATGCCATGATTATCCCCTTGGGATCCACAAGACCTCTGGCCTCGTGTCCCATTCCTTTTGGTGGCCCGATTTATTAAAGGATTGTAGGGATTATGTCAGGTCTTGTTCTGTATGTCTCAGAAACAACTCTGATCATGCCACGACCTGGGGATTGTTAGAATCTCTTCCTGTACCCGAAAAAACCTCCTTGGATTTTATTGTCAAACTTCCCCCATCTGAGGGGTTCACCACCATCTTTGTTATAGTGGATCGTTTTTCTAAAATGGCCCATTTTGTACCATTGAAAGGAACCCCCTCTGCTTCTGAAAATGCTTCTGCATTTATTAAAGAGATCGTAAGGCTGCATGGCATCCCAGCAAGTATTACTTCAGATCGTGGAGTTCAGTGTACCTCCAAATTTTGGAAGGCCTACTGTAAAGCATTAAAAATGGAAATTTGTCTTTCATCTGCATATCACCCGCAGACAAATAGTCATACCAAAATGATAAATCAGTCCCTTGAACAATATTTGAGATGCTTTTCGTCATTCTCTCAGAATGATTGGGTGTCCCTCCTTCCCTTGGCAGAATTTGCTTATAACAATTCATTCAGGGTCCATGGCTCGACACCTGCTGAAGGTCCTCAATTCATCACTGTCCCCAGTTCGGGAGAATACTGCTCTGGTTATTGCTTCAGCTAGTCACTGTGGTCCCTGATAATAAAGTGGTTGGTCCCTTAGTGGTGACAGCATTCCCTCTACCTCCGACCACAACAGATTCTCCGGCCGGCAGAACCATCACTTATGGTTGGACTGCAAGCCACAGTCCCAACCCTACGTTGCTCTCTTGCTTTTGGATAGGCCCTCAGACAGCCTAGCAGCCAGATGTCCCTGGAATAGGCCGCAGGCTCTAGTCTAGCAGCCAGGGGCAGCACAACACATGTCCACCCAGACAGCCATTGAGTTGGCACAGAACCCTGATCAGCTGACCTCACCCAAATAAATAGGCTCTCTCAGCAGGCCAAGGGACCCAAGAAGATCCCTGCCCACTGGCTGAGATACCCTATTCATTCCTAATCAGTATTTGCAATCCCCTTGTCTTATCTAATGTCCCCAGATACCCAGCCATCTAGAGACAGAAGGGAGAAGTGCAGCAATTCCAGAATTAGGGTGGAATCAATTGATCTTCTATCAATTGGCCAAGGCAACTATACCTGGCAGGTAAATTTACTAGTAATCCTGCCTAACCATCAGGGTGCTACATCGATAAATATTATTATGTATTTGTACACTATGAATGAATTTACTAATCATGTGATATATGTCAGCTGTTTTAATGGCTTGTTATGAATTTACTACTTTATCACATAATGTACCCATTATGAGATGGTTTGGTTTTGATTTCAGAATAAAATTTCAATTATATGTACCTTCATATCTTTATTTTATAAGTGACATGCCTCATATGAAGTCCCAATGACCACTGTTTTTCCTTGTCTATATGCATAAGTATACACCTCATTACAACACACTTGTGCAGCAAAGTCTTTTACAAAGTCACAAAATTAGTACATAATTATGTGCTAAGTACTACAAAATGTGTACTATATACTTATTTTTCCTGTAGTTATGGGGGTTTCAATGATTGTAGTATAAAAACATGAATCTGGAAGGTTCAAGTTCTGGTTAATATCGTGGCAACACTAAGAAGAAAAAGAGCACTCCAAGCAACTTTGTAAAAAGGTAATTGAAAAGCAAAAGTCAGGGAATTGATATAATTAAATTTCCAGGTCACTAGATATTTCTGTATGTGGGTATGATGATGAAGTAAGCATATCGGACGCAGGTAAGATGAGTGGGCACATCTCTGAGGAGGGGGTGCAGTTTAGCATCTTTGCTAAAATAACAGGGGGAGGCACTGATAGGTTATGTTAAGCATCCATCTTATTTCTGTCAGCCATCTTAATATTCACAAACTTCCATTTTACAATATGTACAGTTTGAACACCCCTTTAACTTCTCAGATAACTGTCTCAACATGAGATTCTTCTAACTCATTTGTTCTCACACACTTATCTATAACTTTCACACATTTTCTCAGCATTGCTTTAGCTACAGAAGAAATCATGTACTGTCTCTTATCTTTTTCTCATATTAATTCAGCTAGCTTAGAAGAACAAAGAACAATAGCGTTTTGTCTTGACCAGCTGTAATCGTCTTGATGTCTACTGCGCATGTCTTATTCTGTGTGACGTGAAATTTACTATATCAATCGCTTTGTAATAACTCAATACAATTAGTTCTCGAAGGACGCCATGGTGTGTGGTTTTATTTGTCCTTTGAGAATTGATTCCAGAGCGCTCTGAATTTATACAATACATTGGATCTAAGGTCTGAGAGGTTGAAGGGACCACCCTAGACACAGGATTAACCCTTTCAGCACTGGGGGCTCGTCCGGGATGGATGTTTATTTACCCTTAACGGACTTGGAAAGCTACTTTTAACGGCTCAGTAAGTGAATTCTATTCTTATTGAGTGAAATTGACTTGCCGGGGTCCAGGTGTCAGGTGTGTGTCTTGGCTTCCATCCCACAGAGATTGCTGTTGGGTTATAGAACCTCTCATAAGTATAGATAAGTTGACCGGTCATGACCTTAGGGGTCATATAGTGTTTTGGGGACACTTGTAAAGGTCTCGGTGACCTTAGAAGAATAGGTTTTGGTGACCTAGGAAAATTTACAGAGTACTCTAGAGTTTTAGTTCTGTTCGGGACAGAACTGGTGACTGATGATCAATGTATTGTGTAAACTTTGTGTATGATTGTATAACTGCTTCGCTTTAAAAGTATCACGCTGAATGAAGTGCCCCGAATGTGTGTATGCGGACTGCTGTTTTGCTTCAGGAACCAAAGGGAATACTTGATTAGTAGTGTTCCTGGAGGGTACTGGCACAATTTGGGCAGAGGTCCATATTTTAGGGAAGGTAAACCAAAAATCGAAGTTTTAAGAATTAATTTACATTGCAAAGTTAATTTCATAGAAGGATTAAATTTGTCTGAAACAAAACAGCAGGTCCATGAGCAAGATTGTGCGTTTATTGTATGTCTGAAATACTCTTGAACTTGTTCCAAATTTATTCTGTTACAGTCTTGAAGTGATTGTAGCTGTATTAGTATAAAAAAAAGTATCGCGGACCGTACCATATTTTTTTGTTAAAGGAATCTAAGTTGAGGTATTGTCTGACTGTCTGATTCACACCGTTGTCTGATTGTCTGCACCGTTAGGTGGCAGTCAAGCATGATAAATTGTTTTGCTTTCATAGAAAAATGGAATGTACATCAATACCTAGTTAACCCTTGGGTGGATCATATGGCAGGATGGACAGAAAGCCAGTTTTGGTATTCTGACAACTTTGGATCCATTATTGATCCAGACTTTCCTGAGTAATCTCAAACCCCATTTAGTGTTCCCAGTCAAACAAATGATTACTGAATGGTCAACACTTTCTAGAACAGACTTTGGCAAAGCTCTTTCACAGAAAGATGCAGCAGGTTGTTTTGATATACCAAAGCCATCGCCTGTCTCCACACAACATTTCCAAGGGAATACGAAAGGAAATTTTAGAGGCAGAAGAAATTTTAGAGGCAGATTTAAAGGCAGAAATGGAAGAGGGACGAGTCGCTCTGGAAACAATGGATGTTTCAATTGCGGTGCTGAGGATCACTGGGTGAGTCAGTGTCCTCACCCCACCGCTACTCAGACTCCCGATTCCAGCTCTGTCCCTAACCAGACACAACAACCACAGGCATCCATCCAACAAGGTCCAGCATTTCCAATCGAATGGGGAAACCAACAACAATGATGGGGCCCGGAGGGTAGTGTCCCAGCTTTTCCTTTTGTCTCAGATGATTTCACTGACAGTCCAATGGTTGCTATTTCAATAAATGGGAGACTCCTCCCCTATCTCGTTGATAGCCGGGCCACTAGGAGTACTATTTGTGAAGATCATTTCAGAGGCAAGTCGGAACCAGCAGAACCCTCTTTGGGAATTAATGGGATACTGACAAAAACATATCCACCCCTACCAATAGAAGATGATGAAGGGTACACCATATGCACACATTCTTTCAGGATAATACCAAGGTGTCCTGTAAATTTGTTGGGAAGAGACTTGTTTGGGCCACTAGGAATCACAATTAGAACCAACTCAGAAGGAGGTCTAGACATTTCCTCAGATAAAATCACTATAGTAGCATGCAAACCAGGTTTATTGATGCTGTCACAACAAAATAGTGAAGAAGATTTTGAGGATATAGACCCCCAGGTCTGGTCTACATCAGATCTGGATGTAGGACTTGTTTCATGCACACCATACAAGGACACTCTCAAAGAAGGTGCATTTCCTATCTATTACAAACAGTATTCACTCTCTAAAGAAAAGATGGATGGCATAGTGCCAATGGTGAAAAAGTTTCTGCAGGATGGAATCCTGGAAGAATTTATTTCTCCATACAACACACCTGTTAACCCTGTAAAGAAGCCGGATGGCTCCTTCAGATTTGTACAGGACTTGAGGGCCATAAATGACCTCATAATCCCAATAGCACCCATTGTACCTGATGTTCCATCACTACTGTCCTCCATTCCAGCAACAGCCAAATGTTTTACTGTGATTGATTTAAACAATGCTTTTTTTCTCTGTCCTTGTAGACAAGGAGACAAGGCCACTCTTTGCTTTTACTGTGTCGATTAACCAACGCAATCGCCAGTTTACCTGGTGTAGAATGCCCCAGGGATATATAGACTCACCTGTGGTCTATTCTATAGTACTCCAAGCCACCCTCAGGCCTTGGACTGCCCCTCATGGTTCTGTACTGCTGCAATATGTTGATGATCTTTTGATTTGTAGTTCTTCAGAGGAGGACTGCCGAGCTGATAGCCTATCCTTATTGAAATGGTTACATATGTGTGGTCACAAAGTGTCTAAGAAAAAATTACAATGGTGTAAACAGGAGGTTGAGTACCTAGGGTTTGTGCTGTCTCCGGGAGTTAGGAAAGTCAGTCACAAAAGAACTGTTGCTATAGTGGGTCTGCCCCGCCCACTTACCAAGAAAGACCTGCTAACCTTTCTTGGAATGATTGGTTACTGCCGCCAATGGATACCTGACTGTTCTTTCTATGACAATATATTGAGACAAGCAACCCTCTCTGAAATGTCTGATATTGTAAAATTGTCTGATGAAATGTTAAATGCTTTTACCATGTTGAAAAGTGCAATGGTTACCAGCCCGAGCCTCGGCCTCCCTGATTTTAGGAAAATGTTTCACTTGTTTGCTAGGGAAAATTGCAGAACCATGGCAGGAGTACTGGCCCAGGAACATGGTGGGAGACTGCGCCCTGTAGCTTTTTTCTCAAAGGTGCTTCCAGTACAGGTGCAAGGCATGCCTGCTTGTCTCAGAGCATTGGCTTCTTCTTCTATGGTTGTAGAGTTGGCAGCACCATTTACCTTGGGCCATAACACTACTTTACACACCTCACACAACGTTACCACACTCCTCAAAACTTTACATACTCAGCATATGTCAGCACAAAGATTGAGTGGGTATGAAGTCATCCTCCTGTCCAATCCAAACCTGAAAATAAAAAGTTCAAACATAAACTCTGGCCCAGCTCCAATTTTGAATGCCTTATTAGGTCTTAAAGGAGAACAGGATGACTTACCACCACCTCATGACTGTACACAATCAATACATCAGGACACTTCACCTAGAGCAGATATGCTTTCAGTACCAATTCCTACTGCACAAACAGTTTTTGTTGATGGCTCTTGCAGCAGACCGAGTGATAATGTCTATCATGCAGGATATGCTGTTGTCCAACTGCCGGATACTGTCCTCGAGGCCAATCCAATACCCTATCAGTCTGCACAAGCTGCTGAATTGATAGCATTAACCCGTGCATGCCAGCTGTTTGCAGGAAAAGAGGTAAACATTTACACCGATTCCAGGTATGCTCATGGTGGGGTTTGGGACCATGGTGTAATATGGCTTCGCAGAGGATATGTGGCAGCAGATGGAAAGAGCATCTCACACTCTG
Source organism: Lithobates pipiens (assembly GCF_037356315.1). Classification (NCBI taxonomy): domain Eukaryota; kingdom Metazoa; phylum Chordata; class Amphibia; order Anura; family Ranidae; genus Lithobates; species Lithobates pipiens. The sequence goes on along the minus strand of NW_027507784.1, from coordinate 265,010,644 downwards.
ACCTAGTCACAGCATTACTAGATGCAATTCAGTTGCATTCAAAACTAGCTATCATGCACTGTAAGGCACATACAGGCCAAATGACTGATATAGCCAAAGGTAATGCACTAGCTGACAGAATAGCTAAAGAAGCTGCATCTACACAAAAGGCAAACATTCAAATGCCCATGCTAACACCTCAGCCAGGTTCCCTGAAAGAGACACATTGGCTCACGGAACTACAGGCTTTTGCCACCCCTGATGATATTGCGCAATGGAACTGTGATGGGATGGTACAAAAGGATCCTAAAACAGGATTAATCTGCAAAGAGGGGAAGCCGTGTATTCCTGTTGCTAGCACCCCCCTGTTCATTGCACAATACCATGGACTGGGTCACAAGGGATGGCAGGCCACATGTGAACTTCTAGATGCAGATTTTTTCATTGCAGGATTACCTAATCTAGTCAAAGCTTTTGTAAGGAGATGTGTCACTTGCATTAGGAACAATCCAACAAACCCAAAGAAATCAAAGCATGAACATCTTGAATACCCAACAACACCGTTTACCCATTTACAGATAGACTTTACACATATGCCCAAAGAAGGAAAGAAACAACAATACCTTTTGGTTATAGTGGACATAATGTCACCCAGAAATTTTTGTCACCAACAATGAAAACACACAAACTGTAGTGAAGATCCTCACACAGGAAATTATTCCTAGATGGGGATGTCCATTGCAAATAAGTTCAGACAATGGCCCAGCTTTCACAGCTAAAATCTGCCAAGATCTTGTAAAAGTACTAAAAATAGACTGGAAATTTCACCTCCCCTACCATCCACAGAGTTCAGGAATTGTAGAGAGAATGAATAGAACAATTAAAGACAGGATAAGGAGGAAGTAAGTGGAAAAAAGTTCTCCCAGCTGTATTAGTTGAAATCAGAATGACCCCTCACAGTGTGACGGGTTATTCCCCCTTTGAGGTACTCATGGGTAGGCCATTCCCCACACCGTGGGCTAATCATCCCTTGATGGTAGAGAAAGGTGATTTGGAACAAATACAGGAGGAATATGTAAAAAAACTGATTGAAACTCTTGATATTGTCGAAAGAAGAGTTGCTCGCACCTCTCCTTCTTCTTCTTCACAGGTACCAACCCACCCGTTCCAGGTCGGTGATCAAGTTGTGGTCTAGAGGCTTCAGAAAGGTCGAAAGCCGCAAGAGGTTCCATTCGGACCAGTGACCAAAGTGGTAGCCGTCACCAGGACCGCCATCCTTACAGAGGAAAGTCCTACTTGGATCCATGCCAGCAGAGTAAAGAAGGTTGATCTAAGCCCAGGAATTCAAGAAAGGCTGAAAAGAGGTGAAGCAGGTGTTTCAAGTCCTCAAAAGACAAGCACAGACATAAAGGACAGTGATGTCACCCATTTCACCACAGACTTCTGGGAAGGCCTTTTGCCTTCTGGTGATGTTTCTACTTCTGATCTTTGTCCCAGTGTGGATAATAACTAACTGTATCTTTCATCCTGAGGACTAGGTGCCTTGAAACTCATATGTGGTAAAAGCGAAATATACACCAACCACACTGACTTTCACCTCAGAAATCGCAGTAAAAGAGATGTCTCTAATGAATTGATCAAAGAAACAAGTTTTTCTGGAAAAATGTTACTGTTAAAATTTAAATATGCTTACGCTAGAAAGTCAGGATATGAAAAATGCTGGATTTGTAGTAAGTTGCACCCAGAAACTGCTAAGATCCCACTTTTAGCTGTCCCTCTAAACCTCAAGTCATTATTGGAAAATACTCTAGTCTTAAGCATTAAGAATGTCTCGGAAGGGTACCGCAATCAGAGTATTATGTTTTACACTTTAGGAAAGACACATGAACCTGAGTGGTGTGTTCAGTTAGGCAATACATCCAACGGAATAGGTATGTGTTCCAAGTCTGTATTTAACATTTCAAAGGGTATTCCCTTCCACACCAGTAACATTATCATAGGTCATATGTGTAGTTACAAAAATCAATCCCTTAACAACACCATTAGTGAACTTACTACATACAGGAACACAACCTCTGGGATACTTGTGAGTAAACTTGTTAGTGCTGCATTTGAGGCTGGAACTGAGTCCCAACGTAGTTCTCTAAGAAGTTTTTCATTGGGAAACAATACATATGTATGCTGTGCTAAAATTTGTTACCCATGGATCCCCGCAGGAGTGAAAGGCTGGTGTTATTTAGCACAGTTGGTACCAGTCATGTCAGCCCTAGGCCAGAATCAGGAACATCACATACAAGTTACTTCAAGTCCAGTACATAGGTTAACTTATAAATACAAGAGAGAAACCCCACCTATGTTTTCTACTTCAGATAAGTCATGGACATGGTTTCCATCCTGGACAGGATGGGGCATAACCATGATGGACAAATTAAAAAACTACACTAGTCTAATAAATGATGTTATGGAAAAAACTCTCAAGATATAGGACTACTCAATGTCGAGCTCAAAGCAATTAGAAGACAACTAGAGTTACACGAATTGGCTATTGAAAGCATGAGTGCAGCTCTGACAGGTTTATGCGAAATGACCCAAGATTATGAATGTTGTACATGGTTTCACAATACCAGCCTGGAAATCACAGACTACTATGATGTTATTAATCAACACCGAACACAGGTAAATGAATTAATGAAACAAGCAAGGGACATAGGTAATTATGGATGGAACCCCTTTTCTAGTTTGGGTTTAGGTGGAATGTTTTCATGGTTAAAGGACATAGTGATTATGATTATCATAGTACTATTGTTAGGATTGATAGGCTACCTGATTTTCAAGCTTATTCTACTTTGTATTAGCAAATGTACTACACCAGACCAACCTTCTCACGCATATACACAATATCTGCAGCTTTATGTAAATGAATATAACAAACGTAGCAAGAACCGTAGATTTCAGGAGGCTGCGGATCTGTAGAAAGTCATTCCATGACTTAAGAGGGGGTTGAAAGGTTATGTTAAGCATCCATCTTGTTTCTGTCAGCCATCTTAATATTCACAAACTTCCATTTTACAATATGTACAGTTTGAACACCCCTTTAACTTCTCAGATAACTGTCTCAACATGAGATTCTTCTAACTCATTTGTTCTCACACACTTATCTATAACTTTCACACATTTTCTCAGCATTGCTTTAGCTACAGAAGAAATCATGTACTGTCTCTTATCTTTTTCTCATATTAATTCAGCTAGCTTAGAAGAACAAAGAACAATAGCGTTTTGTCTTGACCAGCTGTAATCGTCTTGATGTCTACTGCGCATGTCTTATTCTGTGTGACGTGAAATTTACTATATCAATCGCTTTGTAATAACTCAATACAATTAGTTCTCGAAGGACGCCATGGTGTGTGTGTGGTTTTATTTGTCCTTTGAGAATTGATTCCAGAGCGCTCTGAATTTATACAATACATTGGATCTAAGGTCTGAGAGGTTGAAGGGACCACCCTAGACACAGGATTAACCCTTTCAGGCACCAGAGATGTGTTTGCGAGTTTTCCAGCCTCCCTGAGTCTCTCAACCCTGACCCAGATTTAATCCAGGCCTGGCTCTCAGCCAAACCAATTTACCTACATCAGTGATGGTGAACCTTGGCACCCCAGATGTTTTGGAACTACATTTCCCATGATGCTAATGCACTTTGCAGTGTAGATGAACATCATGAGAAATGTAGTTCCAAAACATATGGGGTGCCAAGGTTCACCATCACTGACCTACACTAACTGCTAACTATATAGCACAATAGCTAGAAGGTGCTACACTAGCCTATATGTAAATCAAACCTCTTGTTTCTCTCTATAGAGTACATTTTCTGTATATTCATATGGATAATACATTAGAGGCTATTCATACAGACAAACACAGGATCCCCATGGCTGTGTCATCAGCTCCTAGCAGAGCAGAAGGTGCCAAGGTCAAAGTTGAGGGGGAATTCGCCCACCAAAATAATGGTAAAAGCATAGCTACCGTATATACTCGAGTATAGGTCGATCCGAATATAAGCCGAGGCCCCTAATTTACCACAAAAAACTGGGAAAACTTATTGACTCGTGTATAAGCCGAGGGTGAGACATGCAGCAGCTACTGTTACATCCCTGTGTCCCGTCCATCCCTGTGTCCATCCCTGTGTCCCGTCCATGCTTGTGTCCCGTCCATGCCTGTGTCCCGTCCATGCATCCATGCCTGTGTCCCGTCCATGCGTCCATGCCTGTGTCCCGTCCATGCGTCCATGCCTGTGTCCCGTCCATGCCTGTGTCCCGTCCATGCCTGTGTCCCGTCCCTCCCTGTGTCCATCGCAGCCTACCTGTCTCTTTGCCTTCTGCAGCCTCTGTGTGCCATGCCGCGCCGCACCTCTCCTCCTCGTCTGACAGACGGCGGCCATTCCACTGTTCAAAAGCCACGCCTCTCTGTCTGTGATAGGCGGAACACTCAATTTCCCAGCAGTCAGTGTTCCGCCTATCACGGACATCCTCTCATCCTCATCCGTAGTATGAGAATGAGCGGATGTCCGTGATAGGCGGAACACTGACTGCTGGGAAATTGAGTGTTCCGCCTATCACAGACAGGGAGGCGCGGCTTTTGAATAGTGGAATGGCCGCCGATCTGCGTGACTCGAGTATAAGCCAAGGGGGGCACTTTCAGCCTAAAAAAAGGGGCTGAAAATCTCGGCTTATACTCGAGTATATACGGTACTTCTCTTAAATCGGTGGTAAAAAATAGAGTTATAGGTAAATGCACCTATTTCCTAAAGTTCTTCTTGTGTCTCTAACTTAACATTAATACATGTAATCATTTTGAATATGTGCTTTTTTATGCTCTTATAGTTGCAGTTCTATGTGCCTATTTTAAGAACATTGTATAAGCAGTGAAGCCAGTGACTGTAAAAGAGAGAATAGTATTCACACACTGAGCTATTCATTCAGTCCCGTGTTTATTCGTTTAACTGGCCAGGACTCTTTAACTGGGTGTTACCCGTTCTTAGCCTATAAATAGCATTCACTATATCAATACACAAACTGCGTGAATGGTAATTACTCACTAACCACTTTTTGGGTTTATCACTGACCAAATAAGAAAAAGACTCCAATGCAATTTAAAAGGCTGATATAACCAAACCTGATATAGCCCATGGGTGTTATGTTTTCTCATATTATACCAAAAAAACAGAAGACTATATCCCCTTGTAAAGACTGCTACTGGTGTAAAGACACTTGCCACTGGAGTCCCTAAATGATATAAGGCCCTATTCACACTATGCATTGCTTTAATGCACGTACCTTAAAATTGAAGTTTATTGTTTTTTTTTATTGATTTTTTTTAACAGCATGTGGGCAGGGCTTACTGCACCCATGTGGGGGACCCAGAATAGCATTCGCTAGTTCCCTAAATGTGTGCTGAGGCCAACATTCACACTGAAACAGGGTTAGGCCGCGTACACACGGGCGGACTGTTCGCCCAACTAAGTTCGTCAGACAATCCGACAAACAGTCCGTTCAAAATTTGCATGAACGGACTTGACCACACACGATGAGCAGACAGTCCGCTGAAAGCGTGCGCGATGACGTGAACGGCACGTACGACGGGACGAGAAATTCGACGTCCAATACACTGCAATGCAACCTTCGCCGTGTAAATCCTTTCTGAGCATGCGCCAAACTTAGTCTGTCGAACTAGCCTACACACGAGCGGACTGTCCGCTGAAACCAAGTTTGGAGGGACTTTGTTCGTCAGACTGTCCGCTGAAACAGTCCGCTGAAGCCCACACACGAGCGGATTGTCCGCTGAAACACTGTTCAGCGGACTAAGTTGGGCGAACAGTCCGCCCGTGTGTACGCGGCCTTAATGTGACAGCCCATCTTAAAAGTAATGCTATTCCATAGCACAGTTCATTATTCTCTCTATGCTCTGGGCACTAGATTACACTTCTTCCCTTTTCGTGCAGCACTTTGGAGCTGTTACTGCTGAGCCTGTACCGGACTCCAGCAGCTCAGCTACCAATCGCCTCACTCTCAGTGACACTGACCCGCATGTTATACTTGGATACCAGGAAGCCAAACTCTTGAACATATGCTGAGCTTCTCATTCTCTGTGGCATTCCAGTCTGGGTCCCCAGGACTCCCCGTATCGCAATGTCAGTCCCATATAGGAGTACTGATCACGGGAAGGAGCCAAGCTCACAAGCATTTTAGTCATGTATGCCATGTCACACCACTTCCTGACTGACTGGCTGCTTATGCACCTGACACTAGTACTGTAGTCACTGTTAATGACAATATAGCCTCCTCCAGATACTGTAGCTTCACTGCTTGTTAGACATTGGTACAACATCTTCACTAACTCCTCTCATCCCCTTGTTAAGTCCTGTTCTTTGGCTATGCTATGAAAAAACAGAATAATAGTTGCGCGCTGCCACCTAATGGTGGGCAAATAAAAATAAATGAATACATCTGCTCCTATCGCCTATGTCCGGGGTCAACAACCCATCGAACGCCTATGCCCTGCTATGCTCTGCCCTGCTATGCCCTGCTATACTCTGCCCTGCCCTGCTATGCCCTGCTCTGCTATACCCTGCTATACTCTGCCCTGCAATACTATGCTATACTATACTCTGCCCTGCCCTGCAATACTATGCTATACTATACTCTGCCCTGCCCTGCAATACTATGCTATACTATACTCTGCCCTGCCCTGCAATACTCTGCCCTGCCCTGCAATACTCTGCCCTGCCCTGCAATGCCATGCCTTGCCCTGCAATGCCATGCCCGCCAATACTCTGCCCTGCCCTGCAATGCCATGCCCGCCAATACTCTGCCCTGCCCTGCAATGCCCTGCCCTGCAATGCCCGCCAATACTCTGCCCTGCCCTGCAATGCCCTGCCCTGCAATGCAATGCCCGCCAATACTCTGCCCTGCCCTGCAATGCCCGCCAATACTCTGCCATACAATACTCTGCCATACAATACTCTCAAGGTTATCCAAAGGATGAATTAGCTAATCAAAAAAAAAAAAAACACTAGATTCATTAAAAAATAAAAATAAAAAAATAATCGGATAGTCGTTGACTAATCGAAGAAATAATCGATAGATTAGTCGACAGACAAATTAATCGTTAGTTGCAGCTCTACTCTGAGCACAACGTACTCCTGATCCCTGCATTCCGAGCACAACACACTCCTGATCCCTGCATTCTGAGTGCAATGCACTCCTTAACCCTGTATTCTGAGCGTAACTCACTCCTTAACTCTGCAATCTGAGCGTAACCCACTCCTAAAAACTGCATTCTGGTTGTAACACACTGCTAAACCCTGCACTCTCTTGTACACTATGCAGGAAACACACATGGAACATGCCTTTCTGGCATCGCAGTCTGGTGTGAACCGGCCCAAACAACAGGACACTGTGCCTGGTGATATTTGACTTCACCAGTGTTGTTCAAGTAGATCTCCATCTCGCTAAGGTTGCCTACCCCTGACCTATGTGTTCCCACATTAACAGCAGATGTATAAAATAAAAAATGTGATAGCGCTGCAATACATCTCCTATTATTGACACACATAGATCCATAAATAACTAAAAAGGAACACAATTCATAATCAAGGGCAAGTGTCAATAGAGACAGTTCATATTAAGGTGCAAGTGCTAATAGAACAAGTGCCTATAAATGAAAAATGTGCAATAAAATCAAAAACAGTCCATAAGTATTAAAGCGGAGTTCCAGCCACAAACATTTCTTTTTAAAAGTCAGCAGCTAGCAGCTACAAACACTGTAGCTGCTAACTTTTCATAAGGACACATACCTGTCCAGGGAGCCCACGACCTTTCAAAAGTGGGTGGAACTCTGCTTTAAGAATCAAAATTCTTCTCAAGAGTAGTGCTCAAAATAAGTCTCTATTGTGAGCCGTGCTTTGCGAATACACAATGGGGGTTATTTACTAAAGGAAAATCCACTTTGCACTGAAAGTGCACTTGGAAGTAAAGTCGCTGTAGATCTGAGGGGGACATGCAAGGAAAATAAAAAACAGCATTTTAGATTGCACATGATTGGATGAGAAAATCAGCAGAGCTTCCCCTCATTTCAGATCTACCCCTTAGATTTAGGGTGACTGCACTTCCAAGTGCACCTGCAGTGCAAAGTGGATTTGCCTTTCGTAAATAACCCCCAATGTGCTTTGTGCCCCCTTCACCGAATGCAATGAAGGCTCACCTCCATCTTAGACCCTAGCAGGGTCAAGTAAGCATAGAACACTATATAATTCCCCTTTAAAAGTGGCTCCACACTAATCACGACAGATCCAAGATGACATAAAAAGACAAGAATGCTTCCAATAGTGCAGTACCAGGGTGTTACCTCGCCACCCCAGCTTTATACAATGCACTCACATTAAATGAATTAAAAAACACATCGAAACATAATCCAACAGATCTCATGAATGTATAGATAATCCCACCGACATGCATTGGAGGCAGTGGATTTTTAATTCATACCCCCATCCTCCATTCATAGAGCGGTTTTCATTCCAACAATAAATGGAGCATGGGGGTGGAATGGGTGAGCATAGAATGGACCTTAGCACACAGAAAAACAGACATGCACTTTTTTTTTTAAGTTTAAGGCCTTATGCAAGGGGTGCCCAACCTTTTGAAGAGCGAGGGCCACCTAAGCGACTTGGTAACCTGTCGCGGGCCCCAATGAGCGGAGCAGGTGCATGGCAGCCCACTCTATTCTAAAGAGCCACTGTACTTTTTTTTTTTTTTTTTTGCGGATCGAATTGGAGGTAGGCGTTTGTAAATGGACACAAATCCATTTACATCTTCTACACCTTAGAGGTGAATGGAGGATCCAACTAGGTCGGACTGACCGCGTGAAAGCAGCCTATGGCTCAGTGCAGGTAACCCACAGGTGCACTGCTCTGCATCTGCGGATCAGTTTGAAAGCAGCCCAGTAACCACTGCAGAACAGATATGCCCATATATACACTGTGATTTTAGTAATAAACTTACTATTAATAATGGTATTCTATTCCACCACAGAGCAGGAGGTCGCGGGCCACATCAGAGGGCTCTGCGGGCCACTGGTTGGGCACCCCTGCCTTATGCATACTGGGTGTTTTTCCTGCCACTTTTAGCAGCGTCAGATTTTTTTTACAGCTTAAAAATGCCTCTCCATGTTATTCTATCTGTCCGTGCACACAATGGATTTTAGAAACTTTTAGTGACAGAGGCTTTTAGAGGCAGGAAAGAAAACCCACTGTCAGTGCGTCCAGGAGCAGCAGAGTTTGGGCAGAAAAAAATGCTTGACGCTACTAAAAGCTGCTAGAAGCTGTTAAATGTACCTAAAATCTAGTGCTTGTGCATTTAGGCCTTATGCACACTGGATATTTTTACAGTTGCTATTTTTTAGGGCTGTTACTGATTAAAATTTTCATGTTCGATTAATCTTTTTTTTAATCGATTAATCGACTAATTTTGATTAATTATAACGCACATACGTATCCAACTACTTTTAGCTGATCTCCTTGCATTGCAACTCTGCATTAGTCAGTGGTAAATGTGGTATACACTATATAAAATCACAGTGCAAACAGGTGGTCATGCAAGCAGGTATCAAAAGGGTTAACACGGACCATAAACTTCTCTCACGTCTCCTTAGATCTCAGCAAGGACGCCAGGTCATGTGTAGAAAGAAAAGATCTAAGTGCCCACCGCTTAAGTATAAGAATACATTTTTGTGTTCAAACACAAACCACTCACATAAAGATGATAAAAACACAGCATGTAAAGCAGACAATCGTGTTAGTTCCTTAGGGCAGCAGCGGGTGACGTCATACGTAGCTCCTCCCCGTACACCTTACGTTCAATCAGAATTTCAACGTCACCGGACTCCTCCCCCCTCCCTTCGTTAGCAGTTTGAGGCACTTGGGGAAGGAGTGAGGAGCCCAGTGACATTGATGTCCGTGACGTCACCGGATCTCCCACGGAACTCCCTGAAGACCCGGAAGCCGGTGGAGAGGTGAGTACCGATCAAAAGAATTTTGATCGATCAAAAAAAGTATTGATTAATCGAAGAATTACATTTTAATTTCCACAGCCCTACTATTTTTGGCTTCAGCCGTTTTTTCCTGCAGCCAGTGAGACTCCCCATGCAAACACCAAACCGAGATCAACCCCCTCCAGGGCCACAGATGAGGATCAAATGGGCATCCACCCCTGGTAACTGAGGCCTACCACACATGCTTTTATCAGCATTTTTTGTCAGGGGCATTTTCTAGCTGGAAATAAACCCCAAAACTAGTGGGTTTTAAGAGGAGGTTTTCAGCTGTTAAAACACTGAAAAAATGCAGCTATTCAGCGTTTATCAGCATTTTTGAGCTATAAGCTGTTGTGGGAGTACAGTTTTGCTAAAAATAAAAGCTAAAAAATGCTACAGCTAAAAAACACAATTGCAAAAAACGCTGCAAAACTTATTCTGCAGCAACAGCTTTCTACAGCTAATGCTACTGCCATTTTCATAACATCCAGTGTGCAGGAGGCCTAATTCATTCCCATGGCCAGAATAAATTATTTTTGCTGGCCAATTAAATGAATTAATGGCCAAGCTCTTGATGTCTGTAAAAGCTTCTGAAAGCTTGTAAAAGCTTTAGACCAGGGGTCTCAAACTGGCGGCCCTCCAGCTGTTGTGAAACTACAAGTCCCATCATGCCTCTGCCTGTGGGAGCCATGTTTGTAACTGTCAGCCTTGCAATGCCTCATGGGGCTTGTAAATGGTACCACAACACACCTCATGTGTGTAAAGAGTTGTGATAATGTGATGGCGTGAATGGGCCCTGAGAAATGATCATGTTATTAAACTTTACAGCATTGACAAAAACAGTAAGCACTTCTCTTATCTTGTATGTTTGCTTTATTGTCAGTCAACATAATAAAGAAGGACTGATCTTCTCTGTGTTTTCTCTGTAAACTGTCTATATTACCCCCTGTATAGCTGAAACTCTATGTGGTTGATTTACTAAAAGCAAATAGACTGTGCACTTTATAAAGTGCAGTTGTACTCTGCAAGTGCAAATGCTCCAGAGCTTAGCAAATGAGCAAAAGCTCTATTGACTTCCATCATCCAATCATGTGCAAGCAAAAATGTTTTTTATTTGTTTGTTTTTTTGCACATGATAAGTGAAGCTTAAGCTTATTTACTAAGCTCTGGCGCAACTGCACTTTGCCTTTAGTATTTAGTAAATCAACCACTATATCTCTCTAATCTGGAATTATAAAGTGTTGCAATACCAAAATTATCCTCCAAAAATTGTCCATCCCAGCATACCTAAAACAAATCTGTCATGAGAGAAGTAAAGGGCCTCCGTCGCTCACCTTCTTCCGGGGGGTTTGCTTAGCCATCTTACTGGACTTGGTACATTTTTGAGGCTCTGACTTGGAATAAGTATTGGGTGGACTATTTCTCTCTAAAAAAGTGAAAGCTAACTGGTTTCTAAACCAATTACAATTTGTTTTATTATAGTCAGGAAGATTTAGAGGGAACCATACACATGTGAAATGATGTCCCCTATTAGTTTGGTCAATTTTAATTTTCAATATGTAAATTTAAAGCATTACTGTGCACCCTTCCCCAGGACCCCCCTATCCCCAGCAGCATACTGTATACACAGCTGTACCGCTATTCAGCACAGGAACAGGAAAATTAAGAAAATATCAGGTACTTTCAGTTATGAAGGAGCATGTGACTCACTCAATGTGACAATGCTGGGCCAATGATCACATTCACATGGGGGGGGGGGGATTTACTAAAAGTGGTGCACACCGAATCTGGTGCAGCTTTATATATTAACCAGATTCTAACTTCAGCTTTGACAATAAAAAACAGAAGCTGATTGGTTCTGTGCACAGCTGCACCAGATTCTGTGTGCACCAGTTTTAGGGGCTGATCTACTAAAGGCAAATCCACTTTTCACTACAACTGCACTGCAAGCGCACTTAAAGTGCAGTCGCTTTAGATCTGAGGGGGACATGCAAGGAAAATAAAAAACAGCATTTTTGCTTGTACATGATTGGATGATAAAATCAGCAGAGCTTCCCCTCATTTCAGCTCTTCCCTTCAGATCTAAAGCGACTGCACTTTGCTGTTTTTTATTTTCCTTACATGTCCCTCTCGGATCTACAGCGACTGCACTTCCAAGTGCACTTTCAATGCAATTTCAAGTGAACTTTGCACTTGTAGTTTGCACTTGTATTGCAAAGTGTATTTGCCTTTCGTAAATAACCCCCTATGTTCATGTTTTTGGGTTCTGCATCACATGCATCTTTTCAAAAATGCAGCCAGCAGGGAAATCGCATGGTCTTTTGTGACCCTGCAATTTTCCTGCACTTCCCACTCAAGCACTGCAATTGTACATGTATGGGGGTGCCATTCAGGCATGTGAACGTAGGGTGAACGTAGGGTAAATCTCAGCCATAGAGTCCATTTTCCCATGTAAGCTACAACTCTGGCTAATGGTTGCGTACACAGGGCTTTCCTTTTCCTTCCAGCAGCTGAACAGAGAAGCAGAAGAGTCAAAGGAAGGAAGGTATATGCATTTGTGAAGGCCAACATGGAAATTAGCCTGTTGTTTTGCCCTACATAGGAAAAACACAGACTCACTTTAAAGAGGAGGAGCTCTATTTGTTAGCCACTTTGCGCTACAAGTGCACTGAAAATGTACTTGGAAATGCAGTCACTGTAGATCCGAGGGGGACATGCAAGGAAAATAAAAAAAAGCATTTTAGCTTGCATATGATTGGATGATAAAATCAGCAGAGCTTTCCCACATTTCGGGAAACTTCGAAATGTGGGAAAGCACAGCGACTGAACTTCCAAGTGCACTTTCAGTGCAATTTTAAGTGCACTTGTAGTGCAAAGTTGATTTGCCTTTTATAAATAAACCCCTATGTTTATTAAAAGTCAGCAGCTACAAAAAGTGTAGCTGCTGACTCTTAATAAACACACGCTCACCTGTCCCAGGATCCCGTGATATGCTCGCCTGAGATATCACTTGTCTCCCTCTTCTCTCCTTGGCGCAGGCATTTCAACTGTGGGCACCCGGCTGTGACAGCTTGCTTGAGTGTTCACTGCACATGCGTGAGTTGCACTCTGTGTCTTGAATGGTTCGGCAGTCATCTGGGACCTGTGAAAAATCTCAGATATCTGCAGGGAGGGAGGGAGGGGGAGAGAAGAACTTCAGAAATGGGAGTGGGTACCTGTCAAAACTAGGTACCCCCTCCCCCCCCTCAAAAAAATTACACGCCAAAAGTGGCAGGGGTAGGGGGGAGTACTTAAAGTGGAACTTCCCCTTATAGGTGGAGCTCAGCTTTAAGCCCAACTCTAGGAAAAATAAAAAAACTCCTACCTCCGCACTGCAAGGGTTAAATATCTTAGGTTCAGGGGATGAGAAAAGCAGTTTGACATACTCCATTCTCCACTTGCTTCTCGGCAGCCAGCTCTCCCCTACACTCGAGCAGTGGACAGTTCCTTGGAACCCTCAAGTCAGAAGCCAGGCTATGGCCTTCTGGACTTATGACAGCCAGGGCATAGGGGAGAAGAGGCAGGAACTGGTCTTATAAAAAGTATCAATGCAGGGCTATGGGCTCTATATTAGGCTTGTGATGTCAGAGGACTTATGACAACCAGGGACTGATCTTACTGCAGGTCTTAATGTGGGACTATAGGCTCTGCATTAGTCCTGTGATTTCGGAGAACTTGTGATGGTCAGAATTTATGGGAGAATAGGCTGCAGGGACCAATCTTACAGTAGGTCTTAATGAAGGGCTATGGGCTCTACATTGGTATGGTGAAGTCACAGGACCTATGACAACAAGGGTATAGGGGAGAATAGGCAACAGGAACTGGTCCTACAGCAAATCTTGCTTGGTCTTGTGATGTCAGAAAACTTGGGATGGTCAGGGCTTAGGAGAGAAGAGGCTGTGGGGCTGGTCTTATAGCAGTTCATAGGGCTGAGCTATGGGCTCTACATTGGTCTTGTGATGTCAGAAGACTTGGGATGGTCAGAGCTTAGGAGAGAAGAGGCTGTGGGGGCCAGTCTTACAGGAGTTCATAGGGCAGAGCTATAGGCTCTGCATTGGTTTTGTGATGTCAAAGGACCTGGGATCGCCAGGGCATATGGGAAAAGTGGCTGCGGGGACTGGTCTAATGCCTCGTACACACAATCGGAATTCTCATCGGAAAAAAAGCTCTGATGGTTTTTCCAACAGAATTCCACTCAAGCTTGGCTTGCATAAACACAGTCACACAAAAGTTTGCTGAACTTTCGAGCATCAAGAACACGGTGACGTACAATACTACGACGAGCCAAGAAAATTAAGTTGAATGCTTCCAAGCATGTGTCAAATTGTTTCTGAGCATGCGTAGGAATTTTGCGCGTCGGAATTGCTACAGATGATTGGAATTTCTGGTCGGAACTTTATCCGACCGAAAAATTGAGAACATGCTCTCAATCTTTTGCTGGCGGAAATTCGGCCAGCAAAAGTCCGATGGAGCACACACACACGGTCACATTTTCCTACCGAAAGCTCTCATCAGTCTTTTGCTGGCCGAATTTCCAGTCGTGTGTACGGGGCATTACAGTCGGAGCCTGCTTGAATGGATGAAAAGTGATATTCTTGTTCCCCTAGACCTAACTGAACTTATAACCCTTGTACTGCAAGGCAGCCCCACTGTAGAGGAGGAATTTTACTTTCTCTGAAGTCTAGCTTCATGAACAGTAAGTGTAAAAATATTGTAAATTTCCTGTCTTTCAGATCCTTTCTTTAGGCTTCGTTCACACCAGTGAGATTTCAGATGTGACTTGAGTCGCACATAATCACCTGATAATGTAAACCACATTGTTTCAATGGTGTATATTCACATCAATGCAATTTAGCACAGCACAATTTTTGGAAAAGGTTATTGCACTACTTTGTTTTGATTACACACGATCTGGGCCTCATAAAATATGCAAACCACATCCAAGTTGTATCCTAATTGTGCTATATAATCGCACTGAAAATCAGATTGCAGCAGTGTGAACCTAACCTCAGGCAGTAATATCATCATTTCTAATGGCGTTTTATTATGGTGTATTAATAGTGTATTAATCATCACTTATCTGTAAATACTCTCTTCCTACACATGCCATTTCTTCTATCTGTATGTTTCATAGATGAGTCATGTGTGTTCTCTCCAACAGCCTTCTAGCTGTGATCTAACAGAGGTGTGTGATGACGTGTGATGACGTGTGACATTTGCTGAATAAACTCAGTCACAGAGTATGTAACCAGAGGCTTTCTCTGTCTGCTTCCCCCACCCCGATACACACGTCAGCCTCCTTAAAGAACAAGCTGCTCTTGTCCTCTGAAGTTTCTCTATCTCACTACTGCCCTAGATGTGAACCTGGAAACTTACTATAGAATATTGGCAACTTCTGGATTTATATTTCTATGATTCAGACACATAATGCATCAGCCCTGCCTCTAATCTGGAGGCAGCCTATAAATCGGGCTGGTTTCTTAACATTTTCCTAGTAGTAGTTTTGCTTTGTTACCTATGCCTTTAATGTGAATAGACTGGTGCTAAACTCTAAGTAACATTAATATACAATTGTAGACACCTTGTATTGTTGCAAGTACATGACTAGTGTACATAAGATGCCCATCCTCGTTTTACCCACTGCAGCCCACCGTTACACCCCCCAACCTGCCTCCCGTTTCTTATCTATAGGAATGAGACCACACCTTTTATATGGTATAACCGGCCACAGCAGCCTTTTATTTATAAATATATAAAATATATATAAAAATATATCAACATATAACAATTAACCATTTTAACCTCAATAAACCTCAACATAACTCTGAAACCTCATCAGTTTTCTGAACCCGGTGGCTTGTATGGCACTTTCCCAACACCATCTCACTTTGTTACACTGCGGGCAAGCTACCGTACTAGGCCTCCGGCCGTGATAGCATCAGCCCGGAGACAACTCCCTACCCGCAGTGTCCACCATCCCATAATCAGCTAACCCGCGTTAGCTGTAACCCAGGGAGCCCATGTCCCTAATGGGCCCCCCCACACTTCCATTTCCTGGGTCCGTTACCACCATACAAGCCACCACCACCGCCATCAAAACAGCTGCCATGACGAAAACTTCACCACCTGCAACGAAAGTTAATTAGTTCCCTCCTCAACCACTAAGACCAAGGGAGGGTGGGCGGGAAACTCTCCTCTCCTCGTGCTCAACTAAGTGATACCCCTCCTCTTCCTGTTTGTTCTATTTAAAGGCTCCCCTCCCCTTCACTCTAACCACCCCCCCCTCACGAGTTGATTTTCTTAACCCTTTCTTGTGCCCTTCTCACACTGTCATGCTGTCCCTACACTACCACTCGTTGCCCTCATTCTCATTCCCGGGACTTTCTGTACATGTGATCAACTTAAAAACATTGCTGGCATTCAACAGTCCAATGCCTTAGCCTCTACTGGCCATTGACATTCTACCAGTGTCCGGTTGGTGTACAAGATATTTTTATTTAATTTTGAAAAAGAATAGCAAAGCTAAGCACAGTAAAATCCAAAAAGAGTGGCATGTTAAAGCAGCGAAGAAGATAATAGTAATGGTATATTAGCAAAATGAAAAAATTTGTTGTAAAAAAGGTTGAACTATACAAGTCAATGTAGAATAAAATAGGAAGCAAAAGCCCAGATTAGTTTTCCTTCAGTTGAGTTAGTAGTTGGGTGATCAAACAGGGCAGAAGGAAGATGAATGAAAAGCAAAATGTGGTAAAGTCAGCTGGGCCAGATGATGTAAAAGATATTAAAGTAAAGGAAAGGGGATAAAAAAGGAGAACAAAATATTAAATTAATTATTTATATTATAAATAAGAAATGAGGGAGGGTGAGGGGAGAAGGTTGGGGGTCATGTTGGGGAGGGCTGATTATTATTATTTTTTAAATAACAAACATATTATCCTTACCTTCTCTGTGCAAGGGTTTTGGTGCAAAGCGACCCCGATTCTCCTCTTCTGGGGTCCCCGAGCGGCATTCCTGGCTTCTCTTCTTGAATGCTCCAATGGAGAGCTGCTTTCCATGGGGGCACTCCATAGTCCTGCTGCTGAAGTCAAAGTCCAGACCTAAATCCAATTGAGAATCTATGGTAAGACTTGAAAATAGTTGTTCACAGATGCTCTCCATCCAATCTGACAGAGCTTGAGCTATTTTGCAAAGAAGAATGGGCAGACATGTCACTCTGTAGATGTGCAAAGCTGGTAGAGACATCCCCAAAAAGACTTGCAGCTGTAATTGCAGAGAAAGGTGGTTCTACAAAGTATATACTCAGGGGGGCAGAATACAAATGCTTTTCTTTTCTTGTGCAAGTTTTTATTAGGTTTTGAAATACAATAGAAAGTTACTGATAGATCAATGACAGTTGTAAGAAAACGGAGGTTACAAATTTCGTATACAGTGTTGCCGGAGTACAGCGAAATTTACCATTGGACCTGTTCCATAATAAAACATACAATCCTGAACATTTTCCTCAAGAGAGGAGAATGTAGTGCAACAACAATGAAAAAAATTATAAAACGTGGACCGTATATTTACTGTGTAAACAACCGTGGAGAAGGGAAGAGTTTTCACATGGCTATATAGATGTCTAGTGAGGGATAGTTGGGAGCAAGTGTGCAAACCAACCCCAAGGCCAAGTTCTGGCTATGTGGCTTGGCACAGTCCTGGGGATGGATGACCGAACTAGGCTATCCCAGGAGGTTCTGTAGCTAGTAGGTCACTACTCTCAATTTTATGACCATCTGGTACCAAACAACTGAGTGCAGGTGACCCACATAGCCACAGGGCAGGTGGGGAGGAAGGGAATGGAGTGTGGCAGGTGGGTAGGGGGAGTATTACAGGGCTTGCATGAGGGGGTAGGGGGAATGGCAGAATGAAAGGGGATCTCTCCCGAGGGGATTGGAGGTTCAGAGAGTCAGCTGCAAATGAGGATCCATGGCGTGGCAAGGGTCGAGTACCCTTAAAACTTTAATAGCGAGTTGTTGAAGCCTGGAGGAAGGCCATGGTCGATCCAGGGGTTCCAGAGTTTCTCAAATTTAGACACTTTGGCTAGATAGACAGCTTCAGTTTTGGCATGAATCATTGCCTGTGTAAATCTATTTTTTAATGACAGTATGGGTAAGGAGGTCGATTTCCATTCTTTTGCTATGGTTTGTTTCATTGCAGTGGTGATGAAGAGCAGGAGTTTAAATTGGCGGTGAGTTAATGCTTGTGGTTTGCTGTTCAGGAGAGCTACAGCCGGGTCAGGTGGTAGGGTCACATTGAACATGGTGGACAGGATCTGGAACACTCTCGACCAGAAGATACGGGCTTTTGGGCATTCCCACCAGATGTAAGCATGCATGCCCGAGTAGGTACATCCTTGGAAGCAGTTCGGTGGTTAGTGGGGCAGAAATTTATATATCCTAGCGGGGTACCTTATCGTTAGTTTCAAGGATGTGTCTGTTTGTAGGTCAAGATCTTTTTTCCCATTTGGTAGCGTAGGATGGGGGGATGAGGTGGTATGTGAGAGTAGTTGTGCGTATAAGTCAGAGATGAGTCCCCGTTTATGCAGGTCAGATTTACAAGCATGCTCAAAGGTGGAGAAGCTCTGGGTCGTCGAGTCTGGGGGTGTGATTTGGGCCAGGAAATGTTTAATTTGTAGATACCTGAAGGTTTCTGTGGCTGGGAGGTTGTGCTGTTCACAAAGTGTGGGGAAAGGTGTGATGGTAGCTGATTTAAAGAAGTGTTGCGCACGGAACAGTGCTGCATTGGACCAAGGTGAAAAGGAGGCTGGGGAAGTCCAGGCCGGGTAAAAGGAGGGATTGCAGAGCAAAGAGAGAAGGGGCTTGTGGTGAGATTAGAGGCCAAAATGCATCTTAAGTCTATCCCATATGGTAAGACTGTGTTTGGTGATTGGGTTACAGATAGAGTGACGTTGGGCTGGCATGAGCCATAGTAAATTTGCTGTGGGGAGGGGGTCACAGTCGACCGATTCTAGTGAGACCCATAGTGGGGTTTCCTTCATGGCATGGTACTTGTGCCAGCTGGGCAGCATAATAATAATTAGTCCACCCCGGATGTGAGGGGTGTATAAAGCGGTCATAGGGGTTTGAGTGTACCCCAAATAAATCAGGAGGCCCTACACTGTAGGATGCTTAGGTATTACAAGGGAACCCGTATTGGGAGAACTCTGACGAGTTAGAGGGTTTTAGGGAGGATGGACATTTTGACTGTTCTGATCCTGCTCATCCATGCCAATGGTAGGGGAGACCATTTAGTCGTTAGATTGGTGAGTAGGGTTAACATGCGGGCGTAATTTTCAGCATAGAGGTTAGCTGGATTCACAGTGAAGTTGATACCTAGGTAGGTGATGTGGGTCGTTGTCCAAGTGAATGGGAGGAAGTCTTGTAATTGATCTTGGAGGTTGGAGATAAGGAAATATTTAGGGCTTTTGATTTGTGTGGGTTTATATGAAGGCAAGACAGATGTCCAATTTGGAAAGTGTGTCCATAAGATTCAGTGCCGAGATTCATTGAGAAGGGAGGAATATCAGGATGTCATCAGCAAACATGCATCATTTATGCTGGTGGCCTCTGATTTCCAATGCTCTTATGTCTGGGTTAGAGCGGATGAGCAGATCCAGGGGTTTGATCGCTAGGGTGAAGAGGAGTGGGGAGAGGGGGCAGCCTTGATGGGTACCTCTTTCTATAAGGAAGGGGTCGAAGCGAAACCCTGTCTATGTTACATAAGCTTTCGGGTTGTGATATAAGGTATCGATCCAGCATAGGTAATGTGTTCAAAACCCCCAGCTGTGAAGGATGGAGTTTAAGTAAGTGCGGGACAGTGAATCGAACATCTTGCAGATATCGAGGGAAAGGAAGCAAGGGTTGCAGCAGGAATCGAGTCATGTGTACAAGGAGAGTGGTCCTATATATGTTGTCTCCTGCTTGTCTAGAGGGTATAAATCCCATTTGATCGTTGTGGATTAAGGTTCCTATAAAGAGGTTTAGTCGTGTAGAGAGGATTTTTGCGAGTATTTTGATATCTAGATTGAGTATAGAGACTGTGTCATCTGTATTTGATTTGGGATCATGAAGATGGAGGCTGTTAAGGATTTCTGGCGGAAGGAATGGCCTTTGAGGAGAGAGTTAAATGCAGGTCTGCAAATCATTTGTAGTAAGTGGCCGAGCAGCCATCTGGGCCGGGGCGTTTGTGAGGTTTCAATGTTTTTATTACGGAGAGGATCTCAGAATCGGTGATACTTTTGTCTAGGATTTCTCGGTGGGAGGAGGAGAGAGAAGGGAGGTGAATAGAACATAGGAGTGTATTAAAGCGAGTTTGGTCAAACTCATTAAGATCTTGGTATAGTTCAGCTAGTTTTCTACTAAATTCCTGTAAGATTTAAGAATTACTAGAATAAGTATCTTTTGTCAATTTGTGACGAATGGGTTTTGGGGTGTAATCAGCCTCTCGAAGAGCTAGGGCTAGAAATGTGGTTGGTTTATTTGCTTTCATATAGAGGGTATGTTTTGATTTGCAGAGAATTTCCTCTGCCGAGTCCATCAAGAAGAGATCAAGTTCTAGTGATGTTTTTTAAAAGATTTTTTTGTTTGACGGAGAAGGCGAGGTCTGAAATGCCTCTGAAGCCTTGTAGAAGGCATCTTCAAGGCGTTTTTGTAGCCGGCGTTTCACCCTACGGTGGTATGATGCCTGGCTGATATACACCCCTCTGATGTAAGGTTTGTGGGCTTTCCACAGTGTCAAGGGATTCGTGTCTGTGGCTGCGTTGTTTGCTAGGTAGTCTTTTAATGCCGTTTCAATTTCTAGTCGGTGGGTAGGGTTGGCCAGTAGGCTATCATTTATGAACCAAGTGCATTGGTTTGGCTTTGGGACTAGGGAGGAGAATATAGTCATGACCATATTGTGGTCTAACCAAGAGCATAGTATGATCTGTGAGTCAAGGATGAGTGGAGAGGTTCCAATGGTCACGAGGAGGTGATTTATGCGAGAGAACATTTTATGAGGGTGGGAGCAGTGTATGTATTGTCGTCTGGCTGTGTCAAGAAGTGAGTGTTGGTTCAGGAGTTGTTGGTAGGAGAGGCGGTGAGTGGTAGTCGGGCTGCGGATTTATCTAACATGAAGTATAAAACTTAGAGTCGCCCCCGATGATGAGTGTACCTCATTTAGGGGATTCTATAATTGTAAATAAGTTTGAGAGGAATGACAACATGTTGGTGTTAGTAATGTAATAAGATACTGTGGTGACTTCACTGTCCAGCAGAAGGCTGGCGAGAATGAGGTAATGGCCCTCTGGGTCTCTAATCTCCACTAGGAGAGTAAATGGTGTGGAGGAGTGGAACGCGATCAAGACTCCACGTTGTTTAGTGGCAGCCGAAGCAGTGTAGACCTGGGGACATTGGCGACCAAAAGATTTGGGTGAGGATTGGGAGAAGAAGCAAACCACATGAGCTGAAAGTTTGGAGAAGGAGTGGGAGGCTTTAGTACGCTTATGGGGGGAATTCAGGCCTTGCATGTTGGGAGTTAAGACATTCAGTGCAGCCATCGGAAGGTGTGAGTGAGGACAGGAGGTATGGCAGCTGGTTGTCAGGAGGTTGGGCCACCCCTCTGGAGAGAGGGAGGAGAGAGAGAGAGGTAAATAAGAAGGGGGAGGGGGTGAAGGCAGTGGGAAGTGCCAGACACTAGGGGGGAAGAAGGTAGGTATCAGTCTACGGGTGGAGGCACCAGTATTGGAGGAGGATTTGGGAAGTACTCGGACTAGGTAGGGGGAGGTAACTCCTATACAGAGTTAGTATCCAAAGAGTAGTGGAGGATCACCAGCCGATGGGTACCGAGGTTTTTCAAGGAGCACCCAAACAACAATGTTAGGTACTTGAGGAATAAGTGGTGGTGCAGTGGGCTGTTTCCCGGGACTATGACAGCTACAGCATCAGCAGTAATAGTCTAATGTTGATAAGTGAAGAGTGTCAAGAGCAAGTAAATCATAGCAGAAAGAAAAGAAAAGATAGAAAAAAAAGTTAACACAAGGTTAGGGTTTGGTTTGAGCATCCTGCAAGAGCGAGGAAGATGGAAAGTGGAGCATGGGTTGCCATTAGACATGGCAGGGCTCTCTACCAATAGGCATCTGGGAGGTGATTGTAAGCAAGGCTCATTGCAGGAGGTCAAAGCAAAGGTAGGCATTAAGGGGAGAAAGAGGAAACTGTAGCCCCATTGAATGGTATGGTTATAGTAGAACAAGGTATCCCTGGATGTGCTGAGCAGGATATCAAACGCCTGGATCCCAGGGCCCAGTAATGTGTGGAAAGGCAGTAGATCCCATCCTAACAGGCAATAGCTAATCCAGGTAGTGAAACTGGGAAAGTATGACCAGCAGGGGGAGAATGCCCAACTATAACAGGGGCAAATTTTGCAGAACCCCTGCATTCACTATGTGTGTTAGATGAGGGGGGCAGGAATGCTAAATAACATATGATTTGTTTGTTACTGGTGTAAATATGGTCCGGGAACACTCTGGGCACCTTCTCTGCCTCTGTGCTACTGCTGGGTGTCCAGTGTGCTCCTGTTCCTTTAAGGGGAATTGGACTGCCTCCAGGCCCACCTGCCCCTCATCTATCCATTTAATGCATGTGCTTCCATTGTGGAGACGCTTATAAATTCAGTAACGTTAGGACTGCAAGCAATACACAGGGTGCCATGAAGAGCCCTTGCAGTTTACACATGTGTTTGCAAATGTGTGCTAACTAAACCCCTGTTTTTAACGCAGACTGTTGGACAGGTTAATTTGGTCGGTTGGCAGACTGGTTGGTGAGTTGAGCTATGAAATGTTCTGTTTTTGTCTTAAATAACATATCATCCTCGTAAGAAGTTCAGTCCATCGGGTCTTCTGTAGCTGGGGAGGTGAAGCGACTCCTCTTGTGGATGCTGGAGTGGGCCTGGTGAGCTGGAGTGTATTGCAGCTTTTCCCTTCCCTTGTACGTGAAGTGGATGACGAAGGGGAAACTCCAGCTGTATGAGATGTGGTGTTGCTGTAGGATTTGCAGATGAGGTTTGTGCTGGAGAGGGCCTGGTAGACTTGGTAGCGATGACCCTGGAATATCAGGGGGTCCTTGTTGCGGGCTGCTTAAAAAAGTTGTTCTTTGGTGCGGAAGTAGTGCAGCTTAATAATGATCACCCTGGGGGGGGCCAGTGATATGTGAACTCTGTCCATCTTTAGCCGCTCAATGGGGATCAATGGGGCTAATTCCTGAAAGAGCGCAGTGATGGTGAAATGATGGTCCTCTATCACCTCAGGTATTCCCCTAATTCGGATGTTTGAGCATATGGCCCTATTTTCATAGTCCTCCAGGTGGGCTTGGAGGTAAGAGTTTTCTTCCCTGAGGATCTCCATTTCTTCCTCATGGTTAGTGAATATAATATGCAGTTCATCTACCCTCGCCTCCAGGATAGAGGTGCGGTGGCCTACCTCACAGATCTCCCCCGTGAGCTTGTCGGCACGTGGCATGCCTTGTCTGAAGGCATGCCACACTTTTCACATATTTATTTGTAAAAAATTTGGAAAACCATTTATAATTTTCCCTCCACTTCACAGTTATGTGCCACTTTGTGTTGGTCTATCACATAAAATTCCAATAAAATACATTTAAGTTTTTGGTTGTAACATGACAAAATGTGAAAAATTTCAAGGGGAGTCAATACTTATTCAAGGCACTGTATATTAAGTGAACATCTGGAGGTAGTTGACCAAATGAATTTCACCAATGACCTTTTGAATAGTGGGGTAGGATTTAGCACCAAAAGAGGGTAGGCCATAGTGGCAAACATGATGGGGACCATTAATCAACCAGGGCCTCAAATCCAGGGGCTCTGAAAGGACATGTGCTTGTCCCATGATGTGCCTGCACTTAGCAAGTATGCATAGGGGGTTATTTACTAAAGCTGAAGAGTGCAGTCTGGTTCAACTCTGCTCAAAAACCAATCAACTTCCAGGTTTTATTGCCAAAGCTTACTTGAACAACCTGAAATTAGAAGCTGATTGGCTACCATGCACAGCTGCACTAGATTCTGAGTGCACCAGCTTTAGTAAATCTTCCCCACAGGGGCAGACTGACAACTCATGGGGCCCCTGGGCAATAGGAGATTATGGGGCCCCCAAGCAATCAGAGATTATGGGGCCACACAGTATACAAAAACACACACACACACACAGTATACACATACATGTACACACACTATACACAGGCATGTTTATATTGGCTGAGAAGGTACTGGAGAGGTAGGGGCAGCTATAATCTTGGGATTTTTAGACAAAAAGGATGTTCGTAAGGGACATTTCAGAGACAGATGTAAAAAAAACACAGATTTTTACATACTGTCCCTGGTTTTACTGAGGCTGGCAACCCTGATGGGCCCCCTAGTGGCCCGGGGCCCTCTGGCAGTGCCCGAGTGGCTGAATGGTCAGTCCGCTCCTGCTTCCCCATAGCCTCTTCTGGGACCCTGACAAGTTTATTTAAGCCCCCATCCACACCTGAACATTTTTGCACATGTTTTTGCAACTAAGCCAATGTATGTCAACATTCATTATTAGGAATCCCATTCTTTTCAATATAGACTATTCATACCGCTACACCTCTACATTTAGTTGTTGGAAGTTCAAAAGAGTACATCTTTTACAACTTTCAACATACAACTTTTTTTTGGAGCAGTGTTGGATGTTTTTGGCCCTATAAACTTAAGCCGCGTACACACGGGCGGACTGTCTGGCCAACTTAGTCCGTCAGACAATCCGACGGACAATCCGTCCTACTTTCGAATGAACGGACTTGACCACACACACCACTTTTTGAGCGGACTAATACGGCGTACTAAGTCCGCCATACTATCCGCCCTACTTTTGAAATGAACGGACTCGCGCACACACGCGGAGGAAAGTCCGCTCATTTCGAGCGCGTCTCCAGGTAGGCGGGGCCCGCGAAGGAGACGTCGCTGACCCCGCCGCCTGGTATGGACTTAAAGGGGAACCCCAACGCCGAAAAAAATCGGCGTGGGGGCCCCCCCAAGTCCACAACAGACCCTTGTCCGAGCACGCTACCCGGCCGGCCAGGAAAGGGGGGCGAGCGAGCGCCCCCCCTCCTAAACCGTACCAGGCCGCGTGCCCTCAACATGGGGGGTGCCTTGGGGAAGGGGGGGCCGCGCGGCCCCCCCACCCCAAAGCACCTTGTCCCCATGTTGATGAGGACAAGGGCCTCTTCCCGACAACCCTGGCCGTTGGTTGTCGGGGTCTGCGGGCGGGGGGCTTATCGGAATCCGGGAGCCCCCTTTAATAAGGGGGCCCCCAGATACCGGCCCCCCACCCTATGTGAATGAGTATGGGGTACAATGTACCCCTACCCATTCACCTGTAAAATAAAAGTACAAAAAAAAACACAACACACAAGATAAAATACTTTATTGCACAGCTCCGGGGGTCTTCCGTCTTCGGGGGTCTTCTCGCCGGACTCCTCCGCTATCTTCTTGTAGCTCTTTTGCTAGCGGAGGAGTCCAGGTTTCTTCCTCGCTGCCGGCCTCTTCTCCCGACTTCGGGGGTCTTGTCCCCCTCTTCGGTTCTTCTGCCGGGCCACCGCGCCTTCTTATAGCTCTTTTACAGGCGGTGGCCCGGTCTTCTGTCGCCGCCGTCGCCTTCCGTTCTTCTTCTTCTTCTTCAGGAGATGTTGCCTCGACGATCTCTCCGGCCGGAATGCTAGGGACGCACTGTGCGGCCACTTATATAGGGACAAGGGGCGGTGTCACATGGCTTTATGTCATATGGGTTGGTGTCACATGGTCACCCCGCCCCCTTACGATGTCATAGTCCCCATGTGACATCAACCCATGTGACCAACCCATGTGACATAAAGCCATGTGACACCGCCCCTTGTCCCTATATAAGTGGCCGCGCAGTGCGTCCCTGGCATTCCGGCCGGAGAGATCGTCGAGGCAACATCTCCTGGAGAAGAAGAAGAAGAAGAAGAACGGAAGGCGGCGGCGACGGCGGCGACAGAAGACCGGGCCACCGCCTGTAAAAGAGCTATAAGAAGGCGCGGTGGCCCGGCAGAAGAACCGAAGAGGGGGACAAGACCCCCGAAGTCGGGAGAAGAGGCCGGCGGCGAGGAAGAAAGCCGGACTCCTCCGCTAGCAAAAGAGCTACAAGAAGATAGCGGAGGAGTCCGGCGAGAAGACCCCCGAAGACGGAAGACCCCCGGAGCTGTGCAATAAAGCATTTTATCTCGTGTGTTGTGTTTTTTTTTGTACTTTTATTTTACAGGTGAATGGGTAGGGGTACATTGTACCCCATACTCATTCACATAGGGTGGGGGGCCGGTATCCGGGGGCCCCCTTATTAAAGGGGGCTCCCGGATTCCGATAAGCCCCCCGCCGCAGACCCCGACAACCAACGGCCAGGGTTGTCGGGAAGAGGCCCTTGTCCTCATCAACATGGGGACAAGGTGCTTTGGGGTGGGGGGGCCACGCGGCCCCCCCTTCCCCAAGGCACCCCCCCATGTTGAGGGCACGCGGCCTGGTACGGCTCAGAAGGGGGGGCGCTCGCTCGCCCCCCTTTCCTGGCCGGCCGGGTAGCGTGCTCGGACAAGGGTCTGTTGTGGACTTGGGGGGGACCCCCACGCCGATTTTTTTTGGCGTTGGGGTTCCCCTTTAAGTCCATACCAGGCGGCGGGGCCAGCGACGTCTCCTTCGCGGGCCCCGCCTACTTGGATACCCGCTCGAAATGAGCGGACTTTTCTCCGGGTGGGAAAAGTCCGCTCATTTCAAAAGTACGGCGGACTGGCATACACACGGGCGGATTGTCCGCCAAAATGCGAGTCCGACGGACAGTATTACGGAAATTCCGAAATACTTAGTCCGCCAGACTGCACGCTGAAAAAGTCCGCTGAAGCCCACACACGAGCGGACTGTCCGCTGAAATGTGTTTCGGCGGACTAAGTTGGCCAGACAGTCCGCCCGTGTGTACGCGGCTTTAAAGTGAGTCTAAAGGCTGAAGTTTTAGTTTTTTTTTACCTTCATGCATTCTAAAAAACCTTCAGTATGCAGCTCCCCCTCCCCCTCAGCCACCCCTTATACTTACCTGGGCCCGATCTCCAGCAATGTGCACGAGAGCGACTGCTCTCCTGCTCCTCTGCCTCCTCATTGACTCAGAGACAGCAGCGGATGCCATTGCCTCCTGCTGCTGTCAATCCCAGCCAGTGAGGAGGTAGTAGGGGTGGAGCCAGGCCCACTCTGCAGCTTGCTATGGGGCCACTGGGCAGGGAGGAGGAACGGGGCTGCTCTGTGCAATACAAATTAAAATGCCTCTTAATGCACAATACAAACATTTCAATGCCTGAACATACTCATACTCATATGTATGAAAGAATATGCAAAACAATGCCTGTATATCCATAAACAGTTACTAGGTGTGAATAGAGGCTTAAACATAAGCAAATCTTTTATTTTAATGCAAACCGTATTTTTGCCAAATTTTGTCCCTTTTGAAATGAACCTGGAATCTGATAGTCATTTATTTTCAGCATATCTGGTGCAGCTATCTTCTGTCACAGGGACGGTCGATAGAACATGCATTTATAAGCCCCCTATCACAAATAGGTCATTAAAGTGACCATATTGCAGATTTCAGCTTTGAAAGAAAGACGCCCCCTGTATAGAAGAATTTGAATTCTGACCTCTCCTACTGCCCCCCCTTACTTCTCTTAATGCCGCGTACACACGATCGGACTTAATTCGGCGGACAAACCGCCGGACTTTGCAGCTGAGGTCTGCCGGATTTTCAGAACGAGCAGATCTGCCCACACATGACCGGAATTTTCCAGCAGGCTAGGTCCGGCGGACAACCTGCCGGACTATGGCGGGAGTCCGCCAGACTTTTTAAATTAACGGACTTGCCCACACATGTCTGTTCATTTTGAACGCGGCTCCAGGTAGCCTGGACTAGCGAAGGAAGTCAATGTCGCCGCCTCCATCCATGAGATTGACACCTCGCTGGCCCCGTCACCTAGTATAGATTTAAAGGGGAAGCCCTATGCTGAAAAAACGATGTGGGGGTCCCCCCAAAGACCATAGCAGACCCTTATCCGAGAATGCAGCCCGGCCGGTCAGGAAAGGGGGTGGGGACGAGCAAGCGCCCCCCCCCTCTGAACCGTACCATGCTGCGTGCCCTCAACATAGGGGCTGCGCGGCCCCCCCACCCCAAATCACCTTGTCCCTGTGTTGATGAGGACAAGGGCCTCTTCCTGACAACCCTGACCGTTGGTTGTTGGGGTCTGCAGGCGGGGGGCTTATCAGAATCCGGGAGCCCTCTTAATAAGGGGGCCCCCAGATACCGGCCTCCCACCCTATGTGAAAGAATATGGGGTACGATGTATGGGTACGCCCCCTTATGATGTCCCAGTCCCAGCATCCTTCGGAACTGTGACATCATACGGGGCAGGGTCACCATGTGACATCACCCAGTGACCCCGCCTCTTGTCCCTATATAAGTCTCCGCACAACGCATCCCTGCCATTGCGGCCAGAGAGAGCGTCACAAGGAAGAAGAAGAGAAGAGAAGAAGAGAAGAAAAGAAGGTGATGGCAGGAAGACCAGGCCAACGCTAGTAAAAGAGCTATAAGAAGATAGCGGAGGCCCGGCAGAAGAACCAAAGAGCGGGACAAGACCCAGAAGAGCGGGACATGACCCCGAAGTCGGAAGAAGACCCCAGGACAGCGGCGACGACGAAGAAGAAAGCCGGGCTCCTCCGCTAGTAAAAGAGCAGAAGATAGCGGAGGAGTCCGGCGAGAAGACCTCCCAAGACGGAAGAAGACCACCAGAGCTGTCTAATAAATTATTTTAAAAACTTGTGTTTTTTTTATTTACACTTTTTTTCACCAGGTGAATGGGTAGGGGTATATCGTACCCCATACTCATTCACATAGGGTGAGGGGCCGGATTCTGATAAGCCCCCCGCCCGCAGACCCTGACAACCAACGGCCAGGGTTGTCGGGAAGAGGCCCTTGTCCTTATCAACATGGGGACAAGGTGCTTGGAGTGCCACAGGTCCCCCCCTTCCCCAAAGCACCCCCCATGTTGAGGGCATGTGGCCTGGTGTGGCACAGGAGGGGGGGGGGGGCGCTTGCTCATCCCCACCCCTTTTCCTGACCAGCTGGGCTGCTCGGATAAGGGTCTGCTATGTACTTTGGGAGACCCCCACGCCGTTTTTTCGCCATAGGGCTTCCTCTTTAAATCCATACAAGGTGACGGGGCCAGCGAGGTGTCAATCTCGCCGATGGAGGCAGCGACATTGCCTTCCTTTGCTGGCCCTGGCTACCTGGAGCCACGTTCAAAATGAACTGACTTTTTTCCGTGTGTGGACAAGTCCATTCATTTCAAGAGTCCGGCGAACTCGCACACAGATGGGCAGTCCGGCGGACAATTTTGAGAAAGAAAAAGTCCACCGGAGCCCACACACAGGCGGATTGTCCGATGGACTCTGGTCCGCCGGATAGTCCAGTTGTGTGTACGCGGCATAACTCTTCTACCTCCCAAACGCTGCTCCTCTGGTTCTTCTGCTGTAGTAGTAGTAGTCATGTTGAGGTCAAGAGGAGGAATCAGTGTGGTCGAGGACATGAGCAGTTGACCGCATTGATTTCCCAACAAAATTTGGGAGAAGTTCCTCTTTCAATGAGAAGGATTTGGTACCATGAGCAGCAGGAGAATTCAATATTTAGGTTCTTCTTTAGAGGGAATAGATGGATATCTTCTTTTATTCAATGTCAAGATTGGCAACAGGGTCACATTAAACAGTTTTTTATAGTAATAATTGATGATCCATGTTCTTTATTCTACTCCAAATGAATTATTTTAAAGCCCATCTGAAAAAGATTGCTTGCAGTGAGGCTGCACACACGTTGCAATGATTATTTTTTCATTCTGTCTATTGGAGAGTAAAAGCTGTGGACTGTCCTTGAGGGTCATTATGTTCAATGCAGCGCTTTTGGCATTGGTCTTGATGATGTCAGGAACTTAGACCACTGGAGCGTACAGAAAAATGATGCATGGACCAGTCTAGCAGTGCAAGGCAGCAGGGGATTGAATAAGTATTACTTCTTCAACAAGTCTCCTACTCATAAACAAGCAATTAAGCCTTGCAGTATGGATACCACCCCATTGCAAGGGATAAGTTTCAAGTTTCCCAGAGTTGGGCTTTAAGCTCACTGATATCTCTAATCGTCAGGAATTTACCTTTGACCCATATTTTACAGTTGCTTCAAGTCTTTTATCCTTTAACATAAATGTCTCTGGATTCACCTTTGCTCCCAGGAATTAAGCATAAACAGACTACTTCAAAGTGATCGGCGGTTAAAGTGCACCTGTGCTATATTTAGTACACCAAATACAAATGCATTTCCATTTGTCATACCGTTGAAGTAACCCTTTGAAGCCAATCTGGGTTATTTTTAACACCTTCCAATAAAATTGTGGATCTTGAAAGATCTGAGAAGATTTTTTTTCCTTTTTTTATAATAGTGTTGATGTAAATCAGGGGTCTCAAACTGGCGGCCCTCCAGCTGTTGCAGTCCCATCATGCCTCTGCCTGTGGGAGTCATGCTTGTAACTGTCAGCTATGCTATGCCTCATGGGTCTTGTAGTTTTGCAAGAGCTGGAGGGACGCCAGTTTGAGACCCCTGAAAATCATTGCTTGGTAAACATATATTTACATAAATCTTTTTGGATAGTGCACTGTCATAAATTCCACTTCTACTTAGTGAAGAACTAATTATTCATTAATATCCTGCCTAGTGATATCAATTAAATGATAATCAACCTCAAGTTGAAATATTATATTATTAAAGTGTATATGATTTTGCCTTTAAGGGAACATTTTAATGCTGGTAAGTAAAAGTGCTGATTGCTGTACAGAGGTTTTTTATCTTAATGCAAAGCACTGTGCCCCAAGCCCACCCACTTGTGTGATGTGTGCAGCAGTAGTTGGAGTGGAGAGGAGGAATACAGTTGCCTGGAGTCACAGTAGGACTCCGGGGACACACCTGACTCCTCTCTGAAGGTGATATGGACAATATCTCTCCCATATAACACATAGCGATCCATTTTCCGATCCGCGCTGAGTGATCCCCGATATTTTGTATCATGCGGGTAGGAGAGGTGGGGTCAGGTGTGACAGGGGGCGAAGGCAGACAAGTCACTTGTGGCTCAGGTGATGCAGCGGACCGAGCAGGGAGACCGGGAAGGAGTCAGAGGAATCAGTGAGCCGCGATCGTGGATGGGGTAAGTGCTGACCCGGCGGCAGGGGGGTTTGTTTGCTGCCCCCCCCCCCAAAAAAATGGAGCATCAGCTACCATAGATAGATCAATAGATAGATAGATAGATTTGGTGTTGGTTCACTGGGTTTGTGGAGCTGTGTTTTGGTAGATAAACAGTTGCCTTACTGTACCTAGTTTGGCTGTAATTTTTGTTAGGTAAATTTAGCTTGCCCACTGTAATCAGTGCAGATGCATTCTGTTAGGTAGGTCTGCTCAGTATGAGAAGCTTGTAGATCATAGGTGTGGGGTTATACAGATGGCAATATGAATATTGATACCACCTCGGTCAATCCCAGAGAGGCAGGCTCTGGAGGCATGATGGGAGACTGTATATATTCTGTGAGTACATTGAGCTTGGGGTCTTGCCCTGTAGAGGATTAGTGCAGCATGGAGGGTTGCTGATGCCCTCCAGGGCATTGCTGCCACATGTCTGCTGTTGCGGCCTTAGGTGGACGACCTGAGGGCCTGGATGATGATACCCTGAAGTTAGAGAGAGCTGACAGAGGGGGCTGTCCATTGAAGATCTGGTCTGGTATCACCGGAGTAAGGGGTCGCTTTAAAGGGGACACTGGCTGGTGCTCTGAAGAGCTTAATCCACCTAGTTCTCAGTAAATGGAACTGTGCTCTTGTGGCTCTAAAGGAAGGAGTTTGAAGTTACTACTACTACTTTAAGCTAAAGGCCACTGTTTGTTGCAAGCACAGGCTTTATTACAGTGTTTCCAGAAAGAATACTTAGTTCTCAACTTGTATATAGTTCCTAATTTTGGGGTACCCCACGTAATTCTCTCAACCCTATCCAAGTTCTCCAAAAATAAAACAACAAAAACTGCACCCTAGACTGGTCAATGGAGTTGCACTACATTCCTTTATTTTTAACTGTGATCTGGCAAGTAAGTCTGTGTTTCTTTAACAGGCCAAGATGTCCAGCAAGAGTTGCAATTAGGGGGTTGAGACAAACTATTTAACACTTACAGTGGTCAGTCTTTACTCATCTATGTAAAAATCGTATCTTACACATTAACTGCTTGCCGACCAGCTGTTGCAGTTTTACTGCTGCAGAATGGCACGGTTGAAACTACGGTACCTTACGTTACCTTAAGCTGCTTTTCCTTTTGCCCACTATGGGCGTGCTCATGACATTTGTTTTTTAAACACACAAATCCCAGTTCTTTTAGGGGAGTAGAGACAGATCGTGTGTTCATACTAAGCATGAACACCGATCTTTCTCTCCTCCTAGACAGTCCCATCCTCCCTACAGTTATAACACACCTAGAGAACACAGTTAACCCCTTGATCGCCCCCTAGTGTTAACCCCTTCCCTGCCAGTGACATTTTTTACAGTAATCAGTGCATTTGTATAGCACTGATCGCTGTATAATTGTCAATGATGTGTCAAAAATGATGTGACAAAAATATGTCAAAAGTGCCCAATTTGTCCACCACAATAACGTAGCCCCGATAAAAATCGCAGATCGCTGCCATTACTAGTAAAAAAAATAATAATAATAAAAATGCCTTAAATCTATTCCCTATTTTGTAGATGCTAGAACTTTTGCGCAAACCAATTAATATACTCTTATAGCGATACCAAAAAATATGTAGAAGAATACTTATCGGCCTAAACTGAGGAAAAAATAGTTTTTTTGATAAAAAATGTGGAATGTTTATTTGTACTTGGATGTGTACTTGGAAGTGCAATCGCTGTAGATCAGAGGGGGACATGCAAGGAAAATAAAAAACAGCATTTTAGCTTGCACATGATTGGATGATAAAATCGGCAGAGCTTTCCCTCATTTCACATCTTCCCCTCAGACCTATAGCGCAAAAAATAAAAACCCCCCGAGGCGATCAAATACCACCAAAAGAAAGCTTTATTTGTGGGAAAAAAAGGACACAAATTTTGTTTGGGTACAGCATCACATGACCACGCAATTGTCAGTTAAAGCGACGCAGTGCCGTATCTCAAAAAAATAACCTGGTCATTGAGCAGCCAAATCTTCCGGAGCTGAAGTGGTTAAACTGTTTCTGTAGCTGTTAAAAAAAAGTGTTAGGTGGAGTTTTAATTTGTTAGTTACTTATGTATGCTCTTCAGGTACTACCCTCTCCAGGCAAAGATGCTGTCAAAAGATGTCTCCATTAAGGATCCACCCTAATGGTGGCCACAGATGCATGACTTTCTTTAATTTGATCAATGTGTGATTAAATCGACTCAAACAATCAAATAGCCATTACTTCCCTTCTGATTGATTTATATTTCATTTGAATTGGATCAAATTAAGTTGGCCAGGGCAGAATATTAGCAGTTTGGCACCACTGAGATACGTCGTTAATGAATATGGTCATATTTGTATGGACTGTATCGTGAGATTACATGGTGAAAACACAGATGTGATCCATAATTTATGATAATAGGATCTATAAATCCCAATCTACTTCCCCGTGAATGGCATATCTATTAAATGGGTTGTCGACTGAAATCAAGTTTGTCGAAAGAAATCAATTGGAAAAAAATGTGATCATTTATCGAAGCACGTATGGCCATCAAATGTGTTACTGGCTGGATCCCCAGTTGAAAAAAAAAGGGAAAAAGCAAAAAAAAAAAAAAAAAAGAAACAGAAAATGAAAACAGCCACACTGCCTAATTTGAAATTTTTTGAGTTTAAGCTAATTTAACAAGCTAACGTAAAAGATCTGTGTGTGAATGTGATCCTATTTTACTTAGAACCAAAATATTTATTAATGATGCCCATGAGTCTCTGACAATACTCTTCTCCCTCGTATAGTTTTTCATGTAACAAACAGGCTATAAAGGAGCAATTACTGAACAGTCTATGAGGAGTAGTGATGGCGGCGGTCGTTTCGCGGCGAATTTCGGCTGTTCGCGGTCCGCCCGTTCGGCAGACTATTGGCGCCGTTCGCCCGGCGGGCTTCCGTGTTTACTGTGTAAAAGAACTTTGACCTATGATGACACATCCATCATGGGGTACAGGACAGCCAATTGAGACATTACGGCACATGGACACTTGGACATTCCCCCTAACTTATAAATACACCCGATCCGGCGGCCATTTTACATTCTTTCTTCTGTCACTATAGGGAGAGGTTGCTGTGTGGAGCAGGGAGAGATTACAGTGACCCAAATCGCTAGCTATTTGGTACACAAAAGTTCTTTTCAGAACTGGTATAGGTGTTAGGTGTAGTTCAGGATAGGCAGTGCTGTGCTAGTGATTGTTGCAGCAGCCTGAGTGTCTTTTGTCAGTTTAGAGAAAGGGACAGGACGGTGTGTGCTGCAGGGACAGCCAGTTTAGTCATTAGCTGTTACTATCAGGTCCACAAAAGTGCTATTTCAATTATTGTTCCAGTAGCCTCTGTTTTGTCAGTTTATATAGGGACAGGCAGGAAGCAGTGTGTGAGGCAGTGAGGGTCAGTTTAATCAGTAGCTGTTAACTATTAGTTCCACAAAGGTTCTTTTCAGGACTGGTATCAGTGGTATGGTAATAGGCTTGTACACGTATAATATTCTTTCTTCCAAATATAGAAAGAATATTATACTTGACTGCTGCCCTTCTGCTGCAGTCTGCTAATCATTC
Organism: Lithobates pipiens; assembly: GCF_037356315.1. Lineage (NCBI taxonomy): Eukaryota > Metazoa > Chordata > Amphibia > Anura > Ranidae > Lithobates > Lithobates pipiens. The sequence goes on along the minus strand of NW_027507784.1, from coordinate 264,975,583 downwards.
ACAACCCACTTGTTCCACAAAACTCCTTATAAGGACTGGTAACTTGGTCTGTCTAGGGTGCTACAGTACATAGGGTTGAGTGAGGTACAGTCTGCCATTCTATAAGGACTGGTATTGGTCCACAGTACATAGGGTTGAGGTGCACTACTGCTGACCACTGCCCTATACTGCAGCAGTCCTTCATCGGTATAGGGACTGACGTACAGTCTGCTAATCACTCACACACAACCTACTTGGTCCACAAAAGTCCTTATAAGGACTGGTAACTTGGTCTATCTAGGGTGCTACAGTACATAGGGTTGAGTGAGGTACAGTCTGCCATTCTATAAGGACTGGTATCGGTCCACAGTACATAGGGTTGAGGTGCACTACTGCTGACCGCTGCCCTATACTGCAGCAGTCCTTCATCAGTATAGGGACTTACGTACAGTCTGCTAATCACTCACACACAACCTACTTGGTCCACAAAAGTCCTTATAAAGACTGGTAAGGTATAGGGTGCTACAGTACATAGGGTTGAGTGAAGTACAGTCTGCTACTCTATAAGGACTGGTATAGGTCCACAATACATAGGGTTGAGGTGCACTACTGCTGACCGCTGCCCTATACTGCAGCAGTCCTTCATCGGTATAGGGACTGACGTACAGTCTGCTAATCACTCACACACAACCTACTTGGTCCACAAAAGTCCTTATAAGGACTGGTAAGGTATAGGGTGCTACAGTACATAGGGTTGAGTGAGATACAGTCTGCTACTCTATAAGGACTGGTATAGGTCCACAATACATAGGGTTGAGGTGCACTACTGCTGACCGCTGCCCTATACTGCAGCAGTCCTTCATCGGTATAGGGACTGACGTACAGTCTGCTAATCACTCAGGCCGAGTACACACGCGGGGACTGTTCGCTCAACTTTGTTCGTCAAACAGTTTCAGCGGACAGTCCGCTCAAAATTAGCATGGACGGACTTGGCCACACACGACGAACGAACAGTCCGCTGAAACCGTGCGCGATGACGTGAACGGCACGTACGACGGGACTAGAAAACGACGTCCTATACACTGCAATGCAAACTTCGGCGTGTAAATCCTTTCTGAGCATGCGCGGAACTTAGTTTGACGAACAAGCCTACACACGAGGGGACTGTTCGCTGAAACAAAGTTTCAGCGGACAGTTTTTCAGAAATTCCGAAAAACTTTGTTCAGCAGACTGTTCGCTGAAACTGTCCGCTGAAAGCCCACACACGAGCGGACTGTCCGCCGAAACACTGTTCAGCGGACAAAGTTGAGCGAACAGTCCCCGCGTGTGTACGCGGCCTAACACACAACCTACTTGGTCCACAAAAGTCCTTATAAGGACTGGTAAGGTATAGGGTACTACAGTACATAGGGTTGAGTGAGGTACAGTCTGCCATTTTATAAGGACTGGTATCGGTCCACAATAAATAGGGTTGAGGTGCACTACTGCTCACCACTGCCCTATACTGCAGCAGTCCTTCATCGGTATAGGGACTGACGTACAGTCTGCTAATCACTCACACACAACCTACTTGGTCCACAAAAGTCCTTATAAGGACTGGTAAGGTATAGGGTACTACAGTACATAGGGTTGAGTGAGGTACAGTCTGCCATTCTATAAGGACTGGTATCGGTCCACAATAAATAGGGTTGAGGTGCACTACTGCTGACCGCTGCCCTATACTGCAGCAGTCCTTCATCGGTATAGGGACTGACGTACAGTCTGCTAATCACTCACACACAACCTACTTGGTCCACAAAGGTCCTTATAAGGACTGGTAAGGTATAGGGTACTACAGTACATAGGTTTGAGTGAGGTACAGTCTGCTACTCTATAAGGACTGGTATAGGTCCACAATACATAGGGTTGAGGTGCACTACTGCTGACCGCTGCCCTATACTGCAGCAGTCCTTCATCGGTATAGGGACTGAGAGTTTTGTCACAGGGTCATTTAAAAAATGACAGGCAGAGGAAGAGGCAGGCCCTTCCACAGAGGTGGTAGGGGTAGGGTAGGAGCAACAGGCTTGAGCCAAAGTGGGAAGTTGCAGAAGGTGCGTTCAATTACTTTAAAGGACGCACCAGACTCTTCTGCACCCTCCTCATCCTCTCGATCTGCACCCTCTTCTTCACTCTCTGCTATGTGAACCCCCAAAGACACTACCACCAACAACACCACCACCACCACATACCTTCCACTTCAGTCACAGGAATTATTTTCCGATCCATATCAAGACATTTCTGATGCGCAGCCACTCTTGGTATTGGATCAGGAAGAGGAGGCAGCAACAACCGCTACTCAGCAGTCTGATGACAGTACCCAGATCAGCCAAAGGAGGAGGTTGGTCCCCGGTGTTGCTGCCTACTCCGAGATCTCTACTTATAGCGGTGGGGAAGGTGACGTTGATGATGACGTGTCTAGTGATGTCACGTGGGTGCCCACAAGAGAGGAAGAGGAGGGGAGTTCAGAGGGAGATATGGACCAGCAGATAGGGAGGAGAAGCAGGAATAACTTACATTGCACAGGAGGGACAAAGCAGACTGCAAATGTATCAGGAGCGAGTCATCGACCATGTACGGTCACATCTGGCGCTCCCAGGACACCGGCACATGCACAGTGTGGGCTTTTTTTAACGTGTCCGCTGCTGACAATAGCGTTGCCATCTGCAATCTTTGCAGTCAGCGCATTAGTCGTGGTAAGCCCAACACTCACCTAGGGACGACCGCCTTAAGAAGGCACATGAGCAGCCATCACTGAGCCGAGTGGAAGCAACGGAACACACAAAGCCACACTGCAGGCTCTCACCGTCCAGCCTCGTCTTCTACTTCTCCTTCTCCTCTCTCCTCACAATTGTCCTCCACTCCACCTTCCATCACGCCAAGCTCACGTTTTTCTGCAAAAAGGCAGGCTTCCGTGGGCCTAATGTTCGAGCGTAAAAAAATGATGACGCCGGATAACCCTCTTGCCCAACGGTTGACGGCTGGCTTGTCAGAACTCATAGCCCGCCAACTACTGCCATATAAACTGGTGGACTCAAAGGCCTTTCGCAAATTTGTGGCCATTGGAACACCACAATGGAAGGTCCCAGGAAGGAAGTATTTCTCAGAGAAGGGCATCCAAGAGCTATATGGCCATGTTCAGCGGCAAGTGAATGTATCTCTGGCACACAGTGTCGGTGCTAAGATACATCTGACCACAGACACGTGGTCTAGCAAACACGGGCAGGGAAGGTATATCACTTTTACTGCCCACTGGGTGAACCTTCTGACGACCGTCAAGCATGTAACCCGTGGCACCCGTGTAGATTTGGTTTTACCGCCACGGATTGCATGCAGGCCTGACTCTTCTTCTCCTCCTCCTCCTACTCCATCCTCCTCCCTCTCCTCCTCGGCTGACTCCTCCTTTTCCGCTGCTAGCATCTCTTCCGCTGCGCCGCCCAAGCTCCCCAGAACCTATTCGACATGCCAGGTGAGACGTTGCCATGCCGTGCTGCGTCTGTTGTGCCTGGAAGCCAAGAGCCACACTGGCCCGGCACTCCTTTCAGCTTTGCGTTCACAGGCAGATCAGTGGCTAATACCGCTCAATTTGACAGTTGGTAAAGTGGTGTGTGACAGCGGTGCCAATCTGCTTAGCGCATTGAAACAGGGCAAAATCACGCACGTGCCATGCATGGCACACGTCTTAAACTTGGTCGTGCAGCGATTCGTTGTCAAATACCCTGGGGTCCAGGACATCTTGCGGCAGGCAAGAAAAATCTTGGCCCATTTCAGAAGATCTTACACGGCCATGGCTCGCCTTGCTGACATTCAGCGGCGACACAATCTGCCGGTCAGATGTCTTATTTGCGATTGCCCGACGCGATGTAACTCAACCTTCTATATGCTTGATAGGCTGCTCCAGCAGAAACATGCAGTTAACGTCTACCTATATGAACTCTGCGGCAGAACCGGTTTTGAGGAGCTGGGTTTTTTTTCACCGTGCCAGTGGCTGCTCATGCGCGACTTCTGCGCCCATTTGAGGAGATCACCAAACTGGTCAGTCGCAGCCATGGCGCCATCAGTGACATGGTACCTTATGCCTTCTTTATGGAGCGTGCATTGCGTCGTGTCATTGATCAAGCTGTGGAGGAGCAGGAGCGGGAAGATGAGGAAGTCGCAATACTGGATGAATTCCCAGGGGGGCTACTCTATCTGAGACAAGTGAACAACAGGAGTCTGAAGAGGAGTCAGAGGAGGATGGTGCCGGGGCGGATGAAGAGGAGCAAGAAGAGCATGCTTTAAACCTTTCTGGGATCCCTGTTGTGCGTGGATGGGGAGAGGAGAATGAAGAGGACGACATTATCCTGGATGATGAGCAGGAGCCAGGCCACCACACCGCTTCCACTTTAGTGCAAATGGGGGCCTTCATGCTCCAGTGTTTTAATAGGGACCCCCGTATAAAAAGCATAAGGGTCAAGGACCAGTACTGGGTGGCAATGTGCTTAGACCCCCGGTACAAACACAAAATGGTGGAAATGTTACCGCCGTCACAGAGGGCTGTCAGAATGCAGCACTTCCAGGCCTTGCTTCGAGAAATGCTGCATTCTGCTTTTGCGTGTGCTGGCAGAGGAGCAATTCCCACTCCCAGAGAAGGAGTTGCGGGTACCAATCCAACAGCGCCTGCAAGAAGAGGCCGGTTTGAAGATGTGCTGGTGACTTCAGATATGAGGTCATTCTTTCAGCCGACCCATCGACAGGTGTCATCCGGATCCAGCATCAGGGAACGCCTAGACCGTCAGGTGTCCGACTACATCGGGTTAACGGCCGATGTGGACGCTCTGAGGAGTGATGAACCCCTTGACTACTGGGTGGGCAGGCTTGACCTCTGGCCAGAGCTTGCCCAATTTGCAATCAAACTGTTGGCTTGCCCCTCATCCAGTGTCCTGTCCGAAAGGACGTTCAGCGCAGCAGGGGGGATCGTGACCGATAAGCGTACTCGCCTAGCTCACGACAGTGTTAACTACCTCACATTTCTAAAAATGAATGAGGCATGGATCTCGGAGGAATTCAACACATGTGACCAGTAGACCATGTATATGTCTATAAACAATTTTTTTAATCGAGCACAGAGACCTTCTTTCTTCATTTGGCTCACTTCCTTGTCCAAAAAAAGCACACCGTACTATATGCCCGTACCCTCCTCTTTGAAGAGGTTGAGCGGTGTCATATTTCTACTGGGGCTGCTTATTATGAGGGGCTCCCACCATCCCTGTGCTGTGCTGACATCCTCCTGGGGCTGTACCTCTGCTGTGCATATTATGAGGGGCTCCCACCATCCCTGTGCTGTGCTGACTTCCTCTTGGGGCTGTACCTCTGCTGTGCATATTATGAGGGGCTCCCACCATCCCTGTGCTGTGCTGACATCCTCCTGGGGCTGTACCTCTGCTGTGCATATTATTAGGGGCTCCCACCATCCCTGTGCTGTGCTGACTTCCTCCTGGGGCTGTACCTCTGCTGTGCATATTTTGAGGTGCTCCCACCATCCCTGTGCTATGCTCATTATGAGGGGCTCCCACCATCCCTGTGCTGTGCTGACTTACTCCTGGGGCTGCTTATTATGAAGGGCTCCCACCATCCCTGTGCTATGCTGACATCCTCCTGGGGCTGCTTATTATGAGGGGCTCCCACCATCCCTGTGCTATGCTGACATCCTCCTGGGGCTGCTTATTATGAGGGGCTCCCACCATCCCTGTGCTATGCTCATTATGAGGGGCTCCCACCATCCCTGTGCTATGCTGACTTCCTCCTGGGGCTGCTTACGGTGCAGGTGTCAGTGCTGTATATCACGGTGCTGATGTCAATGCTCTCTGTCACGGTGATGCTGTCAGTGCTGTATATCACGGTGCTGGTGTGAGTGCTTTATGTCACGCTGCTGATGTCAGTGCTCTCTATCACGGTGCTGCTGTCAGATCACTCTATCACGGTGCAGGTGTCATTGCTGTATGTCACGCTGCTGATGTCAGTGCTCTCTATCACGGTGCTGCTGTCAGTGCTGTATATCACGGTGCTGGTGTGAGTGCTTTATGTCACGCTGCTAATGTCAGTGCTCTCTATCACGGTGCTGCTGTCAGATCACTCTATCACGGTGCAGGTGTCATTGCTGTATGTCACGCTGCTGATGTCAGTGCTCTCTATCACGGTGCTGCTGTCAGTGCTGTATATCACGGTGCTGGTGTTAGTGCTTTATGTCACGCTGCTGATGTCACTGCTCTCTATCACGGTGCTGCTGTCAGTGCTGTATATCACGGTGCTGGTGTGAGTGCTTTATGTCACGCTGATGATGTCAGTGCTCTCTATCATGGTGCTGCTGTCAGTGCTGTATATCACGGTGCTGGTGTGAGTGCTTTATGTCACGCTGCTGATGTCAGTGCTCTCTATCACGGTGCTGTTGTCAGATCACTCTATCACGGTGCAGGTGTCATTGCTGTATGTCACGCTGCTGATGTCAGTGCTCTCTATCACGGTGCTGTTGTCAGATGACTCTATCACGGTGCAGGTGTCATTGCTGTATGTCACGCTGCTGGTGATCATCTCCTGCACCCTCTTCTTTGCCTACCCTGGTCCCTGACCTTCCCTCTCCTCCATTGCCTTCATGCGCTCCACAGTCCTGAATTGTCACAACAATTTCCCATATAAAAAAAAGAATGCTTGTAGTTGTCGATCCCAGATTCACCTCATACATGTGTTATGTCATTGGCCATGTGGTGGGACTATGTTTGCACAGCTATTAATTATTTTGTGGCTGCAAATTTGACCTGTAGGTTTGCGACGTTCGCCTCCCATTGAAGTCAATGGGGCCCGCCGCGAACGTTCCGGTTTGCGAACTATTGGCCGCGTTCGCGGTCCGCGTTCGTGAAACGTCCCGTCGGAAGTTCGTCCATCACTAATGAGGAGGACAGGAACCAAAGTCTTGATAAAATGTTAAAAATTTGCCAATACATGTTTCTCTACTAATTATCTTTGGCAGAGTATAAACTAAATCCTTGTAATCTAATCAGAGTCATAAAATGCAAGGAGATTTTATGGCCAATTAGATCTCTGTAATTTCCTTAGATATTGTTGCTCTTTAAATAAACATGCAGGAAGCTAATTACTTCACAATTACACAGCCAGTTGTATGCAGTAATAGCACAATCATTCCAGCAGCTAACTTTGTTAAAGTGTTATTAAACCCAGGATCCCGCATTCACTATATCTGGTCTCCCACAGTACACAGAACAAGGAAATGCAATTATTTAGTAAATATGAACCGCTAAATACCTTTTCTGGTCAGCAGTATATAGCAGACATGTGACTTCTATCAGTGCCTGGTTAAAGCTTGTAGGAGGAGTTTTCATGTTCCCATGATTGTCCCATCAGGCTGCAGGACCCCTGACCCTCTGTCTGGACAGTGCTGATTGGCCCTGTGCTGATCACACTCTCCCACAAAAAAAAACTCTCTAGCAATACACACCAAACTGTGCATGTTCAGCCTCACTCCAGTATCTGTCTTACCCGGACCTGTTTCAGAGTCAGTAGAAGAAGAGGATCTGTGCATAATAAAAAACATATATGGGAGTGACTTTACCTGACAAAGAATTTACATTTGTCCCTCCAGGAACATTACAACTCTGCTCCACTGCACAATTCTGTCTGGCAGAGGAGGAGACTTGGTTTTTCTCCATACTGCAGTTTTATGGACTCCTCTCCTGTACTGAAATTGCTTACCCTGATTTAGCTGCACACCATGAGCTTCTCCCGGTAGGTGATAGAAACTCATATCCTGGCTGGAGGACATCCAGCATAATTTATGTTATGTTCCTTAGTTTGGTTATAGAGGCTCAGCATCAAATGCGGGGCTCACCAAGGGTGGTCTGCATGCATATACAGCCTGCTTAGAAATGCCCATTCCTCCAGACTGACACCCATCCATCAAGGTATTTTGATGTCTAAATAACTCCTCCCAAAAGCCAATGTTTGCAACAGGGCTAAGAGCTCTTTGGAGGACTACCGAGGCAGGGTGCTGTGATGTTGTCAAGCAGCTATGTACAGCACCCTGCTGGCCCTTCCCACCAGTCATGATCTGCAGGCATTTCAAAGCAAAGCACAGGAATCCAGTAAATCATGTCACTGGTTCTAAAAAGAAATCATGTAATTAAAACACAAAAAGGTTAAATTTAAAAATGTCATTATTATGTTGATGATGGGGAAGTGAAGAACCAAAGAGGTTGTAAGTAATGCTTACAGGTCTTGTCATACCCCATATTGACATATGCTGTACAGGGGATTGTAAAAGGCCAATCCCACGTTGAATCCAGGTACTTACACTGCTTGCAAAAAAAAAAACAATGATTTCATTGTATATATTTTATTACAGTGCTGTATTATTTGTGTAGTTTATATCTGCCTAGAGTTCAGCTTTAAGTTTTGTATATATGAGTTATCAAAATCAAGCAATCGAGACAGAAATGTGGGAGCACCCATCACTGACTTATTATTAAAGGTTAAGGTACCGGAGCTGTCATACTATTATTCCTTGTTTCATTACCTAGTGAGCTACTTACTGACCTGGAACCAGAATGAAAACAATGAAGTGCATCTGATTTGCATATACATATTCCAGGTTAGTAATTCATTAATTAGTGAAGCCATATTGAACATTACAACTTCAAAGCTTGTACCTTCAAAAACAAATCAGCAGTGTCAGTTCTCATATAAATCCCATAGAAGTTCTCATATAAACCTGACAAGTTTATCCATCGAGTCAACTAATTGTGTGAAGGACATTAAAATTACAATTGCTATTTGAATGGAATCCCAGACATAGGGAACAACTTTCTTTCGTGTATAGAAAATGTGTTTTACAATATGAAAGCCACATTTGCAGAATGTTGTTTGTTCGAGAAAAAAAAATACAATCTGTTCCTTCACATATGGGGGCTGTATTATGTGTGAGGTGGGAGGCAGGGGTGTGGGCAGGTTGAAATAGTTAGTTACGTGCTGTCCCAGCCAGGTGAGTAGAAGTAAATGCTTTTATCGGTTCTATGGTCTTTTTGGCAGGTTCTTGTCTGGGTCCGGCCCACTTATCCTGTGACATATAAATTCAGCAGTGGTTGGTCTGGCACAGAGAGTTCTGTCTGGAGGCCAGAGAGTCCCCCTTAGGCCGCGTACACACGGGGGGACTGTCTGGCCAACTAAGTCCGTCAGACAATCCAACAGACAGTCCGTCCTACTTTTGAATGAACGGACTTGACCACACACGATGAACAGACAGTCCGCTGAAAGCTTGCGCGATGACGTGTACAGCACGTACGACGGGACTAGAAATACGACGTCCAATACACTGCAATGCAACCTTCGGCCGTGTAAATCCTTTCTGAGCATGCGCCATACTTAGTCCGTCCAACTTGCCTACACACGAGCGGACTGTCCGCTGAAACCAAAGTTGGACGGACAATATTACGGAAATTCCGAAAGACTTAGTCCACCAGACTGTCCGCTGAAAAAGTCCGCTGAAGCCCACACACGAGCGGACTGTCCGCTGAAACACGTTTCAGCGGACCAAGTCCGTCAGACAGTCCGCCCGTGTGTACGCGGCCTTAGAGAACTCTCAAGGGTAGAAGAGTGGGGGGAAGATCACAAGGATAGAACTGAGAGGAGCAGGACCAGCACCAGGTCCAAGGTCCATAAGGAATTGAGACCAAAGACAAGACCCAGAGGAGTAGAGGTATGTCGTTCATCACCGCTTGATGTAAAATCATCTGAACTTGGGGTTTGCCCTGTAGACAGCAGCACTAGCTTGTGCCTTGGAAGGACCTGCACTTATATAGAGAGGCCTGTAAATTACTTATCTATACTTGAACTATACCATAGCAAGTATGCCAGGGCAACACTCAACCCTCTAGTTAGAGCTAGGGAACTAGGAATGAATAATGCCTTGTCTGTTGGACTGAAAAATGGCCATTTTACACTTTCTCCAAGTAAAGTATTGAAACGTTGTCCCTAACTGATCTGAAGAGATGTATTGTAAGTAACCAGCACACATAGCTTAACAAATGGATCTTAACACATTGGGGTAGGAAGGTATTGGTGTGGAATGGAGTAATGCGAAGACCCTCCTAAATGCAGATCACAGAGAAGGTGTGCATTGTCACAGGGAACTGAGAGTTAACTGGAAAACAGTTATGGTATCAGTGTACATGGTGTACGTTCATCTCTAAGGTTAGAGGCCCGCTTTAAGGTTGAGTATTCCCCCACAGGAGCCTCAGCTTTTTCCCAGGGCATTGATGAAAATGGCAAAAGCAAAAGGTACCCCATGTGTATTGACATGACTAAAATAGCCCAGAAGAACCCACGCACAGTAGGCCTCTCATGTTAAGAACAAAGAGAAGCACACCGCTCCAGGCAAAATCAAGTGCAGAATGGATCACAGGTGCAGACCTCGGCTCACCACCGTGGATGACGAACACAACAAGGAATTGGTAGCACACTGGAACTCCAAATTATCTTGATGTCATCTTTATTGTCAAAAGGATCAGACAGATACAGGCAATGGTAGATGTTTCACAAGCGATGGGCAACCTGGTTGTGAACAAGCAAGCAAGCTATCACTTGTGAAATCTCTACCATTGCCTGTATTTGTCTGACCCTTTTAACAATAAAGATGACATCGAGATAATTTGGAGTTCCAGTGTGCGACCAATTCCTTGTTTTGTAGGCCTCTCATGTTACCCGTGATTCACCCTGAATGAGTTAATGGAAAAACATGGAGGACATGTCCACCAACCACCCAAACCCCACTTAGGCATTAAAGGGGGGCTGTATTATGTGTGAGGAGGGGGGCAGGAAAGCTGTATTATGTGTAAAGAGGGAGGTGGAAGCTGTATTATGTATAAAGAGGGAGGCAGGGGGGCTGTATTATTTGTGGGGAGAGGGCAGAGGGCTTTATTCTGTGTGAGGAGAGTTGGAAGAGGGTCTGTATGGGCTTAATATTTTATTCATTGAGCCCAATTAAAAATATTTTCAGCCCATGACCAGTGATCCAAGAGGGACTGTTTATCTTTTAGATTTGAATCTGGCCCTGCCGCCATTCTCGCCTAGACTGGTATGAGATGTCCCTGCTCCCTCAGCTTCTTGAGATATATACGCCACACATCGCAGGAGGTTGCAAGGGCAGGGACACACCGGAGCAGGTGAGTGGAGCTAGTTAGGATCATCGCATCATCAGTGGCAAGATGCTTGACCATGACGGAGCAGCCAGGCTTCAGAAAACATCACAGAAGAACATGGTGGCGTGATACTCTGACTGAGAATTGGATTGCTGCAGGAAAACACTGGATCTGCTTGGGTAGGTCAGTACCTGAATCAAGTATAAGTATAAGTTTCCTCTTGAACTTCAACAACGCTTAAGGGTTGTTTTTTTGGGGTTTTTTTTGCACTTTTATTTGTTTTTTAAGGGGCTTTATTCATTTTAAGATTTATTTTTGCATTTTATATTTATGGGTTTCTTTTTGTAAAGCTTATGTCATGACAGGTGCAGCATGATCCCCAGCTGGCGACTACCACCACAAAAAAAAAGTCTTGGTTCTGGAATTTCAGAACATCAGTGTACCTCTATTGTCTCCCTATATGGAAGAAAATTTAGAAAAACAGAGCAGTATAAAGTACACCAACATTTGTAGACTTTGTAAGAAAATACAGTAGCTAAAGTTAGTGTTGTAGCTTACTGAATAAAATAAAGGTCATAAAATGTGTATATAATTGGGTGGTGTAAATATGCCACAGAATTCTGTGTACGTGTACAAATGTGGGTGTTATTTTTATGGGACATGGTTAAACAGAGATTAACTCTCGGCAGACTAATAAACAGAATATCTGTGGGGAGATAAATATATCAGCCCCCACAAACAATATAACACCCCTCCCTTCCCACAATCAACATTATATAACTCCCCCTAGAGGCCTCTGTGTAATTTATTGATGTTCCTGATTAACAGTGAGAGAAAAGAGCAAATTGGCAATGTATTCACCGCTTGGCCCAACATAACCTTTGCCTTTGCAATAAAATAGGAACAAAACAGCAACAAAGTAGGAAGATATGATACATAAAGTCATGGTACACAGAAACTAATATTAAAGCTGCACTCTGGGAACGCACACATTTTTGTTAACGATTTAGAGATATGTACAGTATCTCTTTAAACCCCAAATCAAACATCTAATACAGTATATTGCCGCTTACCAATGCTCATTCTGCTATACTTTATCTAAGTAGACGTGTTCTCTCCATAGGTTTTTCTCTCCTTTATTCATCTCCATTACATAAGAAGGTAGTGTTTTGTAGTGTACAGAAGATAGCTGGAAAACGATATAATGCTCTGATATATCAGTTTCATGCACACAAAGTTACAAAGACTCAAGTTATTGGTAAGTTCAATAAGTATTTCTCTGTACTTTTATAAAATGTTTTTAGCTTGAAAAAAAAGATAGTATCTGAAAAATCATAGGCAACATGTCAGAAGTTCCGTGTTAGTATTCCAAAATCCTGTGTTATTATCTCAGAACTCAGACAAATTATCTCAGAATTCAGAGAGGGGTATAGTACTACAAACTCAGCTGTGATAAGGGTAAAGGAAAATAGATTTGCTGGATAATGCTGATAAGGTGACTAACTTGGTGTAAACCCAGGATCCTGCATTCACTATAACTGGTCTCCCACACTACACAGAACAAGGAAATGCAATTATTTTAGTAAATATAAATGGGTAAATACCCTTTCTTATCAGCAGTAGGGGTGCAATGGGTCGTCACCAATCCATGATCCGAACAGGTCAACCTGTTCGGATTGGCACACCCCGCGATCTGTGGAGTGCTCCGCTGCCTAGGCCTTACCATCTTGGTACACCCGGTGGCCGTTTACAAGGTGATTGATCCGTCAAATGATGGAGGGATCACTTGTAAACAAACCGGCGTCATGTCATGATGCCAGTTCCTCTCTCCCCTCTGTGTACTGATCTGTACAGTGGAGGGGAGAGATCGGATGGAAGCATTGTTGTGGGCTGGATCTATAGTGCCCACAGCACTGCCCTGTGATAATTGCAGTCACATGTCACATGCGTCCATGCTCAGCCCTCCCTCCATACTCTGCCAATACCCTGCCATACCCTGCCAATACTCTGCAATACCCAGCCATACTCTGCAATACTCAGCGATACCCAGCCGTACCCAGCCATGCTCAGCCGTACCCAGCCATACTCAGCTAATATTACAGTGGGGGAGATGACGTGGCTATTACAGTGGGGGAGATGATGTGGATATTACAGTGAGGGAGATGTCCATTACAGTTGGGGATATGGCGTGGATATTACAGTGGGGGAGATTGTGGATATTACAGTGAGGACTATATGGTGGTGGAATTTTCACAGGTTTTTGCAAATTCAATTATTATTTGCGGATCCGAAAAACGATCCGATCCGTGACTCTGATCCGAGGAACAATCCGATCCTTGAGTATTTTGATCCGTTGCACCCCTAATCAGCAGTAAATCGCAGTCTTGTGAAGTCTTTCAGTGACTGGTTAAAACTTGTAGAAGGAGTTTTCATTCTCTGACTGTCCTATGAGGCTGCAGGACTCCTGACCCTCTTTCTGGACAGTGCTGATTGGCCCTGTGCTGATCACATACATACATATCTCCCAAGAAACAAAAAAAACTCTCTAGCAATACACACCAAACTGAGCATGTTCAGCGTGACTCCATTTACTCTGTCTTATCTGGACATGTTTTGGGGCAATACAAGAAGGGGAGGGTCTGTGCATACAGACTCAAACAGCCTTTTTACACAATGCAGAGTTAACCCCTTAGGTCCCACAGTCAGTATAACAAGCATGCTTTACTGCATATACAGACTGATTTTACTGTTGTGGGGTTAGTAACATCTTAAGGTACTGAAGGACCCAAAACTTTCTGATGACTGTTGTAAATGGTGGATATATACATGCAAGACAAGATAATAGCATTTAGTTTAGAGGAGAACTCAAGTACTTCCATTTCTGTTGTCATAGATTAAAGATGGAAGATTCTGAACCATGATCTTTATCAGAACCCAGCCAATCCCTGGGAAGTGGGCACCCAGCTGGGGCTGGAAGAGGGGATACATGTTTGGGTAGCACTGGGTAGGGTGTTCTTCCTCTGCTAGGAGGGTTCCTTCTCTCCTAGGGCTGTCACCCCTGGGAGGCAGCTAAGTATGAGACAGGAGTTGCAGTTTGGGCCTCAGCTGGTGTTGCGCTGATGGCCTGGAGAAGATTGCTAAAATGACTTGCTTAAGGGCATTGCTTTGTTAGCAGAGGTGGAGGAGCAGTAAACACACCGCTCCAAAGAAGCTGCTGGCAGGACTTTTCCTGACGTCCTGCCAGTGCACCGCTCCAGTGTGAAAGCCCTCGGGGACAACGGAGCAGCAGTTTAAGGGTGGATTGCAGGCACTATTTCTAACTCTATAGCGCCTGCAAAACGCCCTCGGTGTCTTATGGATTTCAGATATCCTTTTGTAGTATTCTGCACCTTTAACTTTTCCTGTTCAAGTTTTCTGCAAATAAAATCCACAATAGACATCCCCTAGATTGAGCCTGAGTTGTCAGTGTGACTGTGGCTGGCAGCCTCTCTATTGGCATGGAAGACCTGGACATATTCTTAGTAGCCCCTCCTGGGGTAAGCGCTACACATGATTAGGCATTTAAAATTATCACAGCTTCAACTTATCTACCAACATCCTTACTGGTATGTGAATAGCCTCTACTTTTTCAGTATACACCTCCTTTGCATTCTAACTGCATCAGGCTTGATTGTAGTAAGGTCAAATCTAATGGAGTGGTTTAATTTTTTTACCAGTAATGTGTAGCAACATACAGAAAAAACCCTATAGATTTTGAAAAAAATAGGATGTAAGAAAAATAAATTCATATATCTCAATAAGACACAATAGGAAAAAAGCTACAGAAAAATAGTGCCATAAACTGTTGAGTGCTGTAGGCATTTGGAGCCAGTGCTAAGAGAGAAGACAAGAAAGTTGGGCACGTGCCCAGGGTTTATTGCAAATAGGACCACAAACTGCACCCAACACCGAGTCTATATGCCACAGTGTCTTTATAACTTTCCAAATGACTATATCCCATATATTAAATGCAATAGGCACATTTCCCCTGCTGTTCTGACAAAAGAGATGGCAAAGCAGCTCTGCTGACTTCTTTCTAATCTTCTTGCTGGGTAAGTGTATAAAACTCCCAAGCTTATCAGAAAGAAAGAGGAAATTCATGGATTAAAAACAAGAGGACGGTTCTCACAGAAAAGGGAACGTACTGCAGGGGACTATGTTTAAATTCCAAGGAACAGGAAACTACTTTTAAATGTGCATGGTCATGTTTGTCATGGTTAACCAAAGGCTCGTCCAGTCAGTAATTAGTTAATAACACAGACAAGTTATGTTAAATTAGAAAGTGACAATTGTACTTGACCTTGCTGATATGGGAAAAGCTCTAGTCTGTGTTTCCTTCATTGTTTCTGATAGAAGTGGCAATAAACCTTCATGCTCTGTACTGCTAATTCTATGAATTGTGGATCACCAACAGCAATGGAGACAATCCGCATACTCAAACATTACCAATGGGTAATAAACTGTGGTGCAACACAATGACACAAACACACGATCGCACTTTCCGTCAAAAAACGTTGGCTAGAATTTTCTCAAATTTTCCGCCAACAAATGTGTGTTGTTGGTCCATGTGTACACAAGTCCATCGGACAAAAGTCTAAAGTACAAACACGCATGCTCGGAATCAATGCTCACCAAACACAACATTAGCAGAAGGAGCCCAAAGGGTGGCGCATGACTATTGAACTTCCTTTTTTATCGGATCGCCGTACATCTTGTACGTCACTATGTTCTTAGTTGTTGGCCAACGTTTTGTGTGACCGTGTGTATGCAAGACAAGTTGGGACCAACAACCTTAGAACAATATTCCACTGTTTTGTTGTCGGAAAGTCCGATTATGTGTACGGGGCATAAGAGCCTATTTACACCAGTGGGCGTGCTTCATCACCTGACCTACAAAATCTGTAGCTCTATTTTTTAATTATCCTGTGCTTTCAGAAAATGTATGGCTTTCTGCAACAGCTTTGAGAAGAATCCCACCTGGCACTAACAAATGTATAATAATAAGGACAGAAACACAACCAAGCATGTATCGTTCATTAATAACATTAATACTTTTAATTACAACTTATGGTCTGTGCAGTCTATATAAAGTGCGGAAACATATTTGGCATGAATATTTAGAAAACCGAATTTGATGCTGACCTTTCTGCAACACCTGTTCTAGGGTACCTGTCAAAAGCATGTATCGGCTCCCCCCTGAAAGGTGCTGAATGTGGCACCGGAGGGTGGGAGGAATCAGATAATACCACTTTAAGCTTCAGATAGGTAAAGTGGAACTCCGATTTAAAGGTTGGGTTTGTTTGAGGCTTCTTTATGATCAAATCGTCTGCTCTTGGTCTGAATTTGCTGGACAGGCCATTTCTGGACAAATAAGTAGTCAAAATCTTTTTAAAGTATATATAAATCCTCACTTTGTCAAACAACCTATTCCATTTAAAATGGAAATAAAAAGAAAAACATCTGAGGGCGTGGCTTGGACATGGCCACGTGAGGAAGCAGGATCCCGGAGCTCCTCACACACCGCAGCTACATTAGCCTGATCCGGCGGCCACATCACCCCACAACAAGCCTCACTGGCATGTCCCAGCGCCGGAGGGCCTCCTCCAGATATAGGGGCACCTCGCAGCCTGGAAGCGGCTCCATAGGAGCATATTTCGGCAGAAAAGGAAGGCAGCACGAGTCATCCAAGATGGCGGCTGGGAAGGGCGGCAGAGCGGACGCTATGGCGGAGGCATGTGTACAGCCACAGTCAGCCCGGTCACCTATACAGACGCCGCAGCTGGTAAGAGACACCGCTTCTCCTGACTCCCCTGGCTCTTCAGCCTCTCTAGACCAGGGCTCTGATGCCTCAGCACTGATGGGTGACAGGGATTTGAAGCAGCATATCTGGTCTCTCCCCACAAGAGAGGACCTGGACCGCTTTGCCACTAGAGTTAAGAAGGCCTTTAAGCAGGATATAGAGCAGCTGAAGGAGGACACAACTCAGTTGAGGAATAGGCTGGAAACCCTTGAACAGACAGTGGAGGAAGCGTTACCAGTGATTACACAGTTAAGGGACAAGTGCGCAGCTCAGGACCAACAGATAGAAGCACTAATCTCACAAATTGATGATTATGAGAACCGTAGCCGCAGGTCCAACATCCGCATAAGGGGTTTGCCAGAGGCAACGGGAGCTAAGAACATTGTCCCTACCTTGCAAGGCATCTTTAAAGAGCTTCTGGGCCTCCCCCCCTCCCCCGCGACCATGGAAATCGATAGGGCACACAGGGCCCTTCGCCCCCGTCACAAGATGTTGATAACCCCCGGGATATCATTTGCAAATTGCATAAATACACGGTGAAGGACCAAATAATGCAACTCATGCCTTTGACTTTGATGGGGCACGTCTGTTCTTTTATCAAGACCTGTCCCGGCGCACTTTGATGCAGCGCAGGGCACTACACCCTCTCTTGGACTCCCTACGCACAGCAGGCATTACTTATAGATGGGGGTTCCCCTTTAGGCTCCACGCAGAAAGAGATGGAAAGTCTGCCACTTTGCGTACTAAGAACGACCTTCAGCGTTTCCTGTTGCAACTAAATTTAGACCCAACCGAAACCCACGGAATCGCAAGAGCTCATCCTCAATGACTGCGAGACAAGAGCCCATGGCAGGGATTTAACGGTGCTTCACTTGCCGCTACCTTCTTCAAGATGCCCCTCTGATGGCCTTTGACCAAGTGCCCACAGCATGCAGTGGAGCTACCAACAGTACACGCACCGGCGACGTATGACTTAATTGCCTCGCCTGCAGCTCCTCTACTCTTCACTTTTTATTTTTCCTTTTCTTTTTCCTTTTTTGGGGTGCTGATAGCACTTTTTTGCAGAGTCTGCACGGCGCATGGCCGAAGAAACTGCTATGAGAGATCGCAGCTTTCCTGTGTACTAATGTATTCTGGCACATCAGCGACTCAGGGGCTTATTACTCCCCGGACACTTACGGCATCTACTGTAGTGAGGGGCGAGGACTTCCGAGTTGTCCATGTCCAGTTACGTTCCCCACGTAGGACTACCCGTATTGGGTGTTAGCCCAGGATTGGGTGCTTTGCCGGGCGCCGGCTGCTCCCCTATATTGGGGGGGGCGGCAGGCGCCTGGCAAACAATTTTGGGTACACCTGCGCTGCAACTTTGTGACGTTGGTGGGCCTAAACCACATGATGTTATCTGTTTTCTATGATGTGCTAACGTTTTCCTTTTTCCTCTCTCCCATCTTTCTTTTTCAGTTTTTTGTTTTCATGTCCCCATCCTCCTTCCTGCCCCCCCTTCTTGCCACCCTACATCCCAGCCTACCTTGCTGTTCCCTGATAGGCTGGAGATACTGGAATCTTGTCTCGCCGGACACCACAGCACTAGGAAGGTCGCCTGGACGGAACCCGCAGATACAACATGGCTACGATTAAGGTAGTGTCCTATAACGTGCGGGGTATGTGCTCCCCTAACAAGCGAAATAGGCTATGGATAGAACTGAAACGCCTGGGGGCGCAAGTGGTGTTTTTACAGGAGACCCATTTCACCGATACCTCTCTCCCTAAATTGCCCACACACCTATTCTTGCAATGGTTTCTGTGTAACTCGCCTAAGCCCAAATCCAGGGGCACGGCCATAGCTATCCACAAAAATTGCCCGTTCCAACCCCTGGAACACAGGGTGGACCCCCAGGGACGCTATGTGTTTCTGAAAGGCATTCTCCTAGGACAGACGTATACGTTTGCTACGATTTATGCCCCTAACACCCAACAACTTGCATTTATAGACCAAACCCTCTCTAAACTGGCGGACTTTAGGGAAGGTAGATTAATCCTGGGAGGGGACTTTAACATCAGCCCAGACCCCACACTTGACACCTCCGCAAATAGATCGCCACATTCCCATGCCTTCCTGAGACATTTCCGTAGATCCCTCCAGGGATATGCCCTGGTGGACTGTTGGGGAGCATTACATGCTTCTGAAAGGGACTATAGCTACTACTCTGGAGTACACAAGGTGTACACTAGAATAGATCTGTTGCTAGTAGACCAAGACACCCTGGATTTTATTCTGGGAGCAACCATAGACCACATAACGATCTCAGTTCATGCCCCGGTGACACTTACGCTCCCACTGGCCCAGGCCTCGACCAAAGCAAGGACGTGGAGACTGAATGAGAACTTGTTAGATTACCTGGGAGTGGTGACAGGCGTGCAGGAGACTCTGACACACTACTTTGCGGAGAACGAAAATTTGGGAGGTGAGCGAGGGCATTCTCTGGGAGGGACATAAAGCCGTGGTGCGGGGCACCTTCATTGCGCTGGGAGCTAAACTTAACAAGGAGAGGCGGGCGGACTTCCTGAGGGTGTTGCAGGAGTTACAACGCGCTGAGCTTGCACATAAAAGAACGTCGGGCTCTGCAGAGCTCCGGCACCTGACCGAACTCAGACAACTATTTTCTAAACTGCTGGACCGGGAAATTAACCGGAAATTACGCTATTTGGCTCACACTTACTACGAGCGCGGTAACAAGTGCGGCAGGCTACTGGCCCGAGCACTCCGCAAAAAGAGACTCCTGGCTAGTGATGGACGAACTTCCGACGGGACGTTTCGCGAACGCGAAACGCGAACGGACACAAACGTTCGCGAAAACGACCGTTCGCCGCGGGCTCCATTGACTTCAATGGGAGGCGAATTTCGCAAACCTTTAGGTCGAATTTGCGGCCACGGGGTAATTATTAGGGGGTAGCACGTAGTCCCACCACCTGGACAATAGCATAATACATGTATGAGGTGAATTTGGGATCGATAACTACAAGCATTTTTTTTTTATTTGGGAAATTGTTCTGACAATTCAGGACTATGGAGCTAATGAAGGCAATGGAGGAGAGGGAAGGTCAGGGACCAGGGTAGGCAAACAAGAGGGTGCAGGAGATACAGAGCACTGACAGCAGCACCGTAATACAGAGCACTGACATCAGCACCGTGACATACAGCGCTGACAGCAGCTCCGTGACATACAGCGCTGACAGCAGCTCCGTGACATACAGCGCTGACAGCAGCTCCGTGACATACAGCGCTGACAGCAGCTCCGTGACATACAGCGCTGACAGCAGCTCCGTGACATACAGCGCTGACAGCAGCACCGTGACATACAGCGCTGACAGCAGCTCCGTGACATACAGCGCTGACAGCAGCTCCGTGACATACAGCGCTGACAGCAGCTCCGTGACATACAGCACTGACAGCAGCTCCGTGACATACAGCGCTGACAGCAGCTCCGTGACATACAGCGCTGACAGCAGCACCGTGACATACAGCGCTGACAGCAGCTCCGTGACATACAGCGCTGACAGCAGCTCCGTGACATACAGCGCTGACAGCAGCTCCGTGACATACAGCGCTGACAGCAGCTCCGTGACATACAGCGCTGACAGCAGCTCCGTGACATACAGCGCTGACAGCAGCTCCGTGACATACAGCGCTGACAGCAGCTCCGTGACATACAGCGCTGACAGCAGCTCCGTGACATACAGCGCTGACAGCAGCTCCGTGACATACAGCGCTGACAGCAGCTCCGTGACATACAGCGCTGACAGCAGCACCGTAAGCAGCCCCAGGAGGAAGTCAGCACAGCACAGGGATGGTGTGATCCCCTCATAATAAGAACCCCCAGGAGGAAGTCAGCACAGCACAGGGATGGTGGGAGCCCCTCATAATAAGAACACCCAGGAGGAAGTCAGCACAGCACAGGGATGGTGGGAACCCCTCATAATAAGCAGCCCCAGTAGAAATATGACACCGCTCAACCTCTTCAAAGAGGAGGGTAGGGGCATATAGTACGGTGTGCTTTTTTGGGTCAGGGAAGTGAGCCAAATGAATTAAGAAGGTCTGTGTGCTTGATTCCAAAAATTGTTTATAGACATATACATGGTCTACTGATCACATGTGTTGAATTCCTCCGAGATCCATGCCTCATTCATTTTTAGAAATGTGAGGTAGTTAACACTGTGGTGAGCTAGGCGAGTACGCTTATCGGTCACAATCCCCCCTGCTGCGCTGAACGTCCTTTCGGACAGGACACTGGATGAGGGGCAAGCCAACAGTTCGATTGCAAATTGGGCAAGCTCTGGCCAGAGGTCAAGCCTGCCCACCCAGTAGTCTAGGGGTTCATCACTCCTCAGAGCGTCCACATCGGCCGTTAACCCAATGTAGTCGGACACCTGACGGTCTAGGCGTTCCCTGATGCTGGATCCGGATGACACCTGTCGATGGGTCGGCTGAAAGAATGACCTCATATCCGAAGTCACCAACACATCTTCAAACCGGCCTCTTCTTGCAGGCGCTGTTGGATTGGTACCCGCAAATCCTTCTCTGGGAGTGGGAATTGCTCCTCTGCCAGCGCACGCAAAAGCAGAATGCAGCATTTCTCGAAGCAAGGCCTGGAAGTGCTGCATTCTGACAGCCCTCTGCGACGGCGGTAACATTTCCGCCATTTTGTGTTTGTACCGGGGGTCTAAGTACGTTGCCACCCAGTACTGGTCCTTGACCCTCATGCTTTTTATACGGGGGTCCCTATTAAAACACTGGAGCATGAAGGCCCCCATTTGCACTAAAGTGGAAGCGGTGTGGTGGCCTGGCTCCTGCTCATCATCCAGGATAATGTCGTCCTCTTCATTCTCCTCTCCCCATCCTCGCACAACAGGGATCCCAGAAAGGTTTAAAGCATGCTCTTCTTGCTCCTGCTCATCCGCCCCGGCACCATCCTCCTCTGACTCCTCATCAGACTCCTGTTGTTGACTTGTCTCAGATAGAGTAGCCCCCCCTGGGAATTCATCCAGCATTGCGACTTCCTCATCTTCCCGCTCCTGCTCCTCCACAGCCTGATCAATGACACGACGCAATGCACGCTCCAGAAAGAAGGCATAAGGTACCATGTCACTGATGGCGCCATGGCTGCGACTGACCAGTTTGGTGATCTCCTCAAATGGCCGCAGAAGTCTGCATGTGTCGCGCATGAGCAGCCACTGGCGCGGTGAAAAAAAACCCAGCTCCCCAGAACCGTTTCTTTCGCAGAGTTCATACAGGTAGACGTTAACTGCACGTTTCTGCTGGAGCAGCCTATCAAGCATATAGAAGGTTGAGTTCCATCGCGTCGGGCAATCGCAAATAAGACGTCTGACCGGCAGATGGTGTCGCCGCTGAATGTCAGCAAGGCGAGCCATGGCCGTGTAAGATCTTCTGAAATGGGCCGAGATTTTCCTTGCCTGCCGCAAGATGTCCTGGACCCCAGGGTATTTGACAAGGAATCGCTGCACGACCAAGTTTAAGACGTGTGCCATGCACGGCACGTGCGTGATTTTGCCCTGTTTCAATGCGCTAAGCAGATTGGCACCGTTGTCACACACCACTTTACCAACTGTCAAATTGAGCGGTGTTAGCCACTCATCTGCCTGTGAACGCAAAGCTGAAAGGAGTGCCGGGCCAGTGTGGCTCTTTGCTTCCAGGCACAACAGACGCAGCACGGCATGGCAACGTCTCACCTGGCATGTGGAATAGGTTCTGGGGAGCTTGGGCGGTGCAGTGGAAGAGACGCTAGCAGCGGAAAAGGAGGAGGCAGCTGAGGAGGAGAGGGAGGAGGATGGAGTAGGAGGAGGAGAAGAAGAGTCAGGCCTGCATGCAATCCGTGGCGGTAAAACCAAATCTACACGGGTGCCACGGGTTACATGCTTGACGGCCGTCAGAAGGTTCACCCAGTGGGCAGTAAAACTGATATACCTTCCCTGCCCGTGTTTGCTAGACCACGTGTCTGTGGTCAGATGTATCTTGGCACCGACACTGTGTGCCAGAGATACATTCACTTGCCGCTGAACATGGCCATATAGCTCTGGGATGCCCTTCTCTGAGAAATACTTCCTTCCTGGGACCTTCCATTGTGGTGTTCCAATGGCCACAAATTTGCGAAAGGCCTCCGAGTCCACCAGTTTATATGGCAGTAGTTGGCGGGCTATGAGTTCTGACAAGCCAGCCGCCAACCGTTGGGCAAGAGGGTTATCCGGCGTCATCATTTTTTTACGCTCAAACATTAGGCCCACGGAAGCCTGCCTTTTTGCAGAAAAATGTGAGCTTGGCGTGATGGAAGGTGGAGTGGAGGACAATTGTGAGGAGAGAGGAGAAGGAGAAGTAGAAGACGAGGCTGGACGGTGAGAGCCTGCAGTGTGGCTTTGTGTGTTCCGTTGCTCCCACTGGGCTCGGTGATGGCTGCTCATGTGCCTTCTTAAGGCGGTCGTCCCTAGGTGAGTATTGGGCTTACCGCGACTAACGCGTTGACTGCAAAGATTGCAGATGGCAACGCTATTGTCAGCAGCGGACACGTTAAAAAAAGCCCACACTGCGGAGCCATGTGCCGGTGTCCTGGGAGCGCCAGATGTGACCGTACATGGTCGATGACTCGCTCCTGATACATTTGCAGTCTGCTTTGTCCCTGCTGTGCAATGTAAGTCATTGCTGCTTCTCCTCCCTATCTGCTGGTCCATATCTCCCTCTGAACTCCCCTCCTCTTCCTCTCTTGTGGGCACCCACGTGACATCACTAGACACGTCATCATCAACGTCACCTTCCCCACCGCTATAAGTAGAGTAGGCAGCAACACCGGGGACCAACCTCCTCCTTGGGCTGATCTGGGTACTGGCGTCAGACTGCTGAGTAGCGCTTGTTGCTACCTCCTCTTCCTGATCCAATACCAAGAGTGGCTGCGCATCAGAAATGTCCTCTTGATATGGATCGGAAAATAATTCCAGTGACTCAAGCGGAAGGTATGTGGTGGTGGTGGTGGTGGTCGTGTTGTTGGTGGTAGTGTCTTTGGGGGTGCACATAGCAGAGAGTGAAGAAGAGGGTGCAGATCGAGAGGATGAGGAGGGTGCAGAAGAGTAAGGCTGAGCGAGCCACTCAACCAAGTCTGGTGCATCCTTTAAAGTAATTGAACGCACCTTCTGCAACTTCCCACTTTGGCTCAAGCCTGTTGCTCCTGCCCTACCCCTACCACCCCTGCGGAAGGGCCTGCCTCTTCCTCTGCATGTCATTTTTTAAATGACCCTGTGACAAAACTCTTAGTCCCTATACCGCTGAAGGACTGCTGCAGTATAGGTGAGCGGTCAGCAGTGGTGCACGTCAACCCTATCTATTGTGGACCTATAGCGGTCCTTACAGAACAGCAGACTGTACCGCACTCAAGCCTATGTACCGTAGCACCCTATACCAAGTTACCAGTCCTTATAAGAACTTTTGTGGACCAAGCAGGTTGTGTATTAGTGTTTAGCAGACTGTACGTCAGTCCCTATACCGCTGAAGGACTGCTGCAGTATAGGGCAGCGGTCAGCAGTGGTGCACGTCAACCCTATCTATTGTGGACCGATAGCGGTCCTTACAGAACAGCAGACTGTACCGCACTCAAGCCTATGTACCGTAGCACCCTATACCAAGTTACCAGTCCTTATAAGAACTTTTGTGGACCAAGCAGGTTGTGTATTAGTGTTTAGCAGACTGTACGTCAGTCCCTATACCGCTGAAGGACTGCTGCAGTATAGGGCAGCGGTCAGCAGTGGTGCACGTCAACCCTATCTATTGTGGACCGATAGCGGTCCTTACAGAACAGCAGACTGTACCGCACTCAAGCCTATGTACCGTAGCACCCTATACCAAGTTACCAGTCCTTATAAGAACTTTTGTGGAACAAGCAGGTTGTGTGTTAGTGATTAGCAGACTGTACGTCAGTCCCTATACCGCTGAAGGACTGCTGCAGTATAGGTGAGCGGTCAGCAGTGGTGCACGTCAACCCTATCTATTGTGGACCGATAGCGGTCCTTACAGAACAGCAGACTGTACCGCACTCAAGCCTATGTACCGTAGCACCCTATACCAAGTTACCAGTCCTTATAAGAACTTTTGTGGACCAAGCAGGTTGTGTATTAGTGTTTAGCAGACTGTACGTCAGTCCCTATACCGCTGAAGGACTGCTGCAGTATAGGGCAGCGGTCAGCAGTGGTGCACGTCAACCCTATCTATTGTGGACCGATAGCGGTCCTTACAGAACAGCAGACTGTACCGCACTCAAGCCTATGTACCGTAGCACCCTATACCAAGTTACCAGTCCTTATAAGAACTTTTGTGGAACAAGCAGGTTGTGTGTTAGTGATTAGCAGACTGTACGTCAGTCCCTATACCGCTGAAGGACTGCTGCAGTATAGGTGAGCGGTCAGCAGTGGTGCACGTCAACCCTATCTATTGTGGACCGATAGCGGTCCTTACAGAACAGCAGACTGTACCGCACTCAAGCCTATGTACCGTAGCACCCTATACCAAGTTACCAGTCCTTATAAGAACTTTTGTGGACCAAGCAGGTTGTGTATTAGTGTTTAGCAGACTGTACGTCAGTCCCTATACCGCTGAAGGACTGCTGCAGTATAGGGCAGCGGTCAGCAGTGGTGCACGTCAACCCTATCTATTGTGGACCGATAGCGGTCCTTACAGAACAGCAGACTGTACCGCACTCAAGCCTATGTACCGTAGCACCCTATACCAAGTTACCAGTCCTTATAAGAACTTTTGTGGACCAAGCAGGTTGTGTGTTAGTGTTTAGCAGACTGTACGTCAGTCCCTATACCGCTGAAGGACTGCTGCAGTATAGGGCAGCGGTCAGCAGTGGTGCACGTCAACCCTATCTATTGTGGACCGATAGCGGTCCTTACAGAACAGCAGACTGTACCGCACTCAAGCCTATGTACCGTAGCACCCTATACCAAGTTACCAGTCCTTATAAGAACTTTTGTGGAACAAGCAGGTTGTGTGTTAGTGATTAGCAGACTGTACGTCAGTCCCTATACCGCTGAAGGACTGCTGCAGTATAGGTGAGCGGTCAGCAGTGGTGCACGTCAACCCTATCTATTGTGGACCGATAGCGGTCCTTACAGAACAGCAGACTGTACCGCACTCAAGCCTATGTACCGTAGCACCCTATACCAAGTTACCAGTCCTTATAAGAACTTTTGTGGACCAAGCAGGTTGTGTATTAGTGTTTAGCAGACTGTACGTCAGTCCCTATACCGCTGAAGGACTGCTGCAGTATAGGGCAGCGGTCAGCAGTGGTGCACGTCAACCCTATCTATTGTGGACCGATAGCGGTCCTTACAGAACAGCAGACTGTACCGCACTCAAGCCTATGTACCGTAGCACCCTATACCAAGTTACCAGTCCTTATAAGAACTTTTGTGGACCAAGCAGGTTGTGTATTAGTGTTTAGCAGACTGTACGTCAGTCCCTATACCGCTGAAGGACTGCTGCAGTATAGGGCAGCGGTCAGCAGTGGTGCACGTCAACCCTATCTATTGTGGACCGATAGCGGTCCTTACAGAACAGCAGACTGTACCGCACTCAAGCCTATGTACCGTAGCACCCTATACCAAGTTACCAGTCCTTATAAGAACTTTTGTGGACCAAGCAGGTTGTGTATTAGTGTTTAGCAGACTGTACGTCAGTCCCTATACCGCTGAAGGACTGCTGCAGTATAGGGCAGCGGTCAGCAGTGGTGCACGTCAACCCTATCTATTGTGGACCGATAGCGGTCCTTACAGAACAGCAGACTGTACCGCACTCAAGCCTATGTACCGTAGCACCCTATACCAAGTTACCAGTCCTTATAAGAACTTTTGTGGAACAAGCAGGTTGTGTGTTAGTGATTAGCAGACTGTACGTCAGTCCCTATACCGCTGAAGGACTGCTGCAGTATAGGTGAGCGGTCAGCAGTGGTGCACGTCAACCCTATCTATTGTGGACCGATAGCGGTCCTTACAGAACAGCAGACTGTACCGCACTCAAGCCTATGTACCGTAGCACCCTATACCAAGTTACCAGTCCTTATAAGAACTTTTGTGGACCAAGCAGGTTGTGTATTAGTGTTTAGCAGACTGTACGTCAGTCCCTATACCGCTGAAGGACTGCTGCAGTATAGGGCAGCGGTCAGCAGTGGTGCACGTCAACCCTATCTATTGTGGACCGATAGCGGTCCTTACAGAACAGCAGACTGTACCGCACTCAAGCCTATGTACCGTAGCACCCTATACCAAGTTACCAGTCCTTATAAGAACTTTTGTGGAACAAGCAGGTTGTGTGTTAGTGATTAGCAGACTGTACGTCAGTCCCTATACCGCTGAAGGACTGCTGCAGTATAGGTGAGCGGTCAGCAGTGGTGCACGTCAACCCTATCTATTGTGGACCGATAGCGGTCCTTACAGAACAGCAGACTGTACCGCACTCAAGCCTATGTACCGTAGCACCCTATACCAAGTTACCAGTCCTTATAAGAACTTTTGTGGACCAAGCAGGTTGTGTATTAGTGTTTAGCAGACTGTACGTCAGTCCCTATACCGCTGAAGGACTGCTGCAGTATAGGGCAGCGGTCAGCAGTGGTGCACGTCAACCCTATCTATTGTGGACCGATAGCGGTCCTTACAGAACAGCAGACTGTACCGCACTCAAGCCTATGTACCGTAGCACCCTATACCAAGTTACCAGTCCTTATAAGAACTTTTGTGGACCAAGCAGGTTGTGTGTTAGTGTTTAGCAGACTGTACGTCAGTCCCTATACCGCTGAAGGACTGCTGCAGTATAGGGCAGCGGTCAGCAGTGGTGCACGTCAACCCTATCTATTGTGGACCGATAGCGGTCCTTACAGAACAGCAGACTGTACCGCACTCAAGCCTATGTACCGTAGCACCCTATACCAAGTTACCAGTCCTTATAAGAACTTTTGTGGAACAAGCAGGTTGTGTGTTAGTGATTAGCAGACTGTACGTCAGTCCCTATACCGCTGAAGGACTGCTGCAGTATAGGTGAGCGGTCAGCAGTGGTGCACGTCAACCCTATCTATTGTGGACCGATAGCGGTCCTTACAGAACAGCAGACTGTACCGCACTCAAGCCTATGTACCGTAGCACCCTATACCAAGTTACCAGTCCTTATAAGAACTTTTGTGGACCAAGCAGGTTGTGTATTAGTGTTTAGCAGACTGTACGTCAGTCCCTATACCGCTGAAGGACTGCTGCAGTATAGGGCAGCGGTCAGCAGTGGTGCACGTCAACCCTATCTATTGTGGACCGATAGCGGTCCTTACAGAACAGCAGACTGTACCGCACTCAAGCCTATGTACCGTAGCACCCTATACCAAGTTACCAGTCCTTATAAGAACTTTTGTGGACCAAGCAGGTTGTGTATTAGTGTTTAGCAGACTGTACGTCAGTCCCTATACCGCTGAAGGACTGCTGCAGTATAGGGCAGCGGTCAGCAGTGGTGCACGTCAACCCTATCTATTGTGGACCGATAGCGGTCCTTACAGAACAGCAGACTGTACCGCACTCAAGCCTATGTACCGTAGCACCCTATACCAAGTTACCAGTCCTTATAAGAACTTTTGTGGAACAAGCAGGTTGTGTGTTAGTGATTAGCAGACTGTACGTCAGTCCCTATACCGCTGAAGGACTGCTGCAGTATAGGGCAGCGGTCAGCAGTGGTGCACGTCAACCCTATCTATTGTGGACCGATAGCGGTCCTTACAGAACAGCAGACTGTACCGCACTCAAGCCTATGTACCGTAGCACCCTATACCAAGTTACCAGTCCTTATAAGAACTTTTGTGGAACAAGTGAGTTGTGAATGTTTAGCAGACTGCAGCAGAAGGGCAGCAGTCAAGTATAATATCCTTTCTATATTTGGAAGAAAGAATATTATACATGTACAAGCCTATTACTGTACCACTGATACCAGTCCTGAAAAGAACCTTTGTGGAACTAATAATAACAGCAAGTCTTTAAAATTACCCTCACTGCCTGACAACACTGCTTCCTTCCTGTCCCTATACAAATTGGCAAAAAAAGAGAACGATTAGTGGTTACTGGAACAGCTCTTTTGTGGACCTTGATAGTAACAGCTAATGATGATGATGATGATGATGATGATGAAAGACTAATCTGGCTGTCCCTGTAGCATACACCGTCCTTTCCCTTTCTCTAAACTAACAAAAGACACTCAGGCTGCTGCAAGAATCAGCAGCACAGCAAACCTATCAACACCTAACACCTATACCAGTCCTGAAAAGAACTTTTGTGTACCAAATAGCTAGTGGTTTATCTCTCCCTACTCCACACAGGAACCTGTCCCTATCTTAACAGAAGAAAGAATGTAAAATGGCCACCGGATCGGGTGTATTTATAGGTTAGGGGGAATGTACAAGTGTCCATGTGCTGTCATGTCTCAATTGGCTGTCCTGTATCACATGATAAACGTGTCACCAAAGGTTAAAGTTCTTGTATACATTAAACACGTAAGTCCGCCGCGGCGAACGACGGAAAAAGGCGTTCGAACGTGCGGACCGCGAATGTCGGAAATTCGCCGCGAAACGACCGCCGGGCGAACCGTTCGGCCATCACTACTCCTGGCCCATGTGCATAAATTATGCTCTCCCACTGGGGAATCAACACAACACACATCCAAGATAGCCACTATGTTTCGCGAACATTATGCGAACTTGTACAACTTAGACCTCGCCTCCTCTTCGGCTGACATAGCCCTCAAGAGGACACGCATACACTCATACCTCTCTTCCATAGGGCTCCCCACCCTTACCCCGGATCAGGCGACTGACCTAGAATGCTCAATTACCGCGGAAGAAATATTAGCCACAATTAAATCCATGCCTACGGGCAAGAGCCCGAGTCCTGACGGCTTCACTAGGGCCTACTATGTAAAGTTCTTTGACAAACTGCATTCCTCTTTATGTGCCCTCCTCAATTCCCTGGCTTCGGATGGGGCCCTGCCATAAAAGACATCATTGGCACATATTACCGTACTCCCGAAAGAGGGGAAAGACCCATCCCAACTGCAAAGCTATCGCCCAATCTCCCTCCTGAACACGGACCTTAAAATCTTTTCCAAAATTATTGCCAACCGCCTGAAACCGCTATTACCGGAGTTGATCCACGCAGACCAGACAGGCTTTATTATGGGGCAACTCCAAAAGGGCTCTCCAGCTTGTCCATTGGGCACGTACACGCGGTCGGATGCCTCCATGCCTGGTTCTGTCTACGGATGTGGAGAAGGCATTTGACCGCATGGATTGGGATTTTCTGAACGCAGTGCTTCAGGGAACAGGGCTGGGTCCACGCATGCTACAATGGATCTCGGCCCTTTATGTGTCTCCCACTGCCCGGGTCAAGGTGAATGGCGGCCTCTCCTCACCGTTCCCTATTCGCAACAGCACGAGACAGGGGTGCCCGCTCTCGCCCCTCTTATTTGCCCTGGTATTGGAACCATTACTGCAGAGGGTCAGAGACAATCCAAATGTCAAGGGGGCGTTGGCGGGCTCCCTAGAGCACAAACTTTCTGCTTATGCAGACGATATACTGTTTCACGTGGTGGACCCTCTGGTCTCGTTGCCGAATCTAATGGGAGAACTACAGGCGTATGGAGAGGTGTCCAATTTTCAGATAAATTATTCTAAATCGGAGATATTGCCGATCGCCATCCCTCCGGCTCTGGGGGACTCTTTGAAGGGCTCATTTCCGTTTACATAGGCCACCCCCTCTTTGAAATATCTAGGTGTCCAGCTCACAGATAGTACTGACTCCCTGTATGCACACAACTACCTGCCCCTACTTAAGAAGATCTTGACGGACGTATTCACATGGGACAAATCACTCTTTACCTGGGTGGGACGAACGAACATTTTGAAAATGACAATACTACCCCGCATTCTGTTTCTCCTGCAAATGATACCAATACACCTACCACAACGGTTTTTCTCAGAGCTACGTAGCCTTTTTGTTAAGTTCATGTGGGATGGGAAGAAGCCATGCTTGGCCATAGCAACGCTCCAACGCTCTAAGCTGAAAGGAGACCTAGGCATACCCAACATACTCCAATACTACCAAGCGATTGCATTGCAATGCATTCTAAATTGGAGGTTTCATACGCCCCATAAGTTATGGGTCCCCCTGGAAAAAACTATGGTGGGCAGAGACTTGGCCTATGCACCCTGGGTCCCTGCCGAGAACAGGGGGCTCTCTAGGTGGGTTTCCCCATTAACAGTTCACTCCTTGGAAACGTGGGATAGGGTAAACACACGCCTTGCACTGGCACTACAGTTATCCCCTTTGACACCAATGAGTGGGTACCGTGGTTCCCCCCCGGGGAACAGCTGGCCGCATCCGGTCCATGGATAAGGGATGGAAAGGTCAGCCTAGAAAGATTTGTAGAAGGGGGGGCGGTGATACCACTTTCTACCCTGAGGGAGCGACATGGTAGCTTCCCCTTCGATTTCTGGAGACATCGCCAACTGGAGGCCTTCATAGCTACGTGCCGTAGACAAACACCACTTAGGACCACGTTGACTGACTTTGAGAACATGTGGGCATCCACAGAGCTACTGACACACGTGATCTCGGTGATGTATGGCCTGTTAGAGTCCACCACACCCAATCCCAAGCCACACTACATTACAGACTGGGAAAAAGATCTCCAACATGAATTCACAGGTGACCAGCTACATCATTTATACCGCCTGACACATACCAGCTCGATAGACTCTAAGACCCAAGAAAATAATTATAAGATTTTATCCGGGTGGTACAGGGTGCCCGTCACCTTGGCCAGAATTTTCCCAAACACTCCAGATGTATGCTGGAGGGGATGTGGAATGAAAGGCACCTTCCTCCATATTTGGTGGGAGTGCCCTGTGCTAGTGCCATTCTGGACTATGGTCCGCAAACATGTGATAGTTTGGGTATAGATATCCCGGCCCTGCCTAAGCACTTCTTGCTCCACATCCCCCCTATGCCTCTATCACGATATAAAAGAAGTGCACTCCCCCACCTCCTCAATGCAGCCAAACGTTTAATACCACTACATTGGAAGAGCTCGCAGATCCCAAGCGAGCAGGACTGGTTGGGGAAGGTGGGGGAGATTATTGAGGCGGAGAGTTGGCTGGCCACATGTAGGGATATCAGGGAGAAATTTGAGCACACATGGGCATCTTGGAAGACCCATGTCCAGACCGCAAATATGGCTCCGTCCAGTCTAGATGTCGCACTTCTTGCCTTAGCGGATCCAGAATTTGGGAGACTTGTCCAGGCGAACCTTCCTCCACCAAATACATCTTCTGCTTGTGAGTTGAATAATGAATCCGGTGGGACATGATGATTACACTTCCTCTCTCCCTCCCCCATCCCAACTTTCTTCTCTCTTTGTTTCCCCTTTGCTATTCTCTATACTCTACTGGTTAATGTTTGGTTTGGGTTTTTTAATTTGTTATTCTCCCTCCTATACCCTTAAAGTATCACCTGAGTGGTCGGTGGTTTCCAGACCATTCTGGGTACTTCGAGTCCATCTTTCTTATATATAAGGCGGGACTTGTAAAAGCCCTTTAAAGTGCGACAAGGGGGTACCCCACCCTCCTCCAGTATGTGGGAGGGGCCTGCTCATGTGGACCGAATGTCTGGGGCAGGAAGGGTGTTGTCCTGGGTTTCATGTATGGAAATGACTCTATTGCCATGTATGTTTACCTGTAACTGGACTACGTTGTATGTATTCCCCCCCCCCCTATGGACTACCCCCCCTCCCCGTATTTCCCGTATGTATGTTGATTCCTTGTGATGTTCCTTTTTCTTTTTGTTCAAATTTGAAAATGAAAATAAAATAAAAATTATACAAAAAAAAAAAAGAAAAACATCTGTGTGCATATTTATAAAGTATCTCACAAAAGTGAGTACAGCCTCACATTTTTTTGGGGGGTGTACTCACTTTTGTGAGATACTGTATATATATATATATATATATATATATATATATATATATATTTATGGTCAAAACCCTTCGTCCTCAAAGATATGGAAGGAAAACATAAACACGCCACATGACGAACAACATAAAATAGACCTGAAGTGTGCCCTGGTCTGCGGTAAGGTAAACCCAAGTGAGCTGGGCAGTGAGCCCTGTGCTACTGGGCGGTATGCTAAGAGAAGGGCGCATACCTGAAGAAAGTAATGTATGTTTCTGTAGAGAAACTTGTTTTTTGAGAGTGCTGTGAGAAAGGGAAATGGGTGGGAGGGTACCGCGCACTGGAATCGACACTGAGCGGTGTGCGAGGTCTGGTTATATACCCTCCGGGCTCCTCCCATAATTATGGGCCACCATACTGGCCCTCTTATTTATGGTCAAAACCCCCTCGTCCTCAAAGATATGGAAGGAAAACATAAACACGCCACATGACGAACAACATAAAATAGACCTGAAGTGTGCCCTGGTCTGCGGTAAGGTAAACCCAGGTGAGCTGGGCAGTGAGCCCTGTGCTACTGGGCGGTATGCTAAGAGAAGGGCGCATACCTGAAGAAAGTAATGGATGTTTCTGTAGAGAAACTTGTTTTTTGAGAGTTCTGTGAGAAAGGGAAATGGGTGGGAGGGTACCGCGCACTGGAATCGACACTGAGCGGTGTGCGAGGTCTGGTTATATACCCTCCGGGCTCCTCCCATAATTATGGGCCACCATACTGGCCCTCTTATTTATGGTCAAAACCCCCTCGTCCTCAAAGATATGGAAGGAAAACATAAACACGCCACATGACGAACAACATAAAATAGACCTGAAGTGTGCCCTGGTCTGCGGTAAGGTAAACCCAGGTGAGCTGGGCAGTGAGCCCTGTGCTACTGGGCGGTATGCTAAGAGAAGGGCGCAAAAGACTTGATTTAGGGACAAAGTAGTTTATTATAGTAAGACAATATGATTAGAGAGCAAGGCCGCAGAAGGCTTGAGACATTTCTGACTGTGGGTCAGGAATGTACTGAGCGAAGCAGGTGGATTTCCATCTTTCCAACTTCCTGATCACGTGTGCTGGAACTCCGTTGCGTGAGGCTGCTGATGCTGCTCCGATGCGGAAAGAATGTCCTGAATAACGAGCTGGGTCAAGGCCTATATTGCGTAGGAGGATCTTGACGTGACTGATAAACTGATTACAGCTAAGAGGTTTAACCGGAAATGGTAATAACGGGCTGTCGGGTGATGGATCGGATAAGTGCGCTAGTAATTGGTCCAAGACGGCCACGGGGCACCAGGTATTGAAGGTTTCGAAAAACTTGATGTCCGTCCCTGGGCCCACCTGTTGTGTTTTAGATACCTCTAGATGTAGAGTGAAGAAGGTTTGGTGGCGAGTGAGGTGCCGTCTGCATAGCGTCTTACAGCGGGAGTTGGTGACTGTAAATTCGCTGGGGCGCAGAAAACCATAGAAGGCTAGGTAAATGGCTGCTTTAATGACCAGGCTAGGAAAGGGGCCAAAAGGGGAACGAGAGAGGATGAGCGATATCTCACGAAAGATGGCGCCGGTCACGGGAAGACGTTTGCTGCTGACTGGCGGCTGCTGTTTGAGAATACCACGCAGAATTGTCTTGACTGCGTGAGCGGCGAATAAGGACGGCTTGGCGGGGTCTTGTAAAGAAATAAAGTGTTGGATGCCCGCCAGATAGAGTCTGATAGTATTGTGAGCCAAAGTCATCTGCGTGTGGCAGTATGAAATGAAAGCGAGGATATGATGGAGATCGCCTGGGCACGCCCCGGGAAAGGCCGCTAGGAATCTGTTGTACATTTTCCAGGCAGCACGATAGGCCTTGATCGTGTTGTGAGATAACGAAAGGTTAATGAGCTTGGTAGCATTGCGTAGGTATGGATTTAATGCAGAGGTAGCTGAGACCAGTGTGGGATAGTAGTCATAGTTGGGTCGGCTCCAGGTTCCTGTGAAAAGAACGATTCGAAATTAAGGCGGGACAGGGCATCAGCTAAGGTATTACACTTGCCTGGGATGTGGATGCAGAGAAGATTAAATTGGTGCTGAAGGGACAATTGTACCAGCCTGCGTAGAAATGACATTATTGCCAGTGACTTGGAACGGCCTTTGTTTATGATGTTGGCTGTGGCTTGATTGTCTGTAACGACAGTAACTGTCTGTCCCGCCCAGCTACTGCCCCAGGCTTGCGCTGCAGCCACTATAGGATATAGCTCGAATAACGAGGATGATAGACTGAACCCGGGGATTGCGAGAATTTCTGGCGGCCATGGGCCTGCGAACCAGTGACGGTCAAAAATCGCTGAAAAGCCTGTGGAGGCTGCAGCATCAGTGACTATCTGGGGTGAAGAGGGGGATACTGATGGGATAAACATTGAGATGCCGTTCCAGTTTGCTAAGAAATCGTCCCACATGTTGAGATCGGCTGTCGCTGCTTGATCTAGCCTGAAGACATGGTCGGGGTCTTGGACTTGGGAAAGAAATACCAAGAGGCGGGAGACAAAAGATCGACCCTGGGGGATAATCCTTACCGCGAAGTTGAGCATCCCGAGCAAAGACTGAAGTTGTCTCTTGGTGCACCCTTGGGTAACCGTAAAGGTATGGATGACCTCCCTGATGCGGGTTAGTTTGTCGAGAGGTAAGCTAGCCTGCATGGTTTGAGTGTCGAGGATGATACCCAAGAAGGTAATGCGTTGTGCAGGGCCTTCCACCTTCTTCTCTGCTATGGGTATATTGAGTTTGGCAAAAACTTCCCTAAGGCTATTTAGATGTACTGGAGGTTCCCCAGGTTCCTCAATAAGCAGAAAGTCGTCCAAGTAGTGGATCACTTTCTGACAGGACGCGTGGTGTGAAAGAATCCAGGACAGGCACTGGGCGAATGTGTCGAAGTGCCACGGACTGCTTTTGGAGCCGAAGGTTAATTTTGTGGCGAAATAGTACTGGTCCTTCCATTTGACACCGTGCCATTGCCATAGGCATGGATGAATCGGTAATAACTTAAAAGCGTCCGCGATGTCGGCTTTGGACAGCCAGGCTCCAGCTCCTAAGCTGAGGATGGTTTGGATGGCAAGGTCTACGGAGGAATATTTGAGGCCGAATTCCTCTGAGGGTATAAGGGAATTGAAACTAGGTACGTGAGAAAAATGAGGCGCGGACAAATCATAGACTAAACGAAGTTTATTTGAGAATTTTCCTTTCACAAGCCCGATAGGGCTGACTCTCCAAACAGAAAAAGGTGGGTGTGAGAAGGGGCCGATCATGTATCCCCGATCAAGTTCATTTTGCAGCAAGGTGCTGATCGCTTCTTCGTCTGTGACTGCTGACAGAAGATTTCTGCATTCATGGGTGGTGTCTGGAAGAGTGATAAACCCCGTGTGGAAACCTACGGTGAAACCCTGCAGTAGGAAGGCTGCTAGTGAGGGTGATGGGTGTGAAAGAAGGTAGAAATGCAGCCATCCAATGTGTATGCGGCTCAGTCATGTGTGGTTATGTTTTTTGATCCCACAGGCGATTCTGGGGTGAGCTAGGTGGCAAGCGAGGCAGACGTGGAGGAGTCTACATTGAGGGAAATGGCAACCCCCGATGTTGAAGTTATTACAAATTTGAGCCCCTCCTAGCGTTTTAATGGGTCGACCTAACTTGTCTTCTTGTGGGCGCTGTGTGGATGTTCCTGAGCTCTGAGCTGTGTTTGAGAAGGGGGGAAAGTACGGAGGGCGTCTGCCCTCGTTTTCCGAACACCAGCTAGCTGTGTGGGTGGCCGACTGGCAGTTGGTGCACAGTGGGGAGCGTAGTCCCGCGAAATGGCAACAGAATAGTTCTGTATCGACTGCGCTCCAGTCGGTAGACAACTGAAACTGGCTGAGCCTGGCAGCTGCTTTGGCTGAAAAGGAGCAGTGGTAGTCATAAAACGCGCTACCTCCATACCTATAACCTAGATCCGTCACTGCGTGTAAATACAGATCTAGTTATTCCCTCTTGTTGGGGTTGAGGGAGCAAATTATGTCTCTGACCATGCCGAAGGCAAGCACGAACTCAGTGACTGTGAGCTTACGTGTGAGCCTACGGTCTTTTGCTTTTAGGACGACGGAGACATCCCCCCATGTATAGGCTTTGTTCTCCACTGCGTCGTGTACTGAAATAAGGAGGGATGCGAGATTGACGTCCCGGCCATCTAGGATGTCCTTCCTAATGTTAGCTGGGACGAGATGTGCCGGGAAGATGGTGGAGCTGTACTGGCGCGTACCTAAAGGCATTGGCATGGGGGTGGTAGTGGCGGGTGGCGTGGGGACCACTTGTCGTTCTTCCAGAGACACTACTCTGGTCTGGACATTGGAGACTGTCGATGAAAGTGAAGCCACTAAGGAGTGCAGCTGAGCAACAGCTGATGCGATGGAGTGTAGGGACGCCTGGGAGTCTGATGGGGCTGGCGTAGATGGTG
This sequence comes from Lithobates pipiens, assembly GCF_037356315.1. Classification (NCBI taxonomy): domain Eukaryota; kingdom Metazoa; phylum Chordata; class Amphibia; order Anura; family Ranidae; genus Lithobates; species Lithobates pipiens. Next base: position 264,938,022 of record NW_027507784.1, on the reverse strand, counting down.
GAAATAGCAATTTGAAGAGTTCAGCTTTTCTTGCTGTAGCCGGGTAGGGAATATCCCTACGTCGCAGCTCTGCCGTGAGTTTCGGGATGGTCCAGGCTCTGTAGAGCTGCATCGTTGGTTGAACCCGCCCCGGGTGATGACGGGTCGGGGGAAGAGATGTCGCTGCCGGCCAACGACATGGCGTCCGATAAACGAGAGGGGAAATGCATATGTTTTAAGAAAAGGTTGGGGATACAGGAGGGGATAGAAAGGTATTTTGAGGAAAGCACGAAGTAGGAAAAATCAGGGGGAGTGACAGCCATAGCGACAGTTGGTTTGCGCTCGAGCGCTGTTGAGTGAAAATGTTTTAAAACTCATAACAATGCGTGACAACCGAGGTGAGCCAGGAGGTGACTGGCTAGGTAACCAATAGCTCGGGTGTCCGACTGTGCTCGGCACAGACTAGTGCATCAGAGTCCCCGGGGCGGACTGGGGAGGGTAACGGAAGTCTGGTGTGCTAAGTAGGAATGTTGCGGTCTGTAGAAACTTGGCGTGTGTTCGGTCGGCTAAATGCTTGCACTGCCAGCAAGAATAGGGGTTTAGGCAACCTTGTCTGCGTAGTGGAGGCTTGTGCTCCGAAAACAGAGTGAGATGCGTAGAAGTATGTGACAGTTGCTAACGCCTCGGAACCAAAATAAAATTATGCGTGTGAAGTTAAATATGTCGTGAAAGTGTGTAAGAGAAAGGAATTTTTTAAATCTTATCGTTCCATACCTTCTAATGATGCCCCTGCCTTGAAGCCCTGGTGCTGGCGTCTCTGTTGGGGTCAAGGACTGAGTTTGCGTGAAAAACCTACAGCGGGGTGACATGGGAGTAGTAATAAGGTGGGTTACAAGCTGTTTCGGGGCCATAGCCGACCCCCTGGTGAAGAAATGCAACCCTAGCCAGGTTACCCTGTGTTCTATCCCCCCCTTTTTTTTTTTTTTACCTGGAATAGGTGGTCCGAGCCTGTTGCAGGATGGACCAAATGGCAAACTTACTGACCTAAAAAGGGGAACAGGGATAGAGAAAACGTATGAGTAGCCGTGTTGCTACTGGAGACGTTGGCTGTTTTGTGAGCCAAATGCAGCAAGACTTGCCGTGGTTGCAAGATGGTTTAGTTGGAAAGATAAAAGGTAAGGAAAAAAAAATTATTATGTGGGGTTGACCGTGCGTACTTCGAGCGATTTGGTGCAGAAGTTGTGGATGAACATGCAATAGATTCGAGAAAGGTGAAAGAAAGTATCGTAGAGCTTGTGTTGTGACTAGTAGAACCGGGCTGGATGCGAGCCCTGAAAGAACGGTTGATGAAAGATTTGGCCCGTTTGGGTCGATGATGCGATAAAGACTCGGTGCGGTAGTTTAACAATTGGTTCCGTGGGGATTCGAATCATAGCGCTGATGCTGCGACTAGGTGCGAATCCTACGTAACCGGTTGTGGGTCACGCTGAATCAGTCGATGACAAGGGTTCGGACTGGCTAAGTGTAGATGGATGCTCCCCCCTCTTTTTTTTTTTTTTAGGGGTTTTTGCCGAATGCCGAAAATATTCGAATCGTACAGTTTGACGATCAGATTCGAATCGGCAGTCTGGGGTGCGTATTTGATCTGAACGAAGGAGTAGAAGGCCAATTTGAGGCGGGGTGCATGTTTGAAGCCGTGTAAGGGTAGCGACTGGTTTCGGTTTACTTTGCGGCAGGCAGAAAAATTAACATATATGAAAGATGCTGTTAGGAAAAGGGGGGGGGTACTAGCTGAGCGATAATTTAGAAAAGTAAACATGGTAACGAATCGATACGAATTCAGAGTAAGGGAAGCAAGATGACCCTGCCTGTAACAGAAATGCGTGACGATTTTTAACGAAAGCTGTGAACGAGAACAGGATGAGAACGTACAGGTGAATACGGCAGGTAGAAGACAACATACGTGAAGGATAGCGTGAAAGAGATACTAGCCGAAAGTGCGACAATTTAGCAAAGAGAAACATGCTAACGAACTGATACCAACTTGAGTAAAAGATAATAGTCCTACCTGCGACGACGAGGCGTAACGGTCGACGAAGGTTTACGAATGGAGACGGGATAGCGATGGTGCTGTACGCACTTACGAAAACGAAGTAAGAAGCAAGGTCGGCCTGGTGACGTTGTACCGCGCACTGGAATCGACACTGAGCGGTGTGCGAGGTCTGGTTATATACCCTCCGGGCTCCTCCCATAATTACGGGCCACCATACTGGCCCTCTTATATATATATATATATATACACACACACACACTTTTTTCCTATTTTATAAGTAATCACATAATCTCTGTTCTCAGCTGCAAAAGGAGCACAGAGAGCTAGGGGAGGAGAAACAGCAGCACACTTGTCTTCCCAGTGAATAGCTCGGGGGGGGGGGGGGGGTCAAGACAGTCTGATCATTGGAGGAGAGCAGGCTGGGTTGTCAGCACTGCTAGAGAACCGACCAAGCTGTGCTCTCATGCCTAGTGTGGTCAGTTTTTAATAGGAACACAGAGGAACAGGCAGGAATATCAGGAATTTCACACAAGGGAAGCAATGCAAAGAGAACAGGATACTTTTTCATGCAAGTACATGGTACAGCAGGCATATATATGAAATGTTTGTTTTACATATTCTTTAAATCCCTTGCCAGGCTTATGGGTATCTACATACATCTATTACTGGGCCCTTACAGCTCTTTTGATCTTGGCATAAAAACACCTAACACATTAGTAGCAAAGAGAACATCAGACCCTAACATCTGAGGTTTAAAAAAAGACAGGTTCCACCTTCGTACTCTAACATACAGTACTTTACTTTTTTTTGCCATAGCACAGCATGATGAAGACAGATTGAACAGTGCCTAAGAAGGTTGTAATCGTTGGCACCTAACTTGGAACCCCTGTTTCTAATTTCATAGATTTGAAGTGGTAAATGTAAGGGGTACCGGTACTTAAGTTTTCCATGTGACAAATTTGCAATTTTGTTAAATTTGATTATAAGAATAAATATACTGTATCCATCGTTTGTGTCCTTTGTTTAAATGGATCTCTAGGCACTGTTTGAATTAATATTTAATGTTTGCCTGATTAAATATGTTGAAAAACTCAACTCAAAAAGTCATAAATACCTATAAGTGTACAACATGGGTTGTACACTTATAGGTATTTATGACTTTTTACTGGAATTACAGTACTGCCACTTCCGGGTTAAAAAAAAAAAATACCTTTCTTCAACTACCTACTTTCTCAACTGGGATACTGGCTAAAGATCGCACAGGCATGCAAATCGATTTATCAAGAGTGGAGATTCAGATATATAATTAGTATCATCCTCCCAAGTGCTGACATTCCTACTCTATCATTAAAAGGTCGGATGAGATGTTGACCTACATTATATTTGGTCATTTGTCCATAGGTTTTTATTACTAATATTTGTAAAAAAAATATATATATATATTTTACAGATATGTGTATGTTGTGCAATAATCCTAATTGCCTAGGCAAAGTCACCCGTCTGGAAACTGGACTGGAAACCCTGGATACCTTGCATGCTCATTTGCAGATTAGAAGGTTGTGTGACAAGGGCACATCCCTTTTATGCACTGTGGCCATGAGGCTTGCTTGCTTTTTGGGAATCCCTTAATGTTACAAAGGGTTTAATCTAGAGGAGTAGTGTTGAGGGAAGTTGCTGGAAGTATAAATGTTTTTTTATGGTTATCAGCAGTTTTTGTTGGGTGCCCTTGTTATACATCTGTTAGTTTTATATCATTGAGGTAGTCCCTTGTACACTATTAGCAATATATGGTCCTGGTTGTTGCCCAACCCATGGTCCCCCTTGTTGCCACAGTGCCCATCTAGGAAGTGTCCTGCCTGCTAGCCATCCACACACATTCGGTCTCCACTGCTAATTTCCTCTATGTGTCCTTATAAGGCAGAAATGAGAAACGCGTTGACCCACAAGGACTTATTTCCACAGAGTATTCTATTATATTAATAAGGCAATTATCCATGTGTATCTTTCTTTGTTTTTAACAATTTTGTAATACATTTGTCAGAGACCATGACAGAAATACAGTTAAATCACACATGTTTGATAATAAAATTAAATAGAACAAACATAGTCAAAACATAGCCAGAGTTCAGGAACCGGAATAAATAGTCAGACAAGCCAAATGTCAGGGAGCCAGAGATGAGCGTAGTTAAACAACAAGCAAGATCTGGATCCAGAAGGGATGTCAGCCAAGCAAGTCTTTTAACAGGAATGTAGGACAGTGTCACTGTGATGTTTACTAAGGTGAAGGCAGAGATCCTCTGGGCTGGATGGCTTAAGTAGGCAGGACTGACGAGCAGGATATCATCAACAGCTGAGTCACTGTGGAGAGATAGGAGCTGGAAATTAGCCAACAGCTGAGCGGCCAGCTCAGAAAAGGAAGGGCTGAGCCCAGCCCTGACAACATTTTGTTCGTACTCTTATACATTGTAATGTGTGTTTGATTATGTGCCATATAAGTCTGATACATTTTTATTTTTGGATTTGATTTCAATAGAGATATATAGGCTTATAAATTATATTTTACCTAATTGACATGTCAAATCGCATGCCAAATCGGCGGCTATTGCTTGCAATGGAGCTGTCCGAATGCTGACTTCGCCACACTGATTCCCAAAAGTAGTTTCTGTACTACTTTTTGGAGATTTCAGGTGCTATTTCAATAGACATCTGTGCAGAAAGCCTCTAAAATCATCGGACTGACATGCGGGAATGAAATCGTGCAAGTTCAGCTGAACTCGTACGATTTCATTCCCGCAGCAGTGTGAACCTGGGCTAAAGGTTAAACAAACATGTCATATTTATCTGCTCTGTGCAGTGTTTTTTCACAGAGCAGCCCCAATCCTCTTCTTCTTTGGTCCCCCACAAGGGCTCCTGGCTCCTCCCCCTTGACCAGTGCCCCCCATAGCATGCCACTTGCTATAGGGGCACTGGTGCCTGCTCCTACCCTAGCCCTGTTCAATGCATCAATAAGACACATAGAGCCGTGGCTCGGCCTTGCGCCCTGCTCTCTCCTCATTGGCTCGCTGGCTGCGATTAACTCCCACTGCTCTCTCATGCAGTGAGGAGAGGGACAGCCGAGGCTCTCGTGCACATTGCTCGATTGAGAAGGGGCTCAGGTGAGTATTGGAGGGGGGGGGGGCTGCACCCAGAAGGTTTCTTTACCTTCATGCACGGAATGCATGAAGGTAAAAAAAAAAAACTTTCAGCATTTACAACCATTTTAGGGACTGAGTTTAAGTCAAATAAGGACAGATTTTTAAAAAAAGTTATACTGTTGCTGCTCATTGTAACACACCAGGATTTTTTTCATGTAGACTTGCACTCTTCTGTTTCATGTGAAGTGTGGTTTCTACTGATATCTTCACTCACTACAGGCATACATTTTCTTCTGTGGCAGATTTGTTAAAAATATACTGTCGCTGCATATTGTAATACTCCTTCCAGAATTTGCGAGGTCACAACTAATATAAAAAATATCATATAAAAGGCCCACAAGGTCTTTACCTTTAAAGCGGTAGTAAACCCGCATTTTTTTTTTTTTTTTTTTTAAAACCTGCAAAGCAAAAGGCATAATGAGCTAGTATGCACCGCATACTAGCTCATTATGAAATACTTACCTTAGAACGAGGCCCCGACATCTCGCCCGATCCACGCCGAGGAAGCCGACATGCTCCCTCGGCGTCTCTTCCGGGTATCGCGGCTCCGGCGCTGTGAGTGGCCGGAGCCGCGATATCGTCACTCCCGCGCATGCGCGCGGGAGATTTAAATCCGGCCGGACGAGCGCTGCCGGATTTTCGCGGAGAGAACCCCCTTGTGCGCATGCGCCGCTGCAGTCAGCGGCGCATACCGAGGGGAATATCTCCTAAACCGTACAGGTTTAGGAGATATTTTTTTTACCTACAGGTAAGCCTTATTATAGGCTTTCCTGTAGGTAAAAGTTAAAAAAGTGGGTTTACTTCCACTTTAACTAGAAGTGAATATAGTGATTGGTTCTTGTAAGGACACAGACGCCAGCAGACAAGGTGAATCATTCTTCCTGGTTATGAGAGGAGCCTAGAACCGGAGCTGCCGATCCAGTGGAAAGTAAGAGTAAACATGCTAAAATTGAGATGTGGAAAAGTCCATTAAATATAAAAAGGAAGGTCTGACTCCTTGTGAATATACAAAGTGATCTTTATGGAACAATTTCTAAAGCCAGCTACAAAGTAATGGATTTGCCAAACATTTCATGTCATCATTCTATAAATGGCCAGCGTAAAGAACTTATTTCACTGCTAGGAACATGTCTATGTTTGTGTGGTCACACAGTTATGCAAAAGTCAATTAAAGTAGCAATGTTATTAAAGAATATGTAAACCTAATATTTCATATTTCTGATATGTGGCTGCTGTACTATGTACTTATAGTATGAAAAAGTATCCTGTTCTCTTTGTATTGCTTCCTTTGTGTAAAATTCCTGGTGTTCCTGCCAGTCTCTCTGCTTTCCTATTAAAAACTGACCATACTAAGCAGGAGAGCACAGCATGGTCAGTTCTCTAGCTATGCTGGGAAATCAGCCTGCTCTACTCCAATGATTAGTCCTGTCCTGACATCCCCCCCCCCCCAACAGCTTTTCACTGGGAAGTTCAGTGTGATGTTGTTTCTCTTCATCTAGCTCTTATGCAGCTGAGAACAGAGGGAATGTGATCACTATTAAAAAAAGGGAAAAAATGTATTATTAACAACTTCAATACCGGGCACTTAAACACCTTCCTGCCCAGACCAATTTTGAGCTTTCAGCGCTGTCGCACTTTGAATGACAATTGCGCGGTCATGCTACACTGTACCCAAATGAAATTTTTATCATTTTTTCCCCACAAATAGAGATTTCTTTTGGTGGTATTTGATCACATCTGCGGTTTTTATTTTTTGCTAAACAAATAAAAAATACCGAAAATTTGGAAAAAAAGTATGTTTTTTTTTTGTTTCAGTTTCAAAACTTTGCAAATAAGTAAGTTTTCTCCTTCACTGATGGGCACTGATGGGGTTACACTGATGGGCAATGATAAGGCGGCACTGATGGGCACCGATGAGGTGGCACCAATGAAGTGGCACTGATGAGGTGGCATTGATGGACACCGATATGTGGCACTGATAGGTGGCACTGATGTGTGGCACTGATGGGCGACACGGATGGGCACTGATAGGTGGCACAAATTGGCACTGATAGCTGGCACGGATTGGCATGGATGGGCATGGATAGCTGGCACAGGTGGGCATGGGTTAGTCGGTACATGTGGGCATGGGTAGGCGGCACAGGTGGGCATGGGTAGGCGGCACAGGTGGGCATGGATGGGCACTGATAGGTGGCATGGATGGGCACTGATAGGCGGCACAGATGGGAACTGATAGGCGGCATTGTATTATAATATATTGTACTAATGGATGCCAATCAGTGCCAAACAATAATGCATGCCAATCAGTGATGCCCATTGTGGGCACTGATTGGCATCCATTATGGGCACTGATTGGCATCCATTGTGGCACTGACTGGAATCCCTGGTGGTCTAGGGTGGCATACCTTGTCCTGGGCATCCCTGGTGGTCTGGTGGCGTCCCTGGTGGTCCAGTGTGGGCATCCTCGGGAGGGTTGTGCTGATAATCGATCAGCACAGACCCCCCCTGTCAGAGGAGCAGCCGATCGGCTCTCCTCTACTCGCGTCTGACAGACGCGAGTGAGGAAAAGCCGATCACCAGCTTTTCCTATTTACACTGTGATCAGCCGTGATTGGACACGGCTGATCGTGTGGTAAAGAGTCTCCGTCGGAGACTCTTTACCGAGATCGTAGTTGCTGGGTGTCAGACTGACACCCCGCAACAACGATCGCCGCGATGCGCGCCCCCGGGGGCGCGCAGCGGCTCATAATCCTGATCACGTCATATGACGTCCGATCAGGATTATGCAACCACTTTGCCACCGTCAATTTGTTATAGGGCGGGCGGCAAGTGGTTAATGGACTTTATATCTAAATGTTACACAAATGTTTTATCTTTCATTTCTATTTTTGAAATGAAGGTGAGCCCTCAAGGTGAGGGCTTACAATCACTTTACATTTCTGGTATGTCCAGGTTCCTGCATCTCCAGCTCTTTTTCCTATACGAGTTTCTATAGAATGACGGCTATAGCACGGACCTACATTTGCCGAGAGGCTGTCCATAGACGTCCCCCCCCTTTGCACTCTCACCGCGTGCCCCGCTCTGTGATCACAGAGCCAAAGACTCTGCCCCTTACCATGTGATCAGCTGTCAGCCAATGACAGCTGATCACGTGATGTAAATAGAAGCTCAGTAATCGTTTTTTTTTCTCCTCACGCTGACAGCGTGCAGAGAAAATAAAGCCGATCACCGGCTTCTGTTGTAGGGACATCGGTCCCGAATAGGAAGAGGCACAGCCGCCTCATCTGTGCCAACCAGTACCACCTGCCAGTGCCCACAGTTCCAATCGGTGCCCGCCAGTGAATATCAGTGAAAGCATGAGCGCATCTCTAACAATCAGCACCACTAATCAGTGCCACCTAGCAATTCCCAAGAGTGTCACCTATCAATGCCCACCAGTGATGCCAATCAGTGCCTCATCAGTGCCATCTAGCAGTGCTGCCTATCAGTGTCACCTACCAGTGCCCATTACTGCCACCCATCAGTGCCACCCACCAGTGCCAGCTATCAGTGCCACCCATCAGTGTCCTTCAGTGCCACCTATCAATGCCCTTCAGTACCACTCATCAGTGACCATCAGTGCCATCCATCTGTGCCACCCAACTGTGCCACCTCTCAGTGCCCACCAGTGCCACCTCATCAGTGCCCACCAGTGCCGCCTTATCAATGCCCACCAGTGCCGCCTCATCAGCGTACTTCAATGAAGGAGAAAAATTACCTGTTTGCAGAATTTTAAAACAAAATATAAAACCTTTTTTTGTTTTTGTTTTCAAAATTTTCGGTCTTTTTTTGTTTTTTTTGCAAAAAATAAAAAACCCAGAGGTGATCAAATACCACCAAAAGAAAGCTGTATTTGTGGGAAAAAATGATAAAAAATACATATGAGTACATTGTAGCATGACTGCGCAATTGTCATTCAAAAAGAGAGAGTGCTGAAAGCTGAAAATTGGTCTGGGCAGGAGGGGGGTTTAAGTGCCCAGTAAGCAAGTGGTCAAATAAATCACTGAATTTACTGCCTACCACAATAGGTTGCCCCTTGCACCTGCTCAACTTGCACAGCAGGGTTAGCTAAAATCCAGTCTTGGGTCTCATTCATACATCCTACATGACCATGGTGCAGCAAGTATACTGGGCAAATACCTGCACCTGGGATTTGAGATGTTCCAATCTCTGCTCAGATGTTCCAATCACTGGGTTGAACAAAAAAAAAAGGTACTGTGTAAACCAGGCTTTAGATCTCATTCATATGTTCTAAATGGCCATGAAATGGAAAATATACCATGAATACCTACAGCCAGGATACCAGATGTTCCAATTTTTGTCAGCTGCTCAGCCTGTACACCTGAATGATGGGCTGAAAAGAGCCAAGCCTGTCTACTGCTGTAAATATGTATCCACCTGTATCTGCACATCCATTGGTTACCTGCAGGTAGGGATACATTTTTGCCCTTGGATAAAATCTCTCTGCATCCAGAGTCAGAAATGTGTTCCTAACAGCAGATAACCCCTGTGAACCACAATTTGTGGCGTTCCCCCTTCAGAGCTCATTCTCTGATTGGTCACGGCAAAAGTCGCCTGGCCTGGGGCGACTTAAAGTCATGTTGTAAGTCGCCCCAAGCCGTGCCCAAGTCATGTTCAAGTCATGTCCAAGTTGCCTCCAAAAATCGTGTTGAAAGTCGTGTCGCCCCTGTGTGAACCGGCTCTGAAGGTGCCGCATATCCACAGAGTCCTATGGTAATGTAATAGTGATGGGTGAGACTACCTCAGCCCAGGTTCCCGCCAGGCCACACCATAATGTGTTAACAGCAGTGGCTCTTTTCAGCCCATCACTTAGGTGGACAGGCTGAGCAGCTGACAAAAATTGGAACATCTGGTATCCTGGCTGTAGGTATTCATGGTATATTTTCCATTTCATGGCCATTTAGAACATATGAATGAGATCTAAAGCCTGGTTTACACAGTACCTTTTTTTTTTGTTCAACCCAGTGGGCTGAACGAAAATAAAAACTAGGGAGTTCAGGAGGAGCTTGCTGCACTAATGAGTACACTACCGCACTACAACTGCATGCATTGCGTTCTATTCAGTTGAATGGGGATCATTTTGCTGCTCTGCATTGCAAAGCCTCATGGCCCCACTCTGCTGTCACATGATTTAACGGTACTTCCCCCAACATAAAAATGTAAATGATGCCTTTAGGTTTGAAAGACCTGACCCCCCCCCCCCCCCCGAAAAAAAAAATATCTACAGCCCTGGCGCCAGACATAGCGTTTTCTTTGATGGCCAAAAAGTAAAATTGTAGTCTCATCAGACCAGAGCACCTTCCCCCATACATTTTGGGAGTCTCCAACGCGCCTTTTTGCAAACTCAAAACATTCCATTTATTTTTTTTCTGAAAGTAAGCCCAACTCTATGGGGCATACGGCAATAATTGGCAAACAGTTTCCGCAGGTTTTTATGGGCAACGGCACTTAATACTATATCATTGAATGCAGGTAGAGCACATCAGTCCTTCCCCAAAGTTAAATTCCTCAAAGTGCAGTTCCCCAGCTTGGTCAACTTCGGTTGCTGGGGACTTATGAGATACCCATGGAATCAAACATCAACAATTGTGACTTTATATACATCCTGTATATACATCACTCATTTTCTCCTCCTGCACATCACTTCCTTTCTTCAGAGTATCACTCCTTACTCCTCCTGCACATCGCGTCCTCGCTTTCCTTCTCCAGACTAGCTAGCACTGATTTAGCAGGCCTGACACTGGCTCTGCCAGGCCTAAAGTAACAGCCCTTTACAGGCAGGGACTGCAGGCCCCTATGGTGTAGCAAATGGAAAAGTCCCAGAGCTAGCTGTCCATGGGGCTACTGCTCCCAGTACCACCTGTTCAGGCACTACCAGCCCTCGTGGCTGCAGATGCCTTTCTCCACTGCCCAGGACACCCCCATTCTCCAGACTGGCTCTGCACCCACCCCAGACTGCTCCTCAGTCCACTCAGGTGTGCCTCCCAGTCGTGTGCTCAATCATCAGCCCTCCTGGCTGCATCTGTGGAATTCCTGGAGATTTGCCCAGCAGTGTTCTCCCGCTGTCCTCTCTTGATCCTCCTGTGCCTCCTGTCCAAGACACCTCCCCATTTTCTTGGAGGGCCCTGTTCTCACCTGAGCCCAGGCCCAAGGTCACCCCCAACCCAGGCTGGGGAGCTCCCTTAAAGGCCCCTACAGCCTAACACTCCATCTCCATTTTGATACAAGAATAGTGGTGCGCTGTACTAGAGGATATGTAAATTTACAATAGTTGTGTATTGTGTAAACTTGTATAGATAAGATTCTAGTAAAACCAACGAGGGTGGGTATAGTAAATGGTTAAAAGTGTATATACAGGTAAGTGGATGACGGCTAGTAATACATCAAATATATGACAGAAGTAAAATGTAATAATCATATAATACCTTGGATCAGTGATTTAGCATACACATCACTACACAGAGGTAAAAATAATTCATAAAAATTGATGATATTATAATAGAAGGTGCAACAGTTAGTATTTAAAAATATGTAAAAAGTAATAAAATTAGTTGAAAAATAAACGACAAAGTGCAGTAGTGCTGAGGGCTGAATCCAAGTGAAAAAAGCACAGTTTGAACAATCATCTAGATCGACGGAAGAATATTTATATCAAATGTCCATATAAAGGTGCATATAGTGAAATAAAGTGCTAACTATACAAAGTCGCATAAGGTGCAAATGAGCTGTGTAGCGGCTATAACATAAGTCGCATAAAACATAAGTGAACTTAGAATCAAAAAGTCGCATAAAATTAACTACAGGTGTAAATAAAGTGCTAAGTGTTCTTCAATATAATGGGTGATGGTTAGGGTGATCCAGCGGAGTTCAGTGTGATCCTAGATGGTCAATTTATGGATGTCCCCTTACCTTACTGCTGTATGGTAACAGCATATATTGAGTATGTCTTTAGGTGTTCCTGGAGGTCTTTTCCCTTTATGGATCCTAATATGGCAATTCCTGTTTGGCGTCCCTCTCTTACTCCCTATATGGTGCGTGGCCTCTTTAAGAGTCACTTTGGGGTATTCGCCGTAGGTAGTCTCGTGCCGGGTATATAGGATTAAAGCATAAAGGAAGGATGCCCCATAGTGTAGTATTATAAAGAAGTGCAATATTTATTAAAGAAATAAACTTCAGGTACTCACAAACACAGGATGACAAAAAGGCAATGTAAAAACGAGCAGCGAGCTCGACCAGCGTCACTTCCGGTAGCGGTAATTCCCGACGCATGTTTGTCACGGGTCACGTGACTTCATCAGGGGATCTTTCTCTTCGGGTCCAGATATTTCCCTCCAGTGAGTGCAGCAGTACCCCATTCCACCAATAATAATTTTTCCCCATTTTGGCGCAGGAATATCCTTTTTTTCTACTCCAACTTCCATTATTCCACCTGATCAACTCCTCCCCAACTGGGCTGACCGTGGGTATTTAAGGAGGCCTGCCCCCTGGCAATCCAAGTTGGGGATTAGTTAGGGCTCCCTCCAGCCTCTCTTTCTAGAAAATACCAGAAGACTCTAAAAATAAGTAGGAGGTCCTAGTGATGCCACCTGTGAGTCACCCAGCACTACTCTGAGCCGATTCCAACCCAGATCACAAAACACACCCAGGCTTGGCTACCAGCCAAGCCTAGAAATTTACCTGTCATAGGAGAAAAAAAAAACACTTTACTCTCCTAGCACACTAGAGGGTGCTACACCTGTTTCTGAATGAATGTACTACACTATAAGGGCTCTCTCGCCTGAGTTGCCTTCCTCTATTTTCTTTTTCAGTGGACACTCTTTGCTTTCTCAGTGACCCCTAGTCAGCTCTTTGGGATCCTTCGGGTCTGTGACCTACCACCACATCATAGACTCTTATCCTGCACAAGGACAAAGTTGTCCTGAGGCCTAAAGCCTCTTTCCTACCTAATGTGGATTCCTCCTTTCACCTCAGCCAGGACATTGTCCTTGCTTCCTTATGTCCTGCTCTAAAACATCCCAAGGAGGTTTCTCTCCACTGTCTTGACCTGGTATGCACTGTGAGACTCTACCTCTCAGTTACAGCTTCATTTAGGCAATCAGATATCCTATTTGTGCTTCCAGAGGATTCCATCAGGGGGCTCCCTGCTTCTCAATACACCATTGCTAGTTGAATCAGTCAAGTTATCATTTGAGGATCTATGGTCTAAAGCAGGGGTCTCCAAAATGTCTAAACAGAAGGCCAGTCAACAGTGCTTCTGACTTTAGAGGGGTCGGACTGTGTCCAGTGGGATTGAACAATGCCCCATCTTTGCTTTAGAAGTGCCTCATCATTGGTTTTAGTGAGAAGAGTTATGCCCCATCGTTGTGCTTCAATGGCCTTTAACATTAGGTGTCTGTTTCTCAGATTTGCAGGGCTGCCACCTGGTCTTCTGCTCACGCATTTGTTGAGTTATAGCATGTGGATAATGAGGCCTCCTCCCATGCCAAGTTCAGTCTTAAGGTGCTGCAAGCTGCTCTCTGATCCTGTCAAACCTTTCTTGACCTGTTTGTTAAAGAGGGAGTCCGCCGGGATTCCGCGTTTTTTTTTTTTTAAAACCAACAGCTACAAATACTGCAGCTGCTGACTTTTAAAATAGTGACACTTACCTGTCCAGCGCGCCCGCAATGTCGGCACCCGAAGCCGATCTCTCGATCGTCTCTCGGGTGCTGCCGCCGCCATCTTGGGTATGGGAATCAGGAAGTGGAGCCTTTCGGCTTCATTTCCCGGTTCCCTACTGCGCATGCGCGAGTCGCGCTGCGCAATAAGGATGGACCCGCTGCCTCTGGGATCTGTGTGTTTCCCAGCAGGTAGTGGGGGACTTTCGGAAAGGGGCGTAATCTACGCCCCTTTCCGCAGAGAGCTATCCCGGAAGTGGGTGCAGATACCTGCACAGGTACCTGCACGCCCCTCCCCCTGAAAGGTGCCAATTGTGGCGCCGGAGGGGGGAGGATTCCAATGAGCGGAAGGTCCACTTTAGGGTGGACCTCCGCTTTAAGTGGGCCTATTGATGTTGTTTATTGTGTTATCCACTCCTCAACTGGACAACCTTTGAACATCCCATGGTTAAAGACTAAAGTTCCTGTGCCCTGTATGGTATGACTTGGAAAACAGGGTTTTTGACTTACCGATAAAATCTGTTTCTTTTAGTGTATGGTACAGGACACAGATCCCACCTCTGTTTGTTATGATCTCCCCATTCCTTGCTACAAAACTAAGCTGAAAGTAGGAGGGTCTATATAAGGATGTCCTTGCAGCTTTTTTTATTGTCAGTATCCAATCATCTGAAGGCAGCTGCACATAAGATAAAGAATAAATATTTTGTGCCCTGTATTGTACTCCAAGAAATGGATTTTAGTAGTAAGTCAAAAATCCTTGACATACAGCATTGCTCCATAACTCTGCCTCTGCCACTCGCTGTGAACACCTGAGTGCCGGTGTTCTGCCATATAGCGTCCATCCATCGGATAGTGTCCGCCCCGTACTGCGCAGGCACATCGCTTGTGCAGTACGGAGCAGAAGGAGATTCGGAAAATCTCTGAAGATGAACGACGCCTGCGCCGTGAGTGGAGGTGTTAGCCCCACCATCCAAGTGGACATAGGGCTGCAAATATTAGAGGGCCCCTCGCGGGCTCGCTTCACTCGCCATGCTTCGGGCATGGCCTCGCTGCGCTCGCCACGCTTCGGGCACGGCCTCGCTGCACTCGGCTCTTTTTAATTCAGCTCTATGTCCACTTGGATGGTGGGACTAGAAACTGGACTCATGGCACCGTTCATCTTCGGATGCGTATGTGCAGTACACAGCGGACACTATCCGATGGAGGGCACAATGTGATAGGACACCGGCAAAAAACATCTTGTCTCTGCTTATCATCAATAGGTTCCAATAGGGGGAAAGCTTCACGCCATTCTCCAATAAAAAAACTCGAATGATGCTTCAAAGATACAACAGGATCCTCATAGTCCCCGCCCAGGACTGCTGCTTCTTAAAGTGGTTGTAAACCCGTACAAACCACTTTGACCTACAGGTAAGCCTAGATTAAGGCTTACCTGTAGGTCCAAGAAATATCTCCTAAACCTATAGGGTTTAGGAGATATTTACCTGAAGACAGCAACCTGAAGACTGCACATAAGATAAAGAATAAATATTCTGTGCCCTGTATTGTACTCCAAGAAATGGATTTTACTAGTAAGTCAAAAATCCTTGGCATACAGCACTGCTCCATAACTCTGCCTCTGCCACTCACTGTGAACACCTGAGTGCCGGTGTTCTGCCATATAGCATCCGTCCATCGGATAGTGTCTGCCCCGTACTGCGCGGGCGCATCGCTTGCGAAGTACAGGGCGCAGGCGCACTGGGTAAGCCGCAGATCGCGGCGATATGCCGCGAGTGTCGGCTCCCGTGCGCATGCACGGGAGTGACGTCATCGCTGCTCCGGCGAATCACAGCACTGGAGCAGCGAGACCCACGGAGACACACCAAGAAGATGGACGCTCGGAACTACAGGGGACATCGGTGACTTCGCTGGGTCCTGTGTCAGGTAAGTGACACATAATGGACTACTATGCGATGCATAATAGTCCATTATGCTGTACCTTTGCAGGGAATCAAAGAGGAAGTAAATCCATAAGGGTTTACTGCCTCTTTAACACGTTTCACCAGTCTGGTTTACAATCAGTTCAGATTATCTCAGTGAACTGTGGCACAGAATCTGTAATCAGTGCAGCAGCTGTCTATAAAGAAAGTAAAAAACTCTCTTAGCTTAAAAATAACAAATTGTAGCCAAGCTAGCTCTGATTAGAACCTATGATCAATTTGTATGTATACAATTTAAGTGTAAACCTATCAAGAAATGCCTAATAACACTCATTAACTATAGTGCATCGAATCAAAAGTGACATATGCTTTTTTAAAGAAAAGACATCAAGATACGAAACGTGCATAGGGTGTGGCTTTTGGACAAGACGTCACCACTGTGTTTGGGTCCTGGCTCATAGCCATTGTCTAGTGGCTGGTGCTGGGTCGCTCAAAATGTAATGTGTACACTGTTTATACTAATTTATTTTTAATAAATCTAGATTGGTGAAAAACGTTTTCCTTCCAGAAAGGATGGTAACCTTGGAGAAGAAAAGGCAGAAAATGAATATGGACAGCACAAATAACACTTTAGTTAAAGAGGAAGTAAACCCTGATGAGTTTACTTCCTCTTTCATTCCCTGCAAAGGTAAAGCATAATGGACTACTATACATTGCATAGTAGTCCATTATGTGTCACTTACCTGACACAGGAGCCAGCAAAGTCACCGCCGTCCCCATCACGTTCTGAAAGATCGAATTTTTTGCCAACTTGGCCCGACCGTGTGTATGCAACAGTTTCGGACACAATCCGTCGGACTAAATCCGACGGGCAAAATCCGACGGATTTGGTTGGCAAAATCTCCGACCGTGTGTACGTGGGCTAACAGAGGTTTTAATTACAATGTCTATCTGACTGCATATTTATTTAATAAACACATGTACAATCTTACCCTTCAGTTCCAACAGTAATTACCAAGACATTTCACGCACAGACATATCCATGAATATTTTAAATGTTTCAAATAACTTACGCAACATTTTTGCTTGTATATATTTTTTAACTAGAGTTTAATAATATTAAGCCAATGTTTGTAACTGAAATGAAGAGTGAGGGGCACAGGACAATAAGCCAAAAACATACAGAGAGATAATTGAATGTCTATGCAATGCCAACAGACATAAGCAATAACAGTACCCAGGCAAATTTTAAAAGATTGTCCAAGCACTATTCCTGGTAGAGAGGTGCAGGAGGTGTCTGCAGCACACCTCTGCACATCGGCCTAAG
Source organism: Lithobates pipiens (assembly GCF_037356315.1). Lineage (NCBI taxonomy): Eukaryota > Metazoa > Chordata > Amphibia > Anura > Ranidae > Lithobates > Lithobates pipiens. Next base: position 264,920,836 of record NW_027507784.1, on the reverse strand, counting down.
CACCAACAGCAACCATTTTTATTAAGGGAAATGTTGTACATCTTCATTGTTTAACCAGTTGCCGACCGCCGCACGACGATGTACGTCGACAGCATGGCACGGGCAGGCATAAGGGCGTACATGTACGTCCCTGCCTTCCCGCGGGTCGGGGGCCCGATCGGGCCCCCGCCCGGTGCCTGCGGCGGTCGGTTTTCGTGCGGGAGCGATCCCGGACGAGGGGACGGCCATTCATTCATGGCCACCCCCTCGCGATCGCTCCCGACGAATGAAAATCCTTCGTGACATCACTTCCTCTCCTGTGAGGAGAGGAAGTGATGTATTCTCTCCTCCGTGTCGGTATTTTTCGTTCCGACACGGAGGAGAACGGATCGGTGAGTTGCACCAACACTCTACACAAACAGTAGAACATGCCAGGCACACTCACACCCCCCCTTTACCCCCCGATCACCCCCCCAATTACCCCTGCCCCCCAGTCACAGTGACACCAATGTCATTTTTTTTTTTTTTTTTTTTTTTTTTTTTTTTTTTTTTTTGCATTGGTGTCATTTGTGACTGTAATAACTGTTAGGGCAGTTAGGGTTAGCCCCCTTTAGTTCTAATGTACCCCCCTAACCCCCCCAATAAAGGTTTAACCCCGTGATCACCCCCCGTCGCCAGTGTCACTAAGGCTGGGTTCACATTGCAGCGGTTTATGAGAACGAATGTGATTCGCACCGCACTGCAGTGCAAATCACATCCGATCTCTGTGCGATTCGAGTTCAGCCATTCGCCGCACCCGCCGCACCCGCCACACCCGCCGCACCCGCCGCAAATTCGCACGGGACCCTTTTTTTGGCCCGCAGCAGAATCGGATCGCATGGGTGTTCACACCATGCGATCCGAGTTTGCAGATCGCACTGCGATATGCAAACTGATCTGGGGGTGTCAGTAACATTTCACTGACACTCCCAGCAGTTCGCATAGGGCAGTGTGAACTGCCGCCGGGAGGCATGCGATGCGGGAACCCGCCGCGCATTCGTGGCGTTCCCGCATCGCTCCAGTGTGAACCCAGCCTAATAAGCGATCATTTTTCTGATCGCCGTATTAGTGTCACAGGTGACGCTAGTTAGGCAGGTAGGTATTTAGGTTCGCCGCAGCTTTTTATAGCGCCAGGGACCCCCATATACTACCGCATAAAGCCCCCTGATTGCCCCCTAGTTAACCCTTTCACCAGTGATCACCATATAACTGTTACAGGTGACGCTGGTTGGTTAGTTATTTTTTTATAGTTTCAGGGCACCCGCCATTTATTACCTAATAAAGGTTTAACCCCCTGATCACCCGGCGGGTGTCATTTGTGACTAATAACTGTTAGGGCAGTTAGGGTTAGCCCCCTTTAGTTCTAAGGTACCCCCCTAACCCCCCCAATAAAGGTTTAACCCCGTGATCACCCCCCGTCGCCAGTGTCACTAAGGCTGGGTTCACATTGCAGCGGTTTATGAGAACGGATGTGATTTGCACCGCACTGCAGTGCAAATCACATCCGATCTCTGTGCGATTCGAGTTCAGCTATACAGATAGTATGGCTGAATTCGTGTCGCACCCGCCGCACCCGCCGCAAACTCGCACGGGACCCTTTTTTTGGTCCGCAGCAGAATCGGATTGCATGGGTGTTCACACCATGCGATCCAAGTTTGCAGATCGCACTGCGATATGCGAACTGATCTGGGGGTGTCATTAACATTTCACTGACACTCCCAGCAGTTCGCATAGGGCAGTGTGAACTGCCGCCGGGAGGCATGCGATGCGGGAACCCGCCGCGCATTCGTGGCGTTCCCGCATCGCTCCAGTGTGAACCCAGCCTAATAAGCGATCGTTTTTCTGATCGCTGTATTAGTGTCACAGGTGACGGCAGTTAGGTATTTAGGTTCGCCGCAGCTTTTTATAGCGCCAGGGACCCCCATATACTACCGCATAAAGCCCCCTGATTGCCCCCTAGTTAACCCTTTCACCAGTGATCACCATATAACTGTTACAGGTGACGCTGGTTGGTTAGTTATTTTTTTATAGTTTCAGGGCACCCGCCATTTATTACCTAGTCTCACTAGTGTACCCCTAAATTTAGGGGTGTCTACTTTCCAAAATGGGGTCATTTGGGGGGGGGTTTGTGCCATCTTGGCATTTTATGGCCTTCAAAACTGTAACGCCCTTAGAAAGCCTGAAGGCGGTGCTTGGTTTGCGGGGCCCCGTACGCGGCTAGGCTCCCAAAAAGTCCCACATATGTGGTATCCCCGTACTCAGGAGAAGCAGCAGAATTTATTTTGGGGTGTCATTTCACATATGCCCATGGCATGCGTGAGCAATATATCATTTCGTGACAACTTTGTGAAAAAAAAAAAAAAAAAAAAAAGTTTGTAATTTTCCCGCAACTTGTGGCAAAATATAAAATATTCCATGAACTCAACATGCCTCTCAGCAAATAGCTTGGGGTGTCTACTTTCTAAAATGGGGTCATTTGTGGGGGTTTTGTGCCATCTTGGCATTTTATGGCCTTCAAAACTGTAATAGGTAGTGAGGAGTGAAGTCAAATATTTACGCCCTTAGAAAGCCTGAAGGCGGTGCTTGGTTTTCGGGGCCCCGTACGCAGCTAGACTCCCAAAAAGTCCCACATATGTGGTATCCCCGTACTCAGGAGAAGCAGCAGAATTTATTTTGGGGTGTTATTTCACATATGCCCATGGCATGCATGAGCAATATATCATTTAGTGACAACTTTGTGAAAAAAAAAAAAAAAAAAAAAAAGTTTGTAATTTTCCCGCAACTTGTGGCAAAATATAAAATATTCCATGAACTCAACATGCCTCTCAGCAAATAGCTTGGGGTGTCTACTTTCTAAAATGGGGTCATTTGTGGGGGTTTTGTGCCATCTTGGCATTTTATGGCCTTCAAAACTGTAATAGGTAGTGAGAAGTGAACTCAAAAATTTAGGACCTTAGAAAGCCTGAAGGCGGTGCTTGGTTTTCGGGGCCCCGTACGCGGCTAGGCTCCCAAAAAGTCCCACATATGTGGTATCCCCGTACTCAGGAGAAGCAGCAGAATTTTTTTTGGGGTGTCATTTCACATATGCCCATAGCATGTGTGAGCAATATATCATTTAGTGACAACTTTGTGTAAAAAAAAAAAAAAAAATTTTTTTTTTGTCATTATTCAATCGCTTGAGGCAAAAAAATAAAATATTCAATGGGCTCAACATGCCTCTTATCAATTTCCTTAGGGGGTCTACTTTCCAAAATGGGGTCATTTGGGGGGGTTTTGTACTGCCCTGCCATTTTAGCACCTCAAGAAATGAGATAGGCAGTCATAAAATAAAAGCTGCGTAAATTCCAGAAAATGTACCTTAGTTTGTAGATGTGACAACTTTTGCGCAAACCAATAAATATACAATTATTGACTTTTTTTTTACCAAAGACATGTGGCTGAATACATTTTGGCCTAAATGTATGACTAAAATTGAGTTTATTGGATTTTTCTAATAACAAAAAGTAGAAAATATCATTTTTTTTCAAAATTTGCGGTCTTTTTACGTTTATATCGCAAAAAATAAAAATCGCAGAGGCAATCAAATACCATCAAAAGAAAGCTCTATTTGTGGGAAGAAAAGGACGCAAATTTTGTTTCGGTACAACATTGCATGACCGCGCAATTACCAGTTAAAGCAGCGCAGTGCCAAAGTGTAAAAAGACCTCTAGTCATTTACCAGCAAAATGGTCCGGTCTGAAAGTGGTTAAAGGGGTCAAATCACACCTGCACAGTCAACTGACCCTTCCAATTCATAACCAGCCTGAAACAATGCTGTACTGGGCCTATACTATGTACAACGTAAAGGAGCAGTAAACGTAAAGTATGTTTGTTTGGTGAGGGGTATTCATTGTAATTTTTTGTCAATGTGGATTTGATAATTATTTTGGTATTATAATAAACAGTACTTTTATATTTTCTAACAAAAACTGTGTCAAAATGATGCAGTCCATAGAGGTAACTTCTTTAGTGATTTCTGTATTTATACAAAGGTTACATGTTTTTACTTGCTGTGTTTGGTTACAAGGACTGCACTTGTTGGCATGTACTGTAGGTCTTTTTATACAGGGCTGGATTAAGAACATTATGGGCCTGATGCTGAGGATTTTGGTGGGTCTTTATATGAAAATAATTCAAATTAAAGAGAGAGAGAGAGGGGTTGAGACAGAGAGGATGAGAGGGGGGGGGGGGAGTGAGAGAGAGGGGACGAAAGAGGGTGGTGAGAAAAAGGGGAATAGAGAGAGGGTGAAAGAGAGAGAGGGTGATAGGATAGAGGGGTGAGAGGAAGAGAGAAGGGTTGTGAAGGGGGTGAGAGAGAGAGAGAGAATGGGGTGAAAGAGGGGGTGGGAGAACGAGGGAGAGACTGTGGGGGGCACAGCACCGTACATTACATGGGGGGGTAATAGCACAGTACATTACATGGGTGGTACAGCAGAATATGTTACAGTACATTAGATGGCGGGCGCAGCACATTACATGTTGGATACATGAATACAGCACATTATAGGGTGGGCACAACACATGACAGTGGGCACTGCACAGCAGATTCATTGGCGAGCATGGCACAACACATTACATGTTGGGCACAGGACATTATGAGGTTGGCATTCCACAATACAACACATTAAGTAGTGAGCACAGCACAAGATATGGTGGGCACAGCACATCACATGGTTGGTACTGCACAACACAGCACATTACATGGTGGGCACAACACAGCACATGCACACGGTAAGCACAGCACCTTATGTGGTGGGTACATCATGTGAGATGGTGGGCACAGCTGAGCACATTACCTGGTGGGCACTGCACATCACAAGTGAGCACTGCACAACACATTATATGGTGGTCACAGCATCTTATATAGTGGGCACTGCACGACAACACATGACATAGTTGGCACTGCATGACACAGCACATGACATGGTGGGCACCGCACTTGACATGGTGGGCACTGCACGACACGGCACATTACATGGTGGGCACAGGACATTAAATGGTGGGCACTGCACAGCACTTTCCATTGTGGGTACTGCATGGAACATGACATGGTGGGCAATGCACGGCACATGACATGGTGTGTACAGCACATTACGTGGTAGGCACTGCATGGCGCAGCACATGACATGGTGAGCGCAACACAGCAAAATACATGGTGGGCACTGCACATTACATGGTGGGTACTTCATGGTACAACACATGGCATGGTGGGCACAGCACATGATGGGATGGGCACTGTATGAATTAGCACATTACATGGTGGGCAATGCACATGGCATAGTGGGTACTGCATATTACATGGTAGGAACTTCACATGACATAGTGGGCACTTCATGGCACAGCACATGACATAGTGGTTACTTCATGGCACTGCACTTGACATAGCCCACTATCACTGCACATGACATAATGGGCACAAGAGAGCACATTACATGGGGGGAGCAGCAGTCTGTCCCCTAGCACAATCATTACATCCACCCAGTTCAGTTTCTACACAATCCTCCCTCCCTAATAAACTTACTAACCTCATCTATTCTCAAAAGCATGGCTCCTCCTCGTTAGGATTACATCACCGCCCCTCCCCCAGACAGCTACCTGCAGCTCCCGGACACTGAAGATCTGTGTGAGTGGAACAGATCCTGTGATAGGAGACATCGGCAGAGACAGGACTCGGCTGCAGCCGCTGACACTTGTCTCCTCCATGTGTGCAAAGAGGGCTCCTCTTCCTTCAGGACAGAACACAGATAAGCCAGTGACATGGGCCTATATTGGGGGAGGGGCCTGGAGCTGCAGCACCAATAGCCCCTATGTTAATCCGGCCCTGTTTTTATAGCTCCCTTATGCCGTGTACACACGACCGGACTGAATTCAGTTGGACTTTTCTACAGAGTTTCGACCGAATTCCGTTGAATCTGACTTGTCTACACACAATCACACCAAAGTCCGATGGATTTGAACGTGATGACGTACAACTAGAATAAGGAAGTTCATAGCCAGTAGGCAATAGCTGCCCTAGTGTTGGTTTTCGTCCATCGGACTAGCATACAGACGAATGGATTTTTCGACCGGACTCGAGTCCATCGGAAAGAGTAAATTTTAAACATGTTCTAAATCTAAAGTTCGTCTGATTTTTCGAGAGCAAAGGTCCGATGAAGCCCAGACACGGTTGAACTGTCCGACAGATTCGTTCCGTCCGACCTTTGCTGTCGAAAAGTCCAGCCATGTGTACACAACATTCTATTGTATCTTTTTTTCTGCTTGCCTATACAATTGGCATACCCATCCATTCTGTTTATCAAAGTACAATTCTCAGTGCCTAAAGCTGATGTAGGCAGGTGGCAGCAGTAGGTGCTGCCATTCCATCAAGCTAGAAGAGCAGGAAAATATATGGCACTCCAGAATTGCTTAATAACTTCCTGATTGTTGCACACTTAGCAAACAAATCAGGCATATGACTGTTGCTTACTATTGGAGTAGACTCTGCCATTGGGAACAATGTGTCCTTTACAATGAACACCATTTTGGGACAGACTGTGTCCAATTGGGCACAGAGTCCTTCCAATGTTTTGGCAGCCTCTTGGATGCAGGGAGGATATATAGAGTCCCCATCTATGTTATTAGGGATTATTAGGTGTACCTACAGTTTAGGAAGTTGAAGCAGGGACAGGACCCTGCTTGTTAGGGAAAGACTAGGCCTTAAGGTAGGGATGGGACATAGTCAATAAGGGATAGCTCAGGCTCTGGACAGGTAGGTCCCTTGAGAACTTGGAAGGAGAAGTTCCAGAACCCATAACCAATGTGCTGGAGCACTGTAGGTCACCCCGTGTAGCGACAGGATTAGGAAAGCCCCCTCTACAGGGATAACCTTGGCACAGGAATTGATGTTAAAACAAGGCTTAAGGAAACACACCATGGACAACTTTCTTTATGTAAGCCCTGCAGTCTTACATTGTACCATTAACTGTTAATGTGTCAGGAACAGGACCCCACGTCAGGGAGAGGCTAGACCTAAGTGAGGTTCCAGAACCCACAACGAGTGTGCTGGAGCACTGAAGGCCACCCTGCATAGTGGCAGAATTGGGACAACTCTTTCTACTGGGATAACCCTGACAGAGGAGTACAGGGGGAGGAGTTGGGTACTAGCTGCGTATGGCCTCTTTTGTGCAGTGAACCTGTTATTTCATCCTGTATTGGGCCACATCTATATTTGAGAGCTGCAGCATGAGATTGAAAAGTAGCTCAAATATAGTTGTTTAAAGTAAAACTATAGGCATAACTTTTTTTTGTCATTTTGGAGTAAGGGAGGTTTATGACCCCTGTCAATTTGTTAGCCATCTGTGTCCCATTGGGGGGATTTACCTTCACTTCCTGTCCCATAGACAAAACAGGATGCAAGAGGAAATCCCTGCAAATTAAGGGAATCCCTTGGGGCCCCAGGTCACCAGAACTAGTGTCCCCTTAGGACAATTTCCCCGCTATTACTTTTCTGGGGACCATCCAAAATTTGGGATTTCCTTTTCATTTCACTTTCAATGATAATGGTAAATAGAACAAATAAAGAGGGCGAATCTCCTTAACAGTGGCATAGAGAGCAATAAAAACCCCAAACAACATAGGTTGCTCCCCACTCTGTCCAAAACAATGTTTTGCATTTAGTTTGACTTTAACTCTATTCTACAACACAATAATTTTGCCTCACATATGACCATTTTCTTCTTTGTCAACATAAAGCACAAGTTACAATGGTGGATGTGTCAAAAGTTCATGCACACGAGACGCAGATGGAAACTCTGCTGGACACATGTTTTTAAAAGCTGAAACCGGCGTTTAGAAACGCGCGTTTTGCCTGCGATTTTTACCGCGATTTAATGTGATTATACTGTATGTTTTCTTAAAGTGATACTAAAGGCTCAATTTTTTTCTTTAAAATAACAAACATGTTATACTTACATCCTCTGTGCACTGGTTTTGCACAAAGCAGCCACTATCCTCCTCTTCATGGGTCCCCTGTGAGCGAATCTAGCGCCTCCCCCTGCTGAGTGCCCCTATAGCAAGCCTCTTGCTTGCTCCACAGCCTCGCTTTGTGTGTCCATAAAACACAGAGGGTGTTAATTACTAAAACTGGAAGGTGAAAAATCTGGAGCAGCTCTGCATAAAAACCAGTCAGCTTCCAGTTGATATTGCCAATGCTTAATTGAACAAGCTGAAGTTAGAAGCTGATTGGCTACCATGCACAGCTCCACCAGATTGTGAGTGCTTCAGTTTTAGTAAAACTCCCTACAGAGCAGGGCTTGGCCCCGCCCCTTGCTCCCTCCTCACTGGCTGTGACTGACAGCAGCGGGAGCCAATGAGGAGGAGAATGCTAGGATAGCATCTGCTCTTGTGCATATCGCTGGATCGAGACTGGGCTCAGGTAAGTATAAGGTGGAGATGGTGGAGGTTGGGGGGTGTAGCTGCACACTCTAGAACCACTTTAATTCTCACAAAAAAAGATATCAACTGAGTAATACGAGGGGCGTTCAAGCCAAACCAGGACTTTTGAGTTTATATACTAAAACAAATTTCAAAGAGTGGAAACTGTATTTATTTTTCAACATAGTTCCCTACTATATTTATACACTTATCCCAGTGTTTAACTAATGCCTGGAAAGTTTTGCCATACAGTATCTCACAAAAGTGAGTACATCCCTCACATTTTTGTAAATATTTTATTATATCTTTTCATGTGACAACACTGAAGAAATGACACTTTGCTACAATGTAAAGTCGTGAGTGTACAGCTTGTATAACAGTGTAAATTTGCTGTCCCCTCAAAATCACTCACACACAGCCATTAATGTCTAAACTGCTGGCAACAGAAGTGAGTACACCCGTAAGTGAAAAGGTCCAAATTGGACCCAATTAGCCATTTTCCCTCCCCGGTGTCATGCGACTCATTAGTTTTACAAGGTCTCAGGTGTGAATGGGGAGCAGGTGTGTTAAATTTGGTGTTATTGCTCTCACTCTCTCATACTGGTCACTGGAAGTTCAACATGGCACCTTGTGGCAAAGAACTCTTTGAGGATCTGAAAAAAAGAATTGTTGCTCTACATAAAGATGGCCTAGGCTATGAGAAGATTGCCAAGATCCTGAAACTGAGCTGCAGCACGGTGGCCAAGACCATACAGCGGATTAACAGGACAGGTTCCACTCAGAACAGGCCTCGCCATGGTCAACCAAAGAAGTTGAGTGCACGTGCTCAGTGTCATATCCAGAGATTGTCTTTGGGAAATAGACATATGAGTGCTGTCAGCATTGCTGCAGAGGTTGAAGGGGTGGGGGGGTCAGCCTGTCAGTGCTCAGACCATATGCCACACACTGCATCAAATTGGTCTGCATGGCTGTTGTCCCAGAAGGAAGCCTCTTCTAAGGATGATGCACAAGAAAAAGGCTGAAGACAAGAAGACTAAAGACATGGATTACTGTAACCATGTCCTGTGGTCTGATGAGACCAAGATAAACATATTTGGTTCAGATGGTGTCAAGCGTGTGTGGCAGCAACCAGGTGAGGAGTACAAAGACAAGTGTGTCTTGCCTACAGTCAAGCATGGTGATGGGAATGTCATGGTCTGGGGCTGCATGAGTGCTGACGGCACTGGGGAGCTACAGTTCATTGGGGGAACCATGAATGCCAACATGTACTGTGACATACTGAAGCAGAGCTTGATCCACTCCCTTTAGAGACTGGGCAGCAGGGCAGTATTCAAACAAGATTATGACCCCAAAACACACCTCCAAGACGACCACTGCCTTGCTAAAAAAAGCTGAGGGTAAAGGTGAGGGACTGGCCAAGCATGTCTCCAGATCTAAACCCTATTGAGCATCTGTGGGGCATCCTCAAATGGAAGGTGGAGGAGCGCAAGGTCTCTAACATCCACCAGCTCCGTGATGTCGCCATGGAGGAGTGGAAGAGGGCTCCAGTGGCAACCTGTAAAACTCTGGTGAACTCCATGCCCAAGAGGGTTAAGGCAGTGCTGGAAAATAATGGTGGCCTCACAAAATATTGACACTTTAGGGCCCAATTTGGACATTTTCACTTAGGGATGTACTCATTTTTGTTGCCAGCGGTTTAGATATTAATGGCTGTGTGTTGAGTTATTTTGAGGGAACAGCAAATTTACACTGTTATACAAGCTGTACACTCACTAAGTTACATTGTAGCAAAGTGTAATTTCTTCAGTGTTGTCACATGAAAAGATATAATAAAATATTTACTAAAATGTGAGGGGGGTAGAGTCACTTTCATGAAAATACTATACAGTGAATATAAAAAGTCTAAAGACGTAAAAAAAGAGATAAAGATAAATCACTTCAGAACTTTTTCCACCTTTAACCACTTGCTTACTGGGCACTTAAACCTCCCTCCTGCCCAGACCAATTTTTAGCTTTCAGCGCTGATGCACTTTGAATGACAATTGTGCGGCCATACAACACTGTACCACTGTACTGTAATGACATTTTTATCATTTTTTTCCCACAAATAGAGCTTTCTTTTGGTGGTATTTAATTACAGCAGGGAGTTTTATTTTTTGCTAAACAAACAAAAAAAGATGCAAAATAAAAAATAAATAAAAATCATGTTTAATAGTTTGTTATAAAATTTTGCAAACAGGTCATTTTTCTCCTTCATTGAAATGCGCTGATGAGGCGGCACTGGTGGGCACTGATAGGCACAGTTAAGGCGACACTAATAGGCACAGATAAGGTGGCACCGATAGGCACAGATTAGGCAGTACTGATAGGCACAGATAAGGCAGCACTGATGGACAAAGATGGGCACAGATAAGATGGCACTGATAGGTGGCACTGATAGGTGGCACTGCTGGGCACTGATGGGCACTGGTAGATGACACTGATGGGCACGGATATGTGGCACTGAGGTGCAGCACTGTTGTTGAGGCAGATTGTGGGCACTGATAGGTGGCACTGTGGGCACTGATAGGTGGCACTGTGGGTACTGATGTATGTCCCTGTGGGCACTGATGTATGGCACTGATGTATGGCACTATGGGCACTGATGGGCGGCACTTTTTTTGAATAGCTGGGTGGTACTGGCAGGGGGCAGGTGGGCACTGATAAGCTGGCCGTTTTTTTTTTCTCTCCTCACGCTGTTAGTGCGAGGAGGAAAAATAGCCGATTACCGACTCTGTTTTGTCACATGATCAGCTGTCATTGGCTGACAGCTGATCACGTGGTAAGGGGTTGGGATCAACCCCTTGCTCCGATCCGTGATCAGGCGAGTCTCATAGACTCCCCGATCACAGAGCGCGCCGCGCGCGCCCCTCAGGGGGCGCGCAGGCCGCTCATGCATGGGACGACGTCAATAGACGTAGTCCCGGCAAAGCAGGTCCGCGCTGTAGCCGTCATTCGGCCATAGCGCGGATCTCTAGTGGTTAATGTAACCAATAAAATGTACAACTCAATTGAAAAACAAACTAAAATCTTTTAGGAGGGTAAAGGAGAAGTAAGAAAAAAAAATAACATAATGGTTGCATAAGTGTGCCCACCCTCTTATAACTAGGGATGTAACCATGTTTAGAATTAAGCAATCACATTCAAGCTTGTGTTAGATAGGAGTCAGTACACACCTGCCTTCATTTAAAGTGCCTCTGATTAACTCCTAATAAAGTTCAGCTGTTCTAGTAGGTCTTTCCTGACATTTTCGTAGTCGCATCCTACAGCAAAAGCCATGGTCTGCAGGAAGCTTCCAAAGCTTCAGAGGGATCTCATTGTTAAAAGGTGACAGTCAGGAGAAGGGTACAAAAGAATTTCCAAGGCATTAAATATACCATGGAACACAGTGAAGACAGTCATCATCAAGTGGAGAAAATATGGCACAATAGTGACATTACCAAGAACTGGACGTCCCTCCAAGATTGATGAAAAGATGAGAAGGAAATTGGTCAGGGGGGCTGCCAAGAGGCCTAGAGCAACATTAATGACTTGTAGACCAGCTGCCGTCATTATATGGTGGCTGGTCGGCACGATCACACGAACTGTCGTAGCTGTACGTCAGTCCCTTTAAGAGGGATAGCAGGCTCGCGCGATTGTGGCCTCGAGAGCTAGAACAGGAACGTGTGTGTGTAAACACACAAATCCCTATTCTGTGAGGAGAGATAGCTCGTGAGTTCCTAATAGCTAGAAACAATGATCTGTCATTTCCTCCAGTCACTCCCATCCCCCCACAGTTAGAACACACCCTAGGGAACACATTTAACCCCTTGATTGCCCCCATAGTGTTAACCCCTTCCCTACCAGTGACATTTACATAGTAATCAGTGCATTTTTGTAGCACTGATCGCTGTATAATTGTCAATGGTCTCAAAAATGTGTCAAAAGTGTCCAATCTGTCTGCCACAATGTCGCAGTCCCGATAAAAATCGATGATCACCGTCATTACTAGTAAAAAAAAAAAATAATAATAAAAATGCCATAAATTTATCCCCTATATTGTACATACTATAACTTTTGCGCAAACCAATCAATATATGCTTATTGCGATTTTTATTACCAAAAATATGTAGAAGAATACATATTGGCCTAAACTGAGGAAAAAATTTGCTTTTTTTAACCACTTCCCGACTGGCGCACGATGATGTACGTCGGCAGACTGGCACGGGCAGGCAAATTGGCGTACATGTACATCCATTTGTATTTGCGCGCGCGTGTCGGTCGGGACCCCTGTGAGTCCAGTCGCGGGTCCCGCGGACTTGATCGCTGTGGGAATACCCGCGATCGTCTCACGAGGAGGCTGAATGGGTAGATGCCGTTGTAAACAGCATCTCCCCGTTCTGCCTAGCAACAAGTGACGCTGATCTCTGCTCCATGTGATTGGAGCAGAGATCAGTGTTCACTAACACACAGCCCAGCCCCCCACAGTTAGTAATACACCCCTAGAACACACTGCCACCCCTGGTTAACCCCTTCACTGCCAGTGTCATTTACACAGGAATCAGTGCATTTGTATAGCACTGATTGCTATTTAAATGACAATGGTCCCAAAAATGTGTCAAAAATGTCCGATGTGTCTGCCATAATGTCGCAGTCACAATAAAAATCGCTGATGGCCGCCATTACTAGTAAAAAAAAATATTAATAAAAATGCCATAAAACTATCCCCTATTTTGTAAACGCTATAAATTTTGCGCAAACCAATCAATAAGCGCTTATCGCTTTTACCAAAAATATGTAGAAGACTACGTATTGGCCTAAACTGAGGAAAAAAAATGTTTTTTTTATATATTTTTGGGGAATATTTATTATAGCAAAAAGTAAAAAATAATGTGGTTTTTTTTTTGCAAAATTGTCACTCTATTTTTGTTTATAGCACAAAAAATAAAAACCACAGAGGTGATCAAATACCACCAAAAGAAAGCTCTATTTGTGGGAAAAAAAGGACGTCAGTTTTGTTTGGGAGTCACATCGCACAAAAGCGCGCAATTGTCAGTTAAAGCGACGCTGTGCCGAATCGCAAGAAGTTGTCTGGTCTTAAGCCAGCAAAATGGTCCGGTCTGAAAGTGGTTAAAAAAAAGGGGGATTTTTCAAAATTGACGCTCATTTTTTGTTTATAGCGCAGAAAGTAAAAACCACAGAGATTATCAAATACCACCAAAAGAAAGCTCTCTTTGTGGTAAAAAACACAAAGACAACAATCTCTCACATTCTTCATATGTTTGGGCTATGGGGTAGAGTGGCAAGGCGGAAGCCTTTTCTTATAAAGAAAAACAACCAAGCCTGGCTAAATTTTGTAAAAACACATCTGAAGTCTCCCAAAAACACGTGAGAAAATGTAATATGGTCTGATGAAACCAAAGTTGAACTTTTTGGCTGTAATTCCAAAAGATTCCAAAAGATATGTTTGGCACAAAAAACAACACCGCACATCAACAAAAGAACACCATGCCCACCGTGAAGCATGGTGGTGGCAGCATCATGCTTTGGGGCTGTTTTTCTTCAGCTGGAACAGGGACCTTAATCAAGGAAGAGGGAGTTATGAACATTTCCAAATAGCATAATAGAGTACTGGATAGGGGATTTTAAAGGAACGTATTTCAAATATACACTACAACGTATTATAAAAATACAAAAAATCTTTTTATTTATACACAACACATAAATAAAAAGGTGGATACAGGTATACAGGTGTCAGTACTGTAATCTCACACTTAAAATACTGCGTCCAAAAACGTCTACATGTTTCGCCAAAAGCGGCTTCATCAGGAAAATGGACGAAGTTGTTCAAAAATAATTTTTAGATAAATGCTGATATATATTCTCAACTTTAGGTGTATAGAAAAAAAAAAGCAAATTAACAAAGAACACAGACAGCATTAGATCAGTCCGAGATGGGCACATGTCGGATGTGATCTCCCACCCCCATCCAAACCCCCCCCCCCCCCCATGTCAGGAGATCACATCTGACATGGATGTTCCTGATGGGGTTTCACATGGCCATCTCGGACTGATCTAATGCTGTCTATGTTTATGTGTTCTTTATTAACCACTTGCCGCCTGCCCATTGTCAAATGACGGCAGCAAAGTAGTTTCAAAATCCTGACTGGACGTCATAGACTGTCCTCAGGATTTTGAGCCACTGCGCACCCCCGGCTGATCACAGTGTAAATAGGAAGAGCCTGTGATCGGCTTTTCCTCACTTGCGTTTGTGAGACGCGAGTAGCTGAGAGCCGATCGGTTGCTCTTCTGCCAGGGGGAGTCTGTGCTGATCGATTATCAGCACAGCCCCCCGAGGATGCCCACACTGGACCACCAGGGACGCCACCAGACCACCAGGGATGCCCAGCACCAGGTATGCCACCCTAGACCACCAGGGATGCCAGTCAGTGCCCACAATGGATGGCAATCAGTGCCCACAATGGATACCAATCAGTGCCCACAATGGGCATCAGTGATTGGCATGCATTGTTTGGCACTGATTGGCATCCATCAGTACAATACAATGCCGCCTATCAGTGCCCATCCGTGCCACCTATCAGTGCCCATCTGTGCCAACTATCAGTGCCCATCCATGCCAACTATCAGTGCCCATCCATGCCCATCTGTGCTGCCTATCAATGCCAATCCGTGCCAGCTATCCATGCCAATCCGTGCCAGCTATCAGTGCCAATTTGTGCCACCTATCAGTGTCCCTCCGTGTCACCCATCAGTGCCGCCTATCAGTGCCACATATCAGTGCCCATCAATGCCACCTCATCAGTGCCACTTCCTTGGTGCCACCTCATCAGTGCCGCCTTATCAGTGCCCCTCAGTGCCGCCCCACCAGTGCCAATCCGTGAAGGAGAAAACGTACTTATTTACAAAGTTTTGAAACTGAAACAAAAAAAAAATGTTTCAAATTTTTCGGTCTGTTTTTATTTGTTTAGCAAAAAAAAAAAAACGATAGAGGTGATCAAATACCACCAAAAGAAAGCTCTATTTGTGGGAAAAAATTATAAAAATCTAATTTGGGTACAGTGTAGCATGACCGCGCAATTGTCATTCAAATTGCGACAGCGAAGAAAGCTCAAAATTGGTCTGGGCAGGAAGGTGTTTAAGTGCCTGGTATTGAGGTGGTTAATTTTCTTTTTTTATATATATATATATATATATATATATATATATATATATATATATATATATATATATATATATACCTAAGGTTGAGAATATATATCAGCATTTATCTAAAAATAATTTTTGAACAACTTCGTCCATTTTCCTGATGAACCCGCTTTTGGCGAAACATGTAGAAGTTTTTGGACACAGTATTTTAAGTGTGAGATTACAGTATTGACGGTGTCGTTAATAGGGATTTTGTGTATATACCTATGACTCTGAACATATACCTATATCCACCTTTTTATTTGTGTGTTGTGTATAAATAAAAAGATTTTTTGTATTTTTATAATAATACGTTGTAGTGTATATTTGAAATACGTACCTTTAAAATCCCCTATCCAGTACTCTATTATTCTTTAAATGAACGGGATGTTGGTACCTTCATGTATATAGATTTTTGGGAAATTGATCTCTAGCCACACCTTAACAGTTCCAAATAGCAGTCAATATTGGAACAAAACCTTCATGCTTCTGTTAGAAAGCTGAATATTAGGAGGAACTTCATCTTTCAGCATGACAATGACCCAAAGCATACATCCAAATCAACAAAGGATTCACCAGAAGAAGATTAAAGTTTTAGAATGGCCCAGCCAGAGCCAAGACCTGTGGGGTGATCTGAAGAGGGTTGTGCATAGGAGATGCCCTTGCAATGTGACAGATTTGGAATGTTTTTGCAAAGAAGAGTGGGCTGATATTGCCAAGTCAAGATGTGCCATGCTGATAGACTCATACTCAAAAAGACTAAAGCCTCGTACACACAGATTGTTGGCAGACAAAGCGACAGACTTTTGTCCAAAGGGCATGTGCCGGGAACTTGTCTTGCATACAAACGGTACACAATTGTTGGCCAACAAACACGAACGCCACACTTTTGGCACCTTCTACTAATGTTGTGTTTGGTGAGCATTGATTCCGAGCATGCGTGTTTAAAAATTCTCAACCAAACACTGCGCTATTCTTACCAAAAAATAAAATAAAACACACAGAAGAGCTGCTAACACATCACTAGGGTATCAAGTGTAAAGTAATCAATGCTATATAAAAGTGTAGCGCTTCAAGAACCAGAAATAATTATGCCATCCTTACATAAGCATAATGTGTGTAAACTTATACTAATACATTCAGTGAAAAATTACACTGTGAAATAGTGCACATAACATATAAAATCTCATATAAACATATATAGGCATATAGTTGTGACTAGAAAGTGATACTAAAAGGAAGATTTCAAAAATCAAAAAAGAAAAAATCCCCCCCAAAAAAAAAAAAAAAAAAAAGGAGAAAAGAGAGTCCCAATAAGGCAGTACAAAGTCTCTTGTGTAAAATATCCCTGTATGGTCCACAAGTGTGCAGGAAATATGTTACACCTCCTTCATAAAAACTCATGCATTAACCACGTGATGTTCCCGTCACCAAGCAAATTGAACGCTTACCGGAATTATTGGATCCTCGCAAATTTACATTTGGAGGATCACACAAACTTATGCAAATATATGCAGATTCTTTCAACAGTCAGTTTTCCAGGGGGATCCCGAGTGTAGCTAATCCTTTCGTGTGCTGAGAAGTATTTTAACTCCAGCCAGACAAATCCATAGGAAGAGTTAAGTACATATAAAGAAAAACAGGGACCAAAAATAGTGTAATTCCGTTTTTTATAGAAAATTAAAAGATAAAAGTAACAAACTCACATGTGTACAATAGATTGAGCGCTTATCAAGATAAAACACGGTTGCAGTGGAGTCCCACGACAGCGACAGACTTTTGTCCAAAGGGCATGTGCCGGGAACTTGTCTTGCATACAAACGGTACACAATTGTTGGCCAACAAACACGAACGCCACACTTTTGGCACCTTCTGCTAATGTTGTGTTTGGTGAGCATTGATTCCGAGCATGCGTGTTTGTTCTTTGGACTTTTGTGTGACGGATTTGTGAACACACAATACGAAAATCTGACAACAGAGCGTTATCTGCCAAAAATTTAGCCTGCTATCCAATATTTGTCGGCGGAAAGTTGGACAACAATTGTCTGAAGGAGTGTACTAATGGTCGGATTTTGGGCAGTCTGTCATCACACACTTCCCTGCCGAAATTCCAATTGTGTGTACGAGGCTTTAGGCTTCAGATTTACGGTTGGGGAGGGGGCAGCAAAAATGCATGGTTGGGCTGCATTTTTGCTGCCCACCAACCGGCCCCCTTCCCCCTTAAAGCGGAGTTTTAAAAAAAAATTTACTTTCGTTTTAAATCGGTAGTAAACCCGCTAATGTTTTTTTTTTTTCTTACCACCTGCAAAGAAAAAGGCATAATGAGCTAGTATGCACTGCATACTAGCTCATTATGAAATACTTACCTTAGAACGAGGCCCCGACATCTGGCCCGATCCACGCTGAGGGAGCTGACATGCTCCCTCTGCGTTTCTTCCGGGTATCGCGGCTCCGGCGCTGTGAGTGGAGGGAGATTTCATCCCGGCCGGTCGGCCACTGCCGGATTTTCAGCCGAGAATCCCCTTGTGCGCATGCGCTACTGCAGTCAGCGGCGCATACCGAGGAGAATATCTCCTAAACCGTACAGGTTTAGGATATATTTTTTTACCTACAGGTAAGCCTTATTATAGGCTTTCCTGTATAGTGATGGACGAACTTCCGACGGGACGTTTCGCGAACGCGAAACGCGAACGGACACAAACGTTCGCGAAAACGACCGTTCGCCGCGGGCTCCATTGACTTCAATGGGAGGCGAATTTCGCAAACCTTTAGGTCGAATTTGCGGCCACGGGGTAATTATTAGGGGGTAGCACGTAGTCCCACCACCTGGACAATAGCATAATACATGTATGAGGTGAATTTGGGATCGATAACTACAAGCATTTTTTTTTTATTTGGGAAATTGTTCTGACAATTCAGGACTATGGAGCTAATGAAGGCAATGGAGGAGAGGGAAGGTCAGGGACCAGGGTAGGCAAACAAGAGGGTGCAGGAGATACAGAGCACTGACAGCAGCACCGTAATACAGAGCACTGACATCAGCACCGTGACATACAGCGCTGACAGCAGCTCCGTGACATACAGCGCTGACAGCAGCTCCGTGACATACAGCGCTGACAGCAGCTCCGTGACATACAGCGCTGACAGCAGCTCCGTGACATACAGCGCTGACAGCAGCTCCGTGACATACAGCGCTGACAGCAGCACCGTGACATACAGCGCTGACAGCAGCTCCGTGACATACAGCGCTGACAGCAGCTCCGTGACATACAGCGCTGACAGCAGCTCCGTGACATACAGCACTGACAGCAGCTCCGTGACATACAGCGCTGACAGCAGCTCCGTGACATACAGCGCTGACAGCAGCACCGTGACATACAGCGCTGACAGCAGCTCCGTGACATACAGCGCTGACAGCAGCTCCGTGACATACAGCGCTGACAGCAGCTCCGTGACATACAGCGCTGACAGCAGCTCCGTGACATACAGCGCTGACAGCAGCTCCGTGACATACAGCGCTGACAGCAGCTCCGTGACATACAGCGCTGACAGCAGCTCCGTGACATACAGCGCTGACAGCAGCTCCGTGACATACAGCGCTGACAGCAGCTCCGTGACATACAGCGCTGACAGCAGCTCCGTGACATACAGCGCTGACAGCAGCACCGTAAGCAGCCCCAGGAGGAAGTCAGCACAGCACAGGGATGGTGTGATCCCCTCATAATAAGAACCCCCAGGAGGAAGTCAGCACAGCACAGGGATGGTGGGAGCCCCTCATAATAAGAACACCCAGGAGGAAGTCAGCACAGCACAGGGATGGTGGGAACCCCTCATAATAAGCAGCCCCAGTAGAAATATGACACCGCTCAACCTCTTCAAAGAGGAGGGTAGGGGCATATAGTACGGTGTGCTTTTTTGGGTCAGGGAAGTGAGCCAAATGAATTAAGAAGGTCTGTGTGCTTGATTCCAAAAATTGTTTATAGACATATACATGGTCTACTGATCACATGTGTTGAATTCCTCCGAGATCCATGCCTCATTCATTTTTAGAAATGTGAGGTAGTTAACACTGTGGTGAGCTAGGCGAGTACGCTTATCGGTCACAATCCCCCCTGCTGCGCTGAACGTCCTTTCGGACAGGACACTGGATGAGGGGCAAGCCAACAGTTCGATTGCAAATTGGGCAAGCTCTGGCCAGAGGTCAAGCCTGCCCACCCAGTAGTCTAGGGGTTCATCACTCCTCAGAGCGTCCACATCGGCCGTTAACCCAATGTAGTCGGACACCTGACGGTCTAGGCGTTCCCTGATGCTGGATCCGGATGACACCTGTCGATGGGTCGGCTGAAAGAATGACCTCATATCCGAAGTCACCAACACATCTTCAAACCGGCCTCTTCTTGCAGGCGCTGTTGGATTGGTACCCGCAAATCCTTCTCTGGGAGTGGGAATTGCTCCTCTGCCAGCGCACGCAAAAGCAGAATGCAGCATTTCTCGAAGCAAGGCCTGGAAGTGCTGCATTCTGACAGCCCTCTGCGACGGCGGTAACATTTCCGCCATTTTGTGTTTGTACCGGGGGTCTAAGTACGTTGCCACCCAGTACTGGTCCTTGACCCTCATGCTTTTTATACGGGGGTCCCTATTAAAACACTGGAGCATGAAGGCCCCCATTTGCACTAAAGTGGAAGCGGTGTGGTGGCCTGGCTCCTGCTCATCATCCAGGATAATGTCGTCCTCTTCATTCTCCTCTCCCCATCCTCGCACAACAGGGATCCCAGAAAGGTTTAAAGCATGCTCTTCTTGCTCCTGCTCATCCGCCCCGGCACCATCCTCCTCTGACTCCTCATCAGACTCCTGTTGTTGACTTGTCTCAGATAGAGTAGCCCCCCCTGGGAATTCATCCAGCATTGCGACTTCCTCATCTTCCCGCTCCTGCTCCTCCACAGCCTGATCAATGACACGACGCAATGCACGCTCCAGAAAGAAGGCATAAGGTACCATGTCACTGATGGCGCCATGGCTGCGACTGACCAGTTTGGTGATCTCCTCAAATGGCCGCAGAAGTCTGCATGTGTCGCGCATGAGCAGCCACTGGCGCGGTGAAAAAAAACCCAGCTCCCCAGAACCGTTTCTTTCGCAGAGTTCATACAGGTAGACGTTAACTGCACGTTTCTGCTGGAGCAGCCTATCAAGCATATAGAAGGTTGAGTTCCATCGCGTCGGGCAATCGCAAATAAGACGTCTGACCGGCAGATGGTGTCGCCGCTGAATGTCAGCAAGGCGAGCCATGGCCGTGTAAGATCTTCTGAAATGGGCCGAGATTTTCCTTGCCTGCCGCAAGATGTCCTGGACCCCAGGGTATTTGACAAGGAATCGCTGCACGACCAAGTTTAAGACGTGTGCCATGCACGGCACGTGCGTGATTTTGCCCTGTTTCAATGCGCTAAGCAGATTGGCACCGTTGTCACACACCACTTTACCAACTGTCAAATTGAGCGGTGTTAGCCACTCATCTGCCTGTGAACGCAAAGCTGAAAGGAGTGCCGGGCCAGTGTGGCTCTTTGCTTCCAGGCACAACAGACGCAGCACGGCATGGCAACGTCTCACCTGGCATGTGGAATAGGTTCTGGGGAGCTTGGGCGGTGCAGTGGAAGAGACGCTAGCAGCGGAAAAGGAGGAGGCAGCTGAGGAGGAGAGGGAGGAGGATGGAGTAGGAGGAGGAGAAGAAGAGTCAGGCCTGCATGCAATCCGTGGCGGTAAAACCAAATCTACACGGGTGCCACGGGTTACATGCTTGACGGCCGTCAGAAGGTTCACCCAGTGGGCAGTAAAACTGATATACCTTCCCTGCCCGTGTTTGCTAGACCACGTGTCTGTGGTCAGATGTATCTTGGCACCGACACTGTGTGCCAGAGATACATTCACTTGCCGCTGAACATGGCCATATAGCTCTGGGATGCCCTTCTCTGAGAAATACTTCCTTCCTGGGACCTTCCATTGTGGTGTTCCAATGGCCACAAATTTGCGAAAGGCCTCCGAGTCCACCAGTTTATATGGCAGTAGTTGGCGGGCTATGAGTTCTGACAAGCCAGCCGCCAACCGTTGGGCAAGAGGGTTATCCGGCGTCATCATTTTTTTACGCTCAAACATTAGGCCCACGGAAGCCTGCCTTTTTGCAGAAAAATGTGAGCTTGGCGTGATGGAAGGTGGAGTGGAGGACAATTGTGAGGAGAGAGGAGAAGGAGAAGTAGAAGACGAGGCTGGACGGTGAGAGCCTGCAGTGTGGCTTTGTGTGTTCCGTTGCTCCCACTGGGCTCGGTGATGGCTGCTCATGTGCCTTCTTAAGGCGGTCGTCCCTAGGTGAGTATTGGGCTTACCGCGACTAACGCGTTGACTGCAAAGATTGCAGATGGCAACGCTATTGTCAGCAGCGGACACGTTAAAAAAAGCCCACACTGCGGAGCCATGTGCCGGTGTCCTGGGAGCGCCAGATGTGACCGTACATGGTCGATGACTCGCTCCTGATACATTTGCAGTCTGCTTTGTCCCTGCTGTGCAATGTAAGTCATTGCTGCTTCTCCTCCCTATCTGCTGGTCCATATCTCCCTCTGAACTCCCCTCCTCTTCCTCTCTTGTGGGCACCCACGTGACATCACTAGACACGTCATCATCAACGTCACCTTCCCCACCGCTATAAGTAGAGTAGGCAGCAACACCGGGGACCAACCTCCTCCTTGGGCTGATCTGGGTACTGGCGTCAGACTGCTGAGTAGCGCTTGTTGCTACCTCCTCTTCCTGATCCAATACCAAGAGTGGCTGCGCATCAGAAATGTCCTCTTGATATGGATCGGAAAATAATTCCAGTGACTCAAGCGGAAGGTATGTGGTGGTGGTGGTGGTGGTCGTGTTGTTGGTGGTAGTGTCTTTGGGGGTGCACATAGCAGAGAGTGAAGAAGAGGGTGCAGATCGAGAGGATGAGGAGGGTGCAGAAGAGTAAGGCTGAGCGAGCCACTCAACCAAGTCTGGTGCATCCTTTAAAGTAATTGAACGCACCTTCTGCAACTTCCCACTTTGGCTCAAGCCTGTTGCTCCTGCCCTACCCCTACCACCCCTGCGGAAGGGCCTGCCTCTTCCTCTGCATGTCATTTTTTAAATGACCCTGTGACAAAACTCTTAGTCCCTATACCGCTGAAGGACTGCTGCAGTATAGGTGAGCGGTCAGCAGTGGTGCACGTCAACCCTATCTATTGTGGACCTATAGCGGTCCTTACAGAACAGCAGACTGTACCGCACTCAAGCCTATGTACCGTAGCACCCTATACCAAGTTACCAGTCCTTATAAGAACTTTTGTGGACCAAGCAGGTTGTGTATTAGTGTTTAGCAGACTGTACGTCAGTCCCTATACCGCTGAAGGACTGCTGCAGTATAGGGCAGCGGTCAGCAGTGGTGCACGTCAACCCTATCTATTGTGGACCGATAGCGGTCCTTACAGAACAGCAGACTGTACCGCACTCAAGCCTATGTACCGTAGCACCCTATACCAAGTTACCAGTCCTTATAAGAACTTTTGTGGAACAAGCAGGTTGTGTGTTAGTGATTAGCAGACTGTACGTCAGTCCCTATACCGCTGAAGGACTGCTGCAGTATAGGTGAGCGGTCAGCAGTGGTGCACGTCAACCCTATCTATTGTGGACCGATAGCGGTCCTTACAGAACAGCAGACTGTACCGCACTCAAGCCTATGTACCGTAGCACCCTATACCAAGTTACCAGTCCTTATAAGAACTTTTGTGGACCAAGCAGGTTGTGTATTAGTGTTTAGCAGACTGTACGTCAGTCCCTATACCGCTGAAGGACTGCTGCAGTATAGGGCAGCGGTCAGCAGTGGTGCACGTCAACCCTATCTATTGTGGACCGATAGCGGTCCTTACAGAACAGCAGACTGTACCGCACTCAAGCCTATGTACCGTAGCACCCTATACCAAGTTACCAGTCCTTATAAGAACTTTTGTGGACCAAGCAGGTTGTGTATTAGTGTTTAGCAGACTGTACGTCAGTCCCTATACCGCTGAAGGACTGCTGCAGTATAGGGCAGCGGTCAGCAGTGGTGCACGTCAACCCTATCTATTGTGGACCGATAGCGGTCCTTACAGAACAGCAGACTGTACCGCACTCAAGCCTATGTACCGTAGCACCCTATACCAAGTTACCAGTCCTTATAAGAACTTTTGTGGACCAAGCAGGTTGTGTATTAGTGTTTAGCAGACTGTACGTCAGTCCCTATACCGCTGAAGGACTGCTGCAGTATAGGGCAGCGGTCAGCAGTGGTGCACGTCAACCCTATCTATTGTGGACCGATAGCGGTCCTTACAGAACAGCAGACTGTACCGCACTCAAGCCTATGTACCGTAGCACCCTATACCAAGTTACCAGTCCTTATAAGAACTTTTGTGGAACAAGCAGGTTGTGTGTTAGTGATTAGCAGACTGTACGTCAGTCCCTATACCAATGAAGGACTGCTGCAGTATAGGGCAGCGGTCAGCAGTAGTGCACGGCAACCCTATGTATTGTGGACCGATAGCGGTCCTTACAGAACAGCAGACTGTAACGCACTCAGGCCTATGTACCGTAGCACCCTATACCAAGTTACCAGTCCTTATAAGAACTTTTGTGGACCAAGCAGGTTGTGTGTTAGTGATTAGCAGACTGTACGTCAGTCCCTATACCAATGAAGGACTGCTGCAGTATAGGGCAGCGGTCAGCAGTAGTGCACGGCAACCCTATGTATTGTGGACCGATAGCGGTCCTTACAGAACAGCAGACTGTAACGCACTCAGGCCTATGTACCGTAGCACCCTATACCAAGTTACCAGTCCTTATAAGAACTTTTGTGGACCAAGCAGGTTGTGTGTTAGTGATTAGCAGACTGTACGTCAGTCCCTATACCAATGAAGGACTGCTGCAGTATAGGGCAGCGGTCAGCAGTAGTGCACGGCAACCCTATGTATTGTGGACCGATAGCGGTCCTTACAGAACAGCAGACTGTACTGCACTCAGGCCTATGTACCGTAGCACCCTATACCAAGTTACCAGTCCTTATAAGAACTTTTGTGGACCAAGCAGGTTGTGTATTAGTGTTTAGCAGACTGTGCGTCAGTCCCTATACCGCTGAAGGACTGCTGCAGTATAGGGCAGCGGTCAGCAGTAGTGCACGGCAACCCTATGTATTGTGGACCGATAGCGGTCCTTACAGAACAGCAGACTGTAACGCACTCAGGCCTATGTACCGTAGCACCCTATACCAAGTTACCAGTCCTTATAAGAACTTTTGTGGACCAAGCAGGTTGTGTGTTAGTGATTAGCAGACTGTACGTCAGTCCCTATACCAATGAAGGACTGCTGCAGTATAGGGCAGCGGTCAGCAGTAGTGCACGGCAACCCTATGTATTGTGGACCGATAGCGGTCCTTACAGAACAGCAGACTGTAACGCACTCAGGCCTATGTACCGTAGCACCCTATACCAAGTTACCAGTCCTTATAAAAACTTTTGTGGACCAAGCAGGTTGTGTGTTAGTGTTTAGCAGACTGTGCGTCAGTCCCTATACCGCTGAAGGACTGCTGCAGTATAGGGCAGCGGTCAGCAGTAGTGCACGGCAACCCTATGTATTGTGGACCGATAGCGGTCCTTACAGAACAGCAGACTGTAACGCACTCAGGCCTATGTACCGTAGCACCCTATACCAAGTTACCAGTCCTTATAAGAACTTTTGTGGACCAAGCAGGTTGTGTGTTAGTGATTAGCAGACTGTACGTCAGTCCCTATACCAATGAAGGACTGCTGCAGTATAGGGCAGCGGTCAGCAGTAGTGCACGGCAACCCTATGTATTGTGGACCGATAGCGGTCCTTACAGAACAGCAGACTGTAACGCACTCAGGCCTATGTACCGTAGCACCCTATACCAAGTTACCAGTCCTTATAAGAACTTTTGTGGACCAAGCAGGTTGTGTGTTAGTGATTAGCAGACTGTACGTCAGTCCCTATACCAATGAAGGACTGCTGCAGTATAGGGCAGCGGTCAGCAGTAGTGCACGGCAACCCTATGTATTGTGGACCGATAGCGGTCCTTACAGAACAGCAGACTGTAACGCACTCAGGCCTATGTACCGTAGCACCCTATACCAAGTTACCAGTCCTTATAAGAACTTTTGTGGACCAAGCAGGTTGTGTGTTAGTGATTAGCAGACTGTACGTCAGTCCCTATACCAATGAAGGACTGCTGCAGTATAGGGCAGCGGTCAGCAGTAGTGCACGGCAACCCTATGTATTGTGGACCGATAGCGGTCCTTACAGAACAGCAGACTGTACTGCACTCAGGCCTATGTACCGTAGCACCCTATACCAAGTTACCAGTCCTTATAAAAACTTTTGTGGACCAAGCAGGTTGTGTGTTAGTGTTTAGCAGACTGTGCGTCAGTCCCTATACCGCTGAAGGACTGCTGCAGTATAGGGCAGCGGTCAGCAGTAGTGCACGGCAACCCTATGTATTGTGGACCGATAGCGGTCCTTACAGAACAGCAGACTGTAACGCACTCAGGCCTATGTACCGTAGCACCCTATACCAAGTTACCAGTCCTTATAAGAACTTTTGTGGACCAAGCAGGTTGTGTGTTAGTGATTAGCAGACTGTACGTCAGTCCCTATACCAATGAAGGACTGCTGCAGTATAGGGCAGCGGTCAGCAGTAGTGCACGGCAACCCTATGTATTGTGGACCGATAGCGGTCCTTACAGAACAGCAGACTGTACTGCACTCAGGCCTATGTACCGTAGCACCCTATACCAAGTTACCAGTCCTTATAAGAACTTTTGTGGACCAAGCAGGTTGTGTGTTAGTGATTAGCAGACTGTACGTCAGTCCCTATACCAATGAAGGACTGCTGCAGTATAGGGCAGCGGTCAGCAGTAGTGCACGGCAACCCTATGTATTGTGGACCGATAGCGGTCCTTACAGAACAGCAGACTGTACTGCACTCAGGCCTATGTACCGTAGCACCCTATACCAAGTTACCAGTCCTTATAAGAACTTTTGTGGACCAAGCAGGTTGTGTATTAGTGTTTAGCAGACTGTGCGTCAGTCCCTATACCGCTGAAGGACTGCTGCAGTATAGGGCAGCGGTCAGCAGTAGTGCACGGCAACCCTATGTATTGTGGACCGATAGCGGTCCTTACAGAACAGCAGACTGTACCGCACCCAAGCCTATGTACCGTAGCACCCTAGACAGACCAAGTTACCAGTCCTGATAAAGAGCTTTGTGGAACAAGTGAGTTGTGAATGATTAGCAGACTGCAGCAGAAGGGCAGCAGTCAAGTATAATATTCTTTCTATATTTGGAAGAAAGAATATTATACGTGTACAAGCCTATTACCGTACCACTGATACCAGTCCTGAAAAGAACCTTTGTGGAACTAATAGTAACAGCAAGTCTTTAAAATTATCCTCACTGCCTGACACACTGCTTCCTGCCTGTCCCTATACAAATTGGCAAAAAAGAGTAGGCTGGAACGATTAGCTGGAACAGCTCTTTTGTGGACCTGATAGTAACAGCTAATGATGATGATGATGATGATGATGAAGAAAGACTAATCTGGCTGAGCTGTCCCTAAAATAGCAGCATACAGCGCTCTGTCCCTTTATCTAAACTGACAAAAGAAACTCAGGCTGCTGACCTAACACCTATACCAGTCCTGAAAAGAACTTTTGTGTACCAAATAGCTAGCGTTTTCTCTGTCCCTACTCCACACAGGATCCTTTCCCTACAGTGACAGAAGAAAGAATGTAAAATGGCCACCGGATCGGGTGTATTTATAGGTTAGGGGGAATGTCCAAGTGTCCATGAGCTGTCATGTCTCAATTGGTTGTCCTGTAACACATGATAAACGTGTCACGAAAGGTTAAAGTTCTTGTATACATTAAACACGTAAGTCCGCCGGGGCGAACGACGGAAAAAGGCGTTCGAACCCGCGGACGGCGAAAGTCGGAAATTCGCCGCGAAACGACCGCCGGGCGAACCGTTCGGCCATCACTATTCCTGTAGGTAAAAGTAAAAAAAAAAGGAGTATAGGAATATACAACCACCTTAAGTATTTGTTACTCCCTGAAATGCCACATTTGGCATGCCATTTTTTTTTGGGGGGGGGGGGGGGGGGGAGTGGGACAGGTGATTGTCTGTTTATTAAAAGTCAGCAGCTACACTTTTTGTAGCTGCTGACTTTTAAATGGGTGAAACTCTGCTTTAAGCTGCAATAGGCAGTGGAAGGTGGGGTTTACATGGCTCGGAGGCAATGCTTCACTTACACAACATGTAGCAATCGACAGGCAGCAAGCCGCACACTGAAACAAGAGGGAAATCGCTGTGTTCGTGGTGCCCTGTTGGCAAAAATGGGTTTAAAATAGGCGGTGAGTAGGAGTCACTTCCTCATCGCCTGTCAGCAGGCTCTGAAGCATGATGCGAATGTGGATCGGGCTTCAGATGAAAGGGAGATTTAGGCGCATGTCTAAATCTGCTCAGATCACCAAATAAAAATAAAGGAAAGGAAATCTAACTAACTAATGCAGCCACTACATCTAAAGTCCCATACACACTATCAGTTTTTCCTTCAGATTTACCAAAACCATATAATATGAGGTCAAACCTTAGGAGTTTCAATTTGTATGCAATCAGGCAGGCCCTTGCACTACATGGTTTTGGTAAACCTGAAGGAAAAAATCAGCAGAAAAACTGATAGTGTGTATGGGGCGTAAGAAATGATAAGCTGCAATATAATACATGTTTGCTTTTGGGTTTAATACCACTTTAAGGTATAGGGAAATATATGTATGTATGCATATAATTGCATGTCATGACTCTAATATATGCAGACAACTTAGTTAGATTTTCTCTTTTTAAAGGTCCAAAGAGTGAAATAATCTCTCTGGCCATGTCACGTTAAGAATTTCAATTCTTTTTATGATCTGCTTCATCGCTTCATCTATCCACTTGCTCAATAATGTAATGTAATTTTCTGTGCAGACTTATATCCCAGCATTCCTGACACCTTAGAAAAGGGTCATTAGTCCAGCCAAGCTGATGTCCCATTGCTACTGACTTCAGCATTTTACGACTCTATTCTTAGCAAGATTGTTTTATGGATTTTCCTCTGGATTTGGCACGTTTTCCTAAAGTTGCTTATGGTGAACAAAAGTGGACTGCAAGAGTTCTATACTGAAGTTCCTCATGTATGAACCATTAGTAAGAACTTATAGATGTTGGTTCAAAGCTATTTGCTTTCAGCGCCAATACAATCAGCACCATATACACACGTACAGGGTTTATATATTATTATTATTATACATGGTTTATATAGCGCCAACAGTTTGCACAGCTCTTTACAACATGGGGCAGAGAGTACAGTTAAAATAAAATTCAATACAGGAGGGATGAGAGGACCCTAATCGTTAGAGATTACAAGGGAGGGTCAAGTGGAACAAAAGGTAATAACTGTGGGGGATGATCAGATGGTGAAAATGAAAATACAGTTGTTAGGTGTGGGTAGGGTAGGCTTCTCAGAAGAGAAGGGTTTTAAGAGATTGTCTAAAAGCTAATAGAGCAGGAGATAATTGGACAGATTGGTATAAGGAGTTCCATAGGATTGGAGAGGCTCTGGAAAAGTCCTGGAGGAGAGCATGGGAGGAGGGGATGAGGGAGCTAGAGAGCAAGAGGTCTTGAGACGAATGAAGAGAACGATTAGGTTGCTATTTTGAGACTAGGTCAGTGATGTAGCTGGGGGCAGAGTTGAGGATTACTTTGTAAGTAGTTGTTAGTATTTTGAATTTAATTTGTTGGGTGAGCGGAAGCCAGTGGAGGGATTGAAAGGAGTAGTAGACACAGAGCGATTGGTAAGGTGGATGAGTCTGGCAGCAGCATTCATGATGGATTGAAAGGGGGATAGACTATGTAGAGGTAAGCCAATGAGGAGGGAGTTGCAGTAGTCGAGGTAAGAGATGACCAGAGAGGGAATTAAGAGCTTTGTTGTGTCATTGGTTAGAAAGCTACATATTTTGGAAATATTGCGGAGGTTGAGGCGGCAAGATTTGGACAGTGATTGGACGTGGGGCTTAAAGGAGAGTTCAGAGTCCAGGATTTCACCTAGGACCTTGGCATGCGGGGATGAGCTTATAGTTGTGCCATTGACTGACAGAGAAATCAGGAGAAGAGGCACAAAGGGGTGGAAAAATTATAAATTCAGTTTTGGATAGATTAAGATTGAGTAAGTGGTGTGACATTCAGACTGATTTATCTGATAGTAAATTAGTGATACATGACGAGACTGAAGGAGTGAGCTGAGGGGTAGAGAAATAGATTTGAGTGTCATCAGCATAAAGATGGTATTGGAACCCATGGGAGGCTGACTCAGGGAGGAGGTGTAGATTGAAAATAGGAAAGGTCCAAGAACAGACCCCAACAGAGAAAGGAAGAGCAGAGGAGGAAGTGGGAATGTAAGTAACACTAAAGGTGTGGTTGGATAAGTGGGAAGAGTACAGTCATGAAGTCATGGTCAACAGTATCAAAGGCAGCAGAGAGGTCCAGGAGTATTTTGTGAGAGGTTTAGATTTGAGGTTTGTGCCAAGAATTATGCCGCGTACACACGATCGGACTTTGACGGACTTGGTCCGGCGGACAATCCAACGGACTTTGCAGCTGAGATCCACCGGACTTTCAAACGAACGGACTTGGCCACACACGATCACTCCAAAAGTCAGACGGCTTTGAACGTGATGATGTAGAATAAGGAAGTTCATAGCCAGTAGCCAATAGCTACCCTAGCGTTGGTTTTAGTCCATCGGACTAGCACACAGACAACCGGATTTTTCAACCGGATTCGAGTCCGTCGGAAAGATTTGAAGCAAGTTTTATTTCTAGGTCTGCTGGACTTTTGGGAAGAAAAAGTCTGCTGGAGTTGTCCATTTACAGTATATGATATTTCTAACACATAGCCAAAATTACACCCCGAAATACATTCTGCTACTCCTCCT
Source organism: Lithobates pipiens (assembly GCF_037356315.1). NCBI lineage: Eukaryota > Metazoa > Chordata > Amphibia > Anura > Ranidae > Lithobates > Lithobates pipiens. Next base: position 264,890,071 of record NW_027507784.1, on the reverse strand, counting down.
GAGTATAGCGATACCCCATGTGTGAGACTTTTACAGAGCCTGGCCACATACAGAGGCCCAAAATGCAGGGAGCACCATCAGATGTTCTAGGGACATAAATTTCAAATCTAATTTGACTATCTATTACACTTTTGTGAGGCACTTTAGTGGCACGAATGAGCACTGATGTGGCACGAATCAGTACTGATGTGGCACAGGTGAGCACTCATGTGGCATGGATGTGGCACGGATAATCACTGATGTGGCATAATTGTGGCACGGATGACCACTGATGTGGTACGGATGAGGCATGGATGGGGATGGATAAGCCATGGATGGGGATGGATGAGCAAGAATGAACCATAAATGAACCATGGATATGGATGGATGAGGCATGCATGAGCATGAATTAGCCATGGATGGGGATGGATGAGCCATGGATGAGGATGGATGAGCTATGAATGGGCACAGGTCAGAGCTGTGGGCACTTCAGATCCAGCCCACAAGCGCTGCTGCTCACTCTTCTCCTCACGCGCTGTACCGATCGATGTGAGGAGAGGGGAGGAGCTGTACCAGACATGCTCCGGTTTGTTGACTTGCTCCATCATTGGACGGAGCTATTATCTGGTAAAGGGCCATTGTCATTGGCCCTTTACCCTGATGCGTGATGTGCCGGGTGTACCCGGGGGACACGTGGGACATCATATGACGCCCTCCCAGAGTTATCCGACCGCGCTGTACCCGTCATTCAACTATGTCCCGGTCGGTAAGTGGTTAAAACTGCTCCTTTTTACTAGTTTACTCCACCAGCTATAATAAGGGGGGCCACTCACCAGATAGCTTTGGGCCATCAGGACCCTCACAGCTTATATAGAATTTCTTTATGTTGGTATGGGCTCACCATACATCCAGTGTCACCAGCAGAAATGTCCCAAAATGAGAAAATAACGAATGATCGTGCAATACCTTTATTTAAAAAAATGTATTCCCATAAACACAAGTCAGTAAACTCACATTTCCTTGTATCAGGCGATTTACAGTAGGTGCCGCTTTTTGTGACTTCCTATACTGTTTCTGGTCATGTCCAGTAATTCAAGAGTTTTGGACAGAGGTGGGCTCTTTCATCTTCTCAGCAATAGGTCTCCCAAATATTGTTTGCCCCAAGAACTGCCTTCTGGGCATCTTTGGTGACTTACACATACCATCATATGCTAAGAGACTACTCTGCATTCTGTATTTATATGTTAAAAAACTATCTTGCTGTCTTGGAAGGGAACACAGACCCCTCTGAAATCCCTCTGGTTAAAGTTACTTGCAACCGCCGTACGCAGATGTACGTCCCTACTTTGGGGACGGATATCATTGTTATGGCAGCAGCTAGCTCCTCGTATTCGGCTGGTGGTCGGCTACAAGATAAAAGTAGTCTCTGCAGAGGATTCGCCACAAGATCACTTTTATTGGTGAAGGGAGGGGGGGGGTGTGATTCGGTGCCCTCCGCCACTTACTGGAGCTTGTCAGCATCGGTGGAGGTGATCATGTCTGTCCCCTGGGCTGACATGGAGACGAGTGAGGGAAAGATGGCCCCCATCTGTTTGAATGACACTGCAGGGCGGAAGCGACATCAAACCGTCACTTCCGCCCATAGCTCTTAAAGGGACAATTTATTTTGTTTATTTTTTAAATGACAATTTATTTTTTTCTTATTGCATTTTAGTGTAAATATGAGATCTGAGGTCTTTTTGACCCCAGATTTCATATTTAAGAGGTCCTGTCATGCTTTTTTTCTATTACAAGGGATGTTTACATTCCTTGTAATAGGAATAAAAGTGACATTTATTTTTAAAACAGTGTAAAATTAAAAGTATAAGGTAAAATAAATAAGAAAGAAAAAAAATTATTTAAATGTGCCCTGTCCCGCTGAGCTCGCATACAGAAGCGAACACATACGTGAGTAATGCCGGCATGTGAAAACAGTGTTCAAATCACACATATGAGCTATCGCCATAATCTGTAGAGTGAGAGCAATAATTCTAGCCCTAGACCTCCTCTGTAACGCAAAACATGCAACCGGTAGAATTTTTGAAATGTCGCCTATGGAGATTTTTAAGGGTAAAAGTTTGTCGCCGTTCCACGAGCGGGTGCAATTTTGAAGCGCAACATGTTGGGTATCAATTTACTTGGCATAATATTATCTTTCACAATATAAACAAAATTGGGCAAACTTTATTGTTTTTTTATTATTTAATTTAAAAAAAAAGTTGATTTAAAAAAAAAAAGTGTGCTTGTAAGACCGCTGCGCAAATACGGTGTGACAGAAAGTATTGCAACGACCGCCATTTTATTCTCTAGGATGTTAGAAATTTTTTTTACAATGTTTGGGGGTTCTAAGTAATTTCCGAGCAAAAAAAAATGTTTTTACCTTGTAAACACCACATCTAAAAAAAGAGGCCCAGTCTTAAAGTGGTTAATTAATGATTGTTTATCACTGTATAAACTTACATTTGAACTCCAGAAAAGGAATAAGACATTCCACAAAATCTGGGGTAGATGGATAGCTAGTCCTCTGACCCTTGACCCAGAGTGAATACATTTAATGTTAATTCTTGGTCGTGCCACGTATATCCATGTGCTGATCTCTCCACTGTTGACCTATGAAGTTCACGCTGCTAATATGATCGACTCCTGTACTTATACAATTCATAATCACATGTGATAGTGTATTGCTATTTGTTGATTGACTGAAAGAGTGTACTGCCTGTCAATGTATACCAATGAACAACCAAAGTTTTTTGTTTTTGTATGTTGGTTTGTCTTTAAAACCCAATAAAAACATATTTAAAAAAAATAAAAAATAAAAATTACCTTTCTTTTTCAATTTTCAGCCGCTGTAATTTCTGTAAAATGCAACGCAAGGTGGCTACCTGCATGTGTACAGAATGCCCCCCAGAAACATAATTTCCTGCTTGTGTGATTGGCTCGCTGATTTTCCCAGAAGTCCTCACTAAGATACAAGTCAGATTTCAGGCATCCCCTGCAACAAAATGTTAAATTTTTGGTGAGATACTCCCAATAGGAAATTACATCTAAATTGCAGGGCCCACAATTTGAATGAAACTACTCCCATTAGATTCACTTACCACATGGACACAAACAAACACACAGGGATTTCTTCAGAATAACAAAAGGTAGGACTCTGCAACAAAGTTTGTTAAAATCCTTGTAATGTACATAGATTTTATTTCAGGCTTCCCAGCTTAGAAGTAAGATGCGGTCTTATTGACCCCATATCTCACTGTAAAGAGGACCTGTCATGCCATATTCCTATTACAAGGGATGTTTACATTCCTTGTAATAGGAATAAAAGTGATCAAAAAAAATTTTTGGGGGGAAAAAAGTGTCAAACTAAAATAAATAAAGTAAATTGAACAATAAAATTTTTTTTTTTTTTAAAGCGCCCCTAATACATAAGTCCCGCCCACATATGAAAACGGTGTTCAAACCACACATGTGAGGTATCGCTGCGAACGTTAGAGCGAGAGCAATAATTCTAGCTCTAGACCTCCTCTGTAACTCAAAACATAACCAGTAAAAAAAATTTAAAGCGTCGCCTATGGGGATTTTTAAGTAGCGACGTTTGGCGCCATTCCACGAGCATGTGCAATTTTGAAGAGTGACATGTTAGGTATCTATTTACTCAGCGTAACTTCATCTTTCACATTATGCAAAAATTGGGTTAATTTTACTGTGTTTTTTTTTTTTTAAGCACAAAACTGTTTTTTTTTTCAAAAAAAAGCATTTGAAAAACTGCTGCGCAAATACCGTGCGAGATAAAAAGTTGCAACGACCACCATTGTATTCTCCAGGGTGTTTGCTAAAAAAACATATATAATGTTTTGGGGTTCTACGTAATTTTCTAGCAAATAAATGATGATTTTTACATGTAGGAGAGAAATGTCAGAATTGTCCTGGGTGCTCCAGAACGCCTGATGGCGCTCCCTGCATGTTGGGCCTCTGTATGTGGCCACACTGTGTAAAAGTCTCACACATGTGGTATTGCCGTACTCGGGAGTAATAGCAGAATGTGTTTTGGGGTGTAATTTGTGGTATGCATATGCTGTGTGTGAGAAATAATCTGATAATATGACAATTTTGTGAAAAAAAAAAAGTAAAAAAATCTTGATTTTGCAAAGAATTGTGGGAAAAAATGACAACTTCAAAAAACTCATCATGCCTCTTACTAAATACATTGGAATGTCTTCTTTCCAAAAAGGGGTAATTTGGGGGGTATTTGTAATTTTATGGCATGTTAGGGTCTCAAGAATTGAAATAGGCCGTCAGTACTTCAGGTGTGATCAATTTTCAGATATTGGCACCATAGCTTGTGGACTCTATAACTTTCACAAAGACCAAATAATATCCACCAATTTGTACTTATTTTTACCAAAGATATGTAGTAGTATAAATTTTGGCCAAAATTTATGAAGAAAAAATTACTAATCTGCTAAATTTTATAACAGAAACAAAGAAAAATTCATTTTTTTACAGAATTTTCGGTCTTTTTTCTTTTATAGCACAAAAAATAAAAAAACGAGCGGTGATTAAATACCACCAAAAGAAAGCTCAATTTGTGTGAAAAAAAGGACAAAAATTTCATATAGGTCCAGTGTTGCATGACTGAGTAATTGTCATTCAAAATGTGAGAGCACTGAAAGCTGAAAATTGGTCTGGTTATTAAGGGTGTTTAAGTGCCCAGTGGTCAAGTGGTTAAAGTTCAGGATTTAAAGCTGACCTTCACCCTCTCTAAATACTTAAAAAAGTTTTCCCAAAAATAACTTTTCCTCCCTGCACCTCCGGCTTTTCACATCTCAGGAGGCTTTGGAGCAATCTCAAGTACACTGCGCACAAGCAACTGTGCATCATCAGGGGGCCGGATGCAAGAACTCAGAAGAACTCAGAAGAACCCTGATGACACTGGTATAGAAAAGGGGTGTCGAACCTGCTCATGCGGTTCAGGATCGCTATGTATGAGGCCCAACACAAAATTGTAAACTTACTTAAAAATGTTGATGTTTTGTAAAAATGCGTTTATACTCAGCGAATACATGCAGATGAAGAAAAATGTTATAGTGTCTCTTTACTGGACTTTTGTAAGTTTTATCTCCCAAAGAAAAATATCCCTCTTTTCACAATCATGCCTTATTCATGTCATCATTTTTTGGCAGCACCTATATTTGTGAGCAACTGTTTTCAATATTGAAGGGCATAATTAGAACCAAAATATCTGATGGGCACCATAAGAATTCATTGAGAACTGCTGCTCTATTCATCGAAACCAGAAATTGATGCGTTAATTTATCAAAAAACAGTGTCAAATATCCAGGGAATTTTTTCTCAGGGAATAGGTGCAGGAACTCCCTCTTGAGTTACCCCTTGTCTCCACCCACTACCCACCTCCGAATATTAGCAGGTTATTGAATCATGTGCTTGGAAGCTTGTTGTGTGCAGAGAATACTTTACTTTCATGGAGGATTAGCAATGCATGTCTTACAGGAAACAGGACAATACATGTACATGTACTGAGAAACGATAACACTTCCTCTAAATATAGTACCATAGATACACACTACAGTGCCACCTGCTGTATAGATAGGTATAATGCAATATACATTATCAGTTTATATAAGCGACATTACATTACATGTTGTTGTTCTTCCAATACCCCTTCTCAACAGCATGTTCTTTGTCAAATTACATTCAGCTTCTTCTGAATATAATGATGACGTTGCTTCATCAAAAGTTTGGTGAGTGTATTAGCAGTATTGAATGTCGATAATACCTTGCTCTTGATTGTCCCTCAGTAGGTGATACTTGAAATTGATGTGTTTGGTCCTAGGATTGACTCTGTTTGCATAAGCTTTATACAACCCTGGTTGTCTTCAAAAATTGGAATTGGTTTTGATGTGTCCACAAAAAGTTGACGAATCCATATTGCTTCTTGACATGCATGTTCTACTGCAATGTACTCTGCTTCAGTTGAAGATAGAGCGACAGTTGCTTGCTTTCGACTAGACCTACTTATAGTTCCTTCCCCATACTGGAAGATGAATCCATTTGTGGATTTGTGGTCTGTGCAGTAACCGGCCTAATCAGCATCCACATATCCAACCAGTTTTGGATGTGATGTTGCTGGTAACCGTAACTTCATCTGAATTGTTCCATTGATGTATTGCATCACTCTTTTTACTGCATTCCAGTCATGCTGACAGGGAGCTGAGGCTTTCCTGCATAGTATGCCCACTGCTGCAGCTATGTCTGGTCTTGTCACAGTGGCAACATATAGCAGCTTACCGATTGCTCTGCGATACATGTCATTATTGGGTAGCAAGTTTTCTGCTTCATTGCTCTTTTGATAGCCTGGGCCCATAACCTATTAGCAGGTTATTGAAACAAGAAGCTTGTATGCAGAGAATACTTTACTTTCATGGAGGATTAGCAATGCATGTCTTACAGGAAACAGGACAATACATGTACATGTACTGAGAAACGATAACACTTCCTCTAAATATAGTACCATAGATACACACTACAGTGCCACCTGCTGTATAGATAGGTATAATGCAATATACATTATCAGTTTATATAAGCGACATTACATTACATGTTGTTGTTCTTCCAATACCCCTTCTCAACAGCATGTTCTTTGTCAAATTACATTCAGCTTCTTCTGAATATAATGATGACGTTGCTTCATCAAAAGTTTGGTGAGTGTATTAGCAGTATTGAATGTCGATAATACCTTGCTCTTGATTGTCCCTCAGTAGGTGATACTTGAAATTGATGTGTTTGGTCCTAGGATTGACTCTGTTTGCATAAGCTTTATACAACCCTGGTTGTCTTCAAAAATTGGAATTGGTTTTGATGTGTCCACAAAAAGTTGACGAATCCATATTGCTTCTTGACATGCATGTTCTACTGCAATGTACTCTGCTTCAGTTGAAGATAGAGCGACAGTTGCTTGCTTTCGACTAGACCTACTTATAGTTCCTTCCCCATACTGGAAGATGAATCCATTTGTGGATTTGTGGTCTGTGCAGTAACCGGCCTAATCAGCATCCACATATCCAACCAGTTTTGGATGTGATGTTGCTGGTAACCGTAACTTCATCTGAATTGTTCCATTGATGTATTGCATCACTCTTTTTACTGCATTCCAGTCATGCTGACAGGGAGCTGAGGCTTTCCTGCATAGTATGCCCACTGCTGCAGCTATGTCTGGTCTTGTCACAGTGGCAACATATAGCAGCTTACCGATTGCTCTGCGATACATGTCATTATTGGGTAGCAAGTTTTCTGCTTCATTGCTCTTTTGATAGCCTGGGCCCATAACCTATTAGCAGGTTATTGAAACAAGAAGCTTGTATGCAGAGAATACTTTACTTTCATGGAGGATTAGCAATGCATGTCTTACAGGAAACAGAACAATACAAGTACATGCACTGAGAAACGATAACACTTCCTCTAAATGCATTACCATAGATACACATTACAGTGCCACCTGCTGGATAGATGCATATATATATTGTCAGTTTATATAAGCGACTTTACATTACATGTTGTTTGTTCCACCCCCTATCCACCTCCCAGTATCACCTCTTTAAAGAATACAAAATCAAGTATCATCTTGTGGTGCTTTGTATTGAATTTGTTGTTAATGATTACAAGAAAAGCAGTAAAATAGATCCCCTGTAGCCAACAAAAATAACCCTCCCCCAACAACAATAGCCCCCCCCCCAACAACAATACCCCCCGGCAACAATAGATTCCCCAGCAATAATAGACCCCCGGCAACAGCAGATCCAACTCAGCAAAAAGATACTCCCCCCCCCCCCCCCCCCCGCAACAATAGATCCAACCCACCAAAAATACACTTTTGTATTTGTCCGCCAGCAGCAATAGATCCACCCCAGTAACAATAGACCTGCAACAAAAAAAACCCAGCAACAATAGGCCCACAAGATGATTTGTCCACCAACAACAATAGATCATCGAATAGCCGGCAATATTAGACCCCCCCCCCCTCCCCCCAGTGTAGCCAGCAACAACAGACCTCTCCTTCAACTGTAGATTTCTATTAGAAAAAAATGAGGACCCCCCCCCCCTCCAGTAATGACCCCCCAAGACACTTGTTTACATATTTGGTGTAATCTCTTTATACCCGTTTTTCACGTTTGATGTCATTATTTTTGTGTTTTCACAATGTTGAGTTTTTTAGCGCTGCTTATATTTATCACGATTACGATTCTTGCGTCTAATGTCACAGATTGCTTAAAGCGGTTCGTCACCCTAAAGGGGAAGTTCCGCTATTCTGATCCCTCCCCCCCTCCGGTGCCACAATCGGCACCTTTCAGGGGGGAGGGGGGTGCAGTTACCTGGATAATCCAGGTAACTGCACCCACTTCTGGCCAGACCGCCGCAGACCCCCGCAGACGCCCTGCCCAACCCCCACCCCCCCCCCCCCCCCGTTGTGTTCTGGGAAACACACAGTTCCCAGAGACACAGCGGGGGACCATAAGAGACGCGCAGCGCAACTCGCCCATGCACAGTAGGGAACCGGGCAGTGAAGCTGTAATGCTTCACTTCCCGATTCCCTGATAGAGGATGGCGGCGGGGGCAGCAGCGAGACGAGCGATCGCTCGTCATCTGCCACCGACATCGCTGGACCCTGGGACAGGTAAGTGTGATTTTATTAAAAGTCAGCAGCTGCAATATTAGTAGCTGCTGGCTTTTAATATTTTTATTTTAGGTGCAGAACCGCTTTAAGCAGATGCTTATCTGTAATTTATATGTTTTAGCACAGATATCCTACATGATTTTTGACCCCCAGTAACAACAGATCCCTCATGAGCAACAATAGATTCCCCCACCAGCAACAACAGATCCCCCAGCAGCTAATATCAATAGACCATTCAATGCTGGAGGTGCCCGGGAAGGTCAAATGGTTGGAAACCCCTGGTATAGACGATGGAAGTATATGACCAGGTATGTGGTGATGGGGCCGCAGGTTTCACTAGTCAACACTGGATTTCCTTGGTATGTATAGTATATTTTTAATGACACCCAGCGGTACAGGGAAAAGGGAGAAAAAAATACTTAAGGGGAAGTAAAGTTCCTCTTTAAAGTATGATAAAAATCATTGCTCAATGTGAAAGTAGTTTGTTATTGGTTTGATAAGTGCAAACAATACTTTCTGTTCCTGCCAGAGATCCAGTGAGCTCACACCTTCCTCTGCACTCTGTAGTGTCATCTCAAGCAGTGTTGTTGCCCTATAGTCTAGTAGTTCACCTCTATGGACTACAAAGCATCCCACCCTTTTGGTTTGGACATAAGGATGGGGGAGGTGTTCCATAGTCCTTACACTCTTCCTTGGAAGTATTTATAAGTGTCAGAGGCTCTAACACTCTTTCTTAGAAGTAATTATACGTGTCAGGGGCTCTAAAACTCTTCATTAGAAGTAATTATTAGTATCAAAGGTTCTAACACTGTTCATTAGAAGTATTTATAAGTGTCAGGGGTTCTAACACTCTTCCTTAGAAGTAATTAGTCGCGTGTTCTAACACTCTAATTATATGTGCCAGGGGTTCCTTAGAAGTAATTATAAATGTCAGGGGTTCTAACACTCTTACTTTGAAGTAAATGTAAGGCCGCGTACACACGCCGGGACTGTTCGCCCAACTTTGTCCGTCAAACAGTTTCGGCAAACAGTCCGCTCAAAATTAGCATGGACGGACATGGCCACACACGACGGACGAACAGTTTGCTGAAACCGTGCGCGATGACGTGAACGGCACGTACGACGGGACGAAAAATACGACGTCCTATACACTGCATTATAACTTTCGGCATGTAAATCCTTTCTGAGCATGCGCGGAACTTAGTTTGACGAACAAGCCTACACACGAGGGGACTGTTCGCTGAAACTTTGTTTCAGCGGACAGTTTTTCGGGATTTCCGAAAAACCTTGTTCAGCGGACTGTTCGCTGAAACTGTCCGCTGAAAGCCCACACACGAGCGGACTGTTTGCCGAAACACTGTTCAGCGGACAAAGTTGGGCGAACAGTCCCCGCGTGTGTACGCGGCCTAAGTGTCAGGGGTTCCAACACTCTTGCTTTGAAGTAATTATAAGTGTCAGGGGCTCTAACACCCTTCCTTAGAAGTAATTATAAGTGTCAGGGGCTCTGACACTCTTCCTTAGAAGTAATTATAAGTGTCAGGGGTTCTAACACTGTTCCTTAGAAGTAATTATAAGTGTCAGGGGCTCTAACACCCTTCCTTAGAAGTAATTATAAGTGTCAGGGGCTCTAACACCCTTCCTTAGAAGTAATTAGAAGTGTCAGGGGTTCTAACACTCTTCTCTAGAAGTAATTAGAAGTGTCAAGGGCTCTAACATGCTTCCTTGGAAGTTGTTTTAACTGTCAAGGGTTATGGTACTATTACTCCTCAGGAATAATTTAAAACAACTTTGTTGCCTTAAAAAAGTGTATAATGTATATATATGAGGCCTTTAGGCTGCATTCACACCCAAGCAGGGCGACTTTTAGGCTTTTTTTTTTACAGAGAGTTTTTCATGTGTATACAAGCGTTTTAGAAGTGTAAAAGTGGAGCTCCACCCAAAAGTGGGAGCTCTGCTTGTTTGCACCATCCACTGCCAAATTTGGCACATTTTGGGGGGGGGGGGGGTGTACCTTGTTTTGATAGTTCGGCCCCCCTCCTTCCCCTGCAGTCTTCTCAGACACATCACAGGTCCCAGGAGACTACAGAACCACACGGCGCAGCGTAACTCGCGCATGCACAGTGGGAAGATGGCTGTGAAGCCGTAAGGCTTCACTTCCTGTTTCCCTTACTAGAGATGCTGTTGCCTGCACCTGAAGCTGATTGAAGAATCAGTTCGGGTGAGGACATTGCTGGATCCCTGGACAGGTAAGTGTCCTCATATTAAAGGCAGCAGCTAAATACTGTAGCTGCTGACTTTTAATTTTTGGAGGGAGCCCGGAGCTCTTCTTTAAGGTGGTTTTACTTTAGCCAATACAAAGCATTGAGGGGGGAGAGGATTAGGGGTGGAGAAAAAAACGCTTGTGTCACACATTTTTCAGGTGTTCCCATTGAATTCTATGGGTACAAAAACATTCCGATCTGCCTAAAAGTAGCTCATGTAGTTCTCTGAGTGACAGGCATTTTATGACAGGTGACAAAACACTCAGATGTAAACAGGGGTCATTGAAGTGAATAGGATTTTACTTGTTAACCACTTCAGCCCCGGAGCATTTGGCTGGCCAATGACCAGAGCACTTTTTGCGATCCGGCAATGTGTCGCTTTAACTGACAATTGTGCGGTCGTGCGACGTGGCTCCCAAACAAAATTTATGTCCCCTTTTCCCCATAAATAGAGCTTTCTTTTGGTGGTATTTTATCACGTCTGCAGTTTTTATTTTTTGCGCTATAAACAAAAAAAGTCACAATTTTGAAAATAAAATTCATTATTTTTTACTTTTTGCTAAATATCCCCAAAAAATATATTTAAAAATTTTTTCCCTCAGTTTAGGCCGATAAGTATTCTACATATTTTTGGTAAAAAAAAAAAAAAAATATCACAATAAACGTTTATTGATTGGTTTGCGCAAAAGTTATAGCGTCTTCAAAATAGGGGATAGTTTATGGCATTTTACTAGTAATGGCGGCGATTAGCAATTTTTATTGTGACTGCAACATTATGGTGGACATATCGGACACTTTTGTCACTATTTTGGGACCATTCACATTTATACAGCAATCAGTGCGATTAAAAATGCATTAATTACTGTGTAAATGTGACTGGCAGTGAAGGGGTTAGCCACTAGGTGGCGCTGTAGGGGTTAAGTATATCCTAGGGAGTGATTCTAACTGTGGGGGGGGGGGGGGGGGGAGCCTGTATGTGACCTGCACCGATCACCGCTCCTGATTACAGGGAGCGGTGATCAGTGACACTGTCACTAGGCAGAACGGGCAAATGCATGTTTACATTAGCATCTCCCTGTTCTTCTTCACCATGAGACGATCGCGGGTATCCCCATGGACATCGATTCCACAGGACCTGCGGTCGCACTCACAGAACTCGCCGCGGGCGTGCGTGCCTGCTAGCCAAGCCTTGCCAGATCACGTACAATAACGTGATTTCGCGCAACGGAGCCAACCTGCAGCAGTAAAACTGCGGCAACTGGTCCGCAAGCCGTTAAAGTGGTATTATACTCTGCATTGTGATTTTTACCTAGAGATAATCTTCTAATAAAGCTTACCCGTAGGTAAAATGAATATCTCCTAAATGTGCACCGTTTAGAATGGGGGTCCCCAACCCCCAGGCCGTGGCCTCTCTGCAGCTGTGGCCACGAAGGCTGCACTGTCAGATGTGCGGTGGAAGAGCAGAGAGATGAGATCATCTCTCTCTGCCCACCCCGCATCACCACTCTTCCACCCTCACAGCCAGGCCGCTTCAATGTTGGAGGTGCAGCCGGGAGCAGAGAGAGGACATCATCTCTGACCGTCCGCCCCGCATCACTGCACTCCTGCCCTCAGTTGGAACCCACCACTGTACCGAGGCCTGCCTCTGTGCTTAATGGACCAGTGCTGCTACCAATGCAGCGACAATCCCCATCTGGTGGCAGGCAGTGTGGCAAGTGAAAAGCTGGATCTAAAGGCAGGTGACATGTCAAGTGACAATCTGCATCTGGTAGCAGGTGACGTGGCAAGTGACAAACGACATCTGGTGGCAGGTGACGTGGCAAGGGAAATCTGCATCTAGGGGCAGGTGACATGGCAAGTGACAAGCTGCATCTGGCAGCAGGCGATGTGGCAAGTGACAAGCTGGATCTAAAGGCAAGTGACGTGGCAAGTGACAATCTACATCTGGTGGCAGGCGACGTGGCAAGTGACAATCGACATCTGGTGGCAGGTGACATGGCAAGGGAAATACACATCTGGTGGCAGGTGACGTGGCAAGTGACAAGCTGCACCTGGCGGCAGACGATGTGGCAAGTGACAAGCTGGATCTAAAGGCAGGTGACGTGGCAAGTGACAATCTGCATCTGGTGGCAGGCAACGTGGCAAGTGACAATCGACATCTGGTGGCAGGTGACATGGCAAGTGACAATCGACATCTGGTGACAGGTGACGTGGCAAGTGACAATCGACATCTGGTGGCAGGTGACGTGGCAAGTGACAATCGACATCTGGTGGCAGGTGACGTGGCAAGTGACAACCTGCATCTGGCAGCAGGCGATGTGGCAAGTGACAAGCTGGATCTAAAGGCAAGTGACAATCTACATCTGGTGGCAGGCGACGTGGCAAGTGACAATCGACATCTGGTGGCAGGTGACATGGCAAGGGAAATACACATCTGGTGGCAGGTGACGTGGCAAGTGACAAGCTGCACCTGCCGGCAGACGATGTGGCAAGTGACAAGCTGGATCTAAAGGCAGGTGACGTGGCAAGTGACAATCTGCATCTGGTGGCAGGCAACGTGGCAAGTGACAAGCGACATCTGGTGGCAGGTGACATGGCAAGTGACAATCGACATCTGGTGACAGGTGACGTGGCAAGTGACAATCGACATCTGGTGGCAGGTGACGTGGCAAGTGACAATCGACATCTGGTGGCAGGTGACGTGGCAAGTGACAACCTGCATCTGGTGGCAGGTGATGTGACAAGTGACAAACCGCATCTTAAGGCAAGTGACAATCTGCATCTGAAAGCAGGTTAACGTGGCAAGTGACAAGCTGCATCTGGTGGCAGGTTAACGTGGCAAGTGACAATCTGCATCTGGTGGCAGGTGACATGGCAAATGACAATCCGCATCTGGTGGTAGGCAATGTGGCAAGTGACAATCTGCATCTGGTGGCAGGTGACGTGGTAAGTGACAATCTGCATCTGAAGGCAGATTAACATGGCAAGTGATGGTGGCAAGTGACAAGCTACATCCGGTGGTAGGCGATGTGGCAAGCGACAATCCGTATCTGGTGGTGGGTTAACGTAGGAAGTGACAATCTGCATCTGGTAGAGAGTATGGAAATAAGAGATATCAAGGAACACTTTGTGGCTAAATAGTGGATATCTCAAATATATCAATGTAGGGAGGTGCCATCATCCTTAATGAATATAATTTATCCTTGTTTCAAAATCTGCATCTGGTGGCGTGGGAAGAGACAATCTGCATCTGGTGACTAGTGACGTGGCAAGTGACAATCCGCATCTGGTGGCAGGTTAACATGACAAGTGACACACTCAGAGCTCCCACTGATTCTGCATGATGGTGAGTTGAACTATTTCATTTTCAAATTGCCAGTGAAAAATTACTTACACCTCACCCCCCAGGCCTTGGCATAATTTTCTTCCACACAGCCAGTGTTCTGTGGAGAAGTGCCCCCCATTGAATAGTGCCCGCGCATGATGGAGCCACACTTCAGCTGATTTGTCGATCAGCTGGAGTGACGTAACCAGGGTACAAGTGCACATCGTAGGAGGCATTTCCCAATGGGAGATGCCATTTCACGGCCAAAATTGAAACCTATACAAACAGCGGGGGGGGACCGTAGTTCTCACATTGTGCCTCGCTGTTGCGGGGCGGCTTTACAGTGTGCTGATGGTCTGATTTTGTCTGTGATGCAGGGCAGGTTTGCTTCTCGATAGCGGGCATTTTTTCGACAGAACACCAGTCCCCAGTGGAAAAAAGTTTGGGGAACCCTGGTTTAGGAGATATTTAGTGAGCAGCAGCAGGTGATGTCACTGCAGCTTGCTGATGGAGGGCTTTGTTTCCAGGTAAATGTTCATAATGTCCTTCTATGTAGACATGGGTGCCATCAAAAAATTTGTTTTGTTTCGTTCCGTTTTGTACGAAAAAAAAAAAACATACTTCGTAATTCGTGTAGGAAATTTAATTCGGATTCGTACGAAATACAAATTTTCATTAGATTTGTAAACGTTTTGTTAAAATATAACCAAGTTTGTTATGATAAATTTATCATTATGAGGGGCTCCCACCATCTCTGTGCTGTGCTGACTTCTTGGGTTTTTAACCTTTAGTTTTGTTAACTTTTCATAAAAATAATGAAAGTTTGTTATGATGAATTTATCATTATGAGGGGTTCCCACCATCCCTGTGCTGAGTTCCCGGGTCTGAGTGTAAACCCGCGGTGCCCATTATGAGGGGTTCCCAACACCCCCGTGCTCTGCTGACTTCCTCTGATTGGTGAACAAAACACCAGTCATGTTTCTGTTAATTTGGATCTGAAATTCGTTAACGAAATTTCGTATGAAATTCGTGAGCATAGAAATTCTCATAGGGTTCCCACCATCCCTGTGCTGAGTTCCCAAGTCTGTACACCTGCTGTGTGTCCATTATGAGGGGTTCCTACCATCCCTGTGCTGAGTTCCCGAGTCTGAGTGTACACCTACTGTGCCCATTATGAGGGGTTCCCACCATCCCTGTGCTGTGCTGACTTCCTCTGATTGGTGAACAAACACCAGTCACAATTCTGTTAATTTGGATCCAAAATTCTGAAAAATCGTTAATGAAATTTCGTATAAAATTCGTAAGAATAGAAATTCCCCATAGGGTTTCCACCATCCCTGTGCTGACTTCCTGGGGTTTTAACTTTTAGGTTCATTAACTTTTTGTAACAATTACAAATTTTTGTTATGAATTTGGATCCGAAATTCGTAAACGAAATTTCGTATTTCGTACGGAATTCGTATGCATAAAAATTCATATTTCGGATTCGTACGAATGTAAGTGTAGCGCCGGCACCTAAAGAGCATGCGCTATGTGTTTTGTCATTTAACTTTTCCTGGAACCGCAGCTTGGCTTTGAGTTTAATTACTCTAAATTTTGACTTCAGTACCAGTCTGGCTGGACTGCATGGTGTACTTCCTGACCATGGGTGGCGCTGTCATCCCTGGCAGGGTCAAGAACGCAGTCTAGTTGGGTGCATTAAAGGTTTACTCTCTCTCTGAACCAGCCCAGTGGGAGTGTCACTCATGCTGTGCATTCTGGGAGAGGGTACTTAAAGTGCTGACGTCACGTGTTTCAGGGTTCTGGTCCAGAGGTGCTTTCTGGCTGTTTGGTCCTGGTCCTCCTGACCAGCCCTCTCATGGCCTGGGGTGCAGATCCACCCGACTACAAGTCTTGGGCCTGGCTAGCCCGAGGCAAAGAAACTGAAAGAAGGATTCAGAGTTGGTCCGGTGCCGTCTCAGTTTGTGTAGAGGCCCAGCAACTGTAAGGGTTTCCAGGGGAGGACTCTTCAGAAGGCCACGCAAAGGTTGGCTTCTTAGCAAGAGCCTGGACAAGTTGAAAGACCCCAAGTGAATCTGGTCTTGTGTGGTATCGCCGGACCGGCTGCAAGACATGGCTATTCTCTGGATTTCCTAACGTGAAAGACTTTTCCTATTTGACTTAGCACTAAGAGTACCTGGACTTTCCTACCTAAACCCTCTAACCCTATGTTGAGAGACTGTGTTCGTTAACTATTTTTGCAAATAAAAATCCCTCTAAGTGGATCTGGCGTCAGTCTCTACAGTTCTTGGGCCATCTACCTCAGGAAACCCTTATGCCGCGTACACACGAGCGGACATTTCAACATCCAAAGTCCGACGGACTGAGTCCGTCAGACTATTCGATCGTGTGTGGGCTGCAACGGACTTTTGACTCGCCAAAGTCCGAAGGACTTTAGAATATGGAACATGCTTCAAATTTTCCCGACGGAACTCCGCCGGACCCGGTCCCTTCGAAAACTCCGCTCGTGTGTATGCTATTCCGACGGACTAAAACCGACGCTAGGGCAGCTATTGGCTACTGGCTATGAACTTCCGTATCCGAATCCAGTCGTACGTCATCGCGTTCGAATCCGTCGGAGTTTAGTGTGATTGTGTGTGGTCAAGTCCGCTCCGCCGAAAAGTCCGTCAGAACTCCGTCGGAACTCCGGCAGAACTCCGACTGAACTCCTTCGGACATAAGTCCTCTCGTGTGTACGGGGCTTTAGACACGCAGGAGGTCAGGAAGGTAACTGTAAGCCCAATTAAATCAGCTACTCCTTCGGGGGTCAGTGCTACATAAGAATTTCCGGAAATTCGTACAAATTTTCGATTTGTAGGAAACGAATTGCACATGTCTACTTGTATGTGGTGCATACTAGCACATTATGATATTACCTTACAGAAGGAAACTTTTTTTTTTCACAAGTTTACTAATGGAACTTGTGAATGAGGTCTGAGGTGTTCCATGGCTGGAGCACTATGACAGTTCTGAGGTGTTCCATGACTGGAGCTCTATGAAAGTTCAGAGGTGTTTCATGACTGGAGCTCTATGAAAGTGCTAAGGTGTTCCATGGCTGGAACTCTATGAAAGTTCAGAGGTGTTTCATGACTGGAGCTCTATGAAAGTGCTAAGGTGTTCCATGGCTGGAGCTCTATGAAAGTTCAGAGGTGTTTCATGACTGGAGCTCTATGAAAGTTCTGAGGTGTTCCATGGCTGGAGCTCTATGAAAGTTCTGAGGTGTTCCATGGCTGAAGCTCTATGAAAGTTCAGAGGTGTTCCATGGCTGGAGCTCTGTGAAAGTTCTGAGGTGTTCCATGGCTGGAGCACTATGAAAGTTCTGAGGTGTTCCATTACTGGAGCTCTATGAAAGTTCTGAGGTGTTCCATGGCTGGAGCTCTATGAAAGTTCAGAGGTGTTCCATGACTGGAGCTCTATGAAAGTTCAGAGGTGTTTCATGACTGGAGTTCTATGAAAGTTCTGAGGTGTTCCATGACTGGAGCTCTATGAAAGTTCTGAGGTGTTCCATGACTGGAGCTCTATGAAAGTTCTGAGGTGTTCCATGACTGGATCTCTATGAAAGTTCTGAGGTGTTCCATGACTGGAGCTCTATGAAAGTTCTGAGGTGTTCCATGACTGGAGCTCTATGAAAGTTCTGAGGTGTTCCATGACTGGATCTCTATGAAAGTTCTGAGGTGTTCCATGACTGGAGCTCTATGAAAGTTCTGAGGTGTTCCATGACTGGAGTTCTATGAAAGTTCTGAGGTGTTCCATGACTGGAGCTCTATGAAAGTTCTGAGGTGTTCCATGACTGGAGCTCTATGAAAGTTCTGAGGTGTTCCATGACTGGATCTCTATGAAAGTTCTGAGGTGTTCCATGACTGGAGCTCTATGAAAGTTCTGAGGTGTTCCATGACTGGAGCTCTATGAAAGTTCTGAGGTGTTCCATGACTTGATCTCTATGAAAGTTCTGAGGTGTTCCATGACTGGAGCTCTATGAAAGTTCTGAGGTGTTCCATGACTGGATCTCTATGAAAGTTCTGAGGTGTTCTATGACTGAAATAAAGTTGGAAAAGTAAGACAGAAGAGGATTCTATATATACATTGTGAGCAGAACAGCCGTGTTCTCTCCACCGTGTCACAGTCACATTGTACACTGAGCTCCTTCTATAGGCTCTGTGTGTGGAGAGCTCTGTGCGCTCCTTCCATCAACCATTCTACCTCACACACCCTCCGCCTAGGTGACTTCCCCGCCCCCCTCCTCACCCCGAACTCCTCCCCCCTCCGCCCAGGTACGTCCCCTCCCCGGCCGGCACCTGCTGCTGACCTCACCGGCCCCACCTTCCCCGCTCAGCCCGCAGGCGCCGCTCCCTTTACTTGTCACAGTTGTCGGGCGCCGCCGGTGGGAGGTGGAGGGGGTATGGTGAGGAGCCGGGTCAGTGTGCGAGAGAGTGGCATTGAGGACCGCAGACATGTCCCGGGACCCGGAGGCCGTAGCCAGGATCACCGAGAACACCTACAAGGTACAGTGTGACCGAGGAGTCCTCAGTCTGCTGCCTGGAGCTCAGGGGGCTTGCTGGGACTTGTAGTGCCTTCCAGTGGAGCATGCTGGGACTTGTAGTTCCTCCTTCTACCCTGAGCTTGCTGTGAGTTCTGCACAGAGGGGATTATTATGAAGCTCTTCCTCCATCTCTCTCTCTCTCTCTCTCTATATATATTGTGTGTGAACTTTTTCCCTATTTATGAAGATGTGATGTTGGGTCTGTCATCCTCATCCTTCCTCCTCGCTCAGTGATAGACTGACCTCAAAACAATCATCCAGCCAGTGAAGTGTGAGGACCCCAGATCTGCGTGTTATACAGGAGGGACCGATGCACAACGACTCTGGAGCCTGAACCTTCAGAGATCCCGGACTTCTGTCCTCACAAGTTCTCTTTTTAAGTATGGAAAAAGTTCTTGTGTGAGCCGGGGGGACACATCAGAGATCGGGGGCTCGTGGGGTGTACACAGTGTTCCTGCTCTCATAGTGTACACAATGGGGATATAAAACAGTTTATTAGCCCTTCTCAACCAGGGTTCCTTGAGCAATGATATGTTCCCATTGACACCAGTCCTCTATAAACTCTTTATAATGGGGGGATTCTTCCCAATGACCACCAACGTAAGGAGCGTTCTTTCCACTGACCATCACACTAATGTACTGGGATCTGTAGAAATAGTAATTATTAGCTCCAGAACAGAAAGTTATTTTATTGATTCCTCCATGTTTTAAAGTTTGGGAAAGGCAGGTAGGGTGTGTGTACATATAGTATATATACTTTGAGAGATGTTCCAGTTAGTTAGATTTTAAATTTTGTGAAAGACAATACACTCGCAGTGCCTGTCAGTCCACATGAAGAATGCTGCGGTCAGAGGCACATCACATCCTCCCCCCAGTCTCCCCCAAATCTCAGAGGGCGTTCCTCAGGATCAGGGGATACCCCTCGGCATCAGGGGGTGTGCCTCAGGATCAGGGGATACCCCTCGGCATCAGGGGGTGTGCCTCAGGATCAGGGGATACCCCTCGGCATCAGGGGGTGTGCCTCAGGATCAGGGGATAGCCCTCGGCATCAGGGGGCGTGCCTCAGGATCAGGGGGCGTGCTGCAGGATCAGGGGGCGTGCCTCAGGATCAGGGGATGTCCCTCGGCATCAGGGGGCGTGCCTCAGGATCAGGGGATGGGGGTGTGCCTCAGGATCAGGGGATACCCCTCGGCATCAGGGGGCGTGCCTCAGGATCAGGGGGCGTGCCTCAGGATCAGGGGATACCCCTCGGCATCAGGGGGCGTGCCTCAGGATCAGGGGATACCCCTCGACATCAGGGGGCGTGCCCCAGGATCAGGGGATACCCCTCGGCATCAGGGGGCGTGCCTCAGGATCAGGTGATACCCCCTTCGGCATCGGGGCGTGCCTCAGTATCAGGGGATACCCCTCAGCATCAGAGGGTGTTCCTTTTAGAATCAAGGGTTCCCCTCCTGGTTCTTCAGAATCAGGGGGGGGGGTATTCTTCTGGATCTGGGGATACCCTTACATTTAGAGGGGTGTTCTTTAGGTTCAGGAGCTACCCCTCAGGATCCGGGGTCCTCATAGAGAACACATTACCTGGTCTTTATTTTAAAACCTAAAGTTGGCATATTTTGGTTTCTGCCTTTAGGAGATTATAACGGTTTTATTGGCTGTGCTGTTAATTGTTGGAAAGTCAAATGTACAGTACTAATTAGGTGATGACCACTGAAAGCTGAACTCCAGTCAGATATAAAATACAAATAAATATAGCTCTGCGTTCATTAAACATAATTACATTTCTTTTTTATAAGCTGAACTCCAGGAATCTTTTATGTAAACACCACAAGTTAAACAAGTCATCTCTAATTATGGGCTCATTCACTCGGCTGCTGTGGCCTGTACAGTGTGAATGAGCCATTTATTTATGTGGCTGGAGCCACCTAGAGTTGCATACAGACGGCCTATGTTGCTCTATGGGGATGCAGTGACTGTATGAACAGAGCCGCACATCTGAATTTGACAGGCCTGCCGGGGTGAGTGCCTATACATGCACGGCCCCCACTTGTGCTTAAAAAATATTCATGGAATACAAACTTTTGCAGTCCACTGTACATCAAAGCTTAGAGATGGGGAGGGTGAAGCAGCACAGGGAGCCAATCCGTTGTACTAGAGTGCTTGTGTGCCCAACCAGGAGCAGGCTGATAGTAGGAGAGAGCAGAGTGACTGTGAAGTGAGCGCCTCCGTATGCTGCTTCTCCTTTCACCGGTCCAGTAACAGGCTGTGGGGGGGGGGGGGGGGGGCGCATTGAAGGCCTGTAAAGAATTTCTAACTGAAAAAATAAAATAAAAAATCAGGTCTGCTGTGTAAATCTCAGAGCTGGATGGATAGAAATACAAAGCCTTTGGCAGGTAATACAATCTCCTGTATATTTAGTGGTTGGCCTGGAGTTCAATACATGTCAATTGAAAGTCAATTACAACCATCAACAACCACCAGGTGTTCACAGGTGTGATCATAACCCTGAACCTGGTGGTTGTGTTTGGGAATATCTGTTGAAATTGATCAAAGATTGTTGTATGTATGAAGCTAGCTTTAGTACCATTGTGGGAAAGCACAACGTTGTAATTGGATTACTATAGATGAATTTTAGTAAAGAGTGTACAATTGTCACTGCAAAGCTTCTAATCTTCTGATTTGAAGAAAGCCTCCTATGACTGTTAGGGCAGCATTAATGTAAACACATGTCTGCTGTGATGACTGGCTGTGATGTTTGAAGGAAACGTCTTCATTTTATGAGTGCGTCTAAATCTCTCAATAAAACTTGGTTGATATTTTTTTTTTTTTGGTGTGAGAACATTGGGCCTGATTTATGTAAACCGGAGTGATAAAGAAAAGAAGAGAATGGAAGATGTTGTCCATAGTGATGAATTAGGTTTTATTAATTTATTTTCCTAAAAGTTTTTGCTGCGGTTTTCATAACTGTGTCTGTGGTGCAGATTATGTTTTGTAACCTTTTCTCCTTGCAGCTCCATATCAGCAGGTGGCATCAGTTGGCTGCGATATTCGCGTTGTTTGCAATATCGGTTACTGTGGAGGTTGGCAAACAGTAATGAAAACTGGCAGCAAAAGATTAATGTAGAGATGATGTTTATGTGAACTTTCAGACGTACTCTGTATCGTTTGCGGAGATTAGCAATACAGGATTGCAGCACAGTTCCCCCACAGAAACACATGCTTGTGTTGGTGTTTAGAAGTTGTCTGGTGTTTTAAAAGAAGTGCCACAATAAGCCAGATTCATCTTTAGGTCATATCTGTGCGCTATGGTTCATATCTCCTTGTTACCTCTTCTCATGCTTGTCTTCAGGACTTCTCCAGAGCTTCTCCCATCCTCTGGAATTCCCTGGTATATCCAATCAGCCCCTAACCTGTCCACCTTTAGGAGATCCCTGAAAACTTATTTATTCAGGGAAGCCTATCCCACACCCACCTAACAACCCCATCACATCATTCCTCGCATCTATTACCTTTTGTACCACCAACCCTCCTTTTGGAATGTAAGCTCTATGAGCAAGGCCCTCCTGTCCCTTCTGTATTGAACTACCGTATATACTCGAGTATAAGCCGAGATTTTCAGCCTCTTTTTTGAGGCTGAAAGTGCCCCCCTCGGCTTATACTCGAGTCACCGCTGTCTGACTGCCCGAACAGCGTGTCGAGCAGACAGACAGCGGCCATTCTACCTTTCAAAAGCCGCGCCTCCGCCTCCGCCTCCGCCTGTGATAGGCAGAACACTCAATTTCCCAGCAGTCAGTGTTCCGCCTATCACGGACATCGGCTCATCCTCGGATGAGCCGATGTCCGTGATAGGCGGAACACTGACTGCTGGGAAATTGAGTGTTCCGCCTATCACAGGCGGAGGCGGAGGCGCGGCTTTTGAACAGGGGAATGGCCGCCAGGGCGCCGACGAAGAGCGGCGATCCTGGCATGGGACGACACGGAGGCTCGGGACGGGACGACACGGAGGCTCGGGACGGGACGACACGGAGGCTCGGGACGGGACGACACGGAGGCTCGGGACGGGACCGGACGGAGGCTCAAGAACAGGTAGGCTGGACACACAAGGCTGCACGGACACACACACACACACACACACACACACACACACACACACACACACACACACACACACACACACACGGATGGACACACACACAGGGATGGATGGATGGATGGACACACACACACACACAGGGATGGATGGATGGACACACACACACACACACAGGGATGGATGGATGGATGGACGCACACACACACAGGGATGGATGGATGGACACACACACAGGGATGGACGGACACACAGGGATGGACGGACACACAGGGATGGACGGACACACAGGGATGGACGGACACACAGGGATGGACGGACACACAGGGATGGACGGACACACAGGGATGGACGGACACACAGGGATGGACGGACACACAGGGATGGACGGACACACAGGGATGGACGGACACACAGGGATGGACGGACACACAGGGATGGACGGACACAGAGGGATGGACGGACACACACAGGGATGGACAGGCATATCTCACCCTCGGCTTATACACGAGTCAATAGGTTTCCCAGTTTTTTGGGGGTAAATTGGGGGCCTCGGCTTATACTCGGGTCGGCCTATACTCGAGTATATACGGTACTGTAATTGTGCTGTCCCCCCTCTACATTGTAAAGCGCTGCGTAAACTGTTGGTGCTATATAAATCCTGAATAATATATCTGTGCACAATTTTTACTAGTTTTTAGCCACAGTTCCTTTAACTTTTATTAGTCACATGTGTTTGTCATGTTTTTTGAAAACTCGCCAAAAGTCCTGCATGCTGCATCTGCGCGCTTTCTGAAAACTGGGAAAAAATACACAACCTTATAGACGTCAATGGGACTGTGGGGAAAACGTATGGTAAATGCACATACTCGCACTGTGTTTAAACTGCGGAAAAATCTAGCACATTGTAGCTCACCAATCGGTGAAACTAAACCCTCCTATCCTTTACAGCCAAGGGAGCTGCCATCTTTGTCTGTGTTTACATGTGCAGCATTGTGACAACTGCAGATCAGTTATGACACTAGCCATTTGACGGCTTGACAGTTTAGTCGAGAACACAAGCAGCTCTGACCCATATCATTCACGGCATGTCTTGAATGTAACAGTTTTAGGAAACCGTTAAATTGAAGGGTTTTGTTCTACCTTCAATATTGTGGCTGCATTAGCTATTTTATTTGTATTTTTTATTTTTTTTTCACCTGGTGATCCCAGTCAGTAAGTCTGTTATTTTTCAAATTCCTTTAACAGACCTGAGCTGTCCAGCAAAAGTGTTTGGTTAGAAGGTTGAGACGAACCATTTAACAGTGACAGGTGTGCTTACAGTGGTCAGCCTTGATTCCAAAAGGAAATAAATCTGTTGCTGTAACTGCTTAAGAAGGGTTAGCTGGAGTTCAGAAGTCCATCTATGTGCTAGTACATCTAATGCCGCGTACACACAACCGGACTTTCTGGCAGACTAGGTCCAACGGTCTTCCTGACGGACTTTTGGCGAAGTTCTGACGGACTTTCTGAACAAAAGGACTTGCTCGCGCATGAACGGACTTTCCGGCAGACTTTCGACCGACTTCCAAATTAATGGACTTGCCCACACAGGGACTAAAGTCTGTTCATTGGGACTAGTAAAGGAAGTCAATCTTGCTGCTTTTAACGGCAAGATTGACACCTTGCGAGTCCCGTCACAGGAGCCAGTGCCTGGTATGGATTTTAAGGGGAACCCCCTATGCTGAAAAACGTTGTGGGGGCCCATATCAGACTCTTATCCGAGCATGCAGCCCGGCTGAGCGAGCGGATGCATTAAGGTGAAAAAACACGAAGGTTTACAACCCCTTTAATGTGTCAGGTATGTATATTTGGAAGTCGCAAATTTGTAACCTTACAAATTCACTGTTTCCCAGATAACCTTGTAAAATGGTGTGACCTCATCGCCCCCATTCACAAAATGCAGCTATGGCTGGGCACCCAGAGGAGGTTTTCTTACAGTGGATACTTTCATTTTCTGTGCAACAAAAATATGAGCAACTACTGTGCCCATCATGCAGTTGAATTGTAGCAATTGGGTGTTATTGTGGGCAGGATTGAGGGCAAGTATATTAACTATGTAAACTGGCATGGATGGCCATGACCCACCGGGAGACTTCTGGCAGAGTCTTAATCAAGCAACACAGTAAAGCCCCATACACACTATTATATTTTCTGGAGATTTTTGTCTTCTGATTTACCAAAACCTCATATTATATGGTTTTGGTAAATCTGAAGCCAAAAATCTGCAGAAAATCTAAGCGTGTGTATGGGGCTTTAGGCAATCTGAATAGGTCCACCTGATCAGACCATCCATTGTTCTCTGGGGAGTGGTGGATTTATTTATTACAGGTACTTATACAGCATGTCAGTGGACATGTGTCCATGGACACCCGCTGTCATCCAAAACAACCCTGACCACCAAAAACGGACAGATGGGGGATCCATTCCTCATACATCTGGCAGGTGTGACCTGATGACAGTCCAGGTCACATCCGCTGGAAATGAACAGGCGGTCTGTTTCCATCTGACCGCCCCATAGAGAACAGCGGGGCTGTGTATGCTCTGCATAGCGGAGTAGACACGGACCTGTCATCCACCTGCTCGATGAGGATCGTTGGAGAGATCCCCTGCTGAGCAGACAGATGCGTTTTACAAATTCTGCCCCGTGTGAAAGGGAATTAAAGCTACATTGACACGGTCACTTTTTTTTTTTTGCACATTTGTGTGAACTTAAATGGGTTGTTCTACACGCAACAAATGCCCCAGGTAGCTCCTGTACCTTTTTTCTTTTTTGACGAGGAGCAAGCGCTTTTGTGCAAGGCGCATTTTTACCCGTGTTTGGTGTGCCATTAAGAGATAATGGCACTGCAAAGGTGATGCACGTTCTGGCCTGTTTTTTTTTTTTTTTTGCACTTTTCCAGGAATGCATTCTCAGAACTTGAAAGGTGAATGTAGGCCTACAGTGGGCAGTTTAGAACAGGAGTCTATGAAACCAAGGACCATCCTCTACAGGCAAAATAACTACGACATGCACTTGCTACAGAAATAACTACATTGGGGACATAAAGGGATAAGGGACATTGTGATCACCAGTCTTTATAAAACGGAGTCCCTTCTCACACGGGCGAATCCGCTCGGCGGTCTCCGCCAGTTCAGCGGGAGAACGTCTGTTGATCCCCACTGAGCCGGCGGATGACAGGTCAGTCTCTGCTCACTGTGCAAGGACGAACCTGTCAGAGCTCTGCTGTCCTCTATGGGAGATCGGATGAAAACTGATCTGCCTGTCCATTTTTCATCCGATCCAATCTGCTGGATGGATGGTGAACGTATCGCCATTCGTCTGTTTTGAGCGGATCTTGTCGGAGGGCAGGCAGGTGTCAGCGGACATATCGCCGCTGATATCCACCTACCGATATGTGTGGCCTGCTCAGATCCGCCTGAAAAACAAACGGGCCTATCGTGTGAAAGGGGTCTAAGGGGGAAGAGGCCATTGAATGTGATGGATACCTATGTATGCAAACAATCATGCATTGTTTTTAAAGGTAGGAGAACCTTATGAAACATAATAAATCTTCTACCTGGGGTGGTATTCACGATGGGCAGATAATCTGTCTGCCTCTAAACTGACTTAACTTTAGGCCTCATGTACAATGCTGCTGGTCAAGCGAAGTTTAGTAGCAGTTAGGCATTTTTTTCAAAATCTCCTGAACTCTCCTCTGTTATCTTATCAGTACATGTACACAGGGTTGCTATTTGTTTCTTGGCAGTTGAGTTTAGAGGCTTTTTTTGGAACGCAAAAAAATGGGTTCAGAAGCTGAGTTTAGAGGCATTTCAAGCGCCAAATGCTTCTAAAAGCGCGTTTTATCCATGTTTTGTTTACAGGCATTTTTCTTTTTTGCCCATTAAAAAAAAAAAAAGATTTTAACTGCAAAACGTGGCAATCAAACGTTTTAAATGTGGGTTACTCTTTGTCAAGTTAAATCGTTCAGGAGAGGTTGTAAAAACCTCCCGTGTACATGAAACCAAAGAAGTGTGTGTTGTCCTATATGAACAGGTTATGGACTCTTCTATATATACTCTATGTATATGCAAACTACCTTTGCTGCTTTGTTTAAATGTTCTGGTTGCTGTGCTCTAGCCTTGCATTGTTATTTATACTGGGATTAAACATTGGCTACAGAGCCTGTTATGTGTCATGAGTGAATACAGAACAATGAGGTAAGGTGGAAAGGTAATCTTTTATTGTGAATACAGTACAGGGTAATTTGTATTTAAGAGCAAGTGGTTTGAGTTTTATTAGAGCTCTAATTTGCCTTGTTTAGTGACCTCGTGAAAGTTGTGTGTGCGCTATTTAGTTTCATTTTACGTTTCCCTGTCATTTAGCAATAATATAATGACACATACTGAGTACAGTATCCAATGGCGGAACAATAGTCAAAGCAGCCCAATCAGCTGCTATGAGGCCCTGGGATGGAAGGGGGCCCAATTGGCGAGGAGGGGGTTCTTGAGACAAAGTTCAAATAGGAAAACGTTGTGCTTGCGAAGATAACACAAATCCAGTGCTGTATTGTTACGGATTGGAGAGGTTATAGTTAACACTGACCCTGAGCCTTTTTTGGCCTCTCCAGTCTAGCTAGCCTATCTCTGAGGAAGGGGGTGTGCCCCCGAAACGCATTAGCTGTACCCCATTTTCTGTGCATGTCCATGCACTGTGTTTATGACCTTTTGTCAGTTGCATTTTACGAGTTTCCCACTTTTATACAAACATTTCTTATTATTAAATTATCTCTGGTAATGCAGTAGTTGTGCGTGCCTTCCATTTGTGTTTTTTTTTTTTTTTCATATATAAATAAATATATAATATAAAGTTTTATTAAACTCCAACCATGGGGCGGGGGCCCCGCAATACAACATCAATACAGTAAATGTCAAGCATATAGCAGATATTCACAGAAAGAGGTGTTCATACATTGTACAGTATAGCATGCGGGCATGAAACACAGTACAAGAGGGTTCCTTTACATCCATTATGTCTATGTGCGACCATGCTCTGTACTTGGGGGCATATGACTGCGGGAATCACTGCTCCAATTTCCAGTTTTCAAAAGGGTGGAGAATCAGGGTATGCAAGAGGGGGGAGGAGAAAGGAGACAGGAAAGAATGGGAGGAGAGGAAGGACGGCAGGGGGGAGAGACACGGTGGCAGCTAGTACCAGGAAGACTGTGAATGGGGTGTGTATAGAGAGGGCTCATCTTCCATTTGTGTTTTTCTTGTAGCGGTAATATGTGTTTAGGTGCTTCGAGCACTTTTAATACTCAAGTTCCTCTCCTAAATGTGATTTTGGTGTGTTGTTTTTTTTTTTTCGTTTTTTCTCTGCCCCTAAACTCCTGTAAATGCCTATAGTATTGTGCATAGACTCTAAACATGAGGGCCATTTGGAGGCAGAGAGAGGGGGGAAAAATCTCAACTGCCTGTAAAAGCTGCACTTCACTATATATTCTGCAATATTAAAATTTTTGGTAAACTCATTAAATGAATCCAAGCTCTGCAAGCTGAGATAACATGCACTGCATTTATGCATTCACACAATTTCACAGTAACCATGAGATAAACCAAAGTTCAGGAATATTCCTTTATCCCATTTTGCAAATCTATGTACATTACAAACTGTATGATTGGATCGGTTCTGATATCGCTGTTTTACTAACCTGGCAGCTTTTTATTCTAAAAGGGAAACCTTCATTTTGTTTTCAACTATTAGAGATTCTAACTACCAGCAAGAACAAGTCCTTACCTTTTTAAAGAGCACCTGTCATTTCAGATCCATCATGGCAGCGCCAGTTAGTGGGCATCCATTCACCTGCTGCCACCACGTCCCTCACCTTGTGTTACTGCCGCATCAAAAGCTGTCCCATTAAAGTGAATGATACTGTCAGTGAGTAAACAGCCAGTCAGAGGAGGAGCTGCTGCGGGACAGAGATGACAGTTGCTCTTTAAAAATTATGATTTAAATTGACTTGATTTAAATCAAATCCACCCTGACTACCAGCAAGAATAAATCCTTTAAAAGAGCACCTGTCATTTCGAATCCTTCGTGGCAGTGCCTGTTAGTGGGTATCCACTCACCTGCTGCCGCCACGCCCCTCACCTTGTGTCACTGCCGCATCACCAGCCATCCTATTAAAGTGAATAGGACTGTCTGTGAATCGACAGCGGGTCAGAGGAGGAGGAGCTGCTGCAGGACAGAGATGACAGTTGCTCTTTAAAAATATGATTTAAATCAAATCCACCTTGGCCCTAATGGTTGCAGACTTCCAGTTTTCCTTCACTGTCTTTAACCTCTTGCCACTGCCGACCTCAGGCCTTTACGATGATCTAATGGCCAGGAGGTGGAGTTGGGCTTTTGAATGACTGTCACAGCAATCACATGATCAGAAGCACCCAATTACAAATATGCTTTGGGAACTGCAGTTACTGTGCTGGAAAGATGCAGTGAGCGCGCTCTCAGCACAGGAAAGCTGTCCCCAATGGACACATATGCGGCCACTCAATGTTAAAGCCCAGTGGCCACACACGTTACAGATGGTGGAAGCAGGTTAAATAAAAAGCATGCCGAATGAAGATCTGAATAGTCGGGTATAATATTTTGTTTTCCACACTCCTAAAAAATGAGATCTGGAATCTGAGAGGTTGGTACCTGCAGTGATTCTGCCTTGATCCCGTGTTCACAGTTTCCATCTAATATATTTGATACTTGGCTCTACCATTTGACACCATTTGACATCATTTGACATCATTGTTCACTTGCAGTCAGTTTTTGAGGTGACATCTGAAGTGTAATCGAAACTCATGGAAGGAATTTATAGCAGAAAGGAATGTGGACATGCTGTGGATGTTTTCCTCCTTTTATACCCAAGGCTTATCTCTAAAGTTACTGTATCTTAGTCATTAATATAAATAAACTGCTGTAATTCCCAGAATAATGAAATACAAACCATCATTTTATATGATTATATCTATGGCCGTTGTGTTCTGATGTTTTGAAGATAGTGTGTAGTATGATAATGCACAGTTGGAAATCCTGCTGCCTCAAGGAGGTCATACCAAGATTTTTACTGAGTTTCTAGGTGATGAGGGAGTGAAGCACCAAGGGGGTTGGCAGAATTTGAGACTGGCAGAATTAGCATGGTGTTATATTATTTTTTAGGACCTGCTAAAGTTGGGGTAATGAATGCACCGTGGTGCTTTTTGCAACTTCTTTTGTTTTGTATTGTCATTTCAAAAAGAGTTGCTAATAGTTTTTCATATTGTAGAATAAAATAATACAAAAAAATGCTGCTGTTAGCCTGATTTCTTACCAAGGGGACAGCCAATCTTCAGGCCTCGCTCCAGCAGTTCCTGTTTTTGTTTTTATATACAAAAAATTTGTTACCGTTGACTATAGCTTTCCCTTGAGGATAGTTAAGACTGTAAGGGCTCGTTAACACAGGCGCAGAGGGCCATACACAATAGGATTCAGCATATTTCTGTGCTTGGGCTTGATGAACTGCCCCAACTAGCTGCCTGTACAAATCGGTGATAGACTTACAGATGCTGTGGCTTTATCACATCTAAGTGGTTCCTTTAGTATTGGCATGGATGAGTGTTCCTGGATGCAGATTATTATTATTTCAGGTACTTGTATAGTGCCGTCAATTAAGAGCCGGTTGATACAAGGGCGGCTTGTCAGGTGACTTAGCCGCCTGACAGGTCGCGTCCCATTCTGTACAGTGGAACCGTTCTAATAGGAGCACAAGTCGCTCCGACTTAAAAAAGGTTCCTGTACTACTTTTGGGGTGACTTGCATTGACTTCTATACAGAATTCATTTTGTAAGCCGCCGCTGAACTTGGATGCAGGTCGCCTGAGGCAGTCGCGCTGCAAGTTGTGCTGCCTCAGTGTAAACTGACTTTCTCAGCGCTTTCACACACACATATATATTTCTCCTGAGGTTACCTGTGGGTTTTACTTTGCATCCCAAACAGTTTTTATGGCAGTTGTGGCTGCATCTTTTTTAGTTCTTCCTGATCTTGGCTTGGTATCGAGAGATGCTTGAATTTTCTATTACCTAATGAGTGATTGGACAGCACTGACTGACATATTCAAGACTTTAACCACTTCCCACCCGGCCAATGCATATATACGGCCGGGTGGGAGCCGTCTACTCCTGATAGGACGTTCAGGAACGTCCTTCAGAAGTAGCGGGATCGCGCGCGCGCGTGCACGGCACATCTCGGATCGGCAGGAGGGCTCTGTGATTGGCCCTCCTGATCACATGACGGCCGTGTCCAATCACGGCCGTCATGTGATGTAAACAAACAGCCGGTTGCTAGGCAATCGGCTCTCCTCTCCTCACACGGAAGTCATTGCTGAGGAGAGGAGAGCAGAACGCTGCAGCTGCGGCTGATGATCAGTGAGTATGAGCTGCTTTTTACAGCTTTTTACTCACTGATCATCAGTGTAGTGTCAACACACAACACACCACACAGTACAAACACAGTCCCCACACATGTCCCCAAAACACACATGTCCCCAAAACACACATGTCCCCAAAACATACATGTCCCCAAATAATAAAAACCCATGCCCCTAATAATAAAAACATGTCCCCCACATATGTCCCACTAAAATCACATGTCCCAATGATTATCTGCACACATATGTACATGATCATTTGCGTACATATGTCCGTGATCACACAAACCAATTATTATACACTTAACGGAATTTTTTTTACCAAAAACATGTAGCAGAATACATTTTGGCTTAAATTTATGACAAAATTAGATTTTATTGGATTTCTTTTCAAATAGAAAAAAGAAAATATTGTTTTTTTTCCAAATTTCCGCTTTTTTTGCGCTTATATCGCAAAAAAAAAAAACGGAGTCGTGAATAAATAACATCAAAATAAAGCTCTATTTGTGCGAACAAAATGATAACAATTTCATTTGAGTACAGTGTAGCATGACCGCGCAATTATCACTGAAAGCGCGAGAGCGATGAAAGCTGAAAATTGGGCTGGGAAGGAAGGGGGTGAAAGTGCCCTGTATTGTAGTGGTTAAATACAACTTAACAACCGGGGTAACTGGCGCTACCTATTTAACACAGACTAATATTAATTCTCAATACTAAAAAGGATGTATTTTTAGAGGAAAAGTAAAAAAATGCCAGCAGGTCCAATAAAAAACACCGACCTATTTCACAGCTAGTAGTTTTCATATATCCAATTACAACCAGATAAAGGAAATTGCTCTTTAACAGATGACAGTGTAATCCTTTGGAACCCACTCACTTCAGTTCAGTCCAAGAAAAAATACCAAGCAACCTCTGCCAGAATCGTGTGCCGTCGCACAGGTTGACCTATTGCGACTTGAACACGACTGTGGCAAGTGTAATTATTTATAACCGTATTTGAAACCTCAATATAAATTCCCGAAAAAGAATCATACATAAGTCCTGTGAAGAAAAAACTAAATGACAAAGAAAGTGATACTTGATGTGACTTTTAACCTTAAAATTGCATCAGTGCTAAATTATGATTGTAACCAACAATCTATCAACTAAATAATAAATCTAAAAATCTCTTGAAAAAATATATATATAAAAAAGTGCATTAAAAAGTGCAAATGGAAAACAAAAAAGTATTTTAAGATGCAAAATATGACACAGCCAATACCCAAAGTGAATCGCAAGCGTGTAATAAAAAATAATAAAAAATACACCTGTAAATAAAGATATATATATATATATATATATATATATATATATATATATATATATAGAATAGAATAGAAAGTGAACCTCAAAATATAAAAATAAAGTTAATAAAAATGATGATATAGTGTCCAATTGTCCAAAAAAATCTTCAATAGTGTAAATCCAGCATTGAATGTTCATAAGGTGACTTTAGTGCTTGTTGTGCAATCTTCAAAGTGACTTCCGTGCTCCCCCACAAGGTACCCCACTCACCAGAAGAATACACCCCAGCAGGGGTAATTCGCCTTTAAACCAAATCTGACGCTATCCAGCTCCTTAGCCCGTATGTTTTGTGATCATTCGTATCCAGAAGGGAATTCCATTTATATCCAAGTTTCATTAGTCACAGAACTTCCAGCACACAACCCTGTGAAGGAATCCTGCCATCAGTTCAAGACTTTGGATATCTTTTTATATTCGTTTCCATCTTTATAAAGTTCCATTACCTTGTTACACGGGTCTTTTGACAGTTCTTTTCTGCTCCCCTTGGCTCAGTATCTAGCCTGCTCAGTGCTTCCACGTGAGAGCTAACAAACTCATTGACTAGTTATACATAGACACTAATTGCAATTTAAAAAGCCACAGATGTGGGAAATTGTTTTAATTGCCATTTTAACCTGTGTGTCACCTTGTGTGTCTGTACCAAGGCCAAACATTGCAGAGCATGTAAACCTTTGATCAGAGCCATTTGGGTGATCTCTGTTTGTAATTTAAAAAGGAGGCAAACAACTATGTGATAATAAATCTTCATTTGATCGCTATCCTTAAAGGCATTTTTTTGGCATGAATTATATTTTAAATATCCATGCCAAAATGTCACTATTTCTGCCAGGGTATGCAAACTTTTGAGCACAACTGTATATACTGTGTATGTATGTGTGTGTGTGTGCATGTGTGTATATATATATATATATATATATATATATATATATATATATATATATATATATATATATATATATATATATATATATATATATATATATATATATATATATATAATTATACTGTACTTAACCATTCTAAGAACGTAACACAAAAAAACCCCCTATTGAAGCCAGCTGGTCTGTGTACTAGTCTGGCAACTAGCATCTCCAGGAGGGGACTAGCAATGGCACATCCATCTTTTTCAAAGTTTGCATTATTGTGGATTAAGCCGGGAACTCTTTAACCACTTGAGACCCGCGCTATAGCCGAATGACGGCTACAGCGCGGATCTCCTTTTCCGGGACTACGTCTATTGACGTAGTCACGTGCACGAGCGGCCTGCGTGCCCTGTGATCGGTGAGTCTATGAGACCCGCCTGATCACCGATCCAAGCAAGGGGTCGATCCCGACCCCTTATCACGTGATCAGCTGTCAGCCAATGACGGCTGATCATGTGATGTAACTGAGCCGGTAATCGGGTATTATTCCTCCTCGCGCTGACAGCGCGAGGAGAAAAAAAAAGAGGCGATCACCGGCGGCCGTGATCGGGACATCAGTCCCGATCACGGCCAGCCCTGCCAGTGCCCACCTGCCCCCTCATCACTGAACATAATAAAATAAGTGCCCCCCAGTCAGTGCCACCCTGCAGTGCCCATAGTGCCACCCTGCAGTGCCCATAGTGCCACCCTGCAGTGCCCATAGTGCCACCCTGCAGTGCCCATAGTGCCACTCAGCAGTGCCCACAATCTGCCTCAACAAAGGTGCTGCACCCCAGTGCCACATATCCGTGCCCATCAGTGTCATCTACCAGTGCCCATCGGAGCCACCTATCGGAGCCACCTATCGGAGCCACCTATCGGAGCCACCTATCGGAGCCGCCTTATCTGTGCCCATCGGAGCCGCCTTATCTGTGCCCATCGGTGCCGCCTTATCTGTGCCCATCGGTGCCGCCTTATCTGTGCCCATCGGTGCCGCCTTATCTGTGCCCATCGGTGCCGCCTTATCTGTGCCCATCGGTGCCGCCTTATCTGTGCCCATCGGTGCCGCCTTATCTGTGCCCATCGGTGCCGCCTTATCTGTGCCCATCGGTGCCACCTTATCTGTGCCCATCGGTGCCACCTTATCTGTGCCCATCGGTGCCACCTTATCTGTGCCCATCGGTGCCACCTTATCTGTGCCCATCCGTGCCACCTTATCTGTGCCCATCGGTGCCACCTTAACTGTGCCTATTAGTGCGCACCAGTGCAGCCTATCAGTGCCGCCTCATCAGCGCACTTCAATGAAGGAGAAAAATGACCTGTTTGCAAAATTTTATAACAAACTATTAAACATTGATTTTTTTTTTTTTTTTTGCATCTTTTTTTTTGTTTAGCAAAAAATAAAACTCCCAGCTGTAATTAAATACCACCAAAAGAAAGCTCTATTTGTGGGAAAAAAATGATAAAAATTTAATTTGGGTACAGTGTTGTATGCCCGCGCAATTGTCATTCAAAGTGCATCAGCGCTGAAAGCTGAAAATTGGTCTGGGACTGAGGGGGGTTTAAGTGCCCAGTAAGCAAGTGGTTAAACTTGTCACTGAAATTCTGTATTATCCTCCTTGCAATGAGGGTGTTCAGAAGTGGTGCAAATATTGGCTGATTACCAGAATTCTCATCTTTATGCCTGCAGCCTTCTTGTAAATGTAGATCCATGGATACCAACTTAGATAAGTCAGGGACATCGAGTTGTGCAACTTGCTCCATAACCTGGAAGTTGGGTCTTTGATAAAGATCCTATACCGGTCTGATGAGAGGGACTGCTTACATTGAGGTGTACTATATGGGACCCCCAAGTGTCATTCAGGGAGAAATGGGAGGTGTATTCTAGTGTTTTTTTTTTTTCTACATACAAGGGATTGTGTAGGTTTGTAATGTGTCAATGAACACCTGCTTATCTAGATTTCACTCTGAATGCAGTTTGAGTGCAGGCTGCTCCAGGCTAAAGTCTCCTTGTATCCACAACCTGTGATAGTAAACTGTTTTCCTGCTGACAAGGACATGTTACATGCTGAATCATCTAATATAGTCTCTACTGCTGCAGGTATAGACTGCCTTTGTTGTGGGCCCCTAATTATTGCTTGTGCCTTTACAGTCAATTTCACATGCTGTTCAATTTTTATGTTGTAGAGCAAAGGGTCTCCAAACTTTCTAAGCAAAGGACCAATTTACTGTCCTTCAGGCTTTCGAGGGGCTGTACTCTGGCTATTGGGTGTAGAAAATTCCCCCGCATCAATACCCCTTCCTTGGTTTTAATGGGAGAAATAGTGATGGTGTCAAGGGGAGTGGTTCCCCATCATTGGTGTCAGTTGGTGGAATAGTGTCCCAAAGGACCATATCCATCCCCCTGGCTGCAGTTTGGAGACCACTGTTGTAGAGCATTGATGGAGATTTGGTTGGCCATTTACAACACTGGCACCTTTTTGGCAGCTCTTAAAATCCATAGAAAATGTAATCCTTGTATTCCTTCTGTACACACAGATTTTGAAACAGTCTGGAAGTGTGCAGGAAATGCCATTGATTGGCTGTTCAGAAAAAGATTGCCAATTGTATCACTGCCATCACTGTCCTTCTATTGTGGTTAAAGCGGGAGTCCGCCGGGACTCCGCGTTTTTTTTTTTTTTTTGTTTTTTAAAAGCCAGCAGCTACAAATACTGCAGCTGCTGACTTTTAAAATAGTGACACTTACCTGTCCAGCGCGACCGTGATGTCGGCACCCGAAGCCGATCTCTAGATCGTCTCTCAGGTCCTGCCGCCGCCATCTTGCGTATGGGAATCAGGAAATGGAGCCTTTCGGCTTCATTTCCCGGTTCCCTACTGCGCATGCGCGAGTTGCGCTGCGCAATAAGGACGGTCCCCGCTGCCTCTGGGATCTGTGTGTTTCCCAGCAGGCAGCGGGGCACTTGCGGAAAGGGGCGTAATCTACGCCCCTTTCCGCAGAGAGCTATCCCGGAAGTGGGTGCAGATACTTGTACTGTACAGGTATCTGCACCCCCCTCCCCCCTGAAAGGTGCCAATTGTGGCGCCGGAGGGGGGAGGGTTCCGATGAGCGGAAGGTCCACTTTAGGGTGGACCTCCGCTTTAATCTCTTCCAAAAGTAACCAGGAGAAGGAGCTGATTGAACTGGAACCACTGTTAGGCATATGGCCGATGGAGATGTGTTCTACATAATAGGGCGGTGTAAAGAGCAAGGTTGGGAAACAGGCTAAGCTATGAATCTACTTTACTGTAAGGGAGAATCCCCACTGTTAATAGTTTAAAGTGCTACTATATGAAAACTTCATTACAACCTAACGTTACTAGATCAGTGATGGTGAACCTTGGCACCCCAGATGTTTTGGAACTACATTTCCCGTGATGCTCCACTACACTGCAGAGTGCATGAGCATCATGGGAAATGTAGTTCCAAAATATCTGGGGTGCCAAGGTTCGCCATCACTGTACTAGATCATATGCAGATTAGTCAGTCATTTTATGTTCTTTCTATGGAATCATATGTGAAAATGGTATATATTGCCTTTGAAAACGCAAAGTAGAACTAAAGGCAAAACTTTTGTTTTTAGAGAGGAGAAGAATTCGAACACTTGTCAGTTTTTATTGTATTCTGTGCCTCCCATTAAGTAGGTTTACCCTCTCCTTTTGTCCTGTTTACGTTTATCATTGAAAGTAAAAGAAAATCCCAAATGGCAAGGAGCTTGCTATGGGGGCACAAACAGAGGAGAAGCCAAGATCGCCAGTAGGGGACTCCAGAAGAGGTACAGAGCAGGTAAACATAACCTAAATAACACACAAACTGTGCAGCGCTCAATCCAATATTCGGTGATCAATTATTGCGTTGTCTATAAAGTGAAAATGTGCATATATTTTCCATATATAATGATCCATTAATAAAAATAAAAATATTTAAATTAAATCAAATAACCAAAATGTTCACAAAACCATATCTAATTGAGAAGAATGATCTCCCCAAGTGACTCTGAAGACCTCAAGTGAATAAAAAAGTGCTTCTTCATATGACCCAAAGTGCGTCTGCAGTGTGCTAAATTCCACCACCACTATGCACTCACCCGAAGCATGAATAAAGCCAGACTATCAGACTTTACAGTCTTTGACTTCCCATTATGATCTTCTAAACCGCTCCTCTTATAAGGATTCATGGAATTTGGATAGGCCTATCCTGTGGACAGTTTCTCACCACACAGAGCCCCAGAGGAATGATATATATTATGTGGTATTTTATTGTATATTTAAAATTACAAACGGTATAAAAAAAAACACCACAACATACCAAGATGGCTGCCGCTCCGATGCCCAGACACAGCAGCGTGACGTTACATGTAGAGCGCCTCCAGCGGTGGTGGAATTTTGCATAATGTGGATGCACTTTGGGTCATATGGAGAAGCACTTCTTTATTGGATGTTTTCACTTGGGAGATAATTCTTCTCAAATAGAAACAGTTTTGTGGATATTTTGGTTATTTTCAATGAAATTACATCTATATATATATATATGTAAAAAAAAAATTTTTATTCAAAATATATGCACAGTTGAACGTTACAGATAATGCAAGAATTGATCACTGAATATTGGATTGAGCACTGCGCAGTTTGTTTTATTTATATTTTTGGGCCTTGTACTCTTGTGCTAGCTGCTCTTGCTTTTCTAAAGCTTGCTGTTTTGCTCGTAAGGTAAGTATAACATGTTTAATATTTTAAAAGGGAAAAAAACAAACAAAAAACAATAAGCCTTTCAATCACTTTAAAAGTAAACTTTAAGTACTTTCATCAAACTGCAGTTGTCATGTCATCAAATGTTCTAATAAGAATTATCAGACAACAGTTTTTATACAATTTTCAATGTTTGATAATCTATTAGTGTGAAGCGCCACCCAAAAGGGAAGTTCTGCTTTAAGCCTCTAATAGAGGTTCTGGCAGTGACCATTGTAGGGTTTTATTTTTGATAATCGCGGGGGGTGGAGACACGGACACAGCTGACAGGCAGGAAGGAGGGGGTGAGGGGGGAGAGAGGAGAGCAGAGCAGAGTAGGGCAGTGTATGACGGAGGGACGTACTCTGACCACGTGATCAGGGCTGAGCAGCCCTGGTTATCGTGGTCAGTACAGAGAGGGCGTTCGGGGAGTGTTTTTTTTTTTTTTTTTTTTTTTTTTATAGTTTAGAGGGGGGCAGATTACACAGCACAAGCACTGTGCTGTGTAATCTGCTTTAACGGACCAGGATCTGTATATTTGGGTTAACAAACACTTTAGGAAACCAACTGTCTGTAAACAAACTGTTAGACGTTGACTCTCTTGGCTGCTAGATCTCTACTGGCATTTTTGGCTTCATTCACCTGACACAACCTTTATGAAACCGTCTTTCATGCTCTGTTTATTTTATATCCGGTAGAATGTAGGAGGAACTTTGATATTCTACATGCTAATGGAGGTGGTTTAGGAAATGGAGACAGTAAATGAGATTGTGATTCATTCACCAGTGTGCAAAGTCTCAGTTTTAAGCGACTAACCCTTCTGTAAAGTTCTTTCATTGATGTGGAAAAGTGTCCAATCCTTGAAGGAAAAAATAGAAGCTGTGAGGTTGTATATAAATGTGTGTATTTTGCTGACTGGAAACAAATATACTTTCTACAAAGTCTAAAAAAAAAATATAGGCTTTGCTGAGCTGGAACAAATCTACATCCAGGTCAGTCTAAGCTCCCAGGATGCATGCTGTCAGTTGTACCCATAGATTTATACTGATTATACCTTATTGATAAAAAGTTCAGATCATAACTCCTTTATTCTCTATCAACTTTTTATTTGATTTGTCTTGTAGAGCATGTGGTGTGTTTGTTTTTTTTTTTTTTTGTTTTTTAACAGAACCAGGTAATTTCTGTCTGTTTAGTTTTTAATATTTATTGGGTATTCCAACGGAGGGACCTCAACTCTGCATTCTCTGCCAAGTCCCACTCCTTCAATTACAGGACAGTAGAAATAATATCCATCTTGTGGCAAACTCTTTAGTTTAAGGTAGTTGTAAGGGATTTTTAAAGAAAATTAAAATAATAAACGTTCTACTTGCCTGCTCTGTGGAATGGTATTGCACAGAACAGCCCAGACCTTCCTCTTCTGGGGTCCACTGGTGGTGCTTTTTGTTCCTCATCTTTGCCACTATAAGAAGCTGCTTCCTATAGTGGCCCATGTGCGGGTTCTCTCCCAAGTTGGGCTGTGTGTATTCATTGATGCTCACAGCACGGCTTGGCCCTGCTCCCTTCTCTCAGTACTTTGATTGACAGCAGTGGGATCCAATGACTCCACTGCTGTCGCTGAGTATGTGAGGAGAGAAAGCGTCCAGCATCGCTGCAAACGGACACTGTGCTGTATCATGAAAGGACTCGGCGAGGTGAGGGCGGTGATACAACTAATGGGACATTTTTTACCTTAAAGCATTAATAAACCTCAATGCTTTTTTAAACCTGCAAGGTAAAGTTATAATGTGCTTATGTAAAATGAAGCCCTCCAGTGACACGCTGACAGGGCTTCCATCTTAACCCGGCCTTCCTTCCAGTTTTGCGTCCTCTAGCTGTGTGGCTGTTCTGTGATGTCACTCTTGCGCATGCACGCGGAGCCACTATTCACGTTGTTTCATTAGATTAGGCGACCCATCACAATTTGTAACAGAAGTGAAGATTCTTCACCACCATCTTGCTACACCCAGCACTCGTTCACAGTAAGGATACAGTGAGAAGGCAGCAAGAGGACATCTTGTTAACCCACCGGAGTCTTGCATTTGACACTTATTTTTAACAGTAAACGGGGCTTATATGGTGAAATACAGTATTTAGAAATCCGTCTGGCTGTTTACATGTTGAATTATAAAAACAGCAGTGTTCTGTCAGATTAAACAGGCTTGCCATTGCTTTTAAAATTTTAAAACATCGCAACAGTCCGTTGGATTTCTAAATATTGTATTTCATCATATAAGCTCCATTTACTGTTTAAAAATAAGTGTGAAATGCAAAACTCCGGTGGGTGTAACAAGATGTCCGCTTGCCGCCTTCTCACTGTATCCTTCCTGTAGAGGAGTGCAGGGGA
This sequence comes from Lithobates pipiens, assembly GCF_037356315.1. Classification (NCBI taxonomy): domain Eukaryota; kingdom Metazoa; phylum Chordata; class Amphibia; order Anura; family Ranidae; genus Lithobates; species Lithobates pipiens. The sequence goes on along the minus strand of NW_027507784.1, from coordinate 264,849,242 downwards.
TAACAAGATGGGGCGGATGGAACGCCACTTCTGTTACAAATTATGACTGGTTGCCTAATCTGACGAAGCACCAGCAAGGTGCCCGTTTAGGAGAAATTTTAGTGTACTTATAAGTAAATATCAACCATGGGCGTTTACTCCCACTTTAATGCAGAAAATGAAAATCCTATTATTATTATTATTATACAGGATTTTTATAGTGCCAACAGTTTGCACAGCACTTAACAGAATAAAGGCAGACATTACAGTTACATTACAATTTGGTACAAGAGGAATCGGAGGATCCTGCTCATTAGAGCTTACAATCTAAAAAGGGAGGGTCAATTGATACAAAAGGTAATAGCTGTGGGGATGAGCTGATGGAGGAAGTAAAACGGCGTATTAGAAGCAGGATAGGCTTCTAAAGAGAAGGGTTTTCAGGGATTTATGTACTGTTTTTTTGGGGGTTTTTTTTTCTATTGTATAAGCATTTTTTTGTAACTTTTGTATTTGATCTGATAATTTTAACTGCTTGTGATACCATTTGCTTTTATGATTTTATTTTTGCTTTGTGTCAAGTTTTTCTATAGCCTTGACTTTTTTTTTTTTTTTTTGAGTAGGGAATGAATAACACCCTTCTCAGGTTTGCTTTTACTATCTGTTACAACCTATTGTTTGAGAATTACTTTTACTTACTTCCTTTCTCAGACACAGCAGAAAGTAATCAGAAACCAATGCAAAATAGGGGAATTCCCCTCTTCAACAGAAATAAGACAATGTTAAAGATCTGACAGAGATTCTAACCCTTATCTCTTTCCAAAATTTAAGGTGATATTAAACCCTTAATTTTAAGCACTTTCAGCAGCTGATTTAATGATTTGCTGAATATGTAGCTCCTTAGTCTTGTAGTGTCGGATCACACACATGCGATGAGGGGCATCGCGTGTGATTCACACCGCATTGCTATGCAGATCACATGCGATGTCTGTGCAATGTGAATTTCAGCCATAGGGTTGTATGATTGAAATGGCATCGCATTCGCACCAAAATGGTGCAGGGCCCTTCTTTTGGTCCCCACTGGAATCAGATCGCATGGGTGTGCACTCCATGCGATCCGATTTTGGATCATTTGACAGTTCGTATTGCGATATGCGAACAGACCTGAGGATGTCAGCAGCGCTTCATATAGGGCAGTGGGAACCACCGGCGGGTGACGTGATGCGGGAACCCGCACTGGAATCGCTCAGGTTCTCGCATCGCATGTGTGTGAACAGAGCCTTAGGTGTTCACACCTGTGCAGCCATGCGGACATGAGCCCATTCACTTGAATGGGCTGCCGTGCCCCATGACATGCAGGAAAAAATTCCCTGCAGCATTTTTTAACTTGAAGACCACATGGGAACCTCGGTTTTCAGTATAGTTGCGATTTATAGTGTGGGCGGCCTGCCATTAGGATTAATGGTTTCTCTGTGGTTGCGGCTGCCAATATTTGTATGGGTCTCGCAGCGGCATCACAGATGTGAACCTAGCCTTTGTCCTTGCCTATGGTCTAGTTTAAGCTGGTGCCAGGTCCACTGTCCCAGGTTTCCTGTTCCAGGGTGGCCCATTCATCTTGCAGCATCCAATGGAGCCAGCCTTGCACGCAGGGACTGGATTTACGTCTCTATTCACTGTGTGCATCAATAGAAACGCACAGTCCCATAGCCTAGGGTGGCAAGGCACTCTGCTGCTGCTCCCTAATCCTCCTTTTCCCCTTTCTCCCTTTTTCCAAGCTAACAGACTGCCTTGAGACTGTGCTGTCAATGCTTTCCTGTGATGACTGTGAGTTTACTCTGGAATATTTATTTTAACGCTGGGAGTTTAATACCAGTTTAAAAATGTTTTTTTTTCTAAATGCTTTGTCTTTATGTAAACTTTAGGCCTCATGCACACTGCGCTCTTTGCCCAGTGTTTCTGGACACATTTCTCCTGGCAAGAAAAAAACAACGTAAAAAAAACACCCCTGAGCCCTGGTTCATGTTGCAGCGTTTTGGCATGCAATTTGACATGTCAAATCGCATGCCAACTCGACGGCCTTTGGCGGCAATGGCACTGTCCGGATTGGTGCACCGATTCCCAAAAGTAGTTTATGTGCGACTTTGGGGTGCAATTTCAACAGACATCTGTGTAGAAACCCGCACAGCTGTCTCTGAAATCGCCCCCAAAGTCGGGACTGACATGAGGGAATGAAATGGCGTGAGTTCAGCTGACCTCGCATGATTTCATTCCCGCTGTCAATGTGAAGCTGGGCTAAAGCTGCTTTTTGCACACGTTCAGCTGTGTCAAGCGTTTTGGTGTTCATTAATTACATTGCCCATAATGGTTTATTCTGTCCAATGAATAAACGCTCATCTCCTGAACATGCTTATGTTTTGTTTGTTTTCTGCCTGTAAATGCCTTTGTGTGCATGGACATGTAAGCTAACCTAGAGGAACGTTTAGAGCCAGAAAAAATGGCAAACACCCCTAGGCCCCTTTCACACGGGTGCTTCCTCCTAACGGAATCTGCTTGCTCAGCGGATCTCCGCTGTCCCCCCGCTGAGAAGGCGGATGAGAGGTCTGCTCCACTGATTCCACCCCGCCCCCCGCTGAGAAGGCGGATGACAGGTCCTCTCCGTACTGCTGATCGCCTGCTGAGCAGGCGGATGACGGCTCCTCTCCGCTGATCCCCCGCCGAGCAGGCGCATGACGGGTCCTCTCCGCTGATCCCCCGCCGAGCAGGCGGATGACGGCTCCTCTCCGCTGATCCCCCGCTGATCCCCCGCCGAGCAGGCGGATGACGGCTCCTCTCCGCTGATCCCCCGCCGAGCAGGCGGATGACGGCTCCTCTCCGCTGATCCCCCGCTGATCCCCCGCCGAGCAGGCGGATGACGGCTCCTCTCCGCTGATCCCCCGCCGAGCAGGCGGATGACGGCTCCTCTCCGCTGATCCCCCGCCGAGCAGGCGGATGACGGCTCCTCTCCGCTGATCCCCCGCCGAGCAGGCGCATGACGGGTCCTCTCCGCTGATCCCCCGCCGAGCAGGCGCATGACGGGTCCTCTCCGCTGTGCAGAGCGTTGGTATCCATCTACTTGGCACAATCTTAACTTTTTTTTTTTTTTTTTTTTTTTTTTTAACTAGCAAATGAGTAGTATATTGTGTGTGCTTGGACTAAAGTTAATTTTATTTTTTTCTGAAAATTTGTGTTTACTATACAGTTGCACAAATGTCATGTGACTTCTGTGGAACTGTATAAAATTGACTCAGTGTCTTGAAATGTTCCGATTTTGTGTTCTGTGTATTTATGTTGCTGCTACACCCATATTGATAAAACAAATAGAAATGTCCTTGAAAATTACGCATACCCTTACAGGAAACCTGTGCTACACTGAAAGCTGCCTGTATGTACCTTCTACACACTCACCTGCTAGTCGGATCTGTCGCCTGGAACTTACTGGTTAAGGGGTACATATAACACTTCTCCTGCTTCACTGGTTGGTTCGTGGTCTGCCAGGTGCTGGCACATGGGAGCCCTGTGTAGGTTTGTTCTTTCAGAGAGTCAAAAAGCCGGGGAGCATGGGGAAAGTAAACATAGACTGCTTATTGTGCATTTTAGGCAGAAAATGTATAATATGCCAAGTATAGGCAAGGTACAGGCTTGATTTAACCTGGAACTATTGTGCAAATGATAAAGCAGTTTTAAATCTTACCAATTCTTACATGAGGTGGCTGCATTAGTATTTTCATTTTTTTTGTTTTTCAGTTGTTTTCACCTGGCAGTAACTTTTTTTATTTTTTTTCAACTGAACAAGCAGTTCTGCACATGTAGAAATTTAGGGGGTTGGGACAAACCATTTACCACTGACGGGTGCTTACAATGGCCCGCTTTTTATTGTTATAAAACCTTTATCGCAAAAGGAACTATTGCTGTAACTGCTTATAAAGTGTTAGGTGGAGTTTGGCTTAAATTTGTGTATTTAAATCCGAGTGCATCGAACGCGCCCCCCTCCCTTCAAACTGACAGTGCTTCTGTCCAAAGGTGTTTCTGTGCTGCTTCATCCAGAGTGAATCCACTCTAATACAGGCGGCGTGTTACTGGCCAGATCACAAGGTGAACACAGAGAGGAAGGAGGCCTAAAAAATAAATAAAAGCAAACTAATGCTGCCACCACATATAATGAATGGTAAGTTGCAATAAATTACATTTTTGGTCTTGGGTTTAATACTGCTTTAAAATTTTCTGGCAGGTAGCCGAGTCTCTCGGGTTCAGGTAGCACATTGCTGGATCGAGAGGGGGCTTAGGTAAGTATTAGGGGGCTGTGGGGGTAGCAGCGCACAGACATTTTTTTTAAATCTTCATTCATAGAATACATTCTATTTTTTTAATAAATTTCAGTGCTTTTTTTTGGAGGGGGGGGGGGGTGTATTTTATTTTGAGACAGAGGGAAAAGAACTGAGGACAGAGATTCCCAGTCCCTTTCTCGGTTGCCTCAACTGCCCTAAAGACGAATGCACAGGAGACAGAGGCTCCTGTTCATTCATAAACTGAAGCAAAGCAAACGCCGTTTATGATGATTCAGTTATGAATAGACCAAGTCATTGATTACAGACTCTACTCAAATGACATATTTACCGGCCCCTTCCTTCGCTCTCCATCCTGACAGATGGTGGGGAGGGGGGCGGGGGCAGACTCATGGTACACTCAAAGGTGATCGGTGGGCACAGTTATATGCACCAATTTCCCTGTATGGCTATAAGTTAAGCAGTTCAGTGCCACAGGAGGGAGAAGGTGAGAATCCTAATTCAAACCTAATTTTAGAAAGTATTTTACCGAAAGGGTTGTTGATGCATGGAATAAAACTTTCAGCAGTAAATGGCTTCAAACATGCTTGAGACAAACCTAGATCTATGTGCAGACTGGATCCGCCAGCTGCCTGCACTGATAGGCGTCTCGGCCTCTCAGCAAGCTGCTGAGATGGCCTCTCCCTGTCCCTCCACAGCTCAGTGCTCCAGTGAGCATAGAGGAGCAGAGCAGGAGAGCTGCTGACTGACAGTCAGCAGCTCTCTTTTTGGAGAGGTGAAAGAACTGAGCTATTGGCGGTGTTTTGGTGGCTCGATTCTTGGTGAAGAGGCATCCAGGGACAGATGCAGCATCGGTCCAATGCTGCATCCACCTAGGTAAGTATAAATATGGGATGAAAAAAAAAATCCCATACTTCTCTTTTAACGTAAAATTTGCCTTGGGCCCCTTTTTAATATGAGAGGGCCAATCAGGACCGACTGTCTTTTTTTTTTTTTTTCTGCCGGATTCAATCAGGCCCCCCATTATCCTGTACGGAGCACCAGATTTAAATGAACTTGTGTCTGTTCACACCCAGGGCCTGATCTAATTTGGCCAAAAAATCGGGGATCCATTCTGACTGGAACAGAGGACAGGTGTAAGCGGACAGCCAGTCTGTTTACATCTGGCTGTCCATAGAGCCGAGCATCCTGTGTCAGTGTCTGTGTCCGCTCTGCATAAAGAGGAATGGGTACAGACCTGTCATTCAACCGATCTGCTCAACAGGGGATCAGTGGATAGATCCATGTGAAAGGGGCTTCATTTCTGTGAGGCGGTAATTAAAATGATTGTTCCTCCACTATTCCTCCCAGTGACGCCAATGATAAGGGACTGTTCCTCCCAGTGACGCCAATGATAAGGGACTGTTCCTCCCAGTGACACCAGCGATAAGGGACTGTTCCTCCCAGTGACGCCAGCGATAAGGGACTGTTCCTCCCAGTGACACCAGCGATAAGGGACTGTTCCTCCCAGTGACACCAGCGATAAGGGACTGTTCCTCCCAGTGACACCAGCGATAAGGGACTGTTCCTCCCAGTGACACCAGCGATAAGGGACTGTTCCTCCCAGTGACACCAGCGATAAGGGACTGTTCCTCCCAGTGACACCAGCGATAAGGGACTGTTCCTCCCAGTGACACCAGCGATAAGGGACTGTTCCTCCCAGTGACACCAGCGATAAGGGACTGTTCCTCCCAGTGACACCAGCGATAAGGGACTGTTCCTCCCAGTGACGCAAGCGATAAGGGACTGTTCCTCCCAGTGACGCCAGCGATAAGGGACTGTTCCTCCCAGTGACGCCAGCGATAAGGGACTGTTCCTCCCAGTGACGCCAGCGATAAGGGACTGTTCCTCCCAGTGACGCCAGCGATAAGGGACTGTTCCTCCCAGTGACGCCAGCGATAAGGGACTGTTCCTCCCAGTGACGCCAGCGATAAGGGACTGTTCCTCCCAGTGACGCCAGCGATAAGGGACTGTTCCTCCCAGTGACGCCAGCGATAAGGGACTGTTCCTCCCAGTGACGCCAGCGATAAGGGACTGTTCCTCCCAGTGACGCCAGCGATAAGGGACTGTTCCTCCCAGTGACGCCAGCGATAAGGGACTGTTCCTCCCAGTGACGCCAGCGATAAGGGACTGTTCCTCCCAGTGACGCCAGCGATAAGGGACTGTTCCTCCCAGTGACGCCAGCGATAAGGGACTGTTCCTCCCAGTGACGCCAGCGATAAGGGACTGTTCCTCCCAGTGACGCCAGCGATAAGGGACTGTTCCTCCCAGTGACGCCAGCGATAAGGGACTGTTCCTCCCAGTGACGCCAGCGATAAGGGACTGTTCCTCCCAGTGACGCCAGCGATAAGGGACTGTTCCTCCCAGTGACACCAGCGATAAGGGACTGTTCCTCCCAGTGACACCAGCGATAAGGGACTGTTCCTCCCAGTGACACCAGCGATAAGGGACTGTTCCTCCCAGTGACACCAGCGATAAGGGACTGTTCCTCCCAGTGACACCAGCGATAAGGGACTGTTCCTCCCAGTGACACCAGCGATAAGGGACTGTTCCTCCCAGTGACACCAGCGATAAGGGACTGTTCCTCCCAGTGACACCAGCGATAAGGGACTGTTCCTCCCAGTGACACCAGCGATAAGGGACTGTTCCTCCCAGTGACACCAGCGATAAGGGACTGTTCCTCCGAATAGCTGCAGTCTGGCCTCCTTAAAGTCTAAAAGACAGTATACTGGCATTTGTTTAATAAGTTTTAGAGACCCCCGATATAGTGGATGGAAGAAGCGGTGGAGGGAATTGGAAGAGAATGAAGAGTGAAGGTCCGCTTAAAGTTATCCAGTAAAGGGTGTCACCCCAAACTTTTTGCATTAATCAAACCTGGTACAATACACTACTGCTGTCTTTGTTCTGTTATATTCTAGTGCATTAACAAAGAAGTAAAGTTAAACCTCTATGTAGATGATGCAATCCACACTAAAAAGCCAGCACAGACTATTCACAGAAGTCTTTGATGTCAGAAATGGTCTTTTTATCTTTGAATGCTGATTAGAAGTTTGTGGAAAATTGGTAGAAATGTTGAGTAGTGTGTCTCATCTTTGTTGGGTAAGATGGTTGACACTTGGGCTAATTATCTGGATAAAGACCCGGAATGTTCTGGCTGCTGCTGTGAAAGACGGTGACGACCGCTATGTAGAAAATGTTCCTAAGTGAGGACAATCTGTACTGGAATAAAAATAAATAAAAAGCTTCCGTCACTCAAAAATATATATAAAAAAAGTTTTAGGACTGATTACGGTGGATTCCAGGAGCCCGGTAGACATTGCAGTGCCTGCACTCATTTCCCTTCCTGTAATCTTCGCACAGCTGCCATACTACTGCAGGCCGCCTTGTTCTGCTTTTAGCCCTGGTTCACACTGAGTGCGGCATAAGTGCGACTTCATGTGCGGATTGCCGACATCTGTGCGACGCGCACATGAATCGCCAAAAATAGTGCAGAAACCTTCAAGTGGGTGCACGTTGGAGTTGCACGGATTTAAATGATTCCATAGGTGCAAATAGGGTGCGCCTTGTTATACGATTTTTAACGGTCAAATCAAAAGCAAGTATTACCAGTGTAAGCCAGTACTAAAAGTCACGTCAAATAGAGACGTTCTGGAAGGTTAACGAGGTAGTAAAACTAAAAATATATTGCAGCTTACCAATTATTAGATGAGGTGGCTGCGTCCGTTTTTCTTTTCTTTGGTTTTCTTCCCTCAGTTTTTACCTGGAAGCTGGCCAATAATGCACCCTCCACTCTGGGTGAAGGAGCACAGGAGGCACAGCAGATAGCATTGTCAGTCTGGGGTGAGGTTAGTGTTAAAAAGTATGGAATGGGCTTTTTTACAGATTACTTGCCTAGGTGGATGCAGCATCGGTCCGATGCTGCGTCTGTCCCCCGGCGCCTCCGCACTGAGAGCTGAATGATCGAACATCGCCCGATTGCATGGTTCTGACAGCTCCCCAAGCAGAGAGTTGTAGGCTGTCACTGGAGTGCTGAGCTGTGGAGGGGGCGGAGCGTCCGGCTCAGGCTCTCAGTGGCTCGCTGAGAGGCTGAGTTGAGTGTCCTTCCGGGGACCTGGCCGATCCAACTTCTATTGTTGTGATGACGCCATGCCTGAACTGACTTCTGTGGAGTCTGGGTGGAAGTCTGCACTCTGCTGAAAACTGGTCATAGGAGTGAATGAATTGCACTCCTGTCATCCACATGAGAAGTACAGCCAGGCAAGCTTTGGCTATACTTCTCCTTTTAAATATAGTAACAGATTTAAATACACTAAACAAATTGAAGCCAAACTCCAGCTCACACCTAGTCAGTGCCGAGACAAGGTCATCCAGCACCCAGGGCAAAGATGCCAAACTGCGCCCCCCTTTCCCTTAGGGTTAGAGTGCCCCCTGAAATAAACCATTGCGCCAGGGGCAGCCTCCCCTCCTGCCCACCCCTTGTCTCGGCCCTGCACCTAGTAAGCATTTACAGAAAACCATTTTTTCCCTTTTGGATAAAGATTTTGCACTAATAAATGGAAGCTGTTCATTTTAATCACCCTTGCCAGTGTTAAGTGGTTTGTCTCATCCATGTAAACTGATGCATTCTGCTGGAGAGATTGTGCTTTTGAAAAACAGATTTGCTGGGTGGATCACCAAATGAAAATAGAAGCAAGCCTAAAAAACAAAACAAATGCAGCCATCACATCTAAGAATTGTTAAGCTGCGAAATAAAGTTTGCTTTTGGATTTAAAGCTGCTTTAACCACTTGCCGACCAGTGCACGGCGATATACGTCGGCACAATGGCACGGCTGCGCAAATGGGCGTACAGGTATGTCCCCTTTAAGAAGCTGCATTGTGCATATAAATTTTGTGCAAACCAATCAGTATACACTTACTACGATTTTTTTACCAAATATTTGTAGAATACATATTGGCCTAAACTGAGGAAATCATTCGTTTTTTTAAATATTTTTTAGGGATATTTATTATAGCAAAAAGTAAAAAATATTGCTTTTTTTTTTTTTAATGGACGCTATTTTTTTTTTTTTGTTTATAGCGCAAAAAATTAAAACCGCAGAGGTGACACAAATACCACCAAAAGAAAGCTCTATTTGTGTGAAAAAAAGGACGCCGATTTTGTTTGGGTGCAACGTCGCACGACTGCGCAATTGTCAGTTAAAGCGACTCGCAAAAAGTGCTCTGGTCAGGAAGGGGCGAATTCTTTCGGGGCTGAAGTGGTTAAGCAAGCAGACACAGTACCTAGTGGTATGGCATCTCGGTGTTGAAGGACCCACTAGACTAGATCTACAACAGTTTTCAGTGACCTTCAGTTCTGAGTGCAAGCTGTATTTTGTTATTCTTTAGGCAAGTGTTGCGGATTGATTTTGCCTTTTATGTGATTATTTTCATAAATTAGCATTTTAGAAACCTAGGACCTCCTCTTCCTCTATTCCTAGTATGAGGCTCACATGCTCATTTTAAAATTGTTGCTTAGTAATAGAGATAAAAGATTCAAAATACATGTGGTTGTGAAATCATCGGTGTCATCTGCTTTGTATTTATTTTCCTATTTTTTTATTTTTTTTTCGTTTATTTTGTCCATGTGTACACACAGGATTCTAACCTGTTAGAGCACATGGGTGATTTTTAGTTGCTCAGTCCAGCTAGTCATAAATCACTAAGGACCAAATTACATCTATAAATTGCGCGTCAAAGCATCTTGCATGCATTACTATTCATTTTAAATGGCACCCCAACACACTAAAGCAATGTACATGTTCGTATTTTTACCACAAATGGCGTGATCCCACCGTTCTCTGAATGTGTGCGATTTTTAGATACTACAAACTGCTTGTGTAGCTGACAAAAAAAAAAAAAACACATGGAAATTGGGAGCCTGGAGCAGTTTTTTCCAGGAAAGTTATTAATTCTTGTAGGCCTTATACTGCTCTGTTCATTCCAGCAACACGCTTGGAATAGCTTTGTTACCTTTCTCATAAGTTTGAAGTTGTTCTTTCCTTTTATTGTCTGTTGAATGTAGATAATTAAAGTAAATGATTTTTATTTCTTTTTATTGCTGAGTGTAAGTCATGATCCTTAGTGTCCTGGTGCTACAAAAGTATTGTATGATTACTAATGCATGTGGTTTCTAGCCATAGTGTTTGTATATCTTTGTACACATGTACTGGGGAAAGCCACGTACATTTGTAGCCGCAGGCTGAGTGTTTAAAACAATGGAAGAGCTTCATGAGAAGAGCACCATATATAGGAAGTCTGCATGTGCTGGTGAGTACCGGGTGTACTGTCTGAAAATCCCGTCCTTGGAGAAGCTTGCCAGAAACATTACTGGTCTTATTTACAAAACCAGATCATTTTTAGGCTTTTTTTGTGGAGTTATTTAAGATCCAAAGCCTAATGTATATTTAACATGTCGAAAGTCACCAACATCCCGATCTTTATTTTAGAATAGGTAAATAAACCCATTGAACTTGGCACCTATGAGTTGTCAAAACAAGGAAATAATTCGGAATGGCACTCCAAAGCACTATTACAGAAGCCTGGTTTGCCTTAGTAAAAAAGGTAAAATGGCAGCTTCATAGTGATTGTGAAGCTTATTTTTTTAGTTAATATAAGAGGGTATACTCACCTGCTCTGTTGCCTCCTCTTCCCCATCCCCCGTCGGTGCTGTCTGCTCCTCTTCTCCTTCGATTGCTCCCTCAGCAAGTCTGGTATCCACATTTTCAGCCAGCGTTTCTCTTTAATTAAGGCCGGCCATAGACCATTCGTATCCTGCTGAACAGGCAAAGATTTGAATCGTGTGTGTGATTGATCGATCAACTTGGGTGTACAACCAGCCTGCCGGATTCCATTGTGATTTATGGCTAGCAGCTGCTATAGTCTTCTCCCTGGGGGACAGCTTCCCTGCTGGGAACTGACAATTGCTCGACAGGAGAAGATTCCCGTCAGCACTGTCTGTGTTGATGGCAGAATCGTGCAAATTTTTCCTGCAACCCGTGGATGCAAGAAAAAGCAGTATGCACAGTCTAAGACCTGCCTTAGAAGCGATTTGAGTGGCTGTAGAGCCACTCGATCACTTCTGCAGGGGGTGAAAGTGGGCGCCCCCCCCCCCTTCCATTTGATGTTTACAAGCCGTTACTGGCATCTGATCAAAGCAATCTTGAGTCTGGGTTCACACTTTTATGCAAATTTTCCCCGCATCCAATTCGCATTATAGAAGAATATGACTGTCTCTCAATGGAGTCAGTTCACACATCTCCGGGGCAGCTGCAGAGCAAAATGCACAGGGTTCCTGTGCGTCTTTGGCTCAGTTTTCAGATTTTTGTCTCTATTTTTTTTAAGACACCCTAAAGAATAAAATGGCCATTGTTGCAATACTGTCTTTGTCACAAATGCAATTTTTTCTGGAAAAAATACACACGTTTGAGTTGACAAAACTGTAGTTATCCCAGTATTTATTTTTTATATCGTGAAAGATGTTACACAGAGTAAATTCATACCCAACATGTCATGCTTCAAAATTGGGCCCGCTGGTGGAATGGCGAACTTTGACACTTTAAAAGTCTCCATAGGCGGTGTTTAAATTATTATTATTTTTTTTAACAAGTTACCAGTTTTGAGTTACAGAAGAGGTCTTTTGCTAGAATTATTGCTCTCACTCTAACGCTCGTGGCGATACCTCACCTGTGTGGTTTGAACATAGTTTACATATGCGGGCTCGACTTACGAATGTACGCATGTACGTAGGTGTTCACTTCTGCGTGCAAGCATGGAGGGGTGGGGCGCTTACATTTTTTTTTTCTTATTTATTTTACTTTATTTTTACGCTGTCCCTTTTCAAAAAAACATTTTTTGCATCTGTTTTATTCCTATTACAAGGAGGCATTAAACTGATACAATTTTTTTTTTTTTTTTAAAGATGTAAAAATAAAAGCATGACAGAACCTCTTGAATGTGTGATTTGGGGCAAAAAGACCTCAGATGTCACATTTACACTTTAAAGCAATAAAAAAAAAATGTCTAACAAAAAAAATGTCCCTTTTTAAGGTTGTTGGAACGGATGTGACATCCAATGGCATATAGTTCAGTGGGGGCCATCTTTTTCTCACTCGAATTTCTGCCTATCAGGGGAAAACACCAGATTGTTTCTGCCGCTACAGACGGATCTGGTAAATGGCAGAGATGACCGAGATGCGGCGGGAGGGGGGTGAACACCATCTCTGCTGTAGATAAGTGATCTCGCGGCAGAGAGACCACTTTTATCATAAAGCGAACCGCCCGCCCTTGGAAAAAATACCGGGGTTTTGGCAACTATTTGCTGCCATAACAACGGTATTTAATGTCGAAGTAGCGACTTAAATCCACAGTGGGCGGGCTGGAAGTGGTTAATGTTAAGGGACTATCTATCCGGCTAATAAAGTGTTACAAGTTTCACTTACGTTTTTCCTCTTAAACTTTTTCTAGATTGTAAACCTCATGGCCAAAGAGTAATCTTTTTATTAAATAGAACTGTTGCTCGTCTTTCAGCTATTTACAGATCTGATTACATTTACATCAAGAGGATTTCTCTATCCACAGTAATATGCAGATAAGGGAAAACTGGTCCCCCCCCCCCCCCCCCCCCCCCCGTTCATCCCACTGGTTGACTGAAAAAAAAAAGATTGTATGGGCTGCTAAATTATCAAGTTGGTTGTACAAATTTTGATATAAAACCACATTTCATACTGAGTGAGCAGAGAGTGAGGGGCGTTTGAGAGGCACAGTGTGTGTGTCAATAGACATACACAGCACAAATCAGGATCGATCCTGCAGGTGTACCACCATAGGAAGCGGCTTCCTGCAGTGTCTCACCAAGAAGAGGAGGAGCCTCGAATGCTGGTGGCGTACCCCAGAAGAGGAGGTTCGTGGGCACTCAATGCAAATGTGGCAAAATGGACGTTTTAAACATGGGTAACAGAAATGCATATCCACATTTTGTGCACATTTCAGGCAGTTTCCAAGAAATATATTCTAAGATAGCAAATCTTCACCTATTGAGTTCAGGTCCACTTAAACTCTGAAGTAGCCATTTTGGGGCTTAACCGCTCACTGCATATATACGGTTTAAAATGAATAAAATAAAGTAAAATTAGAAAAATAAATAAGATTTTTTTAAAGCGCCCAGTCCCAACAAGCCCACACGCAGAAGCGAGCGCCTATGTGATTAGTGCCCGCATATGAAAGCGGTGTTCAAACCACACATGAGGTATTGCTGCGATCGGTAGAGCGAGAGCAATAATTCTAGCCCTAGACCTCCTCTGTAACTCAAAACATGCAACCTGTAGAACTTTTTAAACATCCCCTTTTGAGATTTTTAAGGGTAAAAGTTTGACGCCATTCCACCAGCAGGTGCTATTTTGAAGCATGACATGGGTATCAATTTACTCGGCGTAACATTTTCTTCCACAATCTAAAAAAAAATGTGGATAACTTTACTGTTGTCTTGTTTTTTTTTTTTATTCAAAAAAGTGATTATTTTTCCCCCCCAAAAAAGCGCGCTTGTAAGACGGCTGCGCAAATACGGTGTGACGAAAAGTATTGCAATAACCGCCATTTTATTCTCTAGAGTGTTAGAAAAATGTGTGAGTGTTTGGGGGTTCTAAGTAATTTTCTAGCAAAAAAAGTGTTTTTCACTGGTAAACACCGCGTCTGAAAAACAGGCTTGGTCCTTATTGTTCCTTTACTTTTTACACCTGAACTAGTATGCAACCAACGAGAAAGGAGCTGACTGCTTCTACCAGGATCCAGTGACACTTTGCCTATAAGGAGCTTCACCCTACTCAGGATGATACAAAAATTAATTTTGCATGCAGTAGGAGTGAGAATTCTTACTTGACTTCTCCAGTAAGCAGAGAAAATATTTGGGAAGTGTGTCATACCTTTTTAAAATGGATTAATAGCAGAAATATTTTTAGATTATTTCAACTGACCACCTCACTGTCTTATTATACTGTGACCAAGGTTATTCCATGAATCATTTTTAAATAATAAAAATATGTATATTTTTCCATGAAATAATAAAAAAAAAAAACTTTAGATGTTGTAAGACTCGGAATCACTGGAAATATTCGGACTTGTCCCTTCTGTGGTTGCATACAGAGCAGCCTTCCCCTCGCCTGCAGAATTTAGTGCCAAATGTCTTGCAACCAGATTCTGTAAAAGACATTTGCAGATTCCTGTTGATCCTTCTGAGGTCATCTTGGAAATCTGGCATTCATCTCCAGATGAAAAGAAAGTTCTGTTACCTACTAGAACGATTTTGCAATTTTAAATGGATTTTGACATGAAATTCAGATGTTCCTATAAAAAAGTAGGCACATAAAGCCTAGTTACTCAACGTTTTCAGGAATGAAAGCCACAGTTGATGGTTAACGGAAATACCAAGACCAGGTTTTGAAATATGTTGATGTGCTCTATAAATGACTTTTAGTTAGCATTTAAAAGCTATAAGTAGTCACATGTTCCTATGAACACTCAAGGAAGTGACCATTGTATAGCTGCAAGGTTGTCTCTTATCTTGGTGCGTGCAAACTAGAGCACCTTGTGTTCTACGTAATAACATTGTGTGGGTGAATATTTGGGGTCTAACGTAGTGATATCACAGCAGCAGACTTTAAAGAAACACACATGATCTGTCCAATGACTATTGGCAGTGTCTCCTCTATCTTATGGGCAAAACAGACACTTCTCATTTTTAGCTACAGTATTTTGAAATGAAAAGCAGACATACAACTACAGAAAATAATCGATGCAATGGATGGTAAAGGGTAGTCATATGGAATCACATTTTTTTTTTTTTGTATTCGATCGTATCATTTAGACCCCTCTCACACTGGGGCGGTTTTCAGGCACTTTAGCACTGGAAATATCCTCTGTAAAGGGCCTGAAAACCGCCTCCCATTCATTCAAGTGTTACTTTTCACACTGGCGGTGTACTTGCGGGACATTCAGAATATTAGTCCTGCAAGCAGCACCTTTGGGGCGGATTGGGAGCGCTGTATTTAGCGCTCTCAAATCACCCTGCCTATTGGAATAAATGGGCAGCGCTTCCGCTAGCGGCTAAAAACCCCAGCTTAAACAGTGCTAGAACGAGCGGCGCTTTAGCGCTAAAGCGACCACAGCCCCAGTGTTAAAGTCTTAATAGCACATTCTAAGCCCCCCCGTACAGGTTGGCACAGCGTGTCTCCATTGCAACCCTCTGCACCTGGTGGTAGTGGGAGCATTTAAACAGACATTATTCATCAGAATAAATCGCAAAAGACTCTGAATAAACTGGTTATAGGGACTTGTCATGGTACCCCACTTCGATATGAAGCCCACAACCCTCAACCCCTTTCATGGGTGATGGAGTTGTAGAGGGTCTCTACGTCAAGGGCTACTAACCATGCTCCTTCTGGCATTTCAGTACCATCCAGAGCACGAATGAGATTCTTTATGTCCTGAATGGAAGAAGTGCTTTTACATGTGATCTCAAATAGTCGAATGACTTGCGGATTCAGTTAACCACCATTTCCTGGCACTGTTGGCCTCCCTGGTGGCTGAGTCGGGCTCTTATGGATTTTTGGTAGAGCATATATGGTGGGAGTTTTTGGAGTTTTAACATTAAGAAACTCAAGCGTTTTCTTGTCCGTTCCTTTTTCATAGGCTTCAGTAATGAGATGGCTATATTTGTTATTCATCCTCTCTAGGAATATTCCTGGTACCCTCCTGTATCATTCCTGGTTACCCAGTATTCCCAAAACAATTTGTTCATACTGAGCAACATCCATGACCACAATATTTCCACCTTTTTTCAGATTTTTTTTTAAGCAATTGGGAATTATCTTTTAAAGAGGAACTGCAGTTTGCTCACATAATTTGTAATAAACCTTTTGCCATTCTGAAGCTTCCCCCTCAACCACCTTGCATATTATTTTGTATATACTGTGATTCTGTACTTGCCTAATTATGATTTTCATTGTCATGCGATTCTGAGCAACTCCAGTTGAATCAGCGCAAGAAGTATGTCACCAGCACACTGAGGATCTCCAGAGAAGGTCCAAAGCTTTATTAAACGATCACATCATAGTTACAAAAGTGACGTTTCGGAGCCTCACAGATTTCCTCCTTCAGGCTTGTGACCATGTGTCCTTCAAGGCTCCGAAACACCACTTTTGTAATTATGTTGTGATAGCTTAACCATTTGACCTCTGGAAGGTTTTACTTCTTTCAAGACCAGGCCATTTTTTGCTATTCAACACTGTGCTACTTTAACTGGCAGTTGTGCGGTCATGCAACACTGTATGCAAATTTGGGTTTATATCATTTTTCTCTCAGCTTTCTTTTGTTGGTATTTGATTACCACTGGGTTTATTTTTTTGCTATATAAACTAAAAAAAAGAACATTTTGAAAGGAAAAAATATTTTCTACTTTCTGTTATAAAACATTGCAAATCAAATCAAATTTCTTCATAAATTTAGGCCTAAATATATTCTGCTACATATCGTTGGTAAATAAAATCCAAATAAGTGTGTATTGGTTTGTGTGGAAGTTATAGCATCTACAAACTATGGTGTGTCTATGTATGTGTGTATAGAGAAAAAATATATAATGTGCTCTTCGGAAAGTTTCCACACTTTTTTAATCTCTTTTAAATATGAAAAAGTGTGGACACTTTTTGAAGACCCCTAGTACATTTGAAAATTGATCAATTATTATTTTTATTAAAAATAATTTTTTTTTACATACTTTCATGAGTGGTTCAGTGTCACCATAGTGACATTGTGGGGGTTGCTGTCAGTCATGATCATGTAACAGCAATGTTTTGAAATGTCATGAATGGGTTACGTTCCCATAACGGCTGTTTTACTATTGTGTGCTGTGATTGGCCCACAACTGTCACGTGATACAGGGTATTGCAATTAGCCCAGGCACCATTTGATAGCATAGCGTCTGAACAGCAATTTTTAAGTCTTGCCACAGATTCTCAATTGGATTTAGGTCTGGACTATGACTGGGCCATTCTAACACATGAATATTCTTTCATCTAAACCAGGGGTGCTCAACCTGTGGCTCTCCAGCTGTTGCAAAACTACAAGTCCCATCATGCCTCTGCCTCTGGGTGTCATGCTTGTGGCTGTCGGAGTCTTGCTATGCCTCATGGAACTTGTAGTTCCGCAACAGCTGGAGAGCCACAGGTTGAGCACCCCTGATCTAAACCATTCCGTTGTCGCTCTGGCTGTATGTATGGGGTCTTTGTCCTGCTGGAAGGTGAACCACCAGCCCAGTCTCAAGTCTTTTGCAGACTCTAATGCCGCGTACACGCGATTGGACTATCTAGTGGACTTGGTCCGAACGAGCGGAACTGCCCACACGTGACTGGATGCAAAGTCCAGCAGACAATTTTGAGTCAAAACTTCTTTCTAAGTCCACCGGGCTTTTGGAAAGAAAAAGTCAGCTGGAGCCCACACACGGGCGGCGTGTCCGGTGGACTCTGGTCCGCCAGACCAAGTCCGCCGGGTAGTCCGATCGTGTGTACGCGGCATCACAGGTTTTCTTCTAAGATTGCCCTGTATTTGGCTCCATCCATCTTCTCATCAACTCTGACCATCTTCCCTGTCCCTGCTGAAGATAAGCATCCCCACAAAATCATGCTGCCACCACCATGTTTCACGGTGGGGATGGTGTGTTCAGGGTGATGTGCAGTGTTGGTTTTCCACCACAGGCCAAAAAGTTTAATTTTGGTTTCATCTGACCCTGACCAGTGCACCTTATTCCACATGTTTGCTGTGTCCCCCACATGGCTTCTCACAAATGGGACTTCTTATGACTTTCTTCTTGCTACTCTTCCATAGAGGCCAGATTTGTGGAGGGCACAACTGATAATTGTCCCATGGACAGATCCTCCCTGAGCTATGGATCTCTGCAGCTCCTCCAGACTTACCATGGGTCTCTTGGTTGCTTCTCTGATTAATGCTCTCCTTGCCCGGCCTGTCCGTTTAGGTGGACGGCCATGTCTTGGTAGGATTACATTTGTGCCATATTCTTTCCATTTTCAGATGATGGATTGAACAGTGCTCTGTGAGATGTTCAAAGCTTGGGATATTTTTTATAGCCTAACTCTGCTTTTAAATTTTTCCATAACTTTATCCCTGACCTGTCTGGTGTGTTCCTTGGCCTTCATGATGCTGTTTGTTCACTAAGGTTCTGTAACAAACCTCTGAGGGTTCCACAGAACAGCTGTATTTATACTGAGAATAAATTACACACAAGTGGACTGTATTTACTAAGTAGGTGACTTCTGAAGGCAATTGGTTCCACTAGATTTTAGTTAGAGGTATCAGTAAAGGGGTCTGAATACAAATGCACGTCCACACTTTTCAGATATTTGTAAAGAAATTTGAAAACAATTTATCAATTTTCTTCCACTTCACAGTTATGTGCCACTTTCTGGTGGTCAATCACATACAATCCCAATAAAATACATTTACATTTTTGGTTGTAACATGACAAAATGTGGAAAATTTCAAGGGGTATGAATACTTTCTCAAGGCACTGTGCGCTTTAAAGCGGTAGTAAACCCGCAATTTTTTTTTTCGAAACCTGCAAAGCAAAAGGCATAATGAGCTAGTATGCACTGCATACTAGCTCATTATGAAATACTTACCTTAGAACGAGGCCCCGACATCTGGCCCGATCCACGCCGAGGGAGCTGACATGCTCCCTCGGCGTTTCTTCCGGGTATCGCGGCTCCGGCGCTGTGAGTGGCCGGAGCCGCGATATCGTCACTCACTCACACGCATGCGTGCGGGAGATTTCATTCCGGCCGGTCGGCCACTGCCGGATTTTCAGGCCGAGAATCCCCTTGTGCGCATGTGCCGCTGCAGTCAGCGGCGCATACCGAGGTAAGCCTTATTATAGGCTTTCCTGTAGGTAAAAGTTAAAAATTTGAGTATACAACCACTTTAAGAGGTCCTACAATTTCTATCCACTTAGGTGTTACCTCTGCCAGCACCAGTGCATTTGATTAGACCATCACAGCAACAGGTAGGAGACTGCACATGTTTTGTTGTACCCTCTGCTCTGCACATCCCAAACAAAACACTGTCGGTAATTCTACTTTGACATTAATAACCTTGCCCGTCGGTTATTGAATTTACATGCACAGCCAGTAAATGAAAGCTGTACGTTTTCTTCTAGGCTTTGTGCCTCTGGATATTCTGCAAGAGGAAGAGAAAAAAGCTCCTATTTTACTATATTGCAAATGTGTAGCATTATGTAATGGCAAGTGGAAACCCGCTTTGCATACTGGAAGAATGATTTGTTTTTCTAGGCGCTCACTGGCGGATCTTTTTCATCTTTTTAAAGAGATACTAAAGTCTTGTGTGTGTTAAGTTAAAACAGTTTTTTTTTTATTTAAAAATGATCTGCTCGGTGCAGTGGTTTTGCACAGGGCAGCCCAGATCCTCCTCTTCTCGGGTCCCTCTTCAGTGCTCCTGGCCCCTCCGTGGTGCCGATTGCCCCCACAGCAAGCCGGTTGCTATGGGGGCACTCGAGCTGAGCTACAGCTTCATTTGTCCTTTCAGACACAGAGCCGCTGCTAGTCCCCGCCCCCCTCTCTCCTCATTGGCTCACTGACTTTAAGAGGTCCTACAATTGCTATCCACTTAGGTGTTACCTCTACCAGCACCAGTGCACTTTATTACAGGGGGCTCCAACAAAAAGGCAAAGTTTCACACTAGATTACTGAATAGAACTGGAAGAAACGCACAACACACAGACTTTTTTTTGACCCCCTCCCCCCCAACCAGAAAAATGGTATGTGGCAACATATCGGCACCAAAACTGTGTGTGTGGTCAGATTGCATCAACAGTGGGAGGGGCTTAAAGGGCCATATGCTTTAATTACTGTGCCGTGAGTGTGTATCAGACGGTACAAACCTCAGTATACTCATTTTAATAAAATTCTATTGCATATTCTTTACTACACACAGCTAAACTTGTAGTGATAGCAAAGTCTTGTTTTTATTTGTTTGTTTTTTTATGTAGTAAACATGTTATATTTACCTGCTCTGTGTAGTGGTTTTGCACAGAGCAGCTTGGATCCTCCTCTTCTTGGGTCTGTCGCCGGAACCCCTCGTCCCTACCTCTTTCTGGGTGCCCCCACAGCAAGCACCTTGCTATGGGGGCACCCAAGCAGGCACACTCCGGAGCCGCAGCTGTGTGAGTCTATTCACACACGGAGCCATGGCTCGACTCTGCTCCCTCCATCGTCTGGCTCGCTGGCTGTGGATGACAGCAGTGGGAGCCAATGGCTCCCACTGCTGCCAAAAGCCAGTCAGGAGTACCAGACAGCCCAGGCTCTCATAGACATCGCTGGATCGAAAGGGGACTCGGGTAAGTATTAGGTAGGGCTGGGGGGCTGCTGCACACAGGTTTTTTATCTTCTTGCATAGAATGCTTGCATTTACAACCACTTTAACAAGGAATGTGCTGTTTTTGCAGTAGTCAAGAGTAAGAAATGTAAAACACAGTAAGAGGAATTTATCAAAACTGCTGCAGTCAGAATTTGCATGGCAACTATTATATTAAACTGGCTTTAAAACAAAGCCCTTCCAGCGCCAAGATGACAGAGCTGCAGGTGCTCCCATCTTCACCCATCTTCACCCATATTCACCCATCTTCCTTGCAGGTTTGCAGACTCCGGCTGTGTGACTGGCCGGAGCCACGATTATATCACTCCCCTGCATGCGCGTGGAAGCTGCAGTTTACAGCACAGGACTCTGAAGGAACAGCCCTGGTGGTCATTCATTTAGAGTGCATGCACCCGTGATGTCACTGGCTGCATGTATAGTAAATATCTCCTAAATGGTGCATGTTTAGGAGATATTTACTCTACCTATAGTTAAGCCTTATTATAGGCTTGCTTATAGGTAAGTCAGAGATGGGAGTTTACTCCCACTTTAAGTAACAATAAACATTACCCATATGTAGAATATAGACCAATGTGGATAGGTTCATACAATATATGTAAAGGTTGTAAATGAGGGATGAAGCTTTTGCTTGCGACTTCTCTTGCTTGGCAGCCGTCTGTCTTTGAACAGCTGTATTTATGGTAACAACAGCACAGTACCTGGAAATCATCAGAGATGGAAGAAATCTGCACCCGGCATCTCTGCCATTGGTCAGGTAACTGCAGAAAACCTTTTTACCTGCAATAGAACAGCGTGTTTTATTTATAAAGCAGAGTAACACCTGTCTGACGGTTTATTTTTCCAACGCTCTGAAAAGTTTGTTTTATGAGAAGATTTTGAAGTTTATTTCCATTTTCCAACATTTGCTGCACATTTGTGACTCGGAGCGGTCCTGGGAAAATGTTTCGCTTGGGACAGGACAAGGGTTGAAAGGTTTCTCACTCTCTGTCCCTCATTTCATATAGCCGTGCTCTGCGGTTTGTGTCAGGACCTTTGACCCCAGATGATTAAGGCTTGTGTAAATAGCCAGAGGCTGGAGCAAAAAGGGGCTTTTGTACCAGTTATTTAAATATGATTCAGGGAATGGAAGAATAAAGATTGCCCTGTAGTCTGAAAAAAGGAAGTTGTTGACTTCTTGAGTAGATATTAGATTTGTTTAGTGGCCTTTTATAAGTTAACATTTAAGCTTTTAAAAGTGATTGTAGTTGAATGTTTAGGAAAATAGAATATTTGAATATTTGCCAACGAATGTAGTTGTACCTCTTTTGGAGTTTGTACCTTAAGAAGTAGACTGCGGGATAGAACTAGCGGAACTCCTTGGTGAAAACTGTAGTGTAGAACTTTGCTACAAAATCAGTTGTTGGTTGTTGACTTTGATTGCAATTAACTTGAATAAGATCATGCCTACTGATCTGTTGCCCGGGATCCAATGGTACCTCACCTGTACAATTGTATGTCCAATGGTGCAGTTGTTAGTCATTATAGAGCAAATGCATGGCTCGTCAAGGGAAGGGGGGTGTCAGAAGTGATACCTACGAGGTAGCCCTATTCCAGCAAAGCATTTAAAAGCTAGTCTGTCCTCTCCTAACAATCACAATTTTATCCTCAAACTACCTATCCGGACTCTTAAGGACTCATTCACGTGGGCACCGAGGCCCATACACCATGAGTCTACAATTGCTTGCAAGGCTCAATCTGCCAGATATTGAGTGCAGTCAGCCCATGTAAGTCATAATTATAATTGGCTTTCTAGCGGGATAGCTTGTGTGGGTTTGGAGTCTAGTTAAAAACACACCTGAGCTCATCCCTAGTGCTGATTCACCTGTTGTGCCTCAAGTATATCTATAGTATATATAAAGTATATCTAAACCTAAAAACATGTCTTTTTTTTTTTTTCCCCTCCATCTCCATTACATAGGGGATTGGGGATTGGTAATGTATAGAAGGAAGAGAACACTTCCAAGTCTGCTCACAGGAAGTGAAAAGGATCCTGGAATGATCTTACAAGTATTTACTGTAATTGCTAAAAATGATCTTGGCCTATAAAAGGAAAATGAATGCAGCTATTGCATTTTAAGAGGAATTTTGCCTAGGCAGGGTTGGTAATGGGAGGGGGCAGGGAGCTAAAGTGGACAAAGGATTGCTTGAATTACTAGTAAGCACAACACATTAAAAGTTTGTTCTTGGGATAAGTTCTTTTAAGTGCATGAAACTCTAGGTACTTTGGTATTTCCCAACAATCCGATGGACAGCGCACAATGGGTAAGATGATATCGTGGGAAGAGTCCATCATAACATAAATAAGACAGTTGTTCCCTGATGAGAAAAAAAATGTATATATTAATGATTAAAATTAGATGAATAGAATAAAACTGGCAACGATGCCACATTGGTTCCCATGGGCATCGAGGGGTTAACCTTCAGCAGACTAGCTAATGTGGCATGGAGGGGTGCCAGTATCCATGCTGTGGAGATGAAAGCCCGGTCCGAGGAAGGGGTGGGTTGCCCGAAAGGCCTGGGAGCGCAGGCGTGTTTTGGAGATGTGGCTGCAGGATGGTGTAAGCTGCCTGGGAGAGGAGACTGAGGGATCAAGTGTCTATGGGTGAGGAGATGCAGCAAGCCGATTGGGAAGCCAACCCGAGAGTTTGGCGTGCCTGGATGACGTAACTACTCAGAGCCAACAGCAAGAAGTAAGGACAGATGCCTGTAACCAGCGTGCAATGCAGGTTCGTCTGTTGCAACACTTGTCCTGCTGGAAGGTGAATCTCTGCACCAGTCTCAACGACCCTAAACATACAGCCAGAGGTACAGTGGAATGGTTTAGATCCAGGATATGCAGTTAGCGGATCTCCAGCTGTTGCAAAACTACAAGTCCCATCATGCCTCTGGGTGTCATGCTTGTGGCTGTCGGAGTCTTGCTATGCCTCATGGGACTTGAAGTTCTGCAATAGCTGGAGGTCCGCTAATTGCATATCCCTGGTTTAGATCAAAGCATATTTATGTGTTGGTACAGGCTCTCAATTGGATTTAGGTCTGGATTTTGACTGAGCCATGCTAAGACTTGAGAAAATTGCTGTTCGCTGATGCCTTCCATCCAGTCTGACAGAGGTTGAGCTATTTTGCAAAGAGGCATGGGCAAAAATTTCACTCTCTAGATGTGCAAAGATATCTCGGATAGAGACCTACATACCTAAAAAGACTTGCAGCTGTACTTGCATCGAAAAGTGGTTCTACAAATTGACTCCACACTTTTCAGATATTTATTTGTAAAAAAAATGTGAAAACCATTTATCATTTTCCTTCCACTTCACATTTATGTGCCACTTTGTGTTTGTCTATCACATAAAATCCCAATAAAATACATTTAAGTTTTTGGTTGTAACATGACAAAATGTGGGAAATTTTCAAGGGGTATGAATACTTTCAAGGCACTGTGTCCCTAGTTGGATGCAGCAATGTTCTGATGCTGCATCTTCTGTCCCTTGCCAGCTCTGAGACTGAGAAGCGAGTGATCAAACACCGCCGCACTGCTGTCTGCTCTGCCCCCTCCCCCCCTCGCTCACTTTTGGGGGGTGAGAGTGGCTGGCTCAAGCTCTCTGAGAGGCTGAGTCGGGCGCTGGTCCAGGTATGTGGGCCGATCTGGACTTCATTGTCACAATCTTGCCCGAGCCTGAACCAGCTCTGTGACATCAGCTGACAGCGGGCTTCAGCCCATTGTCCGCTGAAAGCAGGTCGCAGGAGTGCAGAACAAACTACACTCCTGTGATTGGCAGGAAGAAGTACAGTCAAACTTTGGCTCTACTCCTTTAAAAAAAAAATGTGTGCTGAGAGAAGTATGGAGGCTGCCATTGTTGTGCATGAGATCAGGTAACTTGTGTTTTAAGAAGAGGTCAGCAGTGGCTTCCTCCATACTCCCTGTGAGTTTTATCTGGAGTGAGAAGTTTGTATTGGCTTGAATGGTATGAGTGTTGTGAACAACACATTTCTTTTCACTTTATCTCTCTTTATAAACCAGCCCATTGGTTTGTCAGCTCCATGGCAGTGCAAACTGAAAGTTTGTCATCCTGCTGTGATATTTAGATCTGATCCAGACAAAAGAACTGTAAAAACCTTGCAGGTACAAATGTGTGAGATTATGAGAACCAAAGAAAAGTCTGAGCAATAAGGAGTAAGCAGTAAGTTATTTGAGTAGTGCTGTAGGTGTAACCGAGTACAATAAACCCTTGGATGTGTGAGTGGGCCATGAGTTTATCTTGAAGTTGTAAAGATGCCAAAGATAAGGAGGAAAAAATAGATGTGCCAGCAGTTTCCCAAGGGTTTAGTAATCTTTATGGCCACTCCTTTACACAGATTGTATACCCTAAAACACTGAGAACAGTCTGATCAGATTTGGGTGTGTAACTCAAGGGGGCACTGCATGCCCCGTGGTGCTTTAATTTTCATCTTTGACGTTCCTCTTGTACAGTTGGCTCTGCTGTTTGCTAAATTCCTGTGGTTGCCGGTATCTGAGCCTGTTGAAACTAGGGCTGGTTTGTTCTCGGCACTGACTGCTGTCTTCTGTACTACACAGAGAATGTGCTTGGATTGCATAGAAACCATGTGAGAGGCTTTTCTATCCAGGAGTAATGTGAAAAAACAACCTTTTAACATACCATGTTCTCTGGATGTCGTTAACATTTCCTACCTGACATTTTTTTTTTTTCTTGTTGACTCAAATATTAGTATATTAGTATAAGCCTAGTACACATGGTCGAATGTCGGGCGACATTGACAGTTTCTGTAGCAACTGCCCGACATCCAGCCCTGTGCAGGGCAGATGGTCTGACAGAAGCTGTTTTGCTGACTTCTGTCGAAGGGTCATGACCGACCGGCTCTCGGCCAATGTCTGAGAGCGCTGACCAGAGTATTCTGGCAGGGAGGCCGCCCCCTTTTCAAAACACAATAGTTCAGCAGGTGGATCACTGTACTAACATCAGATTGTTAGTACAGCGGCTCCAACTTGAGCTGTCAGTTTTGTTTTTTTTCATTTAACTCACTGGATTCAGTGGAAAAACTAGTAGTGAATAGGGGGCTTTAGGTGGAAGATGAAGGACTTCTCTGTCCTGTAGGAGTCCAGGCTGAGTGTTCTCTCCTAGGGACTGTTTACACTAGCAGGTAGGTCATCCCTATGGATTTTCTGACCCTCTACTGCTCTTTTTTTAGCTGGAAAGTCAGCAGTTGCAGGTGTACACATGTTGCCACTGCGATGTATTGCTTTGTGGCTGCTGCATAAATGATCATTTTTCCCATTCAGCAGGCACTACCGCCCGCCAAACCTAACGCATTCAAGGGACTAGAGCCACCCTGTGGGCATGTGATGGCAGCACAGTAGTGTGGTATTAAGGGGGTTAAAACAGGTGGTGAGGAGGTGATGCAGTGGCTCCCCGCTGCCCATCAAATGCACTCTGAAGAGTGAGCTGGACATGGATGACTCTTCAGAGAGTATCGCAAGTGTAAATGAGGCTTTTAAGGCTTTTTCAATAAACTCTAAAGCAACCTTTAATGTGCATTAACTAAGCTATAGCATTAATCAGTGTTTTGCACAGGCATTTTTTATGATGTGTCCGGCAATGCACCTCAAATGCCCTGATTTTTTATATATATATATATAATTATATATATATATATATATATATATATATATATATATATAATATATAATATTATTTTTTTCAAAGGCTAAAATGGGAAATCTCTTGACGCCTTGCAACTGCGCCTCAAACTAGCTGTAAACACCCATAGGTGTGTTTACTGCAAGCTTGTGATATCAGTGGAAGTGAATGGAAGCCGTTGCACGACCTCCAACACCTGAACTCTGCCGGCAGCGTTGTTCTTGCCTGTTCGGGAAGACCTGTGCTCCTCCAATCTGTTCCCTCTATTTAACATTTTTAAGTGGCATTCCTAGGCGGTCAGGACGCGGTAAACCTGCAACCCAGCCTCCTATTGTCAATGCCCTGCGTGAAAGAGCCCTTATAGTTCTACCCTTGATTTCAGTTTTAAAGCAAAACTGAAGTACAATAGGCCCCTGGTGGTCTTGCCACAATGTACAAGTATGCATAGCAGATTTGCATGCCTCGTATACCACTGCCCCACCAGCGTATGGATAACAGCTACTGCATACACTAATATTGGTGCTTTCCAATCTCTTAAAACAAAGCAGTGATAGACTCAATATCACCCAGTGTACAAAGTGCAGCTTTAGCCAAAGGAATTCCGCTCAACTCTAACTGCTATATCTGTAGGACTGCTTTTTCTGTTAAAAACAATGGACCACTAGCCTGAGCACCAGGTAAAACTAATGCAGCCACCACATCTAAGAATTGGTAGGCTGCAACATAATAAAGCTTTTGATGTTGGGTTTAAAGGCCAAGTTCACCTTTTCAGGCAGAATTTCACTTTTCTTAATAGAGTTTTCTCATGTCTTTTCTGCTCAAGACATCCCTAAGTGCTTATTTCTCACTTGCCAGTTCATGGAAGCTTTGAATCTTCACCTCTCTGTTCAAAATGTTGAAGAAAATTGCATTCTGAGCCCATCACTTTCCATAGCATCATGTGACCCTCCAGGAAACTTCATATTCCATCATGCACTGCCATACTGCAACACAGAATAGGATGTGTTTACTTCTGGACCACACCTCCCTCATTAGACCCCATTCACACCTGAGCGTTTTGTAGCTTGACGCCTGAAGCTACAAAACGCTGGAGGGGAAAAAATCCATTATTCTCAATGAAGATGGTTCACATCTCCACTCCAAGTCGCCTGAAGCTCAAACAAGTTCCGGACCCTTTTTTGTCGCGCGAATCGGGCTGATTTGGGCGTTTTTCTTCTTTTAACATAGGTGACCTTTTGCCCTGCACAAATTCGCGGCAAATCGCGGTTAAAACGCGGTAAAACCCGCCGCGAATCGCAGTAAAAAAAGCTGCAAAAAACGCTTGAAAACGCTACGCTCAGGTGTGAATGCAGCCTAACTAGACGACCTCTTTATGTATCCCAACTTTCCTACTTCTTCCTTTTAAGATGACCATATGCTGTACAGTCTTGATTGTACAATCTCCTTTAGATCTACCTTGAACTATGTTGTGCAAAGGCCTTCCTGGTTTGCAAGCTTTTCCTGTGACTTGCATAGAGCAGCCCATTGATTGCTGCATTTTTTGCTTGTAGGGGAGGCCATTGCAAAGTAGCTAATGGGGCATTTTGATGTGTTGCGGTTTGCAGGTGTGATCATTGTTGCACATGTGATCAGTTATGACGCCAGCCGTTTGATAGTTTGGTTGAGGACACAAGCAAATGAGACAGTTGGCAATCCTGGCAGTCCAGAGATGTAGCTGTTTTTTTTTTGTTTTTTGTTTTTTAAACCATTAAATTGATGGGTTTAGTTCCACTTTATTATTTACTATTGTTCAGGGGCTCTGGACTTCAACAAAGTCTCCAGCAAGAAGAAATGGGAACAATGCTACCATGAGTTTTACCGCACTTATCACGTGTGCCACTTTCCCAGGGTAGCCAGGGTAGTACAGTGTTACCAGGGGAGTGTCCCTGATCATCGCCACACCAGGTATATGATATAATACTGCACTGGTGACCATATGTTTAAAAAAAAAAGGGGGAACATTTTTTTTTTTTTACATTTCTTAATTTTCCAAATAATTGTGACAAAAAATTACAACTTCAAAAAACTTGCCATGTCTCTTACTAAATACCTTGCACTGTCTACTTTGCAAAAATGAGTTATTTGGGGGTATTTGTACTGTCCTGACATTTTCTGGCTTTTGGAAATAAGATATCAGTGCATCGAGATTGATCGATTTTCAGATTTACACCATAGTGCCCCATATATGGATTGAAATTGAAACTGGTCCCTGCTGAAATGGCCAAATTTTGATCCACGTATCCAGTGGATCCTTAACAGCTCAGAGATGGTTTATACATGGAATTTTATAGTATGTGAAGTCTATACATGGAATTTTATAGTATGTGAAGTCTATACATGGAATTTGGACTATGGCAGGACTGGTATACAGTACATGAAAGCACTTATCCTTCCTTCCTAGGACATAAACCTTTCTTGTGACGTAGATAATGCCAAGCCTTATCTGCCTAAGAATGTTACTGATTAGGTTTGTTAGTGTGTGTAAATTCTAACAATGAACTTCTTCCTTACCCCTCTTTGGTCACAATGGGGACACTAGTCCTGGTGACAACCAGGAATTTTCTCACATTAGAGAGAACTTCTCACTACCCGTTTCCAGGCATGGGACAGGAGTTAAGGGTCATGTCACCAATGAGACACAGATGGCAAAAAAAAAGATGACATTAATTTTAATTTTAACTCTCTACTCTATCCAAGATAGCAAAAAAATATAGGTTTTCCCTTTAGTGACACTCTAAAGCAAGTGTGTACTTTTGTCAGTGGAGGCCAAAGCAACAGTTTTTCTTTAATGCCTCCTCCCCAGCAGCACATACCCCCCTTTCCTTCACTCCACTGCCACTCTGTTCAGCTGCCAGGAATACCAAATACCTTTTCTGTATATGGATGTGCTTGTAACTTTGACAGCTCTAAGCCAAGTAGCAGCGCCTTGAGACTAGTCCATGACTGCATCACCTGTGATAAGCATCATAGTGGCTAAGTGGCTAGCACATCCGCCTAGCAGCACTAGGGACTAGAGGTCGACCGATATATCGGCCGATATTTGGCCGTTTTTAAGAAATCGGCATCGGCCTATTATTGTGCATACCACGCCGATTTGCGGGTAACACTATACCCGGCCGCCTGCAGTACAGACCTGTGTCCCCGCTGCAGCAGCATGTACAATTAATCCTCCATCCTTCACCCGTGCGGCTGGCCACTATAGAGTGGAAGGAGAAAGTTTCACTGGCACTGCACTGCCCCGCCCCTCCCTTCCCCAGGCAGTAGCAGAGGAACATCATTAACATATCACAAGCCTCCGCAGGAGATCGTAGCCAGCACTAGCTAAGATCCTCTTCCTTCCCTGCGGAGGCGGAGCCTGTTTCTATCTCACTGTGATTGGCTGGTCAGCTCATCAGGGCTAGGTGCATGCTATTGGGTCACGTGCATACAGATAGATGCCAGCTTGTATGCACGGTGAGTCAAAAAAATGGAGTATGCTACTGTATAAATTAATATCCTTTTAAAGTGAAACCTGCCATTTAGAAAATGGATGATCCTCCTCCACAGTCACCTCTATATACCACCCCTCTACATTCACCTCTCAGTACCCCCCTCCACAGTCACTTTTCTGTACCCCCCCTCCACAGTCACCTTTCTGTACCCCCCCTCCACAGTCACCTTTCTGTACCCCCCTCCACAGTCACCTCTCAGTACCCCCCCCTCCACAGTCGCCTCTCAGTACCCCCCCCTCCACAGTCGCCTCTCAGTACCCCCCCTCCACAGTCGCCTCTCAGTACCCCCCCCTCCACAGTCACCTCTCTGTACCCCCCCTCCACAGTCGCCTCTCTGTACCCCCCCCTCCACAGTCGCCTCTCTGTACCCCCCCTCCACAGTCGCCTCTCTGTACCCCCCCACCTCCACAGCCGCCTCTCTGTACCCCCCCCACCTCCACAGCCGCCTCTCTGTATCCCCACCTCCACAGCCGCCTCTCTGTATCCCCACCTCCTCCACAGCCGCCTCTCTGTATCCCCACCTCCTCCACAGCCGCCTCTCTGTATCCCCACCTCCTCCACAGCCGCCTCTCTGTATCCCCACCTCCTCCACAGCCGCCTCTCTGTATCCCCACCTCCTCCACAGCCGCCTCTCTGTATCCCCACCTCCTCCACAGCCGCCTCTCTGTATCCCCACCTCCTCCACAGCCGCCTCTCTGTATCCCCACCTCCTCCACAGCCGCCTCTCTGTATCCCCACCTCCTCCACAGCCGCCTCTCTGTACCCCCCCCACCTCCACAGCCACCTCTCTGTACCCCCCCACCTCCACAGCCGCCTCTCTGTACCCCCCCACCTCCACAGCCGCCTCTCTGTACCCCCTCACCTCCACAGCCACCTCTCTGTATCCCCACCTCCACAGCCGCCTCTCTGTACCCCCACCTCCACAGCCGCCTCTCTGTACCCCAGTGGAGGTGCATCCATAAGGGCCAGACGGGCGCTGGCGCCTCTCTCCTGTCACATATCTATCACCATAAGTTCATGCATGGCATTTTTTTTGGAAGCACCCGATTAGAGCCATAGGCTCTAATAGGCATCCAAAAAGGTGCTGGGTGCTCGCTGTTCACTCAGCGCTGTATTAGGAAACCGATTCATTCACTTTCCTAACCCTGAACCGCCTCTCAGCCAATCAGATGCTCGGGTCTGTTACCTGTCACCTGATTGGCTGAAACGACAGTCAGTTTGATTGGACGCCTATACAGAGGACAGGAGAAGACATTGAGGATTGTGGAGCACACCGCCGCCGTGACCCACTGCCTTACCGAGACAAGGTAAGTGCAGGGCGGATGGGGGATGCACACTGGCAGCATTTGATGGGGCACAGTGGCTGCGTTTGATGGGGTTTTTTTTCCAGTTTGTTTGCGCCACCAAAAAATGTTTGAGCACCAGCCGCCACTGCTGTGCCCTCCTTTAAAATGACTAAGATTGTAATTTTAAATTTTTTAATAATTACAGTTTGATGATGGCTGAAAAGAAATCAAACCCAGTATGGCAGTATTTCAGTGAGCCAACATCAGGGAAGGGCAAGTGCAATATCTGCCAGAAATTGCTGAGCATGGGAGCAGAAAAAGGAAAGGCTAAAAATACCACAAATATGTGGAATCATCTGAAAGTCCACCACCTCCAAGCTTATAAAGGAGCACAGAGGGAGAAAGAAGATGCAGCTTCTTCTTCTGCCAACTTTCAGCCCACTCTAGTACAGATGTTTGATTCTAAAAGAAAATGGTAAAATACTGATCCCCAGTCCAAGAAAATTGATACCCTAATCACAGAAATGATTGCCACAGACAACCAGCCCTTTACAGTTGTTGCAGATATTGGCTTCCAACGCTTGCTGGCAACCATAGAACCAAGATATTCAATCAAAAGTGAAAAATACTACCGCACAGACATGCTGGACAGTGTGTACAAGAAGGTTACACAGCAGATTAAGAAACTAATTACAACAGAAAATGCTGGACCCTATTTGTCCTTCACAACAGACTGTTGGTCTGGTGAAGCAGAATCACTTATGAGCCTAACATGTCATTTTATAGACAGTAACTGGGAAAGGAAACAGGTAGTTCTAAATGTCAAGGCCATGTCTGGCTCCCATACTGGGGACTATATCAGGGAGATGTTCCTTAGCATGCTTAATGATTGGGACATCAACCAAGACAGAGTGGTGCTTGTGCTGCGAGACAGTGGTGCCAACATGATTAAAGGCCTCAGACTGGCAGATATACCAGACTTAAGCTGCAGTGCACATACATTACAACTTGTGGTGAAAGAGGGCATCAGCAGTCAGCGAGTAGTGGGGGACATCATTGCCAAATTAAAGACTTGTGCTACACACTTTAGCCACTCTGTGCTTGCAAAGCATCGTCTTGGAGCCATCCAAAAAGATCTTGGCCTCCCCCAGCACAGCATCATTCAGGATGTTCCCACCTGCTGGAACTCCACATTACATATGTTGCAGAGGATGCTGGAGCAGAAGCGTGCCCTCAATCTCTATGTAGCAGAACATGGCAAGTTTACCACACCTCCAGCAGAACAATGGGATATCATCTCAAATTTGATAGATACACTGGGCCCTATTGAGGAAGTGACTTTGGATATCAGCAAGGCAGAGGCCTCCATCTCCTGCATCATCCCATGCATTGCTGTACTGAAGATGGTGCTTCAGGCAGAGGGTCACACCACAAGGGGGATCCAAACACTTCGGGAAACCATGTGGCAAAGCATGGAGAGACGATTCACAAAGATTGAAGATACCAAATGCTTGGTGCTGGCAACACTGCTTGATCCTCGGTACAAGGCTCATGTATTTGCAAGTGACACACTGAGCAAAGCAAAAACTTGGCTGCGAGAAGAGAATGCTATTGTGTCCGAACAAAAAAGAGCCACCAGTGGAGATGGACCAGAACCAAAACGGACCAGGACAAGGGCAGAAGTGAAGGAGGAACCCAGTCCCTCTGGACTTCTGGAGAAAATGTATGCGGACATTTTGGGGGCTCATGGAACTCCTGCTGAAGAGAGTGATGAGCAGTTGGAAAAGTACCTCCGAGAGCCACTGATAGACAGACGGACTGGTCTGCCACTGGAATGGTGGAAACAGAATGCATCCCGCCTGTGTCACCTTGCACCACTGGCAAGAAAATTTCTCTGTCCACCTGCCTCTTCTGTTCCCAGTGAAAGAGTGTTCAGCGAGATTGGGATCATTTATGACAAGAAGAGGAGCAGGCTCACAGGAGAAAATGCAGAGAGGCTCTGTTTCCTGAACTACAACCTGAAGCTCTTAAACTGGGAGTACCAAGAGAACTTTTAGGTGATGGATGTGAGTGAAGAAAAGAATCGGGAACTGGAACTGAAGCAAAAAGCCTAAAACTAAAGAAAATTTCCACTTTTCTGTTGATTACGTTGATTTTTTTTTTCAAACGTTTTGATTACCTCACCTGTTTTTGTGTATTTTTAAGATACATAGTTATGTTTTTATCTAACTGACATTTGCACTGACTGGAGGCTTGTGTACTTCTGTTTAATAAATGGTTAATTTAAGCAATTTTCTGTATCCCTTCTTTATTATTTAACTAAACTGTTAGATTTAATGAAGGAAAAATAAAAAAAATCGGCCACAAAAATCGGCCGCAAAAATCGGCTGCAAAAATCGGCATCATATATCGGCCATCGGCCGCCCCGATTTCTAAATATCGGCATCGGCATCGGCCAGAGAAAAACCCATATCGGTCGACCTCTACTAGGGACGTCGGTTTGAATCTCAACCATGGCACTACCTGCCTGGAGTTTGCATGTTCTGCCTGTGGAAGTTTTTCTCTGGAAACAAATTCAGAAGATAGTCGGCAACTCCAATGATCCTCAATCCATTTATTGGCACATCAGAAGGATTAAAAGAATACAAACGGGCTCTCACATTTTGGCTGATGAGCCTTGTTCACAGGATTCTGACCGAAACTTGTCTTGCATACACATGGTCGCAGAATGTTGTCGGAAAATCCAATTGTTCTGAACGAGGTGACGTCAAACACGTACGTCAGGACTATAAACGGGCCAGTAGCCAATAGCTTTCGTCTCTTAGTTTATTCTGAGCATTCTTGGCACTTTGTCCGTCGGAATTGTCTACACACACGATCGGAATTTATGCAATCAGATTTTGTTGTCGGAAAATTTTAGATCCTACTCTCAACTTTGTGCGTTGGAAAATCCGACGGAAAAAGTCAGATGGAGCCCACCCACACACGGTCGGATTTTCCGACAACTTGATCCGATCGCACACTGCAGAGTGCATGAGCATCATGGGAAATGTAGTTCCAAAACATCTGGGGTGCCAAGGTTCACCATCACTGTTCTAGGGGAATGCTTGTCAAATTCTAACTAAGCCTAAATCTACTTCCACCACCATTCTAAGACTATTCTATATACCCTCTGAAAGAAATGAGGGCTACTTATTTCTGAAGCCCCTCCACTCTGGTCACATTATCAGGTCCTAGTGGCGGGTTCAGTGTAGAGGAGGGGACAATGGCTGCAGAGCCTGGGCGAGGATGTCGCCCATAGACTTACTATGGGGCATTCATTGTCAGCTGTCTCTCCTCTACACTGAAGCCGCTGGGACCCAATAATGTGACCAGACTGGAATTACACTTAAAACTATTTTGGAGGTTACAAAAAAAAAGGCTTTACTCTTAATATTTTTTTTTTTTTTTTGTAGCCAGGACCGTGCTGGAATTTTTTGGCATTTTTCTGCTTTAAGCCTCAGTTCTAAAAACGCTCAAAAAGACAAATCCCATTCATTTCAATAGCCCCTGTTCACAGCTGAGCGTTCTGTCACCTGAAGCAAAATGTCGTCACTCAAAGTACACAAGCTTTTTTTTTTTTTTTTTTTGGCAGATTGCAGGCGTTTTCTGCTTTTTACATTGGTGACCTTTTGACCTGCACAAAATCAGGCAAAAATCGCACGACTTTCTGCCTGAAAACAATACGCTCAGGTGTAAATGCAGCCTTAGGGATTTATTTAGGGAATTTTTTTACCTTAATGCAGAGAATGCATTAGGTTAACCACATGCCAACCAGCGCACGCATATCTACGTCGGCAGAATGGCACAGATAGGGAAATGGGCGTACAGGTACGTCCCTTTTAAATTTCCTGCCGTGCCACCCGTGAGTCCGATCGTGGGTTCCGCAGAGTCTCGCCGCGGGGATACCCGCGATTGCCTCACGGGGGAGGAAGAACGGGGGAGATGTTAAAGTAAACAAGCATGCCTAGTGACAGTGTCACTGATCTCTGCTCCGTGTGATCGGAGCAGTTCATTGACATCTCATAGACCGCCATGCCCCCCACAGTTAAACAGCTCCTAGAACACACTTAACCCCTACACTGCCACCTAGTGGTTAACCCCTTCACTGCCAGTGTCATTTACACAGGAATCGGTGCATTTGTATAACACTGATTGCTGTATAAATGATAATGGCCCCAAAAATATGTCAATAATGTCGTAGTCACAATAAAAATCGCTGCCATAAAACTATCCCCTATTTTGTAAACGCTATAACTTTTGCACAAACCAATCGCTTATAAATGTTTTTTTTTATATATTTTTGGGAGATTATTATAGCAAAATGTAAAAAATTTGTTTTTGTTTTTTCCAAAATTGTCGTTTTTTTTGTTTTATAGTGCAACAAAATAAAAACCGCAGGGGTGATCAAATACAACCAAAAGAAAGCTCTATTTGTGGGAAAAAAGAAAGTCAATTTTGTTTGGGAGCCACGTCGCATGACCGCTCAATTGTCAGTTAAATCGACGCAGTGGCGAATCGCAAAAAGTGCTCTGGTCAGGAAGGGGGTAAAATCTTCCGGGGCTGAAGCGGTTAAGTTGATATGTCCATATTGAGTGACTGTTTAGGTTATATTTAGCGCTGCACTTTTTTAATTTCATTTATTTACACAAGTTCTGTTGGATTGTAGTGCTGGCTGCTACTGTCATAATATAGCGCAGCCATTTTTGTGCAATTTTTCTATATTGATTTTCATTGATATGTGCACAGTTGAAGCAATTTATTTTCTGCCCTTATTGACTTTAAGTGAGATTATTTTTCTTTTATATTTCAGAATGTTATGGACCAGTTCAACCCCGGATTAAGGAATCTGGTTAATTTGGGAAGAAATTATGAAAAAACAGTATCTGGTAAGTTTCAAAACGTATTTAAAATATATGGAAATACAAAAATTCACATTCCTAATATGTGTCTGCTGTACAATGTACTTGGATGAAAAAGTATCCTGTCTTTTTTTTTTTTTTTGTTTTTTTTGTATCATTCCCTTTGTGTGACATCCTTGTGTTCCTACCAGTACCTCTACTTTCCTATTAAAAACTGACCACACTAAGCAGGAGAGAACATGGTTAGTTCTCTAGCTCTGCTTGTAACTCGGCCTGCTCTCTACCAATGATCGGGCTTGTCCCAACCTGCACAGCCATTCACTGGGAAGATCAGTGTGATGCTGTTTCTCCTCCCCACGCCTCTCTGAGTTCCCTATGACTTGGTGAAGAAAGCTAATGAAGAGTGCAATGGTGGTGATGTGCACCTTGCACGACTCATTTTTCCCAGAATGATGTGCGTTCTGTAGGATTTTCAGAATTTCAGGAGATTTAAGTTAGGGTGTACTGTTACATTTTCAGAGGTCTTATTGTGCATAATGGACAAGAAAGTACTTCATATAGCAGAGTTCGATGTTTGGATAAAGGATTGGTGCAAAGCGGAAGATTACTCAAGTAATAACATAAAATGGCAATGAAGGGAGAGGTTTTGATTATGGGTGACTTCAGCATGCCTGACATTAACTGGAATTCTCAAACTGGTATTACAAGTAGGAGCAGGGATGTAATGTAAGCACTGAATGGGGTTTCTCTAAAACATTTAGTAAACAAACCAACCCGAGGTGACAATATTCTAGACCTAGTACTGACAAATGGGGATCGACTCTGGTGAGGTGGGAGAAAATTTGTGTTCTAGGGATTACCAATGTTTATGGTTTGACATTAAAACAAGAACTGAAAAATCATATACAAAAACACACGTTTTCAATTTCAAAAAGACAATTTTTTCAGAAATGGAGAAATTTAAAGAAAAAAAAAGAAAGGTTGGAGTAAAATTACAGGAGTACCGGTAAGTAATCAGTGGGCACTGCTAAAGCCTACCATCCTGGAGGCAACTAGATTACATGTCAGGCAAGTTAGTAAGAATAAAAGGAGTAAAAAAAACAATATGGTTCACTAAAGACGTAAGCAGGATAGTAAAAGGAAACAAAGTGTAGATGACCGAGAAGAGTATAAAAAATAGACAAAAGGAGGCCAAACACATCCGTGCTGCCAAGGCACAGAAAGAGGAGGAAATTGCTAAAGAACGCCTTGAAGGAAGGTGAAACACGTTGACTTAGTTTCCGGCTGAGAGTCCTAACGATGTCACTTCCGGTAGCTCTGAAATGCAAGCTGGTTACGGAGTTTACTGCTAGGATTCCTTGCAATACACATGTCTGTTTTTATTAGATTATCCTGTAAGTACAAATCTTTTATGGTGCAATAAACACCGATCATGCAGTACTTCACTACTGGCCCCTTTTTTCCTCTGTTTCGAGTATGGTGTACATCCTGGATTACATCTGAGAATTTTGCTGGGGAACTTCCCTATTGAACACTCGCAACCCGCTATCCCTTTATCAAGCTTATCTGACCTCCAGACTGAATAACTGGGAGTTCGTTATTTTTGGTGGGTAGGGATACATGAGGGGTGTGTGACACTTCACAGCACGAGTTTATTTGGAGCACGTCAGCACTTCTGAGTAGATTGGGCACAAGAGCACTTTAATTTATGGACATTTGTTGTTTTCATTATTTTGTTGTTTGAACCAGTTGCGATATTTGCCCAGTTTTAAAGCTCTGTATTTTGTTTACAAGCCTTGAAAATCGCTGTTCACAAATGCTCTCTATCCAATCTGACAGAGTTTGAGCTATTTTGCAAAGAATGGGTATCATTCTAGATGTGCAAAGCTGGTAGAGACATCCCCAAAAAGACTCGCAACTGTAATTGCAGCAAAAGGTGGTACTACCAAGTATTGATTTAGGGGGGCTGAAGAAAAATGCACACCACACTTTTCACATATTTGTAAAAAAAAATTGAAAACCATTTATCATTTCCCTTGCACTTTACAATTATGTGCCACTTTGTGTTGGTCTATCACATAAAATCCCTTTGTTTTTGGTTGTAACAATGCAAAATTTCAAAGGGGTATGAATACTTTTTCAAGGCATTGTATATTGAGGGAGACCTGGATGCAGCAAACCATTTAAACAATTGCTTCTGTTCAGTCGTCTCAGAAATAAATTAGGAGAATCATATTGGTTCCAGTAGTGATGGTTCATTTTCAGGATTTCTGGAGACAGAGGTAGAAGAGGAACTGGCTCAGTGAAGATTATTAAAGCAATGGGGCCTGATGGTATTCATCCCAGAGTTCTAAGAAATTATCCAAAGTTTTCCCCTCAAAAGGGGCTGCACTTTATAGGCATGAACTGTGAGACTTACAAATAATTGTAAAAAAGTATAAAGTATTTTTATTTTAACAATGTATCAAAGAAATAATAGATATTCAAAACCTAGAATGTTGTTTCCTTCATACAATCATATTATTTAAAACAATGTGTACATATTATCTTTCTGAAGGCATAGTGTTCTCTAACTGAATCGTAATAAACACATGCATTCAAAAATACATATATGAAACGGATGGATAAATTATGTGCATTCATTCGATGTAGCCTACGCGTTACGGAGTCTTATTGTATTCCTTCTTCAGGGATAATTCGTTATGCACGTTTGTTTTTGAAAAGGCAATCTAAAATATAAAAAAAGAGACACATGTATACACATTACCAATGCAGAAGGGGGGAGGAGGAAGAGGAGACATGCCTGCATTACAAATATACTTACATGTACATCTAAAGCACCAGATTAGACCATGCAAGAAGCCGGCCGATGACACAAGCAAGCAAAATAAATAACTGCAACTCAGGATACAAGAAAGATGGGGGAAAAAAAGAAAAGAAAACGAAGAAAAAGACCATCTGCTGTAAGGGGTAGATGCGTTCCGAGGGTCCCCTAGATGCGAATTGGGACCGCGATTGTGAATAAAAATATTCCACTAAATCAAATATACAATATCTATCCTGATTTTGGTATATATAATATTGTAAGTATCGCTAACAAAAATAAAAAAAGGGAAAAGAAAATACCTTTTAAAGTGGAACTGTGTATCATATAAAGGGGCAAATGCACTCGGAAGGGGTTTGAGTTGCTGAGTAAGTTTACTCATATATTTTTTGGTAGCCCAGCGCGTTTACAGATTCAAAAAGTGGAATGCACCTCTAACACAATTGGATAATGTGCTTATCCAAAAAAGTCCTCCGTCTGTAAAAGACAGATCAATTGTCTTAGTAAACACAGAGACCAAATCAATTATATGGTCTCATAATCATTGTTAACACGCAAAAATTTCCAAACAAGAAAAATTATTTTGTGTTGTCTTTACCTTAGTCCAAACTGCCAACGTGTTGCCCCATCACTGACCACAGCACTATGAATGGCTAAATTACCTGCTATTTATATGGTTCAGGATGACCAAACTACCTCCTCCCAGGAGGTGCAAGTGATAATAATCACCTGCCACTACCTATTCTGCTGACAAGCGCGGCCCCCCGGGTGCACGGCACAAACCCCCTGCCCATATCAAAGATGGCAACGTGAGAGTGATGTCATGCGTCACGCTTCCACCGACATGCGTGCGCAGTAAGCCTCCAGTTTGCCGATGACGACGGGAGGGAGGCGGAACGATGGACGGACCACATTTCCCATACTGCACAGCGCCAACACAACAAGCTGACAGCTGCGGTATCGTGCGCATAGGCTAAAAGTTGGGCATGGCTGGAAAACAGACAGCCTAAAAGTGAGGCCGACACATGCCCAAAAAGCAGGCAGACCGCAGAAAAAGCCAAACGGGCATAAAGAAATCTTTGAGGCATAGTTGTTGGACCATTAGGCCTCTTTCACACTTGTTCAACTTGTCCTGAGACTTGGGACTGCAAAGTCGCATGACAAGTCATACCCCATGATTTTCAATACCATTCATATCTGTGCGACTTCTAAGTTGTCCCTGTACTACTTTGGTCTGACTGATGCGAGTTGAGGTCTATAGACCTCAAGTTTACACAGGCTGAGATTGCATCTAAATCGCATCCTTGAAATCGCGACCAAGTCACGGCAGTGTATAATGGGCCTTAATGGATCTTTTTAATCAATCACTTCTAACAGGAGATGTTCCCCATGACTTGTGGACAGCTAATATTGTACCTATCCACAAGAAGCAGCAAGGTAGAGCTGACGATTACAGGCCAATGAGTTTAACATCAATTGCAGTCAAGTTAACCGATTCCCGACTGGCTCATGACTATTTATTGGGTCAGAATATCTCCCCTGCGTGAAATCCCATACCCATACAGGGTTTGCTTTAGGAGCCGCCAGAGGGCGTGCCCGCTGCATGGGTATTTGTGTGTGTAAACACACAAATCCCTGTGCTGTCAGAGGAGACGTTTGTTCAAAGTATGAACAGCGATGTGTCTCCTCTTCTACTCAGTCCAATCCCCATACAGTTATAACACACGTTTAACCCCTTGATCGCCCCCTGGTGTTAACCCCTTCCCTACCAGTGACATTTACACAGTAATTGGAGCATTTTTACAGCACTGATTGCTGTATAAATAAATGTCAATGGTCCCAAAAATGTGTCGAGTGTGCGATCTGTCCATCGCAATGTCACAATACCGCTAAAAATCACAGATCACCACCATTACTAGTTAAAAAAAATTTTTATAATAATTAAAAATTCTATAACGTTTGCGCAAAACAATCAATATACCCTTAAGGCAATTTTCTTTTTTTACCAAAAATATGTAGAAGAATATATATTGGCCTAAACTGATGAAGACATTTTTTTAAAAACATTTTGGGGATATTTATTATAGCAAAAACTAAAAAATATTTATTTTTTTCAAAATTTACGCTTTTTTGTTTATAGCATAAAAAATAAAAAAACAGAGGTGCTCAAATAACACTAAAAGCTCCATTTGTGGGGGGAAAATAAGGCCGCAAATTTCCTTTGGGTACAGCATTGGATGACCATGCAATTACCAGTTAAAGCGATGCAGTGCCAAATTGTAAAAAGTGCTCTGGTCAGGAAGGGGGTAAAACCTTCCGGGGCTGAATTGGTTAATGGAATCACTCCTGAAAAGGAGGATCAGCGATCGCTTACAAATAAACAACTTGCTGGACGCAAAGCAGCATGGCGTTACTGAGCGTACATCATGCCAATCTAATCTGATTTAATTTTTTGACTATATTGCTAGCGAAGCACTGTCATGTCGGCCTAAAATTGTGTTTGGCATTTTGCAGATAAACTAAAAGGTGCACCGAAAATGCACACGATTATACAGTTTAGGAGATATTTACCTGAAGACAGCCACCGCTGTCTACGGCGCATGTGCCGTAGACGGCGGCACGCAGGCGCACTGGGTAAGCCGCAGATCGCGACGATATGCTGCGAGTGTCGGCTCCCGTGCGCATGCGTGGGAGTAACGTCATTGCTGCTCTGGCGAATCACAGCGCCAGAGCAGCCAGACCCACCGAGAAGATGGATGCTCCAGACTACAGGGGACAGCGGTGACTTTGCTGGCTCCTGTGTCAGGTAAGTGACACATAATGGACTACTATGCGATGTATAGTAGTCCATTATGCTTTACCTTTGCAGGGAATCAAAGAGGAAGTAAATCCATCAGGGTTTACTTCCTCTTGAATAACGTTACACTACCTTGGTACCTTGGTGTAACACCAGTTGCTTTTTGTTTCTCATCCTAACAATGCAACTTGTTAACTATTACTACTATTATACCAACACTTTTCTTTTCTTGCATCAGGTGACACAGAGCCATAGTAATGACTATGTGGGTTATATCGGACCATCAGGTGCTAGACACTGGCACGTGCCTTCTCTGCAGGATTTAGCAGGAACAGAAGGAGGTGATTCTGGTGGCCTCAGGCGGTTCCCAGAAGATCTTAATTTATCGAGATCATAAAGATGGCAGTAGGAGTCCTTTGGACTCTGCCATTATAGCCAGACCTTCTTGCACAAGGTCCGGTATTTCATCCAATTTTACGAACAAGGAGTTTAACAGGTTTGACTGTTGAATCCCACTCTATAAAAGATTGAGGGTGATCTCCTTCAGTAGTGTCTGCTTTGACTATTGCCAGGAAGCCGGCTTCCAGAATCACTTACTATAGAATCTGGAAGGCATAGGTTTCTTGGTATGGATCCAGGGGTTGGCACCCCAAGAACTATGTCAATAGGCAGGATTCCTGCATATGGGATCTGAAATGACGCTGCCCTTGACTTTTATCAGGAGCCAGATCCAGGCTGTGCCGGTCTTTTCCTATGGCCTCTTGCTTCCCACTCCTGGTGCGTAGCTTATTCAGGGGCTAACAACGGTTTATTCCCCTTATCAGGGCACCTCTAAATCCTTAGGATTTAAGATTGGTCTTATCGGCTTTGTTAATTCAGCCATTTGAATCTTACGAGAA
Organism: Lithobates pipiens; assembly: GCF_037356315.1. Lineage (NCBI taxonomy): Eukaryota > Metazoa > Chordata > Amphibia > Anura > Ranidae > Lithobates > Lithobates pipiens. Next base: position 264,806,486 of record NW_027507784.1, on the reverse strand, counting down.
ATTCTCTTGGTTCTTTGACAAAGATTTTTTTTTTTGCTTGCCATTTCGTCTACTAGAAGAGTATCAGAACGGCTCTGTCTTGTAAGAGCCATATTTCATCATGAATAAGGATGAGGTGGTTTTATGTCCTCATCCTGAATTCTTACCAAAAGTGGTAACAGGTTTTCATTTAAACCACAATATTATTCTTCCTCCTTTCTCCTTAGAAGCCTTAATCTGGGGAACAGAAAGCAATACATTCTCTTGATGTAGTAAGAGCGATCAGAATCTATTTAAAGGTGACCGCTCAGGTTCGCAAAACACAGGTTTTGTTTGTACTGCCAGATGGTTCAAGATATGGACAGGCAGCGTCAAGATCCACTATTTTCTAAATGGATTTGTCAAGTGATTGTTTAAGCTTCAGCTTAAGGCTGGGTTCACACTGAAGCGATGCGGGAACGCCGCAAATCCGCGGCGTTTTCCTGCATCGCATGCCTCCTGCCGGCAGTTCACACTGCCCTATGCGGACTGCTGGGAGTGTCGGTGAAATGTTAATGACACCCCCAGATCAGTTCGCATATCGCAGTGCGATCTGCAAACTCGGACAGGAATCGGATCGCATGGTGTGAACACCCATGCGATCCGATTCTGCTGCAGACCAAAAAAAGGGTCCCGTGCGAGTTTGCGGCGGGTGCGATGCAAATTCAGCCATACTATCTGTATGGCTGAACTCGCATCGCACAGAGATCGGATGTGATTTGCAGTGCGGTGCGAATCACATCCGGTTCTCCCTGCGGCAGCGGTGTGAACCCAGCCTAAAGAAGAAAATAATTCTTTCTCATATTAAGAGCACACTCATCCAGGGCGATTAGTGGCTCTTGGGTGGTGCATCATCAGGCCTCTATGGCTCAGATCTGTAAGACTGCAACTTGGTCTTTGGTTCAGACGTTTATCCGATTTTATCAAATCGATATTAAAGGTCATGAGGAGATTGCCTTTGGGCACAGCATATACTGCAGGCTGCAGTATGAGTCCTCTGGCCTCCTGTTTCCTTGATTCTGTCCCCCCCCCCCCCTTCAGTTGCCATTGCTATGGGACATCCCACATAGATATTACTATGGCTCTGTGTCCCCTGATGTAAGAAAAGAAAATAGGATTTTTATAACAGCTTACCTGTAGAATCCTTTTCTTTGATGTACATCAGGGGACACAGAGGTCCCTCCCTTCTTCTTATACACTTGTATTGCTTGGCTACAAAATCGAGGACTCCCAGTAGTGGGAGGGGTTATATCGGGGAAGTTCACGCCTTAAGGGGTGTGCCAGTGTCCAGCACCTGATGGTCCGATATAACCCACATAGTTATTACTATGGCTCTGTGTCCCCTGATGTACATCAAAGAAAAGGATTTTACAGGTAAGCTGTTATAAAAATCCTATTTTTTTACACTATAAATATGATTATTCGTTAAAATAACTCAGAATCCCTGGATACCCAATGATTGGATTAACCCAGCATTAGAAACTTGCTCTATGCTTTGCATATCTGCCAACAGTATTGCCACGTGACACCATGTATCTGGAATATTCTGTTTGCATATTTTTGTTTACTATATGTATTTGTTTATTAACCCAATCACTTCCATAGTAACAGTCTGGCTGCACAAGGTTCATACAATGGATTGGAAGTATTGGTTTTCTTCTGTTACTTTATACCAGTGTTTTTCCCTGGTTTCTTCCGGTTTTGCATGTAGTATGTCTGGCCTTGGTTAATTTCCTTTGATTTGACTGGAGCAGTGATCTAAATGGCTTAGAGAACATTTGTGCAGCATGAAAAAGGATGTGATCCTCTTAGAATTAAATTATTTTCTGCTGTCATTTGCTAAAAAATTAGATCTGATCCTCATCAGTCACAACAATAGATGAAAACACAATGCACTTAAAGTGGATGTAAACCCACTCTTGTCCTTTCTAAACTACTGCAATATTGGTTATCTAGAAGGATATACATGCCTCCTGCATGTATACTTATCTGTCAAATGTCTCCCCTCTGTCTGCTATGAGACCTGAAAAGCTGCAGATTTTGTGGGTGGGTCTGTTTTCCGGGGCTCAGTGGGTGGAGTCGTGATGTCAGTAGACTCCCCACCCACCTCTACACTCCCCTTATCAACCTGCATTTTCTCCTGTGTATTTCTTAGCCCTTGTACACACGATCAGACATTCCGACGGATTTTGTTGTCGGATTTTGTCCAACGGATTTTGTCCTAAACTGGTCCTAAACCTACACACGGTCAGATGAAGTTGTCGGAAAATCCGAACGTTCGAAACGTGGTGACGTTATTTAGTTAATACAGGACTACGTTCAGGCTAGTAGCCAATAGCTTTGGTCTAGGAATTTGATTTGAGCATGCGTGGCACTTTGTCCGATCGGAATTCTCTACAAACGATCGGACGAAGTACGATTGGATCATGTTGTCGGAAAATTTTATAGCCCAGCTCTAAAACTTTGTTGGTCGGATATTCCGATGGAAACAGTCCGATGGAACCCACACATGCTCGGATTATCCGACAACCTGGTCCGATCGGACATTTTCCGTCGGAATGTCCGACCGTGTGTACAAGGGCTTACACTGAACTTCTGCTATGATCACTAACATCCAGTAAAAAGACAGAAAAGTCCCCACATGACTTCAGCATGCCAAATCATGCTGAGGTGTGGAACAGCCAATCCTTGCAGAGCTGCTGAAGAAAGGGGAGTGGGGGTGGGAATTAAAAAATAAAGCATGTCTTAGGCTAGTGCACAAGATTTGTAAATCATCTGTCAATCACAGCAAGGGGGAAGAACAGACAAAGATTTCAGTTTTATTTCACTGAAAAAAGATATGAGGATTGCTCAGAGCTGGATTAACTTTGTGGCAAGACTGGGAACAGCTGATCTGAAATCCCCATACTCTATATTGTGACAGACAAAAAAAATTTAACATTTTCGGGTTTACACCCACTTTAAAGCAGAGTTCCAGCCACATGATAAAATATTATTATTATTTTTTTTAATCCATCGGTTACTATCATATTATGCTAATGTTGCATTCGTTAGGCTGGTAGTGAGCGACACTTTTGTTAGTATTTTATTTAAAACCCTACCTTATATTCCCCCTGCTGTTGCATTCCCATCTTGCTTAGAGGCAGGCAGAGCCCACAAGCATAAACTTCTGGGTTTACAGTGCTGCTGAATAACCAGCATGCACTACCCATTCTCATGCATGCGCAGTAAGCGCAGATCGGCGCTGCCCACTAACTCCTGGGAAGAAATGATACACATCTCTCAGGAGCCCTATCGAGCACAGGCGCCAAGGGAAATGACGTAAATCACTGCATAGCTGAAGAGGCAGAATACAGAGCAGATACCCAACAGGTACTCCCCACTTCCAAGCGTTCCCTTGGAAGATTTTTTTATTTTTTTATTTTTATTTGATTACTTTTTATTGCCATTTTAAACACCAATAAAAAAAGAACAGAAAATATATTTCACCATTTTAGCTCTTGCAAAAAGGTACATTTTAAAAAAAATTAACAATTCAAACAACAAATATGTTATTTAAATATTATCTCTGCTTATAGAGCAATTTTTCAGTTTTACCAAAACAACAAAAATTAGGAGAAAAATGGAAAAGAAGGAAGGGAGAGAAGAAGAAAAGGGGGGGGGGGGGGGGCAAATGCCAATACACTGCAACTAATTCCAGACCTGGGATTACAAATAGCAAGAATATTAAACTTCTATTGCACCATATCTATCCAAATAATAAATCATCTAACAATTATATATCATTAGAATACTATATCATCAGGGATCTAATATCATATTATATATATTTTTTTATTTTATTTTTTTTACTTTTTATTCTTTTATTATTATTGGATATAAAGAAAAAGGTGAAAATACAGCGTGCCAACCTCAAAAGTGAGCAGCCAACACAACAATAAGACTAATTGTAAACTAATATGTGGATAAATGTGTAGCACTAATCATGTATATTAACCGCAAAAGCCTAACCAAAATGTCAATTTGGAGGCTACAAAATCTAAAAATACAGTGATATGTCATTCATAAGAAGGAGTATATATAGTCAAAATAACTGAAAAAATAGGCGTATAAATGCAGGTGAAGAAACCAAATGTGATTTGAGTTGCAGAAAATGGCATTGAATTATATACAGAGTAGATAATCAGTGTCAACACTGTGCAATATTTATGATATATAAAAATGAACCTCTATATTGAATATAAACCATATGGGCATACCGTATATACTCGAGTATAGGCCGACCCGAGTATAAGCCGAGGCCCCCAATTTACCCCCAAAAAACTGGGAAACCTATTGACTCGTGTATAAGCCGAGGGTGAGATATGCCTGTCCATCCCTGTGTGTGTGTCCATCCATCCATCCATCCCTGTGTGTGTGTCCATCCATCCATCCATCCCTGTGTGTGTGTGTGTCCATCCATCCATCCATCCCTGTGTGTGTGTGTGTGTGTCCATCCATCCATCCATCCCTGTGTGTGTGTCCGTCCATCCATCCATCCATCCATCCCTGTGTGTGTGTCCGTCCATCCATCCATCCATCCATCCCTGTGTGTGTGTCCATCCGTGTGTGTGTGTGTGTGTGTGTGTGTGTGTGTGTGTGTGTGGCCTTGTGTGTCCAGCCTACCTGTGTCCCCAGCCTCCGTCCGGTCCCGAGCCTCCGTCCGGTCCCGTCCCGTCCCGAGCCGAGCCTCCGTCCGGTCCGGTCCCGTCCCGTCCCGAGACTCCGTCCGGTCCCGTCCCGTCCCGAGCCGAGCCGAGCCTCCGTCCGGTCCCGTCCCAGGATCACCGCTCTTCGTCGGCGCCCATTTTCCTGTTCAAATGCCGCGCCTCCCTGTCTGTGATAGGCGGAACACAATTTCCCAGCAGTCTGTGTTCCGCCTATCACGGCCATCCTTTCATCCTCGTCCGTAGTACGAGGATGAGCGGATGTCCGTGATAGGCGGAACACAGGCTGCTGGGAAATTCAGTGTTCCGCCTATCACAGGCGAAGGCGGAGCCGGAGGCGCGGCTTTTGAATTAGAATAGAATGGCCGCTGTCTGTCTGCTCGACACGCTGATCGAGCAGGCAGACAGCGATGACTCGAGTATAAGCCGAGGGGGGCACTTTCAGCCTCAAAAAAGAGGCTGAAAATCTCGGCTTATACTCGAGTATATACGGTAATCTAAAATATAAAGTTCATATTGCAGACACAATTAATGTATACAGTCAAGAGTGTACCACTGGAGTGTACCAGGGGCGACTGACATTTTGGTTAGGCGTTTGTGATTAATAGACATCATTAGCGCTACACATTATTATTGGATATGATTTATAGCAGAAAGTAAATTTATATATATATTTTTTTCTTTCCATAATTTTCTTTTTTTTTGTTTAGTGCATAAGATGACTTAACAGTGGTTGGCTCAAATCATCTCACACTGTTTTTACACCTATATCTCTGGCATTCCCCAATCCTTCTCTTATCACAAACATAACACAGGAGCTTTGGTCGGCAACAGAGAGGCCACTAAACGTTGCTGTGGAATAGCTGGGTAAAGGGGGGGATTTGCTAGAAATCCAAGTCAGAAACAAAGACACTTTTTCCTAGAGCAGTGAAAGGATTTCATTGCTCCGGCTGCTGGCTGGAAATAGATATGCATGAAATATTCATGTGTCATTTTTTTTATATTTTACCTGACCGCTTATGTATACAAATTGTTATACGCTCAGTTTCTGCATTCATTCCTTTTGGGTTTTATATTTTTAAAATGGAAAAGAGTCAGTTTATTCTGCCAAGAAGTGTCCTTAAGGCTTGAAAGCGTAGCCATGTGCAGAGAGCATAGTATCTGGATCTAAGTGAAGTTATCCTAAATAATTAAGACCTTGTGTGCTGCTCAAATGTAGCAGGTTGAAATTTGATGTGGTGTATCGAATACAGAAGCAGTTTAGATAGATTAAGCGTGCGTTGCCGCCTGGACTTTCTAAAATACCATTGTGCAGATTCCTACCTACTGCCTAGAAGGTTCATCATGAAGATTTACTATGAGCTATTGGCTGTCAAGATGTGTTGCAATAAAATACACCCAGTGGCTTTTCTGTATTTTAATAATCAAACTTTCTAGTGAACATCCTAAAACCAACAGGGAATGAACTATTGTTTCTGATCATATTTCACACGAGTTAATACCGAACCTTTAGGCCCCTTTCATGCTGGGGCGGGAGCGTCATCTGTGGTAAAACTGCGCAATTTTTAGCGCTACTTTACCATCATTATAGCGGAGTTTTTCGCCCACTAGCGGGGTGGGATTTACCCCCCCCCCGCTATCGGCCGAGAGAGGGTTAGAACGACCGCAAAGAGCGGCCGCAGCAGCGCTTTGCCAGCGGTATAGCCGCGCTGCCCCATTGATTTCAATGGGCAGGAGCGGTATATACACAGCTCCTTCACTGCTCTAAAGATGCTGCTAACAAAACTTTTTTTTACCGTCCTGTCATCGCACCGCTCACACTGGAGACGCAGCAGCGGCTCTTTCAGGGCGCTTTGCTGGCGTTATTTTTAGCGCTGTAGGGCCTGCAAAGCGACCCAGTGTGAAAGGTGTCATAAAGAGGACCGGTACTATGCAAACTGCCAAGAAGACAAGCAAAGAAGGAATCATTGCAGAATTGCCTGTGGGCTCCCTGAAGTTGATCTTTTTTATTCATTACTGACATGCAACACCTTGTTCCACAGAATGTGCTACTTGGTACAAGCAGGCCTTGTCTCGTGTCACAGCTACTTTCTAAAGACTTTTGATCTGAGGATTGATGGGGAAATAATCTAGAAGCAATAGGAGAGGTGAAAGAAGCACAGACTCATAGAATGAATGAAGCAGGTCCTCATGTAGAGCTTCATTTGTAGCATGATGAAATGGTGAAAGGAGAGTTGTGACGCCATCGAATCTCTCACTCAAAATCCGGTGGGACTAACAAAGGTAACGGTGCCTTAGATGTCCCACTGCAGATGTACAGCTTCGGGGCTACAGAACAGGAGCCATTTTAGGAAATGTACTGCTATTTTTCACAAGGAATTCAAAGCAAAAAGTTTTATCGGGGTTCTGCTTACTGTGGCACCAAAGGGGTTAATCCTGCAGTTTGTGTAAAAGGGACATTTGACACAGTCTTCTGACACCGTCTTCTCTGATCCTCTCCTCCTCAGAGTCCCCAATCCATCTCCTGACAGTGCAGTGCCTTGGGGGGCACATGCTCAGCTTGGGGAGTATTGCTAGAAAGTTTTCTTTTTCTTTTTTGGGACTGTGCATGTGATCAGCATGGTCCAGATAGAGGGTCAAGGGTCATGCAGTCTCATAGAACAGTTGAAAGAGAATGAAAATGCCTCCTACAAGCTTTAACCAGTGCTTGGCAGGACGCTGATAGAAGTCACAAGACTGCTAAATTCTGCTGATGAGAAAAGGTATTTAGCAGTTTATATTTACAAAAATAATTGCATTTCCATGTTCTGTGTACTGTGGGAAACCGGATATAGTGAATGCAGGGTCCTGGGTTTAGTAACACTTAAGTTTGAACCTCTTTCTCTCCATTTTTTGGTTCTTTATCTTCCAGTGTCCCCTTGGTCTACGCTGCCCCTTTCTATACATTACAGGTGGTGTTCTTTGCATGAGGTATCAGTATTGCTCCGTTTTTGTTATGCACATTGAATAATGTTGACAGTACAGGAATGAGCTGTGCATATTTTGATTTTATCATTGTACCTTTCTATTACTTCATTAAGTATGTCATGACAACACACAATCCAGTTTTATAATCCTTAAAAAAAAAATTAACCATTTTAAACACTGCTACCGTGTTTCCCCGATAGTAAGACACCCCCGATTGTAAGATGTATCGGGAGTTTCAGAGGGGTCGGCTAATATAAGCCGTACCCCGAAAGTAAGACATATGTCTTACTTTCGGGGAAACACGGGGGTATTGCCGCCTCCAGTGACGTACTAAGAGTGGGGCGGGGGGTGCGGGCCGCACCGGGTGCCACACCCTGGGGGGGGGGCGCCAGGCCAGCGCCCTCCCCCTCCGACTGAAGAGACAGCGCCGTTTTGATCAGTCTAGGGCAGCGGCTGTCACTCACAGCCGAGCAGAGTGAAGCCGCCTCCCCCTCCTCTTGTATGGCTACACAGTGCTGTGTATGGAGGAGGAGGAGGAGGGGGAGGCGGCTTCAGTGAAGCCGCCTCCCCCTCCTTCTCCTTCATGGACAGCACTGTGTAGCCATACAAGAGGAGGGGGAGGTGGCTTCACTCTGCTCGGCTGTGAGTGACAGCCGCTGCCCGAGACTGATCAGAACGGCGCGACGCAACCACAGAGAAGGGGATTATTGTGCCAGGTCCCGGATCACTGCCGACAGGTGTCACTGGCTCTGTGTCCTCCCGGGAAAAGGTCAGTGCTGGTCATACAGAGAGAGACCAAGGAGGGGGAGGGGGGTGTGAAGAGATTCTCTGCAGCTCTTATTATGTAACCGCAAGATGCAGCTGAGGAGGACTACAAGTCCCAACATACCGGGCTGTGTGGGCTTACAGTTCTCCTCTGCTGAGCATAGCAGCTTTGTATGCTTGGACTTGTAGTCCTCCATAGTGCAGCCTTGCATGCTGGGACTTGTAGGCCTCCTCTGTAGTACAGTGCAGCCTTGCATGCTGGGACTTGTAGTCCTCTGTAATGCAGTGCAGCCTTGCTTGCTGGGACTTGTAGTCCTCTTCTGTAGCGCATAAAATGCATATACACTAAAAAAACACATTTTACACCGTTTTTTTAGCTGTCAGTGCCCCTTTAACTGCGGGATGCGGACGGTTAGAGCGGGATGAGCGGAGGGATGTGGAGGCCGCGGGAGCAGCAGTAATGTTTTCCGTGGTCCATCAGGACCATGGACAACATACAAAAACACGCTGTGTGGGATACTGTATGGGGCTGTAACCCTATGGGAGACTGTGATACGGAACCACAAGCAGTGCTTATACCGTATGCTATATTTTAGCCCGTAGACATGAGCGCTTCCGGTTCCAGTGGTAAAAGGAAGAGTTACACCGTGGAGTATAAAAAAGCGATTGTTGAAGAATCTTGGGGCAAAAATGTAGTGCAGTTCTGCAAGGAGAAAATGTTGGATCACCGACTGGTCCAAAAATGGCGTGCAGAATACACTAACCTGAGTGAAAAAGTGGAGAGCGGAATGGCTAAAAAGCGCAAGATTGGATGTGGTAGGCAACCAATGTATACAGAGCTGGAAAGCCTGGTCTCTGAGAGACAGGAGAGCAAAGGCATTGGTGGTGACCAGGGCTCAGATTCAGGAATATGCCCTTGCAGTGTCGCCACAGTTTGACATTTCCCCTGAACAATTCAAGGCATCACAGCACTGGGTGGATAACTTTCTTGAACGCAATGACCTGTCTTTGAGAAGATCCACAACCCTCTTTAGATTGGAAGATGCTGAGATTGTTAAACGTGCATTAGCCTACAAGAAGTTTGTGGATGACATTGACTTCTCTAAATACAGTCTTTGCAACATGATCGCCATGGATGAAACTGCCGTGTTCATGGGCCAAGCAGCTCAAACCACCATTGATCAACGAGGTGCCTCCTCAGTGTACGTTCCCTCCACCGCTTATGAAAGTGCACGTGTCACCTGCATTTTGACGATTCGTCTGGATGGCACTAAAGCAACACCGCTACTCATTGCAAAGGGCAAGAAGGAGAAGATTGAGCGGGTTTCTGGCATTTATGTGCTGGAAACTGAAAAAGCCTGGGCCACACAAGATGTTATAAGAAAGTGGCTTGATTTAATGCTGCCGCTTGTAATGCACGGGAACAAAAGAGGGATGCTGATCTGGGATGCAGCCAGCACACACCGCGCCAAAACCATGAAAAACTTCCTTCATGAGCGGAGAATCGACCAAATCATGATTCCTGCAGGGATGACGGCTTATCTTCAGACTCTCGATATCGCCATTAACAAGCCGTTCAAGGACTATCTGCGTGTGGAAATCAATGACTACATTGAAAACCGAATGGAGAGAAATGTACGTGGGAACTTTGTGAAGCCCAGACTGCCAGAGATTGTTAACTGGGTGAAGAATTCTTGGAATAAGATCACTAACACCTGCGTTGCAAATACACTGCGAGCTGGCTACCTGGACAGTGCCGTTGCTACCCATGAGAAATATGGGCCAATGATTTGGCAAGAAATGTCGCCCCGAGAGTCCCAAGAAAATCCACAGGAACCTAAGAGTGTGGATGTTTATGATGATATTCCTGAGGATGATGACATGGTTGTCATGGAATAAATCTGTTTTATCTTCCAGTATTCCACTGTTCGTTCTTACCATTTTTCATTGTTTTACATGTTATGCAATGTTGTAACAAGACATTATTGGCACTTCCTTTTATAAAACTGTTTTGTGGTGAATACAATACTGTTCAGGTTGTTAATAAATGTTAATTTTATGGTTAAAACAAAAAATTCGACAATTTTTTTCCAATATAAGACATACCCCGAAAGTAAGACATAGTGGGGCTTTTGGGGATAAAAAAGTAAGACACTGTCTTACTTTCGGGGAAACAGGGTAGTATAATTAAAGCTGAACAACAGGTATGGATTTTATTGTATAGTTACATTGATCCAGCTTGGACCAATGTAGGTATGCATATGCCATATTTGTGGGACCTAAGTATGTCTTGCAAGGTCAACAGATAAAAAAAAAAAATAGACAAACCCCGTGTAAAAAGTCACGTGAGCGTGACGTAAGGCGAAGGGCGTGGTCGGAGGCATACCAGAAGTGACGTCAGTAAGGATTGGCACTCGTGAATTTTCTGAGATTTCATTGTTTTAATGTGAGGAATAGCTGTTTCGCTTCTAATAAATTTTTATAAACGATATTACACCATGGGAGTGTCTTTTACATATACAGTATCTCACAAAAGCAAGTACACCCCTCACATTTTTGTAACAATTTTTTTATATCTTTTCATGTGACACCACTGAAGAAATGACACTTTGCTATAATGTAAAGTAGTGAGTGTACAACTTGTATAACAATAAATTTGCGGTCCCCTCAAATAACACAACACACAGCCATTAATGTCTAAACTGCTGGCAACAAAAGTGAATATAACCCTAAGTGAAAATGTCCAAATTGGGGCCCAGTTAGCCATTTTCCCTCCATGGTGTCATGTGAGACTCATTAGTGTTACAAGGTCTCATGTGTGAATGGGGAGCAGGTGTGTTAAATTTGGTGTTATCGCTTTCACGCTCTCATACTGGTCACTGGAAGTTCAATATGACACCTCATGGCAAAGAACTCTGAGGATCTGAAAAACAGAATTGTTGCTCTGTATAAAGATGGTCCGATGAGACCAAGATAAATGGATTTGTTTCAGATGGTGTCAAGTGTGTGTGGCAGCAACTAGGTGAGGAGTACAAAGTGTGTCTTGCCTACAGTCAAGCATGGTGATGGGAGTGTCATGGTCTGTGGTTGCATGAGTGCTGCCTGCACAGGCGAGCTACAGTTCATTGAGGGAACCATTAATGCAAATATGTACTGTGACATACTGAAGCAGAGCAGGATTCTCCTCTTTCAGAGACTGGGCCACAGGGCAGTATTCCAACATAATGACCCCAAACGCCTCCAAGACAACCGCTGCCTTGTTAAAGAAGCGGAGGGTAAAGGTGATGGACTGGCCAAGCATGTCTCCAGACCAAACCCTATTGAGCATCTGTGGGGCATCCTCAAACAGAAAATGGAGCAGCGCAAGGTCTCTAACATCCACCAGCTCTGTGATGTCATCATGGAGGAGTGGAAGAGGACTCCATTGGCAACCTGTGAAGCTTTGGTGAACTCCATGCCCAAGAGTGTTAAAGTGGAAGTAAACCCATTGATTTAAACAGTTTAAAAAAAGGCATGGCGGGAATGCTAACTGCACATTGGCTGTGCTCTCAGCCAAACTATCAAACCATCCAATGGCTGGTGTCATAACCAATCACATGTGCAGCACCATAGCAGTTGAAGATTAAACAGAGGCAAAGATGGCAGCTTCCTTGGCTGAAAACGATAGGGGAGTTTACTTCCACTTTAAGGCAGTGCTGGAAAATAATGGTGGCCACACAAAACATTGACACTTTGGGCCCAATTTGGACATTTTCACTTAGGCGTGTACTCACTTTTGTTGCCAGCGGTTTAGACATTGCTGTGTGTTGAGTTATTTTGAGGGCACAGCAAATTTACACTGTTATACAAGCTGTACAATCACTGTTACATTGTAGCAAAGTATAATTTCTAAAGTGTTGTCACATGAGCAGTTCAAATATTTACAAAAATGAGGGGTCTACTCACTTTTGTCATACTGTACGTAACTGTGGATGATATGGAGAGAGCCCCCCCAGGACCACCATATAGAACACTATAGAGATCTGTTGATTGGGAGGAGAAACCAAGGACCCCCAGAGGCGAGCAGATGTATAAGCACCATCGGCTTTGAGATATTAAAGTGTTGCTAAACCCACAACAGTAAAATCAGTCTGTATATGCAGCATAGCATGCTTGTTATACTCACTGTGGAACTTAAGGGGTTAATCTTCTGCATTGTGTAAAAAAGAAAAAAAAGGCTGTTTTCTCCTGTATGCACAGATCCTCCCCCCTCCTGCACTGTCTATCTGAGGATGGCCATCAAACACAGGCAGGGTAGCCTTCCTGCACATGCTCAGTTGTCTTTTATGCTGGAGAGAACAGTTACTTGTTCTCAGAGATAGCCAGGTCACTTGATATTGACATTACACATGTAGGTGTGTATACAGGCTGCAGTGGAAATCATCTTTTTCCTGAACTCTCAGCACTGGAGAAACTGTGCAGTTTATCATGTAACCGTGGTATACAGATCATTCAAAAAGGTATATAGTGGCAGTATTTAATGTAAAAAGATTTATAAGATTTATAAATAATAGATTTATAAAAGCAGCATTGACACGTGTAGGACACTAAACGTTAGAGGTAATTTTTTTTTTTTCCGAAGCAAATACACTTTTGGACACTAGTACTGACTAGTATTCCATTGTTTCTTTTCTCCCTCGGTTTCTCTCCACTCAGCTAATATGACCCCCAGTTTTGGAGAGGGGCAGGGGAGGGTCAAACAAGGATGATGTGCAGGCGATCAACACCCTTCTTATCAACACTGATGACATCGCTGGCTGTTGATGCCGGTGGCTGTTAAGTTGAAATGGTGCACAAAAAAAAAAGAGAATTATGGTTTACTGGTTTTGTGCAATGTTTGAGAGCATCACTTTTAAAAAGCGGGGCCAATAATGTTACTATGTCGTGTATTTCCTGTTTTACTAATTGTATGTTTTCTGTTTTTTTTATTTTTAGCAATGGTACAAGCGGGAAAAGCTTATTATGATGGATTGGCCAAGGTGGGAGAGATGACTACAGTGTCACCAGTATCAAAAGAACTAGGTAAGTTATGAATACCATTATTCTCTGTTTGTGTTCAATAGAAAATTATGAGAGGAAATAAATAGTCCTCTCTCTGGATGTTACTGGTGAATCTGTAACATCCAGCGTAACTAAAGTAGTGTGTTCTGTTTTCCTGCTAAAGGTGTGGCTGGAAGCAAACATGGTACATTCAACGTCTGAAGAATATATATCACTGTTTGCATAGCTGGTTTGGTTCAAATGTAAGAGTGATTATCAGATGAGAAAATTAAGAATGCTTTCAAAAATCTAAATGTTTTAATAGTTTATTTTTTATCAACTAACAAAATGGAAAGTAAATGAACAGAGGAAAAGTCCAAATCAAAGCAATATTTTGGTGTGACCACCCTTAGCCTTCAAAAAGGCATCAATTATTTTAGGTATACTTATACACCGTTTTTGAAGGAACTTGGCAAGTAGGTTGTTTCAAATATCTTCAAGAACTACAGATCTTCTGTGGATGTATGCTGCCTCAAATACTTCTGTGTCTCGATGTAATCCCAGACAAACTTGATATTGGGATCAGGTCTCTATGGGGGTCAAACCATCACTTCCAGGACTCCCTGTGCTTCTTTATGCTAAAAGTAGTTCTTAATGACAGTGGCTGTATGTTTAGGGTCATTGTCCTGCTGCAAAAATAAATAAATTGAGGCCAATTGCACACCTCCCTGGTAGTATAGTATGAGGACACCATTGATCTTGACCAAATCTCCAGCTTCTTTTGCAGAAATACAGCCCCAAACTTGCAAGGAACCTCCACTGCGCTTCACTGTTGCCTGCAGATGTGCATTATTGTACTGCTGTCCAGCCCTTCACAAACAACCTGAGTCCTCAGTTCAAAGTATCTGCTGTTATTTTTCTGCTTTGCTGTGAAAACATAGGAACTGGGGTACAGAAAAATAGCAGCAGGTTCTTTGGACTGAGGAGTCAAAATTTGAAATATTTGACTGTAGCTGGAGGCAGTTTGACAGCACTACAATAATGAGTGTCTGCAGGCAAAACATGAAAACATGGTGGAGGTTCCTTGCAAATTTGGAGCTGCATTTCTGAAAATGGAGTTGGAGATTGTATCAGGATTAATTGTGTCCTCAATGCCGAGAAATATAGGCAGATACTTATCCATCATGCCAAACCATCGGTTTAGCCCAACAAAGCCCTGATCTCAACATCACGGTGTCTGTCTGGGATTACATGAAGAGACAGAAGGATTGGAGGCAATCTATATCCACAGAAGATCTGTGGTTAGTTTAAGATGTTTGGAACAATCTACCTACTGAGCTCCTTCAAAAACTCTGTGCAAGTGTCCCTTGAAGAATTGATGCTGTTTTAAAGGCAAAGGGCGGATACACTAAATATTGATTTGATTTAGATTTCTGTTCATTTGCTTTCCATTTTGTTCATAAAAATAAAGAATTTAACACTTCTGTTTCTGAAAGCATTCTTAATTTACAGAATTTTTTAACGCCTAAAGCTTTTGCACAGTTGTGTTTGTGTGTGTGTCAGAATTTATATTTACGTTACCTCTTGGAGGTTGTGCAATCATGACCATTTGTATTTAAGAGTTGGTCATAGGATTGCTCTGAGGCACAGATTTAAGCCTGATGCACACTTCGAGTAGAACAAAAACCTCTAACGTAAGAACAGCAATCTCCTTTCTGAGCTGTTCTGACAGGGGGTGGCTCCCTCGCCATTGGCTGAGAGCACTGATCAGGAGTCGTCGGCTGCTGGTTTTCCAGCATGCTCCTCCGACAGAAGCTGCCAAAACGGTAGGCTTCTATCGGACTGGCCTCCATACACATGGGCCGGTTCAAAGAAAACGGCTGCTGTTGCCCGGTGTTTGGCCTATGTGTATTGGGCTTTAAATGTACTCTGCTTCACTTGTAACTGTGTCTCTGAAGTTGGGTTCATTTTATTCCTTAACGTGTGCTTTGGATCTTACACCCTTCTTCAGAGCCAACAAACCTGAATACATATACTAGAAGCCCTAGGGAATATATGACTGGTCCTCTTTAATTTGTGATCCAATAAGTTTGTGGATTTGTTTCTATTACAGCAAGAAAACTAAACCCAATGGTTTAAACTCTATCCTGCAATTTATTTTGCTCAGATGAAGATTTGAATATGTTTGTATGGGGAAGCTTTCTTGTATACCTGATCATGTTTGAAAGTTTTCAGGCCTCTGCTTAGATTAGTGTCTACAAATGGGTAAAGAATTGGTAAAACCAAGGTTACGGCTCAATTTTTATTATCCACACGTAGTATAATGGTTAATGATCTTTTACTATCTTTTATGTTTACTGAAACCATGAGAAGTCAGTGATTCTTTACAACACACAATGGCAGGGAAGTTGAGAATATAACAATATTTCCTGTTGTAAGATCACTGGCCTTTTATACGGCTTACCTCAGCCAGTCTCCAATCACCGAGGATAATTCTCTGTACTTTTTAAAAAAAAAATTTTTGTTCCATTATGGTTTTATCAGTGTTATTTATATATCAATGTATTGACTATATCTGCTTAACCACTTCAGTTCCACAAGGATTTGCCCCCTTAATGACCAGGCCATTTTTTTGCGATACGCCACTGCGTCGCTTTAACTGACAATTGCGCAGGCGTGCGAAGCTGTACCCAAACAAAATTTACATACTTTTTTTTTTCCCCCACATACAGAGCTCTCTTTTGGTGGAATTTGATCACCCCAGCATTTATTTTTTACACATTAAAAAAAAACAATATTTTTTACTTTCTGCTATGATGCATATCTAAAAAAAAAAATAAGTTTAGGCCGATATATATTCTTCTACATATTTTTGTTAAAAACAATCACAATAGGCATATATTGCTTGGCTTGCGCAAAAGTCATTGCATCTACAAACTATGGGATAGATTTAGGGACTTTTATTTTTTTGTTTTTACTGGTGATGGTGGCGATCTATTATTTTTAGTAGGATTTTGGGGACCAGTGACATTATTACCTTGATTAGTGCTATAAAAATGCACTGATCAATGTAAAAATGACACTGGCAGGGAAGCGTGTAATACTAGGGGGTGAACAAGGGGTTAAGTGAGAAAAGAAGATCTCTGACATGTTTGGCAGAAAGGGGAATCGTCTTGCTTACAAGGCGATTCTGCCTCTGTACACCGCGATCGTGGGTCACTTGCAGACATAGTCCGCCAGACCCACAAGCACACTCCCACTGCCCGCGGCAGGTACATGCCCGCAATCTCCTGTGCAAACACTGACGTACACCTAAGGCGGTTTGCACAGAAAAGTGGACATATGTTGCGTCTATTAAATTTGTTACTTTACTAATTAATAATGGATTTATGATCAAGCTATAGAAGAAAGCCTAGTAATGTTTCTGTGGCAATATTATGAGAAAACACCATGCTTTCAAACAGGGAAGTTATGTTCAAACAATGCCAGACTCCCTTACAATAGAATAAGGAAGTCTTTGAGGTCTGATAGATTAACTCCTAAGATTAATAGCAGCAGAACTATTGCGTCCTCTATTGTATGTGGAATAGCCACAGGCACAGAACGCTCAGTTATGAATTGTCACACCCCTTGTACTGAAACAGTAGGTAAAACACTTTATTGTTGTGCATACATCATCATGTAGGATGGCAGACATGTTGGTGCACAGTTCAATGAAAAATTCCATCTGTATTAAGCAGAAACAGGGCCTATCTAATTTATTTTGAATGTAAAAAGTGATCTTTGACTTAATGAAACTCTTATTGGTAGCTCTTACCTACAAATTAATTTTGTTATGATGTCAATGGAGTATTTTACTGTGAGACACTCTACGATTAAAGCCTAGTACACACTGAGATTTTTTTTTGTTCAATCCAGTGGGTTGAACGAAAAAAAATCTGTCGGCTCCAGTTGGAGCCGCTGTACTAACGATCTGACGGTAATAGTGTTCTCCCCCGCTGAGCTGTTGTGTTCTGCTTAAAAAACTGTTATTTTAGTGAATGTAAACTGTTAAATGCTTTTTTCTCATCAGCAGTATATAGAAATCTTGTGACCTCTATCAGTGTCTAGGTAAAGCTTGTAGGAGACATTTTTAATTCTCATTTGACTGTCCCATAAGGCTGCAGGACCCCTGACCCTCTGTTTGGACAGTGCTGATTGGCCCTGTGGGGATCATATGCACTCTCCCAGGGGGAAAAAACAAAACTTTTTAGCAATACACACCAAACTGCCCCCAAGGCTCTGTACTATCAGAAGACAGATTGGTGACTGTGGAAGAAGGGGCGGATCAGAGAGGACGGGATCAAACATCCTTTTTACAGTGTGGAGGATTAACCCCTTAGGTTTCACAGTGAGTATAACAAGCATGCTGTACTGCACATTCACACTGAATTTACTGTTGTGGACTTAGTAACACTTTAACCACTTGCTGACCACTGCATGCCGGCGCAATGGCAGCGGTGGTCAAATGGGCGTACCTTTTATTTTTTACCAAATATATGTAGAATAATACATATTGGTCTAAACTGAGGAAAAAAAAAAGTTTTTTTTATATATATATATATATATATATATATATATATATATATATATATATATATATATATATATATATATATATTTGGGGGATATTTATTATAGCAAAAAGTAAAAAATATTGCTTTTTTTTTTTTACAAAATTATCACTTTTTTTTTTTTGTTTATAGCACAAAAGCTAAAAAACGCAGAGTTGATCAAATACCACAAAAAGAGCTCTATTTGTGGGGAAAAAAGGTTGCCAATTTTGGGTTCAACGTCACATGACCGCGCAATTGTCGGTTAAAGCGATGCAGTGCCGATTTGCAAAATGTGCTCTGGTCAGGAAGGGGGTGTAATCTTCCGGGGGTAAAGCAGTTAGTTGTACAAAATGGTAGTTAACTTGTTAAGGAACATTGCTATTTCTTGTAATGCTTAGTCATCCTAGATAATAATTCCGATTAGCCTATTTAGAACAGGTATGCAGCTGTGACGACAGACCAAAACTAGGACATTTAATACATACATTAATTCAGAGTCAGCAACTCACAGTACTGAAAGCAATTGGCATTTTAGGAAGAAGGTCTGTGATGGCGGTAATTTGTCAGCAAAGGGCTTTAACCATTTACTCTTATTCTTTCAGTTGTAGGAATGGTGGGTCAGGTGATATTTTATGGTTATTGCTTAGCCAAATATATACACTATCTGAGCAAATTTTCAGGCTATTCTGTACTGGCCGAGTCTCAGCTGTATGGTGCATACAGCCACAGAGCCTCCTGTAATGCCTGTTATTTTTTTGCTTCTCCATAGAGAATAAGTTTAGTGCTCACAACCTTTCCACATAACTAATATCCTCCAGACCCTTTATTAGCTTTGTTGCTCTTCTTTGAAATCGCTCCATTTTCTAGTACATCCTTCCTGAGGACTGGTGCCTAGAACTGGACAGCATATGCCAGGTGTGGCTGGACCAGAGTCTTGTAGAGTGGGAGAATTATTGTTTTATCTCTGCAGTTGATCCCATTTTTAATGCATGCCAATATTCTGTTTTGTTAACAGCAGCTTGGCATTGCTGAGAGCCTATCATCTACTAGGACCCCCAGGTCCTTTTCCATCCTAGATTCCCCCAGAGGTTCTTCCCCAGTGTATACAGTCGCTGACAAGTCTTATCGCTTCTCTATTTTGTAGAAACTCCTGCTATTAACCTGACTTTTAATTAATCAATTTGTGTTAGAAATCGCTCATATGAAAAGCTAAAGCCCTCCCAAATGATGTTTAATGCACTGAAATAAATTTGTTTCACTGAAAAAAGATTTATCATTTAATCAAGACAGACAGGTCAAATTTTGGCAAGACAAAAGTTTTGTCGCCTATACAGAAATTGAACAACTTTACTGAAAATCCAAAAATATGTCTGCAAATTAAGTAGTGGTGCTGTGAGATCCAAATTCAATATCTTGTATGACTTCCATGAGCTTGAAGGACAGCATCCATGCGGTTTGGCAAGGATTCATACAATTTATTGATGAAGTCATCAGGAATAGGAAAGAAAACAGTCTTGCATGCCTCCATTGAGTTCATCAATATTCTTTGGTTTTCGTCTTCCATGCTTCATCTTTCATCCTACACCACATATGCTCAATGATGTTCATGTCTGGTGACTGGGCTGGCCAATCCTGGAGCATCTTGATCTTCTTTGCCTTAAGAAACTTTGATGTGGAGATGGAAGTATGCGATGGAGCACCATCCTTCTGTAAAATTTGGCCTTTTTTATGGTTGGGAATATAAGAGGTAGCTAAAATTTCTTGGTATTTTAGACTATTGATGTTGCTTTCCACCCTGCAGATCCCTCACACACCCCCATACTGGATGTAACCCCAGACCATGATTTTGCCTCCACCAAACTTCACTGTTTTCTGGGTAAATCTCGGCTCCATGCAGGTTCCAGTAGGTCTCCTGCAATATTTGCGGCAACTGTGGTGTAATTCAACAGAAGATTCATCTGAAAAATCCACCTTCTGACACTTTTCCAGAGTCCATCCTTTTAGCAGGCTGTGGCCCTTGGCAAATGCCACACGGCTTTTCAATTGTCTTTTGTTTAGTGCTGGCTTATGGGCACTGATTCGACCATGGAGGCCATTTCGAGACAGAATCTGACAAACTGTTCTGGTTGACACAGGGACTTCAGGTGACCAGGTCTTGTGGAGCTCTGCTGCAGTGGAAAATGGGCTGGCCTTGGATTTTTGAGCCAACAAACGGGCCTCTCGAGCAGTTGTCTTGCGGGGTCGGCCTGACCTGGCCTTGTCCAAAACGTCTCCAGTCTCTTCAAATCTTTTTTTTTTTTTTATCCTCTGAACTTGACGCTGAGACACATTGAAGGTGTCTGCCACATCAGCAGTGGATCTGGTCTTCAGCCTCTTGATAATCAACACTTTAGTCTCCGGGTGAATCTTAGGCATGTTTGCAGAGGTCTAGTTGCAGTTAAGAAGGTCTAGTGTACTGGTGTTCTTTTTATACACACCTGAGACCTAATTGATCCATTATTAGTCATAGGTGAAGCTCATATAACAAGGCGACAACACTTATGTCTTGGCAAAAATTGATTCAATGGGCTTTACCAAGCTGTGAATATTAGAATACTTTTTGTCAGTTTCGTTTTGCACTGAAACATTATTACAAAAGCTGTTGGGATTAAAATGACCCATTTCTTGTAACAAAATCTTGATTAGAAATATATTTTAGCGGCACTTCAGGTCAATTTGTACACAAGCGACAAGACTTTTGTCAGGGACTGTAGATTGCATTCATATTTTTGCCACCCAAATGCATTTTTACATTTGTCTATATTAAACCTCATTTGCCATGTAGTTGCCCACCCCATTAATTCAGATCTTTTTGCAAGGTTTCCACATCCTGCAGAGAAGTTACTGCCCTGCTTAACTTATTATCATCTGCAAATACAGAGATTGAACTGTTTATCCCATCCTCCTGGTCATTCATGAACAAATTAAATAGAATTCGCCCTTGTAGCCAGTTTTCAATCCATGTACTCACCCTATGGTCCGTGCCAATGGACCTTATTTTGTATAGTAAACGTATAGTAAAAGTTTATAGGAAACTGTGTCAAATGCTTTTGCAAAATCCAGATACACCACAGCTACGGGGGCCTTCCTTTATCTAGATGGCAACTAACCTCCTCATAGAAGGTTAATAGATTGGTTTGGCTAGAACGATTCTTCATGAATCCATGCCGATTACTGCTGATGCCGTTCTCATTATAAAATCTTGTATATAGTCCCTCATCATCCCCTCAAAGAGCTTACATACTATTGATGTTAAGCTAACTGGTCTGTAAATCCCAGGGATGTATTTTGGGCCATTTTTAAATATTGGTGCTACATTGGCTTTTCTCCAATCAGCTGGTACCATTCCAGTCAGTAGACTGTCAGTAAAAATTAGGAACAATGGTCTAGCACTTAGGGTACTTGGTTCCCCAAGTACCCTCGGATGCAAGCCATCTGGTCCCGGTATTTTATTAATGTTAAGTTTCCCAAGTCTAATTTTAATTCTGCCCTCTATTAACCATGGATGTGCTTCCTGTGATGTGTCATGAGGTTAAACACTGCTGGTTTTGGGTACTGAAGCCCCCCGATTTCCCTTGTGAAGACTGAGGGGTAGCATAAATTCAATAACTTCGCCATCTCCCCATCCTTTGTAATCCAATGTCATTCCTCATTCTTTTATGGGGCCAATATGGTCTGTCCTCCCTTTTTTACTGTTGACATACTTAAAGAATTCCTTTTTTTTTTTTTTTTTGCTCTCCTCCTCTGTGTGTCTTTCATGTTCTATCTTAGCTACCCTAATTGCACCATTACATTTCTTGTTGCATTCTTTATAAAGTCTGAAAGCTGATGATGATCCTTTTAACCTTATAGTTTTTGAAGGCCTTCTCCTTTTGCTTTTATAAGTTAAGCCATCCAGGACTTTTGTTCGCTCTTTTATATTTATTACCCAATGTGATGCATTGGCTAATGCCCTTATTTAATATAGCAAACTCATCTCTCCTCCGTGTTCTTTGTTCCTAATATTTTATGCCAATTCATGCCTTCTAGCAAGATTCGTAGTTTAGGTAAGTTGGCTCTTTTGAAATTCAGTGTCTTTGTATTCCCCTTATGTTTCCTATTTATGTGATTTATACTGAAGCCAATGGATGTGTGATCGCTGTTTCCTAAATTGCCCTGTATTTCCACATCTGCGATCAGGTCTGTATCGTTGGTAATCAGTAGATCTAGTAATGCTTTATTTCTAGTTGGTGCGTCTACCATCTGAACCATGAAATTGTCCTGCAAGACATTTAGGAACTGGTGAGCCTTAGACGAATGCGTGGTTCCCTCTGCCCAGTCCACTGTCTGGATAATTAATTACAAAAGCCTATTTTGTGGATTCGGTCAGATTTCACATTGTGACCTGTTTGCTTTAATCAAACAAGGACTTGTGTATTTTCTCAATACTGTAATTGTAGTATTTTTTGGGGGGCCTTTAAACACAGAAGCAGTAATTTGGTATTCAGCAAAGATGAGGGATATGTGATTGGAATACTACTTTTATAACTAAACCCCTCCAGTTACCAATTCTGAAAATTAGATGGACTATGCAACCCTCTGCATGCTCCCAAGTTCATCCACATGCAACAGCCAATATAAGAGAGCTAGCTTTCAATATTTTTTTTTTTTTGTAAAGGCAAGCCTCAACTTTCTAACTTTGGTTAAATATGAAAGTATATAAACAAGACAGAAAAAGGAGATATAACTCTCAGCGATTTCCCCCTGCTCAGCTGTTGTGTTCTGAGAGAACACTCCGATCAGTGCACTCTGCTATTGGCCTAGAGTGCTGATCGGGAGTCAGACGGCTGCTGGTTTTCCAGCATGCTCGTCCGACAGACCGCTGCTTCTGTGGGACAGACATAAAGGCACACGGGCCGAATGTTGACCGTGTTTTTTTTTTCTTAACCAGCCAATGTCTCACACCCATGTGTACAGGGCTTAACGGGATACAGTAAAAGTAGTAATGGATTACAAAGCTAATTATCCGAGTTTGTTTGCACATCCTCCAGTAACTTAGCAGGCATGGTCTGATGTAAATCTGTCATGGATGGGTAGAATCGCCGCAGTAAAGATAACATTTCTAGCTAGGTTACTCTATTATTTTCACACTTTGCCTATCCAGGTCCCGGTTCATGCCACGTGACGGTTTCAATCCAAAAATCTTTCATTACATTTGGGTAACCAAAGGTTCCAGGATAGCTCGGGCCACAATGTATGCTTCTAAGGATTCAGACGGACAAGGCATGCCCGATTTTAGGAAATACGATGCAGCTGCACAGCTTGCCCAACTGTGCCAGCTTCAAAGCCAACGTGATCGACCAGATTGGGTTTATATGAAGGCCCCGGCATGCTCTCCACTTACAATAGATCTTGTACTTTGGATTCCACCAAAATATCATAAAACTATACTGTGCCCACGCTCTCCCACTCATTACATGTGTGGGACACGAACTGTAAGAGCTGGCCTTTGGGCTCCACACCTATCCCAGTAGCTCCTCTTTTTTGCCAATCCCCTGTTCCCATCAGGGATGCAACCCTTGGCTGGTGGTTAAACAAGAGATTGTACCATACAGGTGACTATCTTGATCATAGGGGCATATGCCCCCCCCCCTCCTATTTCATGGGCAATCTGGAGATGCCCCCTGCGGAGAGCTTCTATTTGCAACAAATTTACCACTTAACTCTTTGCAGAAGAAAAGCTCTGACTTCGCAGTCTGAGCCATGTTCGAAAACAGATGCATGCAGGATGTTTCTATGCAAGGTGGTGTCTACATGCTATACAAACTGTTGGTTGACAACACTGCTAGATTATCTTATAAAGTGGCATGGGGGAGAGATCTGTCCATAACAACCCGAGGTGGAGGACTGGTGTAAACGTAGTACGCAAATCCATAAAAGGATCCTTAATGATGCCTTGATTAAGGCAAGTTATAGTGTCCACGCCAGATGTCAGAAATGTACGCAGGCACCTCAGCTACTTGTTTCAGGGGCTGTGGCCAGATATTTTCACAGTTGCATGTGTGGGTGTCATGTCCCAAGGTCCGCCGTTTTTGGATGAGGGTTCATTCATTTTTTTTTTTTCAGACATAATGGTCAACATCACTAAAGATGCAAATATTGCCCTACTAAATAAGCCTGTTGAAACTGCTCCATGACCTACTCAGATCTACTTTTATATTTCTAGCAGGCAAAATCGCGATAGCGTGGAAAAGCCCTATCGGAGACCCTGCAGTATTAAAACCAAAGCTCATTTGGATTATGTTGAATGAAAAAATAGTGAGTGTCTTACGAGATAAACAATCCATTTTTCACAAAATATGGCCCCTTGACTATCTTAGAGATTCTGAATGACTGAATCTTATAGTATGAATAAGCTGATGCTGGATCCCCAGACGGATTCACTTTTTCTTCTCCTTTTTCTTTCTTTTATTGTTCCCTTAACCTTGGAATTGTGTCCTCTTAGCTTTTTCTTTTTCTTTCTTATTTAAGTACTTTGTTCATTGTTGGGGGTCTGGA
Source organism: Lithobates pipiens (assembly GCF_037356315.1). NCBI lineage: Eukaryota > Metazoa > Chordata > Amphibia > Anura > Ranidae > Lithobates > Lithobates pipiens. Next base: position 264,781,840 of record NW_027507784.1, on the reverse strand, counting down.
GTCCCTTACAATGCCTGGCAATGAGTAATACTTAGCGAACCGTGGTTGCTGGACGTGGGCGTTACTTCATGTTGGGCCTATTTCCAGTGATTACGATTTAAGATGGTTTTGATCTTGATATCTTGGGTTTTGTTGCCCCACAATATGATCCAAGGGGTGATCATATGGAAGACCACTTCCTAGTGTCCACAATCATTTTGCTGTTTTATACCCTGTTCGAACACAAAATATGTTATTTTATATTATTCACTTGTGAGCTTAGCGAATACCCACCTAATTGCCAAGATTTTCTGATGTTTTGTTTTCCCCCACTTCTGTACCATTGTCTATACAGAGCTTGCGAGGATTGTTCGCTGTTCTGCACAGTGCTCTTGTTACTTTTACTCTTATTAAAACATTAATAAAAAACGATTGAAACAGAAAAGTAGTAATGGAATTATGAGCCTTTACCTACAACTCAAAAGCGAAGAAGTCGGCTATTAGCAGGAATCGCAAACAATGTTTTGTTCGTTTTTATACAATGTCAACATCAACAACCCTGAGGGCCGGTTCACACAGGGGGCGTCACGAGGCGACACGACTTGCCGTGCCGCGACCTGACAAGTCGCCCCATTCTGTACAATGGAACCGTTCTAAGAGGAGCGACTCAAGTCGCTCCGACTCAGAAAAAAGGTTCCTGTACTACTTTTGGGCGACCTCAGGGCCACTTGCATTGACTACTATACAGAAGTCATTTGCAAGTCGCCGCTGAGGTCGCGGCAGGTCGCGGCGAGGCAAGTCGTGTCACCTCGCATCACCCCCGTGTGAACCGAGCCTTAGAAGAAAAAGGGGGAAAGGATGGGAAAAGGTTATAGAAAAAAGGAATTGGAATTAAACAGAGCACTTAAAAAGCGGAGGTCCACCCTAAAGTGGACCTTCCGCTCATCGGAACCCTCCCCCCCTCCGGCGCCACAATTGGCACCTTTCAGGGGGGAGGGGGGTGCAGATACCTGTACAGTACAGGTATCTGCACCCACTTCCGGGATAGCTCTCTGCGGAAAGGGGCGTAGATTACGCCCCTTTCCGCAAGTGCCCCGCTGCCTGCTGGGAAACCCACAGATCCCAGAGGCAGCGGGGACCGTCCTTATTGCGCAGCGCAACTCGCGCATGCGCAGTAGGGAACCGGGAAATGAAGCCGAAAGGCTCCATTTCCTGATTCGAGACGATATAGAGATCGGCTTCGGGTGCCGACATCGCGGGCGCGCTGGACAGGTAAGTGTCACTATTTTAAAAGTCAGCAGCTGCAGTATTTGTAGCTGCTGGCTTTTAAAAAAAAAAACAATTTTTTATGCAACATAATCAATGTAATTTTTTTTTTCTTTGCTTGCGCAAGATACACAGCAGGTTGCTTCCACAATTTGGCAATAGTCATTTTGGCCCCCAGTAGGATGAAATAGATCAGGTATTGTAGGCTATTCGTTACTCGTTCACCTGAAACATTGAGAGCGATGTGGGGCATTCGTGGAACCAACACACCCGTAACTCTGCACAATAATGCAAATATACAGTTTCAAAATCTCAGAATCCTAGGCACTTCCACTAGATATTGTACATGGACCCTCGCAGAATACACCCTCAAAGTGGTTGTAAACCCTTACAAACCACTTTGACCTACAGGTAAGCCTAGATTAAGGCTTACCTGTAGGTCCAAGAAATAGCTCCTAAACCTATACGGTTTAGGAGATATTTGCCCGAAGACAATGTAACGAGGGATACATTTTCACCAGCTATGTTGGGAAATGATACCAGCAGATATTTAAATTTGCTTCTATTAAGTCAACATTCATGAAACCAGTAAAAGATTGCAGAAAACATTTATGCCATAGATCCCCCTCCCAGTTGAGGATATATGAAAATTTTAGGAGGAATGCCCAGGAGCAGCCTATAAATAAGCTTTACCTCTACTGCGTCGCTGACCCAAATCCTGTATGCACCATTTTTCATATGAGGTAACTAAATTGTTCCTGCCCCTCTGACCAAATAGATTGTAAAAAGTGGGAAATCTGAAATAACTTAAAACGCTCCACAGAGGGCATTTCAAGAGTTTCTTCACAGAACTGTACTGTAAAAGGCCCTCATGTGTAAAACAATGCCCAATTATGTAAAGCCTCTTTTCCAGCCACCATTGAAAAGCCTTAATGCCCAGTCAAATACTGCAGCTGCTGACTTTTAAAATAAGGACACCTGCCTATCCAGGGTGCCCACGATGTCCTCATCCGAAGCCAACCCTTCCCTTGGTTCCAGGCGGAGGTGCTGGCATCTTCAGTAAGGGAATCGGGAAGTGAAGCCTTGCAGCTTCGCAGCCTGTTTCCTACTGCGCATACGTGAGTCGTACTACGCGCTCTGAATGTTCCCTGCTGTCTTCTGGGACCTGTGTGTCTCCCAGAAGGATAGCGGGGGTGGCGGAGGAGGAGCTGGACATGGCGTAGTTCACCGCAGATTCTGTGGGGAATCGGATCAGCGGTAGTTCCATATCTGGGTGGAACTTCACTTTAAGTGGATGTGCTTAGTTTTAATGGGAATTACGTACTATATACCCTTCTCCTGGTTAGGTTAATCTACATGGCTCCGTAGTCAGTGTAGTGTAAATGTAAAATTAATTTAGAATTAGGGGAGACAAAGAAGTTAAAGAGGAAAGAAAAGATACAAAGACAAATCTGAGAGGACACGCAAGGAGGCTCAGTACTGAGGAGGTATTGAGAAACGGGAGCTGAGCTTTATATTTTTTTATCACTTCTAATTAAACAAAAGCCACACACTGGGATTTGACAATGCTATAATCCTTATTGGTAGTGGAACACCTTGCAGGAGCTCTTCCCTGTTGAACAGCACACAAGAAACCTGGAATGGGGTATATTTTTGGAACAAGAGTGTCTTGTCAGTTGTCCTCCCATCAGTGTATTTCATCTGTTCTGTGTCAGGGAATGTGCCAGGAGAAAAGGATATTCTCTCTGCTGTAGCAGGAAGACTGGGACTTGACAGGAGTTTGGGCCAAGCCAGCATCTGCAGTTAGCTTTTCATTACAAAAGTCTCAAGAGATGTGTGAACCCTAATTTATTAAAGTCCTTTTAGTTGTATGACCTTTTTAATAAGCATATGTTTTTCTGTTTAAAAACAAGACCTTTCTTTTTTTTTTTTGTTCAGTTCTAGCTGTCAAGTGCCTCAATCTCCTAAACTATTAAACTGGCGTCAAGCAGTTTAGCTATTTGGATTAACTGATTTCTGAAAGTCAAGCATGAAACACAGACTTAGTGTTGGAAGGTGTTTAGTTCCTGCAACAGAAATTGAATTTCTTAATCAAGCAGAAGATGATTTTACAGCTACAAAACCAGTATCTCTGGTGGCCTGTGCCAAGATATGTGAAAGTAATCTGCCAGGATTGCAAATAATGCCTGTAATGTGAAACAATGGATGTTGCTAGTTCAAATATTGCATGTACTTCAAATTACTTTAGACCAAACATGCCCGTTGGCTGACGCTGTCTGATGAGGGCCATTTTGTCATTCAGATAGGAGGCCACTGTTCTTAAGAAGGCTCATAGAATTTCATAATTGTCACAGGTGCTTACATACTGTGGCAGCATGGGCAGATGGAAAAGCTGTAATTAATAGGGACCTCTACTGTCAGGGAAATGGCTCTGCTGGTAGTCCCATATAAATGAAGTGGATTTCTGTGGCTGAAACCACATTGTCCTGAGAAATGCGGAGGGAGGGTGGACACTAGCAAAAAATCCTTCTCCTTCTCTCTCTTTTTTTTTTTTTTTTTTGTAGATACAAAAATGAAGGAAGCCAGGACACACTTGTGGTAAAGTATTTCCCATCCTCTCATAGCTAGTGCAGGGTCACTTTTATAACCATTTTATTTCAACATATGTTTCGTGTGCACTAATAATTGGGTTTAAGTTTGTTACTTAGCTGCACCCTTCTGTCTATTTTTCTCTATTTATACTTTGGCTCACAGATTCTCCTAATACACATATAATACAATTATATGTGAACCTATTGAGAGGAACACAGGGACTGCCATTGTTGACCTTGTTGCTTGCTGTTTTGCTGACCCACTAGCTACTTTCTGAGTCACTGACCCAGAGCATGAGTCTAGATCAGGGCGGTCCAAAGTCCTAATCTATTTTTTCAGGTCAGTGACTCTAAACCTAGGTATACACTGATCAAAAATTCTGCCACTTCAGCAAGGACCAGACAAATTTCAAGCTGTGTTTAACGCTCCCTGTTCGATAGAAGACTATAGGAACCTGCTGGAAAACCTTCAATGATCACCTGCTTTCGGTCGATCAGCTTCAGCGCTGATCAGTGTATTCTGACAGTGGAGAGTCCTGCTTATGTTTACATACTTGCGTTTGCCACACCCTTATTACTGTTTTCATAGTGTGTGTGAGAAAAAAGTGCCTGATGACCTCTGTATAGTGCATTTCTCAGTGATTCAAAGGACTCCAGCGATGCAGCCTCCAGCACCACCGAGGCGTTTTAATCATCAGATTACCCAATTATGTGCCTGGGTATGTAGGACTGCAAAGAAATATTTTTGAAGGTCTGGACAGACCAGTCCCCCTTCTGTCCAGGGCCTCTGGTGAATTGATTTGCTAAACCTGGGAATTTTAGATTTTCATAGGAATGAGTGGGATGAGAGCAATTGTGTAAAAAATAAAAATAAAAAAATAAACAAAAAGTGTTTTTTTTATGACCTATAGCAAAATAGGAAGGCACTTAATTTTAAGGTTTATTCTGCCTATAAGATAGTGGCAGACTATTTAAGTGTTCGAAAGTAGGGGAGTAAGATTCAAGTCAATAAAGTCCGTCCCGTGGGGGTAATGTTAATCCCCAGAAAATGGATTGATGAGGCCCAGGACAAGGGAAGTGAGGGATCTGCTGATTGACCAGATGCTGGGTCAATAGCCAAAAGCTGAGATTTTCCCCAATTGACTTTCAGTCCAGATAAAACTGTAAAATGGGAAAAAATATTAAGGGCCTCGCGAAGAAAGGTTCCAGGATCATTGATAAAAAGCACTAAGTCATCGGCATACAAAACCAGTTTTTCAGTTAGAGCCCACTTGTATGCCTACCACAACAGTGCATTGACAAATGGCAGTGGCAAGGGGCTCCTTTACCAGGGCAAACAAAGAGAAAGAACCCTGCCTGGTTCCCTGTTGTATCTGGAACTGCTCAGAGAGTATGCCTCCTAATTTAATTTGCGCTGTTGAGGATTTATACAAAGTGGCAATCCAATTGCAAAAGGTGTGACCAAATCCGAAGGCTTGTAATACAAAAAGCATGTAATCCCAAATGACAGTGTCAAAAGCCTTCTCCACATCCAAGGCCACATCCGAGTCTGAAAGGAGAGGGAGGGGGATGCAAGTGTGTTAATTCTTGTCTAAAATTTATATCTGTTGACTTCCCCGGCATAAACCCAGTTTGGTCTATATTGACAAGGGAAGGTAATATATTAACTGATCTTGTAGCAGGTATCTTGGACAAAATTTTCAAAAAGTGAAATGGGCTTATATGAGGCACAAAAGTTTGGGTCCTTCCCTGGTTTGGGAATGAGAACTATGTGGACCTGGTACAACGTGGGTGGGAGAGACCCATTCTCCAAACATTGTGTGTAAAGATCTTGCAACCTGGGGGCCAACTTATTTGCATAAATCTTATACCAGTCACCTGGCAAACCATCTGGGCCTGGTGTCTTTGCGGGAGGGAGAGATTAAATGGTTGCCTTGATCTCTAAAGTGGAGATCTGGGCATCCAAAACCTCCACATCCTCCTGCTCCAGAAAGGGAAGAGATAGATTTCGAATCTCCTCCCTCATGAGTTCAGTAGAGATGGGCAGAGATTGGCTATACAATGGCTTTTGTATCTACAGTTATCTCTCCTTCAGGTGTATGTAGTTCAGATACCACCGTTTGGTAGTGGGGGTCAGCCACAAGATTAGCTAACAATCTGCCATTCTTGTCACCTGAATCAAAGATTCTAGGAGCTGATAAATTCACATCATTACGTGTTAGTGATGTAATGGAGATTTTCTTCTCTTCTCGCCTGTGCCAATAGCAGAAAGGCCTCTGAGGGGTGTTGTGCAAAATGGTCAGCCGCTTCAGATTCACGATCTTAGAGTTGTTAAGATAAGGAGTTCTAGTCGACCCTTGCCGCTTTTTTTTTTTTTTTTTTTTTTTTTTTTTTTAATCGGGGTTTTTTATTGAAGGATTAGTAGCTGAACAAATAAACAATGGCTGAATCAGCCAACCATGACATAAAACAGTACACAGATTTTGAATACCATAGTATACAACAAGAAGTGACCTAATTTGCAAAAAAAATGAATGAATGGGGAAGTACATTGGGAGAGCCGCATATAGATCAGATTCCAGGCTCTTGTATTATGAAGAGTAACAATAATGGAACCACTACAATGCACCCTACATCAATTTTAGAGTCCTCTACCTCCTGTGGATAGGCAGCATGTCTAGTCGCAAAAGGCCTGGTAGGCAAGGGAAGGAGCAGAGACTTTCTCTAGGAGGTACCAAAGATCTCCAGAGGGGAATGATCAGATAATCCAGCTAGGAGATGGTAGGTCTCAGACAACTTTGAGAGGACAGAGGCGCTGCCAAATGCCAGGTCAATCCTTGAGCTCGACTTATGACATGAGGACAAATGTGAAAAGGCTTTGGCAGAAGTGTTCCTCCATCTCCAAAGTTCAGTTAATGCAAAAGTGTCAGCCCACTGCATGAGGTCAGGGTTCACCTTCAGTTGCAGATTATAGATGCCCAGAATGGCATCTAGAATGGAATTAAAGTCCCCTCCAATTAAAACATGAGTAGATTGATAAGGGGCAAGTTTTTCATATATTGCATACAATACTGAGAAGTCTATTGGGGAGGGGGTTAAGTAGATATTTACCAATGCCCACTACATGCATTTCCAGTAGTAATATGTACCTTCCTCCAGGATCTGTTATGGTGTTCACCACCCCACCTTACAGGAAAGAGACTTATTAATAGGTTTTGCAACCCCCTCAGGCGTACGTGGCGTAGGTAGAGTGAAAGGCTTGCCTGACCCATGCCCTGTGCAAGGCGAGAACATTGCTGGCAGTTCCAAAAAGTATTCTTGGGAGGAGGCGTCAGTGACGCAGACTTGATATTTCCATTATGACAAGTTTGCGTTACATCGGTGACAAATGAATCAAGGAAACCTGTTAAGTAATTTAAAGAAGATTCAGACATTAGATGTTAAACTTCTACTGAAATTAAATTATGCGTGATGCAAACCATTTTAATTGCCAGAAGTGTAAGGAATGGTTTGGCGATGTGAATATAATCCTTTCTGAGGAATTCCATAAATGTTCTTGTTGTTAAAAACACTTTTACCTAAACTGGCTTATAATTTATCAAAATCCCTTCAAAGGTGCATTCTCCAACAACAGGTTCAGCTGCTTTGTGATGGCTAACGAACGATGATTTAAGCCATGTTTATCTGTGTGTTTTTCAGAACAGCTGCCTATTATGCCCCTTAGAAGCTCTGAACACTTGAAGTCTAAATCACATTGGTTGTTCTGGAATAAGACCTTTCTTGTTTGAGACTCGGATAAAAAAAAAAAATGCCTGTTGATGTTAAAGCCAACCTGTAGCTGGCAGTGCATTCTGGGACTAGTAGGCGCTTAGTAGCTTGAGCAGTAGCATTTACTGAAGTCTTTCTGGGCTGTCACTATTAATAAACTATGCTAATCAAACCTCCAAATATAGACATTTGGTGACTTAACGTCCTTTAATTGAGATTTCCTATATTTTCTAAGCCATCCATCAATTGGCAATCTAAATGGTTGGCATGGGCTAATAGTTAACATACCTTTTTCATTACTCACGCAATGTAAACATCCATAATAACAGGCCATTGTCCTGACCTTAACCCTTCATGTCATTGGATGGAAAGACGGGACATTATGGAAACTGAAGGCAAAACAAGTTTATCCTGTTAAGTATTTTCAAACTTGCCTGTAATGAAGCATCACGCTAACCCAGAAAAACAGGATGTTTTAACGTGAATCATCTAAATAAACATAGGGGACAAATGGCTCCTTTTTGTTGCCTTTTGTCACCAATTTAAAAGGTTGGACCATAGAACAAAAACGACTTTTATAAGATTTTATGTAAAGTTTTAGGATCAATGGGAAGGGCTTAAATATAGCACATTTAAACATCCCTTGCTTCCATGTCTTTACCAGGTATGTGTTCTCATAAAGTTTTGAAATCGCATCTCTTCTCTTCTCTCTTACGTGTTTTTACCCGTTGTATTATAGAAAATGTATAGTGGTTTTCTTTTTTGTTCTCGCTGTCTTTCTCTATTTTCCTGCCCGTTTCTTTTTTTTCTTGCCATATTATGCTGGACAAAAAAAAAAAAAAGTTACAGAGCTCAATAGATTAGGGTAAAATCATAAAAAAAGAGTCTTAGGATTGACGCATTTGTCTCCTCCTCTCCTGCCTCTAAATTGAAGTGGAATTTTACCCATAACTTTAAAAATAAAATGATGTTCATTAGCAAGGAACATACATTCCACTAGAGTCGCACCAATACTTTTTAAAGACTGATTACAAGTACCAATACTTTTTTTTTTTTTTTTTCAAGTACTCGCCGATACCAGTCACTGATACTTTTTTTTAATGTCATGTGACAGTGGCACTTATAGTGTCAGTCGTTTTTAATTTTTTTCACAATTGTATTTTTTTTTATTTTTACAACTTTTTTTGGGGGGGGGGGAGGGGGAGTGGACGTGTCAATGTTTTATTTTATTTTTTTATTTTTACAATTTAACCTTTTAAATATATATTACAATTCTTTTTTTTTTTTTTCTTTTTTTTTTATCAGCCCTGTGGCTTTGAGATATCAGGGGTCTTAACGCCTGACATCTCCCTTTTTGAGACAAGGAAAGGGACTGAGAGCACAGATTCCCCAGTCCCTTTCTTTGCAGCCTCAGCTGCACTTGAAGTGAATGGACAGAAGACAGAGGCTCCTCTCCATTCATAAACTGAAGCATTGTAAACACAGTTTACAATGCTCAGTTATGAATGGAAAGAGTCAGTGACCACTGACTGTTCATTCGGAAAAGGAAGGAGTCGGTAAATTACAGATTAACTTGATTTTTCCTCCGCTTTCCATCCTGATAGATCGAGGACAAAGGGGGTGGAGGGGGACCAGAGCAGAGCACAGAGGATAACACGGGGGGACTGGAGGAGTATAAAGGAATAGTCAGAGGTGATCGATGGGAGTTACGAGCGCCGATCTCCCCTGTATAGGTTTTAATAAAGCAGCTGAAAGCTGCGGGGAGGGAGGGGAGGAGAAGCGGCTGTCGACTGCTTTATTGAAATCCTATACAGGGATATCAGTGCTTGGGCAAATGCTTGGTATCAGTACCAATACTAGTATCGATATCTGTGCAACCCTACATTCCACGTTGTTGTTTCTGCCTCTAACATTGTTCCTGTTTCTTTTTGCCATTTTCCTGAAGCCAGGAGCAGCAATAAAACTTTAGGTTGTCAACAGATTGGCCTCTAGTGGCTCTGATTTTTGGCACTATGCTAAAAAAAAATAAAGAGCAACTGAGCATGTGCAAAGCAGAGTGAGTCAGTGTATTACTGGATTTTAAACAGTGTAGGCACTTATTTTTTTAGTTGATTTTAAACTTGAGACCCTGCATTCACTATATCTGGTCTCCCACATTACACAGAAATGCAATTATAAACTGCTAAATCCCTTTTAACATCAGCAGTATATAGCAGTCTTGTGACTTTTATCAATAACCAGCTGAGCATTGGTTAAAGCTTGTAGGAGGAGTTTTCATTCTCCTCTGACTGTCCTATGAGTATGCATGACGCCTAACGCTCACAGAGGCTCTAATGCAGTTTTCTAAGCTGCTCAGCTCCCCCTGCTTCTCTTCAAGAAACCTGCTCTCTGTTTACTTAAGGCCCCTTTCACACAGACAGATCAATCGGGTCTGCCTGACACTTTTTCAGGTGGACACAATCAGATCATCCTTTGCTCTCCATGGAGTGGGTGGATGTCAACAGATATGTATCTGTTGACACCTGCCGACATCCGATTCAGTCTTGTCCACTAAAAACTGGCAGATAACAGTCTGGGTACTGTTTGTGTCTACTCTGCATCAGTGGAGCGGACACTGACCTGTCATCCACCAGTGTAAAAAGGGGCCTTTGAGATAAGATGGCTGCCGAGCCACTGTTAGAAATGGGGGTGATGACTGCTTCAGTGCTTCTGCTGTGGGCTTGGGGAGTGAATTGGCTTACAGTAGTTGCCGCTACAGAGGTCAGTAAGGTCTTGTTTACACTTGTGTTCCTTTTTGAAGAATGATCTGCATTCACTTTTCAGATAGCATTTTGTAGGCAGTAGAGGCCATGCATCGCCTCCTCAACACCTGTTTTAGCCTTAGGATTAACTTGTTGCAACTGTGTGCATTCGCAGTTGCAGGGCAGTTATAGCACAGCCTATTTACTTGGATGGGTCGCGTTCGGTGAGCGGTAGAGGCAAAATTCCTGCCACGGCATGTGTATACCCCTGCCTGGCTTAGAGGGGGTGGTGTTACAACTTAAGCAATCCACTCCCTCTTTCTGTCCATCCTAAACTGGGAGATGTGGCTGCATTTGTTAAACCCCTCCTCCAGATTGAGGGTGGACTTCTTCTCACATACCCATACTAAACCCAGTTTGAGCACAGGCAACACAGCTTAGATTGGTTTTCTGTCTGCAAACTGCTGTGCTGCACAGTTCTTTTTATATGGAAACTTCACAGGTGAGAACTGCAGCATGGCAGACAGCTACACAGTGTGCAGTTAGAGGCTGTCGGTGAGAGAATCAATCTGAGCTGTGTGTGCCGTATGAGGGAAGGAGGAAAGCGCAGACAGCCCAGAGCCAACCTCAATCAAAGGAGAAGGAAAGGTGGTGTATCCCAACAAGATTGTTGGCATAAGAATCCAGACTGTATCCCCTCCCACAGGTATTTACCTTGGTTTTAACAGAGAGGGTATGTATTAGCAGCTCACAGTGAATAGGATGAAACTAAAAAAAGGAAACCCAGACTTCTCTTTAAAAGCGGTTGTATAGTCTATTTTTAAAATTGTACCTATAATAAGGCTTACCGGCAGGTTAAAAAAAACCTGTACGGTTTAGGAGATATTCCCTGTGCAATGAGCCGCTGACTGACAGATGCCGGACCTTGCTGGAAAGAAGTCTCCTGCGCGCATGCGAGGGAGTGGCGACATCGCGGCTCCATCCACTCAGTGCTGGAGCCGCAATACCCGGAAGACATGCCGAGGCAACGTCATCTCCCTCGGCGTGGACCAGGTGAGTTACCGACGTCTCGTTCTAAGGTATTTCATAATGAGCTAGTATGCGGTCTTCTTTTTTTCTGTAGAGATTTCATATCATAAGAGATTATTTGAAAGTTGACTATTACCATAAATGAGACACTGTGACATATCTATACATCCTGCTTCTTTTTAAATGTATGTTCATGTCTCATAAAATGTAGAGAGAAATTTCTATTTACATGTAGCCTCTCCCTTGTCATTCCACATGCCAAAGAATAAATCAAGCCAAGCTGATGTTACTGTGGGCTGAGCTAATTACTCAAGAGTCTCCAAGTCAACTTGGATGCTAATAATATCTCATTTCAAATCCACTTTTGTACTTTGAAGCTTGTTTCCTTATGTTAAACAATTCTATATAGACCTTTCAAAATGTATGCCATCATCTGCTCAATTCCACTAAAATCCTACTGGGCAAAAACAGTCTGCATCATTATACACCGAGGCAGTTCTCTAGCATATGTACCAACACCATCATTTCAGTAAATTAAGGTGCAGGCAGTGGTGGGTGTGGGCAAGTTATAGGGCATATATGTGACATTTAACAGCAGCAAACTATAGGCTGGTGTGGAGCTTACGGCAACTCAAGCGAGGTAGGAGTTCCTGAGTATCAGAAGATCAGGCCACAAGAAGAGTTAAAGTAGTATAAAAAGCAATTACAAAGAACTATTTTCATTTCCTCTGCCATTATTTTGCTCCAAACACTCACCGATCATATTTATATTGCTTCATGTTGCCTTGCAGCACTTCCCCGAACTTCTGATCTGAGAGCGTGCACTGTACATGTCTTGCCGCAGTCAGTGATATCCTGCAGTAATAATAATTTTGCACATTATATAAAGTTTATCAGTAATAGTTTTTCAGTGTTTGAAGGTGTTTTCGCTTAGTTCTGGACTAATGCATGATGCTGGCAGGAAGGGTGTATAGACTGGAGCAGCTGTGAAACCCTGCCCACCTGTGAGCGGCTTCCAAAGTAGGGATTCATATTGCTTGTGCATATCGGTGTTCTGAAACACGTGCAGTATCCACCAAGACCATGCATTTGAAGGTGGCTCTAAGGAGCCCATGCATGGCAGTGTAGCTAAGCTCAAGGTGAAAATCAAAGGGACACACATTTAGAACTGTTGCATGTACCAACTCTAGAGACATGAGAATGCAAAAGGGAAACCAACAGCAAAAGTACTTGAGGAATGCAAATAAATTAAAATTTTTACAAGGAGAGTTTAATAACACTTAAAAGCTGTGGACTGACCTAGTTTACATGCTCCTGCATGCATCCCAGGGATAAACGTTAAGTGTTGACGGTAGTGTACCTTGACAAATGAAGCAGCTTAAAATGTATTTTCAGTTTTGCAGCACAATTGGTAAACACCTACTTTTATATTTGTTACAGGTTTTTTATTCACATTGCATAATTCTAAATTGCTGCTTTTATTTTCAAAGTGGGACTAAAGTCACAAATTACCCAACTGTAAACAGACAGGCTCTTTATTGCACAAGTGACATGCTATGTCTGTTCTGTAATGAAACAAACTTACCTGCATGTGTGCAGTGAGCTTCACACATGCAGGATCTACGTCATCCTGGCCTGGGAATTCAGGATAGCTGAAGACCCTACACCAGAAGAAGTAGGGAAGATGATGTTGACACCATTGGGAATATCTTCGGACTTTATGTCCACTTTCGTGGGGCATAAAAAAGGAGAATAATAAAAACAAATAAAACATACAATTGCAAATCAAGTCATATTGCAATTCAATGTGTTTAAAAATCACCTTTCCTTTTCAATCTGCAGTGCTTTAATTTTCTGTAAATTGCCATAAGGCTACCTGGAGGCATTCTGTGTACAGATGATGTACAAAACACCCCCTGAAAACAATTTTCTGCTTGTGTGATTGGCTTTCTGATTTTCCCAGAAGTCTGCACTAAAGCCAGCCATGTATGGAGTGGTTTTCTTTCCTGCAACCACCACTGACTGTGTCGATGGGGGAATCCCTCCTATGGAGCTATTTTGCACTCCCGGCGTTAATTAATTCCATTGGAATTAAAGCCCAAACACTTCATGCGCCTAAACGCAATTTCAAAACCAGGAAAAAAACGTATTTCAGAGGAGCTGGGCAAATTACCAGAGTGCATGAGGCCTTTAGGATCAAGGTTAGGTCAAAAGTCATGCAATTTAGGTAGGATGTTTCTGAGCCCTACTACAAATGCAAACAATACATAATATATATATGGTATTGCTGCGACCATAAGGAGAAGGAGAATTTTATTATGGCTTGTTCTTTTGCTTCTAATAATAAAATGTAGAGAAAAAAGCTATCCATTTCAGTTTACCACCAAATGAAGCCCCAATTTTCCGTGAAAAAAAAACACATGCTAAAGTTTCAAATCTTCATTAAAGTTTAATAATAATTCATTTTTTTATCATGTTGTGGCCGAGTTCTGCTTTTTTGGGGTTTACAGAGGTACAGTTCATTAGCAGTGAATGTAACCTCATGCACCTCATTATGGTGCCAACTATACAGAATTACTATTCATTTCAAAAAGATTAAAATACACATTTAGTGTAAAAGATGAGGAAACCTTAGTGATTCTGCAGTAGAATAAAATGGTGTTTTCGTGTACCAACATTGTAGATACTATATATAAAAATACCTAAATATATATACAGTGGATATATAAGAAGTCTACACGCCCCTGTTAAAATGTCAGGTTTCTGCGATGTAAAAAAAATTAGGCAATGATAAATCATTTCTGAATGTTTTCCACTTTTAGGGTCCGTTCACACAGGGGCAACACGACTTTGAGCGAGACTTTGGGAGGCAACTTGGACACGACTTGAGTATGAATCACAGCACGACTTGAGGCAACTTACAAGGCAACTTGAAGTTGCTTCCAGGAGAGGAGACTTTACCAGTGGCCAATCACATAATAATCAGCTCTGTGGGAGGGAGGGGTTTGCCTAGAAAACTATTTTTACTTCCTGGAAAGTTGCTTCAGTTAAGACAGGGGATCAGACTTGGAGGCAACTTCCATTGAAATCAATGGGTACAAGTTGCCTAGAAGTCGGATTGAAGTAGTACAGGAACCTTTTCTGAAGTCGGAGCAACTTCAGTAGTGTACATTAAGACGGCTCTCATTCACTTACATTGATTTTACCATGTTGCGCGACTTGAGGCAACTTGGGACGACTTCAAGTCGGATCCAAAGTTGCTCCTGTGTGAATGGACTAATGTGAGCTATAAACTGTACAAGTCAATTGAAAAACAAAAACAAAATCTTTTTTTTTTGGGGGGTGTGAAAATAAAAAAACTAAATTATGAGGCACTAGATTTTCTATGGTGTGCAGTCATGTTCAGAACCATTTCCTTGTTCTGCTAAATTGCTTTGGTGGGACTGTTCCCACCAAAAAGGAGCATTCAAATGTGCAGAACAAAGGGCACCACACCATGGTCATAGAGCCCAGAAATATATTTTATTGGTTGATTAGCAATCAATACAAGCCTTTTATAGTTGCTGCCCCAATATCGCTTTGGACTCTTCCACCCATGTGGTGCCCTTTCTGCATATTTATTTAAAATACATGACTGCATTTACAATTAGTAAGTTGCAGAATAAAATGATAATTAAACAAATGCTAGATTTTGAGGTTTCCTGCTAAAGAAATCAAATTCTTTGTAGTAGTCTTGTATAAGACTTGATATCCTCTTTTTTTTTTTCTCTTTAATTTTTGGTAAAAGCTTAGATAAAAAGGAAGACTTCTTCTAAGTGGAACAGTGATAACTTAAAGTTAACCTGTCCTTAAGGCTACCTAAGCGTGAAAACCCAATTAAATTTTCTTGCACACTGAAACCGTGCTCAATAAGGATGAAGGGCAACCTTGAAGGTAACTGTTAAGCAGAGTTTTGATTGTTCTCTTGGTACGTTTATCGTTAATGCTTTTCTCAGATATTTTTTTTAATTATTTTCAGATTATGTGGAATTGCATACAAATCGGTGTTAGTGACATTTATTATTAAATGTGAGACTATAGAGCAAAGCAGAGTAACGGTGAAACATTCCTTGAACTGTGGCTCTGTAGGCGAAGTATTTTGTTTTCAGAGAGCACATATTTGGGATTTTTATTGCAGTACCATAGATTGACTTGGGACAAGAATGTATATCAGGCATGCATTCTATGCATTAAGGTGAAAAAACATCTGACACTGCCTGCGCCCCCAGCCCCCCGTTTTACTTACCTCACCCCTCGAAAATCCCGCGCTCGCCCCCGCCGTCCTCTTCACCGTTCACCCTGGCTGTTGATTGGCTGGAGTGGATGGATGGAAAGCAGTGCAGCCATTGGTGTCAATCACATCCACTGACGTGGAGCGCCGGGGGGCAGGGCCGTGTGATACAGCGAGCGGCTATAGCCGCCGGCTGTATCACGGGAGAGAGCCTGCGGGTGTGTCTCAACATGCGAGGGAGCTCGCATGAATGTGAGAAGTACCTGCAGGAGGAAGCCAGGACAGCCGCAGAAGGACCCCAGAAGAGCAGGTTCGGGGCCACTCTGTGCAAAACGAGCTGCACAGTGGAGCTAAGTATAACATGTTATTAAAAAAAAAATAAAAAATTTTTACTTTACAATCCCTTTAACAACACAGACTGGGAGAGCAATGATTTTTCTAACCATACTAGACACTACTGGATGGTGATATTTTATGCTGACACTTCATTCCTGAGCATCGGTGGGACAATATACTGTACATCCTCTTTTTTTTGCTTAGGGCGACACTACAAGTATAAGCAGGCCACTCTGTGCAACCTTTATTGCATAGAGAAGTCACTTTTCTCTTCTTGCAGTCCTCTCCTGTCAGATTTTCCCTACTTCAAATGCCTCTTGAAGTGACCCAGTTGTTAGGGAAGCATATGTGCATGTGTGCCCCAGAGTTGGGCTTTGTGGGGACACACCACACTGCTCCTGCAATAACAGGAAGTCAGGGGATCGGTACTAGAGCCAGAGATAATGCTGGAGCGGTGACATGGAGCCTGCTAAGTGTTTAGACAGGTGAGTAGGACGGATAGTGGGGTGTTTTTTTTTTAACTGCATGCAAAGAATGTATTAAGATAACATTTAGATTTTTCGAGGCCCCTTTTTTTTTTTTTTTTATCTCAAGAAAATTTTTGAACCACTTTAAAGCGTTTGTGAAGGTTCAAATGAAAAAAATATATATATATGATGCTTGCTTGTGCTGTGTTAATGGATTTGCACAGAGCAGCCCAGACTCTCCTCTTCTTGGGTCCCCTGCCATAGCTCCTGGATCCTCCCCCCGTTGAGTGCCCCCATAGCTGCTTGCTTTGGAAGCACTCGTATGTGCTTGCTCCTGAGGTGCTCTTGACCCCTCCCCCCAGCTCCCTCTTCAGTGGTTGTGATTGACAGCAGTTGGAGCCATTGAGGAGGGAGAGACCCAGGAGAGCTTCTGCTCTCATTCACATCGCTTGATTGGGCTCAGGTGAATATATAGGGGAGGGGGGGGGAGCTTTCACACTGAAGATTTTTCACCTTCATGCCTTCAGCCTTTAGAACCACTTTCTCTGACATCTGTGGTTGCATGTTTATACCTGACCAGTGACTAAGAAAGTATTTAAGCCAAAGACAGTCAAGATACTGGCATTTTCAGAAAAGTACGTAATGGCAACCTACATGTTTTTCACAGTACAGCTACTTTAATTTTAATGTGAAATTCACATATTCAGATATCGCCTTGTAAAAGTAGCAGCAGGTCCTCCCACCACATGTGCAGAAAACTACAGGGGGAGGGTACAAGAATAAATCACCTTGCACAAGCAGAGCAGCCTGTATTACAGGACATAGTTACATAGTAAGGTTGAATAAAGACACCAGTCCATCCAGTTTAACCTGAGTCAGTGTGGGTGTGTCATCTACAATTGTCCCTATTCCTGTACATTGTGTCTCATTAAGATGCTTATCTATTATTATTATTTATTTAAGGTACCCATATAGCGCCGTTAATGTTTACACCACATTCCACACATACATCGCACACTCACATCGGTCCCTACCCTCAAGGAGCCCACAATCCATGGTCCCCAACTCGCGTTCATATACTAGGGCCAATTTTTTACAGAAGCCAATTAACCTACCAGCATGTCTTTGGAGTGTGGGATGAAACTGGAGTACACTGTGGATGTGGATTTCCCTGCATCCAATTTGCATGACAGGAGAGTATGACTGGCTCTCAATGGAGCCAGTTCACACAGCTCTGGGGCCGCCACAGCCCGAATTTGGAAAGGATGCTGTGCATCTTTGGCCCTGAATAAGGTGCGAATTCAGGCAGAAAATTCGGACCTGATTCGCACCTGAATTGAAGAACGGGGACGCACCGTACCCCCTGCTGTGAGCCGCCACGCATTATGTCTGAACCCAGCCTGAAGAGTAACTCCAGTTTTTTGTTGAGAAAAAAAAATTCCCCTTTGGGTGATCTATGTACATTGCAAGAATTTTTTTTAATCAACGTTGCAACGCGTTCTGACCTTTTATTCTGAAGAAATAGCTGTTTGCCTGTATCCATGTGCAACATTAATGTAATGGGAGTGACTTCCTAATTATTAGCTGCTGTACTTACAGTGTTCTAAGGGGGAAAATTACCAGGCCTGCATCCCTTTAGACATGATTTCCCTTTGGCAATATCTCACAAAAAATATTTTTGTTGCAGGTAGTTCCCAAAATCTAACGTAACTTAATGTAGACTTCTGGGAAAATTGGTAAGCCAATCACACAAGCCGGAAATTTAATTTCTAGGGTTCATTACGTGCACCATCTGTGTACAGAACGCAATAGGTTGTCATTTTGCATTTTACAGAAAGTTAGAGTTGTAGATTGAAGAGGAAAGGTCATTTAAAAAAAAAAATTCAATTACAATATGACCGTTTGTGTCGCAATTGTATATGCTATCTCTTTTTATTTACTATTTTTTTCCCCACGAAAGGGGAGATGCCCATTTAAGTAGCTGGAGTATACAGGTATAGAGTGGAAAATGCTTTTTTTTTTTTTTTTTAAATGATTGTAAAGCTTTAAATTGCTTTTTATTAAAATAGTAAACACGCCATACTTGCCTGCTCTGTGCAGCGGTTTTGCACAAAGCAGCACCAATTTTCCTCTTCTTGGGTTCCCTTCCGCCGTTCCTGGCAACACCCACCTCATCATCACCTCCCCCAGAGAATGTATTAACCACTTTAAGTGCTGGGGACTTGCATAACCACATCTAGTGACTAGAGTGCAGGTGAATAGTAGCTTTGAAATGGATAAAGCAACAGGCAATAATTTAGCCAGTAGAACACAGCTGAAAATATACAGTTACAATACACTGTTATAAGCCTATAATCAAGCATTCATAATACCAACCGTATCAGCCATTTGTTCAACCTATTCAGGCCTTTGTTAATCAAGCACCTGTCTTCGTAGGTTTCATGCATTATGCTAGTTTGTAGTAGTTTTTGTGTAAGAGCTTACCCATTCTTCTCCTAAAACAGAAGGTGTGCTCAGACTTTTTTTATAGCAGCTTTACATCCTTCAGATCGCAATGCTAACTTTGACCTACCTAAAAATAACTCTTGCCCTATACAGTAGTGATCAAGTAGAAACAGTGACCTGAACACTTCAGTGCAAAATGCAAGTAGTGAGAGACCCTGTCCAACAAGAAGTCAAGGAGTCGGGTGGGAAAAAGTCAGCCAAGCAGCGCCTGCAGCATTCCAGTGACTAGGCTGAATGGGTGACGTCTTTACATGTATGCAGATAGGATACAGACAGATCTTTAGGTTTTATGCAAAGGTGTTATAGTAATTTTTGGGTCCACAATAAGGTTATCAGATTTTGAAAATGAAATTCGGAGACACCCTACTGACCAGCATGCCTCGGATTTGATCTGACTAGTGTTCATGGTCAAGCCATGCTTTTGTTCCTGCAGTGCGCATTCATTACAAAAATAGCTGTACAGAATTACATATCCTTTGACAAGTAAAACAAATTTTTGTGCTGCGACTAACGATTATTTTCATAATCGATTAGTTAGCCGAATATTGTTTCGATTTAATCAGTTAAAAACCTTAAAAAAAAAAGTGTGGTGTATAATTTAGTTAATATGTAAATAAAAATAAATAAAAAAAGCAATTTATTCTTAAATATTTCTATGCAGTGGTACCTATAAATAACCAACTATATGGTTAGACAACAAAATCTCTAATCCACTCTGAGAATAACACATGAGAGATATACTGTATATACTATTAGAGGTTGAATCTGGTAAATATCAGACTCCAGATCTTTTTTTAACCTCTTGGTGTCCGCACTATAGCCAAATGACGGCCACAGTGTGGACCTGAATTTCTGGGAGGCCGTCATATGATGGCCTCCCTTTGCACACGCCCCGCGTGCCCCCTGCAGGGCGTGCACTTTGATCACCGAGTCACTGAGACTTGGATGATCACAGATCAGAGTAAGGAGCGTGATCAGCTGTCAGCCAATGACAGTTGATCACATGATGTAAACAAAATAGTAATAGTTTTTTTCTCTCCTCATGCTGTCAGCATGAGGAGAAAAAAAAGCCGATCACCGGCTTGTGTACAAGGGACATCGGTCCTGAAGAGGCAATTCTGCCTCATCTGTGCCACCTGCCAGTGCCCCCTATCAATGCCCACAAATGCCACCTAGCAGTGTGGCCTATCAGTGTAACCAACCAGTGCTAATCAGTGCCCATCACTTCCACCTATCGGTGCTCATCAGTGCTGCCTCATCAGCGTACATCAATGAAGAAGAAAAATTACCTGTTTGCAAATTTTTATAACAAAATAAAAAAAAAAAAAAAAAATTTCAAACAATTCTGTCTTCTTACATTTTTTTTAACAAAAAATAAAAACCTTGGAGGTGATCAAATACCATCAAAAGAAAGCTCTATTTGTGGGGAAAAAAGAAAAAATTTCATTTGGGTATAGTGTTGTATGACCGCGCAATTGTCATTCAAAGTGCATCAGTGCTGAAAGATGAAAATTGGTCTGGACCGGGGGGGGGGGGGGGGGTTAAAGTGCCCATAAAGTGTTCTAATCTCTCTACAAAACGTAGTTTTGCTTTTAGTTATACTTTAAAGTGGTTGTAAAGGTGCATTATTATTTTTTTCTATAAAAAAACAAACATGTTATACTTACCTGCTCTTTCGCAGTGGATTTACATAGAGCAGCCTGGATCCTCCTCTTCTCTGGGGGCCTCTGCTGCTCCTGGCCCCTCACTCCTGTTCAGTGCCCCTATAACAAGCAGCTTGCTATGGGGCTATGCTACGGGGGCACCAGAGCAAAGTCACAGCTCCATTTACATACGGAGCCCTGACCTGGCCCCGCCCCCTCTCTCCACTGATTGGCTAGCTGACTGACAGCAGAGGGTGTTAATTGGCACCACTGCTGTATCTCAGCCAATCAGGAAGGAGAATCTTGGACAACTGAGATATTCGTGGACATCACTGGACAGAGGGACCTCAGGTAATTATTAGGGGGTGCTGGGGCAGATGCTGCACATAGAATGCTTGCCTTTACAATCTCTTTAAGGAAGGTATGGTTGAATAAAACCAGAGATTTCTGATACGGGTAGAGAGTGAATAATATGTAGAGTGCAGGGGTCAGCAGTAACTAAGCCAAGGTCAGGAGTAAATAATACGCAGATTGCAATAGTCAGTAGTAAGCAATGCATGGAGAGCACAGGTCAGAATCAAGTAATGCAGAGTGCAGGGGTCAAATGTGGCAACTTTTCTATATAATCTTCTATCTTCTAGTTCTGCTTCATCGAAAATACAGTACTGTGAAGGACAGCAAACAGTGAAGGTGCGACTGACTTGTGTGGCATATACATGTAGCAACCAAAAGAAATGCCAAACGATTTGTAATTCATTACAGCCATTTATGTAATGCAAGCAACCCTGCCAGACAGAGCCTCAATGTTCACTGCTAAAACAATACGGCTTGACAAGGAGCACTGGGCAGATCACATCTGTAGTGTGCTGATTAAAG
This sequence comes from Lithobates pipiens, assembly GCF_037356315.1. NCBI lineage: Eukaryota > Metazoa > Chordata > Amphibia > Anura > Ranidae > Lithobates > Lithobates pipiens. Next base: position 264,760,369 of record NW_027507784.1, on the reverse strand, counting down.
GATCAGTGGTACACAAATAGTCATCCAATAGTACTTTGCTTGTTTCAGAAGCAAGCAAAGTACTAAGTACGGTTGTAGAACAAATCAGCGTTTATTTTTTTTTCCAAGTTGCTGTGCGGTTGTACTGCTAATTTATAGATCAGGCTTTATATGTGGTCATTTTCCATTCTCTGCCTTTAACCTCATGTAGGACGTACATTTTTAAGGGTGGTGTATCTTTTAACATAGCACACATTCAAAAGTTCAGACAGAGAAGACATCAGGTAAAGCGGTTACCTAAGTAAAGTAAAGTTCCCTGACTTTCACATAGGGTGTGTATTTGTGTGCTCTGTGTCCATAGTTACCAAATAACAAGATACTGCTCGGTAATTACAAGTCATTGTGAGGTATAATGGTCCAGGCTGTCCTTTACATTTTCAGCCTTTTATAATGAGGCAGCTGAAATGGCAATTTGTTTAGCTCTCGTCTTTTATAAAATAATGAACAATGGGTCAATGACTAAAAAAAAAAATTGTGTATACTAGTTGTCGTGTGCGTGTGTTCTTGTGTATATATTTAGCAATAGATCAAACGTATATAGCTTTCTATGTGGGCTAGGGACAACAGATCCTTTTTTTGTGTGGTATGTGCCTATTACATTATTTTATATATGCATCCAACTCCTTGAATTTCTATTGTGTTAGAGCCTGGAATTAGGGGCCCTTGTACACACTGGCTTTTTCGATCAGGTCTGCCTGTCAGTTTTTCAGGTGGACATGATTAGAAGCTCTATGGGCAGGCTGATGTAAACAAACTTGTGTCTGTTTACACCAGTGGTTCTCAACCTTACTAGTGCCGTGACCCCTTGATAAAATTTCTCAAGTTGTGGGGACCCCTAACAGTAAAATTATTTTCATAGCGTGGGTTTTTAGCACCCAAGGCAAGACTAGTAATTTGCGTCCCTAACCCACGGACATTTAGCGCTCCCTGAGTCCCTTCCATTCATACAGTATTAAAACCCCTTATGGTACCACTTTATTTTTGTTGTCCTTTCTTTCCCTTTTATCTCTCTCTATCCTAATTTCCTGTCCCCCCCCCCCCCCCCCATCCCTCTCTAGCCACCTTTTTTTGTTCTTTTTCTTATTCTTTTTCTCCTTTTTACTGTGTACCTCTTTTCCTCTCCGTTCCATGTATTCTCTGTTTTTTTTATTCCTTCTCTTACTCCTTGATGGGGGTGGGAGGAATGGTATGAGTGGCAGTGGTGATGGGGGGAATGGTATGAGTGGCAGTGGTGGTGGGGGGTTGGATGAGTGGCAGTGGTGGTGGGGGGTGGGATGATCGGCAGTGCTGGGGGGTGTTCTGATCTGCCAACTTAGGTGCTCTTGATCAAGGTCATCTGCTGATCTGAGAGCTGTATTGGGGACTTTTAATGGCAACTATTATCGCAGGTAGTGTTACTCACTGTGTGTCAGACTTTGTGGTGTCTCGGAGCAGTGACACCTATGCAGAAATCAGGAGATAGGGTCTCCTCAAGCCCCTCCCACTTCACATTCCTCACCAGTGAGCTGACCTCTAGGCTCTGCCCCCAGCCATGCCGTGAACTGAATGGGTGGCTGCGGGCTCCAGGATCAGCCCAGCTAGGTGGCCACAGGCTCCAGGGCCAGCCCTGCTGGGCAGCCGCAAAAGGGCTGGGAGGTGCTGGCTTCAGAAACAGCATAGGATTCAGTGACCCCTGGCAAATCATCATTCGACCCCCAGGTTGTGAACCACTGGTTTACACCCTCCTTCCTCTGCCCAGATCAGGGAAAAGAAAAAAAAACTCTAGGACTGCATCCTAAACTGACGCATTGAAAGTAACCTGACGTGTGTTTATATTCAGCCACCCATATCGCTATCACAGGTCTTCCACTGTCCGCTGTGTGAATGGGACAAGGATGTAAAAAGCTGACACCCGTCCTGTTCAGCTCTGATTCAGCAAAGGATCTGTTCATGGATCCCCTACTGAATGAACCAGAGCAGCTCTGTATGAACGGGACCTTATTTTACCATTAGACTTGCAAAAAGAAAGAAAAAATTCATGTAAATAAATTTATTAAAAATAAAAAGACATGCTAGAAGCATGAGAACTCATGAACAATTAGTTCTTTGAAGAAGAATCTTTAACTGCAGTTACAGATCGAAGCCTTTTGTAGTGAATGTCTACCATTCTGGCACATTAAGTAGTCCCTTCATTCTTGACAAAATTGCTGTAGCTCTGCGAGGTTGACTAGGAACTGTTGCTGGAACAGCAAGTTCTAAGTCAATCCAAAGATTCTCAACTGGTTTAAAGTCTGAACTCGACACAGTTTTTCTTGTGACATTCAGGTTCTTGGTTTAAACCACCTTTAGTGTAGCTTTGGCTGTATTAGGTCTCTTGAAACACTGAGACAAACCTTGCATTCAAATTTCCCTGTCTTTGACCCTATCCATTGTACCCTTATTCCAGTTTCCACTCCTGCCAATGAAAAACACCCCCACATCATGACTCTACCACAATCATGCTTTGCTGATTGTGGTGTTTTCAGAAATAGTATTTTGTGCTCAGCCCAAAAAGAGGTTCGTTTTATACTTGGGGATTAGGGAACATTTTCCATATGTTTGCTAGGTGTCTCTTGACAAACTTCAAATTTGACTTGATGAGGTTTATTTTTCCAGTATGAACCATCTTCTTATCAGTCTGCTATAAAAACAAAACGCCCCACAAAGGCTGGTTTACAGAACTACAGGAGCCCAGACATCTTTCCAGGCATCACCCAGCTACTCCTACAATAAGATAACGTTCAATGTTTATCATAGCATCCCTTAAAGCAGCACTACGATTGATGCGTTTATGTGGTAGCCACTGCAAGTGACACTACTGTAGGCCTGAGGGTTTTTGTTTTACCTAGTTACAAGGAGGAGGAAATGGTTGTAAAATGTGAAACTCTATTGGTGCCAAGCGTGCATGCTCATCCTTCAAAGAAACTCCTTTACTTTTCCTGAGTGTTGACCAACAGCACATTGCTCGATGTGAACAGGCAATAGAATAACATAGAAATACACTTCAAATCACTCAAGTGTTAATGGCGGCTTGGGCTTTTTCTCTAATTTAATCCAGCACAGTAACACACATCCTGGTTTAGGTTGGCTCTATGCCTCAACTCTGTCTATGGAATATTTAGGCTTTAGTTCAATTTTGTTTTTTAGCACTGGAGTCCTGCATACAATCCTCCCTGGGGTCAATGTCTGCATGGACATGTGAAGATATGGTGATTCTACAAGTAATCTTCTAAACTCCCTCAACCCAAAAACATTATAGCTTAACTTTCTCACCCGCAAATTGGTCCAAATATGCATGAGCTTGTATGATAATGGCAGATGCGGGAGCTCTCTCAGATCTTTCTAAATTCTACAGATGGAGGATGGCCCACCAAGGAATAAAGCTAATCCCAGTTTCTTTGCAGTAACGCCAACCTTAGGCCATAGTCTATAATCTGTGCATTGTGCTCATTGTTAACTGTTCCTATGACCTTTTGCAAAAGAAAAATACTGTTAATGTTGCACCAATTAGCAAATATTGACTCAAAGCCTGCACTGTATCATATCTCCAGCACGCCACACTGGGCACCAGCTGCCTGCCAGCCTTCTCAATAGATTGTAAGAGCTAGAATGCTGAGTGCAGGAATAGCTATCCATATAATACAAGGTTAGGAGTGAGGACAAATACCTAGGTAAAACTTGGTTTAGAGAAGTATAGAAATATCACACTTCATAAATAAAAAGTGCAATGGACAGTGGGAGTTGCTGACCACTGCATCCAATAGAAGGCTTTGGAGCTGAAACATTTTTTATGACATTTGCTGTATAAAAATAAATTACCTTTATTAATGGGTGCACCTTTTATGAATTATGCTGCGTTGGTTCAAACTATTTTCATTCATCCCAGGGGGTAATGTAAGCACCACAGTTCTGGCACTAGTATGTTTGATAACAGAGGGTAGCTTGCCCCTCCACACATCCATTCATAAAATGTTTTATTGTTCTTTTAACAATAGTTAGGTGGTTTAAATGTAACTGGTCGTTTTTATGGGGCAACAGACTAGAATGTGAAACTGACTTCTAAATCTTGAACTTAAAATATTTTCATGTTGGCGTTGGGGAGTATGAAATGCTAGTATCCTGACACCTGGAATGGTTAACAGTCCTTTTGTTCCATGTATGCAAGTAGGTGAATGGCAGGCAGTGGAACATTTTACTCCCTGCTCAAAATGTTAATCTGATCAAAGATTTTAATTCCCTTTCTGACTGTTTAATCTGATTATAGTCTGTAGGTTACTTTAGAAGCTTCATGTTTATTACCAAGGTATGTATGTACATTTAATAAACATGAGGTTTCCCCGGTACTGAAGTGTTCCATACTCTGTATTGTACCAGCTCCTGTTCTCTCTGCACACAATTGGTCTTTCATCAGATACTCACTTTTGGTGATTTTTCTGTGGACATCCAGACAATGTGAGGCTCTCAGTTTCCTTAACTAGAGTTTAGGTTATCACATAGACTGTGTTCTTGAGAAGCCGCGTAGTTGGATGTAGACGATAACTGGGTTGACATGAGGGCAGAAATGCTCAGGTTACATCTTAAGGCATTGTATTTCCGGTTATTGGGTCTCATTCATTGTTTATTGGCAGGAGAACAATGACCAGGATTGGACTGACACTATGAATTCTTGTTAGATGAATGGGGCACTTAGACTGTCCTTTTTCAGCATACTTTAATTATGATCGGTTATTCTGGACAGTAGCTAGAAACCTGGTACTTGAATGCCCATTGAACGGTTTATATACTATTTCAATTTCACACAGTGAAAGGCACATTTTGCCTGTATAACTAGCTAGCTGATTATTCCTAGCAGATTGACAACTGCTAGTGAATATTAAATGATATGGGTCTGTCTTATAGTACTGTTAATGCAAACAAGATACAATATAACTGCTAATAACCTTCAGTGATGTATGTAAAAGTATCCATGCATGTACAGTCCACAGATGTATGAGATTTATGTAGCATCACATAGAGCGTTTTAATTCATGTACCGTGAAGGGTTGTGTTTTACCAGCATGAGGATGCACAGGTGTTGCATGCATCCCTGTGATGGAAGTTCCATCGCTGTCTTTTGTCAGAGAGGCTGGTCAGACATGTGACATACAGGCAGCCGCTGAATTCCAAAAGAAGGCTATGGGGCTGCCAATGCAACACCTGTGCCTCCCCGTGGTGGTAAACATGGCACTGCTCATTAAACTGCACTGTGTGAATGAGGCCTTATTAGATTGTGGTTTTCTGTGCTACCAGTAGCAGCCATGGTAAACAGGAGGAGGTGACTGTAGTATACCTTTTATTGCATTACTGGAAAATGTCATGTTTGTGCTTAAAATCTTGCCCATACTGTAATTGTTATCTTAAACGGACCTTCAGTCCTGCTCTGTACCAGATACGACCCCCATCCCCCCCCCTCATCTGTCATTGCCATTTAAGCGCATGCATAGATGTACCAAAGGACCTGACCTTTAGATCCTGGCGGAGCCCTTTGGCACACCTATGCATGTGGCAAAACTTGTGCATGCGCAGATGTGCCGCAGGGGATCGCTTGGAACTCGAAGCTCTGCAGATGTGCATGGGAAAAAAAAACATAATTCTTGCCTAGCTACCAAAAAATATCCCTAGATTAAAAAAAAAAAAAATTCAAATCAAGAGAGGGAAGGGGAGAGGAGGTAGGGCAACATGATTTATACTAGTAGGACTTCTTTAATCTAGTAGGAAACAGATAAGCATATACCTACTCTATACATACAGTCAGTGTATATAACTTAAGCTTTCACAAAGAATAAACTCCACCTAGTAAATAGCTGCACTAGCCTTAGCAAACATCTGATGTCATTGTGGCAGTGCAGATCTGTACACATGCCAGGAGCCTCTTAAATATTCATCTTGCATCGAATTGTAATGGAAAAATACATAATAAGGTAAACAAACCAAGAAGCAGCTGAGCAAGTATGAGCAGCTTCGCTTCCTGATCGTTCGGCACAGCAAGGTCACACCTTTCCCTTTCATCATGTGAAGTAAAAGCAAATAAAAATAAACAAAAATCGCATGCAGTCTGCGAATGGTATGCAGATCATCCATTTCTTATTATAGATCAGCCTAGAGTCGATTTGTTATCTCTAACAAGCTGTTATAGTAAGTTGATGTAAAGGAGAAAGTTTGTAAGCACGATTTGACTAATGGCCACAAAATCCAAATAAACCTGAAGAATCAGAACCCTTAAAGTAGAACTAAAGACATTTTTTTTTTTTTTCACTTTGGATAGATTAAGGGAGGGTTATAACTCCTGGCAATTTTTTTCTCCATCTGTGTCCCATTGTGGAGATTTCCCTTCACGTCCTGTCCCATAGCTAAACAGGAAGTGAGAGGAATTCCCTGTAAATCAAGGGAATTTCTTGGGGACCAACAACATGAATATCGTGTCCAATTCCCCTTCTCTTGGGGCCTAGCACAGGAGTTCTACTCCTTCACCACTGAAAACAACAAAAGTGTTTTGTCTGGATGTTCTTTTTAAATGTAATGCTACAGATCCCACTAATTACTTTCCAAATATATGTGATATTTTATGAGGCTGACAACCTTATTCGTATTTGTCTAATGAGAAATATAGGATGATCTGAATAAATGTAGATTGCACATGCTCCATCGAGTTATCACTGTCATCTCTAGAAGTTCTTGAATCATACATTTTCTGTACAGTTTACACTTGGCATACTGCAGATATTGACTGGCCGTTTGCTATAATTTACAGATAGCAGAAAACCTTGCTGAATTATGACCTATGTGGAATTTCAAAAGACATTGTGTATGATATGATTGTTCTGTGTACTTTGTTTGATAGGAGCAATTATATAGTTATGTTGATTACATTTCAGAAATAGCTTATGTTATATGTTCTGTTCACAGGTATGGTCCTGCAGGAGATCTCTACTGTACACAAAAAGCTAAATGAAAACCTAGAAGAAAACGTATGTATTTTGCTAATATTGTTGAAATATAATGTAGTATTTTAATAAAACCACTTCAATAGCTCATTGATGGTATTAAGCAAAATATATATATTTTTTCCTGATGCCGAAAACACTTTAAAACAAACCTTTCAGGTTGAATATCATAACAAACTAACAGCATTCCTAACAAAAAGTACCCCGAATCTGCCACAGAATCTTAGCGCAGCCTATTTTACATAATGTAAAATAATTTAAAAATGAAGGAGTGAAATCACTTTGTAGTGGTTAAAATATAAATCAAAAAAGCACAATAAATGATATATACAGTGCTTTGAAAAAGTATTCACACCCCTTTCCACATGTTATGTTACAACCAAAAACGTAAATGTATTTTATCAGGATTTTATGTGATAGACCAAAACAAAACTGCACATAATTGTGAAGTGGAAGGAAAATAATTGGTTTTCAACATTATTTACAAATATCTGAAAAGTGTGGTGTGCATTTATATTCAGCCCCCCTGAGTCAATACTTGGTAGAACCACCTTTTGCTGCAATTACAGCTGCAGATTTTTTGGGTATGGCTCTAAAAGCTTTGCACATCTAGAGAGTGACATTTTTGCCCATTCTTCTTTGCAAAATAGCTCAAGCTCTGTCAAATTGGATGGTGAGCGTCTGTGAACAGCAAATTTCAAGTCTTGCCACAGATTCTCAATTGAATTTAAGTCTGGACTTTGGGCCATTCTAACACATGAATATGCTTTGATCTAAACTATTCCATTGTAGCTCTGGCTGTATGTTTAGGGCTGTCCTGCTGGAAGGTGAAACTTCGCCCCAATCTCAAGTCTTTTGCCGACTCTTTTTCTTCTAAGATTGCATTGTATTTGACTCCATCCATCTTCCCATCACTCTGACCAGCTTCCCTGCCCCTGCTGAAGAAAAGCATCACCATGTTTTACTGTGAAGATGGTGTGTTCAGGGTGATGTGCAGTGTTAGTTTCTGCCACACATCATTTTATTTTTAGGCCAAACAATTTAATTTTGGTCTCATCTGACCAGAGCACCTTCTTCCACTTGTTTGCTGTGTCCCCCACAAAGTTTCTCGCAAACTGGACATCTTATGGTTTTCTTCAGTGGCTTTCTTCTTGCCAATCTTCCACAAAAGGCCAGATTTGTGGAGTGCAACTAATAGTTGTCCTGTAGACAGATTTTTTTCATCTGAGCTGTGGATCTCTGCAGCTTCTCCAGAGTTTCCATGGGTCTCTTGGCTTCTTCTCTGATTAATGCTCCTCTTGCCCGGCTTGTCTGTTTAGGTGGACGGCCATGTCTTGGTTTGTAGTTGTGCCATACTCCATTTTCAGATTATTGATTTGAACAATGCTCTGTTGAAAGCTTGGGATATATTTTTTTTTATAACCCAACCCTGCTTTAAACTTCTCCAACTTTATCCTTGACCTGTCTGGTGTGTTCCTTGGCCTTCATGATGCTGTTTGTTCACTAAGGTTCTCTAACAAACCGCTGAGTGCTTCACAAAACAGCTGTATTTATACTGAGATTAAATTACACACAGGTGGACTCTATTTACTAATTAGGTGACTTCTGAAGGCAATTGGTTCCACTAGATTTTAGTTAGGAGTATCAGAGTAAAGGGGGCTGAATACAAATACAGGGCACACTCAGATATTCATTTGTAAAAAAAAAAAAAAAATTGAAAACCATTTATCATTTTCCTTCCACTTTACAATAATGTGCCCATTTGTATTGGTCTATTACATAAAATCCCAATACAATTGTGTTTGGTTGTAACCTGACATGTGGAAAGTTTCAAAGGGTATGAATACGTTTTCAAGGCTCTGCAAGTATAGATGCAATGATATAGTGTATGTTTTACTTGGTTAAGCTTATTTAAGATACTGGAGCTTCTAAACTCAACTTTTGGAGTGTTTTTTACATAATTTGTTTTAGCTATGCTTTCACGCTTTTACTAGATCAGGGGTCTCCAAACTTTTCAAAAAAAGGGCCACTTTATCGTCCTTCAGATTTTAGGAGGGCCGGATTTTGGCAGAAAATGTCACTGGCCCAGCATCAGTGAGAATAAATATGGCCTCAGGGTTGGTGATCAATAGGAGGAGGAGTATACCCCCCTATTAGTAGGAGGAATAGTATCCCATCATTGGTATTGGTGGAAGATAAAGTGCCCCATTGTTGGTGTCAGTGGGAGAAATAGTGGGTCATATCAGTGGGAGGAATTGTGCCCCAAGGGCTGGATAAAGGCTAGTAAAGGGCCACAGTAGACCCCTGTACTAGATAATAGAAACCAATACTGATGCAAAACCCAACAGACCTGTTGATGACGGGGGTACAATTTCTTATTTATTTATTTTGTATAGTAAAATCTTGGTTTCTTTAAAAATGTAAATACCTTCAGACCTATTGATCAATCAACTTCTGTACAGCCACCCTGTCTGGATTGTTTTCCCAAGCAATAAGTACGATTTATCTTTGATCATCCATAGAAAAATTGTTTATCAGAACATTCATTCTTGCTGTTTTTGAATCAACTTATTATGTTTAAAAGCCCGTAAAATTTCATCCAGATCCGTTATTTCAATGTGATCCCAGATGTATAGAAAACCACATTCGTAGTTAGAAATTTGTTGAAGAAAAGGATCTCCAAATGTGAAGAAAAGAAATGCTTTAGACATCCAATTGACCCATCCCTAGAATGTAACGTACACCTGCCTGCATTTTATGATAACAGCTCATTTTCCCAACGTGTTTGAGCAGTTTTGAGGAAATGACATCACTTTGTCAAATTATTTTCGGAATGTGAATAGGCAGCACACAAATATTCTGCTTTCTGTCAATGGGTATGCAAGAACACATACCAACATACACTGTATATGTTCCCAGACATACCAGCTCATTCTGGGTAATGGTAGAGATTGCAATTTCATATAAGCTGAATCATGAAGTTGCTATTAAGATGATTTAAATATGGCATACCTGTGAATTATAGTGTATTGCTGGGCAAAAGGCTAAAAATGACGTATGATGAAGGCAAACGGTGGCTACACGAAATAATGATTTGATTTGGATCTCTCTTTTGTTGTGTTAATCGATCAAAATAAACTATTGACATATGTATATATATGTGTATGTATGTGTATATGTGTATATATATATATATATATATATATATATATATGTGTGTATGTGTGTGTGTGTGTGTGTGTGTGTATATATATATATATATATATATATATATATATATATATATATATATATATATATATATATATATATATATATATATATAATTTTTTTATTTATTTATTAATATAAATTAATACGGGTACTTATTTAGTGACATCAATTACGCAGCGCCTTGCACGTATATATTGTGCATTCACATCAGCCCCTGCCCTCAAGGAGCTTACAATCTAAGGTTCCTATTTCACATTCATACATACTAGGGCCAATTTACACAGGAGCCAGTTAACCTACCATCATGTCTTTTGAGCATGAGAGGAAACTGCAGTACCTGGAGAAAACCCGCACAGGGAGAACATGCCAACTCCACGCAGGTAGTGCCATGGTTGGGGTTCTAACCATTATTTCTAAAAGAACATTATAAATTTACAGCATGTTTCCAGACCTGCCTAAAATTAGCTAGGCTAGCTAATTTCATGATATACACCTCTTCTGATATTTTACTGCTACTTCTTAGTTTAGCACTATTGTTCCATGCTCACCGGACAGAGTTAATGATGTCCTGTCTGAGGAAGCTCAAGATAAACAGGTGACACAGGAAGCTTGTGAATGACATATCGCTTATGTGACTGTGCAGTATGGAAAATATGTGAAACTACGGTCTGCATAGAATACAAATCCTCCAGCAGGTTAAATAGTAAACGTGTATCTCAACTGTGCATTTACCTGAGGTTTCCTTTAACAAATATAGTCCATAGCAATAGAGTACTGCTTTGGACTTTATTATCCCCTACATGTACTCCAGCACATGAACATTATAAATGTTTATAAAAATCTCACTAGGTATTTGGTAGTAAGCCAAAACACATTAATAGTAATCATTTTATTACATTACATGTTCTTTAACCACTTCAGCCCCGGACCATTTTGCTGGTCAAAGACCGGACCACTTTTTGCGATTCGGCACTGCATCGCTTTAACTGACAATTGCGTGGTTGTGCGACGTGGCTCCCAAACAAAATTGACGTCCCTTTTTTTCCCACAAATAGAGCTTTCTTTTGGTGGTATTTGATCACCCCTGCGGTTTTTATTTTTTGCGCTATAAACAAAAATAGAGCGACAATTTTGAAAAAAAAGCATTATTTTTTACTTTTTGTTATAATAAATATCCCCCAAAAATATATAAAAAAATTTTTGCCCTCCGTTTAGGCCGATACATATTCTTCTACATATTTTTGGTAAAAAAAAAAAATCGCAATAAGCGATTGGTTTGCGCAAAAGTTATAGCGTTTACAAAATAGGGGATAGTTTTATGGCATTTTTATTCATCCTTTTTTTTTTTTTTACTATTAATGGCAGCGATTTTACTGCGACATTATGGCAGACACATCGGACATTTTTGACACATTTTTGGGACCATTGACATTTATACAGCAATCACTGCTATATAAATGCAGTGATTCCTGTGTAAATGACACTGGCAGTGAAGGGGTTAACCAGTGGGTGGCAGTGTAGGGGTGTGTTACTAACTGTTGGGGGCTGGGCTTTAATATAGTGAACACTCACATGGAGCAGAGATCAGGGTCACTAGTTGCTAGGCAGAACAGGGAAATGCTATTTACAATGGCATTTCCTCGTTCAGCCACCCCGTGAGACGATCGCGGGTATGCCCGCAGCGATCGAGTCTGCGGGACCCGCAACCGGACTCACGGGGGTCCCGGCGGCTCGCTCGTGATGGCAGGGCGGCATTAAAGATCGGATGTACCTATGCGCCAATATGCCTGCCCATGCCATTCTGCCAACGTACATCGGCGTGCGCTGGTCGGGAACTGGTTAACACATGTACTGAAAACTGCCTGTTTAACATCTGACTGTTGTACTCTACCTTTCGAGCCCTAAGAGCCTTATGTGGCACTTTGACATTTAATGGGCCCTTTTTAAATATATTTGTTTTGACTGGATTCTAGTAGAGGAGTTACAACTCCAGCTCCCAAAAAAGTTGACACTGTGAAATCTACATAAAAACAGAATGTAGTGACCTGCAAATCTCATAAACCCATAAAATGATATTCACAAACGTATCTCAACTACTCAACAGTCCTGGGTCTGGTTCATTTCAGGATGCGGCAAATGTTTTCAATCGGTGAAAAGGTCTGGACTGCAGGCAGGCGAGTTAAAGCGGGAGTCTGCCGTTTTTTTGTTTTTTTTTAAAGCCAGCAGCTACAAATACTGCAGCTGCTGACTTTTAAAATAATGACACTTACCCGCCCAGCGCGCCCGTGATGTCTGCACCCGAAGCCGATCTCTCGATCGTCTCTCGGGTGCTGCCGCCGCCATCTTGGGTATGGGAATCAGGAAGTGGAGCCTTGCGGCTTCATTTCCCGGGTTCCCTACTGCGCATGCGCGAGTCACGTTGCGCAATAAGGATGGTCCCCGCTGTCTCTGGGATCCGTGTGTTTCCCAGCAGACAGCGGGGGACTTTCGGAAAGGGGCGTACCTTCTGCAGATGTCTATGCCGGAAGTGGGTGCAGATACCTGTACTGTACAGGTATCTGCACCCCCCTCCCCCCTGAAAGGTGCCAATTGTGGTGCCGAAGGGGGGGAGGGTTCCAATGAGCGGAAGCTCCACTTTAGGGTGGACCTCCGCTTTAACGTGTTACTAAACCCTGTTACTAAACCCTGGTGCGACTACCTCGAGAAGGGAACACCTTCTCAAGGTAGTCGCACCAGCCCAACCTCTGCGGACACTGCAGGCTTACTGGGACAAGAATGTAGCTATCCTGGCCGAAAAGTGCTCCACCCTAACCAATTCAGACACCCCATCTGATAGATTATCTGAGCTGTTCTTGGACAGGGAAGTGGAGTGAAAGTGATGAGAAGCAGATGAGTAAAGTAGAGGGGGATGAAGTTATCATTACCACAGCCACTAGTGGGAAAATTGAGCGGTCTGCTAATGCAGCTCCACTGATAAATATTAAAAAAAAGTCTTTTGATGAGGACGGTTAGGCTAGATGGGTCCCCAGAGTTCACCCTACCAAGCCAATGCCGGCAACCAAACCACAACAGTAAAAATCTGTCTGAGAAAAAGGTATTTAGCAGTTTATATTTACTAAAAAGTTGCATTTCCATGTTCTGTGTACTGTGGGAGACCAGCTATAGTGAATGCAGAGTCCTGACTTTAGTAACACTAAGCACTGGGACTTTTCCACTACGAGGCCGTGCTGTTGTCATAGATGCACTATGTAGTTTAGAATTGTCCTGCTGAAATATCCAAGGTCATTCCCGAAAAAGACATTGTTTGGATGGGAGCATATGCTGCTCTAAAACCTGGGGGGAAAAAAAAAATCAGCACTGATGGTGCCTTTCTGGATTTGCAAGCTGCCCATTCCATACGCACTAATGTTCCCCTTGCCATCAGAGATGCAGAATTTTGAACCAAGTGCTGATAACGAGCAAGAAGGTCCCCTTCTGCTTTAGTCTTGAGGATGCAGCGCCCATGGTTTCCAAAAAAGAATATCGAATTTCTATTCATCTGACCACAGAACAGTTTTCCACTTTGCAACAGACCATTTTGGCACAGAGACAACAGCTGCATTTATGGATCATGTATAGATATGGCTTCTTTGCATGATAGAGATTTAACTTGCCTTTTTTGGATGGCACTGATGTTCATATCCATCACCGAATCATGCCGGTGTAATGCAGTGTCGTCTGAGGGCCTGAAATTCACGGGCATTCAATATTGTATTTCAGCCTAGTCCCTTGCGCACAGAGATTTCTACAGATTCTCTGAATCTTTTGATGATATGTCCTGTAGATGGATTTAACTAGTTGCTGACCGCCGGCCGTCAAATGACGGCCAGGCGGCGCACCTATTGTGGCGGGAGGCCGTCATATGACGGCCTCCCGTTTAAACAGGGAATGCGCGCGATCGTGCGCGCGCATCCCTGTTTCTTCGGTGGCGGCGTGTCACGGAGACACCGCTCGCCACCGAAGGGGGTGAACAGCCATTCGTTATGGCTGTTTACCACGTGATCGGCCGTGATGAAGTCACGGCCGATCACAGATGGTCACACCCCCAACGTGCACGGCGCATGCGCGCGATCGCGCCGCGCGTGCACGTCGGTGGCGGCGTGTTCCCCGGGAACACTGCTCGTCACCGACGCTGGTAAACAGCCATTGGCCGGCTGTTTACCCACGTGATCGGCTGTGATCCTTTCACAGCCGATCACAAAAATGTAAACAAACTGCGGTAACGGGATGTTACCGGGTTCTCCTCACACACCGATCGTGTGTGAGGAGGAGATTGCGGTAACATCTCGTTACCGCATACAGTGTACACCAAACATACTGATTGCCCCCCCCCCAATAAAGAGGACCTGTCACCACCCCTCATAGTACCTGTCAATCACAGTCCATCAGAGTACCTGTCACTGTCCATCAGAGTACCCGAGTACCTGTCACAGCCCATCAGAGTACCTGTCAGCCCATCTGAGTACCCGAGTACCTGTCACAGCCCATCAGAGTACCCGAGTACCTGTCACAGCCCATCAGAGTACCCGAGTACCTGTCACAGCCCATCAGAGTACCCGAGTACCTGTCACGGCCCATCAGAGTACCCGAGTACCTGTCACGGCCCATCAGAGTACCCGAGTACCTGTCACGGCCCATCAGGGTACCCGAGTACCTGTCACGGCCCATCAGGGTACCCGAGTACCTGTCACGGCCCATCAGGGTACCCGAGTACCTGTCACGGCCCATCAGAGTACCCGAGTACCTGTCACAGTACATTAGAGTACCGAGTACCTGTCACAGTCCATTAGAGTACCGAGTACCTGTCACAGTCCATCAGGGTACCCGAGTACCTGTCACAGTCCATCAGGGTACCGAGTACCTGTCACAGTCCATTAGAGTACCGAGTACCTGTCACAGTCCATTAGAGTACCGAGTACCTGTCACAGTCCATTAGAGTACCGAGTACCTGTCACAGTCCATTAGAGTACCGAGTACCTGTCACAGTCCATTAGAGTACCGAGTACCTGTCACAGTCCATTAGAGTACCGAGTACCTGTCACAGTCCATCAGGGTACCCGAGTACCTGTCACAGCCCATCTGAGTACCCGAGTACCTGTTCCAGTCCATCTGTGTACCAGAGTACCTGTCACAGTCCATCTGAGTACCCGAGTACCTGTCACAGTCCATATGAGTACCTGTCACCGCCCTTCAGAGTACCCAAATACCAGTCACCAAACCATCAGAGTACCTGTCACCAGGCCATCAGAGTACCCGAGTACCTGCCACCAGACCATCAGAGTACCCGAGTACCTGTCACCAGACCATCAGAGTACCCGAGTACCTGTCACCAGACCATCAGAGTACCCGAGTACCTGTCACCAGGCCATCAGAGTACCCGAGTACCTATCTCCAGCCCATGTCTCATAGAATATACGTTGGGGTGTTTGCTTTCCAAAATGGGGTCATTTTGTGGGTAATTTCACTGTCCTGGTGGTCCAGGACCTTCAAAAGTGTGATGGGTAGGAATGAAATGAGATGTGTCATTTATGCTCCTAGAACGCCTGAACGCACTACTTCAATGTTCGGCCTCTCTATGTGGCCAGGCTGTGTAAAAGTCCTACACATGTGGTATCGCCATACTCGGGAGGAGTAGCAGAATGTATTTTGGGGTGTAATTTTTGCTATATACATGCTATGTGTTAGAAATATCTTATAAATTGACAATTTTGTGTAAAAAAAAATGCGTTTTAATTTTTTTCCACATATTCCAAAAACTTCTGGAAAAAAATGAACCGTTCAAAAGACTCATTATGCCTCACAGATTATACGTTGGGGTGTTTGCTTTCCAAAATGGGGTAATTTTATGGGAAATTCCATTGTCCTGGTACTCCAGGGCCTTCAAAAGTGTAATAGGTGGTTGAGAAATGAGATGCGTAATTTTTGCTCGTAGAACGTCTGAAGGTACTACATCAATGTTAGTGCTCTGTATGTGGCCAGGCTGTGTAAAAGTCCTACACATGTGGTATCGCCGTACTCGGGAAGAGTAGCAGAATGTATTTTGGGGTGTAATTTGTTGTATGCATATGCTGTGTGTGAGAAATAACCTGATAATATGACAGTTTAGTAAAAAAAAATAAAAAAAAATAAAAAATCTTCATTTTGCAAAGAATTGTGGGAAAAAATGACAACTTAAAAAAACTCACCATGCTACTTACTTAATACCTTGGGATGTCTACTTTGTAAAAAGGGGTTATTTGGGGGGTATTTGTACTTTCCTGACTTGTTAGTGTCTCAAGAAATGAGGTACACCTGATGTACTGAAGGCCTGATCAGAAGTGATCAATTTTCAGCGATTGGCACCATAGTTTGTAGACTCTATAACTTTCACAAAGACCAAATAATATATACTAATGTGGGTTATTTTTACCAAAGATATGTAGCAGTATAAATTTTGGCCAAAATTTATGAAGAAAAATTACTAATTAGCAAAAATTTATGACAGAAACGAAGAAAAAGGCATTTTTTTTCACAAAATTTACGTTTTATTTTATTTATAGCACAAAAAATAAAAAACCCACTAGTGATTAAATACCACTAAAAGAAAGCTCTATTTGTGTGGAAAAAAGGATGCAAGTTTCATATGGATACAGTGTAGGATGACTGAGT
The DNA here is from genome assembly GCF_037356315.1 of Lithobates pipiens. Taxonomy (NCBI): domain Eukaryota; kingdom Metazoa; phylum Chordata; class Amphibia; order Anura; family Ranidae; genus Lithobates; species Lithobates pipiens. Next base: position 264,743,429 of record NW_027507784.1, on the reverse strand, counting down.
AATTGTCATTCAAACTGTGAGAGCGCTGAAAGCTGAAAATTGGTCTGGTCAGGAAGGGGGTGTAACTGCACTGTACTGAGGTGGTTAAAGTCTTTGCAATTTTACGTTGAGAAACGTTATTCTGAAATTGTTCAACAATTTTTAGATGCAACTTTTTAGATTGGTGAACCTCTGCCCATCTTTACTTCTGAGACACACTCGACTCTCTAAGATGCTCTTTTTATACCTAGTCATGTTACTGATCTGTTGCCAGGTAACCTAATTAGTTAGGGGTGCACCGAGTGGGTTTTTTAGTGCCGAAACCGATACCGAAAATGGAAAAAAAAGATACAGAAGCAGCAATGATGCTGAAAATTGCTTTTTTTATATATATATTAAACCACAAAATTAGTTGATATATAAAATTGTGTTCATTATATTATTCATATTCAACTTAATCATTCATTTTATGAATAAAAGAATAGTACAATCCAGTAATGTAAATAAGTACTATAATAAAAAGCAACCCAAATAAATTGGACAGTGGACACAGAAGATAAAATAAAATACTAAATTTATAATAAATTAAAGTAACTACAGCATATCCTGCAGTGCAGACTGCAGTCAGTACACATTGAACCATAACAACAAAATAAAAAATAAAAAAACAGGCATAAAAAATAATAAATAAATAATATAAAAATGCCTAAGACTACGTCTAAGAAGACTTTTATTTTTATTTTATTCATTTTCAATTTAAATCGGAATTAGTAATCCAGTTCTCTCTCCCTAAGGTGTCAGCGGCTGCATGTGCGATTAAGTGTATGTATGTAGCTGCAGGTTACATACATAGTCATACAGTAGACCGCACTGTGTTCTGGCCCCTGGGTATGAGCGGAGACATCTTGGAACACAGACTATTCTATAGTCTGGTCTACAGCAGCGGTGCTCAGCCAATCACAGCAAGCAATGTAGACTAGTCTGTGTTTCTGGAAGTCTCTGCCCATACCTGGAACACAGTGTGGTATAGTGAATAGTACTGGAGTATGCAGACAGCCACAGATACAGAACATACACTTTTGCACACTTTTGCACATTAAGCATGCTGACAGCTTAGGGAGAGACAATGACTGACGTAGTTTGGCCCAACAACAAACTATGTATAACTAAAGCCCCATACACGCCATCAGATATTCTGCTGATTTTTGTCTTCAGATTTACCAAAACCATGTAGTGCAAGGGCCTGCCTGATTGCATACAAATTGAAACTCCTAAGGTTTGACCTCATATTATATGGTTTTGGTAAATCTGAAGGAAAAAATCGTCAGAAAATCTGATAGTGTGTATGGGGCTTTAGTATAAAGAACAACTAAGCATAACATAAATATGGCAGAAGGCTGTTATTCTGTTTCACAGTTTCTGTAAAATATAAGTTTAACATATGCTAATGCTATAATAAAATTTGTATTTATTTTCAACTTGAGAACTTTTTTTCCCCTAAGTTCTCTCCCTAAGGTGTCAGCGGCTGCATGTGCGATAAAAGTGTATGTATGTAGCTGCGAGTTACATAGTCATACAGTAGACCGCACTGTGTTCCGGCCCCTGGGTATGAGCAAAGACTTCCCGAAATGCAGACTAGTCTACAGCAGTGGTGCTCAGCCAATCATAACAAGCAATGTAGACTAGTCTGTGTTTCTAGAAGTCTCCACCCATATCCAGAACACATTGCGGCATAGTGTATAGCACTAGAGTATGTAGACAGCCACAGATACAGAACATACCGTTTTGCATTTGCACATGCAGCGGGCTGACAGCTTAAGGAGAGACATAGTTTGGCCCAACAGCAACAAACTATGTATGTACAGTAGTTCAAAAGCTGGAGTTCTCTTAAATTGAAGTGCAAAAAACTGTAGAAGAACTACAATGAACAACCAACAAATGGCACAACTAGATAATAGAACATACTGGTAGTCAGTCATACTATGTTGTATGTTCCAGTTGTCCAATAGCACAGTCCAATACCAATTCATTTACTATGTTCAACATGAATTGGTCTGTGCTATGGATTTATAAATCTATTTCAGTAAAAGTGGCAGATTTTGCTTTTTCTCTTCTCATCAAGAATATAAGATGCTAGACTGAATAGTCTCTCACTCTCTGTACTGGTGCTTGAGGCAGACAAATATCTGCACGCAATCTGTGCAAGCAAAGGAAAACGTTTGTTGATGCGCTAGTACTCAAGGGGATTGTCGCTTCTCGCAATAGGCTATTCGGCTAAATAAATGTCCAGCTGTTGGGTAGCTGCACTTGTTGTGGCGCTGCTATGAACTGGGGTGCATTCATGTAAAATTTCTTCAAACATATCAGATATGGAGGGATCGTGTTCCTCTTGTATGTAACCCTTTCTTCTCACTTTCCTCTGTGCTGCACCTGGAAAACTCCTTCACCAGATGCTTCCACCACCTCCATTTGTGCCTATATCATTTCTAGTGCACGCTGCTTTTTCTCAACATTAAAATAATGCTCTTTAAATCGAGGATCTAGAATTGTTGCAATGCAGTACAGAGGGTTGGACTCCATTGTCTTGAAACCGGTTGGTAGCGACCTCCAGTAGAGTGGTTTTAGCCGTTTTTACGCCATGGTCTGTTTCTATCTCTTTTCCTAGCAGATGCTTCAGTGCAGCAATCAAGTGAATAACTTCAGAAATGGAAGCATTAGTTGAGCTTATTTCTTTTGTTAACTGTTCAAATGGAGTTAGAAGAGACAAACTATTTTCAACTAACATCCTCAGTGTTGCCGGCAGCTCGTAATCTGCAATGTATGCAGCTAAAACACGCTTTTGTTCAAAAAGACTTTGCTGCATATAGTAGGTGCTCTTCCAACGAGTGGCTACATCTTGCTGCAGTCGTTTTCGGTGGCATTCCAAACTGCATCTGCAAAGCTTGTAATCTGGTATAAGCAAGCGGAGAATGCTTAAAGTGACCCACAATTTTCTTCCTTTTGATACGATATCAGATATGGTGTGCTGACTCGGCAATCCTTCATTCACAGCCAATTGCAGGGTGTGTGCCATACACGGTATGCTTTTAAGTTCACTGTCCTCCATTGCCTTTGCCATGTTCCGCGCATTATCTCAGACAATCAAATGCACTTTAGACTTGTCAATGTGCCAAGTGTCAAGCATGGTTTTTAAAGCGTCAGATATTGATGCTGCAGTATGTGATCCAACAAACTCATGTGCGTTAAGTAGGATGTTTTGCAATTGAAATGTGTCATCTATTCACTGCACTGTCAGGCTAAGCATGCTCGTTTGACTGTTGTCCAAGCTCCAAATGTCGGTAGGAAAACGGATTGCTATGATGTCGGTAGTCATGAGCTCATGAAAATGTTTTCTAACACTGTAAAACAATTCAGGTAGACGGGTATCTGCAAAGTAGCGTGTGCTTGGTAGTAAGTAACGCAGCTCAATATGTTGCATGAGCCTACGGAATCCACTGTCCTCCACAACAGCGAATGGCTGGTCGTTTAATGCAATAAATTCCTTAAGTTTATCTGTAATGGCACAAGCTTTGGGACTGTTACTTGCAAATTTTTCCCCTTTTCAAAGACTGTGGCCATAGATGGTGTTGAGCCTGGGGCACTGTTTTCTTGTAATCTGAATGCTGAATTGGATGACGTGTTTTCAGGTGGTGTATAAAACGTGTTGTTGAAAAATTCCTTGGCACTGTACCCCCCTCTTGAAATTTCTGCTGAGCAAAGACTACAGATTGCAAATTTGGGGACTTTATCAGAAACTTTAAAATATTTCCACACTGCAGACATGGTCCACCTTTGCTGGTAGCGCAGAATAATAGCATAGAATGATCTATAGTGAGAGTAAAATCTGAGGGGGGGGGGGGGGGGGGAGGACAAAATCAATTTAAAAGCTGAACCCTAGGAGGCCGCTTTAAAAAAAAAAAAAAAAATCTAACCAATCCCTTTTTTTTTTTTTTTTTTTTTAACTGTCCAGCTTTTGCTATGCAAGGTAGTTATGTCTGCACCGCAGTACACATCTGACTTGTAAAGATAATAGCACTGATTAAATTTGATTTTAAATAGAATGGATTGCTTGGAAATTGCAATGCTATTTTATTTTTTTTGAGCTAGTCTGTAGTATACTATAATATATAAACTTCATGCGCTTGTCATTGAATTTGTCACTTTGTCAGCGTAGTTTTATGCAGTTATACTACACTGACATGACAGCAAGCACATGATTTTTTTTAAACATGACAATACGCAATAAATATATATATTTATTAAATATATATTATATTGTGTACTGTCATGTTTAAAAAATTCATGTGCTTGCTGTCATGTCAGTGTGTAGTATAACTATACTATACTGACAAAGTGAAAAATGCAATGACAACAAAGGCATACAAGTTATAGTATACTAAAGGATATCTCAAAAAATAAATATCATGCCATTCCATTTCAAATCATACTTAATCAGTTCAGTTATATAAAATCATTTTGCTACAAGTCAGATGTACTGCAGTGCAGACAGACATACATTTAAATACTATTGCATGGCAAGAGTGGCTTGTTGTTTAACAAAGACCAAGTAGTAATACATGTTGTTTGACTGCTATAGACAGAAAAATCATCATTTCAGTTTCAGTACTATAGTAAAATAAATGCTACTAGTTGGATAGTTTCTGTCCGTTTAAGGCAAAAGGCAATGCTCACCGGCGAATAGTACTAATGGTAGCCGTCCAGGAGGGACAGTGCCCACTCTTGTTCTTGAGTATTCTATGTGCAGCCCTCTATGAAGCCACCTCCCGGGTCCCAGCAGCATCTTAGACACGAGGAGCATCCGCAGGGAAGGTGCCAGCGTCTCAGCAGGGAACGCGCTTACGAGTGTGGCGTCTTAACCGTGAGGAATGTGCACGCCGCCCACACGAGTGACGTCACCCGCTGGTTCTCCCTGCGCTACTGCGCATGCTCCATTTTCGCTGCCATTATCGGCAAGAATTCTCTTTCAGCAAAATGCCGAAAAGGCCATTTTCGCCTCATATGTTTCATCAGCCGAAATTTCAGTGGATCCCTACTAATTAGTTGCAGAATGATCTTTCTTGTGAATACCACTTTTTATGAGATGTGTTGCTGCCATCAATTTCAAAATTTCCTTATTTTCTCTATTTAAACATTTTGATGTTTTTCTATTTCCTGTTGTGAATAAAAAATTTTTTGAGATACTAAAATTATTGCATTCTGTTTTTCATGTAGATTTTACACAGCATTTCTGCTTTTCTAAAATTGGGGTTGTAAATGGATTGGCTTATTTCTTTTACACTATTACTTTTTCTGTACTGTCCATTACTTGTATATGTTTTTCCTTTTAGCTTTATAATTTATTTCACAAATCACTAAGGAAGTTGTCAGTATAAAAATGTCAGTCAGTTTGTTATGGGAGATGTAGGGGACAGCTGTAGTATAGTGGTGGTCAACTTAACAATTTTCTTGATCTCTCACAGTCTCTTGTGAAGTGTCTCCTTCAGTATGTCCCCAGTCCCCCAACAACTATAGCATGTTTGCAGTCTCTGTCCATTTTGAATGGCATCCCTGCAGTCCCTGGTGCCTGTAACATTACATTTACTGAATTCTTTGATGACAAGGGCTGCACTTGAGTCCCCTCCCCGTTGTCAAGTAAGTTTACCACCACTGTACTATACTATAACATTTTATAGTTGTTGCTATTTAGAGCATGATTAAACCTTGAAGCAGGTTAATGAAAAGGAATACAAAAATACTAATATCTGCTAGAACAAGGCACTTATATATACAGTTGTGCTCATAAGTTTACATACCCTGGCAGAATTTATGATTTCTTGGCCATTTTTCAGAGAAGATGAACAATAAAACAAAAATGTTTCTTTCACTCATGGTTAGTGTTTGGCTGCAGCCATTTATTATCAATCAACTGTGTTTACTTTTTTAAATCATAATCACAACAAAAACTACCCAAATGACCCTGATCAAAAGTTTACATACCCCAGTTCTTAATACCGTGTATTTACCCCTTTAACATCGATAGCTTAAAGTCTTTTGTAGTATTTGTGGATGAGGCTCTTTATCTTCTCATATGGTAAAGCTGACCATTCCTCTTGGCAAAAAGGCTCCAGTACCTGTAAATTCTTATGCTGTTTTGCATGAACTGTACGTTTGAGATCTCCCCAGACTGACTCCATGATATTGAGGTCAGGAGACTGAGATGGCCACTCCAGAACCTTCACTTTATTCTGCTGTAGCCAATTACATGTCGACTTGGCCTTGTGTTCTGGCTCATTGTCATGTTGGAATGTCCAAGTACGTCCCATGCGCAGCTTCCTGGCTGATGAATGCAAATATTCCTCCTGTATTTTTTGATAACATACAGCAATCATCTTGCCATCACTTTTGACCACATTTCCTGTGCCTTTGAAGCTCACACATCCCCAAAACATCAGCGTTCCACCTCTGTGTTTCACAGTAGGAATGGTGTACTTTTCATGATAGGCTTTGTTGACTCCTCTCCAAATGTAGTGTTTATGATTGTGGCCAAAAAGCTAAATTTTGGTCTCATCACTCCAAATTACTTTGTGCCAGAAGGTTTGAGGCTTGTCTCTGTGCTGCTTGGCGTATTGTAAGTGGGATACTTTGTGGTATTTGCGTAGTAATGGATTTCTTCTGGCGACTCGACCATGCAGCCCATCTTTCTTCAAGTGCCTCCTTATTGTGCATCTTGAAACAGCCACGCCACGTTTTCAGAAAGTCCCGTATTTCACCTAAAGTTATTTGGGGGTTTTTCTTTGCATCCCTCAACAATTTTCCTGGCAGTTAAGGCTGAAATTTTAGTTGGTCTACCTGACTGTGATTTGGTTTTAACAGAACCCCTCATTTTCCACTTCTTGATTAGAGATTGAACACTGCAGATTGGCATTCTCAATTCCTTGGATATCTGTTTATACCCCTTTCCTGTTTTATACAGTTCAACTACCTTTTCCCGCAGATCCTTTGACAATTCTTTTGTTTTCCCCATGACTCGGAATCTAGAAACGTCAGTGCAGCACTGGATAAAAGATGCAAGGGTCTGTCAAGTCCAGAAACTCCTTGACCTTTTATACACACACACACACACACACACACACACACACACACACACACACACACGGATCACAGGTGAGGATGGTTCCCTTTTAAGAGCCATTCAAACCCATTTGTGTCAACTTGTGTGCATGTTATCTGGCCAAAATCACCAAGGTATGTAAACTTTTGATCAGGGTAATTTGGGTGATTTCCGTTGTCATTATGATTTAAAAAGTAAACACAGCTGATTGATAATTGGCTTCAGCCAAACAATAACCGTGAGTGAAAGATGTTTTTGTGATGTTCATATTCTCTGAAAAATGGCCAAGAAATCATAAATTCTGCTAGGGTATGAAATCTTATGAGCACAACTCTCTGCAGCTATTACCTTGTGTACCACACCCCCCTTCCTTTAGAATGTAAGCTCTAGGAGCAGGGCCCTACCGTACCTTTTGTATTGAACTGTACTGTAATTGTGTCCCCCCATACATTGTAAAGCGCTGTGTAAACTGTTGGTGCTATATAAATCTCGTATAATAATCTATACAAAAATATAATATTTGTAGCCACCACATTGTTCTACTGTGTCTATTTTTAAATATTTTCCCAATATAAAATTTTTCTTCAGTTTCGAAAGTTCCACCGAGAAATAATTGGAGAACTAGAGAAGAAGACAGACCAAGATATCAAATATATGAATGTAAGTACATGGCCTGTACTAGGATTTGAAAATTTCAGCTGCAGTAGTTTGTCTTTCATCCTTTCCAGATAGGACTGGCATATATAGGTAAACTGCTCTGTCACTTGCCATAGTGTTTAGCTATTTATATACCTTGTGCCTTTGTTTCTGTGTACACTGAGGTGTGTTATGTAGTTTTTACTTTGCATTAACTGCTGAGAATTTAGAAACTTCTGTTTAGACCTGAGATTTCCGGCTGTGAGGTTGGTAAGGAGAGAGATGGTGTCATAATTACATATGCCCCAGAGCAATATACTCCGAGGCTCTGGGAACTTTCAGACTTGCAAGTGTAGTCAGATGAAGAAAAACCAGCTCAATAGCTGTGGTGAGGCAGCTCCCACACAGCAAGGCTTCCCTTGATGAGCTCCCAACAGTATTTCAAATCCTAGAAATACAGAAAGGAGCTCCAGATCAAAATCTGACAAAAGTTCAAGTTTAGTTGTAATTGTTGGTAAAAAAAAATAATATAAAAACAGCCAACTTGACAGCAGTTGCTGAGCAGCAATGGTGAGTTCAATACTTGTCCAATCTAGAACTGTGAAGTCACTGTTTTCTCCAAGTCCTTCCAAGTTTTATCCTGCATTGAGTCCTAAAGAAGGGGGAGTGTTGTTGCCCTGGAAATTTGTTGGATGTTTTTATATGAATCTCTTGTTTTTTAGCAGCAATTAAAAGTTTTTATCTGATTTTGGTCTGGTGCTCCTTTCTGTACTTCTGTAATTACATCTGCGTTTTTCCCTCTGCCTAAGTCCCCTTCCACACGAGGTGGATCCATTTCAGCGGAGTCCGCCAACTCAGAGGGACATCTCTGCGTTGATCTCCTCTGGGAGGAGCCTGACGATCGCCGTCGATTCCTATGGAGAGATCGGGTGAAACCGATCATGTCCGTTTTCATCTGATCTGCTAGGATGGGTGGCGAACGTATCGCCATATGTCTGATTTTAGCGGATTGGATGTCAGTGGACATGTCACAGATGACATCCGTCTCTCCATAGACCTGAAAAACTGACAGGTGGACCTGAACGGTCCACCCGTGTGAATGGGGTCTTAGACTCGGTGGCTCAGGTTCTCAGCAATTTAGGCAATGTTTTGCAGCCACATGCTAACTGGAAGGACTACACCCAAAATTAGATTTTTATAGCTTTCAACTGAGATCTTTCTAAATAAACCACACAAAAGGGCCACCTGCTTTATGATTCTGCATACAATTAAATTGTAATTTGTAAACCTTTTTTGAGCATTCTTGTTCTTTCATAATATGTTACGCCCAACAGTTTGCCATCCTGATAAATTAAAGTTCTGCTGTAAGCCTTATACAAAACTGAAAGGATTCTACGGTTGTGTTTTTCAATATATTGAATCAGATTGTGTCTTTTGCTGCCAGGCCACACTAAAGAGATTCCAGACAGAACACAGACATAAAATTGATTCTCTTGAGAAATCACAGACAGAACTAAAGAAATTGAGGAGAAAAAGCCAAGGGGCCAGAAATGCAGCCAAGTATGACGTCAAAGAATCAGAGGTTTGTATGTTAAATAGTCTTGTATGTGTCCTATATCCATGCAGCTACTACATATATTTTATATATATATATATATATATATATGTCCAACTTTTCTAACGTTTTCTTTCATTTATATCAGTTTTGCTTTTTACTGGCAGTCTCTGTCTAGGTTTCCTATAGCCAATAGAATATGCTTTAAAGCAGCTTTTCCCAACCTTTTCAACACAGAGGATCCCTTGAAATGACTTTCTGGGCTCAGGGAACCCCTGCTAAAAATTACTATAGCCACATTAGTGTGATGGTCAGTGGGAAAAAGGCTTCTTACACTTGTGGACATTGGGAGGATTGCCCCCTTACAGATCGCTAAAATGATTAATGGTGTCAGTTGGAACTTATCTACGAGGCAGAAATTGCTCATCACTCAAGGAACCCCTAGTAATCTCTGGAGGAACCCTAGGTTTCCATGGAACCCTGCTTGATAAACCCCAGTTGAAACTTTTTTTTTCAGCATATAATACCATCAACATTTTAGCTCATTCTTATAATCTCTGGGTGTTCCCTTGTATTTGGTCACTATACACAGCATTGTAAAATATGTTTATATATAAATTCATAAGTGGTTATTCCACATAGGGTGGCAAGCTTTATAAAATGTATATTAAATGAGAGCGTATACAAAGCATTAGTTGTCTACCAATAACACATTGAAAATATATCAAAATTCCTGCCATTAAAATTATACTTTTGAACTACAGCAGTTTATGACCCGTTTCACCAGTAATTGGTGAAAATTAAGTCTTCTATTCTTTTTGTATATATAGTACTTAGAGACCATCACTTCCCGCCAGAATGAAATCCAGAGATTCATAGCTGATGGCTGCAAAGATGCACTTTTGGAGGAGAAGAGACGTTTCTGTTTTCTGGTGGACAGGCACTGTAGTTTTGCAAATTATCTCAATTATTATCACATACAGGTGAGGATTCAGATTATAAATATACAATACTGTCTTTTATTGTTAGAATACAAGCCAAAGCCACACACCCTGCATTACATGTATTGTTTTCAGATGGTAAAAATTCACTTAGCAAAATGTGATTTAGTAAACATCAGACTAAAAATAATGCAAAGATATAGTTGTCTATCTTAAGTCACTGTTCACTATCTTATGTGCAGTTGTATAACTGAATTATTGAGAAAATCAGCTTTGATAAGTCGATATCTCGAGTTTTCTTTCATAATCCAAAGGATACAGACAAGTTATTTATAGGTCACAGAGTTTATATGAACACCCTTTAAGGGCATAATTTATACTCTCTAGTTGTGCATGGCCAAATTTGTTGACTCTAAAAAATTTATTATAAAAAAAAAAGCTATAAGCATTAATACATCTGCCAACCCTTACTTGGGCCATTGGTACCCACCTATTCTACAAAGCTCCATTCTGGTCTCCCCCCATGAGGTGCTAAATGTGGCACGGGGGGGGGGGGGGGGGGGCAGACAAGCTTTCCCCTTGTGAGTGGAGCTCCGTTTTAAAATTATTTCCTTTTGAGAAATAGGGGTACATTTTTTTTTCGCCATGCTGTTTTAAATCATGTTCCTCATATTCACAGTCTGATTTGATGAGGTGGGCTCCATTTTTCTTAAATCCATTTCTTGTAAAATGGGATGCAACCAAAATGCACAGGATTAATTTTTCAAGTTCGGCAGTAAATCTGATCTAGTTGCTATGAGTAAGAGCTGGAGTTTTGCACCAGTGTTTGGTAATCAGCCCTAATAAGCTGCACATGAGGTGTAATTTACAGACATTGTAGAAAAGCCTTTTTATGTCAACCATTTTTTATAATCATGACAGAGTACTGATCTGCTCACCGCCAAAATACCCAAGTGGCAGGAAACCTGTACGGACGTCTCACAAGTCCCAGACAATATCAGTAACATTATCCAAGATCTGAAGATTCCTGGAACCACTCCTATCTCTGGTACCCCGGAACCATCTCCGCTCATGGACAAGAAGGCACTGGTAAGACTACAGTACAAGCCACCTCATAACTGCCGGGGGTGACATTTCTCCTTACTACTAAGTGACCTGGGCTGATTTTTGTCTGTCACACCGCAAGGTGTCTAAAATGATTTCATGCAGTTGCCGTGATACATTATCTTGCTCTTTGTTGTGTTAGAAAGTGTATCAAGTTTATGGCCTTCATGATAAAGCAGTTATCACAAGCCAAACCTCCATACAATGCATGACTGTTGCGTTGTTTTCATTTTATAGGGCTGTCTTTGGAATGTAATTTGCATTATGTAGATAATAAGAGAAACTTTCATATATAAATTATGAACGTTATATTGTTGTAACCGTTGGCTAGAACAGAATCATTTAAGATGCTTCCAAGACAATCCTGCCAACAAAGTTTCCTCTGAAATGAACAAGCTGCACAGCTTATATTAGTAAATCAGTTTCTTGAATATAATTTTTTTAAATTTAGAAACAAGAAGCAAATTACACATTTACATAACTTTTCCAACCAAAGCCCATGGGTATGCAAAAAAAATATACTCTATTCCATAAATTACACACAAAATATCTGAAAACCTTAGATATAAGTATTAACATAAATATTGGTGAGACCTGGAACAAGTGATATCTTTAAATATTCTAATTAATACTATTATTTCTGTGGATGTTTTAAAGACAAAAATGTATATTACACACAAAAGTAATCTTTGAATCTGCTCAATTAGGGAGAGAGGCTGTAGAGAAAAGCATTTCTACTAATTTAAAGTCATATAACTTTCAGAAATAGACACATTACAGATCTACTTTATTTTCCTTTTATATGATTCTGGAGTATAAATATAACTTATAGAGGGGACTCTGTCATTGGGAAATGTGTGTTTTAATAATTCATTTTTTATGTATCGCATACAGTAGTTCAGTGATGTGTCAACCTAATTATTTGATAGATATATCTACTTTTTTCTAGATATATGGTAATACCATTCTACTGCTTTCACTTGTTTAGCTTTCAACACTGATACATTACTAAGAAATGTTTATAATAAGCATAAGCAATGTCAGGTCTCTAATCATTTGAATGATGTAACAGTCTTAACAGTGTAAACATTTTGGTTATATTTCAGATGGCTTTAGATGGTGACACCATCTCCAGAAACACATTAAGAATGCCTCCAGCACCTCTAAGCCGGGCACATCCCAGTCCCCTAGTAGATATGTTCAACAATCCAGCAGTTACTGAGAAGCCAACATATGACAGGATAAAATCATTCCAAGGTATGGACCTGCCTGCAGGTAGACGAACACAGGAGGGTTAACAACCACAATACTGATGGCATATCCTAAATCATATTTAACACGGGTTATGCACATTGCTTAAAAGATAAGTGCATTTTAGAAAGTGCACCCATCCTTCTCTGCACGCCCCCCCCCCCCTTGCCCCACCCACAGCACAGCTCCCTGCAATGTTTTATATCCTACAGTGACATTTTCTCTGTGGGCCTAATGGATCCTCATACAGATTGCCTATGAGACTCTCTGCTTCTGGAGATGGCTCCATAGAGGTCTGTGGTGATTGACTGTGAAGAGAAGATTTCACTGCAAGATTTTAAAATTGCATCAGGCCATGGCCACATAATGTAGGTAAGTATGCATCTGGATTGGAGGGAAGTCAAAGTTGCTAAGGAGCCTTTAAATGATAATTTTAAGTCTGACTATATATCAGAAAAGAGAGGGCCAGTGCAATCAATATTTAAACAGCTAAATAATGAAATCTTGGCACTTAGACCTTAGACAGCTACCCCAGCAATTGTAACAAGTTGTTTTGAACTTACCATCATGCAATTTGGAGAAATAAAGGAAATTTAGTTAAAACTGAATCTGATGTATAGACTGAAGGAAACGTTGCATGAAATCAGTGCCTCTTTTCTTCTGCCTGGCTGTTATTTTAACCTTACGTGTTCAGTTTTTTCTTACTACCTAACCTGAAACCAGTATGCAGAAAGTGAAGGTGGAACACCTAAATATCTGCTCTGGATCATTGAAGAGGAGGAGCAGTGTACAACTAGCCATGGTTAGCCATGATGGCTTAAGTATGCTTCACATAACAAGGATTGGACTCTACCTCTGCAAATATATATATATATATATATATATATATATATATATATATATATATACACACACACACACAGTGTGTCTGTATTTTTTTTTTTCTTTTTAGTTTTTTGCCTGTTATTTGCAAATGTCCCTGTATTTGTTGGGTGAGTTGTCAGAGAAGTTATAACGAAACCGGCTGCTCCTGATCCCAAACAAATATGTGAAATCAGAACGCCTAAACTGCTTGCCTGTTTGTGATCTTTAAAGCCCCGTACACACGGGCCGAATATTGGGCGGTATTGGCCGGTTCAATGGAAAAATGTTTAAGTGCCCAGTAAGCAAGAAGTTAATATCATTTCAGTGCCATCATCCACATACAGAAATAGAAGGGACAATGTAAATTCAACAGTGTGTGTTTAGTATCACTTTAAGGAAATGCTATTGCTTCATGGCAAGAAATGCAAAGAACTGTGTGGGTGCTGCACTCAAGATATGTGCATGTGGGGGTTTGCTATGGGATACCCAGTCATGTGACCCTCTCACCTCTTTCATTATTTCTAACAGGTGAAAATGAGGAGGGCAGCCTGCCACGGTCTATGTCTGTTGCCACAGGGCTGAATATAATGAAGAGGACAAAGGTCAAAACCATCTTTCCTCACACTGGAAACAGCAAGACTTTACTAAGCTTTCAACAAGGTGACATTATTACTCTACTTCTCCCAGAGGAGAAGGATGGCTGGCTGTATGGAGAACACGACACAACAAAACTGTAAGTCACCAAAGGTGGTTGTGAACCTTGCATTGAAGAATTCCAAAACCTAACTTTTCAGCTTTTTCTTCATGCCCAACTTGTGTCAAAACTTTTTCAGGACAGAAAGTTGGGGAAGTCGCTCCAAGAGGCGCACAGACAAGAAAAACAAATTTTTAGTTGAGCAGAGAAGGGGTAGAGCATCTTGTTTTTATTGCAGTCCATGCTTTCCTGCCCTTGTGGTGTCTGCACCCCCATTTTCTTGTACAGACATCACAGGGACAGGAAGTGAAGGAAAAACCTCCCCCAGTGGGGTCACAGACAGAATGAAATACCTGACAGAAATGTCAACTCTTCCTCACAAATACAAAGACTGGAGTTGGGCTTTAAAGTAAGCTGGAACTATATATCTCTTGCTGACCTCTCCTGAAAATTTTAGTTACATGATGTTCATGCCTTTTTTGCGGCTTCAATATTTTCTGACTTTGTGGTCCAGTCTGTGTCTCATTTGCATACTTGTTTCAGGTTGATGCCCCATTATGCACCAACCTAAACAACCAAGCATATACCTTTTTCAGAAGAAGGTCAGCAAAGACTTTATATGCATTTCTCTTACAACAGGTCTGCTTGAATAAGAATCATTTTTTGATAAGCAAATCAGGCTAAAAACATAGAATCCTGATTCTGAAAGCATTGCACAGCACCATCTTGTGGCCATATGTCATAGTGCAGAGAAAATTGTCAACCAAAAATGATAATGTAGACTAACTTTTCTCAAGAATGCTCAACTGGCTTATTCAGATATATAAAAGATGTGGGTTGTCTTTCAAGAGTTTAATGGCAACTTCCCTTCCCAATTATTTAAAAAAAGTTGAAAATATTCAATTTTCTCTGTTTTCACTGTGAAATTCATTATGACTAGGATGTCATCCTGTTACTAACAAAATGACTCTCCATGTGATCCAGGCTGTATTCGTTTTCTTTTTTTTAGGCTTTCTTTCCTTTATTTTCAACTGGTGATCCTCCCAGTTAGGCAGCCCATACAATTATGCATTTTTTGGTGGGTTAAATGAAAGAAAATGCCTTGCGTTCGTCCCTCCACCCACTTAATGTGGTTTTGGGCTTCCCTACCACTGTGGTATTTTATTCTGACAATGGGGAGACCTTGCCATCACAATACAATAGTCAGTGTTGCCAGCTATAGTACGGATCGTTCAGGGAAAGACCGAACAGGCTGGTTGTACACAAGTCGATCAATAGAGCTGAAGTTTGAGTTCAGTTTGTTAGTGTGTTTAAAACTGCTAGTACATCTAACACTTCCCTCCCCCCAGACTGACAAAGCTGCTATGCACAAGTGCCCCTTTGCTATGAAAACAGTGGCTTTAATATCCCTTAAAACAATAAGATTAACAACATGGGCTTTGTTTACACTTAGGTGAATGGAGCCACGCTGCAACTGCAAGCCAAGCGCTAAGCTCACAGTTGCAGTGCAGTTTTACAATTCAGAAAGCTTTTTGCTCTGTCAAGTAACAGGCGCTCGGGGTGCAGCAGTATCGGTGTACCACTCTGTGAAAAGAACGCAACTGCAGATCATGTTTCATAGAGCAGCGCTGGTGTAAACAAGTTAACTGTTGATGAAAGATTCATTTTTTTTGCTTTTTTGCATATAATTTCTTTGTTTTGCAGCAAAGGCTGGTTCCCATCATCTTATAGCAGGCCATTGGAAACAAATGGAAGAGACGCAATGCAGGTGCCAAGGTATGGCGTGCAAAACCAAATCCCTTTTTAAGCCTTCACTTCTCTGTACAAAACTGATATTTTGACAACAAAGTGTAATGGTTAGTGCTTAATTAACCCATAGTAACCAATCAGCATTTCTTTCTCTCCTCGCAGTCCAAAATTATGAAATAGGATTAGTTGGTATGGAATTACACACTTTACAAATCCTCATTAGGCTTTACACTGTTTTAGTACTTATACATATATACTTATGACACTGATGTATTTCAAGTACAACGTTTATCAACTAGCACAGGATATTGTAGGCTTAGTAACTGAACACAAATAGTCTGTGCATTATCATTCTACACCCAGCCATGTTTTACACAACCACAAACATTACGATAGGCAACAAATGTGTGTATGGGTGTGATATTCAGACAAGCTTTGTCGCCGCACCTAGAACATGCCTCCCTGCAGGCTATGGCATGTTGCCAGAGGTCTGTGACTGTTTTGGGAGAACAAGCAGCTGGCACGCTGGCATTATAATGACTTTACAATTCTGATGCTGCTTTATACAAGGTATTAAACACAAACAATGGTATGTGGGGATATCAAATTCTCACCCCTTGATGAGTTACTATTTTTCTGCTAACCATTCTCTGTTTTCTTCTCCAGCATGAATCCCAGCCCCGCCCCAGTGAGGAGTCTCAGCTCAGCCAACCTTGTTGAGAAGAATAACATGGTCCTTCCTGAACCAGACTACTTAGACTCTTCTTCACTGAGCAGTTCAAGTGACCGTGAAGCTTCTTTCACTCCATCTTTTGCCAAAGAATCTGCTTCAATCTCTAGTAATGAATCTCCCGTAAGTATTTAGGACAGGTTCAAGTTCAATTCACCTTATAAGCAATTACGAGCAGCAGATAAAATGTGTTAACAGTGTGCCTTACCAGTGTTTTTGTATACTATTTGTGCTTTTTCTACTAAGTGATGTGATTTTATTGCCTACTTTGCATGGAAAGAAAATCCATTGCATCCCTGCTATCAGGATGGAGCTTTGCATTGTCTACATATGCAGAGCTTCACCCAGCGCCTCTCCTCGATAATCAGCGGGTGCCTGGCAAACATCCAGTGGCCAGTACCCACGGACTAATCACAGCAGAAGCAGTGCGCCTTCTACCAAGTGGTGCAGAATCACGTATACATACGTGATTCTGCCTAGAATGGCCGCCCTGTAGCACTAAATCTGCAGTGCGGCAGTCGAAAAGTGGTTCTTAAGCCCTGAGGTTTTTTATCTTAATTTATTCTATGCATTAAGGTGAAAAACCTTACAGACTCTCCCCCCTTATACTTGCCTGAACCCCATAGCAATCCAGTGCTGTGCATGAGAGCTGCAGCTCTCCTGGCTTTGTCCCTCCCTGGTCAGATCAATAGCAGGGGAGCCATTGGCTCCGGCTTCTGTCAATCAACTCCAGTGAAGTGATGAGGGAACGGGGAGCGGGGCTGAGTACTGCTGTCTGTGTCAATGAATGCAGCAGCGGGGCTCGGGAGCCACCTTGGGATATCGGTTTCCTATTGGGGGCATTGGCAAGAGAGGAGGATCCAGGAACGTTGGCTGGAGACCCGAGAAGAGGAGTATAGGGGACAGACATGTATGTCATTTTTAAAGGAGAGTTTCAGGGTGGGCTTGCAGTCTGTTGCCGTTCATTCTGTTCAAAGCCAGTTCTCTCCAAGAAGACCTTTCGCATATAACATTGCCATAAGCATAAGTGGAGCAGTAGGGCTAGAGAGTGTAAAAAGATGCGATTATACTACATCGTGAATGTAACTAAATAGACTGCAGATAGCGGGAGTGCACTTTACCCCTTCGCCAGGGGGATTGAGGGTGGGATGCTTGGAAGAGAAGTTGTCCCTGAACACAGATGATGCCCTACTTTACTTGAATGATGCAGGCCCGTCGCTCTTGGCTGCCCTGACTATATTTGACATGTTTGGCTCATTCTTGGGCATACGGATTAACTGGTCCAAGTCTATCCTCTTCCCAATTGACGATCAGGTAATTAACTTAGCCCCCTCATCCCCACTACAATGGGTTGAGGAATTTAGGTATCTGGAAGTGCACGTGACTAAATGTATAGCTAACTTTTTTTTTTTTTTACCGTAATCGCCAACCGCTTTAGACATCACTGAAAGCATGTTGCTCAACATGGTCAAGGCTCCCATTGAACTTACTAGGCCGAATAAAATTTGGTAAAAATGATGCTACTCCCAAAATTCAACTACATTTTGTAACTGTCCGATTTGGGTTGCCACTTCATTCTTCAAAGAAATAGATGCCTGATTTCCTTTATTTGGAATGGAGCCTCCCCCTATTTGGCTAAGGCTACGCTGTCTCTCCCTCCACAGTTGTGAGGTCTGGCACTACCTAATTTTAAGGTTTATTTCTGGGCAGCAGTACTGGTATCTGTGTAATGGTGGTTTCAGACCCAATGCGGCCACCTGGAGACTGCCTTCTTGGGGTCGTTGAATCTTTGCAATCTCATCTATAGGGGACCAAAGGCATATCGAGCTCTCCCTGGGCCAACGAGAATCACATGGCGATTCTTGAAAACTGCAATGCAACGTTTCTTTTTTCCGGGCCAGTTGTCTCCTGCCCAACCCCTTTGGGGCAACTCTGCACTCCCTTATTTCCATACCATTCAGGATCCCCAATTGTGGGAGCGATATGGGATCAAGACTATATGGGATATTATGCCCATGGGTGCCCTCTTAAACTTCTCACAATTTTCTCAGAGGTTAAATGCTGTTCTGGTATTTCCAGCTGTGACATGCTGCTGCGGTCCAGTTCCCTCAGAATCCCATCCTCAAAGCTGACCCTATTTGAGGACCTTTTAGCTCTTGGAACCTAGATAAATCACCATCGGCACTTTATAGCGCACCCCTCTGTATTGATATACCTAGAATGGAAAGCTTTGGGAATACTGGAAGGAGGAAATTCCTTCCCTAGACAGAGGACTGGGAGGATAGCCTAAAACAAGGTCCCAAGCTTGTAATTTCATCCAGAGATAAGCTGATCCAGGTCAAGTTTCTTCATTGGATCTACTACACTCCTGTATGGTTGCAGAGAATGTTTCCCGAACGAGATCCTACCTGTCCCCGCTGTCAACTCCATTTGGGTTATTATATACATTTTTTTCTGGCAATGCCCTTCTATAATGACATACTGGAAGGCGGTCTTTGATAAACGTAACCTCCGGCTACAACTTGACATAATCCCTACTCCATCTTTGGCCTTATTGGGCATCTCTGACAACCATCACTCCTATCAGTCTAAGCTTCTCATAGCCTACTTCCTCTATTATGCCAAAAAGGAAATTTTACTGAAATGGTCATCCTCAGACCAACCCCCGGTGCCTGCTTGGGAGGCCATGGTAAACGCAGCCCTGCCCTTAAATAAAATGACCTATTCAAATAGGGGATGTCATTGGAAATTTGAAAAAGTATGGTCCCCCTGGACATTGACCTGAACTCCCACTGGTGGAGGGTTATGGCCTGGTGTCGGAGGTACTCTATTTTATGATACCACTATTTCCCCTTGGTGATGCAAGTACATGCAATGTTTATTTAACTTGTGAAAAATTATTTGTCTGCAGAATTCTAACATAATTATTGTCGGCTCTCTATACTGTGGTGTTGTTGTATCATTTCTGTTCCACCTGCTAATTCCTGCTAATTATGCCAATCTGTCTCTTTATATATGCTGTGAACGGTAATTTTCTCAAAGCACTTCTGTTAAACAAAAAAAAATTAAAAAATAGACTGCAGATAGAGGTTTATGCAAATCCCTGGCTTGGGAAGCAGAGTGATATCAGAAAAAAGTCACAAAAGCTGTTTTTTTTTTTTTTACCTTTTGATCTGATCTGTTTTTTCCCCAAATATGATTGAAGTGTATTTTTATAGGGAGGGTTAGTGCGAGGAAGACATTAAAGGAGCTGTAAACAATCATGGTTTTTCACCTTAATGCATTCTTTGCATTAAGGTGAAAAACCTCCTGCGCTGCAGCAGCCACCCCAGAGCCCCTCTTTTTCTTAGCTGAGCCCAATCACTCCAGCTGCTGTCTCGGGTCCTCATTGGATAGATTGATAGCAGAAGGAGCCATTGGCTCCCGCTGCTGTCAATCAAATCCAGTGACAAGTGGGTGGGGACGGGTCCTGCCATCTGTGTCAATGGATGCAGCAGCAGGACTTGGGAGTGTGCCCACACAAGTGCCCCCATGGAAAGCGGCTCTTTGTGGATCACTCGAGGAGGAGCCTGGAGCGCTGCCTGCAGACCCCAGAAAAGGAGGATCGGAGACCGCTCAGTGCAAAACTCTTGCATGTAGCAGGTAAGTATAACATGTTTGTAAAGGTTTGTTATGTTTTAAAAAAAAAAAAATCACTTTAATGTAGAACATTGCAATCTGTGCTGAAAGGCACCAGTTCTCTGGCTCAGAAATATATATCCTCAAATTTCACTTACTGTAGCCAAATTAGGTAAAATATGACTTCTAATCTGTTAGCGTGCTTGGTATTTTGCACAGAAATTAAGTAACACACTTTCATTAAAAAAAAGCTTATAGCATTAATGTCTTCCTTAACCACTACAATACAGGGCACTTTCACCCCCTTCCTTCCCAGCCCAATTTTCAGCTTTCAGCGCTCTCGCTCTTTCAGTGACAATTGCGCGGTCATGCTACACTGTACCCAAATGAAATTGTTATCATTTTTTTCGCACAAATAGAGCTTTATTTTGGTGTTATTTATTCACGACTCCAGTTTTTTTTTTTGCGATATAAGCGCAAAAATAGCGGAAATTTGGAAAAAAAAACTATATTTTCTTTTTTCTATTTGAAAAGAAATCCAATAAAATCAAATTTTGTCATAAATTTAAGCCAAAATGTATTCTGCTACATGTTTTTGGTAAAAAAAATTCCGTTAAGTGTATAATAATTGGTTTGTGTGATCACGGACATATGTACGCAAATGATCATGTACATATGTGTGCAGGTGATCACGTACATATGTGTGCAGATAATCATTGGGACATGTGATTTTAGTGGGACATATGTGGGGGACATGTTTTTATTATTAGGGACATGTGTTTTTATTATTTGGGGACATGTATGTTTTGGGGACATGTGTGTTTTGGGGACATATGTGGGGACTGTGTTTGTACTGTGTGGTGTGTTGTGTGTGTACACTACACTGATGATCAGTGAGTAAAAAGCTGTAAAAAGCAGCCCATACTCACTGATCATCAGCCGGCTGCAGCGATCTGCTCTCTTCTCCTCAGCGGTGACTTCCGTGTGAGGAGAGGAGAGCCGATTGCCTAGCAACCGGCTGTTTGTTTACATCACATGACGGCCGTGATTGGACACGGCCGTCATGTGATCAGGAGGGCCAATCACAGAGCCCTCCTGCCGATCTGAGATGTGCCGTGTCCGGGTGACACGAGCACATCGGGATCGCGCCGCTGCGCGGGCGCGCGCCCGCGCGATCCCGCTGCTCCTGAATGACGTTCCCAAACGTCCTATCAGGAGCAGGCGGCTCCCACCCGGCCGTATATACGCATTGGCCGGGTGGGAAGTGGTTAAAGAATTGCAATTCTGGCTCCTAGGGTTGCAGCAGCCTTATGCCCTAATATTACAGCTTGCTTTGAGGCCACTCTGAAAAGCAAAACTTATTCCAGGTTTGCACACTGAACCCACCAGCAGGTTTCCTGCTGGAAAATAATTGTGTTGAGAGATGGGAGGAAGCTTGATAGTGAGTCTAAAGGTTGAATTTTTTTTTTACAAAATAACAAACATGTCATACTTACCTGCTCTGTGTAATTGTTTTTCACAGAGCTGCCCCAATCCTCTTCTTCTTGGGTGCCATGCTGGCGGTTCTGGCTCCTCCCCCTGCCAAGTGCCTGCATAACAAGCCTTTTGCTATGGGGGTACTCAAGCAGGCTCATTCCTGAGCCACGATCCTGTGAATGGACATTGTGGGCCCCGCTCTCTCCTCGTTGGCTTACTGGCTATGATTGGCAGGAGCCAATGGCTCCCACTGGTGTGTGAGCCAATGAGGAGAGAGAAACCCGGCGAGCTGCTGCTCTCATGCACATTATCCTATCTATGATGGAGCTCAGGCAAGTATAAGGGGGACAGGGGGGGGGGGAGCTGCCCCCAGAATGTTTTTAAGGTGAAAAAAAACCTTCTGCCTTTAGAACCACCACTTTAAATGGGTACTGGGCAGCTACAGCTTCTCTTCTAGCTTTGTATAGGCATAGACGAGATAGACATTTTTTTGCCCCTATGAAAAGCCATAGTAAGGCCTAATATTTGAAGACACAGTTCACTTTTTAGGCACCAGTTCAAAAAAAGGATATAGATCTGAAAAGACTGCAGAGAAGGGCAGGTTGAATGATGAGGAATAACAGGGCAAACCCCACCCATTGATACTTGACCTTTACTTTGCTTCCCCACCCAACCACCCTTAGTAAACACCCAATACTCCCAGGTATACCTTCTCACTTTCCTCTCTGGTTGCAGTACTCAGACCCGACATGACATGGAGCATACACAGGCTCTGACATGGAGCATACACAAGTTTTAGACCCCCCCCCCCCATAGATGGGTGGGGGTTGTTCTTTGAAGAGAACCTGTTGCTTTGTTCATTCCTTTTAATCTAGAAGTGGTCGGGGTACTGCCTGGCACCATCTAGTATGGAAAGATGTAAAGGTCTTCCTGTTCTTTTATCACCATGAATAAAAGTTGCCATCGCAGATTTTGCCAGCAGCAATGCTAGAAGGGAAAAAAATGTGTGATCAACCATTTAGATTTAGCAGTGTTGGCTGCTTAAAGAGGTCAAAGTGACAGCAAGTTGTTGAGAAATGCTCATCGAGAATGTCTACCATAAACTTTGAAACCTTGTATGTTTTGTAACATTGCCACATGTTAGGCTTCAATCATTGACACAAAAGTACATTGTAATATTGATAAACGCATTGCTGATGATGCGATGGAATGTTGTCTTTTGATGTACTTTGGCTCATAGAATCCAGGTTATTCTCCTTATCTAACATAAAAATGTGTAGAACTTTGTGCGTCGTATAATCACATAAAATACTATATAGCAAATGTAATGAAATAAAATGCCATAAACCAGGAATAGCTGCTTATCTGAATACAAGATGAAATAAAAATATGAACAAAATTGTCTTGTGCTACACCTTTAGGAATTATTATAGTGCCATCCAAACTAGCACATCAGTAACGCTCATTCCAAACATCAACAATCTGTATAGTTTTCACATGTGTGAAAAAATGTATGCATACGAACAGTCCAATTTCAATAAACATCCAGGAAAAAGTCACTCCAAACGTGTGCCGCCTTGTGTTTTCCACCACCAAAGTCCCTATCCACTCCTTACTAGAATATAAGGAACTCTAAATCTCGAGGCCATTAGCGAATACAGGAGAACCACAGCATCTGCTGAAAAACCGATGTCTCTAATCCTGCATCCAGCTTGACCATAGGTGTGTGTATTAAAGGTCATGGGAGAGGAGGCAGAATGTACCAAATAGCATAATATAGTGTTTAAAACCACACATTTATTAAAGTAAAAAAGAGGTACACGCAAGCTTAAAACGGGACCATTGCAAAAAATGTGTTCCAATGAGTCCAGGAGATGTGATCAGGTCAGCAGCTAGTCACCATCTAATGCTAATAAATCTGTATGTCTATAGTATAGTATATGTTCTCTACAACAGCTTTCAGTATATAGTTACCATTTCTGATAGGCTGTGGACAACTTATGTGGCATTTTGCTGCCATCTACTGGCTATTCCTTGACTTGTGAAAAACGTTTTCATTTTATTAGGTGATAACTTTGGGCATTCAACAAACTTTCTAGAAATAAAAAATTTTACTTTTTTTTTCACTCATGCTTTTTTTTCTGCTTTTCCAGAAACCAGCACAGAAACCAACACCCAATGGGGTTATGAAACATCCATACCTAAGGTATACATTTTCTTCCCTTGCTTTGAAGAGTGATATAGAAGCTGTTATAGCTGACCACACTATCCGAAAGTGCCAATACATTAAATTAAAGGGTAACTCCACTTTCATGGGGGGGGGGGGATGGCAAGTGAAAAAATATAGCATATATAATTGCGACAAGTCATATTGTAATGAAATGTTATTAAAAATTACCTATCCTTTTCAATCTGCAGCTCTGCAATTTTCTCTAAAATGCAATATGGCTACCTGGAGGTGTTCTGTTCACAGAATGTGTACAGAACACCTCTCAGAAACATAATTTCCTGCCTGTGTGATTGGCTCACTGCTATTCCCAGATTTTGAGCATCCCCTGAAACAAAAATTAAATTTTTGGTTAGGAAACCGATAGGAAATCCCTGCAGGTGCAGCACTTGATTGATAATTCTAAAACCACTCCCATTAGATTCACTTTCCCACATGGACACAGACAAACACAAAGGGATTTCTTCAGAATAACAAAAGATAGGAATTAGCAACAACGTTTCTTAAACCCTATACATGCATCACTCAGAGGAGAGTGTTTTTTTTTTGTTGTTTTTTTTAAAGTGGGGTTACTCTTTAGGTAAATCTGACTTCCCACTGACCTAGCTTGTTGCAGAATTGTTTATAGTCAGTGACTCGGTTATTAGAAAAAAGAGGTAGAGTGCCAAAAACTAATTTGATGGAGTGTTAGGTATTGATAGAGCCACTGTAGGAAGTGCCAACATGTTTTAGGGATCAGACACCCTTTCAACTGGAGTATAGTCAAACACAAAGTGTAATAAAATCCACCAAGAAAAGTATCTGTACCAGCAAATGATAGATAACGCCTAAAAAATTGTAAATATTCATCCAAAGCAGCAACTAATATTGTACTAGGAATACTTGTATAGATTTGTCACCATATTATAAAATCACAATTATTTTGGTAGGTCCAAAATTAATAAAAGGTAAATGTAATAATGAGAGAGAAGGCTTGGCCTGTTTGGAAAAGGCCAGGGATCATCCTCTAAGTTTGAGTGTGTCTATGTACAATATGATGTATCAAGTAATTTTGTGCAGTGCTAAAAAAATATATATATATTTCATATAAGTGTCCTTAAACACTTGACCTCCGGAAGATTTCCTCCTTCCTGACCAGGCAATACGGCACTGCAGTATTTTAACTTAAAATTGTGCTGTCGTGGGACACTGTACCCAAATAAAATGTGCCCTTTTTCCCCATAAATAGCTTTCTTTTGATGGTATTTGATCACCTCCGGGGGTTTTTATTTTATGCACTATAAACAAAAAAAATATTTTTTGTTTCAATTTTTTTATTTTATATATACAAAAAGCCTTACATATAAAAACATTCAGAAACAAATATACTATTTTGAAAAAAAAAAATCATTTTGCTTTCTGCTATAAAACATATCCCATAAAAAAAAATCTAATTTTCTTTCTCCGTTTAGGCCAATATGTATCCTGCTATATCTTTTTGGTAGAAAAAATCCTAATAAGTGTATATTGATTTTGCGCAAAAATCATAGCGTCTACAAACTAAGGGAAATTTTTATTTAATTTTTTGCGATATTGCATCGGGCAATCAGGGTTAACTGTGTGTCTCAGGATCAAAGGGTTAACTGTGTGCCAGTGTTTTTCTAAACACTGGAAAGTGCTTTTACTAGGGGAAGACATGGATCCCTAGTCCCTGCTTAGCAGAGACACATGATTCTTACCTTCCCTCCTGTCAGAATGGCAATCTGCCTTGTTTACATAGGCATATTGTCATTCTGTCTTTGTGGCTATTGAACGGAGGGTGCCAGCGAACATAGAGTCTGCAGTACCCACTGATTGGCCCCCAATGTGTGTAATCACAGCTGGAGTGAGCCGCGTCCAATACCCGGAGGTGCAGGATCCTGTATGTATGTAGGTGTATGTATATATTTATTATCAATCAACTATGTTTGCTCTTTTTAAATCATAATGGCAGCAGAAACTACCCAAATGACCCTGATCAAAAGTTTACATACCCTTGTGCTTTTGGCCTGATAACATGCACACAAGTTGACACACAGGGGTTTGAATGGCTATTAAAGTTAACCATCCTCACCTGTGATCTGTTTGCTTATAATTAGTGTGTGTGTTTTAAATGGTCAATTAGTTTCTGGACTCTTCACAGACCCTTGCACCTTTCATCCAGTGCTGCACTGATGTTTCTGGATTCTGAGTCATGGGGAAAGCAAAAGAATTGTCAAAGGATGTTTGAAAAGGTCGTTGAACTGTATAAAACAGGAAAGGGATATAAAAAGATATCCAAGGAATTGGGAATGCCAATTAGCGGTGTTCAAACTCTAATCAAGAAGTGGAAAATGAGGGGTTCTATTGAAATCAAACCACGGTCAGGTAGACCAACTAAAATTTCAGCCACAACTGCCAGGAAAATTGTTTGGGATGCAAAGAAAAACCCACAAATAACTTCAGGTGAAATACAGGACTCTTTGAAAACGTGGTGTGGCTGTTTCAAGATGCACAATAAGGAGGCACTTGAAGAAAGATGGGCTGCATGGTCGAGTCGTCAGAAGAAATCCATTATTACGCAATTGCCACAAAGTATCCCGCTTACAATACGCCAAACATACCAGAGACAAGCCTCAAACCTTCTGACTTTTTGGCCACAACCATAAACTCTACACGGAGGTGGATCGATGATGTTTTGGGTATGTGTTCAAAGGCACGGGAAGTTTGGTAAAAATTGATGCAAGATAAATGCAGTATGTTATCAAAAAATACTGGAGGAACATTTGCATTCATCAGCCAGGAAGCTGCACATGGGACGTACTTGGACATTTCAACATGACAATGATCCAAAACACAAGGCCAAGTCAACCTGTCATTGGCTACAGCAGAATAAAGTGAAGGTTCTGGAGTGGCCATCTCAGTCTCCTGACGTCAATATCATTGAACCACTCTGAGGAGATCTCAAACATACAGTTCATGCAAGACAGCCCAAATATTTACAGGAACTGCAGCCTTTTTGCCAAGAGGAATGGTCAGCTTTACCATCTGAGAAGATAGAGCCTCATCTACAAATACCACAAAAGACTTCAAGCAGCCATTAATGTTAAAGGGGGCAATACACGGTATTAATGACTGGGGTGTGTAAACTTTTGATAAGGGTCATTTTGGTAGTTTCTTTTGTGATTATGATTTAAAAGGTGTAAACACAGTTGATTGATAAGAAGTAGCTTCAGCCAAACGCTAACCATGAGTGAAAGAAAAGTTTGTTATTCATATTCTCAGAAAAATGGCCAAGAAATCATAAATTCTGCCAGGGTATGTAAACTTAGGAGCACAACTGTATACATGTGTGTGTATTTTATATATATATATATATATTTGTGTGTGTAATATATATATTATGTGTGTGTGATCATGCACACAGCGTCCGTCCTATAGCAGTGAAATTGCTATAGGGCGGTCGGCAACTGTTTAAGCAATACACATGAGCCCACCTTCTATCTTTTAAGATCCTCCATGTTACAAATAAAGTGAAAATAAAGTTAATTTACCATCAAAGATTTGTGCACTTTTATACAAAATCTCCTGTTTGTGACAAGGTGAACACCTCCTCCAACACCACTGACACACTGCTGCTTGCAATACATTGAGGTTGATTTACTAAAACTGGAGAGTGCAAAATCTGCTGTAGCTGTGCATTATAGCCAATGAGCTTCTAACTTTGGCTTGTTCAATTAGGCTTTGACAAAACCTGCAAGTTCATTGGTTTCTCTGCAGAGCTGCACCACAGTTTGCACTCCAGTTTCAGTAAATCAACCCCTACATATGGCAAGCAGCAGTTCTCTCATCTGGCATTTTTGTTTACTTGTCCCGATCCCCAGGGAAGCAGCTATATTCTTTTTTATCTATGTGATATGCCGGCTAACATTTTATTTTTATTTTTATGTGAGTATGTGAATTTATCTTATGAAAAAAGTGTTACAGGGAGAGCACTAGATGTGGCTTTATCATTTTGAGGGGCATTTAAATTTGAAATGGAGTGGAAAAATATGGGAAAGGTGTTAAAGCAACATTCTTGTTACCATTGGGGGTGGAAGTGTAAAGCGATTGCTGGTTTATTTTTTGGTGTATAATTTGGATTTACGTTGGAGGAGGTGTTCAGCTTCTCAGAAACAGAATTTGTATAAAAGTGCACAAGTCTTTTAAGATAAACAATTTTGTCACTTTTTTATTATTTTGTCACTTTTCACTTTATTTTTAACATGGAAGATTCTAGAAGATAGAAGGTCGACTTTATTATGTGTATGGTTTAAGGACCATGGTATAATTACATTTTTAGCACTGTACAAAAATTTGATACGTCCTATTGTTCATCTGTGGTTGATACACAGAAGTGTGCTAGCTTGCTATTCATATAGGTTCTCCTGGGTCAGTTTGATACAATGGAAATCATACTTTTTTTTTATTTTTTATTTTGCTTTATTTTACGGAGTAGTCGAGGTGAGTTCTGTCCAGGGAATTATCCCAGTCTTTTCCGGTGGTAGAGGATCCTTGGTCCTGGCTGCAAACGGGTAATTACTTGGAGGCTGGGACGTTCACATCTGGACTTCCCCATTTCTGACATAGGAGATTGAAGATGTCAGGATGAAGGACCCATTCCCCTTGATTCAAGGGGTGATGGCAATTGTCCACACCTGTAATGGAGATTGAAGATGTCAGGATGAAGGACCCATTCCCCTTGATTCAAGGGGTGATGGCAATTGTCCACACCTGTAATGTAGACAGCAGAGAGGACTGGACAGTGTTTCTTTGCCCGTGAGATGATCTGCCTTACTTCCAGCTGCCTGACTTCTGATATCCCCTTGGTGGTTGATGTAAGCCGCAGCCATGGCATTGTCTGATTGGATGACCCCGAAAAATGGGGGTTCAGCGGTTCATAGCTAGTTCTTATTCTGACCTCCAGAATGCTTTCTTGGGTGACCATGTGCACTTAACTGTGAGATCTTGGAACACTGCTTCCCAGGGGAGTTCCTTCCTTGGCTGAAAAAAGTGCATAGGGAGGATGAGAAGGAATGTGTTTGATCCAGCTCAAGATATTGGGGAGATTAAAACCAGTCCACTTGCATTTTTTATTTTTCAAAGCCTAATTGAACAAGCTAAAGTTATAACCTCACTTGGACCTGGCTACAGGGGCGGACTGACAACTCATGGGGCCCCAGGCAATAGGAGATCATGGGGCCCCCCCTGTGTCCCAGCCACACTGCCCACATTACATACATTGGTCTCTACCCCCTTTAGCTGCAGAGGCAGCAGCTGAGGATGTACACATGCTGCGGCAGGAATTATACCCCCTATTGCTTTTGGTGGATGATCATGACCCAATCAAGTGAATAGGGCCACTCTGCAAACGCCCTGCAACAATGTGTAATGCACGCAGTAGCATCATGCTAGTGTGGGATCCAAGGGGATAAAGCAAGTTATGTGATGAGGCAATACAACGCCTCCTTATAGCCTGCTTTAGCCACTTAGTCGCTGTACTGGATAAGGTTGCACAACCTTTGCAGAGCAAGCCCCATGAGAAGCGTGACAGGGTGTATAATTTCTGCTGAGGCTGCAACATGTGTACACTCCTGGACCCCTAGGATGGAAGCAGAGAGGGATTCCTGGGATGGGTCCAGAAAGGGGCCCCTGGGATGGGGGCAGAGGGGAATCCCTGGGATGGGGGCAGAGGGGAATCCCTGGGATGGGGGCAAAGAGCTGCAGACGTGATAAGACAGATGGTCAGATGCTGCGGACATGATACAGGAGGTGGACAGAGGCTTCGTACATGATACAGGAGGTGGACAGAGGCTGCGGACATGATACAGGAGGTGGACAGAGGCTGCGAACATGATACAGGAGGTGGACAGAGGCTGCGGACATGATACAGGAGGTGGACAGAGGCTGCGGACATGATACAGGAGGTGGACAGAGGCTGCGGACATGATACAGGAGGTGGACAGAGGCTGCGGACATGATACAGGAGGTGGACAGAGGCTGCGGACATGATACAGGAGGTGGACAGAGGCTGCGGACATGATACAGGAGGTGGACAGAGGCTGCGGACATGATACAGGAGGTGGACAGAGGCTGCGGACATGATACAGGAGGTGGACAGAGGCTGCGGACATGATACAGGAGGTGGACAGAGGCTGCGGACATGATACAGGAGGTGGACAGAGGCTGCGGACATGATACAGGAGGTGGACAGAGGCTGCGGACATGATACAGGAGGTGGACAGAGGCTGCGGACATACCACAGGAGGGGGACAGAGGTTGTGCACATGAGTGTCCTCCTCACCTTAGCCTCCTCCTCTGTCCACCATCATATTACTTCTCCACATTATCAGTGTGCTGTGTCGTCCTCCTGTACCTCTTTCTCCTCTCCACAGGTCAGGGCAGCACAGTGCTCTCATTTCTGACCATATATGCAGAAACAACTGGGCAACAGAAGCCGCTTGCAAACATCGCCTTACGCGTATGTCTTTTAAAAGGAGGATGCCTATTTGGTGAGGCACTTGACAAATTCACCAAGATGTCACTTCTACCTACTCAAAAAGGAGGGTGTCCTATTGCTATCTTCAAGCTTCAACTTTAAGCCCCTGTTCACAGCCTATTGCCGGCAACAGCACAGTCCGAATCAGGGCGGCGCAGCACCGATTCCTAAATGTAGTTCCTGCACTACTTTTGGCAACTCCGGGGGCAATTTCAATAGACATCTGTGCATGAACCCACACAGAGGTCTTTGAAATTGCCCCCCGAACGCGCAATGAAATACAGGTTTGAAATCCGACCTCAATGCGAACGAGGTCTAAAGCCAAAACTCAGTCCTTCCATTTGGCACAAGACTTGGAATACAAAGTCGTAATGAAGGAAACCCTCGTTTCTAACAGTGGGGGGGGGGGGGTGGAGACCGTATCGGAGACCCTATAAAAGCCAATTCTGGTTTAATTTGAGTCTTCAGCCAGACAGATGTGTCGGCTGGTCACTCGGGCCTCCCGGTGGGACTCAAGAGCCGCGGAAGGGAGGACGTCCCCTTCCGCTCGTTAGGATAACAGCCGAGGTGGCTTTTAGCCGCATCGGTTGTGATCAATAAAAAATATATATACGTGTGTGTGTGTATGTATATATATATATATGTGTGTGTGTGTGTGTGTGTGTGTGTGTATGTGTATATATATATATATATATATATATATATATATATATATATATATATATATATATAAATATCTCCCGGGGTGATGCCTGTAGCCGGGAATGCATATTTGCTACAGTCCACGTGAATGGGTTAAATCTTTTTTCAGAAAACAAAATTCGCTTAGACCAAATTATTACAGTTACTTATATAGTGCTGCCTATTTAAGCAGTGCTTTACATATATAGGGTACATTCACATCAGTTAAATGTTCAGATCTTAAGATCAAAGAGTGACATCTCTTGGTGAGATTCTATATGGGAGTTTTGGTAGCCTCATTCAAAGCGTTACTCTTCTCTAAATATTCTATTTAAGGTCTTCCTAACGCACTGGGGTTTACTATAAGTAGTGCACACAGAATCTGGTGCAGTTCTGCATGGTAGCCAGGCAGGGGCGGACTGACCATTAGGGCAGTCGGGCGCCGACCGAGGGCCCGGTGTCCAGCAGGGGGCCCCACGGTGTTTGCAACCGTAGAATTAACCCCTTTGGAGATGGTGTCATGACTTGTTCTAGGAAATGAGCATAAAGAGGAAGGCAGAGACCATTGTTTGTAAGTGCTCTGCCAAGTTTCAATTCTGGAAGATCCTGTTAGTTTATTGCCCTAGTCCAATTAGCTGTGGTCTGGCAAACAAATTACAACAATAGCCAGTTGCAGAGCTGGGCTTGCAAGATTAAAGTAAGCTTTTTAATGTGTCAACTTTTCTGTCTGTGGAATCTTTAGACAAAAGAACATCTGTAGGGACAGTAAGATGTAAAACTAAGATGGCAGGGGCTTTTTGGGGGGGAGATGCATATGAATTTTATTGCACACAAATGCAATATAATACCAAATTGTTTGTAAATGGATGCCTAACGTGTCACGTTTACACCCGTGGGACAGTGCCAAACTATGATACCTAAAAAATCTGCATAAAAGCCTTCAAAGGTTACCAGTTTAGAGTTGCATAGGAGGTCTTGAGCTAAAATGATTGCTCTCGCTCTGATGTTCACGGCGATACCTCACACGTGGTGAGTTCATTGTTTACATATGCTTGTGAGACTTGCGTATGCGTTTGCATTAGGGGTGCAACGGATCGTCACCAATCCGTGATCTGAACGGGTCACCCTGTTCGGATCAGCACATGCTCCTCGGCCTTAGGAAAGGCCGCGGCTTCGCCCTAGCTCCGGAGCGGCGGCCATCTTGGTGCACTCGTCGGCCGTTTACATTGTGATCACTCCGTCAAATGATGGAGCGATCACTTGTAAACAAACCGGCGTCATGATGCCGGTTCATCTCTCCCCTCTGTGTACAGATCTGTACAGTGGAGGGGAGAGATCGGATGGCAGCAGCGCTGTGGGGCTGGATCTGTAGTGCCCACAGCGCTGCTCTGTGACAATTGCAGTCATAGCCATCCCTCCATACCCTGCCAATACCCTGCCAATACCTTGCCATACCCTGCCAATACTCTGCCATACCCTGCCAATACTCTGCCATACCCTGCCAATACGGTGCCATACCCTGCCAATACGGTGCCATACCCTGCCAATACGGTGCCATACCCTGCCAATACGGTGCCATACCCTGCCAATACGGTGCCATACCCTGCCAATACGCTGCCATACCCTGCCAATACGCTGCCATACCCTGCCAATACGCTGCCATACCCTGCCAGTACGCTGCCATACGCTGCCATACCCTGCCAGTACGCTGCCATACCCTGCCAGTACGCTGCCATACCCTGCCAGTACGCTGCCATACCCTGCCAGTACGCTGCCATACCCTGCCAATACGCTGCCATACCCTGCCAATACGCTGCCATACCCTGCCAATACCCTGCCAATACTCTGCCAATACCCTGCCAATACCCTGCCAATACTCTGCCATACCCTGCCAATACTCTGCCATACCCTGCCAATACCCTGCCAATACCCTGCCAATACTCTGCCAATACCCTGCCAATACTCTGCCATACCCTGCCAATACTCTGCCAATACTCTGCCATACCCTGCCAATACTCTGCCATACCCTGCCAATACTCTGCCATACCCTGCCAATACTCTGCCATACCCTGCCAATACCCTGCCAATACCCTGCCATACCCTGCCAATACCCTGCCATACCCTGCCAATACTCTGCCATACCCTGCCAATACTCTGCCATACCCTGCCAATACTCTGCCATACCCTGCCAATACTCTGCCATACCCTGCCAATACTCTGCCATACCCTGCCAATACTCTGCCATACCCTGCCAATACTCTGCCATACCCTGCCAATACTCTGCCATACCCTGCCAATACTCTGCCATACCCTGCCAATACTCTGCCATACCCTGCCAATACTCTGCCATACCCTGCCAATACTCTGCCATACCCTGCCAATACTCTGCCATACCCTGCCAATACCCTGCCAATACTCTGCCATACCCTGCCAATACTCTGCCATACCCTGCCAATACTCTGCCATACCCTGCCAATACTCTGCCATACCCTGCCAATACTCTGCCATACCCTGCCAATACTCTGCCATACCCAGCCATACTCAGCCAATATTACAGTGGGGGAGATGACGTGGATATTACAGTGGGGGAGATTGTGGATATTACAGTGGGGACTATATGGTGGTGGAATTTTCACATGTTTTTGCAAATTCAATTATTTGCTGAGCTGAAAAATGATCCGATCCGTGACTCTGATGCGAGGAACGATCCGATCCGTGAGTTTTTTGATCCGTTGCACCCTTAAAGCAATTACCTCAGGGATATGAGAGGCTGCGGGTAATAAATCTTAGTTGTCCAAGAAAGTCTGATATGATTTAAAAAACAAAAAGGGCTGCATGTCATGTTACTGAGAGCTAGAATCGGATGTGGAGACCAGTGTAAAAATGGGGTCCTGCTCCGAAGTAAGGGAAGTGTCCTCTAAGCAATTAGTGTGTTTGCATGCCTTCAGGCTGAGTGAATGTTCACTTGAATTAGTGCTTCGGTTCTTTTGCGCCTAGTTTCTGCCATTGCTATCCATGATGTAGGGTGCAGAAATGGGGTAAACATGCCCGAAAAGGGTTGAGTATACAGCAACCTGGGTGTAGACGGTCTTGTAGCAAATTCCTCATCGGATGGATGTGCCTGAGTACCCTATAAAGTGCTTTAGATAAAAGTGATGGTATAGTGTGACCTGTGGTGGTATGTAACCAATTAGTCGTCCACCTGTGACTACACTCTGATGGAATTTTACCCCCAAGCTTGAGAAGCTTAACACTACGCAAGTGCATATATTTCAAGCACAATTCCCAGTTTGTTTATTGTTTTAACGTTTAACAAATACTATTTTGGAAATGTTTAAACAGTGAGGCTACAGTACCAGTGAAGTACAGGGTAAACCTCTCTTACCTATCCATGTAGCTGGACCCAAATTAGGGTCCAGACTTCACCTGTCACAGTGAGCACACACCCAAAGGGGTCTTCAGAGTCTGGGTTACATAGGGACGGACCACAGCCCTGGACCTGTATGGCACCTTGCGGCTAACTACACACATTGCACTAAGTGCTGAGGTGAGCACACCCAGCAGATCCAGTAGCCGACGCAACATTACAGGCCCCTCCTGTGGCATTATAGGATTGCACCCAGAGTTTGGGTCCAGCAGAGAGATTTGTCTTTGTCCAGTCACCTGAAGATACCAGCTTATACCTCGGGGTCTATGAAAATCCAACCTGTGTCCCATACTGTACAATTAGGATATATATTTAAACAATATATGGTAGCTTTCCCTAAGTGAGTAATAGACACATGGTTGCCCTTTACTTAAAATCGTTGTGTTAAAGAAGACCTTTTTATTTATTTTGAATAATGCTAAAATATGATAAACTGTATAATAATTGAAGTTATAATATTAAGGATTGTTTCAGCCACATTCACCAAAGAATATTTTATTGTAACAGGTTTTAAAGGATAAGTTAACCTTTGGGAACATGTTACACGTTCTACCCGTTTTTGGGATGGAACATGTTTTTACTCCTGCCACCTCTCCCCGATCTGCAAACAGATGTGCATTTATTTATGTGTTTTCAAAGGTTAACTTATCCTTTAAGCCAAAGGGTATGTACAGAGTTCTGCTTTGAGTTATGGTATACAGAACACAATGAATGCTTTTTTTTTTTGCACAGTTGACTTTTTCTTAAGACAAATAATTTGATTTCTCCTTTTTACAGTGGAGAAAATCCATTTTCTACCGTCAAGCTCCGACCAACCGTCACAAACGACCGATCAGCACCAATCATTCGATAAGCAGGGCCTATTAATTTAATTATTTTTAATTCTTTTATGTTTCTTCAGTTATGTAAAGTACGGTAATTGTTTCTGTTTCTTTGTTTTTGTGTTGATTGTGCAATGATTTCAGCTTAAAAAAAAAAAAGACTAAAAGAAAAACAAAACTTGGAAGAGACTTTCTGGAATATTGTATCAATTTATAATATATAAAACTCAAGCTGTAATTAATAGCGGATACTTCCTGTAATATAAATTCTGACTTGAAGCATGTGTCCTATTACGGTCCGTTATAAAATATATGAATTGATTAAGGTGGTGATTAGCACTTTTTTTTTTTTTTTTTTTTTTTTATAAAACCTATGAATATTCTGAACTCCACAAAAAAATTATAGAAATGATTATTTCTTTAAAGGCCAATGTTGGATATCTAAAACAAATGCACTGTTGGTTCGTTAAATGTAAAGGGAAGTTGTCAGCAAAATTTTAAATAAAAAGGGTAAATACATTAAATTATTTACAGCAGTGCTAATATCCAACCAACAAGGTACTGCTAATGGCATCATTACCTTTTTAAAAGCATTTTTGAAATGTCCTTACTATCCTAGTAATGGAATTATTTCATTGTTTGCTGTGTTTTTTTTTTTTTTATAGTACATTTTTAATCAAATGTATTATTTTTATGTGTACACAAGTTTGCATTTATGCTTATTGGACTTTTAGGAAACTTGCATTACAGTTTAGCAGTTTAACTGGAAGTATCACACACATTAAAGCTAAGGTCTCACTAAAACACTAAAAACACATACCAAATTCACATGGTGCAGTTTTAGGCCCATTTCACACAGGCGATTCAATCAGGTTCCTCAGTCAGTTTTTCGGACAACCCGATCAAATGGTCCTTTTCCCTATGGATCGGTGGGAGTAAACGGATTTGTGTATGTCTACACCCACCTACCTCCAATCCGATATGGTCTGCTGAAAAAAACATAAGGGGATATTCCCCTCTGTCTAGGCGGATTGGATCGTACAGTCAGGTGTAAACAGACAGCCTGTAAGTTTACACCCAACCACCCATAAAACACAGTGGGCTTGGTCTGCGTCCGCTTTGAGTGGACACAGACCTGTCGTCCACCACCTCTGCTCTGCTCAGCAGAGGATCAGTGGACAGATCTCCTGTTGAGCAAAGTGGATTCCACCTTGTGTGAAAGGGGTCTAAACTGTAGACGTAGTTTATAATTCTGTCTGCCAGGTTTTGAGATTTACATACCTGTAGCAATAACGTAACACGTATAGGTCATGTCCCTCTCCTAACCTGTGAAAGGAGAAGCAGCAGACCAATGAGCTCATCTGTCACTCTGCTCTCTCCTCTTATGTTCTTTGTCAACATGTTTGCATGCCGCATACCCAATTGGTTCCCAGTCCTGTCCATCCCTCTCCAAGTTTGTGTGCTGCTGTATAGGGCATTACAAGATGCCAATATCAAATACTCAGTGAACAATCTTGGCTATTTACACTGTTCGCACCTATAAAAGGCACAAATGAATTCAGCACTGTATTTATGGATACATCACGAAATGTATTTTTATCTGTCTGGAGTTCAGCTTTAGGCTTGCAATGTAGCAGTGTATAACTGTTTGTTTTTTGTTGTTCATCATAATAGACTAAAGCCTCATTCATACACATGGTGGGAATATTGGACAAATGATCAACCGTTTTTTGGTTTGTTTTCATGCTAGTCTCAGATCGAAAAGCAAGAGGTTACAAAAATTCTCATACGACAGAATACATTTTTGGAGGAATTGTAATGTATTATTTTGTTTACGAACATGCGTGGTCTTGGTCTTCTGATTTTTTTGTTTTTTTTTTCAATACTGCACTGATTACACAAAAATCGCACCTTCTGGTATCATACAAGAAAAAAAATTAGTGTTCGTCCCTTCGGATAGTTTCGATTTATATTGTCCTGATCGGCTCTCGAAAGCGGTGTACTAACGATCAGATTATTGTGCGATCGCTTTGAATGCGGAACTTTTTGTCAAATTTTTTTGATTGTGTGTACTAGACATAAGCAAAGATCCAATCCATGAGATTGTTGGACATAAGGAAAGTATATGAGGAAAAGAAACTGATATCTTTGTTTATATTATAAGAGCTATGTTCATTGTCCCTTTATTGCTTCATTATGTAAGCCAACTTCTATATTTCTGGTACTTGTTACACTCAGCTGTTAATCATATCTTGAGATGCCAGTTAGAGATCATCAGTTTAAATTCAGAGGAGCCATTAAATACTTTAATGTTTATAATAAGATCAACAATATTGCACAGTAACTAATATCAACCAGTCAGCAAAGATCTTTATTCTGATGGGTTGCAGCTTTTTTTTTCTTCAGTTTTGCATTGCATTAAAAACCAGCTTGTTTGCCTTTCTGATGTTCACATTCGTTATCCATTTTATAGAACTTAAGGCACTATACATATTGCTCAGTCCTCTGAGCCAATCAGGATGATCTTTCCTCATATCACAAATAAGAGCAAATATTTACCAATACATATATTTTGATACACATGTATTCCTATCCGCTAAATACAATTTCACGTATGAATGAAATGATTGTTTTCTTTTAATGTTATTATTTTAAACCTTTTCTTTCCGTTGTACCATACTCACTCAGTGTTTAATGCTTCCAAGTGTCACAGAATGACAGCCATTCAGTTAAGTTATTTTGATTGTTATTACGTTAAAAGTGAATTGCCTTTATGTATAATATAAATATGTATATGCACACAGCCATGGCTTCATTAAAAGTATATATGTTTCTTTGAATGAAATCGGATTATGCCGGGTTGTAAGATCTTTAGAAATAATAAATATTCTCATACAAAAGCAGGCTGCGTCTGTGCTTTTATTATTATAGGGAGCATTGACTGTAGTCTCCTCTGACAGTGATATAACATTGTTAATGATTTAACAGCCCTTATGCCAGCCTCAGAAGGCTGAGATATTGTTGTACATTGGTCTGGTGTTCTGGGTCTGATAAATCTGTGTAACATTTTAACCTCCGACAACCAAATCCGTCGGATTTTGTCCGAAACTGTTGCATACACACGGTCGGACAAAGTTGACGGAAAATCCGACGTGATTACGTTATTTCGTTACGACGGGACTACGTTCACGCTAGTAGCCAATAGCTTTGGTTTAGGAATTTGATCTGAGCATGCGTGGCACTTTATATGATCGGAGTATGTCCGATCGGAGCATTTTGTCGGAAAATTTTACCAACAAGTTGGAAAACTTGGTCTGTCGGATACTCTGATGGAAACAGTCCGATGTAGACCACACACAGTCGGAATATCCGACAAAACAGTCCGATCGGACACATTCCGTCGGAATCTCCGACCGTGTGTACAAGAGCTTAGGCTACACAGCCTCATGCACAACAAACTGCAATGCACTATGTGTTCTGACACCTTTCAATTGGAATCTTCATTAACTTTTTATTAGCAATTTAACCACTCCCCCCAACGTCATATGACGTCGCAGATTTTTAGTGGGGATATCTGAATGGTGTCTGCAGTTATAAGTATCATTCAGACATCATCTTTTAAAGCCGGCGTTTCCCTTCAACGTAAGAACAAATCATGGCAGTTGTTCAGTCGCTTGATCGTTCTTACAGGCGGCGGGAGGGGAAGACCCGCCACCCTCCGCTGCTTCTACCGACTCACCCGTGTGATCGGTGAGCTGGAGAAGGAACGAACCAGTGCCAGATGTTGACAATAGAGATTTCCGGCGAGCCAGATGGTCCCAGAGTTCTCTGATTGTTCCAAGGCCAGGTGTTATGTTATGACGTCACGCCCAGACTCTGCATTTGAAAAAATGCCGCTGCCTCAGCTGGAAAGCAGGAATCTCATTATTTTTTATTTTATTTTTTATTTCCGGCTTCCCAGCCTAGAGGTGAGATCTAGGGACTTATAGACCCCAGATCTCACTGTAAAGAGCTATCATGCCATATTAATAGTACAAAGGATGTTTACATTCCAAACATTACAACTCAAAGGAGGCTACCGTTAGGCGCAGAACTCTCATGCAAAAACTGAGGGATGCATTTTGGAACTGAAGGTTCGCACGTGGGACCTTAAATTGGTATTAAACCCCAAAACAAAAGTGTATTATATTTACCAATTCTTAGATGTGGTAGCTGCATTGGTTTACTTTGCTCTCCCCCTTTATTTTTCATCTTCATTTAACCACTTTGGCCATTTTGCTGGCCAAAGACCAGAGCACGTTTTGCGATTTTGGCACTGCGTTGCTTAAACTGACAATTGCGCAGTCATGCAATGTGGCTCCCAAACAAAATGTACGTCCTTTTTTTCCCCACAAATAGAGATTTCTTTTGGTGGTATTTGATCACCCCTGCAGTGGTTATTTTTTGCGCTATAAACAAAAAAAAAAGCGTCAATTTTGAAAAAAAAAGCATTATTTTTTACATTTTGCTATAATATCCCCCAAAAATGTATAAAAAATGTTTTTTCCTCAAATTAGGCCAATACGCATTCTTCTACATATTTTTGGTAAAAAAAATCGCAATAAGTGTTTATTGGTTTGCGCAAAAGTTAAAGCATATACAAAATAGAGGATAGTTTTATGGCATTTTTATTATTATTATTTTTTACTAGTAATGGCGGCGATCAGCGATTTTTATCATGACTGCGACATTATGGCGGACACATCGGACATTTTTGACACATTTTTGGAACCATTGTCATTTATACAGCAATCAGTGCTATACAAATGCACTGATTCCTGTGTAAATGACACTGGCAGTGAAGGGGTTAACCACTAGGGGGCAGTGTAAGGGTTAAGGGTGCCCTGGGGAGTGTTTCTAACGTGGGCAGGCATGGCTGTGTGTGACGCATCACTGATCTCTGCTCCCGATCATAGGGAGCAGAGATCAGTGACAGTCACTAGGCAGAACAGGGAGATGCTTGTTTACATTAGCATCTCCCCGTTCTTCCTCTCCGTGAGGTGATCGCGGGTGTACCCGCAGCGATAGAGTCCGCACGACCCGACTCACGGAGCTCCCGGCTAGCGCGCACGCAAATTTAAAGGGCTGTACAGGTACGCCCATTCGCCTGTCTGTGCCATTGTGCCGATGTCGATCGGCATGAGCCAGTCGGGAAGTGGTTAAAGCGGGGTTCCACCCTAAAGTGGAACTT
Organism: Lithobates pipiens; assembly: GCF_037356315.1. NCBI lineage: Eukaryota > Metazoa > Chordata > Amphibia > Anura > Ranidae > Lithobates > Lithobates pipiens. The sequence goes on along the minus strand of NW_027507784.1, from coordinate 264,702,761 downwards.
CCGCTGATTGGAACCCTCCCCCCCTCCGGTGTCGCAATTGGCACCTTTCAGGGGGGAGGGGGGTGGAGATACCTGTCAAAGACAGGTATTTACACCCACTTCCGGGCATAGACTCCCGTGGGAGTCTATGCCTCTTCCTGTCTTGCCGCGCTGTCTGCTGGGACACACACGGGTCCCAGAGACAGTGCGGACAATTCCTATTGCGCTCGCGCATGCGCAGTAGGGAACCGGGAAGTGAAGCCGATTCGCTTCACTTCCTGATTCCCTCACCTAGAATGGTGGCGGCAGCAGCCGAGTGCCGAGCGATCAATCAGCCTCGGCTGCCGGCATCGCTGGACCCTGGGACAGGTGAGTGTCCATTTATTAAAAGTCAGCAGCTGTAGTATTTATAGCTGCTGGCTTTTAATATTTTTTTCCCCAGTACAGTCCCGCTTTAACAGACCACTGTCAAAAAAAATACCAGTTAGAAACAAACCATTTAACACTGACAGGGGGGCTTACGATGGTCAGCTTTTATTCATTGATGTAAAACCTTTATCGCAAAGAAGAAGAAAAAAATTCTTAAAAAGCATTAGGCAAGACCATACACAGTTTGAATCTCGGCAGGTTCCTTTTTTTTTTTTGGACAAAGGAAAATTCTGTCTTCGGCTGTGTGCAAAATTAGACCCATGTACTCCAAATGGTGTGAGGGCTGGAGGGCAGACTTTAAAAAGTTGATGAACTAGGTGTACGTTTGAAGTAGCTGAATTGTACCTTGGATATTGGCAGACAAGGTTGTGGCCGGGGAGACCTTCAGCAGAATTTGAGCCAGATGCCCTGCAACATGGATGTCCTGGGTCAGCAGAGGAGCAAGAAGTGGGGCAAGTGCTTTTGTGGAAACTCCGAGTACAGGGGAGAGCCTGAATAGTAGTGCAACAAATTGGAAATATTCACACAGAAAAGGGTAACACTGCTCAAGGTTGTGTGCACACTGACAGCGGGAATAAAATTGTGCGAGTTCAGCTGAACTCACATGCTTTCATTCCCGCATGTCAGTCCTGACCTTCGGGGGCGAATTCAGAGACAGCTGTGCAGGTTGCTGCACCGATGTCTATATAAATCGCACCCTAAAGTCACCAAAAGTAGTACAGAAACTACTTTTGGGAATCTGCGCAGTGCCACTTCCAGCAATAGCTGCCGATTTGGCATGCGATTTGACATGGCAATGTGAACCTAGGCTTAAGAGAGCTTCCTCATTAGGGAACTGTAAGGTGTTTGAGTGAATAATTATTTACTAACAGAATAGCCCATTTTTATAAAAATTCCTATAGGATACATTTCAGCAAAGAGCTTAAGAGGAGGAATATCCTTTCAAAATGAGGCCAGTCCTTATGTAGTACACTTTCAAACTGCGTGGATTGAAAAAGTGTTCTTTGATTCTGGCAGCCTCTTGGTGCCCATTGGGGCTTGTTTTGGCTTTAAAGATTTTGGTGGTCCTAGGCAAAGACTAGTTCACACAGCGTCAGTGGAGAGCATTTTTTTTCAAGAAGCCAAAATTTGTGGCTCAGAAATGTAGGGGGTTACAAAATCCTCTGCAGCCCGTGCTACAGTATTTGCATCCATCACTCTCCTTTATTTCATCCTCAAAGTATAGAGGTTCCAACTCAGATGCATGAACAGAATCAGAGGGGTGAAAGGAATTGTAGCATTTCTGGCTAAAGTTTGGCAAGTTTTCAGAATTCAGACATGGTGGCAGAGAAATCTGCTTTTGTTAGGCTGAATTATGTGCACCTGAGAGAGGGTTAGAATCAGAGGAGGGGAGCGGTGTGATAAGACATTGCTCTGGGACAACCGAATATCTATCACTCTGAGCTGTGTTCTTGGTTTCCTGTAGGCCAGTGATGGTGAACCTTGGCATCCCAGATGTTTTGGAAGTACATTTCCCATGATGCTCATACACTCTGCAGTGTAGTTGAACACCATCAGAAATGTAGTAAGATTTGTCATCACTGCTGTAGGACGTCAGCAAAATGCATGCTATTCATCCTTTTATGTCCCAGTTCCTTTGCACTGGTGATCCACCAGTGGCTCCTGTCTAAATTTGTATGCATGTGAGGTAGGCACCGATGTGAATTTACAATATACCTGTTTCCCCGAAAACATGACCTAGCGTGATTGTCGGTGATGAGCGCAATATAAGCCCTACCCCCCAAATAAGCCCTAGGTAAAGGTCTTGTAGGTCTTTTTTTCAGGGAAACAGGGTAGGGCTTATTTGGGGGTAGGGCTTATATTGCAGCCATCACCGACAATCACGCCAGGTCTTATTTTTGGGGGAAACAGGGTAGTGTATGTATAGCACTGCATAAATTAACAGCACTATTATAAATATATAATAAAAAGTGCAGCGTTGAAAATTGTCAAATACATGCAAACTAAAAATAAAGTGCACATCTCAACCTTAACCACTTCAGCCCAAGATGATTTGGCTGAATGACGGGGTATTTTTTGAGATTCAACATTGGGTCAATTTAACTGACAATTGCGTGGTCGTGCGACGCTGCACTCAAACAAAATTTACGTTTTTTTTCCCACAAATAGTTTTATTTGGGTGTTATTTGATCGCCTCTAGGGTTTTTATTTTTTGCACTATAAACAAAAAAGTGACAATTTTGTAAAAAAAAAAAACTCAATATTTTTTACATTTTGCTATAATATCCCACAAAAATATATATGAAAACTATTTTATTTCCTCAGTTTAAAAAAAATAGTGTAATCCCTTGCGCCACTAAGTGAACAAATAAAATTAAATATAAATGGACTATACGTGAAAATTGCTGCTAGACCTTTAGTGTACACAGTGCACAGAAAAATGGGTATAAATATAATAGTGAGCAGCGCAAATTCCTATAATTGGATAACATACACTAAAATGATTACTGTGTCAAAATGCATTAAAAAAATGCACAAAAATTATAACAATCACTCAATTGCTGTTAAAGAAGCAGCGACAATTTCGAAAAAAACATTTTTTTTTATAACTTTCTGTTATAATAAATATCCCCAAAAATATATTTAAACATTTTTTTTTTTGTTTTCTTCAGTTTAGGCCGATATGTATTCTACATATTTTTTGTAAAAAAAAAAAAAAATCCCAATATATTGATTGGTTTGTGCAAAAGTTATAGCATCTACAAAATAGGGGATAGTTTTATCGTATTTTATTTATTAGTAATAGCAGCGATCTGCGATTTTTATTGGGACTGCCACATTATGGTGGACACATCGGACAATTTTGACACATTTTTGGGGACCATTGCCATTTATACAGCGATCAGTGATATAAAAATGCACTGATTACTGTAAAAATGTCATTGGCAGGGAAGGGGTCAACACTAGGGGGCGATCAAGGGGTTAACTGTGTTCCCTGCAATGTGTTTCTAACTGAAGGGGCAGGGGACTGACTAGAGGAAGTGACGGATCGTGGTTTCTAGCTATTAGGAACATGCAATCTGTCACTCCTCAGAGCAGAACAGGGATTTGTGTGTTTACATACACACATCTGTGTTCTGCCTCTCGTGGCCGGCAGCCACCCCGACAGTCGGACACGAGCATCGGCACGACTGCTATCTCTATCCTTCGAGCCGACGTATAGCTACGACACCTCATAGTATCATGCCGACCTGCCGCAGTAAAATGACAACGGCTGCTCGGCAAGCAGTTAATGTACAATATTCAAGTGAATGCAATACAGTGAAAGAAACAAAAATGGCTGAGTTACAAACAAATATTAAATGAAGTGCACATTAGACACATGCAAAAGTTCATTGGTGATAGGCGTTCATAAGGAGAAATCCTCACAAAGCATGGATCCAATAGGTGAAGTCATGTGAAGTATGAAATATAAATCAGTATTTTAGTCGACTAAAATGGTAAAAAAAACTAAAACAATTGAGATGACTAAAATATGACTAAAACTAAAAGCCATTTTAGTCAAGACTATGGCTACAGTAAAAGTGCAATTATTGAAATGTACTGGAGATTTTAGTCGACTAAAATGTAATAGAGATTTAGTCGACTAAATACGACTAACACTAAAACAATTGCAGAAGACTAAAACTAAAATGCCATTTTAGTCCTAAGACTCAAATTAACACTGATATAAACTTGACCACGTGAAACCCATCACCACAGAGACACAAGAGGCTGACCAGAGAGCCAGCGACCACCCTTATTCAGTGGGGTCATAAGGCGCTTGTTGGATCTAAGATCCTGTAGAAAGATAACCTGATGTCCTGGTCCATCCCTTTCCGGAAATCCTCGCAGGTACCAAGCCGCTGTCCTGGTCTCCAGGTCTCATCTGGTCACTTCCGAGCTGGGACTTCAGGGCGGTGACAATACAATCAGCCTGACAACAGCTGCATGGAGTGCCGGCAATGTTTCCAACTGTCAGCAAGAATCTACTGGTTGCTGGTCACTGCTATTCGGCCGTGAGTTTCTTGCACTACTCAGCCATTTTTGTTTCTTGCACTGTATTGTGTTCACTTGAATATCGTACATTAATTGTGGTTTTCATGTGCACATCTGCACTTTAATTTTAGTTTGCATATATTTGTATTTGATCATTTTCAGTGCTGCACTTTTTATTATATATTTATTCTTGTGCCTAATATCTGGGTTATAGTGCTTAGCTGCTTGTTTTGCTGTTCTTAACAAGTGTGGATATTACTCTTGTCTTGCACTATATAAATACCTGTAATAAATTAATGAATTAATTCTGGCACGAAGGTGCGCAAAATCCGTGTACATTCTAAAGAAAATTGCAAAACAGGCAGGTGCATTTGTTGTACTGCAGAAGAGACAAAGCTATGGATTGCTGGAGAACTCTGCTATCAGAGGGGGGGCAATAAAGTGCTTACAATAGCCTCTGCATAGGTACTGTTGGAAAGGGTGGCATAGCAAGCTTAGTTTAAAGCAGCACTAAAGTATTTTTTTTTTTTATCATGCAAACACTCAGAAATTGTGCATGCATGAATTCTTACAAACCTGTATTAACTTTTGCATTAGCTATACTTCATATTTTGCCACATGCCATCTTGCCTAGTTTGTTCATCACCATTGGTGGAAGGTGATGAGTGTGCTGCCACCTGAACAGGAAATAAGTAAACATTCCCTCACAAGACATTCTCTGTTGCATCCTTTTCAATGTTTTGCCAGGAACTAAGGTGTAAGGCTTGGTTCACGTATATGCGAATTGGATGCTTTTTTAACTGCATTCAATTCACATAACATGCAAATCGGACCGGCTTTCAATGGAGTCGGTTCCCACATGTGCGGGATGGGTGCGGTGCAGTTTTAAAAAGTGCGTTTTTAGGTCTGGTTCAGGTAAAGATTTGTACCTGAACCAGTGAACAGAAAGGCATCTGTGGCTGCATATGTGTGAACCCAGCCTATCTCTCCAGGTTACCTACTCTATTGTTAGTTGTTTTAAAAGCGAAATTATCCCTTGGAATGCCTGTATTTTGGGTGGAATATGTTCCAGCTCATGTCCTGCTCACCTCTCTTACCACTTTCCATCTGGCTATGGGCAGGGGATCCTCTCTACTGCAGGAGCTGTCACATTATTAAATTGGCACAGCTGTGTGGGGCACAATGAAGTCATTCATTCACAACAATCTGTGAATGAAGAAACTACAAGTGCTGTCTTCCACCATGGCAGACAGCTCTGTAGTTCTCAGTGCACTATGAGGGAATGAGAAGGGAGAACACAGGCGAGGACCAGGAAACATCACACTCTTCTGTGCGGTGATGGTTCCCTCATATGCAAATATAGGAGCATGACCAGGTGGAAGGAGTAAAAAAGCCTATGACCTCTGAGACATGACGCTTGCAGAACAGAAACCAAGAAGGAAGAGAATCACAGGACCTGCGCAGCAGCTGGGGGGGGGGGGGGGCCTTTTGAAAAAGTCACACTGTTCATTTGGGGCAATCTCCCCAATCCCACTAAGTTGAGTTGCCTGTATAATGCATAGCACATACAATACGTGCAGAGGCAAAAAAAAAAAAAAATGGGTTAAGCATATGAATTGCTAAGTGCCAATCATAGTTGTCAGATGGTCAACAGTCCTTACCATACCAATCCCCAGGCGTACAGACCCTATTAAAAGGATGGTAGAGCTGGTTGGGAAGGGGTTTTTTTATTATTCAGGATTTATATAGCACCAACACAGCATTTAACATAACGTCACTTTTGTTTAAAAAAAATTCTATACAATTGCTACTTAAACCACAAAAGGAATGAGCGTCCTCCAATGAACTAATGTTCCCTGAAGATAGCATTCACTTTACTTTTGCAACCATGGCAGAGCTCTGTGAGTGGACCTTATAAGAAATTGAATATCCAGGAAATCAATAGACTTGTAGATTTGGCATCTCCCTTTTCCCAGATGTTTGTACTGTGGTGTATTTCAGCAGGTCTTTCATCCGTGCCATCCCTTGAATAAGGTTACTAATATGATACTAGGGATGTGGTTTTTATTTGAGGAGTACACTGGGACTGATCAGTTGATCGCAACACTCATATAGACATAGTAGACACTTTGAAGAGATCACTGGAGAGGTATTCCTATCCACAGGAGGTAGGAATCTACAAATCTATATATAAATATATACGTGCATCTCATAAAATTAGAATATCATCAAAAAGTTAATTTATTTAAGTAATTCAATTCAAAAAGTGAAACTCATATTTTATATAGATGTATTACGCATCAATGAAGCGTGGCATGAAGGCGATCAGTCTGTGGCACTGCTGAGGTGTTATAGAAGCCCAGGTTTCTTTGATAGTGGCTTTGAGCTCAACTGCATTGTTGGATCTGGCGCCTTTCATCCTCTTGACAATACCCCACAGATACTCTATGGGGTTTAGGTCAGGTGAGTTTGCTGGCCAATCAAGCACAGTAATACCATGATCATTAAACCGGGTATTAGTACTTTTGACAGTGTGGGCAGGTGCCAATTCCTGCTGGAAAAACTGAGTTAGACTTAACGGAGACGGTATTTCTAAGAGCCTTTCAGGACAACCCCGGAGAGAGTGTAGCTCCACCTTCTTCTCAGGAAACACATGCCCACTTTAAAAACACCTCCTCTTCCCCCATGGCTTCAGTTCTTGTGGCCTTCCGACACTGGAAAACAAAGCACAGAAACCAAACCACCATGGTAGAACTTAACACACTTACTAAGAATAACCTAGGGAGGGAAGTAACGGTTGTCCTGAAAAGCTCTTAGAAATACTGTCACCGGTAAGTCCAACTCAGTTTTTCTCAAATCGCCTTTCAGGACAACCCCAGAGAGGATAACCAAGAAACTTACCCTAGGGTGGGACTACTGCCTGCAGTACCTTCCTGCCGCAGGCCTGATCTGCCGCAGACAGTAGATCCAACCGATAGTGCCGAAGAAACGTTGAATAACTGGACCAAATGGCAGCCTTGCAAATCTGTTCAGGCGTCGCACCAGCCCTTTCAGCCCATGAAACTGCCGTGGATCTAGTAGAATGAGCGGCAATACCTGAGGGAGGTATTTCTCCTTTCGCTTTATAAGCTTCTGCTATAGCCAGCTTAAGCCACCTACCCAGCGTACTCTTTGAAGCTTTCTCCCCCTTTCGTGATCCCGAGAATACCACAAAAAAGGCGTTTGATCTTCTAAAATCTTTAATTATTTTTAGAAATTGCAGTAAGCATCTTTTCACATCCAACGTGTGGAAAACTTCCTCTCCTGCATTAGCTGGGGTTGAAGAGAAGGTAGGTAAAACTCCTGAGTCCGATGAAAGGCTGAGGATACTTTAGGTAGGAATGCTGGATTCCGTCCTAAGAACTACTCTGGAAAGACTCTAAGGAAGGGTTCCGCAATTGCTAAAGCTTGCAGCTCGCTGATCCTCCTAGCCGAGGTGATGGCCACTAAAAAGATAGTTTTAAGAACCACCTTTTCTAATGAAGCTTCTTGTAATGGTTCAAATGGTGCTCCCGAGAGACCCTGCAAAACTGTCGACAAATCCCAACTTGGAAAGTCTTTAAGGGCTACCGGTCTACTTCAAGCGAGAGCCCTAAAAAAAAAAATCTAGAAATTAAAGTATCTTTTGGTAAAGTCTTTTCGAAGAAAACTGATAAGGCCGCCACCTGAGTCTTCAGGGTGCTGGCTGCTAGCCCCTTCTCCATTCCGTCATGGAGAAACTCCAGAATGGACACCGTGCTCTTGACTTTGAGCTCTCTGGATCTACACCAGGAGTTGAACTTCTTCCAGACCTTCATGTAAATTGCCTGTGTGACTGCTTTCCTGCTGGACAGCAGGGTCTTTACCGCCTTATCTGAGAGCCCTTTTGCTTTTAAGAGGTCCTCCTCAGAAACCAGGCGGTTAACTGTAGAAGTTCCACCTCTGGATGATTTACTGTCCCCTGGGATAACAGATCTTTCCTGAGAGGTAACCTACATGGAGGCTTCGAGGCTAGATTTCGAAGCCCGTTCTTTTTGGCCAAAAAGGAGTGACTAGTATTAAGTCCATCCTTTCCTCTCTGAATTTCCTCAGAACTAGTGGAATTAGGGAAAAGCGTAGCACAGCTGGTAGTGCCAAGGGTGGGCGAATGCATCTAGCCCTACTGCTGCGTCCCCTCGGTGAAGAGAAAATAATCTGTCCACCTTTGAGTTTTGCTGGCTGGCAAAAAGGTCTATCTGGGGAACCCCCCAAGCCTCGGAAATCATCAGGAACGCCCCCTGATTCAGGCTCCACTCTGCCTCTATCAATTTCCGTCTGCTTAGGAGATCCGCAAACAAGTTCCGAGAAACCCTTCAGATGGACTGTCGATAGTGAGGCCGTATTCTGCTCTGCCCAGACTAACAAAAGATTGGCTAACTCCATCAAGCCCCTGCTCCTGGCCCCCCCCTGCTTCATTATGTAGATTAACGCAGTTGTGTTGTCTGATAACACCTGGACATGGTGACCTCTCAAAATCTGCTGAAAGGCCAACAAGCCCAGAAAGATTGCCTTCAGCTCCCTCCAGTTGGACGATCTTTGGGCTTCCCACTTGGACTAGACCCCCTGAGACGTTTGACCGTCCAGGTGGGCCCCCCAACCCCAGGCACTTGCGTCTGTTGTCAGTCGCTTGTCCATGGGAAAGGTCCACGCCAGACCCCTTGAAAGATTTGATTGGTCTCTCCACCACCAGAGAGCCCTTTTCATCCTTGTAGAGATACTTAACTGCTTCTCCAGAGGATCCTGATGGGACCAGTTTGACAGAATCTCCCTCTGAAGGAGTCTGGAATGGAATCTGGCCCACTGAATAGCCGGGATTGCTGCCGTAAGCAGACCCAGAACTGCCATAGCCACTCTGACCGAAACTGCCTGGTTGCCCTGTATCCGCTTTACAGCTAGCTGCATCTTTTCCTGCTTCTCTAGCGGCAGGAACACTTTCTGGAGAACCGAGTCTATCATATAGCCCAAAAACTTCATCTCCTGTGAGGGGACCAGATTTGACTTCTCCAGATTCAGAAGCCACCCCAGATCTTCGAGGTAAGACTGGGACATCTGGAGATTGACTAGGACCTGCTCCCTGGAGTCTGCAAAAAATAAAACAGCCGTCCAGATAAGGGACGACTGAAATTCCCTTTAGTTTCAGGGGATTCAGAGCCTCTGCCTTAATTTTTGTAAAGACTCTGGGAGAGGACGAGAGTCCGAATGGCAGAGCCCTGAATTGGAGGTGCCACACCAAACTCCCCAAATTCAATGCCAGGCACAGGAACTGTTGTGACGCCTGATGAATGGGTATATGAAGATAGGCATCCCTTAGATCCAGGGATGCCATGAAACAATTTGGGGTCAACAATTTTGTGATGGAAAAAATTGTATCCATCCTGAAATGTTTGTACCGTATAGACCCGTTCAGAACTTTTAAGTTCAGGATCAGACAGTACTTTCCTGAGGGTTTCCTCACCAAAAAAATATGGGAGTAAAAACCCTTGCGCTGCTGATTTACTGGGACTTGGATCAAGACCTCTTGCTGTATCAGCTCCTGTAATAAGAGCTTCATTGCAGAGGCCTTCTCCTGATCCCTCTGCAAAGCCGTAACATAGAACTTGCTCGGGGGTAGTTCTGAAAACTCTAGCTTGTACCCCTGAGCGATTACACTTCACAAACAAATTTGGGGACAACCTGTCCCACTCTTCGTGAAAAGCTGACAGTCTACCCCCTACTGGGGAGAGATTTTCACTTACTCTTAGAGGTCTGCTCTGGGCGGAGATCTAAAGAGAACTCCACCCCTGCCTCTACCTCTCTGTGAACCCCACCGGCTCTTACGGTCCTGGTCTTTTTTATGGGACTGTTGAAGAGCACGAAAATTCCTCTTGGTAACCCGCTTCTTCTTTGCTGGAAAGGCCTTCTTTTTATCAGCTGTCCTATCCAGCACTGACTCTAGATCGGGACCGAAGAGCAAGTCACCTGAAAAGGGCAGACTAAACAATTTGACCTTAGAGGCTGTGTCCCCAGTCCATGTTTTCAGTTAAATTGCCCTCCTGGCTGAAGTCACAAGAGCCAAAGACCTGGCAGCTAGCTTGACCGACTCTGCTGATGCATCTGCCATATATTTGACTGCATTTCAAATTAGTGAGAAAGACTTTAAGAGATCTTTGCGGGGCGTCCCAGCTTCCAAATGGCTCTTCAGTTTCTCTACCCAGCATTCCAGGTTCCTAGCCACCAACGTAGCAGCCATGGCTGGCTTCAGACTGACTGACGATGCATCCCAGGCTTTCTTGAGGATGGAGTCAGCTTTTTTGTCCATTGGATCTTTTAGGATCCCCATATCCTCAAAAGCTAGATCCATTCGCCTAGATACTTGCGAGAAGGCTGCATCGACTCTGGGTTTTTTGTTCCATACCTCAGAATCCTTATCCTCAAAAGGAAACCTTCTCTTGAGGGCCTTGGAGGAAAAAAAAAAAGGGGGGCTTTTTCTGGATCTTTCCATTTTTTTTTCACTGTATCCGAGAGGACCCTGTGGACTGGAAAAACTCTGTTTTGTTTCGTCCAACCCCTGGTACATTTTGTCGTGAATCGACAGCTGTACTTTTTCCTCCTGAATTTCTAGAGTTGTGTAGATTGCCCTTAGGATATCATCTACCTCCTCTAGCGATGGCATATACCGAGAGCCCCTGCTATCTTCTTCCTCCTCTTCAGAGTCCCTGATGGAGACAAGAGTACTACCCCCTTCGTCGCCTGAGTCCTCGGTCACAACCGATCTGAATGACGATGCCCTGGGATTAGGTGGCAAGTTCTGAGGCTTGGTCTGCCCGAATGGGTTTTGTATCAAGATGGACCTGACCGAACTCAATGAGTTTGTCAGTTCCTTAACGGAGGAAAATAACTCCTTATACTGCTGGGATGTTTCCTCTTCCACCAATTCCTTGATACAAACTCTGCACATTGCCTTCTGCCACGAGTCTCTAAGGGTTTTTGCAAGGACATTTACTCTGGCTTGATTTAGACTTTCCCAGTGACCTTTCCTAAATGACATACAGTTTAAACTCACTAGGTGTTCAACTAACAGCCCCCTAATACCAAGCCAATGCAAAGACCACCCGCCACCAAACAGACCATAGTGAGACCCCTGAACTATGCTGCAGGATCCAAGAGAAGTCACCTCTGATCCTACAACGACAGGCCCCCGAGAGGGGAGAAACAAACAAGAAACACCACAAGGATAGCCCAATAGCATGGCAGAGGGTGCCGCTGCACCTTACCTACCAGGGCTGGACCGGTGCTAAAGGCGCCTGCCTCCGCCATTGCTGTCTTGCACCCTTCCATACTGTCGAGTGAGACAGCTTCTTCCATTCAGTTCCGCTATACATTTAAATTTTCCCAGGCGCCGCGTCATCAGGGCTGGCCGGAAGCAGAAGCATACGGTCACCTGACCCATCTCTGCGTTCCAGGCGCCACCGGAAACGGCGCTGTCGCCGCCCAGCACCTGACGCCGAGAACGGAACCATGCCACTGACCTGCAGCGACCTCCGCCAGCAGCAGAGCCCTCCCTGCGCTGTCCAGGGGACACCAGGCACACGACGCCGGCACTCTGAGGGTCCTCGCTCCCGTGAGATGATGGGACCAGGAGCTCCAGGAGACTTCTCCCGCTGGAGACCACAACACACCAACCGCCGCAAAGGTAAGCCTTTACTCCCCCGGAGAGAGTGTAGCTTCCCCCGGGTTCCAAGCACATGCTTCCCCCATGGAGGAAACGCAATAACTGAAGCTATAGGGGAAGCTGGGTTTTTTTTTTTTTTTTTTTTAAGTGGGCATGTGTTTCCTGAGAAGGTGGAGCTAAACTCTCTCTGGGGTTGTCCTGAAAGGCGATTTGAGAAAACAATATCAGTATCTCCATAAAGCTGGTCAGCAGCAGGAAGTGCTTCTAGAATTTCCTGGTAGAGGGCTGCACTGACTTTGGACTTGACCAACACCAGCAGGAGACATTGCTCCCCAAATTACTGTGGAGAATTTTGCATATCAAGGTCCCAAAGTCTTGATGAGTAGAGAGGCACAAAATCCAATTTGCATGAAGTCCAGTGTGTGAAGGTTCCAGTCAGTGCTCATTTGGGGAGCCGTGTAATTTGCAAGTGAAAGCTGTGCAGTTTTCATGAATATATGGTGTGAACGAGCCATTAATGTAATTGCTCCTGCACCAAAGGTCCTCTACATCAATGGTTCTCAGTCCTTAAGTACCCCCAATAAGCCATGTTTTCCTTTATCTGGCACAGGTGCTTTAAATCAGAGTCAATAGCTTGGTATTTTAGCTAAGAGAAATTCCAAAAACATGGCCTGTGGGGGATACTTGAGGTTGAGAATGAATGAGACTGAGCAGAGCTCACTTACTCTAAGGTTGTTTTATACAAATCAAACTTTAAAGTGTCTGTTTATACCCATATATCTCCATAGACCCAGTGAAGCAAACAGCCTCAGGGATGAAACAAATCTCCATATATAAAAGTTTTGCATGTATATCTGCTGTCTTCACCTTGATTATAATGTTTAGAAAGTGCAGTCTGTTAGAATTTTCAATTTCTGATTCCCCTGTAGGAGAGCATTGTTCAACACTGTGAGAAAGTTGCAATAATAGCTGTTAGCATACATGAGAATACAGCAGAAAATCTCTGCCTCTTGTCAGCTGAGGTTTAGAAACAGAAGTGTACAGAGAAGTAGACAAACATGTGAGTCTTATGTCATATAGACCACAAATAGATCTTCTGTAAGGATGTTGTATAACCCTGTCTGGTGATGCAGCAGAACCAGTTCATACACAACTCACAGAAACTGTGTGTGCCTTCATGACATTGCAGTGTTAAAAAAAAAAAGTAATAATGTATTGACATTTACTGCCACATGCAGATTGAATACATTTTTACCTCCATCTGTTTTGGTCCATGAATTCCTAGCATAATAGACAGCTATACAATACAACAAGGGGTCGATTTACTAAAACTGTAGAGTGCAAAATCTGGTGCAGCTTCCAGTTTCAGTCAAAGTTTAACCACTTGCCAACCGTTGCACGTTGATATATGCCAGCACAATGGCAGCAGTGGGCAAAAAGGCATACCTATACATCCCCTTTAATTGGTGGGGATAGCAGGCATGCACCACGTACAGCGTGACTGTGCCTGCGGGACTCAGTCACGCTTTGTTTATAGCACAAAAAATAAAAAGCTGCAGAGGTGATCAAATCCTACCAAAAGAAAGCTCTATTTGGTGGGGGGGTCATCAATTTTGTTTGGGTACAACATCGCACAATTGTCAATTAAAGCGACGCAGAGCCAAAATTGCAAAAAGTGCTCTGGTCAGGAAGGGGGCAAAATCTTCCAGGGCTGAAGTGGTTACATTGAACAAATTGACGTTACCACAGCTTCACCAGATTTTACACTCTCCAGTTTTATTAAATCAACCCCTATATGTCTAGGAGCAGTGAGTAAAGTAGATCAGACTACACAACTACTTAGTGGCTCCTGATCAAGAGGTTAGGGCAAAATAACCTTGCTGCCACATATGTACCACCCAGAAGGCACAGCTGTTCCTGCACTAGGGAAACCCCTATCAGATGACAGAATTTTTTTAAAAAATCTAATACATCATGGAAAAACCTACCTACTGGCACTTCCTCATTGGAAATAGGAGTACAAATCCTATGTATGCTCCAGGTTGGAGTTTACAAAGGATCGGTGATTCTTTCCTCCCTCACATGAGATTTCAGGTCTAATGATTGGCTGCTGAGCCTCGAGCACTGCCTCCTGGGAGGCAAAGTTGGCATTGAAATGTTCCTCCCCAAATCCAAAAGCAATAGATTATTTTAAGCATTCTGACTAGGGATGGCCGAACGGTTCGCCCGGTGGTCGTTTTGCTGCGAATTTCGGCTGTTCGCGGTCCGCCCAATTGGAGGACTATTGCCACCATTCGCCCGGCGGACTTCCGTGTTTACTGTGTAAAAGAACTTTGACCTATGATGACACATCCATCATGGGGTACAGGACAGCCAATTGAGACATTACAGCACATGGACACTTGGACATTCCCCCTAACTTATAAATAGACCCGATCCGGCGGCCATTTTACATTCTTTCGTATGTCACTATAGGGAGAGGTTGCAGTGACCCAAATCGCTAGCTATTAGGTCCACAAAAGATCTTTTCAGGACTGGTATGGTATAGGTGTTAGGTGTAGTTCAGGATATAGGTTTGAGGCACTGCTGTACTAGTGATTGTTGCAGCAGCCCGTCTTTTGTCAGTGTAGAGAGAGGGACAGGACGCTGTGTGCAGCAGGGACAGTCAGTTTAATCATTAGCTGTTACTATTGGGTCCACAAAAGTCCTTTTCAGGACTGGTATGGTAAAGTAGTACAGGATATAGTTTTGAGTGCTATTCAAGTTATTGTTCCAGAAGCCTGTGTTTTGTCAGTTTAAATAGGGACAGGCAGGAAGCTGTGTGTGGCAGTGAGGGACAGTCAGTTTAATCAGTAGCTGTTACTATTAGGTCCACAAAGGTTCTTTTCAGGACTGGTATGGTACTAGGCTTGTACACGTATAATATTCTTTCTTCCAAATATAGAAAGAATATTATACTTGACTGCTGCAGTAGTCCTTTATCAGTATAGGGACTGAGGTACAATCTGCTAATCATTCACAACCTACTAGTTCCACAAAGGTCCTTATAAGGACTGGTAAGGTATAGGGTACTACAGTACATAGGGTTGAGTGAGGTACAGTCTGCTATTCTTAAGGACTGGTATAGGTCCACAATATATAGGGTTGAGGTGCACTACTGCCCTATACTGCAGCAGTCCTTTATCAGTATAGGGACTAAGAGTTTTGTCACAGGGTCATTTAAAAAATGACAGGCAGAGGAAGAGGCAGGCCCTTCCACAGGGGTGGTAGGGGTAGGGCAGGAGCAACAGGCTTGAGCCAAAGTGGGAAGTTGCAGAAGGTGCGTTCAATTACTTTAAAGTACACACGAGACTTGGTTGAGTGGCTCACTCAGCCTTACTCTTCTGCACCCTCCTCATCCTCTCGATCTGCACCCTCTTCTTCATTCTCTGCTATGTGCACCCCCAAAGACACTACCACCAACAACACCACCACCACCACATACCTTCCGCTTGAGTCACAGGAATTATTTTCCGATCCATATCAAGACATTTCTGATGCGCAGCCACTCTTGGCATTGGATCAGGAAGAGGAGGTAGCAACAACCGCCACTCAGCAGTCTGACGACAGTACCTAGATCAGCCCAAGGAGGAGGTTGGTCCCCGGTGTTGCTACCTACTCCGAGATCTCTACTTATAGCAGTGGGGAAGGTGACGTTGATGATGACGACGTGTCTAGTGATGTCACGTGGGTGCCCACAAGAGAGGAAGAGGAGGGGAGCTCAGAGGGAGATATGGACCAGCAGATAGGGAGGAGAAGCAGGAATAACTTACATTGCACAGGAGGGACAAAGCAGACTGCTAATGTATCAGGAGCGAGTCATCGACCACGTACGGTCACATCTGGCACTCCCAGGACGCCGTCACATGGCTCCACAGTGTGGGCTTTTTTTAACATGTCCGCTGCTGACAGTGTTGCCATCTGCAATCTTTGCAGTCAACGCATTAGTCGCGGTAAGCCCAACACTCACCTAGGGACGACCGCCTTAAGAAGGCACATGAACAGCCATCACCGAGCCCAGTGGGAGCAACGGAACACACAAAGCCACACTCCAGGCTCTCACCGTCCAGCCTCGTCTTCTACTTCTCCTTCTCCTCTCTCCTCACAATTGTCCTCCACTCCACCTTCCATCACGCCAAGCTCACGTTTTTCTGCAAAAAGGCAGGCTTCTGTGGGCCTAATGTTCGAGCGTAAAAAAAATCATGACGCCGGATAACCCTCTTGCCCAACAGTTGACAGCTGGCTTGTCAGAACTGATAGCCCGCCAACTACTGCCTTATAAACTGGTGGACTCGGAGGCCTTTCGCAAATTTGTGGCCATTGAAACACCACAATGGAAGGTCCCAGGAAGGAAGTATTTCTCAGAGAAGGGCATCCCAGAGCTATATGGCCATGTTCAGCGGCAAGTGAATGTATCTCTGGCACACAGTGTCGGTGCCAAGATACATCTGACCACAGACACGTGGTCTAGCAAACACGGGCAGGGAAGGTATATCACTTTTACTGCCCACTGGGTAAACCTTCTGATGGCCGTCAAGCATGTAACCCGTGTAGATTTGGTTTTACCGCCACGGATTGCATGCAGGCCTGGCTCTTCTTCTTCTCCTCCTCCTCCTACTCAATCCTCCTCCCTCTCCTCCTCGGCTGACTCCTCCTTTTCCGCTGCTAGCGTCTCTTCCGTTGCGCCACCCAAGCTCCCCAGAACCTATTCGACATGCCAAGTGAGACATTGCCATGCCATGCTGCATCTGTTGTGCCTGGAAGCCAAGAGCCACACTGGCCCGGCACTCCTTTCAGCTTTGCGTTCACAGGCAGATCAGTGGCTAACACCGCTCAATTTGACAGTTGGTAAAGTGGTGTGTGACAACGGTGCCAATCTGCTTAGCGCATTTAAACAGGGCAAAATTACGCACGTGCCATGCATGGCACACGTCTTAAACTTGGTCGTGCAGCGATTCGTTGTCAAATACCCTGGGGTCCAGGACATCTTGCGGCAGGCAAGGAAAATCTCGGCCCATTTCAGAAGATCTTACACGGCCATGGCTTGCCTTGCTGACATTCAGCGGCGACACAATCTGCCGGTCAGACGTCTTATTTGTGATTGCCCAACGCGATGGAACTCAACCTTCTATATGCTTGATAGGCTGCTCCAGCAGAAACGTGCAGTTAACGTCTACCTGTATGAATTCTGCAGCAGAACAGGTTCTGGGGAGCTGTTTTTTTTTTCACCGCACCAGTGGCTGCTCATGCGCGACGCATGCAGACTTCTGCGGCCATTTGAGGAGATCACCAAACTGGTCAGTCGCAGCCATGGCGCCATCAGTGACATGGTACCTTATGCCTTCTTTATGGAGCGTGCATTGATCAAGCTGTGGAGGAGCAGGAGCGGGAAGATGAGGAAGTCGCAATGCTGGATGAATTCCCGGGGGGGCTACTCTATTTGAGACAAGTGAACAACAGGAGTCTGAAGAGGAGTCAGAGGAGGATGGTGCCAGGTGCGGATGAGGAGGAGCAAGAAGAGCATGCTTTAAACCTTTCTGGGATCCCTGTTGTTGTGCGTGGATGGGGAGAGGAGAATGAAGAGGACGACATTATCCTGGATGATGAGCAGGAGCCAGGCCACCACACCGCTTCCAGTTTAGTGCAAATGGGGGCCTTCATGCTCCAGTGTTTTAATAGGGACCCCCGTATAAAAAGCATAAGGGTCAAGGACCAGTACTGAGTGACAACGTACTTAGACCCCCGGTACAAACACAAAATGGCGGAAATGTTACCGCCGTCACAGAGGGCTGTCAGAATGGAGCACTTCCAGGCCTTGCTTCGAGAAATGCTGCATTCTGCTTTTGCGTGCGCTGGCAGAGGAGCAATTCCCACTCCCAATCCAACAGCGCCTGCAAGAAGAGGCTGGTTTGAAGATGTGTTGGTGACTTCGAATATGAGGTCATTCTTTCAGCCGACCGATCGACAGGTGTCATCCGGATCCAGCATCAGGGAACGCCTAGACCATCAGGTGTCCGACTACATCGGGTTAACGGCCGATGTGGACGCTCTGAGGAGTGATGAACCCCTGGACTACTGGGTGGGCAGGCTTGACCTCTGGCCAGAGCTTGCCCAATTTGCAATCGAACTGTTGGCTTGCCCCTCATCCAGTGTCCTGTCCGAAAGGACGTTCAGCGCAGCAGGGGGGGGATCGTGACCGATAAGCGCACTCGCCTAGCTCATGACAGTGTTAACTACCTCACATTTCTAAAAATGAATGAGGCATGGATCTCGGAGGAATTCAACACATGTGACCAGTAGACCATGTCCGAAAAAAAAAAAAAACACACCGTACTATATGTCCGTACCCTCCTGTTTGAAGAGGTTGAGCGGTGCCATATTTCTACTGGGGCTGCTTATTATGAGGGGCTGCTTATTATGAGGGGCTCCCACCATCCATGTGCTGTGATCACTTCCTCCTGGGGCTGTACCTCTGCTGTGCATATTATGAGGGGCTCCCACCATCCCTGTGCTGACTTTCTCCTGGCGCTGTACCTCTGCATATTATGAGGGGCTCCCACCATCCCTGTGCTATGCTCATTATGAGGGGCTCCCACCATCCCTGTGCTATGCTGACTTCCTCCTGGGGCTGCTTACGGTGCTGGTGTCAGTGCTCTCTATCACGGGGCAGGTGTCATTGCTGTATGTCCCGCTGCTGGTCATCATCTCCTGCACCCTCTTCTTTGCCTACTCTGACCTTCCCTCTCCTTCATTGCCTTCATGCGCTCCAGTCCTGAATTGTCACAATTTCACATATAAAAAAAACCGGAGTTAGACTTACCGGTAACTCTTTTTCTAGGAGTCTTCCAGGACAGCCTCTGAGATATAGGGCTCCTCCCTCCGGGACAGGAAACACGTCAACCCAATCAAATAAAAGGTGTGGTCCTCCAGGCCCTCCTCAGTTTTACTCCAAGAACCGCCGGAAGGCTCTGAAAGAAATATCACACTAACAATCACGTTAGTACACATCCTCACCACTTAGTCCAACTTAAACAACTTTTGGTGGGAAACCAGGCTGTCCTGGAAGACTCCTAGAAAAAAAGGAGTTACCGGTAAGTCTAACTCCGGTTTTCTCATATCGTCTTCCAGGACAGCCTCTGAGATGATAAGCAAGGAGCTCACCTTGTCAGGGCGGGACCACTGCCTGGAGGACCTTACGTCCAAAAGTCTGCTCTTTATCAGACCATAAATCCAGACGGTAGTGTCTTGCAAACATTGAATAGCTGGACCACGTTGCTGCCTTGCAGATCTCCTCCGGAGAGGCTCCAGCCCTCTCTGCCCATGATGCGGAAACTGCCCTTGTAGAGTGTGCCTTAACTAAGGGAGCCTGTTTCCCCTCTAATTCATAGGCTTTAACTATCGCCATTCGTATCCACCTGGCGATAGACGATTTGGACGCCTTGCAGCCCTTGCGGGCGCCCGAAAAATTAACAAAAAGTGAGTCTGACTTCCTGAAGGCCTTAGTGGCCTCTAAAAAAATTAATAGACTTCTCCTGACGTCTAACAAACTTAAAGATCTCGCCACCTCCTCCTCTCCTGAGGTTGAGAAAAATGTTGGTAAAATAATATCCTGTGTCCTATGAAAAGTGGGCACAACCTTAGGAAGAAAACTAGGGTCAGTCTTAAGTACTACCCTGTCCTCTAAAATTAACAAAAATGGCTCTCTGACCGAGAGCGCCTGCAGATCACTGACCCTTCTAGCTGACGTGATCGCTATCAAAAACAATCTTTAGTACCATCCACTTAAGTGATGCTCCCTCTAATGGTTCAAATGGATCTTGGGTCAAAGCCCTAAGAACCAAGGCCAAATCCCAAGTAGGACAGGTCTTCATTCCCACAGGCCTGGATCTAGATAAAGCCTTGAAGAAGTTCCTGACAAAGGGATTCTGCTGAAGGGAGGACTGAAGGAAAACACTTAAGGCCGCCACCTGTACCTTTAGAGTGCTGATAGATAGGCCCAGCTCTACCCCTGCTTGTAGAAAATCTAGGACTGCCGGGACCCCAGGACTTGCAATCCCCTGTTCTCGCAACCAGGAATTAAACCTCTTTCCTATCTTGGCGTAAATTGCCCTAGTAACTGGTTTACGGCATTCTAACAAGGTCTTAACCACTCTTTCTGAAAAACCCTGTGATCTTAAGATCTGTTCCTCAGATACCAGGCCGCAAGCTTGAGCCTCTCTATCTGAGGATACAGGATCGGCCCCTGGGAAAGTAAATCCTCCCTGACTGGTAGAAACAGCGGAGGATGAACAGCCAATCTCTTTATGCTGGCAAACCAGGGTCTCCTTGGCCAAAAAGGAGCCACTAAAATGAGGTCCGTAGCTTCCGATCGGAACTTCTGCAGGACCTCCGCCACCATCCTTATAGGAGGAAAGGCATAACACAGGCCGAACAGCCATGGATTGGCAAGGGCGTCTATCCCCCTGGCCCGATCCTGTGGGTGAACCGAAAAAAATTGTGTCACCTTCCTGTTGCCTTCTGTTGCAAATAGGTCTATTTCTGGCCTTCCCCAGCATGACACAATCTCCTCGAACACTTCCTTGTTGAGGGACCACTCGTCCTGACCTATCTTCTGGCGACTGAGAAAGTCGGCCAGCAAATTCTGAGTTCCCTTCAGGTGAATGGCTGATATGGAGGACAAGTTCTTCTCGGCCCAGCAGAAGATTCTGTCCGCAATTACCTGCAGCGCGGGGCTTCTGGTTCCCCCCTTGCTTGTTCAGGTAGGCTACTGCTGCCACATTGTCTGAACGAACTTGCAGGTCCCTGCCCTGTAACTGGGACTGGAAGGTTTCTATAGCCTTCCAAACCGCCAGAAGCTCCTTCTGGTTTGAGGAACGACCTGTCTCTAGATTCGACCAGGTACCTTGGGCTAAGATTCCCTCTAGGTGGGCACCCCAACCCAGCGCACTGGCATCGGTCGTGACCACCACCGTAGCTTGTGGGGACCAGGGAAGACCCCTGTCTAGGTTGACCTGGGCCCGCCCCCACCACAGAGACGTCCTGACTGCCAAGGATAGGGGCATAACCTGATCCAGGCTCTGCTGCCTGCCATCCCAATAACGGAGCATGAGTCTCTGTAAAGGACGCTGATGATGCCTTGCCCAGGCCACCGCTGGAAAGCATGATGTCATCAACCCCAGGACTCTCATAACCTCCCCGATCTGGGCTTCCCGACCTGATTGAAGCTGGGCTACCGCCTGTTCTAGCTTGCTGATCTTCTCCGCAGGAAGAAATACCCTCATCTCCACCGAAGAAATCCTGTATCCTAAATACAGGACCTCCTGTGAGGGGGTCAACTGGGATTTTTCCTGGTTTATTAGCCACCCCAGTGAGCGCAGGAAACCCAAGGCCTCCTGTACATCCTTCAGCAGCTGTTGGGCCGACTGGGCTATGAACAGTAGATCGTCCAGATATGGAATCACGGTTATAGCCTTGAGCCTTAATGGGGCCAGTGCCTCTGCCAGAACCTTTGTAAAGATCCTTGGTGAGGCTGAAAGCCCGAAAGGGAGAGCTCGAAACTGGAGGTGTAACACACCCGTGTTCAACCTCACTGCCAACCTGAGAAATCTCTGAGATTCCAGATGAATCGGGATATGCAAATATGCATCCCTGAGATCCACGGTGGCCATGTGACAGCCCTGAAACAGAAACTTGGTTACCAAGAAGATTGACTCCATCCGGAACCGCTTGTATTTTATGAATCTGTTCAGGGGGCGGAGATTCAGTATTAGCCTGAACTTTCCCGAAGGTTTCTTTACCACGAATACGTGGGAGTAAACCCCCAAGCCTCGCTCCTCCTGAGGCACCTGCACCAGTACTTCTTGGTCCACCAGATCCCCCAGAAGAAGACCCAGAGCCTTTGCCTTCTCTTGGTCCCTTGGTAACCTTGTTACTTGAAAATTTGGGAGGGGAACTGAACCAAACTCCAACCTGTAGCCGTTCCTTATTACATCTCGAATGAACGGACTTTCGGTTGAAGCATCCCATTGTGGGAGGAACTTGCCCAGTCTTCCTCCCACCGGGACGCAGGAGTCACTGGGTTTTAGGGGAGGGTTGAGGAGGATTGAATAAGATTCCTCCTCTACCCCTTCCCTTGTGACCCGTCCAATGCTTTTTGGGGCGAACCTCCCTTTCCTGCAGGTTCTGCTGCCTAGGGCCTCGAAAAAGGCGTTTCCCCTCAGGTCTCTTTTTCCTTTCTGGGAAAGCTTTCTTCCTATCCTGCGTGCGCTCTAACGCCTCTTGCAGGCCGGGCCCGAACAAATGGTCCCCTGAAAAGGGTAATCCACATAGCTTCAATTTTGAAGCTGCGTCACCTGACCAGGTTTTAAGCCAAACGGCCCTTCTGGCAGCGTTCACTAGTGCTGCAGATCTAGCAGCCAATTTGACTGATTCTGCAGAGGCATCGGCCAAAAACCCCACTGCCTTGAACAGTAGCAGAAAGGACTTCAACAGCTGTTGCCTAGAAGTGCCCGCAGAAATATGCGATTGTAACTGTGTAAGCCAACACTCTAAGTTTCTGGCCACACAGGTAGCTGCTAAGGCTGGTTTAAGCCCAATGGAAGAGGCATCCCAGGCTCTCTTAAGCAGCACATCTCCCCTCTTATCCATAGGATCCCTGAGTGATCTTAGCCAAGGGAGCATCCAATTTGGGAACCTTGTTCCAGGGATGCACCGCATCCGTCTCAAAAGGGAACCTCCTTCTAAGGCTACCTGAAAAAAAATGGCCTTTTTTCCGGTTGTTCCCACTCCAGCAGAATCGCCTCAACTAGCGATTTATGGACGGGGAATACCCTGTCTTTCAGCACACTCGACCCCTGATACATCATGTCGTGTTTTGAAAGCTGGACCTGTTTTTCCCTGATCTCCAAAGTGTCATATATAGCCTTGAGGAGGTCACCCACATCGTCCAAAGACAGCTTGTATCTGGCTGATCTAATGGATTCTTCCTCCCCCTCAGACTCCGAAGTAGATTCTGTCCTAGAGGAGGCTAATGACCTAGGTAACCTCTCCCTATCCACCTCCTCCTCCTGACTTGGTTCGGATAAGGAGGGCATACTCACGGCCCTGGGTAAAGAGACAGAAGGA
This sequence comes from Lithobates pipiens, assembly GCF_037356315.1. NCBI lineage: Eukaryota > Metazoa > Chordata > Amphibia > Anura > Ranidae > Lithobates > Lithobates pipiens. Next base: position 264,679,444 of record NW_027507784.1, on the reverse strand, counting down.
CCCTGCACCCTATCCATCATGCTTTTAAATGACTGGAAGGTGGATGCTATCTCATCCTTTACGGACGTCAAAACATTGTGACAAACTGCCACCGAGTCCTCTTTCACCAGGCTACTGACACAATCCGGGCAAAGCGGCTTCTCCCAACCAGTGCCTAACTTAGCCCCACACACGGCACATTTCCTTCTGGGCAAAGGTATCTGGGCTCTGTCCTGTTTAACCTAAAAAAAAACAACGAAAAAACAGGGTCCCATTACAATACCACCCCTGACCACACCAATGTGCTTCTAGGGTCTGCCTAGGAAGTGCCCCCCTTCACCAGCAGGTTCTTCACCGCGGGAAGGTACTAAGGTCAGAGTGACCCCTCCACCCCCCCAGTGTAAGTCCTGGTCTGCCCTCACCAAGCTTACCTGAGAGGTACTGGAGCCTGTTGAACCGGAGTCCACCTGCACAACTGCACTCTCCATGGTTCCTGTGTCTCACTCAGTCTCTCTGAGCCTTCACACCGCTCCAGGCAACCCTGTAGTCACACCGCCGCGCCCAAAGGACTGGAACAGGTCCTGCGGCGCCCCCAGATGACGCGAATCCGGCGGAAATGCGTCTCTCCCACTTCCGGATGGCGGAACGCAAAGACTACGCCGCAACGCCGTGCGTTCCTTACGAACGCACCGCTCACAGTACCCGAACGCCAGCCGGTGAAACGAACGTCCCTCGCCCGCCATCCGACCGACCAGGTACGAGCGGTTAGCGCTACAGAGGGGGGAGATTCCCGCCCATCGGGCTCCCGTTCTCTCCGAACGTTTAAATGGCAGCGGGGACTGATAGCTACCCTCTCCTCCCTCCGAACGGACCGAGGGGTGCTAAGGGTCAGGTCCACCAGGTGCTCCCCCCAGGGCCAATCCCTGAGAAGGAGCTCCCCTTACTAGTTCCGACGTGCTCCTTACCGTCCGGCAGGAAACACAAAAAAAAACTGAGGAGGGCCTGGAGGACCACACCTTTTATTTGATTGGGTTGACGTGTTTCCTGTCCCGGAGGGAGGAGCCCTATATCTCAGAGGCTGTCCTGGAAGACGATATGAGAAAAAAAAAAAAAAGAAGAATGCTTGTAGTTGTCGATCCCAGATTCACCTCATACATGTGTTATGTCATTGGCCATGTGGTGGGACTATGTTTGCACAGCTAGTAATTATTTTGTGGCTGCAAATTCGACCTGTAGGTTTGCAAAGTTCGCCTCCCATTGAAGTCAATAGGGCCCGCCGTGAACGTTATGGTTCGCAAACTATCGGCCACGTTCGCGAAACGTCTCGTCGGAAGTTCGTCCATCACTAAGACCCCATTCACACCTGAGCGTTGTGTAGCTTGATGCCTGAAGCTACAAAACGCTGGAGGGGAAAAAAAATTCATTTTTCTCAATGGAGATAGTTCACATCTCCACTCCAAGTCGCCTGAAGCTCAAACAAGTTGCAGACCCTTTTTTCGCGCGAATCGGGCTGATTTGGGCGTTTTTCTTCTTTTAACATTGGTGACCTTTTGCCCTGCACAAATTCGCGGCAAATCGCGGTAAAAAACCGCTGGAAAAGCTACGCTCAGGTGTGAATGCAGCCTAATTCTGACAAAGCAATAGGGAAGTGCAACAAAAAACGTAAATATAAGTGGAAGGTGGAAGTTCTTTCATCAGAACCTGTCACTTTGTCCTCATTGTGAAACATCTTAGAGATTTTCCTTGAAGGGTTTCTGTACCATGGGAGGTACCCCATGGGAAAATCTCTTGTGTACCCCATTTTTTTTTTCTAGATACTGTGTGATATAATTTCCTCTCATTGGGCAGTATCAGAAATAGGTACCATACAAATCTAAACTGAGAACATCCATAACCTCAGACTGCTCTTTATACAGATCAATTGTAAAAAAATAAAAAAATGCTATATATATATATATATATATATATAGCAAGGTCTAAGAAGATTGGATTATTTTATTGTGATGGTTTGAAACACACCAACACCACTTTTTTTTTTTTGGGACACAGCATTGTCCCACTACAGACAGGTCTGGTCCATTGCATTAATAAAAATAAAACGTATCTTTTGTGTAGGATGGTGTGCCCTTTAAAAATGGTAATATTCTTCTGACTGTGAACATAACTTCTATACAATGTACTTTATACCTGTCTCCATACTGTAAACAGTTCCAGATGACCGAGAGAGAACAGAAGATAGCTACAACCTAAGCTAGTATAGCGAGGAGTGCTAGTTTCCACCACTGTGGGGGAGATTTACTAAAACCGGTGCACACAGAATCTAGTGCAGTTGTGCATAGTAACCAATCAGCTTCCAGGTTGCATTGTCAAAGCTTAATTGAACAAGCTGAAGTTAGAAGCCAATTGGCTACCATGCACAGCTGCACCAGATTCTGTGTGCACCAGTTTTAGTAAACCTCCTCCAGTATGTCTGTTGTATCCATCTTATGATGCACCTCAGAGGCCTCCAACCCATGGTGATCCTTTAAGAAAATCTCAACCTGCCTTGATGATCAAAGTGTTATACTTGGCCCCTTCAAGACCTTAAACCTCCCTGGTTGTATTCAAGTGTGGCTGGGGGGGGGGGTGGGTGTATGGGATTTTCAGTACCTAAAGCAGAAAACCCCAAGCCACTCGGCATCGCAGTATCCAGTTACTTACCTTGTCCCCAGGATCCTGTGAAGTCTCCCCGCTGCATGTGAGCCATGTCTACACTTGATGCATCAGTGTCGGGCTCAGTTCCCTGCGAGCTTGGCGACACACAGGGACAGTGCACAGCGCCAAATTCAAAGAGTGAATTACACAATACATACAGCAATGTAGTCTGCAAGATCAAATAATTTCACCTCTTTTGTCCCTAGTGTTTAAGCCAGTGCCCTGCATGCACCATATATATATATATATATATATATATAACTGTTCATTCTGCCTGGAAACTGGAGATTGTCCATAGCAACCCAAACGGTCCTTTTACATCAAAAGCGGCTTTAGACCAGCTAGAAAACAGCGATAATAAATTAGAATCACTTGCAGAATTGAGCGCTAGTGATTTGCGGGGAAATTAGGCATCAGACACTGAAAGTAATGACAGCAACAATTCTGCAACTATGCTAAATTTTTTTTTTTTTTTTTTATGCGATTACATTATAACAAATAATGGTGTTTCAAACTTTTATACCCGGGCTGTTTACCAGACTGTTTGGACAGATTCAAGCGTGTTATTCCTAAGAATTACAGGCCTACAATATAAAAACAACAAATTTCCATGTAAAACAATCGTACCACTTTGAGCATCAAAAATCTGACCTAATCATGCCGCCAGGGAGGTTAAGGTAGTTAGTGAGCCATGAGCAGAACAGGAGCTCAAAGCTGCAGTAACTGGATGATCTGAATAATAGCACTCCCCAGTTTTAGGGTGCTCAAAGCCGAAGTTTACCTAAAAATAAATCAATTAATACAAGGGATATTACTTACCTTTAGTGAGATGCATCGTCCTTTCCCTGAAACCTTCCTCCTCAGAATGCCCCCTCCCCACAGCCGTTCAATTCATAGAAAGTTGTTACTACAGCTTCTATGAATGAAAGAAAACCGGATCTATGAACTTAGGGGACGGAGCCATCAATCATCCGCCTATCCTCCACAGAAACTGCAGGGATGACTTCTATGAATGGAGACGTTGGTCACACTTGATAGAGCACCCATCACAGCCCCTTAGATCTATTAAAGCCCGAAGCACCAGAAGTTTATGGCGGTGGGGGTGGAGAACCTGGAGGATAAAGATTTCAGCAACGAATAAGGCCCTGGTTGGCTTAAAAGCATTTGCATTTCTACTAATGTGATTTTACACATCTGTCTTTAAAGTGGTTGTAAACCCTTACAAACCACTTTGACCTACAGGTAAGCCTAGATTAAGGCTTACCTGTAGGTCCAAGCAATATCTCCTAAACCTACATGGTTTAGGAGATATTTGCCAAAAGACAGGCACCGCTGTCTACGGCGCATGCACCGCAAGTGGCTCCTCTGTCAAACGACAGCGGCGGAGCAGCGAGATCCACCGAGAAGATGGACGCTCCAGACTTCAGGGGACAGCGGTGAGTTCGCTGGCTCCTGTGTCAGGTAAGTGACACATAATGGACTACCATGCGATGCATAGTAGTCCATTATGCTTTACCTTTGCAGGGAATCAAAGAGGAAGTAAACTCATCAGGGTTTACTTCCTCTTTAAATAAAGGGATTGTTTACTGCAGTTTCACCATGCTGCCAGTTTTTGCTCAGTTACTTAGATTTCAGCAAAAGGTGGACATCTCACTGCAGTCAAGAATTGTCCCTTGTGATGATTATTTTAGGTAAACTTAAGCTGTAAAAAAAAAAAAAAAAAAAAAAAAAAAAAAAAAAAGTTGAAATAATGTGCAGCTGGAGATGCCCAACATGGCATACATGTGGTGTCACCAGCACTTGTATTCTGAACACAACTTTCCCTACCCCTTTTTCTTAATGGCTGAAGATTACTTGCAACCCCAAAACACTTTGACTGCATGTACCCTGTGGAATAAAATGGTGGGCGTTGCAAATATGTATTGTACAAAAACAGTGTCCCAAGTAGCCATCTTCAACTTTGTAATTAAAATATCTGCTGTATTACCTTGGGCAGCCTATATCCAGTCAGGAAGCTGCCTTATTCAGGATGGCTATTAGGGTTTTCGAAAACCTCAAAAAGCACTACTTTGCAGGAACCAGCCTTATATGAGCCTTCTGGTCCTCCACACTTCCACTCCAGGTCATTCAAGTACCGTCAGTGGTACATGTCCCACATGCAAGCCATCAATTTAAATTAACCAGAGACCAAAATAACTATAACAAGCATCTGAATCCTGTATTCTACAAAGATAGGCATTTTATTATACTAAAAGATCTTTTGGTTCAGCAATATTGTTACTGGCTCTTAATAAATCAATAAGCTGCTTTCTTAGGCTACAGAGGTTCATAAAAGGGATTGGCCAAAACAAGTAGATCATGGGAACATTTTAGATCTGTACATTTTCAAACACATAAAAGAAAAAAAAAAAAAATTATATATATTTATATTAAGAATGCAGCTGCATAATATACCATTTGTTCATCTTAATGGAGGACAAACTTGTTTCACAGTGCTGTATCATTTTACTATAAAATTACAGTTTTTCAAAGACAGAAGAAAAAGGCATAAACACAAAAATGGACACAGAACTAGGTGAACACGAGCGAAGGGAACCTATTTTCATGTCATCAGCCAAGGGATGGGATATTGGTAGAGTCTCTGAAGGCACTGGTGTCTGGAAGGGTTATACTTCCATGTGTCTCTATGGCACAGAGTTGTTGTCCCCACCTATATAGACTGATCATACACCCGGATACAAAGATGCCATTTAAATTTACAGAGAAGGATTGTGCACTGAGAGGAGATTAAGAAGTGGTGGATAAAGAACGTTGCCTCAGTTTGTCTTCTTAACCAAACGTGGCACCACAATTGGGGCATCTTCGCTGCCTCAAGGCAAGACAGAACAGGATCCCAATTGGGAAAAAAAAGATGGCGCAGAAGATACCCAGGCAGGTAAAGGAGTCTTCCAATACACCAACTCTGCAAAAGATAAGAAATACCACCACGTTACTAGGTTCTAGAAATCACAAGCTAGGTTTAAACATTCACAATGAACTATAAATGAAATAAAGTGAATGCAATACACAGGACTCATTTTGACCTCATTTTGTTCAAGCCAACACAATTCAGCTTCTCCAACCCTCATACTGAGGCCGTTAGGGTGTGATGTGGACCCATTTACCTCACAAAGAATTTGTACTTCATCCAGTTCCAAGATTTACACAACTTAGCCTTGTCTGGTGGGCAACAAACCAGCCAATCCCCAGGAACCCCCACTGGGATTCTGCCATGTAAATCGGTCAGGTGCACCACATTATGAAAGACTTACCACAGAACAGATCCCTCCAGCTGAGTGCTGTCACTGACACGGCTTCCATCTTCACTCCGATTAATAGGCTTCAGCCATTTGAATGGCCGAGCCATGATTGCATCACTCCCACACACATGCACGAGAGGCAGGGCACAGCCAACCATTGGGAGCGCAATGCGCATGCGCCAGTGTGCACATTTAGGAGATAGTCACTGTAATTACAGTTTTATTGTAAGCTTATCTATAGATACAACTGGCCAAGCAGTGTGTACTACCACTTTAAGCAGCAGCCTGTGACTGAACATTCAAAGAAGAAACAGCCCATCAACGATCTCTAGCTTGCTTTGCTTCAGCAGCATTTCCAAGTTGACCAATTCATTGTGCTGCTCCTCCCTCTCCAAGTCTTAGCTCTGCTGTACAAAAAGGACTTGACCAGGTCAAACTCCAGTTTAATAAATGTATTATTGACTACAGAGCTGCATTCGTTTGTGGTTTAGAGCTGCCTGGAGTCCAACTTTAGGTCCTGGACACCAATTTTCAACTGTTGCTGCATTCATATTGCCCAGCGCCATTTATAAAAATTGTGCCCATTCCCTGAACACAAGTACAGAAGGGTGTGAAAGCAGAAGTACACTGCATCTGAGCACCACAAGCCAAAAATGCTTTTTTATTATTCAAAGCAAACTCCCCTGCCCATCCAGGTCTCCATTAGAGGTCGACCGATATGGGTTTTTCTCTGGCCGACGCCGATATTTAGAAATCATGATGGCCGATAGCCGATATATGATGCCGATTTTTTTGGGCCGATTTTATTTTATTTATTTATTTTTTTCCTTTATTTTTTATTTTTTAATCCCCCTTGATCTAACACACCTTTCCCACTGGGGCGTTTTTCAGGCGCTTTTGGGCTAAAAATAGCGCCTGTAAAGTGCCTGCAAAATGGCTCCCCTGCAGTCTGTGTGAAAGACAGAGTGCTTTCACACTAAGGCGATGCGCTGGCAGGATCTTAAAAAAAAAGTCCTGCAAGCAGCACGTTTGGAGTGGTGTATACCGTTCCTCCACCACTCCTGCCCATTGATATGAATGGGCACCACTGCCGAAGCGCATGCAATGCGATTTGGCAGCAGTGCTTCATGGGCGCATTTAACCTCTTCCTTGGCCGCTAGCTGGGTTTTATGTGCCCCACTAGCAGCCAAATAGCACCGCTAAAATGATGGTAAAGAGCCGCTAAAACTTGCGTTTTACCATCAACGCCTGCCCGTTCCAGTGTGAAAGCAGTCTTCATAAGTGATACAGAAAATGTCTTACATTTAGTGCCCGTTCACACTACCGCGACTTGTCAGGCGACTTAGCCGCCTGACAAGTCGCGCTCCGTTCTGTACTATGGAATCGTTCTAATAGGAGCGACTCAAGTCGCTCCGACTTAGAAAAAGGTTCATGTACTATTTTTGGGGCAACTTCAGGCGACTTGCATTGACTTCTATACAGAAGTCGTTTTGCAAGTCGGCGCTGAAGTCGTGTGCAGGTCGTGTCTGTGAGTCGCGCTGCAAGTTGCGTCGCCCCTGTGTGAACGGGCACTTAAACATTTATTAAACAAAACAAACCTCCAATCAGTTTACTTGTATGTATGATTTAGATTAAAAAAAAAAATAAATAAATAAATAAATAAAAACCTATTAAATAAAAACAGGTAGTCAAAAAAAAAAAAAAAAAAAAAAAAAAAAAAATGGGCTAACTTTACGGTTTTTATTTTATTTTTAAATAGTGTATTTTTTTCCCAAAAAAATGCATTTGAAAGACCTCTGTGCAAATGCCGCGTGACATAAAATATTGCAACAACCGCTATTTTATTCCCTAGGATCTCTGCTAAAAAAATATATATAATTTTTGGGGGGTCTAAGTGATTTTCTGGCAGAAAATACAGGATTTTTACTTGTAAGCAACAAGTGTCAGAAAAGATTTAGTCTTTAAATGGTTAAACTGAGAACTTCTACACACAGAGATGACTTCATTCATTCAGTGTAAACATTGTATCATTTAGTTCTTTTCTTGGCAGCCTGCCCAGAGAGGAGGAAAGTGTTGCTATGACGACTCAGGCAACTTACACTGACTTCTTACAGAAGTCATTTCAAAGTCCCGCTGTAGCACAATCGGCCGATGCCGATTATTTAAAAAACGGCAAATATCGGCCGATATATCGGCCGGCCGATATATCGGTCGACCTCTAGTCTCCATGCTTTATTTTGCAGAGATATCACTTCCCTAGCATTTCTGCCCATAGCCATATATGATTCACGTAGCATTTACTTCCTGGAATCCATCTGCCCTTAGCCCTCCTCTCCTACCGATGACTGCTGAGATATATTACATCATTGTTTCGACCTGGAAACCAGAAAGTAAAATGTCATTAAGAACGATCTTCGGTGTAAATAAGAACAAGGAGTCCTGAAAGTGACGGATTGGTCCCAACAGAGCCATGACATTGAGTCCTTCTGCAATTACATGAAGAGGCGGAAGAATATGAGGCAGCCTGCATCCACAGAAGATCTGTGGTTAGGTCTCCAAGATGTTTGGAACAACCTACCTGTCAAGTTCCTTAAAAAAAAAAAAAAAAAAAAAAAAACGCATCTACATCTGTACAGAGACAGATGTATGGCCTTGGATGCAGAGACAGACTTCTTCCAGGGCTGGGCACCCATCCATGTATTTAACCACAATACTGGGCACTTTCACCTCCTTCCTTCCCAGACCATTTTTCCGCGCTCTCACACTTTCAAGAAGAATTGCGTGGTCAGGCTACGCTGTACCCAAATGAAATTTTTATAATTTTGTTCGCACAATTAGAGCTTTCTTTTGGTGGTATTTATTCACGACTACAATTTAAAATTTTTGGCGATAAGCGAAAAAAAAAAAAAAAAAAAAAAAACTATTTGGAAATAAAAAAAAAATTTAACCCAAAAATGTAATGCGCTACATGTTTTTGGGGGGGGAATGGAAATTCTAATTGTACAATTGGTTTTGCATGATCACAGACAGATGTGCACAGGCGATCACGGACATATGTGCAGATAATCATTGGGACATGTCATTTTAGTGGGACATATGTTTTTATTATTTGAGGGTGTGTTTTAGGGACATGTATTTTGACACTAGGTTGGTGGTTGGTGATCAGTGAGTAAAAAAGTTGTAAAAGACAGCTCATACTCACTGATCACCAGCTGGCTGCAGCGATCCGCTCTCCTCACCGACAACTTCCGTGTGAGGAGAGCCGATTGCCTAGCAACCAGCTCTGTGTTTACATCACATGATGGCTGTGATTAACACGGCTGTCATGTGATCAGGAGGGCCAATCACAGAGCCCTCCTGCTGATTGGAGAGGCACCGTGTCTGGGTGACATGAGCTTATCGGGATTGCGCCGCTGCACGGGCGAGCAATCCCCCCTCCTGACGGACGTTTGTGAGCGTCCACTCAGAAGGAGAGAGCGCCCACCCGGCCGTTTATATCCATTGGCCGGGTGGGAAGTGGTTAATCAGATGTGCAAGATTCGTATGTCAACTGTCAATGATTTCAAACCGATTGCTCTGGCAGCTGAACACCCGTCCCTCCTGCAAATAGGGAAAACCCTTGCGAGCTGCTAAAAACTTAACCACTTCAGGCCCGGAAGAATTTACCCCCTTCCTGACCAGAGCATTTTTTTTGCGATTTGGCACTGCGTCTCTTTAAAACGACAATTGCACGTGTGGGAGACATGGCTCCAAAAAAAAAAAAAAAAAAAAAAAAAAAAGAAGTGTTTCAAGTGACACGATCAACCCATCATCACACATGAGTATACCAAGGTGTGTTTTTTTTATATCATGAAATGCAAGTGTAATTCTTGCGGTGTTTAAGTTGCAATAAATCTTTTTAAAAAGGATATTACACTATTGCAAGCCTCTGTTTCTTCATGTGACATATATGAGAGGAGGTTGCTGGTAACCAGGAGGAAGGAGTTGTTCCGCATTTTAATCCAAATAGTTACCAGGGGAAGGAGGAATCACAGGAGGATCTTGTAATGCTGTTAACATTTACCACAGGCTTTCATACAAATCCCTTAACCACTTCAGCCCTGGAAGATTTGGCTGCTCAATGTCCATTTTTTTTGCGATACGGCACTGCGTCGCTTTAACTGACAATTGCGTGGTCGTGCAACTCTATACCCAAACAAACAAAATTTCCCACAAATAGAGCTTTCTTTTGGTGATATTTGATCACCTCTGCAGTTATTGTATTTATTGAACTTAAAAACAGCAGTCCGCAGTAGACTGAGGCCTAAAGCTGAACCCTCGGCTGCTCGAACATCCTCTGGATAACATTTTGTGAACGTATGCACTGAAGACCAGGTAGCAGCCTTACAAATCTGAGCCACAGATACCCGATGGCAAAAAGCCCAGGAGGTTACTACACCCCTGGTAGAATGAGCTCTCACCCTAAAAAAGGGAGGAGCTTTACATTTCAGACCGTAGGCCTGAATGGCCAATTGACGGACTCAATTGGCAATGGAAGCTGCCCGCCCCTTCTTGGGTCCTTTTGGTAAAAAAAAAAAAAAAAAAAAAAAAAAAAAAAATTTCCAATCTTTGGATCTCCGCATATCTAGACAAATAAACCTTGACTGCCTGGACAATGTCCAAAGAATGCAGCCTCTCTTCCAACAAACGAGGCTGAAAGGAAAAATAAATAAATGGCAACATAATGTCCCAATTAAAATTTTGGCAAAAAAGTATGGAACAGGTCTTATGGCTGTCATGGTCAAGGATCAAGTACAGTTCCCTGCATGAAAGGGCCACAAACTCCAACACCCTTCTAGCCGTGGCCATCAGGAAGGCTAGCTTGCTTAACAGCAAGTTTAATGGAATTTCCTTAACAGGCTCAAATGGTTGTTTCTGAAACACAGACAGAACCAATTTAAAGTCCCAATCACACATAGGTGACCTAATGGGTGGCTAGAGAGGAAAAATACAGAAAGGGCCAAAACTTGACCTCTGATTGTACTCAAAGTTTGATTTCCACAGCAGACTGTAGAAGATAATTCTCCCAATCACATTTCCAAGGATGCCATTTTCTGGCTTCACACCAAGAAGTACAAGTCTTCCAGACCTTAAGATAAAATTTTCCCAGCAACAGCTTTTCTAGCATTCACTAGAGTAGACACCAATGGTCACGAGATGCCATGGTCCTTTAACCACTTAAGGACCGAGCCTCTTAGATGGGTTGTTTACAAGTTAAAAACTGTTTTCCTGACAGGCTCCATGGCAGCATACGTGTGGGTTAGCCCCGCCTCCATAATTACCCAATAGGACCTCTACTCCCATAAATCTTTGCTCCAAGCTGCTATCCGTGTTCCTTTTTTGTCCTCCTCCATAGGACAGGTGTTTCCTATCTGAAGAGATCTTCACTACGATCAAGTCGGCTGACTATCAAGCTTTTTGTTCCTCCGATAGGCCCTGTCTGTTAAGCATGGGTATGGAGTGTATGGCAGAGTAGCGCTGAAGACTTTGTTTATCCGAAGATAAGTGCGCACGGCTTATTACCTGCTATGTAAGGTGGCCATTATCTGCCCGGTGGATCGGTGGTGTGTGCTTGAACCTGTTCGGCCAGACGATCGTTGGTGGAGTGGTGAGCTGTAAAAATTCCGTTTTTCATGGCAGCAGTGTTTATGTGTTTTCTTTTCTACCTGTGTCTTTTCATATGCCAGCTGGTTCTTGTGTATAGGCGCTGACGCTTCCGCGTTCCAGCAGCCTTTCTCCCCCTGTTTCCGGGTCCAGCGCTGCGTTCTGCGCATGCGCAGACCCATATCCAAAGCGAGGCTTGGTTCCCGCGCATGCGCGCGGGCATCTCGCGTCTGACGCCGCTGATGACGTCATGGGCGCCATATTTAAAACACAGTGAGAGATGTCAGGATTTGGGAATGATTGCAGGAGATTCAGCAACTTCCCGGGGCCATTCTCTGGTTGGTGTAAGGTAGGTTATGATCTGCTCTGATGTATTGTTGCTCCTGTGTTTTGTATGGCTGCTTATGAGGGTTTATTGTTGTTACAGTCAGCGTTTTTAGTCATGGATGCCTCACTGCCTACCAGTGACCTGCCCGCTTGTAACAGGTATGTGCATGGCTGGATTGCTGTGTATTTGTGGAGTATTCCTTAGCATTTGATACCAGCCTGGTCTGTATCTCTCTCTTTTCTTGTATATTTCCTTATAGCCCTTCTAGGTCTGAACCGCATTACAGTGCGCATAGTCGCAGTGGATCGTCAAAATCGCACCACCGCAAATCATCATCAAAGTCTGGTTACCGTAGGTCTTCCAGATCTGAACAACGCAGTGGTCACTCGCACTCAAGCAGAGGACCAGTTAATTCATGTTGGGGCTGTAAGATGCCCATCCCATCAGACAAATCGCTCTGTGATCATTGCTTCTCTAAAGTCGCAGATGAAAGAGATGGTGCGGATCAACGCTTAGAATCTATGGTGAGAAGGGTGGTAAAGGAATCCCTGCAGCAGAGGGAAGCTCATCACGCTATGGAATCCCCCTCAGACCCATTATGTCCTTCAGGTGGTGAAGGGCTCTTACAAGAGACTGGGGAATCTTCTCAACCAAGCCACCACTCTGTGCTCTTGTCTGACAGCGAATCGGATCCAGAGGATCCAGGAGTAGGATTTGATTATGCTTTAGTACCTGCTCTTGTCAAGGCAGTGAAAGAAGCTTTAAAATGGGAAGAACCCACTACTTCTCCCCTCCCCAAACAAAGAAAGTTTTTCAAACAACTCAAAAAGGAACGGCAACATTTTCCTTTCCTATCTGAATTGGGAGAAATCATTACTGAAGAGTGGAGCAAGATTGATAGGAAGAGCTCCATGCAATCAAAGGTGTCTAAATTGTACCCCTTTAAGGAGGATGATGTGAAGCACCTTGAATCAGCTCCTCTGGTAGACGCAGCACTTATGCGTTTAGTAAAATACGTGACTCTCCCTTTGGAGGACACGGTATCTTTCAAAGATCCGTTAGAGAGAAGAATTGACTCAGATCTGAAAAGAATATATCTAACTTCAGGGATGGCTTGTAAACCAACTTTGGCTTTAGCCGCAGTCTCAAAGGCTATTGAAACATGGGCCGACAATGTTGAAGAGTTCTTGAGAGGTATCTCGGTGAATACGGCTAAAGACTCTCCCATTCAGGAGATCAGAATGGCATCAGCCTTTTTGGGGGAGGCATCTATTGACATTACCCGCCTTCTGTCTCGGGCTATGTTGGCAGCAGTCTCGGCACGCCGTGCTTTGTGGCTCCGTCCCTGGTTGGCGGATCCAACATCTAAGCAGGCATGGTGTCGTATACCATTTGAGGGAACCTCCTTGTTTGGTAATAAACTAGATAGCGCCATATCCCGGGCCACAGGTGGGAGGTCTGGGTTCCTCCCTCAAGACAGACGTCTTCAAAACCAAAAACGTATCTTTCCAAGAAGGCAGACCTCGGATCGCGCTAGAGAAGCGCGCAGTTACAGACCCGGCAGGGAGTTCTCTAGATCTTGGAGGTCCAGACAATCCTCCCTTAAGAAAACCTCAAAGGGGGCTTCCGCAGGTAATCAAGATTCTACCAAATCTTTTTGAAATTGGGCCCGCTCAATCATGTCAGGTGGGGGCTCGCCTTCTTCACTACCGACATGTTTGGGCGGCCTCAATTCAAGATTATTGGACCGTCAAGACGGTTTCCTCGGGTCACAAGTGGACTTTCATCAACACTCCGAGATTAAGGTTCATTCCCACAACGATTCCAGGCTCGGAGGAAAAGAAACAGGTCCTATTGACCTACGTAAGTTGTTTGCTGGATCAAGGCGCAGCCGTGCCAGTGCCAGAAGACGAACGTGGCGAAGGCATGTATTCTCCTCTATTTATGGTTCAGAAAAGAAATGGCGCATGGAGGCCAGTGATAGATTTGACCTTCCTCAATTCCTTCATTCGCAAGGAAAAGTTCAAAATGGAGTCTCTTCTTACAATCCAACAGTCGGTGCAGCTAGGGGATTGGTTAATCTCAATCGATCTGAAGGACGCATACTTTCACGTGCCAGTAGCAAGGGATTTCCAGCAATTTCTCCGTTTCGCAGTTGGCGATCAACACCTCCAGTTTACCTGTCTCCCATTCGGGTTGACAACATCTCCTCGGGTCTTCTCCAAGGTCCTCCTAGCGATAGTAGCTCTTTTACGAGTCAAAGGAGTTCGTCTCCATCATTATCTGGACGATTTGCTCCTATTATCTCAAGACAGAGATCAAATTCTGGAACACAAGAGTTTAGTCATCTCCACTCTACAGACGTTTGGTTGGCTCCTGAACCTAGAGAAGAGCCATCTGGTTCCAACTCAAGTGATCGTGTTTCTAGGGGCTCAGTTCGACACATTAAAAGGCACTATCTCTCTGCCAGAGGAAAAAATCTGTGTTATCCGGGACAGGATTCACAAGGCTTGGGAATCATCTCATCTTTCGGCTCTACAATGCTTGAAAGTGATCGGCACAATGACGTCCACCATCCCTATGGTGAAGTGGGCCCAGTGGCACACTCGTCCCTTCCAGAAAGGGTTTCTGCAACAGTGGGACTCGTCCAATCAAACACAGCGCATACTCCTTACACCAGCGATGAGGATGTCTCTCCTCTGGTGGCTTCAAGGGAAGAATCTACGCAACCATCATTCGATAGTCCCCATTTCCTGGGTAATAATAACCTCAGATGCCAGCAACAAAGGTTGGGGCGCTCATTGCCTTACGGAAGTAGCTCAAGGAAGGTGGTCGTTCCCGTCGCTGTATGTAGTCTCCAACATCCTGGAGTTGAGAGCAGCCTTTCAAGCACTCATAGCATTTCGCCATCTGGTGGCAGGGTCATCAGTAATGTTAAGACTGGACAACACAACTGCGGTGGCCTATATAAAGAAACAAGGAGGGACTCGCAGTGGGTCTCTACTACGAGAAGTAGAACCGATAATGAACTGGGCTCAGAAGAATGTGGTCAACATTTCTGCTGTATACATCCCAGGGGTCCAGAATGTTCAAGCAGATTATCTGTCAAGGGTCAAAATAGACAACAACGAGTGGTCCCTTCACAGGGATGTCTTCGAGTGGCTTCTGACTCTGGGAGTATCTCCAGAGGTCGATCTGTTCGCTTCGCCGTACAATCGCAAGATGCACAGATACTACTCGAGGTTCAGGGATCCTCAGGCGTTCGGGATAGATGCTCTCACGGATTGTTGGAAGTTCCAGAGAGCCTACGCCTTCCCTCCAGTTCCTGTAATCCTACAGTTCCTTCGCAGGCTCAGAGGGGAGAAGGTGGAAATCATTGCGATAATACCATTCTGGCCCAACAGGCCTTGGTTTCCTCTGCTGTTGCTCCTCAGCTATCAGGACCCAGTTCCCCTGCCTCTCAGGCCAGATCTACTGTCTCAAGGCACACTGTTACACCCGTGCCCATCCTGTCTACACCTCAGGGCATGGTTCTTGAGAGGGGAAGGCTAGAAGCTCTAGGTTGCCCAGAAGAAGCGATTCCAACCCTTCTTAGTGCCAGACGGAAGAGTACCAATAAAGTGTACGAGCGTATATGGGCCAGATTTATGGGCCACATGTCTTCTAGGTCAAATTCATATAATTCTCCGGCAGTTCAAGATATCTTGTCTTTCCTTCAGTCAGGGTTAGACTTGTCTCTGGCAGTTAGTTCTCTTAGAGTACAAGTTTCAGCCATTTCAGCCTTTACAGGAGTTTCGTGGGCGAATCATACATTAATACAACAATTCTTTAAAGGAGCCATCAGGCTTAGGCCACAAAGAAGGCCCAGGTTTCCCAAATGGGACCTTCCATTAGTACTGGACTTTCTTTCTGATCTTGGGAAAAGTTTGGACGTTCCCCTGTCTTTAGGAGATCTCACTATCAAGACGGTGTTTTTGGTGGCAATAACTTCAGCCAAAAGAGTGTCGGAAATTAGGAATCTTGGGTCAGTTGAACCATTTCTAACTTTCTTTCCGGACAGAGTGGTCCTGATCCCTATGCTTGGGTCAAATCCAAAAGTCACATCAGTATTTCACGAAAATCAGGAGATCGTGCTACCTACGTTTAGAATGTCAGACAACCAAGAGATTCATCCCCTGGATGTTGGTCGCACCTTGAAACAATATCTGGACGCTACAGCCTCGTTCAGACGAACAGACTTTCTTTTTGTCCTTCTTCATGGAAAAAATAAAGGGATGCGAGCATCAGTTAGATCAATCTCATCTTGGGTGGTCCAAACGATTCAAAGGGCATACAAGGCAAAGGGCATGGTTCCTCCTGAGGCAGTGACGGCTCATTCAACTCGGGGCATGTCGACCTCTTGGGCAGCAGTTCGACATGTCGCACCAGAAGTGATCTGCAGAGCAGCTTCCTGGTCTTCAATTAATACCTTTGTTTCCCATTATTGTGTAGAGCCAGCTGCGCTCTCTTCTGTTAATTTTGGTTTACAAGTATTGTCAGTGGACAATGAAAAATAAAATTCTAGTTTCTTTGCTCAACATTTTTAGCCCACCCGGGTGTGTTTGGCGAGTTATTTCCCACACGTATGCTGCCATGGAGCCTGTCAGGAAAAAGGAAAATTTATATCAAATACTTACCGTAATTTTCCTTTCCTGATGGGCTCCATGGCAGCAGGAGTTCCCTCCCAAATGTTGGAGTAGGCTAGTTACGGAACACGGATAGCAGCTTGGAGCAAAGATTTATGGGAGTAGAGGTCCTATTGGGTAATTATGGAGGCGGGGCTAACCCACACGTATGCTGCCATGGAGCCCATCAGGAAAGGAAAATTACGGTAAGTATTTGATATAAATTTTCCTTTTTTTCTAACACCCTAGAGAATAAAAATGACGGTCATTGCAATACTTTGAATAGATGATAGTGTTTTATTCCTGCGCTACCACTGGTGATCTATCAGATGTCAGGGGCTGCTGCTACTACCGGAATGGATCACGCCGTATCCACTTAATATGAAACTAAAGATATGTTGGTATTGCGCTGTCCCTATATTAAATAACCCTCCGAGGGTGATAAGTATAATGCCTAATCACATAAATCAATAGTGTAATATAAAAATATATATCTATAAATGTCTACTGAATAGTATCAAAAAGTGCAAAGTGCTACATTAAATAAATAAAAAAAAAAAACACACCACAGAGGTGATGATAGAATCCAAACAAATGAAAAATCAAGTGAACAAAAAGGTAAGTAACTAAAAACAAACAGTCTCTTAAAAGATTACTATTTTGATAAAGTGCAGAAAAAAATGCAAAAAAATAAAAAAGTAAACACACTACAGATTCAATTGAAAACCTCCATGGAAACACAACTGCTTCAATTAAGTGCAAAGCCAAAAAACAGTGAATTGATCATAAAGTGCCAAGTGCGTCTTATAAATGTGCAAATAAGTAAACACTCTCCAGAGGTGATATAAGTGAACCACCCTAATAAACAAATGATATACAAGAAAATAAAGAAAGAGTATACCTAGACCAAAAAGAGGGTACCCTCTCCTGATCACATGGGAATAAACAAAAAATATATATAGTAGTAAACGCACTACAGAGGCTGTTTATTCTAAAGTTTCCCATGTGATCAGGAGAGGGTACCCTCTTTGTTCTAGGTATACTCTCTTTATTTTCTTGTATATCATTTGTTTATTAGGGTGGTTCACTTATATCACCTCTGGAGAGTGTTTACTTATTTGCACATTTATAAGACGCACTTGGCACTTTATGATCAATTCACTGTTTTTTGGCTTTGCACTTAATTGAAGCAGTTGTGTTTCCGTGGAGGTTTTCAATTGACTCTGTAGTGCGTTTATTTTTTTTTTCATTTTTTCTGCACTTTATCAAAATAGTAATCTTTTAAGAGACTGTTTAGTTACTTACCTTTGTTCACTTGATTTTCATTTGTTTGGATTCTATCACCTCTGTGGTGTGTTTATTTTATTTAACCACTTCCCGACCAGCGCATGACGATGTACGTCGACAGAATGGCACGGGCAGGCATATTGGCGTACAGGTACGTCCAATATTCGATGCCGCCCTGCCATCGGGACCCCCCGTGAGGCGCTGGTCGGGACCCCCGTGAGTCCGGTCGCGGGACCCGCGGACTCGATCGCCGCGGGCATCCCCGCGATTGTCTCACGGAGCGGCCGAATGGAGGAAATGCTGTGTAAACAACATTTTTCCATTCTGCCTAGCAACTAGTGACGCTGATCTCTGCTCCAAGTGATTGGAGCAGAGATCGGTGTACACTAAATGAAAGCCCAACCCCCCCACAGTTAGTAACACACCCCTAGGAACACTTAACCCCTACACTGCCACCCACTGGTTAACCCTTTCCCTGCCAGTGTCATTTACACAGGAATCACTGCATTTATATAGCAGTGATTACTGTATAAATGACAATGGTCCCAAAAATGTGTCAAAAATGTCCGATGGGTCCCCCACAATGTCGCAGTCACAAAAAAAAATAAAAAAAAAAAAAAAAAGCTATAAAACTATCCCTATTTTGTAAACGCTATAACTTTTGCGCAAACCAATCAATAAATAATCGCTTATTGCGATTTTTTTTTACCAAAAATATGTAGAATACGTATCGGCCTAAACTGAGGGAAAAAAAAAAAAAAAAAAAAAAAAAAAAAATGTTTTTTTATATATTTTTGGGGGATATTTATTATAACAAAAAGTAAAAAATAATGCGTTTTTTTAAAAATTGTTGCTCTATTTTTGTTTATAGCGCAAAAAATAAAAACAGCAGGGGTGATCAAATACCACCAAAAGAAAGCTCTATTTGTGGGAAAAAAAAAAAAAAAAAAAAAAAAAAAAAACGTCAATTTTGTTTGGGAGCCACGTCGCACGACCGCGCAATTGTCAGTTAAAGCGACGCAGTGCCGAATCGCAAAAAGTGGTCTGGTCTTTGACCAGCAAATTGGTCCAGTCTGAAAGTGGTTAATGTAGCACTTTGATACTATTCAGTAGACATTTATAGATATATATTTTTATATTACACTATTGATTTATGTAACTAGGCATTATACTTATCACCCTCGGAGGGTTATTTAATATAGGGACAGCGCAATACCAACATATCTTTAGTTTCATTGCAATACTTTGTCACACCGTATTTGTGCAGCAGTCTTACAAGCGCACTTTTTGGGGAAAAAAAAGCTAAGAAAAAAAATAAAATACAACTGTAAAGAAAGCCCAATTTTTTTTATATTGTGAAAGATAATGTTATGCTGAGTAAATTGATACCCAACATGTCACCCTTCAAAATTGCGCCAAACTTTTATCCTTAAAAAAAAAAAAAAAATTCTACAGGTTGCATGTCAAGTTACAGAGGAGGTATAGGAAAAGAATTATTGCCCTCGCTCTACTGATCACAGCAATAACTCACTTGTGTGGTTCAAACACAGTTTTCATATGTGGGCACTACTCACGCATATGTTTACTTCTGCACGCGAGCTCGGCGGGATGGGGCGGAAAAAAAAATTAAAAAAAAAAAAAAAAACCAAGCACACACCACACACACGACAGGATCTCTTAACCACATCAATACAGGGAACATGTACACCTTCCTGCCCAGACCAAATTTTCAGCTTTCAGCACTAATCGCACTTTGAATGACAATTGCACAGTCATGCAACACTGTACCCAAACTACATTTTTTGCATTTTTTCCCACAAATACGAGCTCTTTTGGTGCCGTTGGATCACCTCTGGGATTTTTAATTTTCTGCTAAACAAATAAAAATGAAAAACTTTGAAAAAAAAAAAAAAAAAAATATAGTTTCAGTTACAAAACTGAACTGATGGGGCTGCACTGACAGGCACGTATAAAGAAACACTGATGTGCAACAATGAGGCAACACTGATGATGGGCACCAATATGTGGCACGAATGGGCACTGGTGTACTGTTATGTATGGTACTGATGGATGCCAGTGATGTCCATTGTGGGCACCGATTAGCATCCATTGTGGTCTAAGGTGGCATACCTGGAGGGGGGACATCCCAGGTGGTCCTAGTGGCATTCCTGGTGGTCCAGTGAGGGCATCCTTGGGGGTGGGGGGCTGCACCTGTAAATCGATCAGCATGCCCCTGGCCGTAGCGCCCTGTTGGCAGCAGAACTGCCCTGGCGCTGAGACATTTGAGGAAGGAGGGACATCTAGTTCTTTTCGTCACAGGAATTAGAGAACTCTTCCCTCCAGAAATCTTTTGGATCCATTTGTCCAAGTGATCACCGAATAAAACGTTCCCCCATGAAACCAGAAACCTGCCAATAACTTTTTACAAGAAAGCTCGGCTGGCCAGTCCTTAAGCCAGAAAAGTCTGCACATACGTACAGACAAGTGAGCCAGACGAGAAATCTGCTGTATTGAATCTTTTAAAGTATCAACAGCAAAAACACAGCGCTCAAGGAATATCTGCCTTACTTTCAGGCAGTTCATCCTCCTGGTCAGGCCGATCAGGCAGTTTTGATCTGATCCTTTACGGACTGGCAAATACCAATTTACTGCAACAGCTGGCTGAATAGCTAAACTAGCCAAAGAAAAGGAAGCCTTTAATAAAACTCCAATTTATTGTCAACAGGGTCTTTCAAGCCCTGTTCATCTACCGGACAAGTTAAGTTTTTTCTTGTTAAAAAAAAAAAAAAAAAAAAAAAAAAAAGGAAGAGACTGCTGCATTTACAGGAGGAGGAGGGAGGAGGAGGGAGGCAGAAGGTCCTCTCGCAGCGGCAGTCGCCAGGGAGCGTCTGCCACCAGACGCACCAGGTCTGCGTACCAAGGACACTGAGGCCAATCTGGGGCAACCAGTATCCCCTCGGCTTCCACTCTGCGAAGCAGACATAGTAACAGTTTCAGTGGAGGAAAGGCGTAGATCAACTGGTACTGATCCCACGGAGCCACCAGCACATCTGACGCATCTGCCATCGGATCTCTTGTCCTGGACACGAATCTTGGCACCTTCCGATTGAGACGGGAGGCCAGCAGATCCACGTCAGGCACAGTAACCTGAATATCTCCAGATGCAGTGCCCATTCTCCTGGGTCCAGCAGCTGTCGACTCAGTCCGCCTGCCAGTTCCACTCCCAGGATGTAAATGGCTGACAGGGCCGGTACGTGTCGCTCTGCCCACCGAAGTATGTGAGCGACCTCCCGTGCAGCGGCTTAGCTTCTTGTTCCCCCTTGGCGATTGACGTATTACACCACAGTGGCGTTGTCTGACTGGATCCTGATCAGACGCCCTTGCAGTCTCATCGACCATGTGTGGAGGCACAGCCTGATCGCCCTCAATTCGAGCAGAGTGATTGGCAACTTGTTTTCTTCCGTCGCCCTGAGCCGACTAAACCCCCATCACTCCACCCCAGCCGGATAGACTGGCATCCATTGTGATCACTGTCCATCTCAGGAGGTAGGAATCATTTTCCTGACTGAATCACCAGGGACCTCAACCACCATATCAGTGAGTCTGTCTGACTGGCTCACCTGGATCTGTAGATCCTGAGAAAACTGAGATTTGTCCCATTTTGTCAAAATCTCCTTCTGCAGGACTCTGGTGTGTAACTGGGCATAAGGCACTGCCTTGAAGGAAGCTACCATGGAGGCCCAGTACTCGCATGCAAAAGCGGAGCGATGACCACTTGCGGTCCATCAGCAGTTTTAATGCGGAGCAAAGAGTCTGCAGTTTGTCTGAAGGGAGAAACACTCTAGTTTCCATGGAGTAAAGCAGTAAGCCTAGGTACGCCAGACGCTGGGTCGGTAGATCACCGACTTCTTTAGGTTCAACAGCCACCCAATTCTTGCAGGGTCTGCATGTTGATCGCCACATCCGCCTCCAATTCTGAGGCGGAAGATGCCCTCAGGAGGAGATAGTCTATCCCACGTTGCCATAGCAATGCCAAAACTGGAGCCAATGCCAAAAAGGAAGAGCCACAAACTGGTAGTGGGCTTCCAACTGCAAACCGCAGAAATTTTTGATGCCGAAGGCATATGGGTATGTGCAGGTACGCATCCTGGATGTCCAAGGACGCCAAGTAGTCCACTTGATGGGAGTGCAGCGTCTACTGAGCGAACTGATTCCATTCTGAACCTCTGCACTTTTACAAAGTGATTGAGGGCTTTTAGGTCCAATAATGGACTTACCCCTTCCTTCTTGGGAACCACAAACAGATGAGTAGAATCCCTGGAATCGTTCCGATTCTGGAACCGGTACAATCATCCCACGATTCAGTAAGTCCCTTCCTGCCCCCAAGACGGCCTCCTGGCGAGCTGGGGATACGGGTATGCTGGAGGGAAAGAATCTGGTCGGCGGCCAAGAGAGAAACCCTCTTGTAGCCTGTGGAAATCAGATTGCAGACCCATTGTTCGGATAACCGGGAAGACCACCAGGCTGCAAACTCGAAGGCGACCCCCCACCCGAGACATGGGTGGGGGCAAACCTTCATGCAGAAGCACTTTTATTCACAGGCTTGCGGTTCAGGGATGTTTGACCGTCCCGTCGGGCTGGGGATGTTTTGTCAAAACTCCGGCCTACGGCGTGGCTCTTTAGCCTTCCTGACCTGTAGGAGTAAGGTATTCTTACCACCGGTGGCATTTTTAATAATGTCATCCAAAGGGGCTCCAAAGAGCTGGTCGCCAAGGAAGGGAAGATCCGTCAGGGCTTTTTTGGATGCCTGGTCAGCAGACCAGCATTTTAGCCAAATTAGACACCTCAGCACCACAGCCGACACTGAAGCCCCGGATAACAGAGGGAGAGTATCCAGGGCCGCGTCACAGACTTACTTAAAGCCTTGCACTAGTTGGTATGCTATCCCAAGTCGCCGTGCAGAAGTTTTGCCCACTCAGTCAGTGTCTGCGACACAAGTGCAGATGCCAGTACTGGTCGCACGGCTGACTCCACAACCGTAAACAAGGAACGAGCCACTGCCTCAGCCTTCCTGCCCGTGAGATCCTTGAATGTAGGAGTCCCCTGAACCGGCATTGTGGTTACTTTATTTAACCTGGATACTGGGGGGGGGGTCCACGACCGGAGCCATTTTTTTGAGAAGGCTCTCCTCAAAAGGGTAACGTACCGCCATGTATTTGGGGACTGAAAAAGGTCCGTTGCGGGAGACCCCATTCCTTGTAAATGAACTTGTCAAAATAAGTCAGATAGGGGAACACCTTAGGTGAACATGCTAGCTTGTGGGACCCAAAAGGGACCGGTACATCAGCAGAGGGATCTGCTGGGTCCTGAATCTTCCGGGTATCACGCACAGCTGTGATAAGTGCTCCAACAAATCGCTTTGTCGCGCCCGGACCCGGGCTCATCCTCACTGTCCGAACGATCCTGTTCAGCGTCATCCGACAAGACAGAGCAGGGGTCAACAGCCTCAACAGGACCAGAGTCTGCGTCAGAGCTCTCCCCAGAGAAAGGGGACGGGGGGGGGCCGGGGCCGCTTTAGTGCACCTTTCTTCCCACGCACCGCCTCCATCTTGAACGAATTAAGGACCGCCATCAGGGTGTCCATGGGCACTGCACAGGCCGCAGGTGACCCGGTTGCAAGTCTGGATTTCAGGGGAAGAAACACCAGTTTCTGAAACCATGCTGACCCTACCCCGTCTGCCACCTGAAGGGGACTTAGGACAGAGACAGTCCCACCCTCCTTGCCGCCACTGTCATATGTGGACCCTGGAGCATAAAAGCTCACCGACCACCTCTGGAGCTGAGGTTTCGTTGCGGCCTGCCGAACGTGTAGCTGCGGCCTGCACATGCTTGATGGCCGGACTGGGGAGACTAAAAGGATAAGGGTAAGGGTGTCCAGCAGATCACAGGATCAGTCATCTTGAGCAAAAAGCCAAGCTTCTGCATAAAAACATAAAAATAAAAAAGCACGGACCAATAGGCCCGCATGGTCCTTCTTCACTAGGCAAAATAAAAACAGAGGTCTATCTGGCAGACGGGAGGGTTGTTACCCAAGGGACCGCCCCCCCTAGGCAGAACTAAGAGTTCTGAGTGTTGTGTTACAACTAATACCCAATATCTCCTAGTGATAAGGCGAACACCACAATGGCTAAGAGAGGAGCTGTGTCGGTCGGTGAATATAAGAGAAATACTTTTATTTTTATTTTATCTAGTTAGTCACTGTTTGCCCTTAGCGCTGCACCTGTCACTCCTGATCGCATAACACTTACTATGAGTGGTGTACATTGTTCCTGAGAAATATGAGATGTAAATTCACTTCCTCCCTCTATGAGCATAAAATACTTTGGACAAAGTGTTGGGAAAGAGTTCTTGCCACAGGAATGCAGAAGTGCATGGTTCATACGGAAAAAATTCCAGAGCAAAAAAGGCCAAGGTACACAGTAACAAATGCCAGCCTGTTCACACTACAAGCCAACTTCCATACAATTTACAGATAGCTGAAGCACGGGAAAATAAATAAACAAACACACAAAACAATGGCATAGTCTTCACTAGGGCCTGTAAACAGACATTTAAAACCTCCCACTTTAAGCCCTTCCCTGACAGATTCAATCTTATCCAAATCGAAACAGTTATTTTCAGTATTTCGAGGTCATCTGCGTGCAAAACCCAACTCCCTCTCATCCCATGTCCCTGGTCAGTGCGGTTGCCAGGTGCAGGAGGGGGGGGGGGGGAGATGTGACGCCCCCTTTTGCTCATGTCCTGCTCTTTTGAATCCTGGGAAGACCCCACTGCCGTACAGCCAACAGGAAGTGTTATCATACAGCCAGTGACGTGAATACAAGATTTATCAAGAATCATTGATCTATTTTTTCCCTTTGGCGATTTTGACAAAGGGTTTCCCGATCTTTGGTATGCAGAAAGTTTTCTCTTTTCTCTTGGCCATCAAAAGTCAAAGTCTGGGCAGTCTGCCAAGTTTTAAAAAACATTCTATCAGTGGAATGTTAAGTCTAAACATTGTACCAATTTGTCTTTTACATGAAAGGAATAGACTTCTGTATGTAAATTAGGAAATTTAACCACTTAAAAACACTAAACCTTTTTCTGACAGTTGTTTGCAAGAAATTACTTACTTAAAATCCCCAAACTTTTTTTTTTTATTTATTTATTTATTTATTTTTATTTTTTTTTTGAGTAGAGACCCTAGAGAATAAAAATGTGGTAAATACAGTGTATTTGTGCAGCGGTCTTCCAAATGCAGTTTTTTGGGAAAGAAAATTACTTGAAATCAAAAAAAATAAAAATAAAAATTAGTCCAAATTTGGTTTGTATAATGTGAAAGATTTTACGCCGCAAGAATCGTGATCTTTATTCTAAGAAAAGAAAAAGGGATTCTCATTTTGGCCAGAATCGTGCAGCTCTAGCTGATACCCAAACAAGGACCCCCTCCTGTACACAGAACATCTGCAACTGTAGATTTAGATAAGTAAAAGGTGGCATTTAAGCCGAAAAAAAAAAAAATAAATAAATAAAGAATAGAATAAATTGAAGTGATTAGAGGGAGTCAGAGGCAATTTCCAACACAATTCAGAACAATACACAGCACTCAAGACCCTTTTCTGGTGGTATGGCCCCTCCCTTAAAAAAAGGCCCTGCCACCAGTATTGGTAGCATTACCAAAACATATGGGGATTTAGGTAGTTCTAAGTAATGCCAATTTTATAAAGTGATGCTATGGCTGCAAATTCAAAATTACCTCCAGTTCTCAGATAACAAATCTGGAGGTAAAAAGACCAACTGTAAGTTTGCATACAGAGAGAGATGAGCAAAGGGCCTGTCCCTGTACAGTGTGGCAGAGCAGCATGGTTGCCACCACTACCTTCTCCCAACCTGCAACGGCTATCAAAGATGCTGTAGTTTTCATAGATGCAAGGCTCTTCGCAACCAGTGACATTTGACAGAGCCTGATGGGAAAGCTGGGACACCAACCATCAGGCCTATGCTTTCCTGATTGATAGCAAGTGGTTGGCGGATTCCATTGCAGGCCGTCTATGGATCCACTGACTGCCTGCTGTCAGTCACAATGAAAGAATGCCCCTAATATGCACCAACATCTGAGCATGGGTCCACCTTCCCAGTGTTTGAGGCAGCCAACACTAGGTACAACCATCGACATTTCAATTGAGGGAGTGAACTGCATTGAACATGAACAACCACATGAATATGTTGCCTGCAACAGATTAGAGAAGTAATTTCAAAGTGATCACATGAACCTAGTATATCATTTCTTGGAGACAATAGCAGCTTAATGTTCACGCTCAGCATCCTGACATGACACAATTCACATGATCAGAAATAGGGAACGCAGTGACCTCTCCCTCCTCATTACATTATGGCACATGACCACAGACATGTTTTTTTTCCAACATAGTCTGTTATATTGCATGACCACTGAGCAGATAGATGCATACAATATTCACATGACAAGCAGCTCAGAAAATACTTGATGTGTGAAATGACTGTTGACCAAGAAAAAAAAAAAAAAAAACTGTAAATATAAAAAAGTGAGGAAGGATTAGGTTTATATTTCTGATACCCCATTAGGAAAATGTTCTCACTTCCTGTGTGATCATCAGGAAGGAAAATGACAGAAATAATCTAATAACAAAGACTAGAATAAAAACGTTTTCTACAGCAGAGAAGGGAGGCACTTGTGTCCAGTTTTTATAGTGGTCCGTGTCCCCACTGGAGAGAGAAAGTTGCCCTCACTTCCTGTCTGGCCATGGGGGCAGGAAGTGAGGAGGAATATCTTAAAATTTTCACAAAAAAAAAAAAAAAAAAAAAAAAGAAGGAAGGAAGAAGGGGGGGGGGGGGGGCGTAGACGACAGACCCTTTTCCATTCTACCTCCCCCTCCCCCAGGGCCTGGACACACTAGGTCAGTGATGGCAAACCTTGGCACCCCAGATGTTTTGAAACTACATTTCCCATGACGCTCAACTACACTGCAGAGTGCATGAGCATCATGAGAAATGTAGTTCCAAAACATCTGGGGTTCCATGGTTCTCCTTTGACAACGAGGTAAGCTGATGTACATCACCTGCCCACAGACTGGTATGGAACTTTCAATCCAGGTCCATCCAAAAAGCCCGAAAAAGGACTAGTTTATCCACCATATCTAGGGAAAGGCAAGCTGCAACAGTTTTGATTCTTGGATTTAGCTACACCTGAGCATGGGTCCACTTTACCAGTGTTTGAGGCACATCGCATCTTAACACTAGGCACAACCACTAATATTGCAAATTATGTTCCAGTCAGTCAAATCAACATTCAGCACACATACAGTCATGGCCAAAAATGTTGGCACCCCTGAATTTGTCAGATAATACACCACTTTGCCCAGAAAATTGTTGCAGATTACAAATGTTTAGACATTTTTTTGTTTTGTTTGTATTGGTAGGACACAAAAAAAAAAAAAAAAAAAAAAAAAAAAAAGAAGTGGAGAAACAAAAAGCAAAATCTGACACATTACACGCAAAACTCCAAACATGGACTGGACAAAATTATTGGTGCCATCAATGTATTATGGAAGCTTCCTGTAAATCATCAATTAGTTTTACACCTCTCCACTGGAATTTGACCACTCTTTTGCAAACTGTTCCAGGTCTCTCATATTGGAAGGGTTTCCTTTTCCCCCCCAACTGCTGTGCTCTCCACAGATGCTCTATGAGATTTAGATCTTGACTCACTGCTGGCCAGTTCAGTACTCTCCAGCGCTTTATCTTAAACCATTTCTGGGTGATTTTTGACATGTGCTTTGAGTCATTGTCCTGATACAAGACCCATGACCTCTGCCAGAAACCCAACTTTGTGACACTGGGCCCTACATTGCACCCCAGACTTCATAATGTCATGCACACAGTCAAGACACCCAGTGCCTCAAGCAGCAAAGCAAGCCCAAAACATCAGTGAACTTCCGCCATGTTTGACTGTATTCTTTTCTCTAAAGGTCTCGTTTCCTTTTCTGAAAATAGTAGAATGATTGCCTTTACTAAAAAGCTGCAAGTTTGTTTGGTCTGGCCACAGCACATTCTTCCAAAATGATTTTGGCTTCCTTAGGTATGTTTTTTTTTTGCAGACTCTAGTCTGGCTTTTTTTACTTGCGTCAGCAGAGGGGTCCTCCTGGGTCTCCGACCAGAGCGTCCCTTTTCATTCAGATAGTGACGTATATAGTGCGAGCCGACACCGTTGTACTCTGTGCGCTTTATTCAAACAATCCTTTGTTGCAATCTTTGATCATTTTTTCTCTTTTGTCCACATCTAGAGAGATTAGCTACAGCGCCAATGGGTGTAAACTTCTTGGCAATTCTTGTAACTTTGAGATTTCCATACTTTTCCACAATTTTTATTCTCAAATCCTCAGACAATTCTTTTCTGCTCTCTCTTCTCCATGCGCCACGTGGCGTGCACGCAAACACAGGAGTCAAATTTTAAACCATTTTAACTGGTTGCCGTTGTATTTTCTATATTGTCAGTGCCTGTTAATACAGGTGAGCTTAATTACAGGAGCATCAAACTTGAAATGCAATATTTTCTTGCCAAAAAATGGAAAATAAAAATTTGTATCAATAGTTTTGCCCTTTTGTTTCTCCACTTTGTGTCATACCAATAGAAATAAATATGATAATGCATCAACATTTGTAATTGCAACAACTGGGTGAAGTGGTGGATTAGCTGACAGAAATGCAGGGGTGCCAATATTTTTGGCCATGACTGTATATGTATTGTACCCACTTTCAGATGATGATAGTTTAAATTTAGCAGTGAGGATGGAAAAAAAAAAAAAAAAAAAGGGGGGGGGGGGGGGGGGGGGGTTCGGGTGAACAAGGAGAAGGAGGGGGAAAGCCAACCTGAGATTGACTGATACCAGCAACACGTCACTGCTCATTATTATAACGTTTTTCCCATAGAATCACCTGCATGCCGGACAACCTCCAACCACCACCACAGAGGTCATCGCTGCTGGCTGTTGGATTATAGTGTAAGTGTTGGGGTAGCTTGTTTGTGCTGCTGCCATGTATCCTGAAAAATAAATACAGGCGTATGAATAAAAATTTTTACATTTGACATAAATCAATACAAATCCAATCAAGAACTATCTTTAGTCATGCATCCTTCGAGATAAATTGCAAACAATTTCAGTTAAAAAAAAAAAAAAAAAAAAAACACCACACACTAACACCTTGCATTTGTGACAAAAGGTCTTTTGTAAACCTTTATAGCATAAATAGCGAATGGCAGTTTGCACAACCAGGACAATACGGCATTACAATAAAGAGGAAGTCTTTAACTTGTACCTACAGGTAAGCCTACAATAAGGCTTACCTGTAGGTACAGTGACTATCTCCTAAACTTGCACCATTTAGGAGATTTTCACATGGGATGCAGCCAGTGACATCACCAGCACATGCGCTCTGAAGGGACAGCATCCCTGTGCCATACACTCAGAGCTCTGCGCCAGGGCTTCAACACGCTTATGCAGGAGTGACATCATCACATCCCTGGACATTAATTCAGCCAGGTCCGTGAACCCGGAAGGTCTATCATAATGTGTTAGTATCCTGTATTGTAATCTTTCCCGGTGCTGTAAAGTGCTGTGCAAACTGTTGGCGCTATATAAATCCTGTATAATTATTGTAATAAATAGTAATCTGCAGTAAAGCACGCTTGTTATACACACTGTGGAATCTAAGGGGGTTAATCTTCTGCATAGTGTAAAAAGGATGTTTGATCCTCCCCTTCTTCCAGTCCATCTCCTGATAAGACAGAGCCTTTGGAGTCAGTCACTCTGTACATGCTCAGTTTGGTGCACAGTGCTAGAGAGTTATTTTTTCTTGGGGAGATAGTATGTGATCAGCACAGGGCCAATCAGCACTGTAGACAGAGGGTCAGGGGTCATGTAACCTCATAGGACAGTCAGTAGAATGAAAACTCTTCCTACAAGTTTTAAACAAGAAACTGAAAAAAGTCACAATACTGGTATATACTGCTGATGAGAAACAGTATTTAGCAGTTTAGATTTATCTAAATAATTGCATGTCCATGTTCTGTGGGAGACAAGATCTAGTGAATGCAGGGTCCTGGGTTAAGTAGCACTTTAACCGATGGCCTGGGCTCACAGGAACAGGTTGGATGATGTTGGATGTCATTCAACCAGATGATGGGCACCTAAGGAAGCAACGGAATTTGCAGAGCAGCACAATGGTGTGGGCACTGCAAGTCTAGCAAAAAAAAATAAAAATAAGGGTTTATATTAATACATTGAAAAAGTCAATGTGCATAACCCTTCACCCCCTAAAGTCAATGCTTTGTAGAGCCACCTTTTGCAGCTATCACAGCTCTAAGTTGCTTTGGATAAGTCTCTACGAGCTTGCCACATCTTACCACTGGGATTTTTTTGCCCATTCCTCCTTGTAAAACTGCTCCAGCTCCTTCAAGTTGGATGGTTTGCGTTTGTGAACAGCAATCTAAAGGCCCATACACACGATCAGACTTTTTGACAACATACATGCAAATTAGCCATTTTGGAGCAACATCCGACCGTGTGTATGCTCCATCGGAAAAACTTTGTTTTTCATGGGACTTTTGTTGGCTGTGCGAACGGACAAACTTTCTGGCAAGAAAAGTCTGATGGAACAAAGTCTGATCGTGTGTACAGAAAACCATAGGACTTTTGTACAAAGTACAAACAGGCATGCCCCGAACCAATTCAAAAGATCAGACAGACAATACAGAAGTTGACCAAAGGTGGCGGTAAAGAGCAGAAAAACCACATGATTTGGTGAAAGTTGGCTGAAAAAGTCCTGCTGTGTGTATGCAATACAAGTTCAGGGCCAACACCCTTTATACAAAAATCCAAGGGAAAGTTTGTACAAAGTCCTATCATGTGTATGAGGCTTAAGTCTGACCACAGATTTTCTATTGGATTAAGGTCTGGGCTTTAACTAGGCCATTCCAACACATTTGCATGTTTCCCCTTAAACCACTCAAGTGTTGTTTTAGCAGTGCGTTTGGGGTCATAGTCTTGCTGGAAGGTGAACCTCCATCCTAGCCTCAAATCACACACAGTGGTACAGTTTTTGCGGAAGATGATCTCTGTATTTAGCACCATCCATCTTTCCCTCAACTCTGACCAGTTTCCCAGTCCCGACTGTTGAAAAATTGTGTTCTTTGGGTGATGTGATGTGTTGGGTTTTGCGCCAGACATAGTTTTCTTTGATAGCCAAAAAAGTTCAATTTTAGTCTCATCAGACCAGAGCACCTTCCTCCATACATTTCGGGAAACTACATGACTTTTCACAAACTCAAAAAAACCTGCCATTTTGTTTTTTTTGCTGAAAGTAATGGCTGTCTTCAGGCCACTATGCCATAAAGCCCAACTCTATGGAGTGTACGGCTTACTGTCATCCTATGTACAGATACTCCAGCCTCTGCTGTGGAACTCTGCAGCTCCTCAAGGGTTACTCAAGGTCTCTGTGCTGCCTCTGATTAATGCCTTCCTTGCCCGGTCTGTGAGTTTTGGTGTGCGGCCGTCTCTTGGTAGGTTTGCTGTTGTGCCATGTTCTTTCCATTTGGTTATGATAGATTTGATGGTGCTTTTTTAATATATAAGCTAACCCTGACTTGTACTTCTCAACAACATTGTCCCTTACTTGTTTGGAGAGTTCCTTTGTCTTCATGGCAGCGTTTGGTTAGTGGTGCCTCTTGCTTAGGTTTTGCAGCCTCTGGGGCCTTTCAAAAAAGGTGTGTATATGTAATGAAAGATCATGCGACACTTAGATTGCACACAGGTGAACATTATATTGAACTAAAAGGATGTAATGTAACAAAATAGGTAAAAAGCCAATGGGGGGGGGGGGGGGGGTGAATATTTTTGCAAGGCATTGTAGATGTACTTCTTGATGTTCCCAGAAGTCACAGGAGAAGCCTACAAAAGAGCCGGGGCCTTCTTCCTATGAATGAGTCATCACGTTGGCCTTGGTTCAGGGTACTACTGCACTGAATGGTTCTCACGCATTATTAATGTGATAACCAGTGTATCACATTCATCCTAGTTGAGTTTTATGCGGATGTGCTCACAACATGAGACAGTTGGCCAACCCCCCCCCCCCCCCTTACATTCTAAAAAGGGACGGGGGGGGGGGTACAAAAAAGGTAATAGCTGCAGAGAGTGATTTGATGGGGGTGGCTCAGGGACAGGTTTCCTTGAATAAATGAGTTTTCAGGGATCTCCTAAAAAGGTGGACAGGGTAGGGGCTGATTGGACAGACTGGGACAGGGAGTCTTAGAGGATGGGAGAGGCTCTGGAGAAGTCTTGAAGGCGAGCATGGGAGGAGGTAGGTAATAACTGAGCAGGAGGTCCTTGGAGGAGCAGAGGGGACAATTTGGGCGATATCTGCAGATGAGGACGATGTGGATGGCTTTGTAGGTTATGCATTAAAATTATACATGGTGGAGTAGGGGAAGCCAGTGAAGGGATTGGCAGAGAGGAGCAGCAGTCATGGATCAGTTAGTGAGGTGTATTAGTCTAGCAGTAGAATTCATAATAGACTGAAGGAGGAATAGCTTGCTTAAGGGTAGGCCATTAAGGAGAGAGTTGCAGTAGTCAAGGCAGGAAATAATCAAGGAGTGAATAAGTTGCTTTGTGGTGTCAGTGAGGAAGGGTCAAATTCTGGAGATGTTGCAGAGGTTATGGCAGCAGGATTTAGCCAGTGATTGGATATAGGCACTGAAGGAGAGGTCAGAGTGAAGGATTACACCCAGGACCCTGCCATGTGTGGAGGGACCAATTGTTGTGTTGTTATTAATGGTGAAGTCATTTGGGGGGGGGGGGGGGGGGGGGGGGCGCGACAGTGAAGTAGGAAATATAACAAGCTCAGTTTTAGAAAAAGATTGAGTTTTAGGAAGTGGTGCGACATCCATATTGATAGGTCATTCAGTAAGTTTGAAATCTGTGAGGGGAATCGAGGGGGGGAGTTGAGAGATAGATCTGGGTGTTGTCGGCATAGAGGTGGTATTGGAAGCCATGGGAGGTTATAAACTTGCCCAGGGAAGAGATATAGAATGA
Organism: Lithobates pipiens; assembly: GCF_037356315.1. Lineage (NCBI taxonomy): Eukaryota > Metazoa > Chordata > Amphibia > Anura > Ranidae > Lithobates > Lithobates pipiens. Next base: position 264,646,386 of record NW_027507784.1, on the reverse strand, counting down.
GAATAGGAGAGGCCCAAGGAAGGAGCCTTGGGGTACCCCAACAGAGAGGAGAGGAAGGGGAGTGGAGGAGATGGAGTTGTAAGTGACACTGAAAGTGCACTGAGCTAGGTAGGAGAACCAGAATAAAAGCAGAATCGCGGAGGCCAAGGGAGTGTAATTTGCTGAGGAAGAGCAGGTGGTCAACTGTCAAAAGCAGCAGAGAGGTCTAAGACCCCTTTCACACTGGGGCGTTTTTCATGCGCTTTAGCGTTAAAAAATACGCCTGAAAGAAGCCGCAACTGCAATCCCAATGTAAAAGCCCGAGTGCTTTCACACCGAGATCCCTTTCATACTGGGGCGTTTTTCAGGCGCTTCAGCGTTAAAAAATATGCCTGAAAGAAGCTGCAACTGCAATCCCAATGTAAACGCCCGAGTGCTTTCACACCAAGGCGCTGCGCTGGCAGGGCGTCAAAAAAAGTTCTGCAAGCAGCTTCTTTGCAGCGCTTTTGGAGTGGTGAATAAAGCGCTCCTTCCCATTGAAATCAATGGGAAGCGCCTGTAAAACGCTATTGGCAGCAGCGTTTTGTGGGCGCTTTTAACCCTTTATTTGGCCACTAGCAGGGGTTAAAAGCACCCCAATAACGCTTGAAAAACGCTGGTAAAGCGCTGCTAGTTTAAGCGGCGCTTTACGGGCACTGACATTGTGAAAGGGTTCTTAAAGCACTTGGGCTTTCACATTGAGACTGCAGATGAGGCTTCTTTCAAACGCTTTACAGGCGCTTTTTTAACGCTAAAGCACCTGAAAAACGCCCCAGTGTGAAAGGGGTCTAAAAGTATGAGTATGGAGTAGTGCCCATTGATTATAGCAGTTAGTAGGTCATTGGTGAGTTTTAGTAGGGCAGTTTCAGTAGAATGTTGTGGGCGAAACCCAGACTGTGGGGGTGGTTTGAGAAGGTTTTTGTCCACGAGGTAGCAACTCAGTCATGGACAAGGTGTTCAGTGAGCTTGGAGGCAAACAAGAGCAGGGAGATGGGTCTTAAGTTATTCAAACAAGTGGGGTCTAGTGAGGTTTTTTTTTGCATGTGCACGTTTGAGCAGGGAAGCAAAGGTGCCGGAGGAGAGGGAAATGTTGAAGATGTGGATTAGGGAGCTTAGGATAGAGTGGGAAGGTGGTTGCAATAATTGAGAGGGGACAGGGTCCAGGTAGTGGGGGTGGGCCATGGAGGAGAGTTTATCAACTTCATCTGTGGTAACTGGGCAAAAGGAGGAGAGTATTGAGTGTGGTTTTGGACCCGATTATTTACAGACACTCGTTCTGTACAGTGTGAGGTGCCCTTCATTTACATTTCTGTCCTAGCACTGAGCTGATATTAGTGAATAGACAAGCACCGGCTGTGCCGACTTAGACGCACAGCCGAGGTCAACAGGCCTGCAGGGACGTGTGCTCGGCCATTGATGCACAGTTTCAGAGTTGGGCTCCATGTACCTGTCTCCGCATGCCTGTCAAACTTGGCTGTGTGAAGGAGTCCTTACAGCCGATGTAGGTCTACGCTCTAATATGGGCTGTCTGAACAGGTCAGTTCTTGGAGACAATATGGTTTCTTATAGGCTTTTCACAGACTTGGTTCAAGAAGAGATTCTGCGACAAGGTAGGAGATAAGACGTCAGTATCATATTTAAACTTCCATGAAGTACTTGACTGCAATACTAGCAAACACTCAACAACATTGTCTTTTTTTCCAATGAGTCATGCCATCTCCATAAACCTCACCCTCTGCCTGCACAAACACACCTGGGCATTCTATACCACATGGTTCAATGGCCAGGACACACACACACACACACACACACACACACACACAATATAGTTTCTTTAGTAAATTGAAAGTAGAAAAACAGAACTGAATCAGGACCAAAAAAAAAAAAAAAAAAAAAAAAAAAACTATTTATATAATGTCATATGCGACATCAGATTCCATCCTGATCTGACTCAGGAGATCAATCTATGAATAATATGAAGCAATGCTTCACATTAACATATCCAGGACAGCAATTGACAAATTTTACGGTGGTCAAAAATTAGTTTACCCTATAAACAGTTGCTAATATTTAAAAACAAGCAACTGCTATAAACAGTTGTTCCTATTAAAAATGAACAAATAGTTAAATATTAACCTAGCAAACATTGTAAACACAACACTGTTAGAACAGTAGCAGTTTGTGCTAGACTACAAGAGAAACAAACCTTGATGTCATGTCAGATAAGAGCCCTCCATAAGATAATGATCATAATAATGTAACAAAACACATTTGGAAATGTTAAAGCATCATAAAAAAATAAAAATAAAAAAACACACACACACTAAAAAAATGGTCAGTAAATGCTAGTCACTCACTATTGGATTTGTTTTCTTTCTTTGGCAAAAAACCTGGTTGATCCTGCTGTTCAATGTTCCTCCTTTTATGTCCCCACTGCAGCCTGAGATAGTGTAGACCAGACAGACATCGCCACCTCTGAGCATGCTCCAGTTTACTTATAAGCTATTCATTTCCTCATTTATCTGTGCAGCCCACATGACTATGGAGACATGGGTGGGCATATACACTTGATAAAAAACAGCCAACTAATGTTAAAAAGTACTAGCTGCTTTAAATACACCAACAAATTGAAGCCAAATTCCAGCTCACGGTGTGTGTGTGTGTGTGTGTGTGTGTGTGTGTTGCACAATTATAGCCAAAAATTAGAATCATTTTGTTTAGAATAAAAAGATCAATTCAAACATCGATTCGAGAAGTAAAATCTTTCATATTATACAACAAAAATAATAACTTTACTTTTTTTTTTTTTTTATTCATTAACCCAGGGCTTGACAAATTTGCTTGGAATCTAGGAGCCAGCTAAAAAAATGTTAGGAGCCAGGTCTGTAACGGCAATCCGGACCTGTCCCTGGCCTGACATGGAGACGAGTGAGGGGAAGATAGAGCGCCCCCCCCCCCCCCCCACCGTCTCCAAGTCATTGCCCATAGCTCTTAGAGGGACATTTTATTTTTTTCAAATGACAATTTTTTTTTTTTTTATTATTGCATTTTAGTGTAAATTTGAGATCTGAGGTCTCTGACCCCAGATCTCATATTTAAGAAGACCTGTCATGCTTTTTTTCTATTACAAGGAATTTTTACATGCCTTGTAATAGGAATAAAAGTGACAATTTTTTTTTATTTTTATTTTTTTAATTTAAATTTTTTAAGAACAGTGAAAAAAAGTTAAAATAAAGAAAAAAAAAGTTTTTTAAATGCGCCCTGTCCCGCCAAGCTTGCGTGCAGAAGCGAACATGCAGGGAGTGCCATCATGTGTTCTAGGAGCATAAATTGCACATCCAACTTGTTGACTACCTATTACACTTTTGAAGGCCCTGGAGCACCAGGACAAATGACACCGATGACAGATGGCACTAATACGTGGCATTGATGACACGTGACACCGACAGGTGGCACTGGTAGCTTTTTTTACTTTATATTTATATTTTTTTTTTTTTTTTTTTTTAACTTACGGCCGCTGCAGCCGTTCATCTGTCCCTTCTCACACGCCGTCTGTGTGAGGAGGGAGAGCGGCGCCCGGGAGCGCGCATTGCGGAAGTAAACAGGAGGACGTCCAGGGACGGCCTCCCAGCAGATAGCGTCCGCTCTGTAGCAGTCTTTCGGCTATAGGGCGGGCGCGAAGCGGTTAAAGCAATTTTTTTTGGTCAAAATTGTTGGCAAGATGAATGCAGTATGTTGCAAAAAAAAAAAAAAAAATATATATAAAAAAAAAAAAAATTTCTCTCTTCTACAGTAACATCTGCATTCATCAGCCAGGAAGCTGCGCATGGGACGTACGTGGACATTTCAACAAGCCAAAAAACAAAGGCCAGGTCGACCAGTCATTGGCTACAGCAGAATAAAGTTAAGGTTCTGGAGTGGCCATCTCAGTCTCCTGACCTCAATATCATTGAGCCACTCTGGGGAGATCTCAAAAACGTGCAATTCATGCAAGGCAGCCCAAAAATTTACAGGAACTGGAGCCTTTTTGCCAAGAGGAATGGGCAGTTTTACCATCTGAGAAGATAAAGAGCCTCACCCACAAATACCACAAAAGACTTCAAGCCGATATTGATGTTAAAGGGGGGCAATACACGGTATTAAAGTGGTTGTAAACCCTTACAAACCACTTTGACCTACAGGTAAGCCTAGATTAAGGCTTACCTGTAGGTCCAAGCAATATCTCCTAAACCTATATGGTTTAGGAGATATTTGCCCGAAAACGGGCACCGCTGTCTACGGCGCATGCGCCATAGACAGCAGTGCGCAGGCATACTAAGCGCGGCATTCTCAGCGACGGAGCTGCCGCACGTGTTGGCTCCCGTGCGCATGAGTGACGTCATCGTGGCTTCGCCGAATGACAGCGGTGGAGCTGCGAGACCCCACCAACAAGAAGGATGCGGCGGACTACAGGGGACAGCGGCGACTTCGCTGGCTCCTGTGTCAGGTAAGTGACACATAATGGACTACCATGCGATGCATAGTAGTCCATTATGCTTTGCCTTTGTAGGGAATGAAAGAGGAAGTAAACTCATCAGGGTTTACTTCCTTTTTAAGTACTGGGGTATGTAAACCTTTGATCAGGGTCATTTGGGTAGTTTGCTGCCATTAGGAATAAAAAATAAAAAAAAAAAAAGTGTAAAAACAGTTGGATTGATAATAAATGGCTTCAGCCAAAAACTAAGCATGAGTGAAAGAGAAGTTTGTTATGTATATTCTCTGAAAAATGGCCTAGAAAATCATAAATTCTGCCAGGGTATGTAAACTTAGGAGCACAACTATGTGATAAAGGAGACTAGAGCTTAGGATGGATAGATTCCTCCCCCCCATCATCAAAACAGCGGTCACTATGCATGTTAACGAAGTATAGCCTGGGCGATCTATACTAGATAAAAATGCAGACGAATGTCAACCAAGGCTTGGTCAGGAGCAAATTTGTGAACAAGGCAGTTGCATGTCTGGCATTATTGGAGAGCCCACCTTTAGCAAGCCAACCAGCAATAATGACAGAAAATATATATTTATTTATTTTTTTTATATACCCACTAACCATACCCAACCCACACCTACTGCAATGGCCACCAAGTGGCAGAGATTGCCATTGGCAACAGCAAAGAGTATGTATATAAAAACCCCAAAAGCTAGTAATGCAACAATCTCAAACAAGGAGACCGAGTATGGTTTGTTCTTGATCGTCTCAATTGGAGTGCAGAGGTGGCTTTAGGAATCCATGTGCTATTATACAGTATGTGCCATTTTACAGGGTAAGCCACCTTGGAGGTAGCCTTTTCATAGTTTCCGTAAAACGTCAGGAACAGTTGTAATGGCACATTCTTCACAGGTACACATGCCAGGTTTATGGTAGTCCAAGACTGAACACACAGCATTAGCTTCATATACTGAGATCGGTAATAGTCACGACAAAGTGACAAAGTTCATATGCAATAAGAGATAAAAATCTGGAAATTACAGTTATGATTGATTTTTAAATCTAGCAAACATTACTCACTTTCCCCACATGCCAGCCATATTCACGCATGTCCTTTTTCTGCTACTCATCAGTCAAGTCTAATCAGAAAGTTACAGAGAAGGGACTGTAAAATGTATTAAATCCCCCCCCCCCCCCCACACACTGGAACAAAAACAACACATGCGCGATCGCGTGCCCCCCCCCCCCCCCCATATTGCTTGTAAGGGCGTGGTTTCTACAAGTTAAAATAGCCATACCTGGAATTCTTTAAATCTTGCAGAGAACAGCACTGTTTTCTACATCTCTTCCCAATAAGCCTGTACCACCACAATGATGTGCCCCTAGACCCAAACTTTCTAAACAAACAGGGCCAGTTTACCATCCTTCAGGACTTTAGGGGGGGCCAGACTGGTCAGTGGGAGTAAACCCTGCATCTTTGGCATTTTGGGGGGGGGGGGGATTATTATACAGGATTTATATAGTGCCAACAGTTTGCGCAGTGCTTTACAATGAAGGGAGACACTACAATTCAAAAAACAGAGCTCTTGTGAGCTTACACTCTAAGAGGGAGGGGCTGGTGAAACAAAAAGGTAAGGACTGTGAGGGATGAACTGATGTGGGGAGTAGAAGATTTTGTTGTTAGTTGGAGGCAGGATGGGCCACCCTGAAGAGATGAGTTTTCAGGGATCACCTAAAAGTGGACAGAGTAGGAGATAGCTGGACAGGTTTGGGGAGGGGAGTTCCAGAGGTTCTGGGGAAGTCCTGGACATGAGCATGGGAGGAGAAAACAAGGGAGCTCTAGAGCAGAAGAAGGTCTTGGCAATATTTGGAGATAAGATTGATGTAGCTCAGGGCAGAATTGTGAATGGCTTTATACGTTATTGTTAGAGTTTTTATTATTCATTGGGCAACAGGAAGCCAGTGTAGGGATTGGCAGAGAGGAGTGGCGGACAGTGAACTGTTGGTAAGGTGGACGAGTCTGGCAGCAGCATTCATAATAGACCGAAGAGGGGATAGCTTGCTGAGAGGTAGAGACGACAAGGGAGTGAAGTTGCTTAGTGGTCTCAACAGTTAGAGTAGTGCCCCATCGTTGGCATCAGCAGGAGAAATAGTGTTACAAGAGCCAAATAAAGACAAGCAAAGAAGGGGCACATTCATGTTCTTTGATGACACCCTGGGAGGAGGAGTGAAACTCATCAACACACTTCCGGGTCACGTTAACCATAGACACAGTTTTTGCCATGGAACTCACGCCATACAAAACGATGAACTCTGATGTTTTCACTGGTGCCAATTTTGCCAGATATCCTTTAAGTGCCGCCTTTAATTCCCTCTTGAAAGAGTTTGAGGAAACATCCTACACATCCCCAGATCAATAGACCACTGCCTTTTTTTGACCCCAGACCGCGAAGCTGAGGGTCCATTGTTTCTGGTGAGTGGGGTCACTAAAGGGGTAGTCACTTCACACTTTGCAAAGTTTGGAGCACCATTGCACTTTCATATAAGCACTTTATAGATTTGTGCATATTATATACAGTATAATTTTGTTGCATATTGATTTTGTAGGGCACAAACACATTGATATTCATGGTGATTAGTGCCATGTACAATACAGTGCCTTGCAAAAGTATTCACCCCCTTGGCATTTTTCGTGTTTTGTTGCCTCGCAACCTGGAATTAACATGGATTGTTTGAGGATTTGCATCATTTAAATTTTCTAAACATGCCCACAACTTTGAAGATTTTTTTGTCGATTGTGAAGCAAACAGGTCAAAATAACAGAAAAAGTCAATGTGCATAACTATTCACCCACCTAAAGGTAATACTTTGTAGAACCACCTTTTGCGGCTATCACAGCTCCAAGTCCCTTTGGATAAGTCTCTATGAGCTTGCCACATCTTACCACTGGGATTTTTGCCCATTCCTCCTTGCAAAACTGCTCCAGCTCCTTCAAGTTGGATGGTTTACGCTTGTGAACAGCAATCCAAGTCTGACCATAGCTTTCTTATTGGATTGAGGTCTGGGCTTTGACTAGGCCATTCCAACACATTTACCCGTTTCCCCATAAACCACTCAAATGTTGCTTTAGCACTGTGTTTGGGGTCATAGTACTGCTGGAAGGTGAACTTCCGTCCTAGCCTCGGGGGGGGGGGGGGGGGGGAGGGGGGTAAAGTTTTTGCTGAAAAACATCCCCAAAGGATGATGCTGCCACCACCACGTTTCACTGTGGGGGGTGGTGTTATAGGTTTGCACCAGACAGAGTTTTCTTTGATGGCCAAAAAGTTCAATTTTAGCCTCTGACCAAAAGCACCTTCCGCCATACATTTTGGGAGTCTCCCACATGCCATTTTATTTTTTGCTGAAAGTAATGGCTTTCTTCTGGCCCCACTGCCATAAAGCCCAACTCTATGGAGTGTATGGCTTATTGATGTCCTATGTACAGATACTCTAGTCTCTGCTGTGGGACTCTGCAGTTCCTCCAGGGTTACCCAAGGCCTCTGTGCTGCCTCTCCGATTAATGCCCTCCTTGCCTGATCCGTGAGTTTCGGTGTGCAGCGGTTTCTTGGCAGGTTTGCTGTTGTGCCATGTTCTTGCCATTTGGTTATGATAGATTTGATGGTTCTCCTAGGGGTTAAAGATTTGGATTTTTTTTTTTTTTTTTTTTTTTTTTTTTTAAATAAGCTAACCCCGACTTGTACTACAACATTGTCCCTTGGTCTTCATGGCAGTGTTTGGTTAGTGCTGTTGCATCCTCTGGGGCCCCTTCAAAAAAATGTAAGGACAGATCATGTGACACTTAGATTGCACACAGGTGGACATCACTTCGCCAATTACATGACTTCTGAAGGTAATTGGCTGCACCAGAGCTTTGTATGGGCTTCACAACAAAGAGGGTGAATACATACATGCATGCCAATTAACTATTTTTCAGACATGTAAAAACTGATATGTATATATTTTTCTAATTTTACTTCACCAACTTAGACTATTGTGTTCTGATCCATCACATACAATTCAGATTAAAACACTGAACTAAAGGCTGTAATGTAACAAAAACACAAAAAATGCCAGGGGGGGGGGGGGGGAGGTGAATATATTTTTTGCAAGGCACTGTATATGCTGTCAGAGTCATTTCATATTTTCTATCAAAGGGCCACAGTTTGGAGACCACTGACCTAGAGGGTAGATCCAGAACGCTCTGGGCTTTACACCCTAGCAAATGCCACACAGGCACATTAGGAAGGCTGAGAGAAAACATCTCCAGAAGAAGAAGAACAGAAGACGGCGACAGAAGACCGCTTGTAAAAGAGCTAGAAGAAGGCGCGGTGGCCCAGCAAGAAGAACCGAAGAGGGAGACAAGACCCCCGAAGTCGGAAGGAGAAGGCGGCGAAGAAGAAAGCCGGGCTCCTCCGCTAGTAAAAGAGCTAGCAGAAGATAGCGGAGGAGTCCAGCGAGAAGACCCCCTAAGCTGTGCAATAAACGATTTTAACCCTTGTGTGTTGTGCTCGCTTGTTTCCCCCCCCCCTTTCCTGGCCGGCCAGTGGGGGGGTAGCTGGTCCCGGCTACCTGGAGCCACGCGCAAAATGAACAGACTTTCCACCATGTGTGTTGGCCAGTCCGTTCATTTCAAAAGTACGGCGGATAATCCGGCGGACTTAGTCCGCCGCAAAAGTACCGTGTGTGGGCAGGTAGCTCGTTCGGAAAGTTTGTCCACCAGACTAAGTCCGCCAGATAGTCTGATACTCGTGTACGCAGCAAAAGCCCCACTCACATTTCTACAATTTAAATACAGGTGTGTGCACTGTGACAGGATTTGCCTACACAGACCAGAGCACGTGGTCAACGGCTCAAACATAGAATGGGTCTTGAATGCTCCCCATCTGCAAAACACCCCAGGTTGTTCTACTTCAAATCTGTGATTTACTGGCTACAATAAAGTCAAACCTGTAGTGTCCAAAAGTTAGTGTTAGGCTGAAGAAATCTCATCTCTATTGACACACACACACTGTTCAAGTGTGTTCCAGACAAAACTTCTTGGCTGCTGATGTCATCATCATCATCATCATCATCATCATCATCTTTTGGCTTTTCAGCATTTCCTATATCTGGGACTTTTACAAATTTTTTGTAGCAGTTATCTTTATGCATTTTTAGTCAATGTTTCAGCGCTGCACTATTTTTGTATTATAGGTCTATTTAAGGATTGCAATATATTGGCCTTAAGTGTTCAGCTACTTAGATCCAGATTTATACTGTAGTTTTGTGCTGACACCCTGTCATGGTTGGTAGGTGTAGCACCTGACAAGCATGACCCTTTCAAGTGAATGAGGCCACTCTACAAATGCCCCGCAACCTTGTGAGTACAGCAAACAAGGTGTTAAAGCAGGCAGTGTTGTGTTGCTCTCTCACCACCTATTTTAACCCCCTTGGACCTCACAGAAGCATGCAGTTGCTGGGTGCTTGCAGAGTGCCCCACCCCCCCCCCATTTACTTGAATGGCTCGCGATTGGCACCCCCCCCCCCCCCAAACTTTATGTGTGAATGAGCACTAAGGGTGCCAATGCCAAATGCATTTAAAGGCTCATTCACAAGTGCACTGCTGCTTCCCTGAAAAGTGATCCAAGTGTGTTTCACAGGTGGAGGAGGAGATAGGTGGTCTCCTCAGCACCAGATTTAAACCAATGATTAACATGCAATGCACGCGATTGGGACACGGTAATATGGCATATAATTAGTCACCGGCCCCTTTATTAGTTACACCTTGCTAGTTGCGTAGAGCAGCACGATTAATATACATTTGCGATCTCAATTCAACCCCCAAACCCCCCCCCCTTAATCCAGCATTTCCACAATTTATGTAACAAAGTACAGAGCCGTTCCTGGCTCACAGCTGTCAAAATAAATAAAAAACAGTAAAGTAAGCCCAAATTCTTTTGTATCGTGCAGCTCTTTAGTACTGGGTTGGACCCCCTTTTGCCTTCAGAACTGCCTTATTTTGTTGTGGCATAGATTCAAAGGGTATGCTGTAGTCATAAAGGGATAGAAAGGGTCAGGTAGGCTGTGGCATTTAAATGATGCACAATTGGTACCAAGGGGCCCAAAGTGTGCCAAGAAAATATCTATTACACCACCACCAGCATTAAATGTTGCTACAAGGCAGGTTGGATCCATGCTTTCATGTCGTTTATGCCAAATTCTGACCCGACCATCTGAAAGCGAGACTCATCAGACCAGGCAATGTTTTTTCAAGCTTCTATTGTCCCATTTTGGTGAGCCTGTGCGAATTGTAGCCTCAGTTCCTGTTCTTAACTGACAGAGGCACCCCGCATGGTCTTCTGCTGTTGTAGCCCATGGTTCAGGGTTTGATGTGTTGTGGGTTCAGAGATGGTATTCTACATACATTGGTCGTAACGAGCAGTTATTTGAGTTACGGTTGCCTGCATCATCTCAAACCAGTCTGCCCATTTTTCTCTGACATCAATGAGGCGTTTCCTTCCACACAAATGCCGCTTACTGGATATTTTCTCTTTTTCGGATCATTCTCTGTAAACCCGAGAGACAGTTGTGCTTCGGCTGTTATTACAAGCAGCAGGAGGCGGCGTCCCTCCGCCCCTGCCCTTCCACCACTTGCCTGGGCTCTCCCGTCCCGGGTGGCCAAAGACCCAAACAAAGCTGATGCTTCATTCGGATCTAGTTAATCGGGAAGCGATGCCATGACATCACTTGCCTAAAAGGCGCCAGTTTTAAAAATGCTGATCCTGACCCCCAAACGCTCCATTAAAAAAAAAAAAAAAAAAAAAATTTAATAATTATATATATATATATATATATATATATATATATATATATATATATATATATATATATATATATATATATATATATATATATATATATATATATATCACAAGAGATAAAAAAAAAAAATACAGTCACACTGTATTTGCACAGAGGTCTTTCAAATGCAATTTTTTTCCCCCCCCCCCCCTTCATTAAAGTAACTTTAAAAAAAATAAAAATAAACACCCCACACACCCCACTAACCAGTAAAGTTAGCCTTTTTTTGCATAATTTGAAAGAATTTATGTTGCAAGAATCGTGTTCTTTTTATTCTAAGCAAAAAAATAAAAATTGTGATAATTCTCATTTTGGCCAGAATCATGCAGCTCTAACAATAATATATATATTTATATATATTTTTTTTTCTCTCTACAGCACCAATTACTGGACTTCTTTAACATTGGAGTGACCCACTGACAGAAGAAGAACCGAGCCTGAAAGTATTGGGCATCAGTATTTGTTGAAATACTCGGTATCGATACTAGTATACACACACAAAAATGTATGTATGTATGTATGCATGCATGTATGCATTTCCGATTAGAAAGAGAGATATACACACACACACTTGGATTGGCCATTTCTAATGTACACATCACACACACACACACACACACTTGGATTGGCCATTTCTAATGTACACATGCAGCCTCCAGAACTATCAGTAGAATAGTGAAGAGGATGATGAGGAGAGAATACAGGAGAGATACCTACCGGCTCCTGTGTGGTAGGGGTAGGCAGGAGGTTGGTAGGCAGTCTGGGCTGCGGTCTGGGGGGCTCCCGGAATAGTTCCATAGTTGGCTTGCTGCCCATAGTCGAAGCCCCCTGGCACAGCCGGGCTGTAGGCGGGGGGTCGGTCCTCTAGGAGCGGCTTATTATCCATGCTGAGTCCGGCCAGGTGATCCCTCGTCTGCCGGTCACTACACACTGTCAGGTGTCCTCCTCCCTGTAATGTGTGCGGCCAGTCACAAGACTCGGGTCATGTGACCAATCCCCACTGCATGACTCTCCCCGTCAGGAAGCTCCTCTTAAAGGCGCCGCGCGCAGCCGCCGGTTGATTCCTGGGCTGGCAGTGTGGTGGGGGCGGGGATGAGAGGGTTAATGGTCTCTGACCTGAGATGAGAGTGTCAGTGGAAGTATGGGTGATGTCTGTACACAGCAGAATGGGCCGTATTCTACCATGAGGGGGGATCAAATGTCTTATAAAGTGGAATGGAAAGCCAGGGGCTGGTACAAAAGAGCTTGCACTTATGAATAGACTAGACAATTCCACTGATGTCCTATTAGGTCAGGTCACGCTTTCATTTTTATGTGTGTTCTAATGTACTACACCACATCACAACACAATACAGCTCCTAAACATGGATGACAGTTCAATAAAGTGAAAGAAACCAGTAGGCAGCTTGTGTCATTGTAACAACCATCAGGCGACCGCCTCACAGCACTCACACTTTATACATAATATAGAAGAAGAAAATATGTCACCCGTAGAGTTGGGCAAACAGTACAACAGAAGCAAAAGTCCGGCCCGAACATCACCTGTTCACCTCTTTAGTGAACACCCATATTTGCAGTGCACTTAGCGGGATGTTCGCCCACCGAGTGCCCCACAATGCATTGCGCGCTGCACCGTGCATTCTAATCCCTGATTAACCACTTCCCGCCCAGCCTATAGCAGAATGACGGCTGGCCGGTGGTTCTGTTATCCTGACTGGACGTTAAATATTAAGTTTTTTAGGATAACATGTCGGCACGCAGTGCGCCGATCAGTAGTGCAGTGTGCCACTCTGACACACCGCATCGCCGATCGTGGTAAGGAGCCTCCGACGTAGGCTCCTTACCACATGATCATCTGTGACCAATCACAGCGTGAACCAGGAAGTGCCGGAAAACAGCTTTCCTTGGTTCACACTGACAGGGAGAGCCGATCGGCGGCTCTCCCTGTCAGAGGGGGGGTCTGCTCTGATAATCAGCACATTAATTATCAGAGCAGCCCCCATGAGAGGTGCCCATCAGGTGCCAATTAGTGCCCATCAGTTGTTAGTGTGTGCCAATCAGTAATGCCTGTCAGTGGCTCCTCATCAGTGCTGTTTATCCAGTGGCATCTATCAGTGCCACCTACCCATCAGTGCTGCATATCAATGTAGCCTATTGGTGCCCATCAGTTCTGCATATCAGTGCCGCCTATCAGTGCCCATCAATTCTACAAATCAGTGCCCATCAGTGTCACCTCATCAGTGCCGCCTCATAAGTGCCCATTAGTGCAGCCTCATCAGTGCCCATCAGTGAAGGAGAAAACAAAATTTTATAACAGAAACAAAGAAAAACTTTTTTTTTTTTTAAAGTTTTGTTATTTTTTAGTGTGTGTAGCAAAAAACAAAAACCCCAGTGGTGATCAAATACCCCCATAAGAAAGCTCTATTTGTGGGAAGAAAATTATAAAAATGTTGTTTTCGGTACAATGTTGTATGACCACGCAATTGTCATTCAAAGTGCGACAGCGCTGAAAGCTGAAAATTGTCCTGGGCAGGAAAGGGGAAAAGTGCCCAGTAATGAAGTGGTTAAGGAGCGGGTCGGGAAGCCGACCGTTGCATCCTTAACAAAGGATGAGTCATCAGCTGTCAACGGTCTTCGCCGCTGACCGCTTGAATAAAAAAATTGGCATCAATAGGATTTTTTTTTTTTAAATGCCGCGGGGCCCCCCGAAATCCACACCAGACCCTTATCCAACCATGCAGCCTGGCAAGGCAGGAAAGGAGAGGGGGAACGAGCGAGGGCCCTTCACCTCTTGAATCATAAAACTAGTCTGCTGGTACTGAAAATTACCTCCCCCAAAAAAATTCAATACCTACACTACTCCAACACAAGCAATAAAATACAACAAAATATCAGTGAAAAAATAGCTGCTACTTTCATGAAACAATATACAAACAAAATAAATTATACCTAAAAGATGTGTAATGCAAATAATAATTAGGAAATAATTTAAGTAGCGCTTAATAACATTAATGAGTGATCTAGATAAAAATCAACACTATACATATAACACCCCGTGATGACGTGCTATATAAATAAAGTCCATTGGACCAGGGGCGTGGCCAAGATGTCGGCGTGAGCAGACGTGCTTCCCGGAGCTCTGCTAGAGACCGATCCTGATTAATCCTGCTACCCGTGCTGTTGGCTTGGGGTTGACTGTCTGACCCCCCTTATGCCGTCCTGCTGGAGTAACAGCGAGGTGGATTCAGCAGTCTGTGAGCGAGGCGACCTGGAGAGCCTACTCGAAGGTGTGGCAAGAGTGGTAGGCTTGCCTAGAGGTTATCGGCATGGCCCCGGGCGACATGGGCATGGCTCAGGCGGTCTTTTATTTTCTGAGTGGGGCTATGGATAGAGGGGTGTCGGCGGCCACTATCGACCGGAAACTGTCAGCATTGGCCTTCTTATTCAAATGGCAGGGGCAGCGGGATCATACGAAGGAGTTTTGGTTGCAGCAGGCGGTGAAAGGCTACAGGAGGGCACACAGGAGTAGGGATGGGAGGCGGCTGGTTTCTTTTGGTCTCCTTCAGGGCTTGTGCCCGGCGGTAGCCGGTATCTGCAGTTCAGTGTATGAACAGGCACTGTTTCTTGGCGGGACACAAGGGAGGCAGGAGGATTCGGTTTCCCCCAGGGGAGCCGGCGTTGGACGCTCTGAAGACACGTGGAGCGGGAAGCCCACGCGGTCAATCCAACATGGCTACGCAGACCGCGCCAGTGGAGGCAGACACCTCGCCTCTCCCGGGTATACCTGAGGTGATGGTTGCTATAGCGGCCTGCCAGACGGCGCTGATGGGAAAGATGGAGGCTGTGCAGACTGAGGTTGGCCTGATTAGACAAGATCTGGATAAGATCCGTGCGAGGCTGGGTGGCGATCCGGACCCTGCAGAATAAGGTGAAGACCCTTGAATATCGTGCGGAGGATGCCGAGAACCGCAGCAGGCGCAACAACCTGCAGATAGTGGGCCTGTCGGAGGGGGTGGAAGGGCAGAATCCCACTGTGTTTGTGGAGGATCTTCTTCGCTCCCTGCTCCCAGGGGTGTAGCTGTCCCCGTACTTTACGGTGGAAAGAGCTCACCGGGTCCCTCCGCAGAGGGGCCCGGCTGGGACAACCCCGCGCACCCTGATCCTGCGCCTGCTGAACTATAGAGACCATGACGAGGTGCTCAGAGCGGCAAGGCTGACGAAGGAGCTCAAGTACCAGAACTCTAGGCTGCTCCTGTTTCCTGACTACACTATGGAGACCCAAAAACAGCGCAGGTCTTTCGACGCGATCAAGGCAACCATGAGGGCTAAAGGGATCAAGTACAGTATCCTCTTCCCAGCGAAACTTCGAGTGGTCGACGGTGAGACTGTCAGATTCTTCACTAACCCCAGGGATGCCGCCTCATGGTTAGAGACACTACCTGCCTGAATAGTTGGATAACCTTCTCCTGGCTTGGGTGACCGATGGTGATAGTCTGCCTTTTGGGCCGAGTAAGATGATTACTGCTTATGGTGGAGGTTCCTTTTGTGTGATCCCCAGCCTGGATGACTAATGTGAGGGGGGGGGTGACTTGGGGTGCGGAGCCCTGGACTTGGTTTTTTGTTTTTTTATTTTTTGCTTTTTTGGTGATTGTCCGAGGAGAGGCCCTGGCCATGGGGTACTGATAGGACTATATCCCCCCTCATCATCACCGCCATTTTCTACTGGCTGGGATCTTGTGAACTACTCAACTGTGCCTGCCTAAATCATACACATCCGGATTACTGGGCTGTGAAGTCTCCGGATGTACCACGTGAATTAGTTGGGTATACCCATGATACAGTGACTGATGTTCTCTAGTAACTCTTATGGGGGGGCTAATTGCGCCTGTGGCTGGTTGGGATAGTGGTCCCCCCTCTGTGTGTTTGAGGAGAGGGGGTGACTGCGTCCTCCTGGCGGTCTGGTGCACGCCTCCCTGAGTAAGTTGCTCAAAAGGACTTAGGGGTCTGTTCCATTTGTTTGGTTGGGGGATCTATGCAGGACTCCACTGTTGGGAGTCTGTGGGGTGGGGGGATGGGGAGGTCGGCCGTTGCTGACCAGTTAGGGTTCTGGTTCTGTTTAGTTTTTGTTTTTTTTCACGGTCTATTGCTACAAGTACAATCACAATCTGGAAGGCCGGGTCCGGGTGAACGGTTCGGTCCCATGGGTCACACTGGCCTTGTGGTCTGTGGGACTGTGGGAGACAGGGTGCCCATTAAGGTGGACTGTTTGCTCTTGGGGGGGTGGGCTGCCGGTTTGTATCCTGGGACACATTTCACTCTGCTGTCATGTATGGCTGATTTTTCTGTTCTCTCCTGGAACATGAGGGGTCTGAACTCTGCGGTCAAGCGCTCGTTGGTGTTTAATTTTTTAAAAAGATACTCCCCCCATATCTGTATCCTGCAGGAGACACATTTGGTGGGTTCACGAGTGCTTGGCCTCAGAAAAGCGTGGGTTGGCCAGCACTATCATGCCACATACTTAAGTTATTCCAGGGGGGTGAGTGTGCTTGTCCACAGGTCCCTCTCGTTCCAGCTTCATGAGTTGAAGACAGATCCAGGGGGTAGGTTTATTATTATGCATGTCACCATAGCAAATGTGGACTATGTACTGGTCGGTATATACCTACCTCCACCTGCGGATACTGATCTTTTGTTTGAAATTATGAACACGCTTGTACGGTATTGGGTGGCGAATGTTCTGTTAATAGGAGATTATAACATGGCTCCGTGTCCAGAATTGGATAGGCTCCACCGGTCCTCCCGGAGAGCACCGGGTCTGGCGCATTGGGCCGATACCTTTGGGTTGCTGGATGTCTGGCGCCACTTTCACCCCTCGGGAAGAGAGTTTACTTGCCATTCCTCCATGTTTCGCACTTTCTTGATAGCCCCTAAGCTAACGGCCTTGTTTGCCCAGTCTCTGGAGGGGGGGTTGTTCCCGGAATCTATGCCGGAAGCGAATATTGTGTTGGTGCCCAAGCCGGGTAAGGACCCCGAGGACTGTGCGTCCTATCGCCCAATTTCCTTGATTAACGTCGATGCCAAATTGTTGGCAAAGGTGCTGACGAATCGGCTGGCGCAGGTCCTGGAGAAACATGTTGACCAGACGGGGTTTATGCCTGGTAAGGGCACCGACATCAATTTATGGCGATTCTTTCTCAATTTGACTATCCCTCATGACAATGCAGGAACCAGAGTCATAGCCTCATTAGATGCCGAAAAGGCATTCGACTCAGTGGAATGGGGATACCTCTGGGCGGTATTGCATAAATATGGGTTTGGTCCCCATTTCCTGAGTTGGCTGCAGCTACTTTATAGGCGACCAAGGGCTCGCTTGTGGATTAACGGCAGGCTATCGGAGGGGTTTCAGTTGGAGCGGGGTACCCGTCAGGGCTGCCCCCTCTCCCCCTCTTTATTTGTGGTGGCGCTGGAGCCTCTGGCTGTAGCCCTGGGGGCATCCACAAGGGTGGAGGGGTTGAGGATCGGCTCTCTTGAGGAGAAGGTGTCGCTCTATGCCGACGATGCCCTGCTATGATGCGGTCTCCTCCCTGTGGGCAGCTCTGGAGATTTTTAATGAATTTGGTCGTTTTTCTGGGGTCAGAAAAAATTGGACCAAGTCTGTCCTGTTTCCTCTTGACCCGGGATCGAGAGCGACTGCAGCGAATTCCCAGCTCCAATGGGTCACTGAATTCAAGTACCTCGGAGTGCTGGTGGGCAGTGACCCTTCGACTTACTATGATCTTAACTTGCGACCTGCCCTACTTCAATTTAAAGCCAGATGCGCTTCCTGGGGGAAGCTTCCCTGAATTTGTTGGGTCGCATCAATCTGCTAAAGATGGTGTTTCTTCTCAAATTCATCTATCTATTTAGGAACTCCCCCGTTTTGATCCTGGGCGTATTTTTTGCTGATTTAGATAATTATGTTGGGTCATTTATTTGGGAGGGCTCCACTCCTACTTGCACGAACCACCCTGTGCCTGCCTATACGTTGTGGAGGGCTGGCTCTACCTAACTTCAGAGTCTATTATTGGGCTGCAATCCTCGTGTCGGTCCGTTGGTGGTTTGCCCGCTCTAGGGCAAATGCTGCGGTCTGCCTTGAGGCAGCTAGAGTGGGTTCCTTAGAGACTCTCAGCAGCTTAGTGTATAGAGGGTCTGGAACCTTCCCCCGGGCTTCCACTTCCAACTAGGACGACACTTAGGGTGTGGTGGTTGGCCAGGAGGCGATTTATTAGACCGGGTGTCTGGTCGCCCCGACAGCCACTGTGGGAGAACCCCAGGTTGTACTGGACCCGACGGTGTGGGCGCCATACGGGGTGAAGACGGTGAGGGACATTATGATAGAAGGAAGATTGGGGTCCTATAGAGAACTCTCCACTGAATTCAATTTACCTAGGTGGATGTATTTCTGCTATCACCAATTACGCCATGTGGCAAGGGCACAGCTTCCGGAGATTACAAACCTCTCTATGGACCCCATAGAGGAGCTATTGGCTCAGGATCTACTTTCCAAGCCTCTTTCATCCCTATATGTCTCACTGCTTAGTGTGGACTCTCCTAAGATGGAGAGATTGTGAGAGGCCTGGAGGAATGATATTCCTACCCTAAAGAGAGAAGACTGGAACGACTGCTTTGAGGGAAGCCTGGGCCTGGTGATCTCATCTAGAGATAAGGTGATACAGACTAAGTTTCTACATAGAGTATACTATACCCCTCAGCGACTCCACAGACTGTACCAACAGAGGGACCCTGCCTGTACTAGGTGTAAGAAGGATATAAGGACGTTCTATCATATGTTTTGGAGCTGCCCGGTAGTGGCCAGCTTCTGGACTGCAGTGTTCAACAATATTAATGAGCGACTTGGCTTGTCCCTTCCCCAGTCCCCGGAGCTGGCTCTTCTTGGCATTCAGGAGGAGGACCAGAGGTCTCGCTACTCCAAACTCCTGGTAGCACTTTTTGCTTTATTATCCCAAGAAGGGCATTCTCCTTCGATGGACTTCTGCGTCCCTGTAGAAATTGAGTTATTACTGTATTAATAACTATATTTCAATAATTCATATTGATGAGGAAAGTTCCAAGAAAATCCGTTCAGTTCTCGTGTAAAAATACCAAAATCGATTTAATAATAAAAATAGCAAAAAATTACAAGAACAGTGTCAAAATGTAGAATATAAAATAGCATCAATAAGTTTCTTATTCTTAAAATGAAGATAAATGTATCTTTGTGTATGTGTGTGTGTGTAAGAAAGTTTGTCAGCCTCCTCCAAAGTCTGTGTCAGTCTGCGTCTCTGCAAGTCTGCCCTCTAGAATAGCCTGTCTGTATTTTTCTACCCCTAAAACTAAAAACCCCCACCCTTTTCCCAATTAAGAATGGTTTAACTGAGCCCTGTTGTACTACAGGGAAAGCCCGCGAATTCTGAATGAGCAAATTCCCTCCCACCTCATCCAACAGGATGTTGAAATACAAAACCGTCTCTAAAACATTCCATTGGGATGGCAAAACTGCCATGTATTAAACCATTTAAGTTATACAATACAAGTTTCCTATCTTCTAAACCAAATTCTACATATATCAGTAAATAGATTATATACGTTTAAAATGCAATGTACGTAATGATAATCCTAATCAGGAAATACTGTAATATAAAGAAATAACATGTATCATACTGAAACTCTGTCTTTTAAACAAGGATGTAACATTACCTCTTAAAATGGGGGAGGGGAATGATCAACTGGCTCTAAATTACAGCCATATGTGAAATGTACATAGAACTACTTCCCATGAAATGCATATGAAGCTTTAAAAACACTTTTACATAAATATATGTAAATATACATATATATACATACATATATACGCATATATATGTACACAGACATACACATACATATATATATATACACATATACACCCATTTCACTTTATCCATATCTAGAATATATAATGATATACATTAGCAAGTCAATCATACTCAAGACCCAAACCATATATAAATTTTAATATTCTAACAATTCCCTCTCAAAATGAATGATTAAACAATCTTTTCATTTTAAATCTGTTATCAAAATCTGAATCTAAATCTGAATCTAAATCTAAATCCATTTCTAAATCCATTCATACCTCAAACGCATCACATTTGTATTCATCCATACAATTAGATCTTAAATTAATTGACTTGAATGTATATTTTCAAATTTTGATTCTATACAAGGAAAAGTGAATTTCATAAACCTTTTGCTTCATATACCATAAAAAATATTTTCACCCTTATTATTTTCTTATTCTTTTACCAAATAAATCAATCCCCTTAATTTCATAATTCATAAATGTAACATTGTTGTACAATACTTTGAAATATGAATATCACTTCAAAAATGTATGATTCATATTTTTTCCCTCCAAATTATGTTTAGCATAAACCTTGTCAAAATTAAACATAAAATATGTTTCTTAACTTCAATTTGTTCATATATGTGAGATGATTTCAAAACTAAATAGTTACATATTACAATGTAAAAGTTACTCCTAACTTGTCTTTATGACTTTTAAGAAAAATGTACTCTGTCTTAATTAACACCAGATGTTCCCTCTAACTAGAATGACTCTATTGTAAGGATGTTTAACCCTTTCAACTCTGAAAATACACTACATGTGTTTATAAAAATCAATGTGTAAAAAATATCTCATCTTGATATGAGAACCATATTTTGTCACATAAAAATAATATATAAAAAACTGCAATATCTGATGGATAAATTATTTCATCAGTAGTCAAAAAATCAAAAGTCCATTGTTTTTAAAATGTCCTCTCTTATCAGAGGTTCTCTTGAGAGTTTTTTTTTCTTCTTCTTCTTGCTGCACTCTGTAAAGTTGGAAAACTTTATTGAACATAGAAAGACAACAATAATTATAACGAATGAATCTCTTCTGTCAATTCTTCTCCCAGAACTGATATTCTTAAATTTCAATATTTTGTTTTCATCTGGAAGGTCTAGAAATATAAAATTTCTTCCTTTTGGTGACTTACAAGTCAGATCCTAAAAAAGAATGCAGTATCATTATTTT
Source organism: Lithobates pipiens (assembly GCF_037356315.1). Lineage (NCBI taxonomy): Eukaryota > Metazoa > Chordata > Amphibia > Anura > Ranidae > Lithobates > Lithobates pipiens. The sequence continues at coordinate 264,624,922 of NW_027507784.1, read as the reverse complement.
GAATTTAAATAAATGCAAAATATACCTTCTTTTATTTATTCATTCAGAACATACCAAAATTCTAATATTTTATTATGACATACTAAACATATTTTAATAATAACATTTCTAATTACCTTACTTTGCTCTATTTTTCTTAAACTGACCAATACTCCTTAATTTATTAGTTTGTGTATTTAAACTATAACAAGACGCAATTTTTCTTTTTTTTGTCATGATATAAAACCTTTGTTTTATCAAATGAAAGAAAAGGTTTTAATTCAACCCTAGAAGATTGAAGCAAACTATATATTTACTTCTCCTCTTTAATATTTCAGAGTAATGCGTGTTGTACTGTACTTCTAGCATTTTCTAATTCAGCATTTTCTGTAGAATTTTTGCTGAATAGTATAACCATGCTTTGGGTAACACATACCTGATGAACAATTCTTAATAGCATTAACAAATCCTGGCTCACAGCCTCTCTCAGCACTTGTTCTAACAATACCATTTACAGGCTTTCTAAATACATTTAACTGAGAATGTTCTGTTATCACATCTACCTGTATGGGTTTAGATTGTAAAGTTTTAAAAAATGGGCAATATTTGTCATATAATTCACCTGAATGAATTCTCTTTAAAAGAATTTTTACTGACCGATAAGGTGTCTGTAATATGATCCTACTAGATCTCACAATCTTTTCTGTTACTTTGACTGCAAAATAAACACTTAACAATTGCTTCATATTTGTGTCAAAAGTCTTTTCCATATTCGTCAATCCTCTGGAGAAAAAACCTATTATTTCCGGTTCACCATCTTTTACCTGGGACAAAATCACTGATATGGAATTCTCAGATATCTTAGTAGACATTAGAACAGGTGTAGATATTCCAATTTCAATTGCATGCAACGAGACAGCATTCTGCAAATCTTTTTTCAACATTTCAAAGGCATTTGTCTGGGTTTGAGTCCATTGATCAAACACAACATCTTTTTGTTTCAAGAAATCCATTAATGGTTTAACTTTATCATCATATTCCTGTAAAAACTCTTTACATAAATGTACTTCACTCAAAAATTGATATAATGCCTTGTAAGATGTTGGAATTGGAATAGCAGAAATGTTTCTAACTTTTTCCTGTGATAACTGTCTCTGTCCCTGACTAATTTGCATATGAAGAAAATTGACTTTATTTTTCATTAACTGAACTGACTCTGTGTTCAATTTCAACCCTGCTGTTTGTAACAAAGTAAATAACTCCATCAACAGAGTGACATGTTCCTCTGTATTTTGTGTAGACAACAAAATTTTGTCCACATGTTGGAAAATACATTTTGGTCTAGAAAATTTTGATAAAACTTTCTCCAAGCACTCGTGTACTAAACCATCACTGATATCTAATCCTGGAATTATTCTAGTGAATGCATAAGTTTCTTTATCAAAGCTGAAAGCAAGTTTATAATGACAGCTGTTTGTCAATGGTACTGAAAAAGGACTATTGGCTATTTCCAGTACTGAAAATACTTTGGCCTTGGCATCCATTTGTGACATTAAATTTAAATTAGGAACAATAGGTTTGTTATTTGTAATGCATTTATTCAGTGATCTTACATCAACTGATATAGAATACGAATCATCAGCATTCTTGATAGGCCAAATACAATTATTTACCACTGATTGTGCCTTCTTTAATATTCCTTGCTGTAAAAATGATTGTACAATGTCAAAAACAGGACCTATTGATTCTTGTGGCAACTTATTTTGAATTTGGGGCTTCGGATCTCTTCCCTCAATTTCTATCTCAATATCTTTAAACAAACCTGTATCCGTTTTGGTCTGACTCCAAAGACTTTTATGTGCTCTAACCGATTGTTCCAATTCGAGATTGGTTCCTGTGTGTGGCCAATTAAAATCTGAAGACATGTCAGCGACTGCTGTACAAATACTTCCAACGTTATTGTACTTTGAGGAATCTATTAACATAGATTTGGGCCTAGATGAATCTTTCCATATAGTAGAATTACTTAAATCAATAATCCAATCTAATTTACTAATCACATCCATGCCTAAAATATTCTCTGTATTTTGGCAACACCAGATGTCTATATTTGTTTTTAAAATTCCGGGAATTTCGAGAGTCACATCAGAAACTTTAACTGCAACTGTATTTTCTTTTCCATTGAAATCAATTAAATTACATTTTGGAGAATCAATATTCACAGATAATTTGTGTTTAGTTAAACTGAGTTCAGATCCTAAATCTATTAACCATTTAATATTCTTTCCATTTAATAAACCATGTAACCATGGCCTTCCACTTTCATCTATTAAAAGTGAAGTCACATATTTTAATGTTGGAGGTGACTCAGAACCTTTTTCCCTAAATCCTGATGGTGATGGAAGTAATCCATCCCTCTCATTTTCATCATTGTTTGTCATATTGATTGAACTGTCATTAACAGTCAATGTACTGATCTGTTTGACTTCTGAGGCATAAGGCAAATCAATCAAACTATTGTTTGAAGAAGAAAGAATAAATTGCTCAGAAATATGTTCTGTATTTTCTACTTCCAAAGTTTTCCTTTGTGTACTATGTATAATGGGAATAACATTTCCTGTCTGCTCTGAACCTTTAGCTCCGCCTGTGACGTGTAGCTCATCATCTCTGGGTGTGGCATCACACGTGGCAACTCTTTGAATGCCATTTTCCCTTTGTTTGTCTAAAATATGTCTACATGCTGAAACTTTATTTAATATTTTTCTTTTAAGCAAAACTTCATGTTCCTGGTCATATTTTCCTATAGACCGCTTAACTGGTACCAAAGATAATTTTGGTTTAAACAAACCTTTCTGTTCTTGGTCATCAACCTTGATAGACCGCTTATCTTGTACAAAAGACTCCTGCATAGAATCTGCATTAACATTCATAGAGTCTGCATTATTAATCTCTAAACTCTTGCTTGACTCTGTTTTAAACTTTACATTATTCTGTAACTCAGACAACTGAATATCCTTTATTTGAATTGCACTCTGCAAATCATCTATCCGCTCAGACAAACATACCTGAGTCTCTGTTTTCCCCTTAGTACAAACTACATTTTTTTCAGGAACTCCTGATATCATTGTATCATAAACTTTAATCAATTTAATCAAATTCCTAACCTGTTTGCTGAATTTCTTAAAAGTAAATTTTGACTTTTGTATTTTGATATTAGCTTGTAAGCATTCATTGAACATATAACACCATAATTCATCATCTTTAACAAACTTTGACAGATTTTTAAATTCTAATTCACTCTCATCAGACAATTCATGAATAAGATTCATACTTACCAATGTAGGATAAGCTTCATTCGTGTAACACACGTTCCCTCTCTTTTTTTATAATTCTTTATTTCTTTGCAAGAATACAAAACAACATCATTAATCAATGAAGTACAACATAATGCATTCCTGCCCTTTTTATGAACAAAACAAAAACAAGACAGTATCAGTACAATATCCAATACAGTATATAGTATCTATTCCTCATAGTGGTCCAACAAAAACAAAAACAAACAAACAAAAAAAAAAAAAAAAAAAAAAAAAAAGGGGGAATAAAGGGGGGATAAAGGGGGGAGGGGGGGAGAGATCAATCCCACCCACCGGCGGGTTTAGTTTACATTACTCAACCAGCTCACCTAATCTTCAATTTCTTCTCCAATCAACCTCTTCCCCTCCTCTGACTGTAAAAAAATCTCCCATGGAGCCCAGATTTGCGCTATGGCTTCCCTTTCCTCAGAGGGCATAGGGATCAAATTTTCCATGATCCCAATTTTCCTTACTTTGTTTAACCATTGTGAAATTCGCGGTGCTCCCTTTTCTTTCCAACGAATGGTTATGCAGCTTTTAGCTGCATTCACCAGATGGCATAACATTGAATTCTTATATCTCTCTAATGGAATATGTGTACATTGTAATAGGAAGAAAGCCGGATCTTCCTCGAGATGATACTCAGTAAACAATTGAGAGATTTTCTGAACTTCTTCCCAGAACTGTCTGATCATTGGACAATACCAAAAAATATGGGCAATAGTGCCTCTCTCCTTACCACATCTCCAACATTTATCTGATGTCTCTGGAAAAAAGGTATGCATTCGTGATGGAGTATAATACCAACGCATTAGTACTTTGTAATTTAGTTCCTGTATCTTAACACACCTAGATGATTTCAAAGTCAAGTGTATTATTTTCTGACGTTGAGTCGGGGTAAAAGTTTGTCCGAGATCTCTTTCCCATTTATCCAAACTCACTATGTCATTATCCTCCAAAGGAGAAATTAGCAATGCATATATTTTGGATTCCCTCTCTTGGCGGGAAATTACTTCATCAAGAAACAGATTTTCTTGCACGTGCGCAAACGTCTCACCAATTTTGATAATTCTTTTTCTTCCAAGTTCAATTCAATGATGCCGAAAATGTGCTTTTTCGATTTCTTCTGAAGCTTGACTCAATAGTCAATGTTTGTGCTTCTATTCCCTCTCGTCAAGCGAAAGTAGAAATATTTCAAAAAAAGTTAGATATTCGGATAAATTGACACTGGCAAGGCTCGCCAAAAATGTAGAAATTGAGTTATTACTGTATTAATAACTATATTTCAATAATTCATATTGATGAGGAAAGTTCCAAGAAAATCCGTTCAGTTCTCGTGTAAAAATACCAAAATCGATTTAATAATAAAAATAGCAAAAAATTACAAGAACAGTGTCAAAATGTAGAATATAAAATAGCATCAATAAGTTTCTTATTCTTAAAATGAAGATAAATGTATCTTTGTGTATGTGTGTGTGTGTAAGAAAGTTTGTCAGCCTCCTCCAAAGTCTGTGTCAGTCTGCGTCTCTGCAAGTCTGCCCTCTAGAATAGCCTGTCTGTATTTTTCTACCCCTAAAACTAAAAACCCCCACCCTTTTCCCAATTAAGAATGGTTTAACTGAGCCCTGTTGTACTACAGGGAAAGCCCGCGAATTCTGAATGAGCAAATTCCCTCCCACCTCATCCAACAGGATGTTGAAATACAAAACCGTCTCTAAAACATTCCATTGGGATGGCAAAACTGCCATGTATTAAACCATTTAAGTTATACAATACAAGTTTCCTATCTTCTAAACCAAATTCTACATATATCAGTAAATAGATTATATACGTTTAAAATGCAATGTACGTAATGATAATCCTAATCAGGAAATACTGTAATATAAAGAAATAACATGTATCATACTGAAACTCTGTCTTTTAAACAAGGATGTAACATTACCTCTTAAAATGGGGGAGGGGAATGATCAACTGGCTCTAAATTACAGCCATATGTGAAATGTACATAGAACTACTTCCCATGAAATGCATATGAAGCTTTAAAAACACTTTTACATAAATATATGTAAATATACATATATATACATACATATATACGCATATATATGTACACAGACATACACATACATATATATATATATACACATATACACCCATTTCACTTTATCCATATCTAGAATATATAATGATATACATTAGCAAGTCAATCATACTCAAGACCCAAACCATATATAAATTTTAATATTCTAACAGTCCCCCCCTCGGTGGCTTTGTGGGAAGACATCATAAATAAGGCCTTACCATTATACAAAATGACATATATAAGCAGGAAGTGTCCTAAGAAATTTGACAGCATATGGATGCCCTGGACGGGAGGAGATAGAGAAGATACGTAGGGAACCAGATGTGCTACTGCTGGATCCGTCTGCGATGGTCTCCCCCCCCCCTTCTTCGCCCCCCACCTTCTTTCCTATGTTCTGCCCCCCCTCTCTCTTTCCCTTCCCCATTGTCTCCCCTTTTCCTGTTCCGCCCCCTCCCGCTCCTTTTTCTCCCCCCTCTTCCCTCCTGGGAGGGCCTGATGGGGGGTACTGGGGTTACCTTGCTACAATGATTGACTTATTGAACTTGGATTTCCGCTGGTCTCAACTTGGGGTTACTGGAGAAGATTGTACAAATTCTTTGTATGATGTATAATGTATTTTTTTTCCCTTGTTATACGATTTTATACCGATTTTCTTATTTGTATTTTAATAAGGTATACAAATATAAATATAAAATAAAATATGTTTCATAATTGATAAACCCCCGTATAACTGTAATAGAACAGTCCATGGGTAAAACCATATTTTAGGGTTTACAATTTTTTTTTTTACTAATAAATGAAAAATTATATAACCATGACTTTAATAATAACATTTTAATGGAGGTAGATTAATACACACACATATAAATAAATAAATAAATATATATATATATATATATATATATATATATATATGTGTGTGTGTGTATATGTGTGTGTGTATATATTTGTATATATAAAGAATTGTTAAAAATAGTGATTTCAGCTGCCATCATCGCAGTATAACCACTTGCAGTACAGAGACTTACTGCTATGTCACTGGTCATCAAGTTGATATATTATTTAGATGTGTATGTGCATATATATATATATATACAGTGGTGTGAAAAAGTGTTTGCCCCCTTCCTCATTTCCTGTTCCTTTGCATGTTTGTCACACTTAAGTGTTTCGGAACATCAAACCAATTTAAACAATAGTCAAGGACAACACAAGTAAACACAAAATGCAATTTGTAAATGAAGGTGTTTATTATTAAAGGTGAAAAAAAATCCAAACCATCATGGCCCTGTGTGAAAAAGTGATTGCCCCCCTTGTTAAAACATACTATAACTGTGGTTGTCCACACCTGAGTTCAATTTCTCTAGCCACACCCAGGCCTGATTATTGCCACACCTGTTCACAATCAAGGCATCACTTAAATAGGAGCTGCTTGACACAGTAAGGTCCACCAGAAGATCCTTAAAAGCTACACATCATGCCGAGACCCAAAAAAATTCAGGAACAATTGAGAAAGAAAGTAATTGAGATCTATCAGTCTGGAAAGGGTTATAAAGCCATTTCCAAAGCTTTGGGAATCCAGCGAACCACAGTGAGAGCCATTATCCACAAATGGCGAAGACATGGAACAGTGGTGAACCTTCCCAGGAGTGGCCGGCCGCCCAAAATTACCCCAAGAGCGCAGCGACGACTCATCCAAGAGGTCACAAAAGACCCCACAACAACGTCCAAGGAACTGCAGGCCTCACTTGCCTCAGTTAAGGTCAGCGTTCATGCCTCCACCATCAGGAAAAGACTGGGCAAAAATGGCCTGCATGGCAGAGTTCCAAGGAGAAAACCACTGCTGAGCAAAAAGAACATCAAAGCTCGTCTCAATTTCTCCACAACACATCTTGATGATCCCCAAGACTTTTGGGACAACATTCTGTGGACCGATGAGACAAAAGTGGAACTCTTTGGAAGGTGTGTGTCCAAGTATATCTGGCGTAGAAGGAACACTGCATTTCATAAAAAGAACATTATACCAACAGTAAAATATGGTGGTGGTAGTGTGATGGTCTGGGGCTGTTTTGCTGCTTCAGGACCTGGAAGACTTGCCGTGATAAAAGGAACTATGAATTCTGCTGTCTACCAAGAGATCCTGAAGGAGAATGTCCAACCATCTGTTCGTGTACTCAAGCTGAAACGAACTTGGGTTCTGCAGCAGGACAATGATCCTAAACACACCAGCAAGTCCACCACCGAATGGCTGAAGAAAAACAAAATGAAGACTTTGGAGTGGCCTAGCCAAAGTCCTGACCTGAATCCTATTGAGATGTTGTGGTATGACCTTAAAAAGGCCATTCATGCTCGAAAACCCTCTAATGTAACTGAATTAGGACAATTCTGCAAAGATGAGTGGGCCAAAATTCCTCCAGGACGCTGTAAAAGCCTCATTGCACGTTATCGCAAACGCTTGGTTGCAGTTGTTGCTGCTAAGGGTGGCCCAACCAGTTATTAGGTTTAGGGGGCAATCACTTTTTCACACAGGGCCATGATGGTTTGGATTTTTTTTCACCTTTAATAATAAACACCTTCATTTACAAATTGCATTTTGTGTTTACTTGTGTTGTCCTTGACTATTGTTTAAATTGGTTTGATGTTCCGAAACACTTAAGTGTGACAAACATGCAAAGGAACAGGAAATGAGGAAGGGGGCAAACACTTTTTCACACCACTGTATATATACACAGTATCTCACAAAAGTGAGTACACCCCTAACATTTTTGTAAATTTGTTATTATATCATTTCATGTGACAACACTGAAGAAATTACACATTGCTACAATGTAGTGAGTGTACAGCTTGTATAAAAGTGTAAATTTGCTGTCCTCTCAAAATAACTCAACACAGCCATTAATGTCTAAACTGCTGGTAACAAAAGTGAGTACACCCCTAAGTGAAAATGTCCAAAGTGGGCCCAAAGTGTCAATATTTTGTGTGACCACCATTATTTTCCAGCACTGCCTTAACCCTCTTGGGCATGAAATTCACCAGAGCTTCACAGATTGCCACTGGAGTCCTCTTCCACTTCTCCATGATGACATCACAGAGCTGGTGGATGTTCGAGACCTTGCGCTCCTCCACCTTCCGTTTGAGGATGCCCCACAGATGCTCAATAGGGTTTAGGTCTGGAGACATGCTTGACCAGTCCATCATCTTTACCCTCAGCTTCTTTAGCAAGGCAGTGGTTGTCTTGGAGTTGTGTTTGGGGTCGTTATCATGTTGGACTACTGCCCTGCGACCCAGTTTCTGAAGGGAGGGGATCATGCTCTGCTTCAGTAAGTCACAGTACATGTTGGTATTCATGGTTCCTCAATGAACTGGCGCTCTCCAGTGCCAGCAGCACTCATGCGGCCCCAGATCATGACACTCTCATCACCATAATTGACTGTAGGCAAGACACGCTTGTTTTTGTTCTCTTTACCTGGTTGCCGCCCCACACTCTTCACACCGGGTAGGAAAAATGGCTAATTGGGCCCAATTTGGATATTTTCACGTAGGGGTGTACACACTTTTGTTGCCAGTGGTTTAGACATTAATGACTGTGTGTTGAGTTATTTTGAGGGGACAGCAAATGTACACTGTTGTACAAGCTGTACACTAACTATTTGACATTATAGCAAAGTGTAATTTCTTCAGTGTTGTCACATGAAAAGATAATAAAATATTTACAAAAATGTGAGGGGTGTACTCCCTTTTGTGAGATACTATAAATATAAATGGTACAGGATTAGGGGTCAAGTCCTGGAGAAAAAAGTGTGGGAACTCCCACCCAAGATCCACCCGCCGCACCAAAAACAAAATGATATGCTCATATGCACGAACGCTTCAAAAGTGGTATTTTTCATCCAATTTTCGTATTGTGTGTATGACGCTTAACTGTTAGTACATAAAAAAAAAAAAACAATCCTCAATAAACTACGGTAATTCTCTGAATAATCAGCATTCCTTGAATTGTGCTTCCATGCATATGTGAACATCATGTTCTGATCTTTATTGGGGAATTTTATTTTGTATATAGAGTGTTTATATGGGGAGTTTACACTTTTCATTGAACAGAGTTTGGATAAAGGGTTAAACAGAAAGGTCATAAATGAACTGCACATTATCTGGACAGAATGCTTGGGGAGATAGTGATGTGTTCCTGCTTAGGAGATGTATGTTAGCTTGGAGGCTGCAAACTCTCCAGGGCTCTAACACACACTCGCTGCTATTCCAACCTTTCACATATTTCCACATAAACTTCCCTCCTGGCATTAAACTTTGCCAGGTATTGTGCTCAGCTTACCACCCCAAACTGATGTTCCTCCCTCAGCTCACCTCTCTCCCTGCATGTCCTGTGAGCAGAATAGCTGTGCTCTTCCTCTGTCTTCTCTCATCATATGGCACTGAAGATAGAGGAGGGGGGGGATTCAGCAGGACACCCAGAGCAAGTATGCAGGAGACTGGGGGGGGGGGGGGAGTTGAGGAGACAGAAAATCAGGAGGGGCCGGCGGGGAGGAGCGCATCACAAGAGGTCTGACTAAATACAATCTCTTAGCAGCTGGGACCCGATCTACCTGTCAGCTAGCTGTGATTGACAGGTAGATCGAAGCGGAAGCTGTCATGGGGCCCCCAACTGGCAATGCCTGAATGGTCAGGTGTGCAGCACTTACTATTGTGAGCTGTGTCGGCAGCTGCTGGTGTAGCACCTGCCACACAGCTCGTATACTTCAAAGTCTTGCAGGACACGGCTGCTAACGGGAACTGAGTTCCTGTTGTGGAAAAAGTACAGGAACTCCGTTCCCATGCGTTCCCGCAGGACTTGAGCCATGTACAGGATCCTTTATTTGGTCTGCACTGGAATCGGATCGCATGGATGTTCACACCCATGCAATCCGATTCCTGCACCATTACATAGTTCGCACTGCGATCTCTGAAATGATCTTGGGGTGTCATCAGGGGTGTTGCTAGGGCTACAAAAGATCTAGGGCTAGAGCTCATAGCAGTGTAGTAAATAAAGTCATACGCTTGGGCGGGCATACACATATATACTGTATATACAGTAAAATATGTGTGTGTGTATATATCCCCAGAGAGCCTCCCACTTACATCAGGGTCCCCAGAGAGCCCCCCCCCACTTACATCAGGGTCGCCAGAGAGCCTCCCCTCCCCTTGGGGACTCCTGCAGAGACTCGGGGCTATAGCCCTAAATGCCACCCCTTAGTGACGCCACTGGATGTCATTAACTTTACATTGACACCCGCAGTGGTGCGCAGATGTCAATGCAGGTGCGATGTGGAAACACGCTGCGTCACGCATTGCACAAACGTGATCCCAGCCAGAGACGTGAACATCTAAAAAAAAAAATATATATATATATATATATATATATATATTGTGAGGGGTTAGCTCGGCAGCAGGTGTGTGTGACCCCCTGGATGGGTTCACAACACAAAGTCAGGCACAGCAGACAGCGGTGTAGGTTCAAAAAAACAAAAGATCCGGTTTATTTATGCTCCATGCAGTGATACATATAACAGCCAAACAAAATAAAACAAGAAAATAAATCCTGGTCAGCTTGACCTCTAACTACACACGTAGACTCCCTGTCTAACAACTGGGTACAGCCTTGTGCTGTACCAGTCCCTGCCTTTGTTGTAAAGGTTTTGCCACACAGGCGTTAACTCACCGCACAGTACAGGTGACACACTCCCCAGTCTATACAACACAAGACTGGTTCCAGGATGGAGCATCTCCCTATGCATGCTGGGGTTTTTTGTAGAGGCCTTAATGAGCCCACTTGCTTCAGCTGGGCTCATTAACTCTTCCCCTCTAATTGTAAAAGTCTGCATAAAGCCTGAATCTAGGAAAACACATATTTACCATCCTGGATACAACCAGGTGACTTCACCTGCCTGCTGCCACATACCCCCCCCTCTTGTTTCAACCTTGGGGTTGTAACACCAGCAGTCAGACACGCATGTATCCGAGACAACGCATCCACATTCCCCATTTTAACACCAGGGCGATGCTTAACTGTAAAGTTAAATTCCTGTAGGGCTAGGAACCACCTATTTACTCTTCTATTGGTCTCCTTGTTCTGAGCCATCCACTTTAAAGGAGCGTGATCAGTCACCAGGTCAAAGTGCCTACCTAGCAGATAGTACCGAAGGGAATCTAGAGCCCACTTCACTGCTAAACATTCCTTCTCAATCGTGGAGTAATTTACCTCATGGGACTTTAACTTCCTGCTGAGGTAAATGACTGGGTGCTCTTCCCCGTTCCAGACCTGGGATAACACTGCTCCTAACCCAACGTCTGATGCATCAGTTTGTACCACGAAGTCCTTAGAGAAGTCTGGTGAGTACAACACTGGCTGGCTACATAAGGCTGTTTTTAAGGACTGAAATGCTTCCTCAGCCTCTGGGGACCATTTAACCATAACCGACTCTTTCCCTTTTCTCAGGTTGGTGAGGGGCACAGCCTGAGAAGCAAAATGGGGAATGAATCGTCGATAATAGCCAGCGATTCCCAGAAAGGCTCGTACCTGTTTCTTGCTGTTGGGACGTGGCCAACTCTGTATGGCCTCGACTTTATTGACTTGGGGTTTTATCACCCCCCTCCCAATAGTGTACCCAAGATATTTGGCCTCCTCCTGTCCAATGGTACACTTCTTTGGATTGGCCGTAAACCCAGCTTCCCGGATAGAGTCTAGGACTGCTTGTACTTTTGGCAAATGTGAGACCCAGTCTGTGCTATGGATAATCACATCATCCAGGTAAGCTGCAGCATATTTCTGATGGGGCCTCAGAATCGTATCCATTTTCCGCTGGAATGTTGCCGGTGCATTCTGTAACCCAAACGGCATTCTCTTATATTGGAATGCCCCATCTGGGGTTACAAACGCAGTTTTCTCCTTGGCCGACTCGGCCAGGGGAATTTGCCAATACCCTTTGGTGAGATCAAGAGTTGTCATATATCGGGCTGTTCCCAGCCGGTCAATCAACTCATCTATACGTGGCATGGGGTAGGTGTCAAATTTTGTAACTTTATTTAATTGTCTAAAATCGTTACACAACCGCCAGCTCCCATCAGGTTTGGGCACTAGTACAATAGGACTGGACCAGTCACTCTAGGACTCCTCTATCACACCCAATTCCAGCATCCTTTGAACCTCCCCACGTATTGCCTCCCGTCGGGCCTCTGGTATTCTATAAGGTTTTAGTTTTACCCTTTCTCCTGGCGGGGTGATAATGTCATGCTCTACGCCAGATGTTTGTCCCGGAAGCTCAGAGAAAATCTCTTTGTTACGAAGTACAAACTCTTTAACCTCCTGTTGTTGGGGTTTCGATAAGGTGTCTGCTATTCCAACCTCAGGAACTAAGCAATCAGGCTGTACTTGTGACAAAGTCTCTGCGACTAGGGATTCCCTATCCCTCCAGGCTTTCAGCAGATTGACGTGATAGATCTGCTCCGGCTTTCGCCTTCCTGGCTGTCTAACCCTGTAGTTCACCTCACTCATTTTTTCAATTACTTCATATGGACCTTGCCATTTAGCCAGAAATTTGCTTTCAACCGTAGGGACTAGCACCAAGACCCTATCCCCCGGGGAAAAAGTACGGGTCTTGGCCCCACGGTTGTACACTCTCTGCTGTGCTAACTGCGCTTGGGTTAAATGTTCCTTTAAAATTGGCATTACCTGTGCAATTCTATCTTGCATCAGGGCGACATGCTCAATCACACTCCTGTGAGGAGAACTCTCATTTTCCCAAGTTTCCTTGGCGATATCCAGCAGCCCTCTTGGGTGTCTCCCATAGAGCAACTCGAAGGGTGAGAAACCCGTAGAGGATTGGGGTACCTCCCTAATGGCAAACATCAGATAGGGTATTAGACAATCCCAATTCTTTCCATCTCTATCCACCACCTTCTTTAACATTTGTTTTAGGGTTTTGTTGAATCTTTCAACCAACCCATCTGTTTGGGGGTGATACACAGATGTACGCAATTGCTTCACTTTGTACAACTTGCATAATTCTTTCATAACCCGGGACATAAAGGGTGTACCTTGGTCCGTAAGCAGTTCCTTACAAATACCCACGCGGCTAAAAACAAGAGATAGCTCTTTGGCTATGGTTTTGGCCGAGGTATTTCGGAGAGGAATTGCTTCCGGATAACGGGTGGCATAGTCCAAAATAACCAAAATGTACTGATGGCCCCTGGCGGACTTCATTATCGGACCTACCAAATCCATTGCGATCCTTTCAAAGGGGACCTCAATGATAGGAAGAGGTACCAGCGGGTTACGGAAATGTGGCATAGGTGCCGACTTCTGACACACAGGGCAGGAGGAACAATAATTTTCTATTTCCTTCATGACCCCAGGCCAATAGAATCTCTGCAATACCCTCTCTCTGGTTTTCTCTGTCCCCAGATGACCTCCCAGAATGTGCCCATGAGCCAATTCTAACACCAACTTCCTGTAAGGTTTGGGCACTACAAGTTGCTCAATGGGTTCTTCTGCCCTTTGAGCCACTCGATACAGCAGGTCCCTTTCCATAGTGAAGTAAGGATAAGGGCAAGTCTTATCTGGGTTCACTAACTCGCCATCTATTTTCACCACATTTTCCCGTGCCTTTATTAGGGTGGGGTCTTTTAACTGTTCTGTGGCAAAATTTTCCCTGTGAACCTCAAGATCCGAAAACTCCACAGACGGCATGTTTTCATCTGAGGATGTTGGCTCCTCCCCAGTTTCTCGAGTTTCCCCCGCCAATACCGACAAGGGAAATTCAGGAGAGTCCTCACCACTCCCAGAGGAATTCTGGTCATCTTCCTGGTTTATAGGGGCACCAGTGGGGGGCTCAGGACAATCCCAGAGTTCCCAGAATTTTGGAAAATCCCTTCCCACAATAGCATCATGTGGTAAGTGAGACACTAACCCCACCTGATGAGAGAGGTTACCTTTGGGGGTCTCAAAAAACACTGAAGTTACAGGATACTCTCGGGTGTCCCCATGCACACAAATAACAGCCACCCTGTTCTTCCCAGAGACCTCTGTAGTAACTAATTCAGCTTTTATCAATGTTACCAGGCTACCTGAATCCAGCAACACATCAACATTTCTACCATTAATACACATTTTACATAAATGTGTCTCAGGTCCCCGAATGGCAGTGCATGCAACTGTCGCAAACAGCGACTGACGTCTCTCCCTTATAAAGTCACATTGCATAGGCTCATCCACAACGGGGCAATTGGGTGCAATATGTCCCTCTTGCCGGCAGCGGTAGCAAATAATCTTTTTCACTGTCTCTTGCAGCATGGGCTTCCTGGGCTGCTCCCGCCAGACCTTAGGTAGAACCCCCACCCTCTCACTCTCTCCCCCCTCACCCCTTGGAGTCATCTTACCCGCCACTGGGGATGATCTGGTCTTAGGATGGAAAGTCTGTGAGTCCCTGGAAGAGGTGGTCAAGTTCTCTGTAGCCAAGTACCTCTCAACCAGATCCACAAGTTTATCTGCATTTTCTGGGTCTCCATGGCTTACCCATTTTTGGATGGCAGTAGGAAGAGCTCTCAGGAAACGATCCATAACCACACGTTCCACAATGTTTGGTGCAGTCAAAGTCTCTGGCTGCAGCCACTTCCTGCTCAGGTGAATGAGATCATACATTTGAGACCTGGGAGGTTTTCCAACCTGAAAAGTCCAGTTATGCACACGCTGAGCCCGGACGGCCAGGGTGACACCCAGCCGTGCCAATATTTCTGCTTTTAGCACCACATAGTCTTTTGCTTGGTCAGGCTCTAGGTCATAATAAGCTTTCTGCGATTCCCCAGTTAACAGAGGGGCCACCAGTCCAGCCCATTGCTCCTTAGGCCACTTTTCCCTTTCAGCAGTCCTTTCAAATGTGGTCAAAAACACCTCCGGATCATCCTCTCCAGTCATTTTTGTCAGTAAACGGCTCACACCAAAGGATGCGGTATTATTGTAACCACTTGCTTCATTGGTCTGCGGACGTTGCTGTATTAATGTCTCTATTTTCTGTTGAAAATTCTGCTCTTGCTTCTGCAACAGGTCTATGAAGCGGGCTTCAGATCGCTGCTGGGCTTGTTGCTGAGCTTCCAAACTCTGCTGGTGAGCCTTCTGCTGATTTTCCAAACTCTGCTGCAAAGTTGCATTTGTCTGCTGCTGGGCTGCAAGGCTCTGTTGTTGAGCTGCAAGGCTCTTTTGTAAACCTGCATTTGTTTGCTGCTGATTTGCATTTGCTTGTTGCTGGTTTGCATTTGCTAGAGCCAGCTGTCTCAGTATCTCCTCCATGCTGGCCTTAACAAAAAAAAAAAAAAAAAAAGTGCCAAAATTCTCCACCAACTGTGAGGGGTTAGCTCGGCAGCAGGTGTGTGTGACCCCTTGGATGGGTTCACAACACAAAGTCAGGCACAGCAGATAGCGGTGTAGGTTCAAAAAAACAAAAGATCCGGTTTATTTATGCTCCATGCAGTGATACATATAACAGCCAAACAAAATAAAACAAGAAAATAAATCCTGGTCAGCTTGACCTCTAACTACACACGTAGACTCCCTGTCTAACAACTGGGTACAGCCTTGTGCTGTACCAGTCCCTGCCTTTGTTGTAAAGGTTTTGCCACACAGGCGTTAACTCACCGCACAGTACAGGTGACACACTCCCCAGTCTATACAACACAAAACTGGTTCCAGGATGGAGCATCTCCTTATGCATGCTGGGGTTTTTTGTAGAGGCCTTAATGAGCCCACTTGCTTCAGCTGGGCTCATTAACTCTTCCCCTCTAATTGTAAAAGTCTGCATAAAGCCTGAATCTAGGACACACATATTTACCATCCTGGATACAACCAGGTGACTTCACCTGCCTGCTGCCACAATATATACATACACACTATAAATTCCTAACCTGCACGTTTTGGGGTGTGTAATGGTGGGGAAGATGTGCTCTGACTGTTCGGCCACTGGGTGAAAGAAGGAAGTCAAAACACTTCCTGCTTTCTCCAGAATACTCAGCCAGCTTTGCGCTTCTCTCTCTAATTTACCACCTCTGAGCTGGTGAATTAGAGAGGGAGAATTCTGTCACAGATCGCCAGTGCGGTGCTGAGATCGCACCTGCATAAACTGCCCGTTTCTGTGACAGTAAGTTACAGATTCTCTGTGTGCTGCGATGATCAATGGAGAACATACAGTGCCTTGCAAAAGTATTCGGCCCCCTTGAACTTTTCAATCTTTTGCCACATTTCAGGCTTCAAACATAAAGATATAAAAATTTTATTTTTTGTGAAGAATCACCAACAAGTGGGACACAATTGTGAAGTGGAAGGAAATCTATTGTATTTTTGAAACTTTTTTAACGAATAAAAAATGAAAAGTGGGGCGTGCAAAATTATTCGGCCCCCTTGCGTTAATACTTTGTAGAGCCACCTTTTGCTGCGATTACAGCTGCAAGTCACTTGGGGTATGTCTCTATCAGTTTTTCACATCGAGAGACTGAAATTCTTGCCCATTCTTCCTTACAAAACAGCTCGAGCTCAGTGAGGTTGGATGTTTGTGAACAGCAGTTTTCAGCTCTTTCCACAGATTCTCGATTGGATTCAGGTCTGGACTTTGACTTGGCCATTCTAACACCTGGATACCTTTATTTGTGAACCATTCCTTTGTAGATTTTGCTGTATGTTTGGGATTGTATGTTTGTCTTGTTGGAAGATAAATCCCAGTTTCAGGTCTTTTGCAGACTCCAACCGGTTTTCATCCAGAATGGTCCTGTATTTGGCTGCATCCATCTTCCCCTCAATTTTAACCATCTTCCCTGTCCCTGCTGAAGAAAAGCAGGCCCAAACCATGATGCTGCCACCACCATGTTTGACAGTGGGGATGGTGTGTTGAGGGTGATGAGCTGTGTTGCTTTTACACCAAACATATCGTTTTGCATTGTGGGCAAAAAGTTCGATTCTGGTTTCATCTGACCAGAGCACCTTCTTCCACATGTTTGGTGTGTCTCCCAGGTGACTTGTGGCAAACTTTAGACAATACTTTTTATGGATATCTTTGAGAAATGGCTTTCTTCTTGCCACTCTTCCATAAAGGCCAGATTTGTGCAGTGTAGGACTGATTGTTGTCCTATGGATAGACTCTCCCACCTCAGCTGTAGTTCTCTGCAGTTCATCCAGAGTGATCATGGGCCTCTTGGCTGCATCTCTGATCAGTCTTCTCCTTGTCTGAGCTGAAAGTTTAGAGGGACGGCCAGGTCTTGGTAGATTTGCAGCGGTCTGATACTCCTTCCATTTCAAAATGATCGCTTGCACAGTGCTCCTTGGGATGTTTAAAGCTTGGGGAATCTTTTTGTATCCAAATCCGGCTTTAAACTTCTCCACAACAGTATTACGGACCTGCCTGGTGTGTTCCTTGGTCTTCATGATGCTCTCTGCGCTTTCAACAGAACCCTGAGACTATCACAGAGCAGGTGCATTTATACAGAGACTTGATTACACACAGGTGGATTCTATTTATCACCATCAGTCATTTAGGACAACATTGGATCATTCAGAGATCCTCGCTGAACTTCTGGAGTGAGTTTGCTGCACAAAGTAAAGGGGCCGAATAATTTTGCATGCACCACTTTTCAGTTTTTTATTTGCTAAAAAAGTTTAAAATATCCAATAGATTTCGTTCCACTTCACAATTGTGTCCCACTTGTTGGTGATTCTTCACAAAAAGTTTAAATTTTATATCTTTATGTTTGAAGCCTGAAATGTGGTAAAAGGTTGAAAAGTTCAAGGGGGCCGAATACTTTCGCAAGGCACTGTATTCTCTGCTGATTACCTCAGTTTCATAAACTGTTAATGACCTGTGATCAGCTGTGACACTGGGGATCGCCGATGATCACATTTTGTTAAACGGACATCAAAATCCCAATAAAATACATTTACGTTTTTGGTTGTAACATTTACTTTTTCAAGGCACTGTACTTTTGATGAAAGCAAAATTTGGCCTTTCTGTAAAAAATGTAAATTATATACACCTGTCAAATGAAGGCTTAGATGCAAGTTATTGGCCATAAAAAGGGTATGGGAGCCCGGGCACTGCCCTGGGGGACATGTGCCAATGCAAAAAATGTTGGCATGACAAAATTTGGAAAATTTTAAGGGGTATGAATACTTTTTCAAGCCACTGTACCTCTAGCCATTTCCTACTTTTCTGATGGTGTGTTCTCAGACCATTCCACAGAGAAATGTTTTCTTCTTTTAGCTGGTCTGTAGATCAGTGGCAGCTTCAGGGGCAGAATGAGTTTGCCACTAAACCTAAAACCATTCCATAATGGCCTTACTGCTCAGCCAGTAATGGTGAAACTGAAGTGGGGTGTGCAATACAAGGGATACCTTGTCTCTGTGGATGGATAAATGAACATGCAGCTTGCCAATACAGAAGAATATATTGAGGGGGCATTGTCTGGAGATCTTGGAGAAGTTCAAATAAGTCGTAATAATATATTGTATACACAAGAAGTAGAAGAGGAGGAAGAAACTAGTGAGATGAGAAAATAAAGCAATTTTCTAATTCGTTTTGTGTATTTATTTTGAACTGTATAACTCACAGCTGAACCTTCAGATTGCTATAAAGCCTTCACTTTTTCACACAAACTCTCAATTACTAGCAGATTACAAGTACATTATTATTAAATTCCCAAGTTGGTGCTGATGCCCTGCTGATTTTCATATTTTTGATCCCAAGACTCCTGACACTTGCTGGGTACGTACAGTAAGAGAGAACAAGGTCAAATCTGTCCTTTCTGGGATGAAATACTAATTATCTGCCAATAAACTATGGTGTTTAGGACACAAATGTGCCTTCTATTACATTACTAGATATCAAACCTGGTCCCTATATACATATTAAACTTGACATACTAAACTATTTCTTAGCTTCAGCATGTCCTGTGATCTCCAGACAATGGAGATCCCCAGACCCTCCCTCAGTGGCAATGTAAGTGATAAATTAATGCAAACCAAATGACATCCACCAATAGGACAATTTTCAGTTCCTAACAGAATTTAAAGATGAGCTCCAGGCTTCCTTTAAAAAAGTCAGCAGCTACAAATACTGTAGCTGCTGACTTTTAATATAAGGACACTTGCATATTATACAAGACTCCCAAGGCCCAAATTAAACTCAATGGTAGGCTTTTGCCATCTTTTCCAATTAGAAGGGGGACAAGACATGGGTGTCCTCTTTCCCCTGTGCTTTTTGCCCTGGCGATGGCCTTACAGAGATCGAGTGAGGTGTCTGGATTTCAGGTTGGTTCGGTGGATGAGAAACATTATACGCTGAGGATTTAATCCTCTTTCTCTGGGGACCCTGGTCCCTCGCTTTCCGGAGCGCTCCAGCTTCTGGACCACTTTGCAGCTCTCTCTGGCCTCTGAACCAACTGGAGCAAATCACTTATTCTACCTGTACATCCTGGGGCAAAGAAGCTGAGTGATCCTGCTTCACCTCTACAATGGGCAAGTACCATTAAGTATCTAGGAATCCATATCTCTTCCAATACCAAGGAGTTTAGCAAACTTAACTTATACCCAGTGCTGCAGTGGTGTAAAATGACTTATAGGAAAAATTAACTTAATTAAAATGAAATTACTCCCGGTCTTGCTGTATAATTTACGACACTCCCCGGTCTGGATACCCAAGACTCTTTTCCATCTGCGTGATCTGTGGCGGGCGGAGGTGCAGGAACTGGACAGCGAGGACTGAGAAGACATGTGGGACTATCCACTCCAGCCACTGATTGCTACTAGGGATAAACTGATCCAATTCAAAATCCTACACAGGATCTACTATACACCCCAGCGCCTCCACTGCATATACCCAGCCATGTCGGCCAGCTGCTGGAGATGCTCTGGTACTCCTTTAGATTTCACGCATATATTCTGGGATTGCCCACAAATTCAGGACTATTGGCGGGAGGTAACTCAATTCATTCATAATGACAATTAGTGTCTGGCCTAACCTCCTTGGCCTAGTGGAATAACTGGCATTTGCCAAAGCAACATGCATCCTAATAGGTATCCTTTTTTTCTATGTGAGAAAAGCCATTGTACTAAAGTGAAAGTCAACCACTCCCCCCACACTGTCCTCATGGAAGTAATTAGTTAACGCAATGATACCCCTCTATAAAGCAACATATCTGTCCCGAGGATGCCCCAAAAAATATGACAAGGTCTGGCATTTGTGGACAGGCTCAGATTCCACAATAGATGATCAGCCCTCAGGGGATCAATCCAGATAGATCTCCTCTAACTCTGTCTAGCTTTGCTGAGTGCTGAAGCCTAGACCCCAGATGGATAGTCGGAGATGCTAGCCTAAAGATCAAAATCACTACATTTATTCTATATTTATTCTTAAAGGTCCCTATAGAGTCCAGGGCCAGTAACTAAAATCGAGAGACAGTCCCCCAAGAAACAGCATTTCATAACAAAATCCTACCATGTGTTACCTGAGCAGTGATTGTTTTGTGTTTAGTTATGTTGCTGTAGCACTAACCCCCGAAGGAGCTGCTGGTTTTATTGGGCTTACCTTCTTCACCTCGATTTGCATCTAGGGGTTCCCGTGGTAGACGGCCCAGAAACTTTAGAGACTGACGACAGATCTGCTTAAAGGGATTTTTATTTGCAAAAAATGTAGTTAAGTATTAGTCTTAGTATAGGATCAGAAGGTTAGGAGGAAAGGTTCAGGTACTCTTAGCCCTTGTACACACGGTCGGAGAATCCGTCGGAATGTGTCCTATCGGACCGTGTTGTCGGATAATCCGACTGTGTGTGGTATGCATCGGACTGATTCCGTCTGAATATTTTCCGACAAACTGGTCCGATCGGACATACTCCGATCATGTGTAGAGAATTTTGATCGGACCAAGTGCCACGCATGCTCAGATCAAATTCCTACATCAAAGCTATTGGCTACTAGCCTGAATGTAGTCCCATCGTAACGAAATTACGTCATCACGTTCTGAAAGATCGGATTTTTCGACAACTTTGTCCGACCGTGTGTATGCAACAGTTTCGGACAAGATCCGACGGACAAAATCCGACTGACAAAATCCAACGGATTTGGTTGTCGAAATCCACGACCGTGTGTACAAGGGCTAAGTGTCAAAGTCAATAATAAAGAACTCTCTTTGACTAAATCCAGAGAATAGAGTGGAGTCAGAACATACTTCTGGACCGGAACCCCGAATCACATGACATTGGCATCTTAAGTACCCTCTCCCCGAAAGCACAGCAAGAGTGACACTCCCACTGGGCACGCTCCAAGAGAAAGTAACCTTAAAGCACCCAACCAGACTGTGGTTCCATGCCTGCCAGAAGAGACAGTGCCCCCGGTGGCCAGGCTGAACACCCTATAGTCCAGTCAGACTGATGCTGATGTCAAAATTTGGAATAATTATACCCAAACCAAACTGCAGTTCAGGTCTAACATTACATTTCAAAAACATAGTGCGTGCTCTTCAGGAGCCGGCGCTACATTGCTTTTAGATAATCTGTTAGTAGTACTATGTTATGGACATGATTTTGTGCACCAGTTGGGCCGGGGTATGCCCCAATGGCACTGTTCTGTACTGCCAAAGAAAATTTTCAATAAAGAGAAATTACAAAAAAAATTATTATAATAATATAAGGACACTTACCAATCCAGGGATCCAGCAATGTCATCACCCGAGCTTCAATCAGCTTCGGGTGCAGGCACTTGCTTCATATACACTAGCGGCTCCTAAACTTGCGTTTCAGAACTTTTGGTGTTTTTTTGCTAAAGCTCCTAAACGCAACTCAATAGGGCTTCATTTTCACCTGGGCGTTTTGAATTGCAGACAGATTTGCCGTAATTCTGCCCGTGATTTCAAAACGCCCAGGTGTGAATGACAAGTCACACAACGCAGATGGCATTTATTTGAATGGCACCTAAAAATGCAGTGCAGTTCTGCCTTGATAAATCGCACTGCAATCAAGGCAAACTCAATCCTGAACTTTTTTTGGGTGACAAGTTTCACGTGATGCAGTTTGTCCCAGTTGCAGCGTGATTTATTATGCAGCGACTGCGGCAGAACCCAAATAGCGTTTGTAGGTGCCATTCAAATGAATGGCATGTGAAATGTGCGATTTGTCACAACTGGATGTTTTGAAATCACGGGCAGAATTGAGGCAAATCTGCCCATGATTCAAAGCGCCCAGGTGTGAAAGCAGCCTAAGGAAAACAGGAAGTGAAGCCTTGGGGCTTCACAGACAGTTTTCTACTGTGCATGTCCAAGTTGTGCTGAGCCTTGTGAATGGTCCTGTAGTATTTTGGGACCTGTGATGTGTTCCACAAGACTGTGGGGATGGAGTGGGGGCAGCACTTCTGGCTCAGATCGCCGCAGGGATCTGAGCCAGAAGTGGGAGTGGGCACCTGTCAAAATGTTGCACACACATGTACCAGCCGTTAAGCCGAAGCCTACCTACACCTGGGTCACACACACACTGCCCCGCTGTGTACCGGATTGAGCCTCTCGCTCCCAGGCCACGTACAAACATGCGCACCCTCCAGATGCAATCTCAAAGGCAGATGTCCCATGCATGCGCAGAGGCACACGCAACACCTGCCCCTGGCTGCACACATGTGTGGAATGCACTGATAATGAACAGCAAAGGACCTGATAAAGACTCCATGCCAATGGAGCCCCCACTAACAATGCCCAAAACTTCAGTTTTTAGGGAACCCGATAAGGTAGACACAAATAAAGGAAAGAAAGGATAGGCTGATCCTTCTGTACAAACCGCCAATATCCACCAAGCAAACACAGGCAGACCTTATATCTATGAGGAAACTCTGCGTACCCCAAAGTTCCACAGAAGCCGCTCCCAGTCACTCCCAGTATTAGCTCTATTAGCGGCCCAAGAACAGGGACTGTGCTCTGGAAAAGCTGGACCAGGTGGAAGCAACTACTGGAAGCTACTCTTCACCAGGGACATGCAGTGAAGTCAGTGGCTGGTGAGGCACTGGCTAGTATCAGAGCCAGATACACACAAGTTACATACGTTGTGAACGTTGGATCGAGAGCAAAAATTTTAGCACTAGACCTCCTCTGTAACTCCAAACATATAACCTATAACATTTTTTAAAGCTTCACCTATGGAGATTTTTAAGTACTGAAGTTTGGCGCCATTCCACAATGCGCAATTTTAAAGCATGACATGTTAGTTATCTGTTTACTCGGTGTAACATCATCTTTCATAGTATACAAAAAATGGGGCTAACTTTAGTGTTATTTTTTTTTTCATTCATTCCCCCAAAAAAGCGTGTTTGAAAAATTGCTATGCCATGTTTTTCTTGCACAGTTAAGAGGGAGAATGAGAATTTTCTACTGCTGAAAAGATACGGTTTTAATCAAGCTAAATCATATATTATTATGCTATATGTTATAACGGAATAATGTATTATTTATGTATTTACTGTGAAATTACTGGTTTGAAGTTATAACTTCAAACTTCAGTAATTTTCCATTAAGCCACCTGCTTGAGCACAGATTTTGAAAATATAGTAATATAGTACCTCCTCTCACTAGGCCTAGCAGCCGGTAGGGTGTTAAGTAAAACAAAGTCTCTGCCACAGACTTGGATGTAGAAAACTTGAGAAAGAAAGTCTTCGCCACAGACTTGGATGTAACTGAGGGATGTAGACAAATTTTGAGAACTATCCTACGGTACCAGTCGGTCCGACAATACCGTATGAATATAGATCCACAAAGTATCCTTCAACTGAGCCCCCAGGCTCCTTCAGAGAAACCAGCCTTGCGCATGGCCTTCCTCCCGAAGAGTTCTCCCCTGGATGCTTCTCCAGTTGCTGGGCCTCTCTTTAGATGAGAAATCACCGGACCACCTTTGAATCATTACGGCCCCGTATCCATTCAGGCCTGTCCCTGCAGTTGCGTCACCTCGGGCTATCCAGCTCCGAGGCTTGGAATTGTATGGATCCACACCCCAAGCCAGGAGGGCCATGAGGGCTGGTCAGGAGGACCAGGACCAAACAGACTGTTCTGAGTATATAGGGCCTGGGGGCCACACGCATTTTCTTTTTTTAATATGTGTACTGGGTTCCCCTTAATATGCGTACAAGACCCAAAGGGGCTGGTAATGGGCAGGGAGGGCTACCCATGCCATTTTTCTCAATGATTTTCAACCATATTGCAGGAACCAGATATAACATTAAAACCGCAAGCAGTTTTAAATGATGTTATTTCCATTTAATGTCATTTTGTGCAGGGACTGTTCTAAACACGGGAAACACGTGGCACTTCACAGGCATACTACAGACACCCCCCAGGCACCATATTTAAAGGAATATTTCACTTTTTTTTTCACTTTAATCGTCATTAAAATCAGTGCTCCCGCCAAAACGGCCATTTTTAAAAACATTTTAGGTATTGACCCATGTCCCCTGGGGCAGGAGCCAGGTCCCCAAACCCTTTTTAGGACAGTATCTTGCATATTAGCCGTTAAAATTAGCACTTTTAATTTTGAACGTGCCATAGACTTCAATGTGGTTCTAAAGTTCGTACGAATTTGGGGTCCGTTCGAAAGTTCTGGTGCGAACCGAACCGGGGGGTGTTCGGCTCATCCCTATTTAGGAATATTAATTTTCAAAAGCAAATAGCACATGTTCATCAAGAGCCAGTGCTACATACCCCCCCTCCTATTTAGATGATGTCCTCATCATCTGGGAAAGAAGAAGAAGAAAAAAAACACTTTAGTCCTAGAAAAATTTAAGTACTTGAACTTTAAAATTGGGATGAGAAATGGAAAGGAAACACACAAACTCCTGACTATCTACACCACCCACTCTCCGGTAGCTTGACAGACATTCTTCGTGACTCCTGGAAAGAAAAATACACAAACACAACAACAAAATACACATTACTGCTATATTTTTAGAAGGCAGAGTCTCATCCGACAATGAGACTCTCTCTCCTTAATGCTAGCGTGCAAGACACCAAACTATTTTGTGCAGACCCACACCACCTGGTGGTAAGAGTCATGAAGGTTAGAGTCATGAAGTGCAAGTCCTTCTTTAAAACAAGTGCTGTGGCCCGTAGATGACCTTGACACGGCTTTCATAGGAAATTAACACTAACTAACTACCCCACAGTCCTTGTATTCAAAAAAAAAAAAAAAAACTCTTCTGAGCCGAGAAAAAAAAACAGTCCTGATAATTACTTCACCAATAAAACCTTGGGTCGGGAAAAGTAAGTGTTTTTCCCTCAGCGTCTATCATAGTAATAAAGTAGACAACACTGTCCCTTCCTGGCTGGCAAATAACAACTTTGTCCGAGTAAATATGTCTTCCATAACTCCAATGCTGGAGACAGCCGGTGAATTGCTCGTACATATCAGGGGCACAAACTTTCTTCCAGAATGGTTTAGGAACCTTCAGGTAGTCCCATACATCACTTGCATACCAGCCCTCTTGATTCTTCTCAATTTCCCTCATAATCTCCTTAGGAACATAAGGGAATTCCAGTACATATTCTGTTGCCACCCGCTTATTCAGCAGCCGCTGGGACCGTGCGAGCCTGGGCAGACCTTGAGCACTTCCATCCCCAGGAGCCACACAGGAATTTGGATATTTACGGTCCATTGTAAAAGATGTTTTCTTTGGTTCTGGTAGATTAACAGGTTTTGGCAAAGTCAAGTCTATTGTAGTAGGGGTTCCCGCCCGAGGCGATGCACTCCCCTAATTAAGGGCTAGCCAGCCAGAGACACTGCAAGTTGCGGCCACATCATCCGTGTTTGGCCACAACATTTCCTGGGACAAAGTCTCAAAAAGATCGTCATCCCCTGCATCAGAGAGCGTCCAACCCCGAATCCCCCAACTCCTTTGCTGGCAGATAATTATTTACAGTCCCGCTCAACACAATTGCCCCAGATTTATCACCGTTATTTGTGGCGGACTTCTCAGGAATGATCTCCTTCCTCCGATTCGATCTGGATAAACATTGGGATGGGCCTCTACTGCGGCTGCAGGAGGCCTCGACATAGCCCACTCTCTTTGAGGTAGGCACTGTAGTAGTGGTGACAGTAGACAAAGCTGTGTCCATAACTTCTGGAGTAGCTCCTCCGATATCAGTAGCGACAGCATCTCCCTCCGGGACACTGGCAGTTGCAGATAATGTAGAAGTTGTAGGCCTCACCACAGGAGCGTAGACAGTAGACTCCTCGGTGGCAACACCCGTGGCCCAGTCCATGTGGTAGGCCCGAGGCAGCACAATAGGTTGTTCCACCTTAAACAAATACTTCCCACACTGGAGATACCAAACAAACGGCCGGAGACTTGCGACCAGTCCCTCACACTTTCCACAGTGCATTTCAAGGGCCTCGGCATCTGCCGACGTGTACAGGACAAAACGCCCCTGCGATCTCACACACGTGGGGTTTCCCATTGAAGGCATACTGGGTCCCAAGATGGACGATGTCCCTGGTACTCTTAATATTTTCACTTTTTTCTCTTTCCGCAAGAGAACACAGCCTTCTTCCTCTCTCTCCTACAACACACTCACATGGTGCCTTGTACAGGGAAAAAAAACAGGCAAGACTCCTCCCACTGGTTCCTTTGGTCAAACAACTCGCGGGCTTTTTCCAACTCCGCCCACAGTTTTCACGCCAACAGTGGATGTCAATCTTTGCAGAAATTGTGCAGTCCAAAGAAAAATAACCCTCTACCATGTAGATACCACGTAGACAATTCTCTTTCTTTGCGAGGGGTAATGGTAAATCCCGGATGACGAGCCCCCACATGTAGCACTGACCCCCAAAGGAGCTGCTGGTTTTATTGGGCTTACTGTTACCTTCTTGACCTCGATTCCCTCTAGGGGTTCCCCTGGTAGATGGCCCAAAGAAATGCAGAAACTGACACTGGATCTTCTTTTGGGTTATTTATTTGGAAGATAACAAAGTTTCTTAATGAAGGGTAGAGGGTTAGGAAGAAAGTTCAGGTACTTTTGGACTACAGAAGTAGAAAGTCCTTTATAGAAGACAGCCAGACAATTACCATATCACAGCTGGATTCTCACATCCACCGGATAGACCTCCTCTCACTAGGCCTAGCAGCCAGTAGGGTGTTAAGTAAACAAAGTCTCTGCCACAGACTTGGATGTAGAACACTTGAGAAAGAAAGTCTCTGCCACAGACTTGGATGTAACTAAGGGACGTAGACAAATTTAGAGAACTATGATACGGTACCAGTATCTCTCAGCCGATCCGGCAATACCGTATGATTATAGATCCACAAAGTGCCCTTCAACTGAGCCTCCAGGCTCCTTCAGAGAAGCCAGCCTTGCGCATGACCTTCTCCCGAAGAGCCCTCCCCTGGATGCTTCTCCAGTTGCCGGGCCTCTCCTTAGATGAGAAGGCACCAGACCAACTTTGAATCATTATGGCCCTGTATCCATTCAGGCCTGTCCCTGCAGTTGCTTCACCTCGGGCTATCCAGCCCCGAGGCTTGGAATTGCATGGATCTGCACCCCAGGCCAGGAGGGCCATGAGGGCTGGTCAGGAGGACCAGGACCAAACAGACAGAAAATATCTTCTGGACCGGAACCCTGAAGCATGTGATCCCAGTACCGTAAATACCATCTTCCAGAATGCACAGCAGGAAAACACTCCCACTGGGCTGGTTCCGAGAGAAAGAATGGTATTCAATACGCCCACCTCAACTGCGTTCTCACACATTCCGGCGGTGACAGCGACACCTGCGGACAAGGAGAACTTTCAATCCAGCTAGACTGGCACTAAGACCATAATTTAGCAAAATTAGCCCTAAAACCCAACAGTGGTTTTAGGAATATTAATTTTCAAAAACAAATAGAACGTGCTCATCAGGAGCCGGCGCTACATAATGTAAAAAGATTTATAAGCTGTGGGCACTGCGGGGGGCGGGGGGTGTTGAATAACACTTTAAGGCTGGCCATACATGGGTCGAATTCCAAAAGAATTTTCTTTTGAGAGTCTTAACTAAGTATTTTCATTTGAATTTCACATCATTAGTGGGCCGCCACATGTTGGAAATCTTTTTTAAAAATTTAAGATTTTCTAATCAATGATGGGAGAATTGTGAGGGAAATATAATCAGAAAAAGAAATGTGCATGAGCACAACAAAAGTAAATTACCGGAAAGAAAAGATGATTCCTAGCCACAAATTCTTTTCTGTAGCAACATGAGGTGAAATTTAAAGAGGTTGTAAAGGTTCGTGTTTTTTCACCTTAATTTCACCTATGCATTAAGGTGAAAAAACACCTCGCTGTAATGGGCCCAGCCCTGTTTTATTTACTTGTGCCCGTTCACCTGCTGTGTGCATCCCCTGGTGTCCTCTTCTCCACTGAGTCTGGCTGTTGATTGGATAGATTGATAGCAGCGCAGCCATTGGCTCACGCTGCTGTCAATCACATCCAATGACACGGGCCACCGGGGAGACGTGACCAAATCATTCACTTGGCGTCTATGAACGCCAACTGTATGACACAGGAACGTGCCCACAAGCTGCACAGTGGAGGTTAGTATAACATGTTTATTATTTAATAAATAAAAAAAATCAAACCTATACAAACCCTTTAAGGCTTGGTTGGTCAAATTTCGAAATCACTGGTGGCACCATTGAAGAACGAAATGCACAAAATTTTGTGCAGAATTTGACCCATATATGGCCTGCATAATGTAGCCATCACATCACTAGCATGCCACAACAGTTTGTATTCCACGCAGTTGCGGGGCGCTTGCAGAGCTGCCGTTTCATTTGAATGGGCTGCATTTAATGGGCACTGCATGCTCCGAATGAGATGGGGGGGGGTATAGTTCCTGCCTTCCTCACATGACTGCGAACAAAATCATTGCAGCTGTGACATGTTGTGCAGTAAGAAGTGCTGCAAAAAGCTGTGTTCATGCACAACGGAAAGCTGCTAGAGGTAAGTAAACTGCAGTGGTTTCCTTTCCAGCCGCTGTCCGTTCACACGTCCCTCCATGTGAATGAGCCCTAACAGATGGGTGCATTACTGAGAGACGTGGGAATGAGCCCCAACAGACGAGTGCATTACTGAGGGACGTATGCATGAGTCCCAACAGATGGATGCATTACTAAGGGACATGTGAATGACCCCCAACAAGGGGGTGCATTATTGAGGGACGTGTGAATGAGCCCCAACAGATGGGAGCATTACTGAGAGACGTGTGAATGAGCCCCAACAGAGGAGTGCATTACTGAGGGACGTATGCATGAGTCTCAACGGATGGATGCATTACTAAGGGACGTGTGAATGACCCCCAACAAGGGGGTGCATTATTGAGGGACGTGTGAATGAGCCACAACAGATGGGTGCATTACTGAGGGACGTGTGAATGAGCCCCAACAGACAGGTGCATTACTGAGGGACGTGTGAATGAGCCCCAACAGACGGGTGCGTTACTGAGGAACGTGTGAATGAGCCCCAACAGACGGGTGCATTACTGAGGGACGTGTGAATGAGCCACAATAAGCGGATACATTACTGAGAGACGTGTGAATGAGCCCCAACAGATGGGTGCATTACTGAGGGACATGTGAATGAGCTCCAACAGACGGGTGCATTACTGAGGGACATGTGAATGAGCTCCAACAGATGGGTGCATTACTGAGGGACGTGTGAATGAGCCCCAACAGACGAGTGCATTACTGAGGGACGTATGCATGAGTCCCAACAGACGGATGCATTACTAAGGGACGTGTGAATGACCCCCAACAGGGGGGTGCATTATTGAGGGACGTGTGAATGAGCCCAACAGATGGGTGCATTACTGAGGGACGTGTGAATGAGCCCCAACAGCCGGGTGCATTCCTGAGGGACGTGTGAATGAGCCCCAACAGCCGGGTGCATTCCTGAGGAACATGTGAATGAGCCACAATAGGCAGGTTCATTACTGAAGGACGTGTGAATGAGCCCTAACAGGCGGGTGCATTACTGAGGGACGAGTGAATGAGCCCCAACAGACAGGTGCATTACTGAGGGACGTGTGAATGAGCCCCAACAGACAGGTGCGTTACTGAGGAAAGTGTGAATACGCCCCAACAGATAGGTACATTACTGAGGGACGTGTGAATGAGCCACAATAAGCGGGTACATTACTGAGAGACGTGTGAATGAGCCCCAACAGGTGGGTGCATTACTGAGGGACATGTGAATGAGCTCCAACAGACGGGTGCATTACTGAGGGACATGTGAATGAGCTCCAACAGACGGATGCATTACTAAGGGACGTGTGAATGACCCCCAACAAGGGGGTGCATTATTGAGGGACGTGTGAATGAGCCCAACAGATGGGTGCATTACTGAGGGACGTGTGAATGAGCCCCAACAGCCGGGTGCATTCCTGAGGGACGTGTGAATGAGCCACAATAGGCAGGTTCATTAATGAAGGACGTGTGAATGAGCCCTAACAGGTGGGTGCATTACTGAGGGACGAGTGAATGAGCCCCAACAGACAGGTGCATTACTGAGGGACATGTGAATGAGCCCCAACAGACAGGTGCGTTACTGAGGAAAGTGTGAATGAGCCCCAACAGATAGGTACATTACTGAGGGACGTGTGAATGGGCCACAATAAGCGGGTACATTACTGAGAGACGTGTGAATGAGCCCCAACAGATGGGTGCATTACTGAGGGACATGTGAATGAGCTCCAACAGACGGGTGCATTTACTGAGGGACATGTGAATGAGCCCAACAGACGGGTGCCTTACTGAGGGACGTGTGAATGAGCCCCAACAGCCGGGTTTATTCCTGAGGGACGTGTGAATGAGCCACAATAGGCAGGTTCATTAATGAAGGACGTGTGAATGAGCCCTAACAGACGGGTGCCTTACTGAGGGACGAGTGAATGAGCCCCAACAGATAGGTGCATTACTGAGGGACGTGTGAATGAGCCCCAACAGACAGGTGCGTTACTGAGGAACGTGTGAATGAGCCCCAACAGATAGGTGCATTACTGAGGGACGTGTGAATGAGCCACAATAAGCGGGTACATTACTGAGAGACGTGTGAATGAGCCCCAACAGACGGGTGCCTTACTGAGGGACATGTGAATGAGCCCCAACAGCCGGGTGCATTCCTGAGGGACGTGTGAATGAGCCACAATAGGCAGGTTAATTAATGAAGGACGTGTGAATGAGCCCTAACAGACGGGTGCATTACTGAGGGACGAGTGAATGAGCCCCAACAGATGGGTGCATTACTGAGGGACGTATGAATGAGCCCCAACAGGCGGGTGCATTACTGAGGGATGTGTGAATGAGCCCAACAGACGGGTGCATTACTGAGGGATGTGTGAATGAGCCCCAACAGATGGGTGCATTACTGAGGGACGTGTGAATGAGCCCAACAGATGGGTGCATTACTGATGGACGTGTGAATGAGCCCAACAGATGAGTGCATTACTGATGGACGTATGAATGAGCACCAACAGATGGGTGCATTACTGAGGGACATGTGAATGAGCCCCAACAGGCGGGTGCATTACTGAGGGATGTGTGAATGAGCCCAACAGACGGGTGCATTACTGAGGGATGTGTGAATGAGCCCCAACAGATGGGTGCATTACTGAGGGACGTGTGAATGAGCCCAACAGATGGGTGCATTACTGATGGACGTGTGAATGAGCCCCAACAGATGGGTGCATTACTGATGGACGTGTGAATGAGCCCCAACAGATAGGTGCATTACTGAGGAACGTGTGAATGAGCCCCAACAGATAGGTGCATTACTGAGGGACGTGTGAATGAGCCCCAACAGATAGGTGCATTACTGAGGGACGTGTGAATGAGCCACAATAGGCGGGTGCATTACTGAGGGACGTGTGAATGAGCCCCAACAGATGGGTGCATTACTGAGGGACGTGTGAATGAGCCACAATAGGCGGGTGCATTACTAAGGGACGTGTGAATGAGCCCCAACAGATAGGTGCATTACTGAGGGACGTGTGAATGAGCCACAATAGGCGGGTGCATTACTGAGGGACGTGTGAATGAGCCCCAACAGATGGGTGCATTACTGAGGGACGTGTGAATGAACCACAATAGGCGGGTGCATTACTGAGGGACGTGTGAATGAGCCCCAACAGATGGGTGCATTCCTGAGGGACGTGTGAATGAGCCACAATAGGCGGGTGCATTACTAAGGGACGCGTGAATGAGCCCCAACAGATAGGTGCATTACTGAGGGACGTGTGAATGAGCCACAATAGGCGGGTGCATTACTGAGAGACGTGTGAATGAGCCCCAACAGACGGGTGCCTTACTGAGGGACATGTGAATGAGCCCCAACAGCCGGGTGCATTACTGAGGGACGTGTGAATGAGCCCCAACAGATAGGTGCATTACTGAGGGACGTGTGAATGAGCCACAATAGGCAGGTTAATTAATGAAGGACGTGTGAATGAGCCCTAACAGACGGGTGCATTACTGAGGGACGAGTGAATGAGCCACAATAGGCGGGTGCATTACTAAGGGACGTGTGAATGAGCCCTAACAGACGGGTGCATTACTGAGGGACGAGTGAATGAGCCCCAACAGATGGGTGCATTACTGAGGGACGTGTGAATGAGCCCCAACAGACGGGTGCATTACTGAGGGATGCTTTACTGAAAGGGATTTTCAAGGTCAGGAACAAACATCCCAAAAACAATAAACAAGAACTTTCTCATAAATTTATAACAAGCAAACATATAAAGTGCTTCTTCGAAGCAAACATAACAGAAGAATTCAACCATTTAGGAAAAAATATGATTTTATTGTCAAATGTGTGAGGAATAAAGGTTAAAGGTGCAGCCTCGAGTGTCCTCTGTGCATCTTACATGAATCACGTGTTAACTATCACAGGACTTGTATATGACATGGACGTGTCAGGTGAGTGAGGAAACAGTAGCGTAGAGCACAGTAATGTGTTTCCCCTCACACATCGCTCCACACCAATACACAGCCATACTTTACTGCTGTGTTGTCATCTACACTGACGTGGAATCTCTGCGACCAATAGCGGCTCATTTTCCGCCCTTCCTTTACAGCAGCCACCAATAGGAGACGTAGGTTCTAACTGCGTTGCCTTCTCCGTGGCTGAGCCAATCAGAGGATTAGTTTCACAACAGTGGCTCCAGTGTGTCAACATCTCCAATGAGTGTCGGGGTGACCTGCGGGGGGAGAGGTGTTGTACGTGTCCCCGGGAGCAGTCACTGACGGGCAGGTAAGCTGAGTGTGTTCAGTGACAGCCATGTGCTAGGAAATGAAGGAGCTCCTTTTATGAGCAGCCTATAGACTGCACTGCTGCCTGCCAATACACTTTATATATCCCTACTATGAGACATGATATCATTGACTTTGTACTGGGCAGTGTTGTCACTTCAGGACTGTCAGCATTTCCAGGAGGGAACTTTAAATATTCCTCTTGTCCTTTGGAAAGCAGGTCCAGATGGCAGCCATGATGTAGGAATGATCCTCAGGGTGGATATTATGTTGCGATGTACACAATGTATGTGATCACATTTACTTTATGTTTGGGTAAATGCAGGATGTCCTACTGAAGACGCCGTTGTGATCTGACTTTTTCTGACTTTGTAGCTAAGCCCTGCCTGCTGTCCCTGCTCTATCCAGTAAGAAAGCCGCGAATGGCCTCTGCAGTAGTCTGATTGGACAGGAAAATGACACTTGGCAGGGCTTTGCCATCACAAAATAAAAAAGTCCAGCCTTCAGTAGTAAAGTCAGAGTAGGGCATTGGAAAGGATTTGCGGGGTAATAACAGATATCACACGGTGTCTGCTCACAGCTGGGATCTGGTGTGGGCTGAAGACCATACTGGAATGACTGGACAGGTCACTAGTTGAGGGTTGGGGGCACCGTCGGCAATGAGGAAGGAATCCCTTCCAGTGGGTTGAGCCCAACCATGAATGGTGGTGGACCCTCTGGGGGGCTTGGGCTTTCTGCCCCTCTGGTATGACCATGTAATTGTTTCAGTGGGAAGACTTGGGTGAAGAGGAAGGGGCGCCCGGTGTCCATAAAATTGCAAGTCTTGAGGTAGGATTCTCAAAACATCTATTAAAAATGTAAACATGCACATCAAGCCAACACGTTTCAGGGCAATGGACTCCCCCCTTCTTCAGGTGCATCCGGAAAGAATTCACAGCTCTTCACTTGAGGGCTAGTCCAGAGTCCATTTCATTCTTCATGAAACATAAAAGACAAGCTAGCATGTTTTCAGGATCTGTCACTTAAATTTTTTTAGTGGTTTGTCCCCAGGGGACAAATAAATACATGTATTTTGTCCCCTGGGGGACTAATCATTAAACAGCTACTTACACCAATAGTCCCACATACTTTGTAAACCTAGCTATGAGGTTGGATAGGGGGCCCCACTTCCCCTGTGGCAACATGGCTAGCAAGGACATTGCTGCTAAAATACTGGCTTAGCTCCAAGTAATTCCCTGAATCAATTGGTAAGGGGATTGAAGACTGACACACCTCCCCCTTCTTTCTGCATTCCTCTTGTTGGCACTTATCTTGGGCAAGTACTTGGAGCCAAGACAAGTACTGGTTATTAAGCTGTCTCCTTGATAGCCAAGTTGTTGAATGGGCACGGAGGGAGTACCTTGTCTGACCTCATAGCTAGGCTTGCAAAGCACATGGGAACACGGGGGTAATTATTACATGTACTTTGCCCCCTGGGGGACAGAACATAAAAAAAAAAAAAAATGAAGTGAGAGTTTTCCTTTTAAGCAAATTGAACCGGTATACACAGTACAAATGTTCATTTCCTATCTCCTTTTAACAAGAGCTGTTACAGGGTAAGTGTATCCTGCAAAGTCTTGTTTTATTTCAGCAGAGACCATTTCTATTTATGGAGCAATCTTCTGTATCAGAGATCACTCACAAGGCTGCCAAGCACTCTCCTTTTTCTATATGTATCAAGGGGGGATGGGGCTAATGGTGCTGTAACCCTGATGTTTGAGTGAATTATGGTTTTATGTTTTGATTTGTTCCTAAAATCCCAGTGCTTTTTTGGGAGATGAGGTCGGAGTCTGCACACCCCCCTACTTTTTTTTTTTTTGAGGTTTTGCTGGACTGAGGAGGGGTGAAATCGTGGTAATCTCTGTGTGACAGATTACAAAATTAAACCTGTTCTACCTTCCAGATAATTGATGCACACCAGTGAAAGCACTAGTGTACATGTGGCCATTTTTTTGTCTATGTCGCACCTACTTTGTGCTCTTTCTTTCAGGCATCAGAATGTCTAATACTGTGCTATGGGCGGCAGATATTTGGGGCAAAGTACACACACTTTCTACAGATGGACAGCAGTGGGAACTATGTAAAGATGATCAACAGGAGTTCAAACGTCTGTCTGCTGTACAAGCATGTTGCTGGGGCATTGCCTCCAACCATCAGGTCTATGTATATGTGCACACCAGTGATCTTCCCATCCGATATCAAGAAGAGACTTATGAGAATCAGGTATGATGAGAGTAATTATGTTTTGTTATTTTATTAAAATAGCACTGCCAGTTAATAGCAGTTACTACAAGAATTGTCTGTATCTTTTTAAAGATTAAAAAAGTTGTATTGCACATAAAAAAAAAAAAAAAAAATATATATATATATATATATATATATATATATATATATTTGGAATTTTTTTTTTTAGCTCACCTCTAAATGCCTGTTGCTAGGGGGTCCCTCGTAGTCTGCCTCCTTCAGTGCCCGGGCTGGTGACATCACTTCCCCTTGGTGCAGGAAGGGCTCAGCTCTTCCCCCCTCCCTCCTGTCAGTCATCTGGGATACGTGACAGGTCCCAGATGACTGCGCAGCCAATCAAGGTGCACGGCTCCGCTCGCGCATGGGCAGTGGGTGCCCAGCTGTGAAGCCACAGCCGGGTGCCCACAGTTAGAATGCCGGCACCACCAAGCAGAGGTGGGAACGAGCGGGGCTTTGTTCCCACGCATCGCTGGACCCTGGGGGACTCCTCTTTAAGTTATGCAAATTGCATAATTGTAAAATCTGATTGGTTACTGTTCTTAGGCCCATGTCATATAGGTGGTTCTGTTACCTGGAGAAAAATGTTTTATTTTATTTTTTTTGGAATTTTAACATATTGTCCTATGAAGGCCTTATTGCTCAAATATTTGGTGTGTCGCTCCATTGTTGCCTCCTTGCTATTGATGTTAGCCATGACATTTATGAGCCAGAAAAACTTCTGTGCCAGATTTAGTGTCTTCTGCTTACTGTAAGAATGGCTTGCAATCATTGGCTGCAAGCGCTGATCAAATGCTGGTTTTTCAGCATGACCATTCAACAGAAACCAGTTGCTAGACTTGTCTGTTAGACAGACCGCAGTACACACGGACCAAAAGTCAGCCTGTTCAGCAGGAATCATACTACTTTTGTTCTGTGATATATCCTGCTTTAGCTCAAGCCAGATTTATTTTAAAAGAGAGCACTTGTGAATTATAGGTGTAAACATGCTTTATGTTCCCTTTTCTCAATCCCTCAATGTAGAGCCTCTTGCTTTAGAGCAATTTGTAACACAGCCCAGCCCCATGCAACTTGCTCTGTGTGCCGAGCGTGTCAGATGGTACTTTTTCCCAAGGAACCATTTGTCCTACAGGCAGAACACGAGGAACAGTCAGTAGAAGCCTTTTTTTTTTTTTTTTTTTTTTTTTTTTTTTGTGGATAGAGATGTAAAATTTCCGGAAATTTTGGAGCTGGGAAAAATAAATAGTTTTTCTCAGTTTTTTTGGGGGAAAAAATGGAAATTTTCAGAAAAATGTAAAAAAATGCTACATTAGCACTTTTTGTCTTTTTAAGATTGAAAGTCATTCTGTTACGAGAACGTTGAGAAAAACTATGTGCAGTGCCATCATTGTTATCCTCTTCACTTCGATCCCTGAAGGATTTTTTAATATCTACAGGACACTTGTTACATACAAGAATGTGTTTTGTCATCCTGGTAGCATTTGGAAATGCATATTTCATCTGACAATATTTGAAAATCACATTTTTCTTTTCAGAAGAACTTGTAATGTGAAAATGCCTCCATATGCAAGATATTGGTCTCACCATTTTTCTGAAGGGGAGTAAGAAATTTAAAAACAAGAAAAAATGACTACTTTGCAAGAAGACACTAATCTATGGTTGTGTGTGGGGGTGGGGGAACAACCAGATTACTGGTAATTAAATTATTATTTACACAAACGTTTATAAAGATAAACTAATGTAGCTAAATGATTCAGAATTGGATAAATGTAAACGCTTACATTTTTAAATTAAGTATATACTTTCACGTCCTTTTTGTTGCTCTTTATTTTCTTCCAATGCTTTTGAGGCCTAGTGAAGATGACAGAACAAACCAAACACACCCACTAATATGCAAAAGCAAAACTGAAACCTTTTTCTTGTTACAATAGCAGCATAGCACCTCCTAAAGGAAGAAATGCATACTGTTCTTGCATTGGAGGGTTCAGTTTGTTACCTAGGACTTGCTTGTCCTCACTCAGAGAACAGAAATTAGAATAATCTGATATTGTACATTTTTATTTTTTAGAAATGATTTGGGAAAATATTTAAACACCCTGTCTTAAAATATTTTATTCATCATGTTAAAATAAAATATTCCACAATTTTATTATTTTTTCACATTTTTGGGAAAAAAACAAAAAAGCCTTCAGGAAAAAAACGGGGACAATTTTTTATTTTTTTTCCCGGGCCTTCACATCTCTAGTTGTGGATAGAGTAATTTTATTGCTTAGTGTGGTAGTGAAATTTACTTTTTTGCCTCTGTTCTGGTGACCTCCTGTCATGGGCTGAAAATTAGCAAAAATCCAGCGTGTTGAGTTGTCACCAAAACGGAAATCAAGGAAGGGGGAAATTTTCCAATAGAAACCTTTGTTTCAGTGACATCTGTCTAGGATGACGCGTCCTTCACTTTTTCTTTAAATTGAAAAAAAAACAACTTTATTGAGAGGAAATGCACATATTACAACAAGTTTAGATACACATGTCAAATATGATAATAAGAAACACATTTGACACGGTCTCATCGATCCAATTAATTCAGATTGGGAAAATAACACATTTATATGGCAACATTTATTTTCGGCTCCTGGCTACTGGGACATAACCTTCCATGAAAATGGGGAGGTGACACTGTTGCCTAATGGTACCATCCCTGGGGCATGATGTAATCAGCATATGCACATATTTCAGTTAAGTACAGGTCTCGCCACCTCCCAACCACCTATCCCACACTCTGGAATACTTGAGTGGGCACCCTCTATGGGTATAGATCAGTTTCTTAAATTGTAGAGTATCATTGACATCCTTTTTCCAGTTCTGAATTGTGGAGTTTAATGCCTGCATCCAAGTCCGGGCCACAACCTTTTGTGCCAAAAAGAGAGTCTCATACATAAATGTGGCCAGAAATTTGTCTACCTCTACATCCAGCAATAAGCCCGGCAGACAAAGTTTCAGGTCCAGGACTACAGGAGACCCCAATTTTATTGTGTAGGAAGTGGACAACTTGAAGCCAGTATGTTTGAATATTGGGACAATTCCATATCAGATGGTAGAATGTGCTGGGGGCTGAGACAAAGTGCCATATTTCCATTTTACCCCCTTTTGTTCCAATTTTTCCTTTTCCCCAAGTATGGGGCATGAGTGATTGTACATACAGAGCAGGCGATCTATGGACGGGGGAAGGATGTTCAGTAGATCAATGGAACATATCACTGGAACCAGGGCCAAGAGGGGGGGGGGGGCACACATGACCTGGGCACTATGCTCAGGGGCAGGGCGCAGGTGACAGCTGCAGGCTCCCTCTCCTAGCACCTCCCTCTCCTAGCACCTCCCACACAACGCAACATCCAGGGTTGGCACTACTAATAGGTGAGGTAGCCAACACCTCCAATCTCATCTCATTGATTGGACTCCAGTTGGCTGACACCTCACTCCAATTAGCTCTTGGAGTTCTCATTAGTCTATGGGGTTCACATACTTTTTCCACCTGCACTGTGAATGTTTACATGGTACGTTCTATCAAAACATGGTAACATTTAATTATGTGTTATTAGTTTAAGCAGATCGTGATTGTCTATTGTTGTGACTTAGATGAAGATCAGATCACATTTTCTGACCAATTTATGCAGAAATCCATATAATTCCAAAAGGGTTCACATACTTTTTGTTGCAACTGTATATCTAAAGTGGCATGTAAATTGGTGGCGCTATTACAAGTACCATAAATAATAATGTTCTAGTGAGCCCCCCCCCCCCAGTTAGAACATGCTGAGGGAACACAGTTAACCCTTTGATCGCCCCCCCAGTGTTTAACCCCAGTGACATGTACACAGTAATCAGTGCATTTTCATAGCACTGATCGCTGTATAAATGCCAATGGTCCCAAAATAATGTCAAAAGTGTCCGATCTGTCTGCTGCAATGCCGTAGTCATGATAAAAATCACAGATCGCCGCCATTACTAATAATAAAAAAAATTATTAATAAAAATGCTATAAATCTATCTCCTATTTTGTAGACGCGATAACTTTTGCTTAAACCAATCAATATACACTTATTGTGTCTTTTTGTTTCTGTTTTTTTTTTTTTTTTTTACCAAAGGAGAGCACTGATGATGAGGCTGCACCGATAGGTTGCATTTATGGGCACTTATAGGTGGCACTGAAGGGCTATGATGGGTGGCAATGATAGGCGGCACTGATAGTTACATGGTTAGTCTGGTTGAAAAAAGACACAAGTCCATCTAGTTCAACCATAAAAATAAATAACAAAAATAATATTATACAATCTCATATGCACAATCCTATAGCCACAGTTGATTCAGATGAAGGCGAAAAACCCCAGCAAACCATGATTCTAGTTTCTACAGCAGGGGAAAAAAATTCCTCCCCCACCCCCCCCCCCCACCTATAAATGTTAGTACACAGTTATAGTATGTACATTTAGGAAATAATCCAGGCCTTTTTAAAGCAATCTGCTGAGCTGGCCAGAACCACCTCTGGAAGGAGTCTATTCCACATTTTCACAACGCTTACTGTGAAGAAACATTTCCATATTTGGAGATGCAATCTCTTTTCCTCTAGGCATAAAGGGTGCCCCCTTGTCCTCTGTCTTGACCGTAAAGTGAATAACTCAACACCAAGTTCACTATATGGACCCCTTATATATGTGTACATGTTGATCATATCCCCTAATCTTCTCTTCTCAAGAGGGAATAAATTCAGTTCCTCTAATCTTTCCTCATAGCCGAGTTCCTCTATGCCTCTTATCAGTTTGGTGGCAATGATGAACACTGATAGGTGACACTGATGAGGAGGCACTGATGGGCACTGGTAGGCAACACTGATGGGCACTG
The DNA here is from genome assembly GCF_037356315.1 of Lithobates pipiens. Classification (NCBI taxonomy): domain Eukaryota; kingdom Metazoa; phylum Chordata; class Amphibia; order Anura; family Ranidae; genus Lithobates; species Lithobates pipiens. The sequence goes on along the minus strand of NW_027507784.1, from coordinate 264,584,014 downwards.
GTAGGCAACACTGATGGGCACTGGTAGGCAACACTGATGGGCACTGATTGGCAGCACTAGTGGACACTGATTGGCAGCACTAGTGGACACTGATTGGCAGTACTAGTGGACACTGATTGGCAGTACTAGTGGACACTGATTGGCAGCACTAGTGGACACTGATTGGCAGCACTAGTGGACACTGATAGGCAGCACTTGTGGGAACTGCACTTATTATCAGGACATTGAACTGATGAATGAATTCCATGTATGTGAACTGTACTCATTTGTAGGCAGGTGCACACTTTCCTCCATCCAGTAGGTGGTGTCGTGCCATTATACAGATAGATACTACACAGATAGACTCTCTTAGGGGAAATTGTCCCTTCATGGTCTCCGTCTGTGTCTCAGAGGGAACAGCTGTCTTATTCGACGATGCAACTTCTGATAACCTTTAGCGACCATCTTGGTGTGAGACCTTTTAAATAGGGAAATAGGGTCCTCACGTCTTTTGGGTGTGCTTGGAGTGAGTGGTAGGTCAGGGATTCCTAGGAAAGATAAATAGAGCAGGAAAAGATTCCTGGCGAGTAAAGTCAGAACAGCTTGAGGAGACATTCCAATAAACAGATTAGGAACATTGGATTCTTTGCCTCAGCATTATTGTCCTGTCTGAGATGAGACTTGAGATGAAGCAACAACATGCTGATGTAGTCATCCCTGCACTTTCCTCACCTATAAAGATGCTTATTTAAAGCCCAACACCAATACACCCTAACATTATCCCTTGCAGTGGGGTCATGCTTGCACTGGAAGGGTTAGTTGCCTGTTTATAGCTAAGGGACGTAGGGAAAAGGGAAAAGAAGATTTACTTTCCTGATTCTCTGCTCTTCTGCTCTGCTAGACAAGTCCCCATGCATCTTGCCCCTGTACTCCAATGTTCTAAGGCAGTGGTCTCAAAACTGCACCCCGGAGGTCAAATGTGGCCCTTTGTTTGCTTTTATCTGGCTCTTGGGGCACTATTTAATCCACTGATTCCATCAAAGGGCTATAATTCCTCCCAGTGACACCAATGATGGGGCATATTTTCTCCCAATGACACCAATGATGGGACAGGGACACAATTCCTCCCAATGACAAGAAACAATAGAACACAATTTCTCTAAATGACACCAATGATGGGACAGGGACACCATTCCTCCCAATGATGACAACAACAATGGGGTCTAATGACACCAATGGTGGGACAGTGATACAATTCTTCCCAATGACACCAACAATGGGGCCCAATGACAGAACTCAATTTATCCCAGTGACACCAACAATGGGGCCTAATGACACCAATGATGGGACACAAGTCTTCCTTCTGACATGAAAAATGGGGCATTGTTTTTTCCCCACTGACGTTGGGGCTTTTTCAACTCCCAATTGCCACAATGCAGTCCCCCGAAAGTCTGAAGGACAATAAACTTGCCCTTTGCTTCGAAAGTTTGGAGACCCCTGATCTAAAGTCTTGTCGCCTTGGACATAATGGCACAGATGGACAATCCACTATAGGAGCATGGAGGAGTGCAATATCCAGGGAGAGTAGAGGATCAAGAAAGTAAAAGCGTATCTTATATCCCCTAGACCAAATTAATAGCTGACCCTTGAAGTGCAGCCTCACTGCAAGAGACAATCTTAACGTTTCCTGGAGTTGGCCTTTAATTTAACCAGTTGACCTCCGGAAGATTTACCCACCTTTGTGACAATGCAATTTTTTTTTGCAATATGGCACTGCGTTACATTTGTGCACAATTGTGCGGTCATTCAAGTAATTTTTTTCCACAAATAGAACTTTCTTTTGGTGGCATTTAATCGCCTCTGCGTTTTTTTTTTTTTTTTGTCCCTGCCCTCTGATTCTCCAGCGGTGATCCCTGTCCTCTGATGTAAAGAGGAACTCTGGGAACTCAAAACTCTTAAGCCACTTTGAGTATCTTGGCTTGCGGTGGATGTATCTGCACGCACAGTGGAAGTGCTGCATGGTAATGAGGGGGGGTCCAGGTCAACTTTTGCATTGGGGCCCATAAGCTTCAAGCTACGCCTCTGTGTGGTGCGACCGGTGTTAACATAAGTATGCAGAACCTAAATGCGTGTTTACATTTGTGCATGAGCATGGGTGTATGGGGCGGTTACATTCTTTTATTTTTTGGCTGTGGCATATCCTGTTTTTTAGAGAAATCTGGGGACAGTCGTGCCCATATCTATCCTCTGGCCTCCAAAGCATGTGATCAAAGCAAGATCAGTTTTAACAGATGCTGTACAAGCCAGTAATGGCTTCTAATCAAACCAAAAGTAATGTAACAGAAGAGGGGAAGGAACTCTTTCACAGTAATTGCGATTAGAGCGGTTATATCGGTTACCGGGCTCCCCGATAGGACAGGAAAGCCCAGTAAAGGTGGAGGGAGGGGAGGCCCCCCTTCTGCCATCTGTAAAAGTGATTAAGAGGCTGTAGCGTCACTTGGATCATTTTTCCCAAATAGGGATATGCTCACAGAAAAAGAATAATGCCAAGACCATTGTTGTAGCTGCACTGATCCTGATCCTTGCTGAACTTGAATCCATGTATGACTGGCTTTAGTTTGCCTCTGTAGATACCTTGTGCTGTTATTCCAGACATAACAGGCCCCTGTGCACAGGTGGCATCCCACACTGTGTATTTTTGGCCCAGGAAAGACATCTAGCACCGCGTGTCCCCGGGCCACAGATCAGGTGGCACATTGGATATGGCAGTGGTACACACATGAAAGGAGGATGGGAAACAGTTCATTATAAAAAAAAAATTTTTATTATGATATAATTATTTTTTATTTTTATGCTCTTTTCAGATGGGCGTTCCAATCATGTCCACCTATCAGTTTTTACAGCTGACTTGATCGGAATGTCCATTCATCCCTATGGACAAGCAGCTGTACACAGTCTTATGTCCATTTACACCCGCCTACCTCTGGGTTCGATCAGGCCCTTAAAAAAAAAAAAAAAAAAAAAAGGGGAGAGGACTGAGTCTTCAATGTAAGGTGAAGTGGTTCCTGCTGAACTGGCTGAGATTCAAACCATATATGGGCAGGCTGATTGAACCCAAGCTGATTGGGTACAACTAGCCTGTTGGATTTTCATGAGATCATTGCCAGAGGTTATAGCCACTAGCAATATTCACTGTGGCTCTCCCCGCAAGGAGAATTTGATAGCTTCACGGGATGGATTCCCCCATCAACATCAGTGTTGATGGGGGAATTCACCTATTTTTTTTTTTCCTGCAAACACAGGTTGAAAATCTAACCATCTATGGCTGGCTTAACAGTAATTGGAGTTGCACCTGCTCTGACTAGATGCTACAAGGTTGGAATCAGACCTGTGTTCCGGTGCATTGTGTTTAGAACAAATTAAAAAAAATAATCTTACACACACTATTTATTTTGATTTAATTTTATTAAATGTTTTGCACAATATAACAATAAAGTATATACATAATTTCTTCTGCCATGATGCACCACAATGCATGGTAGTAAATTAATCTGCATTATGTTGCGTTGCACTTCATGTGTGATGGAAGTGCGTTGGGTCAATGTGTTGGGGTACCATTGACGATGGATGGCACTGCAACACACTGATACTTGTAACGTGTATTAACATAGGTTGCAGTAATGCACATTTACCACAACACAAAGACTGATTTGGCGCTTAAGCATGGCAGTTCACAGAACAATCCAAAACACAAAATTACCCAGCATACTTACCAGCTAGCCAGCATAATATAAAGAAAAAAGTCTAAACTGTTCCCACAATTTACATTGGATGCAAATATATGTGAAGCCGCACTGCCGTGTCAAGGCCCCTCTGCGAAGTGCGATCCCTAACACTAACGTTTCCAAATTGAGAAATATATAGCAAGAAATAAATTGAGTGTCTAAACTAGTTTAAAAATTTGAAAACAGATGTTTTTGTTATATATTTGCATTCATAAGTGAAGCTACAAAGCGCTCCCAAGGATCCCATTGGATCTTCCTTATGGCTTGTGCTTGGTCACAGTGAGACCCCATATGATTGTATTCTGTGTCCCTCTAATGTAATGTTTCCAGGGTATGGGCCTATTAGTCTTATGCCGCATACACACGATCAAACAATCGGGTGGAAAAGTCCGGCAAACTCAAGTCCGCCGGACAATCCCCCCGTGTGTAGCCTCCGGCTGACTTTTTTTACCCGAAAGTACGGTGGACTTAGAAAGTCGTTTTGCACTCCAATCTTCCCGGCGGACTTGCATTTCGACGGACAATCCGGCCTTGTGTATGCCAGTCCGCCGTACTTTTGAAATGAGCTGACTTTTCCCGCCTGGAGAAAAGTCCTCTCATTTTGATCACGTCTCCAGGTAGGCGGGGCCAGCGACGCATCCTTCGCGTTGCTGGCCCCGTCACCTGGTATAGAATTAAAGGGGAACCCCAACGCCGAAAAAATCGGCGTGGGGGTCCCCCCCAGGTCCACATCAGACCCTTGTCTGAGCACGCTACCCGGCCGACCAGGAAAGTGGGGACGAGCGAGCACCCCCCCTCCTGAGCCGTACCAGGCCCCGTGCCCTCAATGCTCTTTTACAGGCGGTGGCCCGGTCTTCTGTCGCCGCCGCCGCCTTCTGTTCTTCTCTTCTTCTCTTCAGATGTTGCCTTGTCGCATCCTCCGCTCACAATGGCATCGATGCGACGCGCAGTGACTTATATAGGAACGTCACCGGATGATGTCCCCGCCCATTATGGTGTCACAGTCCCAGAGGATGCTGGGACTGTGACATCACAATAGGCGGGGACATCATCCGGTGACGTCCCTATATAAGTCGCCGCGCATCGCGTCGGTGCCATTGTGAGCGGAGGATGCGACGAGGCAACATCTGAAGAGAAGAACAGAAGGCGGCGGCGACAGAAGACCTCTTCGGTTCTTCTGCCGGGCCACCGCGCCTTCTTCTAGCTCTTTTACAGGCGGTGGCCCGGCAGAAGAACTGAAGAGGGGGACAAGACCCCCAAAGTCGGAAGAAGAGGGCGGCGGCGAGGAAGAAAGCCGGGCTCCTCTGCTAGTAAAAGAGCTAGAAGAAGATAGCGGAGGAGTCTGGCGAGAAGACCCCCGAAGATGGAAGACACCCGGAGCTGTGCAATAAACTATTTTAACCCTTGTGTGTTGTGTTTTTTTGTACTTTATTTTACAGGTGAATGGGTAGGGGTACATTGTACCCCATACTCAGTCACATAGGGTGGGGGCCGGTATCCGGGGGCCCCCTTATTAAAGGGGGCTCCCGGATTCCGATAAGCCCCCCCGCCCGCAGACCCCGACAACCAACGGCCAGGGTTGTCGGGAAGAGGCCCTTGTCCTCATCAGCATGGGGACAAGGTGCTTTGGGGTGGGGGGGCCTGGTACGGCTCAGGAGGGGGGGGGGCGCTCGCTCGTCCCCCCCCTTTCCTGGCCGGCTGGGTAGCATGCTCGGACAAAGGTCTGATGTGAACCTGGGGGGGACCCCCACGCTGATTTTTTTTGGGCGTTGGAGTTCCCCTTTAAGTCCATACCAGGTGGTGGGGCCAGCGACGTCAAAATGAGCGGACTTTCCTCCGCGTGTGTGGGCGAGTCCGTTCATTTCAAAAGTACGGCGGATAGTCCGGCGTACTTAGTACGCCGTATTAGTCGGCTGAAAAAGTGCCACGTGTGGGCAAGTAGCCCGTTCGGACAGTCCGGCGGTAAGTCCGACGGATAGTCCGCTACGTGTGTACGCGGCATTAGGTGCTCTTAGTGATACTGGTGTTAGGTTTAGAAAGTCTCTAGCACACAAAAAGATTATTTCCAATTATTGTGAAAACATTTCATATTATTCCAGCCACTGTTTTATTGCTGGTTCGACTGTACCAGATGATAAAAAAAAAAAAAAATTGGCCTCCAACCTCTCCTTATAGCCAGTCCAACACACGCCTAAAAGGTATCAGCCTCCAACCTCCCCTCATAGCTGGTCCAACACACGCCTGCAAAAAAACACTGTGGCACTCCTGGAGTCTGAATGGCCCGCCCTTCTGGAGGCTGAACGTGGGCGTCCCACTCTGCTGGAGCCTAAACGTGGGCATCCCACTCTGCTGGAGCCTGAACGGCCCACTCTGCTGGAGCCTGAACGGCCCTTTCTGCTGGAGCTTGAATGGGAATGTAGCACTCTGCTGGAGCCTGTATGGGCATGTAGCACTCTGCTGGAGCCTGTATGGGCATGTAGCACTCTGCTGGAGCCTGTATGGGCATGTAGCACTCTGCTGGAGCCTGTATGGGAATGTAGCACTCTGCAGGAGCCTGTATGGGAATGTAGCACTCTGCTGGAGTCTGAACGTCCCTTTCAATACTGCTCACTGTGGCAGGCCTGCCGTGTGAGCTGTGTCTGCAGTAAATCTCGCCTTCATCTGCAATAAAGAAAGAGGAATTGGATTTAGCATCTTTACCTACATTTCATATATTTTTCTTTATACAGCATCAAATTATGAAGAAAAACGTTTTTAAAGCTCCACTGCCAGGGACAAATAGTAAACCTGACATGACAGTGACCCAGGAAAAACTGTTGTTGTCCTTTGTATAAAAATGCTGGTTGCCTGGCAGTTATGCTGACCCACTAAAATTCCATGATTGGAAGACAACAACAAGTATTTTTAGCAGTATAATAAAACCGCATCTACCAAAACATAGGTAATTGCTGTGGGCACATTGTGTGGGCGGGTAAGCAATTACACGTTGTTGATCATGTGGTGGGGTGTCAGATCATTCTATCAACTGAATATCTATCACAAGGATGCTACCCAGTATTAATATCACAGCTCAAGGACTATCTCTGTTTTTGCATATTGTTTGCACATTGCTACTCTTTGGGTATGTAATATACAACGCACACTTTTTTACCCTTAAAATCAGGGGAAAGTCGCAGGTGCATGTTATACGCCGATCCCGCTGTCTGGAGGAGCGAGCGCTGCTGATATACACATAGCTGAGTATACTGTGTGCTCGGCTCTGCTGGCAGTCATGCCCAGTCCCGCCATTGGACCTGTGTTCTGTCCATCATAGGACCTGGGCCAAGGGGCGGGACTGGGCGGGACTGCGAGAGGAGCCGAGTACACAAGACATCCGTCTCTGTGTATCTCGGCGGCGGTAATTTCTAAATGATAAGGCTGCAATGACACTGGGCGAGGCTGCAGATGGACACTGATAAGGTTAATGTTATTTACTATGCATGGTATAGCAGAGCTGTAAATGACTAAGTAGGTTTCGTAGTTGCTGTCTAATGCTAACCTGACTGCATGGAAGTACATGGGAAAGTCTCAAAACTCCTTTCCCTGGAGGAAAAGATGATGGTCAGGGTCTAGGCACGTTATGTTTTGTGATATATATTTTTTTTCTGCCTTCTACCCCATTACTGCCTGTTGTAATCCATGAATCCCTATGGTTGGGAAAAGGCAAGGTTTTTCTTTACTGTCCTTAATAGCTAAGAACCTCTTGGTGGTGCCATGCAACACAGACAGAGCAAGTCTCCTCATAGGATACTCCTAGTCAACATTGATCTAATGCTCTAGGGCTCATTCCTACTCTCCAGGGCCACTGCAGGGCTTAGTGACTATTCAGCATTTCGGCATGTCTTTCTTTTGTACACTGTTGGACAAGGACAATTATTTTTAGGATATTTAACCTTCACGAAATCCCACTATACCTTTATCCCAGACTGGTTACTTGTTATAATAGATCTGAGATTCTGAATGACTAGGTTTCGGGCTTAGGTATTGGTGATTCCTCCCCTATTTTCAAACCCTTTTTAAGAGAGGAAACAAAGCCATAGTATATTATCTTAAGTGATCCAAATGATGGGAAAGGGTAAAGTAGACTTTTTGTACTATTCACAGAACCCAAATCAATTGCTCAGGTGTCTAAGTACACTGTAGGCAGGTGGATCACGTTCACCTTTTCAGGACACACTGTACATAATTTTAAAAGTCCAACTGCCCAGTGAATTTGGGTCATTTCTTAGGTCTTTGACCTTAGCATGGGCAGAGAATTAGTAGTGTTTTACCACATATCCACCACTAGTGTGAACAAGCCCTAACAGTGATAAATTTACAGTTTTCTTTTTCTCCATGTTTACAGCGCTGGAATCCAGTGGATGGATTCTGTGAAAAGCTTCTTCCCAGTGATCGCTGGCAGTGGAGTGATGTCACTGGTCTGAAACATCAACAACTGGACAGCTTCCAGCTCCCCTCACCACACTGGGAATGGGAGTCTGACTGGTATGTGGATGAGAATATAGGAGGGGAAACAACAGAGAAAGGGGTAAGTGTCAATTTTAGGTGCACATGTTTAATTATAGAACTCTACCCAAAACAGTTTTGTTTTCCTTTTGAGTATGTGTACTTGAAACAAAAGTGGCAGTCCCTCCGATCACTTTAAAACTATAGGAGTAGTAAAGTGACACAAAGTCTAATTAAAATTTAGGATAGTAGCACAGTTGATCCCTTTTGGAAAATAAGGTATTCACATGTCACATTCCATCACATATCCCAGATATTAGGGAATTATTCCTCATTTCAGTGTAGTGGGTGGAACAATGTAAATCTCTCCTTTATGTACATCCAGATATGCTTGTGTCTAACACAGACTAATATAGAGCCGTAGACATAACCATAAGTTATGGTGAAAAGGGACAATGGGTACTCAGGAGTTTTCCAGTAAAGCAGTAGAGCCTTCATGGAACAGAAGGTATTCACCTGTATAATTTCAAAAATAGGGAAAGTATGCCTTATTTTAGGATAGCTGGTGGAGTCAGTGCATATTAATCCATGACACCCTATGGCTAAGTGTACATCAAGAACAGCTAGTGTGTGTGTGTGTGTGTATGTGTATGTGTATATATATATATATATATATGAGTGAGAGAGTATGCGCCTGCACAAAACTAGGAGGCATGGTCACTAATGCCAGAAGTCTGACGGACACAATGGGAGAACTGGAGATGCTACTGTATCAGGAGGAATTCGATTTTGTGGGAATTTCAGAGACCTGGTTCAATAGCTCTCATGATTGGCTGGCAACCATGTAAGGGTATTCCCTATATCACAGGGACAGGGAGGGAAAAAAGGGGGAGGGGTATGCCTGTATATCAAAAATGATATACAGGTGACTGTGAGGGATGACATCACTAATGGAGCAAGGGAAGAGGTGGAATCCTTATGGGTAGATTTACAAAGGGAGGAAACAGAGGTGAAAGTAATACTGGGAGTATGCTATATGCCCCCTAACCGAAGGGGGAGACCTCTTTTCACAGTTTGGAATGGCGGCAAGGATGGGAAGTGTCATTATAATGAGGGATTTTAATTATCCAGACATAGACTGGGTGGAAGGAATTGTGCATTCATCTAAGGCTCACCATTTCCTAAATGTCTTACAGGACAATTTCATGGGTCAGATTGTAAATGCACCAACAAGAAACCATGCGTTACTAGACCTACTGATTACTAACAATACAGACTTGATCGCATATGTAGTAATACAGGGCAACTCGGGAAATAGCGATCACAGGTCAGTTTGTTTCAGCATAAATCTCACAAATAGGAAACATAAGGGGAATACAAAAACACTGAATTTCAATAGAGCTGACTTCCAGAAACTACGCTCCTTGCTAGAAGATACTAAATGGGATAAAATCCTAGGAACAAAGAACACAGAAGGAAAAATTGGTGTGCTTTAGGAGTGTATTAAATAAGTGTATTAGCCAATGCATCCGAAAGGGTAATACATTTAAAAGGGCTAATAAAAGCCCTGGGTGGCTTAACGCCAAACTTAAAAATTCATATAAAGCAAAGGATATGGCCTTCAAAAAATACAAGGCTGAGGGATCATCATCAGCATTCCAACTGTACAAAGAATGCAATAAGAAATGTAATAGTGCAATCAGAGCAGCTAAGATAGAACACGAAAGGCACATAGCGGAGGAGAGTAAGAAAAATCCCAAGAAATTCTTTAAGTACATAAATTGTAAAAGAGGGAGGACAGATCATATTGGTCCTATAAAGAATGATGAAGGGATTCTGGTTACAAAGGATGGTGAGATGGCAAAGGTTTTGAATGTATTCTTCTCCTCAGTCTTCACGAGGGAAACGGGGGGGGGGGGGGGGCTTCAGTAACCAAAACTGCAATATTAGCCTCATGACACATCACAGAAAGTACCCCCATGGTTAGCCGAGGATAAAATCAGAAACAGACTTGAAAAACTTAACACAAATAAGTCTCCAGGATCAGATGGCTTGCATCCGAAGGTCCTTAAGGAACTCCGTCAAGTAATTGCCAGACCGTTGTTCCTAATTTTTAAGAACAGTCTACTGACTAGTATGGTACCAGCTGATTGGAGAAAAGCCAATGTAGCACCAATATTTAAAAAAGGACGAAGATATATCCCTGAGAACTACAGACCAGTTAGTCTAACATCAATATAGTATGCAAGCTCTTGGAGGGGATGATAAGGGACTATATACAAGATTTTAGTAATGAAAATGGTATCATTAGCAGTAATCGGCATGGTTTCATGAAGAATTGTTCTTGCCAGTGTTATGGAAATTTTATAAGCTTCTCTTTATAAGCAAATAATTCCGTTGTGCTGAAAAGCACAATTTACAGCTCTCTTGTATAATGCCGGGAAAGCACGCTTGTATATCTCCAAGTAACATAGACAGACGCTGGTATCACATTGAGCTTAGCCAAATCCTCTCTAGCATGATCTGCTGCTTTTATTTATACTGTAAACATGAATAACAAAGGCAGGTGTTGGCTTCAGAATCAGCCAATCAGACACTTGTATTCTTTCAAAAGAACAATTCACACACATGTATATATTCAAATATAATTCCAGTAGTGTCAAGTGCAGACAGTTATGTGCAGAGCCATACGGCCAGCTTCTTGTTGAGACAATTTGAACACTACTCTGAACAAGATTGTGTGCACATTCCCACCGCTACCAATGACGTGAGCCGTACTCTATCATGGCTCAGTGGGCCAGAATTTTCGTATGTTTATGCTATGGTTCCCATGTACGCAGATCTGTTTGCTAGGAGCATTAATGCAATCACCATGAGGTAAACAAACATCCCTAAAAGAGCAAGCAGATCTGCCATGTCCACGGGAAGGTTTCCGCAGCCAATGGTCTTCCACCAACGTCTGTATGTGCAATACACTCGCATGAGCATATTGCAGCAAAACTGACACTTGGGAACATCTGACAACATACAGAATTTCCACAACACCAGACAAATCTATTAACCTTCTGAGGAGGTGAGCTGCCATCTAGATGAAGGAAGGCCTGTAGACGTAGTGTATCTGGATTTTGCAAAGGCATTTGATACTGTTCCCCACAAACGTTTACTATGCAAGCTAATGTTTGTCGGAATGGACCAAAGGGTGAGTACCTGGATTGATAACTGGCTACAAGGGTGAGTTCAGAGGGTAGTATTAAATAAGGAGTACTCAGAATGGTACAATGTGGAAAGCGGGGTTATTTCCTGGGACCAATCCTATTTAATGTGTTCATAAATTACCTGGAGGATGGGATAAACAGCTCAATCTCAGTATTTACGGAGGATACTAAGCTAAGCAGGACAATGGCTTCTCCGCAGCATGTGGTAACCTTGTAAGAAGATCTGAACAAATTAATGGGGTGGGCAACTACATGGCAAATGAGGTTTAATATAGAAAAATGTAAAATAATGCATTTAGGTGGCAAAAGCATAAATGCAATCTACTCACTGGGGGGGGGGGGGACCTCTGGGGGAATCTAGGATGGAAAAGGACATGGGGGTCCTAGTATATGACAGGCTCGGCAGCGGAATGCAATGCCAAGCTGCTGCAAGCAAAGCCAATAGAATATTGGCATGCATTAAAAAGGGAATTAACTCCAGAGATAAAACAATAATTCTCCCGCTCTACAAGACTCTGGTCTGGCCGCACCTGGAGGATGCCATCCAGTTCTGGGCTCCAGTCCTCAGGAAGGATGTCCTGGAAATGGACAGAGTACAGAGAAGGGCAACAAAGCTAATAAAGTGACTGGAGGATCTTAGTTATGAGGAAAGATTACAAGCACTGAACTTATTCTCTCTGGAGAAGAGACGCTTGAGGGGATATTATTTCAATGTACAAATACCGTACTGGTGACTCCACAATAGAGATAAAACTTTTCTGCGAAAATGGCATTTAAAAAGACTTCTGGCTATTCACTAAAATTAGAGGAAAAGCGATTTAACTGGAAACTGCGTAGAGGGTTCTTTACGGTAAGAGCGGAAAGAATATGTAATTCTCTTCCACAAGCAGTGGTTTCAGCAGGGAGCATACATAATTTCAAAAAAAACTATTAGATATTCACCTAAATGATCACAACATACAGGGATATACAATGTTATATTGACATAAAAGCGCACACACAGGTTGGACTTGATGGATTTGTGTCTTTTTTTCAACTTTACCAACTATGTAACATAAATGTAATATAGCTTATTATAGAACCACTTATTCCACACTGCATACAGCCATTGTAGCTTTGTTGACCAACATTAGTGCAGTGTATGGAAACAATGAGTCTGGTTTACTAAGGAATTTGAGAATGTTTACACCATAAATTGTGTGAAGGTTTACTTCAATTCATGTGAAGAGAAAATCCCTGGTTACATACTTAATCTGCACATGATTGGATAATTGAAGTAAATTATCATACAATTTATTGTGTGAAAATTTTTCATATCCTTTAGTAAATCAGCCTAGTAGTCTTCTGTGGAGTAGGGCCAATATGTTTAGGTTAAAAATATAATTTTTTTGCTGAATGAATATGGGAGTACACATGTGGATTTGGTACAGACACACAATGGGATTGTTCAGCTGCCTTGAGTGAGTCTGGGATTCTGGTGTGTTGCTGTACCCTTATTTTATCACAAATATGTGATAGCTTATGTTTTTGGGGTTGTATTCGATATGTTCAAAGAGAGATCACACAACTACTTGCAAGTATAACATTTAAAAGTAATGACAGATAAAAAATAATATTAGAAAATATAGCAAGAATACTTAACTAAATAAGCTGTTTTGCCATGGAGTCCTGCCCGCTTTTGATATGGCGTGGCACAGGTGATAATAGATACATGCAAAAGTTATCGCTGTAGTCTATATATAGGACTTGTATGTAAGGAAATGGTAAACTACCACTGCAGACAACAATATGGCCTTTTAAGGACTGGGTCCGTTTGCAGTGATATTCCTTTGGTATGAAGTCAGCTAAGGTAACCAGGATTTCCAGGCTTTCTTGAGACAACTTTAATAAGGAAATTTGAAATATGGAATTCCCCCATCAACGTTTTGAGGTGGGAAAGGCTACTTCCAAGGTATGCCTGCTCTCAGTATATTCATAGCTATATACAGCATGGGGGGGATTTACTAAAACTGAGGCAGCTGTACATAATGACCAATCCGCATGTAACTTCAACTTGTTCACTTAAGCTTTTTCAATAAAACCTAGAAGATGATTGGTTATTATGCAGAGCTACACCAGTTTTAGTAAATCTCCCCCTATGTACCAGAGAATTTAGAATTGAGGCCCGTGCACACAATCAGAAAATCGGACAAAAAATACTGCTTTCAAAGTGATCGTACGATAATCTGTTAGTACACAGCTTTCGTCTGAAATTATCTGATCATTTATCCGATAATCTAATTTTATTGTGTTTACCAGGCTTTAGGGACCACACTTTGCAGTGGAATCTTGATGTGTCATTGGCTTCACATACATTTTCTTTAATTAGGCTTTTTGCACTTACTATCTGGATAATTGTTGTATTGTTTTATTTGTTACATAGATAGTTACAGAGTTAGTCAGGTTGAAAAAAGACACAAGTCCATCTAGTTCAACAATAAAAATAAATAAATAAAAAATAACATCAAACAATCCCATATTCCCAATCCTTTACCCACAGTCAATCCAGAGGAAAGCGAAAAAACCCCAGCAAAGCATGATTCAATTTGCTACAGCAAGGAAAAAATTCCTTCCTGACCCCCAAGAGGCAATCGGATTTTCCCTGGATCAACTTTACCTATAAATGTTAGTACCCAGTTATATTATGTACATTTAGGAAAGTATCCAGGCCTTTTTTAAAGCAATCTGCTGAGCTTGCCAGAACCACCTCTAGAGGGAGTCTATTCCACATTTTCACAGCTCTTACTGTGAAGAAACCTTTCTGTATTTGGAGATTAAATCTCTTTTCCTCTAGGCCAGGGGTAGGGAACCTTGGCTCTCCAGCTGTTTTGAAACTACAAGTCCCATGAGACATTGCAAGACCCTAACAATAACAGGCAGGACTCCTAGAGGCAGAGTCATGATGGGATTTGTAGTTTCAAAACAGCTGCAGAGCCAAGGTTCCCTACCCCTGCTCTAGGCGTAAAGAGTCCTCTGTCTTGACCTTAAAGCGAATAACTCAACATCAAGTCCACTATATGGATCCACTATATATTTGTACACATTGAGCATATCCTCCCTTCCTCTCCTCTTCTCAAGAGAATAAATTCAGTTCCTCTAATCTTTCCTCATAGCTGAGCTCCTCCATGACTCTTATCAGTTTGGTTGCCCTGCAGTTTCTCCAGTTCCCTGATATCCTTTTTGAGAACTGGTGCCAAAAACTGAACTGCATATTCCAGATGAGGTCCTACTAATGATTTGTACAGGGGCAAAATGATATCTCTCTCTGGAGTCCATACCTCTCAATAAAAGAAAGGACTTTGCTCGCTTTAGAAACTGTAGCTTGGAATTGCATGCTGTTGTTGAGCTTATGATCTACCAAAACTCCCAGATCCTTCTGCACTATGGATTCCCCCAGTTGTACTCCCCCTAGTATGCATGATGCTTGCATATTCTTAGTCCCCAAGTGCATAACTTTACATTTATCAACATTAAACCTCATCTGCCACAGTCACCCATTTAGACGTTATTCTACTGCATAGTTTGGTGTCAACTGCAAAGACTGAAATGGTACTTTTAATCCCAGACCCAATATCCTTTATAAAGATATTAAAAAGTAAGGGTCCCAACACTGAACCTTGGGGTGTCTTTTAGCCAGTTTTCTATCCATTTACAAACTGATATTTCCAAGCCTGTAGACTTTATCTTACACATTAGTCATGTGTGGGGAACTGTGTCAAACTCTTTTGCAAAATCTAAGTATACCACGTCCACAGCCACCCCTTTGTCCAAGGTTTTACTACTGCTTCATAAAAATAAATCGGATTTCTTTGACAAATTCTGTCTTTCGTGAATCCATGCTGTCTGTTGCTTAAAATATTTTCCAGCAAGAACTCATCTATGTGGTCTTTTTTATTAAACTCTCCAGTATCTTCCCGACTAGAGAAGTTAAACTAACAGGTCTTTAGTTACTTGGTAAAGACTTTGCTCCCTTTTTAAATATAGGCACAACATTGGCCCTGCGCCAATCCAGTGGTACCATTCCTGTCATTAATGAGTCCCTAAAAATTAGAAACGGTGGCTTTGAAATGACAGAGCTCAATTCTTTTAGGATCTGTGGGTGGATGCCATCTGGTCCAGGTGCTTTATCGACCTTCAATCTGTCTAAATATTTCGGACCATATCACTTTTGAGCCATTGTGGATCATCTGGGGCTGTGTCAATACAATCCCAATTATGGACTTGAGCTCCCCCATGCTTCTTTGTATACACAGAAATGAAGAATGTATTTAATAAATTTGCTTTTTCTTTGTCCACAGTCACCCACTCTAGATTACTTTGTAAAGGGCCTACATGCTCAGACCTGACCTTTTTACTATTAATATATTTGAAGAATGTTTTGGGGTTTGTCCTACTATCATTTGCAATCTGTTGTTCGTTTTGAATTTTTGTGTCCACGATTTACTTCCTGTTTGTATACACATACACTATATTGTCAAAAATATTAGGACACCTGACTTTAGTGGCCTCCCAGCCTTAGTCCGTAGCGTTCAATATTGAGTTGGTACAACCTTTGCCACTGTAAGAGCTTCAACTCTTCTAGGAAGGCTGTCCACAAGGTTTAGGAGTGTGTCTATGGGAATGTTTCGCCTGGCTCAAAGTCTCTGGTCTATTTTATCCAAAAGATGTTCTATTGGGTCAAGTTCCTCCACCCCAAACTCATTCATCCATGTCTTTATGGACCTTGGATGAGTCTCTGTGCCTCGGTCCATGCACCCGTCACTGTGTATCTATCAAACACTGCTGTGGGGGAGAGTCCATACATCTAATGAATGTCAGTTTATTTATATGTGCTGCCTGCATGCAGCTTATTGCTAGTACTCAAAAATAAATGGCTCTTCACACTGTATGGGGCAGTACGCCCATGTGACCAAGCCCTTAATCAAATATAAATTCACAAGCACTTCAATTAGCTGCTCCTCGAGTCAACTATGATCTACAAATATTTCTCCAAGTCTTTCCTCAAGTATAGATAATGAATAGTGTGCATAGTATAACTACATAATATTTTTACAAAGATTAAAAGAACATTACCCACGTACTCTTGTGCACGAGACATTAGTTTGATGAAATTCCTAAAGGACTTGTATCCCTCCCTGTATGCCTTCCTCACTGAGTTGATGCAAATTTCATACAATCTTACACCTTCTTTACACAAATAAAAACAAATCAAAGTCTTAGTTTAAGACTGTGCTCACACTTGCGGTGCAGATCAGGCATCGCATTTGATTTGCATCACATTGCTGCGCAGATCACATGCGATGTCTGTGCAATGCAAATTCAGCCATACAAACTGTTTGGCTGAAATTGCTTCGCATTCGCACCAAAATGGTGCAGGACCCTTTTTTTGGTCTGCACTGGAATTGGATTGCATGGGTAAACACCCATGCTATCCGATTCCTGCACCATTCAACAGTTCACACTCTGCTCCAATCTGTGAACCGATCTGGGGGAGTCGTTAATTTTACATTGACACCTGCAGCAGTTCAGAGATGTCAGTGTGAATCCCTCTGGTTCCCTCATCGCAAATACGTGAACCAGGACTAAACCTTTTGGTGGTATTTTATCTTGCCTGTGGATCCACGGGACCTCTCTCCATTTGAGCATTAAACCCTCACTCACACTAGTGCGATTTGACAGTTCCAAATTGCATGACAAGTCGCACCCCATTGTTGGCAATGGAACCATTCAAATTGCCGCGACGCAAGTCGCAGGATCTTTGAAAAGGGTTCCTGCGCTCCTTTTTTACGGTTCCATTGCAAATTGCGTAGATCTCTGTTAACTGCAAATAAATCGGAGGTGCAAATCGCACTGATTTGCGGCACCAGTGTGAACCAGAGCTTATTGTCTGCCAGCCCTCCACCCCATAATGTGAGTGTGAATGTTCTGTAAAACAAAATATCTGCCCTCTGGTTATTTGTCTTCCCTATATAATATCTGTAGTGTGTGATGTGCTCTTTCACTTTTTCAGTGGTTTTGCCTACATACAGTAAATAAAGCCACATGAGCATTTGATGATTATTAATTACGTAATCAGTCTGACAAGACTAGTATCCATTAATGATAATCGGGTATCCTTATATGCACATGATTAAATTACTTTCCTTTCATCATATTCTTACAATGAATGCAATGCAAACAGGGAAATAGATGCAATGTTTTTACTGCCAAAAAATGTTTTCTCTGCCTGGCTTTTTTGTGTAAATGATCTGCTCTGGTGACATCTTCTGAATGTTTGTAAAGGTACACATTGAAACTAGTTTGTAAATTATGTCAGTTTTTTTTAATTTTTTATTATGACCCGCTCTGAAAAAGGATGTTAATGTGATGCAAATATAATCCATATTTTTATTACTTCTGTATTGCTATCTAATCTTTCTTCTTCTTTTTTAATCTTTGTTTCTTCCCTAACCACAGTTTCTGAGTAACGCTTAGCTACCAGTTTTTTTTTTTCCGTTTCTCTAAAATGTGATTAACACTAACTATTGTTTTCACTTGTTTAACCTGGCACCTAGGTACCTAAAAGTTTTGAACTCCTAAAATGCAGTAATTAGTTCTGATATGTTGGTTTAGTGAATATATCACTCTCTATATCATCACAACTGTGTCAGCATTATAGTTTCCCTTGAAGGGCCAGTTAAGTCTGTAAGACTAGATGTGCAGAGCACACCTCTCACTTACATCAGATGTCAAGAGCCCTCCCACCATCAGAAGTCAAGAGACCCCCACCCCACATGACAGTACACCCCCCCCCCCCTTACCTTGTGCTGCTGCCAGGTAAAAGCTAGGGCAGAGCTGGGAAGCAGAAAGTACAGGGTCTGGACCAGAACCACAGGAGGGCTGGCATCAGCTGCCAGAGACTTGAATGCTGAGAAAAAGGTGGGGGGGGGGGGGGGTGAGAGGGTGCGGAGACTGCACAGAGAGGTGCAGGATATGTAGGAGTTCTGTCCTCTCTGCTGCCGCCTGCTGAGACAGGGGGCAGATACCAGCCTCTCCTTTGCTGCATGGAGAAGCACAGGATCTAGCGGAAGAGTTTGGTCCTCCTCTTTTGCTGGCTACTGCAAGATGGTAGTAGAGATGAGGCGGGCTCCATAGCTGCAAGAGAGGTGCAACGGGCAAGATGAAATGGCCTGGTGGGCCGGATTTGGCCCTTGGGCCTTGTGTTTGACACGTGCTCTATATGATCTCTCTTGGTTTAAATGCTGGTTTCCAAAAAATAAAATGGATTTATGAGTTGCAATTTGATTAAACCACAAACTGGGGCAAGCTGTATAGAACTATGCATCCAATTCCTCTAGCTCCGCATGTTTCCTCACAATATAGCGAAAATATTGCCTGTAAATTAGTACCAACAAAGACAGTTCTGGGGTGTCAGAATTTTCTCAACCTCAGTCATGTTCATTAAAACATTTGTTTATTGCGTGCCAACCTGCAAGCCCATCGTCCTTCCTCTGAGCACCATAACATTTTTAATAATTCAATATAAAAAATTATTTCAAGGGCCATTTTTAGAAAATTCATCAGAAATGTAACTTCAGATGGAGGAAATCATTCGCAACCTTCTAGCAGTTATTTATAAGGCTGTAGGCCTAATGTGTGATTATTATTTTTTTTTTTTTTTTTTATGTGACCGGACTTGCAGTGTCCCAAGTAACAACTGTGGATTTGGGAGGAATCGCCAAATATTAAATTTTTGCCCAAAAATCTGAAGTGTACCTGATGTGTATTAACATACCGTATAAGTATTTATCTAAAGGGGAACAAAATAAATCCACGCTTGATAGCATGGACTTCCCTGTGGAAGAAATGGAACTAATGCAGCCTGGGTCAGGTATAAACAGTCCAGATAGGTTCTATTACAGAAATATTTTAAGATTTCCATTGCCTTTCTAGGTCAGAAGGTAGCTGAGGACATCAGCTATCAGGATCAATATTTAATGGGGCTCCTTTAGGTCTATTGGTGAACCCCTTTTCATTTTTACCCTTCAATCAAACTGTTTGGCTATGGGGGCGTGGCCGGGATGTGAACAAGAGCAGACGTGTGACTGCTGAGCTCTGCTCCACCGCTTATCCTGTCGACTTCCAGCGCTATTTTTTCATCGCACAGCCTCTCCCCCTGACACCCTGGGGCGGAAGAAAACCTCCGGTACCCCGCGGCCCTCTCCGCAGCCCCCGGGAAGGCTCCGTTCGTCCGCAGCAGGTGAGGCCCGGTCCGCGGCGGCCATTTTCCCCACGAGGTCCCCCGTCGCCACGATGTCTGTCGGCTCCCAGGCAGCTGCTGATCCTCCTCCATCCCAGGCAGATTCCCACGCTGAGCTCCTAGCAGCGATCAAGGAGGGCAGGGATTCGGTGATGGTGAAAATTGACCACCTGGTGGCCGATGTGAGCCTCATTAGGCATGACATGGACAAATTTAGGGCCCGGTTTACAGAGGCTGAAGGCCACATATCGCAGCTAGAGGACAACACCAGAGCTGATTCCCGGGACCTCCGTGCATTACAGTTGCAAGTTAAAACCTTACAGGAGAAGTCCATAGATACTGAGAATAGGCTCAGGAGGAATAATATCCGTGTCATAGGCCTCCCAGAGAAGGCAGAGGGTGCGAGGCCTGCTGAATTCACTGAGGCCTTCCTCAAGACGCTTCTGGATTTGCCTGATCTGCCTCCTACATTCATTGTGGAGAGGGCGCACAGACTCCCCCCTACTCCCCCTGTCCCTGGGGCTCCACCGCGGCCGTTTCTATTTAGGCTGTTAAACTACAGGGACCGGGATAGAGTCTTGATGGCGGCTAGAGAAAAGCGAGATCTACTCTTTAATGGGGCCAAGATAATGCTTTTTCCTGGCTACTCCCCTAAAGTGCAACACCGTAGGCGCTCCTTTACTGAGGTCAGGAAGCGCCTGCGCCATGAGGGCCTTAAGTATAGCCTCCTGTATCCCAGTAAACTTCGGGTGATTGCTGATGATCGTGCACACTTTTTCATGGACCCAGAGGCCGCCTTGTCCTGGTTGGATGGCCGCAGATGAGCTGCACCACACTACGGATGTCATCTGCACCTCTACAATGCCTGCCTGGTGCTCTACTCCTTCTTTGATTCCCCTGCTGGATCCTTGCCAGGTGGCTGTTGCACCTGCTGACTTTCATCTTTCATCCTGCCTGAACAAGGGGATCGGAGTGCTACCACCTACCATGTGCCTGCTTCGGCACCTACGCCCCTGAGTCTTTATTTTTCTATTCCTGCACACCTGGCTGTGATGCCACTATTAATCTGCTGGGCACTTTTGCAGGAGCGGGCCTACTCAGCAGACTGCGGAAGACACGCGCACACTACTACAAGCAAGTACTGCCACTGCGGCGTGACTGCCGCCCCCCACACCCCCCCCCCCCCCTCACCCTAGTCTTTTTGTCCCCCCCCCCCTTTTTTCTTTATGTATTTTTTGATTTTTGTTTTTTCCCTTTTCTGGTCAGTGCCATGTGTCTTTGACCAGTGGAACTAGAGCGAACACTGACGGTGCAGGGTCCCAGTTGGAGACGCTTGCACCTGTTAGATAGAACTTTCTTTTGTTTGGGGACAAACTATTCCCGGACCCTCCCCCCGTTTTTTCTTTTTAGGGGGAGCGATGGGATATAGTAGGAAAGGCACTCTGTGCCTGGGTAGTTTGGAGCCTGTTTGGGCCTCCACAGTTCTATGTGCAACTGCATTTGTTTGTTTGTGTTTTATGTTGTGTATCAGTGCTGACGGTATTATCTGCAATGTAATTATGATCTTGCTGCTCACAGGGTGCCCCTGGATGGGCCTCCCCCGATTCTCCTGCTCCCCCTTTCTTTATATACCAAATGGCTAGCCAGGTCTCGGACTCATTTACTGTCCTCTCCTGGAATGTTAGAGGCCTGAACTCTAAATTCAAGAGAGCCCTACTCTTCCAATATTTGAAAACCCATTCCCCCCAGCTTATCCTTCTCCAGGAAACTCACCTTTTGGGCAGCAAGGTCCTCACTCTCAAGAAACCCTGGATACAGCGGGGTATACATGCCACTTACTCCACTTACGCCAGGGGGGTGTCAATCCTTATCCACAGGAATTTCCCGTGTGTTATTGAAGAGGTCCGCACGGACCCCCTGGGGAAGTTTGTGATTTTAGTGTTTACCCTATATTCTCAAAGATATATTTTTGTGAATCTCTACATTCCCCCCCCCCCCCTTCTCATCCACATTACTGTATGATGTTTTAGACAAAATTTCACCTTTCTGTCCTGGGCGGGTGCTGGTGATGGGGGACTTCAATGCCACCCTGTCTCCAGACCTGGACAGGCCTTTGCCTGCTAAGAGGCAGTGTCTGGAGCTCTCCGGATGGGCTCGGGCGGTTGGTTTGGAGGAGGTCTGGAGGTGGAGGCACCCTGACAAGAGGGCGTATTCTTGTTTTTCAGCCTCTTACAAGACGGCATCCCGGATTGACTTGGCCTTCTCCAACCCCGCACTGTTAGCGGATGTGTTGGAGGCGTCATATCTCCCCAGTGGACTGTCTGACCATTGCCCGCTGGCGGTGGTGCTTCGCTCCCTGGCCTCCCGTAACGCGACACTTTGGCGGCTGGGTGCACACTGGGTTTCGCATCCTGACCTGTCCGACAAATTGCCGGAACATCTGGCGGAATTTTGGGAGGTGAATGTGGGGTCCTCTTCCCCTGCAACTGTTTGGGATGCTTTTAAGGCTTACGCAAGGGGCCAATATATTTCCTGTATTGCTGATATTAAGAAAAAACAGACGGGTATGACTCTCTCCTTACAACAAGCCGTTGATAATTGTAATGCCACTTACACGGCGAACCCCGACCCTGTGAATTTTGACTTACTAATGGCAGCTCAGAGGGACTTGCAGCTACACTTGACGGAAATTACCAGACTTGACATGTATAAGGGGAAACAGCGGGTATTCGAACAGGGAGATAGGAATGGACGTCTGTTGGCGATGATGGCTCAACATGACCGACCACTCACTCTGGTATCTGCTTTGCAGACCCCGGATGGAGACACCGTGACCTCCCCCTCGGACATACTGCGGACTTTCAGCGACTTTTATGAAAAGTTATACTCCTCGGGTCTCCCCACCGATTTTCGACCCGAGTCACTTCATACCTTATTGGACCAGCTGGCGCTGGGATGGCTCTCGGACTCGGAAAGGGAGACCCTGGTCCGACCTTTTACGGCGCTGGAGGTCCTGGGGGCTATTAGTTCTTTTCCCCCAGGTAAGGCTCCGGGGCCGGATGGACTTCCGATGGCCTTCTACAAGGCCCACGGGACTCTTCTAGCGCCCCTACTGGCTCAGCTCTATACTGCCTGTCTGACTGCTGGTGCATTGCCTGCCTCCATGTACCATGCCCATTTAACATTGATTCACAAAGCCCCTAAAGACCCCACTTTGTGTGCCTCCTATAGGCCCATAGCCTTACTGAACTCTGATTTTAAAATATTGACCAAGCTTTTGGCCTGTAGACTTTACCCCATGCTCCCCTCGGTGATAGACTCGGACCAAACTGGTTTTATGCCCCGTAGGTCTACGGACATTAACCTCAGGAGACTCTTTACTAACATTCACGCCCACCATTTGAACGTGGGAACCCGAGTGGTGGCCTCCTTGGATGTCGAGAAGGCCTTCGACACGGTGGAATGGCCTTTTTTGTGGGGAACCCTGCGGAAAATGGGCTTCCCCTTGTTGTTTATTAATTGGCTTCAGGTGATTTACCGGAGCCCGACTTCGTCGGTCCAGTTGGGGGGAGCCCTCTCCGCCCCCTTCAGGCTTTTTAGGGGGACCAGGCAGGGCTGCCCTCTCTCTCCGGCTTTGTTTGCCCTTGCGATTGAGCCTGTGGCTGAGGCACTGCGTGTTTCGCCCCAGGTGTCAGGTTTACGTATTGGGCTGCTGGAGGAGAGGGTGGCCCTGTACGCTGATGACATGCTGCTCTTTCTTAATGATGCTGGCCCTGCACTGAGGGGGGTGTTAGATGTGCTGGATACGTATGCGAGGGTTACTGGTCTCAGGGTGAACTGGTCCAAATCCCTTCTGTTCCCGATTGATCAGGGGGCAAGGGCCACTTCGCTCTCGGACAATCCCCTGGTCTGGGTTGACTCATTTAAGTACCTGGGGGTTCAGGTATCTCACTTGGCGTCGGATTACCTTACACTCAATCTTACCCCGGTTTTTTTAGATATTCAGGCCAAGCTTAAATCGTGGAGTAACCTGCCATTATCGCTCTGGGGGCGTATAAATCTCCTCAAGATGAAGGTCATCCCCAGACTTACTTACCTGTTTCGTCACTCCCCGCAGTGGTTGCCTAAGTCGTTTTTCAAAAAACTGAACCAGATTTTTCCTCTTTTATTTGGGGCTCCTCGTCACCCAGGTACCGTTTGACAACTCTGATGAGACCACGGACGCAGGGGGGCATGGCCTTCCCAGACTGTTACAAATACTATCTGTCCGCACAGCTAGTCACGGTTGCCTGGTGGCTGCAGCCGGACCAAACGAACTCCTCCACTGCGCTAGAGGCCTCGGTTCTGGGCTCGTTGGAGGCCCTCAGGCTCCTAATATACCGGGGCCCTCAGGCTCCTTTTTCTTTGACTCCCTCCATGGTCGCTACTCTGCGAGCATGGCGGGCGGGGCTGGCCCTGGAGAGACGTGAACGTTCTGATGTGTCCCCAAATGCCCCACTGTGGCTGAATCCTGGCCTGTCTCACCTATACCAGATCCCTGACCCATACGCATGGACTAAGCTAGGGATTAAGCTTGTGTCGCATGTTGTGGAGCAGGGCTCTTTACTCCCCTTTACCAGCCTAATCTCCAGGTACAATGTACCTGGACACTATCTATTCCGATACCTTCAATTGGTCCACACGTTCACAGCACAGTTCCCGAACTCCTCCTGCAATATGACACAATCGAAACTAGAACACACGCTTAGGACTGACTGTGACAGGAAACCTACTTCGGCTTTATACTCCCATCTCATAACTGTGTCGCTGCCGGCTCTTGATAAACTTTGGGCCAGGTGGCAGACTGACATCCCATCACTTGACACGGATGACTGGGATGATGTGTGGGACCTTCCTTTCAACTCCCTGGTCTCTATTAGGGACCGTCTTGTGCAATTTAAAATTGTACACCGGGCCTACTATACCCCGTACAGACTCCATAGGATGAACCCTGCGCACTCTCCGAGCTGTTGGCGATGTGGTGCCTCCCCTGGGGACTTTTCACATATTTTCTGGCTGTGCCCTAGGGTCCAGCAGTACTGGGAGTCAGTGTTACATCTGATCAACAAGGTCACCAAGACCACGGTGCCTCTGGCCGTGGAGGTCTGCATGCTGGGACTCATTGAGCCCGTGGTGCAGTCCACGGCCAGACGCACGATGATTGGTCTGCTACTCTTTTATGCTCGTAAAAATATTGCTATGCACTGGAAAAAGGCAGACCCCCGTCCGTGGTGCAATGGAAGCGCCTGGTGAATAACAGTCTTCCCCCTCTATAAAGACACTTACCTGCATCGGGGATGTCCAAAGAAATACGATAAGGTCTGGCATGTTTGGGTAGCTGACCCTGAAACTGCTTAGCTGGGGATGATGGTTGTGGTTCTCTGGAGGGTATTGTTCCGTTTGCTCTATACAGCCATATATGTGCTCCCCCCCTTTTTTTTGGGGGGAGCTGTTGTTTGTTTTTTGATCTTATGGAACACGATGAGGGACTGTATATACTGACAGGAACTGTGGGAGCAGCCTGTGGAGTACCCTTGTTGCTTTTTACTATGACTATTGCGGTATTATGTTGCATTGACTATCTCTGTGTCATGATACAGCTTTTGTATACTGTGAGCACTGTTGTTTTTCTATGTTGTTTGTTATGAAACTTTTAATAAACATATTTTTCAAAAAAAAAAAACTGTTTGGCTATAACCAGGCACATTAGAAGATCTAAAAATACACCCTTTGTTGTTGAAAGTTTATTTTTTCTGAAATGGATATTCAGCTTCCCGTATGTGTGTCTGTTTTCCTGTGGTCATCTGGGAATGTCTCATCAGTAATCCACCAATGGCCTCCGGTGGAAAGGGAAATTAATAACTGTGGTTTTAGATGTCCATGGAGGAGCTTAATATAAGTAAGAGTGACTCATAGGTATTCTCAAATATACAGACTAGAAAGGCCTATCTTTGAACATACAGTGCCTTGAAGAAGTATTCATCCACTTGAACTTTTCCACATTTTGTCATGTTGCAACCAAACACATAATTGTATTTTATTGGGATTTTATGTGATCGACCAACACAAAGTGGCACATAATTGTGAAATGAAATGAAAATAATAAATGGTTTTCAATTGTTTATTTTTTTACAAATAAATATCTGAAAAGTGTGGCTTCCGTTTGTATTCAGCCCCCTTTACTCTGATACCCCCAACTAAAATCTAGTGGAACCAATTGCCTTCAGAGGTCACCTAATTAGTAAATAGAGTCCACCTGTGTGTAATTTAATCCCAGTATAAATACAGCTATTTTGTGAAGCCCCCAGAGGTTTGTTAGAGAAGAAACGGCATCATGAAGGCCAAAGAACACACCAGAAAGGTCAGTTATAAAGTTGTGTAGAAGGTTAAAGCAGGGTTAGGTTTTACAAAAAAATATCCCATGCTTTGAACATCTTACGGCACACTGTTGAATCCATCATCTGAAAATGGAAAGTGGCACAACTGCAAACCCACCAAGATATGGTCGTCCATCTAAACTGACAGGCCAGGTAAGGCGAGCATTAATCTAAGAAGTCCTGTTTGCAAGAAGCCATGTGGGGGACACAGAAAACATATGGGAGAAGGTGCTCTGGTCAGATGAGACCAAAATTGAACTGTTTGGCCTAAAATAAAAACGCTATGTGTGGCGGAAAACCAACACTGCACATCACCCTAAACATAACATCCACACCATTAAACATGGTGGTGGCAGCATCATGTTGTAGAGATGCTTTTTTTTCGGCAGGGACAGCGAAGCTGGTCAGAGTTGATGGGAAAATGGATGGAGCCAAATACAGGGCAATCTTAGAAGTAAAATTGTAGGAGTCTGCAAAAGACTTGAGACTGGGGCGGAGAGTCACCTTCCAGCAGAACAACAACCCTAAACATAGAGCCAGAGCTACAATGGAATGGTTTAGATCAAATCCTATTCATGTGTTAGAATGACCCAATCAAAATCCAGAGCTAAATCCAATTGAGAATCTGTGTCAAGACTTGAAAATTGCTGTTCACAGACCCGCTCCATTCAATCTGACAGAGCTTGAGCTATTTTGCAAAGAATGGACAAAAATGTCACTCTCTAGATGTGCAAAGCTGGTAGAGACACCCCCAAAAAGACTTGCAGCTGTAATTGCAATGAAAGTATTGACTCGGGCATGAACACAAATGCCTGCCACACGGTTCAGATATTTATTTGTAAAAAAAAAAAAAAAAAGAGATTGTGTAGAAGGGGCTGTGTTCCTTCCTTCCACTCAGGTCTCAGACTACACTCAGCTCTTCTCTCTGAGCTGGGTAATGTGTGACATCAGACCCTCGTCCCTCTCTGGAAGCTCAGAAAAGCTGTGTAAATTCTGGACTTTGTACAGATGTAGATCAGAGATTGCTGCAGATAAAACATCTGTATCATCTAACACTAGTAACTTCACTAGGTAAGGGTTTACAACCACTTTGAAGGAGAGGTATAACAAAGCAATTTTGGCTATCTTTGGCCTATGGATCACAAGAGTGCAGTTCATTCTACACTATACTCCTGTGACGCGCTGTCGGCTGACATCACTCAGTCACTCCAGGCTCAGAAAAATTCTGACCATGGGCCTGAGCCAGCCCTTCCCATCCTCTCTATAGCCCAGCACTCCAGTGAGGTGTGTGTGTGTGTGTGTGTGTGTGTGTGTGTGTGTGTATATATATATATATATATATATATATATATATATATATATAAAAATCATTTATTTTTATTTTGGGGGGATTACCAGAATTCTCTTTTAAGCCAGTATAACTAAAGGCAAAACTTTTTTTGTTTATTCTGTATAGTGTGGAGAGGGATTAGAATACCTGCCACTGCCAGTTGTTATTGCGTTCTGCGCCACCGTAAAGGATATTTACCCTCTCTATTTGTCCTGTTTACCATTTACATTGGGTTGTCCCCAGAAAAGTAATAGAGGGGAAATCTTCCAATGGGTACACTGGTTCTGATGACCTGGGTCCGCAAGGAATTCCTTTGATTTACAGGGATATCCTCTCACTTCCTGTTTGGCAATGGGACAGGAAGTGGAGGGAAATATCCACATTGGGACACAGATGGAAAAAAAAATCTGACAGAGGTTATAACCCTTCCTTGCTCTATCCAAAATGAAAAAGTTTTGCCTATAGTTCTACTTCAAAGCTGACCTTGCAGTAATATGCCTGTTCCACATATGCTATCCTATTGGTAGCTTTGTCTGTGCACAGATCAAGCACTGGATCCCAAGTTCAAGCTTTTGAACACAGAGGGAACCAGGAGTAAAGCCAGAGCTGGGTAACAGGTCATTATTATTCCTGTTGTGTTTTATGAAAATGGCAGCAACAGTGGAATTGTTATGATGGCAAGAAATTAGAACTCCTGGTTTAATTTTTTACCAAATAGTAAAAATGAAACTTTACTGATTGCTATTGATGCTATTATGTTAAAATTTCCAGTTGTATTGAATTACCTCTGTGTGTTGCCTGTTGTCATCTGCTTTCACCAATGGGGTTGATTTGTGTAGAAGGACCTTGTTTGGTAATCCCTTATCATAGTTTTCATGTTATCCTGTGTTATAGGGCTGGACTTATGCTATAGATTTCCCAGCAACTTATACAAAGGACAAGAAATGGAATTCTTGTGTACGTCGCAGACGGTGGATCCGATACAGAAGATACAAGTCTAGAAATACATGGGCTAAGGTAAATGTTTTATATAAAATGAACATTACTACTAAAATTATTATACAGGATTTATATAGCGCTGCCAGTTTACACAGCGTTTTACAACTTGAGGATAGACGGTACAAATACAATACACTTTAGACCCCTTTCACACTGGAGCAGGCTGGCGTTGGCGGTAAAACGCCTCTAGTTTTAGTGAAGTTTACCATCATTTTAGAGGCGCAATTTGGCCACTAGTGGGGCGCATTTAACCCCCACTGGCAGCCAAATAAAGGGTTAAATGGACCTGTGTAGCACTGCTGCCAAAGCTCTTTGCAGACCGCTCTTTCACCGCTCCAAAGATGCTGCTTGCAGGACTTTTTTTTTTTTTTTTTAGCATCCTACCAGCACAGCGCCCCAGTGTGCAAGCACTCTGGCTTTCACACTAGGACTGCAGGGGAGGTGTTTTTCAGGCACTATTTTTTCTATTTTTAGTTCAAAAGCACCTGAAAAACACCCCAGTGTGAAAGGGGTCTTAATACAGTAGGAATCAGAGGGCCCTGCTCGTTAGAGCTTACAAACTAAGATGCAAAGCTGTGACTGTGCGATGCATACTGGGGTGGATTTACTAAAGGCACTTGCACTCTACAGGTACAGTTGCACTTATTTTCCTTACTAAATGTAAATTATGGTGAAGCTTCACTTTGTAAGTTATACCCAATCAGGTGCAAATATCAGAGCTTTACCACATTTACTGCAACTGCATTTGCAAGGTGCACAGTCTATTTGCCTTTAGTAAATCCCCCTATTGTGTAATATATCTAAAATTTAAATCCAACCTGCATTCCATGAACTTTACAGTATGCACAGACTAGAAAATGTAAATGTTATTTTCACTAGTTCACTACATTTATATGGTGTCAGCATATTACCCATTTCTTTCTAGATTATATAGAGGTCTTTATATCAATTCTTGCTTCCAGTTTTTTGTCCAAAGTACTACTGTCATAAAGACACCCATGCACACATTAACCACTTAAGGACCGCCGTATTGCCATTGTACGTCATCACAATGGCACAGGCAGGCACAAGCACGTAGATGTACGTGCCTGCCTTCCAGCGGGTGGGGGGTCCGATCGGACCCCCTCCCGCTGGATACGGCGGTCCGGTTCGCTCCAGGAGCGATCCGTGATGAGGGGATGGCCGTTGGTTTCTGGCCACCCCCTCTGGATTGCTCCTGGCCAATGACAAGCTTCCTCCCACTGTGTATTGTTTACACAGGAAGGAGGAAGTGATGTCATTCTCCTCGGGGCGGTCTTTTTGACCGGACTACGAGGAGAAGACTAAAAGTAAGTGCACCAAAACACTACACTGACACATAGGTACACAAACCCCCCCCCCCCCGATCCCCGAATGATTTTAACCCCCTGATTGCCCCTAGTTAACCCTTTCACCCCCTTTTGCCAGTGTCACTAAGCGATCGTTTTTCTGATCGCTGCATTAGTGTCACTAGTGCCGCTAGGTAGCTAGTTATTTTTTTAGGTTCACCGCCAGGTTTTTATAGCGCTAGTTACCCCGATATACTACCCAATAATGATTTAAACCCCCTGATTGCCCCTAGTTAACCCTTTCACCCCCTTTTGCCAGTGTCACTAAGCGATTGTTTTTCTGATCGCTGCATTAGTGTCACTAGTGTCGTTAGGTAGCTAGTTATTTTTTTAGGTTCACCGCCAGGTTTTTATAGCGTTAGGTACCCCCATATACTACCCAATAATGGTTTTAACCCCCTGATTGCCCCTAGTTAACCCTTTCACCAGCGATCACAGTATAAGTGTCACTGGTGACGCTGGTTAGCCAGTTAGTTATTTAGGTTCCCTGTCAGGTTTTTATATAGCGCCAGGGACCCCCATATACTACCTAGTAAAAATTTGAACCCCCTGATTGCCCCTAGTTAACCCTTTCACCAGTGATCACCGTATAAATGTTACGGGTGACTCTGGTTAGTTTGCTTTTTATAGCATCAGGGCAACCACCATTTATTACCCAATAAAGGTTTAACCCCCTGATCACCCCGCGGGTGATATCAATTAGGTTTTAGGGTCAGGGTCTGCGTCGCCCCAGGCAGCGCTAGGTTAGTGCCAGTACCGCTAACACCCACACGCAAAGCATAAACCTCCTGTAGTGGTGTAGAATCTGAACAGATCAATATCTGATCTGATCAGATCTATACTAGCGTCCCCAGCAGTTCAGGGTTCCAAAAAAACGCATTGTTAGCGGGATCAGCCCAGATACCTGCTAGCACCTGCGTTTTGCCCCTCTGCCCAGCCCAACCAAGTGCAGTATCGATCGATCACTGTCACTTACAAAACACTAAACACATAACTGCAGCGATCGCAGAGTCAGGCCTGATCCCTGCGATCGCTAACAGTTTTTTTGGTAGCATTTTATATTTAAATCCGGAAGGCAGTGCTTGGTTTTCGGGGTCCCGTACGTGGCTAGGCTCCCAACAAGTCCCCCACATGTGGTATCCCCGTACTCGGGAGAAGCAGCAGAATTTATTTTGGGGTGTAATTTGACTTATGCCCATAGCATGTGTGAGCAATATATCATTTAGTGACAACTTTGTGCAAAAAAAAAAAAAAGTTTGTAATATTCCCGCAACTTGTGGCAAAATATTAAATATTCCATGGACTCAACATGCCTCTCAGTAAATAGCTTGGGGTGTCTACTTTCCAAAATGGGGTCATTTTGGGGGGTTTTGTGCTATTTTGGCATTTTATGGCCTTCGAAACTGTGATAGGTAGTGAGGAGTGAAATCAAAAATTTGCACCCTTAGAAATCCTAAAGGTGGTGATTGGTTTTCGGGGTGCCGTGCACAACTAGACTCCCAAAAGGTCCCACATATGTGCTACTCCCAAAAGGCCCCTGGCGTGCGCGACTAGACTCCCAAAAAGTGGTATCCCCATACTCGGGAGAAGTAGCGGAATATATTTTGGGGTGCAATTCCACATATAACCATGGCATGTGTGAGCAATATATCATTTAGTGACAACTTTTTGTAAAAAAAAAAATAAAATTTTATTTTTTGTCATTATTCAATCCCTTGGGACAAAAAAAATATTCAATGGTCTCAACATGGCCCTCAGCAAATAGCTTGGGGTGTCTACTTTCCAAAATTGGGTAATTTGGGGGGGTTTTGTGCCATCTTGGCATTTTATGGCCTTCAAAACGGTGATAGGTAGTGATAGGTAGTGAGGAGTAAAATAAAAAATGTATGCCCTTAGAAATCCTGAAGGCGGTGCTTGGATTTCGGGGTCCCGTACGCGGCTAGGCTCCCAAAAAGTCCCACACATGTGGTATCCCTGTACTCAGGAGAAGCAGCAGAATGTATTTTGGGGTGTCATTTCACATATGCCCATAGCATGTGTGAGCAATATATCATTTAGTGACAACTTTATGCAAAAAAAAAAAGTTTGTAATATTCACGCAACTTGTGGCAAAATATAAAATATTCCATGGACTCAACATGCCTCTCAGTAAATAGCTTGGGGTGTCTACTTTCCAAAATGGAGTCATTTGGGGGGGTTTTGTGCTATTTTGGCATTTTATGGCCTTCGAAACTGTGATAGGTAGTGAGGAGTGAAATCAAAAATTTGCACCTTTAGAAATCCTGAAGGTGGTGATTGGTTTTCGGGGTGCCGTGCACAACTAGACTCCCAAAAGGTCCCACATATGTGGTATCCCCATACTTGGGAGAAGTAGCGGAATATATTTTGGGGTGCAATTCCACATATAACCATGGCATGTGTGAGCAATATATCATTTAGTTTTTTTTTTTTTTTGTCATTATTCAATCCCTTAGGACAAAAAAAAAAATATTCAATGGGCTCAACATACCCATCAGCAATTTCCTTGGGGTGTCTACTTTCCAAAATTGGGTCATTTGGGGGGGGGGGTTGTACTGCCCTGCCATTTTAGCACCTCAAGAACTGAGATATGCAGTCATAAATTAAAAGCTGTGTAAATTCCAGAAAATGTACTCTAGTTTGTAGACACTATAACTTTTGCGCAAACCAAAAAATATACGCTTATTGACATTTTTTTTACTAAAGACGTGGCTGAATAAATTTTGCCCTCAATGTATGACTAAAATTTAGTTTATTCGATTTTTCTTATAACAAAAAGAAGAAAATATCTTTTTTTTTTTTTTTCCACAATTTTCGCTCTTTTTCCATTTATATCGCAAAAAATAAAAATCGCAGAGGCAATCAAATACCATCAAAAGAAAGCTCTATTTGTGGGAAGAAAAGGACGCAAATTTCGTTTGGGTGCAATATTGCATGACCGCGCAATTACCAGTTAAAGCAGCGCAGTGCGAAATTGAAAAAAGACCTTAAGGTGTTTATTGGTCCGGGGCTGTAGTGGTTAAGGCCAGTTAACCTATGAGTTGTGGGATGCAATGAAATGACCCAAAAAAAAAAAAACAGTAGAAACATGGAGGAACAAACAAACTCCATGCAGACCATTTCTCTGGTGCTTCTGTGGGCTACAGCTCACTCTGCCATTATAATGTATTTCAGATTCCCTCCCACATGGATAACAAGCAGCTACCTGACCCTTTAAACGACATATCAGTGGGAGGATGGGAGATCACAGATGAACCTATTGGACGATTGTCTGTCTGGACAGTTTCTTTACAAGGAAAGGTAAGTGCTGAACTCTTGGGCTAGCCATTTATTACAATGGGGAACCATTCAGTGACCAAGAACAAGTATGCAGATTGAGAAAGTCAGGGAAAACAAACTTGTACCAGGTCTGTGATGCAAAAGGGTGAGCATTTTCAGAAGAAGAGGGTTTAGCAATGGCAGGCTGCTTGTTTCTTGCATGATTCTGTCACTAGAATAAACGCTTGAAAATAAGGTTAACCTGTAAAGAAAAGACCTGCAGATCTCTCTTTTGAAGAGCTAAGGATTTCTAAAGAATTTTCAACAGTTGAAGCTTCTGGGAGTGTTGAATATCTGGTCTTCATTTGTGATTGGTGGCCTTTATGTGTGCTCTTTGATCTGCTGGTTCCTATACCACTCCAGAACACAGCCATGTTGAAGGGGCTGGCAGGTCAAACCACTGTGTTTAGTGGCAGACCAAACATCCCACACACCTAGAGTGTTGGATGTCAAAGTCTTCTGCAGTGGTTCTTAATGTGACAGACTCACCTGGGAGAGAGGCTGAATGCAAGCCTCTTGCATAACGACTATGGGCCCTGGCATTTGAGGGAGCTACAAGCATTTAGGAAGATATTCTGTTATGTAATGCAAAAGGACATTATTAAGGAGGCCGTGATGGTCTCTGCCGTTTGGGGTGTGGCTGTATTCCAATGTTCTATTGTGTGTCTGTCATGGATATTATGGGATGTATATGTAGATTGGTGGGGTGAATTCCTCCAACAGCTCTCACTATTGATTGGACAGTCTACCCTGCCCGGAATGCAAAGGTGGGGGGATAGTCCAGAGTATCACCTGTGTACCTGTGTTTTTAATAAACAGTCCATGTTCAGCAACCAAATGAGTATTATCTTGTTTGGTGTTGTTAGCGGTTGGAATACCTAATATCTATATTCAGACTGGGAGGAAGCGTTACACTCAATAAAGCAAATAAGTGATGCAGGCAGTGGGACATGTATGCATTAAGTCTTTTCTTTACAGGCATGGACTAAAAGTAGGCCTGATTTGAAAACAATTTTTTTGGCTGATAATTTGAAGAAATAATTCTCGGCTGATCAACCTAAAATTTTACTTTAGTTTCAAACAAAATTATGAGCTGTGTGATCAATGATCATATTGAAGACTTTAGTGTGAAAATAAAATCTCACTATTTGTGTCAGTAAAACTTATTTTGTGTTTAGCTTTGGTACAGGGAAAATGTTTGCCATGACAATCCTGAAGGCTCCTCTTGGTTGGATATAGAAACTCCCAGCGAGGTTATTCAGATCAGTTGTGGCCCGTATGACCTCTTGTGGGCTGCTCTGTGGGAAGGCCAAGCAATCGTGAGAGAAGGTATCAGCAGGAACTGCCCTAAAGGTAACTCTATATAGTTTAATTTAAATATGGAGACCTCGTAGAACTCTGACACCAGTGTTGAACATTCATTCAAAATTATATAATGTTCCACATCAGAGTTACAGTCTTTCCACAGGTTGTGAGTGGAGGCAATTTCCACATAGATGATAAAATGAAGCTATACCTCATTTACTAAGCTCTGGAGCAACTGCACTTTGCAAAATGTGCACAGTCCTTTTTTCCTATAGTAAATGAAACCCCAATATTTCCTTTAAGCTTTGCTATCATTTAGCATGATGTAATGGGGGGGGGGGGATTTGACTGCATATAAGCTTTTCCTTCATAGAGCAAACAAGATAGAAGTATTAATTTCTTATATCTGCTAATCTATTTCATTTAAAGCTACTCTCTAGGAATTTTCTGTTTTATGCAGAGATGGACGTTAAATTTATTTTTATGCTTTTACCAGAGTTCTCTAATACGTTATGCATGATCACATACAGAAAAAGCCTAATATGCATCAAGTTGGTAATCTCATTTTAGATCAAACATTGCTGGAAGTCACACAAGTGACTTAAAGTGTCCAATTTAACCTCTTCCTGTAGATTGAGGGAAAAGGACAGTGCAGCAGTTCTCCCAGAGTGCAGGATATGTGCAATTTTTCTCTGAAAATCTCTTTGTAATGGTAGGTAATTCCTGGACTATTGTGGAAGCTCCAACACCTGGAGATGGCATCATGCACGTGTCTGTTGGTGTGAACGTGGTATGGGCTGTGACAAAAGAACGAAAAGTAAGGCTACATGTTTTATTGCCATACATTTGAGAGGGTTTTTGAGGAAGAAAATCTAAATGTGAACCTGCCATATCACTTTGTACACCCTGTACAGATTTGCAGCAAGTCAACGTTCAATGGAAAATAAATAGTGGTCGGAAGTTTAGTAACTATTTGAAATGGACATCGGCAGTGTGATTTCTCTAGGCTTTTATTTATGATGTATTTGCATTCTACTGAATTGATAGCCAGCATTCTCTTAAATACTAGTTTGCAATGAATTGTGCTAGATTTCTTAAGGCCTCGTGCACACAGGATGGTTATTTATACTCTCATAGAAGCCAGCAGCGCTTTTTCAGAAAAAATGCCTGATGCTTGTAAAAGTGTCTTTACAAGCTTTTAGTGGCTTTTACAGTCATCAAGCTCATGGGCATTCATTTTATTGGTCAGAATGAATCATTTATTCTGGCCATTAAAATGAATTAATGCTCAAACTTTAAACGCATCTAGCAGCTTTTGAAAGCTTTTAGTAGTGTCAAGATTTTTTTCTGCCCAAACACTGCTGCTCCTGGACGCACTGGCAGTGTTTTTATTTATTTATTTATTTTTTCTCTGCCTCCAAACTCTTCTGCCACTAAAGGCTGCTAAGAGCTTATGTGTGCATGGACATATGGGATAACATGTAGGGGAGTTTAGAGGCGGAAAAAAAATGGCAGATGCCCCTAGGAGCAGCTGTAAAAATGTCCAGTGTGCACAAGGCCTTATGGAAGACAGGATGGCAGAATTTTACTTGAGTTTAAATCATCAGTACAAAATGTTGTTACTTTATGATGGATTTCAGTATAACAGTACATCTGTACAGAAAGTATAGCTCTGAAGTTTAGAGGACTAATGGAATTAAAAGCGCCCACTGAACTGCACATTACAGCCTTCTTACAACAGCTCTTCTGTGCTACACAATAGATCTTTGGAGGACATTTTTGGTTCTATTAGTCCCTCCTCACCACAGTCTTCTGGGTTAAACTTTTCAGAAGCCCTTCTTTATATAAGCCATTGTTTCTGTAAACTGCACTGTTGATGGCTTGCAAGCCTGAAACCACTGTATGCAGTTTGAGATAAATGGCTCTGAAATAGTTAGATGTATCTGAATTTTACAACAGTGGTTCTGGATGTATAGTTAGCTACTGGTGTAAAAAGGAATCCTTTGCATGTCTCCATCTATCACCCTGAAATACTGTAAGGAACAATCCCTTTGTTTTCGGAAATGTGATGGAATCAGTACATCTGTAATGTAAAAATTCCCAACTGGCTGTAGGACTGCAATACATGTGCCTGGCACCCCGAAAGCCCCAAATTCTGAGATGCTCCAATAAGAAAATGTCAACACTTCTAGCAGCGATAATTGACTTGACTATCTTACGTCCTGGACATTTATACAACTCCATCTCTATGATGGGAGGTCTTACTGTTCAACAGGAAGGGGCGGGGGGGGGATTAACTGTGACTTTGCCAGGTCTAAATCTGCATATTAACAATTTTCATATTAAAACACCTGGGATTTATGAGCTCCTGAGGCTTGCAAGAAGATATCTGTACCATAACTCTTTGTTAACAGCAGATCTGTTGATTTATTCCCATCCAGGTATGGTTCAGGAGGGGTGTTAACTCACACAACCCTTGTGGTACTAGCTGGATTGAGATGGTGGGAGAAATGGCTATGTTGAGTGTGGGACTGAATGATCAGGTACCTATATACAAGTTCTGCTTGCAACCATTTATTGGAAAAAAATACTTGTCTAAACATTCTCATACATGTGCTGTAACGGTCTTATATCTCATTTAGGTCTGGGGAATTGGATATGAAGACAGAGCAGTGTATTTCCGCCAAGGAGTCACCCCGAGTGAGCTCAGTGGTAAAATGTGGAAAGCTATTGTGGTGAGCCGGGAAAATGAAAGGTCGAACTCTGGAAGTGCCTCCAGCTTACTAAGGTAATAACTCCTTTTCTCTGATATTTTCATTTGAACAAAGCATGTTTGTATATGTGCAGAGTGTTGTTTTATATCTGCTTAAATAAATCTGAAGATAGTAGACCACTGGTGTTCATCTTGTGATCTGGGGCTGTATATGGCCTTCCAGATTTACCTTTGAGTCCCTCATTTTTTACAGGGCTTGTTATAGATGGTTAAAGTGGTTGTACACCCACATTTTTAACTTTTACCTACAGGAAAGCCTATAATAAGGCTTACCTGTAGGTAAAAAAAAAATCTCCTAAACCTGTACGGTTTAGGAGATATTCCCCTCGGTATGCGCCGCTGACTGCAGCGGCGCATGCGCACAAGGGGTTTCTCGCCGTCAAAATCCGGCAGCAGCCGAGCGGCCGGACTGAAATCTCCCGCGCGCATGCGCGGGAGTGACGATATCGCGGCTCCGGCCACTCACAGTGCCGGAGCCGCGATACCCGGAAGAAACGCCGAGGGAGCATGTCAGCTCCCTCGGCGTGGATCGGGCCAGATGTCGGGGCCTCGTTCTAAGGTAAGTATTTCATAATGAGCTAGTATGCGGTGCATACTAGCTCATTATGCCTTTTGCTTTGCAGGTTTAAAAAAAAAATATATAAAAATGTGCGGGTTTACTACCGCTTTAAGAGGCTGTCCTTTTTTTTTTTTTAAGCACCTACCCTGATTCTGAAGGACATATTGGATATTATTGGGGTAGTCTAAATGTTCACATTTCTCCAGAGGAAGACTTTTAAGTATGCCATGATTCACTTTGAGGCCCCCCACACCCATTTTCCTCTTGTTTTAGAATCCACTGCGCTGGTGGATGAAAACGCTGAACGCCATCCCCTCTTTTTCAGGAGAGATACATGTTTTCAATGGTTAGTGTACAAGACATATACTTTAGAGCAGTTGATGCAGCACATTAAGGTTTTCTACATTTTTTAGGTTGTTTCCCAATCTTTGAAGGATAATAGAGGGTGGGGACCATCTGCCTGTGTTATACACAAGATGTGAGCTTCTTCACTTTACAAAAAGGCTAGGGAGCAATGAGCGAACCTACTGCACATTATGCAAAGTTTATTTAATGCAATCAGCTTTTGAATCGGGCAATTTTTTCATCAAACCATTGTTGAGTCACAAATGTTATTGTTGTTTTTATGACTAGCATTATACAAAGATAAAGGAAGAGAAGCACTAACTCACTAGTAGGTTAGCCTGTTGGACAAGCTCTTTTCCCAGAATAGAAGATCACTCTCCATTGATTTAGATTGGGCTGTGTATTGGGAGTTTGACCACATGAAGTAATTGATTGTTTAATATTTTAGTGCTGGCTGTTTTTTTGGAGATGAAGTCAAGGATCAGTCTGATTCCACCATCCCATCAGATGTAGACTCAGATGCTGAACACACTCTTACACAGGAGCTGAAGCTCAAGACATCCGAAGTCCAGGCTGTCACAAGTTCAATTCCTACTGATGAACAGACCAAGGAACCAAGCACAGTTCCCTCTACCGACCCACAAGAAGGAAACAGCCCAAATACTGAATCACCTACTGAGCCTTCCTCAAATTCCAGGATGACCAGGGCTCCCCAGTGGAGCAGTATTGATCTGGCAGAGGCTAAAATTAATGCACTCCAACCTTCTGATGACAAACCCAGCCTAGCATTATTGGAGCCTTTCTCCACAGTTGCTGAGGAACCTTTTGTGAATGATTTATATCCCTTATGGACCTGGGTGTCTGGAGGAGGTTGCTTGGTGGATTCTGTTAGTCCATTGAAATGGTTCTCTCGTCCAACAGGTGGATATATATATATTTTTATACTTTTATTGTTTTACACAACACATTTATCCATATGTTTGATAACAGGATCTGGCTAATAATCAAAAATGGTCAGAAAATTATTATTGTATTGTAAAATCTTTTAGATTCATCCACAACCATGTAGTATTTTTTTCTTGGTGCTAAGTTACCTGCTTTTATAGGTAATTTTACTGGGTATTTAGGTCCCTTTTTTCTGTGATGGTCACTTATTAGTTGTCATCTCTTCTTTTATAAGACTAATTTGTGGAGTTTCATGATCTTTAAAGTGGACCTTACATGAAAATGCTGGCAAACACACACACGCAAATTAAAAATACTTTAAAGGATTTTGAAGTCCCTGGATGGATAGTCCCTTTTTGATATCGTTTTTTTTTTTTTTAATGTGTTTTTGCCTGATACTGAAGTCTGCCTCTATATAATCTTTCTTTAATCCTTGCGCAATATGACTGACTCGTGACTGGCAAGGGAGCGACAGCACTGTGTGCAGGTCTGGCATACTACTGATGATATAACATAGAGATCTTACTGATAGGAAGAGAGAGCACAGAGGTGACCTCATAAGTGTTCTGTTGTTGCCTTATTATTTAATCACAGGCTTGAGCATGTCTTTCAAAATGTTGTATTGCTTTAAAGTTGTAAAGGCTGAATGTTTTTTAACTTAATGCACTCTCTGCATTAAGGAAAAAAAACCTTCATTATGCAGTCCCAGACCCTCCCTTGTACTTTCCTGAACCTGATCTCGATCCAGTGATGTTCACGTGAGCAGAGGCTCTCTTGGCTCTCTCCCTTATCATAGACTTAGGCACAGTAGCGAGAGCCATTGGCATATCAGGGCTGCTCTATGCAAAACGATTGCACAGAACAGGTTAAGTATATATGTTTGTTAAAAAAAAAAAAAAAAAGGAGCGTTTACAATCACTTTAACTATAGTGAAGAAAAGTGAGATCAGGGACCTGGCTATACCATCCAGAAGGAGTGAGTGAATCTCAAAAGTGTCTGAAGAGCATTACAAATTCACTCAATGTTAAAGTGATGCATAAATATGTTCAGTATGTCAACAGCGTGCTCACAGCACAGAGACCAGTGTCTCACCGAGACCCCTGGGACCCGTGCTAACGATCGGGACCCAAAACTCATGATTCCAGGTCACCCAATCACTGTGATAGCCTTTGATTAGCTATCACAGTGACCAGTCACACTTGTGCAACTTAAAAATAATGTGATTTCCATTGTGACTTTACTCTGCGACTTGATGTGACTTAATGTAATTTTGATGCCAAT
This sequence comes from Lithobates pipiens, assembly GCF_037356315.1. Lineage (NCBI taxonomy): Eukaryota > Metazoa > Chordata > Amphibia > Anura > Ranidae > Lithobates > Lithobates pipiens. Next base: position 264,543,616 of record NW_027507784.1, on the reverse strand, counting down.
TTGGATGAGTGCGACTCTGTTACTACTTTGGCTTTGACCAATGTGATCGTTTTGTTTTTGCTCTACAAAGTCGTTAGATGTGTGCAGAACAGAAAAGTTTGTTTAGCTTTGTTTGTTTTCTTTATTTTCCAATGAATTCCAAATTTCCAGAAGGATCTGAATTTGCATTGGTCAAATTCTGTGTAAAGAATAGCTGCTTCTCAAGGAGCGGGCTGGGAAGCTGGCTGCTGTGTCCCTAACAACTGATGACACATCAGCTGTCAGCGGGTTTCCCAACTGACAGCTGAATGTAAAAAAAGAATGCCGGCAATAAAGAGTAAATGAAAAAAAAGTTGTGCCCCTCCCCCCCAATGCATACCCGTTAAAAGGCAGCAGGTTGGCTCCCTTGCAGGAATCGCTGTAGCTGTACAGTGGCCGCTTTGAGGGGTATAGGGGGTGTGCACCCGCCACGTGACATCAGAACTAATGCCCGTGGCTGGTGGCCTCAATGTCTGCCAGTACCCCTACTCATTCACCAAAAAGTGTAAAAACAAAAAAAAAAACGCCATCATCGATCACGCCATCCGTTGCCACTGCCGAACCTAAAACAAAGGGAAAAAAAAACCTCCGGTCCTGACATCTGCCAGCAAAGCCCTCTGACAGCTCTTAAATAACTAAGAGGCGGGGCCATTCAATGAAATTGCCGGTGGCGCCGGCCCCTTGTGACGTCATTAAACGAGGGCATGATGGGTTGGTGATGCCACAAGGGGGCAGTGCCCTCAGATGTCACCAGGAGGCCCCTCCCCACCCCTTAGTTATTTAAAGTGGATGTAAACCCACCACTCATCCAGTATAAACTAATGGCACAGTATTAATGTATATTTAAATACAAGCCTCCTGCATGTATTCCTACCTTGCAAATGTCACCCTCTTCAGCAGTAGGAGTCCTACAAAACTCTGGAATCGGTGAGTGGGTCTCTTTGCCGGAGCTCGGCGGGCGGAGTCGTGATTTCACAGTATTCCTGAGTTTTGAGTAACATCCAGTCAAAACTCAGGAAAGGCACCACATGACAGCATGACCAATCATGCTGAGGTGTGGATCAGCCAATCCTCGGAGAACTGGAGACAGTGGTTGGCATTATTTGACGATGGATCTACACAGGGGGAATTTTTATTTTATTAATAAAGGAATTGTCCATATCTTGTGTCTTTTATTTACTTTTTACACTTTTTTGGTAAATGAGTAGGGGTACTATGTACCCCTACTTATTCACATGGGGGCGGGATCTGGGAGCTTCCAGATTCCGATAAGCCCCCGCCCTCACCACAGTCACCCACAGCCACCGGCCAGGGTTGTGGTGAAGAGGCCCTTGTCCCTGTCAACATGGGGACAAGGTGCTGGGGGGGGGGGGTGAGCTCCCTCTGCCCCAAAGCACCCCCCACCATGTTGAGGGCATGTGGCTGTGGCTTAAAATCCATACCAGACTTGAGGGACCTGGTATGTATTGGGGTGGGGGGGGGGGGCATATGCCATTTCTTTCTTTTTTTTTTTTTTCTTTTTTTTTTTATTGCTGGCATTCTTTTTATGAGTTGCACCAAAATTGCATCTATATCATACAGGTGCGACTTTTGAAAGTTTACATCAAGGTCTGTGGACCTCAAGTCACATGAAAGTCAGACCAAAGTAGTGCAGGAACTACAGTAATACCTCGGTTTGCGAGTAACGCAGTATAAGAGAGTGTTAACGGACAAGCAACAGTTTTTTTAAACTTTGACTTGATATGCGAGTGCTGACTATATATGAGCAGTACAAGCCATGTAGTAAAGCCGCTGGTTTATGCAGTACTGTATATGGCCAGAGTACCAGCGCAGCTGGTGGTTTTCCCCCGCTTTGTGGAGAACTCAGAGACACTCCCAGCTAGGTGGGCCATGCGTAACGTGCATCGGAGCACCCAAAAGTGTCAACAGTTCCAGAGTGTCTCTGAGTTCTCCAGGAAGCGCTGGGAGCCACCAGCGCCCCCCGCACCTGTGGCCACATACAGTACTGCATACATCAGTGCCCCCGCACCTCTGGCCACATACAGTACTGCATACACCAGCACCCCCGCACCTCTGGCTGCAAACAGTACTGCATACATCAGCACTGGTTGTGGAACGAATCATCTGAATTTCCATTATTTCTAGCATTCTTTTAGAACAAGTTTTGCTCGTAAGGTATTACTGTACTTGGAAGTCACACAGATATGAGCGGTTATTATAGGGAAACATGGGGTGCAACTATCTTTGCTCTCTATTCCTCTCTATTCACACAGAGAGAAAAACACAGTGAGGCCTTATTCACACTTGTGCGACTTGTCATGCAACTTTTGATCCTAAACTCACATAGTGTGAATAAGGCCTCACTGTTTTTCTCTCTCTGAATAGAGAGGAAAGATACTGTTTGTCTTTCTCTCTCTCCTTGCAGAAAGGAAAAAAAAGTGTCTGCATAAAAAATAATAATAATAAAAAAAAAAAAACCTATATCGAGGTTTGATCCAGGTCACTGGCAGGGTTAGTGCTTGGGTCAAAGGTCAGGGTTAGTATATTTTGGGCACCATGTCAGTGTCTTTTAGATAGGACAAAAAAATAAAAAAAGTGCACTACTGTTTACGGGTACAAATAACAGACATGTGTGGTATTGCTGCGATCGCCAGGAGCAGAACAATTTATTTTTGGTTGTTTTTAGGTGGCAGGTTATGGTAGTAACAAGAAATATACAGCTACATTTAAAAAAAATATATATTTTTTTTTACTATTTTGGGCCAGTTAAAAAAAAAAAAAAATTAGATATCCATAACCATTTACTATCAAGGAAAGCCCAATTTGTCCTAATAAAAAACAAGGTATAGTCCACCTGGATGCACAAAGTAGTTGTGATGATATGTACAGTTTTACTAACGCATGTCAAAGTTGCAAAATTGTGCTTGGGCATTAAAGCAGTGTTCCAAACGCAAATTGTTTTTTTTTTTTTAATTAAAAGTCAGCTACAAACACTGCAGCTGCTGACTTTTAAAGACACTTACCTGTCCAGGGAGCCTGCAATGTCGGGCCCTCTGAGGCCCCCTCCATCAGATTAGGTGCAGGCGCCGCCATTGTAACTAAGGGAAGCTAACAGTGGTTTCCTACTGCGCATGCCAGAGTCACGCATCGCTTTCTGAATGGCCCTGTCATCTTTTGGGACACACACAGGTCCCAGAAGGCAGTGGAGGGCAGGAGGAAATGACTCGCTGGGCCGCGGCTGAGCTAGGACTGAACTACATTATGTACTTCAGAAAAGGTAGGATAGGAAAAAAAAATTTTAAATTTGTTATCCAAAAACAAGGGATGGAGGCGTGGTCTTTCCTTTTTAAGAGCAAGCTGTAAAAGTCGGTGGAACACCGCTTTAAGATTTGTTTTATCCGTAGGCATGAAGTGGTTAATGGGTAATTTCCTGCTTGACACTGTATCATTATGTATAGGTCCTTGGATGTTGGTGTTTCTTTTATCATAGTTTCATTATTCTGTGTTTTGGTTTCTTGTTTCACAACTAATTATTTGGTTCCGTGTGTGCTTTTATTTTTTTATAAGTAGATTCTTAAAAGACAAAAAATGTCACTGTGATGTGAAAAACGCTCAAAAGTGGAACTTCCGCTCATTTGTCTCCTCCCCCTTCCGGTGCCATATTTGACACCTTTCTGGGTGACAGATATCCGCTCCCCACTTCCGGTAGACCGGGCCGAGGCGCATTACGTCAGCAGCTTGGCTCCCTCCTCCTGCTTCCCCCGCTGCTGGGACAGGAGAGCCCAGTGGTGCCTCATGCATGTATCAGTAGGGACCCGGCGTGAAGCCATATTTATTCACTACCAGGTTCCCTTACCCGAAATGGCAACGGCAGCACCCGACCTGCTGATGGAAACATCAGCTGCGGTGCTGACATCGTTGGACTCCAGGACAGATAAGTGTCCTATTATTAAAAGTCAGCAGCTGCAGCATGTGTAGCTGCTGGCTTTTAATGTTTGCAGCGGTGGGCGGACCTACGCTTTAAGTACTAAATTCTAGATCGAGCTAGCCAGCACTGCTATGTGAATCACACAAAAAATATAGGAAGGATAAAGGTGTGCAGCACTTCCCATGCAGAAATGAACCTGGTGAGTATGTGAAATTATATACAGCCATGTGTAATCAAACTATGTGTACATCGTTAAAAAACAAACAAAAGAAAACCATATGCGCAACAATGCGGACAACCAATCCCACTTATTGGGGGATATTTATGAAAGGCAAATCCACTCTGCACTGCAAGTGCACTTGAAAGTGCAGTCGCTGTAGAGCTGAGGGGGACATGCAAGGAAAATAAAAAACAGCATTTTAGCTTGCACATGATTGGATGATAAAATCAGCAGAGCTTGCACTCATTTCAGAGCTTCCCCTCAGATCTACAGTGACTGCACTTCCAAGTGCACTTGTAGTGCAGAGTTTGGCTTGTCATTTTTGGGGGGGGTACCCAGTTTTGACAGGCACCCCAGCTCCCACTTTCTCCGCTGGCGTCGCTGCGTCAGTCAGTCCCGACTTTGGGGGTGATTTCAGACAAATCTATGCGAGTTGCTGCACAGATGTCAATTATAATCGCACCCCGAAGTCACCAAAAGTAGTACAGAAATTACTTTTGGGAATCGGTGCCGCACCACAAATGCGGAGTCGCACTGTTTTGGACGGTGCAATTGCCGCCGATTTTGTCAAATCGCATGCCAAATCGCTCCAATGTAAATCAGGGCTCAAGAAGAGAAGAGCACATATAGCAATTAACAATAATAACAATAATGGGCTTGGGACTTTGTTAATGTTGATTCACTTTAACATCACACAATAAATATTTTTGTGTGATGTGAGAGCTTTAGATGTCGTGTTCTTATTTGATGGGAACATTCTTGGGTTTCAGTGTGTATTTTCTTTTTATTTGGCAGTATTTAAAGTGTTACTAAAGCCACAACAGTAAAAATCAATCTGTATATGCAGTAAAGCATGCTTGTTATACCCCCGTGGAACCTAAGCGGTTAATCCTGTGTATTGTATAAAAAGGCTGTTTCATCCTGTCCTCTCTGATCCTCCCCTACTTCAACTGTCCCCAAACCATCTCCTGATAGAACAGAGCCTTGGGGGCACTATGCACATGCTTGTATATTGCTGGAGAGTTTTTTTATTTTTTGGGAGGATGCATGTGATCAGCACAGGGCAATCAGCACTGTCCAGTTAGAGAATCAAGGGCCAAGCGGCCTCATAGGACAGTCAGAAGAATGAAAACCTTACCTACAGGCTTTAACCATTGCTTGGCTGGACACTGATAGAAGTCACAGGACTACTATATACTGCTAATGAGAAAAGGGATTTAGCAGTTTATATTTACTTAAATAATTGCATCTCCATGTTCTGTGTACTGTGGGAAACCAGATCTAGTAAATGTGGGTTTGGTAATAATGTAGGGTGGTCTGCGGTTTCACACAAAGCTGCTTGGGGGTCAGTATTAACACTTTCTTTGATGGAAATATAAAACTGCTTACCTTTCATAAAGCCTCCAGACACAAACCAACACTGTTACCCCAACCAATCAGTCAACTTGGGCAGTCTCCTTACTTATTTCTCGTCTACCGTTTTTTTTTTTTTTTTTTTGCACTAGGTCTGTCGATCAGCATGCAGTCACTCTCCATTACTCCAGCCAATACTGCTGTATGGAGGAAGCAGATATTCGAGCAGCTCAGCGAACGCACCAGGAGAGAGCTTGATAGCTTCCGACATTATGAACAGGCTGTAGAGCAGGTACTATACAAACCATGTATACTATACAAATCATTTTTGCCTTTACCTGAAAGAATACAGGAACCTGTATCATAACATCAATATTGTTTAATGGTGCAGAAACATGTATATACATTTTCTTAACTCAGTTCACTTTATCCCATAAAATCATCCATTTACAAAATTCCAAAATAAAATCGCACTTGAAAACCTCCTCTAGGGCTCATTTACACTTTGAATTTAACACATGTTAAAGCGCCTACCGCTTCAACGTGCTGTTTTTGATTTTCTTTTTTTTTTTAAGCTTGGCTAATGCCCTATGTTTGTTTTATTTTCTATTTGTTTTAAAGGGGCCAAGTAGGGGCTCAGTAGTACCCCCACTCAGCAGATCCCCAGCTCATTAGTAACCTTGTTCGGAAGATCCCCAGCTTATTTGTACCCTTGTTCAGCCGATCCCCAGCTTATTAGTACCCTTGTTCAGCAGATCCCCAGCTCTGCCAATGCCCCACTCATTTGTAATCCCCAGCTCTGCTGATCCCCCACTTAGTATTGACCCCCAACTCTGCTCATCTTCGGGTTTGTTGATCCTCCCCTATCTCCGATCCCCACTCACCTACTGCTATATTGCTCCCTACCATGTGTGGCATCTGCTAGTTTCTTTTGCAATGGTTCACCAGCTCTGCTCACCTCTTCCACTCAGTTCTCTCTCTGGTTCCCACTCGCCTACTACTATAGCATTCCCTTGTTACACAACATATGTGCCGTCTGCTAGTTTCTCTGGTCCAGTCCAGACCCCGCTCACCTTCCTGATGCTCCACACTGCACACCAGATGTCTGCACCAGACACCCCCAGAATATATACACATGACCCGGAATTGATTGCTGATGACATCTTTCCAATTCCCTTGTTGGTTTCCCAGTACATCCTGGGATATCTCATACCTGCAATTCCAAAAACAAAACCATGCAAAGCTGACACTAAATAAAAGCCCCTCAATCGCTTCAGATGTGTAAGCGGACGTTGTCACAGACCTCTATATAAAGGCTTTGGAGATGCTTTGAAGCACCAAGACAGCGGCATGGGGTAACATTTTTGAAGCAAAGCAAACACAATGAGTGAACAGGACTGTAGGGTAACCATTTTAGTTAGTTACAGGTGCTTTGATTGGCATTCAGAGCACTTTAAAAAAGCATTTCCAATGCCACAGTTTGAAGTGTATACGAGCCCTAAATGGTTCCCACCAAACAAAAAAGCAGACAACTCAATTACATAATGAAAGAGAAAATGGGAAGGCAAAAGGGGAGGGGGAAAAAAGCAAAGGGACAGTCTTACTCCTGCTGAAAGATGGAGTGCACCTGTATTTTTCGCTTTGTATGAAGTTACCCCCTAATAGTTTAAAAATACATAGAAAAGAGTGGTGGCTTCCAAACAGGTGAAGCCAACAGTATCTTTGCCCCACCAGTCTTATTCATGGATACAGTGAAGCGCTGTGCAGAGTGAGCTGAATCCAGAAAATAAGGTTATTCATCCTACGAATGTTAGCTTTGGGTAGATTGTGTAAGATTGCTCTTTCGTATATTTTATACACACTGGCAGCAAGTCTATTTACCTAGATTCCTAGCTCCATCTGCTTATCTTTACTGTTACAAGGGGTCTTAATCTTTATGTGGGACTTATTTGTATTTTTTATTTTACTTGGTCAATCTAATAATCTTCTATCAAAGAAAGATTTTACTTTTTATTTCACATTAGAGATAATAAAAAATAAAGCAGGAGAAGCACAACCATCTGTCATTCTGATAAGCTATGAATGGTGCTGCGCTGTTGAAAACGAAGTAATAAACTACAAAAACTATGTGAAATACAAGTAGAGTTGGACACCAGCTAGCAAATGAACACTGGTATTAACTACATATAATTTCTAAAACGCAAAGGTGTATTGCCCAAAATAAACACAAGATGGCAGTGAAACTCCAATGACCACTGTATAAAACTTCAAGTGCAAAAGTGAAATAAAATGTCCACTGTAAGTACACAAAATATGAAGTGATCCCCTGATGAAGTCAGGTGACCCGTGCCGGTACGCGTCTCGATTGGCTGACAGGCGCAACCGGAAGTGACGCTGGTGATGTGCTTGGCGCTTGTGGAATGTTTTTACTTTACCACAAACAAATGGGAGTGTTACCTTTTACTTTGTTTTTATGAAATAAAACTTTTCACAAGATATACTGCACTATTTGGGCATTCCTCTCCCCCCCTTCTTTTTTACCCCGCCCCGGGGTGAATGTGGAAGCGGAAAATATCAGCTACTACCATCTGCTGGATCTATACAAGGCAACCCCCCCAAGAGATAGAATCCACCAGATATCGATGAAGGGACCCACAGAGGGAATTAGAACATTGCTACACTTTCAGGCTGTTACCTTACAGCCGTAAGGTAAGAGGCCACCACATTTAGAGGTGTCACTGCATGGAAAGAAGAGATACCCGCCACACTTGCTTTATTATAGATGATATAGATTGGGACAATCACGTTTATCCAGAGAACACCATTATTGAACTTTACATACCTTTCATGCACTTTGTGATTTTATAGACTTTGTGAATGTAGTCACTTTATATTTTATGTACTTGCACTGGATGTTTTATTTCACTGTTGTACTTGTAAGTTTTATACAGTGGTCATTGGAGTTTCACTGCCATCTAGTGGTTATTTTGAATAATATACTGTTGCATTTTAGAAATGATATGTAGTTAATACCAGTGTTTGTTTGCCAACTGATGTTCAACTCTACTTGTATTTCACATCGTTTTTGTAGTTTATTACTTCGTTTTCAACAGCGCAGCACCATTCATAGCTTATCACATTTTTTGGTTTTGAATTCACCTATCGGTGTTTGCAGCAGCTGCACTATTTTTTTCTATTTAATTATTTTTTCTCTATAGTGATAGCGCGGGAGTACCCTCTTTCCATTTGTCATTGTGGGACTGTTTCTAAATCCAATGAGAGCCCACTGGAGATAAGGAGACTGAATAGTGATTTTATCCAACAATGTCCACTCATATCTGAAATATCTGTTTTGAGTGATGTGACCTTAAGGCTCGGTTCATACTTGTGCGATGCAGGATCCTGCGTATACACTGCATTCCCGCATCGCACCCGACTCGCATGGCAGTTCATGCTGCCATATGCGAACTGATGTGAGTGTCAATACATTCTTAATGACACCTCCATTTCAGCTTGCATCGCACTGCAAACTGTCAGTTTGGATATGAATCAGATTGCATGGGTGTTCACCGATTTTCATGCAGACCAAAAAAAGGTCCTGTGCGAGTTTGCTCTGAATGCAATGCGATATCAGCCATACTATCTTTATGGCTGATGGACATCGCATGTGATTTGCAGTGTGGTGTGAATCACATGCAATCTCGCAGAGCACAGAAATTGATTTGTCTTTTACCACTTGTATATTTTGTGTTATATGTTGGTAAATGGTATCTATTCAATCTTAATGGCAGAGTAAATCCTTTTTTTTTTTTTTTTTTTTAGCCCGTGTGGGTTAAAACAGGATCCCTGCAGTGGTGGAGGGAATGGAAGCCAAATAAATGGATTGATGTGAGAGTTGCTCTTGAACAGATGACAGCCACTGATGGCTCAAGGGACAGCATCCTCTTCATATACTATACCCACAACGAGGAAAAGAAGGTATATGATTTTTCTAGACAGATCGTCTGTATGATTATTCTTCTCTGCATGACCTTTTATTTACAGATGTAGAATCTGTCAACGACCACCAATGTAAAGTATTTTCCCCAATGACCACCAAGGTAAGGAGCATCTTCCCATGTAATAAACATTTTTCCCACAAGTATAATAGGGACCTTCTAACATTGACTGCCAGTGTAAAGGAGTCCTCCCTCCACTGGCCACCAATCTAGAAAAGCCCCTTTCCCTTGACCCACCAGTGTAAGGGAACACTTCTTTCCCTGACCCCCAAAGTAACAGGGTTCCTTCTTCCACTGACCATCAATCTAAAAGGACTTGTCACTGACCATTAATGTAAGGAAAGCATTTCACTGGCCACTAATGTAAGACACTGCCTGGCTATGTAAATGGACACTTTTCCACTGACTAACAACATAAGTGGGTATTTTCTCAGTTAACCACCCATGTGAGTGAACACCAACATTTTGCTGTCTGCTTTTTTTTTTTGGTATTATTATCTCTGTTAATTGTAATTATTATTTTTACTAAAATATATTATATATATATGTTAAATACACTAAGTACGTAACATTCATTTTTATTTTATACTTCAGTCACAACTCCCTGTTCACACTAATGTATCATGTGCTTTAGATGTAGTAATATTAGCAGGGGTTCCCTGAGACCTGAAAGTCATTTCAGGGGTTCCTCTGTGGTTGGGAATAGCTGGTTTAAACACTTAGCAGACAAATATTTATTTAAGAATAGTATTTTATGTATATCCTATGAAATGTATCACCGAGATGTCTGTCATTTGAAGTGATATAAAAACAACAAGCTTGTTGTTCTGTGTAAGTGGAGACTGTCTAGGCAATGTATTGGGAATCTGCAGCCATGGTAAAAATGACCAAAAGCATACAGTGTGATTTTATGAGCTGTTGGTGTTTTTTAGGAGCTGCAAGCATACATGTACTGAAGTTAAAGTAAACCTATGATTTGTCCATGCTGGTACTTCCTTTTCCTGCACTCTACTACTGTTCCACGCAAGATGTACTTCTGGATATGGGGAACATGTGCCATTCTGTGCGCCTCCCCACACTACAGCTTAGTGCTGGAATAACAGGTTATCAAGTCTGAGTACTGTCATTCGGTGGCAGGGGAAACGTGCATAGATAGCCCTGTGTCCAGCAAGTTGAAATGCCGCTTTTATATGCCTTTGACTTTTTTGGTTCTGCCTCTAAACACCCCTTTTATGTTAGCCTATGTGTCCCGGCAGAAATAAATAAACCTCAATTGCACTTCTGAAGAGGAGCCTTTGGCAGAAAAAACACCAAACGCTCATAAACGCTAGCCACGTTTAGGGGGCGTTAATGGCCAGAATAAATTTAAATTCTGGCCAGGAAAATACATTTTACGTCAAACACACATGAACATGTTTTTAAGCTGCGTTTTTCTTCCCTGGAGTAAAGACTTCTAGGGGAGGAAAATAAAAAAAAAAGTATTGTGTGCATGCAGCCTAAATCTAGCCATGCACTGCTTTCAACACAAATTTCAGCTGATTCCTGCTATCTTAGCTGAAATTCTAGCAGTTTTTGGCTCTGCTGGCATCACTCTATTCAACAAAAGTCAAATGTTCAATTGACTTTGGAGAAGGAGCCTGCCAAAAAATCAGCAGCCAAACAGCGCCCGCATCCATGATGCCAGCACTGTTCAGGTGTTCTGACAGCCCTGGGAATTCTGCCATTTACGCTTTTAGCCTGAATGGAAGAATCTCTCCTCCAGAGAGCAATAATAAATACTAAACGTCTAATTGCCTTCCAAATGTCACCATACACTTTTTACAGTCTGACTATACAATCTTCATAAAATGTCCATTAGATTTATTCAAACAATATAATATGAGGACCTACCTAAACTAATCAATTTGTACCCAAATAGGCAGGCCATTGAGTACATAGTTGTTGGTAGAGCTAATGAAAATTGTATAGTCCGATTGTAATATGTGTGGTTAAGCTTAAAAGTAAAATAAAATGTGTCCATGGATCCAATGTTAAACATCACTTTGCTGTAGGTATCTAGGACATTTTGTTATCAGGACTCAGGTTATCAGGGGTGACATTTGCCAAATTAATTATATTCACCCAATTTACTAACTCATCTGCTCAATATTTCAAGTGCATATGAATAAGAGAATTTTTATATTATTGATTGATCTGTTGGTGGATCTGTACTTGGTGACTACTTTCCCCGAATTTCTACCCCAAAAATGTATTTTAAACTGCAGTGCATGAGACCTCTCCTAATCTGATATTGCCCAGTTAAGGTGTGATTGGCCAAAAGCTTTCTTGTGAATATAAAGCAAGTAATAAAGTCTGTATCCTATGATTGATGGACCTAAAAAATAGTCTCAAAATGGCTTTTTTTTTACATAATGTGAATAACAGGAATGCTCAGACTTTTACTTATCCCAAGAAAACATCTGTCATTTTCTTTTCAGTACATTCATTTATTCCTTAATGAAGTGACCATTTTGGTGCCAGTTCTAAGTGATACTAAACACACCTTTGCCATCTACACTTCAGAGAGAACAAGGCAGAGGTGGCCGGTTCGGCTGGCTGCTGCTACAGAAGAGGAGATGCATGACTGGGTAAGAATAGTTACTGGTAGATATGTGATGGTGCTGTGCCAATAAGAGTAGTTTGGTTTTATCTTAAAGTTAGAGGTGCACCTAATGGAAATTTTGGTGCCAAAACCGAAAATTCCAGATGCACGTGGCTGAAACCGAAAATTACAGTTTAAAAAAATAATAGAATTCCCTGTTCTATTGGGGATATTTCCCTTCACTTCCTGTCCCATAGCCAAAACAGGAAGTGAGAGGAAAGCCCTGCAAATGAAGGGAATCCCTTGGGGACACCCAGGTCACCAGAACTAGTGTTCTCATTGGAAGATTTCCCCTCTATCACTTTTCTGGGGACAAACCAAAATTTGGGATTAGAACTGGAGGGACAGACAACAATAAAAACTGAAAGGGGTTTTAATCCATCTGCTCTTTATCAAAAACAAAAAAAAGTTTTGCCTTTTTAGTTGTACTTTTCTCCTTCGAAAAGTTAAACCCCTTATGAAAATATGTATTTGGATCTTATTAATGTCCTAGGCTGCTGCCTGTCTGTTCCTAATGGAGAAATCACTCATCACAACATCAGATAGTGGGTATGTAGTTAGAAGCATCTAGTAAAAATGACAAAAAAAATCTTTGTTTGGTAAACAAAAATGTCAGATACAATTCTACAGATTCAATTGCTGGTAACACAAATTGCTAATCAGCCAATGAAATGGCAGCAACTCAATGCATTTAGGCATCTAGACGTGGTGAAAATGACTTGCTGAAGGTCAAACTGAGCATCAGTATGAGGAAGATAAGGGTCTTGAGTGATTTTGAATGTGGCATGGTTGTTTGTGCCAGACTGGCTGGTCTGAGTTTTTTAAAAACTGCTAATCTACTGGGATTTTCACACTCAACCATCTCTAGGGTTTACAGAGAATGGTCCAAAAAAATAAAATAAAAAAAATATCCAGTGAGTGGCAGTTGTGTGGAGGAAAATTCCTTGTTGATGTCAGAGGAGAATGGGCAGTCTGGATCGAGATAATAGAAAGGCAACAGTAACTCAAATAACCACTCATTAACTCGTTACAACCAAGGTATGCAGAATAGCATCTCTGTACACACAACACATTGAACCGTGAAGCAGATGGGCTGCAGCAGCAGAAGACCACACCGGATGCCACTTCTTTCAGCCAAGAACAGGAAACTGAGGCTACAATACACACAGGCTCACCAAAATTAGACAATAGAAGAGTGGAAAAACATTGCCTGGTCAGATATCTCTACATTTCAGCTGTGACATTTAGATAGTAGGGTCAGAATTTGGCATAAACAACATGAAAGCATGGATCCATCCTGCTTTGTATCAACAGTTCAGGCTGGTGGTGGTGTATTGGTGTGGGGGATATTTTCTTGCCACACTTCATACCGAATGAGCATCGCTTAAATGCCACGGCCTACCTGAGTATTGTTGCTGATCATGTCCCTCTATTTATGACTACAGTGTACCCATCTTCTGATGGCTCCTTCCAGCAGGATAATGCACCATGTCACAAAGCTCAACTCATCTCACCACTGGTTTCTTTAACATGACAATGAGTCATGGAGGTCCAACCTGGTATTAGCAAGGTGTACCTAATAAAGTGGCTGGTGGATATGTGTGTGTGTGTGCGTAATATATATATATATGTATGCATGTGTGTATATATATATATATATATATATATATATATATATGTGTATGTATGTGTATAATAAATATGTATATATATATATATATTATAATTTTATATATAATATTATAAATTATATATATAATATGATATCATTTTATTTTAGTAACGTTTCCTTGTACACTGGCCCTAAAATGTGTTGGCTTTATCTGACGTTTTTGTTTAATTAGGACCAAAACTAATTTCTAAGCGAGATGACCATTTTTTTACTAGGCGCTACCTTCTATATACCCACAACCTGGGTAAGAAAAGGAGGGAAACACAATTAAGTTAATTTAAAACTTTTTTTATTTTGTTCCAGTTTGTTTAAAAGGAAAGTGCCATGATAGTCTATAACAGCTGCTACATATTAGGTTCTCCACACACCTCAAGGTCTTTCACTGACAATGACGGAGATGAGAGATTAACCCGTCACCTGTTCAATTCACACATCTGAGAAAAGTGCTGCAGTTTTTCTCCCTTACCCAGGAAACATTCTGTTTTGGCACAAATACAGTGATGGGACTATCCATGTTTTTGCTGGACACAAAAACAAAACCTTTTTTGTGTTTGTCACTGTTTAAGGCGTACACTGCTTGGTTATTGCAAGCAATGCTTGAATCGCTTCTTGGTTAATATCAATCTTGTGTATCCATGCCCTTACTTTCACTAATATCATAAAGCAAACCTCTTCAAATTAATGCCATTTGTTCCATAAACTGTATTATAACCATATCCAAGGGCCCATTTTCAGCTTTAGTGCTCTTATTTCTGAATGTACGTTCAAAGCAGACCTCATACAGTTGAACTGCAGGCCACATCTTTCTGTATCTCTCCATTGGCTGCTAAGTATGATGATTTGCCTCATTGGCCAATGAGGAGCAGACAGAGCTCTGGCTTCTGCACTGGATGGGGTCTGGAAGTCCGTTTACATTTTTGGAAGTTGCCCAAGGAACATTTTAAAGTCTATCCAAACCCAAAAATAAAAATGTAATACATTGCAGTTCACCAGTCTTTATGTAAGGTACTAGAATTGGTAGTGCTGTGATTCACACACTTTCTGTCCTGTTCCACTCATTCCTCCACTGTATTAATGAAGAGAGGCAGGGTTGTCGTGTACACTGCATTTCTTCATCTCTATTACATAGGGACTGAAGGGATTAGTGGTTTACAGAAGTTATATAAGGATCTTTGTGCTTTCTGTTAAGCAAACAGGGAGTGTCAAGGACACTGCATTTCTGTGAAGAAAATGACACTTCCCCCATTACTGCTCATACATTTCTCAGTAATAAGCTGATTTGTGTTGGCCACATAGAAAACCATATCTAAGCGGCCTTCTAACGTTGCATCCTATGATGAGCATCATCTTAGAAGTGTATTCTCTCTTCTTGTTTATCATTATATATGTATGTATTTTGTCTTGTTTCATAGCTCTGCCTGCTGAATATGTCCTGCTGTGAGGGCAGAAAAATACACGGACCTCCATCCCAGCAGGCAATTTGGTCCACCACCTGTAAAGGGGATATATTTGTGAGTGAGCCGTCCCCAGATTTGGAGTTTCTAACTAATTCAAGGTCTTGTGACCAAATGTAAGTGTTATACCACAGGCTATATAGTGAAAATAGTGATATGAATATAGACGTATGTCTATAAGTCTGTAAGTGTGAAATATAAAGTGACTTTTCTAGTTACTTTTAACACCTGTTCTGATTAAAAAATATAAAGAAAGCAAAAATCTGATACAGATTAGGCTGGCCTGACTGATAGATTTTCTTTTTTTTCACCAGACTAAGCAAAAAAGGGAACATATTTCTCTATCCATGCTATATAGCGCAGATGGATGAATCTGCAGTGCTGGCTATTTTGTTCTGACAGCCAGCACCAGCAGATGTCAGAATACTCAAACATCTGTTTGGATGCAGCCACTGTTGTTCCTGCACTTTTCTGCAGGGTCCTTGATTTTTTTTCAGTTGAAGGATGATGGGTGGAAGGATGCCAACCATTAATCATTTTTGACCAGTTCATTGGGAATCAGCGTATGGTTACCATTACTGTTAATAGTCCCTCAAGGCTACTACCCACTGTGACTGCAGGTTCTTTGTATGACTGTAAAGCCTCGTACACACTACTAGTTTTTTTTTTTTTGTTCAACCCAGCAGGTTGAACGTAAAAAAAAAAAAACTGACACTCAGGTCGGAGACACTGTACTGACAATCTGATATTAGTATAGCGGTCTCTCCTGTGGAGCTAATGTGTTCTGACAGCCATTGGCTAAGAGCTCTGACCAGGAGGCAGTCGCCAGACTTTTTTTGGTCCTGAGCCTCCAACAGAAGCCGGCTGAACTGTTTTCGGAGCTTCTGTCGGACTGGCTATTTTATACAGGAGCCGCATGTGTACTAGGCTTAAGTGTGATATGTTCACAGGAAAGGGATTCTTTCCACTCCCAAGTGGAAGTAGTTTATTGAATTTCAGTCCTAAGAGATTTTCTTGCCTGATGGAAAATATGTACAGCTTAGGGCCGGTAAAGCCATACGCCATGTACTTGCTGCAAATGATGCTACTGCTGTGTTGCATTTGGTGTCATTTTACATTTGATTTGAGGACCTGTGCAGATGTCTATCCGTTATGCCCTGCATGAGCCTCTGTTCTTCATAGAAACAAATTGAAGTCTGTTAAGTAATATGGGACTATGGTTGTGGGAATCCCAGATCTCCATTTATATGTAAGGAGCTATTAAAATTTCAAGATGTTTTAAAGCCAGACCATCTTCAACGCTGGCAAACAGTTCTCATGCTACATGACTACCAATCATTCAGTACTTCTGTCCAAAAGGACAGTCTTTGATTAGGATTACAAGAAGGGTTCCACAAACATCTCAATCTAAGATGAGGCTCCTGGCATTAAGGTTGTGGACCTAGGTGAATATTATAATCCTACAAAAACCTAAACTGCTATATAATCAATTCACATGGACACCTTAAGCCTGGTAAATATTCACCAAACAATATAAATGCCGTGTGGGCTGTCTAAGGTTTCAACAGTCCAGCTTTGGATATGGTTTCAGGGGCTTTATGCATAATTGTGAAGGATTGATGTCAGGCATTGTTGAAGTTTTATAATACTCAAACCCCAATGATGGTGGAGCTTGTGATCCCCTGAAACAAAGCAGAGCCTCTATTCTTTTAATTAGTCAATAAAAGATCAATCTGAACCATTGGTGTGGTGCCGCTTTCAACATCTTGTGTTTGGGGGGCCTTGTGTGATAGAATCTTCAGCGAAGCTATTCTGCTGAATAAATGAGACAGACGCTAGCATTGGTCATTGATAATCTGAGATCTAGTCCCTCCTATGTATGTATCCCACTAGCATTAACACAGCACTTTGTTTTTCTGACTCACCCCCATAACATACTGTAGTTTTATCACCTGTTGATTCTGACATTAGACTTGTTGCTTTTCCACTTCCTGTAACACTTTTTGACAAAGGCTCCTTTCACACTTTACAATGTCTATTACCATGTGGAAAAAAGTAGCATTATCTCCCACACTGCAGGATTCTGTTATAAATTTGATCTGAGTACCTGGTCCTTCCCTGCACTGACAGCACATTGGAAAACTGTATGAGTTTTTTTTCTGCTTTTTTTTTTCATGGCAGATGTAGTATGCTGTTATCTGACTTATTTATGCTTGGTTAAAAATACATCCACCCAGACCAATTTTGGGATGAGAGGGAAAAAGTTGTTCTGGTACAGCAAGCCCACAGAATCCAAATTATTACCACCCTCCACCCATCAGAAACTCAAGGAACGCTACTCCTACACCATAGCTGTCCTTTGCTCAAATTTACACCAGGCAGTAATGTGTATTATAGTCTTCTGGTTAAGAAATGTTATGGTTGTGATGGAGGAGCAGGACTTGAATCTTAATTTTTGATAAGTAAATAGTTTAGAGTCTATCCAACACTAATGTATTTTACATGAATTTCCTCTTTAATACTGGTAAGGAAATTCGAGTGACAACCTATGTCATAATTGCAGGTTCTGGCGTCCGATAGGAGGACACCTGAGAATGGTGGAGAGCAGCAGTTGCGGTGTAGTGTGGGGAATTGGCTATGACCACACACCATGGGTTTACACAGGAGGTTATGGAGGAGGCTTCATGCAAGGTAATAAATATTAATACCACACATGACAATTCTGTCTACCTAGTTCAATCTCGGTAAAATTTACCTGATTTGAGCTGTCAACTCTGTTATCAAAAACCTGATATTTTTTGTTTTTCTTTCATTTTACTCTAGGGTTAGACAGCAGCAAAAATAGTCTATTTCCTCAAAGTGATACAAAATGTGTGTACTTATATGAAAACCAAAGGTGGAATCCTGTCACTGGATACAGCAGCATGTGCGTATATTGTTATAATAAGTAACGCATCCCTGATTTATTATATGTTTACATGTCTTGCATTTAGCCACTCGTGTTCATTTGGTAAGACGAAATGCATAAACAAACATAAATTATCAGCATTCACCTTTCATTCATCTGACTTTAAGGCTCTTTCACAGCTGAAAGTGGTGTGGGAAACCTGCGTTCCCTGAATATTTTCTGCAACGCATTCAAAATACATTGGGTGTGTGATCTGCTGCGGGTGTCAATCTATTCCTAATGACAGCCAACACAGATCACAAATAACAATATATTTGCCTGTACCGGATTCCAAGGTACTGCAGTACCATGCGACCTGGTTTCAGTGCGATTTCAAAAATAGTGCATGCACTGCTTTTGGTGCAATCCAATGCGATTCCAGCCCATTCAAATGAATGCGATGAAAATTGCACCGCACAAGAATTGCACAAATTCAGGTCTGAACTTGCCCTTTAAGTGACACCAAACTATATTTCCTGATTCTCCCAATCTATACACATCCACTAAGATATGGCCCTATTTTTAATGGAATTGTTTCTTTTTGTACTTTTCTGCCTTTTTGTCACATCCTCCATGGATCCTAAACCTCTTCTTTTCCTTCTCACTTTGTTTTGTTTGGAACAAGCAGTGCAGGAAACAGGAAGTTGGATCACATCAGCAAAAAAAAAAAAATTAATTTGGAGGAGGCTTAGAGTATTAGATGTACTCTTTTGAGTTAAAGGATACAAACTTGAATAGAGTTTAGTTAAAACCAGAGTTTAGTTTATTTTTCGAAAATTTTATTGAATCCGTTTCTGTTGGTGATTGTGTTTCACACTGCCTTGCTCAAATTAAATTTTATAATTTTTATAATGTTTATATTTGATTAATTTATCAGTTGAAGTATATTTGAGAAATATTGCTATTGTTACAGAAGAAACATGGGACTGCCTATGCTGTTCTCTTCTTCCTAAAATGCTAATTGCCTGGCTTTCATGCAAACCCACTTAACTTCAATACTTTGAATCATTAAACCAGAACAAACATACAGATAAGGACCTCTGACACTTTTTCTGACTTTCAAGATCTACATGTTTGTCCCAGGTCAGGGACATATGGCCCATACACACGATCCAAAAATCGGATGACAGATCGTCCGTTTTGTTTTTTTTGTTTTTTGCATGCTCGAAAATGGAAAAGTTACTAAAGTTACAAAAATTCTCGTATGACAGAATAAAAAATTGGAAGTGATCTCATGTGTTGTAGTATATTTCTATTGTATTTTCGGATGACAACTGTACTGATTAAACAAAAATCACACGATCTGGTATCATACGAGAAAGATGTTTGTCCGATCAGTTGAACTGTCGTGATTGGCTCTTGAAAGCTGTGTACTAATGATCAGATTATCGTACGATTGATTCAAAAGTTTTTTTTTGTCCAATTTTTGGATCGTTTGTACAGGCCATTAGTAAGTACTGAAGCTGGAGGACCATCATAACCAGGCATCTAGCACCTTTAGAAAGCGATCAACAGCAGTCCCTATATTTGTATGACAGTTTACTTTATCCCTACATCCTCTCTCAGCAATGTCAAAACTTTGCATTATTTTCAGAAATTATGATAGTATGTGATGGACACATAGGTAAAAATAATTTCAGGGCAAGTAATACATGCCTTCATGAATTAAGCCTATAATGTTGTTGAATGTGTTTTTAGTTTTCTATTATAAAAATAAAAATCTACATTAAGTTTGAATGGTAAAAATTTGTTTCTTTTATCTATTTGTAAACCGATATGAACGAGTCCAAGCTAAAGCCTTGTTTGCTAATTTGTTTAAATAGTGCTATTCATTTTGAATTGCACAAATAATTGTGAACACTAGATGGCAGCAAAGACATATAGGAACCTCCATGTTCTCCTAACCAAAGCAAGTTCTTTTTTTGGTTGCTATTCTGAAGCTGAATCCAAATATATTTTTAATGAATGATAACAAACAATGTAGCGCTATAATGTCAAAAAATGTAAAAAACCTAGACATAAATCACCAAATGATCTGGTAGTGAAATCAAACTTAAAAGGTCAGCACGCATATCACATGTTGTGCAGTCCAGTAAGGAATACAGAAAATGTGCTACAGTGAACTAACAATATGAGCATAAAAAAGTCCAGCTATGACAAAATAATGTGAAACGTGAGTCCAGATATTCCGTTGGTATGAACTATGTATAGCCTTCCGTTCACAGCCAGAAAATATTATAGAAAACGTTGGATACCCTTACCGAAAATGGTGGACACAAACTACTATATAGTAAATGTGTCATGCAGGCTTATGTGCGTCACACACTATTCGTATACATCAGGTCATGGATCACCATCCGAATAGTCGCTGCCCACTTCAGGATCGATACACCTCAGATCTCCAGCGTTTTCAACTCTCTCTCTCGAAGGTTCCGGTCAGCTAGGAGGTCAGAGCGGGTTCACCATAAACAAAAGGTAAGGACACAATGCCTCTCATAGTGAAATTCCACCATGCCCATTAGAAGGCTTATTAGTCGAAACGCGTCGGGCTAGCGTTTCCTGCTCCCCATATTGCTCTTTTTATCGTTCATTTTTATTGGATCACGTGATTCTTTTTGGATATTTTTTATGTCATTTTTTATATGTCATTTGGATTTTTTTTTCAAATAAAACCTTTAATGGTGGAATTTCACTATGAGAGGCATTGTGTCCTTACCTTTTGTTTATGGTGAACCCGCTCTGAGCTCCTAGCTGACAGGAACCTTTGAGAGAGAGAGTTGAAAACCCTGGAGATCTGAGGTGTATCGATCCTGAAGTGGGCAGCGACTATTCGGATGGTGATCCATGACCTGATGTATACGAATGGTGTGTGACGTAGTAAATGTGTCATGCAGGCTTATGTGCGTCACACACACCTCTTATGCCTCTCATAGTGAAATTCCACCATTAAAGGTTTTATTTGAAAAAAAATTCCAAATGACTTTTATTCTGTATGCAAGACTCTGCCCATTATAACCTCTCTGTACGTTACCTATGCACACCCCAGACTGTACATTATTTACACCTCTGCTCGATGCACACTGTGTACAGGAAGCATTACATACAGAGGGATGTAGATTCAAATAATTCAGATTGCACAGAATTGGTGAGGTTGTAGTTCCAACCAGAAACGCTCTCAAAGCCCTGCTTATTTTACCTGCATTGAATCATATGAGGAGTTTTCCAATTACTGCTTCTCCTCATGTCCACCATGGCATTGCTGTGATCTGAACGTTCCATTTCCCTATACTGAAGTGCATTCTTCATGTTTGTGTGGAGAATCCACTAAAGAGCGATTAAAACTCACCATCGCTTAGTGAATTCTCTGAAGAAATATATAGAGAATGAATTCAGAGGGGAATCAGGAAGTTCAGCTCACAACCCTGCTCTGGTCACTAGTACAAGAATTGAGGAGGGTGTAACTTTTATTGGCTCTATCCAAATGTATGGCTGGAGTTCTACTTTTAACTGGACTATGTGACATAGCCCTGTTTTCTTGGTTACATTGGTAGTTCATTGATTGACGTGACATGGTTCCTGTAGTTGTTTTTTAATAAAATATTGATTGACGTGACATGTTTTCTGGAATCTTTCTTTAATGTTATGGTGTCATTGTAGTGGACTGCTAACAGACAGATACATGTGGAGTGATGCAAGTGGACTGCAGGAATGCACAAAAACCAACACAAAGCCTCCCTCTCCACAGTGGTCCTGGGTAAGACGGTTCACACTCTTTTTCATTAACTGTCGCTAGAACTTACCTTCTTTTGTAAATAGGGCTGGCATGCAAGAGTTAATCATTGTTTGTTTTGAAGGATAGAACTTCTGCTGCATTTCTTCTGCTATAATACCAGCTAATGTTTACTCTTTTGAAACCATCTATCTGTGCACATAACAGTGTGTAAATAGGAACCCCATATTGGCAGCATTTCACACACTGTTAATTATGAAACAAGGAAGCTTAGTACTTAGGAACACTAGAAAAAGCAAACACACAAATGTCCTGTTTCTGCCTTCAGTTTTATTTCAAATGCCACTGGTGTTTTGTTTTTTTGAGTCCGTCTAATATGGAGAAGCAAGTTATCCTTAGAATAATCTATGTGTAAAGGTCACATGTGTTGCATTTCAGGGGTCTGCTGAAATTAGCTTTCGCATCACTAGATGGCGCTGTATCTACTTGGGTTAAAAACAGAGCTTTTAGTTGTATTAATTTGCAAATACATGTTGAAGTCATACTGCTGCACTAAAACTTCCCTTTAAAGTTTGGTCCCTAACTCGTGACTTTCCAACTACAAGCCATTCATATCAATGCACAAACTAGTAGCAAGGCCACTTGAAGGCAGCTCTAACCTCTTCAAATTTTTTTAAAAATGTGCGATTTGCTGCGTGTTTTGGAATTGCGCTGCAATTGTGGGGCACGCTTGCAGTGCCATACATTGTTAAAGCAGAGCTTCAGCTCCTCCACCAAAAATTCAAAGTCTGCAGCTACAAATGCTGTAGCTGCGTATTTTTTAATATTGGGATACTTACTTGTCCAGGAATCCCGCAATGTCAGCACCCCATCATCAATTGGCTCTCGGATGCTGCCGCCACCATTCCTTGTAAGAGAAAGCAGCAGTGAAGCCTTGCGGCTTCACAACCGGTTCCCTACTGCACATGTGCGAAGGGCACTGTGCTTTCCGAATGGCCTGGCGGGTGTGGAAGAAGGAGGGGACCTCTCTTCAGCGAAGATGTGGGGACAGGTACCTGTCAAAAATGGGTACCTGCTCCCCCCCCCTCCCCCAAAAGGCACCAAATGTGTGAGGAAGCAAACAAGTGGAACTTCTCCTTTTGGGTGGATTTCTGCTTTAATAGCACTGGTAGCAGATGTGCATTTTTGCTATGCGCCAAAATACGCACTGAAAAAACTTCTGACACTCCACGACCAAAAATGTTCTGGAGCTACTTTGGCATATTTGTTGTGGGTAGGGCAGCCCATGCAAGTGAATTGGCCGCTGTAGGCGAGATGCGTGTTATTGCATGAAAAACACGAGTGGGAATATGAATCCCCTCTACCCTCAAATGTGAATGGGGTACAGCAACACACCAAAAGCCCAAACATCACCTTTGCAAGGCAGCTGAAGACTACTATTGTGTGTCTGCACCTAATACAAAAACAGCAATGGTACCTGGTCTGATCAGTTTCAAATTAACACAAATCAAAGAGGTGCACATTGGCAGTGCAGTATACAAAACTGGGGACCCCCTTTGTATTATTTTGTGTATTGCGTGTCCATGTGCAGCCTTTTCCTTTTTTGCAAGTTTTAACCAGAAAACGATCTTTATTTAAAAATGTATTTAAGTACATTACGGAGCAGTACATACCAAATCACATATTAAAACCAAAGAAAATATGAACATGGCGACATTTCCACAAAGATGTAAGATCTGTAGCAGACGGATTTCCTACAGACAGGTGTGACCAGAACTAGGCAATATTACCCAATCATGTCTACATTACTTGTACAAAATACAGAAGGTGCAGGTATCAGCAAGAGGTCATGTCTAATAGAAAGAAATGTAGGTGATATACCCCCAATCCACCCGGCAATGGGAAAGAAGAGAGAAAGGTTCACAGGCACATCAAATACAGGTATCGAGTAACTGTAGTTACCAGTCCCAATTTTATTCTACTTGGATGTTCACATTATATGAACATAAATCACTTTCTTAACTGGTAGCATGCGATTGACTTCAGTAATCCAAGCAGAGCGTGTTGGGGAGAGAGCCTGTATCCAGGTTCTAGCAAGAAGCTTCCGAGCAACAAATAATGTTTCATGTAAAAATATGGTTTGGAATTTTTCTGAGTCGGGGGCAGGAAAAGCCCCAACAGACAACTTTTAGGGTCAAAAGACAAAGGAGACCCCATCTTGTCATGGAGAAATTAAATGACTTGTGTCCAAAATTCTTGAATTCTGGGGAAAGACCACAGGAGAAATTTGGTCAAATTTTGGCCATAAGGACCCGGATTAAGTAGGCCTGATGTATAATATAGATTTAATTTGGGCAAAACGAATTAATGGGTGTTCAGGCTCTCTCCCCATTCCTCATTATCTAAACCATTCACATCTTCTATACAACAATTTTAGGAAGAATAGGCCAGCTTAGCAGCTGTAGGAGTGAGCAGCATGTTGTACAAAGTGGATATCAGCTTGCGACATTCCATCAGTGAACTGGGCACGCAGGGAGATATCTGAAGAACATAAAATTCGGAAGGCCAGATCCTTTTAATTGCTGGAAGGTATACTTGGCATAATAGCCAAATTATTTAGCATAATATTCAGAAGTCAATCAGCAGTGGTCACATCCTTCTACCTGGAAAAATTTGTTTCAGTAATAAACCTTTTTGTAAATATTTTCTGTTTTAGAAAGGCAATCAGTGCCCATGTCTGACTAATGCCGTATATGTAAACCCTAACTTTTTTGCTTTATTTGCTACCGTTTGTGTTGTGTGACATATGTTCAGCAAGTTCAAAAAAGACTATTGATTATGCCTAAAAATCCAGAGCTGTCTTGCACACACTTCCTGTGTTACCTAATGAAGTCTGACTGGCCCTCCTAGTTTTTTTTTTTTTTTTTTTTTTTTTTTTTTTTTTCCTAGGGCTACAGAAAGATTATAGTAAAATTGAGCTCAAATTGAAAAAAAAAAATGCTGACAGGCAGGGTTTTTATCACAGAAGAGATGCTGTTGGTCTCTTCTGTCACAAATGCTTCTCTCTGCCTGTCAGCCATAATGTACAGTGAGCCGTGCATGCACAGATCAGTGTACATTTTGCTTTACATCTGTGTTGTGATGATATGACTCTTGTACCCATGCTTGGGAGTGTCTCCATCACGGCCCAGCCACTCCAGTGGCCAAACATGACTGAATCCAGAGGGGAGACCAGGAGAAGATGGAAGCAGGTGGATGACCAGTGGGCATCATTTGATAGTGAAGTGTGCCATAAATTGCTAGTATGTACTGCTTACTAGAACATTATGACATAAAGATTCTGGGGCCCATGTAATAACAGCAGCAAAAAAAAAAAAATAGGGGAGTTTAATTTTGCTTTAAGAGACTCTGTTATGTAGGTGGGAGGGTTTGACTAGTTTAGCAAAAGGGCATGACTGGCAATGCTCAGTTCACAAGAATGCTGTGTGTTGTCAGCTCATCACAGCACTTGGGAGCTAGTTTCAACCCAACAGGTATTTGTACTTCCAGGATCTTCAAAGGGGTAAAACATGGCTAGTGTGTATGTATTACAAAGGTGTACAGCATATGTTGTTTTATTTATTTTGCCCTGACATGCAGTTAATTGCACATTCTACAAAGCCAATGCAAAGACGATAAAGCCCAACTCTGGGAAACTACTGTATAAAATTATCCCTTGCATTGAGGCTGTGCCCGTTTATGCAAGAGTTTCCCTAGACCTCATTTGGTCTAGGGCAGAAGAGAAGCACCCTTACTTGCTTGATCCTGTGATTCTCCTGAAGATGGTGCTCCATTGGTGGACTTTTTCTTGAGTCCTCGCATCCTGTGCAGGGGAATGGACACTGCACTGGTCTCGATGATGTCAGGTCCTTAGACCAGTGGAGTGTAGTGGTGAAGAGGCTGCTTTTCTGTGTCTCCTAGACTCAGCTGAGCAGATGACCCTTGCAGCATAGGCACAGCCTCACTATGTGGGATAATTTAAAACTTTAAAGATTTGTAAATATTACAAAAATATCATGCAGTTAAAAAGTGTTCCCTACTAGAAATGCCACTATATACAATTGTGTCTTGGTGTTTCAAGATGTGTCTATGCTTCTGTAAAGCTTGTTCTAGTATATTACATTATTGTCTCTGCAGGTTTCTGACTGGTACATAGACTTCAATGTTCCTGGTGGAGCAGACCGAGAAGGGTGGCAGTTTGCAGCAGACTTTCCAGCGTGAGTAGGACAAATTCCATCTCCTTCCTGTATTTGTGCATTCCAATTTCCTGTTGCATAGGTTTTCCGACCCTGTTTTAAACCTTCTGATACATATATTATAGCAGTTCCATGCTATGCAGGACACGGCTTTTCATTCTATTATTCCCTCAGCTGAATTCACTTCTATTGTAGATATTATTCAGTGGGGAACTGAGGCAGGACAAAATTACTTCTGACTTAACAACCATGTAGCAGCTGAAACATGTAGGGTTTTTTGGTGCTGGCTCTCACACAGTTAAAGTGTTACTAAACCCAGGACCCTGCTATATCTAGTTTCCCACAGTACACAGAACATGGAATATAAACTGGTAAATAAATTTTTTCATCAGCAGTATATAGCAGTCTTGTGACTTCTATTCGTTTCTGGCTAACGCTTGTAGGAGGAGTTTTCACACTGCACTGGTTGTCCTATCAGGATCCCTGACCCCTCTGTCTGGACAGTACTGATTGGCCCTGTACCGATCATATGCACTCTCCCAAGAAAAAAAAAACTCTCTAGCAATACACACCAAACTGAGCATGTGCAGCCTGACTCTAGTAACTCTATCTTATCCGGACATGTTTTGTATTCAGTGGAAGAAGATGTTCTGTGCATACAGGATCAACCAGCCTTTTTACACAATACAGAGGATTAACCCCTTAGGTTCCACCGTAAGTAAAACAAGCATGCTTTACTGCATAAACATATTAATTTTGCTGTTGTGGGTTTAGTAACACTTTAATGCATCAATATTGCTGGGCCCGGTGTGATGTGTGTAACTTCAAAGTGGCTCATATTAAATAATGGCAGTGTGGAACAACCTGGTGTGTAATTCACTTTGTATTGTCATGATGCATAGAGGAAAAAACAGATGCTGTCCTCACAACACATGTATTGTCCCAGAGTCACGAGTGATCTGTATTAGTCACATAGATTTTTCAGAGAATTGGACAATCTGTATACAATGAAGCTCAGTGAGCAGGAAGAAGGAATTGTAAAATAGCGCATAGACCTATTCCCCCTGACTGTGATAGGTTGTCTTTCCACTCATTGTCCCTAAAGCTGAACTTTAGGGACAAAAGTTACAAAATTGATGTAGCTCTGTATTTATTAATACAGTATCTCACATAAGTGAGTACACCCCTCACATTTTTGTAAATATTTTTATTATATCTTTTCATGTGACAACGTTGAAGAAATTACACTTTGCTACAATGTAAAGTAGTGAGTGTACAGCTTGTATAACAATGAAAATTTGCTGGCCCCTCAAAATAGCACACAGCCAGTAATGTCTAAACTGCTGGGAACAAAAGTGAATACACCCCTAAGTGAAAATGTCCAAATTTGGCCCAATTAGCCATTTTCCCTCCTCTGTGTCATGTTACTCGTTACTTTTGCAACGTCGCAGGTGTGTTAAATTTGGTGTTATCGCTCTCACTCTCTCATATTGGTCACTGGAAGTTCAACATGGCACTTCATGGCAAATAACCCTCTAAGGATCTAAAAAAAAAAGAATTGTTGCTCTACAGAAAGATGGTCTAGGCCAGTGATGGCGAACCTTGGCACCCCAGATGTTTTAGAACTACATTTCCCATGATGCTCATGCACTCTGCAGTGTAGTGGAGCATCATGGGAAATGTAGTTCCAAAACATCTGGAGTGCCAAGGTTCGCCATCACTGGTCTAGGCTATAAGAAAATTGCCAAGGTCCTGAAACTGAGCTGCAGCACAGTTGCCAAGACCATACAGCAGTTTAACAGGACAAGTTCCACTCAGAAAAGAAGTTGAGTACATGTGCTCAGCGTCATATCCAGAAGTTGTCTTTGGGAAATAGACATATGAGTGCTGGCAGCATTGCTGCGGAGGTTGAATGGGTGGGGGTCAGCCTGTCAGTACTCAGACCATACGTCTCACACTGCATAAAATTGGTCTGAATGGCTGTTGTCCCAGAAGGAAGCCTCTTCTAAAGATGATGCACAAGAAAGCCCACAGTTTGCTGAAGACAAGCAGACTAAGGACACGGATTACTGGAATCATGCTGTGGTCTAATGAGACCAAAATAAACTTATTTGGTTCAGATGGTGTCAAGCGTGTGTGGTGGCAACCAGGTGAGGAGTACAAAGACACATCTGTCTTGCCTGCAGTCAAGCATGGTGATGGGAGTGTCATGGTCTGGGGCTGCATGAGTGCTACCGGTACTGGGGAGCT
This sequence comes from Lithobates pipiens, assembly GCF_037356315.1. Classification (NCBI taxonomy): domain Eukaryota; kingdom Metazoa; phylum Chordata; class Amphibia; order Anura; family Ranidae; genus Lithobates; species Lithobates pipiens. The sequence goes on along the minus strand of NW_027507784.1, from coordinate 264,515,170 downwards.
ACAGTTCATTTAGAGAACCAACATGTACTGTGACATTCTGAAGCAAAGCATGATCTCCTCCCTTCAGAGACTGGGCCGCAGGACACTATTCCAACATGACGACCCCAAACACACTTCCAAGACGACCACTGCCTTGCTAAAGAAGCTGAGGGTAAAGGTGATGGACTGGCCAAGCATGTCTCCAGACCTAAACCCTGTTGAGCATCTGTGGGGCATCCTCAAAAGGAAGGTGGAAGAGCGCAAGGTCTCTAACATCCACCAGCTCTGTAATATCATCATGGAGGAGTGGAAGAGGACTCCAGTGGCAACCTGTGAAGCTCTGGTGAACTCCAAGCCCAAGAATGTTAAGGCAGTGTTGGAAAACAATGGTGGCCACACAAAATGTTGACACTTTGGGCCCAATTTGGACATTTTTACTTAGGGGTGTACTCACTTTTGTTGTGAGCTGTTTAGACATTATTGTCTGTATGTTGAGTCATTTTGAGGGGACAGCAAATTTCCACTGTTATACAAGCTCTACACTCATTACTTTATATTGTAGCAAAGTGTAATTTCTTCAGTGTTGTCACATGAAAAGATATAATACAATATTTACAAAAATGTGAGGGGTGCACTCACTTTTGTGAGATACTGTACATCATTAAATATATTTTTTTAATGCAGATAGTGTAAATACCTGAATATGACCTGGTATCAGCCTTTTGCAGCCCCTGTATAGCAGGGCTGGAGTGTAAGCCCTTGTACACACGGTTGGAGATTCAGACGGAATGTGTCCGATCGGACTGTTGTGTCGGATATTCCGTCTGTGTGTGGTCTACATCGGACTGTTTCTGTCGGAGTATCAGATGGACCAAGTTTTCCAACTTGTTGGTAAAATTTTTCACCAAAATGCTCCGATCGGACATACTCCGATCATGTGTAGAAAATTCCGATCAGACAAAGTGCCATACATGCTCAGATCAAATTCCTACACCAAAGCTATTGGCTACTAGCGTGAACGTAGTCCCGTCGTAACGAAATAACGTAATCGCGTCGGATTTTCCGACAACTTTGTCCAACCGTGTGTATGCAACAGTTTCGGACAAAATCCGTCGGACAAAATCAGACGGATTTGGTTGTCGGAATCTCCGACCGTGTGTACAAGGGCTAAAAGGAAGAAATCGTACAAGAGGAGCCAAGCAGTGACAGAGAGAGATCTGCTCATGGTTGTGCTGCTTCTGGTTGAGGGCAGTTCAGGACGAGCTGGGCTCAGAAGAAGTGGTTTGAATGATTCTAGTCATCAGTCTGAGGACAGACTGAGGTGTGTTGTTTTTTTTTTTTTTTTTTTTTATCAGGATGTAGCTAGCCACATGCATTTATGAAGCTACATATAAGGAGAGTTTTAAAAAATGTACTGACGTCATTAGAATAGCTCTCCCCAAGTTCTATAGTACTAGAAAATCCCTCTGAATGCAGACTGTATGAGTCTCCTTTGCATCAGTGTTTGCCCATGCATACGTCTCCGGCGTATTTGCTGAATGCAACATTTCCGCTTTTGGGAAGTACATTGAACATGCATGCATGGAAAAATTATGTGTGTACTGTTCACTTGCATGGTACAAGCTGAATTTTACGACAGGCACATAAAGCACCTACACATATCTGTATGCATGAATCCTGTCTGAACCGCATCAAATAAGAGTTATGTTTATAGGTCATAGCATTACATGCAGACATGCAAAGTTCTCTTTTTTGAGCATATTACACCCTTATTTAGGGCGCAACATGTTTAGCAACCTCCCCCTGCACCACTGATCCCCACCCCCTCATTGTGACACTGGGCAGGGGATCCTCTCCCCACACCCGCTGTCACAATTTAAAAATGGTAACGCTGTGCGGGGCTCCACCCAGACAGTCAATTCATTTATTCACAAAGTTCTGTGAATGAATGAACTACACCTACTGTCTTCCATTTCGGCAGACAGCTTGTAGTTCCCAGTAATCTGTGGGGTGCTAATGAGCTTTTTTATAGTTCATTGATTCCACCTGCTCTTCAGTAACTGTCTGCCCATACAGAGGTGTACGGAGAGTCTGTAGGAGTCTGGCATTGATCCATGATCTGCTGATCGCGGGTGCAGTGCTCTGCAGGATCCTTTGGGGGGAAAAGAAAATGCATTAAAAAAAAAAAAAAAAGTGAACTTAGCCTTTAAGTAGTACTTTTGTCCATATCCGCCAACTGGCATCAACTGGATCTAGTGTCTTCCAAGGTTCTTCAGGAGCACCTAAATTGAGAGAAGCACCGCGATAAAAAAATATTGTAAATCTAGTGGAGTTGAACATTTAGCCTGCTTCCTCCTACAATTCTCTGTTTGTCCATCAGTATAATGGCTTGCCTCACTGACCAGTAGGGATGAGCTCAGGCGTGTTCGCATGGAACACGTGCAGAGCCCGCCAGGAATTCGGTGCAGCAATGAGACATTGCCTGATCTCTGTAGCCGCACATCGGGGCAATGTCTCACTGCCTGTGATTAGCACAACGCTGCACTGACTTCCTGGCGGGCTCTACTCGTGTTTCATGCGAACATGCCTGAGCTCATTCCTACTGACCAGTACAACAGTAATAGGGCACAGAGCCAAGTGCCAACAGCTAGGAAGTCTATATTTGCATAGTAGGGGGCATCAGATTGTCCAATGTCTTGGGTGGTCTGGATTCTTTGGAACATGGTGCTGATGCTCTACAAATGTAAAAATTGTTAGGAAATGAGGGAGTGATAGATTCCCAAGCTGAGTAATAATTACTGCATTAATCTGCTAAGTTTATGGCCTTTAGTTTACTTAGTATCAATTCACACCAGTGTGTTGATCTGCGTTTAGCACAGCTGTAAAACACAGATCAACGGAAGGACATCTGAAAAACAGTCACTTCCAATGTGTCATATTCACACCATAACGCTGCACATGCATGTCAACAGACGTCCGCACGCATTAAAACGCACGGCTAACATGGATGGAAATGTACATGCATTTTCTCAACATTTTAGTGCAAGTCCGTGTGAATTGACCCTAAAGCAGGAGAGTGAATCTTCATACAGCAAGTGGTACAAATTCAATATACGGTAGCAATTTGTCTTTAATATTTTCTTCTGACAATTATAGAAAATCTTACCCTGTTTCCAGAGCAGAAACATTTTATATGATATTGACTGAAATAATGGATGTTTAGAATTGTCAGAATTGTTGAACCACGGTCAGAATGATGTCATGTTTTTGTTCATATACATATACATGTATCTCTTCATAAATCTACAGAAATAGAAGGAAGAGTCTACTGTCAATTTTTATACTATTTGGTGGCTGGCCATTAATTTGGAGAAAGAGGTAAAAGGTTCAGATAGATTAGATAGGCTGCACAGCCACATAGCACTAAACTGATTACACTCCTAACATCCTGTTCAGCACTCTTATGGGGGCCATACACTAGTAGATTTTTGAACGACCATTTGTGACAATCGTACGGAAATTCCTTTCAGTACTTTTAGTGACACGATGAACCTCGTTTGAAAGTACTTCCAAGTTTTCTTTTAACGTTTGATTTTGAAGTGAATGGAGCACATTCTCTGTTAGAAACTTGTTAGTTAGGAAAAAAAAAGTTTTAATCTGCTCCTTTGAATTTTCTCGTCATTGTGGTCAAAAACTAACATCAATTTGACCCCAACAATGATTAGAACATCAAAAAAATGTTCTAAAAGGAACATTTTCAAACAAAAGTCTACTAGTGTATGGCCAGCAGTACAGCCGCTCATAACGTTGATGCTATAACAGCAGTGTGCTGCCTCTGTGTCCCCATCATTCAGCTAACTAACCAGTAAGGATGAGCTCAGGCGTGTTCGCATGCTCCACGTGCAGAGCCCGCCAGGAAGTCGGTGCAGCTCTGCACTAATCACAGGCAGTGAGGCATTGTCCTGATGCGCGGCTGCAGAGATTGGGCAATGTTTCACTGCCTGTGATTAGTGCAGCTCTGCGCCGAATTCCTGGCGGGCTCTGCACGTGTTCCATGCAAACACGCCTGAGCTCATCCTTACTAACCAGCAACTAGTATATAACTATCTGCAACTTAAAGCAAGCAAAATCATGTATGTTCTTCAGCACTGACTGCAGAGATTGAGTGCTAAACATAACCAAAATGATGTCATTGTCTTGTCATGGGGAAAGAAATAAACATTAGCAACTATACTTTTGTAACTTTTTTCTGTCTCTTGCTTCACAATGCAGTACAAAACATTTGTTTAAATTGGCATAAGAAAGCTTGAAGAAACAAAAACCACAGTAAACACTTTCAATATATGACAGCATGTGACATATAAAGGAAAGGCCAGATTGTGAATACATGTTTTTATATATCTTTGCAGTTCTTATCATGGCTATAAGACCATAAAGGATTTTGTAAGAAGAAGACGCTGGGCAAGGTAAATAAGTCTTGTACCATTCCAGCAATCTGCAGAACACTTTGCTTTATTTGCTGAGAACAATCTGAGCTTCTTTGCTGCAGCTACAGGAACTAGTTGTCTGTATACAGTCATTCATGTACCTTATTGTGATTTATATGTGTGGACTGCATCATATGGTAGGCGTTGGCTTCTTAAGCAGGTTCCTCAGGCACGTGTGCTTGCTACTTAAAATGAATCTGACCTGTAACATTTTTAAAGTGGTGTGAGAGATATTCAGAAGCTACCATTGCTAGCTTTCTTATGAAAATGCTAGATGCTTGGCTGTGTGACCACAAAGCATTGACCTGGAATAAGCAGGTTCCAATGAATGTCAATTTATAATCTCTATACTTATTATGGGTCAGTGACTTAGTCAAGCCACAAGCATTTTTAGAATGATAGGTCAGCAATAGCAGCCTCCATTATTCTTTCCCTTCCATGTACTAGAATGCAACGCATACTAGCACATTATGATAGACTTACCTTTTAAATGAAGCCCTTCATTGGCACGCTGTCACCACAGTCTTCACTTCCATCTTTACCCAGGCTTGCTTCCAGGTTTACACCATCTAGCTGTTTGGCCGAGCCAGGATGACATCACTCCCACGTATGCACACATTAGTCATGATCGTGGCACGGCACCGTGTATTCCATAGCACACTCTGTGTGCTTTGAATGCAGAGTGCATTGAATGTGCCAGTGACCTCACCTGCTACAACATCTATTAATATCTCTTAATTGGCGCAAATCAGAGTTTAATACCGCTCTAAGATAGTATTGCAGTCTGATCAATGAGTAAAAGGAGATTGAGGAAATGCTTCCTTATGCCTGCAGCGAACTAGTGAAATAAATCTGTGTTCCTTGGCTGGACCTCAAGGACAGCCCTTTAATGATAAATGTTTGAGATTTCTTTTGAAAAATGATAGTGCTGCTGTATTTTGTGGCATATCAGTAAAGCTACTGTGAAAGATCCACTTTAAGGTGCACTTGTAAGAGGTGCACCTTAATGTGCATCTCTTAGCCCTTGTACACATGGTCGGAGAATCCGTCGGAATGTGTCCTATCGGACCGTGTTGTCGGATAATCCGACTGTGTGTGGTATGCATCGGACTGATTCCGCCGGAATATCCGTCGGACCAAGTTTTCCAACATGTTTGAAATATTTTCCGACCAACTGGTCCGATCGGACATACTCCGATCATGTGTAGCCTACTCTGACGGACAAGGTGCCACGCATGCTCACATTCAAATTCCGACATGGAAGCGCTTGTTCAGGTAAAACTACTGCTCGTAAGCGATATAGCACATTCGTCACGCTGCAATGTTAAAAATTCTTTCATTAAGCGCATTCTCTTGTTCTTTACAATGCTGCAAGAACGAACTTCTTTTGACCGCATAGTCACACACACTTCTCCCGAACTTATTTCATTACTCTTTTTTAACTATTTCAGCAATACAATTTTAGTTTGCGTCACATCTACACAATTTTAGATATGGTTTATTCTTTTTTGGATGCTTTTTTTTGGATTCCCTAAAAATCTCATTTAAAGACAGTTTGCTCATTTCTCCTTTTTTTTTTTTTTTTTTTTTTTTTTTGGTGTGTAAACTTACCACAACAACATTATTTTATTTTTGATATTTTGTTTTTCTTTTTTAATCTACAGGAGGTTGTTTAGTGTTGTTAACCCTTGTTATTTATTTCACTTTGTTTTTTTGAAATGTACCTGCCTGCTCACAAATTTAACTGGCCTTTTGGAAGGAAAACACATTACACAAGTATTTCATCAAACAAAAAAAATACCTTTATTTCGGAGTCAGTAACAAATAAAGAGGGAAGCAGCAATGTTGAAACTGGGGAGATTAGCGAAGCCTTTGGCCCCCAGGGCACACATCAACTATTTAAACGCAAAAATTGGTGGCCTGAGGAATACATGTCTGAGGGAGAGAAGTCTGGTCCTGAAGTCCAAGAAACCCGGAACAGCATCAGATGACATCTATGTTCCCAGGCTGTGGTACTACAACAGGCTGCATCTTCTGTCAGACCAGACTGAACCCAGGTCATCACTCTCTGGTCTTCCTTCCATGCTTCCTTCCAGGCTGTGGCTGTGGTGCTGGAGGTGTGGCAGAAGGAGGAGGAACAGGGGCATGGGCCAAACCACACAAGTGTGTTTCTTGTGTCATTTGGCCCCACAGACTCTTGTTGAGGGTGTGTATAATAACCTCCTCACACAAGATCTGTTGCCCCTGCTCCATTTTATCAAGCTTGCACGCAACCATGGCGGCAAAGGCCTCTTGGTAGGTGGGTTTTGCTTGGAGTGCCGCAGAAGCCTCACCAATCAGCCTCAGGGCCGACTCCTCAACATTCCCCCCCTTTCTCGCCCTTCTGCGTGGAAGGCGGAGGGGAGGGACATGGCATTCAGTGAGGCTCCTTTGGCTGCCCACCGCCTGGCTGCCCCCCGCCTCCTCCTGTCTGCCACTTTCCACAGCCATCTCCTGGCTGCTGCATTCCACACCCTCCTGGTCCTGGCTGAGTTCTTCCTGTGTATGAAAAAGGGACATCGTTTTAGTTTTTGGTTCATCAAACACACACAATTTTCACATCAACACTGTTGCAAATTGTTAACCAATAGAAAAGACTATCATTCTGAGCCCAGCATTTTTCTTTCTTGTCCCAAAGGTTTTGGCCACTACTGTCTATTGATATGTGAAACGCTTTCTAAACTCAGCAATTAGTGAGCAAAAATCAAGTTAACAAAATTCATTTTGACTCCACAAATATGTACAACAATACTATACCTGGCTCAAGCTGGGCTCCCACAGTTCTTCCTGAGTGGAAGGCCCAGGTTGGGCATCGGAAGACTCATCAGGTGTGGAATGGAGCATAGAAGGACGCGTGGAAGGAAGAGTAGAGAGGGATTCTCTGACCTCAGCCTGGTCTGCCAGAAAATGCATCCTGTCATAATACCACAGGGTGGGGACATAAACGTCATCTGCTGAAGCTCCAGATTGCACGGACTTCAGCACCTTGGTCCTCTCCCTCATATATGTACTCCTGAGGCTACCAATTTTCTTTTTTAAATATTTGATGTCTGCCCTGGGGATCACTGGCTTCACAAACTCAACCAGTTGCAACATTGCTGCCTGCCTCTTTTGTTTGTTACTATATAGTGGGTGTGTTGCTTGCCACAGGATGGGCATGTCTCTGTATTTATCGATGAACAGAGGGAGGAAGCTATGGCCATTGAAGCCGTCCATAATGTCTGCAAGACACAACACAAGACAAACCCTAATGTCAGTCTAAACTCCACTAATGCAGGCCTCAGTCTAGAAGCAGTGTAGCCTAGTGATGTACCAAGTTCAAAATTTTACCTTCGTTTGCACGTCCGTCGCGTCAGCTTCTCCCTCTGTTCACCGATCGTACGGACGACACACGCGTGTTGCGTTTTATATACAGTGCGTATGCGTGAAACTCCGCCCGTCCCCTGATGTTCTTTCCAGACTATTCCCCGCCCCTTCGCTTCCGGCGAAGTGGGGAGAGCACATGGCGGAGAGAACACATGTGCGCACTAATAATAGTTCCACGAACGTGGAGGAGGGTGAGGAAAGCCCGGAGCCTGAAACGTCCCGATCCAGGAAGACAAGATTTAAGGCCTCAAATATGTCTTTTGGAGAGATGTTGGAGCTGGTCGACATATTGAACAGGACCGACTATGATGGGAAGTATGGACCTTACCCAAACTCAAATATCAGAAAGGCCAAGCTCATGAATAAAGTTGTGAAGAGTCTTCATAAGAATTTTGGGGTACACCGATCCATGGATCAACTGAGAAAACGCTGGTCAGACCTCAAACTGAGGGAGCACGAGCAGTACATAAGGATCAAGCGTGTTCTTGACAAAAGTAAGTAGTTGTCGTGTGTTCATATGATTATTATTGCTTGCATCCTGCTCCATGTGCTTTGATTTCATGTTGTGCATTTTAAAATGGCCACTTTCAAGTTCATGGTTTCATTCGTTCGTAGGAAACATCGTTCTTCCGGTAAGTATTCCAGCTGAACACAGTGTCCCCAATAATGTTATGACCTTGAAGCTTGGCCAAAATAAACAATTGGACAACACTTCCAAACAATGTTTCATATTGTTAATTCTGCCCTCTGTGTGCTAATTCTTTATTTTTTTCCATTCTCATAGGGGAGAGAAGACTTGGCAAGTATGAGGACACCAGGGACCACACCCCTCCCAAAGAAGGCCAACTTCCAAAAGCAGAAAAAGAGGAGCAGGAGGAGGAAGGAGAGATTGTGGAGGTTGGGCAAATTGTCACCACAACAGGTGAGTGTCGGAGAACACAGCTTCCGGTAAGCTCATCAATGTATATCGCCATATTTTTATTACATGGTGTGTTTTTTTTTTTTGCTTTGTTTTGTAGGTGATGTGGAAGAAGATTCCTGTTTTACCAGTGAAAGTGCCCAGATCCAGATTGGGGAGATAATGGGGTGCAATCGGGATTTGTAAAATATCCTGCAAAACATCAATGATGTTAAAAATAAAATGAAGAACCTCATTGATGTTTTGGGGAGAGTGTGAAACACCAAAAACTAGATAGGGTTTTATTTTTGCTATTTTAAAAACAAAATGTTGTATTTCTCTAAATTACAAATTTGGAAGATGCACAGAGACACACTTGTGCTATCTCCCTTCATGGGGGATCAATGTAAGTGTTTTGTGTAAAGTGTCTGAGATGAAGGGGTTGCAGCCCCAAAGCATGTACATTGATCCCCCATGATGGGAGATAGCACATGTTGACACAATGTGTGCATCTTCCAAATTAGTTTTTTTCAGGGGTGACACCCCATTTGATGAAGGCAATATCAGCCCAGTTTGTACATACTCATGTCTGATATTGTCTTCACTTTTCAAAGTTGAACTTTGTAAGTTCCTGTGTTCTGTATTTTACGGTTTGATACATGCCTGTTTACCCAAAAACACCAAGTAAACCAAATTTTGATTAAACTCTGTTTTTGAAACACACACAATTTCTTGGTTTGTTGTAAAAACCTTTTCGAAACGCACATGTGAATGTGCTTGGATTAAAAAGTTTAATTATCAGCAATGTGTGGCTTCCTTTTTCCTTGCACCAAAAATGTATTTGTAGTCAGATTTAAGTTTGTGCTGAGGAGTGTGATTTACTAAGGGCAACTCCACTTTGCACTCCAAGTGCAGTTTCATGTGTACTTTTGCAGTGCACTTGTAGTGCATAGTGGATGTGCCTTTAGTAAAAAACACCCACAGTGAGGTGTAAATTTGGACAATCGTGCCATTTTCCTGCCATGGTGCAGAAAATGAGCATGATTTTGGTCAGTAATGCACTACATACATTAGTTCCAAAAACAAGGTGTGTGTGTGTGTAGCAAACCCACAACATAATAACATTATCTGAAGAAGAGACTATCCCCTCATCTCGCTCTGAACTTGGGTTTGCACTGTTGGTGAAAAAGGCATAACTTGAAAAAAACTAATTATACCTAGGAGACACCTAAAACCAAGCCAAGCAGTAAATGAAGGAGTATCAGATCAAAATTTATTCTTAAAATGCCGCTCAGAAATTGTCTGGCATATCAATGGCCCCCCTACCCACAAAGTAGTCCATGTATTGTGTTCTAACCTCACGGGCGCTTTGGGGGGGGGCAAGCCAGGATGAGCATGTTCAACGCCCGTGAGGTTATCTTCATTTTCCAGTCTGCTTCTTGTTGGCCAACTGAGACCACATAGTTCACAGAAACTTTTTTCATAAAATTGTGCAGAACACAGCACGCCAGCACTATGTGATTCACTTTGTATTCCGCCATGTGAATAGGCTTAAGAAAAGTCTGACCAGTATGCCAAAAGTGTTCTCCACCACTCTTCGAGCTCTGGACAGGCGGAAATTAAAAATCCTCTGGCCTAGGGTGAGGAGAGGCCGCATCAGATGGTTCGCCAGGGCAAACGTCTCATCCGCGACAAAGATGAACGGGAGTCCTTCCTGAGTCTCCTCTGGGGGTGGCAAGCCCAGACTGCCACTCTGGAGACGCCAGTAGAACTCCGTCCGTGTGAACACTCCACCATCCGACATCCGTCCATTTTGCCCCACGTCCACATACAAAAAGTCATATGTCGCAGACACCACCGCCAACATCACGATACTATGAAACCCCTTATAATTATAATAGTACGACCCCGAGTTGGGTGGTGGGACGATGCAGACGTGCTTCCCATCTATTGCTCCTCCACAATTGGGAAAGTCTCAACGACTGGCAAAGTGGGAGGCCACAGTCTGCCATTCCTGTGGTGTTGAAGGACACTGTGGAGTGAAACAAGAAAAAAAATTTGTAATTTGACAAATCAACATTGCAAGCAGATTAGACACCAACATTTTTGGTCAAAATTAGTCAAACATTTTGGGAACTGAGTATTTAAAGCCTAAAGTCTAATGTCCCCTTATGAGAGTCATCACCCACCCCCCATATCCCTCATCTGATAGGCCCTTGCTAAAAAATGAGGGGGGGATGTTTAGGACAGGTAACCCTCTCCACTTGATTGAGAGCTGAATGGCTAAATAATGTGTGCTACTTTGGGAAGCCCCTCGTTAGTTACACTATTGGCAGCACACAGGACAGGTAATAAGTGTCAGAATACCAAAAAGAAAACAAAATGGAAGCACTTTTTGACATTCTGCTATTACATATCCAGATAATTAATAGGTTAAAAAATCTAATAATAGCATTGGAAAGTATTGAGGCAGGCCCTTGCACTATATGCTTAGGTGAATTCATCCATAAATGTGAGCATCAAAAAGGTAGGTATAGTATGTATTGGGTTTGGTCAAGTCATCAGATAGAGGATTGCTATCAGCTGAGCTAGCAGTTGGGGGGAGGGGGGTTCCTAATGAGTTTGGCACAACACCCAAAAAAAAATGTCACTGTGAATTGAAGCACACACATCACATTTGTAGACATTTTAGGGAGTGTTTAGGGGAAAGCAATACTATGGAGCTGACAAAAGACATTGGTAAGTGACTAGACTATAGTTTTATGGGCCAAGAAGAGCATGGTGGGGAAGTTAGTGAGGCAAATCTGCATGAGGACAAAGGGGCAGAGCATATGAATTAGAGCATATTGCAATGATGGTAATTAGGGAATGAGGAAAGAAATGCAAGACATTAGCAATCATGAAATACATAGAATGTGATGTTTAAGGATAAATCTTACCTTCATATAGTCCTTCTGCAGGACCTGAATGATGGCAGGACAGGTCTCTGGAATAATGATCCCCAGAGCCTGGGGGGAGATGCCTGTAGAGAACTTGAGGTCCTGAAGGCTTCTCCCAGTCGCCAAGTAGCGCAACGTGGCGATGAGCCTCTGCTCCGGAGTGATGGCTTGCCGCATGCAGGTATCCTGCCTGGTGGTATAAGGGGTCAGCAAAGCCAGCAGACGGTGAAAAAACGGGGTCCGTCATCCGGAGATAATTCCTGAAATCATCAGGATTATTCTCCCGGATCTCGCGGAGCAAAGGCATGTGCGAGAACTGGTCACGCTGGTGCAACCAATTCTTGGTCCACAAACTCCTCCCCTCCCTGTTCATGGACCGGGCTTGTGTCAAAGTAACAACCCCAACACGAAGCCCCTGCACAGCACAAACTCTGCGACGAGTACGTAGAGGAAACATGGTTTGAAAACGGTCGGCTCATCAGAACGGACACCAGAAAGCACCGATAAACAGCAAGGCCTGAAAGAACGGACCTGAATAGCAGAAGCAAGCAGACAATAAAAAATGCCTTTCAAAGCGTACTATACCAAGATATAGTCCACAATGATCAACAAATACTTACTGACTGCACGCACTGATTATCAGATACGCAAAGACAAGCACAAACCGAAGAGCAGTAGCGATCTGAATCACAAATCTGAAAAGCGCGAATCGTCTCTCACCAAACTTCTACTAACACGCGATGGACACGAGATCAGCAGAAGCAGCCCAAAGGGTGCCGGACGGGGTGCTGAACTTCCCTTTTCTAGTCCCGCCGTACACGGCTTACGTCACCGCGCTCTTGGCAACCGCTAAATCCGACAACTGGGTCCGACTGTGTGTATGCAACAGTTTCGGACACAATCTGTCGGACAAAATCCGACGGATTTGGTTGGCAGAATGTCCGACCGTGTGTACGGGGGCTTACAAGAGGTGCACTTTAAGGGTAAGAGGTGTAAGAGGTGAGAAACTCTTGTTGTAAGGGAGGTGTAAGAGGTAAGAAACTTGGCTTGATTGCCCCATCAACACAGTCAGTGTTGATGGGGAAATCCCTCCAAGGAAGCGGATGTGCACTCAAGGGGCGCATGGTCTCAGCCCGGAGAACACAGTGGTTATTGCTAGCGGCTATAGTGTCTGGCAATAATTGTATGTTTAGAATCTGTAAAACAAAGATACACTCACTCTATCCCCATCTACTGTGTATCACCACTGCACTAAACATAAACTTTAAACTAAGCCGCCACTTTATAAAAACAAAATGTGTACAATAATCCTTATCTAAACGATAGAATAAGCAGCGCTAAATATAATATAAATCCACACCAGTGAATTAAAAAATATTAAATACTATAAATCCACTCCAGTGAACATGAATTACTAAATGTTACTTCACTGTGCAAACCCTGCCCTGTGCATACAGAAATAGAAAAAAAATAAAATAACTTGTATCAAAATCAATTAACACAAATTTATTATATATTGCATGTCACCAAATGAATAGTGATGGCAAATGCATACAATCTATTGAAACAAATCACCCTGTGACTAAATATTGTTCAACACTGAAAATAAATAAACAGAGAACGAGAATCAAGTGAATTGTTTCAAGTTCTATCAGACAGTGTCCACTTCCTAAAAAAATTGTTACAATCACCACTGTGAAACTTCCTGAGAACATAATATAATTTAACCCAGTGAAATCATAGTCCATACGTTGAATCTTCAGATCATAATCCAAATAATGAAATAGTGAAGAAACTGTGAAAAAAACGTTAACCAGTGTCTCTTGAATAAAAAGCAGATTACATCTACACTCCTCCACCACACCGCTCTAGATGAGACTCCTCTCCCCTTATGTAGTTACACTCACCGGCTGTATATGCCTCACACTTTCATGTTTGGCTGGATACGCTTTTCCCCTTTACAGGGTTTAAATGGGATATCCGAATTTCCAATTCGGAATACAGGGCTGGTGCCACGGCTGTTCCCATAGATGCCACGGCTGTTCCCATAGATGCCACGGCTGTTCCCATAGATGCCACGGCTGTTCTCATAGATGCCACGGCTATTCTCATAGATGCCACGGCTGTTCTCATAGATGCCACGGCTGTTCCCATAGATGCCACGGCTGTTCCCATAGATGCTCTCATGCAAAAAGAAAAGATTTGCTTCCATAGCGTGATACAGTATAAAACTTTTTAATCACACATAAAAAACCTCTCACATTGCACTCACATCAAAGGATGAGTAAACACGCCAAATATAAAAAGTCACAGCACTCTTGAATAGCTCATACTGAAGCATAGGTGGTCACGGCGGACCCAGGATATGCGGGAATGATGGATAGTCTCTCATCATTATATTATGTTCTCAGGAAGTTTCACAGTGGTGATTGTAACAATTTTTTTAGGAAGTGGACACTGTCTGATAGAACTTGAAACAATTCACTTGATTCTCGTTCTCTGTTTATTTTCAGTGTTGAACAATATTTAGTCACAGGGTGATTTGTTTCAATAGATTGTATGTATTTGCCATCACTATTCATTTGGTAACATGCACTATATAATAATTTGTGTTAATTGATTTTGATACAAGTTATTTATTTAATTTTTTTTCTATTTCTGTATGCACAGGGTAGGGTTTGCACAGTGAAGTATCATTTAGTAATTCATGTTCACTGGAGTGGATTTATAGTATTTAATATTTTTAAATTCACTGGTGTGGATTTATATTATATTTAGCGCTGCTTATTCTATTGTTCAGATAAGGATTATTGTACACCTGTTTAGAATCTGCCATGCTGGTTGTACCCAAATCGATCAATGTATCAACTTGGGTACAATCAGCCTGTTCATAGATGGTTCAAATGTTGGCCAGTCCCTGCTGAACTGGCCAAGATTCGAAACATCTAAGGCCGATTTAAGCATCGGACAAATTTGAAAAAACACACTTTAATGTTATTATGATCGTGGCACAGTGTTGTGCATTCCTTAGTACACTCCGTGTACTCTAAATGCAGAGTGCATTGAATGCACCAGTGACCTTACTGTCTACTATATCTGTGAATATCTCTTAATTGGCGCAAATCTGAGTTTAATACCGCTTTAAGATAGTGTTGCAGTCTGATAAATGGGTAAAAGGAGATTGAGGAAATGCTTCCTTATGCCTGCAGCGGACTGGTGAAATAAATGTATTATAAATATGAAAAAATATCAAAAAACACACTTTAATGTTTGTTTGACACCTCATCCAGTGTATTTTTGTATTCTTCTGGTATATGCATCTGAAATTTTATTTTATTTTAGTTTCCCAGCACATCAAGGTTCAGATTTCTGACAACAGGTGTAGTTATAAATATAGATGGGGATACTCACATTTGCTCCTCAGATAATACATGTAGTTTATGGCCATAGGCTTTACCAAAACCAGTGCTATCTGAACTATAGCGTAATTTCTGTCTAGCTAATTATATTGTGTTATACTGTGCTGGAATTGAGCCGTAGCTTTATACCTTTTTTTTATTTATTTTTCTGTAGAAAATGTAAAATCGTTACAAGCGGGCCATGGCAGGAGGTCCCTCCTATCTCCTTGTGGGATGTCTCTATATGTCCAAGCAGAGGAGCTAAAGATGATGAACACATTTCTGTCTGGGCCATCAGCAACAAGGGGGATGTCTTGTGTCGAATTGGTGTCACTAAACAGAATCCTGCAGTAAGATCAATGTCTAGTTATACACAGTTTGGTTTTCACAGTGGTGTGGTCTTCAACAGAAATGTTGCCTTTTAAAGTGGTTGTAGCCAGTCCTATAGTCCTATAGCCAGTGATGTGAATAGCCTCAGATGATACACAGAGATTAAACAAATCTCCCTACATAAGTTTTCCATGTATAGCTGCTGTCTTTCCCTTTGTAGACTCTTTGAAAAGGGCAGATCTTATAAATCTTTCTTCCTCTTCCAGCAGTGGGAAGGGAGGCTGGGCTTACACTGTGTGAGAGCTGATTGGAGGAAAGGCACACACCCCCACTCGACATAAGCAGAGGTACATAGGAACGTGCAGAGGTACATAGGAATGTGCAGAGATGTAGTCTGAATAGACCAGCTCCTTGCTTGTCTCCTTCTAAGCTCCCTCCCCGAGAATTTAATCTTGTGTGTTGGGGAACTTGTCAGAAGCCACTCTGCTGATAACAGAGGAACAGAGCAGGAAAAAGACACAGCACTTAGAGCTTTGGAGAGAGATACGTTAACACTACAGATTTATACTATATTGCCAAAAGTATTGGGATGCCTGCCTTTACACGCACATGAACTTCAATGGTCTGTAGGATTCCATATTTAATTGGCCCACCCTTTGAAGCTATAACAACTTCAACTCTTCTGGGAAGGCTGTCCACAAGGTTTAGGAATGTGTCTTTGGGAATGTTTGACCATTCTTCCAGAAGCACATTTGTGAGGTCAGGCACCGATGTGGGCAAGAAGGCCTGGCTTTCAGTCTCTGCTTTAATTCATTCCAAAGGTGTTCTTTGTGCATAATTGTTCTGGGTCACTGACTCAAAGGCCAGTCAAGTTCCTCCACCCCAGACTTGTTCATCCATGTCTTTATGGACCTTGCTTTGTGCACTGGTTCAAATCATTTGGTTTAGGGGGGATTATAGTGTGGGGTTGTTTTTCTGGTGTTGGGCTTGGCCCCTTAGTTCCAGTGAAGGGAACTCTTAAGGCATCAGCATACAAATACATTTTGGACAATTTCATGCTCCCAACTTTTTGGGAACAGTTTGGAGATGGCCCCTTCCTATTGCAACATGGCTGAGCACCAGTGCACAAAGCAAGGTTAATAAAGACATGACTGAGAGAGTCTGGGGTGTAGGAACTTGACTGGTCTGCACAGAGTCCTGACCTCAACCCAATAGAACATCTTTGGGATGAATTAAAGAGGAGTCTGCGAGCCATACCTTCTCGTTTACATCCGTGCCTGACCTCACAAATGCACTTCTGGAAGATTGGTCAAACATTCCCATAGACACACTTCTAAACCTTGTGGACAGCCTTCTCAGAAGAGTTGAAGCTTTTATAGCTGCAAAGGGTGGGCCAACTTGAACCCTACAGACTAAGACTGGGATGCCATTAAAGTTGGTGTGCATGTAAAGGCAGGCACCCTAATACTTTTGGTAATAAAGTGTATCATCATATAGTTTTTAGCCCAAGCATTTTGCATCTGACAGTCCTAGGTCCTTGTTCTAGGTACATACTTTTTATGTCCAAGGATATTTTGGCATTATAGTGTATGTGCCTAGGTCAGATTTCATGAGTGAGATTTGCACATCCCCCGCTGAGCTGTTGTGTTCTGACAAGGGACGTCGGAACACTCCAGGCAGCACTCTCCGCCATTGATGGAAAGCGCTGATCGGGAGTCGGTCGGCTGCTGTTTTCCCACATACTCGTCCAACAGACACACAGGCCGAATGCCTGTAATAATTTTTTTTTTTGAACTGTCAAATGTCTCCTGACATTTGGCCTGTGTTTACCTGGCTTAAGCCACTTCTTTATAATAAGCAGCAGCTTTTTCACCCTGCTGTGTGCGCTCCTCCAGTGGGCCATTGTGTTTCCTATCAGGTCCGATAACTGAGCTGTCCAACAGCCAACTGCAGAAGCACACATGACAGGCTGACATGGCTGCTTCTAATTGTGAGGCAGTAGCTTAGTGTTAGAAAATCTGAGAATATTTTTTTACCTACCAAAATATTTGTAATGCTGCTTAGCCTTGTGATTCATATATTTGCCACTCTCTATAGCCAACCAGCCTGGTTTCAATTTTTTAATTTTCTCCTTATTGAAACACCTCTCTATTAAGTGGACAGTAATAATTTTGCTGAAAATTGTCCAGTAAGCTAGTATTAGATGGTGAGGTAGGAATGTTTTCACTACAAATAGAATGTGTCTGTATCGTACAGTGTGGTGGCAGGTATGTGTAAATCACAATACTAACCAAAAAGAATTACAAATTTGTGAGCGGGTATTTTTTTGCATACACCCATACTCTGTACTTTGTTCTTGTTACAATAGAAATGCCATATATACACAGAGTACAGCTGCGCATAGCCATTTAATTATACGGGAGGTGGAACGCAGGCAAGGGGTGGAGATACTGGATTTAAAGTTGAATTGGCTCAGGCTCCTGTGTGCATGCATCCTAAAAGATATTAGTGCAGAAATCTACCTGCAACAAAACCAGACACATATTTTTTTTTAGCAACTATACGTACCAGTGAAGAAATACACAGGCTAGAAAATGCTTAATTTGAGTCATAACATAGGAAAACATAATGTTAGATCCAGGTGTGTGCACAGAAATGCCTTTTTTATTTGTAGTGTTAGGTGGGTGCATTGTTGTGCATCAATGTGCTTTTATTTTGTACAGTGATATGCATTTGATGTACGTTAACCACTTGACCACTGGGCACTTAAACACCCTTAATAACCAGACCAATTTTCAGCTTTCGGTGCTCTCACATTTTGAATGACAATTACTCAGTCATGCAACACTGGACCTATATGAAATTTTTGTCCTTTTTTTCACACAAATGGAGCTTTCTTTTGGTGGTATTTAATCACCGCTGGGTTTTTTATTTTTTGTGCTATAAAAGAAAAAATACAGAAAATTCTGTAAAAAAATGAATTTTTCTTCATTTCTGTTATAAAATTTAGCAGATTAGTAATTTTTTCTTCATAAATTTTGGCCAAAATTTATACCACTACATATCTTTGGTAAAAATAAGTACAAATTGGTGGATATTATTTGGTCTTTGTGAAAGTTATAGAGTCCACAAGCTATGGTGCCAATATCTGAAAATTGATCACACCTGAAGTACTGACGGCCTATTTCAATTCTTGAGAACCTAACATGCCAGAAAAGTACAAATACCCCCCAAATGACCCCTTTTTGGAAAGAAGACATTCCAAGGTATTTAGTAAGAGGCATGATGAGTTTTTTTGAAGTTGTCATTTTTTCCCACAATTCTTTGCAAAATCAAGATTTTTTTTACTTTTTTTTTTTTTTCACAAAATTGTCATATTATCAGTTTATTTCTCACACAGCATATGCATACCACAAATTACACCCCAAAACACATTCTGCTATTACTCCCGTGTACGGCGATACCACATGTGTGAGACTTTTACACAGTCTGGCCACATACAGAGGCCCAACATGCAGGGAGCGCCATCAGGCGTTCTGGAGCACCCAGGACAATTCTGACATTTCTCTCCTACATGTAAAAATCATCATTTATTTGCTAGAAAATTACATCGAATCCCAAAACATTATATATGTTTTTTTAGCAAACACCCTGGAGAATACAATGGTGGTCGTTGCAACTTTTTATCTCGCACGGTATTTGCGCAGCAATTTTTCGAATGCTTTTTTTTGGAAAAAAAACTGTTTTGTGCTTAAAAAAAAAAAAAACACAGTAAAGTTAGCCCAATTTTTGCATAATGTGAAAGATGAAGTTACACCGAGTAAATCGATACCTAACATGTCACTCTTCAAAATTGCACAGGCTCGTGGAATGGCGCCAAACGTCGCTACTTAAAAATCCCCATAGGCGACGATTAAATTTTTTTTTTACTGGTTATATGTTTTGAGTTACAGAGGAGGTCTAGGGCTAGAATTATTGCTCTCGCTCCAACGTACGCAGCGATACCTCACATGTGTGGTTTGAACACCGTTTTCGTATGTGGGCGGGACTTGCGTATGCGTTCGCTTCTGCATGCGAGCACATGGGGACAGGGGCGCTTTAAAAAAAAAATAAAATTTATTGTTCATTTTACTTTATTTATTTTAGTTTGACATTTTTTTCCCCAAAAATAAATTTTTTGATCACTTTTATTCCTATTACAAGGAATGTAAACATCCCTTGTAATAGGAATATGGCATGACAGGTCCTCTTTACAGTGAGATGTGGGGTCAATAAGACCCCGCATCTCACCTCTAAGCTGGGAAGCCTGAAAAAAAAAAAAAAAAAAGATTCTGGATTTGATAGTATTGGCGAGTCGGTAGAAGCACCGGAGGGCGGCGGGAGGGGGGGGGTGTCTATGGCTGGGTATTGCAGGGTATCACCGACTATGGCTGGGTATGGCTGGGTATATCAGAGTATGGCTGGGTATCGCAGAGTATGGCGTCGCAGAGTATGGCGTCGCAGAGTATGGCGTCGCAGAGTATGGCGTCGCAGAGTATGGCGTCGCAGAGTATGGCGTCGCAGAGTATGGCGTCGCAGAGTATGGCCTTGCAGAGTATGGCCTTGCAGGATATTGGAGGGTGTTGTAGAGCATTGCAGAGTGTTGCACGGTATTGGCGGGTGTTGCAGAGCATTGCAGAGTGTTGCAGGGTATTGGTGGGTGTTGCAGAGTGTTGCAGAGCATTGCAGAGTGTTGCAGGGTATTGGCGGGTGTTGCAGAGCGTTGCAGGGTATTGGCGGGCGTTGCAGAGTGTTGCAGGGTATTGGCGGGCGTTGCAGAGCATTGCAGAGCGTTGCAGGGTATTGCAGAGCGTTGCAGGGTATTGCAGAGCGTTGCAGGGTATTGCAGAGCGTTGCAGACTATTGCAGAGCGTTGCAGACTATTGCAGAGCGTTGCAGGGTATTGCAGAGCGTTGCAGACTATTGCAGAGCGTTGCAGACTATTGCAGAGCGTTGCAGACTATGGCAGACTATGGCAGACTATGGCAGACTATGGCAGACTATGGCAGACTATGGCAGACTATGGCAGACTATTGCAGACTAATGGCAGGGTATTGCAGAGTTTTTGCAGGGAATTGAGGGGTTAATTTTCGGTGAGCAGCGATGTGGGCACTGCAGATGCAGCCCACATCGCTGCTGACACCGATCTCCTCCCCCTCCGCTGTTCCGATCGGTACAGAGAGGGGGAGGGAGGAACCGGCGTCATAACATGACGCCGGTTTGTTTACAAGTGATCACTCCGTCATTTGACGGAGCGATCACGTGGTAAATGGCCGCGACGAGCGGCCGTTTACCGTGATCCGTGATGCGCCGGGTCCTGTGGACCCGGCGGTCACGGATGCTCTCGAGTGCGCGCCCCAGGGGGCGCGCGAGAGCGGAATTCTGGGAGGACGTCATATGACGGCCTCCCACAGTTAAGAAACCGCCCTAAAGCCGTCATTCGGCTATAGGGCGGTTATTAAGTGGTTAAGGAGTGATGATGTGTGATTTCAATGGATTTTTGAACTTAGAATTTGGGATGGATAAGGTGAATGGCCATTAACCAAGGCTTTTTACTACCAATTGCCAATACATCAAAGCACATTATATGTGTATTGTGATGCCCAGCCATTGACCTCTATGGGTCTCCCAACTTACTAACAACACCCAAAACAATGGTTGTATTTTTCCAAAAAGACTGCACTACAGCACTGGGCACATAAACTTTTAGACCCCTTTCACAGATGCTCAATGCAGGCCTGTGGAGCAATGGATGTCAGCGGTGACATGTCCACTGAAATCTGATCCGCTGAATCCAGATGGATGGAAACCCTATTTTCCATCCATCTGGTGGATCGGATGAAAACGGACAGGCGGATCGGTTTTTCATCCAATCCCCCATAGAGGAGAGCAGAGCTCTGACGGGTCTATCCCTGCACAGTGAGCAGAGACGGACCTGTCATCCGCTGGCTCAGAGGGGATCAACGGAGCAATCTCTGAGGAGCAGGCGGAGTCCGTGTAAATGGAGTGTGTGAAATGGGCCTTAATGTTTTGGAGAAGTTTAACAAATGCATTTTGGCAACAGTGTAAATTGACCCATGATGTAAAAAAGGAATGTTTATGACAGAAGTTCTCTAGTCTAAAGGAACAAATTTCCTGTTTTCCATAAATTGTTTTACCCGAAAAGATTAGAGCATTTCAGGAGATCTTCAGAACATATGGCACAGACTGTAATTACCAATGAAAAAACTCATTTTGGTATCACTTTTGGTCTACCTTAACAGCTAAGCTGTTTAAACATACAATGTTCTTATTTAATTTCCTTTAGGCCTCTAGCACACTGCAGCTTGAAAAAGCTCAGTACAGCTTTTTTTTTTTTTTTTTTTTTTTACCGAGCTCAGATATAGCTCATTAATTGTAACGTTGCGTATGCACACAGGCACGCAAACAAGCGCCATTCATTGTTCAGTAAAAAGAATTAATAGAAAAATATGCCTTTTTGGTCAGTAATTTACGCCTCATACGCACAAGGGCCCGCAAATGTCCATTTGCATATTGTACAGAACAAGAACGTGAAAATACATTTGCGCAAAACTGCGCAACCGCTTAAAAGCGAAAATATGCGCAAATATAAAAAAACCAAAAAAAACCCCGCCTGAAATGACCTCTGAAAAAGTAGATGCTCAAACAGGAGTATCGTGTGAAAGGCCTTAGATTTACCTTGAAAGATTTAGTGCAAGGGCCTGCCTGATTGCATACCAATTGAATATGTTCAGGTTTGACCTCATATTAAAAAAGAGGAGTGGTGGTCCTTTGTTTCCTTTTGCTGAGCACAACAGGTTCACTTTATCGTTGCCCTCTTTGCAGCTCATATATGCCTTCTTTTCACTCCTACACCACCACTGGTAGCAAAGGAATTACCTGTGTAAGATACGAGTCAACGGAATCATCTCGTGCAGTGTTATGGACTTCCAATGTAACAGTGCTGATTGTTCCAGAGCTGTCACATGGAGTAAGTCAACATTCTCCTCCATGCATAGAAGTCCTGGGTATTTCCTTCTGGTCCCAGTGCTGAATTCAAGAAGCCGTGTAGCGAAGAAAAGGCAAGTATCTTTTGAGGAGGGTGGGGGATAGAGGCATATTACTTTTTTCATTTATTTTTTGGATAGGGTGGAGAGGGCTTAGAACACGTTGGTTTTTTTTTTTTTTTCTGTCTTTGCCCCCATTAGAGATTCAGTCTCTGTATTTGTCCTGTTTACCATCATCACTGAAAGTGAAGGTAAAGGAAAATCCCAAATTTTGGGTTGTCCCCAGAACAGGAATAGTGGAGATATCTTGATTGCCTAATTGATTTTATATCTGGTTATACAGGCTTTATACAGCGTTATGACGCAAATCATTACCATGGTTGGCTTAAATTTTCACTCTAGCGTATGCTTGTAATGGAAAGTCTAATTCCAAGCAAACTCTAAGCGAAAATCTAATCTCACCCCCATTCTAACACTATTCTATCTACCCTGTAATAGAAAAGATGTCTATACTTACCTATTCTGAAGCCGCTCAGATTCGGTCACATTATTTTGTCCCATCACCGGCTTCAGTGTAGAGCAGAGACAGCGACCAGGGCTGCGGAGCCTGGACGATGAGGTCACCCATAGGCTTACTATGGGGCCGTTGTTGGCTGTCCCTCCTCTACATTGAAGCTGGTAATGTGACTGGACCAGAAAGGCTTCAGAATAAGTAAATATAGACATGTTTTATTTAACGAGGTAGAAAGAATGGTCTTAGAATGGGGCTGGGTGTAGATTTAGGCTTGGTAAGAATTTGACTGGAATTACACTTAAATATCACTATTCGAAAAAAAAAGTTAAACATTTTTTGACATTTCCCATGTCCTTGTAGGGTTCCTCATGGCTCCATGTTGGCACAGACCAACCCTTTGTTTCTGTGTCTGTGGGAGGAGGATATCAGGTATGGGCTATCGCTCGTGATGGATCTGCCTTCTATCGGGGTTCAGTGTCCTCCAGTCAGCCAGCAGGTAAAATCTATCAAAACTTCCATATTCCATATAATATGATCAGCATGTGAAATATATTTGCTTGTTGTAAATACATTTTTAATAAGTCTTAATGTTTTAAAAAACTTGCTTGTGTTTGTCATTTGTAATTGTATGTGTATTTTAGGGACAACAATATTTACTCAATACATATTCAGGCTTTGCCTCCTGCCTTTCTGTACAACACAATGCTTTTGCTTTTACTGTTCACTCTCACAATGCAGGTCTATGAGTCAATTGCATCATTGAAAACAATTACAAAATCAATATGCAGTTGCTATCTTATCAGTTGTCAAAGAAGATTACATGACCGCCTATCAATCATCGCTCAGTTCTCGGTCAGCTCTAAGCAGACAGTGGAGACTCTAAAATACTGCTCTATTGTTCTGCCCCTCCAGCACTCACTGGATTGCCAGGTAGGAAAGGATGGTTACGACTGTCTCAGAGTTAGGCTGCCAACCAGGTATCTGTGACGGCTCTGTGACGACAGCCAGCAACAGACTTTAGCCCACCGTCAGCTGATTTTGAGTCATAGGAGAGCACAAGTTAGTGCACTCCTGTGACCCACAAGAAAAGTATTGCCAAAAAACTAAATTTAAAAAAAATTCCTTATAGGCTTACACATGCATTTGACAAGATACATATCTGGCAGTAGAAAGGAGTACATAGTCACAGTTAAAATAGATAAACCTATGTTGGTGTATGTAACATTATAGTACGAGAACCGTAAGTTGTCAATTCCACATCCCTCAGAAAGGATATTCCATCAGCCATGTGTAAAACATACTTATCCTTCAAGTAGAAGTCAACAATGCAATGATAACTCAAATTTATTGAAATTAAAATTCTCAATGAAAATGCACTAGACAGCCTAACACAAGATAACTAATATAGAAATACAACATATGAGTATGAAATCAGGGAACGCACCTGCTAGTAAACTGAAATACAGATACATTGAAAAGAGAGAAAATCCTCTATGGATAGAAGCTGTAATTGCATTTCTGTAATAAACCATTTTTTTATTAGACATAACACACACAGCCTGAAATGTCACTCTGGAGCCTTACTTTATGCTGTGGATGGCCTGGGGCAATTCTGGCAGCCATGTGATGGGGTAGGCGGTGCACATTGTGTGGCAGTAAGTAAATAGCACACTCATATCAAAGGTGACCTTCTAGCAGTCTTAATAGAAAAGCAAATATGTGTCTGTCTCAGTGGCAAACAGACTAGGATATTCTACAAACACACTAAAACTGATAATCACGATATAAAAATAAGTCAAGAATAATGTTCTTTTCCAGCAGGGCCTGTGCATTTATCATTTTTCTTCTATACAGGAAAGGGCAACATTTGTCAGGTTACAAAATATCAATAATACAGTCTTTTTAGAGTTTGTTCATTTAATAGATACGTTATGGAGGGTGTGGTTGCGTGACCTTGTAAGATCCGGCACCTCATCCCTTGTGTTCGTAGAATGCAAAAAGGGGATTGGATAGTGATTTTAACAGTGCCCAAGTATGTGGAAACTATATTTATTACTTAAAACTTATAAATTTTATCACATGAATATATGGCCAATCACAAACATAAGGTGCATAACATTTAAGCAGATCAAATATACAGACAGTGGTACTGGCCAAAGTATCCATATGCATGGAATGGTCACTGATGCTGGTCAAGTCCTGTCAGAAACCATTAATCAGACTGAGACAGAAGTACAGTTAAATCTCACGTGTTTAATAATAATAATAAAAAAAGGTAAACAGAGTAAACATAGTCCAAACATAACCAGAGTTCAGGAACCGGGACAGATAGTCAGACAAGCCAAAATGTCAGGGAGCCAGAGATAAGCGTAGTAGAACAGCAAGCAGGATCTGGAGCCAGAAGGAATGTCAGCCAAGCAAGTCTTTAACAGGAACACAGGAGAGCGTCTCTAGAGATGTGACCAAGGCAAAGGCAGAGATCATCTGGACTCGACGGCTTAAGTAGGCAGGACTGACGAGCAGGATATCATCAGCAGGTGACTCACTGTGGAGAGATAGGAGCTGGCAATTAGCCGAGAGCTGAGTGGCCAGCTCAGAGAAGGAAGAGCTGAAGGAAGGGCTTCACGTGTTTGCCATACAATGGCTTCTTCAGGGGATTATATAGTCACCCGTGTTCAGCAGTGGCTCTGATAATGATAAACACAATCAAAATTAAAATAATAATATAATCTAATATTGTGTGACCAAACTATATTATATTTTTGGTCACACTGTATTGGATTATAATATTTTATTTGTGATTATTGTAATTTTGATTATGTGTTTATCATTATCAGAGCCACTGTTGAACACTGGTGACTATATAATCCCCTGAAGAAGCCATTGTATGGCAAAACATGTAGGGACTTGACCAGCACCAGTGACCATTCCATGCATACGGATACTTTGGCCAGTACCACTGTCTGTATATTTACTCTGCTTCTATTTTATGCAAGTTATGTTTTATTAATAGATACGTGTAACACATGTCTATAGCATTTCTAGTCCTCCTGCTCACTGGGCATTTTAAACGCCGCTTTTAGAGGAGTTTTGCTGGTTCAAAACACCCCTCTGTTAGTCTATGTGTACATGCACACATAGACATTTACGTGTGTTTAGAGGCAGAAAAAAATGCCTGATGTGCCTAAATGCACTTAAAGTGATATTAAAGTCAAAAATGTTTTTCTTTTAAAATAACGACCATGCTGCACTTGCCTGCTCTGTGCAGTGGTTTTGCACAGATCCTCCTCTTCTTGGGTCTGCTGCTGTCCCTACTGGCCCCTCCTTCCTGCTAAGTGCCCCCAGAGCAAGCAGCTTTCAGTGGGGGCACCCGAGCAGGCTCGCTTCTGAGCTGCGGCTCTGTGTATCCATTTACACACAGAGCCATGGCTTGACCACGGCCCTCCTCTCTCCTCATTGGCTCACTGGCTGTTGTTGACAGCTCAAGGTCGGGCTCAATTAAGTATTTGGGGGAATTCTGCACACTGAAGGTTTTATACCTTAAGGCATAGAATGCATGAAGGTAAAAAACCTTCAGCCTTTACAAACAAAAGCCAGAAGAAATTAATGTTCTACCCAATGAAATTAATAAACTCCTAAGCACTTGATGCGCTTAACCACTTCCCGACCAGCGCACGACGATGTACGTCGACAGAATGGCACGGGCAGGCATATTGGCGTACAGGTACGTCCAATATTCAATGGCGCCCGGCGGCGCGCTCCCACGCTGGTCGGGACCCCCGTGAGTCCGGTCGCGGGAACCGCGGACTCGATCGCCGCGGGCATCCCCGCGATCGTCTCACGGAGCGGCTGAATGGAGGAAATGCTGTGTAAACAACATTTCTCCATTCTGCCTAGCAACTAGTGACGCTGATCTCTGCTCCATGTGATTGGAGCAGAGATCAGTGTTCACTAAATGAAAGCCCAACCCCCCCACAGTAAGTAACACACCCCTAGGAACACTTAACCCCTACACTGCCACCCACTGGTTAACCCTTTCACTGCCAGTGTCATTTACACAGGAATCACTGCATTTATATAGCAGTGATTACTGTATAAATGACAATGGTCCCAAAAATGTGTCAAAAATGTCCGATGGGTCCCCCACAATGTCGCAGTCACAATAAAAATCGCTGATCGCCGCCATTACTAGTAAAAACAAAAATAATAAAAAATTATTAATAAAAATGCTATAAAACTATCCCTATTTTGTAAACGCTATAACTTTTGCGCAAACCAATCAGTAATCGCTTATTGCGATTTTTTTTACCAAAAATATGTAGAAGAATACGTATCGGCCTAAACTGAGGGAAAAAAATGTTATTTTTTATATATTTTTGGGGGATATTTATTATAACAAAAAGTAAAAAATAATGCGTTTTTTTCAAAATTGTCGCTCTATTTTTGTTTATAGCGCAAAAAATAAAAACCGCAGGGGTGATCAAATACCACCAAAAGAAAGCTCTATTTGTGGGAAAAAAAGGACGTCAATTTTGTTTGGGAGCCACGTCGCACGACCGCGCAATTGTCAGTTAAAGTGACGCAGTGCTGAATCGCAAAAAGTGGTCTGGTCTTTGACCAGCAAAATGGTCCGGTCTGCAAGTGGTTAAACACTTTTGTAAAAACATGGTTTTAGCCCTGTTTTTGATACTGCTTTTCTCCTGCGAGGAGAAAGGCATTTAGAAGGCCTGGGCAAATTCCCAGTGCGCATGAGGTCTTGTACTAAAACATGGAGTTGTAGGGCTAAAACAATGCAAATTGTACATTTTAATACCCTGCTGCCAATGCACAGTAATTGGCAATGGAAATCTTTGCCTGCAACAGAAAACTGCATGGAGTGGACAGCTCTGTATTGTTTTATGCATTGATGCTGAATATATTTATTCAAGATGATGGTACACATTCCAGCAATAATCTGGACAATGAGAGATTCAATGGAGACATACCTTTTCCAACTATTCTTTGGTAATTGCTTTCTTGGAAAGACAGCCTGTAAGCATTTGAAATGGCAAATTATAGCATAGTAAGAAAAAGCTTCTGTCAGGTTAGGGTTGTAGGGTTTATGTAGCTTATAAAGTTAGAACTTTTTAGATCCCTAAATATAACAAATTCACAGTGTTGTCCCAGTTTCTAAATCTGGTCCCCAAAACAGGACCACCAGCATAATTTACCAGTGACTTCCTTGCTTTAATAATATTAAGGCCACTGTACCCATCCCTCCCATAGACATTTATGAGAATATAAAATGATCATATACACTACCTACATTTTTTTTATTATTCCAAATGATATGACTGTTTAGAGGCCTGAGAATTCAAATAAACATTAAAATAGTGCTAAAGGCTTTGGTTTTTTTTTCTGCAATGAATCGGTATTGATGAATTCAGCTCAAAATAATAACTGATTCCATTAAAAACATTCTGGAACCTCTACTTTTATATCAGTGTGCCACTTTTCTGATTTTCCAGTCTGGAGGTGCGCTGTCATTCCTTCCTTCACAGCCGGCTAATCCACCTCTTCGGGACTAAATGTCCCATATTTAATAATGCCATTGCACATATGTAGTGCATGCAAGCTACTTTACACAGTTTTCTCAGGCTGCCTGTGCTTGTCAGTGAAGTCAGCACCATTGAGTGGCTCTATAAGACTAAGCTTTGCAAAGTGTACAGTCTATTTGCCTTTAGTAAATCAACCCCTAGATTCTGGATGATCTTTTTTTAGTATTTTTGCTTCACAACTGCAGAGATCAACAACTTGAACTGCAGGAGGGGGGAATATGCAGTTTTTTTTGTTGCAGAGAGACCTTTCTTTTAATTATTAATCTTTAAGTGCCCCAGTCACTATGAAGTCTCAAAATAAATTAATAGAGATTGATTTATATATATATTTTTTATATTCAAACTGTTTTTATTAGAACAAAAAGACAACATTTTATAGATAAAGCATTATCGGTAATGTCAGGAATAGATGACAATTTTACCTGAAAGAAATTATGATCAGACATTTCTTGTACAGTAATTTGCGTGGTGAGACACCTATTGACACATATGACAGTAAAGCCAAATTATGTATTGTACATCTTGTAATCATTTTGCTCAATATAGAAGATCAATAGGTTAGTAACAGTAATGTTAAAGTGTGAGATCCTAGGTAAGCAATGGTGATACCATCAGTCGAAGGTTTCTGAGGCTTGTAGCCACCTATCCCAGATTTTCCCATACTTGGCTGGGCAACCCCTGTGTGTGTATAGATGAGCTTCTTATATTTCAAACTGTTGTTCACTTCACTTAACCAAGCGCTAAACTCAGGTGGAGTGGTTCTCATCCATTGCCTTGCTATAACCTTTCTTGCAGAGAAGAGCATTTCATGGAACAAAAATTTTAGTAAATGTATTCATTTCTGGTTCTGGGTATATTCCCAAGAGGCACTGCTTTGTTTTGTAGAGTAAGGGGGAAACTCATTGTGTCATGGAGAAATTGTACAATCTGTGTCCAGAAGCCGTGGATCTTGGGGCAACTCCATAGTAAGTAATAAAACATTCCCGTGGCCTGGTTGCCCATTGCACAGTTGGCAAATTGGTCCAGTTTATATCTGGATACTCTAATTGGGGTAAGGTATGATCGGTGGATTATATAGATCTGCCTAAGTCGGTCAGAAAGTTTGGGAGACACTAATTTGCAGGTGTCGAGAGCATCACTCCAGTCCTCATCCTTGATTGCCCCCCACATCATCCTCCCATTTAGCTTTTAATGCGTAGGCTGACTTAGAGCAGGAGGGCAGTAGAAACATGCTATAGAAGGTTAATATCAGTTTTTTATGCTCTGGGCTATGTATCGCCTCCATAAAAAGGTTAATTTCCAGTTGAGGGTTACTGGCTAGGAATTGCGTGCTAAAGGCATGCCGAATTTTTAAGTACTGTATCTGAAGAACATGCAGGTGGATAAACCGTACTCGGCCTGCAGCATGTCAAACATTTTCAGTCTTCCATCAGAGGTTAGGTGGGATAGGTAAAAAACTCCCTTGGATCTCCATAGTTCCGAACAAAAATCCGGAAAGGCCGCATTGTTCCACAGCGGGGTATGCTCGTGTAAGAGGGGCAACTGTGGAGCTTAGTTGTCGCTAGGTCCCATATGCATCTATAGTGATATAGTAATGATGCTCTATCAACCGCTGACTCTGTGACCGTTACTCTCCTCATGACAGCAAGGAGGTCCCCAGTTGAGTGTGACCATCTGGGGCATAAAAATTTTGGACAGCAGCACCATTTTGACAAGGTTTATACGCCCCATAACCCCTAACGGTAATCTGGCCCATACTTGGGTCTTGTTGCTTGAGCATCTCAAATAGAGGTTACACATTTAGCTTGGTATAGTCAACAGGTGTCTGGGTGATATGCATGCCCAAATACTTGATACAGTCCACTCTTTCTAGGGGAAGGTGGGCCTGGGCTTGTGATGTAGGGAAGCCATCTAAGTGAAGTATTTGAGATTTATCCCAGTTAATTTTGAGTCCTGAGAAGGAGCCAAAATGTTCTATTAAGGCCAGTGCTGTGGGGAGTGCATCTGAAAACCTGCCAATATACAGCAGTGCGCCGTCTACGTATGTACTAACCTTCTCTTAAGGATCCCACATGTAGCCCACCACTGCAGGGTGGGAGCGTAGTGCCACAGATGAGGGTTCCGTAGTGAGGGCATACAACAAGGGGGACAAAGGTCACCCCTGTCACGTGCCTCTGGTGAGGGGGAACTGTTCAGAAGTCCACCCGTTGGCTATCACTTTAGCCGCTGGGTTCTGATACAGATTGATTCATATTTACATTTCATTTACACGTGTGCAAGCATATTGAATATCTGTTTCCTCCACCGGGTGCTCTGCCTTCTGTGTCACTACAAGTTGTATAAACCAGTGGGAGGAACCACAGCTGGTTTATGAAATTGAGTAATGGTAATGCCCTTGTAAGTAACAGACTGTAATGTAAAACTGGGTTTGACTGCTTTGTATATCTCATGTTTTTTGTTTGTGTCCAGGGGACTGCTGGTATCACATTCCTTCTCCACAGAAGCAGAAGCTACAGCAGGTCTCTGTAGGTCAAGCCTCTGTATTTGCGGTGGATGAAAATGGTAAGTGCTGTGCCTTGTCCTCCGTAGGTATGTCCTGTCTAACACATCTGTTCAAATTCTGCAGTGTATCAGAAAGTGTTGTTCCGCTTCTGACTATAAATACACCTTACGCAACTAGGGACCCGCTGATAGAGATAGTGAAAAGGAGCAGTTTAGAATAGAATCTTCTCAACCCGTTTAGAAGACTTCACATTAAGAAATCATTTATAGAAACTGAAATGAACAGCTGGAGGTTAGGTAGGCCTTAATCATCTATTACAGTGTTTTGTCCCTTTTTATATGGATAACTTACCCTGGGTTGTTTTGTTCTTTAGGAAATCCATCAATGCTTATAGCAAGATTTTATCTGAAACCGATCTCTCTCACATTGCCAGAAGTCCAATGAACCCCAAATTTTTCCTGTGAATTATGCCGATGTTGAACTGAAGTTTCAGCCTGTATTATCATCCCTGCCCTTTCACTTCTGTGAATGGCAAAATGCCTCCCCCCCCATGTTGGAGAGACAGGGGAAATAGTCTGTAGTCTGAATCAGGAGTAAACAGTCTAGGGTGACAACACTGCTATTTCATAAGTGCAGTACAGTGAGTGAGTGTTGTCACCCCCTAGGACACAAAGGACTGCTAAAACTGGAGAGTGCAAAATCTTGTGGAGCTCTGCATAAAAACGAATCCACTTCCAGGATTTTTTTGTCCAAGCTTAATTGAACAAGCTGAAGTTAGATGCTGATCGGCTAACATGCACAGTTGCACCAGATTTTGCACTTTCCAGTTTTAGAAAATCAACCCCAAAGTGTGTTATTAGCAGGCTCGTCAGGTGAAAATGGAAAAACTGATGCAGCCACCACATCAAAGGACTGGTAAGCTGCAATATATTACATTTTTTTTCCTTGGTTTAGATGCAGTTTAAAAACTCCATGTATTAGTGAACTTTAAAGTGGTTGTAAACCCATAAAAAAAAAAAAAAAAAACTTACACCTTCAAGACAAAGGCATAATGATCTAGTATGGATAGCATACTAGCTCATTATGTAATACTCACCTGAGAAGCCCTTGTTGCACTGGCCGGCGACATCACTCCCGGGGGTCTCTTCCGGGTATCGCGGCTTCGGCGCTGTGATTGGCCAGAGCCACGATGACGTTACTCCTACGCATGCATGCGGTAGCGGCACACTCACTGAAGCAACGGCACATACGATGAGGTCAGCACATGCAAATACAGGGGATATCTTCGAAACCGTGCAGGTTTAGGAGATATCCTGGGTAGCTACAGGTAAGCCTTATTATAGGCTTACCTGTAGCGAAAAGTGGTCTGTAAGGGTTTACAACCACTTTAAATGGTTCATTTTGGCCAAAGAGGATCCAAACAAACTATTTCCATCACTAAAGCATGCAGTGGCACTCAGCACCGTATGTGGCCTCAGCTACAAGCAGTATATAGCGCTGTGTTCTGGCAGCGGGGTGGGGATTTTCTGTCTGCTCACAGAACAAAATGGAGTCAAGGTGGACGATGCTCAGCCATTCTCAGGAAGCTTTGTAATTTTTTGATTGAGCACAAGGCTTCCTCTAATTAGCTGAGGCAGGCAGATGACATCTTGAGCTCCAACTACGCCAATCAGAGAAAGCGGTGTTTTTATTCAGAAAGTAAAAAGCTTTGTACAAATCACTGACCAGTGCTCAGGCCGACTCTATTTTGTTCCGAGAGCAGGAGGGGAAGTCCCCATCCCATCACCAGATCAAAGCACAATATACTGTATGTAGCTGATGCTACATACAGTTTATATACCGTGGATATAAAAAGTCTACACCCCTCTGTTAAAATGTCAGGTTTCTGTGATGTAAAAAAAGTGAGACGAAGATGAATCATTTCAGAACTTTATCCACCTTTTAATGTGACCTATAAACTGAACAATTTAATTGAAAAACAAGCCAAAATCTTTTGGGGGGGAGTAAAAACAAAAAAAAACTAAAATAATGTTGTTGCACAAGTGTGCAACCCTTCTTATAACTGGGGATGTAGCTGTGTTCAGAATTAAGCAACTACATTCAAACTCATGTTAAAAACCTGCCATCATGTAAAGTGCCTCTAATTAACCCCAAATAAAATTCAGCTGTTCTAGTAGCTCTTTCCTGACATTTTCTTAGTCACATCCTACAGCAAAAGCCATGGTCCATGGAGAGCTTCCAAAGCATCAGAGGGATCTCATTGTTATCATTGTTAAAAGGTATCACTCAGAAGGTTACAAAAGAACTTCCAAGGCATTAGATAAACCATGGAACACAGCGAAGACCATCGTCTTCAAGTGGAGAAAATATGGCACAACAGTGACTTTACCAAGAACTGGACGTCTCTCCAAAATTGATGAAAAGATGAGAAGAAAACTGGTCAGGGAGGCTGCCAAGAGGCCTACAGCAATAATAAAGGAGCTGCCAGGAATATCTAGCAAGTACTGGCTGTGTGGTACATGTGACAACAAACTCCCGTATTCTTCATATGTCTGGACTATGAGGTAGAGTGGCAAGAAGGAAGGCTTTTCTTAGGAAGAAAAACATCCAAGCCAGGATCAATTTTGCAAAAACGCATCTGAAGTCCCTAGGGGGAAAATGTGTTCTGGTCTGATGAAACCAAGGTTTTACTTATTTGGCCATTTTTGACCATTAATTAAAAGGTTTGTTTGGTTTGGTGCAAAAACAACACTGCACATCACCAAAAGAACACTATACCCACAGTGAAGCATGGTGGTGGCAGCATCATGCTTTGGGGCTGTTTTTCTTCAGCTGGAACAGGGACCTTTGTCAAGGTAGAGGGAATTATGAACCATTCTAAATACCAGTCAATGTTGGCACAAAACCTTCAGGTATCTGCTAGAAAGCTGAAGAGGAACTTCATCTTTCAGCATGACATTGACTCAAAGTATACATCCAAATCAACAAAGGAATGGCCACCAGAAGATTAAAGTTTTGGAATGGCCCAGCCAAATCACCGACTTGAATCCGATTGAAAATCTGTGGGGTGATCTGAAGAGGGCTGTCTGTACACAGAAGATGCCCTCGCAATCTGAAAGATTTGGAGTGTTTTTGCAAAGAAGAGTGGGCAAATATTGCCAAGTCAAGATGTGCCATGCTGATAGATCTATACCCAAAAAGACTGAGTGCTGTAATAAAATCAAAAGGTGCTACAACAAAGTATTAGTTTAAGGTTCTGCACACTTATGCAACCATATTATTTTCTTATTTTTACTTCCCTCCACCTAAACGATTTCAGTTTGTTGTTCAGCTTAGCTGTATAGTTTCTAGGTCACATTAAAGGTGGAAAAAGCTCTGAAATTATTTATCTTTATCTCATTTTCTAAATATCACAGAAACCCGACATTTTAACAGAGGTATGTAGACTTTATTTATATCCACTGTAGAGTGCTAAGTTCACTAAAACACAGAGGCTAATATCCAGATTAACCACTAGCTGTGTCACCTGCCAAAAGGTTTGTACAGTAATTCAGTTCAGCCAGTCTTGTGTTTCAGACAGCACATCCAGGTCTGTGACCTCAGTGCTGGGTACGCCTGAAGATGGATAAGGCATTCAGGATGTTTCATTATAAAGCCTTGGGTAAGAAATCTTCCACTTGCCTCTGTCTTGCCCAGACATAATTTTGCACAATCCTGGGTTTCGTTGCTGTTTTTCTTCTACCCACACACTTCTGGTTCCTGTTCACTGTCCTGCAGCATGTTTGTAGAATGCCAGCAAGCACATAGTCGTTTTCTGCAACAGTTTTGTAAGATCTTTTGCATTTTTGTCCATCAGAAACTGTGGCACAGCGAATCTTTATTGCCCCAGGCCACACTAAACTCAATGTTCATGTATTCACCAAATGACTGGGCCTGTATTAGAGGCATCCACTGATCCAACGCCATACCATTCCTGTATCAACAGATCATACTCTTTGGTTTTTGTACATACGTACATAGAGTCTGGAACATGGCGGTCACTGCCACTAGGTGCACTTTCTTTTTGTAGCTTGTCACCATTACTAATATCTTTTCTTTTTCTTCCAGGAAATTTATGGTTTCGCCAGGGTACCACTCCAAGTTACCCTCAGGGATCCACCTGGGAGCATGTGTCAACCAACATTCGCAAAGTATCCGTTGGCCCCCTGGATCAGGCAAGTGATGTATAAATATTCTATTGTGTGTCATAAGCGGATAACTCTTTCATATAATGCCAGTTATCTGTTGATTGATGAGAAATTAGCACAAAGTGTTATACCTGTGATCTTGCTGGGTATGGGAAGGGAGTGTCTGGCCACTGTCTTTAAAAAGCCAGGGTAAATGTAAAACAAAGGCCACAAAAAGCTTTAGGGGGCTGTACGAACTGTAGGTATGAGCAGACTGCCCTCAGACATGAGTTCTAAGTCCTTGAAAATGAGCAGTTGCATCACATTTAGCCTGTACAGATATAGAGTAGGTACACTGCAGACAGGATACCAAGGCAAGGTTGAGAATAAATACTACCATGTCCCCATTTTTTCTATTATCTAGAGGAACCAGACAGGGCTGCCCTCTGATTCAGAGGGGATAGTTGGGTTTTGTCGTCCAGGCAGGGAGGACTAAATTGCCCTCTATGCAGATGATGCTTTGATTTTTTGGGGGGATACCTCAGGTTCATTAGTAGAACTAATGACACTGATCTCTGCATTTGGGGTATTCTCAGGCTTCCAGATCAACTGGAAGAAATTGTTGCCATTGGATTGAAAAGCAACATTGTTGCCATTTGATATGGAAATTTCTCTGCCTGACTAGGCCTCACAAATACAAATTAAACATAGGGTAAATATCTGAGGCGTGAACCTTAAACCATTAATGCTTACATTTAGGGATAAATGTCGGAGTTGGTGTAAATTTCCACTGACAGTGATTGGTAGAGCGAACTTTATTAAGATGATCTGGATCCCGCAGCTACTTTATATCCTTCATAATACCCCCATTGTCATTATATCACACTGGTTTAGGATGATAGAATATTTTTTGAGAAATTATTTGGCGGAAAAAAATCTCGTATAAAAAGAACCAATGTTAGCTAAAGATGCAGGAGTACTCGCTATTTCATATATAAAAAGTAATTTTTATATTGCGTGATGAGCTTTCTTTTTCTTTTGAGATCGGCATTTTATGATGAATATTAAGGAGAGAAAGATATAGAATTCTGAGGAGTGTATAGTACACCTGAAGGGGGTTTGCGCTTCTTACCATCATTGTCTCCATCCATTGAAGCAAATTAATCGGCATATGTATATGGACTTTCTATACAGAGATCACAAGTTGAGTGTTTTTTTTTTTTTTTTGTAGTGCCCATATTGCATGCAGCATATTGTAACACATACATATTTTTTGATTTATTTCACGGATTGCACATATACAATTTGGTTTTGGATTTATATTGTTATAGGAGTCAGCACTTATTGGTTTATTAAAGGAGAACTATGCATTTAATTAAGGTTGATAATAGCACACCAATTGTCAACAAGTAATTGTTTACATTTTCTCACTATAATTACCAAGGCATACAGCATTTTGTTGATGGTCATACAGAGACTTACGACGCCCAGAAATGACGTCACAGCCTGGCGGAAGTTCGCCAAACGAATCCAAAGGCCAAGGCTCAGGCTGTGACGTCATTGCCGTGCATCGTACACAGTCCGAGCAGCCGCTTTATACTGGCCCCAACAGTTCCTGTGCCTGCAAATTTGGTTCCCCCTTCATCGGACCCCTGACCCCATGGTTCTAGATGGGCCCCCCACAAGTGGCGCTCCTGTATTCCTTGTTCCACGGCTTTGCACTGGGTTTCCCTGAGCCCCTGTGTCATCCATACGGCTCCAGCCTCCAGGTACTGCCAGCTTTCAATCCAAGTCTCTTTATGACCATCAACAGACTGCTGTATGCCTTGGTGATTACCTTTATTTTTAACTTAATTATAAAAAGTCTTTGCTCCACTTCTGAGGATTAGATTTGTCTGCATTAAGGTGAAAAAACATTTACCTTTACAACCCCTTTAATCCCATAAAAAAATGTCCACTGCCTTTGTGAAGAAGGCTTCAGGGCATCCAAGAAAGTCCAGCAAGGATTGTCTCCTACAGTTGATTTTCCTGTGGGATCTGGGCACCACCAGTGCAGAGCTTGCTCAGGAAAGGCAGCAGGCAGGTGTGCGTGCATCCTCACACACAGTGAGGCAAAGACTTTTCAAAGATGGCCTGGTCTCAAGAAGGGCAGCAAAGAAGCCACTTCTCTCCAGGAAAAACATCAGGGACAGACTGATATTCTGCTAAAGGTACAGGGATTGGACTGCTGAGGACTGGGGTAAAGTAATTTTGTCGGAGTCCCCTTTCTGATTGTTTGGGGCATCTGGAAAAAAAACTTGTCCGGAGAAGAAAAGGTGAGCGCTACCATCAGTCCTGTATCATGCCAACAGTAAAACATCCTGAGACCATTAATGTGTGGGGTTGCTTCTCAGCCAAGAGAGTGGGCTCACTCACAATTTTGCCAAAGAACAAAGCCATGAATAAAGAATCGTACAAAACAATGCCTTTTCCAGCATGATAAGGCAAAAGTGATAACTAAGTGGCTTGGGGAACAAAACATGGAAATTTTGGGTCCATGGTCAGGAAACTTCCCAGACCTTAAAACCATAGAGAACTTGTGGTCAATCCCCAAGAGGCAAGTGAACAAAAAAAAAAACCCACAAATTCTGACAAACTCCTGACTATGCAAGAATGGGCTGCCTTCAGTGGCCCAGAAGTTTGAAAGCATGCCAAATTGCAGAGGTCTTGAAAAAGAAGGTTCAACACTGCAATATTCAAAAATATATATGCAAATATATAAATATAATATCCGATCAGCCCCTACCCTGTCCACCTTTAGGTGATCCCTGAAAACTCATTTATTCAGGGAAGCCTATCCCACACCCATCTAACAATTGTCCCCGAGCTACCCCCATCAAATCATTCTCTGCAGCCATTACCTTTTGTACCACCACCCCCTCCCTTTAGAATGTAAGCTCTACGAGCAGGGCCCTCCTGTACCTTTTGTATTGAACTGTACTGTATTTGTGTTGTCCCCCCCCCTATACATTGTAAAGCTCTGCGCAAACTGTTGGCGCTATATAAATCGTGTATAATAATATAATAATAATATTGACTCTTTGCATAAACTTAATGTAATTGTCAATAAAAGCCTTTGACACTTATGAAGTGGTTGTAATTATACTTCAGTATACCATAGTAACATCAGACAAAAAGATCTAACAACACTGAAGCAGCAGAATTTGTGAAAATTAATATTTGTGTCATTCTCAAAACTTTTGGCCACGGCTGTACAGTGAACAAGACCTAAGTGACCTATCGGTGACCTGGGCATTGGGCATTGTTATGCTGAACTGGGAGTAGAAGGGTAAATAAAAACCTCTGAGAATTCCTTAACATAGGTCTGTGACCTTTTTTAATGTACATGTAAATGCTATCAATGCAATTTAAAGGAAATTCTGTGAATATATATCTATATATAAAAGAAAACTCTTCTCACTATGTACAGTTTGTAACTGAGTACTGTATGTAGATTGGGACCGTCATATTTGCATATTAATCAATGAGTTTTTATTAAGTTTTTCAAAGACAAACAGAACATAACACAATACAATACAGAAAGGAAAATTGGGGTGGGTATCTTATTACATACACAGGCTGTACTTCCTTGCTTACTAATGCTTTATTCAGCTAGATTTTCAGCTAGGACTTAGGGCTAGGGGTACAGGTGAAAAATCCAGTGGCTTAGTTGTTGGCACTTCTGGCTTGCAGCCCCGTGGTTTTCAGTTTAAATCGCAGCCAGAACACTACTTGCCTAGAGTTTGCATGTTCTCCCTGTGATTGAATGGGTTTCCTCTGGATACTCTGGTTTCCACCCATGCTTCAACAACATACTGTTAGCCTAAATGAGTGTATGTATGTGGGATAGGCACTTTAGACTGTGGGCTCCTTGAGGCCAGGAACTGATGTGAATGAACATTATGTAAAGCACTGTAAAACGGCAACACTGATGTTGCTATATAAGTGCCTGTAAAAAATAAGCCTTTTTTGTATTTTTAGAATTGATATAGGGTCTGGGATTAAAGATGGATTAAACCCTGATGGGTTTACTTCCTCTTTATTTCCCTGCAAAGGTAAAGCACAATGGGCTACTATGTATTGCATAGTAGCCCATTATGTGTCACAGAAGCCTGCGATGTCATCGCTGTCCCCACTAGCAGCGAGCGTCCGTCTTCACTCCTCTTCCTTCAGGCACCGTGAACTCTAGCTCTGTGACTCACGATCTGCCCTTTCTAAAGTGCGCATGCGCCATAGACATCGGGCGCACGGCCATGGAGGTTTAGGAGATATTTCCAGCACCTACAGGTAAGCCTTAATATAGGCTTACCTGTAGGTAAAAGTGGTTGTACAGGGTGTACAACCACTTTAACAGTACCATTTCAGTCTTTGCAGATGACCCTAAGCTATGCAGTGGAATAACATCCTTACAGGATGTCTACAAATTTGCAAGCCGACCTCAGTGCACTGTTTAATTGGGCAACTATGTGGCAAATGAGGTTTAATGTTGATAAATGTAAAGTTATGCACTTGGAGGCTAAGAATATGCATGCATCATACATACTAGGGGGAGTACAACTGGGGGAATCAGTGGTGGAGAAGGATCTGGGTGTTCTGGTAGATCATAAGCTTAACCACTTCCGGACCCGCTGCTGCAGTTTTATTGCGGCAGGTTGGCTCAGCTGAGCAAATCAACGTTACCTTGCGTCGCTTTTCCTTTTGGCCACTAGGGTGTGCCCGCAGCCGAGCACCCGCAATCACTCATGATAGTGAGAACCGGGATCTTTGTGTGTAAACACACAAATCCCTGTTCTTTCAGGGGAGTAGAGACAGATCATGTGTTCATACCAAGTATGAACACCGATCTCTCTGTCCTAGACAGTCACATGTCCCCTACAGTTAGAACACCGTTAAATCCTTGATCGCCCCCTAGTATTAACCCCTTCCCTGCCAGTGACATTTATACGGTAATCAGTGCATTTTTATAATACTGATAGCTGTATAATTGTCAATGGTCCCAAAAATGTGTCCAAATTGTCCACCTCAATATTGCAGTCCCGATTAAAAAAAACAGATCGCCGTCATTACTAGTAAAAAAATAAAAATAATAATAATAATGCCATAAATCTATCCCCTATTTTGTAGACGCTATAACTTTTGCACAGACCAATCAATATACACTTATTGCGGTTTTTTTTTTGTTTTTACCAAAAATATGTAGAAGAATACATAACGGCCTAAACTGAGGAAAAATTATTTTATTTTTTTCAAAATTTTCGCTTTTATTTTGTTTATAGCGTAAAAAATAAAAACAAATGTGATCAAATACCACCAAAAGAAAGCTCTATTTGTAGGAAAAGTAAGAGATCAATTTTGTTTGGGAATAGCGTCGCACGACTGCGTAAATATCAGTTAAAGTG
Organism: Lithobates pipiens; assembly: GCF_037356315.1. Taxonomy (NCBI): domain Eukaryota; kingdom Metazoa; phylum Chordata; class Amphibia; order Anura; family Ranidae; genus Lithobates; species Lithobates pipiens. The sequence goes on along the minus strand of NW_027507784.1, from coordinate 264,474,470 downwards.
ACGCAGTGCCATATCACAAAAAATGGCCTGGTCATTGAGTAGCCAAATCTCATGGGGCTGAAGTGGTTAATAATAACACATCATTTTGCCCCTGTACAAATCATTAGTAAGACCTCATCTGGAATATGCAGCTCAGTTTTGGGCATCAGTTCACAAAAAAAATATTGAGGAACTGGAGAAAGTGCAGAGAAGGGCAACCAAACTGATAAGAGACATGGAGGAGCTCGGCAATGAGGAAGGTTGAGAGGAACTAAATGTATTCTCTCTTGATTAAGATTAAGAGGGGTTATGATCAACATGTATAAATGCATAAGTGGTCCATATAGTAAACGATGTGTAAAGTTATTCACCCTAAGGTCACCACAGAGGACAAGGGGGCACTCATTACATCTGGAGGAAAAGAGATTTCATCTCCAAATACAGAAAAGGCTTCTTTACACCAAGAGCAGTGAAAATGTGGAATATACTCCCTTAAGAGCTGGTTCTGTCCAGCTCCATAGAGTGTTTTAAGAAAAGCCTTGATTATTTTATAAATGCACATAATATAACTGGATACTAATATTTCTAGGTAAAGTTGATCCAGGGAATATCAGATTACCTGTTGAGTAGGGATGAGCTTCGTGTTCGAGTCGAACGCATGTTCGAGTCGAACGCATGTTCGACTCGAACATCGGTCGTTCGTGCGTTCGCCGAATTCCGAACGTTTGGGCCGTTCGCGGCAAAATTCGTGTGGCCCACAATGCACTGCGATGGCGCAATGCATTGCTGTCTCACGATTGGCCAAGCATGCACTGTGACCCCGCATGCTTGGCCAATCGCAGCGCCAGTAGCGAGGAGAGCAATGGTTGGCCACAGGCATCCTGCCTGTGGCCAATCATAGCTCAGACTGTGTAGTGCACGCCCCACACTATATAAAGCTGCCTTTCAGGCGGCCTCGTGTAGTGTTTGTTAGCATCTGAAGCAGTGGGTGTTCTGTGTACCTTCAACACAGTTACACACCAATCGTTTTTGGCTGATTTACTATTTTGCTCTTGTGTAGTGGTTACTGTCTGTGCCCTGACCGCAGTATACACCACTATATTCACCTCACCTATATAGCTAGTGATCTAGCTTTAATAATAGAGCTTGCAGTCAGTAGTGTTAGTGCGTGCTGTCTGCGTGCTCTGTACCCAGTACATACCACTATATACACCTACAAAGCTGTTCTCTATTTGAGCCCGATTGTCATTTGCTGGAGTTATTGGAAGTTGTGTCTGCCTCCAGCACAGCACAGTATACATCTGTATATACCCCTTTAACTCTGCTGTTTTCTTGTTATTGTCTGCGTGCCCTGACCGCAGTATACACCGTGATATTCACCTCACCTATATAGCTAGTGGTCCATCTTTAACAATAGAGCTTGCAGTCAGTAGTGTCACTCAGGAGATAGTGCGTGCTGTGTGCCTGCTCTGTACCCAGTACATACCGCTATTATCCACCTACATAGCTGTTCTCTATTTGGGCCCGATTGGCATCTGCTGGAGTTATTGGAAGTTGTGTGTGCTTCCAGCACAGCACAGTATACATCTGTATATACCCCTTTAACTCTGCTGTTCTATAAAAAAGGCATCTGCAGGAGTTAGTGGGTGTTGTGTGCCTCCAGCACAATATAAACTACCCAACTACTGTTTTACCCAACTCCCTTCAGGCCATTACCATGTCTGGAAGGCCAGCAAGGAGAGGCAGACAGGCGCGAGCCGATAAAAGAGGGCAAGCAGGCTCTGTGTCTAGAGACAACAGTGCTGGTCGTGGACGCGGTGCATTGTCATCAGCACGTGGCCATGGGACATGCTTGTCCTTCTTTTCTGCAGCTGGACATGTTGAACCGCAACATGCCAACGACTTGGTAGAGTGGATGACCAAGCCCTCTTCATCCTCCTCATCCTCTCTCACCCAGTCTCAGGGTAGTAGAAAAGCAGCTGCCAACACATCATCGTCCATCCTCTCAATGTCATCATCAGTGACTCCTTCCCTAGACCCACCACGTCCTCCTGAGGAGTCTCCTGAACTCTTTGAGCACAGTGTTGGGTACATGCTCCAGGAGGATGCCCAGTGTTTGGTGGGCTCTGATGATGACACTCAGCTAGAGGAAGGCAGTAGCGTGAGCACAGAGAGAGGGGATGCTCAAGAAGGACAGCAATCTGGCAGTCATGTTCCACAAGCTGCAGCATACTGCCAGGTTTGCTACAGCGATGAAGAGGGAGGGGATGATGAGGGCACTGACTCCACGTGGGTGCCTGGAAGGAGGGGGGAGGAGGAGGAGGCACATGTCCAACGAGGCAGGATGCCCTCCGGGGGCCAGCTTAGGGGCAGCACACCGACTGAATCACACCGCAGAGCTCCGCCTGCGCAGAGCGCTTCCTCTGCGCAGAGCGCTTCCTCTGCGCGTTATTCTAAAAGTTCTTTGGTGTGGGCCTTTTTTGAGACGAGTGCATCAGATCGCACCGCTGCTATTTGCAACATATGTCTCAAGCGTATCTCACGTGGCCAAAACATCAGCCGCTTGGGCACCACATGCTTGACCAGACATATGTTGACCTGCCATGCAGCTCGTTGGCAAGCATACCTCAAAGACCCACACCAAAGAACAAAGCGGACCTCTCCTTGCTCCTCATCAGCTGGCATCTCCAACCCCACTAGACCTTCAGTCCTCTCTGAAACCTGCTCTGAGAGGAATGAAGGTGTAGAATTAGGTGTGTCACAGCCAAGTGCTTCCGGGAACTCTGCTAGTGGTACATCCACGTCCGATTATAGCAGACAAATGTCCCTGCCCCAGCTGCTGGACCGGCGGAAGAAATTTACTCCCAGCCATCCACATGCCCAGCGGTTGAATGCTAGCTTGGCTAAATTGCTAGCACTTCAACTGCTGCCTTTTCAGTTGGTAGACTCGGCCCCCTTCCGTGAGTTTGTACAATGTGCGGTTCCTCAGTGGCAGGTCCCCAAACGCCACTTTTTCTCACGGAAGGCAATTCCGGCTCTCTACCGGCATGTGGAAGGCAATGTCCTTGCCTCGCTGGACAGGGCGGTCAGCGGTAAGGTGCATATTACCGCTGACTCATGGTCCAGCAGGCATGGACAGGGACGTTACCTGTCTTTCACGGCCCATTGGGTCACTCTTCTGGCTGCTGGGAAGGATGCAGGACAAGGTGCAGTAGTATTGGAGGTTGTTCCGCCACCACGCCTCCAAAATGCTACTATTGGTTGTGACACACCTCTCTCCTCCACCCCCTCCTCTTCTTCTTCCTCCATGGCCTCTTCCAGTGCTCTGTCCTCAGAACCAGCGGTGCTCCGTAGGCGTTGCAGGGGCTACGCAAGTACGCAGGCAAAACGATGCCATGCCGTGCTTGCGCTGGTTTGTTTGGGGGACAGGAGCCACACTGGGGCGGATGTTTTGTCAGCTCTGCAGGGGCAGGCCGAGAGGTGGTTGACGCCACGCCAGCTTAAGCCAGGAATGGTGGTTTGCGACAATGGCACCAACCTCCTCTCCGCCCTCCGACAGGGACAACTGACCCATGTGCCCTGTGTAGCTCACGTCCTTAACCTGGTGGTGCAGCGGTTCTTGGGCAGGTACCCCGGCTTACAGGATGTCCTGAAACAGGCCAGGAGAGTCTGTGTGCATTTCCGCCGATCATTTAATGCCTGTGCTCGGCTGGCTGAGCTCCAAAAGGAGTTGAACCTGCCCAAGAACCGCCTTATATGTGACATGCCCACCAGATGGAACTCAACATTGGCCATGCTGCAGCGGCTGCACACGCAGCAGAGGGCCATCAATGAGTACCTGTGCGACTACGGCACCAGGACAGGGTCAGGAGAGCTTGGTTTTTTCTCACCACGCCAGTGGGGCATGATCAGGGATGCATGCACTGTCCTGTCACCGTTTGAGGAGGCCACAAGGATGGTGAGCAGTGACAGTGCATGCATCAGTGACACTATACCTCTTGTCCACCTCTTGGAGCATACGCTGCGTGGAATAATGGACAGGGCACTTGAGGCAGAACAGAGGCAGGAAGAGGAGGACTTCCTTGCCTCTCAAGGCCCCCTTTATCCAGACAGTGTTCCTGCTGTGCCACCCATCACACAGGAAGAGGGTGAGGAGGAGGAAGAGGAGGAGGAGGATGATTGTGTCAGCATGGAGGTGGAGGCTGGCACTCAGCATCAGCAGCAACAGTCTTATAGGGATGATTTACAGTCCCAAGAAACACGTGGACTTGTACATGGCTGGGAGGAGGTAGCTGCGGATCATGTTGTCCTTAGTGACCCAGAGGACTCCGGACCGAATGCCTCAGCTAACCTACGCTGCATGGCCTCCCTGATCCTGCAAAGCCTGCGGAAGGATCCTCGTATTCTTCGGATCAAGGAGAGGGACCATTACTGGCTGGCCACTCTCCTTGATCCACGGTACAAGGGTAAGGTTGCCGACCTTATCTTGCCATCGCAGAGGGAGCAGAGGATGAGACATCTCCGGGAGGCCTTGCAGAAAGCTCTGTGCAACGCGTTCCCAGAGACTGGGAGGTCACAAACTCCTGGTCCTGGACAACGTGTTGCTGAGGCATCAGTCAGAAGGAGCGGTGGAGAAGGTGGCCGTCTGACTGATGCTTTCAGACAATTTTTTAGTCCGCAGCCCCAAGGTATGATTGGTTCCAGCACCCATCGCCAGCGTCTAATTTACATGGTGCAGGAATACCTAGGGGCAAGGTCAGACTTGGACACCTTTCCCACTGAAAATCCTCTGGCTTACTGGGTCTTGAGGATGGATCACTGGCCAGAGCTTGCACAGTATGCAATTGAGCTACTGGCCTGTCCTGCATCCAGCGTTCTTTCGGAACGCACCTTCAGTGCTGCTGGTGGCTTCGTTACCGATCACAGGGTGCGCCTGTCCACCGAATCAGTTGATCGACTGACCTTCATCAAGATGAATCAGTCTTGGATCACCCACAGCTACCAAGCACCTGAAGCTGATGTAACCGAATAATTTTTTTTGAAATACCACATCCCTTCAAGACTGCCTATGCTGATGCTGAGTGACTGTCCTGTTATGTTGATTGTCTATCCTCTTCCTCCTCCGCTGATATGTTGGAAGAACATTTTTGGTTCTGGCTGATGCCAGCAGCCCAATTTTTCTGCCCCTGTTTAACAGGGGCGTTTAAGTACAATTTTTGATGCAATGCTTTGCAGCAGGGCTAATTCCTGCAAAAAAACTAGAGTGTATGGCAGAGGTTGCAGTGTGATGGCACCAGTGCCTAAGGCCCAATTTTTCTGCCCCTGTTTAACAGGGCCGTTTATGTACAATTTTTGATGCAATGCTTTGCAGCAGGGCTAATTCCTGCAATAAAACTAGAGTGTATGGCAGAGGTTGCAGTGTGATGGCACCAGTGCCTAAGGCCCAATTTTTCTGCCCCTGTTTAACAGGGGCGTTTAAGTACAATTTTTGATGCAATGCTTTGCAGCAGGGCTAATTCCTGCAATAAAACTAGAGTGTATGGCAGAGGTTGCAGTGTGATGGCACCAGTGCCTAAGGCCCAATTTTTCTGCCCCTGTTTAACAGGGCCGTTTAAGTAAAAATTTTGATGCAATGCTTTGCAGCAGGGCTAATTCCTGCAATAAAACTAGAGTGTATGGCAGAGGTTGCAGTGTGATGGCACCAGTGCCTAAGGCCCAATTTTTCTGCCCCTGTTTAACAGGGACATGTAATTACAATTCTTGATATAATATTTCACAGGAGGGCCCCTTCCTGTGCCCACCCAGAGTAACTGTGAGGACTTATAGTGTTGTGGCACCAGCACCACAACCACCAAAGGTCAATTTTTCTACCACTGTTCAACAATGGCATGTAATTACAATTCTTGATATAATCGTTCACAGCAGGGCGCTCCAGCGCCCACCAAGAGTCACTTTGAGGGCTTACAATGTTGTTGCAAAACCAACACCTTGTTCCGCCATTTCTGCAGAGCATATAGGGCAGGCCCCTACTTTCAAACATCCAACTTACAAACATCTCCTACTTGCAAACGGAAGGAGACAACAGCAAGTGAGATGAAAAAAGATGGACGACAAAACAAATTATACAGGGGTGATAACCCTTCCCTATGTTTTCCAAAAAGCTTAAAAATATTTTTTTTGACTGGAGCTACACTTTAAAAATGTACCAGTTGAAAATTACAAACAGATTCAACTTAACACAACAAACCTACACAGTCCCAGTCTTGTTTGCACCGCCTGTATACTGCTGTTCTGAGTATATAGGGCCTGGGGGCCACACGCATTTCCTTTTTTTAATATGGGTACAGGGTTCTCCTTAATATGCGTACAAGACCCAAATAGGCTGGTAATGGGCAGGGAGGGCTACCCATGCCATTTTTCTGAATGATTTTCAACCATATTGCAGGAACCAGATATAACATTAAAACCGCAAGCAGTTTTAAATGGTGTTATTTCCGCTTAATGTCATTTTGTGCAGGGACTGTTCTAAACACGGGAAACACGTGGCACTTCACAGGCATACTACAGACACCCACCAGGCACCATATTTAAAGGAATATTTCACTTTTTTTTTTTCACTTTAATCGTCATTAAAATCAGTACTCCCACCAAAACGGTAGTTTTTAAAACTTTTTTTTGCAGTGACCCATGTCCCCTGAGGCAGGAGGCAGGTCGCCAAACCCTTTTTAGGACACTATCTTGCATATTAGCCGTTAAAATTAGCACTTTCCAATTCGAACGTTCGAGTCCCATAGACTTCAATGGGGTTCTAACGTTCGTACCGAACGCGGGGGTCGTTCGCAAGTTCTGATGCGAACCGAACCGGGGGGTGTTCGGCTCATCCCTACTGTTGAGGGATCTGGAAGGAATTTTTTTTCCCCACTGGAGCAAATTGGATCATGCTTTATTAGGCTTTTTTGCCTTCCTCTGGATCAACTGTGGTTATTGGATGGAGTATATGGAGGTTTTATATTTGATTGTGGTGTTTTTTTTTTGCTGGTTGAACTGGATGGACTTGTCTTTTTTCAACCAGATTAACTATGTAACTAAGCAAAATTAAATCAACAACTTATACAGTGTAAACCAAACCGTTCTCTGCAGCACAAATAAATCTGCCCCTTCTGTGAAATTAAGCATAAATTATGGACTGAAGCTTCCCAGTAACAAAAGCCTTGGAGTCTGTATGGAGAACTAACAATCATGCATCCCTCATCCTCATTCCCGAATATATATATATTTTTTTTTTAAACATCTTTTTATTGATTTGAACAAAACATAACATACACAACCAAACATACATACATTGGTCTTACCCGGCAAGTTGGAGTCCTCGCAGGGATTCCATAGGTTAGTTCCTTACAAGAATAACAGGCACATGACCAGTATTATGATTGTCATACAACAGCACAGTCTCCCAGGATTCCGGGTGCGGTGGCAACAGTTCATGGCAACATTACAACCGACAATTTTCAGTATGCACCATGGAATTTGTGCACGATCTACCTGGAGCGGGCACTACTAGGCGACCTCCGAAGCAGTGGAGGGATCAGCCAACCATTTAGACCAGGTTTTGTCATACTTGCTGGGACAGCCTCTATTGGCGTATGTATCCTTGTATAGCGTTAGGCTATTATTAATGAGTTGTTTCCACAGGGAAAGAGGGGGGGGGGTTGGTTTGCACCAACTGAGGGCTATGGCTTTGCGGTCATAAAACAATAGGAGACCCACAAGCGTACGACCCACCACCATGGGGATTAGTTGCTCAACTAGGCCCAATAGACAGATTGCCATTGTCGCCTGCAGTGATATTGAGGTAACCTGCGTGATGAAGGCCAGAATCTCATGCCAGTAGCAAACAATTAATGGGCAGGTCCAGAAGATGTGGGTGAAATCCCCAGGAATTCCGCCATATCTCCAACACCCGGGAGGGGAATCGGGGTGCATTTTATGCAACCTGTGGGGGGTAAAGTATGTCCGGTGGACGATCTTAAATTGAATCAGGCGGTCTCTCAGAGAGACCAAGGATTTAAAGGGGAAATCCCAAATGTCATCTCAATCATCATTGTCCAGATCAGGGATGTCGCAAGACCATTTAGCTCTTGGCTTATCTAATGCCAGGAGAGAAGTGATAAGCAGGTGGGAATATAATTGGGAAGTGGGTTTTCGTGCACAGTCAGCCCTAAGGAGATCTGGAAGGAAGGAAGACTGAACTAGCTGAGGAGGGGAGCTGGAGAATTGGCTACTGAAGGCGTGGGAGAGTTGGAGGTATCTAACAAAAAAAAAAGGGGGCCACGGCACGTTAAAGTCCGAGTGTAATTTGGAAAGCTGGATCAGGGAGTGGTCGGAAAACAATCTGCGATATCATTTTAATGTTGAATTTGGTCCAGGCCTGAGGCTCAGATAATTTATAAATGTGTTCTAGGGTAGGGTTTCGCCAGAGGGGGGCACTGGGCGAAATTGCCTGTTTAGGGTATTTTATGACTTTTAGACCTGCCCCCCATGCACGCACCGTGGTGTGCGCTGAAGGCATCAGTGGATAGGGGGCACGAGAGCTTTGAAAAAGCAAAAATTTGAGTGCCTCGAGATCACAGCACTGCTGTCTCAATTTGAATAGCCGGATTGGAAGTGTCCGGATTAAACCACCAGGCGATCGTGACTAGCTGGGTGGCTAAGAAATATTTATATAAATCCGGGCACGCCAAGCCGCCTTGAGAGATTGGGCGTGTCAATGTGGTCCAGCTATAGTGGGGAGACTGGGAACCCCACAAAAAGGAGGCGATGTAGACGTGTGAAAAATTTTTTTGGTATCCACTGGGGAAAGTGGCGAAATAGGTATGTGAACTTAGGTAACAGTTTCATTTTAAACAAATTTATACGTCCCATCAATGAGAGTGGTAGTGACTCCCACGCCTTCAGTCTTAGTCGAGCTTCCTGAACTACCGGGGAAAGGTTAAGGGTTAGGTAGCCCGAGGCCTGTCTGGAGACCACCACTCCCAAATACTTGAAGGAATCGACCCATTAAAGGGGAGTGTCAGGAGGAGCTGTGGTTTGGGCCGCTGGGTCTATGGGGAATAAGAGGGATTTTGTCCAGTTAACTTTGAGACCCGCGACAGAGGAAAAGGAGTCAAGGACCTGTAGTGCTCTCTCGAATGATGGACCAGCATCATTGAGAAAAAGTAGTAGGTCGTCTACGTAAAGGGCGACACTCTCCTCCAACCACCTTATCCGCAGCCCCCTAACACACGGGGAGGTGCGGAGGGCCTCCACAAGCGGCTCCATCGCAATGGGAAATAGGGCTGGGGAGAGAGGGCAGCCCTGTCACGTACCCCTGGATAAACTGAAAGACTGTGACAGACCCCCCCCCTAGCTTAATGGCAGCGGTGGGGTTACGATAAAGGACCCTGATCCACTCGATGAAAACTAGGGGATATCCTATTCGCCGGAGGACCTCCCAGAGAAAAGGCCATTCGACCATGTCGAAGGCCTTCTCAATATCAAGGCCACCACCCTGGACCCCATATTAAGATGTTGTGCGTGTATATTGGTGAACAGACATCTCAAGTTGACGTCCGTTGCTCTGTTGGCCATAAACCCAGTTTGGTCAGTCTCGATAATAGGGGGTAGTAGGGGCTGCAGTCTCAGGGTCAATAATTTGGTGAGGATCTTGAAATCTGTGTTAAGTAAGGCAATAGGCCTGTAGGAGGCACAGGCCGTGGGATCTTTAGGAGGTTTGTGGATGAGAACAATGTGGGCATGGCCCATGGAGTCCGGAAGGGCACCATCAGCCATACAGTGATTAAAAAGTTGAGAGAACATGGGAGCCAGCAGGTCCCCATGAGTCTTGTAAAACTCGATGGTGAGCCCGTCCGGGCCCGGAGACTTCCCAGTTGGGAAGGACCCCAATGCCCTTAGTACCTCCTCCGGAGTAATCGGTCTGTCCAGGGATTCCCTCTCCTCATCAGAAAGCCAACCCAATGCCAAGGGGTCCAGTCAGGGTGCAAGGTCTTGTGACTGGAAATCCGATGGCAGAGCGGAGGTATAGAGGGAGATGTAATATTGTCGGAATGCCTCTAGTACCTCCGGTAAGGAGGAGACCGATTCACCCAAAGGGGACACTACACTGGGGATTGCTGTCAAGGGTTTATCATGTTGAGTAGGAGGCGGCCTTTCCAGTCTCCCTGCTCAAAAAAATGCTGTAGAGTCCGGTAAAGGTCCAGTCTAGTCACCTCAGTAAGGTGGAGGTGTAGTTCACGCTTTGCTGCATTAAGGGAGTCAAAATTTGTATTTGAGGGGTCGGCGGCATAAATGTCGGACTGGGATTGCGCTGCAGCCTGCAAGTTAGCAGTGACAGCGGTTTGCTCCCTCCGAAGCTCAGCAATGGAGGAGATATATTGCCCCCTGGTAAAAGCCTTAAAGGCGTCCCAGGTCACGGTTGTGGAGGAGGTCCCCGCGTTAAGGTCCCAAAATTCTGTCAGTTGTGGGGGAATGGTATGTACGAGGTCCGCATGGGAGATCCAGTGGGTTCCCAGGCGCCAAAGGGACAAGGAATGGGAGAGCGGGGATGAATGCAAAGGAGTAGGGGACAGTGGTCTGAGAGACCGCTGGGCAAGTAGGAAGCGTCTAGTACATCTGTCAGCATAATCGGGTTGGCAAAGGCTAGATCTATACGGGAAGAGGTTTTATGCGGGTTAGAGCAACAGGAGTATGCCCTGGTCGTGGGATGTAGCCATCTCCACACCTCAGACACACCCAGTGTCTCTGCCCATGCGTGTAGTTCAGTGGAAGATTGTTTTGGGGGGGGGGGGGGGGTAGGCCTATCCAGATCCGGAGCTAGAATCGAGTTAGTCACCCATGAGCAGCAATTTGGCCAGGCAGTACGGGGTAATTTTATCCAGAATGGTGTATAGGACGGAGGGGGAGAAAGGAGGGGGGACGTAAACACCCGCCACAATGTATCGGATACCCCAGACAGTGAACACTAGTATTTATCCTGGGGGTCAGTGTGAACATGTTTAATTAAACATGGGAAGGATTTACTAACTAGGATGGTGACCCCTCTGGCATACATTGAGTAAGAGGCATGAAAGGCTCTCTGGATCCATGTTTTTTTCAAAGCGAGTAGTTTGCTGCCCATGAGGTGTGTTTCTTGGAGAATTACAATGTGCGGGGAGTGCAATTTAAGGTATTTGAAGAGCACCACTCTTTTAAACTTAGAGTTAAGGCTTCGGACATTCCAGGACAGTGCACTGTAAGTGGTCGCGTCATGTCCCGTCATTGTACCGGGATGTGGTGAGGGAAGAGAGGAGGGCCGAAACAGGGTAGTGTGTACACCTCAGGAGCAGCAATGACCCAGGGAGCCCGCGCCAGGTTAAAGGGAGACCAGTGGAACCAAAAAAACATATAAACATAAACGGTAACAAAACTTATAAACAATACCTTTGATGACACCAAGGTGTCGAACCTGCCCTCATCTGATGACATCCCGAAAAACCGGGAAGTGATCAGATCAGGCCTATACCCAGATCTTACTAACATCGAACCCTTTTTACTAAGTTAGTATGGTCACATCCTGGACCAAGAAACAAGGGGGGTGGGGGGGAGTCGCCGTAACCGGCAAGTGTCCTCGCCGGGACGTAGGTGAGGGAGGGGGGAGTAGCCCGGTGAGGGCTTGGGGGAGTCCCCGTTGGGGGTTGAGGACTAAAGTCTGCACAAGGGTTGCCAGAGATCCCCAAACAGGAGGGGTTGAGCTCAGTTCCATGGGCAAAGGATGTAGGTGATAGGGTCAGGATGATGTCGAAGTACAGCAAGGAAGAAAGTCATGGGACCTGAGAGTAAGGAGTGCTGATGGACAACAAGGGACCCAAAGGTAGATCAATAGCGGAGAGAAAGATACTCAGCTATTCTCCACAGGATGTGTGTCCCTCACGGTTTCAGTTGGCAGCATGGCACTAGGTTGTTTCCAACCATGCTGCGGCAGCCTCGGGGGTGTCAAAAAAGCGGGTCTGGTCTCCATCGGTGACCCTCAGCTTGCTGGAAAACGTATTCCCTTTTCCCGAAGGCGACGTCGGACATCAGTGAACGACTTGCGGCGTTGCTGTACCTCCTGGAAGAAGTCAGGAAAGAACGACAGTTTGGCGTTTTTAATTTTCAGCATGGCTCGTGCCGCCGCCAGGATGCGATCGCGGTCATGGTAGTTCAGTAAACATAGTAGGAAGGGACATGGAGGGGCCCCCGGTCTAGACGGGAGTGGCAGGACCCTGTGGGCTCTTTCAACCACGAAGGTGGGCGGCGTAGCACCCAAGTTAAACAGGGTGGACAAAAGCTGTTCAGTAAACTCAGCCGGCTTGGGTCCCTCAGCTCTCTCGGGTAAACCAAGCATGCGGATTTTGTTGCGCCTGAGGCGATTTTCAGTATCGATGGCTCGCTCTTGGAGCGCCTTCACCTGTAGTTGTAGGGCCCTCACCTCCCTGGAATCCGACCGAACCACATCCTCCACCGCAGAGACCCTGTCCTCCACCTCCGCTGTGCGGGGTCGAAATTTATCCATATCTTGACGGATGAGGCCGACATCCACAGTCAGGAAATCAATCTTGGTAGTTAGGGTCTCTTTGCATACCATGATGGCCGCCAGGATCTCTGCTCCCGTGGGTGACTCCGCCGCCCCGGACTCAGCGGCCATTAATGTCGTCGCTGCCATGGTGGCCGTCGGCCGCCACCCAGACAACGCAGCCACCGGGGAAGCCGGAAGAGTTCTTACTTATGTGTTTTAGAGTAGGAGCAGCGGGTCTTAGGGGAGCCCATCCGCAATACATCCCGATCCAGGACTGGACCTCACGCCTGGCAAGGGGCGGCAGGCGGGCACCAGGGTCTAGAAGGCAGGATACATGGGATGCCGGCGGCCTCCCAGCCACAGAGCCAGGGCAATCCCCTGTGACAGCACTATGGGGCACCAGGCTCCAGGAGACAGGATGGATGGTACCCTGGTGGACTCTTCAGTGAAGGGGTCAGGGCCAGCCCCAGAGAAAATCTCTACTAGGATGGGGGGGCACCCAGAGGAATAGCCCTGACACCCCTGGTCACAGTAACCGATATGGAGGATGTGCTGGGCGCCCCAGGCCACAGGATGCAGGGATGACCACCTAAGCAGCTCTTCCGGAGGTCTCCAGGGTCCTCACACCGGCCAGTCCCTCCGTCGGGTCACCTCCGCAGACGTGGATGGAGCAGCTGCCGTCCGGACGGATGTAGCCAGCACCCGAGCCTGAAGATGTTGGAGGCTCTACAGGCCTCAAGATGGCGGCAGGGAACAGCCCCGACCGGGCTCTCCGCAGTTCCCAGCCACCCCACACCACCGCAGGCACCTCTGGGGGTCACCACTGCCAGGTGGGGGGAGAGCGGCCGGTGGATGCAGTGGTAAGCAGGATGGAGACGGATTATGGCAGGATGCGAGGAGCTCCTCAGCAGCGTGGCTTACTCGCTCAGCATCTGGACACGCCCCCCATTCCTGAACATTTACACTTACAGCTCTGTGATCAGAGAATCGTCTGTCTCCACCCAGATTAGTCAAGCCCCACACACACTGTGTTATAAAAAAATATTACATTGAATTTCTCAGGGTATGGCAGCCATGGATAACGTACTCCCAAACTTCCAGGTTCGACAATAGACTTCTTTCAATTTAAAGGACTCCCGCTGCACCCCCTGCTGGACTCTTCTCTTATCTCCCCTTTTCCTCTTAACCCTTTTTCCTTCTTCCCTTCCTATTCCTTTTGCTTTTCTTTCTTATTTCTTTCTTACGCTTCAGTTTTTGTTATATTATAATTATTTTTTCGTACAAAATGGTTACTGTGGTTTCACACGACCATTGATTTGCATATATAGGCAGCCTCTCTATTCTTTGATTGTACTGCTTTGTACTCTACTCATTCATCCAATCTGCCTTGGTCTTATTTCCCCATGCACCATAATCTGGAGGACCGAGTGCTCCAAGAAGGGGACTTGAATTAACCTTGTATTGTTCTGGTGATGTTTCTAATGTTCCAATCGCATCCCTCCCTTGGCATCTTTTTCTGTATGCTACGTTTAAAGCAACCATCTAATTGATAACACAATCTATTAAATTTAATTGTTTTGCAAATAAAATACTTTGTAAAAGAAAAAAGTATTACATCTAGGTGTTTTATTTTTTATTTCAGTACCACTATGGTAAGAAATATGTGTGCCCCATGTTTGTGAATCCTTTTATGCTACAACTAGATTGGGCTTTGCATAAATCTAATAAGTTTGAATTAATATATTTTCTATATATATCAGTCAAGGTGATCCTCTCAGGTAGAAGCAATGTACAGTATGCAGGCAGAAGGTACTGTGAATATATCTCTATGTAGCTTTTGTTCTATATTCAGCTCACTAGGAAACGTTTTAGCAAGAATTAGGTTACTGCTTGTGATGCCAAAGATCAGTTACAAAGTAATGTATATAGCCTTAAAAGAGAAGTATGGGGAAATTTTTTTTTGCCATAATCATACTTACCTAGGTAGATGCAGAATCATCTGCCTCTTCACTTAGAACCGAGTGATCGAACATTGCTGATGGCTTGGTTCTCTCAGCTCTCCGAGTGTAGCTCTTCTACTCCATGCTCATTGGAGCGCTGAGCTGTGGAGGGGCGGGGAGCAGCCATCTCCGCGGCTTGCTGAGATGGCCATCAGCCCAGGCACAAGACTCCCAGAGACGGCATGACACAGTGCCTGGACTGATCTGGACTGACTGCCTGGACTGACTGATCTGTGTGCTGAAGTCCGCTCTCTGCTGAAAATGGGTCACAGGAGTGCAAAACAAAGTGAACTCCTGTAACCCTTAGGAGAAGCCCAGCCAAACGAGCTCTACTTTAGGGAATAAGTGCCCCCCTTTGCTGACTTAACAGCTCCCACCCTCCCCCTTTGCAAATGCATACTTTATCGTATACTAAGTGTACTTTCAGGCATATATTACGTTTCACTAAGACCACAGTATTCCCTTGACAGTACATTTTTTCAAGAAGGATGGAGCCATCTTCATATTATGGTACCTGTGCCATTTAAAAATGTCTGACCAAGTTTAGCCTCTCACCTTGTGGCTTGCTCTCAAAGCAGTAACAAACTCTGTAAAAAAAAAAAAAAAAAAAAAAAAAAGTCCCACTGCAGGTTATTGTCATACTGTGCTAGAATCTACTGAATACTGGCACATTATGGGAGACTTGCCTTTTAAATGGAGCCCTTCAGCAGCACACTGTCATCACTGTCTACACTTTTACCCAGGTTATGTGTCTTCACCATTAACCTCACTGGCAACATCTGTGAATATCTCCTAATCTGCACAAATCTGAGTTTAATACTGTTGCAGTGTAATCGTTGGGTGGAAGTCCAAGCACCAGAAAATAAAAGTTAAAAAAAAAATCTTTGTTCCTTTTACCTATTGTTGGTTTGGATAAGGCAGGCCATCGATTGTGCAATTTTCTTTCCTGCAACCACGGATCCTGTCTGTGTTCCCTGTCATATTTCTACTTAACTCTCCATAGGAATATGTGGAGAATCTAGCAAGGGTCAGGAAACACTAATGCTCACAATAAACCTAAATGTGTCACAGACACACAAGGGGAGTGATATTGGATCTTCAGACTTTTTGAAACCTAATTTAGGTAATCAATTTCCAGTGAAGTTTTCACTTCCTTTGTGTTATTGTTAAGGGCAACACCTTTATTTTGCTTTCAACCCAATTTCATACGAGTCCCATTGTAATATTGTTTTTTATTGGAAAATTGTGAAGGCCACATGGACTTTAAAGTAGAGCTAAGCGCAGTCAGTAAAATCTCATTTGAGCTGTATGGTAAAGCAGTGCCATCCAAAATAACAAGATTAATACAAATAGCCCATTAAAACACAAAATAACAAACAAAATCTGGCCGGAGAAACCTTCTCCACCCAGATTCACACCGAACGAAATATGGTGTGGGCAGTCCACGGAATAGAGGGGTGGAATCTCCGTTATATACCAGTCACTTGCCCATCAGTCGAACAAAACCCCATATATGACAGCCTGGGAGAACGACATTTCAATGAATTGGGATATAGAGAGATGGCGGGCTTTCTTCGCTAGAGCCTTTAAGGGAATTAGGAATATTTCACTACTTGAATTCAGCCTCAAGGTTTTGACCAGATGGTACCTGACCCCAGCTAGACTGGCCAAAATGTACCCTACAACAGATTCCCGGTGTTTCCGAGGCTGCCAACTAACAGGCTCCATGGCACGCATCTGGTGGGAATGTCCCAGAATAAGGACATTCTGGAGCAAGATATTCTCCCTGATCCAAAAACTTACGGCTCTCCAATTGCATATAAACCCTGCCATCGCCCTACTTGGTGATAATCTACCAAAGTCTTTGAAACACAACCGTAAACGAATACACTTCATTTTAGTGGGAGACAAATTGACTATTGCCAAAACCTGTAAACAACCCAGAGTTTCCTTTAAGGCTGCTACATGTAAAATTTCTGTCCCAAGAGAAACTAACCAGCACCCTCCTAAACACCACTACCCAGTTTGAAGCCACCTGGGAACCTTGGGCCCCTTCATACCAGGAGTGCAACCATAATTATTACTGACCCTCTCGGGCCGTCTAATCTTTTCCTGTTAACAATATCTTTCTGCACCTCCCCCCCTTTTCTTCTTCCCTCCTCCTCTCTCATTCCCTTCATGGCCCTCCAAGGCAACCGGAGAAACCCTCTGGATCTAACGCGAGTCTACCCATCAACCAGAGGGCAATCATACTTGGCTCCCGAAGTCCTATTTCATTTTCCTGACTCCAGACTTGCCCTTTGATTCAATGGGGCTACAGGGGTTGGGTGAGGTTCTGTCAGGCACAGTATGTTCCCAATAGGGGTGCCGGTGGAGCCTCTCTGGGCCCCCTGAGGCTTACATCTTCAAGCCGGAGCATGGTGACTGAAGGAGTAAACGTAGTTACTAATATACCTGCCCTATTGTATACGTTGTATTGTTTTGCTATATTTGGGCTATGTGTCTCCTCTCCAATGGTTATTTTGTACATTCAATATGAAAATTAAATAAAATAATTTGAAAGTAAAACACAAAATAACAAAGTAGATTTTGCAGCAATATTCACCTTCAATTCAGAGATATATTCCACAGTACATTTTTTTTGCCTACAGATGTCATCTGTCTTATGGCCAGTATTCAGTCTACTTCCCTCTGAATCCAGGTCATCCTAGACCCACCCTAAGCTGGTCCAGAGCTATGATGGTACCCCCAGGGCTGGAGGGAGGGCATGTGGTCCGTGACTTTAAGAGGCTGGATGAGATCAGCAACATAGTGGTGCAAAAAAGGATGGAAAACAGTATTTTATAAAAAAAAATGCTATTTTATTTTTTATATACACCCAAATGATTTAGCAAACTAAATCATTTAGTTAGGGTTTAAATCTACTTTAATTGATTAGGGCCAAGACTATTGTTGAAAGTCAGCTAATCAGTAACTGTTTAAGTGACTTCTGTTACTCATAAAAGGTGAAATGTAATTATTTGCTACTGGTTACTTTATATCATTCATTATAAATCCGTTATTAAAGGGTAAGTTCACCTTTACAGAAAAATCTGTAAGGGGAACTTACATTGCACCCCCTCCCCGGTCCCACTGACCTGGAGTGATGCGAACACCTGCACTGACACATCGGGTCACTGCTTTACCGTTACGCGGATTAGAAATCCCCTCAGCTTAATCTCCTAAACGTACCTCGTAGAGGTACATTTAGGAAGCATTCTAATTGGTCGCACTGCCCATCAGAACCTGCGTAGCTCGTCCTGTCACCACAGGAGAAGAGGAGACAAAGCCACAGGGATTTTAAATCCCTGGGCTGGTAAAATGGCTATACGATGTGTCAGAATGGGCGATTGCCGAACTTGATGTCAACAGGGCCAGATGCGATGAGGAGGGGGTCCAGTGTGAGTTCACCTTACAGATTTTCTGTAAAGGTAAACTAACACTTTAAGTATACAGTAGGCCAATCTGGCACAACCTACAGAAAAGGATACATTATACGGAAAAGCTGTGTGTACCCAGATTTAGGAAACAATCACTGTTTACAGGCCACACAGGAAACTGTGCTTGGTGAACATTCTTTATTAACTAAGCAATAAGGCAGATATGATCCAAACTCATTGATCACCCAATAAAATCTTCTAATTCTGATTCCTTCCTTATAGAACACCTGTATTTGAAATATGCCTATGCGTAACCATTGCTTAGACATGGCTACAATAAAAAGTCTTATGCCCCGTATACACGATCGGACTATCCAGCGGACTTTTTTTCCCCAAAAGTCCGGCGGAAAGAAGTTTGGATTCAAAATTGTCCGCCGGACTCGGCAGTCCGGCGGACAATCCAGCCGCCTGTGTGCTAGTCCGCCGGACTTTTGAAATGAACGGACTTGCCCACACACGGAGAAAAGTCCGTTCATTTTGAACGAGGCTCCAGGTAGATGGGACTTGCGAAGGAGGTCAATGTCGCCGCCTCCATCGGCGAGATTGACACATCAGGTGACATTGACTTCCTTCGCTAGTCCCTGCTACCTGGAGCCACGTTCAAAATTAATGGACTTTCCTCCGTGTGTGGGCAAGTCTGTTCATTTCAAAAGTCCGGTCGTGTGTGAGCAGGTCCGCTCATTCGGAAAGTCTGGCGGACCTCCGCTTCAAAGTCCGGTGGTTTGTTATAATACTGACTATGTGTTTGGACTTGCTTCATCAGAATTTTCATACAGAATATTAGCTGGATAAGAAGTTTTGTTACATGGTCCTAACGATTCTACACGTAAAATGTGTTAAAATTATTTGAAAAGAAGATTTCATCAACTTTCCTCCACATTTTATAGCTGAACAGGTCTGAATCTGTAGCCAAAAAAAAAATGCTTTGTGAAGCAATAGGGTCTTTATTTTGTCAGATACATTGTTTATTTGATTATATGTATAGATCTAAAAAAAAAACTTTTTTGTGGCTATCATTTTTCTCAGCTGTATTTGCAAACTATTCTATTATTCTTTATGTATTTATTTTGTGTCCCTTTTTTTTTTTTTTTTTTTTAGATTTGGGTGATCGCAGACAAAGTGCAAGGAAGCCATAGTCTGAGCTGTGGTACTGTCTGCCATCGCTTAGGGGTTCAACCTATGGCACTTAAAGGGCATTCCTGGGATTATGGGATTGGGGTGAGTATTAGTAGGTTGCTGCTAATTTGTACATTACCTTTACGTGTTCCTGTTATACGTAGTTACTCGCTCTTAGGCCCCTTTCGCACGATAAGCCCGCTCGGATCCCCCTGTCCGTTTTTTAGGTGGATCCGAGCAGGCCACACATTGACTCCTATGAGCAGGCGGATGTCAGCAGAGATGTGTACGTTGACAACTGCCTGCCATCCGATCCACTAAAAACAGAAGTATGGCAATACGTTCAGATCCTGGCGGATCGGATGGGATCTGATGAAAACGAACATGCTGTCCATTTTCGTCCACCCTGTGTGAAATGGGCCTTAGACTTCATGTACACTGGGCATTTGGCCTCTGGGCATGGAGCTCTGGCGTTTAGCTGGGGGTGGAGGGCACAGGTGCTCCATCTAACCCCACTGCAGACACCCTGTCAAATGTAATGAAAGGCTGACAGCTGGACAGGACTGGATGGTGCACTGAGTGGTACTAATGTTTAGGGCAGTATACACCCAGGGATAATGCCCAGTAAGCTAACTTCTTGTACTCTGTGGGTTACAGCCAGTATATTGGCTGGAACCGACCACTGTCAGTGACAGACAGCATCCAGCACTAAGCCCAAGAGCTGAAACAATTGCTCCAGAGTTTCAGACCTTGCTGCACGGCACTTTAAAGGCGAACAGAAAACTGTAAACACTATGGGGTTGATTTACTAAAGGCAAACAGCTGTGTGAAAAATGCAGCTGCTCCAGAGCTTAGTAAATAAGGTAAAGCTTCACTTTGCAAAGAATACATAATCACATGCAATGATAATTTACAAAATCAGCATTTTGTGCTTGCACGTGATTAGATGATGGGGGTCAGCAGAGCTTCTGCTCATTTTCTAAGCTCTGGAACAAATCCTCTTGCAGAGTACAAATGCACTTTGCAAAGTGCACAGTCTATTTGCCTTTAGGAAATGTATGCTTCTGCAGTATCCGTTGGATCTTTAGTGGTAGCAAACCTTTGAAAAGGTCAATGTGCTAATTTGTGCCCTTGCCAACCCAACCAGATCTTATCTTGATGTTAGGTTAACAGTTTACACAGAACAAATTATTTTCCCCTAGTCTGTCACAGTGTAGTGACAACAGGGGAATAAAACTGACCTAAAGTAAAATACATACATTCATCTTGAGCTTCAACATTCTGATATGTTACATAAACATCTAGCTTTGTGTTTAAAGTGCTTTTCCTTCTAATTCCGAATATTTAAATCTACATAGTTTGGGAACAGATGCACTTTAAGAGAAATGTTGTATACTCTAATTACCTCACCTAGAATCTTATACTTGGCTGTATTTGCTCCTCCAACATCCCTAAACCTGTATTTGCTCTTCCCAGATCCACGCTGTGAAAAAACATACCCATAATTTTTATGCAGAGGCTCTCTATACCTGGGATACATATTAGCTTCTGCATAGGTGGCAGACAGGTGGCAGTGCTACAACATACAAGTCTCATACACCTAATTTTTTGTGATAGCACAGTTGATGTATGCCACCTTACAAATAATCAGTGTTTATTGAGACTGTTTATTGGAAATATGTAAATGATCACCATCCAGTGTACACTGTAGTTTTATCTGAATGTACCATACAAGCCAGAGATTTGTTTCAATAGCTTGTTCATGTTACAGTCACTACTTCCTTTATAGTTACATAGTTAGCAAGGTTGAAAAAAGACACCAGTCCATCCAGTTCAACCTGAGTGAGTGTCTACAATTGCCCCTATCCCTGTATATTGCACACTCACATCGGTCTCTACCCTCAAGGAGCCCACAATCTAAGGTCCCCATTCATACACTAGGGCCAATTTTGGACAGAAGCCAATTAACCTACCTGCATGTCTTTGGAGTGTGGGAGGAAACCGGAGTACCCGGAGGAAACCCACACAGGCACAGGGAGAACATGCAAACTCCAGGCAGGTAGTATCGTGGTTGGGATTCAAACCAGCGACCCTTTTTACTGCTAGGCGAGAGTGCTAACCACTACACCACTGTGCCGCCCAAATTGAGAAAACGCTTGTCTTTTTTCATTTCATCCACTCCTTTTGCACAGTTCTTAAACACGACATCATCATCCCACCTTCGTTTTACTTTAAAACTGGCTTGAGACTGTGCAGGGCCTGTGAGGTTCAGCAGAGGATTGCCACTTAATATATTCTCCATTCGAATTCTCTCCTCTTCCGCTTTCTGCTCTAATTCCTTGCGAGCCTGCTCCTCTGCTCGCTCCTTCTTAATCTTCTCCAGCTCTGCCAAGAGAGTGGCGGTATCATCATCGCTGTCTTCATCAGAGTCATCGTCATCATCTTCGTCTGTGAGTGGGTCATCTGCATCCAGATTTGCTGCTGGAATCTGGTCTAGACGAGGCTTCTTTGACAGGGATGATGTGTGCTCTCTTGGTGGTCGGTCTCTGTTCTTCTCTCGGACAGTCACGCGTTCTCTCTCTTCCAGCTCCCTCCTGAAGTCCCGGCTTCTCACCTCCTCTGGTGCATCCTGGGTGGTTTTCCTGTATTTGATCTTCGTGTGTGAAGGAAGGTCTCTGCTGGAATATTGTTTGGAAAGCTGACTTGGATCTCCTTCTCTTTTCCCTCTGCCGCCCCTGGCTGGCTCAAAGGTTGGCCTGGCCGCGGTAGTCATCTTCTAAACCGCCCCGGAGGATGCCCTTCCTTATATGAGTTATATGAGTTATATGCCCTTCCTTATGAGTTTTTTTTGTGCCTGACATACATTTCTAATTTCACTTTCATTCTTGTAAGGTTTGCAGAGGTAGTAGAGAAACACCATACTTGAAAAGAAAGTTTTGGAAACACCAACAGGTTGAAGAACAATGATAACTTTGTTAGTGTACGATGTAAAATCTAGCTAACATGTTTCAGGGTTAGGGCTTCCTTTTTTTCAGGGTGTTGGTAACATTAGATCTGTCACTGCACATGTAACATGCATTCCCGAATACCAATATTCTATCGTATGAAGTCCTCACGACCAACAGATCTAACACAATGAAAGCCCTGAAAAAGTAGCGCCTAATCCATGGAAATGTTTTTGCTATGTTTTATGTCATACACCAGTACAGTGAATATTGTTCCCAAGACATTCTTTACTTCTTTAATCCTCATATAATTGAGGGGGCCCATTCTTTTTGCGTTTTTTTATCAATTGCCACATACCTATTAACAAGGTCTGGCACAACCTTCCCCATACACCATAAAGTACATTTTCACTCTGTCTTGCGCTGTTCTTTAAAAGTCCACATTTTGGTGTTCATTTAGAGCTGCTGCAGTAACACAGAGTGCACTTGTATCTCTATAGAATATAGAGTACATCTTTTCTTCAAGCCAGGAGCTAAATGCTAAGAAATATTGCCTCTTGAGGATACAGTTAATTCTGTCAATGTAGTATGATCAACAGAGCAGAATAAGAGACTTGAATGGAGTTGCAGCTGGAGGTGGCAGCACCTTTTATTATATTTGAAGCAGTTCTGAAAAAAAACTGAAATCAGTTTAAAACATATATACGTTTTGTAGTTTCATCTTATTAGACAGACATAGCAAAAATAAATTGCGCTGTTTGATGATGCCATTTTGTGTCTTTTACAGGGAGGCTGGGAGTATGTCACTGTTAGGGGAAATACTGGGTATTATAATGTCCAACAATCCAAAACAAACTCCATTCCGCCTCTGGAAACCCGTGAAGGAGATAAGGAAGAAGCCTCATCCTCTACACAGTCTGATAATCCTGCTGCAACCACAACTTAGGATATACAGGCTCATTCTGTAACACCTTGCAACATAGTGATAACTTCCTTGTAATGTGTGTATGCTGAAGGTATTTTTGTTTTTATTTATTATTACTGTGAACCTTCAAGTTGAATTCCCTGTTTGCTTTATTCAAAAATGTGAAGGAGATGGAAGCATGCTGATTTTACCGTGGCAGGGGCACAAGGGAGGTTTGTGACTCGCACACGAATCTCAGCTTTCTGCAATGTTCAGTGTGGTTGACCCCTTGCCACGATTATTTTTAGAAAAGTAGCCATAGACAGGCAGATCCTGTGCAGAAAATGACACTCCTTTGGCAGTCCTTAAGCAAGACAGTGGAGTGCTTGTACCCACCGGTACTCTCATATCCTTGTCATGCATAGTTCTTTGCTTTTTAAGAGTGAAGTATCTTACCTGTCTACTGGGTGCTTTTCCCAGCAGCTTGTAAAATATTCCTGTGCAATTATGAGCAACTCCTAGGAGGTTAGAAGTGACCTGGTTGCATTGAAGGAGGTAAAAGCATTAGTTGCTTGAATTAAAGTATCTCAACAGATTTAGTTAGGTTATCTTCAGTAAAAAACACACATCAAATTGACTGGCAGATCAGGCTGTTTTGGCAGCTCAAGCGTTCCACCAATCTCGACCTATTCTAAGAAAATGAATCTTGACTCTATGCTCGTCTAGCATCCTGGTTGGTCCTATAAATGTGATGGATGGCCCCACTGACCAATGATAAGTGATAGGGCCAAGCTTTGTTTTTTATAGGAAGAACATGATTTGTATATGCCTTAAATTTCTATAGCATATGGATCTACTGAGCTTTTTTTGAATGTGGTTTTTGCAAAAGATAACCTCTTACTTTTTCCATGACATTATAGAATATAAAGAACATTGGCCTCCTCTCTGGATGATACAGCAGTTATTTACTTTTTCAGTATAGTGTTGGTAGCCCAATGCCAACCTAAGGGCCAAAGTGCCCCTTTTTGCCTCTGTCAGAGACTTTCTCAATATGGGTAGCTTTGCTGATATCTGTGCTACATTTATTATAGCACTCAAAATCATTTGACCACAAGTTCCCCACTGTCAATGAAGGGATAATCCCAGTAGATGGGGTAGTTGGCCTCCCATAATCATTTGTTATTCCAATTTTGGCAGACTCTGGGGACAAATGGGATGTTTTTCACATCTCGGCACACAATCTCAACCAATGGATTTCTAGGAAAACAGCTGTTGGCCGGGTTGACCTTTTAAATGACAATAGAGCCCACAGATAATAGTCTCTGGCTCTGGATGTGTTTTTTGAGGGCATAGATTTTACAAGTCTTCATTTTTCAGTAATACTTGGTCAAAAGAAAGATGATTTAATGACTGAATTGTACATGAATATCTGCCCACCATCCAATGTCTATGGCCATCTCTAGCATGGCTTAGAGCTAGTTTTTGTGACTGTGATTTACAGAGTAGCAAATGTTGGATCTAAATGACACCACTATTAAGTCCTGCCATTATAGTATTCGTAAACTGCATGATTCCTGCTGTTTGAACTACTGGAAAAAAGAAAAAGGCTAGTTAGATTTTTCTTACAATAGAAGATGCACCAAGTTGTCAAAGGTGTTTATTTTAATTTTTTTCTGTAGATGTTTAATATATTATATTAAATTATATGGACAAAATGAAATGAAATTATATAGCCAAGTTACCCTATTGTGCTGCTTAGAAAAAACATGATAAAACTAGAACACATTTCAAGAAAACAGCACTCCAAGTGGCCAGGAGGCATGTTTTTTTAATAGGAACATTTTATTTTAAGCCATTCAATCTCAGGTTAAAGCACTTTAACCTTAGGTATAAGTTTTGTTTGTGTGGTGTACTTGGTCTCATGTATAAAAAAAAGATCTAAAAGGAAAGTGTCAGCATTGTCCCCAGCAACCTGCAACAATTTACACTCTGTACTTGATGTGTATTTTTTTTTACACTAGAAAAAACTAAAAACTGGTTTCTAGGGACAATAGACACTTTCCATGTGTATATATGATATATCATATTCTTTGATGTACCAAATGTTTTGATAAATTTTGGCATGTAAATATTGTGTGTAGGTTATTTTATTTATATCTTAAATGGAGTTGATATTTAGACCATGCAAACCTATATATGTGAAGAGTGGAACAGACTGTTGCACAGAACAACAATATGTTTATAGCACTTGGAGTGACAGACCATTTAACCACTTCAGGCTTGGAAGGATTTGACCCCCTCCTCACCGGGCCATTTTTTGCAAAACAGCACTGCATTGCTTTAACTGACAATTGCGCGGTCGTGCGACATTGTACCCAAACACAATTTTTGTCGGAACCCCCCCCCCCCCACCACCACAAATAGAGCTTTCTTTTGTTGGTATTTGATCACCTCTGTGTTTTTATTTTTTGTGCTATAAACAAAAAAAGAGCTACAACTTTGAAAAAAACACAATATTTTTTACTTTTACTAAATATCCCAAATTAAAAAAAATGCATTTCTTCCTCAGTTTAGGCCGATATGTATTCTTCTACATATTTTTGGTAATAAAAAAATATGATTAGTGCTTTAAATAGCCACTGATTATTGTATAAATGTCATTGGTAGGGAAGGGGTTAACACTAGGGGCCGATCAAGGGGTGAAATATGTTCCCTGTGTGTTCTAACTTTAGGGGGGATAGGGCTGACTAGGGAAGGAGACTGATCGGTCTTTCTATATATTAGGAACACACAATCTGTCTTCTCTTCCCTGACAGGACGTGGATGTGTGTGTATTTACACACACATCCCCGTCCCTGCTCTATCAGGAGCGTTTGCGAGTGCGTCGGCAGACATCGCGGCCACTGAGCACGCGCACAGGCTCCTCAGTGACACGGTGGGCCCCCTAATCCCCTTAAAGCGCTCACCATGCAGCTACAGCGATACGCGCAGGGGAGTCAATCTGTCGCTGTCAATCAACGGTAGGCGGTCTGGAAGCGGTTAAAAACTAGCAGCCTTAAAATAAAAAACTGGTTCTTAAAATACAAAACAGGTTTTTATGTTTGTCTTATCTGTAGGCAATTGAATTAATTACCTAGGTATTTCATAAAATAAAGTAGTATATTTTATCTTACTAGGCCAGTCAGTCATATTTAAAAAGCAATTTCAGGCAACAGCAGCTGAGGATAAAATAAGAACATTTATTTAATTTACCTTAAAGTATAACTTAACCCAAGCAGAAAGTGTAATATACAGATACTCATTTAACAACTTACCTGTTTAACGACCACTCAAACTTAAAACCAGCTCTCCCCACCCGAATGATGTGCTGTACATCATTGTATTGTATAGTAGAGAATACAGTACAGTAGTTAAGAATGCTTAAAATATTGATTACTTGTGGCTACTCGTTTTTCGACCAATTTGTTTAACGACCTGGTGGTTAAGTGAGGAGTACCTGTATTGCAGCTTACTAGTCCTTAGATGTGGTGGCTACATTAGTTTCCTTTCTTAGCATAAGTACAAAAAATACCTGTTGTTGATCTTAATAAAAATCCAGTGTCCTTGCAGAGTGCAGTGTCCTTTAGGTTCTAAATCTTCCTTTCAGTTACTGGTGGCTGTGAGAAATTTTAAAATTACATTGCTTCTATACATGTTGTGACCAAAAGGCTATGGACACCTGACCGTCATATCTATACAATATGAGCTTGTTAGACATCCCATTACAAAACCGTGGTGATTAGTATTGTGACCCCCTTCTCCTTCTCTTTCGTCTATAACCGCCTCTAGCCTTCTAGGAAGGCTTTTCACAAGATTTTGGAGTCAGTGGGAATCTGTGCCTATTCAACCAAAAGAGCATTTCTGAGGTCAGGCACTAATGGTTGACATGAAGATCTGGCTTGCAATCAGAATTTCATTTCATCCAAAAGGTGTTCAGTAGTGTTGAGGTCAGGGCATTGTGCTGGCCATGCAGATATCTCTACATCAAACAATGGAGGTCATTTTAAACTGGAGAGTATACAATCTGATGCAGCTCTGCAAGGAAACCAATCAGCTTCCAGGTTTTATTGCCAAAGCTTAATTTTACAAGCCGAAGTTAGACACTGGCTACCATGAACAGCTGTACCAGGTTCTGAGTGCATCAGTTTTAGTAAATCTCCCCCAATGTCTTTCTGGAGCTGGCTTTGTGCCCAAAGACACAGACTTGAAACATAAAAGGGCATTCCATAAACTGTTGCTACACGGTTGATGGAGCACAATTGTCTAAAATGTTTTTGTATGTTATAGCATTACTAGTACTCTTCAGTGGGAATACCCGAACGCAAAAATTTAGACTTTTGTCCACATACTTTTGGCCATATAGTGTATATGTGAGGAATTGGAAAACAGGAATTCTGTGTCACAAATAGGGTTCACAGCTCACCAAATTACAAAAAAAAATAATGGGGTAGCTGCCGGTGCACTACAGCAATGATACCTGGATGAAAACTGAAGTAACAAGCAGGTAGATTCTGCATCTTGTATATATGTATTTCAAGTTTGACAAATTACTAGAGTATATCTTTAATAAGGTAGTGTTTTGCACCCTAACCACCCAATCAGATTTCAATTTTCAGCAGGTGACAGAAAAGACAAGCACACTTGATTGCTGATTGGGTGCTATGGTTTCCTGCTCTTCGTACAATATTGTTTTCCAATTTAAAGAGCCTGCTGGCCTCATTTCAGAATTAGCCAAGTATTGGTTTGCATTACAAAATACTGTAATGACTGCACAATGTTAAAATAAAACCTACATATTTTTACAAATAATTACCTATTGCACAGCATTAATAAATATTAATGTAATTTTGGTTGATTTCGTTTTTTCTTAACGGAGAACCGTAGGCAATTGTTAAAACACTCCATTTAATTGTATATTTATTGTAAAACTGCTAAACTTATTTTTATACAGAGCTTTATATAATTCATCTTTATATTCATTTCTCATAATTTTCTTCAACTGTCTGAACGAACCACTGTAAGAGTGGTGATGGAGAACATCTTCAGTCTAGCTAGTCTTTTCATCTGCAGCTCTTACAATCCAATCCGATGTTTCAGTCTCTGAAGAATGTGTTTAGGCAGTTCAGGAATTTGCCAGGAGGTAAGGCTATGACTGATATCATTTTAGGGCAAGATTATGTGGTCACACTCCTCAAGGTAAAGCAGCATTCTAGAAATTGGACAGATCAAGCCTTGCACATTTTTTGTCCATTTGCCATGTCCACTAAATATTCAGTTGTTGCTGGTTGATCTGCAGTATAAGCATATATAAATAAAAATTATGCAAAACCTCCAAATCATTTGTAATATGGGTGTCCGTGTCCCAGTATCTGCCAATATTACATAATTGTGCCAAAATATTTGTTGGTCAACAGTCTAGACCCATGTAGTGCTTGCATTTACTCATAGTCATTAAAACTGCCTGAAACTTCAACTGTAAAGAATAAGTGCACTTTGGAAATACTTTAACATTCAGGCAAATCAATCACGTTATTAAAGGTAATCATTTTCCTTTCTCATTCTGTCACCTGAAATCTTTCTGACAGTTCAGACTTTATGCCTGATGTCTGGCTTATGAACATCTACAGGGATGCTGGGGATGCGTTCTTTTATAAAACAGACAGAGAGCCTTGTTCCTTTTTTTTTCTCTCCTCTTAATCTTCCTAAGTTTTCAGTCAAAGATTTCAGATCAAACCTACTCTATATATGAGAAGAAATGTATTACCAGATATGCAGACAATTGCCCCTGAGTAAAATGGGCTCAAATAGGAAACAGTATATTTTATTAAAAAGGTGCACTTAATCTTTAACAGTTACTATAACGGACTGGATCTTTTGTGTCAAGATACCGAAATAAATAATGTCACATATACCTAAATTGATTTCCACAACCTAATTCTATCCTATGCCCTCCTCCCTGTCACAGTCCTAAAACTCAACCAATCCGCTAAATGAACGTTTAAAGCCAAACTTCAACCAAAATGTTTTAATTTTGACAGGTTACAATCTCTTGTCGTGTTTTTATTTAAGGTCTGTTTCACCATTGGGGAAATTTCTCCTAACTGAAGCAAAACACTTGTTTTTTTTATCAAAAAGAATAAAGGTTAGAATCTCTGCCTGGTTTTTATTTCAGTATGTGTCTTCCTGTGTCAGTGACAACTGCCTTGTTTCCTTTCCTTTTCTGTTGTCACAGGGACAGGAAGTGGGGCACAATCTCTTAAATCTCTTGAGTCATGAAAAGCAATCAAAACTTAAATGATTTACTCTTCAGATTTTTATTTAAAATTTAAAAATGCTTTGGCTGGAGTTGGGCTTTAACATTTAACAATCCCTAACATTTAATCTAGCCTAAAATGTAATATCTAACCTGAAACTTCACTCTATTCCTAAACTAACCCTAAAAATGAATTCTTAATGTTCAGCTTCACAAGTGATCCCCTAAAAAAAAAAAAAAAAAAATATCTTATCCCCAAGTCTAAATGCCAGACTTACGTTATCAGTGCTCAAAGCATTTACATCATATCCCAGTCCCACCCCAAGTACTGTGATAACCAATCATTGGCAATAATTCAAACTGCTTCATGTGTTCTACAAACTGGAAGCAGGGCTGGGACTACTATACAACTACGGGACAGCATTACCTATTGCATAACTACTATTTATGCCAAACACTTCCTACCAGAGTCTGTGCTGATAGCCTGTGCCACTTGCACACAGATACCTAACTCTACGGAGAAACCAGAACTGTTAAACTGCTTGAGATCATCAACTCTAGAGCAATTAATGCAAAATTTGGAACAAAAAAATTAAGAACATGTTATTTATTGTCAGCACTGTTTACCTTAATTGTTTTTTTTTTATTTTATTTTTTTATTGTGTTAAACCACTGTTCATTGTCCTCCATGTGCAGCAGATTCATATTAAATGTCTTTGTGTTAATAACCAGCATGAAATATGTTATGTTGATATCCATGTAGTCTACTCTCCAGCCTCTGTCAAACAATAAACTTGATCTGCCTGCTTCAGTCACTGTATTCCAGAGTATTATTTTAGACCGTGCCCAGCGGGGACCAGCAGAAAGCACCTATCCTGGTATGTATGTGAAATACGTGGTAATGAAGCCAAATATATTGATTTGCTGTCGTGAGTGAAAGGGTGGCCATATACAATCGATGAGTGAAGAAAGGTTGTTCCAGATCTTTCCCTACAGATAGTGTTCAGTACACAGATCACAGCAAACATTTGAGGTCAATAGACATGTGCTTAAATATCTAACAGTTAGGATGGAAGATGGGACTACACCAAGCCATTTACCGGTATGTGGTTGTCATACAATATAATAGAAAACATATCAAATGTTTTCCATTCAAACAGGTAATATTTATTGAACATCATTGCAAGAGTACAGTCACAAAGGTACATATCAAACATTAAAGAGGTGTTGCATCATAGCCATAACAGTAAAGGAAATACATTTCTCCAAACCAGTAGTCATCATACATCACAGACAAAGAACAAAGGGTCCCAGTAGTGACATGTTATTCATCGTAACAGAACATCAAATTCCCTCATCACACGTGGCAACCTCCTGCAACCATTTATCCCAGATTCTATGGTATTTAGCAGGACAGCCCCTGTTTTTATACAAAAATTTTTTATATGGGAGAGTAAAATTAACTTCCCGCTTCCAGTCCTCAACTCGGGGTGGAAGGGGCCTCATCCACTGTCTAGCTATCACCTTTCGAACAGAAAACAAAGTTTCCTGTAAGAAAGTGCTAGTAATTTTATCCAATACATCAGGAAATATCCCTAGTAGACAGGGTTTAGGGTCGAGGGCCAAAGGGGAGCCCATGACATCATGTAGAAATGACACTACTTGCTTCCAGAGTTCCTGCAGTTTGGGGCAAGCCCAGATAAGATGGAAAAACGTCCCAGTCTCAAGGAAACACATTGAGCAGAGCGTAGATTGATTCGCATTATATTTAGCAGTCTTGAGTGGGGTGAGGTATGCTTTATGTACTATGTAGATCTGAGAGAGCCTGTCCTGGAGCCTAGGGGACACCAATTTGCACGTTTCCAGAGCCTCCTCCCATTCCTCGTCTGTCAGAGCACCCACATCACCCTCCCAGCGGGACTTGAGAGCATACGCTAGTCTCGCCGAGACGGGGGCCGTAAGCATACCATAGAAGCACGAGATTAGCTTTTTGGGATCTGTATCCTTCACTATGGCGACAATAGGATTGGGAGCAGGCCGAGGCAATGACTGCGAAAATTGTGCTCTAAGTGCATGCTGAACCTGTAGGTATTGAAATAACATAGTGTTTGGAACATTAAATTCCTCCTGCAGTGCCCGAAACGTTTTAATAACACCCTGGTGAATTAGGTGGTGTAGGTAGTATATTCCCCTCGATACCCATAGCTGTATACCCTGGA
This sequence comes from Lithobates pipiens, assembly GCF_037356315.1. Taxonomy (NCBI): domain Eukaryota; kingdom Metazoa; phylum Chordata; class Amphibia; order Anura; family Ranidae; genus Lithobates; species Lithobates pipiens. Next base: position 264,442,947 of record NW_027507784.1, on the reverse strand, counting down.
GTTTTTGAAGTTCCGGCAAATGTTTGTTTTGCCAAAGTGGGGTATAGTCATTCGGCGATGCCACATTCAATTTAGTGGATGCCAGATCCCAAATCCTTCTGTAATGGAAGAGCATGGAATGTTTACCTGGCCCCATGGCAGAGTTCCCCGCTCCTGTCGAGATAGCAGCAATCGGGTCATCTGCAATTTGTGCCCAAGAGGGGCATAGAAGAGTTAGAAAACGTTGTTTATCAGTCTTGTCTATGTGGAAGAGTTGAGACAGTTGTGAGGCAACATAGTAAAGATTCAGATCTGGAAGAGCCATGCCCCCCATATCAGTCGGTCTTTTCAAAGCCTGCCAAGCAAGCTTGTGTCTAGCAGTTCCCCACACAAAGGGCCTAAGGAGACTTTCAAGGGATTTAAAGTATTTCAATGGCAAATACACCGGGGCATGCCACAACACATACAATAGTTTAGGTAATAGGACCATTTTAATCAGATTAACTCGTCCCCAAACCCCTAGGGGGAGGCGGGACCAGGCCTGAATCTTGGTACGTACCAGGGCAAACAATGGTTCTACATTCAACACAATGTAATCAGCTGGGTTCCTAGAGACATAGACACCCAAATACTTAATAGTGCCAACTCGCTGAAGAGGCAGACTGGCCTGAGACTCTGTCTGTGGAAAACTGTCAATAGGTAAAATTTGGGATTTTTCCCAGTTTATGCGGAGACCGGAGAAGCTACTGAACCATTCTATCATGTGGAGGGCCTTTGCAAGGGAAGGGCCAGAGTCCGCTAGGTATAGCAGCGTATCATCAGCGTATAGACTGATTTTCTCAGTAAGTCGACCCATCGCCAGTCCCCTGATCTCAGGGTCGGCCCGAATCGCCACCGCTAAAGGTTCAGCCGCCAAGGCATATAGTAGCGGGGACAGTGGGCACCCCTGTCTGGTACCCCTACCGAGGCCAAATGCCCGGGAAGACCATCCATTCGCCACCACCTTAGCCGTTGGGTGATGGTACAACAGTCTCACCCACCGAATAAAGTTCGGGCCGAAGCCGTACCCCGCTAGACACTTCCATAAATACTCCCATTCTACTGAGTCAAATGCTTTAGCCGTGTCAAGTGACACTACCACGCGCTCACCCATCTCCTCATGTGTTGCCTGAAGGTTTATATATAGCCTACGCAGATTGAACGACGTATTCCGCCCCGGCATAAAGCCCGCCTGGTCAGCCTGAATCAGACTGAGGATCACTACGTTCAATCTGGTAGCAAGTATTTTGGCCAGAATCTTAACATCCACCTGTAATAGGGATATTGGGCGGTAGGATTCCGGGAAACCCGGATCTTTTCCAGGTTTGGGAATCAAAACTATCGTTGCCTCCCTCATAGACGGAGGCAATGTTAGCGTGTCAAAAAGATTCCTATAAAGATCGAGAAGCCTAGGCACCAGCACGTCTTGGTAACGGGAATAAAATTCAATGGGAAGACCATCTGACCCTGGTGACTTGGATTTTGCAAATCCCGCAATAGCTTCTACTATTTCATCGGTGGTCAGGGGGGCCTCCAAAGCCTGCACCTGCTCCTCCGTAACCTGAGGGAGGGAAACCTGAGCCAAAAAACGGTCCATCGGAGTGGTGTCGTTTGAGACTGTAGTGGTGTATAAGTCACATATCAAATGTTTAAACTGAGAAAATATACCATTTTAAGAAAAAAATATCATTTTGAAATTTATGGCAGCAACAAGTCCCAAAAAAAGTTGAAACAGGGCAACAAAAAACTGGCAAAGCAGGTGGTACTAACAAGGAAGAACATTTTGCAGCTAATTAGGTTAATTGACAACAGGTCCGTAACATGACTGGGTATAAAAAGAGCATCTTACAGAGTCAGTGTGTTAGAAGTAAAGATGGGCAGAGGTTCACCAATCTGTAAAAATCCGCATCAAAAAATTGGTGAACTATTTCAGAATAATGTTCTTCAATGTAAAATTGCAAAGATTTTACATATATCATTATCTACAGTACATCATAATATTCAAAATGGAAAGAATTTGGAGAAATCGCAAGGGCGCAAGGGATAATGCCAAAGTGCCATATTGGATGCCCGTGATCTTAGGGCTCTCAGACGGCACTGCATTAAAAACAATCATGGTTCTGTGATGGACATTGCTGCATGGGCTCAGGAATACTTCCATTAATCCCTTTCTGTAAACACAGTCCTCATGCCATTTAACCACTTGCTTACTGGGCACTTAAACCCCTCTCCTGCCCAGACCAATTTTCAGCTTTCAGCGCTGATGCACTGTGAATGACAATTGCGCGACCATACAACACTGTACCCAAATGAAATTTTTATAATTTTTTTCCCACAAATAGAGCTTTCTTTTGGTGGTATTTAATTACAGCTGGGAGTTTTATTTTTTGCTAAACAAAAGTAATGCAAAATAAAAAATAAAAAAAAAATCATGTTTAATAGTTTGTTATAAAATTTTGCAAACAGGTAATTTTTCTCCTTCATTGAAGTACGCTGATGAGGCGGCTCTGGTGGGCACTGATAGGCATAGTTAAGGCGGCACTAATAGGCACAGATAAGGTGGCACCAATAGGCACAGATAAGGCAGTACTGATGGGCACAGATAAGGCGGCACTGATGGGAAAAGATGGGCACAGATAAGATGGCACTGATGGGTGGCACTAAGGGGCACTGATAGGTACCACTGATAGATGGGACTGATGGGTGGCACTGATGGGCTGCACTGATGGCCACTGGTAGATGACACAGATGGGCACGGATGTGTGGCACTAGGGTGCAGCACCATTGTTGAGGCAAATTGTGGGCACTGATGGGTGGCCCTGTGGGCACTGATGTGTGGCACTGATGGGGGGCACTTTTTAATTACTGAGGTGGCACTGGAAGGGGGCAGGTGGACACTGGTAAGCTGGCCGTGATCGGCTCTTAAAAATAGCCGATTACCGGCTCCGTTGTATCACATGATCAGCTGTCATTGGCTGACAGCTGATCACGTGGTAAGGGGTCGGGATCGACCCCTTGTTTCGATCCGTGATCAGGCGAGTCTCATAGACTCGATGATCACAGAGCGCGCCGCGCGCGCCCCTCAGGGGGCGCGCAGGCCGCTCGAGCACGGGACGGCGTCCATAGACGTCGTCCCGGCAAAGGAGGTCCGCGCTGTAGCCGTCAATTGGCTATAGCACGGATCTCTAGTGGTTAAAAATGCAAAGTAAAACTCTATCATGCAATGGAGAAGCCGTATCTAAACTTGTTTAAAATGGTTGGTTGCAAAGTGGAAAACTGTAGTCAGACTAATCGAAATTTGACATTTCTTTTTGGCAACCCACAGGTGCCACATCCTCTGGACTAAAGAGCAGAGGGACCTTCTGGCTTGTTACCAATGCTCAGTTCAAAAGCCTGCATCCCTGATGGAATGGGGGAGCATTAGTGCGTATGGAATGGGCATTTTGTTTATCTGGAAAACACCATCAATGCTGAAAGATATATCCAGGTTTTAGAGCAGCATATGCTCCTACCTCTCTTTCAGGGAAGGCCTTGCATATTACAGCAGGGCAATGACTAGACCGCATATTGCATCTATGACAACAGCATGACTTTGTAGTAGAAGAGTCCCTGTGTTTAAACAGTAACTTTATGTACAGTGCAAGGATTTTAACAAACGTTGTTGCAGATTACCTTTTGTTAATCTAAAGAAATAGCTGTTTGTCCATGTGTGAAGTGGATTAGAATAGCAACAATTTTATAATGATCAATCAGCTACTGCTACCTTTTAAATGTGATTTCCTTTTAGAAGCATCTCGCCAAAAATAAAATTTTTGTTACAGAGGATGCCCAAAATATATCTTAATGCAGACTTCTGGGAAAATGAGTGAGCAAGCAGGAAATTACATTTCTGAGGGAGTTATGTACACCATCTATGTACAGAATAGCTCCAAGTTGCCATATTGCATTTTGCAGACAATTACAGGAGCAGATTGAAAAGGAAAGGTAATTTTTAATAACCTTCAGTTACAATATGATTTGTGTAGCAATTGTATATGCCAGGCATCACTAAATGGCTGACCGCGGTCCGGATCCGGACCAAGAACAAGTCCTATCTGGACCACAGCCTCTCCAGTATTATCCTCTGTGCTGGATGAGTGGCGGGTGCCAATGGGCATGAAGTTTGCGGTACCCGTAGATCAGCTCCCACCATGTTTACATTATATAAGACCAGCTGCAGAGATTTCTCTTAAAACCTAAATATCTACTTTCTGGCTTTGAATTTCCTTACATTTATCCTGCAATTTGTAACTGCAGCAAACGTTGAGGTGACAACAGATTTCAGAGCCTGCAGACTCTGACTGCTGCAGCCCCTACTTGCTCCTTTTATCAACTAGACCCATGTTTCTCAACCTTTTTTCCAGCCGAGGCACCTTTCAAGTTAGACAATCTCAAGGCACCCTTTCAAATTATAGACGGTCTCGAGGCACCTCATTCTAAAATGTAAACAAATATTGTAATAACTTTGAATGAAGGAAAATCCACACGTAGGACACCCAACGTTAAAAGAGATTTATTCTTCCAAAGCAAATACACTTTTACACACTGGTACTGACTAGAATTCCAATGTTTCTCCCTCAATTTCTCTCTATAAATCAGATAATACCGCCCCCAATCCTGAGGGAGAAAGGCACAGGAGGGTCAAACAAGGATGCTGTGGAGGCAACAGACATCCTCCTCATTGACTGATGATGTCATTGGTTGTTAGGGAGCCAGTGTCTAGAAAGTCGTAATGGTGCATAATGAAAACCCATGGCTTTGTGTAACTAAAAGGCAGGCTTGATTACATTTTTAAAGAAAAGGGTGTAGGACGGCAATGCTGTGTAGAGTTGCTGTGCCACATCCAATATAAAGACTGCAAAGATAGGAGAACCCCTGGTGGTGGACTAAAGGCACGTACAACCATAAAATATAGTAAGAACAGTTTTGTTTATTAAATTGATATAAAATCATATAGAAATAAAAATAGTTTATACATGTCACGACAAATTATACAGTACAATGAAGCAAGTCATCTATACAAGGTAAGATCGGCTACAAAGTTGATCACCCTACGCGTTTCGGAGGTAATATAGTCTCCTTCTTCAGGGGTGGAGATACAGCATGAGGTATAATTCTAGTGAAGGATATACATGACAGGATATTAGAACAGGAACATGGTGGACCAAAAATAGTCATATATGTACTAAGGAAGAAAACGACTATTGTTGACGTTGATGGACTTTTTAGGCATGGACATACAAGAAAATTATATATTCAAACAGTATTTATTTCTAAAAACAACAAAACATCCATTATTGTATCTCAGAGCATGACGATTACATCACAATTAAACAAATGATTCATACATTCCCATTTTGTTATAGTGTATAGTATAGGGATAAAATACAATAGAATCACAGAAGTCCTTTGCAGGAACAGTGTATCATAGATGGTTCAGCCCGGAGGTGCTCTACATGTTACGCGTTCTATGAAACGCTTCATCAGGAGCTTATGATGATTTTCTAAAAAATATTAAATAAACAACATTTTACAATATAAAATAATCACACAAAAACCACAATCTTGTGATAATTACAAAAAGAAAAAGCACAAAACCACCCAGAGGAGGGGGAAGGAAGAATATTGCTCCCGGAAAAAAAAGGAGAAGGGGGGTTTAGAAAAGAGAAATGAGAGCTCTCTTTGGGGTCTAGTTTTCTGGTCCATGGGTGCGCGGCCTTCCAGTTTGGCTCTTGGGCGCATGTGAGATGTGGGCATGGTATGTCGAGGGGTCCTAGTAGGTACATACGTTGTGGGATCCTGGTGGGCTAGGCCCTGCCGTTCCCCCTACGCATGCGCCGACCCCTGGGCTTTCCCGCTGTGTCCGCAATGCGCGAGAAACGCTGGAGACTTGATGCATGCCTGGCTAGAAGTGGCCGGGTATGTAAACGTCACTTCCGGCAAGCGGAGTGATGTTACTACTGGGGCGGCTGCTCCAATCTTCCCCCTGATTAGGGCACTACTGGATGGGTGCAACTGGAGTATCTTTAGGTAACGTTTTTAATTTAAGGGTTTCACTGTATATTTGGCACAATTGTCACACTAATATTTAAATGAACATAATAACAAATAACATTAATGATAATATTAATTAAAGGTTCCCCCCTGTTTTTTTATTTTTAACCTAGCCTACGTTGATACTTTGTATATATGGAACATAACTATTATTAATGAAGATATACCGCACAACTAATTTACAATGATTTGATGTAAAATCACTCAGGTTTGTATTCCCATACAAGACCTTTTACTATTTAAGAAATACTGGTATAAAAACGAAAATGAATATTTAATATAAAAAAAGATATAAATATATCTATATATAATACAATAATAAAAAGAATATGAAAAATTATATATATATATATATATATATATATATATAATACAAAATACACATTTGTTTATTGTTTTGTTATTTTTCTATTAATACTAACTATACACATAAAATTCATAGGAACACCCATTAAATGAATTATATTTGATTTATTGCACAGATTCTTTATTACTTTCCTTTTTGGAGTCCCCTGTCCCCTACCTGTATGCCTCTTGAGGTTTACACCACCACACTCATTTTTATATAGACGAGCCTCGTCTAGCTATGAGGAATGTGAGTAATAATGGTATTCATTATCTATACTTTCCTCTACATAAAGCTGAAGTAATCCTTCTCCTTTTCTTAATGCTTTAATCTTTCATTACTTTTTGAAGCCATCACACTCGCTCCCATGATCCCCCAGACACTTGGTAGTCCTACGTTCCCTTTTCTAAACACTTAAACCCTCTTTCCTTTTTTTTCCCGGGAGCAATATTCTTCCTTCCCCCTCCTCTGGGTTGTTTTGTGTTTTTTCTTTTTGTAATTATCACAAGATTGTGGTTTTTGTGTGATTATTTTATATTGTAAAATATTGTTTATTTATTATTTTTTTGAAAATCGTCAAGCTCCTGATTGTGTTTCATAGAACGCGTAACATGTAGAGCACCTCCGAGGTGAACCATCTATGATACACTGTTCCTGCAAAGGACTTCTGTGATTCTATTGCAGGAACCCCCCCTCGAGTGGTGTGCGCGTGGCCCCGTCCCGATTGCGCATGTCATAGACAGAGACGCGGGAACGGGGCCTCGCCCACTCCACCCACCGACACAGACCAGCCTCCCCAGCGGACAGCTCATGTCCGCTGGAGTCCTCCTTTCATTTTCTATCTGACAACATTAGATGAAGGAGATGGCAGTTTTGGGCAGAGGCAGCATGACAGAGAATGCACAAATGACTCATACAGCCCTTGCACCCACTCTTCTGTAAGCTGCCAGCTCTCCTAAACTTTCAGCTCTATGCCTCCTCTGCTCCCTTACTTGTACTTAAAACACTAGCATGACTGCTTCTAGGCCCTTTTGCTGTGCCAATCGCAGCCTGCGTTCCAATTTCAAGCGGCCCGCCTGGTGATTTGGACATGTATATCTTTTGTGGCCCCCCAACTAATCCCCAATCACTGGGGGCCATAAAATATATACATGCTGGCTGCCTTGGAGGAGACGGGGAAGGGGCGAGTGCCATACATACAGGTGAGTTTCCTGTTTGGACGACGGCCTCTGTAATAGGAAGTCCTGTCTTCTGCGCTACCATTTGATGACTGTTCTGTTCATCAAAGGGGCCAAGACTTTCTATTGAAGTCACCGTGAAAACAGATTCTGCTGTATGTAATCTGTTGGCGCCCGTCCCCTCCCTTTCCCACCTGAGGTTGCAGATGGGCATCAGTCAGGCTGCACTGATGGCAATGGTGAGTCTGCATTCCTGGCAATGTTAAGGCTGCATTCATGGCAGTGGTGGGTCTGCATTCATGACAATGGTGGGTCTGCATTCATGGCAGTGTTGGGTCTGCATTCATGGCAATGGTGGGGCTGCAGATGGGCACTGACCCTTATATTGCTTCACAGTTCTTTATTTTAAATGTAAGTTTTTTCCTGAAACTTCCTTCTTAAAGTGAAGGTGCATGATATACACCAATAAATGCGGTATAGCCAAATATGCCCAAGCTCATCTCTTCACCACACATAGCCACAAAGGCAAGAAAATTCAGGCAAAATGGTCAGCTCTCACTCATGTTCACTTCATCAAATCTGGCCCTCTTTCAAAAAAGTTTGGACACCCCTGAGATAGACTATCAAGCTGTGGGCTTGTAATCTTGTGAATGACAGAGGCTTCAGAGGAGTTGGGTTTGGATGGATTGGTATGTGTATGGCAGGAATCGGTCTGTCAAAGCCAAATGAAAACATGAACAAAATACACCTGATGTGTAAAGCACAGTAAAACCCCTCATGGATTTTTTGACAGACAGACCAAAGTGTGAGTAAAAAAAATATAAATTTTATTATAACATCATAAAATAGTACAAATCAACAATGAACATTGTATAGCATTAATGCAATTATGACCATAAAATCATGATACATAATACCCAAAATAACACATTCTGTATGTCTGGCACATACTGCCCAATATAAACAATATACAATATAAATATATCATATTAGTAATATAAAAATGCATATAGAGCAAATAATTACCACTTGCATATAGAGCAAAGAAAAATGCATTCATATAACTATATATGGCATAAACAGATCATATGTCATACTTACAAAATTATAAAAAAAAATGATATTGCATATAACTGATAAATAAGTGATCAGTTGTTTCTCAGAAAGGGCAATGCAGGCATGCACCAGATGAAACCACGAGAACCGCAAGGAAATGAGCCCAAGACTGCACATACAGGGACCTCAGGTAACGGAGCAAAAGCTCCCACCATGTAATGCGAAACAGACAGTTAGTAATCGGTCGTTGGAGAGTTTATTATGGATGCTCATCTGTATAGATAAGTAGCTATAAAGAGTTGTTAATATGATGTACAGGTATGCAGGAACTCAGAGACTATTAGATTGTATTATATTCGTAAGCAAAGCATTTATAGATTAAATCTGGCTTGTATCCAATTACATATCTTGTGATTGAAATCAAAGAAAATTTGCCTCATAATTCAGCATACCTTGGTTTCCACATTCAGCTCCAGTGCAACCTACTCCCAGTTGTATGCTGCAAGAATGACCACACAGAAAGGAGCAAATATACCCAGCTGGAGGGCTTGATGATTCAATTCCCAATTGTAATATAGGGGACAGCTGATAAGGCAAGATGAAAGTAAGGGCCCACGGTGCGGCCACGTCCCCAAAAGAGAGGGGACAGGTGGAGCCGCATCATTACGCCACCGACATGCACGGGCGGCCGCAGTACCGTTTCTACGGGTTGGAATGCAAGCCGGGAGGGAAATGTCAGTGGACTCCGCAAGTTCCTAAGGCCAGAAAGGAAGTCCATCCACGGCCCAAATGGGGGGGGGGGGGAGCGTGAAATGGACCCACTCATGACGGGCAGTGGTAAATCCATCTTAGTTCACTCTGTAACCGTAATTTATTAAAATCCCCCTCTCTGGAATTTGCACAGGTATGATCTAATGCCAAAAATTACATTTTTGGAATAGTTTCTCTGTGAACCAGAGAGCTATGTCTACCAAGTGGCAATTCTGAAGCTTTTTTTATTAATACTCATTATATGTCGATAGATCCTGCGCCAGAATTCCAACTTGGGCTTTCCAACATAGTAACAGCCGCATTCACATGATAATAGATAAACTATTCCAGGGGTGCAACAGTTAACATAATGTTTAGGTTTAAATCTCTCCCAGTTTGGTAAGGTGATACATTTATGGGTGTCCATTAATTGGCAATAGCCACAGTTCCCATAGGGGAAAGTACCCATAATCTTGTATTTTTCCTCTCTCTGCTTGGTACTCGCTAGGCTTCAGAGGAGTGTCATCATTCCAAAAACACACGCCCTGACAATGTGAATGGTAGCACTCCTCTGCAGCCACTTTCATTCAGAAGAAATCCTCCAACATTGCACGTGCCTGGCGGGTGGTTTTGGGCTCAGTCAAGCAATTGTTTTATGTACAGGTAGGGTAGCAGAATAAGCACATACAGGGCTAGCTACAATACTACATGGAGGATGGCAAAACTTAAAGAAGCAAAGGGCTTAATTGCTGTCTGTAACTCCCAAAAAAGAAAGGCCATAATTTGGGGCTTCAGCCTAGGGAGCAGCTACAGCCAGCCCTGTAATTTTTTGTGCTAACCACTGTTCAGATTGGAACAGGAAGAAGTGTGATTATGTACTGGGTCCCCAGTGGGATTTAACAAGCTGTTTATACTTGTGGCAATACTACTTTACCCCAAAAATGTTTTACTTTATCAGTGCTGTAAGTATCCGTGCCAAATACTCACACCACAAATGCCGTGGAACCAATCCTTTAGCAATGAATCAAACTCCTTCAGGTTGGCAGCAGGGCTAGGACTACTATACAACTACAAGAAAACATAACACATTACATGTACTGTGTGTCATACTGTATGTACTACCATATATTGTATTAACTCTGTACATGTCATACACTAAAATCTGTGCTGATAGCATGTGCCACTTGCATGTAGATACACAAATCTATGGCGAGACCAGAAGTGTTACACTGCTTGAGAGAAATATATCTAGAGTAAAGGGACAGAGCTTACAAGGGGTGCTGTTGCTCGCTACCGTGAGCTCTGTCCTTCCTGTGAATCAGCCCTTCAACATCTCTCTCCCACCCATGACCTTTACCGCAGCTACAGATTACAGGTAATTTCACAACTCTTTAAAGAGCTAAAGGGTGCTTGTATAATAAAGTTCTGTTCATTCTGCTTTTATTAAATCATTATAGTGGGTCTTTTTTTTTTACTCTTCATGGGAAGTTTTATTATTCGCACACAAAGGATTTTGATTCCCTTTATTTTAGGATTTTTGGGATTTAGGATTATTTTGGGGTAGCCACTATATTGTACACATTTCATTAATTTCCTTTTTGATACAACAAGTACAGCACAGACACACAATTTTGTGTATTGCTTATAACAACCATTTTGATGCAGGTGGCATTTTTCCAGCACAGGATAGATGACAAAACTATTAGGCTCGGTTCACACTTGTGTAATGCGGGAACCCTGCGAATCCGCTTTGGGTTCCCGCATCACACCCGACTCGCACGGCAGTTCACACTGCCGTATGCGAACTGCTGGAAGTGTCAATATATTATTAATGACGCCCCAATTTCAGCTCGCATATCGCACTGCGAGCTGACAGTTCGGACATGAATCGGATCGCATCAGTGTGTACCCACGCGATCCAATTCTGGCGCGGACCAAAAAAAGGGTCGTGTGCGAGTTTGGTCCGAATGCAATGCGATATCAGCCATACTATCTGTATGGCTGAAATTGTATCGCACTGACATTGCATGTGCTTTGCAGTGCGAATCACATGTGATATCACAGAGCGTACAAGTGTGGACCGGGACTTAATCTTAATAGCTGCTATGTAGAACAGCAAAAAAACATTTATTTGGGCACTTGAAATTTTCGATGTACAGTAAATTCAAATATATGAATATAAATGGATTTTGATGCTGAAGAGATACAGTCTGTATTAATCTAATAAAGTATATGTAAACCCAATCAATAAAATTGATATGTGTTAAATTGTATGTAAACCTATTCAGTTTAAAATAGAAAAAAAATTTCAAAACATTAGTGTATAGATATAAAATGTTTTTTTTTTTATAAGTGATCATATACCCTCTGTTCTCAGCTGCATAAGGTGCTAGGGGTGGAGAAACAGCAGCACCCTGATCTTCCCAGTGAATGGCTTTGGAGAGTGGGGGGGGGGGGTTGTTTGTTAGGACAAGTCTGATCATTGGAGGAGAGCACACTGAGTTCCCAACATAGCACCAGAACTGATCACCATGAGTTCTCATGCCTATTGTTGCCTGTTTTTAATAGGAAAGCAGAGGGACTGACAGGAACACCAGGGATTTCACACAAAGGAATCAATACAAGAACATGATACCTTTTTCATACAAGTACATGTTACAGCAATATGAAATGTTTGGTTTACATATTCTTAAAGATGTCATAAAGTCTCAAGGTTTTTCACCTTAATGGTGAAAACCCTTTTGTGGTGCAGCTGTCCCACAGAGGCCCCCTTTTACTTACCTAAACCCGATCTTTTGAGCGGTGAGCACAAGCTCAGCAGCTCCAGCCACTGTCTCGGGTCCTCATTGGATAGATTGAGAGCAGAGGGAGCCATTGGCTCCCGCTGCTGTCATTCAAATCCAGTGACATGGGGGCGGGGCTGAGTCCTGCAGTCTGTGTCAATGGATGCAACAGCAGGACTCAGGAGCGTGCCCACATGGCTGCACTATGTGTGTCCATAGACACAAGCTGGTTCGGGAGCAAGCACACATAAGTGCTTCCCATAGCAAGTGTCTTTCTATAGGGGCACTCATATATAAATTATGATATAGCGCTCTTAGAAAATATAAACAACATATGGAAAAAAATTATAAAGTTCAATTCGGTAATTAGCGACTTCCAATGAGATATCCTTAGATATAGTAATCAGATTCATACGTAGAAGAGGGAATGATCATATTCTGTTTCATATGCAAAAATGGGGGGAACTGTCACCAACACCCAAAATCACTGACTCTTACCATCAGTCTGCGAATATAAGCGCATGTAATAGATCAAAGAAGATCTTCTATGCCGATTTCCCTTCATCTACAAGAATGTAATCCTCTCAGAGAAAATCATCGTCGCTAATTACCGAATTGAACTTTATAATTTTTTTCCATATGTTGTTTATATTTTCTAAGAGCGCTATATCATAATTTATATTTGTGTTTATATTGTTTCCAGTAATATTTGTGTTAGCTGCTATTCTTTGTTTTATATAGTTTTTTATGCTTTTAGCGCAACAAATTTTATTTATTTTTTATAGGGGCACTCAGCAGGGGGGAGGGGCCAAAGCTCCGGCCAGGGACCTGAGAATAGGAGTAGGGATGAGCTTCGTGTTCGAGCCGAACGTACGTTTGACTCGAACATTGGCTGTTCGGCCGTTCGGTGAATTCCGAACGTTTGGGCCGTTCGCGTAAAAATTCGAGTGACGCGCACGCGGACCACAATGCACTGCGGTGGCGCAGTGCATTGCTGCCCCATGACTGGCCAAGCATGCACTGTGACCCCGCATGCTTGGCCAATCGCAGCGCCGGCAGCGAGGAGAGCCATGATTGGCCACAGGCATCCTGCCTGTGGCCAATCATAGCTCAGGCTGTGTAGTGCACGCCCCACACTATATAAGGCCGCCTTTGAGGCGGCCTCGTGTAGTGTGTTACTTAGCATCTGAAGCAGTGGGTGTTCTGTGTACCTTCAACACAGTACACACCAATCGTTTTTGGCTGATTTCCTATCTTGCTGCTGTGTAGTGGTTGTTGTCTGTGCCCTGACTGCAGTATACACCACTATATTCACCTCACCTATATAGCTAGTGATCTAGCTTTAACCACTTAACAACTGCCCATTGCACGGCTTCAGGGCGGTTGTTTAACTCTGAGAGGCCGTTAATTAACGGCCTCCCAGAATTCTGCTCTCGCGTGCCCCGAGGTGCGCGCACTCGAGAGCATCCGTGACCTCATAGCGGCCGTTTACCACGTGATTGCTCCGTCAAATGACGGAGTGATCACTTGGAAACAAACCGGCGTCATGTTATGATTCCGGTTCCTCCCTCCCCTCTCTGTACCGATCGGTACAGCGGAGGGGAAAGAGATCGGTGTCAGCAGCGATGTGGGCTGCATCTGCAGTGCCCACATCGCTGCTCACCGAATTTAACCCCTCAATTCCCTGCCAATACTCTGCAATACCAGTGCATACTCTGCAGTACCCTGCCATTACTCTGCAGTACCCCGCCATTACTCTGCAGTGCAATACCCCGCCATTACTCTGCAGTACCCTGCCATTACTCTGCAGTGCAGTACCCCCCATTACTCTGCAGTACCCTGCCATTACTCTGCAGTACCCCCCATTACTCTGCAGTAACCCCCATTACTCTGCAGTAACCCCCATTACTCTGCAGTACCCCCCAATACTCTGCAGTACCCGCCATTACTCTGCAGTACCCGCCATTACTCTGCAGTACCCCCAATACTCTGCAGTACCCTGCCATTACTCTGTAGTACCCCCCAATACTCTGCAGTACCCTGCTATTACTCTGTAGTACCCCGCCAATACTCTGTAATACCCTGCCATAAATTGCCATACCCAGCCATACTCAGAGATACCCAGCCATACTCGGTGATACCCTGAAATACCCAGCCATAGACGCCCCCCACCCCTCACCGCCCTCCGGTGCTTCTACCAACTCGCCAGTACGATCAAAGCCAGAATCTTTTTTTTATTTTTTATTTCAGGTTTCCCAGCCTAGAGGTGAGATGTGGGGTCATATTGACCCCCCAGATTTCACTGTAAAGAGGACCTGTCACCCCATATTCCTATTACAAGGGATGTTTACATTTCTTGTAATAGGAATAAAAGTGATCCAAAATATATTTTTGGGGAAAAAAATGTCAAACTAAAATAAATAAAGTAAAATGAACAATAAAAAAATAAAATAAAAATTAAAGCGCCCATGTCCCCATGTGCTCGCATGTGCCACACGTGAGGTATCGCCGAGAATGTTAGAGCGAGAGCAATAATTCTAGTCCTAGACCTCCTCTGCAACTCAAAACATGTAACCAGTAAAAAAAAATTTAAAGCGTCGCCTATGGGGATTTTTTAAGTAGCGACGTTTGGCGCCATTCCACGGGCATGTGCAATTTTGAAGAGTGACATGTTTGATATCTATTTACTCAGCATAACTTCATCTTTCACTTTATGCAAACATTGGGCTAACTTTACTGTTTTTTTTGTTTGTTTTTTAAGCACAAAACTGTTTTTTCCCCCAAAAAAACGCGTTTGAAAAATTGCTGTGCAAATACGGTGTGAGATAAAAATTTGCAACGACCACCATTGTATTCTCCAGGGTCTTTGCTAAAAAAATATATATATATATATATATAATGTTTTGGGGTTCTCTGTAATTTTCTAGCAAATAAATGATGATTTTTACATGTAGGAGAGAAATGTCAGAATTGGCCTGGGTGCTCCAGAACGCCTGATGTCGCTCCCTGCATGTTGGGCCTCTGTATGTGGCCACGCTGTGTAAAAGTCTCACACATGTGGTATCGCCGTACTCGGGAGTAATAGCAGAATGTGTTTTGGGGTGTAATTTGTGGTATGCATATGCTGTGTGTGTGAAATAACCTGATAATATGACAATTTTGT
This sequence comes from Lithobates pipiens, assembly GCF_037356315.1. NCBI lineage: Eukaryota > Metazoa > Chordata > Amphibia > Anura > Ranidae > Lithobates > Lithobates pipiens. The sequence continues at coordinate 264,427,560 of NW_027507784.1, read as the reverse complement.
GGAAAAAAAAAAAAAAGGAAATAGGCCGTCAGTACTTCAGGTGTGATCAATTTTCAGATATTGGCACCATAGCTTGTGGACTCTATAACTTTCACAAAGACCAAATAATATCCACCAATTTGTACTTATTTTTACCAAAGATATGTAGTAGTATGAATTTTGGCCAAAATTTATGAAGAAAAAATGACTAATCTGCTAAATTTTATAACAGAAACGAAGAAAAATTCATTTTTTCGCAGAATTTTCGGTCTTTTTTCTTTTATAGCACAAAAAATAAAAAACCCAGCAGTGATTAAATACCACCAAAAGAAAGCTCTATTTGTGTGAAAAAAGGACAAACATTTCCTATAGGTCCAGTGTTGCATGACTGAGTAATTGTCATTCAAAATGTGAGGGCACCGAAAGCTTAAAATTGGTCTGGTTATTAAGGGTGTTTAAGTGCCCAGTGGTCAAGTGGTTAATAATAGAGCTTGCAGTCAGTAGTGTTAGGAGATAGTGCGTGCTATCTGCGTGCTCTGTACCCAGTACATACCGCTATAATATAGGGCAGGCCCCTACTTTCAAACATCCAACTTACAAACATCTCCTACTTGCAAACGCAAGGAGACAGCAGCAAGTGAGATGAAAAAAGATGGACGACAAAACAAATTATACAGGGGTGATAACCCTTCCCTATGTTTTCCAAAAAGCTTAAAAATCGTTTTTTTGACTGGAGCTACACTTTAAAAATGTACCGGTTGAAAATGACAAACAGATTCAACTTAACACAACAAACCTACACAGTCCCTGTCTTGTTTGCACCGCCTGTATACTGCTGTTCTGAGTATATAGGGCCTGGGGGCCACACGCATTTCCTTTTTTTAATATGGGTACGGGGTTCCCCTTAATATGCGTACAAGATCCAAATAGGCTGGTAATGGGCAGGGAGGGCTACCCATGCCATGTTTCTCTATGATTTTCAACCATATTGCAGGAACCAGATATAACATTAAAACCGCAAGCAGTTTTAAATGGTGTTATTTCCGTTTAATGTCATTTTGTGCAGGGACTGTTCTAAACATGGGAAACACGTGGCACTTCACAGGCATACTACAGACACCCCCCAGGCACCATATTTAAAGGAATATTTCACTTTTTTTTTTTTCACTTTAATCGTCATTAAAATCAGTGCTCCCGCCAAAACGGCAGTTTTTAAAACTTTTTTTTGCAGTGACCCATGTCCCCTGAGGCAGGAGGCAGGTCCCCAAACCCTTTTTAGGACACTATCTTGCATATTAGCCGTTAAAATTAGCACTTTCCATTTCGAACGTTCGAGTCCCATAGACTTCAATGGGGTTCTAACGTTCGTACCGAATGCGGGGGTCGTTCGCAGGTTCTGGTGCGAACCGAACCGGGGGGTGTTCCGCTCATCCCTAAATAGGAGGATTGGTGCTGCTCTGTACCTTGCACAGAGCAGGTAAGTATAGCATGTCTGTTATTTAACCACTTGACCTCCAGAAGCTTTTATCCTCTTCATGACCAGACCCTTTTTTGCTATTCAGCGCTGCGCTACTTTAAGTGGCAATTGCGTGGTCATGTAACACTATATGCAAATACAAATTTGATCCTATTTTCACACAAATAGAGCTTTCTGTTGGTGGTAAAAACGACAAAGGTTTGAAAATATATATTTTTTTTTTGGCTTTAAAACATATGCAATTTAAAAAATAAAAAAACAAATTTCTTACAAAATTGAGGCAAAAATGTATACTGTTACATGTCTTTGGTAAAAAAAAAAAAATCCCAATAATTGTATATTGGTTTTTGTGAAAGTTATAGCATCTACAAACTTTTATATATATTAGAATTTATGCAGCTACTGTATAGATGCTATTCTGTAATGGGGGTGTTCAGCAACTTATCATGGAACTATGATAGGGTGGCAGGCAATGTGGCGCTAACAGACACCAAGTAGGAGGGTCACTAACTGACCCTGATGCCACTAGTGACACTAATACAATGATAAATGATAATACTGTATACTGACGCTGTACCAATGACAGTGGCTGGGAAGGGGTTACCTGTGTGCCTTACAACGTGTACTGTGAGCTGCTTTTACTTTACTATCTGGCTGTTTTTTTTTTCTTCCTGCTTTGTAGGGAGAAGAAACAGCAAGATCACTGTTCCCTGTACACACAGTTCTGTGTGTGATTGGACACAGCCAATCAGCTGACTTCAGCCAAGATCATTGGCTGAAATCAGATGCCAAACTTTGTGCTTTTGCCCAACCAGGGGCGACAGGGGACACACGCATGTATGCTGCCAAACCCGGAAGAAAGAGCCAATGTACAGGTACAGGTTCTGTGGCTGATTGTGCCTACTCCTGCCGCCCACTCACAGTATATTTACTGTGAGTGGTCGGCAGGTGGTTAAATAAAAAAAGTGACCCTTTAAAATCACTTTAAAATAATGCCTGGTGTTACATAAAGGACTTTATTCAGACCCTTTTGTAAAGGGTGACAACACTTTTCCTGCTTCCTAATTGAGATCTTGCATTATCCCCTTTTTACACAGACTTCTGATGGGGAGTACAAGTGGCTGCGCCAGTGCACATTGCACAGGCATGTTCCACCACCAAGAAATCTACCCTGAGAAATGCCATGAGGCCATGCTGGAATCAGAGGTGTAACTAAAACCTTTAGGGCCCAGGTCCAAGAAACCATGAAGGGTCCCCCTGGCCCCTGACTGCAGCCTTTCCCACAGATCCCGGGGTCCTTTACTCTTATTATGGGACCCTTTATTATGGACCCACAGCAGGCCACCTTTCCTGCCCCTGCGGTGGCAGAACACCAGAGCCTAGTCGCAAGTGCGACCTTTGCGACCCTGGTAGTTCTGCCTTTATTTTTATTTATTTTTAAATTTTTTCAATGTTATTTTTTATTATCCTGTACATATTTTTTAGGACCCCCATTTCCCCATTTGGCTTTGGTGAAATATCAGGGATCTAAACAGACCCCTGATGTCCCACTTTTAAAACAGAGGAAGGGATGGAGGACAGATTCAGCAGTCCCTTTCTCTGCAGCCTCAGATTAAATAAAAAGGAATAGCTCTGTATAGAGCTTCATGTTCATTCATAAACTGAGGTATAGTAAACACCGTTTACTATGCCCTGCTATGAATAAATAAAAAGAAAAGCAGTGAGCGGTAGCGATGACCGACTCTTTTCATTAAGACAAGGAAATAGACGGTAAATTACACATTTACCATCTTCTTTTGCACTCTCCATCCTGAAATATCCCCCAGCAGTGCTGACGGCGGGGGGGCAGGGAAGCGCACAGGAGCCCAGGACAGGAGAACAGCGATAGGGTGGGAGCAGCATGTGGTGGAACCGATGCCCTTCCTTTCCCTCCTGCAACCGTTGAATGTCTGTGGGAGGGAGAGGAGGAGAAGCAGGCATTTGGGGGATCGGTTCCTCTACATGCCACCACCCTAGAATTGCCACCTCATCGCTTTAAAGCCAAACATGTATTAAGTACACAGGTTCTGTGGCTGATTAAGGTGGTAATTAAACTTGGTGCCTTATCTGCATTAAATTGGCATCAGAACCTGTGTAATTCATATGTGTTCAGGTTTAAAGGGATGAGGTGGTAACCCTACGCCACCCCTACCACCCTCCTATCCAGGCATACTGGGGGGCTGCATGGGCCCCCTGGAGCATGGAGCCGGGTCGCAATGGTGGCCTCTGTATGTAGGTCCCTGGCTGGAATAGCTACACAGCGGATGTAGGAAATCAGCAGTGCTGGGATGCAACAAAGGATGGAAAAAGGTGAAAAACATTTTTTAAGTGCCATTGTTTGTAATGCACAGTGCTTTAGAAACAAAATGTCATTGGATAATTCATGCTGGTCTGTTCAGATGCAGCAAAACTCTTGCGGTCAAGTATAAATCCTATTCTTTTGTATGTGCTTGGTCCTATCTATGTGCTGCTTTTTAGTATGAAAGACAAAGGGAAATTCTATGGGCTTATTCACACCTATACGTGTGCGTTACCATGCACGCTGCATGCACACAGTGTAAATCCAGGCTTTACATCTACTTTAGGTTGTAGCTGTATGGAGAAGGGACATTTGCATGTTTGCAACCCCAAATATCTGACTTCAGTCCAATAACTTCAAAACTTTATTAAATGTTTAACTTTTCCTATGATGCTATCAGCACACATCTCTGTGCCAACTGGCTAATACACCATGAAAAGGAAATGCAGATTGATCAAACAAGATTTTTCCTAACAAGAAAGCCAGAAGGCAAACAGTGATTTAATGTAACAGCAGAAGCCAGCACGCACATCAGCAAGGTGCCCATATAGCCTAATAATTTCCAGACTGTCAGTTGGCAGCGAGTATCATCCGTTGTGTACCCCTCTGGCAAGAGGAAGATTTCTCATCTTCTTGACATTTCTTTGAACGTTTAACGTAACTAGTTGGTTAGCATTTGCAATTATTTGGTTTGAAAATTAAATCCTCTGTGCAGATCCTGTTCATAAGAGCCTTGTCTGCATCCCATGCCAAAAAAAGAAGAGCAATGGCATTTTCTGCTGTCATTTGTCTGTACCAGCACAGAATTAGGATCATCACCTGTAGATTTATTAAAGTGGTTGTAAACCCTTACAATCCCTTTTTTTGCTACAGGTAAGCCTATAATAAGGCTTACCTGTAGCTACCCCGGATATCTCCTAAATCTGCATGGTTTAGCAGATATCCCCTGTATCTGCATTTGCCCTTTGCTTCCGTGAGTGTGCCGTTACCGGCGGCTCCTGTGCACATGCGCAGGAGTGACGCCATTGCAGCTCCGGCCAATCACAGTGCCGGAGCCGCGACACCCGGAAGTAACTCAGGGAAGAAATGTCGCTGGCCTGAGCTGTGTAGTGGGGGCTTCGATCTCAGGTGAGTATTACATAATGTGCATTATGCCTTTGTCTTGCAGGCCTTTTTTTTTTTCTTTTTTTTTTTCTGGGTTTACAACCACTTGAAATACAGGATGTGCAATTTCTATGTGCAAAGTGTAGTAACTCAAAGGAACCAATTAAAGTACATTTACTTTAAGAAATCTCCCATGCAAATCACATTTAGTTTGTTAAAGCACATTGTATCACAATCAATGACCATTTTTAACTAAACATCTTATTTTCACCTTTTTCCAGCCTTTGTTGTATCTCTTTGCTTTTTGCAGCCACTTCTGACTATACAGTGTGCATGTACTCCAGGCTACATGCCATTTCTCAAGCCCATGGTGACAATAGTGGACCATGCCTGTGCAATGTATGTTAAAAACAATAACTTGTACTCTCTATTGGAAGCCCATGTGGCACGATGGCAATGCAGGAGCACTACTGGTAATACAGGACAGCACGCTGTCCCCCTACAACAGGAAATAGCTGAACAGGGACCTTAATGATTAGCAGGATCAATGGGAATGAATTTTGAAACAATGAAAATTATATTTTGAACTTGCACTAATATGTTAAAGCATGTGTTCCAGATTGTGTTTACGTCCACTTTGAATGATCTAAATATATCACCATTTGTTATGTTCATTTTTATTCCTGTGGAAAATAATTAAAAAAATGACTGCCTTTGTATATATAGGTATAGTTTATTTGAAAAAAAAAATGTTGTTTTCTGTAGATTGCAAAAATAGCCTGGTTGATCCTGCCATTCACTATTCGTCCCTCCCTCCTTGCCTGTGTCCTCAGTGCAACCTGAGGTTGTGTAGACCAGTCATTGCCACATCTACTGAGCATGCTCCAGTTTCAGTCCCCCTCTAAGTTGTTAATTTGATCCTTTTTATTATCTGTGCAGTCCACATGATTATAGAGTTACTCATGTGGGCATATACACAGTGGTAAATGACACTCCCCTCTCTCCTCCTCCATGTCTTTGTATTGCAAAACACTGTGGGGCTGGATATAAGATGTTGATTGAGGGAGGCTTCACCTCCCTTTTAATCCCAGCACATACACACAACAGAGACAGGATGGACAGGTGTAATATAGCTTGTGATTGGCAGAAGCTCCTCCAGATATCTTTACAGTGTGAACAACTTAAACTCAGCCTACAACGTGTTACTGCAAACAAATGATAAAACATTTGCTTTGAAATATAGATTTGTAATAGGCCTCTTTCACACCAACGTGCCGTTCAGGCCCGCCTGTCAGTTTTTCAGGCGGACCTGAACGGGTGCTCCATAGAGCTCTATGGAGCGTCGGATGTCAGCGGTGACATGTCCGCTGACATCCGACCCGCTCCGATCCGAAAAAGTGTGACGGAGGAAAAAGCTATTTTTCCATCCGTCTGCGGATCGGATCGGATGACGACGGGCACTGCGGTCCGTCGTCATCCGATCTCCCATAGGGGAGAGCGGCGCTGTGACAGGTCCGTCCCTGCACAGTGTGCAGAGACAGACCTGTCATCTCCCTGCTCAGCGGGGATCGGCGGAGTGATCCCCGCTGAGCAAACGGACATCCACGGGGCGGATCAGAACTGATCCGCCCCGTGTGAAAGGACCCATACACTTTTAAACACTTGCTATTAGGTCCTTTCACACGGGGCGGATCAGTTCTGATCCGCCCCGTGGATGTCCGTTTGCTCAGCGGGGATCACTCCGTCGATCCCCGCTGAGCAGGGAGATGACAGGTCTGTCTCTGCACACTGCGCAGGGACGGACCTGTCACAGCGCCGCTCTCCCCTATGGGAGATCGGGTGACGACGGACCGCAGTGTCCGTCGTCATCCGATCCGATCCGCAGACGGATGGAAAAATAGCTTTTTCCTCCGTCACACTTTTTCGGATCGGAGCGGGTCGGATGTCAGCGGACATGTCACCGCTGACATCCGACGCTCCATAGAGCTCTATGGAGCACCCGTTCAGGTCCGCCTGAAAAACTGACAGGCGGGCCTGAACGGCACGTCGGTGTGAAAGAGGCCTTATTTATCTTGATTCCCTGTCTGAAATATTTTTTATGTGCTGTGACTGGCACAGCTCCAATTAGCGCTTTGCAGACACAGATTCATAGTTTAGAGACGTATTCTGCTGCTGTAGAGCATACATCAGCAGAGTAGTAGAAACTCCTTCCCTGAGGACAGGAAAGACCTAGGAAACATGTGACCATTGACAGCATTGATTATAGAAGGTAATCAGAAGCCTTTTTTTTATAATAAATTAAATATAATGGCATGATCTTTATACATAAACCGATAATGGCAATTAAACATTGTATCATTGGTATCACTTTAAGCAGCCAATGACTGCCACCCACAATTGTCACCCAATTATTGGGGAGAACAGTGTTGGAAGAATCTAACTGCGCTGCTCTTCGCCACATTCATGTAAACTTGTTAGGTTGACTAGGCTAACCTTGCAAGTTTTTGGGTTGCCCTGCAGTGCCTAAAAGATTTACTAACCTAAAAGAATTTGGATAATGCACATCCAACCACTCCCTAATAGCAGTGGGCAGCCCAAGGGATCAAATCCAGATCATTCACAAGACAAACTAAGCAGGAGCATAAGACCCAGTGGGTGTCCAGGGGCCCAGTTACAGCCTTCAGGCTCCTACACAGTGGCAGCCTGTCCATTAGGGGTGCCCGGGCGCCACCCCCTATGAATAATGGATTGATTCATGCATAGCATGAATATATTCATGGCCATCCTCTATTCAGGTGTCCAACCCCTTTCAGGATACCGGGTGCCTGAATTACAGCGGTGGGGTATTTTTTTAAGCACCTGATTAGAGCCATAGGCTCTAATTAGACTTCAAAATAGGGTGGCTTGTGGCATAGAGCATTGCACCATGACCCCACCTAAGTGTTACAAAAGCAAATTAATATTTGCTGTTGTAACACTGATCCTCAATCCAGCCAATCAGAAGCGGGTGTGAGACCCATTTTCTGATTGGCCCAAAAGAGAAGACTCTCAATTGGCCGCCGAGAAGGAGGGAGGAAACTGAAGCTGCTGCCACTGCCGCCGTGAAGAGCAGGGGAACTGGAGGCCGCCCTGCTCCTGCAGTAAACTAGAGCAGGCATCACTAAATTTCTGATAGTGGTCCAGGTCTGGACTGAGTCCCATCCGGACCACTGCAGTGTCCCCAATTAGGAGCCAGTTCTTCACCTTAGCCACTGCCACCACTGTGGTTTTCACAGCACAGTGGAGAGTGGGGAACACGGTCTCGTTGGATGGAGGGCGGGAGCTTCAACAGTTAACTTTTCATGTGAAATAACAGGGTATTATTTGCTAGGATGAACAGCATTTACCTGCTAGTTCACTTGAAAAGTGAATGAGGTTACAAAGCTGTATTGTGAATGGGGGTACAGAGTCATGTGGGACTGTTTTATGAATGGGGGCTGGCTGTAATTAGAATAAGGGAGGGTTTACTCTGAATAGGGAGGCAGGGTTGTTGTATTGTGAATGGGGGGAGGGTTGTATTGTGAATAGGGGGCAGAGCTGCAGGGAGCTACGACGTGAATAGGAGGCCAGAAGTGCAGGGTGCTGTGATGTGAAAGGGGAGCAGAGGACAACACCAAAGGGGGTGCTGTGAAAGGGGGCAGAGGACACCGCTGTGTGGGAGGATGTGAAGGAGGGGACAGAGGACACCACTGAGGGGGAGGGGTGGTATGTAGGGGGGCAGAGGACACTGATATAAGAACAGGACTGTGATATAGGAGGAGGGAGGCTATGATGTAAAGCAGGGGTCCCCAACCCCCGGGCTGGACCTGTTGATTACTGGCACCTCCTGCTGTGCAGCCATCCCCTTGTGTCCTCTCCTGGCTCCTCCTCTTTCACCCACCCACCTGACAATGTCATCCTATTAGCAGGGCAGGGGGCGAGAGGAGCTGCAGATCGGAGTGAAGAGCTCCTCCTGCCCCCTTCCCTGCCAATAGGATGACATTGTCGGACAGGCGGGGGGAGTCAGGGGAGAACGCACAGACTGATCACAGCCTCTGCCCTGCCAAAGGTGGGTGTCCTGTGAAGGGGAGGCAGAGATTAGCGATGTGTGATGTTAGAGAGGAAAGGGGGGACGCAGACTGCAGAGGCACTGTGATGGATAAGGCTGTGATCGCTAGGGGCACTGTAATATAAAGAAGACTGCACTGTAATCATTAAAGTGCAGTCCCCTTTACATTGCAGTGTCCCCTTTACAGAGCAGTCTCTGTTACATTAATGCAAAGGGGACTGACCTGTAAAGGTGCACTGTACTGTAAAGGGGGCTGTGCTGGAAAGGGGGGTTGTGGTGTGAATTTTTTCCATTCCCTGGGAAAATTGGATGCCATGAAACCAGTGCCTGGTTTCAAAAATGTTGGGGACCGCTGATATAAAGGGCCTGCGTCATTACACAAACATGCGATTTGAACATCAGCTAGAAGAAAATTGTACTGATCGGACCTCCAAGATTTTAAATTCAATACCCCTGACCTAGAGGCATAACACAAGTGATCAAAACTTTGCACCTGCCTGACACTTCATAATTGAGGATGCACTGGTAAGCAGCTGGTGTCTGATGGGGCAGGCAATTCCAGTACAGGCAGTACAAGCCCCCCTACTTATGTGTGTCTATTACAATCCTTGTCAATCTCAAATTGTAGAGGGTGATGGGGGATCAAAGTATGCTACCCACAGCCTCATTCTGCCTTAATCCACCTCTCTAAGGAATATAAGCCAAATGATTTAACCAGCCTGGAACTACAGCTAACAGAAATATGAGTAGACAGACCTTTATCCAGAATGTATATTTTGGGGTTTGCAAATGTACAGTGCCTTGCAAAAGTATGCACCCCCTTGGCTTTTTACCTATTTTGTTACATTACAGCCTTTAGTTCAATGTTTTTTTAATCTGAATTATATGTGATGGATCAGAACACAATAGTCTAAATTGGTTAAGTAAAATTAGAAAAATATATACATAAAATTATTTTTCAGAAATAAAAAAAATGATAATTGGCATGTGCGTATGTATTCACCCCTTTGTTATGAAGCTCATAAAAAGCTCTGGTGCAACCAATTACCTTCAGAAGTCACATAATTTGTGAAATGATGTCCACCTGTATGAAATCTAAGTGTCACATGATCTGTCCTTACATATACATACCTTTTTGAAAGGCCCCAGAGGCTGCAACACCTAAGCAAGAGGCACCACTAACCAAACACTGCCGTGAAGACCAAGGAACTCTCCAAACAAGTAAGGGACATTATTGTTGAGAAGTACAAGTCAGGGTTAGGTTATAAAAAAATATCCAAATCGTTGATGATCCCTAGGAGCACCATCAAATCTATCATAACTACATGGAAAGAACATGGCACAACAGCAAACCTGTCAAGAGACAGCCGTACACCAAAACTCACGTAAGGAGGCAAGGAGGGCATTAATCAGAGAGGCAGCACAGAGACCTAAGGTTACCCTAGAGGAGCTGCAGAGTTCCACAGCAGAGTATCTGTACATAGGATGACAATAAGCTGTATGCTCCATAGAGTTGGACTTTATGGCAGAGTGGCCAGAAGAAAACCATTTCAGCAAAAAATAAAATGGCACGTTTTGAGTTTGCGAAAAGGCATGTGGGAGACTCCCGAAATGTATGGAGGATGGTGCTCTGGTCTGATGAGAATTTTTTCTCCCATTTTTCCCATTTTTTTCTCCCATTTTTCCCATTGCGTTCTTATCACACTAACAAGGGTATCCTGTAAACATTGTCAATAAGAATTGAGATACTAATGTCACTGACCTTTCTTGACCAAGAGTGCATCCATACTCTTTGTTTTATTCTCTTCTGTGTTTTCAGATGCATCTTTTACACACCAATACTCTGCCATTTGAGAATGTTTGTTCTGATAATGATAATGCCTACTCCAAAACACACAGTCCCTGACCGACATTGCTGAAGTCTGGTAATAAATAATTAATGATTCAGAGAAGGTGGATTGAGGCTAGTTTCACCAATGGCCATTACTCAATACTCATACTCTTATGCCGCGTACACACGATTGGACTTTCAGGCAGACTTGGTCCAGCGGACCGGGAAGACCGTCGGACCTAGTCCATCGAAAAGTCCAGTCGTGTGTTCGTGGCATTTAGACCTTTCTGCTGTCTTCGACACAGTTGACCACCTGCTCCTCTGCAAACTACACTCCCTTGCTCTCAGTGATTCTGCTTTTTCCTGGTTCTCCTCCTACCTATCTCAGTGCACTTTCAGTGTCACAACTCCATCTCCTCTTCCTCTTTCTGGTGGGGTACCCCAAGGCTCCGTCCTTGGGCCCCTCCTATTCTCGCTCTATACCTCTTCCCTGGGCCAGTTGATCGCCCTCCCATGGCTTCTAATACCATCTCTATGCTGATGACACCCAAATCTATCTCTCCACTCCTCAACTCACCCCCTCGATTTCACGGATCTCAAACTTACTGAATAACATATCGGTATGGATGTCACACCACTTTCTCAAACTTAATCTTTCTAAAACTGAGCTTGTTATATTTCCTCCTTCCCGGTCCCCCCCATGACTTTACCATTAAGATCAACAGCACAACCATTGGCTCCTCCACACATGCCAGGGTGCAGGGTGTAATCCTTAACTCTGACCTCTCCTTCAGCCCCACATCCAAACACTGGCTAAATCCTGCCCCCTTAACCTCTGCAACATCTCCAGAATTCGACCCTGACTAATGACACCACAAAGCAATTTATTCACTCCTTGATTATTTCCCGCCTTCACTACTGCAACTCTCTCCTTAATGGCCTACCCTTACGCAGGCTTTCCCCCTTCAGTCTATTATGAATGCTACTGGACTGATACACCTCATTAAGCAATCCATGACTGCTGCCCCTCTCTGCCAATCCCTTCACTGGCTTCCTCTACCCTATGCTAACAACAACAAACAAGGCCATCCACATCGCCCCCAGCTAAATCACCAAACTCACCTGCAGATATCGCCAAAATCGTCCCCTCCACACCTTCCAGGACCTCCTGCTCTCTAGCTCCCTTGGTACCACCTCCCATGCTCACCTTCAGGACCTCTACAGAGCCTCTCACATCCTCTGGAACTCCCTGCCCAGGTATGTCTGATCAGCCCCTAACCTGTCCACCTTTAGGAGATCCCTGAAAACTCATTTATTCAGGGAAGCCTATCCCACACCCACCTAACAACTGTCCCCGAGCCACACCCATCAAATCATTCCCCACATATTACCTTTTGTACCACCATCCCTTCCTTTTAGAATGTAAGCTCTACGAGCAGGGCCCTCCTGTCCCTTCTGTATTGAACTGTACTGTAATTGTGCCATCCCCCCCTCTACATTGTACAGCGCTGCATAAACTGTTGGTGCTATATAAACCGTGTATTATAATAGTCTGCTGAAGGGAGAAGAAGAGCTATTTTCCACTTTCTTGTTAAAAGTGGAAAAACTGAATTCTGGATGAATAGCTAAATACAGAGCTAAAATACCTACAGTATGTATTAAATTCCTTACCTGCCATAATATTTGAAATTATTAAGCACTTCTCCAGACAGCATAGCCAGGTCACTGCACTCATATTTCTTCACTGTTGATAAGCAATATGGCTTTGCTCTAACACTCCCATAATCTGCTGATTGAAGGGAGCAGCATATTATAGGAATGTATTACTTTTATTTCTCATCACTCTTTGCTTATCCACAAGCTTCTATTCTAGTGTTAAAGTGCTGCCCAAAGCATTAGAGCTTTGACTGGTGCCTTGTTCTTCCCCTACTTCAGGGTCTTAAAGACTAAATTCACCTTTTTTTTTTTCAAAATTCCAGATTCCCTATGTACCAATATAGCATTACTGTACTTATTATGCAAAAATAAAACAGCTTTCCATTAATTCTACACAGGCTTACCTCACTCACTTCATAGCTGTTTAAACACACTGCTCGACTACTTCTGCCTTACTTCCTGGTCAGACTTTAGGTCATGACACGGGAAGGAGTTGACCAGCTGAGGGTAGACGATGCAGGGTGTGTGCTAATGAGGTCAGCTGGTCAACTCCTTTCTGTGTCATGACCTAAAGTCTGACCAGGAAGTAAGGCAGAAGTAGTCGAGCAGTGTGTTTAAACAGATATGAAGAGTGTTGGTAAGCAGGTGTATAATTAATGGAAAGCTGTTTTATTTTATAGATGAGCTCTACCTTTAACCACTTGCCGACCGTCTCCTGTACATATACATCAGCAATTTGAAGATGGATATCTCGGTAACTGCAGCAGCTTCTGCCACAACCGAGGTATCCATCTCTTCAGGAGCCAGTCCTGTTTACGATAACGATGGCCTCTGTGGCGGATTCGTGAGGGGAGATGAGTGAGGGGAAGATGCCATAGCAGGGCAGGAAGCAATGTCATAACGTCACTTCCGCCCATACATCTTAAAGGGCCATTTTTTCAATGTAACTTTTTCAAATGACAAAATTATTATTATTTTTTTTATTGTATTTTAGTCCAAATATGAGATCTGAAGAAAAAAATAAGTAAAATAAGAAAAAATAAATAAATTTTTTAAAGCTCCCCGTCCCGACGAGCTCGTGCACAGAAGCGAATGCATACCTGAGTATGGCCCGCATATGAAAACGGAGGTCAAACCACACATGTGCAGTATCACCGTAATCATTAGAGCAAGTGCAATAATTCTAGCCCTAGATTTCCCCTGTAACTCAAAACATGCTACCTGTAGATTTTTTTTTAGACGTCACCTATAGAGATTTTTAAGGGTAAAAGTTTGACGCCATTCCACGAGCGGGCGCAATTTTGAAGCGTGACATGTTGGGTATCAATTTACTTGGCGTAACATTATCTTTCACAATATAAAAAAAATTGGGCTAACTTTACTGTTGCCTTATTTTTTAATCAAAAAAGTGAATTAAAAAAAAATTGCGTTTGTAAGACCGATGCGCAAATACGGTGTGAAAAAAAGTATTACAATGACTGCCATTTTATTCTCTAGGGTATTAGAAAAAACATATATAATGTTTGGGGGTTCTAAGTAATTTTCTAGCAAAAAAAACCTGTTTTAAACTTGTAAACACCAAAATCTCAAAACGTAGCTAGACCTTAAGTGGTTAAGCCTGCCTGCTCATGAGAGACTAAACCCTGGTACACACTAATAGTTTGTTTTGTTTCTGATCAACCCAGCAGGGCTGAACAACAAAAAACTGACAGTTTAGGAGCCACTGTACTAACTATGTGATGTTAGTACAGCGATCTCCCCTGCTGTACTATTGTGTTCTGACAGGGAGTTGCAACCCCCCCCCCCCCCCCCCCGCCAGATCACTCCAGTCAGCTCTCTCAGCCACTGGCTCATTGGGTGCTGATCGGCAGACCTTTTTCGGGCCTTGCCCATTCAACAGAAGCCAAAACCAGAACCAAACGGCCACCTTCTTTCGGACCAGCTGCCATACACACAGGCTGAATGTTGCCCAGTTTCTATTAAACCGGCAAACAGCACCCAATATTGGGCCCGTGTGTACAGCCCTTAAGAAACATCAGCCGATGTAAACTATACCTCACAAAAAGGAGCTCTCTGCAGACGATCAAGAGCAGCTGATCTGCATAACCTTGGAAAGGGATACAAATCAATCTGAAAGTGTTTGAGCATCCATCAGTCGATAGACAAATTGTTTATAAATGGAGACAGTTTAGTACTGTGGCTGCTCTACCTAGAAGTGGGCGCCCAGCCTAGATGATTCCCAAGGCACAATGCAGAATCCTCAATGAGGTGAAGAAAAAAAAAACACAGACCTTCTTCAGTCATGCCCCTTCGACTGAAGCTAGGCGAGGGCCCGTATCCTGCAGTACACCCGGGCCAAATGTTGGCCGGTTTCTTTTGAACCGGCCGATGCCACCCATTATTCGTCCCATTTGTACTACAACAGGCTTTGGAGAGGGTGAATATGAAAACAGATTCAGGTACTAATAGTAGCTGTTGTATAAATAAAACATAATAGAGCCCAAGTCCAGCCTAAAAGTTAGAATTACCTTTTCGGTTTTCATTTTTCTCTGTAGCCCCACTGGGAAAAATTATCTTTGCTTCCTATTCCTGTGACACCCATGCGCAATTGTTATCGAAACAGTATGGCACGGACAGCAATGAACACGTTATTAGAAGTTCTAACCCTTCCTTCTTTTTTTTATATCCCCATTAGAGATTTCCCATTCCCTCTGGTTGAGAAGAAGTGAGGGTAAATCTCCCCAGTAGGACATACTGTATATAGTATTATAAATCTGGCAGATGCTCTAACATTTTTAAATCAAAAATATTTTTTTTTAGCTGGAATTGGAGAAAAAATAATTAGATTAAGACGTGTTCTAATATGTGTATATTTTTTTTCAACAACAAAGTGTTACATTGAATTAAATAAATGACAACATGGTGTTCATGGAGTTACAAAATACAAAAAAATACAGCTTTTCTTTAAGCGCTGTAAAAGCATGGAATTTGCAGAGTAATGTAACATGTTAATAAGGTTCTTCAATCCCCCATGTAAAAAAATAAAAAACAAAAGTCAGCAGCTACAAATACTTTTATTAAAAGGTCCAGGAATCCAGCACTGTCCTCAACCCGGCCGGTTCTTTGCCAGGCCCCAGTGCCACCATGCTAATTGTGGGAAGCCAACGATCACTCTTTTCAGCTTCACAGCTGGCTCCCCACTGTACATGTGTGAGCTGTGCCTTGTGAAAAGTCCTGCAGCCTCCTGGGACCTGTAATGTGTGTCCCACTTGGATTGCCTAAGTGATTCAGGTGGAAGTGAGAGTACGTACCTGTAAAAATATATGCCAAAATTTGGCGGGGGGTGGCAGAAAAGCAGCACTTAGGGGTAAAGCTCCGCTTTAAGTGTTGTTTTTCTGATCGGATGAGGTTCCTTTGTGTGGGACTTCTCAGGAGATGAAAAAGAGTTTCCAGCCATTGAATGAGCTTCCAACCTCTGTACAAGTTGTTACCACAAATTTTATTGTGCATGTGTTTCTGATATCGTCTGACAAGTTGCAGGGGAAACTGCAGTGGGTACAGTTGGCACCAGACAAGACAATGTCTTTGTTTTTCTAGATAACACAATAGATCAAAAGTGGACAGCCCTTCATATTACTTCAGGTGTTTCCAGTGAAGGGTACAGTGCAAAAAGCTTTTTAGACAATGGTGACCTTTCAGCCTTGTGACAACTATTCCGTTAAGTCTCTTTTCTGTCCTGCATGACTGCACAAGGCCATGTCACTAAAGATATGAAGTTTGGTAAAGAGACCTCAATCCAAACAACCGTAGGCCAATTACAAGCCTCAACACCATTTCTAAGATCATGGAGAAAGCTGTAGTACATCAGCTACAACTTCACCTGGATACTCACAAACTCCTGGACCCGCTGCAATCAGGCTTCCGCCCGGGTCATGGAACAGAAACAGCTCTCCTCAAGATTTGGGATGACGCCCTCGAAGCAGCAGATGACGGAGAGCCGTGTCTCCTCGTACTGCTAGACCTAAGTGCAGCGTTTCAGTAGATCACAATACTCTACTCGTCCGCCTCACAGAAGTAGCCGGAGTCCAAGACATAGATCTCCAATGGTTCGCGTCCTTCCTAGGACATCTGTTACAGACTGTGAAACTAGGAAAATTCCTCTCCGAAACTCGGGCAGTCACCTGCGGAGTCCCTCAAGGCTCTCCTTTGTCACCCGTTCTCTTCAACATTTACATTCGCCCACTCCTTCAAATCATCAGATGCTCAGATCTTTGATTCCACTCTTACGCTGACGACACGCAACTTTATTTCCGGATCAATGGAAAAAAAGATCACCAACAACAACTTGAAAACTGCCTCAAATTAATAGAGGACTGGATGATCACTAACTCCCTCCAGCTGAACGAATCAAAGACAGAGCTTCTTATCTTACACCCAAATCATAAGCCCGCAACCAAAACCTCCTGGTCTCCACCAATCGTATTTGGGCAGACTATCTCCCCAAAGACCAAAGTGAAGTGTCTCGGGGTTATTTTAGATGCACAAATGTCAATGGATGCGCAAATAGGATCTGTAGTCAGTGGATCTCACCATCTGCTGCGCATGCTTCGCAGACTCATCCCTTTTATCCCGAAGAATGACAAGACAGTGGTAGTTGGAACAATCATTAATTCACGACTGGACTTCGCAAATTCGCTTTACATAGGATTACCACAATATCAACTTGCGCGATTACAACTGATCCAAAACATGGCGGCAAGGCTGATAACAGGAAAAAAACCCTGGGAATCCATCTATCCTTCGCTGAGGAGCTTACATTGGCTAACCGTAAAAAATCGGATCACGTTCAAGACCCTTTGCCTCACGCACAAATGCGTGCATAGAGAAGCTCCGCAATACCTAATGGAGAAAATAAATCATTACACACCAAACCGCAGTCTTCAATCAGCCAACAAAAACCTCCTCCTTGTGCCCAAAGCCCGGTATAAATCCAAGGGGGATCGGAGATTCACTATCCAAGGGCCTCGGCTATGGAATGCTCTACCAATCAACATCCGCCTAGAAGAAAATCACCTGGCTTTTAGGAAAAAACTCAAGACCTTCCTCTTTTAGCAGATGATCAAAGCTCGCCACAGCGCCTAGAGGAGATTCAGTTCGCATTGTGCGCTATACAAGTATTTCATTCATTCATTCAATCCTGTTAAACTCCATTGGAGGAATTGGAACATTTTCATCCAAAACCATTACCTGATCTCACAAATGCTCTTTTGGCTGAATGGACACACATGCCCAAATACACACTCCAAAGTCCTGTAGAAAGCCTTCCCAGAAGAGTGGAATTTTTTACAACTGCAAAGTTAAAAATCTTATTCCAAAGCCATGCACATTGATATGGAGTCCCCCTGTTTTTGTGGGTGCTACTACCTCCGCTCTTCTAAGAAGCTTTTGGAAAATGAGTGGAAATCTGTGGAAATGAGTGCCCATTCAGCCAAAAATAATTTGTGAGGTCAAAGACTGATATTGGACGAGAATACCTGACTCTCAATCGGGTTTCTATTTCAGCTCAATTGTGTTTAATGTGGTTGAGGAGAGAGCTTTGTGCAGGATACTTGCCGTCCCCCCACAACAAACTTATGAGGCTGATTTACTGAAACTGAAGAGTGCAAAATTGTTTCAATGCAAAGCTGACAGATTTTGCACTCTCCGGTTTTAGTAAATCAACCCCTATGTCTTTATGGAGATGGCTTTTTGCACAGGGCACACATTGTTGCCACAAGGTTGGAAGTGCTATATTTTTTAAAATGGCTTTGTATGTTGTAGTGTTAACAGCACCTTTTACTGGAAGCACTCAATTTCTTATTTTACCTGCAAAGCCGATATCGGGTAAATCTAGTATTGCCACTGGAATATTTCTGGTAAATGTACTGTTATGATTGAATTGTTTTACTGAGGCCATTAGTCAGGTTTGCCAACCTCCCCCAGCATTTTTTACTGACAAAACATGGCAAATTTACTGGAAACCTGAGAAATTACAGAACTCCTTTTGAAAACTGACAGCTTGAATATGTAAAACAGTATAAACATAATATGGAAACACTGACAATACCTAGTCATTTGCTTGATTTACACTTAAAAAGTCAACACAGCATAAAATTATCAGCCCCTGATATTTACTGCCAGTTGTAAAAAAATAAATCACAGATTTTTTACAAACTGTCAGTAAATTTACTGGCGGTTGGCAACCCTGCCATTAGTTAACTGATAAAGTACACAATTAATGACTTGATCTAAATGATTCAGTGTCCAGAATGTTCATCATTATTAGTGGTGTACTTGGAACAGCTTCTGCTGGTGATGTCTTCGGCACTTTATTGGCTCTTTTAGCAAATGAGTTGCCAGATAAAGGTACATTATTCATATACATCATCTTAGCAACCTTAGTTTCATCTCTTATATATCACTTAATCACATACTACAGAAATTACATACATATATCTAAGCATAGTTTGAGTACAACAGACAGTACATGAATTACATTCACAGGAGCAATGTTTTTAAACATTTAATTTGCAAATACAAAGGCTCTACATGAATCTAATTAGGTTGTCTTTATAAAACCAGCATTTTCAATGACTGATGCTCCTTTTGTACACACTGTATTGGGATAAGCTGTGAGCATTGTATCACTCAAGGTGGCCATACATAGATGTATTTATCCAAAGCAATACATTCTTGGATGTGTACGGGTGAATGCCTGGTCCAATATTCATGTAATTTGAAGGACTTTTTTAAACATGTAATGATTAAGTGCTTCAAATACAGCCATGTTTCAGGGAAAAAAAAACCTCTCCCTTCTTCAGGGCTTGGGCAGTTGATATTAATATAATTATGCCAAAATGCGCACCTGTGTTAAGGCTTGATGAAGACCAGCATCTCCTGCAGGCCCTAACAGCATCCGGCTGAATGTTCATCTAACATTGAGGAACAGTCATACAGAAAATACATTCCATTATACTCTTTCAGTTGTGACAGGGTAAGACCCATGTGACCCTGATCAAACTTTGTCCATAGTTCAGGTAAAACTGAACCCCTTGTCAATATGTCTTCCCTCTTTTTGGTGAAAGAGTTGTGACAGTCCTGCCTAACGAGGTTAGTTAGGAGGTCTAAATAATATTTGTGCCAAGAACAAAAAATGTATTGGTTACATTGCGAGTTTTCATCTCTTCCAGTGTAAAGAGCGTTTGCCTGGAATAAAAAATAAGCACCTCATTTACCATTTATTATCCCTCTTCATAAGTATGTGCAGATAATGTGCCAGGCATATTAAAAAACTTATCATGTTCAGACCATTTCTAATGAATAAACATCATTCTATGCCTATAATCACCTTTACTGCATAGTGGTAAAGTTCCCAATACCTCTAGTAATTTTACAAACACAAACGCATTTGGTAGCAATTCCTGGCCAGAATCTTCTACAACATAATTTGAATATAGACATTATTATCTAAAAATCGATATATAGTTTAAAGTATAGTTTACTTAAATGGCTGCCCTTTCTTAAAGCCTAATACGGATAAAATGAAAATCTGTTTCTGATATTTGTTGATTTAAGTGGTCATTTTTGAAGATGTAATAAAAAATGCATTTTGAAGTGTAATGTCTCCAGTGCTTGTTAGCTTCACTATTGATAACCTCCATGCAGCCTGAGATTTACACGGTGCTTGTTCAGATTCAATATTAATGTACTGAGTGTAGCACTGTGATGTTAGATTTATTAATATATATATATAGCACTGTGATGTTAGATTTATTAATAACTATAGCACTGTGATGTTGTTAGATTTATTAATAGATATAGCACTGTGATGTTGTTAGATTTATTAATAGATATAGCACTGTGATGTTTTAAAGCGTGATAAATTCACTAATAAGTGTATGAGTATAGCATTGTGATGTCTCTGATTATTGTTACATCAGTCACTATAATTGCACGGAGTTTGGCATAGTGATGTCTCTGGTGATTGTCATATTCACTATAAACACACTGAATATAGCAGTGATGGCAAACCTTGGCACCCCAGGTGTTTTGGAACTACATTTCCCGTGATGCTCAACTACACTGCAGAGTGCATGAGCATTTTGGGAAATATAGTTCCAAAAAAGCTGGGGTGCCAAGGTTCGCCATCAGTGGAATATAGCATTGTAATGTTTTGGTGCTTGTTAGATTCACTAATAATGTATTCAGTGACTGCAATGTCTCTAATGATTGTCAGATTCACTATTAAAGAGACACTGTCATTTTGCCCATGCAGGGCAAAATGACAGTGTCTCCGCAAAGGGCCCCCATGCCCTTAAACTCACCTTACTAGCACTTCCCCAATGCGCCTTATGCCGTTGAACACTAATAGGTGCTTCCAAGCTTGAGGGAGCTTCTGATCTCCTCCCTACAGTAATACTTGGGCCTAGCAGTCAATTGCTTTGCTTGAGCACTTTCACATTGCTAAAGTAGTAATTTCACCACTCCCTGTGGTCACTGACACTAGTAATTTCAGTGCTGGCTGAGACGGAGGAAGAAGTGATCAGGGAGTGCAGGCATGATGAGTATAAATATTTTGGGAATTCCTTTGCAGAAACGCTGTGACTTTGCCCTGCCTGGAAAAGGTGACAGGGTCTCTTTAATACACTCGCTAAAGCACTGTGATGTCAGAATTCCTAAGAATGCACTTAGTCATTGTGATGTCTGTAGTGAATGTCCAATGCATTAATTTCAGCATTGTCTGTGGTGTTTGTGGAATTGCTATTAATGGACTCATTACAGAAATTGTATGTCTTTGCTGCTTGTTTAAATTTACCATAAATGCACTGATTACAGAAATTGTGATATTGTTGGTGCTTCTTAAACACCATACATGACATAAATGTTATGCATAATGTCTGAAATGAATTTACATCAACTAGAATTCTTTCATAACAACAGCGATGATGACCTTTAATCCAAGGCAACCATATCTTTTGGGGATTCTGCATTTAATAGCTAGACGCAAGTAAGTTAGTTACTATAGCTATTGGTTTATATAAAAGATGAACAAAAAAAAACTGGTTTCATTTGCAAATCAGATGCTACATCTATTTTGAAAAGATACCTCTACTGCTAATTAATATAATAACTATTGTATTGATCAGTTTTTATATATAGAATAAAAATATAATCACCAACCACCCTGTCCTTAAAAGTCTAAAAATTAAAATTACATTTTACCTGCAATAATATCAAGATCTACATCCATTTAATGTTAATATCCAAAAATCATATTTAAATTCAACTATCTGGAATGACAATCTGAACTGATTTCTTGAACGGAGGTGTAAAGTGCAGATGAGTGGACAAGCAATATTTCCATATAAATTGTACATTGTAGTAGCAAAATATATTTTTGAACATATAGTATTTCTGAGAATGTACCTAGTATCAAAGTAGAAAAAATATACCGGATATATCAACTGCCCTGCCTAAAGCTGTGGATTTGTGTAGAGTATTTCTTTAAGTGTTCATCATTGTCCTCTTCTCCATGTTGTTGCTGGTAATGCTGGTAAAACTTACTGCCACTGCCATCAGAACCAGTGTCCTGGCCAGTGGGTAAGCATCTGCTGGACATGTTTAGTATGGTAGAAGTTAATGTATTGATATAATTTTTAGCTAAAGTTAGCGTCTCAATTTTGGAGAGTTTCTTTTCTGCTCTAACGTGTGGAATGACCTCTCTGAGTGCCTGAAATGCATTGTTTAGTTTATGCATCCTTTGTCTTTCCCGTTCATTGCTCTCCAGTCTCCGGGTGCTATGTTCCTTCCCTTGAGACATCTGCCTTCTTTTCCTTGTGCTCTTCCCGGACTCCGGACTTTTCCCTTTACTCCTCTCTTTATACACAAAACACTTATCATTATCATCCTCACTTGACGTCTGCTGTGTCACACTTTCATCCTCATCTTCCAGGTCAATCTCCAGCCTTCTTCTTGCTGCTCTTGCCTTTGTCTTCATATTGCTGTAGAAGCAGGGGCAAAATTGACTGAAGCCTTTCTTAGAATGTTTCTGCCGGCTCTATGCATTAAAATTCTGTGGAAAGCAATATGAGAGAATTAGAAACAGTGTCTTGAAACTTGCTAGATCTTGTGAAAATTGCTGCACCTGTTTCAAGATGACAGCTCAGTTTCACAATTCAGTATCACAAAATAAAATTCTGGAACTAAAGGTTATACATATGTGTGCTTACTGGTTCTGTAACCCCTTCATGACCTGGGCTGTTTTATTATTTCACAATCTGGACAAAATTTGCAATTTTGCAGTATGTAGGATAGATTCAACTCCTAATCTGTAAGTGCTTTGTGTATTTACAAAAATATTTTACTTTTTCTGGGGATTCATTTGGTTTACTTTTGACAGCATTGTAATGATGTTTACTATTCACAAAAAGAATGATAGAAAAGTGAACAGAAATGCAATTTTCATTAAATCTGCCTCTTTAAAACAGTCACAGTGTAATTTAATGGTTCAAATATTACCTACCGACTAGATCGCAGGGAGAAATATTAACAACCTGAGATATGCAGATGATACCACACTAATTGCAGAAAGAAGAACTAAAGAGTCTCTGAAGGTGAAAGAGGAGAGCATAAAAGCTGGCCTGAAATTGAACATTAAGAAACCTAAGATCATTCCAACTGGTCCCATCACTTCTTGGCAAAGAGAAGGAGAAGAAATGGAAACAGTGACAGATTTTATCTTCCTAGGCTCCAAGATCATGGCAGACGGTGACTGTAGCAATGAAATTAAGAGACATTTGCAATGGCAAACCTAGACAACATTATAAAAAGCAGAGACATCACTCTACCAACAAAGTGCCGTATAGTCAAAGCTATGGTATTCCCAGTAGAAACCCATGGCTGTGAAAGTTGGACCATAAGGAAGGCTGAAAGCCGAAGAATTTATGCTTTTGAACTATGGTGTTGGAGAAGACTCTTGAAAGTCCCTGGGATGGCAAGAAAATCAAACCAGTCAATCCTGAAGGAAACTAACCCTGAATATTCATTGGAAGGACAGATCCTGAAGCTGAAATCCAAATGCTTTGGCCACCTAATGCGAAGAGAGAACTCACTGGAAAATACCTTGATGCTGGGAAACATGGGAGGAAAAAGGAGAAGAGGATGACAGAAAACAAGTTGGATAGATAGCATCATCGAAACAATGAACATGAAGTTAAGCAAGCTCCGGGAGGGAGTGGAGGACAGAAAAGCCTGGAGCACTATGGTCCATGAGGTCACGAAAAGGGCCGGACACGACTAAACAACTGAATAACAACAACTACCTACCAGCAAGACAAATCTCTGTTCCCTAGTCACCTCCCCACTCCATTGGTGGCCGTGCTGCATTGCTCTTAGTGGAGCTTCCAGGTATAGAGAAGCATGTGACCTCCTCTATGTGATAGCGTTCAGGCCAGAGTGGTCAATCGCCAGGCCTAAACCCTATCATATAGAGGAAGAAGCACCCACCTAAGCTCTAACACCATCTCACACAGGAGGTTGACAAAAAGAGTGCCAGACACATGTGTATTGTGACTAAAAATGCTCCTTTTTTGCTACAGAACACTTTTTAGTCCTATAGACTCTATATCTTTTCTATAGTTTATCTTGGCTCTCTTGTAAATTGAATGTAGATTTCTCAGTAAAGACCTTCTTTCCTTTTTTTAAGGGTGTGGGCTCTTTGTAGTGAAGCTGTCTAGATTCAATAATGTAAGTCAGCTAATGCTCCCTGATTGATGGACAAATGAGTCCTGCACCTCGTATCCACCATTTTTGGACTATCCCACATAGGAGTTTATTTAGGGTCAACTCCTGTAGTGTGGAGGTGGTAGGGAAGTAAGAAGTAGAAATTATACCTATCTGAGGGGTGGGCTATCAGGAGGCACTGTCACTTTGCCCTGAATGGGAAGATAACATTGGTGGCATTATCAGGTAGTGGGAGCACCAGAACTCTCGAGGACAGTGAAGATCAAAGTCACTGCTAATGGAAAGGTAACATTATAAAAAAAAGTGTATTTGAGTTTTGGACAGAATAGAGAAGGGATAAATAAAATTAAAAAAACTCAATATTTCCTTCCACGCTATGAAAAAAATAAAAGAAAAAATTATAACCATAATAAAATAATGAATTACCCCCCCCCCCCAAAATGTAAGAGTGACACATCTGCTGTTAGTATATAACAGTATGTAACAGCCCACAAAGTGAATATCAAATACACAAAATACAACACTAAAAACAAGTAGTTAATAAATTTGTGCTGACACAATCCAATGAATGTGCATATCAAAATGACAAAAGAATCTACCGTGAAAAAATCTGTTCTTTTTCACAGTCTTTGTCCTGCTAGTTGGATTTCCCTTCACTTCCCATTCTGGAGGCCCACCAATAAGTTAAAGGGAATTTCTATGTGCGGTAAGAACCCCTCTGAGGCAGTTTTCATCAGAATTTTTGTTCTCGTTAGAAGTTTTTTCAGCACCTCCAGCACCACCTTTTTCTAAAATATTGGATTTCCCCTCACTTTCTGTCACCAGGTCAAATTGGGTGCCTCTCCCTAGCATGAACATAGACAGCAACAAAGACTTGGCAGAGGGTCTAAACCTTCCACACTCTATCCAAAACTAACAAAAAAAGTTTTGCCTTTACCTATACTTAAAGCATTTTCTTTTGCAGGTTGATTTTTTTAATAAATTTTTTTTTGTTTCTGTTGCAACAGTGTCACTTTAAAGTATATGTAAATCCTAACAACGAACTTCTCTTATTTGCTCCTTTTGGTCTGTTAAAAATACTATTATAAGCATATTGTTATGCTCGATATGTGCAAAAAAAACTGTTGATCTGCCACAAATCCAGTGAGCTGATAATTTCTCTGCCTGAACTGCACTGTTATGAGTTACATTGTTCCTAGCTTTCTCAGTAAACTACCTGACATCTCCCAAAGTATTCTGTAGCCACAACTCCCTTTCTGTCCTAGGGTGACAATGCTGCTCCTCTGTAGATACAGAACAGTGAGTGCGCGTTGTCACCCTAGAACAGGAAGTGTGTTACTGGCGGGATCAGCAGGTGAAAATAAAAGATGAAAAATGAAACAAATGCAGCCACCATTTCTAATGACTGTGAAGCAGCAATACAATTAGATTTTTGTTCTTGGGTCTAGATACACTTTAATTTAACATAGCATATTAACATTGCTGCAAACTACACAGCAATTTTATGCGAGGTGATGGTAATATAAAGTAAGCACAGTGCTGTCACATAGGAAATAGTCTATTTGGCACTTTAGATCCTTAATAGAACCAAAAGCTACTTGAGAGCCTTAAGAAAATACACACACACACACACACACACACAGAATAAACAGTACAATGGATGAAAGGTGACTGCTGTAAAACAAGAAAGGTGAGAAAAAGTTGATATAATTATTATTAGGCACAATGGTATTTAAGTAGGATGCATTACAAATGTGATAATACCCGTCTAGTGAATAGCTGTAAATATATGTTTAGGTTTTCTGGCTTTTACTTTGTTGTTTAATAATGATTCTTAATCTGCAGACTGTATATTCAGCACTGGAGCCTCAGACTTTAAATAAGAAACATGAGATCCATTGTGGCAAATAAAGTGCAAATATACATCAGTGAGCGTCACTAAGCTTTCATGATATTTAACAAAGAGCGAGTGTTAAATTGGCCATGCACTAGAAGAATGTCCTTTAAAAATGTTTCCTACCCTTCCTTCCCTTACCTTTTGGAAACATTTGGTCAATGTCACTTTGCCTTTATAATTATTATTATTATACACGATTTATATAGCGCCAACAGTTTACGCAGCGATTTACAATGTATAGGGGGGACGACACAATTACAGTATAATACAAAATGTACAGGGGGGCCTTGCTCGTAGAGCTTACATTCTAAAGGGAGGGGGCGGTGGTACAAAAGGTAATAGCTGCAGAGAATTAACAGGAGCTGTCCAAAGAAGTATGATAAAGTTTGGTCTAACTTTTTCAATACTTTAAAGTGAATCACTCATGTGCCACATCCATACAATTCATTAGAAAAGAAGAAAAGAAACCCTTTGGGTCGGACTTTGGAAGCAGATTGGAACAACGATGTATTATCTTTAAAAATAGAATTTCAATGAACATAGATACATAGGAATAGACAACATAAAATTATAAAAAAGGTATCGTCCATTGACGGCCACGCCACACAATGGCCAGTAGAGACGGATGTTACATATACCCAAGAAAAGGAATTATGTTTCAACCGTATGGCATCAAAAACATGCCTGAGCCCTTGTGCATCAACGCGTTTCACTGGATCGCTTCCTCAGGGCACACATTGGTATGGAAACAGGTCTCACTGATCCAGACATACACCACTGTCGACACATGACTCTCCCTGAATGGACATAATAACACCAGAATAACCAAAGCCAGGATTTCAAATTTGAAATATATACCAAAAGGTGGTTCAACCTCTAGGGGCAAAATGAAATCTTGTATGGTACACTTATCATCATGTGGATTTATGCAGTTGTAGTTTTCACGGGAAGATGCACAGGCACATATTACAGGTGCTGCCACCCCCCCACAATTTATGTGGTTATAGCTGTGAAGTAGATAACCTTCATGTAACTGTAAACTTTTTGAAGGGCTATACTCACTATTCAATGTGAATGTGACTACTGACTGCAGTACAGCAAATGTTTTATTAATGTCTGATAATAAGTGTACCATACAAGCTTTAATTTTGCCCCTAGAGGTTGAACCACCTTTTGGTATATATTTCAAATTTGAAATCCTGGCTTTTGTTATTCTGGTGTTATCACGCCCATCCAGGGAGAGTCCTGTGTAGACAGTAGTGTATGTGCGAATCAGTAAGACCTGTTTCTATACCCCCAATGTGCGTCCTGAGGAAGCAATCCAGCGAAACGCGTTGACACACAGGCCTGGCGATTGACCACTCTGTCTATAACTCTATCACATAGAGGAGGGTCACATGCTTCTCTATACCCGGTATACCACGCTGTTTTTTTTTTTTTTAATTCATGGTCAGTTCAGATGTGTTCCCATAGAAGGCCAATGACCCTGGAATTCGCATCTGAACCGCATTGCAGTTCTCAGAAATTGTACAAGGCTCTCTTTAAATTTGCAGCCAATTCGCACTGCTGCTGCACACATGTATGTGAACCATCGCCATAGAAAGACGGTTTGATTCACATTTCATGCAAATTGGATGTGGTTCAAAATGCATCCAGTTGGCATACTCTATATGTGAATGGAGCCTAAAGGTATTGCAATGTAAAATGTTGAGAGTGTGTATTATTTGCTATACAAACTGTGTTTTTTTAATTATTATGTATTTTTTTTTTTTTTTTTGTATGGGGAGTTAGGAGAAATTCGGTGGGGCCATCTCTACAGAAATGAAGGCATTTTAAAGGGTCTACACTTGGAAAATGCTAATTTTAACATGCACTACTAGAACGTGCAGGTATATGCATGTCGTAGTGCATGTTGAATAGCACTCCAATGTTTATCAGCAAGCAAATTTTCACCTATGCTATAGCATGCGATAACACAAAGCTGTCACTGTTATGTGCGTTGTGGTGCGCTGCCTTGTCAAAATAGTACAGGTGTATTTTTTTATGCGCTCAGGGGCATTGAGAACCCATTTAAATATGAATTACCACAACATACAAGTGTGAGTGGGCTCTATGAGTTTGTAAACTCCTTACAACTGTACATGAAAATAATTGAATTACATTAGTTCCCTTGTTTGATTGAGAAATGTGCATGAGAAAAGTCTAAGAACCTACGAATAAAGCTTCTTTCAGGAAATATGAGTCAATGGTCTGATAACAACAACACAAAGCTTCTCTGATATGGTTGGAGATTGATAAGCTTAACTGCTCTTACGGAGACAAGGGACATATACTGTGAAAAAAAAAAAAACAGTTCCTGTGAATTATGGCAGTTATTAGTTTTCAGTTTCAAAACTGCATTAGAAATTCAAACTGACTAATTGTCATTGGTAACATCAGTTTATATCATGGTTACTGATAACAAATTATATTGAAGCAGAACTTTGCCCATAAAAACTTGCTAAAAAAAGTTCTTTAGCAAGGAACATACATTCCACATTAATAATTATGCTACCAAAAATTAGCATGTGCTATAAATTGCCTCCAGCATTTTTCCTGTTTCCAGGGTGGGTTGTCACATACCAAGAGGGTCATCAGCAGGCTCAATCAAAGGGAAAGACAAGGAGAAATTCAGTTTTTTCAGTTATTTAAAGTAGTTGTAAACCCTTTAGGCCCCTTTCACACATGCAGACCATTCAGGTCCCCCTGTCGGACGCTCCATGGAGGCCTATGGAGTGACGGATGTCAGCGGTGACATGTCCGCTGACATCTGATCCGCTTAATCCAGACAAATGGAAGCCCTATTTTCTACCCGTCTATCAGATCCAATCAGAGCTCTCATAGGTCCATCCATGCACAGAGAAGGACCTGTCATCCGGGTGCAAATGCAGCGGCTGAATGAACACAACCGCATATCAATGTGTGACATGGAGGCAGGAGCGGGTGCACGGATGTGAATGCAGAGCCTCAGATCCATGCACCCACTCATAGATGAGCATGTTTCGGGTGGAGGAACTTGACTGGCCTGCACAGAGTCCTGACCTCAACCTGATAGAACACCTTTGGGATGAATTTGAGCAGAGACTGCGAGCCAGGCCTTCGCGTCCACATCAGCGCCTGACCTCACAAATGCGCTTTTGGAAGAATGGTCAAACATTCCCATAGACACACTCCTAAACCTTGTGGACAGCCTTCCCAGAAGAGTTGAACCTGTTATAGCTGAAAAGGGTGGACCAACTCAATATTGAACCCTACGGACTAAGACTGGGATACCATTAAAGCTTGTGTGTATGTAAAGGCAGGCGTCCCAATACTTTTAGTAATAAAGTGTATCATCATATAGTTTTTAGTCCAAGCATTTTGTATCTGACAGTCCTAGGTCCTCGTTCTAGGTACCGCCATACTTTTTATGTCCAAGGATATTTCACATTGCTCCTTTGCAAGCCAAAACACTGCAGAATTGGAGCAGTGACCGAGTGACAGTAACCCAGGTAAGCCAGCAAAGAAGTGATCCCATAGAAGCAAGTGAGTATTCACACTGCACTTCTGTTGTTGGCAAGTTTCTGTAATGCCCTGTACACACGGTCAGACATTTCCGACAACAAAATCCGTTCGATTTTTTCCGACTGATTTTGTCCTAAACTGGTGTTGCATACACACGGTCGACAAAGCTGTCGTAAAATCCGATAGTTCGGAATGTGATGACGTTTGTTCGTTACGCTGGGACTACGTTGAGACTAGTAGCCAATACCTTTGGTCTCGTAACTTGATCTGCATGCGTGGCACTTTGTCTGATAGGAATTCTCTACAAGCGATCGGAAAAAGTCAGATCAGATTTTTTTTGTCTGAAAATTTTAGATCCTGCTCTCGAATTTTTTCCGTTGGAATTTCTGAAGTAAAAAGTCAGATAGAGCCCACACACGATCGGATTTTCCAATAATATAATCTGATCGGACCTTTTCCGTCTGAATTTCCGACCATGTGTACAGGGCATTAGAGTCAAGATTGCGTCCCAACATCAAACTTTCCACAGTCTAACCATTTTACATCTGTCACGACAACATTCAAATTCAAACAACACACATAGGCTAGAAGTTGGTTCAACATGAAAAAGATCCATGCAAGTCAGACTGGTTTAAACCCATTCATCTTAGATGTTATGAAGTGTTCAGACTATTGAACCTTGATACCTTGATACACACATAAGCACAGATTGTGCAAGTCAGACTGGTCCAAACCCATTAATCTTAGATGTTAACAAATGCCTAGGCTGTGGAAAGAGCATTCTTTTCTTTGGTGTGCATGTATATGTAAGGTACTGACAGCCTTGTCACTGTGGTCTCATCTCATATACAGAGAAACTCTAGGCAAACTATTCAAACATTTGCAACTTTGCCAAGATCCCTTTATCCTGATGATGGTGACCGCCTTGTTTTTACTGGTATTAGATCAAGTGTAGGCAGCCTTGGCACTCCATCTGTTGTGAAACTACAAGTCCCATGAGACATTGTAAGACTCACAGCCACAGGCATGACTCCCAGAGACATGATGGGATTTGTATTTTCACCGCAGGTGAAGTGTCAAGGCTGCCTACCCCTGTATTAATAGATGGGTTTATAATGTATATAGACACTTTGAAACATATCTAAACCCCAAAGCAAAAATTTAGTATATCGTAGCTTACCAGTTCTTAGATGTGGTGTCTGCATTAGTTTTCCGTTTTTTTTTTCAAGCTAAGAACATTGTCAGCAAGTACAGAAATACCAGTTTATCTTGACAAAATGCAGTGTTCATGTCACCTCCTATAAGCTGAGAAGAAAGCACAAACAGCTTTAAAGAGAAGTGTGGAGTATTAAAAAAAGCAAACATTCATATTCACCTAGATGAATGCAGCTTCGATCCGATGCTGCATCTGTTCACCGCCGCCACTACACTGAGGGTGATCAAAGACCATTGATTGCTCAGTTCTCAGCCTTCAGTGAGCAGAGAGCCTATGACTTTAAGCCACCAGCTCTCTGCTCTGCCCCTCCAGGAGCCCTGGACTGTGCAGGGGACAGGAGCAACTGGCTCAGGTTTTCATCTGTGCGCTAAGAGGCTAATGCCAGGTACACATGGGCCGAAAACCGATTCCTTATGATGTATTAACTAGGAAACGTACGTCAATGTGCTCCCGGTCGTGTTACTTCCGGTTCCTCTTTATCTAAGAGCAAAGGATTTAAGACCAGCGGCAAGCGGTTCCCTCATACAGTTTTGCAGGCTATCCTCAGTGCCAGGTCAGGCACCCACAAATGTAAGCAGACATCTTTTATGTACATGCAGTTTTAAAAATAAAATGCAATATTGTACTATGTAGTGCCCTTTGCCTTTCCACATGGGAACATTGGTGGAGAGGAGGACTTATCCATCTGGTAACATAGGGTATCCAATTCCAGGATTTCCCAAAAGCGCATTAGACCTTTTTTTAACTAAAGAGGTCACAACCATCTGGTGAGCAGTTCTTAATTCTGAGCACATTGGGTGGGCCCTAAGACATACGGTGAAGGAATTCCCTCTTGTTTTTTGGTTTGGGTCTATCAATCAAGATACATTATTGAATATCATGGGCATTTTATAGTTTCATAAAATATTATTTCTGATCATTTTCTCATACCATATATAAGTTTATATATTGCACTATAAGCACAAATTCACTTTAGCCGTGGTGTATTTTTGTTGCAAAGTTTTATTGTTGCACCTTTATGCACATGTTCACTTTATTTCCATGTCATATGGTCATATAAGGGTTTTACACATTTTCACTCAGCGCCCTCTTTCACCTCTTTTTCTTATCCAAAAACCGTTGATCGCTCAGTTCGCGGCCTTCAGTGAGCAGAGAGCCTATGATTGTCAGCCACCAGCTCTCTGCTCTGCCCCTCCAGGAGCCCTGGACTGTGAAGGGACAGGAGCAACTGGCTCAGGCTTTCAGCGGTGCGCTAAGAGGCTAATGTCAGTACACATGGGCTGAAAATGGAAATTAGATGGTTCAGCAGGAACCAGCCAAGTGTCGGCCCATGTGTACAGCTGCCTTGTTCACAGAAGCTGGTCTCCCGACTGGCTTCTGTTGAACGTGCAAGCTGGAAAACCAGCGTCTGATCTGCATCCAATCAGCGCTGCCAACCAATGGCAGCGAGCGCTGACCAGTAACACCCTATCAGAACACAATAGTACAGCAGGGGAGATTGCTGTGCTAACATCACATGTTATGGCACAGAACAAAGGCAGATGTGTTTGTAGTCTAGTTTCTCAACTCCATTCCTCAAGGAGCCCCAACATGTAATGTTTTCAGGATTTCCCTCAGATGAAATGGCTATGGTAATTACTAAGGCAGTGAAACTGATCAAACCACCTGTGCAAAATAATGGAAAGCCTAAAAACATGACCTGTTGGGGTGACTTGAGGACTGGAGTTGAGAAACACTGGTCTAGTTGTACACAAATCCATCCAGCACTTCAACTGGAGTGTCCAGTTGACGGCGATGCCATATTATAGCTCATGAAATAGAAAAAGCCAGCAGTCCATCATAGACCCCCAGAAATGTATTGAATACACAACATGGTGCAAAAATAAACATCCTACACCAGGATTTCCGGACCTCACCAGACCTAATTTTTAAGGTGATAGATGTTTGAAGTCCAGTCTGTGTGACAACCAAGGCTCCTAACCTAAATACTATGAAAATATTAGTATGGCCACAAAGGGACATGTATGACATTCACAAGATTGCCAAAGGAAACATCCTGGAAAAAAACAACTACTTTTAGGCAGAGGTAAGCTGCAAAATGTTATATTTTTGGATTTAGATATGCCTAAATATTTACCATTGAAGCCTCAAAGCACTATACTGTGGTGATTCCTCCCTTATTGAATGTCTATTTCCAAACCTGTCAACAAGGCCAGACTGGCCTACTGGGATACCAGGAATTTTCCCGGCGGGCTGGCTGCCCTTGGGGCCACTGTGAGAGCAGCAGCACCTGGAAAAAATATGGCTCAGGGGCCGGGTTGACATGCAACTGCACAGGCGCCAGCGCTGTACCGAAGAAAACTGCTCGGGAAAGCCTGTACATGTTCAGCAATTTCCGGAAAGGCGGGCACATGAGCAGTGACATGATGAGTAAAGTAGTAGCGTTCAGTGAGGTCTCACTTGGTGGCGTGCACCTCTTCCTGTGTCCCCTCCACAGCCTCTGACCTCCTGTCGTCCCCTCCGCAGCCTCTGACCTCTCCTGTCATCCCCTCCACAGCCTCTGACCTCTCCCGACGTTCCCTCCACAGCCTCTGACCTCCTGTAATCCTCCCCACAGCCTCTGACCTCCTGTTGTCCCCTCCGCAGCCTCTGACCCCTCCTGTCATCCCTCCACAGCCTCTGACCTCCCCTGTACCATCCACAGCCTCTGACCTCCCTTGTACCATCCGCAGCCTCTGACCTCCCCTGTACCATGAGCAGCCTATGACCATCTCTTGTCTTATATCACGTCTGCAGTCTGGAGAGGAGTCAAGAATAGGAGTGCTGCAGGGATGGGGGTCATGGGAGAAGTCAGATATGTATGGACTGTGGAGAGGAAACTACAGGATAAAACCAGAGCCACCAAGCTGGAGCCGACTGACTGAGCCCTGCACGGTGCACCTGAGAGGAGGACAGTGTCAGCGCCGCCAGGCCAGTCTGAGGGGGAGTCAATACAATATTGTAAGGGGGCACTGATATAAAGGTTAGTGTTTTCTTTTTGCGGAAGGTGGTCTCTGTTCACCAGAGTCCTCCCCACATTCCCAGAGTTTTCCTTTACATTATAGTCTGCAGGATTCCACCTTACATTGCAAAGGGGAACTCTGATGTAAAGGACAATGCTGCGGACCCTGATGTAAGTGAGAACTCAGATATAAGTGGGGTCTCTGGTAACCAGTGTCCCCCTTTATCAGAGTTCCCGCTTAGATCATGATCTGCAATGTTCCTCTTTATGTCAAAGTTCCCTTGCACTGTAAAGGGGAATCCTGCAGACTCCTGATATATGGGGAAACTCTGTGCCGAGTTATATTAATCTGACCTTCATGAAAATAGAGAAATATGGTTTTTGACTTTTGTTTAACTTAAACACATTGCTAATAGCTTTAGCTACATGTTTATAGCTTAAATATTGATATTTGCGCTGAAAACTGCCATTTTAGGCACTTTTTTTTGCAGTGTCAGTAAAAAAATGTGTCTGTGCCAGTAAATGTCATGATTTTTGCCTGTAAATTCCATGTCTCTCTTATCTATATATAATACACTCTTCAAATGTTCTTTGAAATACATGGTTGTCCATGTTGTGAACAAGAAAATAATGGCGTTATGCAGTTGGG
This sequence comes from Lithobates pipiens, assembly GCF_037356315.1. NCBI lineage: Eukaryota > Metazoa > Chordata > Amphibia > Anura > Ranidae > Lithobates > Lithobates pipiens. The sequence continues at coordinate 264,393,001 of NW_027507784.1, read as the reverse complement.
CTGGTATAAAAATGTTATGGGGCTGGTATGAAATTATTTCCAAGGCTGTTCTTTATTCCCAGTCCAGCTCTGCCTGTCAAATGTGTATTGGACAACATAACTGGGACATATTTTAAGCCATATAACATCTTTACCATATTTGTTTTGTTAATAAATACTTATACATGAAAAGTGATTTATTCAGTATACAGCAAGGATGAAACGAGCAAGGATGATGTGAAACCTGCAAGAATCCACAGCAACCATCAGAAATCCTGACATGACTTGACAAAACTGAACTCTGTGCTTAGTACATAAACCCCTTTAGCATCACTTTACTGAAAGTGCTTCATAGTACCAAAAATATTCATCTTCTACAGATGTTTGAAACCAACAAACATCTGCTGTATTACTTGATATTTAAATTAAATCTGAAAACCATAGAACATTGACGACATGCACATTTGCATAGAAATACAGGTTTTTGTTGAATAAAGTTGCACATGCAGAAAATATAAAAATAGGGTTTACTTAGTGGTTCTAAACTCCTTTACAGCAAAAATATTTGCCATCTAAAGCTGGCAAAAGAGGGAGCAGCAGGGATTGGCTGAATTTCAATCAGTGTGTCAATCAGTGTGTGGCCTCTTTGTCCAACAAGTCAATCATTTGTAAATCAGAAGGTGAATATAGAAAACAAAAAATAAATAAAATAAACAAAAAATGTATATCAATCCCAATCACCTTGTAGCGCTTAAAAATCATTTGATTGACTTCTGATGAACAGACAAGTTTGAAAACATGTCTTGATCAGGGGCTACAGCCAATCAGTTGCTGGGTAAAAAGAAGAACCTATGAGAAATTGAGAACATATCCCCTGCCTAAATTGATTGAGGGATTGAATCTAATAGTTACATATGCACAGGCTGAAGGTACACTCAGCAAAACAGAGGCAGCGTTCTCTCGTAAACCCTTTTTCCAAGTATCGTAATTTTAAGACAACAATCCACCTGGACATCCTATAGTTGCTTCCATGGACAGTATCACTGCAAGTTACTCGCTATACATAGATCACTTCCTTCAACTGCTGGCACAGGCCCTTCCTTCCTATATGCGTGATGGTATACATGTGAGAGGAATTGTTACGTCCCTACACATGGGAGTCCCCCGCATTTACGAGTATCTGGATGTATGCTCATTATACACTTCTATACCTCATACAATTGGCCTTCAGGCTGTGGCCCATTTTCTTGATACAGATCAAACCTTTAACACACAACAAATCAATTCATCCTCCAGGCTACCAAGTTTTGTTTGGAGCATAATTATTTTCTGTTCGATGGTGATTATTATGTACAGAAACAAGGCACAGCTAAGGGGGCAAATTTTGCCCCAAGCTAAGCAAACTTAACAATGGGACTGTGGAAGACCAGGTATATTTGGGCTAATAACCCTTTTTCTGCACACCTGGTCTTCTACGGTCGATATATTGATCATCATCATTTGGAATGGCCCTCTTAGTTCTGTCCAATAATTTGTTACCTACTGCAATGCTAATATTTGTGGTCTATTGTTCACCGCAGTAATGGACCCTGAATCCATTTGCTTCTTGGACTTATAGTTATTCCATTTTAATAATGAAATTACTGCCAAAAACTATACTAATTCTACGGCCAGAAATTAATTTCTTCAATATTCTAGTTGTCACCACCCTAGGTGGGTCAACAATTTCCCAAAAAGCCAATTTCATCGTCTGAGACACACTTTTACTAGATTGGATGATTACAAACTTCAATGTACCACCTTGAAGAAAACATTTCTTGACAAGGGCTATCCCCCTAATCTCATCGATGAAGCATGTTCTCTCTATCAAACAGAAAATATACCCACCTCTAGGAAACAGAGTTCTGAACCAGTCAATAGATACATTACACAATACCGTGCAAGTCACAGGAAAATGGAAAATGTTTTTAAGAAACATTGGTCCATTCTCACTCAGGACCCACATTTATCCATGTCTTTCTACAGTACCTAAGTTTGCATATCGGAGGGAACCCAACATCAAAAGCAAAACATCCCCCAGCAAAATTAAACCTAAGACTAAAATTATCATGTTAAATCCGGGTATCACTGACAATCTGGCTACTACTAAACATACTAAGTTGTTTGTATTTTATGCTGCCTACTATGCCAGGAAGGTTATTTTATCCAGGCAAAGCTTCCTGACCCCCCTAAGCCTTCGGTCTGGAAGGCCCTGATAAACAATGTGCTACCTTTTTATAAGCTTAATTATATGGGGCGTAACTGTCCACAAAAAATTTATAAAATCTGAGCATCATGGACAGAGGTTAGGCACATTACTGTATAAATGATTACTGGATGTTTGTGTGTTGACCTGGGAGCCTGTGCTACTTTGTCATACTTGGGCCCTCTCTCCCTAGGGTTATGGCTGCCCCTTGTGGTTTCTGTTGCGCCTTATGGGTGGTGGTCTCCAGTTCCTTCCTCTTTCCCTCCCTTCCCCCTCCTGGTTTTCCTGTGTGTGGCTATGATACTGCTGGGTTGCCATTCCCCTCTCCCTCTCCCACCCCCCGCCTTTCTACCTATAGGAGGTCTTGGATGATAGGGTGGTTTGAGATATCCCTATTCTCTGTTAAATGCCATATAGGCTGCCTGATGTTTGTTAAAGAACCATGACACACGAGTCTACAAATACCTTGTCACCTGTGTGGTGTACCTCATCTTTCTCCAATGCTAACCTAAGTTGCAATGATGACTAATCAAGTGCTATGTATTTTACCCATGCTATTATTTACAAGTGTATTGTGCTATTATCTCAATAAACATTCTTTCTGTTAAAAAAAAATTATAAAAATTACCATGTTAAAGCAACTTACACTAATCCCACTATTAGGCATGATCTATTGCAAAAAGGCCTTATGTCTAACCTGTTCCCATGTCACCCATGGCAAAATAATTTTTTTCAAAGCCAATGGAAAGAGCTTAAGCTCTTTTTACAATTGTTCCATGACGTATATTGTTTACTGTATATCTTGTCCATGTGGTATGCCCTAGGTTGGCAGAACTATAAGGGCCCTGCATGCCAGGTTTGAGGAGCATTGACGAGCTGTCCAGGCAGGCAACCCTCAATACAGTATCTCTCGTCATTTTGCAGCCCATCATCACAAAGCCATGGCTGATCTTCAGGTATGCATCATCGAATCCTTACGTGAAAATTTTTCACCAGCAGAAAGGTTCCAACGCCTGTGCAGACAAGAAACTTTCTGGATTTATTCCCCTTATAATATGACACCCCTTGGCCTTAACGAGAAAATTTAAATCAATACATTTATATAATTTTTTAATTATTACTTTTCATTTATTGGTTAATTATTTATACAGTTAAAATATGAGATTCTTAAAACATATTGTTCATACATATATATATATATATATATATATAATGCATTATTTTCAGGTTCGGGACCCCTCCCTACCCCTTTCTTGCCTTTTTTCTTCTTTCTCCCTATTCCTCCTTTGAGACTGTACATCCTCCTGCTGGGGGGTAAGTAGATAGTTAAGATCTAACCATATACAGTTCCATCATGCTGGGACAGGCACGTGTATTTGCATGCGCATCTATATGTTCTTGTGTGTGGGTGCCTATGAGTACCCACACGTGCAAGCGTAGGCACTCTGACTCATGTATATAGTTGCCTTTGATTGACATGTGTGTAAATGGTAACATGTCTTTGCGTTCTTGTGATCGTGACCAGCCCACCACCCCATTGCTGCTTATCTTCACTTGAATTAGTCTGCTGTTCATATAGATTTTTATAAATGTCCCACATTTAATTTATTCATGCCAAACGGTGGTTCTAATCCAGTTATTATTATTATTTATTATGAATTATTATAATTTTTTATCTTATTATTCCCCATACATATTAATTAACTCGTATTTCATCAGCTTTCATATATTTAGAATCAACTCTCAATTTTGTACAATTTTTAGTTGATAATATAATTTTTTAGCTAATGATCTTCCATGATTTTAATAAATTTGGTTAAAAATCATTTTCTGCTCATCTTTTTAATGATACATATATATGGATAACATATATGGATAATATTCATCTTTGTGTCCACCCTCTCTTTCATTCTGTGTATGAGTTTATATATTTTTTTATCAATATAGTGGTATGTTGTTCTTCTGTGATATGCTATGTCTGGCCCCTTAAATTTCATTGTAAATATGGACGCCGTCACATGCTGTCGGCGTCAGTCCATAAAAGATAGACACTTCTAACCACCAATAATATCTGAGGAAAAAGCAGAAGCTTAATCAAAACTTTTTTATTGTTAAGTTGCTCTTTCAATACATACTGACTGTATCAAATATGTAAAGACAACATATAGGATAGATTGTCCCAAACATAGATAAGGAGTGAGCAATAACAGGAGATATTACAGATATTGTGATCTTCAACTAAACCAACAACTAGCACTAGAGGCCATATGTAAAAACTCAGTATTAATCACTTTGTTAGCCAACGGATTGTGCGGAGTCTACTGCTCTACAGTAGAACATAGCATAATCTGTGTTTCCTACCTCTCTTCCTCTCTCCCTCCCTCCCCTCCACCTCCAACCCCAGTATTCTTGGTGGGTTACTACCTCAGGAGTCTGTCCATCACCAACTGCTGTGGGGCAAGGCTGGTGTCATCCAGCCAAGGTTGCCAAATAAGGTCAAACTTTCGCAAAGCATTCCTGCGACGGTAAGCCAGTTGTTCCCTAAGAAGAAGGAAGTTGACATAATTGAGCTATTGTTTCCCAGTGGGGATCGTAGATGCCATCCAGTATCGAGCTATGAGTTTTCTAGCCAGATATAGCAGTCTGGTGATCATGTAATACATACCCTTCGGATATATCTCTACATCAAGGCTTTTTGTTTTGAATAAATCGTTTACTACGATACCATAAAGTGGGGCATCTGTACTGTGTATAGAACCTACTACATACTGCACTAAGTCTGGCGCACCTTGTTCTTCTTTTTACCCTGTCTTCCAGAGTTGCATCAACTCCAAAGGGAGCTGCCACTGGTGCTTAACATCAACTTTTACCTTCATTTGCTGGGACTTGTTGTTTATTTATTATCTTTTGATATTCTAATAATCGTTATATTGTGTCTTTAAATTGTTATTATTCATGCTGTGCCTGTTCTGGTTCCTGCGCCAACTTTCCCTTTCCTATTGAGCCAATCAGCTGCAGCCGCTGATCATTGTATTCTAATAGCAGCAGGAGTCACTGTCAGAATACAATGTTCCGGCGGGAAATCCTCCATCAAACCTCATTTGTGTGGATGGAGGAATGTGTTGTTTCTTTTTCATTCAGCCTGCTAAAGAAAAAAGTAACTGTCTATGGCCAGCTTTGTTTGATATGCAGTTGTCATGATGCTGCACATTAGAGTTGGGCTGAACACCCCTCCGGTTGGGTTCATGCCAGAACTCTCAAACATTGCAAAAGTTTGAACCCGAAGACTGAACACTATTAAAGTCTATGAGACTCGACCTTGAAAAATCAAAAGTTCCCATTTTGAAGGCTTATATGCAAGTTACTGGCCAGAAAAGGGGCATGGGGGCTCAGGTACTGCCCCGGGGGCATGTATGAATGCAGAATTCTTTTTCTAAAAATATCATTTGAGTGAGTTTAATGATGCTTACAGTGAAACAATAAAAATGAAAAATTCCTTTAGATGGAGTGCCTGGGAGTCCCCTTAGTCTGCCTGTAAAGTGCGGCATCTGCACCGTGTATAGAACCTACTGCAGCAAAACTGACATATATAGAGAAAACAAAATGGCATTTAACTTTATTTTCCCTGCAAGCTTTATTTTGTAAACAACGGCTTGGGAAGCCAGTCTGTATAATGAATGAGGCCACAATTTAGAGCACGCAGAACAAGATTAGAGATTTTCTGGATAAATTCTGATGTCTCTTTGGCAGACTTTGGATGGAAATAACAACCACAGTGAGCAAACCTTATGTGAAGAAGTCAAACTATAGTACACTCAGGCCAGGATTAACTTTTTTTTTACATAAAGTCTGGTGTCTCGTTTGCAGACTTGGTTACTTTAGAAGTAACAAGTGTGGAAAAATTGAGCCTTGGGTGTTGGTGGTGCCTTCACCCTGTAACTCCTCACAGTTACTCTTGGAGGGCACAAGACTGACACTGTTTTCAAATAATTCAGCTGACTCCCCTGTGGCTGTGGATAAGGAGGCAAAATAGACCACTTTGGCAGCTGTGGTGGACTGTGTACTAGCACCATCTTAGGTGACAGAGGATGAGGATGGTTTAGTAAGCCAATTCACCACCTCCTCTGCATGCTGTGGCTAGATAACATGGGCAACATCACTAAACAGAGAAAAATGTGCCCTGCTGGGCCCCTCAAAGTGGCATTGGAACATCTGCCTCCCTTAGTTGGCCTCCCAGACATGATGGGGGGGGCTTATTACCCAAATTCAATAAATACTGGGAAATGTGTGATTGGATATACTTTATTCAAAGAAAAGTGATGTTTGATGCACTTTAAATTGAGGACTGATGTTGACAGAAATGTAAAAACTATAAAAAAAATAAAAAAGGGGGAACAACAGCATCACAGTCAGAAACGCCGCACTACACTAACACTACACTATACTCACTCTACACTCAGTCACAATAAAATACTAACTCGCTATTAGCAAACTGAGCCCTGCTTTATCTATTTCTGGTCAGGTGCAAAGCTTCATTCAATTAGGGCCCTAGAATGCACTGTGCAGTGCATTGTGGGGTGCTCAGAGAGCGATCATCCCGCCGAGCTCCCTGCAAATTCCGGTGTTTGCCGAACGGGCAAACATGCGATGTTCGGGCCGAACTTTTGCTCTGACCAAACCGTTTGCCCAATGCTACTGCACATGTGATCAGCTATGAAACCACCATATGACGACTTGACAGTCCGACTGAGAGCTAACATAACTATACTAGTAACTGTAAAAGTTATTTGGGAAACAGTTAAATCAGTGGGTTTAGTTCTGTTTAACCGCTTGCCGACCACCTCATGCGGATGTATGTCGGCAGAAGGGCTCGTACAGGCAAACTAACTTACCTGTACGTTGCCCTTTAAGAAGCGGCCAGTGAGCGTGCACACACTACTGCGGCATGCTCCATGAGTCGGGTCACGGGTCCCGCAGACTCGATCGCCGCGCGGATACCCGCGATCTCCTCACAGGGAGGAAGAACAGGGAGATGCTAATGTAAACAAGCATCTCCCTGTTCTGCCTACTGACAGTGTCACTACTCTCTGCTCCCTGTGATCAATTATTGTATATGTAAAAAAAAAAGATAAAGCACGGCAACAGCCCTCAGGATTGTGAGGATAGACCAGACAGTATTTAAAAAGATATTTTATTTAATTATATCAAAAAATAATTACATAGTAGAAACAGTAAAACCAATAATGATACAAAACCACAAGTATAGCAAAAGAATATTAATATTCTCATAATCCTGTGTTGCCGTGCAATATGCACTAGGCTTTCTCCTTTTTTCTTGATTTTTGGATTGGGCAGACCAGCTCACACACACACTGTCACTCTCAATTTTATTTATTTCTTTTTTGTTTATAGTGCAAAAAATAAAAAACGCAGGGGTGATCCAATACCACCAAAAGAAGGCTCTATTTGTGGGGAAAAAAGGACGTCAATTTTGTTTGGGAACCAGGTCGCACGACCGCGCAAATTGTCAGTTAAAGCGATACAGTGCCGAGTCGCAAAAAGTGTTCTGGTCAGGAAAGGGGTAAATTCTTCCGGGGCTGAAGTGGTTAATAAGCAATGTGCAAAATTTACCAACCCAAAACAACCAAACTTATTTTATTGTTTTGAACGTTGAAAAGTGAAAGACAGTTGGGTGCACTGGGCTTCTGTTCATAGTAGATTACAAGTGTTCCTTGCACTATTTTTATTGTATCAGCTCAAACAAATAACTCAGTGTAATTTTAAACTAAAAACAATAATAATCATCATGACGAAAAAAAATCATAATCAATGAAAATCATATGTCAAAATGATTGTTAGAGCCAAAGGTATAGGAATCTGAAATTACATACATATCCCAACTTTAAACGGAAGAGCAGAGCTTGGCTTAGCCGCTTAAAACATTAAAAATCTCCCTATTGGTTGTTTATTGTGAGGATGGCCTCACAGACTAAAAGGAAGGAAGATGAAGTAGGAATGATAGGGCCAAGCTCAATTATGGGGGCTGCCCAAAGAGACATGTAAAGCATTTATTACCCCAACACTTCATATTCCTGATATGTGCCTGCTGTCCCATGTACGTGTATAAAAAGTATCCTGTTCTCTTTGTATTGCTTTCTTTATGTGAAATCCCTGGTGTTCCTGCCAGTCCCTCTGCTTTCCTATTAAAAACTGACCACACTAAGCAGGAGAACACATCATGGACAGTTCTCTAGCTATGCTGGGAACTCAATGTACTCTCCTCCAATAATCAGTTGTTCTGACACCCCCCCCCCCCCCCGGTGCACAGCCATTCCCTGGCAAGCGCAGTGTGGTGCTGCTTCTCCTCCCCCAGCTGTTATGCAGCTGAGAACAGAGGGAATGTGAACACTTATATAAAAAAAAGGGTAAAAAGGTATTTATAATGCTTTTTTTATATATATATATCTATACAAGAATATTTTGTCTTTCAATTCTATTTTAAACTGAACGTTTTTTTTTTTTCAAGGTGATCGTTTACAATCACTTTAAAGTGTTATTAAACCCAGTACCCTGCTTTTACTATATCTAGTCTCCCACAGAACACAGAACATGGAAATGCAATTATTTTAATAAATATAAACCACTACAGCGGTATATAGCAGTCTTGTGGCTTCTATCAGTTCTTGGTAAAGCTTGTAGGAAGATGTTTTCATACTGCACTGAGCTGTTCTATCAGGATCCAGGACCCCTGTCCCTCTGTCTGGACAGTGCTGATTGTTCCTGTGCTGATCACATGCACTCTCCTAAGAGAAAAAAAAAACTCTCTAGCAATAAACACCAAACTGAGCATGTGCAGCCTGACTTCAAAGGCTCTGTACTATCTGGAAATGTTCTGCGGTCATTGGAAGAAGGGGAGGATCAGAGAAGACAGGATCAAACAGCCTTTTTACACAATGTGGAAGATTAAACTCTTAGGTTCCACAGTGAGTATACCAAGTATGCTTTACTGCATATACAGATTGATGTTACTGTTGTGGGTTTAGTAACACTTTAAGCTTCAAAAAACTCAATAAACATGTTTAGAAGGGAAGATCAGAAATTAAACCAACATTTCTTCTTTATTATCTGCTAATGGTATTAAAAGTTCCTGTATGTAAAACAGAATAGGCTACATGGCAGCATACTTGTGGTTAGCCCTACCGCCATAACTACCCTATAGGACACCTCTCCCATAAATCGTTGCTCTGGGCTACCAGCCGTGTTCTGTAACTAGCCTACTCCAGGCATTGAGAGGGGACTCCTGCTGCCATGGAGCCTGGAAAGGAAAGGAAAATTGTGGTAAGTAATTGGTAGGAAATTTTCAGTTTTCCTGACATGCTCCATGGCAACATACGTCTGGGAAATAACTCGCCATACACACCCGAGTGAGCAAATGCTGAGCAAAGAAACCAAATTTATTTAACACCGTCAACTGGCAGTACTTGCAAACCAAAATTAACAGATGATAAGGCAGCTGGTTAAACACAGTAGTAAGACACAAATGTGTTGATAGAAGACCAGGAAGCCCGCATTCCTTTGTTTTTTCCGTGGAGAAGGATGAAATGAAAATCTGATTGTCTAAAGGGAGCTGTGACTTCCATGTATTGTTTCAGAGTGTGCCCCACATCAAGGGGATGGACATCTTGAATTTATGTTGACCTAAAGGTGGGAAGCACAATTTCTTGATTTTCATGGAAAATTGTGGTCACTTTAGGGTTTGACCCCAGCATGGGAATTAACACTGCTCTGTCTGGAAAAAAAGCTAGAAAAGGCTCCTTCGAACCCAGTTTACTGATTTCAGATACTTTTTTTGCTGAAGTAAAAGCCACCAGGAAGGTGGTCTTGAGTGTAAAATCATTCACTGAGAGAGGCTTGTCGGGATATGATCCTAGCTTAGAAACGAAATCCAGAACAAGAGGGAGGTCCTGAAAGGGAGCCCGCAGTTCCAGGATGTTGGACACAATCCAGAGAGAAGGGGAGTTCCATCTGCCCTGTGCTACTTCTGAAAGGCAATGAGCACCCCAGCACCTGTTGCTGGCATCCGAGGTTATCGTGACCCATGTTATGATCGAGTAGCAATTGCGAAGATTCTTCCCAAAGAGCCACCAAAGGAGGTACACTCTCATAGCTGGAGAAAGGTGGATGCGCTGGCTCTTGCTAATGGACCTCCATTGTGGGAGTAAATGGTAAACGGAAGTAGTGGTGCGCTGTACTATGACAGGAAGTCCAGCCTTAAAGGCTGGTGGGTAGTGATGGCCGAACGGTTCGCCCGGCGGTCGTTTCGCGGCGAATTTCCGACATTCGCGGTCCGCACGTTCGAACGCCTTTTTCCGTCGTTCGCCGCGGCGGACTTACGTGTTTAATGTATACAAGAACTTTAACCTTTGGTGACACGTTTATCATGTGATACAGGACAGCCAATTGAGACATGACAGCACATGGACACTTGTACATTCCCCCTAACCTATAAATACACCCGATCCGGTGGCCATTTTACATTCTTTCTTCTGTTAAGATAGGGACAGGTTCCTGTGTGGAGTAGGGAGAGATAAACCACTAGCTATTTGGTACACAAAAGTTCTTTTCAGGACTGGTATAGGTGTTAGGTGTTGATAGGTTTGCTGTGCTGCTGATTCTTGCAGCAGCCTGAGTGTCTTTTGTTAGTTTAGAGAAAGGGAAAGGACGGTGTATGCTACAGGGACAGCCAGATTAGTCTTTCATCATCATCATCATCATCATCATCATTAGCTGTTACTATCAAGGTCCACAAAAGAGCTGTTCCAGTAACCACTAATCGTTCTCTTTTTTTGCCAATTTGTATAGGGACAGGAAGGAAGCAGTGTTGTCAGGCAGTGAGGGTAATTTTAAAGACTTGCTGTTATTATTAGTTCCACAAAGGTTCTTTTCAGGACTGGTATCAGTGGTACAGTAATAGGCTTGTACATGTATAATATTCTTTCTTCCAAATATAGAAAGGATATTATACTTGACTGCTGCCCTTCTGCTGCAGTCTGCTAAACATTCACAACTCACTTGTTCCACAAAAGTTCTTATAAGGACTGGTAACTTGGTATAGGGTGCTACGGTACATAGGCTTGAGTGCGGTACAGTCTGCTGTTCTGTAAGGACCGCTATCGGTCCACAATAGATAGGGTTGACGTGCACCACTGCTGACCGCTGCCCTATACTGCAGCAGTCCTTCAGCGGTATAGGGACTGACGTACAGTCTGCTAAACACTAATACACAACCTGCTTGGTCCACAAAAGTTCTTATAAGGACTGGTAACTTGGTATAGGGTGCTACGGTACATAGGCTTGAGTGCGGTACAGTCTGCTGTTCTGTAAGGACCGCTATCGGTCCACAATAGATAGGGTTGACGTGCACCACTGCTGACCGCTCACCTATACTGCAGCAGTCCTTCAGCGGTATAGGGACTGACGTACAGTCTGCTAATCACTAACACACAACCTGCTTGTTCCACAAAAGTTCTTATAAGGACTGGTAACTTGGTATAGGGTGCTACGGTACATAGGCTTGAGTGCGGTACAGTCTGCTGTTCTGTAAGGACCGCTATCGGTCCACAATAGATAGGGTTGACGTGCACCACTGCTGACCGCTGCCCTATACTGCAGCAGTCCTTCAGCGGTATAGGGACTGACGTACAGTCTGCTAAACACTAACACACAACCTGCTTGGTCCACAAAAGTTCTTATAAGGACTGGTAACTTGGTATAGGGTGCTACGGTACATAGGCTTGAGTGCGGTACAGTCTGCTGTTCTGTAAGGACCGCTATCGGTCCACAATAGATAGGGTTGACGTGCACCACTGCTGACCGCTGCCCTATACTGCAGCAGTCCTTCAGCGGTATAGGGACTGACGTACAGTCTGCTAAACACTAATACACAACCTGCTTGGTCCACAAAAGTTCTTATAAGGACTGGTAACTTGGTATAGGGTGCTACGGTACATAGGCTTGAGTGCGGTACAGTCTGCTGTTCTGTAAGGACCGCTATCGGTCCACAATAGATAGGGTTGACGTGCACCACTGCTGACCGCTCACCTATACTGCAGCAGTCCTTCAGCGGTATAGGGACTGACGTACAGTCTGCTAATCACTAACACACAACCTGCTTGTTCCACAAAAGTTCTTATAAGGACTGGTAACTTGGTATAGGGTGCTACGGTACATAGGCTTGAGTGCGGTACAGTCTGCTGTTCTGTAAGGACCGCTATCGGTCCACAATAGATAGGGTTGACGTGCACCACTGCTGACCGCTGCCCTATACTGCAGCAGTCCTTCAGCGGTATAGGGACTGACGTACAGTCTGCTAAACACTAATACACAACCTGCTTGGTCCACAAAAGTTCTTATAAGGACTGGTAACTTGGTATAGGGTGCTACGGTACATAGGCTTGAGTGCGGTACAGTCTGCTGTTCTGTAAGGACCGCTATCGGTCCACAATAGATAGGGTTGACGTGCACCACTGCTGACCGCTCACCTATACTGCAGCAGTCCTTCAGCGGTATAGGGACTGACGTACAGTCTGCTAATCACTAACACACAACCTGCTTGTTCCACAAAAGTTCTTATAAGGACTGGTAACTTGGTATAGGGTGCTACGGTACATAGGCTTGAGTGCGGTACAGTCTGCTGTTCTGTAAGGACCGCTATCGGTCCACAATAGATAGGGTTGACGTGCACCACTGCTGACCGCTGCCCTATACTGCAGCAGTCCTTCAGCGGTATAGGGACTGACGTACAGTCTGCTAAACACTAATACACAACCTGCTTGGTCCACAAAAGTTCTTATAAGGACTGGTAACTTGGTATAGGGTGCTACGGTACATAGGCTTGAGTGCGGTACAGTCTGCTGTTCTGTAAGGACCGCTATCGGTCCACAATAGATAGGGTTGACGTGCACCACTGCTGACCGCTCACCTATACTGCAGCAGTCCTTCAGCGGTATAGGGACTGACGTACAGTCTGCTAATCACTAACACACAACCTGCTTGTTCCACAAAAGTTCTTATAAGGACTGGTAACTTGGTATAGGGTGCTACGGTACATAGGCTTGAGTGCGGTACAGTCTGCTGTTCTGTAAGGACCGCTATCGGTCCACAATAGATAGGGTTGACGTGCACCACTGCTGACCGCTGCCCTATACTGCAGCAGTCCTTCAGCGGTATAGGGACTGACGTACAGTCTGCTAAACACTAATACACAACCTGCTTGGTCCACAAAAGTTCTTATAAGGACTGGTAACTTGGTATAGGGTGCTACGGTACATAGGCTTGAGTGCGGTACAGTCTGCTGTTCTGTAAGGACCGCTATCGGTCCACAATAGATAGGGTTGACGTGCACCACTGCTGACCGCTGCCCTATACTGCAGCAGTCCTTCAGCGGTATAGGGACTGACGTACAGTCTGCTAAACACTAATACACAACCTGCTTGGTCCACAAAAGTTCTTATAAGGACTGGTAACTTGGTATAGGGTGCTACGGTACATAGGCTTGAGTGCGGTACAGTCTGCTGTTCTGTAAGGACCGCTATAGGTCCACAATAGATAGGGTTGACGTGCACCACTGCTGACCGCTCACCTATACTGCAGCAGTCCTTCAGCGGTATAGGGACTAAGAGTTTTGTCACAGGGTCATTTAAAAAATGACATGCAGAGGAAGAGGCAGGCCCTTCCGCAGGGGTGGTAGGGGTAGGGCAGGAGCAACAGGCTTGAGCCAAAGTGGGAAGTTGCAGAAGGTGCGTTCAATTACTTTAAAGGATGCACCAGACTTGGTTGAGTGGCTCGCTCAGCCTTACTCTTCTGCACCCTCCTCATCCTCTCGATCTGCACCCTCTTCTTCACTCTCTGCTATGTGCACCCCCAAAGACACTACCACCAACAACACGACCACCACCACCACCACCACATACCTTCCGCTTGAGTCACTGGAATTATTTTCCGATCCATATCAAGAGGACATTTCTGATGCGCAGCCACTCTTGGTATTGGATCAGGAAGAGGAGGTAGCAACAAGCGCTACTCAGCAGTCTGACGCCAGTACCCAGATCAGCCCAAGGAGGAGGTTGGTCCCCGGTGTTGCTGCCTACTCTACTTATAGCGGTGGGGAAGGTGACGTTGATGATGACGTGTCTAGTGATGTCACGTGGGTGCCCACAAGAGAGGAAGAGGAGGGGAGTTCAGAGGGAGATATGGACCAGCAGATAGGGAGGAGAAGCAGCAATGACTTACATTGCACAGCAGGGACAAAGCAGACTGCAAATGTATCAGGAGCGAGTCATCGACCATGTACGGTCACATCTGGCGCTCCCAGGACACCGGCACATGGCTCCGCAGTGTGGGCTTTTTTTAACGTGTCCGCTGCTGACAATAGCGTTGCCATCTGCAATCTTTGCAGTCAACGCGTTAGTCGCGGTAAGCCCAATACTCACCTAGGGACGACCGCCTTAAGAAGGCACATGAGCAGCCATCACCGAGCCCAGTGGGAGCAACGGAACACACAAAGCCACACTGCAGGCTCTCACCGTCCAGCCTCGTCTTCTACTTCTCCTTCTCCTCTCTCCTCACAATTGTCCTCCACTCCACCTTCCATCACGCCAAGCTCACATTTTTCTGCAAAAAGGCAGGCTTCCGTGGGCCTAATGTTTGAGCGTAAAAAAATGATGACGCCGGATAACCCTCTTGCCCAACGGTTGGCGGCTGGCTTGTCAGAACTCATAGCCCGCCAACTACTGCCATATAAACTGGTGGACTCGGAGGCCTTTCGCAAATTTGTGGCCATTGGAACACCACAATGGAAGGTCCCAGGAAGGAAGTATTTCTCAGAGAAGGGCATCCCAGAGCTATATGGCCATGTTCAGCGGCAAGTGAATGTATCTCTGGCACACAGTGTCGGTGCCAAGATACATCTGACCACAGACACGTGGTCTAGCAAACACGGGCAGGGAAGGTATATCAGTTTTACTGCCCACTGGGTGAACCTTCTGACGGCCGTCAAGCATGTAACCCGTGGCACCCGTGTAGATTTGGTTTTACCGCCACGGATTGCATGCAGGCCTGACTCTTCTTCTCCTCCTCCTACTCCATCCTCCTCCCTCTCCTCCTCAGCTGCCTCCTCCTTTTCCGCTGCTAGCGTCTCTTCCACTGCACCGCCCAAGCTCCCCAGAACCTATTCCACATGCCAGGTGAGACGTTGCCATGCCGTGCTGCGTCTGTTGTGCCTGGAAGCAAAGAGCCACACTGGCCCGGCACTCCTTTCAGCTTTGCGTTCACAGGCAGATGAGTGGCTAACACCGCTCAATTTGACAGTTGGTAAAGTGGTGTGTGACAACGGTGCCAATCTGCTTAGCGCATTGAAACAGGGCAAAATCACGCACGTGCCGTGCATGGCACACGTCTTAAACTTGGTCGTGCAGCGATTCCTTGTCAAATACCCTGGGGTCCAGGACATCTTGCGGCAGGCAAGGAAAATCTCGGCCCATTTCAGAAGATCTTACACGGCCATGGCTCGCCTTGCTGACATTCAGCGGCGACACCATCTGCCGGTCAGACGTCTTATTTGCGATTGCCCGACGCGATGGAACTCAACCTTCTATATGCTTGATAGGCTGCTCCAGCAGAAACGTGCAGTTAACGTCTACCTGTATGAACTCTGCGAAAGAAACGGTTCTGGGGAGCTGGGTTTTTTTTCACCGCGCCAGTGGCTGCTCATGCGCGACACATGCAGACTTCTGCGGCCATTTGAGGAGATCACCAAACTGGTCAGTCGCAGCCATGGCGCCATCAGTGACATGGTACCTTATGCCTTCTTTCTGGAGCGTGCATTGCGTCGTGTCATTGATCAGGCTGTGGAGGAGCAGGAGCGGGAAGATGAGGAAGTCGCAATGCTGGATGAATTCCCAGGGGGGGCTACTCTATCTGAGACAAGTCAACAACAGGAGTCTGATGAGGAGTCAGAGGAGGATGGTGCCGGGGCGGATGAGCAGGAGCAAGAAGAGCATGCTTTAAACCTTTCTGGGATCCCTGTTGTGCGAGGATGGGGAGAGGAGAATGAAGAGGACGACATTATCCTGGATGATGAGCAGGAGCCAGGCCACCACACCGCTTCCACTTTAGTGCAAATGGGGGCCTTCATGCTCCAGTGTTTTAATAGGGACCCCCGTATAAAAAGCATGAGGGTCAAGGACCAGTACTGGGTGGCAACGTACTTAGACCCCCGGTACAAACACAAAATGGCGGAAATGTTACCGCCGTCGCAGAGGGCTGTCAGAATGCAGCACTTCCAGGCCTTGCTTCGAGAAATGCTGCATTCTGCTTTTGCGTGCGCTGGCAGAGGAGCAATTCCCACTCCCAGAGAAGGATTTGCGGGTACCAATCCAACAGCGCCTGCAAGAAGAGGCCGGTTTGAAGATGTGTTGGTGACTTCGGATATGAGGTCATTCTTTCAGCCGACCCATCGACAGGTGTCATCCGGATCCAGCATCAGGGAACGCCTAGACCGTCAGGTGTCCGACTACATTGGGTTAACGGCCGATGTGGACGCTCTGAGGAGTGATGAACCCCTAGACTACTGGGTGGGCAGGCTTGACCTCTGGCCAGAGCTTGCCCAATTTGCAATCGAACTGTTGGCTTGCCCCTCATCCAGTGTCCTGTCCGAAAGGACGTTCAGCGCAGCAGGGGGGATTGTGACCGATAAGCGTACTCGCCTAGCTCACCACAGTGTTAACTACCTCACATTTCTAAAAATGAATGAGGCATGGATCTCGGAGGAATTCAACACATGTGATCAGTAGACCATGTATATGTCTATAAACAATTTTTGGAATCAAGCACACAGACCTTCTTAATTCATTTGGCTCACTTCCCTGACCCAAAAAAGCACACCGTACTATATGCCCCTACCCTCCTCTTTGAAGAGGTTGAGCGGTGTCATATTTCTACTGGGGCTGCTTATTATGAGGGGTTCCCACCATCCCTGTGCTGTGCTGACTTCCTCCTGGGTGTTCTTATTATGAGGGGCTCCCACCATCCCTGTGCTGTGCTGACTTCCTCCTGGGGGTTCTTATTATGAGGGGATCACACCATCCCTGTGCTGTGCTGACTTCCTCCTGGGGCTGCTTACGGTGCTGCTGTCAGCGCTGTATGTCACGGAGCTGCTGTCAGCGCTGTATGTCACGGAGCTGCTGTCAGCGCTGTATGTCACGGAGCTGCTGTCAGCGCTGTATGTCACGGAGCTGCTGTCAGCGCTGTATGTCACGGAGCTGCTGTCAGCGCTGTATGTCACGGAGCTGCTGTCAGCGCTGTATGTCACGGAGCTGCTGTCAGCGCTGTATGTCACGGAGCTGCTGTCAGCGCTGTATGTCACGGAGCTGCTGTCAGCGCTGTATGTCACGGAGCTGCTGTCAGCGCTGTATGTCACGGTGCTGCTGTCAGCGCTGTATGTCACGGAGCTGCTGTCAGCGCTGTATGTCACGGAGCTGCTGTCAGTGCTGTATGTCACGGAGCTGCTGTCAGCGCTGTATGTCACGGAGCTGCTGTCAGCGCTGTATGTCACGGAGCTGCTGTCAGCGCTGTATGTCACGGTGCTGCTGTCAGCGCTGTATGTCACGGAGCTGCTGTCAGCGCTGTATGTCACGGAGCTGCTGTCAGCGCTGTATGTCACGGAGCTGCTGTCAGCGCTGTATGTCACGGAGCTGCTGTCAGCGCTGTATGTCACGGAGCTGCTGTCAGCGCTGTATGTCACGGAGCTGCTGTCAGCGCTGTATGTCACGGAGCTGCTGTCAGCGCTGTATGTCACGGAGCTGCTGTCAGCGCTGTATGTCACGGAGCTGCTGTCAGCGCTGTATGTCACGGTGCTGCTGTCAGCGCTGTATGTCACGGAGCTGCTGTCAGCGCTGTATGTCACGGAGCTGCTGTCAGTGCTGTATGTCACGGAGCTGCTGTCAGCGCTGTATGTCACGGAGCTGCTGTCAGCGCTGTATGTCACGGAGCTGCTGTCAGCGCTGTATGTCACGGTGCTGCTGTCAGCGCTGTATGTCACGGAGCTGCTGTCAGCGCTGTATGTCACGGAGCTGCTGTCAGCGCTGTATGTCACGGAGCTGCTGTCAGCGCTGTATGTCACGGAGCTGCTGTCAGCGCTGTATGTCACGGAGCTGCTGTCAGCGCTGTATGTCACGGT
Organism: Lithobates pipiens; assembly: GCF_037356315.1. Classification (NCBI taxonomy): domain Eukaryota; kingdom Metazoa; phylum Chordata; class Amphibia; order Anura; family Ranidae; genus Lithobates; species Lithobates pipiens. Next base: position 264,374,540 of record NW_027507784.1, on the reverse strand, counting down.
GCTGATGTCAGTGCTCTGTATTACGGTGCTGCTGTCAGTGCTCTGTATCTCCTGCACCCTCTTGTTTGCCTACCCTGGTCCCTGACCTTCCCTCTCCTCCATTGCCTTCATTAGCTCCATAGTCCTGAATTGTCAGAACAATTTCCCAAATAAAAAAAAAATGCTTGTAGTTATCGATCCCAAATTCACCTCATACATGTATTATGCTATTGTCCAGGTGGTGGGACTACGTGCTACCCCCTAATAATTACCCCGTGGCCGCAAATTCGACCTAAAGGTTTGCGAAATTCGCCTCCCATTGAAGTCAATGGAGCCCGCGGCGAACGGTCGTTTTCGCGAACGTTTGTGTCCGTTCGCGTTTCGCGTTCGCGAAACGTCCCGTCGGAAGTTCGTCCATCACTACTGGTGGGCTGTATAGGCACTTGAATAATATAAAGTTATTAGAAGGCTAGTTTGTCGTCACATAAGACAAAATGTATATATAAATCAATGTGCGTGTTTTATGGGGGGATAGTAGAGAACCCTCAAGAGCACTGTAACATTCCTTATAACATCAAAGGTATATTCAAATATAAGTGAAAAATACGGAAAAAAACACAGTCAAAGTATTTGAAACAAGTGATTCCCAACGTGATTTGTTATGGCTATCAAAAATCGCATTAAGTGCCAGAAAAAAATAATGAATCAATACTATAGTAATACGTGCAAGATTCCTCTACACTATACAGAATGCTGAAACAATGTAGATAAAACAATGAGCAGAATAACCCTTCTACTGTGCAAGCTGTGGCAATTATATCCAAAACAAATAAAATAAAATAAAACGCATAAAGTGCCAGTGCTGAGGGAATAAGTGCTAAATCCCTCTAAGACAATATTGAAATTATGCAAATGCCACGGTGAAAGAAAAGAAGAAAAAATTAAAATTTATCGGAAAATGTCCGTTACACTTGTGCAAAAACAGTGGCGATTATATCAGAAAATCCCATAAAGTGCTAGTGCTTAACCACTTTCAGACCAGACCATTTTGCTGGTCAATGACCAGAGGTCTTTTTACAATTTGGCACTGCGCTGCTTTAACTGGTAATTGCGCGGTCATGCAATGTTGTACCCAAACAAAATTTGCGTCCTTTTTTTCCCACAAATAGAGCTTTCTTTTAAAGGTATTTGACTGACTCTGCGATTTTTATTTATTGCGATATAAACGTAAAAAGACCGCAAATTTTGAAAAAAAATTATATTTTCTACTTTTTGTTATTAGAAAAATCCAATAAACTCAATTTTAGTCATACATTTAGGCCAAAATGTATTCAGCCACATGTCTTTGGTAAAAAAAAAGTCAATAACTGTATATTTATTGGTTTGCGCAAAAGTTGTCACATCTACAAACTAAGGTACGTTTTCTGGAATTTACGCAGCTTTTAGTTTATGACTGCCTATCTCATTTCTTGAGGTGCTAAAATGGCAGGGCAGTACAAAACCCCCCCCAAATGACCCCATTTTGGAAAGTAGATACCCTAAGGAAATTGATAAGAGGCATGTTGAGCCCATTGAATATTTTATTTTTTTGCCTCAAGCGATTGAATAATGACAAAAAAAAAATGTTTTTTTTTTTTTTACACAAAGTTGTCACTAATAATATATTGCTCACACATGCCATGGTTATATGTGGAATTGTACCCCAAAATACATTCTGCTGCTTCTCCTGAGTACGGGGATACCACATGTGGTCGACTTTTTGGAAGCCTAGCCGCGTACGGGGCCCCGAAAGCCAAGCACCGCCTTCAGGATTTCTAAGGGCATACATTTGTAATTTCACTCCTCACTACCTATCACAGTTTTGAAGGCCATAAAATGCCAAGATGGCACAAAACCCCCACAAATGACCCCATTTTAGAAAGTAGACACCCCAAGCTATTTGCTGAGAGGCATGTTGAGTCCATGGAATATTTTATATTTGGCACAAGTTGCGGGAAAATTACAAACTTTTATTTATTTTTATTTTTTTTTCACAAAGTTGTCACTAAATGATATATTGCTCACACATGCTATGGGCATATGTGAAATGACACCCCTAAATAAGTTCTGCTGCTTCTCCTGAGTACGGGGATACCACATATGTGGGACTTTTTGGGAGCCTAAACGCGTACGGGGCCCCGAAACCAAGCACCGCCTTCAGGCTTTCTAAGGGCGTACATTTTTTACTTCACTCCTCACTACCTATTACAGTTTTGAAGGCCATAAAATGCCAAGATGGCACAAAACCCCACAAATGACCCCATTTTAGAAAGTAGACACCCCAAGCTATTTGCTGAGAGGCATGTTGAGTCCATGGAATATTTTATATTTTGCCACAAGTTGTGGGAAAATTACAAACTTTTATTTTTTATTTATTTTTTTCACAAAGTTGTCACTAAATGATATATTGCTCACGCATGCCATGAGCATATGTGAAATGACACCCCAAAATAAATTCTGCTGCTTCTCCTGAGTACGGGGATACCACATGTGTGGGATTTTTTGGGAGCCTAGCTGCGTATGGGGCCCCGAAAGCCAAGAACCGCCTTCAGGTTTTCTAAGGGCGTAAATTTTTGACTTCACTCCTCACTACCTATTACAGTTTTGAAGGCCATAAAATGCCAAGATGGCACAAAACCCCCACAAATGACCTCATTTTAGAAAGTAGACACCCCAAGCTATTTGCTGAGAGCCATGTTGAGTCCATGGAATATTTTATATTTGGCACAAGTTGCGGGAAAATTACAAACTTTTATTTTTTTTCACAAAGTTGTCACTAAATGATATATTGCTCACACATGCTATGGGCATATGTGAAATGACACCCCAAAATAAGTTCTGCTGCTTCTCCTGAGTACGGGGATACCACATATGTGGGACTTTTTGGGAGCCTAGCTGCGTACGGGGCCCCGAAAACCAAGCACCGCCTCCTCACTACCTATTACAGCTTTGAAGGCCATAAAATGCCAAGATGGCACAAACCCCCCCCCCAAATGACCCCATTTTGTAAAGTAGACACCCCTAAATTTAGGGGTACACTAGTGAGACTCACAGGTAAAAAAGCACCTAGGCTGTCAGCGACTGTATCAAAACGCTACAAGAAAAACTGTTAGCGATCGCAGGGATCAGGCCTGACTCTGCAAACGCTGCAGTTATGTGTGTTGTGTTTTGTAAGTGACAGTGATCGATCGATACTGCACTTGGGTGGGCTGGTCTGGGCTTGGCGGAGGGGCTAAACGCAGGTGCTAGCAGGTATCTGGGCTGATCTCGCTAACAATGCGTTTTGGGAAACCTAAACTGCTGGCGACGCTAATATAGATCTGATCAGATACTATATTACTAAGGGAGGTGTATGCTTTGTGCGTGGGTGTTAGCGGCACTGGCACTAACCTGACGCTGCCTGGGGCGACGCAGACCTTATCTGACCCTCAAACTTATATCACCCGCCGGGTGATCAGGGGGTTAAACCTTTATTAGGTAATAAATGGCGGGTGCCCTGAAACTATAAAAAAATAACTAACCAACCAGCGTCACCTGTAACAGTTATATGGTGATCACTGGTGAAAGGGTTAACTAGGGGGCAATCAGGGGGCTTTATGCGGTAGTATATGGGGGTCCCTGGCGCTATAAAAAGCTGCGGCGAACCTAAATACCTACCTGCCTAACTAGCGTCACCTGTGACACTAATACAGCGATCAGAAAAACGATCGCTTATTAGGCTGGGTTCACACTGGAGCGATGCGGGAACGCCACGAATCCGCGGCGGGTTCCCGCATTGCATGCCTCCCGGCGGCAGTTCACACTGCCCTATGCGAACTGCTGGGAGTGTCAGTGAAATGTTAATGACACCCCCAGATCAGTTCGCATATCGCAGTGCGATCTGCAACCTCGGATCGCATGGTGTGAACACCCGATTCTGCTGCGGACCAAAAAAAGGGTCCCGTGCGAGTTTGCGGCGGGTGCGGCGGGTGCGACTTGAATTCAGCCATACTATCTGTATGGCTGAACTCGAATCACACAGAGATCGGATGTGATTTGCACTGCAGTGCGGTGCGAATCACATCCGTTCTCATAAACCGCTGCAATGTGAACCCAGCCTTAGTGACACTGGCGACGGGGGGTGATCACGGGGTTAAACCTTTATTGGGGGGTTAGGGGGGTACCTTAGAACTAAAGGGGGCTAACCCTAACTCCCCTAACAGTTATTACAGTCACAAATGACACCAATGCAAAAAAAAAAAATATGCAATTGGTGTCACTGTGACTGGGGGGGCAGGGGTGATTGGGGGGGTGATCGGGGGGTGAAGGGGGGGGGGGTGAGAGTGTGCCTGGCATGTTCTACTGTGTAGTGTCGTGTTGGTGCAACTCACCGATCCTCTCTCCTCAGTGCCGGAACGAAAAATACCGACACGGAGGGGAGAGATTACATCACTTCCTCTGCCTGTGTTTACATTACAGGAGAGGAAGTGATGTCACGCCTCACTTCCATTCGTCAGGAGCGATCGCGAGGGGATGGCCATGAACGAATGGCCGCCCCCTCATCCCGGATCGCTCCTGAGCGGATACCGACCGCCGCTGGCACCGATCGGGCCCCCCACCCGCGGGAAGGCAGGGACGTACAGGTACGCCCATATGCCTGCCCGTGCCATTCTGTCGACGTACATCGTCGTGCGGCGGTCGGCAAGTGGTTAAACAATAATAACATGTGCACAATATTAGTAAAAGCGATGCAATTGATGGTGATGTTGGTGATGGTGGGTGTATCCCTCGTGGTCCTGTGTGGTCAGGTTATGGGTGTCCCCTTACCTTACAGCTGTAAGGTAACAGCATGTAATATGTATATCCTCGGGGTCCCTGGTGCTCTTTGTCTTTGAGGTCCTGCTGTGGTGTCCCCAGATCCTGGCATCAGTATCCTGACTATTGCGCTGCATGGTCCCTTTAAAGTGTTTGTAAACCCTTACAAACCACTTTGACCTACAGGTAAGCCTAGATTAAGGCTTACCTGTAGGTCCAAGAAATATCTCCTAAACCTATATGGTTTAGGAGATATTTGCCCGAAAAGAGGCACCGCTGTCTACGGCGCATGCGCCATAGACAGCGGTGCGCATGCGCACTGAGCGCGGCATTCTCAGCGACGAAGCTGCCGCACGTGTCGGCTCCCGTGCGCATGCGCGGGAGTGACGTCATCGTGGCTTCACCGAATGACAGCGGCGGAGCTGCGAGACCCCACCAACAAGATGGATGCGGCGGACTACAGGGGACAGCGGCGACTTCGCTGGCTCCTGTGTCAGGTAAGTGACACATAATGGGCTACTATGCGATGCATAGTAGTCCATTATGCTTTGCCTTTGCAGGGAATGAAAGAGGAAGTAAACTCATCAGGGTTTACTTCCTCTTTAAATGGTAACTCAGCAGCATTCAGCGTGGGGGTGCCTCAGCAATTGGTGTATATGTAGGGTTAAAAAGATGTGGAGGAAGGATGCCCCATAGTGTAGTCATTTTTTAACCATAAACGTTTTTATTTAAAAGATAGATGAAATACTCACAAACAAAAGAGATATTTAAAACGCTGTATAAACGAGCACCGAGCTCGATTTGCGTCACTTCCGGTAGCTCTCGTCCCGACGCATGTTCGTCACAGTCACGTGACTTCATCAGGGAGGAACCCTTTTTGGAAGGGCCATGTGTGCCACTGTGCCCACTTCACCATGGGAATAGTAGCTGCCATGGTGCCAATCATCTTCAGACATTGGAGAGTGGAGAGATGAGACGAATCGAGGGCTGAGCAGATTCTGTCTTGGACTACTACATACTTTACCTCGGGCAGCGAGATAGAGCCCTCCACCGCGTTGAAGTGAGCTCTGAGAAATACGAGGGACTGTGTGGGTTCCAGGTGACTCTTCTCTAGATTCAGGAGCCACCCAAACTCTTGAAGGGTGGAGATGACCAGGTTCCTGTGCTCTAAAGCTTGACCTTTGTTATGAGCTAGGAGAAGTAGCTTGTCTAGCTGGTGTTGAAGACGAACCCCTTTGACTCAGAGCAAAGCCACAACAGCTAACAAGACCTTGGAGAAGACATAAGGTGATTTGTTAGACTGAAGGGGAGACAGGTGAATTGTAAGTGCTGTTTGCCTACTGCAAAGCGAAGAAATTGTTGAAAGTCTGCTGCCACCGCAATGTGGAAGTAGGCGTCTTTCAGATTGATCCACACCAACCAGTCTCCTGGATTTATCGACCGTATGCTGGATCGTAAGTAAAGACTCCATCTTGAATTTTTCTTTTTGCATAAAGTGGTTGAGATGGGTCAAATCTATGACCGGTCTCTATGTGGCGTTCTTTTTCTCTACCATGAACAGAGGAGAATACATGCTCTTGCCTCGTTCGCCATCCGAAACAGGGATGGCTGCGGTTTGCTCCAACAAAGAGCTTACGTAGGCTAATAGGATCTGCTTTTTTTCTTCTGAACATGGAAGAGTCGTGGGGATGAATCTGAGCCTGGGGGTGCTGCTGAAGACCCAGGTGTGACCTGAGGAGACCGTTTTCATGGTGCAGAAGTCCTGGATTGAGGCTGCCCAAACATGCTGAAAGCAGAGAAGACGAGCCCCCACCTGGCATGCCTGAGCAGGCCCAAGCTCAAAAAGACTTAGTGGAATCCCGGTTCCCGGAAGAACCATCCTTTGCAAGTTTCTTACATTGTAAACTCCCGGCCAGGTCTGTAACTGCAAAATAAAATTACAGCGCTGTCATCAAAAGCAAGTGAATTGGTGAATGGACGAAAAATAAATGTGTTTGTTTTTAGAAAGCCAAGATGCAACTTCCTGTGAGATACACACAAAATAAACAACTTTCTATATTAAGTTGCGCTAAACCTTTATATAAAGTGAATTTGTGCAATAAACATTAATAGTGCTAAATTTTTGTATATCAAGTGACTCCATGCAAAAATGAAAAAATAATCGATTATCACATTGTATCATATTATTATTATTATTATAGTCCAATGTATTAAGATGATTTTCAGATGTGAGACTGACACACAATGCACCCAAGAGTCGTGGTTGAGAAAGATATAACTTCCACCTCTACACACACTGCCGCTTACCGACTTCAAATGATCTCCTATTACAGAGATATCACATGCTTGTGGCTTAAAACCCAGCCCAGGCCTTTAAGGAATAGAGCGATAATCCTAGCATCTTCCCAGGTATTATCCTTCAAAGGCACGTATTGTCAGTTGATCCCCATAAAGAAATTAAAGCTTCCATAGTGTAAAATCTTAGGTGATTTTATTAGTTAAAAAAATAGTATTGCACTTACAATTAAAACAATAAAAAGATGCAGTATAAACAAGTCGGCCGTCTCTCGATTGCAGCCCGTCACTCTGGGACCTGTGTGAACGCGGTGACATCAGCACGTTGCTCCTCCCTTGTAAGAGGCCTGTAACTGCGCGTCTCTCTTGCGCAATCGGTATTCTGTCTTCTTGGAAAAGTGCGTCTCTGTAAGCGGCGATCCTGAGGGAGAAAACCCGATATAGCACCCGTAGCCCGGGTTATGGCGCTATCAAATTTTTGCCTAAAAGAGATGTGCCCTCAAAGGGAATACGGGCCACCAAATTTGCTTGGATGCCGTATCCGCCAACCACAGACAGAGCCAAAGGCACGACAGGCTGTGACCGCCGCCAGCATAACCCAAGCCACCATGCGGATGACATCAATGGAAGCCTCCCCCAGAAAGACGGATGCCAGCCCGATTTCCTGAATAGGCGAGCTTCTGGCCACTTCACTGGAGATACCACTGAGGGTCTCGTCAACACTGTCTGACCAAGATTCCAAGGCTTTAGATACTGCAGCTAAGGCCAGGACCGGCTTTCAGACCATGCACGCTGTTAGGTAAATCTACATAGATCGGAATAGATATGCCTTTCCAAGGGATCCTAGAAGGAGACCGTGTCTTCCAGAGGAAGAGTCACATACCTAACTAGTCTCATCAGTGCTGCATCCACCAAGGGAGCTGACTCACAACGCTTAACCTCTTCCTCCCTGAAGGGATACAGCTTCAGAATTTTAGACTGCATGGAACTCTTCTTGTCCATTTTGCCCTATTGGTCAGAGATGATATCCCCTACTTCAGTAAGGACGGGAAAATATTGGCGCTCCTTAAAGCGGAGGTCCACCCTAAAGTGGACCTTCCGCTCATCGGAACCCTCCCCCCCTCCGGCGCCACAATTGCCACCTTTCAGGGGGGAGGGGGGTGCAGGTACCTGTACAGTACAGGTATCTGCACCCACTTCCGGGATAGCTCTCTGCGGAAAGGGGCGTAGATTACGCCCCTTTCCGAAAGTCCCCCCGCTGCCTGCTGGCCTGCTGGGAAACACACAGATCCCAGAGGCAGCGGGTCCATCCTTATTGCGCAGCACGACTCGCGCATGCGCAGTAGGGAACCAGGAAATGAAACCGAAAGGCTCCACTTCCTGATTCCCATACCCAAGATGGCGGCGGCAGCAACCAAGAGACGATCGAGAGATCGGCTTCGGGTGCCGACATCGCGGGCGCGCTGGACAGGTAAGTGTCACTATTTTAAAAGTCAGCAGCTGCAGTATTTGTAACTGCTGGCTTTTAAAAAAAAAAAAAAACGCGGAGTCCCGGCGGACTCCCGCTTTAATGAGCTGCTTGAAAAATGTACTCTGCTTCGGGGAGAAGTTACAGGATCCTCCCAATTCAGAGATTCCCTTACAACTCTCACCAAAGCGGGAACCAGAGCGTACTCAAAGCCCATCCCTGGATCTTCTGCCTCCCACTATCTGAGGGTGGAATAGATGGGTGGCTTGGCTGGGAAGATTCCCATGTCTCGTGGGCCTGCCCTTCTCCTGTTGGAGAGCATAGTGGCTCTGGAGGTGGGTCATGAGGCTTGCTAACCTCTCTCCTCTGCAGGGATTCTCTCACGACTCGTTTAACCAATGATTCGAGATGCTGGTCTGCATTTTCCCTCTCTTCAGCTGCTTTAGAGAAACAGCGGTCACAGAGAGACTTTTTGGCAGGGACCGGGGCCCTACACCCCCAACATGACTTCTCCACCCCCTTGCTGGGGTGAGATGAGGGGGGTGGTAAGAATCTTTACTGTGGTGTCTGGACTTAGAAGGTGATCCATGGTTCCTAGATCTAGAGGAAGTGCCGGTGGTGTGATTTAGAAGACTCGCTCCTTCTGCGGGAACTGTGCTGTGGATCAGACCTGGAAGGGCTGTGGGAAAGAACAGGAAAACAAATACATTAAAGCTCGTGCCCTGTACCCCACTCTCCCCCCCCAGCAGGCAGAACACCGGGATAGTCCCACATTTATACCTGCTGCGAGAGGACTGGCCACCAGGAGGCATTGAAGGGTCCATGTTATCCATGGTAGATTACTGTAGGTGGGAAAACAAAGGATCAGCCACCAGGTAGGGATTATTCAATCCCCAGAAAGTCAGTACTTACCTGGGGTAGCCGCTACAGATACCTGATATACATGCCCACAATCATTCCCGAGGCTCTGCAGGCTTCCCCCAGGTTTAAAAGTGGCGCCAGGCACGAGACACACACGTGCATGTGCAAACCAGCCTTCGTTTTTGTTCCAGGACCACGCATGCACAGATCGTACGCTGGGACCCGGAAGAGAGAGCGCAGCGGCTGGAGCGCAGAAGGAATCACCCACCATGCACAGGAACACCAACAGGAAAGGAAGGGAAACAGACACAAGATCAAAAGGTAAAAACCAATACAACATATACAAACACTGCTGCCATGGAAGGCTAATGTCCATCTTACCCCTCCACCTACGATCACTTAAGCTGAAGGAATCCCAAAAACACCAGACTTTATGGCATATAATGGCCGCCTACTCCCAGCTAGGCAATCAGGCCTGTGTGCACTTGCCTGCTGATGGCCAGGCTTCCAGCTCTTTAGTGCTACTCTGCGCATACACTCCATACCCTGCTTAACAGTCAAGGCTTATCGGAGGGATGTGACACTGTGTCTATCATGAACAGGTGTGACCAGACTGTGTGGACTGCAAAGAGGAAACCAAAATGCATGTAAGGTGAATAATATAATGTTTATTGAAAATAAGTAGTGAACAAGTAAACACCCCAAATACAAATAGTGAATAACCACCCAAACAGTGACCCACAATAACAATAACTATATACAATATAAGGGAAGTACCGCAATCTGAAATGTAGCCAGGCCAGGATCAATCACAGGGGATCAGCAGATAAACAAGGGCAATTCCAGAATCACAAAGGCAGGCCGGGGTCATACACAGGGAATCAGCAGATGCGGGAAGGTGCAAAGGGATCAGGCTGCAGGGCAGGAGTGCAAGGTAACAGGAGGGACAGGATCAGGTACAGGTTCAGGTTCTGGTTCACAGGTCACAGGCATGGATCAGGGCAGAAGGAAGATACCAGGGCGATGAGAGCAACAATCAGCTGGGTATTTATATGGATGCCTGTAATTAGCCTCAAGTGACACTTGAACGCAAGAGGCGCTGTCTGCTCCACACTGCCAGGATCCATCCACTGGTGGACGCCAGTACTGCGGCCCAAAGATGACAACACCAGCAGGGAAAAGCTCTCCTGACAGCTCCAAACTGCCAGGAGACACCTGCTGGTGGACCTCAGTACTGCACGCCAAATGATAAATATTACCAGCGGATGGAACCTTTCCTGACAGTGTCGCTCGGCTGATCCTGATAGCAGGGGAGTCGTCTTCAGGTAGGAGAACCAACGACTTAGTCCTATGGAGGAGAACAAAAAAGCAACACGGCTGGTAGCCCAGAGCAAAGATTTATGGGAGAGGTGTCCTATAGGGTAGTTATGGAGGAGGGGCTAACCACACATATTCTGCCATGGAGCCTGCCAGGAAGTCAACTTATATATGTTTGACATCCTGAAATTATCTTTTTTTCATTGATAAAAAAAAAGTAAAAGATCTATATTAAATGGAGGGTTACAAGACTAGTAAAATTGCAGGTTGCTTTTTTTTCCCCAGAAAGTGTTTTGTATGTCTCACTCATGTCCTGATGAAAGAGGATTACAAATAAAATACAGATCACAATGCCCTCCTGATAGCTGAGCCAACAAACCTACCTGGAAAGCAAAGTCCAAAGCTAAACTTTGAAACCTAAAAAAGCACTGTGTGTATATCTCCAGGCTAGGATAAACACTAGATTCTAACTGCATACCTCCAGCAAAGCTAAGCATTCTAGATGAGCGTCAACCAACCACCTAGGTTCTAGGGTGGCCATACATTATTTCTATTTTTTTTTACTTAAAGGAAATAGCATATACTACCGTATATTATTTTTAAATGTGTGGTTGATAATGCTGCAGTTGTGAGCTTCTTTGTGCTGCGACTGGGCTTTGAAGTGATACTTATATTACTTATTTAACAAGTTTCATGAAGATTCAAAGATTTATTTTAGACACCGCAGAGCAATTGTGAGCTTGAACTTGTTGCCTTCTCATATGTGCAGTTTGACATCTGCTCAAGGACCAAGGACAAACCTGTTAACGTTTTCTAGGGCTTTTGCTGTCAAACATGTAAATATGTAACCATTAAAGTGCATCTCTAGCTAAAACCTTTATCTTTTAATTTTGGATTTAGTGGGGGTAGGTTAGAACCTCTGTCATGTTATAATTACTGTCTGTGACCCCATTGGGGAAATTTACCCTTCTATTTGTACTGTAGACCAATTTCATGTAAAAAAGTGAGGAGAAATCCAAAATCTGGGAGTTGTCCCCACAACAAAAGGTAAAGGGAAAACTACCAGTGGGGGCACCCTTTGAGAGGGCAACTGTCTAAGCCCTTGTACACACGGTCGGAGATTCCGACGGAATGTTTCCTATCGGACCATTTTGTCGGATATTCCGACTGTGTGTGGTCTGCATCGGACTGTTTCCGCCAGAATATCCGACGGACCAAGTTTTCCAACTTGCCGGTAAAATTTTCAGACAAAATGCTCCTATCGGACATACGCCGATCATGTGTAGCCTACTCCGACGGACAAAGTGCCACGCATGCTCAGATCAAATTCCTAGACCAAAGCTATTGGCTACTAGATTGAAAACGTAGTCCCGTCGTAACGAAATAATGTCATCACGTTATGTACAATCGGATTTTCCGACAACTTAGTCCGACCGTGTGTATGCAACATCACTTCCGGGACTTCTTCCGGAATTAATCCGTCAAAATTACTCCGACACATTTGGTTGTCGGAATCTCCGACTATGTGTACAAGGGCTAAGAGGGGACATTCCCTCACTTTTATACATGTCCTGTAGTTTCCTGTTGTGTCTCAGGGACAGGAAAGAAGAGAAATTTCCCCAGTGGTATAGCACAGGAAATAACCATGCAATGGTTTAGACGTTTCTATACTTCCACTATCTTCCTACCAGACCTGACCACTGGATAATTCACACTCTAATGTCCTCTAAATCTAAATGGATAATGGACAACATGCCACCAACTCAACTGGACCTCTGGCCATGACTGGGATAGAAGACTACACTGTACAAAGCAATGACCAGAGCTCATAATTACATTCTATTCTGATTATTTTACCCTGTAGAAATGTAGAGCACCGCTTCACAAACAAATCAGTAGAAATGGCCATCAAACATTTTTGTTACAGACTTTAAGTGTAACTTTAGTACAAATCATTAGTAAGACATCATCTGAAATATTTTGGGCACCGGTTCACAATAAGGATATTGGGGAACTGGAGAAGCACTCTCTAAGAGGGGGGGCGCTACCTTGTGGGCACGCTCCCCAGTCCAGCATTTGTGTCCATAGACACGAATGCCGGACTCGGCCCCGCTCCCGGTGCTGTTGACAGCAGTGGAAGCCAATGGCTGCGCTGCTATCAATCAATCAAATAAAGAGCTGGAACCCCGTGGAGAAAGGAAGAGTGCGTCTGCGCCGAACAGAAATATGGGGCTCAGGTAAGTAAAACGGGGGGCTTTCACCTTAATGCATAGGATGCATTAAGGTGAAAAAACACGAGGGTTTACAACCCCTTTAACCACTTGCCGTACATCACTCTGTCATCGGCTTCTAGCAGGCACGCACACTTGGCGGGAGCGTGCCCACGAGTACCGCGAACTCGATGTACGCTAGTGGCCCGCGATCGTGCCATGGAGAGGCAGAACGGGGAGATGTTAACAAGGCATGAAAGAGATCTACTTCTCCCAGTGATCGGAGGCAATGATCTCTGTCATGTTCTAGTAAGCTCACCCCCCTTACAGTTAGAACACGCTGAGGCAACACACTTAACCCCTCGATCGCCTCCTAGTGTTTAACCCCTTCCCCGCCAGTGACATTTACACAGTAATCAGTGCATTTTTATAGCACTGATTGCTGTATAAATGTCAATGGTGTCAAAAGTGGCCGACCTGTCCGCTGCAATGTCGCAGTCACAATAAAAATTGCAGCTCGCCGCCATTACTAATAAAAAAAATTTATAATAAAAATGTCATAAATCTATCCCCTATATATTAGACACAATAACGTTTGCGCAAACCAATCAATATACGCTTATTGCGATTTTTCTACCAAAAATATGTAGAAGAATACATATTGGCCTAAAATGAGGAAGAAATTAGTTTTTTTATATATTTTTTGGTGATATTAATTATAGCAAAAAGTAAAAAAAAATAGCTTTTTTTTTTTTCAAAATTGTCGCTTTTTTTCAAATGCCACCAAAAGAAAGCTCTATTTGTGGGGAAAAAAGGACATTAATATTGTTTGGGTACAACATAGCACGGCTGCGCAATTGTCAGTTAAAGCAATGCAGTGACGTATCGCAAAAAAGGGCTTGGTCAGGAAGGGGGTCAAATCCTTTCCGGGGCTGAAGTGGTTAAAAAAGGCATGGATTCTTTCCTAGATGTACATAATATAACTGGGTACTAACATTTATAGGTAAAGTTGATCCAGGGAATATCCAACTGCCTCTTAGTTGAACTAGATGGGCTTGTGTCTTTTTTCAACCTACAGTGCCTTGCGAAAGTATTCGGCCCCCTTGAACTTTTCAACCTTTTGCCACATTTCAGGCTTCAAACATAAAGATATAAAATTTTAATTTTTTGTGAAGAATCACCAACAAGTGGGACACAATTGTGAAGTGGAACGAAATCTATTGGATAATTTAAACTTTTTTAGCAAATAAAAAACTGAAAAGTGGTGCGTGCAAAATTATTCGGCCCCTTTACTTTCAGTGCAGCAAACTCACTCCAGAAGTTCAGCGAGGATCTCTGAATGATCCAATGTTGTCCAAAATGACTGATGGTGATAAATAGAATCCACCTGTGTGTAATCAAGTCTCTGTATAAATGCACCTGCTCTGAGATAGTCTCAGGGTTCTGTTGAAAGCGCAGAGAGCATCATGAAGACCAAGGAACACACCAGGCAGGTTCGTAATACTGTTGTGGAGAAGTTTAAAGCCGGATTTGGATACAAAAAGATTTCCCAAGCTTTAAACATCCCAAGGAGCACTGTGCAAGCGATCATTTTGAAATGGAAGGAGTATCAGACCACTGCAAATCTACCAAGACCTGGCTGTCCCTCTAAACTTTCAGCTCAGACAAGGAGAAGACTGGTCAGAGATGCAGCCAAGAGGCCCATGATCACTCTGGATGAACTGCAGAGAACTACAGCTGAGGTGGGAGAGTCTGTCCATAGGACAACAATCAGTCGTACACTGCACAAATCTGGCCTTTATGGAAGAGTGGCAAGAAGAAAGCCATTTCTCAAAGATATCCATAAAAAGTCTTGTCTAAAGTTTGCCACAAGCCACCTGGGAGACACACCAAACATGTGGAAGAAGGTGCTCTGGTCAGATGAAACCAAAATCGAAATTTTTGCCCACAATGCAAAACGATATGTTTGGCGTAAAAGCAACACAGCTCATCACCCTCAACACACCATCCCCACTGTCAAACATGGTGGTGGCAGAATCATGGTTTGGGCCTGCTTTTCTTCAGCAGGGACAGAGAAGATGGTTAAAATTGAGGGGAAGATGGATGCAGCCAAATACAGGACCATTCTGGATGAAAACCTGTTGGAGTCTGCAAAAGACCTGAAACTGGGACGGAGATTTATCTTCCAACAAGACAATGATCCCAAACATACAGCAAAATCTACAAAGGAATGGTTCACAAATAAACGTATCCAGGTGTTAGAATGGCCAAGTCAAAGTCCAGACCTGAATCCAATCGAGAATCTGTGGAAAGAGCTGAAAACTGCTGTTCACAAATGCTCTCCATCCAACCTCACTGAGCTTGAGCTGTTTTGCCAGGTAGAATGGGCAAGAATTTCAGTCTCTCGATGTGCAAAACTGATAGACACATACCCCAAGCGACTTGCAGCTGTAATCGCAGCAAAAGGTGGCTCTACAAAGTATTAACGCAAGGGGGCCGAATAATTTTGCATGCCCCACTTTTCATTTTTTTATTAGTTAAAAAAGTTTCAAAAATCCAATAGATTTCATTCCACTTCACAATTGTGTCCAACTTGTTGGTGATTCTTCACAAAAAATAAAATTTTTATATCTTTATGTTTGAAGCCTGAAATGTGGCAAAAGGTTGAAAAGTTCAAGGGGGCCGAATACTTTCGCAAGGCACTGTATGTAGTCAGAAAATTGCTGCTAGATCACATTAGGCAGACCCCTTTTGCAGGTATAGCTATGTAAAAATAAGTGCATATACTGTTTAAAAACCAGTAATACACTGTCTCACCCTGTTCTGCACATGCTTAGTTGCTCTCCATTTTTAGGCACTGTGCCGAATTTGTAGAGGCCAATCTGCTGACAACCTAAAAATTAACTGCTGCTTAGGGGCTCTGGGCTTCAGCAAAATGGCAGCCTCCAGCAAGTAATAACTGTACTGGAGGCAGCTTACAGCACACACTAAATTTGGTAGCATAATTATTAATGGGAAATGTATGTTCCATGCTACAGAACATTATTTTTAACAAGTTGTTATGGGTAAAGTTCCACTTCAAAGTGGTATTAAACCCAAAAACAAAAATGTAATATATTGCAGCTTACTAATAGGGATGAGCTTCGTGTTCGAGTCGAACGTACGTTCGACTCGAACATTGGCTGTTCGTGCGTTCGGCGAATTCCGAACGTTTTGGCCGTTCGCGTCAAAATTCGAGTGACGCGCGCGCGGACCACAATGCACTGCGTTGGCGCAGTGCATTGCTGCCCGATGATTGGCCAAGCATGCACTGTGACCCCGCATGCTTGGCCAATCGCAGCGCCGGCAGCGAGGAGAGCCATGATTGGCCACAGGCATCCTGCCTGTGGCCAATCATAGCTCAGGCTGTGTAGTGCACGCCCCACACTATATAAGGCCGCCTTTAAGGCGGCCTCCTGTAGTGTGTTACTTTGCATCTGAAGCAGTGGGTGTTCTGTGTACCTTCAACACAGTACACACCAATCGTTTTTGGCTGATTTCCTATCTTGCTGCTGTGTAGTGGTTGTTGTCTGTGCCCTGACTGCAGTATACACCACTATATTCACCTCACCTATATAGCTAGTGATCTAGCTTTAACCACTTAACAACTGCCCATTGCCGATTAACGGCTTCAGGGCGGTTGTTTAACTCAGAGAGGCCGTTAATTAACAGCCTCCCAGAATTCTGCTCTCGCGTGCCCCGAGGTGTGCGCACTCGAGAGCATCCGTGACCGCCGGGTCCATAGGACCCGGCGCATCACGGTAAACGGCCGCTCATAGCGGCCGTTTACCACGTGATTGCTCCGTCAAATGACGGAGTGATCACTTGGAAACAAACCGGCGTCATGTTATGACGCCTGTTCCTCCCTCCCCTTTCTGTACCGATCGGTACAGCGGAGGGGAAAGAGATCGGTGTCAGCAGCGATGTGGGCTGCATCTGCAGTGCCCACATCGCTGCTCACCGAATTTAACCCCTCAATTCCCTGCCAATACTCTGCAATACCAGTGCATACTCTGCAGTACCCTGCCATTACTCTGCAGTACTCCGCCATTACTCTGCAGTACCCCGCCATTACTCTGCAGTGCAGTACCCCGCCATTACTCTGCAGTGCAGTACCCTGCCATTACTCTGCAGTGCAGTACCCTGCCATTACTCTGCAGTACCCCGCCATTACTCTGCAGTACCCCGCCATTACTCTGCAGTACCCCGCCATTACTCTGCAGTGCAGTACCCCGCCATTACTCTGCAGTGCAGTACCCTGCCATTACTCTGCAGTGCAGTACCCTGCCATTACTCTGCAGTACCCCGCCATTACTCTGCAGTACCCCGCCATTACTCTGCAGCGCAGTACCCCGCCATTACTCTGCAGTGCAGTACCCTGCCATTACTCTGCAGTACCCCGCCATTACTTTGCAGTACCCCGCCATTACTCTGCAGTGCAGTACCCCGCCATTACTCTGCAGTGCAGTACCCTGCCATTACTCTGCAGTACCCCCCATTACTCTGCAGTAGCCCCCATTACTCTGCAGTACCCCCCAATACTCTGCAGTACCCGCCATTACTCTGCAGTACCCCCAATACTCTGCAGTACCCGCCATTACTCTGCAGTACCCCCCATTACTCTGCAGTAACCCCCATTACTCTGCAGTACCCCCCAATACTCTGCAGTACCCGCCATTACTCTGCAGTACCCCCATTACTCTGCAGTACCCCCCAATACTCTGCAGTACCCGCCATTACTCTGCAGTACCCCCAATACTCTGCAGTACCCTGCTATTACTCTGTAGTACCCCGCCAATACCCCGCCAATACTCTGTAATACCCTGCCATAAATTGCCATACCCAGCCATACTCAGAGATACCCAGCCATACTCGGTGATACCCTGAAATACCCAGCCATAGACGCCCCCCACCCCTCACCGCCCTCCGGTGCTTCTACCAACTCGCCAGTACGATCAAAGCCAGAATCTTTTTTTTATTTTTTATTTCAGGCTTCCCAGCCTAGAGGTGAGATGTGGGGTCATATTGACCCCCCAGATTTCACTGTAAAGAGGACCTGTCACCCCATATTCCTATTACAAGGGATGTTTACATTTCTTGTAATAGGAATAAAAGTGATCAAAAATATATTTTTGGGAAAAAAATGTCAAACTAAAATAAATAAAGTAAAATGAACAATAAAAAAATAAAATAAAAATTAAAGCGCCCATGTCCCCATGTGCTCGCATGTGCCACACATGTGAGGCATCGCCGAGAATGTTAGAGCGAGAGCAATAATTCTAGTCCTAGACCTCCTCTGCAACTCAAAACATGTAACCAGTAAAAAAATATTTAAAGCGTCGCCTATGGGGATTTTTTAAGTAGCGACGTTTGGCGCCATTCCACGGGCATGTGCAATTTTGAAGAGTGACATGTTTGATATCTATTTACTCAGCATAACTTCATCTTTCACTTTATGCAAACATTGGGCTAACAAGTGGTTAATAATAGAGCTTGCAGTCAGTAGTGTTAGGAGATAGTGCGTGCTGTCTGCGTGCTCTGTACCCAGTACATACCGCTATAATATAGGGCAGGCCCCTACTTTCAAACATCCAACTTACAAACATCTCCTACTTGCAAACGCAAGGAGACAGCAGCAAGTGAGATGAAAAAAGATGGACGACAAAACAAATTATACAGGGGTGATAACCCTTCCCTATGTTTTCCAAAAAGCTTAAAGATAGTTTTTTTGACGGGAGCTACACTTTAAAAATGTACCGGTTGAAAATGACAAACAGATTCAACTTAACACAACAAACCTACACAGTCCCTGTCTTGTTTGCACCGCCTGTATACTGCTGTTCTGAGTATATAGGGCCTGGGGGCCACACGCATTTCCTTTTTTTAATATGGGTACGGGGTTCTCCTTAATATGCGTACAAGACCCAAATAGGCTGGTAATGGGCAGGGAGGGCTACCCATGCCATGTTTCTCAATGATTTTCAACCATATTGCAGGAACCAGATATAACATTAAAACCGCAAGCAGTTTTAAATGGTGTTATTTCCGTTTAATGTCATTTTGTGCAGGGACTGTTCTAAACACGGGAAACACGTGGCACTTCACAGGCATACTACAGACACCCCGCAGGCACCATATTTAAAGGAATATTTCACTTTTTTTTTTCACTTTAATCGTCATTAAAATCAGTGCTCCCGCCAAAACGGTAGTTTTTAAAACTTTTTTTTGCAGTGACCCATGTCCCCTGAGGCAGGAGGCAGGTCGCCAAACCCTTTTTAGGACACTATCTTGCATATTAGCCGTTAAAATTAGCACTTTCCAATTCGAACGTTCGAGTCCCATAGACTTCAATGGGGTTCTAACGTTCGTACCGAACGCGGGGGTCGTTCGCAAGTTCTGGTGCGAACCGAACCGGGGGGTGTTCGGCTCATCCCTACTTACTAATACTTAGATGTGTTGGCTTCATTAGTTAGATGGAAAGTTGTCTCCATTGCTCCTCCAGTGGAGTGGAGACACCCTAAGAAAGGAACCGTTACTGGCCTGTTTACAAAGTGACAATAAAGAGAAAAAAAGTCTAAGGCCCCTTTCACACATGCGGACGATATGTCCGTATTTCATCCATCCGTTTGCGGATGAAATACGGACATACATTCATCCCTATGGGATAGCGGGTGTCTGCGGATGAGCATCCGCAGACACCCGATTTCGTCCCCCTCCGCAACAGTCCGATTCTGCAGACGGAGGAAAATCCTATTTTTCTATCCGTCTGCAGAGCGGATCGGACGAACACGGACAGACGGTCCGTGCTCGTCCGATCCCCATAGAGGAGAGCGGAGAGCTGACAGGGCGGTCCCCGCACAGTGTGCGGAGACCGCCCTGTCCGCAGCCGGCTCAGCGGGGACAACGGAGCGATCCCCGCTGAGCGAGCGGATCTTCACGGGGCGGATCATTACTGATCCGCCCCGTGTGAAAGAGGCCTAAAAAAACAAAAACAATGCTATAAGGTTCAATTTACAAAACAAAAACACCAGGATACAGATTCTTATTTTAACAAGTGGCAGTTGTGGTTAGCTGAGAGATGAGATTTGAAATGCACAGTCACATGGCTGAAAATAAAGATTATCATACTTGTATATTTGTGATTTGGGCATATAAGAAGCTAAGTGACTCCTCATACATGATTTATCACATATCATTACAATATGTAGAGGCCTGACCACAGGGCTACTGATAGAAACCATAGGGCCCCGTACAGCCTTTCTGACAGGGCCCCCCTCCTCCGAAAATATCAAATAAGATTTTTACTGAAATGCAATGGTCACAATGCTATGCTTTGCAGCCATGGCAGAAATTATACCCCCATCGAACAAGACCCATTCAAGTGAATAGTGGCACGGAGGCAATATCTGCACCCCCACAGCGAGTGATCAGTACTGATCACTCACCGTGTTCATTCAGGTTGGTGTGTTCATTCAGGATGGTGAGCTACCCCACTCACCATCCTGAAATAACCCACCTCTGTGCCCTCAGTAGCTGCCGACGGGAGAGAACAGGAGGGAAAACTGCAGCACTGCGGGGGAAAGGGGTCCCAGACAGCAGTGGGAAGGGGGTACAGATACTAGAAATGATCACCCTGCAGTGCAGCTGGAGAAAGAAAAGAAAAATAGAAGCTAGCATCACTGCACAAGAGTCTCGGAATGTGTCAGGAATAAGGCAGTGCTGCCAGCCCTCCTGCTAGGCAGGTGCCCAGACCCCCCCCCCCCCCCCCTTTTGAACTGATGAGGCCTGGGCCCAGTACAGGAAGGCTGGCTGTACTGCTTTATCAGCGGCCCTGCCTGACCACAATATAGTTATATAACAATGTATGCTGACATTGAACATTGCTCCTCCTAACATAAATACCATCATTGGAACCTATAGTACTAAATGAGCAAAACAATTGCCATGGATCACTTGGATTTCAGTCTATGAACTTCATCCATTATGTATTAGTCCCTACGTTTACTGTGATTCTTTCATTTTGTCTAGATTTACAGGTAAATTCACCAGTTGCTACAGATTTCAGTACGTAAATGATTACAGAGGCCGACAGCCTGACAGCGAAGTAACTAAACTTTTTGAGAAGAAAAGGTAAGCGATTTTAGCTTCTATGTTTATTTCACAACCTGTTTCTCAGCATATAATGTTAAGGAAATAAATTGTTGGCAGTGATAAACAATAAAAGGAGCCACACAAGTGACTGAAAATTACTTTGCCAAGCAGAAGGGATATATAGCTTGCTTAAAACCATGCCGGATTAGTGGGTTTTCCGGATTGTAGTGTACTGGATTAGAGAGTTCCAACCTAGGTCAACACACACAAGTGAAGATGAAAACCTTTTTAAACTAAACATAAAATTTACTTCTACTGCCAACGTTCTCATTTCTCATCAGGCAGGTACACACTTTATTTTTACCCCAAACTTTATTTTTAATTTTGGATTGAATAGATTTCCCTTTACATCCTTTGATAACCCCAGTCACCAGGACGGGATGTGTTGGAAATTTGCCTTAATGGGGATAAAAAAAAAAAAAAAAACTCTACTGGAATTAAGAAAGGCCTGGATTATTTCCTAAGTGTACATAATATAACTGGGCACTAACATTTATAGGTAAAGTTGATCCGGGGAAAATCCGATTGCCTCTTGGGGGATCAGGAAGGAATTTTTTCCCCTGCTTTCATAAATTGGATCATGCTCTGCTGGGGTTTTTTGCCTCCCTCTGGAGCAACTGTGGGGATAGAATTGGGTATATGGGATTGTATGATCTTATTTTTTTTTTTTGTGGTTGAACTGGATGGACTTGTGTCTTTTTTCAACCTAACTATGTAAATGTTCCCATCACCTCCTCTTCTCACACCCATCACATAGACAGGAAATGTTTGGAAATCTGTCAAGCGGGGATATAGGAATACAACCCTGAAAGAGGGTGGGTTTTATACTTTCCTAAGTTAAGAAAAAAAAAAGTTTCCATTGCCGTTGGAATTTTCTATATTTTTTTATAACTATTTACAGTAAACTGTAGACAAGACTCTGCAGATGTTCATTTTCCAACAACATAGTGATAGAGAATTTGGAAACTCTGTCAAGGTTGATGCCAACCTGACCTTCTAATATTGCTAACGGTGTGCCCTGATAAACCGCAGTGACCCACTTAGCATTGACCTTTATTCTCTGCATGTTCTGTTCTTCACAATACTCCCTCCATCCCCCCACCATGTCACTTGTATCACGATCATGACCTACAATTCACATTATCTAATCCATGACTCTAACATTAAGCTAAATGAACCCTGAATGGAAACCTAACACTATATTAACCCATTTTCTCTACACTTACTTCACCCTTCACTAGAAGAAATCACTCTGAACCATATTATCATACTTGTGCTGAAAGTTCTGCATTAAAAAATACCAGCATGGAGAGTGGGCATCAAGGCTGCCCTTAGCCTGGTCCATACTCAGAAATGTGGTGTACTTTGGATTAGTGTAGGCAAATTTGGTTCAAGCATGCATCATTTATTTTGCAGGACGCATAATGTTTCTGACTTGCCAAACATGTTGATATTCACATTCCTATGCCTACAGTGAACTACGGTAATGATCTTGACTGTTGCGCTATGTGCTTTTCACGTATCATCATCTATCCCCCTCTGGCCAAATGGTTATGTACACTATTATAGAGTATAGTTATATTGTGACCAAAATATGCAGATTTTAACAATTTGCACTGTAATTACCTGTTTTTGTATCTCATTGCTTGTTTTAAAATCTTTTTTTTTCAATAAAAATTATTGGAACAGAAAAAATACCAGCATGAGCAGTTAGCACTGAGAACTCAAAGACCGCCTATATGCCTCAAGAGACCACCTATATGCCACAAGCTACAGTATAATAGTGACGCATCATAACCAAAACAGCAAAAAGAAACCATTTAGTCGCAATAGTTCACTATTCAGGATAATGACCATGCTCTTAAATATTTTAAAAAGAAGAAATTAATTTTCCCAAAGACAGTTTTATACATCTTATAGTACCTTTATTCTTTTATGGGTAGTACATATGTTATGTTCAGGACCTGATATTGGGATAATAGACTCACTTCTACTAATGGCCACTAAGGATGGACACTAATCAGCAAGTACATGTATTCTTCAGACTAGATCTGCTGCTATGGGCCACTGTGATCACTGTGCAGAGGGCAACATGCTAATTGTCTCTGTATCTCTCAGCGGGTATAGGATTTTTTTAATCAATCTGAAGCAACAAATTAAAAACCTCTACACAAAGAATACTACAGCCACAGCTTATCCAAAGGAAGGCAATAAAAAAAAAAAAAACTACGAAGCGAGGCCCAGTTTGCTCCAGCAGGGAATGAAAATTCCTTCCAGATCCAGCCCTTTTTAAAAAAAACATTAACCATGCGACAATTTCATGTAGATGGCACTGCATACATTTTTAATACAAAATATAACTGGCAAAAGTTCAAGATCATCTGGACAACTGTTTCTTAAACAGGTAAACTATTCAGAAAAGTGAGCGCTGACTGGCCATTCTATTATTGGGTGAACTGGGATGTTGTGCCTAATCTGCATAAGGGTTAGTTTACCCCAAGGGGCCTGAAATATGACTTGGGCAGGAGACCAGTATGTGACCCTACCCTGCTAGCCCTGTGATTATAAGATGGCAAGGCGTTCCCCAGCAGGTAAGGAGGATTGGTAACCCAACATCCTTGTGCTCTATATTTCTACAGGAAGGCCATAATGAGGGAAGTGATCGAGCGTCCCTCGCCACTAAGAGGGCCCTCTTACACCTATAACAGCACAATATCAGTTTCATAACTACACTTCAGTTATCCAATAATAGTCAAGAAAAGGTTTTTTTTTTTTGTTTTTATTACCTTGCACATGATTGAATTTTTGAAGTGAACACAGCTTCACTTTTTTTTGATAAACTAAGGGAACATACACTTTCAAAGTGAACAGCCTCTATTAACTGAGAAAATCAACTCAACTGCATATGTATAGCCCAATCTCACCATTCTTATGTAAAACATAACACACGCCCATGAAGAGGCTGTTTACTCTCTAATGCCGCGTACACACGAGCGGAATGTCCGACAGAAAAGGTCAGACGGAAGCTTTTCATCGTATATTCCGATTGTGTGTATGCCCATTCGGACCTTTTTTTCGAAAATTCTGACAGACCTAGAAATAGAACATGTTCTAAATATTTCAGATGGAACTAATTCCTATCGGGAAAACCGCTCATCTGTATGCTTTTCCGAGGGACCAAAAACGACGCATGCTCTGAAGCGCATACGATACGGAAGCTATTGGCTACTGGTTATTGAACTTCCTTTTACTAGACCCGTTGTACGTGTTGTACATCACCGCATTCTTGACGATCGGACTTTGGTGTGATCATGTGTACACAGGACAGTTTCAGCGGAATTCAGTCGGAACTCCGTTGGAAAAACCTTTATTTATTCCGACGGGAAAAACGGTCATGTGTACAGGGCATAACAACTCTTGGATCCTTAGCACAAAGAGCTGACCGCTGATCAAAGTTCAATTATTAGGACATTGAGCATCCATTCTCTATTGCAAATAAGACATTGCCCACTGTCCCCAGTGGAAGTATAAAGTTTTCCAGCTATCAAACATTTTTACATAACACACCACCACAAGAAATATTCCCATATCTCCAGATTAAAAATCTTGTTATCCAGGTAATCAAATCATCCTCCTCCCTTCAAACATGAACGAAAATTGAGAACATATGACTGCACAATCCCACATACGAAGGCACCAATACAACCGCGTATGCCTCAATTTTGGAAGGACAGACCTCACATCCGCACACATACATAGCATAATGGGAAAAAGACCTGGCAGGTGTCCTAGACCTTTACACATATTTCCGTGTGTCATTCATAGGGCTGGATTATGCACATTTTCAAAAAAAGCTCCTGCTCCTTTTTTGGGGGCTTCAAGCTTAACATAAATTTTAAACACGTGTTTTTCCACGATTTCCACGATTGCCGTGGGACAACCATGGAGGATTCGCATGAGGTGCCATGAACAATAAAAGGAACCCAAAATCACGTTACACCTTTTTCTGCCATGGAAACGTGGGCACATGTGTTTGGAAAGCATTGCTAGCTGAGATGATAACACTGGCAAATGTTTTTTTAACATGTCAAAAACGCATTAAAAAAGGTCCATTAGGGAAGCCCACAAACCAGTTATATGGGGCACCTGCATTTCGGTGTCTTCCCACCTTAAAAGAGATAGGCAAGCCCAACTATGTCAATTAGAGGACGATCTTCAGCGCCACTTTCTCCAATTCCAGTCCAACCCAACAGAGACCAATAGACTAGCCCTGGAGAAAACTAAACTTGCCTTAGATCTTTTATTAGCTGAGGAGGCAGACAAGACAATCCGCAAATCGGCCCATACAACTTACACTAAAGCAAATAAACCCGACACCTTTCTAGCTATGCGCCTGCCGGCGACTTACTATAAGAAGTTTGCACACACACTCTCCCCCCTCCTTACCAGCTCCTTAAACTCTCTTCTTCAGCAACATTCCCTTGGCAGAGACGCGTTAACAGCCATTATAGCGATGATCCCCAAACCGAACACAGACTGCACCCTATGGTCCAATTTCAGGCCAATATCATTGCTAAACATTGACGTTAAAATTTTAGCCAAAGTCTGGCACTCCATCTGAACCCTCTAATAGGGAAGTTGATCCATAAAGATCAGGTGGGGTTCATCCCCCAGAGATAGGCTAGCAATAATGTCAGGAGGGTCATTCTACTGCAACATATTGCTAGGGCCCGGAAAATCCTCATGCATTTGCTTTCGTTGGACATACGCAAAGCATTTGACGCGGTATCTTGGCCTTACCTGCAATATATCCTACGTCGTTGGGGATTTGGTCCTCACTTCCTTAATTGAATAGAGGCCCTATATACCCAACCTCGCGCATATGTGAAGTATGCAGGTTTCCGGTCAGATTATTTTCCCATCCAACGAGGAACGAGGCAGGGTTGCCCTCTCTCCCCTCTATTGTTTGCGCTAGCTATCGAGCCTTTGGCTGCACTAATTAGAGAGGATCCGAACATCAGGGGATTGGAAATAGCATCTACAACCCACAAAATTTGCATGTTTGCAGATGATGCCCTCTTGTTTATTACGGCCCCCCCCATACCACCCTGCCCAACTTATGCAAACTCTTGGAAAAATTCACTGGGATATCGGGTTTGGAGATCAACCAAACCAAATCTAGGGCCCTAGACATGGCTCTGCCGGGGGATGAGCTTGACCTTCTGCGTAACAACTTCTCGTTCCAATGGTCCACATCCTCTATTCCTTACCTGGGTATTCATCTGACAAAAGACCCTTCACACCTATTCCAATATAATTATCTCCCCTTATTACGGAAGCTGACCAATCTTTTGCCCGCCTGGCAACCACTATGTGTTTCATGGCTGGGTCGAATCGTGGCAGTCAAAATGACGATGCTACCCAAATTGCTTTATTTATACCAGGTCCTTCCAATCCAAATCCCACCTTACTTCCACCGCCTTGTGCAGAGCAAAGCACTCACATACATTTGGGGGCCTACCAGACCCAGGATTTCCAAATCTACACTTTATCGCCACAAAACACAGGGCGGCCTAGGTGTACCCAACTTTCGCTACTATTATTATGCAGCCCAGCTAGCCCAAATCACCCTGTTTAATGCGAAAACTGAAATACCGATATGGGTTAGTCTTGAGGCCATAGACACTTACCCTATATCCATATCCAATCTCCTATGGCTTTCCCCCACGCAGAGAGGCAAACCCGCTAATCCGGTTACACTACACTCCCTTAAGATCTGGGACATGATCCACAAATCTTTTCATCTCAAATCCCAGCACTTGCCTTTACTCTCCATCTTTGGGCATCCATCATTCGGCCCGGCCTTCTCCGAGCCAGACCTATTTTCGGCTTGGTCTCGGGCAGGCCTGGACCGAATATGTACTTTAACAAAAAATGGACGGATCAAACCTTTTCCTGTTTTACAAACCCAATTTCGAATTCCTAATAGGGAATGCTTCCGCTATCTACAAATTTCCCACTTTGTAAATTCGATACCCAAACCTAATATCACAAGTGAATACTTGTCAACCTATGAGAAAATATGTGACTCTAACCCGCACGCCCCTGGTATCATCTCCTTACTATACTCACAATTCGCTTCCCCCCCACTCCCCTTCTGCTCTACGCCACTAGATGGTCCACAGATCTCAATATAAAACTTGACGCTGATGCATGGACTACGATTTGGGCCAACACAAGTAAAGTCTCCCAAAATGTTGTTGCCTCGGAGGCTAACTTTAAAGTACTTATGCGGTGGTATCTGGTCCCCGCTAGAATAGCTAAGTTCGTCCCCGGCTACCCCGCTACATGCTTTAGGGGCTGTATCGGGGCAGGCACTCATATACATATCTGGTGGACATGTCCGGTCGGGACCGGTCTTGGGAGACCCCCTGCCTCCTGACCCATCTTTAGCCCTACTTAACCTATCGCCCCGAAATTGCACTCGAAGTCAGTTATCCTTATTCCTCCAGCTAACCACAGCGGCAAAACAAACAATAGCTAGAGCCTGGAAGACACCGACACTTCCCGTAGCAGAACTTAAAAACAGGGTCACACAGGCTATGATCCATTGCAAGATTGAGACGAAAATTTTAGACTGCATGCCATGGATTTACAAAGTTTGGCAACCTTGGATAAGACACTTCCTACCCCCTGACTTAGACCCCAACCTTTTGGAACCCTAAATTACTCCTTCTGATGAGATCCTCTCCAAGGCTCAGTGGCCTAGGTCCGCGCAGACCGATCGACCAATCCCCCTTTCTCTCTCTTTCTCGCTTTTTTCCTTTTCCCTCCTGTTCCCCCCTCTACTCTTATCCTTGTTTCCAGTTAAACTGCTGATTTTCCTTTCCTTCCGTACTTGAAAACCTCGGCTTTCGCAGTACCTGTACTCCCCTGTGAATTATACACCTTACTCCTGGGAGTAACTTATTTCTCCATTCTCGGTAATGCCGGAATGTCTGGTTCTAGATTGTGTTAATAGATAATTGCTCTCCACTAAGATCAATACGTCATGCTCTTGCTTTGTACTTTAATCTGTTACATAGGGGCTAAGTCTCATTACCACTGCTCCTTTATTTTGTATCTAATGTTGTATTTGGATTCTGACTATATCGTGCTGTGTACATTTTCTGTTTATTGATAATAAAAACTTTTTGAAAGAAAAAAGGTCCATTAACGGAAGCTCAAATTTCTTTGCACATCCCTAAATAAGCCCTAAAGTGTATCTCTAACCAAACACATACTTATAGATTTTGACCTTTCATTCACTTTCTGTCCCATTGACAATGTTGTGTCATCAACAGGAAGTGAAGTAAAATCTGACGGCTACACCTGTCACTGCAGTCACTGATCGAGAAACATTTTCCAACATGTTCCCATGGCACACGTTGATGAAACAATTGGCTTCTGACTTACGCCTCATACACACGACTGGACTTTGTACAAACTTTCCCGTGGATTTTTGTACAAAGGGCGTCGGCCGTGAACTTGTATTGCATACACATGGCAAGACTTTTTCAGCTAACTTTCACCAAATCACATGGTTTTTCTGCTCTTTACAGCCACCATTTGTCAACTTCTGTATTGTTGTCTGATCTTTTGCATTGGTTTTGAGCATGCATGTTTGTACTTTGTACAAAAGTCCTATGGTTTTCTGTACACATGATCGGACTTTGCTCCATTGGACTTTTGTTGCCGGAAAGTATATCCGTTCGCACAGCCAACAAAAGTCAGATGAAAACCGAAAAAGTTTGTCCGATGGAGCATACACACGGTCGGATGTTGCTCCAAAACAGCTTATTTGCATGTTTGTTGTCAAAAAGTCTGATCGTGTGTACAGGCCTTTACTCTATCAAAAAAAAGAAAAAAATTGGCTAGTGATACACTTGAAGATAATTGAAGAGAACTTGTGTGATTAACTGGCTCATCATGTCAGGCCCTACATCTCTCAACATTCTAATCCCTGTCACTCGGCAAGTATATCTAGATTGCCTCAATTATAGGACTCCAACTGACAAGAGGCACAACACAGATAAATATATTAGTAATGGTCAGATGATACAAAACATACACCATCTTTTCCTTTCATAACATACATACAGTGGGTATAGAAAAGAATCAACCCCATTTAAAATAATCACATTTTGTTGCTTTGCAGCCTGAAAGGAAGACATACACCATTTTCGGTTTATCCAGCTGTATTATAACATCCAAGTGTAAGATATAACACCAACATGTCAGGAAAAAAAAATAAAAATAAAAAGCAGAGACACAGAGTTGAAAAAAGGATCACCCTCTTATGTCAGTATTTTGTTGGACCACCCTTTGCTTTAATTACAGTCTTTCATTGCAATATTTGCCCGCTCTTCTTTGCAGAACTGCTCAAGTTCAGTTACATTTGATGCTCATTGTTTGTGGACTGCAGTATTCAAGTGCATTCCACAGATTTTCAATGGGGCTTAAGTCTGGGCTCTGACTAGGCCATGCAAGGACATTCGCCTTTTTCTCCTTCAACCACTGTGTAGTCATTTTTGCTGTGTGCTTTGGGTCATTGTCATGTTGGAAAGTAGTGATGGACGAACTTCCGACGGGACGTTTCGCGAACGCGAAACGCGAACGGACACAAACGTTCGCGAAAACGACCGTTCGCCGCGGGCTCCATTGACTTCAATGGGAGGCGAATTTCGCAAACCTTTAGGTCGAATTTGCGGCCACGGGGTAATTATTAGGGGGTAGCACGTAGTCCCACCACCTGGACAATAGCATAATACATGTATGAGGTGAATTTGGGATCGATAACTACAAGCATTTTTTTTTTATTTGGGAAATTGTTCTGACAATTCAGGACTATGGAGCTAATGAAGGCAATGGAGGAGAGGGAAGGTCAGGGACCAGGGTAGGCAAACAAGAGGGTGCAGGAGATACAGAGCACTGACAGCAGCACCGTAATACAGAGCACTGACATCAGCACCGTGACATACAGCGCTGACAGCAGCTCCGTGACATACAGCGCTGACAGCAGCTCCGTGACATACAGCGCTGACAGCAGCTCCGTGACATACAGCGCTGACAGCAGCTCCGTGACATACAGCGCTGACAGCAGCTCCGTGACATACAGCGCTGACAGCAGCACCGTGACATACAGCGCTGACAGCAGCTCCGTGACATACAGCGCTGACAGCAGCTCCGTGACATACAGCGCTGACAGCAGCTCCGTGACATACAGCACTGACAGCAGCTCCGTGACATACAGCGCTGACAGCAGCTCCGTGACATACAGCGCTGACAGCAGCACCGTGACATACAGCGCTGACAGCAGCTCCGTGACATACAGCGCTGACAGCAGCTCCGTGACATACAGCGCTGACAGCAGCTCCGTGACATACAGCGCTGACAGCAGCTCCGTGACATACAGCGCTGACAGCAGCTCCGTGACATACAGCGCTGACAGCAGCTCCGTGACATACAGCGCTGACAGCAGCTCCGTGACATACAGCGCTGACAGCAGCTCCGTGACATACAGCGCTGACAGCAGCTCCGTGACATACAGCGCTGACAGCAGCTCCGTGACATACAGCGCTGACAGCAGCACCGTAAGCAGCCCCAGGAGGAAGTCAGCACAGCACAGGGATGGTGTGATCCCCTCATAATAAGAACCCCCAGGAGGAAGTCAGCACAGCACAGGGATGGTGGGAGCCCCTCATAATAAGAACACCCAGGAGGAAGTCAGCACAGCACAGGGATGGTGGGAACCCCTCATAATAAGCAGCCCCAGTAGAAATATGACACCGCTCAACCTCTTCAAAGAGGAGGGTAGGGGCATATAGTACGGTGTGCTTTTTTGGGTCAGGGAAGTGAGCCAAATGAATTAAGAAGGTCTGTGTGCTTGATTCCAAAAATTGTTTATAGACATATACATGGTCTACTGATCACATGTGTTGAATTCCTCCGAGATCCATGCCTCATTCATTTTTAGAAATGTGAGGTAGTTAACACTGTGGTGAGCTAGGCGAGTACGCTTATCGGTCACAATCCCCCCTGCTGCGCTGAACGTCCTTTCGGACAGGACACTGGATGAGGGGCAAGCCAACAGTTCGATTGCAAATTGGGCAAGCTCTGGCCAGAGGTCAAGCCTGCCCACCCAGTAGTCTAGGGGTTCATCACTCCTCAGAGCGTCCACATCGGCCGTTAACCCAATGTAGTCGGACACCTGACGGTCTAGGCGTTCCCTGATGCTGGATCCGGATGACACCTGTCGATGGGTCGGCTGAAAGAATGACCTCATATCCGAAGTCACCAACACATCTTCAAACCGGCCTCTTCTTGCAGGCGCTGTTGGATTGGTACCCGCAAATCCTTCTCTGGGAGTGGGAATTGCTCCTCTGCCAGCGCACGCAAAAGCAGAATGCAGCATTTCTCGAAGCAAGGCCTGGAAGTGCTGCATTCTGACAGCCCTCTGCGACGGCGGTAACATTTCCGCCATTTTGTGTTTGTACCGGGGGTCTAAGTACGTTGCCACCCAGTACTGGTCCTTGACCCTCATGCTTTTTATACGGGGGTCCCTATTAAAACACTGGAGCATGAAGGCCCCCATTTGCACTAAAGTGGAAGCGGTGTGGTGGCCTGGCTCCTGCTCATCATCCAGGATAATGTCGTCCTCTTCATTCTCCTCTCCCCATCCTCGCACAACAGGGATCCCAGAAAGGTTTAAAGCATGCTCTTCTTGCTCCTGCTCATCCGCCCCGGCACCATCCTCCTCTGACTCCTCATCAGACTCCTGTTGTTGACTTGTCTCAGATAGAGTAGCCCCCCCTGGGAATTCATCCAGCATTGCGACTTCCTCATCTTCCCGCTCCTGCTCCTCCACAGCCTGATCAATGACACGACGCAATGCACGCTCCAGAAAGAAGGCATAAGGTACCATGTCACTGATGGCGCCATGGCTGCGACTGACCAGTTTGGTGATCTCCTCAAATGGCCGCAGAAGTCTGCATGTGTCGCGCATGAGCAGCCACTGGCGCGGTGAAAAAAAACCCAGCTCCCCAGAACCGTTTCTTTCGCAGAGTTCATACAGGTAGACGTTAACTGCACGTTTCTGCTGGAGCAGCCTATCAAGCATATAGAAGGTTGAGTTCCATCGCGTCGGGCAATCGCAAATAAGACGTCTGACCGGCAGATGGTGTCGCCGCTGAATGTCAGCAAGGCGAGCCATGGCCGTGTAAGATCTTCTGAAATGGGCCGAGATTTTCCTTGCCTGCCGCAAGATGTCCTGGACCCCAGGGTATTTGACAAGGAATCGCTGCACGACCAAGTTTAAGACGTGTGCCATGCACGGCACGTGCGTGATTTTGCCCTGTTTCAATGCGCTAAGCAGATTGGCACCGTTGTCACACACCACTTTACCAACTGTCAAATTGAGCGGTGTTAGCCACTCATCTGCCTGTGAACGCAAAGCTGAAAGGAGTGCCGGGCCAGTGTGGCTCTTTGCTTCCAGGCACAACAGACGCAGCACGGCATGGCAACGTCTCACCTGGCATGTGGAATAGGTTCTGGGGAGCTTGGGCGGTGCAGTGGAAGAGACGCTAGCAGCGGAAAAGGAGGAGGCAGCTGAGGAGGAGAGGGAGGAGGATGGAGTAGGAGGAGGAGAAGAAGAGTCAGGCCTGCATGCAATCCGTGGCGGTAAAACCAAATCTACACGGGTGCCACGGGTTACATGCTTGACGGCCGTCAGAAGGTTCACCCAGTGGGCAGTAAAACTGATATACCTTCCCTGCCCGTGTTTGCTAGACCACGTGTCTGTGGTCAGATGTATCTTGGCACCGACACTGTGTGCCAGAGATACATTCACTTGCCGCTGAACATGGCCATATAGCTCTGGGATGCCCTTCTCTGAGAAATACTTCCTTCCTGGGACCTTCCATTGTGGTGTTCCAATGGCCACAAATTTGCGAAAGGCCTCCGAGTCCACCAGTTTATATGGCAGTAGTTGGCGGGCTATGAGTTCTGACAAGCCAGCCGCCAACCGTTGGGCAAGAGGGTTATCCGGCGTCATCATTTTTTTACGCTCAAACATTAGGCCCACGGAAGCCTGCCTTTTTGCAGAAAAATGTGAGCTTGGCGTGATGGAAGGTGGAGTGGAGGACAATTGTGAGGAGAGAGGAGAAGGAGAAGTAGAAGACGAGGCTGGACGGTGAGAGCCTGCAGTGTGGCTTTGTGTGTTCCGTTGCTCCCACTGGGCTCGGTGATGGCTGCTCATGTGCCTTCTTAAGGCGGTCGTCCCTAGGTGAGTATTGGGCTTACCGCGACTAACGCGTTGACTGCAAAGATTGCAGATGGCAACGCTATTGTCAGCAGCGGACACGTTAAAAAAAGCCCACACTGCGGAGCCATGTGCCGGTGTCCTGGGAGCGCCAGATGTGACCGTACATGGTCGATGACTCGCTCCTGATACATTTGCAGTCTGCTTTGTCCCTGCTGTGCAATGTAAGTCATTGCTGCTTCTCCTCCCTATCTGCTGGTCCATATCTCCCTCTGAACTCCCCTCCTCTTCCTCTCTTGTGGGCACCCACGTGACATCACTAGACACGTCATCATCAACGTCACCTTCCCCACCGCTATAAGTAGAGTAGGCAGCAACACCGGGGACCAACCTCCTCCTTGGGCTGATCTGGGTACTGGCGTCAGACTGCTGAGTAGCGCTTGTTGCTACCTCCTCTTCCTGATCCAATACCAAGAGTGGCTGCGCATCAGAAATGTCCTCTTGATATGGATCGGAAAATAATTCCAGTGACTCAAGCGGAAGGTATGTGGTGGTGGTGGTGGTGGTCGTGTTGTTGGTGGTAGTGTCTTTGGGGGTGCACATAGCAGAGAGTGAAGAAGAGGGTGCAGATCGAGAGGATGAGGAGGGTGCAGAAGAGTAAGGCTGAGCGAGCCACTCAACCAAGTCTGGTGCATCCTTTAAAGTAATTGAACGCACCTTCTGCAACTTCCCACTTTGGCTCAAGCCTGTTGCTCCTGCCCTACCCCTACCACCCCTGCGGAAGGGCCTGCCTCTTCCTCTGCATGTCATTTTTTAAATGACCCTGTGACAAAACTCTTAGTCCCTATACCGCTGAAGGACTGCTGCAGTATAGGTGAGCGGTCAGCAGTGGTGCACGTCAACCCTATCTATTGTGGACCTATAGCGGTCCTTACAGAACAGCAGACTGTACCGCACTCAAGCCTATGTACCGTAGCACCCTATACCAAGTTACCAGTCCTTATAAGAACTTTTGTGGACCAAGCAGGTTGTGTATTAGTGTTTAGCAGACTGTACGTCAGTCCCTATACCGCTGAAGGACTGCTGCAGTATAGGGCAGCGGTCAGCAGTGGTGCACGTCAACCCTATCTATTGTGGACCGATAGCGGTCCTTACAGAACAGCAGACTGTACCGCACTCAAGCCTATGTACCGTAGCACCCTATACCAAGTTACCAGTCCTTATAAGAACTTTTGTGGACCAAGCAGGTTGTGTATTAGTGTTTAGCAGACTGTACGTCAGTCCCTATACCGCTGAAGGACTGCTGCAGTATAGGGCAGCGGTCAGCAGTGGTGCACGTCAACCCTATCTATTGTGGACCGATAGCGGTCCTTACAGAACAGCAGACTGTACTGCACTCAGGCCTATGTACCGTAGCACCCTATACCAAGTTACCAGTCCTTATAAAAACTTTTGTGGACCAAGCAGGTTGTGTGTTAGTGTTTAGCAGACTGTGCGTCAGTCCCTATACCGCTGAAGGACTGCTGCAGTATAGGGCAGCGGTCAGCAGTAGTGCACGGCAACCCTATGTATTGTGGACCGATAGCGGTCCTTACAGAACAGCAGACTGTAACGCACTCAGGCCTATGTACCGTAGCACCCTATACCAAGTTACCAGTCCTTATAAGAACTTTTGTGGACCAAGCAGGTTGTGTATTAGTGTTTAGCAGACTGTACGTCAGTCCCTATACCGCTGAAGGACTGCTGCAGTATAGGGCAGCGGTCAGCAGTGGTGCACGTCAACCCTATCTATTGTGGACCGATAGCGGTCCTTACAGAACAGCAGACTGTACCGCACTCAAGCCTATGTACCGTAGCACCCTATACCAAGTTACCAG
This sequence comes from Lithobates pipiens, assembly GCF_037356315.1. NCBI lineage: Eukaryota > Metazoa > Chordata > Amphibia > Anura > Ranidae > Lithobates > Lithobates pipiens. Next base: position 264,339,212 of record NW_027507784.1, on the reverse strand, counting down.
TCCTTATAAGAACTTTTGTGGACCAAGCAGGTTGTGTATTAGTGTTTAGCAGACTGTACGTCAGTCCCTATACCGCTGAAGGACTGCTGCAGTATAGGGCAGCGGTCAGCAGTGGTGCACGTCAACCCTATCTATTGTGGACCGATAGCGGTCCTTACAGAACAGCAGACTGTACCGCACTCAAGCCTATGTACCGTAGCACCCTATACCAAGTTACCAGTCCTTATAAGAACTTTTGTGGACCAAGCAGGTTGTGTATTAGTGTTTAGCAGACTGTACGTCAGTCCCTATACCGCTGAAGGACTGCTGCAGTATAGGGCAGCGGTCAGCAGTGGTGCACGTCAACCCTATCTATTGTGGACCGATAGCGGTCCTTACAGAACAGCAGACTGTACCGCACTCAAGCCTATGTACCGTAGCACCCTATACCAAGTTACCAGTCCTTATAAGAACTTTTGTGGAACAAGCAGGTTGTGTGTTAGTGATTAGCAGACTGTACGTCAGTCCCTATACCAATGAAGGACTGCTGCAGTATAGGGCAGCGGTCAGCAGTAGTGCACGGCAACCCTATGTATTGTGGACCGATAGCGGTCCTTACAGAACAGCAGACTGTAACGCACTCAGGCCTATGTACCGTAGCACCCTATACCAAGTTACCAGTCCTTATAAAAACTTTTGTGGACCAAGCAGGTTGTGTGTTAGTGTTTAGCAGACTGTGCGTCAGTCCCTATACCGCTGAAGGACTGCTGCAGTATAGGGCAGCGGTCAGCAGTAGTGCACGGCAACCCTATGTATTGTGGACCGATAGCGGTCCTTACAGAACAGCAGACTGTAACGCACTCAGGCCTATGTACCGTAGCACCCTATACCAAGTTACCAGTCCTTATAAGAACTTTTGTGGACCAAGCAGGTTGTGTGTTAGTGATTAGCAGACTGTACGTCAGTCCCTATACCAATGAAGGACTGCTGCAGTATAGGGCAGCGGTCAGCAGTAGTGCACGGCAACCCTATGTATTGTGGACCGATAGCGGTCCTTACAGAACAGCAGACTGTAACGCACTCAGGCCTATGTACCGTAGCACCCTATACCAAGTTACCAGTCCTTATAAAAACTTTTGTGGACCAAGCAGGTTGTGTGTTAGTGTTTAGCAGACTGTGCGTCAGTCCCTATACCGCTGAAGGACTGCTGCAGTATAGGGCAGCGGTCAGCAGTAGTGCACGGCAACCCTATGTATTGTGGACCGATAGCGGTCCTTACAGAACAGCAGACTGTAACGCACTCAGGCCTATGTACCGTAGCACCCTATACCAAGTTACCAGTCCTTATAAGAACTTTTGTGGACCAAGCAGGTTGTGTGTTAGTGATTAGCAGACTGTACGTCAGTCCCTATACCAATGAAGGACTGCTGCAGTATAGGGCAGCGGTCAGCAGTAGTGCACGGCAACCCTATGTATTGTGGACCGATAGCGGTCCTTACAGAACAGCAGACTGTAACGCACTCAGGCCTATGTACCGTAGCACCCTATACCAAGTTACCAGTCCTTATAAGAACTTTTGTGGACCAAGCAGGTTGTGTGTTAGTGATTAGCAGACTGTACGTCAGTCCCTATACCAATGAAGGACTGCTGCAGTATAGGGCAGCGGTCAGCAGTAGTGCACGGCAACCCTATGTATTGTGGACCGATAGCGGTCCTTACAGAACAGCAGACTGTAACGCACTCAGGCCTATGTACCGTAGCACCCTATACCAAGTTACCAGTCCTTATAAGAACTTTTGTGGACCAAGCAGGTTGTGTGTTAGTGATTAGCAGACTGTACGTCAGTCCCTATACCAATGAAGGACTGCTGCAGTATAGGGCAGCGGTCAGCAGTAGTGCACGGCAACCCTATGTATTGTGGACCGATAGCGGTCCTTACAGAACAGCAGACTGTACTGCACTCAGGCCTATGTACCGTAGCACCCTATACCAAGTTACCAGTCCTTATAAAAACTTTTGTGGACCAAGCAGGTTGTGTGTTAGTGTTTAGCAGACTGTGCGTCAGTCCCTATACCGCTGAAGGACTGCTGCAGTATAGGGCAGCGGTCAGCAGTAGTGCACGGCAACCCTATGTATTGTGGACCGATAGCGGTCCTTACAGAACAGCAGACTGTAACGCACTCAGGCCTATGTACCGTAGCACCCTATACCAAGTTACCAGTCCTTATAAGAACTTTTGTGGACCAAGCAGGTTGTGTGTTAGTGATTAGCAGACTGTACGTCAGTCCCTATACCAATGAAGGACTGCTGCAGTATAGGGCAGCGGTCAGCAGTAGTGCACGGCAACCCTATGTATTGTGGACCGATAGCGGTCCTTACAGAACAGCAGACTGTACTGCACTCAGGCCTATGTACCGTAGCACCCTATACCAAGTTACCAGTCCTTATAAGAACTTTTGTGGACCAAGCAGGTTGTGTGTTAGTGATTAGCAGACTGTACGTCAGTCCCTATACCAATGAAGGACTGCTGCAGTATAGGGCAGCGGTCAGCAGTAGTGCACGGCAACCCTATGTATTGTGGACCGATAGCGGTCCTTACAGAACAGCAGACTGTACTGCACTCAGGCCTATGTACCGTAGCACCCTATACCAAGTTACCAGTCCTTATAAGAACTTTTGTGGACCAAGCAGGTTGTGTATTAGTGTTTAGCAGACTGTGCGTCAGTCCCTATACCGCTGAAGGACTGCTGCAGTATAGGGCAGCGGTCAGCAGTAGTGCACGGCAACCCTATGTATTGTGGACCGATAGCGGTCCTTACAGAACAGCAGACTGTACCGCACCCAAGCCTATGTACCGTAGCACCCTAGACAGACCAAGTTACCAGTCCTGATAAAGAGCTTTGTGGAACAAGTGAGTTGTGAATGATTAGCAGACTGCAGCAGAAGGGCAGCAGTCAAGTATAATATTCTTTCTATATTTGGAAGAAAGAATATTATACGTGTACAAGCCTATTACCGTACCACTGATACCAGTCCTGAAAAGAACCTTTGTGGAACTAATAGTAACAGCAAGTCTTTAAAATTATCCTCACTGCCTGACACACTGCTTCCTGCCTGTCCCTATACAAATTGGCAAAAAAGAGTAGGCTGGAACGATTAGCTGGAACAGCTCTTTTGTGGACCTGATAGTAACAGCTAATGATGATGATGATGATGATGATGAAGAAAGACTAATCTGGCTGAGCTGTCCCTAAAATAGCAGCATACAGCGCTCTGTCCCTTTATCTAAACTGACAAAAGAAACTCAGGCTGCTGACCTAACACCTATACCAGTCCTGAAAAGAACTTTTGTGTACCAAATAGCTAGCGTTTTCTCTGTCCCTACTCCACACAGGATCCTTTCCCTACAGTGACAGAAGAAAGAATGTAAAATGGCCACCGGATCGGGTGTATTTATAGGTTAGGGGGAATGTCCAAGTGTCCATGAGCTGTCATGTCTCAATTGGTTGTCCTGTAACACATGATAAACGTGTCACGAAAGGTTAAAGTTCTTGTATACATTAAACACGTAAGTCCGCCGGGGCGAACGACGGAAAAAGGCGTTCGAACCCGCGGACGGCGAAAGTCGGAAATTCGCCGCGAAACGACCGCCGGGCGAACCGTTCGGCCATCACTATTGGAAAGTAAACCTTCTTCCCATTGACAATTTTCTGGCAGAAGCAGCACATTTCCCTCAAGAATTTGATGGTATTTTGCCCAATTTATTTTTCCTTAAATCCTGACAAGTGCTCCAGTCCCTGCTACGGAGAAACACCCCCATAAGAGGATATTACCAGCTCCATGCTTTACCGTAGGAATGGTGTTATTTGGATGGTGAGCTGTATTCGATTTCCGCCAGATATATAATTTGGTGTTGAGGCCAAATAATTTAATTTTAGTCTAACCATAACACCTTTTTCTATGTGGCCTCAGAATTCTCAAGGTGCGTTTTGGCAAAGCTCAATCGTGACTGTATGTGGCCTTTCTTGAGGAGTGGCTTTTTTCTTGCAGCCCTACCATACAAGCCACATTTGTGTAGAATTTGTGATATTGTTGTCACATGCACACAATGACCACTCTTTGTCGTAAATTCCTGCAACTACTTAAGAGTTGCTGTAGGCCTCTTGGTAGCCTCTCTGACAAGTTTCCTCCTGGGTCTTTCATCCAGTTTGGAGAGAAGTCCTTATCCAGTGAGGGTATGTGTTGTATCATATACCTTCCACTTCTTAATAATAAACTTCTCTGTGCTTCTAGGCATTGATAAAGCCTTTAAAAAATTGTTGTATCCATCTCCTGACTTCTGCCTGTCTACAACTTTATCCTGGAGAACTTTTGACAGTGCCTTGCCACCCATAGTTGATTGTTTGCTTCAGTTGCTGGGACTGAAATGATCCAGGAAAGCTCTTTTTATGCTGACCTAATCAAAATGACCACAGATGAACACAGTTGAAAGTTAAATGGCTTTGTGTGCCATTGAGAAGGTGATTAGCTATACCTGATTGAGTTTACAAGTTATTTTTAGGAGGGGGTAATCCTTTTTCCAACTCAGTGATTCTATTCTTTTTTTTTTGACATGTTGGTGTTATATCTTCCACTTGGATGTTATAAGTAAATACAGCTGGACGAAACAAAAACTGTGTCTTTCTTCATTTCTGGCTGCAAAGCAACACAATTTGATTCTTTTAAAAGGGGGGGGGGGGGATTCTTTTCTATACCCTTTTTGTGTCTTTTTAGACAATTTTAATTTTAGTGTACAGACACCCCCCAGATATATATGGCAGCTTATCAGTCCTTAGTTGAAATAGCTACATTCATTTTTTTTTCTTTATTTGCACCTAGTGATTTTGTGAATAACAAAATGTTCCTGAATGGCTACACTTACTCCTCCACGATATCTATGTAGGGAGCCATGGTTGTTACCTAGGCTGGACTTTAAACACGTCTGCCCTTGTTCATCTCCATTACATGGGGGTTAATGCAGATTAGTGTGTAAGTGGGTTGAGGAGTATTAAGACCCAATTGGCCGGGAGGAGAAGTGACAGTTGGGACACGGAGGAGACAGAGGGGGAAGCTGCCGCCGCAGCTGTGACCTGCATGGGGTAAGTGCAGGGCTCACAGGGGGCCTGGCGAGCTAAAGGGCGAGCAAGCAAACCGGTGACCGGGGGGGTGGGTGCGAGTGACGGGAGGGGGGGAAGGGTCAGTGTGGGCTGGAGCGACGGGGGGTTCTGTGATCAGGTCTGTCTGCAGAGATCCCCAACCTGAAGAGTTGCCCGACAGGACCCCATACTGTTACTGGGAGCGAGGTAGTGGTAATACCCACCTCCAAGCACCAACCTTTGGCTCCGCTCCCTACCCATACCCATCTCCCAGTACTGCTTCCTTTAGAATATACAGAACCAAGTATAATTTTGTGGTGCTACGTAATTTGTATGAAATTTGTTATTGATAACAAGAAAAGCAGTAAAATAGATTCCCTGCAGTCAGCAATAATAGATCCCCCCCAACACAACAGACCCTGCCACAACAAAATATCCCCTCAGCAACAATAGATACCAAATACTCTGCAAGTATCCTGGAGGGACCAAAACAAGTAAATATAGACTTGGGAGGAGTGCTGGGGAGCAGTGGTACCAAAAGTAAAAATATCCTTACGGGTTCATTCACACTTGCGAATACACCTGCAGTCCAATTACATTGAAAGCAATGGGGAGGCTGCCGCCTCCCGCAGCTTATTGTTCCCACTCGCATGTAATCGCCCATGCAGCAATTACCTGTGAGTGATCGACCCTGAATATAGATTGCAACCATCCTTCAAATGATACAGTCAGTGAAAAACTGGCAGGATCACCAGGGAAATATAGGCATGCTATCAAAAACACCGGGCTTCCAGGTAAAGGTGCAGAGTGGTCCATTATTTTATCCATTTTCAGTTTAAAGTGATAGCGTTGCGTTAGCAATATCTTGTATGTTCATTGGCCATGGAGAGAAAATGACAACTTTTCTCTATAGCCACCAATTGCCATAAAAATGTAAATACCCCTCCTACACAAATACAAACTCAGAAAGGATTATGATTTTAATTTAGGATAACTTTAATAATACTGACGGATACAGCTGTAGCGCCGACTCCTGAAGACCACTCTGTGTTTTTCAAATTTAAGGTTACACCTGAGCTGCAGTTTGGTTTGGGTACAATTGTCTAAATTTGGACTTCAGCATCAGTCTGACTGGATTATGAGATGTTCAGCCTGACCACAAGGGGCACTGTCTCTTCTGGCAGGCATGGAACTATGGTCTGGTTGGGTGCTTAAGTTACTCTCTCTCGGAGCCCGTCCAGTGGGAGTGGCACTCTTGCTGTGCTTTCTGGGAGAGGGTATTTAAGATGCGGATGTCACGTGGTTTGGGGTTCCGGTCCAGAAAGATATACTGACTTCATGGTCCTGGTCCTCCTGACCAGCCCCCAGGAAGGCCTGGCCTGGGGGGCGGGTCCACCGGATCTTGTTGTCTCTGGGCTGGCTAGCCCGAGGCAATGAAACTAAAGGAGGATTCTGAGGTGTTTGGGTGTCGTCTCCAGTTTTGGAGAGACCCAGTGACTTCACGCTATCCAGGGGAGGACTCTACAGAAGAAGGCCACGTACGGGTTGGTTTCTTAGCAAGAGCCTGGAGGAGCTGAAGTACCCAAGAGAATCCGGTCTCGTGGATATCACCAAGCTGGCTGAAAGATCCAAGTATCACACGAGTGTTCTACAAGTTTAGTTTCCTACGTGTTCTACAACATCTGTGGCAGAGACTTGTTCCGGAGTTAAGCACCTTGTTGGCTGCTAGGCCTTGTGAGAGGGACTGTCCAACTTGAGTGATCATCCAGTTGTGAATGGCTATTCTCTGGATGCAGTCAAAGTAAGCAAGTTCTTCAACATTGACTTTGACGCTAAGAGTACCTGAACTTCCTTTCCAACCCTCTGATCCCATTTTAAAAGACTATTCATTGTCGACATTTTTGCTAACAAAATCCATTTAAGTGGATCTGTCGTCAGTCTCTCAAGTTACTGGGCCATCTACCACGGGACACTCCTAGACGTGAAGTAAGGAAAAAGAAGGTAAGGTATTCCCCAATCTAACCAACAGCTCCTTCGGGGGATAGTGCTACACAGCTTTGCAAATTGAGACAAAAAAAAGAGCCTGATGAAGTGATTTTAGCCCCCCCAAACATTTTATTTATAAGAGAACCTATGTACACCTACCCAATATTTTGGGTCACTGTTCCCTAAAGGAAACCATGCAGGTTGTCCCTGCTAACCTCTCTTCGGGAAAATACTAGTAGCTTGGCTGTCACACTGACTCACTAACTTTCAAGTATAACTAAAGGTCCTTTTTTTTTTGGTTAGTTTTGGAAAGTTTTAGTTTTGGATAGAGTAGAGAGGGACTAAAACATCTGCCAAGTTTGAATTACTGTTTCCTCGTTAGGGAGTTTCATTCTTTCTATTTGTCTTCTTCATTGTTTTTATTGGTATTACCAAGAGTGAAAAAAATCCCAAATTTTGGGTCCAGAACAGGAATAAAGGGGAAATCTAGTGGAGACGCTAGTTCAGGTGACTCTGGTGATAACTGGAGATTCCTTCACTTTGGAAGGGTTTGCTCTCACTTCCTGCTGTGACTTTGGAAAGGAAATTTTCACAATTGGGCACAGATAGCAAATAACCCTCCCTTACTCAATCCAAAATGAAAAAAGTTACTTTAATATTTTCAGTCACTGAACAAGAACACATAGGCAGATAAAGACCTGATTTTTGTCAGACATCCCTGTTCATCTGCATAGATCAGGGGTCTCCAAACTTTTTAAACAAGGAACCAGTTTACTGTCCCTCCGACTTTTGGGGGGCTGGACTGTGGCTACTGGCACTAAAAAAAAAAGTGCAGACGTCAGTGGGATAAAACATCTTTGTTGTCATTGGGAGGAATTGTGCCCCATCATTGGTGTCATTGAGAGTAACTGTGTTCCTTCATTGGTGTCACTGGGGGGAAGGGATTACGCCCCATAGTTGGTATCAGTGAATGAAATATTGGCCAAAACAGGCAATGGGCTACATCTAGCCCCTAGACCGCAGTTTGGAGACCACTGGCATAGATGCTCCAGGTCAGTGACTCAGAAACTACCGAAGTCTGAGGATCGGTATAGGATCCAGATTACTTGCAATTTGAGAATGTCACCAATAGCACCCAAGTAGATCTGTCATGTCAGGTTTAGCAAGATAAATGAATGGTAAGGCACAAAGAAACTTCTGTAGCACATGATGGCTAATCAGGTACATTGTTTATCTTCCAAAAAAAAAAAAACGTATTACAAACAGAATCTGAGATCCTGCCTATGCAACTTCTTTTTCTTGTCATTACCAATACCTTTGCACCATTATTCATACAAGCCCCCTAGTTATGGAAATGATCCCATACTTATATTAAGTGCTAGTACCCATTGCCTGATCCTTCCTGTATGAAAGATCTAACACTTAAAAAATTATATTTTCATTGAAAATGCCCACAGTGCACTTCTGTGTCCTTGCACACGTAGGGAATTACAGATGTTTTAGAGGCACAAAAGAAAAACAGTGGCAGCATGTTCAGGAGAGGAGCGTTTTGCTGCAAAAAAAGCCAGTTCAGTCTATATGTGTGTAAATGCATCTAAACGCTCTTAAATGCTAGGTGCATTTAGTGTTTGAGCATTTATTCATTCCAATGGCCAGAATAAGTCAATATTCTGGGCAATGGAATGAATGAACGCCCAGATGCTTGACGCACTAAACCTGTTTGTATAATGTATCTCTATTTAACGCTGCTTCATCCGGGAGGATAAAACCTGTGTGTATGAGGACACATTTATCCAACTTAAAGATCTAGGTTCTGATGCTCAAAATCTATTGCAATTTTTTTAACTCCATACACTGTCAACTTATCATCTGTTTGATTGGCAATAAGTTGTTTGATTGATGTGACAATGTCACTGTGTCTATAGGTACATTAACAGAGATCCTGAGATATGGTTGCTCCTTACGGATACATGGTACATCTTTAACATGACCAGTTTACACCAGTGACAGCATTAAAGAAATATGGATAGGGTATTAACCACTTCAGCCCCGGAAGGATTTACCCCCTTAATGACTAGGCTATTTTTTTGCGATATGGCACTGCATCGATTTAACTGACAATTGCTCTGTCGTGCGACATTGTACCCAAACAAAATTGTTGTCCTTTTTTCCCACAAATAGAGCTTTCTTTTGGTGGTATTTGAAAACCTCTGTGGTTTAATTTTTTACGCTATTAACAAAAAAAGAGCGACAATTTTGAAAAAAAATATATTTTTTACTTTCTGCTATAAAACATTTCCAAACATTTTTTTTTTTAAAACAAATGTATTCATCAATTTAGGCAAATTTTTAGGCCAATTTGTATTCTGCTACATATTTTTGGTAAAAAATATCCCAATAAGCATATATTGATTGGTTTGCACAAAAGTTACCGCGTCTACAAAATAGGGGATAGATTTATGGCATTTTTTTATCATATATTCATTTTTTTACTAGTAATGGCGGTGATCAGTGATTTTTAGCGGGACTGCTACATTGAGGTGGACAGGCCACACCCCTAATGGACATTTTTGACACTTTTTTGGGAACCAGTGACATTACTACAGTAATCAGTGCTAAAAATATGCACTGTTATTGTACCGGCACTGGCAGGGAAGGGGTTAACATCAGGGGCGATCAAAGGGTTAACTGTGTTCTCTAACAGTATGGGGAAGGGCTCACTGGGACTACACACAGATCTGTCTTCCTGCATAGCAGAAAGACAGAATCTGTGTGATCTCCCCTGTCAGAACAGAGATTTGCCTTGTTTACACAGGCAGATCACCGTTCCGTCACTGCGGGGAACGCCGGACCCGGTTATTGACTCCCCCATTGGCCAATGGGGGCGCGTGTGCCCACAGATGGCCGTATTCGAGCCTCACATACACCTACAGTGATTTGCACAGCCGAGCCAAACTGCTGCAGTAAACTGCGGCGGCTGGTCGACAAGCGGGTAAAGTCTGCTTTGTAAAATAAAATAAATCACACACAAACAGGCTTAAAGTGGTTGTAAAGGCAGTAGTTTTTTTTTTATCTTAATGTAATCTATGCATTCAGATAAAAATCCTCCTGTGCACACGACAGGACTTTTAGACAGAAAAGGTCAGACGGAACGAATCCGTTGGACAATTCGATCGTGTGTGGGCTACATCAGACCTTTGCTGTCCAAAAATCTGATGGACTTTAGAAATAAAAAAAATTTCGGCCGGAACTCCGCCGGACCCAGTTCCTATCGAGAAATCCGTTTGTGTGTATGCTAGTCCGACGGACAAAAAACAACGCTAGGGCAGCTATTGGCTACTGGCTATGAACTTCCTTATTCTAGTCCGGTTGTACGTCATCACGTTTGAATCTTTGGACTTTGATGTGATTGTGCATGTCCAAATCCGTTCATTCGGAAAGTCACTTAGGAAAAAGGTACTTTGCATGCTGCTTTTTTTTTTTATTAAAGTGGACTACATGGTAGAGTTACCACCTGTCCAGGATTCACCCGGACAGTTCGGGTTTGGAATTATATGTCCAGGTTTCAAACTGCCTGAAGCCCGGACACATTATTTAGACTGGACTATGGCTTCCCAGCAGGGTTGCTGGCTGCGGTTGTCTCAACTGAGAGTGTCTGTTATGCTCTTTTTCTCACTGCCCAAAGCCAGCACTAACAATCCCCCCCAGCCCAAACACATACAGATGGGAGAGGAGACAGGGCTCGATCTGCACCTCTTTCCCTCACCCCTACCCCTCTGTGTCTGCCCACACTCCAATCCCTGGCACTGTGCCTCAGAAAAGGAAAGTGGGGACTGGAAATTTGAAGAACAGCAGCCTCAGATACTTCTGGATGAGAGTTGCTGACTGCCAAAGGGTGAGTGAGCTCACCATCTCTATCCATCCGTCTGTCACCGATGTCTCCCCCCTTCTCTCTCCTGCCTCTGAGTAAGTACACTAAGGTAAATCAGGGTTCTCAGAGCACCCCTTACATCAGAGTTCCCCTTTACAACAGAGGCCACATTGTTCTCCCTTACATCAGAGTCCTCTCTGTACAGAGTTCTCAGTGTTCCCCCTTAAATCAGGGTTCCCAGAGCATCCCTGATGTTAGAGTCCCCCCTTACAGTGAAAGGGAACTCTGAGTTCAGATGTAAAAAGGGAACTCTCTGGACTCTGATGTAAAGGGGAACTCTTGTTATTAACTTCATATGATTAGAAATGTTATTTAGTAGCAAAATATATGTATAGTTTATACTATAAAAAAAACGTTTATACTATAAAATAAAAGTTTTCGGGTTTGACTTGAAGAAAAGGTGGCAACCCTACTGCACGGGTCCATGCTGAAAGCGGTCTCCACCGCTCGTGGGGCTGTCCTGGCCGGCTGGGTGCTGGTATGGTGGAGGAGAGCCAGAAGCGAGGGCTGGAACACATGCTTCTACTCCCCTATACAAGGCTGGCCCTGAATCAGTGGACATTTTCCTGCCCCCCTAATTGAGTTTGTTGCTCTTACGACTTTCATGATTGACATTGCATTATAGGTAGAATTACTTGCGCCTGCACCACTGTCTACATGTTTTTTTTTACAGCGGCCTTTAGCCCAAACTGCAGAACAGACTGCGTTCCTGTGATCCACAGGAAAAGTACAGCCAAACCAGCTTTGACTGTACTTCTCCTTTAACCACTTCAGCCCCGGAAGAATTTAGCCCCTTCCTGACCAGAGGCCTTTTTGCGATTCGGCACTGCATCGCTTTAACTGACAATTGCACGGTCGTGCGACGTGATTCCCAAACAAAATTGACTTCCTTTTTTGTTCTCACAAATAGAGTGTTCTTTTGGCGGTATATGATCACCCTTGCAGTTTTTATTTTTTGCACTATAAACAAAAAAAAGAGCGTAAATTTTGAAAAAAAACACACTCTTTTTTACATTTTGCTATAATAAATATCCCCCAAAAATATATAAAAAAATATGTTTTTTCCCCTCAGTTTAGGCCGATACATATTCTTCTACATATTTTTGGTAAAAAAAAAAAAAATCACAATAAGCGTTGATTGATTGGTTTGTGCAAAAGCTATAGTGTTTACAAAATAGGGATAGTTTTATGGCATTTTTATTAATTTAAATTTTTTTTTTTTAGTAGTAATGGCAGTGATCAGCTGTGACATTATGGCAGACACACCGGACATTTTTGGCACCATTGTCATTTATACAGCAATCAGTACTATACAAATGCACTGATTCCTGTGTAAATGAAACTGGCAGTGAAGGGGTTAACCACTAGGGGGCCGTGTAGGGGTTAAGTGTGCCCTGGGGAGTGTTTCTAACTGTGGGGGGCGTGGCTACGTGTGACATGTCACTGATCTCTGCTCCCGATCACAGGGAGCATAGATCAGTGACACTGTCACTAGGCAGAACGGGGAGATGCTTGTTTACATCAGCATCTCCCCGGTCTTCCTCCCGTGAGGCGATCGCGGGTATCCCCGCAGCGATCACGTCCACGGGACTCGTGACCTGACTTACAGAGCTTGCCGTGGGCTCGTGTGCCTGCTAGCCACCTCTTAAAGGGCCACGTACAGGTACGTTAATTTGCGTGAGGCGGTTGGCAAGCGGTTAATGTTTATTCAACTCAGTGCATGAATATGAATTGGACAGAGAGGAGTCCAGTATATGTAAAGTTCTGCAGTCCAGCAGGCAGGGTTGACATTGCTGGTTGGGAACACTCAAACAGGACGTTAGGAGCGCACTAGATTTCTGGCAGGTCAACAGGTATGTTTCTGTACCTGCAGCATCTTTAAAGGGATAAAAGTTGAATGAATTGCAGAGATGAGCTGAGCACTTGTACCCCAAATTTGCCCACTGACCTCCATTCATTATGTTGCACTGCAGCTCTCCTGTAAACAGCAAAGTATTGCTGAGACGGTTTACACTTGCTGTTTGTATAACTAATTCTCAGTATACTTGCACTATACACACAGATGAGTCATAAGCAAAAATTCATGCTGAGAAATTGCATAAGCTTATTTAATAACACAATATCCAATTCATGGATGTGTTTCCCACAGTCACAAGTCCGACCTTTCCAAATTGGGAGCTGAAAGCTTGAATGTGATTGTGGTTACAGGCAACATAGCCCTTGCTTAAGGGATATTAAAGCTGAACACAAGGCTGTATAATAGAATTTAGCCTGGAAGAAGAGGGGGCAGAGAGAGAAGCCAATCAAGTGTGTACATGCACATGTGCTGAAAAGGAACATGCTGACAGTAGGATACAGCAGAGAGATGTCACATCAGTATTCTACTGTTCTTTCACTTACCGCGGGCTATGGCAGAGAGAATCCTGAGCAGTAGAAAATAGTCAGGCCACCTGGATTTGTTGTTTGTCTGAACTGGCTGAACAAAATTCCAAAAACTTTGGCAGGTAAAACAGGAACCAGATATGCATTTTAACTGTGTATTTGGCTGTTGCCAGCTTTAAAGTGACACAAAAAAATAAATTCTGTTTAAATATATATTCTTAACTCTCCAAATATCTTATTTTATTTTTTGTGCTGCTGTGATCTGACTTCCTGTTAGAAGGTATCTACCTTGGTTCTCCATGGTCCCACTGTATGTAGCCACCCTCTCTAGCTTGCTCCAAAGATGGACAAGAGACTGTGGGGGAGAATTACTAAAACTGGTGCACTCAGAATCTGGCGCAGCTGTGTATGGTAGCCAATAGGAATGAGCTCCGGCGTGTTCGCACACTGCACATGCAGAGCCCGCCAGGAAGTCGGCACAGCGCTGCGCTGCGCTAATCACAAGCAGTGAAACATTGTCCCAATCTCTGCAGCTGCACATCGGGAAATGTCTCACTGCCTGTGATTAGCGCAGCACTGCGCCGACTTCCTGGCGGGCTCTGCACGCGGAGTGTGCGAACACGCTGGAGTTCATCCTTAGTAGCCAATCAGCTTCTAATTTCAGCTTGTTTAATTAAGCTTTGGCAATAAAACCTGGATGCTGGTTGGTTTCTATGCAGAATTGCACTAGATTTTGCACTCTCTAGTTTTAGTGAATAACCCCCTGCGGACGATGGGATTTGCAGTGTGCATAAAGCAGTGCACATGACCGCAATTAACACGCGCTGCTCATTCCAAACAAATGGAAGTGAGGATGAAAAAGATTGGTTTGGGAGCTCACAGAAGACATTACAAGGAAGCAGAAATTGAATATGTTTGGAGAAAGAGGCTATCGTTCAGGGCCCATTCGCATCAGATGCATTTTTGATTGAACTTAAAATCCAGGTTATCCTATGGGCATTGTTCACACTAGTGCAGTGCAGTGCAAAAAAGTAAAGCAAACTTCATTTTTCTGCAGTGCAATTGCACAGAAACGCATGTATATGCATGAAATTGCACCACAGCTCAGTGTAGTGCACATAAAAGCCCAAAAAAAGAAAAGATGAAAGTGACCTCAAAGAAAACGGAAGCCTGGGAAAAATACATTCTATTGCATGCGCATAAAAACGCGTGTCAAATGCACGTCACTGCACATGCGTGGAAAAATGCAGAGTTTGTGGTGTGATTGGGCCCTTAGGGCCACTTTACTAAAAGAGGCTCATAATGCTATGGGTCAGAACATACAGAAAGTTGTAACAATCAAATAGAAATTAGGTTAGTGTGCTGATAACAACATCTCTGGTTGCTGTGATCTATGGTACAATGGTGTTTTGTTCTTTGCATTATGATTAAGAAAAAAAACAAAAAAGGTCCTATTCAAACTTTTCTATTTTGATGAGGCAAAAATCTTCCGAATGCATGTCAAGTGAAAATCCCATTATTTTCTAAGTGCTTGGTTCACCTCTATGCACTGCAGTATATAGGGATCCTCTCTGACCCCATTCACCCCTACAGGTGTGCGTTACCATGCATGATGCATGCACAGAGAACAGTGTAAATCCAGACTAAATACCACATTATATACTAACATAGACTAAATGCCTGTGATTGACTAGTACAGTTCTAGATTTTTCAGGAAATGTCCCCGGAAATATTTCTGTTTGTATTAGATAAATGTAAATCTAATCATTTTCTGCGTTTTTATTTCCACATCACTTATTAAATAATTTTTGATATATCAACTTATTTTCTTTTTTTTTTCCTGCATAATACCCAATAAAAATGCTAAAAACATATTTCTGTTTGAGTGCCATAAATGTAAAGGGCCAGTTCACATGTGCGAAATGCGTTTTTTTTTTGCACACCGCGTTTTAAATACGCTAGCATTGAACTCTATTAGAATGTGCGTTTCGATGAAAGCGCATCAAAGAGGCAGCATGCAGGATTTTGACTTGCATTCTAACGGAGTTCAATGGTAGCGCAGCTAAAAAAAATGCGCATAAAGACATGACGCGAATAAAATGCGCACGCAAATGCGGACCACCCTAACTCAGATGTATAGCGCTATTTGGTTCTTCGCTCTCTGCACTACTGTGATGTATAGCGAGCTTGGAAATATCGCAGGGCAGTGTTTCTTAAAATATTAAAATATTACTGACTACGTACTTGGAGTAGACGTGGAAAGCGATTCCTTTTTTTATGGTGAAGTATGAATCATTCATATTATAGTAGATACAGGTTTGATTGAGCTGGAATAAGCAGTGTAAAGAGTACCTGTATGTGTGCAGGTGAAGGAGGTGCAGTAAAGGTACACGTTACCTGCTCTCTCTGTCTTTCTGCGGTTTCCGGATGGAATTATCGGCTGTCAGGGTCCAGTAGGTCAGGTGCAGCTCAGGGAGATGCAGGGAGGTTGCAGGCGTCTATTGCTGTGAGCCTGGGGATAGTACACGTCGCTTTAGTGCACGGTTGGGGAAGGGGTGGGGTCTGGCAGCATCTCACATGCAAAAACTAAACAAGCCCTAGAAGCTCTTCCAGCTGTGGCACATGCTCAGCTCTGCCAGTTGTCACATTGGAGCTCTGTAAGTAAATGTTCCCATTCTTATGTAGAAAGAACACCTAGGTAAATATGCAGCGTTCCTGAAACAATGTGCTTTAATGCGATAAGAGCAGTCGCGGAGACATTCTGTTTTCCAAGCCATGCAGACAAGTGACCATTCCTAAGGTCATTGCTTTTCTAAGGTTGGCTATACACAAGTAGAATTTCTAACAAATCTTTCTACAAAAACTCTCCGAACATTTGATAGCTTGTTCAAAAGTGCTTCAAAAATCAGATTGGCTTTTAACATTTGATTTTAGAGCGAAAAAACTTTCCCAAACCAAAACCACAATCGCTGTTATGCCGCGTACACACGATCGGAATTTTGGTTGGAAAAAACTCTGGTGGTTTTCCTGGCGGAATTCCGACGGGATTTCTCTCAAGCTGTCTTGGATACCAACGGTCACACCAAATTCAAGAACGCGGTGACGTACAACACGTACGACGGGACTAGAAAAAGAAAGTTCAATACCCAGTAGCCAATAGCTTTCATCTCGTAGTTGAATCTGAGCATGCGTGAGTTTTTGCTTGTCGGAATTGCATACACACGATCGGAATTTCCGATAGAAAGTTTTTCCGTCGGAAAAATTGAGAACACGCTCTCAAATTTTTGCTGGTGGGAATTCGGCCAGCTAAATTCCGATGGAGCATACACACGGTCACATTTTCCGATGAAAAGCTCTCACCGGTCTTTTGCTGGCCGAAATTCCGATCGTGTGTACGCGGCATTACAAATTTGTTTGTTTGAGCAGTAGTGGCTGATGCACAATTTTCTTAAGCCCACCAGCCAACCACCCCCCAGTCGCTTGATCGCCGCATCACTCGCCAGTCACCTGCCAGGCTCCCCCGACAGCCCCACACTTACCCCATCCAGGTCACCGCTTCCCCCCACGTCTCCTCCCAAGTCCCGGCAGTCGCTTCTCCTCCCGGCCAATCAGGACTCGCAGCCTATTGGGTCTTAGAAGTCCCAGTCAATTGGGTCCCAGGACCCGCTTCCTGATTTGCAAGGTGGAAAAAAGGGGTTTCACCATATCAGATCAAAGTGTAGTTGCCACATCCCTGGTATTAATTAAGAAAAAATAGAATCCCCCTTCATTGGGACTTTGTAGGCAACAGACACATATATAGTTAAAAAGGTATATTTTATTGAATTTACATAAAAACATTCAATCATATAATGACCAATACTAAAAAGAACATGGAAAATTACTTTATACTAAACAAAAAACAGAAAACAATGCGTTACATGATATATATGATAAAAAAGATTGTTACTCTCTGGTATAAAGTGATCCCCGGTATCTGACGCGTTTCTGGTTTAAGCACCTTCGTCAGGGAATTAAGTAAGTAGTCATGATTTTGTCTTTACTATAAAAAAATGAAAAAGGACATATAGTGGTACAAAAAAAATTCTGATTGGCCAGGAGGAGAAACAGGAAGACATTAGCAAATATTAATTTGCTAATTTCACACAACTGGGTGGGCCTGGGGCGCAGTGCTCTGCGCCTCAAACCCACCCTTTTTAAAGCCAATTAGAGCCTCAGGCTCTAATCATGTGCTTCAGAAAAAAAAAAAAAAAACATGTGTCAGGCACCCTGCATGTAGATTAGGGGGGGAGGCGCCCCTGCGCTCTGCATGAGCGGCCACCACTGCATTTGAGAAACATTTTCAGTCTTTTCCTTAGAAGTTCCTTCAAATTTTCTCATCATTAGAGTCAAAAATGAATGTCAGTTTGACCCCACTAACGATTAGAAAATCAAACAAAACAACACTCTACTGGTGTATAGCACTTGACCTCTAGAAGATTTTACCCCCTTCTTGACCAGAGCATTTTTTCTATTCAGCACTGCACTACTTTAACTGGCAATTGCACCAACGCTGTATGCAAATGAAATTTATGTATTTTTTACACATATACTTTCTTTTGATGGTATTTGGTACTTTTTTTGCATTATAAACAAAAAAAGATGGACAATTTTGAAAAAAAATATATATATATATTTTCTGCTATACAACATATCCAATAAAAATGTAAAAATTTAATTTCTTCATGAATTTAGGCCAAAACGTATTCCGCTACATGTCTTTGGTAAAAAAAAAAAAAAAATGATCCCAGTAAGTGTATATTATTTGGTTTGTGTGACAGTTATCACATCTGGAATAGATACTGGAATTTTTATACTAGTAATGGCGGGATCAGCGACTTATAGCGGGACTGTGATAGTATGGCGGCCAATCGGACACTGACACTAATACAGTGATCAGTGCTAATACTATACACTGTACTAATGACCCTGGCTGGGAAGGGGTTAACATCTAGAGACGATCAAGGCATTAAATATGTTTAATGTGTGTGTTATGTGTTGCTTTTACTAAGCGATCTTGCTGTTTTTTTCCTCTGTTTTGCAAGGAATATAAAACAGCAAGATCACCTGTCAGAATGCAGAGCTGCTGTTCACAACACAGAGCTCCCTTCCCTGAAGTGACGGAGCCGGTCAATTGGTGCCGGTGGTCAATCATTGGTTGGCACCCGCTGATCGGCTTGTTCTATAATGAATCACACCACACCCGGGGCAGCGGGTGAGCATCTAGGGTTACCACCTGTCCGAGATTCACCCGTACAGTGCGGGTTTGGAATCATGTGTTCGGGTTTCAGACTGCCTGAAACCCGGACACATTATTCAGAGCAGACTGTGGCTTCCCAGCAGGTTTGCTGGCTTAGGAGAGAGGGCTTGATCTGCTCCTCTTCCTCCCACCCCTACACCTCTATGTCTACCCCACTCCAATCCCCGGTGCTGTGCCTCAGAAAAGGAAAGTGGGGGCCGGAAATCTGACGTCCAGCAGCCTCAGCTACATCTGGATGAGAGGTGTTGAGTGCCAAGGGGTGAGTGAGCTCCTCTCTCCTGCCTCTGAGTACACTAAGATAAATCAGGGTTCTCAGAGTTCCCCTTTACACCAGAGGCCACAGTGTTCCCCCTTACATTAGAGTCTTCTCCGTACATCAGAGTTCTTGGTGTTCCCCCTTAGATCAGGGTTCGCAGAGCATCCCTTATGTTAGAGTCCCCAGAGTTCTCCTTTACATCAGAGTCTGAAGAGCACCCTCCAGTATAAAAGAACTCTGATGTAAAGGGGGAACACTGTGGGCTCTGACATAAAAGGGGAATTCTGTAGACTCTGATGAAAAAGGGGAACTCTTGTGCTTAACTTAATTTAAATACTGCAGCTACTGACTTTTAATAATTGGACACTTACCTATCCCAGGGTCCAGCGATGCAGGGGATTGAAACCCCTGTTTATCTCCCCCTCCGCTCGGTGGCGTAGGCATTTTAACTGTGGGCACCCGGCTGCGAATGCGTGAGCTACGCCACTCGCCGTGACTGGGCGTGCAATTATCTGGGACCTGTCACGTGTCCCAGATGATTGACAAGAGGGAGGGTGGAGAGGCAATTTCTCTTCCTGCGCCGAGGGAAGTGACGTCAGGAGCCCAGGCACCGAAGGAGGCAGACTACGAGGGACCCCCTAGCAACAGGCATTTAGAGGTGAGTAAAAAAAAAATCTTTCCAAATTTTTTTATTTTTTAAGCACATTAATAATTTTTTCTTTTTTTTGGGGGGGGGGGGGGGGGGGTGGAACGCCACTATAAGAAATGTTATTTAATTGCAAAATATATGCATACTTTATATTAAAAATAATAATTACTATGCGCCGCTAAAGTGTTCGGGTTTGACTTGAAGAAAAGGTGGCAACCCTATGAGGATCCCCTACCTGGAAGTTCTGGATCACATATCAGATATATAATCCAGTGCACAGAGGCTGTACATGTAAGTAAGGTCAGCAAGCAGTTAAAGTGTAACTAAAGACAAAACTTTTTTGTTTAGTTTTGGATAGGTTTCTATTGCTGTAAACGTTAGGGAGAGTCACCCTCTCTATTTCCCATTATCATCAAAGGTGATAGTAAATGTAAATCCCAAACTTTGGGTTGTCACTAGATTATTAATAGAGGGGAAATCTTCCAATAGGAACACTGGTTCTGGTGACAACCAGGTATTCCATCTCTCTTTGGAGATTTCCTCTCACTTCCTGTTTTGGCTTTGGGACAAGAAGTGAAGTGAAATTTCACCAAAAGGACACAGATTCCAAAAAAGTTTTCCTTTAACGGTACTTTAAAAAAGGCTTCACTGATCGTCACAGGGATTGCTATTGTATTCTTTGGAGCCTGGTCACTCCTGAGCGTTGAAGCGTGATGCTCAAAGCTTAAAAAAGTACGAGCTTCTTTGGGGCAGAGTCACATGTTTTTTGTTGTCTACAGACTACAACATGTGTTTTTCACACAATTTCTTGCTTCTCCTTCCCCCAGTAAATAGCTTTCCTGTCGCATACACTTGGGTTGTGACTCCGCCCCAACAACCTGATAGAACCGAATAGCTATAAATTGTAAGAGAGGGCCCACTGCAGCATTATGCTTTTTTTCCTCACCTGGTCAAGACTGATGGACAGATCAGTACCCCTTACCGCTCTCGCCCCAGCTAGGTTCAAGCCTCCCCTGGATAGAAGACCTAGCCTGTTCAGTCTCTAAACGAGTGTGATGGAAGGAACCCCACTCTAGTGGTCACAGGGGTATGTTGCCTGGCATTATACAAGTCTTAAACAGGCTTAAATTATATGCAGAGGTCCCCATTTCCTTTTTCTTGAACTTGCGGGGGTTTCCCACACCGCTATTCTGCCATTCCCAAGATGGCATTTGAGCGTCCAGCCACTTCTGCGCATGCGTCAGTTTACAATATGGCAGTTGGCTCCACAGAGTGCAAATGCGCAATCGTGACATCACTTCCGCTGTGGTGGTGATTTTAAAAAGCCTCCAGCATTTCCTTTTCCTCGTGTCACTGCAGGACTCAGTACACAAGGAATTTCTTCTGGACATTCACCTGCTATCTCTGCCTGCTAATCTCTCTATCACTGCTCCTTCACCAAGGTAAGAGTAGCCTCTTTCTCTCCTATGGGTGACTGAACCTGTTTCTCTTATATACCTGCTAAATCTCATTATATAGTCTAGGTGGAAGCTTCTATTCAATCCTCATGGAGACCGCTGCCCAAACAGACCATCCACAGCCTAATAGGTAAGGGGATGAATTTGTAAGTAGTGAAGATTGAGAAAAAGAGCCTTGCTACTAACGCTGCCTCATTGGACAGCCCTATCAGGTCCACAAGATCAGCAAACTGAAGATGCAGAGAGCGATCAAGTCACCAAAGAAGCCGCCCAGGTCCCTGAAGGAGTCACTTAAGTTACTGAAGAAGTCGCTGAGGTCAAAGAAGCCACTCGGGCCACAGAAGTCGTCAAAGTCATCCTCGCAACACCATCACTCATACCACAGAAGGTCTTCCTCACACAGAGTAACCTACATCAACAGATGGGGGGGCACCAGGAGTCGTTCTCTTATGGAAGAAGTTTGTCCCATCCTCGAATAGGCACAAGCAAATCTGGCGGACCTGAGGGCAGTGTATGTCCCCGGAGCCCAGAATCAACTAGCTGACTATCCAAGAAGAAAGTTTCTATCCAACAAGTGGTCTCTGAGCCATCAGGCCTTCTCTCTCATAACTCTGACCTGGGGTATTCCGGACATAGGTCTGGCAGCAACTCCAGAGAATACAAAATGGCAGAGATATCTTTCAAGGGCCGCCTACCCATTGGCGCAAGTGATAGACACCCTTGGAACTTCTAGCTAGGTTACTTGTTCCCTCCAACACCTCTGATAGCGAGGTTCCTACTCTGGCACAGAAGATCAACATCAACGTTGATAGCAGTGATTACCTTCTTCCCGGAAGGCCATGGTTCACAACACTTCTACAGCTGAACATGGAGAACCCATTACCTCTTCTGATAACACCAGACTTACTCTCCCATGGCCAATTTCTTCCCCCGTCACCAGAGAAACTACATCTGACGTCATGGAGGCTGAAAGGTCTACGTTTCTAGATCAGGGATGGTCCCAAAAAGTGAGAGAATCTGGAAAGATTTAATCTAATTTTAACAACAACAATCTTGGGACACATCATCACCAGAGGTAACACAAATCCCCGAGTTACTCCAATGTGGTCTGGAGAAAGGCCTAGGGTCAAATACCTTAAAAGGACAAGTCTCAGCACTATTGGCCATGACAGGTGTAACATGGGCCCAAGATCCTATCGTCATAGAGTTTCAAAAAGCCTGCCTAAAGATAAGACCTCCAAAGAAACCTACCTTCCCGGCATGGGATCTATCAGTAGTATTGGAAACACTATCCCACAAACCTTTTTTCCCCACTGAAGCTATTTCCCTGTTGGATTTAACGCTTAAAGTCGCATTCCTCACTGCCATAAGAGTATCGGAAATGCAGGCGCTACTAATGAAAGAACCTTATTTAGTGTTCTATCCAGACAGAGTTGTCCTAAGACCTTTGGACCGATTAATTACATTCATTTAATTTTAACAAAGAAATAAACCTCCCAGCACTTTTTACAGATCAAGGTGATCCGCATCCGCTGGATGTAAAAGGTAACATCTCGGCATACCTTACAGCAACTAGTCCATTTAGGAAGACAGATATAATCTTCTAGTCATTCCTCACGGCTTCAAAAGGGGACAGGCAGCCTCCCCTTTGGACCATTGCCTCATGGTTGGTAAAGATCATCAAGAAAGCCTATTCCTTACAGCAGATTTAAATACCAGAGGGCTTAAAAGCTCAGTGCACCCAGGGCAGTGGCAACTTCATGGGCGGCATACTGCAGAGTATCGGCGGAAACGATATGCAAAGCTGCAACTTGGTCATCCAAATACACCTTAATGACCCAATAAAGTAGATTCCGCACAGCTGTCGACTGTGGATTTCAGGAGATCAATCATTCAAACCAATACCTCAATTGCTTGTTAAATAAACTTATTTTTTTCTTGCACCCACCCATTTGGCGTGTTAAGTGTATGTTGCCATGATGTAACAGGAAAACTGAAAACTGTATACTCTCCTTTCTGTAATTTAACTTTCATGTCGCATCTTCGTGACAGCATACAGATGCTCACCCTTCTAAGATGATAGATACATAGAATGCTGTGGTGGGCCCTCTCTTACAATTTATAGCTATTCAGTCCTATCAAGTTCTGGGGGTGAAGTCACAACCCAAGTGTATGCTCCCATGAAGATGCAAGAGGAAAGGAAAAATATGGAAAGGGGAGTATACAATTTTCAGTTTTTAATTGGCTAAAGCAAAAACGCTCAAGCCTGAAAACCGCATATACTTCAAAAATGCTTGAAGAAGTTGAAGCTCAAATGTGAACCTAGCCTTACTTGCCAGCAATACATTATCAGAGAGTGGGCCCTTTAATCGTTCTGCATTGCAGATACTTATGGTCCCCATGCAATTTGGTTTGAAAAAGACTATTATGGATCACTTTGTTTTAGATAATCGAATGTCTTGTGTGCCCAACCTTGGACGTATCTAAGGTTAAAGCTCCCACAATCTTCACTTTGACTCAGGAAACTTAGAAAAAATGTTCTCTTTGGAAACTGAAAATAAGTTGGAGAAAATCGAACAATTGATGTTAACAAGCCAGGGAAGCTCTGCAAAGTCCACCTGATCATTGCTAATGATGCTAAACATAGAAGCCTCATTTGTAAGGATCATGTAACGCATGACATTCTAAAACCGGCCATGCACATGGACATTTGATTTTTCTGTCTTGGTTCTGGGTTAGACCTTTACATCAAAGTTGAAAAATAATCAAATTAACAATCCACTATTTTTGAAGGACCAGTGGATCGTAGAAAACCTGGTGAAATGTATTGGAAATACTGACTGTTTTTTGCTAGATTGATTTCTTTAGTCAGGCTGCTTTGTGTGTGACCAAGTCTGTTTGTTCAGAAAGTCAGTCGGAACTCCGCCAGACCTAGTCTGTCGAAAAAAGTCCAGTTGTGTATACACGGCATAACTCTTCCCTACTCTATCGAGATTTTATTGCTGTCCGTGTTATGAAGGGGAAATTTGCCCCTCAGTATGTGCTGGTTTCCATTGTCACAAAGAGCATAAGTGGAATCCGCAATTCTGAAATGTCAAGAGAGAAAAAGATGAGGGGAAATCTTCCAATATGGACACGTTTCGATGACAACTGTGGGAAATTCACGTCACTTTGCATACATTTCCTCTACTTCCGGTTGTGTTGTCAGTAGATGAAGTGAAGTAAAACCTCCCCAGCAGGACACAGACAGCAAAAAATATCCAATAGGATTTTTAACTTACAGTATACTTTACCAAAAAAATTAACAATTTGACTATACAGTACATACACTATAAACAAAAACTGTGGCCAGGCTATTGGCATTCAAATATTTAGATATTGTAAGTAAGCAGTATACAAACTTTAAAATAATCCCTCACTGACCTCTGTAGTTACAGGCACTGTGGAGCAATCCATCTCCGATTTTTCAAGCAGTGACGTAGATCAAGTTGGGTCACAGCACTTCTCTTTTCTTTCTTCCTGTGCCTTCACTCTTTGTTTACATCAGAGAGAGCAGTAGTTAGGAACCAGCAGCCTTCTGGTGGCCAAAAGGGGAGGATGTACCATACGGGATTTCGCTCAGGAGAGCCATTCTGCCACAGTATATCTATATGAGCCAGTCGGGAACTGGTTAAAGTGGTTGTAAAGTCAGAAGGTTTTTTATCTTAATACATTCTATACATTAAGATAAAAAGCCTTCTGTGTGCAATAGCCCCCCAACTTACCTGAGCCCCATCTCTATCTAGCAATGTCCACAAGTGAATCGGCTATCCAGGACTCTTTCTCCTGATTGGCTGAGACACAGCAGCTGTGACATTGGCTCCCACTAATGTCAAATTCTGGTAGCCAATCAAGAGAGGGGGGTATGGCCGAACTGCAGCTCAGAGTCTGAATGGATAGACAGAGCTGCAGCTCGGCTGCCCCCATAGCAAGCTGCTTGCTGTGGAGACACTTGGCAGGAGGGAGAGACCAGAAGCTCCAGCCAGGGACCCAAGAAGAGGAGGATCTGGGTTGCTCTGTGCAAAACCATTGCACAGTGCAGGTAAGTATAACATATTTGTTATTTTAATAGGAAAAAATAGACTATACAGTAACAAAAAAAAAAAAAAACTAGAAGCTTATTGGTTTCTATACAGAGCTGTACCAGATTTTACACTCTCTAGTTTTAGTAAATCAACCCCTTAGAGTCCTCATATATAAACCAGTCTGGCCCAGATAGAGGTATTAAAAAAAAGGATCTGTACCAACTCCTCATAGAAGAGCAGATATAAATTTGTGAAAAACACTATCCTTCTATAATGCCAAACAGTCCTCCCCCATTCTGTTCTATGTAAGTTATGCCAGTGATGTAGTGGAGTGCTTGGGCAGAGAGACAAAACTTTTCAGGTTGCAGTGTCAAGTACTGGACTTTATTCCCATGTCAACAACAGGCCATGACAACTTGTTGTATTTAGTGATTTTGACAGCAGGATATGCAGGAAAACATCCAGGTTTTTTTTTTGTAAGGGTCATGTCACACTGGCAATCCTGTTGCTGGAGAAAATTCCCCGGTGGCGGGATATATTTGAAGGACACAGCAGGGAGTGAAACCACCCATCTGTTTGCATGTTTCCCTCCATCACATTTTCTCACCAGCGACTCAGTGAAGGAGTGACACATACAAAGCAGGTATGTGCCCTCACTGCATTTTCCAGAGATCTTGTGGTGGCAAATTCTTGGTAGCGACAGGATTCCTAGTGTGCCATGGGCCTTAGAGCACTGTAAAAACCTGGCAGATCAAGTGTAGTAGCACTGTAAAGGAATCAACATGCAACAGGTGCCCAAGGGACTAGTGAGTCACCTCTGTAGGTTCTTTTTTATATATACACCTGATCCCAATATACACCGTCTGTATAATATCTGCTTATCTGGGTTCATCTTTCTGACATGTGTCACTGGCCTCTGATGTCTATTTACGCACTTTGGTTTGTAATGGAGGTGTGGAGAAAAACACTTACCCTTTCATTGCATTGCCAAATCCTAATGCCTTGTGCAATTCAGTAAAAGAGCCTTGCACATTTGGGAGAATAAGCGGCATTATATACACGAGTTTAAGCATGAAATTTAATCATGCACATCTGTTGTGATGACCTTATCGAGCACACACGGTGATAAACGTCTTATATAAATTACAGCATCAGTGAAAGGCCATCTCCCAGTCCGGGGCTCTTACCTGATAAACAGGATTTATATTATTCCAAGGGGAAGAACACTTATGAGCACTTGGCCCATGCTCATACATTGTTAATTTAAGGGAACAGGGAAGAACAAACATACTTTGTGACAAAATAAGATCTGAATGTGTTTTTTTACTGCGCAAGATAAAATGGCTAATTATCTTAATACAAAAATAATATAGTAAAATGCTGCTCCAGGAAGATGTTTGATTGCCTTAAAAAACAGCAAATGCTAGCGCTCAGGATAGTGGCATAATAGCTTACAGTCAATTAAACTCAATAAAAGTAACCGGATAAATAAAAACATGACTGGAGGTGAATATAAAATCAATTATGGAAACAATTATAAAAAGTCAGTGGATAAAGATAAAAAGTCCATTCAACTGTGTTAGTTATACTGTGGCAGGTTGGCCTGGTTGCGCGAAGCGGTGTAGCTATACGTCGCAGGCACGCGCACACTCCCCCTTGGCGGCTGCGACAATCAGATTAAATTCAGAACCGACCTATCCCCAGTGGCCTGGACCTGGTGATCGGTCCTGGAGAATGAAATCCTTCCCCTGCATGTGTAAGCCCTTGTACACACGGTCGGACATTCCGACAACAAAATCCGTCGGATTTTGTCCGAAACTTGTGTTGCATACACACGGTCGGACAAAGTTGTCGGAAAATCCGATCGTACGTAACGTGATGGCGTTATTTCATTGTGACGGGACTACGTTCAGGCTAGTAGCCAATAGCTTTGGTCTAGGAATTTGATCTGAGCATGCGTGGCACTTTGTCCGATCGGAATTCTCTACACACAATCGGACAAAGTCCGATCGGATCATGTTGTTGGAAAGTTTTATAGCCCAGCTCTAAAACTTTGTCCATCGGATATTCCGATGGAAACAGTCCGATGGAGCCCACACACGGTCGGATTATCCGACAACACAGTCCATTTTCTGTCAGAATGTCCGACCATGTGTACAAGGGCTAAGTGTAAACACAGCAGGGGTAGTGATGTCATCTATCCTCATGGAACTCTTTTCTCACATCAAGTGCAGCAACACTACACTGACACCAGTTCATGTAGGTACACTTGTCACCCCCCCCCCCCGGATTGCCCCTCCAGTTAACCCCTTCACCCCGTCACTGTGTTCATATTTTTTTTTGATCACTGTACTGGTGTCATTAGTGACAAAAATCTGTGTTAGGGTACTTAGTGGTAGGCCCAGATAGGTCTAGGGACCCACCCCAGCCCCCCTAATAAAGGTTTAACCCCTTGATCACCCCATCATCAATGATCACTGTATTAGTGTCACGGACGACGCTGGTTAGCTAGTATTTTTTTTTTATAGCGTCAGGGTACCCGCTGTATATTACCTAAACAAAGGTTTAACCCCCTGATCACCCGGCGGGTGATAGTTTGGTTTTTTGTGTCAGTTAGGGTCTGTGTTGCCCCAGGCAGCGTCAGATTAGTTCCATTAGCACTAACACTCACGCACACGCACCATATACCTCCCTTAGTATAGTGTCTGAACGGATCAATATCTGATCAGATCTATACTAGCATTCCCAGCAGTTTAGGGTTCCCAAAAACACAGTGTTAGTGGGATCAGCCCAGATACCTGCTAGCCCCTCTGCCCAGCCCACCCAAGTGCAGTATCAATCGATCACTAAACACATAACTACAGCAATCACAGAGTCAGGCCTGATCCCTGCAAACGCTAACAGGGTTTTTTGTAGCGTTTGAAGCAGTCGCTGACTGTTAGGAGCTCTTTTTCCTGTGAGTCTCATTACTGTACGAGTAAATTTAGAGACCAAAATGTCAAATCGAAGGTACAGTAGTGAAGAGGCCTACACGTTTCTGAGCATGACAGATAGTTAAGGGGAAGTCACCCATCTGTCAGATTCAGGCTCAGAATACGAACCAGTAGACAGCAGCGGCACCCTGACAGATAGCTCTGATGATGGATTAGTGGTCTCTGCTAAGGTCAAGCGTACCCGACCCCGTTCTTCTGCTGTCATTGAGGTGCAAGAACCACAGGGCTCTCATATGGAGCAGAGAGCCAGTACTAGTGTCGCTCATCCTTCTGGTGAACCAAGCACCAGCGGCCTAGTACATCCTGGTCGTACATCCAGCACTGCAGTAACACTTGGTGTAGTGTCCCGCAGCCACCAAGAAGAAGACAAACACAGGCCTGTCAAGCCCATAGTGCCCTTCCTCCTGAATTTGCCAATCCTAAGGCTGCATTCACACTTGAGCGTAGCGTTTTCACGCGTTTTTTGCGGCGTTTTTACCGTGATTTGCAGCATTTTTTACCGCGATTTGCGGTGTTTTTAACCACGATTCGCTGTGTTTTTTACCGCGTTTTGCCGCGAATTTGTGCAGGGCAAAAGGTCACCAATGTTAAAAGAAGAAAAAGGCCCAAATCAGCCCGATTCGCGCGACAAAAATAGGTCCGGAACTTGTTTGAGCTTCAGGCGTAGGGCTTCAGGCGACTTGGAGTGGAGATGTGAACCATCTCCATTGAGAATAATGGATTTTTTCCCCTCCAGTGTTTTGTAGCTTCAGGCGTCAAGCTACAAAACGCTCAAGTGTGAATGGGGTCTAATTGGGAGCCCACCACTTCTGCAGCACCCATAATTTTCTCATTCACTGACCAACCCGGAATTCAGGTGGAAACAGATGATTTTACGTCATTTGATTTTTATTTTCTGTTTCTCATGGAAGATCTCTATAGATCTATTATGGACCAAAGCAATTTGTATACTGGCCAATTCATCGCCGCTAATCCCCACTCGACCCTTGCCAGAGATTGGAGACCTATTACCGTCTCCGAATTTAAGACCTTCCTGGGCCTATCCCTCCTCATGGACATAACTAAAAAGAGTGAGTTGTGGTCATATTGGTCCACTGACCCAATTCTCTGCCTCCATGACTAGGACATGATACGAGCAGATGTTACGATTCATGCACTTCAATGATAATGTCATCCCTGGATTTAATCTGCTCTACAAAATTCGGCCCCTCGTAAACCACTTCAACCAACAGTTTGCAGCCTTGTTTACTCCCGATCAAGTTGTCTGCATTGAGTCCCTGATTAAGTTTTCTGGCCGTTTGTCTATCAAACAGTATCTTTCCAGCAAGCGTGCCAGATATGAGGTCAAGATGTATAAGCTCTGTGACAGGGCAACAGGCTATACATATAGTTTTATGGTTTACAAGGGAAGAAATAGTCACGTAGAGCTGAACTACATAGTCTGGTAAGATTGTGTGGTACTTGGTGTCACCCTTATTCGGAAAGGGGTACCACTTGTACGTCGACAATTATTACACAAGCATGCCACTTTAGTCAACTTTTTGATCATGGAATTGGCGCATGTGGCGCAGTACGATCTAATAGCAGGGGCTTCCCCCAACAGCTTGTAGAATGCCAACTTAGACAGGGGAGAGAGCCTGCTTGAAGTGTAATAATTTGTTAGCAGTGGAGGGATTAATGGAATGTTTTCCTTCTGTCCTCCCTTGATGCAGCTACAACAGTCCAAATTCATACGGCAACTGGTGTTGTGGAGAAACCCCTCTGTGTCCATGAATACAACCTTAACATGAGAGGGGTGGACCTCAACGACCAGTTGTTGGCACCATACCTAATTGCCCGTAAGGCCAGATGCTGGTACAAAAAAGTGTCTGTATACTTATTTTAATTGAGTCTGCTGAATGTTTTATGCTATACAAAACTTCAGGGTGAACTGGATACTTCCTAAAATTACAGGAAGAGATCATCACAGCCCATCTGTTTCCAGATGGTGCTATGGCCCACCTTCCCAATGCAAATGCAGTGAGCTGGCTGCATGAGAGGCATTTTCCGTATGTCTTCCCTGGTACTGCTACCCAAAGAACACCCCAAAGAACCAAAGATGTCGTGTCTGAAGAAAACACAGATTTAGGCAGGACACCCACTTTTATTGTCCATCCTGTCCTGACCAACCTGGTCTCTGCATTGGTGACTGTTTCAAACGCTACCACACAATAGTGGAGTATTAGCAATAGGGTACAGCACTGCACAGTCCTAGGGCACATTAACACAGGGTCTCGAAAGATGAGATGGCTATCACATTTTGAGAGACCCTAATCTGGAATGTTCACAGTTTACAGTTTTATAAAAGTGAGAAAAAAAACACACACACACACACACACACACAAAAACAATAAAATAAAAAATCCAAAAATAGTTGTGGTTTTATTTTTCTTCTCTCTCTCTAGTGTTCTCTCGCTTATGTTCGCTCACTATTGTTCTATACCTATTCTTCTCTGTTTTATTTTTACTATGTTTGATTGTATTTGCTTTGCAGGTATATGTCTTACTCTAATCTTACTTGCTTTTATTGTTAACCATCATTTTCTTAGCAGGTATGCCATTCAACTGCAGCACTGATTTATGTATCTTGACTGCAACAGCGTTTGCTCCCACGATACGTAAATCAGCGACTCCAGCGCTGTAGGAGGTGATTTCACCATCACAGTTATATTAAAAAAAAAAAAAAAAGTGGTGCATGTATGCCTATCATTAGAAGTGGGTGGATGAAGGGAGGTATTCTAATGGTGAGCATACCCACCAATCACTTTTTTTCGTTCAGCCCACAAGCTGCATGAAAAAAAGAACATTACAATGTATGCCCAACAAAGACCAGCGACCTACTGGTATGTTGCTGGACTTTGAGTGGTTATACCAGAATGATGCAGGTTTAGGTGCCATCTTGGCATCATTCTTCCCCACCAGCGATTGGCTTTCAAAAAGCAATCCTAGCAGCTAATTAGCCTCTAGACTGCTTTTACAAGCATTGGGAGGGAACGTCCCCCCCCACCATCTTCCATGGTTTTCTCTGGCTCTCCTGTCCCAAGAGGGAACCCGAGAATGCAGCTGGTTGTTCCGCCAGCTGACAGCTGATCAGAGACCAAAACAAACAGAAAATGGCGCCTCTAGGTCAGGATCAATCAGATTTATTAGGTACACAAATGTATTTGTCCACTTACATATAATAAAAACAAATTCAGCACAA
The DNA here is from genome assembly GCF_037356315.1 of Lithobates pipiens. NCBI lineage: Eukaryota > Metazoa > Chordata > Amphibia > Anura > Ranidae > Lithobates > Lithobates pipiens. The sequence goes on along the minus strand of NW_027507784.1, from coordinate 264,307,840 downwards.
GATATCCTCAATTAGTGGTGTCTACCAAGTGTGGTCACTTCTGTGCTATGCATCCGTCCATTAGCAAAGAATAGAGTCCCGTCCAGCAGAATATCCAAGTTCAGTCTATTGGAGCTGAAAACGAGGCTTGGCTCTAGTCAGCTGAAGACCCAGCGCAGTGACGTCCCTACCAATGAGACAACGTCTCGGTGCATGCGCACTGAATACAACAGGCCTTCCTAAAGCATAGAGGACATAGGCTGATAGGGGCCTTATATGTGCTGCTATTTGGCGCCATCTAGTGGGGGCGGTGTATACCAAACACCCGCTCTGCACTGGACAGCCACAGGATCTAATTATAGATCAGAGACCAGAATGGATCCAATTATCTCTATGTCCTAAGAAACCGGAAGCTACGAGCATTTCATGACTTAGGTTTCACCGGATATAAACAGCGCCATTGGGAAATTGGGAAAGCATTTTATCACACCAACTTGGTGTGGTCAGATGCTTTGAGGGCAGAGGAGAGAAATAGGGTCTAATAGACCCCATTTTCTTTTTCTTTAAAGAGTACCTGTCACTAACTGTTGCTATCATAGGGGATATTTACATTCCTTGAGATAACAATAAAAATGATTAAAACAAAAATAAAAATTAAAGGAACAGTTTAAAAATAAAATAAAAAAGCAATAAATAATAAAAAAAAGCACCCCTGTCCCCCCGTGCTTACGTGCAAAGGCAAACGCAAGCGTCGGCCTGGTTTCATATGTAAACAGTAATTGCACCATGCATGTGAGGTATCACCGCGAAGATCAGATCGAGGGCAGTCATTTTAGTAGAAGACCTCCTCTGTAAATATAAAATGGTAACCTGTAAAGGCTTTTAAAAATGTATGTAGTTTGTTGCCGCTGCACGTTTGGGTGCAACTTTATCTTTTTTGTTTCTTCAAACATTTGGGTAATATAGTGTGTTTTAGTGCATTACAATTGAAAAAAGTGTGTTTTAAAAAAAAAAATGGGTTTAAAAAAATCGCTGCGCAAATACTGTGTGAAAAAACACCCACCATTTTAATCTGTAGGGCCTTTGCTTTAAAAATATATATATAATATTTGGGGGTTCAAAGTAATTTTCTTGCAAAAAAATATTTTTTCACATGAACAAAAAGTGTCAGGGCTTTATCTTCAAGTGGTTAGAGTGGTTGATGTGTGACGTAAGCTTCTAAATGTTGTGCATAAAATGCCAGGGCAGTTCAACCCCCCCCCCCCCCCAAATGACCCCTTTTTGGAAAGTAGGCACCCCAAGATATTTGCTGAGAGGCTTGTTGAGTCCATGGAATATTTTATATTTTGTCACAAGTTGCGGGAAAATAATTTTTTTATTTTTTAACAAAGTCGTCACTAAATGATATATTGCTCAAACATGCCATGGGCATATGTGAAATTACACTCCAAAATACATTCTGCTGCTTCTCCTGAGTATGGGGACACCACATGTGTGAGACTTATTGGGAGCCTAGCTGTGTACAGGACCCCGAAAACCAAGCACCGCCTTCAGGCTTTCTAAGGGCGTAAAATGGTGATTTCACTCCCTCACTACCTACCACAGTTTCGGAGGCCATGAAATATCAAGATAGCCCAACCCCCCCCCCCCCCCAAATTACCCCATTTTGGAAAGAAGACACTTCAAGCTATTTTCTGAGAGGCATGTTGAGTCCTTGGAATATTTTACATTTTGCCACAAGTTTCGGGAAAATACATTTTTTATTTTTATTTTTTTTACAGAAAGTTGTTACTAAATGATATATTACTCAAACATGCCATGGGCATATGTGAAATTACACCCCAATATACATTCTGTTGCTTCTCCTGAGTACGGGGATACCACATGTGTGAGACTTTTTGGGAGCCTAATCGTGTACAGGACCCCAAAACTAATCACCGCCTTCAGGCTTTCTAAGTGCATACATTTTTGATTTCACTCCTCACTACCTATCACAGTTTTGAAGGCGATAAAATGCTCAACCCCCCCCCCCCATGACCCCATTTTGGAAAGTAGACACCCCAATCTATTTGCTGAGAGGCATGTTGAGTATTCTGCAGATCTCGCTTTTTGTCACAAAGTTTTTAAGATTGAAAAAAAAAAAGGTTTTCTTTCTTCATTTTCAAAAACAAATAAGCTACAAAATACTTACCATGCCTCTTAGCAAATACCTTAGGTTAGGTCATGGGGGCGGGGGGGGGGGGGGGGAATTGTGCTATCTTTGCATTTTATGGCCTTCGAAACTGTGATAGGTAGTGAGGAGTGAAATCAAAAATGTACACCCTTAGAAATCCTGAAGGCAGTGCTTGGTTTTCGGGGTCCTGTATTCTAGGTTCCCAAAAAGTCTCACACGTGGTATTCCCATACTCAGAAGAAGCAGCGGAATGTATTTTGGGGTGTATAACCACGGCATGTGTGAGCAATATACCATTTAGTGACAACTTTGTGTAATCTTTTTTTGTCATTTTTCAATCACTTGTGACAAAAAATAAAATATTCAATGGGCTCAACAAGCATCTAAGCAATTTCCTTGGGGGGCCTACTTTCCAAAATGGGGTCATGGGGGGGGGGGTTGTACTGCCCTGTCATTTTAACAATTCAAAAAATGAGATAGGCAGTCAAACAACTGACGCTATAACTTTTGTGCAAACCAATATATATACGCTTATTGACTTTTTTTTTACCAAAAACATGTGGCTGAATACATTTTGGCCTAAATCTATGACTAAAATTGAGTTTATTGCATTTTTCTTATAACAAAAAGTAGAAAATATTTTTTTTTCAAAATTTTCGGTCTTTTCCCATTTATATCACAAAAAAAAAACAAATCGCAGAGGCAATCAAATACCATCAAAAGAAAGCTCTATTTGTGGTTAAAAAAAAGACACAAATTTCATTTGGGTACAGTATTGTATGACCGCACAATTACCAGTTAAAGCAGCACAGTGCCAAATTGTAAAAAGTGCTCTGGTCATTGAGCAGCCTAATCTTCCGGGGCTGAAGTGGTTAAATAACAAGCACTAAGGGCAGCTCTTCTTAAGAGTGAAGCCAACTCAGGATAACACATGAAAAAAAAAAGCACAGAAAAAGAGCCTCTGAGTGCAATGTTTATTACAAATTACAATAACAGTATCCAACACTTACATGTGGGTAAGTATACGGGTCTGCTCATTGGAGATTAGTATCTCACAGTTGTAATGCCAGCATCAGGAATGTGTCCAGAGGAGTACCAAGTCTGGGCTGTGAAAGCCGCCAGGAGCCAGAGAGGAAGCTGGCTGTATCATATGAAGTAGCTGGTGACTGCATGACGTCAGCGGGATCAGGGGAAATAACGCGTTTCAGAGCATGCGCGAGGTCCATATGGAGCACGCATGCTCCTTTCTCTAGTGTATAGGGGAAAGGGCGAGATTTAAATGCTCTGCCTGAAGACAAGTATCAGCTGGCTAAGTGCTTGGTAATTGTGCTAAATGGCAATAAGTGCTGATAAATTAAGCAATAGAATAAAAGTGGCATTGTTTAAAAAGGACGTTAGTCAAAAAGTGACATTATGTAAAAACACTAATATACATTCACCAATGATAGAAAGTCACATACACATATATGTGTGCACATACATACATGTAACACATAGGCACGCAAACACACATGTGCATGCGCCAAACCACAGCAAATGCTGGATAAAAGCACCTGGTATTTTATGTCAGGTACAGTGACAACATTGTCATCATCTGGGATGGTTCCTTGTCCCTGGTGATGAATTTGTCGTCTACTGCAATGCCAAAAAATCTTTGCCAGCAACTATACGAAACCCACTGCGGAAAATTCATACCTTCACTTTGACAGTTGCCACCATCCTCAATGGGTTAAAAATATACCGAAGGACAGTTCTGTAGAGTAAGGCAAAATTGCACAAGAGATTGCAACTACATTTCTCAGAGTATACACCTTAAATAAAAGTTCCTTGAAAAAGGAAATACCAGAAAAAATTGTTGACCAGGCCTACACCACTTTTCTTCCCGGTAAAAAAACAAAAAGTGAAAACCTCAGAAGAAACCAGTTCTATTTATTACAGGGTTTCGTGGACAATATAAGAAGATGGAACACATCCTCAACAGGCACTGGAACATCTTAAAACAAGATCCTCATTTGACTACCACCCTATGCGAAAGATCCAAAGTCACTTATAGGAGGGCTTCCACTCTAAAAATTAAAATAGGGCCAAGCAAATATAAAAGCATCAAAAATAGCAATCCTTTATGCCTAATCCCCCTTAAAGGGATGTATAGATGCAATAAACCCTTGTGTAAGACTTGTAACTTCCTAAAACATGGACAGAAAGTTTTACTCACAAAGACCTACCATCTTGACAATTTTTACAACTGCTCAAGTGATTACGTTGTATACTGTCTTATATGTCCCTGCAAGCTGCTGTAGGTTGGCCGCACCATTTGCCCACTGAGATATCCTTTTCTATAAATACAGCCGCTTTATGGAAGTTGGTTGCGATGAACACAGCATGCCATGCCATTTTGTACACCATTATGGCCAGTCTACGATGGGTTTGTAGGTATGGGTCATAGAAGCCATACCCAGAAGTCTATCTGAAGCCGAACGTTTCTCCAAATTATACAAACATGAAAGGTTCTGGATTTATATCTTGGATACCCTTGTGCCCAATGGGCTCAACGAGGAACTGGAAGTAAACACCATTATATAATTTTCCAATTATCCTTTGCTGATTACCAGTGATATTTTTATCACCATGAATCATTATTTCATTTATTATTATTGTATTTTTTTTGACAATGAGGACCTACCTTTTCGTTTATCATATTCTCTCATAAAACACATCTAATTAATTCATTTATTTATACATTATATATCTTGCACAATTCATTGCCACATCTTATTAATCATTTTTTGATCACTCTGATATAAGATATCAATCTGATCAATTTTCGGTATATTGTTTGCCAAATTTATCATATATTCGGCATGTAAGCTATAATTAAATTGATTTACCCATTAGGTATTTTGATTAAATAGCTATTACTATTAAATTTACAACCCAATTAACTAATTTAATTTATATTTATTTTTATTCAGCATTTTCTGCAGTTGGGCGCATGCACATGTGTGTGTGCGTGCGTGCCTATGTGTTACATGTATGTATGTGCACATATATATGTGTATGTGACTTTCTATCATTGGTGAATGTATATTAGTATTTTTACATAATGTCACTATTTGAATAATGACACTTTTGTTCTATTGCTTCATTTATCAGCACTTATTGCCGTTTTTAGCACAATTATCAAGCACTTAGCCAGCTTATACTTGTCCTCGGGCAAAGCATTTAAATCTCGCCCTTTCCTTTCCCCTATACACTTGAGAAAGGAGCGCGCATGCTCCATACAGAACTTGTGCATGCTCTGATCCCGTTGATGTCACACGCTGTTCCACGAGCAGTCACCAGCTACTTCATAGGATACAGCTGGCTTCCTCTCTGGCTCCTTGTGGCTTTCACAGCCCAGACTTGGTACTCCTCTGGACACATTCCTGACACCAGCATTATGACTGTGAGATACTAATCTCCAACGAGCAGACCTGTACTTATCCACAAGTGTTGAATACTCTTATTGTAATTTGTGATAAACATTGCACTCAGAGGCTCTTTTTCTGTGCTTTTTTTGAAAAAAAAATGTCTGTATTAGAGCGAATTCAACTTTGCAATACTGGTTGAACTCAATAGGCAATGTCATTTTCTAATGCAACTGTGTTCAACTATGATCTCAGGGGCAGAAAGAATGAACTAATCATATTGCCCATTTTCACATATTAACCATGTAAATTCCCATTCTAAGATATTATCTGCCAAATTGGCAAAGATACTACCAAAAAGTGGTGGTGATGTTGGAGTATCATTGACTGTGGGGGCCTCTCTTGAGGCTGGGGCCTTTTTGAACCCCCAACACAGGGGCCCAATCTTTTCCTTATATTAACTCTGACTTCACGCTGGGCGGGATGAGGATGTCATGTTGCTGGAATTTGGTGTGTGGAATACCCCATGTCGCTATAGGAGGTTTATTTACTAAAGCTGGAGAATGCAAAATGAGGCTCACTTCTGTATAGAAACCAATCAGCTTCCAGGTTTTATTGCCAAAGCTTGATTGAACAAGCTAAGGTTAGAAGCGGATTGGCTTCTATGCAGAAGTTAACCTGATTTTGCACTCAATGAACTTTGATTCTTTGAATATTTGTTTTAAATAAACACTAATTAGCAGCCTACACTATTGGTTCCTTCTCCTGTGTGCTTTTACATGATTTATACCTACTGGAGGAGACAGTTTGGAGAATCTGAATTCTGGGATATAATCTGTATAAAGCCTATCTGACCTCCAGGTAATAATTGAGTTCCACGAGCTAAGGTAAGAAGACACCCTTAGGGGCTCCTTGTGGTGTGCACACTGATGGTGAAGTCTAAAAAATATGGCACATCAGTTACAGTATCTCACAAAAGTGAGTAAAACCCTCACATTTTTGTAAATATTTTATTATATCTTTTCATGTGACAATGAAGAAATTGCACTTTGCTACAATGTAAAGTAGTGAGTGTACAGCTTGTATAACAGTGAAAATTTGTTGTCTCCTCAAAATAACGCAACACACAGCCATTAATGTCTAAACTGCTGGCAACAAAAATGAGTACACCCCTAAGTGAAAATGTCCAAATTGGACACAATTAGCCATTTTCCCTCCATGGTGTTATGTGACTCAGTGTTACAAGGTCTCAGGTGTGAATTGGGAGCAAGTGTGTTAAATTTGGTGTCATTGCTCTCACTTTCTCATACTGGTCACTGGAAGTTCAACATGGCACCTCGTGGCAAAGATCTCTCTGAGGATCTGAAAAAAATAATTATTGCTCTACATATGATGGCCTAGGCTATAAGAATATTACCAAGACCTGAAACTGAGTTGCAGCATGGTTGCCAAGACCATACAGCGCTTTAACAGGACAGGTTTCACTCAGAACAGGCTTTGCCATGGTCGACCAAAGAAGTTGAGTGCACGTACTCAGCATCATATCTAGAGGTTGTCTTTGGGAAATAGACGTAGAGTGCTGCCAGCATTGCTGCAGAGTTTAAGGGGTGGGCGGTCAGCCTGCCAGTGCTCAGACCATACACCACACACTGCATCAAACTGGTCTGCATGGCTGTCCTCCCAGAAGATAATGCACAAGAAAGCCCAAAAACTGTTTGCTGAAGACAAGCAGAATGAGCAGATGGATTACTGGAACCATGTCCTGCGGTCTGATGAGACCAAAATAAAAACTTATTTGGTTCAGATGGTGTCAAGCATGTGGCAGTAACCAGGTGAGGAATACAAAGACAAGTGTGTCTTGCCTACAGTCAAGCATGGTGGTAAGAGTGTCATGATCTGGGGCTGCATGAGTGCTGCTGGCACTGGGGAGCTACAGTTAATTGAAGGAACCATGAATGCCAATATGAACTGTGACATACTGAAGCAGAGCATGATCCCCTCCCTTTGGAGACTGGGTAGTATTCCAACATGATAACAACCCCAAACACACCTCCAAGACGACAACTGCCTTGCTAAAGAAGCTGAGGGCAAAGGTGATGGACTGGCCAAGTATGTCTCCAGACCTAAACCCTATTGAGCAAACCCTGTGGAGCTTCCTCAAACGGAAGGTGAAGGAGAGCAAGGTCTCTAACATCCACCAGCTCCGTTTTTATTTTAATTTTATTTACTTTATTTTTATTTACATCAGCAAATAAAAAATAAAAAGGGTTTTTAAAGGCAGTGCTGGAAAATAATGGTGGCCACACAAAATATTGACACTTTGGGCCCAAGTTAGACATTTTCACTCAGGGGTGTACTCACTTTTGTTGCCAGCGGTTTAGAAATTAATGGTTGTGTGTGTCGAGTTATTTTGAAGGGACAGTAAATTTACACTGTTATACAAGCTGTACACTTACTACCTTACATTGTTGTCACATGAAAAGAAATAATAAAAAATTTACAAAAAATGTCAGGGGTGTACTCTATGGTGAGATACTGTATAGCAGTCTATGGTTTTTGATGAAAAAGTGGACATTTATACCTACATCACTATTTCTGCACTTTAATAAATACTATTTGGACTGGTTGTATCACATCGTTGTTGGTGCAGAGGATTCAAGACCACAATTTATTTTATTTTTTTTCACAATAGTTTTATTAATGAAAATAAGTAATAACAAAGGTGACAGGTAGGAAATAATAACATAAAGCGTATTGCATATGGATATGAGATGTGACATTAGGCAATATTACAATGTGCAATAATATAATTTCGAGTCATATTTTAATGCAATCATAATAGTCTCGTATATAGAAACAGAAAAACATGAGAATAATTTAACACTAGAGAAATAGACCATCAGAAACCCGGATCAAAGGGACAATGAATGGATGGAGCATGAAATTGGGAGGACAAGGATCGATTAATCTGTATCGTTTAATCAAGTTTTAATCTCAGAGGTTTATTTGACCAAGGTCGTGTAGGTGTTGGATGAGGTGAAGGAGCACCAAGGTTCCCATATCTGATGGAACTTGTCAGTGTTTTCGATTTTTATAGCCACGATCTCTTCCATACTTTGGATGTAGTTTATCTTAGTAAGCCAGTCTTTGATGGAAGGGATACCTTGAGAGTTCCAATGTGTTGGGATCAGACTCTTCGCTGCGTTCAGCAAATGTCTGATGAGAGATTTCTTGTATGCCTTATATGATAGGTGTGTTACATGGAGGAGGCACCAAGCAGCATTGAGGTCCCCTTTATACCCTGTGATGTGTTTTGTCCAATGTATGACCTGCGCCCAGAAAGGCCGGATTTTAGAGCAGTTCCACCATATATGGAGGAAAGATCCCACTCCCTCCCCACATCTCCAGCAAGCGTCAGACTCCCCAGGGAACCATAGTTTCTTTTTGATCGGAGTTATGTACCATTGGGAGTGCAATTTATAGGAGGTCTCTTGCATGCGGGTGCTCAGGGAGCATTTGTGAGTAAAGATATTTGCTTTCTCCCAAAGGGGTTCAGAAATTTGTATTTGTAGATCGTTTTCCCACATCAGTTTATGCCTGTCTGGGGAGTCCGACACCGGCTGGATAAGCCATTTGTACATAAGAGAGGTGCTTTTTTTTGTCGGCATCCTCCCAGCGCAAATGTGTTCAAAATTAGTTAGTTGCCTGAGAAAGGCCTCTTTGTTTTTACCATTAAAGATAAAATCATGTATTTGGGTATAAGTCCAGGGATTCAGAAGTTGCTGATCTAATTCGTGGTTAAGGTCTGTGAAATCTTTAAAATGATTGTTTTGAAGACAATGGGATACTGTTAAAGGTTCATTGGGAAATTCTCTAAAGAGTTTTTTATTATTCAAACCCGAGGAAATCATGTGTTTTGATGCTGTCCTGTGGAAAATCTTAAGTGTGGTACTGATGATAGGGTTTCCTTTAATGCTGAGTGGAATAGAGGAGTACCTTGTCCAGGGCAAAAACCGGATATTTAGATCCGAACTCGCTTCCTCCAGTCTCACCCAATCTTTACATTTTCGGTGGCAGTGCCAGTCAATGATTCTGGCGAGGTGTGAAGCAAAATAGTATTTTCTAAAGTCGGGTAAGCCTATGCCACCTTTTGATTTAGGTCTTTGCAGGTAATTGAGACTTATGCGAGGTTTTTTTTTTGCCCAGAGGAAGGCACCCTGAATTCTATTTAAGTGCTTGAAGAAGGAATCGGGAATGTTGATAGGGAGGGTATGAAATAAGTAGAGTAGTCTCGGCAGGACTGCCATTTTCAGAATGGCTGCCCTGCCAAACCAGGAAAACCTCCCACCTTCCCACCTACCAAGATCAGTTTCCATTCTCTTCAGCAGAGGTATGAAATTTAGTGTGTATAGTGAGTCCAAGTTTGAGGAGACATGCACTCCTAGGTATTGTAGGGAATTAATTTCCCACTTAAAAGGGCAGTTGGACCTCGTCAACCGTTCGGTTTCTTGAGAAAGGTTAAGTCCCAGGGCTTCACATTTTTTGTGGTTGATCTTGAAATTTGATAGGAGATGGAATTCTCGAAAGGCCTTGATGAGATTTGGGATTGAGATGTGTGGCTGAGTTATGTAAAAGAGCAAATCATCAGCATACGCTGCTACCTTGTACTCTCGTCCGGAAATTAAAAGACCTCTTATGTCTGTTTAAAGGTTTATAGTTCTAATGAGTGGTTCAATGGAAAGTATAAATAGTAGTAGCGAGAGGGGGCATCCCTGTCTCGTTCCATTATGAATTTTCACCATGTTGGAGAGAGTCCCATTTACTTTGATTTTAGCATTCGGGTTAGCATAAATAGCCCTTATCCATTTCATCAGATTGGTGCCAAATCCCACATGTTCGCATACTCGGAACATGTAGTCCCAAGCGACTCGGTCGAAGGCCTTTTCCGCGTCGGTAGACAATAGAAGACCCTCGACCTTATCTCGTGCCGCTCTATAGATTAAATTAAGGGTTTTGGTGGTGTTATCTTTCGCTTCGCGATTCGGCATGAAACCAACTTGTTCAGGGCCAATGAGCTTCTCCAACATGGGTCTAAGTCTGTTCGCCATGATCTTTGCTAAGATTTTTAGGTCTAGGTTGAGGAGCGAGATGGGTCTATAATTTGAGCAATCGGTGGGATCTTTATTGGGTTTTGGTAGTACCATTATGTGGGCCATAAGAAATTCAGATGAGGCTTGATGTCCTGATGAGAAAGCATTTAGGGCTCTAGTTAGGGGTTCAGTCAAGATATCTGTAAAGGACTTAAAGTATTGGGAAGTGAGACCATCGGGACCCGGGCTTTTCCCTGAGGCCATTTCTTTAATGGCTTTTGTTATTTCGGACGGGGAGATGGGGTTGTCAATAGAGTCTGTGTCTATTTGTGATAGAACGGGCATGTTACAGTTGGACAGATAATTGGAGAAGGCCTGATCCTTGTCCCTGATGTTTGTTGGTACCTTATTGGGGGGTTGAATGTTATATAAGGATGAGTAGTAAGAGTGAAATAAATTGGCTATTTTGGAAGAGTCGTGTGTTATTTTCCCGTCTGTGGACCGTATCCCATGAATATTATTGGATAGGATAGAGTCTTTTAACGCCCTGGCTAGTAATCTACCGCTTTTGTCTCCTTGATCATAGTAAATGGTCTTTTTGAAAAATAATAATTTTCTGGTTCTAATATCTAGAAGGTCCTGCAATTCCTGCCTAGCCCTTGTTAACTCCTGAAGGTGAGCTTGGGCTAAAGAGTGTTTATGCGCTAGTTCTAGTGATGTAATTTTCTGTAATAGCTTGTTTGCATTTTCTTCTCTTTCTCTTTTCTTCCTAGCGCCCCATTTGATTAGTTCACCTCTGACCACACTTTTATGCGCCTCCCAGATCGTTAGAGGTGACATGTCAGGTGTGTTATTTAAGGCAAAATAATCGGTAAGGGTTGCATGTATTTGTGTGTAAATGACGGGATCTGTTAAAAGGGAGGCATTTAATCTCCAGCAGAATGTGCGTTTGTGATTAATGTTCGTTTGTAGTTTGATGGAAATGGGTGCATGGTCAGATAGATTTATAGATCCTATTTCTGCTTTCTGAAGGTCTTGCAAGTCCCTTTGGGTGATGAAAAGGAGGTCAATTCGTGAGTAGCGTTTATGTGCGTTTGAAAAGAAAGTAAAGTCCTTGACCGAAGGGTGTAGTAAACGCCATGTGTCTAGGAGAGTCAGGGATTTAAGTAGGGCCTTAATTTTTTTGAGGATAGAGTAAGCTATGCATGTTTTGCCTGAGGAAGCATCTAGTGTTGGTTCTAGAGGGATGTTGAAATCTCCGCCCAGAATGATGCAGCCCTCTGCGAAACTTTTTAGTTCGTCAATAATCCGCTGGCAAAAAGAGACATGGGACGTATTTGGAAAATATACATTGGCTAGTGTGATTGGTTTGCCATGTATAGAACCTTTCAGGAAAATGTATCTACCATCTGGGTCTATTAATTGGTGTTGAGCAACAAAAGAAGACTCCCTGCTAAGGAGGATCGAGACTCCTTTTGTCTTAGCATGTGGGTTCGTGGCGTGAAAGGCTTCGGAGAAAAAATTATTTGTTAGTCTGGGTATCTGGTGTCCCTTGAAATGGGTTTCCTGAATAAAGACAATTTGTGGTCTAGCTTTTCTAAGTTCAGTAAGAAATTTGTTTCTTTTTTCGGGCGTATTTAGGCCGTTCACATTATGTGAGATAATTGTGGGAGCTGGTCCCAGGCCTTGGAATGCCATAATGTGAGGTGCCTATGACTGATCGCTAGTGAAGAAGAGAAAAAAAAGAAAAGAAAGAAAAGAAAGAAAAAAAAAAGAAAGAAAAAAGAAAAAAAAAAGAGAAAGAAAGGGGAGAGAAAAAAAGAAAAAGGAGGGGGGAGAGGAGGAAAAATGGATAGGGGGATAAGGAAACTGTTAATATTCTGTCACAACGAGAAAGACTCCTCTGTGACTGAATGTGGGAATAAGGTTAGGCAATAAGATATTCTATTATGTTTAAAATGTAAATTGGGGGGTTAGTGGGTAGATTAGCATCGAACAGACGGTGAATGAAAAACCTGTCGGAAATCTAAGTAAAGTGGACGGAGTCAGGGAAAAAGAGGGGAAAGACCGCCCACCTAGAAGCAGACTGTGGTGGTGTATTGAGCGATCGATAATTATAATTAATCTAAACAAAGGTAAAACCCTTCGGTTCCACACCCTCGACAAGTCTTGTGTGACCCGTCGGCGTGTCAAGGTGTGGAAGCCTTGGGGCCTTGTCAACATTGATAACCAAGATAAGAATTATAACCTATAACTTTGAAAAATAGCATAGTGTAAGAACGTAATAACATCATAACATAGCAGGATATGTATATAGCGAATTTCCATGAATGTTGAGACAACCCTAACATATGATGACCACTTAACTATGTGATATAGGGATATAAGTTTGAGGAGTTCTTGGGTTATATTGTAGTGATCCTAGAGGGGATTTGGTATACAACCAGCAGAGTGAAAACACCCTTGGTTACGTTAAGGCTCAGGGGAATGGGATCCTGTCCCTAGAATCCGCTGGACTTTCTCGGGTAATATGTTATATGCCAAAGCTTTAATTGGCACCTGAGACTTAGGCAATGTGATGTAGTATTAGAAGGAAATTTGTGGCAATAAGGTTGATGAACTGTATAGGAAGGGGTAAGACAGTAGAATTATACAGATAAGTGGTTAACAAGGTTGTCTCAACCTTTCTATCTCTCTTTTCCTCCCCCTTCAAAACCTGTACGCTTATCAAAATATTGTCAGATGAAACTCTTAGACAGTATAATAACTATCAAACCAGGGTTAGAGGCTAAGTATGCTTGGATGATAGAGCTTCTACTGGATGGTAGCTGTTGAGGAGAGAGACAGAAAAAATAAACACAAAAAAAAGAAAAAATGGTAAGCCCAGTGGTTATGAGAACTTTTCAATTACTCCTCAGATCTAGAGATCAGAAATTGTCAGGTTCAGTCCAATTAAGCAGTCTAGGACTGAGGAGGTGAGTCTGGGACTGAGTCCGTGGTGGTAGATTGTGAGAGGAGAACAGTAAAGCTTGTCGCAGCTTTTGAAAATTATACGAGAACAGATAGTCAAAACACCAATATCGGTGTATGAGTGTCACTGATTCTCGAGAGTTAAGTTACCTCAACAGCCAGTAGGTAGCATTGTAGCAAATGTTGGTCCGCCTAATCAGAGAGAAAAAAAGAAAAATAAACCCAAAGAAAGAAACCTTTAAGTCAGTCTGGACTGTCACTTCTTCTCCTGTATACCAGCTTATCAAGCGTCAATGTTTGGTTAGATTATAGGGTCTCTCCTCATTCCGAAGAACCGTAGGTCTGCGTTCTGCCTGTGGGATGAGGTAAAGCAAGTGAAGTGCAGTCATCGGGTTGACCAGAACAAAGACTCTGTGGAAAAACCTTTAGAGTGTTTTATCAGCGCTCCATAGTGTACTGAACTGGGTATTAGATCCATCTAGTGGTAGGAGAAAGAAGAAATAGCCGTGGAAAAAAGTGTAGAAAGAAAAAAGGAACAAAAAAATATTTCTTGGAGGGTGTAAGTGGTCATTTGGTCAGCATGTTGTGGAAGTTAACGAAAACAGATTCTAAAATCCTGCTGTAAGATACATGTAATTAACGGTTATCTTTCATTCTGCTGGATTTAAGTGGAGGGGTAGCTGGATGGTAGTTCTCAAACAGCTTTTGTTTCTTCCCACTTGTTCCTTTGGCAAAGGGTGACTTACATGGTGGCAAGCGAGAAGGGGAGGAGGAATTAGGCATCATTGGGGGTAGTCGGAATTCTTGATACCACTCTGGCAGGTCTATCAGATCCAACTGGATATTATCGCAAAAACCAGGAAGGTCTTCTGGAGTGCGCAGTAAGAATTGTTTACCATTGTAAGAGACTTGTAGAGCAAAGGGGAATCTCCATTTATATTGAATTCCCTTCTCCCTAAGGGCTTCCAGGAGAGGCTTGATTGCTCTTCTGTTCCTTAGGGTGATAGGCGATAGATCTTGGAACAGTTGTATGTTGGAATCATTGAAAGTGATTTGATCATTTTGCCTCGCTTTCTGTAGAATTTCTTCTTTCAGTGTGTAGCTGGAAAGGCAGCAGATGATATCACGGGGCGGTGCTGGATCTTGTGCTCTAGGTCTCAGTGCTCTGTGCGCCCTATCAAAGTCTATGGGAGATTCCTGCGGTCTATCCATAAGCCTGTTAAAGATTGAACAAAGGACTGGTCTGATCTGTTCTGCGGGTACAGATTCAGGGATGCCTCTGACTCTAATGTTGCATCGTCTGCCCCTGTTATCCAAATCCTCTAAGTGCCTATTCAAATTAATCATGTGTTGTGAATGAGTGATGGAAATTTCCTCCAGTCTCTGGATGGCTCTGTCTCTTTGCCTGCCTGCTCTTTCTCCCGCAGCCATCTGCTCTGTGAGCATAAGAATATCAGCTTTCAAGTCAGTAATGGCTGTGGACAGTGATGTCTTTATGTCAGCAGCTATGTCCATCATGGCAGCATGAGTGAGTGGTTGGTCTATAGGTGATGTGTCTCTTACCGTGTCCTCGGAGTTCGTTAGTGAGGCGGATTCAAAGTCCTCTTCCTCCTCCCTCATAGCAGAGCGGGCCATCTTGTCCTCTTCGGGTCCTCTCCTTCCCTGCCCTTGCGACAGGAATATCTCCGGAATCTGTTTCGTTTTGGAGGTTCCCGGGGTGCGGGGGTGGTTGTAGTGAGACGCCCCCTTAGATGCTTTGCCCATGGTGTTGGTGATTGATCGCTTTGCTGTGTGAGCTGTCTTTTCCCCCCCAGCTCCGTCTTTAAGCAGCCATCTCTCCCCCTCGCGCCCAATCATGCTCCTGGGAGTCAGGGCTTTAGGCCTAGTCAAAATGGTGGCCGTTCGCCTTCCTCCGCAGCCGGTGCGGCGTGGTATTGGCGGGGTCCGGGGTGCGGGGAGGTTCCCGGTAGCTGCCCAAGTCCCGTGGAGGCCCCCCAAGGTGGTCGCAGCTCTGCTCTGTCTCCCGTACCTCCGCTGCTACTCCCGGAGGGGCATCCGCTGCTGCTAGGCCGCAAGATGGCGGCGGGCCGCGATGTAGGTCCGAGCCGCGCGGTCGCGGTAAAATGCTAAGATTTCCCCGTGGACACCTCCCGCCGCTGTTCAGCAGCCTCCCGGTACCTGCGGTGGTTAAAATAAGTTGTTTGGGGCTGCGGATGGCTGTAGATTGGGCGCGGTGGTGAGGAGCTCTGTGTCCACACGTCTGCTCCGTTGCACGTCCGGCCACGCCCCCCACAATTTTTATTTATTTTGCGCTGCTGTTTTATTTTTTTATTTATCACTCATTGTCTGTTTACTGATACACTGTAGTTCACTTGGTTTATTCATTGGAGCTTCACTTTAATATCTGTTACCTATTTATTCATAGTATGGTATATGCACTGTTTAGTGGTAGCAGCTTTTGTGTAGTTTTACATAACTAGCACAGAGAATTATTTTATATTTTTACTTTAATCTCTGTCAGTTATCTAAACGCAGAATGTCAAAATATTTGATATCCTGGATGTATGCTGTACCATAAAGTCTATAAATCACACTAATGTTTTGGCATGGGCAATATTTGTACCACATTGGATCTATTGAAAGATAGCTGCTTGAATGTTAGAAAACCAATTATAAGTGTGAAGGTGAGAAATACAATTTCAAATTATTCAAAGAGCATATTATGCTTTTGACATCTCCTTAAAAATAGGACATTCCTCGCAACATATCTTGAAGAATGTCCCAAATGTCATGATCACACGTTAACCTAAATCATCATTTATGGCCATGACCCTTCATCCAAACATTTTGGCAGAGCATTTGGTACTATGAATAATATTGCACCATGATGGAAAACATTATACCATCACAGCTGTCTTTCAGTTGGTAAAACACTACAGGCACAGATGCAGGACAGAAACTTTACAAATTTAAACAGATTTGCATTTTAGCAGCTAAGAATTGCATCCTTACAAACTGTATTTACTCACATCCATCTAATGTTTGGGACCTTAAGTTTACTCTACACGGAAACCTATGATTCTATAATAAGTTAAATGTGGTTTACTGCAAGCAGCTTAAAACTCTCAAAACGTGTACTTTAAACAATGTCTAAACCAACGTTAACCACTTGCTTACTGGGCACTTAAACCCCCCCTCCTATCCAGACCAATTTTCAGCTTTCAGCACTGATGCACTTTGAATGACAATTGCACGGTTATGGTAATTGAATAAAGATGTGATGCGCTAATTACAAAACATTCAAATAGCCACAACAAGACTAAAAATGTGCAATTATAGAGCTATATAAAGTGCAACCGTGCATAAATCAATCAGAGAATATCCCTATACATATATATCAATGAGTTAAAAAAACCATGCCGGTGATTGGTAAGTGCAAAAAAAAAAAAAAAACACAAAAAAAAAACACAAAAAAAAACAAAAAAAAAAAAAAACACATAAATGTTTAACGTAAAAACTAAGATATAAGATATATGCACGTGTCCAGCGTGTAATATATATATACAAAGAAAAATAAATAATATGGCCACTTGCATAATTTGAAACTAACTCCAACAAAATGGCCGTCGGGCGTGCTCTAGTGCTCTATATAGTAGAGCTCAGTACGCTCTAAATTCCAGTGCGACGCTATGTGTAGCTGGTTCTACTTTATATACAGTCATCCTTCAGTATGCTGAATAAGGATAATATTCGTTCCGTCCCCTCGTTCCTTTATCCGTTCGCTTTATGCGTTCCCCTTGTCTGTGCTGTTGTCCATAGATGTTATCCACTCCCAGAAGGGAGGGCATTCAGCATGTCTTTTGTGTACTGGTAGACTCCCACAAACATCGTTGTGCTGTACACAGCGGTGCAATGGTATGTCAATCAAATGGGCGGCGTAGGTCCGCCCAGTACACCTATAAATCACTTCCTGCACCCTGGCAAAATATCCCAGTTGAAGTCTTGACGACGTAACGCGTAGGACGCCCGGAAGTGACGCTCGTATCCGGTTTCATTTGCTGTTTGTCGTATGTGCCTATTTTTCCTGCTTCACTTGTGAGTAGTTTTAAATCATTTAAATAAATTGCTATATTTTAAAAAACAACTACACTATGGCGGTTTTCTCTGATTCATTCCTCTGAGTTTACCTACCATCCATGAGGAAGCCATAAGAAGTCTCCTAAAGAAAATTTGTTTATACAGCCATCCCTGCAATCACCTTGGTGCCCATTACTATCTTTTGCTGTGTTACTCACAGCAGTGAGGTAATTGCATAGTATTAACACTATCTGCACGGACCATCACGGATGGATCTATCACCCAGCACGTTGCACGTTTAATCTTGTGTGCCTACTGAATTGCACGTTTAAAATTTGTGTCCA
This sequence comes from Lithobates pipiens, assembly GCF_037356315.1. Taxonomy (NCBI): domain Eukaryota; kingdom Metazoa; phylum Chordata; class Amphibia; order Anura; family Ranidae; genus Lithobates; species Lithobates pipiens. The sequence continues at coordinate 264,289,800 of NW_027507784.1, read as the reverse complement.
TTACTATTTTCGCTGTGTTACCCACAGCAGTGAGCAGTGAGGTAATTGCATAGTATTAACACTATCTGCACGGACCATCACGGATGGATCTATCACCCAGCACGTTGCACGTTTAATCTCGTGTGCCTACTGAATTGCACGTTTAAAATTTGTGTCCATTACTATTTTCGCTGTGTTACCCACAGCAGTGAGGTAATTACATAGCATTTACACCACCTGCACGGATCACCACGAATGGACTCATTACCCAGCACATTGCACGTTTAATTGAGTGTGCTTACCGAATTGCACGTTTTGATTTGATTGTGTATGGGACATTTTATACAAATCACGATTTAATATTTATTTATTTTTCTTTGTATATATATATTACACGCTGGACACGTGCATATATCTTATATCTTAGTTTTTACGTTAAACATTTATGTGTTTTTTTTTTTTTTTTTTTTTTTTGTGTGTTTTTTTTTTTTTTTTTGCACTTACCAATCACCGGCATGGTTTTTTTAACTCATTGATATATATGTATAGGGATATTCTCTGATTGATTTATGCACGGTTGCACTTTATATAGCTCTATAATTGCACATTTTTAGTCTTGTTGTGGCTATTTGAATGTTTTGTAATTAGCGCATCACATCTTTATTCAATTACCTTTACCAGTGAGAGACAACTCATTTAGTGATTGCTGCTTTTTTTCATTTGCTATTCTCGCCCTCTCCTATCTTTTCCATAGAGCGCGGAAGTCTCTATATATATTAAATTGCACGGTTATACAACACTGTACCCAAATTAAATTTTTATAATTTTTTTTCTCCCAAATAGAGCTATCTTTTGGAGGTATTTGATCACCTGTGCGATTTTTTTTATTTATTTTTTAAATGTAAAAAGACTTTAAAAATATTTTTTTGTTATAAAATTTTAATACGGGTAATTTTTGTCCATCATTGATGTACGCTGATGAGTCGGCACCGATGGGCACCGATAGGTGGCAGTGATGGGCACTTATGGGTGGCAGTGATGGGCAGCACTTCTAGGTGGCACTGATTGGCATTGATAGGTGGCACTTGTGGGCACTGTTAGATGGCATAAATGAGACATAATTGCCTCTTCCTTTTCGGAACCGATGTCCCTTTAAGATGAGCTGGTGTACGGCTTTTTTTTTCTCCTCTGCTGTCAGCGTGAGGGGGAAAAAAAATGATCACCAAGCTTTTGTTTTGATCATGTGATCAGCTATCATTGGCTGACAGCTGATCACATGGTAAGGGGCTGGGACCGGCCCCTTACTCGGATCGGTGATCGCCTGAGTCTCATTGACTCAGTGATCACAGCGCGCTCCATGCGCACATGCAGGCATATATCGGCCTCCCGGGAATTTAGGTCCGCGCTGTGGTCGTCATTCGGCCATAGCGTGGACGTCAAGTGGTTAATGTCATGCATCTGAAATAGGGATGAGCTTCGTGTTCGCCCGTTCGGTGAATTCCGAACGTTATGGGCCGTTCGCGCCAAATTCGTGTGGCGCTCACGGCCCACAATGCACTGCGATGGCGCAGTGCATTGCTGGCTCATGATTGGCCAAGCATGCACTGTGACCCCGCATGCTTGGCCAATCACAGCGCCGGCAGCGAGGAGAGCCATGATTGGCCACAGGCAGGATGCCTGTGGCCAATCATAGCTCAGGCTGTGTAGTACACGCCCCACACTATATAAGGCCGCCAGCGCGGCGGCCTTGTGTAGTGTGTTGGCGTCTGTAGCAGTTAGTGGGTGTTCTGTGCACCTTCAACACAGTATACACCAATCGTTATCGGCCGATTTTTCGTTCTTGCTCTTCTGTAGTGGTTGTTGTCTGGGTGCCCTGACCGCAGTATACACCGCTATATTCACCTATATAGCTAGCTATATTTCTCTTTTTTAATAATAGAGCTTGCAGTCAGTGTTAGGAGATTGTGCGTGCTGTCTGCGTGCTCTGAACCCAGTATACACCGCTATATCCACCTATATAGCTAACTATCTTGCTCGTTTTAAATAGAGCTTGCAGTCAGTGTTAGGAGATTGTGCGTGCCGTCTGCGTGCTCTGAACCCAGTATACACCGCTATATCCACCTACATAGCTCTTATCTATTTGAGCCATCTGCCGGAGTTAGTGTAAGTTGTGTGTGCCTCCAGCACAATATACACTACCCAATTGCTGGTTCTCTCAACTCCCTTCAGGACATTACCATGTCTGGAAGGCCAGCAAGGAGAGGCAGACAGGCGCGAGCCGATAAAAGAGGGCAAGCAGGCTCTGTGTCTAGAGACAACAGTGCTGGTCGTGGACGCGGTGCATCGTCATCATCAGCACGTGGCCATGGGACACGCTTGTCCTCCTTTTCGGCAGCTGGACATGTTGAGCCGCAACATGCCAACGACTTGGTAGAGTGGATGACCAAGCCCTCTTCATCCTCCTCATCGTCTCTCACCCAGGCTCAGGGTACTAGCAAAGCAGCTGCCAACGCATCGTCTTCCCTCCTCTCAATGTCATCATCAGTGACTCCTTCCCTAGACCCACCATGTCCTCCTGAGGAGTCTCCTGAACTCTTTGAGCACAGTGTTGGGTACATGCTCCAGGAGGATGCCCAGGGTTTTGTAGGCTCCGATGATGATACACAGCTAGAGGAAGGCAGTAGCATGAATGCAGAGAGAGGGGATGCTCAAGAAAAACAGCAATCTGGCAGTCATGTTCCACAAGCTGCAGCATACTGCCAGGTTTGCTCCAGCGATGAAGAGGGAGGGAATGGGGAGGGCACTGACTCCATGTGGGTGCCTGGTAGGAGAGAGGAGGAGGAGGAAGCACATGTCCAACGAGGCAGGATGCCCTCGGGGGCCAGCTTAGGGGCAGCACACTGACTGAATCACACCGCAGAGCTCCGCCTGTGCAGGGCGCTGCCTCTGCACGTTATTCTAAAAGTTCTTTGGTGTGGGCCTTTTTTGAGATGAGTGCATCAGATCGCACCACTGCTATTTGCAACATATGTCTCAAGTGTATCTCGCGTGGCCAAAACATCAGCCGCTTGGGCACCACATGCTTGACCAGACATATGTTGACCTGCCATGCAGCTCGTTGGCAAGCGTACCTCAAAGACCCACACCAAAGAACAAAGCAGACCGCTCCTTGCTTCTCATCAGCTGGGATCTCCAACCCCACTAGACCTTCAGTCCTCTCTGAAACCTGCTCTGAGAGGAATGAAGGTGTACAATTAGGTGTGTCACAGCCAAGTGCTTCCGGGCACTCTGCTAGCAGTACACCCACGTCCGTTTATAGCAGGCAAATGTCCCTGCCCCAGCTGCTGGACCTGCGAAAGAAGTTCACTCCCAGCCATCCACATGCCCAGCGGTTGAATGCTAGCTTGGTTAAATTGCTAGCACTTCAACTGCTGCCTTTTCAGTTGGTAGACTCGGCCCCCTACCGTGAGTTTGTACAATGTACGGTTCCTCAGTGGCAGGTCCCCAAACGCCACTTTTTCTCACGGAAGGCGATTCCGGCTCTCTACCGGCATGTGGAAGGCAATGTCCTTGCCTCGCTTGACAGGGCGGTCAGCGGTAAGGTGCGTATTACCGCTGACTCATGGTCCAGCAGGCATGGACAGGGACGTTACCTGTCTTTCACGGCCCATTGGGTCACTCTTCTGGCAGCTGGGAAGGATGCAGGACAAGGTGCAGTAGTGTTGGAGGTTGTTCCACCACCACGCCTCCAAAATGCTACTATTGGTTGTGACACACTTCTCTCCTCCACCCCCTCCTCTTCTTCTTCCTCCATGGCCTCTTCCAGTGCTCTGTCCTCAGAACCAGCGGTGCTCCGTAGGCGTTCCAGGGGCTACGCAAGTACGCAGGCAAAACAATGCCATGCCGTGCTTGCGCTGGTTTGTTTGGGGGACAGGAGCCACACTGGGGCGGATGTTTTGTCAGCTCTGCAGGGGCAGGCCGAGAGGTGGTTGACGCCACGCCAGCTTAAGCCAGGAATGGTGGTTTGTGACAATGGCACCAACCTCATCTCCGCCCTCCGACAGGGACAACTGACCCATGTGCCCTGTGTAGCTCATGTCCTTAACCTGGTGGTGCAGCGGTTCTTGGGCAGGTACCCAGGCTTACAGGATGTCCTGAAGCAGGCCAGGAAAGTCTGTGTGCATTTCTGCCGATCATTTAATGCCTGTGCTCGGCTGGCTGAGCTCCAAAAGGAGTTGAACCTGCCCAAGAACCGCCTTATATGTGACATGCCCACCAGGTGGAACTCAACGTTGGCCATGCTGCAGCGGCTGCACACGCAGCAGAGGGCCATCAATGAGTACCTGTGCGACTACGGTACCAGGACAGGGTCAGGGGAGCTCGGTTTTTTCTCACCATGCCAGTGGGGCATGATCAGGGATGCATGCACTGTCCTGTCACCGTTTGAGGAGGCCACAAGGATGGTGAGCAGTGACAGAGCATGCATCAGTGACACTGTACCTCTTGTCCACCTCTTGGAGAATACGCTGCGTGGAATAATGGACAGGGCACTTGAGGCAGAACAGAGGCAGGAAGAAGAGGACTTCCTTGCCTCTCAAGGCCCCCTTTATCCAGACAGTATTCCTGCTGTGCCACCCATCACACAGGAAGAGGATGAGGAGGAGGAGGATGATTGTGTCAGCATGGAGGTGGAGGCTGGCACTCAGCATCAGCAGCAGCAGCAGTCTTGTAGGGATGATTTACAGTCCCAAGAAATCCGTGGACTTGTAAGTGGCTGGGAGGAGGTAGCTGTGGATCATGTTGTCCTTAGTGACCCAGAGGACTCCGGACCGAATGCCTCAGCTAACCTACGCTGCATGGCCTCCCTGATCCTGCAAAGCCTGCGGAAGGATCCTCGTATTCTTCAGATCAAGGAGAGGGACCATTACTGGCTGGCCACTCTCCTTAATCCACGGTACAAGGGTAAGGTTGCCGACCTTATCTTGCCGTCGCAGAGGATGAGACCTCTCCGGGAGGCCTTGCAGAAAGGTCTGTGCAACACGTTTCCAGAGACTGGGAGGTTACAAACTCCTGGTCCTGGACAACGTGTTGCTGAGGCAACGGTCAGAAGGAGCGGTGGAGAAGGTGGCCGTCTGACCGAGGCTTTCAGGCAATTTTTTAGTCCGCAGCCCCAAGGTATGATCGGTTCCAGCAACCATCGCCAGCGTCTGATTTACATGGTGCAGGAATACCTAGGGGCAAGGTCAGACTGACACCTTTCCCACCGAAAATCCTCTGGCTTACTGGGTCTTGAGGATGGATCACTGGCCAGAGCTTGCACAGTATGCAATTGAGCTACTGGCCTGTCCTGCATCCAGCGTTCTTTCAGAACACACCTTCAGTGCTGCTGGTGGCTTTGTTACCGATCACAGGGTGCGCCTGTCCACCGAATCAGTTGATCGACTGACCTTCATCAAGATGAATCAGTCTTGGATCACCCACAGCTACCAAGCACCTGAAACTGATGTAACCGAATAATTTTTTTAGAAATATCACATCCCTTCAAGACTGTCTATGCTGATGCTGAGTGACTGTCCTGTTATGTTGATTGTCTATCCTCTTCCTCCTCCGCTGATATGTTGGAAGCACATTTTTGGTTCTGGGTGATGCCACCAGCCCAATTTTTCTGCCCCTGTTTAACAGGGGCGTTTAATTACAATTTTTGATGCAATGCTTTGCAGCAGGGCTCATTCCTGCACTAAAACTAGAGTATATGGGAGAGGTTGCAGTGTCGTGGCACCAGCACCAGTGCCTAAGGCCCAATTTTTCTGCCCCTGTTTAACAGGGGCGTTTAATTACAATTTTTGATGCAATGCTTTGCGGCAGGGCTAATTCCTGCACTAAAACTAGAGTAATATGGGAGAGGTTCCAGTGTTGTGGCACCAGCACCAGTGCCTAAGGCCCAATTTTTCTGCCCCTGTTTAACAGGGACATGTAATTACAATTCTTGATATAATATTTCACAGGAGGGCCTGTTCCTGTGCCCACCCAGAGTAACTGTGAGGACTTATAGTGTTGTGGCACCAGCACCACAACCACCAAAGGTCAATTTTTCTACCACTGTTCAACAATGGCATGTAATTACAATTCTTGATATAATCATTCACAGCAGGGCGCTCCAGCACCCACCAAGAGTCACTTTGAGGGCTTACAATATTGTGGCAAAACCAACACCTTGTTCTGCCATTTCTGCAGAGCATATAGGGCAGGCCCCTACTTTCAAACATCCAACTTACAAACATCTCCTACTGGAGCTACACTTTAAAAATGTACCAGTTGAAAATTACAAACAGATTCAACTTAACACAACAAATCTACACAGTCCCTGTCTTGTTTGCACCGCCTGTATACTGCTGTTCTGAGTATATAGTGCCTGGTGGCCACACGCATTTCCTTTTTTTAATATGGGTACGGGGTTCCCCTTAATATCCGTACAAGACCCAAAGGGGCTGGTAATGGGCAGGGAGGGCTACCCATGCCATTTTTCTCAATGATTTTCAACCATATTGCAGGAACCAGATATAACATTAAAACCGCAAGCAGTTTGAAATGACGTTATTTCCGTTAAATGTCATTTTGTGCAGGGACTGTTCTTAACACTGGAAACACGTGGCACTTCACAGGCATACTATAGACACCCCCCAGGCACGACATTTAAAGGAATATTTCACTTTTTTTTCACTTTAATCGTCATTAAAATCAGTGCTCCCGCCAAAACGGTTATTTTTAAAACTTTTTTTTGCATTGACCCATCTCCCCTGAGGCAGAAGCCATGTCCCCAAACACTTTTTAGGACAGTATCTTGCATATTAGCCGTTAAAATTAGCACTTTTAATTTCGAACGTTCGAGTCCCATAGACTTCAATGGGGTTCTAACGTTCATACGAATTTGGGGTCCGTTCGAAAGTTCTGGTGCGAACCGAACCAGGGGGTGTTCGGCTCATCCCTAATCTGAAACGTTATAAACACACTTTGATGTGATATGTCTATTTGATAGCTATTGCAACAATGATATTCCTGTATGTTTTACAGTACATGGCATTCTTCTGAAACACAACACAACATTCTGTTGGTTGAACGAAAATGTTATCAATGCCAAGGAACTTGTGACATCACTGTGGATTGAGACACAGATCATCACAGAACACAGAAGATTGGAGTGTTCAAACATAGGTTCGGATCACAAAATTATTAACTAATTAGTGTATGTTTGACTGGTACAATTTGGTGAACCTTTCCAATCTTCAAGCATGTAGACATAATAGTACCTTCATAATTTACTCCATCAGCTATTTCACGTGTTACTTCCTTCCTCAAAATGTGCAGTTATCTATAAATTGCAACTTTTTGTCAAAAGTCAGCAATCTAGGCCCTCATCCTAAAATCTAACCACTCTGCTGATGTATGCAGAGACATATGACTGTCACTGGAAGGCCACAGGTGTCTGACTGGGATGTAATTGATAACCTGGCTTTACCTTCTCTATGTCCTGTGAAAGGTGAGATGGCTGTGCCCAACGTAGGAATGTCTGGGTCTCCATTGGAAAAGATTTTCACTAAGGTCATAATTAAAAGATTTCTATCAAGATTGGAAAAATAAATGGTTGCTTTAAAGTATGACATGCAATTAACGATACAGAAGCACTTTTTTTTTTGCAAATAATTAAAATAATCCTATACCTACCCATGTAGACAAAGTAATAGATTTGCTGCCTAGAATGTAGAATAAGCTCTACTTTTTTTTATAGAATAAAGTCCGCACCCATCCCACCACCCTTCAATGATAATTAAACACAAAAGCAAAAACATTTGTGATTACAAATCTAGGAAGAGCTGCAACCAAGTAGGTCCGAAGACAAGGTTCATAAAATAGAATTAGAATATTGGTGCGCTCATCCCTTTATCCAAACCATAATTAAATTAGAAGCACACACATAATGTACAAAAATCTTAAAAAATGGCTCCACCCGAGTTCCCCGTAACAGGCATCAACTGGTAAGAAGGCCGACCTCCTGTTATCTGATACCTTGGAGACATCAGTGTGATCGCAGATGGAACAGAAAGTCCCTCCAGTTGGGCTGCAAAATCCTTGTGGATATTTCTTATGTGAGTATGAGCTCCATAATTTGAGATCTGCCTTTTCTGGTAAGAGGCGTGCAGGCACTCATCTGAGCAATGTTTGTCATGTATAGAATCAGATGTTTGAACACATACACACGAGGTGTTACTTATGAACTTTCCTTTTTGTAAATTACTTCTTTAATTAAGGTTTATTTAAATTTTTTATTTTGCAACATGCAGTTTAAGATTTTTTTTGTATATTAAGTGTATGCTTCTAATTTAATTATGGTTTGGATAAAGGAATGAGTGCACCAATAAGCTCTACTTACCTGATCCATCACAAGAGATGCATCCAGCTATGGGGCACATATGATGCTTCCTCTGCCTTCCTACAATTCAGGCCTTAGTGTCTGAGAAGTCAATTATCAGAATCAAGTGCTGTCATATGGGGAAGGAGTTTGTTGGCACTGTGCAGGTTTTAACTGTCAAAGGGAAACTGTACTTTGCCCACTCTAACTACAAAAGTGCAGACAAGGAACTCGAGCAGGAAAGTCATCTCTCCAGGTATCAACCCTCAACTTTCCCGACAATCAATCACTACTTAGCCAGGAAATACTAGTTAATTACAGGAAAAAACACAATGGCAGTCAACTGTAATGCAGCATATATATTGATTTACCCAGAATTACAATTTAAATAAAAATAATAGTTTTTACCATTTAGACTTTAGTCTTCCATTCATCCAGTTATACAGTAACTCCATTTTAACCACATCTGAAGAAGGGGAAAATTAAGGTAGGGTAGAGGGAAGATAAGGGGTTTAGAAAGAAAATGGAGAGGGAGAAAGGGATGTGTCCTAGGGCCCAAAAACCAAGAAGGAACTGGAAGAAAGGTTAGGGGTTTGAAAATTAACTCTCATCCATTTTCCCTCACCTTGGAATCCATTGCAGGGATTTTACCAAACTTTGTTATTTTATATGTCAGTGTGCACAGTGAATCTGAAAGGGAGTGAGTTTTTCATTATTATGAGAAAAGTTGATTGTTCATCAACAAGTTAAATTATTTTTGCAGAGGATGCCTAAAATCTGACTTGTATCTTAGTGCAGATTGCTCTAAAAATCAGTAAGCCAATCACGCACAAGTGAAAAATTACAATGTCATATTCCTTGCCATATTCATGGCATTTTACAGAAAATTACAACACTGCAGATTGAAAGGGAAAGGTCATTTTTAATAACATCCAATTACAATGTGGCTTATATAGTAATTGCATATGTTATATTTTTTAGATTTGCTATGTTTCTTCCCACAAAAGTGGAGTTACCCTGTTAAGTTTTGAAAATTAAAGAGAAACTGGTTGCCATGCAGAACTGCTCCAGTTTTGATACATTTCCTTCACTGTTTTGTCACTCAAATAAAGCTGAAGGAGCACTCTATATTTCTGGCAGATCAACAACTATTTTTCTGTACTTGCAGCATTGTTTTATTTTCAGTTTGCATGCTGTACCAACAAAGCACACAATTATACATTTGTAATAGACAGGTGAACAGAAAAGGATACAGGCTGACCCTTGTCAGTGAGGCAAAGAGCAAACAAACCAGTACATAAAGAGACATCCCTGGGGGCTAGAAATTTCTTAATGGTTTTTCGCCCTCCATCTCTACTAAAAGTTTATTGTACAGTGAGCCCCAATGTGTGCAAATCTGACATAACAGGGCCGAATTTAAACAGGGTCAGCAAGGGATTTTAGCAATATTCAAAGAATAAAAAAAAAAAGGGGGGGGGGTGTTGCAGAAGATAGGGAGCAGGAAAAGGGAATGAGTTGCCCATGAGTACTCAGTATTCAGGGGTAAACATAAAATCCAACCAACAGAAGGTAGTTTCAGAGTTTTTCCTCGTTTTATTTGAGGATGACATCTTCCATGGTTTTAACCCCGTTTACTTTATAACCAAAGATTAGTGGTGGGGGGAATGGGGATCTGTTTCCAACAGAGAGGAATGCAGGCCTTTGATGTGTTTAATATATGTTTCAAGAATGAATTCTTATAGAATTTCATTGACATGGGCATGAGATATAGGAGGAAAACTTTTTTTTTTTCCACAACTGGAAATCAGTGGTTTTAGAGGAACTTCTTTCAGTTGATTCCTAAAACCCTGGAACACTGCAGGAGAAGAAAATATACTTTAGATCAATGTTTCTCAACTCCAGTCCTCAAGGCACCCCAACAGGTCATATTTTCAGGATTTCCCTTGGATGAAACGGCTTTGGTAATTACTAAGGCAGTAAAACTGATCAATTCACCTGTGCAAAATATTGAAAAGCCTGAAAACATGACCTGCTGGGGCGCCTTGAGGACTGGAGTTGAGAAACATTGCTTTAGATCAACAGTCCCTTGTGTTCTTAACATCTTTAGCACGGGGGGGGCACTGGGAAAATATTTTATGAAGTAGTGTAGGTACGCTGTACCAGCGTGATGAAATCGTAAAACTCAGTGGATCTTGCTAGAGATGGATGAGCAAGGTTCAAGACATATTGTATTTGCTGTTTCAAAAACTGAGATTCCCAGATCCCTCTGCCAATAGGGGATATAAAGAGGGACATAGTGGCCCAAGGGGTTCTGCAGCAGAGTATAAGATAGATAGGTTGTGTTGGGTGGGAGAAGGCTCATCGCATATGATTTAGAACTCAGTCAGAGGCGATAGAGGTTAATGTTTGCCCAGCAACCTGGGTAGATGATTGTTCGAATTGAAACCACTGTTTTGACACCATTCTACAATCCGGGCCATATGTATGGCTCTGTGATAATGAAGAGACGGAGAATCCCAGGCCCCTTCTCCATTTGGCTTGGGCCATAAGAATATGACTATGAGATTTATGAGTCCATATAAAAACTGACAAATTCATCGTGAACCGGTCTGAGAAAGACCTTCAGGATCGTCAAAGGAAGAGTTTGAAAAGATAAAGCAGTCTAGGGAGAATATTCATTTTCAGGTTTCTATTTCACCCCAACCATGAAAAGGAATTTGAATATCATCTTTTAAAGACTTGTCTAATTATGGTTAGAAAGAGTGGGAAATACATTCCTTAGTAAATGGGTAAGCTAGATGACCAGATATTTGATGCTGTGTTGAGTCAATTTAAAGGGAAAGTGGCTTTTAAAGAGGTAAACTTTAAAAAAAAAAAATTTACTCTTGTGCATTCTCTGCATTAAACCAGAGGAAAAAAGATTTCATCTCCAAATACGGAAAGGTTTCTTCACAGTAAGAGCTGTGAAAATGAGGAATAGACTCCCTCCAGAGGTGGTTCTGGCAAGCTCAGTAGACTGCTTTAAAAAAGGCCTGGATTCTTTCTTAAATGTACATAATTTAACTGGGTACTAACATTTACAGGGGAAGTTGATCCCAGGAAAGTCCGATTGCCTCTCCGGGGATCAGGAAGGATTTTTTTCCCCTGCTGTAGCAAATTGGATCATGCTTTGCTGGGGGATTTTCACCTTCCTCTGGATCAACTGTGGGTAAAGGATTGTGTATATGGGATTGGATGATTTTATTTTTATTTTTTAACTAGATGGATGCCTGTCTTTTTTTTAACTTATGTAACCATCAGGGTTAAAAACCTTACAAAAACTGTTTCCCCCAGCCCACCTCAAATAGTTGAGCCCTTTCTTGATCCAGCACTGTGCCTATCTGCAGCAGCTCTTCTCTGCTCTCTCCTTTCTCACAGTAGACTCAGCAGCAGTGTAAGCCATTATCTCCTGCTGCCTCCAACCAAATTCTATTAGGAGGGAGCGGTGGTGGCGCTGAGCCGCACTGTGTGTCTATAGGTGCACACAGCCTGGCTTGGAATTAAGCCCGCACGAGTGCCCCCATAGAGAGTGGCTTGCTATGGGGGCAAAGAAGAGGAGGTGCCAAGAACACTGGTGGGGGGCTTAGAAGAGGTGATTTGGGGTGGCTCTGCACAGAACAATAGCACAAAGCAGGTGAGCGTAACACGTTAAAAAAATAAACATAAAAAAAAGAAGCAAGCCTTTACAATCATTTTAGGACTGCTTAGGAGTTGCTGGGGGATATTGATATTGAGGGCCTCTGAATTCTAGAGATACATTCGAAGTTATAAAGTAAGCTATAGTATCTACATGCTACTTTATGTTTAGAGTTGGGAAAGGTTGTGCCAATATTAGGATTGGCCCTAATACGACAGAGAAATTGCAGCATTTTTAACCGTGTCCGGACTGCCCATCACATATATACTGTGGCAGGGCTGTGTAGAGAGAATGTGCCCTCCGCCCCCGCTGTGATTGGACACAGCAGGAACCAATCATTGGGGCCGCTGGCCACCATGACCCGCTGATCGTTCAGTGGAGAGACGGAGCAGCAGTGTAAACAAGGTAAACCACTGAACTGTCAGGAAGCAAAAGAAAGATCTTGTGTTTCAGCTAAGCTGAAATATGGATCTCTTTTCCTCCAGTATATCCCCCATGCAGTTACTAATCACCTCCCAGGAACACACTTAACCCTTTGATCTGGTGTTAACCCCTTTCCTGGCAGTGCATTTTTTTTTGGCACTGATCACTGTATTGGTGTCACTGGTCCCCAAAAAGTGTAATTTAGTGTCCAATTTGACTGCAGCAATGTCGCAGTCCCACTAAAAATCGCTGAGGGCCGCTATTACTAGTAAAAACAATTAAAAAATAAAAAGTCCCTAAATCTATCCCATAGATTGTATACGCTATAACTTATGCCCAAACCAATTAATATAAGCTTATTGGGATTGTATTTACCAAAAATATGTAGGCAGAAGCCTAAATTGATTTAGAAATTAGATTTGTTTTTTACATTTCTTTTATTGGGAATGTTTTATATTAGAAAGTAAAAAATATTGTTTATTCAAAAAAAATTTTTTTTTTTTTTCTTATAGCGCAAAAATTTAAAACGCAGAGGTAATCAAATACCACCAAAAGAAAGTTCTATTTGTGGGAAAAAAGGACATCAATTTTATCTGGGTACAGTGTCGCATGGCCACGCAATGGTCAGTTAAAGGACCACAGTGCCATATCGCAAAAAATGGCTTGGTCAGAAAGTGGGTAAAACCTTCCGGTGCTGAAGTGGTTAAAGTGATAAATCACGGGGGAAACATGCATGTAACGCAACTATATACAGTTTTTTTTTCTCCTAGACATACTCTAACATTGCAGTTGCTAACTGGCAGAATGAGGGTAATAGGGGCAATAAATGTTTAAAATAGTTTTCTTCTGAGCCAAGGAAGCAACATTTTCAGCCATTGAATGACTGTAAATTTGGTTTTATGCCATATTTAAAATGTGCAGGAAGGATTAGGAAGTAGCTCACATAATAACAGGACACATTTGCATACAAAGAGGTAAAGAAATGAATTAGCAAGCAGTCAAACCAGTATTTGTATGCACTGCCAAGTGTCATAGGAATCTAGCCATGTGCCTTGCTTTCCCTCACTCTTTGCATGTCATTTTAATTTGAAAGATTAATAAATATTACTAATCTATGGAAGACATTAATCAAACTAGTGCAGGTAGAAAACTGGGCTGCTTCCTTCCTCAGAGTGCATATATATTTTTAAAGTGTAAAATGCACAGTTACACAGTTTGTGTGGTCGTTTGCAAAACAGGGTAATTTAACTTCATCTACTATGCTTAACGCAGACCGCTCTAAACCCTTTTTTGGTTACAGGTACATTTTATATCTAGAAACATAGAAAAAGTGATAGCAAAAAAAAGACTGAATAGTCCATTGAGTCTGCCCATTTTTTTTTCCCCGTTAACTTTTTTTTGTCTGAGTATAGATCTAGGTTTGTCCCAAGCAGGGCCGTCTCTAATATTAATTGGACCCTGGGCAAAAATTTTCTTGGGGCCCCCACATGCAATTTCACTCTCCACCTGCTCTGAGACATACAATAAATAGCAGCTAGACTTAAAATCAGTTTACTGTATCAGATCATGCACAAATTGTGATTGGTTGCCAGCAGTTATAGCATATCATTACTGCTTACTGACTGGTTGCTAGAGGTTACAGCACACACTGCGGCTCACTGGTTAGTTGCTAGAGGTTAGAGCACATCATCTCCTCAGTGCAGGGGAGCATGATAAACATACGAATGCTGCCTTTATTTACATATGAATGCCACCGGTCCGCAGCTATTTACTTAGTAATGCTGCTGCTATTTACATATGAATGCCGGTTATTTACATGTAAACACAGGGTCTGCCGGTGAGTCATCTGTACACAACAATAGGGCAGAGCTGGGCAGCATTAGTACCAGCTCTTCACACTGAGATATCGGGACACAGCACAGGATTAAATCTTTATGGGACAAGGGAATTTAAACTGGGATAGTTGGCAAGTATGAGGCAGCTGCTTTGGGCCCCACAACAATGACAGGGCACAGGGCAGCTGCCCCTTTTGCCCTGCCTTAAAGACGGCCCTGGTCCCGAGCACATTTGAAGCCATTTACTGTTGATTGTCTTCACTACCTCTGCTTGAAGTTTGTTCCAAGCATCAACTACCCTTTCAGTAAAATACTTTGAGATCAGTTTGGAACTTTCCTTCAGTTAGTTTACCGTGTTCTTGATTTTGGTTTCATATTGAAAACACTGCCCTTCTGTACTTTATTCACCCTCAAGACAACTTTCCTTCTTTCCTCCAGACTGTTATATTAAGTTCCTCTCAATAGGTTTTGTCCCCCCAGACGTTTCACCAGTTTTGTTACGCTTCTCTGGATTAGTTATATCTTAGCAATATCTTTTTGTGAGCTCTCCAGAACTGGACACAGTATTCTAAATGAGGTCTCACTAAGGATTTATATAGGGAAATCAATACTTCCCTTCCACCAGCTGGTGATGCCTCTATTGATGTATCCTAGAATTATATTTGCTTTTCCCACTGCCTGGTCACACTGTTTGCTCTTTTTACCATTATCTGAAATATATGCCCAAAAATATTTTTCTTCTGTAATTGCTGGACAACACTAACTCAAATGTCATACTCTCTTAAGGGATTAGATTCTTCTTCCCTAGGTGCATTATTTTACATTTAGAAACATTGAACTACAGTTTCCATTCCTTTGACCATTCTTCCAGCAATGCCAAATCATGCGCCATGTTACAGAAACCTCCAGGGACGTCAGCTCTATTACACACCTTTGTATCATCAGCAAAAAAACATATCCTAATGAAAAAAACCTAGGTACATCACTTAAATTTATAGATTAAATAGAACAGGGCCTAGTATAGAGCCTCGTGGTACACCACTAGTGACTGGTCTCTATTCAGTGACCTATTTACAACCACACTCTGGTATCTATCCCTTTAGCCAACTGCATATCCACTGAACCACCCAAAGGTTAAGCCCCGGCTTGTACAACTTTTGTATTAGATCATTATGTGAAACTGTATCAAATGCCTCGCTGAAATCGATATGCTATGTCAACCGTACCAACCTGGTCCAAAACATTGGTTAGATAGCCAAAAAATTCACTCAGATTAGTCGGACATGATTTGCCCCCAGTAAAGCCATGCTGCTTTGGGTCCAGCAAGCTATGTATTTTTAGGTGATAAAGGATCCTTCTTTATTAAGAGTGATCCCATTAACTTGACTTTAACGGGTGTTAATCTCACTGGCCTGTAATTGGTAGCTTCTACCTTGCTGCCCTTCTTGTGGATAGGAACAATGTTAGCTGTCCGCCAGTCATGGGGAACTTCTCCTGTTAGAAGAGATGAAAAAGATCCATTAATGGTCCAACAATTATACCTTGAAGTTCTCTTAGCCCTTGTACACACGGTTGGAAATTCCGACCACAGAATCCGTCTGATTTTTTTTAGACGGATTTTGTCCGAAACCAGTGTTGCATACACACGGTCGGACAAAGTTGTCGGAAAATCAGATCTTTCGGAACGTGATGACGTTCATACGTAACGACGGGACTATGTTCAGGCTAGTAGCCAATAGCTTTGGTCTCGTAATTTGATCTGAGCATGTGTGCCATTTTGTCCGATTGGAATTCTCTACAAACGATCGGATCATGTTGTCGGAAAATTTTATATCGAGCTCCTAAATTTTGTTGGTCGGACATTCCGACGGAAAAAGTCAGATGGAGCCCACACACGGTCAGATTATCCGACAACACGGTCCGATCGTACCTTTTCCGTCGGAATGTCCGACCGTGTGTATAAGGGCTTAGAACTCTTGGATGAATACCATCAGGACCTATTGCTTTATTAAGCTTTAACCGAGTCAGTTCCTCTTCTACCTGCCTCCATAAATTCTAAAAATGAACCGTCATTACTACAACCAATATAAACCCCCAACTTGTTGTTAGTACAATATATTTCTGAGAAGGCTGAACAGAAGTAATTGTTTAATTGGTTTGCTACATCTCTCTCAACATAAACGTTATGCCAGATTTCATTTTAGTGATTCTATTGTATTTTTTCCTCACATCACTAATGTACTGTACCTAAAAAAGGTTTTATCGCCTTAAAGTGGTGTTGCCACCAAAAAATAAAAATTTGCTTAAAATTCATAAAAAAAATAATTGGAAAACAAAAATGTTTTACTCACCTCTAAATGCCTGTTGCTAGGGGGTCCCTCGTAGTCTGCCTCCATTGCCCGGGTGGTGACATCACTTCCCCTCGGCGCCGCACAGTCATCTGGGACCTGTCACGTGTCTCAGATGACTGTGCGGCGTATCACGGCGCTGCTCGCGCATGCGCAGTGGGTGCCCGGCTGTGAAGCCACAGCCGGGTGCCCACAGTAAGAATGCCAGTGCCGCGAGCGGGGAACGAGGGGGGGCTTTGCCCCCCCGCATCACTGGACCCTGGGACAGGTAAGTATCTGATTATTAAAAGTCAGCAGCTGCAGTATTTGTAGCTGCTGACTTTTACATTTTTTTTTTTAGGGGGCACCCCACTTTAATAGATTTAGAAATGTCCTCCTCTTTTTGTCTATTTGTTTACTCTGTCAGCTACACCTCCCGTTTCCATGAATCTTTTATATGCTGTTTTCTTTCCTTTACTATCCAACTTACACCTTTAATGAATCATATTGTTTTTTTTCCCCCCATTATTACCAACTTGCCTGATATATAATCTGGTTGCCTCCAGGATGGTAGACTTTACCAGTGCCCGCTGATTAGTTACGCATGTCATTTTACTCCAACCTCTCAATTCTTTTTTTTTTTTTTTTTTAGAAATCTCCCCATTTCATCAAAATTTGCCCTTTTGAAATCTAAAAATTTTTGTTTTTGTATATGACTTTTCAGTTCTTGTTTAAATATCAAATCAAGGACATTGGTGATCACTAGAACCCAATTTTTCTCCCACATCAGACAGTCAATCCCCATTTGTCAGTACTAGTTCTAGAATATGATCACCTCGGGTTGGGCTTTTTATTGTTTTAGAGAAACCCCATTCAGTGTTGCCATTACATCCCTGCTCCTGCTTCTAATAACAGTTTGAGAATTATATGCAATTTGTGAAGGTTAGGGAGTCTGGCAGTAAACATGGTTTTCAGTGCAAGTCCCACCCTCTTCATTTGCCCATATCTCCACCTAATCCTGCTCCTTATTTACCAACACCAGCCACGTTGCGGTCTAAACTCCTCCCTAATGGGGGCGTGGCTTATCACTTCTTGTTATCATCACTTATTGTTTTGCATATTGGACTCTAACTTTTGATTCCCAGGGACACACGCACTTGTTCATAATATGTGAATGCCCTCCTGGCAAGAGCATACTACATCTCTGTTCCCTAAAATCTTCTAATTTATGTGTTCTATTTTATTGTTCATAACCTCTTTCCCCATGACAGGTTATTTTGTTCCTACCTATATCCTGCCCTGTGGAGCCCGAGACCCCTTCAAGCCTCCCACTAACCCCCCTATAGGCACACTCGGTGCATGTTTCTAGCACCGTTCTTGGTTTTGGTGAACTCGCCCCTATGCATTTTTATGTATACTGTATGCACCCACTTTTGACCAATTGGTGCCACCTAGTGGCCTATTCATGTAACTCTGTCTATCCTCTACAGTCAGGACCCCAGCCTCCTGTGTTTGACTACACCATGACATACCATATTGCTGCTCTGTCGAAACAGGAGTCTGGGACTCTTTCTATCTATACTTTCACATTTCCTATTCCTCCAACTATCTCTCTCTAACGATTTCCCACTCACCCCTCCCCCCTTCCCTCCCAACTCCCCCTCTGCTGATTGAAACTGGTCCCCGGGAGACAATCATTACCCTTTATTTCACTTCCCTTAACCCCCCTTCCCATTATGGCAGTCACACCGCCTCTTAACTTGGCGTCATACAACTGCAGGGGCTTTAACACCCTGGAGAAGCGCAGCCAGATTCTATACCACTTCTACAAACAACAAACATCCTGCTACTGCAGGAGACGCATTTCCACACTGGCTCGACACCCATAATACGTAACCACCATTACAAGACCTGGTTCCATAGCACTAACCCCTTAGCTAAATCCAAAGGGGTCTCCATTGCATTCCATAGATCCTTTCATCCTGAAGTACTTGATTCCTGTATTGACGATAATGACCGTTTTATATTTTTCAAATTGAAACTCAATTTTCTCTTCACAGTGGCTAATATCTATGCTCCCAATGCAGACCAGGCTTGCTTCCTGTCTACCACTCTCACCAGACTATCTACCTTCGGAGGTTCCTGTGTCATCAGCGGAGGTGATTTCAATGTCGCTCTGTCCCCATCTGCAGACCCATCCTCGGGTAAGTCATCCATATCCACAACCTCTCTCCCACATCCAGTTCCTTACTACATTCCCACCACTTAGTAGATGTATGGCGCATACACCACCCCACAGAAAGGGACTATAGTTATTTCTACATAGCCCACAACTCTTAGTAGACTAGATTAATTCTTCATCTCACAATCCCTCCTAGACACCCCATTACAAACCTCCATAGGACATGCTCTATGGTCCAACCACTCCCCTATATACCTATCCTTTGCCCGCACAATCTCGTAGAGGGACATCTTGGTGTCTCAGTGTAAATTTTAAGGGACTCAGTATGTATTGCTGAAGTCACCAAGGCAATTCAACACTTTAGGTCTGATCACTCCTGTTACCACAACCCCTCTCATTCAATGGGAGGCCCTGAAGTGTGTGGTTCCGAGGCGTCCTCATTCAAAATGTCTCTCGGTTAAAAAAGATTAGATCAGATGCCTCTTGACCATTTTAAATTTAGAGTCCCTTCACAAACCTTTGATCCATCCACCTTTGTCACCCTCTCAAATGCTCGCTGTGACATCCTCCAATTATTAGACTTCCACTCTCTGATTGCTAGGGACCGTGCCCACAACTACCATTATTCCATAGCCAATAAATGTGGCCAACACCTGGCACTGGTCGTTCACCCCAGACCCCCCCATCCTCCCATTCTCTTCATCACCAAGACCAACCAGACTAAGGTCTTTAATACAAAAGGCATATTATCCACCTCATTCAGGGATTTTTATTCCCAGTTATACAATCTCGCACAGACAGTCCCACACAGCCCTTCATCCTCCTCCCATGACCCAATGCAGGCCTACATCACAGAAACCTCGCTTCCCACAATTAATTTAAAAGGAATATTCGGACCTTGACAGACCCTTGGCGGAACCAGAATTTCTAGGTGCCATCAAGGGACTGAAATTAGGCAAATGTCCGGGCCCAGATGGCTATACCCCAAGATTTTACAAAACATTCGCACCTCTGCTAGCAACATTCCTGGCCAAGGCTTTCAATGCCATCGATAGCAATACCCTCCCCTCCAGAGATCTATCAGCCAATGTATCTATCCTTCTGAAACCCGGTAAAGATCCATCACAATGTACTCGATAACACCCCATATCCCTATTAAATACAGACCTCAAGCTGTTCGCAAAGGTCCTCGCCAACCTCCTCTCACCGCTGCCAGGGATTATCCACAGAGATCAGGTTGGTTTTGTCCTGGGCAGAGAGGCATGAGACAATATGACTAAAACCATACAACTAATTTTCTATATTTGACCGGGTCAACTGGCACTTTCTGCGACTCTCCCTAGAACAAATAGGTCTTGGATCCCCCTTCATCTCTAAAATTTTGTCCCTCTACTCACACCCCTCTGCATTGGTCTTGGTGAATGGCACATTAGAGGCGTTTGACATATCTAATGGCACCCGCCAAGTATGCCCCCGCTCCTATTATTGTAATCGAGCACCTGGCATGTGTCATACGCCAAAACACATCAATACAAGGTATCCTAACCCCCTCTGAACACCATAAACTCTCTCTACGCAGATGATTTATTAATCTACACCCAAGAGCCCCACACAACCCTTCCCTCACTCTTCTCTTAATTTAAACGCTTCGGCTTACTGAGCAACTTTAAACTCAACATCTCCAAGACAGAGGCCCTCAACATCTCCCTATCCACATCAACCATGTACTCACTACACTATTTCTTTCAATGGCAGACCATAGGCATCTCCTAATTAGGTGTAACAATCCCCGTTAATCTCTCTTGGTCGCATTAATACCCTCAATATGCATACCCTACCCAAATTATTGTATCTTTTCCAAACCATTCCGGTCACCATTCCCAAATATTTTTTCTCTGCCCTACGCTTCCTCTTTATCTGTTTTATTTGGAACAAGGGACTCTCCAGTGCAGAATGGCAGATTGTGTTCCACTTCGCACATGAGTCCTCCATCGCCTGTTACTTGCAAGAGAAGAACATCAAGATCTTGTCCAGATGCTACCCTACAAAAAATATTCCCAGCTACCTTAGCCTCCTGCTAGTGATGGAATGCAGCCACAGGTACTTACCTTCATGTCTGGTGGGAGTGTGACCACTTCAACCCTTCTGGAAACAGGTATTTCAGGTACATGATAAAATATATGAAGAATCTTTACAACTGACCCCAGAGATAGCTCTTCCCTCCATGCTACCAGGATCAATAGCCTCCCAAAAAAGATGTCTATTATGCTTTTTTTTTCTAACAGCGGCTCGACAACTCATTCCCCGTTTTTGGAAAACAACCACTACACCCCCGCTATCTCTTTGGGTCTCCACTATGAATGACATCATGCGAATGGAGGAGATGCTGGTGCTTGACAATAACACCTATGAAAAATATAAAATGTTATGGTCTGTCTGGCTGCGCTTCTCCTCAAACTCTGGCTGGCATGCTTCCTGCCTCCCCGAGCTCAACGCCACCCATACCCTGAGCTCTGACTAAATTCAGAGGTTTATCCTCAACCGCCAAGTCAATGTCTCTCCTGCCCAGTTTCTCCCAGCAGATCTTCTCCCTTCTCCTTCTCCTCTGATCCCTTCTTTCCTTTATCTTCCTTCCTACTTTCTCTCGCCCTTATGCTACTTTAGTGCTTGACATAAATTGTATGTATACACAAAATCCTAGGTGCAAGCACTGCTGTAGGCGATAGCCATTTGGCACGCTTGATGCCGCTTTTCTGTGAACAATGTGTCAATTGTGTTCCTAATATTCTGTTTATCCTACCAATAAAAATATATTCAACACTAAACACCTCCCCAATAATTGTTTTAACCAAGAAATAATAGAGGCATGGTTGGCAAAATTTAAACCAATGGGAATATCTACAGATTCAGCATTTTGTTAACTCAATACCAAAACCCATAAGAGACGATAACACCCTAACACCAATAGAAAAACTATGTAATTCCAAGATAAGAGTAAAACACGGAATGTCAAGAGTATATGAAATCCTTTCGGAAATTGAAATAAGAGAAACTATTTCAGCTATAGTAAAATGGGAACACGACATGAGGATAAAAGTAGATGAGGCACAAATGATGGAGACAGTGTATAGACATATATCAGATATAACGTCAGTTGAAGTAAACTATAAATGCATGATGAGATGGCATATGACACCAAATAGAATACATAAAATAGACCCCTATAGATCCCCACAATGTTGGAGAGACTGCAAATTACTAGGAACAACATTTCATGTATGGTGGGAATGCCCAGTTATAAGGAGTTATTGGTATAAAATATTAGAATATATTGAAAAAATAACAGGGGAAAAAATACCATACTGCCCCAGGGAATGTCTGTTTTATGGGGTAGAGGAAGAAAGTGGTAAGCAAAATAGAAAACAAAAAAGGGTCCAGAAACGGAAAAAACATATAAAACTGATACCCTTTTTACTTAACGCAGCAAAAGCTATGATACCTAAAAATTGGTTACCAGCCAAAAAAACCCTAATTAGAGATTGGATACAGAGAATAGAATTTATTAATAACATGGAATATTTCATAAAAATGGATAACAATCAAATGAACAGATACTGGGCAACATGGGAAAAGTGGAGATCATTTAAAAAGACAGAAAACTACATCCAAGCATTGGCAGAATAAGTTAAGGTGGGCGGGCCAACAGAATGGGGGATGGAAGGGTGGGGGAAGGGGCTGGGGGATAAATCTGGGGTAGTGGGAGAGAGATTAAAGGAAAATGGAATGTAATTGTGTAATTAACTTGAAAACATATGTATTATAAATGTCAGACCCTTTTTTTTATATTTATCTGTTTGTACATTATAATACTTTTGTCTATTTTCTTTATGAGAAAAATTTAATAAAATGTAAATAACCAAGCTCATGACTGTTAGGGTTATGTTTTCTCAGGGTACACTCCTCTCTTTCCAATATTTATCTCCCCTTCAGATACATTTTTTGCTTTCTAATGCCTGTTCAGAGATTAGACCCAGGTTACATAGTTAGTCAGGTTGAAAAAAGATATATATATAATATACCAGCCCATATACCCAATTCTATACCCACAGTTGATCCAGAGGAAGGCAAAAAACCCCAGCAGAGCATGATCCAATTTGCTAAAGCAGGGGAAAAAAATTCCTTCCTGATCCCCCGAGAGGCAATCGGATTTTCCCCGGATCAACTTTCCCTATAAATGTCAGTACCCAGTTATATTATGTACACTTAGGAAATAATCCAGGCCTTTCTTAAAGCAATCCACTGAGCTGGCCATAACCACCTCTGCAGGAAGTCTATTCCACATTTTCACAGCTCTTACTGTGAAGAAACCTTTCCGTATTTGGAGCTGAAATCTCTTTTCCTCTAGACGTAGAGAGTGCCCCCTTGTCCTCTTTGTTGACTGTAAAGTGAATAACTCGACACCAAGTTCACTATATGGACCCCTTATATATTTGTACATGTTGATCATATCCCCCCTTAATCTCCTCTTATCAAGAGTGAATAAATTCAGGTCCTCTAATCTTTCCTCATAGCTGAGTTCCTCCATGCCTCTTATCAGTTTGGTTGCCCTTCTCTGCACTTTCTCCAGTTCCCCGATATCCTTTTTGAGAACTGGTGCCCAAAACTGAACTGCATATTCCAGATGAGGTCTTACTAATGATTTGAACAGGGGAAAAATGATATCTCTCTCTGGAGTACATACTTCTCTTAATACAGGAAAGGACTTTGCTCGCTTTGGAAACCGCAGCTTGGCATTGCATGCTATTATTGAGCTTATGATCTACCAAAACCCCCAGATCCTTCTCCACTATGGATTCTCCCAGTTGTACTTCCCCTAGCATGTATCTGCCACATAGTCGCCCAATTAGACAGAGCATTGAGGTCAGCTTGTAAATTGGAGACATCCTGTAAGGACGTTATTCCACTGCATAGCTTGGTGTCATCTGCAAAGACGGAAATGTTACTTTTGATCCCAGACCCAATATCATTTATAAAGATATTAAAAAGTAAGGGTCCCAGCGCTGAACCTTGGGGTACACCACTGATAACCTTAGACCATTCAGAGTAAGAATGATTAACCACTACTCTCTGAATTCTGTCTTTTAGCCAGTTTTCTATCCATTTACAAACTGATATTTCCAAACCTGTAGACTTTACCTTACACATGAGCCATGTGTGCGGAACTGTATCGAATGCTTTTGCAAAATCCAAGTATATCACGTCCACCGCCACCCCTCTGTCCAAGGTTTTACTTACCACCTCATAAAAAGAAATCGGGTTTGTCTGACAACTTCTGTCTTTCATGAATCCATGCTGTCTGTTGCTTAAAATATTTTTTTTTCTGCAAGAACTCATCTATGTGGTCTTTTATTAATCCCTCCAGTATCTTCAAGAAGTTAAACGGGTCTATAGTTACGTGGTAAAGACTTTGTTCCCTTTTTAAATATAGGCACCACATTGGCCCTGCGCCAATCCAGTGGTACTATTCCTGTCATTAATGAGTCCCTGAAAATTAGATACAATGGCTTTGAAATTACAGGGCTCAATTCTTTTAGGATCTGTGGGTGGATGCCATCAGGTCCAGGTGCTTTATCCACCTTTATTCTGTCCAAATATTTCTGGACCATATCATCTGGACCAGGTTCAGGACCAGGTTCACATTGAGGGCAGGTTTGAAATCATGCGGGTTCAGCTGAACTCGCACAATTTCAAACTGGCAATGCAGTCCGACTTTGGGGGTGATTTGATAGACATCTGTGTGGGTTTATGCACAGATTTCTATTCAAATCGCCCCCCGAAGACAACAAAAGTAGACGGTACCATTGCAGGCAAAAGCCGCCAATTTAGCATGCAATTTGACATGTCAAATTGGCCCGATGTGAACATGGCCTCAGAGACATTCCTCGTCTTCTCATGTTCGCATAGCCTTTCGATTATTTCTCCCTGTGCAGTGTCCAATTTCCCCTTTCGGAGACATTCTTCTCTTTCTAGTGTCCACTTCCCCTTCAGAGGATTCCTTCCTGTGCCTACACCCCCTTCTAGAGACAACCTTCTGTTTCTAACAGTGTGACTGGCCCCAAATGTATTCGGCTGCAGGAAAATGACCCCAAACACACATCCAATGTCATTAAGAATTATCTTCAGCGTAAAGAACAAGGAATCCTGGAAGTGACGATTTGGCCCTCACAGAGCCCTGATCCAAACTTCATCAAGTCTGTCTGGGATTACATGGAGACAGAAGGATTTGAGACATTCAAAAGGGACACTGGAGTTATTGGCTTTTTCAGAATGAGAGGTCAGCAATGGCAGCCTACATTTTTCTCTCATGACAAGTTTACTTTAAAACCAGAGAAGTACCAGCCTAAGCTTCTATGATCTTCCAGAGTCCTTTTAAGCTCATGTCCAGCTGGGCAAAAATGTAACTACATCCCCCAGAGCAGCTGTAAAGTAAAGACTCTGCCCCTCATCCTGGACACATTTCATTAC
Source organism: Lithobates pipiens (assembly GCF_037356315.1). NCBI lineage: Eukaryota > Metazoa > Chordata > Amphibia > Anura > Ranidae > Lithobates > Lithobates pipiens. The sequence continues at coordinate 264,264,446 of NW_027507784.1, read as the reverse complement.
AAGGTACCACTTTCTGCAGCATTTAGGATCTGCCCACCTCTGAAGAAAGTAGGGGGCAAAGAGGACCTGTGATGTAATTAGTTCCAGCTGAAGACCTCTAGAAAAAAAAAGTATAATTTTTACTCTACCAAAAGGGTTCTTTACTGGAAGGGGGGACCGGAGTTGGGCTTTAAAGTGGAACTTTAGGTAGAAATCTTTTTTTATAAGTATGAAGGATTGTTTTGTATATTGCAGAAGGGACATAGTATGGATTATTTCCTTCCTCACAAACTCTTTACACTGTACACTAAACTCAAAGTACAATCCTGACATCACCTGGGTGCCAGAATGAATTAACTCCCATGCACATGTATGGGAGGTAAATCATTCTAGCTTGATCAGTTAAGATAGCCAAAAAACCTAAACATGGAAGAAGCCAGCAACGTATGAGTCCAAGAATGTCATGTTGCTGGAGTAGAGATGATTCGTTTTGCTTAAAGCATCTAGACTGCTCAGTTTGCAAATAGCAGTTTCCTGCTCTGAACATGGGGATCTAATATCCCTCTCCTCATGATGCTTACAGAGCAATGTGTTGTACGTCCTAAACAATGGAGAGGCATGCATTAAAAGTGAGCATTACAAAGCCCCATGTTTATACATTGTGTGCTCCAGGTTTGGGCGTTTCCTGGGAAATCAGCTAGATAAAATACCACCGCGTACTTAAATTTGACATTAGAAGTTAAAAGCATTAGATGTCCAATTGGAAAGGTTTGAGTCTCTTATTAAAGTCCAGGTCAACTGGCATCTGGAAAGTCATAACAAAACAGAATTAATCAGTGTTTGTTATCTGATTATCTCAGAACTTAATAACCAAAAGGTATATTTATATGCCCTAGAGCAGAAAATCAAGGACACCACTCTTGTTGCCTATATGCCACACAGTATCAAATTTGGCACCTTGTCAGCACAGTCCAATATTTGTCACTTTGAAAGGAATTCATTTTCTCTGCCAAACTCAAACTGTCTCATACATATACTGTAAGGTTCAAATACAAATCTGCACAACAACATTTTCTGACAGAATTATAGGGACGCTAATTATTCAGATTAAAAATATAAACTGTAATTTATAGATCTGCATTTTGGTTTATAATACATGCCTCATGTCTGCTGTGGACAAGATTAAAAGCATCCTGGAGTTCCCTTAAAGTATATCTAAACCCAAAACTAAAAATGAAATACAGTATGTTGCAGCTTACCAGTCCATAGATGAGGAGGCAGCATTTTATTTTTCAGGCCTCTTTACTTGCACCTAGAATTTTTGAGAACACCACACACTATTAATGGAGGCATGGTTCGTGATCTTGGATCGGGTATCTATAACCACAGCTCAATAAGGGTAGGCAGAAAAGGAAGGTTAGAACCCAACCATGATGAAGCAGAGAAATTAGACACACTCACTAGTTCAGCAAAAGGCACCTTTAGGGCAAGCTCTAAGAGGAACACTGCTAAAAATATATCCTGCCCAACTCTGAATTCAAGATTTACAGGGATTTGAATGCTCTAGACATCCCAAATCCAATAAAGCAGCAGGATATGTGGCAAAGTGCTAGAAAGGCCTCCATCATGAATCCGCAGATGAGCCAAGGTAAAGGGTCCAAATCCAAAGTCCGAAAGACATTCTCTGTTCCTGAAGGAGGATACCTGGAGCAGGAGACTAGATTCACTCTGTTCGCAGACAATCAAGGGAGACACTGGGCTCTCCTCTGATGTCCACCTGCAACACAGGGTCTGGGACACACACAGGTACAAGAACCTGCCCTACATATCTAGAAGTTACCACTTAAAGTGGTTGTAAACCCTCCCCCACAACTTTTTCCCATGTAATTCAGCATAAAAAACCCTAATGTACACTGCTTGTAGATATCTCCTTACTTGCTTAGTATTGTTGTAATCCTTTGTTCTTTAGAATGACGTCACTGAGCATGCCCAGATCTCCCCTGATTTACGGCACACTCTCTATGTGCTAATCTATCTGTTATCAGGACTTCCTACAGCACAACACTGAACTCCCAGGAGGCTGCATAATCACTCAGAGCTTCCTCCTACACACCATGTGACATCACATGCAGAGTAAAGCAGGGCATGGGACAGCATTACTGCAGTCTTATCAGCTTAAGCTGATAGGCAAACACTAGGTAATCAGCAGAAGTAAATACTAGGAAATAAAACAAGTCAGCTATGAACAGGGAAACAGGGATGCCATAGAAACGTTGGATTGAGAAGGATGCTTGGTTAACAGTACAGGAGGTGCTCAATGTAAGGGCGGAAATACACTCCACTGTGGACTCAGAAAACAATACTTAAGATGGCGCTGCCTTACCCCTGGAAACAAGTTTAACGTTTCTTTAAACAGTATGTAATATGCGATTTGGGCTGGATTACAGTGGCTATAGTTTGCTAATTATTATAATAGACTAAATGAAAAGAAGCATGAGAGTGGGAGAGTTTACTTCCTCTTAAAGAGATTGTTTCCAGGGGATCACCCTTAAGGGGATCTGCATAGGCAAGACTAAAAGGTAAAGTCACAGCAGTACTCAGTGTCCAAGCCAGAGGACCTACCCAGAGCAGAATCCAGTGATGACAGCAGAAACCGTCTGTTCTGAGATATCAGAATGCTGCCCTATAAATCATTTTCCAATGAAAGACGTTTATAGCAGCCTGCAGATGAGAAGGCCAAGTAATTCTACTAATAACTACCTGGATCTCAAGAACAGAAACCTTGGTCTTTACAGGAATTAGACCCACAGCTATAGGGAAAGGTGCTAGGATAGACAGAGAAGAGGGAGAAAGAGGTGCTTATAAAAAGGCCTCCCAACACTCAAGGCTCCAGAGGAAAGAAGGATAATTCCCCATCTAATGAGGGGGGGGGGGGGGTAGGAAGCAAACATGCTGTGGATTCGGCTCTAAGCTGGTATACATCACCTAAAGACCAGTTCCAGTGCTGAACCCAGACAATGCCAGATCCTAGAGGCACCAAGACCTTTGGGGAGATGTTCCCTGCTAGGTTCCCCAGTAACTGGTCTCTTCCCAGGAGGTTGTCTCAGTGTCATGTGACCACAACAGTGCTGCAGGTATAAGGTACTTTTATAAAAATACAGTGGCGTGATTTATTTGAATAAATTATGGCTATTAACACTTCTCTGTTTAGTATCACTTTAACATGTTCTGAAACTGACATTGAAACTGGCAGTACCAGGAAATGCAAATGGTGCCCAGCGGTGAATATAATAGGATTTTTGAATTACTGTAAAATAAGTTTCTCTGAGTTCATTAACAGAGACAGCCTTCTTTATTCAGAATCATAGGGTTATAACAGCCCCTATAGGAGTAGGTAGAAAGGGAGACTTGGCTACGCCCATGGGCAGTCCTAGGTGATATACACCCCCCCCCCCTCTGCTTTAGGCCTTCAGTTATGTAACAAGCAGTACTAGAAGTATTAACTCCATAGAGGGGCGGGTGCTGTGTCTGTCCATGAACTCAGAGAAACTGATTTTACGGTAAGTCAAAAATCGTATTCTCATTCATTGACAGACACAGATATTCTATATTCAGAAACATAGGGATGTCCCAAAGCAGTGCCAAACATGAGGGGTGGGGCAGCCAACAAAAAAACAGGCCAACCAGACAACCTGGGAGCTCAACAAGAACAACTGGAGCTCCACATGAACATCAAAAAAAAAAAAAAAAAAAAAACCCTTCATGAGGGAAACACTCTAGATCGCAGTGTGCAGAACCTTGTGGCCAAAAGGAGCATCCGCAGATGCCAGCACATCCACCTTGTAAAATTTTGTGAAAGTATGCACAACCAAGTGGCCGCCTTGCAAACTTGCGTCACTGACGCCCGATGACGGAAGGCCCAGGAGGCACTCAGCGCCCGAGTAGAGTGCGCCTTCACCGTGAAGGGAGGAACCCGAACCTTGACAGAATAGGCCCGAGTCACTGTCTGATCCATCTAGAAAGGGTCTCCAAGGAAGCAGATAGCCCCTTTTTTGGTCGTCCATGATCACGAACAGGGAGTCTGACTTCCGAAAGGACTCAGTGGCTGCCAAATACACCCCAAATGCCCGTACCACATCTAAGATGTGCAAGCAAATTCCCTTGGATGGTGCGGCCTGGGACACAGAAGGCAACACAATGTCTTCATTTAAATGGAAATCAGAGACAGCCTTTGGAAGGAATGAAGAACAAGGACAAAGCACCACCTTGTCCTTATGAATCACCAGGTAAGGCGTGTGACAGGATAGTGCCGCCAACTCTGACACCCTGCGAGCAGAAGTAACAGCCACCAAGAAGGCCACCTTCTGTGATAGCGTGAGCAGGGGAATTTCTCAAATATTTTCAAACGGAGGCTTCTGTATAACCGAAAGTACCAGATTCAAGTCCCACAGTGGCAAGGGAGATCACACTGGTGGAACCCAGTGTTAATTTTGTTGACTAAAACATTTTAGTCGACTAAATGAATACTATTTTAGTTGACTAAAATACGACTAAAACAACCGAGATGACTAAAATATGACTAAAACTAAAATGGCATTTTTGTCAAAAAGACTAAAATGGGACTAAAATGGCATTTTCATCAAAAGACTAAAACTAAATTGAAATTTGACTTAAAAATGAATGCTGGTCTCTAGTGCGTGTTCATACCTCAATCCCTTAAATATACGATTTTTCACTCCAGCAGTATTATAATGAGTTTGGAAATTGTCGAGAAATGTTAATGCATTACAATTTAATTACATCCATTAGATTTTAGATGACTAAAATGAGTTTGTCAACTAAAATGTACTGGAGATTTTAGTCTACTAAAATTGACTAAAACAAATACAATTGCAGAAGACTAAAATGGGACTAAAACTAAAATGCCATTTTAGTCCAAAGACTAAAATGAAATCGAAATTTGCTGCCAAAATTAACACTGGTGGAACATGTCACACTCCCTGAATGAAGGTACGCACCAGGGAATGTGAAGCCAGTGAGCATTGAAATTAAACTGCCAAGGCTGACACCTGGCCCTTGACAGTACTCAATGCCAAATTCTTTTCAACACCCCTCTGAAGTCAAAATTCGAGCCACCGAAAAGGAACATGGGTGAAACCCCCACTGACTCACTATGAAATGTACGCTTTCCACATCCGATGATGTGCCTTCCTGGAAGTAGACTTCCTGGCATTGAGTAGTGTCAGATTTACCAACACAGATAAGCCCCTGTCCTTCAAACACCTGGCTTTGAACAGCCATGCCGTTAAAGCCAGCGATGATAAAGCAGGGAGGAAGGTCGGCCCTTGGGATAGTAGATCCTCTCTAAGAGGCAGCCGCTAGGGGGCGTCTGCGACCGGATGCACCAGGTCCGACGAGGCCAGTTTAGGGTGACTAGAATGACCAGATTTCCTTCGGCCTCGATCGTGCACAATAGCCGCGGCAGAAGCTTGAGAGGAGGAAAGGCGTAGATCAGACCATACTGGCCCCACGGAGCCACCAGAGCATCTAAAGCATCTGCCAGAGGGTCCCGAGACCTGCCCACAAGTCTCTGCACTTTCCTGTTGATTTAGGATGCTATCAGATCTACCTCTGGCGATGCCCAGCATAGACAGATCAGCTTAAATATCTCCTGATGAAGGGACCACTCCCCTTGGTCCAATACTTGGCGACTGAGGTAATCCGTCTGCCAGTTGTCCATCCCCGGAATGTGAATGGCAAGGACAAAACGCTCTGCCCACCATGGAATGCTGGCTAACACACTCCTTGTCACTCCCTGGTGGTTGACATAAGCCACCGCCGCTGTGGCGTTGTCTCACTGGATCCGTATCGGGAGCCCCTGAAGTCGATCCGTTCAATGATCCAGACAATCTGATCGCCTGGAGTTCCAAGATGTTGATAGGTAGTTCAGATTCCTCTAGCATCCAGTGACCCTGAGCCGAACTCAGGCCCAGGACTCCTCCCCACCTGCCCAGACTTGCATCGGTGGTGACCACCGTTCAAGTACAGAGGGAGAAAGGATTTCCCCTGCCGAAGAGCTGGGGAATGAAGCTACCAAATCAGGGACCCTTTGGTTCCTTGACTCGGCCGAATCTGACTGTCCAGAGACTCCGAACATTTGTCCCAGTTTAACAAGATCTCCTTTTACAGGGGGTCTCATATGGAACTGAGCGAACAGGACCACCTTGAGCGTAGACACCATCAGGCCCAGCAATCGCATGCAAGTCCGCAGGGAGAACCACCTACTGGACAGCAGTTAGCATGATGCCACCTGTAATTTCTGGAGTTTTTCCTGTAGAAGGACAACTCTGGACCAAGCAGAATTCTGAGTCAGACTCAGATAAACCAATTTCTGAACTGGAATCAATGCAGAATTTTGGTAATTCATCAGCCAACCAAAATCTGCCAGAGTCTGAACAGTGATCTCCACGTCACCCCTCAGGGTCGCTGGGGACTCTGCTTGCAGCTGAAGGTCATCCAGGTAGCCCAGAACAGCAAGTCCCCACTGGCACAGCAACGCCAGAACCGGGGCCAACACTTTGGTGAAAACCCGAGGAGCGGAGGCAAGACCAAAGGGTAACGCCGCAAACTGATAATGCTCCTCTCCCACAGCAAAGCAGAGGAACCGCTGGTGCTGTGCACATATCGGAATGTGCAGGTAGGCATCCTTGATGTCAATGGAGTCAAGAACGTCCCCCTGATGAAGAGATGCCACCATGAGGCGAATGGACATTCTGAACTTCTGCACCCACACATAGCATTTCAGGGCCTTGGGGTCCAGAATCGGATGGATCGTACTTTTTTGGGGGATTGTAAACAGGTTTGAATAAAAGCTCTGGAAACGATCTGACACCGGAACAAGGACAATCACCCCTTGGAGCAATAAGCCTTACACCACACCCCAGAGGGCTAACAAGTGGTCCAGATGCAGATTGGACGGAAAAAATCTGATTGGGGAGAAAGTCTGGAACACAATCTTGTAACCAGAATCACATTGTGGACCCACTTGTTGTTTATCAGAGGTCCACGGGCCCAGAAACGAGCGAAGACATCCCCCCACCCGGACTGCGGGGCGCCTCTTCATGACGAAGGAGCCTTATCTGGGGGTCTGGAGAGACTCGATCTCGGTTTGCCCGACCAGGGTCGCTTAGAGTCTCCCAAGGAGGGCTTGAAAGACTTTGAACCTTTGTCAGTGGACCCTGAGAGATGAAAAAAAACTCTGCACCAAGAAGGACCACACTTGCAACTTGGCTCCTTCCCCTTCTTTGACTGGGGAAGAAAAGTACTCTTCCACCTGTGACACTCATCCAATAATCAACCAGACTGGCCCCAAACAAATGATCGCCTTGAAAAGGCAGTTGGGGCTTTTTTTTTTTTTAGAGGCCTGGTCCAGACCAACACTTCAGCCACAATACCCAAAGCACTACCACTGAAACAGACAGCTTAGGAGGGTGACCACTTTCCTCCTGACTTCACTGAATTAGCGGACCAACTGGGCCAGGGAGCTGGAATCAAAGAGGCATCGCAGACAAACTGCAGCCCCTGGTTGGTCTGCTAATTCAGTGAAGGCAGGAGGAAACTGGTCACCTTCCAGGTCACAGCGCAACAGCTTTGCCCACTCTGTCAGCATTTGAGATACCAGGGCAATAACCAAGACCGGCCAAAGCGACGAACCTGCAATAGTGAACATAGTGCGGCTCAGAGACTCCTTCCTGTCAGCCAGATCTTTAAAGGTTGGAGAGTCCTCAACCAATCATGGTGGTTTTGTTCAGGCGAGAAACCAGGGGATCCACCACAGGTGGAGTCGTCCACTTTTTGAGAAGACTCTCCTCAAAGGGATAACAGTGAAGCACTTTAGGATCACAAAGGGACGTTTTGGATGCCCCCTTTCTTTATAGACAAACTTGTCAAAAAAAAGAGGGATAAGGGAACACTTGCCGCACGAAGCGGCTTGTGAGTGCCAAAAGGGACCGGCATCTCCACCGCAGCTGCATCCTTCATTTTTAAAATTTTCCACACAGATGCAATTAGTGCGTCCACCAGTGCTTTCTTGTGTGCAGCCACTGGGGCAGAGGAATTATCCTCACTGTCCAAAATATCTAGGAGCGTGGCCGCAGACCCTGCAGGCTGGTCACCGTCCACAGCAGCCGAATAAGATTCAGGATCTGACGAGACAGATGAAGCGGGGCAAAAGGGGAGAGTGACATTTACTCACTATACCAGGACCAAAGCAGGCACCGCTCCAGACAGAAGCTCCTTGCCAATGAAGTGGGGGGCTGTGGGTCCATGAGGGACGTTGCGACTCGGGCCGAGACCCGGTCTTATGCGACCTCGTGAGATGTTTAACTCGCAGGGCCAGCCCCCATACATTGGGGCTATGTCGCGGCCGACCTAGCGCATAGCTGCAGTCTGCGTGCGCTAGCCACAATGGAGTGACCACGGGATTGAACGCCCAGCCCGGCAGTTGATTGTTTTTTCTGGATTTTTCAGGTAAAGATCTACAAACAAATAAAAATTGCCAGGACTAGAGATCCCAGCAGGGAACCAGGTCCTTACTCCTGACTAGGCAGAAAAAAAAAATAAAATGAAGGCCTATAGCAGAGAGGGAGGTGTATATCACCTAGGACTGCCCATGGGAGTAGCCAAGTCTTTTTTTTCTGCCTAGTGCTCTACTCCTGTAGGGAGTGATAACCCTACGGTTGTGAATAAAGGAGGCTGTGTCTGTCAAGGAACGAATGAGAATGCGTTTTTCTACCAGGGAACAACCCAATTGGCCTACTCAACAGTGTGAGTCTTCAGAGACAGGGCTAAGGCTGATGCAACGGAATTGGACAGTGCTCTGCTGCTAGCTTTTACCAGCTCTAGGTCTGGACAAGTGGAGCCCAGCAGGGTCTGGGTAAGGCACTCCAAAATTTGGCCGAGGTAAGAGGCCAATAGCTGCTATGTAGACCTCAGCTCAAGCAGTAATGTAATAAGAAGTCAGAAAGTCAAAAAGAAGTCTTGCTAAAACTGGTTAGACTTTTCTCAGCGTAGCTGAAGACCTCAGGGGCTCAGGGGTTACACTGAACTTTGGCCGTTTAGAATATTGTACTGCTGCTATATATGACTGCGTCTTCCTCTCAACGGTTTCTATGGGAGCGGCAGGTGCCTGCATCTTCAAAAACCAGTGTCATCGCCCCATTCATTTACTGTCTGGGAATGCCTGGGCATGTAAAAGGAATAGCATGACAGCAACAAATATGACCATTGCCATATTTGGTCAATGACTTCATATCTGAGATCCCACCCTCTGTTTAGTTTAGACCACAGGAGATGTCATTCACAGCGAGTCAGTGATGGTATTAGCCATATCCTTTGGTAGGTGGATTTTTCTTTTTTCTTTTCGGCAGGCATTGTTTAGTCATGATTGATGATGAATCATGGAACATTGTGTCTAAAGACTAAGTCTATTTACAGTATACTTTTTGTGTGAACGAGTAGCAATATACAGTGAACCACTTATCACAGGGCAGCATAACAGGCACTCATGGGGTTCTACTGCTGCCTTCTGATGACAGTTAATTTTTTTCTTCTTTTTACTTAACAGAAATGTACAATCGCAAAACCACTTTGCAACTGTTTGTCTCTCGGTTGCGTTGCAGCCCCTTTGATCTAATGGCTAGTTTGACAGGCAGTGCCACCTGTCAAACGCTGCAGTTAAAATTGCTGTGGCATGTGTAATGATAGTATTAACTTGCTGCCAACGTGGAGCATGTATGTAACCTCTTGGCGGGTAGGCTGTAATGCCAATGCAGCCTTATGTAAACAGTTTTCTGTGCTGGAAGCACACTTCCTGCGTGCTCCAAGTACAGTCATTGGCGGGGTCAGGAAAGCTCCTGATGCATACTTGCGATTGGGAGCTTTCTGATCATGTGACCTTTGTGATGGCCAATTACAGCGGACCCCTGTGAAAAGCCCCTACTCATTCTCATGGGGGTGATGAATTGCAGTATTTAGAGTCCCTTTCAGTTAAAAGGGCCTTCCAGATTCTAATAAGCCCACGCAGATGCCCACAATCACAAGGCTACATCAGCAGAACTTACTTTTGCAAGTGTTCTGCTTTAAATCAACCATAAGCGTTTGTTTTTTTACAGTTCACAGAATATGAACACAACTCATTGAAGACTGAAATTAAAACTTGAAAACAAGAGTTTTTATAAATATATAACTTTTATTCTGAATATTAAATAGTGTTTTAAATTACAAGCAGTTTGAATCACACTATGCATGATCATCAAATGTACAGTAAAAATTTTACAAATTAAAAAAAATGTACACCATTTAAGACCATTAAGAACTGGACATTCATCCAGGAAAATATTGCCATACACCTTATATACTGGTTTTATTTTATTTTACAAGGAAAACAAAATCCCCAGCCTACAAGCTCCTAGTTCATAACAGACTGTACATACATCATTCATGTGTGTATACAGTCAATGTGCAAGGCAACTTAATCAGCAGTCATTGCAGTTCAAGTTTACATTTCTTGTAGATAATCTATACTAACAATTTTAAACCAGTTTTGACACCATCTTAAATCAAAAAAAGCTATAGTGTTTTTGGACAAGTTAATGCTGTATACACTTTTGATTTAAGGCAAAAAAAAAAAAATTCCATTTATCCCCAAATGATAGGGATTTTTGAACACTCTGTATTTGCACAAATGCTGCATATTCAATACAAGGTAGTGCTTACAGCTATGGGGGACCCAAACTGGATAATTATGCGATAGATGAACCTTACTGGCCTGAATTTCTTTATCAGGGAGAACTTTGCGATCTTTGCCTTGCCCTCTCCTCTATAGACTGACGATTTTTCGGGCATGCACAAATAAAGCAAAATGAATTGAAAAGAGGTCACTTGTGATGGTTGTGCAGGCTGGAAGAACAAGACAGAGGGCAGGATAACCAAAATCTTAGAAATGTTGTGTAGAAGGTGTTTAAACATACACATGAAAAAAAAAAAAACAGTCCTGGGTGGTCTAACCGTTAAGTAATGGATTGCAACTTTATTTTATTTTTTTACTGCATTAAACATACATTACTAGTTTACTGTCTGTCATGAGGGTTACTGAACCAAGACAAGAATTCAAATCAGGAAGGCCAGCAAGGTCTGAAAAAAAAAAAAAAAAAAAGAAAAAAAAACTAATTTAAAAAATCCTGATCTGTATACTTCTTTCAGGTCTGTGACTCAAGGTTAACGCGAGGAAAGCAAGCCAGCATGACAATTGGGGAATTGGCAATTTAGAATGAGGGTCCAATACTGGCAGCCTCCACGTTTCCTTCATGACAAGTGTCTTTGAAGTCATTTTAAAGAGGAATTTAGGCTACATAGAACAAACAGACATACTGCATATACATGACCATCTAGAGAACAAATAGATCAAAAGAGAATTAAGTATCAGTGCAATGGTGAGAATCTAAGACATCAATGCAGTTAATAGGACATTTAAGAAAACTAGCGCACAAAAAAAAATAAAAAAAAAATGGAAACCAGTATCTAGCTCATTAATGTCAGTCAGTATGCATGGCTAATATTTGTTTGAGAACTGTACAGTCTCTGATCACTTTTTGGTCTCGTTCAGAGGTGTATCTATCTGTACACCCATGTGAAAGGCTGCCTTTGCCCACACAGGATGCACAGGTGTTCCGTTCTTGTCTACTGGCAATTTGACAGCCATGTAAGGTGCATGTCCCCAAACACACAATGTGCATTTGGGGACACACACCTGCACAGCTGCCAAACTGGGACCAATGACTGCCGGTGCAGCTGCTGCATCCCTATAAACATGAATAGGACTATCTGCACTGAACATCTGTGCATCCCATTCAGGCACAGATGGCCCTCACACAGGTATACAGATAGGTACGTCCATGTGAATGAGGCTTTTAAGATAAACAAACCAATTAGTCCACTCAACAGCACAGTTATTTTTATCTTGCTTGGTTTTCTTTCATTACAAGTGCAATTCCTTCACAAAACTATTTTCATGGTATAACTGACAGACTACATGGTGCTTGCTGTCTACACCTGCCAGGCTAATGGGCTGGTTCACACAGGAGAGGATGGCTGCAGCACTGCCCATTTCAGCCTGTGGTAGGGGGGGGGCAATGTGGCGCGCAATTCAGCTAATCACATGGCCTCTTTTCTGGAAAAACTTTATTTGAAGTGTGCAAAACACACACTTGATTCATGATGCTGAACAGCAGTATGATGCGCAGTGCTGCTGTACAGTGCCATGCGATAAATTGCAGCACATGTGCATTTCATCACAGTGCACTGCAGCAGGAATCTGGCCTGCGTTGCAGTGTGAATAGAATACACAGGAAACAACGTTTTTCTGCGTCTCCTTCCAGTGACAGTCATTTAAAATGTAGTAAAACTTCTGTCCCCATACAATGTGTGAATTAGTCCTACATGGAATAAAAAAAAAGAAAAAAAAATAGCATAAATGTTTATGAAATGCATTCTGAAAACTGGGAGGTCAAGGAAGACTTGCACCAGTTAAAAAAAAGCAACTTATCTAGAAAAACCTAGATAGAGATAAAAACAAGTCACAACTAGAGTGTCGCTATACTGAATGCCTAGGTTAAAGTAAACCTGTCTTGGGATAAATACAGGGAAACACGAAGGCCAGAAAAGTTGGGAATCTTCTGCATGCTTGCTGTGTCAGTGACCCAAAATATTAAATAAAGAGGACCAGCAAGACAGCAAGGCTAGAATAAAGGCGGTAGGGGTTAAATTGTCAGGTTTTATTGCTAGCTGTGTCTCCAATGGGGGGAACGACCCCAGCACAGAAGATTAGGTGAAATCTCCCAATAGGAGCACAGAAATAAAAATCTGGCAGACATGCTAATCTCTCCCCTCAAATCCTGTCCCAAAGGCCACTTCTCTCCAGGGCAAATAGGGAAAATCTCAGCTGATGCACAGGGGCTGCTGTACAATTGCACCCAATAAAAATGTCCACCCCCTTCAAATTATTATGCAAAAGTAGCCAATTTGCTTCAGCTGAATCATAGCAGCTCTAATGTCAAATGAATGTGGTTTAATCCTAGACAAGGCTATGTGTATTCATTGTTCACGGTCTGGTTTTGCCAGGGGTCTCTAAGCATATGATCATTAAGGGCTTACATTTGAACTGTTGCATTCAGGTAATAGATACAAAATATAACTTGGGGTCCATTTTTACTTACACCTTTGAGAATACAGAATTTTAAGCATTGGTGTGTTTAAGATATTACACTAAAAGGTATTACAGGTCAAAAGCTTGCAGCCAGGGAATTTTTCATTCTCTTTAATCTAAAAACACATGAAAATGTGTTAATATAACTTGATAATTTCTACATGAATAGCTGCAATGAAATTGGCATGCAGTTTTCAAAACTGCACATATTTTAAGCTGGCCTTTGGACAACTGTTTGTATATTACCATAGTTTCTACACAAAAAAACAGATTATGCGAATGACATCCTTCAACCTTCCCACCCCAGCCAGAGGAAGCCTTGACATGTATTCATTCATAAAAATACAAGGCTTCCTATGATTGGCTGAACAGCGCTCAGCCTAACTCAAATTTGTTCTGGGAGTGGGGCGAAAGCTGGATGTAGTAGCAGATGCTACATTAATTTTATACAGCACTCCCAGCGGGCGCATGTGTTAATCACACAGTAAACCTGGAGTTTAGTATTAAAGTGGTTGTATCCGATTGGACATTTTTTACTTACAGGTAAGCTTATAACAAAGGCTTACCTGTAGGTAAAAAGAACATCTCCTAAACCTGCATGATTTAAGTGATATTGATCCTGCATGCATCTACTGAAGCCAGTGGCACATGCACACTGCAGGTCCAGCGTATCCTGCTGGAATTACATTGCGGCTCCGGCCACTCACAGCGCCGGAGTCAGCGGTCCCAGAAGAAACGCAAAGGGAACAGGTCAGTTCCCTCAGCGGGGACCAAGTGCCACTGCAGGGCTTCTTCTATGGCAAGTATTTCATAATGTGCTAGTGTGAGATGCATACTAGCACATTATACTATTGTCTTGTAGGTTTTTTTTCCCCTGCGGTTTACTACCGCTTTAGGTACAATAAAGCCTACTGTAAGGCATTCCGTTATGGAAATGTAAGAATCTGCATCTTACCTTACTAATTACAATTGTAATGGCACTGTTATGTGGTTACATCTAACATAAATCCTCCCTTCATGTAGACATTTATGATATTCATTACACCAACTGAATTTTATTCGTAATGTGAAAAATACCTGCCATTACCTTTACTATCCTGAAAACCCTTTTCTATGCACCCCTCCAATTTTAAAAGTAATGTGTTTTGGAGCTGCCAAACTGTCGCTTGGCTGACCCAACAGTATGGGGGGAGCACACTGCAGATACTGATCCCACCAAGAGCTTGTCTATTTTTTCCTTTTTAGAACTTAGACAGCTACCTTGAAATAAACATCTAAAATCTAATATACAATGTTATACAAGTTATTTTCTATGACTATCTGGAGCATCTCACTTGTACTGGTAAAATTTTTAAATCGTGAACATAGAAAATGTTTATTTTGCTTTGCTTCCAGATTATCAGTCCTTTCTATAATAACAAATAAGACAACTGGGCTTCAGTTCAATCTGTTTTAACAGAATGATTTACTCTGGCATGTCACAAAAAACATCTATTACAATCATGGTTACATAGGATATCCCGAGATTGAAGCAGCCATTTATTTGAAACCTCTGTCAGACAAGACATGCTATGCAAGTAAGCTTAATGACAAGCCAGTGCAGCAAGCAATACTGCTGCCCACTTCACTGCCTGTTGTGACCTGATTGCCACTGCTACTGCATTTGTGTTATAATCAGGATATCTCAGAATCCTTAGTGCCCTCCCTCACTCCTACAACGGATGGGCTCACCGCCTTTCACAGAAGTCTCCAGAGTTTAACACCAAATTATTGTCAGCCTGTTAAATTAGCTACAGCATCCCAGGTAAAATTAGGTTTACTGCACAGGACTTTTTTTTTTTTTTTTTTTTAAGTATCTTTGGTACAACATTTGCAATGAGCACTGTACTTAAAGCTGAACTCAGCGATTTAAATAGTTAAGTTTAGAGGTAGAGGAATACCCTGTAATAGTTACCTTATTTCCTCCTGCCATCCTCATGTAAAATGCAGGACCAGATGACATCTTCGAAGTGTGAGCACAGGCCAGAGCATTGAAGGGTAACAGCTTTAGGGTACTGGTCACAGCGCAGTGGTGTAGCAAGGAATAAGGTATTACAGCTCATTCCTCTACCCCAAAACTTTTGATTTGGGAAAGCCCCAGTGCAAAAGTATTTTTTTTTTCTGCTGTCCAGATTGGGGCTATAAGGAATACCAGAGTGATGGAATGCTGGTTACAAAACTGAAAAAAAAATATGATAAAAATGAAGTTGTCCTAGTTAGGACTGATTTAGTGAGATTGCAACAGATGCCCTAGTGTGGTCTAACGCCTACAAAACAGCCAGGAGGAGATATGAATAAAGCAAGGTATGCTCTTCACTTGGAAGAACTTTTTTTCTTCCCAAACTAAACTTGGATAATATACACAAATACTCTTGCAACAATTAGCCTATAGAATTCGTTTTCCCATTTTCAAGGCTGGGGAAGAGGTCAATACAAGAACCAGAGAGTAAATGTTACATGGCCACCCGTTTAAGACAGAGAATACAAGAAGAGAAAGTGACCAGCACTGTATCACACAATAGCAAGCTATGGATCAAACCATTTGCCATGGGCACACTCTGGCAAATGCTCTTGAGTCATAGTAAAGTTAACCAATTTTAATGACTAAGAATAATTTAGAGGAAATGTATGTGTTAATCAGAGACCCAGTTTAGTGTCTTGCACACAGTGCTAAGATGGTGTATGCACCCTATACAGCGTTAGAACCCTTGGAGTAATGTGTCTAAACTATTTTCGTTTCATTAAAATAATCAAATATGGAGCAGTCACAGGTTCCTCAGATGAACGGAATATTTGCATTAAAGTGCACCTGTCACTTAAAGGTACACGTAATACTGCAAAAGGAGAAAGCTAGAGGAAGGTAGACATTGACAGTGTAACTGTAGTGGGTATTTCATGTGAGAAATCGTATGTTTTGACCAATCCTGTTTAAGCCAATATTTTATGTTTACTTGTAACAGTGGTAGGATATTTGGCCGAGGGTGATTTTTCTTGTGATAATCAATATATTCTCAAAAGGCAAGACGAGAGATGATAGGGGACAATGAAGCGTAACATTTAATGAGCAGTATGAGAACTCTGCTAACTGGACTGCTGAGCTTACAGGTGCTCAGACATGAGCATAACCTCTTTAAATGTCAGCGCATATTTTAAAATCTCAGGCCAGCCCTAGTTTCTAGTTTTTGTTTCTCTCCGATTCTATTAGTATATTTAAAATAACCGTGCCAGCACAGGGCGATTTGCATGTAAATTTACCTGCAAAAAGACTGTATATACCTACCTTTCCGGCAGCTTTCTTCATGAAAAACTGCTCGCTGCAAGTATTCAAACACCTCTATTCGCTGTATTTTCTCTCATCAGCTTGTATGCCGGTATATAGGTACAGAATGGGAGGAACCACAGCGAGCAGCGGGGGAGACAGATGATATTTGACCCATTGCTGAATACTAGTAGAGGGCAGTGAGCAGAGAAGAGTTCAGCACAAAGTTATGCAGTCTTTTTGCAGACATGTTTTATCCATACTGCTATGATAACACGCATACAAGAACAGGAATTAAAATTGTGTTTACTATTTCTTAAAGTAGAACTCTAGACTAAAATTTGGGGGTTTGAATTGAAAAGGTTTCGAAGATCTCTCATGTTATTTCAGACTTCCCATGAGAAAGGCTCTCCTCAATTTCCCATTTCAAAAATACAACAGGAAATTAGTGTAAATGTTCCCAAAATAAAGAAAAAAGTTTCACAGGTGTCATCAGACCAGTTGTCCCTACTGGAAGACTTCCCTCAATGTGCATTTCCAGTGACACCCAGAAAATTTAGACTGTCACGTTCTGACCAACAATGACCATCATTAAAAGATAACGAAGCAATGAAGACACCACCCCCCCACCCAAATCAAGGGATGGAGACAGCAGTACTGACCTGACAGAGGATTTAACTGTCCTGCAATCTGTCCAAAACTAGACAAACACGTTTTGGCTGAAGTCCCAATTTATAATAAACATGCACTACTGAAGTTGAGAGGTGTATGTTCCATTCTCTGTAGCATATGGTCTGCTAACAAAAAAAATGACACATCTACATAGGACAAAGCAAATCACTGTAATCTATATATGGACTGTATATCCTATAGACCTGTAACACATAGCAGGAGTTACAGCCAGGTACAGCTACAAAAAGTGGATATGCAAACCCACATCTAAAACAACCACATTCATTTTAGATACAAATATTGGGACTGTTCTATATACTGAGGAGTGAACGCATACAATATATCGTCATACTGGATGTGCAAAAAAGATCCAAAATCTTTGAAAAAAAAAAACAAAAAAAAAACCATACATGTTGCTGTTTTCCAAGAAAAACAACAATATGAAAAAGATACAGCATGTAAGATGCTGAGATCAAGAATCTCAGGAGCAGCTTCATTCACAATCTAGAATGCAAAAAACAAATATATCAACACAATCGAATAGATAAAATTTAGAGCAAGCAGTGGTTCCCCCCCTTAAAAAACTTCTGTACAGATATGCAAGAAATATAACAGTGCAATAATAATCAATACATAGTGTTTTAAACGTTGATGGATACACAGTAAGATTTCTTTTCATTACATTAGCACAGACACAATATAGATATATACCGCAATGTACAAGGTTCATTGTACTAGATACTACTTTACAGCTCTAACCTGCATAATGTGCACTGAATGCAGTAATAGCTTTACATAGGCAAAGAGCAGGAGTGCTGGGATCACTGAGAATGACAGCAGACTGTGGAGATGAGGAAGTAGATTGTACAATAATTTACACTGTGGATACACTCCTGCCGCCAAGGTTCTCAACATTTACACAATCTGAGATTGCTCCTTTTGGAGAATACAATGGTATACAAGTGCCATCCACAAAGGGAACAGTAGTCTTTTTTTCAGTCCTTTTCACCATCCTCACTACTACCTGGAAATAGAGAAGAAACAGAAATGTTTCAAAAACGGTCACCTTCAAAGGCAGTGTACATGAACTAGGATAGCATTTTACTAACAATTTTTAAAAGGTTGGGGATGTAACCAACAATATAGTGCAGAGAAATTATGGAGGCAGCAAGTGCAGGAGAGGAGTGTGGAGGGTATGACAGGTACAATAAATGTAGACGGTGTACAGAGGGTATGACAGCAGACTATAGGTGAAGAGTAGTACAGAGGGCATGACAGTTGAATCCGTGTACAAAAGAAAATTGTGGATTGTATAATACAATCCAATATGTGCAGGAGAGGAGTGCAGAGGGTATGCCAGGGCCAATACAAGCAGGAAGAGAGCGCTTCATGTATGACAGCAGGAAGGGAGTGCAGAGAGTATTTTAGGGTGAATAATGTGCCGCAGTGTGGGCAAGTTATTACAATGGTAAACGTGCAGGAGAGAAGTACACGGAAGGTATGACTCTGGGCAGTATGTACAGGAGAGGAGTGCAGAGCGTATTACAAGGTGATCAATTGCAGAAGAGTGTGGATCTTATGACTGTGGGCAATGTGTGGAGGAGGGTATTACGGGGGGGGGATATGTGCAGGAGAGAAGTATAGAGGCCTGTGGGCAATATGTGCAGAAGGGGTGGAGGGTATGACCATGGCCAGTATGCGCAGTAAAGGAGTTTGAAGGTATGACAGAGGAGAGAGTGTGTGCAGGAGGGACTAGGGGTATCACAGCGGGTAGAACAGGTAATCTTTGGACTCACAAATGGTGGTTACTGATCTTTCGAATTAGCAACAAAATATGGTCAAAGTTATAGTAATTTGTAATACAGGAATTGTAGAGCAGCAGCATGGGATCCAAGCTCTTCAGAGGGTTTTAAACACAAGAGTTATAGAAGTTACAATTTGTGTCAAGGAAATGACCCCCCCCCCCCCCAAATTGAGGCAGGGCATTCTTAGTGGCGGTAGCAGGCATACTGTCTGCAGCAATATAGTCCGTAAAAGTTTTGGGACAAAAGACTCTAAAAAGGAAAACTGAAAATGTAATCAGGCTATTAGCCAGGACTGTTTTTTTGGAGTCCAGGAACAGTGGGGGTAGTGCTGGAGACACAGGGGATGGGGCAAGGTTTTGTTTCTAGGGATGAAACAGGAAAGGGACAGTGGATCAGATATTACCACTGGACCAGTCAGAGGAGACTGATATTTGGTGTGGTGGTTAAGTACATATACTGGGTAATGAATGCAGAGGGCTTACCCTACATGAGCTGGGTACTTGACAGGTTAACACACGGCTTAGGAATGAGTATTATGGAGATAATGCACATGACGGAGCATAGGGAGTTGAGAGGTTATCACTTAGAGGATTGGGGTGCTGAGGATGTTAAAGAACCCAAGTGGGGGCTGGCCAATGAGGGGTTAAAGGACGCACACCAACTGTTCATCACATCACTGAGGGGTTGCTAGACATGCCCATGGAGCAGAATGCATACACTGCAAATTGGTCAATCAGAAGCCATTACTTATGGGATACTTAAAGCGGACCTTCAGTAATTTCTTCAACTTCCCATCTATTAAATCCTCTGCCCTCGTTTCATCTTCGGCTAGCAAAACATTTTTTTGCCTGACAGTAAATACCTTATACAGTCAACTTCCTGTTTTCTGTCTGGTAAAAAAATTCTAGGCTTATAACATGCACAGCGCTCTCTCAAGTTTGTCAGGAAGGGAGGGGGTATGAGTCATAAAAGGGCCCATGAAAGCTGCAGGGTTGCAGAGCTGGAGGTGTAAATCCCAGAAGTGAACAGGCAGCAGCTTCAGCTGCCCACAGTTAAAATGGATACAGCCAGACTCAGTGGAGGGAGATTTCTGCAGCATATTTGACAAGTACAGAATCCCAGTATATAGAAAATATGCAAAGTGGTTGGAGGGAAGCTTCAGAATGGCAAAGATGTTTTTATTACAAATCATGTGAGCAGACTGCAGTTCCTCTTTTAGCTGGGGGATTGAAGAGTGAACTCTGGCAGCCAATTACTGAGAGGTTAAATAAAAGTATATATATATTTTTTTTTACTTTAGCCCACTGTACTGGTACAGTTCCCAAGATGTACACTGAGGGTAACCTATCCTGAAACTGCCAGTGAGTCATAAGGCAATAAGCAGTCAGATACAGAAAGAATAGTCAGTCAAGGAAAGAAGCTTGAAAAAAATATAATAATTCTACAACAGAAGGGGTCAAAACTAGCAGAAAACTGACGACTTGAGTAGGCAGTGTTCTATAGGTATACTGGGGGTTGTTCCCAGCAAGGCTTTTGCCAGTGTCCAATCATCTAACCTATGGTCTAAAGCCCCATACACACTATCAGTTTTTCTGCTGAGTTTTTCCTTCAGATTTACCAAAACCATATATGAGGGCAAACTTTAGGAGTTTCCATTTGTATGCAATCAGGCCGGGCCTTGTACTACATGGTTTTGGTAAACCTGAAGGAAAAACTCAGCAGAAAAACTGATAGTGTGTATGGGGCATAAGAATCAACTCCCATGTAGTGTATGATAAAGAAAAATTAAAGTTGTTTTCTTAAAGTATTTAAATGTATTAGAGTTCATAGTATAGAGTTTCCACACATGTAGTGGAAGAAAATAAAAATAAAAAAGTGGCCGTGTGTGGCTGTCGATCAGTATATCGTGTTAAGAAGGTCTGGATTAAGAAAACAAAAATGCTTCCACAATGCAATAGCACTTCCACTTGGTTTCTGAACGGTCAACCACTACACAGCAGAGGAGGTGCTGGGAAAAGAGTAGGAAAACACCAGGTTTCAATAGTTTTTCAAGGTACAAACATTCAAGTGTATTTTTATTTTATTTATTTTTTTTAGGAGTAATTAACCTTCCCCTAAAATCAATTACATTTTGAAATATAATTTTGTTGACAGATTCAAGCTAATAGATAGAAGTGCTTACTCCTCAGCTCAAAATGAATCGATTTAAGCAGTGCACAGTGCATCTGGACTCTTTTTTTAAGCTTTTACAGCAGTTAAATATTAACTATTAAATATTAACAGGTTCCACCTGCTCTTCTCTCATACCTGTACACATCTGTTTCAATCACACATTAGTTCAATGTCACTTTATACCTAATCTGGAAATTATAATGTAAGGCCGACCAGAAAAGTTATGCTACTGAAAATGTTATCTTATCGCTTGTCAACTGGCATAATGCAAGTGCAAACAACCTTTTTTAATCCAAAAAACCTGAGATCTCCTTTGCTGTAGTAGACTACATACATGCGGCTCTGGTCATTTAGATGGCAAGAGTGCAAGCTAAATATAACCTGTACACATGCAATATGCTTTTATGTTTACTTTATTCAAAAAAGGTTTACCTTCGAGTGCAAATAGATTTTATTTCTAGCTTTCTGTAGTGGTAAAGTTTGATATTTTAGAATACTTGTGTAACACAAGCACTATAGGCCCCTGGGCCCCACTTAGTTTGCTACTTCATTCAGTCCCAAAGTCCTTGTACTCTTTACACCATTTAAAGCCAGAATGTATAACCCCCCCCCACCCCACTTTAGGCGTTTCACAACTTGTAACTTTTCTCTCTTAGGCCACTTGCACACCGAGGTACTGGCCACGTTGACGGTACACCGTTAGTTTTAATGGCGCTTTATCATCATTTTAGCTGCGCATTTCGGCCACTAGCAGGGCACTTTTAACCCGCACTAGCAGACAGAAAAGGGTTAAAAGGCGCCCACAAAGCACCGCTGCCGAATCGCTGTGGTAGCGGTGCCCATTGATTTCAATGGGGCGGTGGAGTAACAGTGTATACACCGCTCCTGCACCGCCCCAAAGATGCTGCTTGCAGGACTTTTTTCCTGTCCTACAAGCGCACCGCCCCAGTGTGAAAGGAATTTCGCTTTACACTGGGGCTACAGAAAAGGGCAGTTTAAAGGTGTTTTTCGGGCACTATTTTTTTATCACAAAAAGACTGTAAAACAACTCAGTGAGAAAGTAGTTTACACTAACATTATATATACCTTTGTTTTTGGAGAGAATGCTTTTATTTGGTAAATCTGAATGAAACAGTCTTATTATTGCCCTTTTTAACTTTGCCCAAAAAGCATCTTTTACATACTGTGCACAGCTCTAGAGGTTTACTACAAAATATAATGGACAACTCCGAGCAAAAAGTTTGTCCTTGTTGTGGGGCTGTGCAAGGTTTAAGTGTTTATTTTGTCCAGGGGAATGGTGAAAGTCTTACTCACCTGATCATCTACTCACCGGCAAACGGCGATCCCCTATGATCCAGTGGTGGATTGTTCCTGGCGTCCTTACATCCAGAGCAGGTATATGGAGTCTGCTCTGGGCTTAAAGACACCAGGACTCAAGACTGCTCAAATGCGGGGGTTGCAGGAGCTTCAAGTTTCCAGGTCTTGAGTAGGGAGGATCAGCCAAGTATATCTCCTTTCAGGGGGAGAGTTTGAGCTCGCAGAGGACATTACAAAGAGGCAGAAAAACACAGTAAAAAAGATTACTGGGCCATCAAGTAGAGCATGAGTATGGATTTTTGGAGAATAAAGGATATCGATTAGTGTAAGGCCTCATTCACATGGCCATAACACAGCCGTAAAAATTTTACCAATTAATGAAGGGAATAAAAGTTCTCACGTAATGATCAGTTTAATGTGTAAAAATTGTCCTTTTCTTTTTTCAATGGTATACATGTATAAGCATGTCCTCCAATGCAGATTTTTGAATTTTGGTTTTCTCCTCTCCCAATTGTGCATCATGTTAAAGGCATAAAATAAATGTGTGTGTAATGTGTGTGTAAATTTGAGATCAAGTCTGGTTTGTGGAGACAGAAATCAGCATGCCATTCACATTTTTTAGGTTAGTAAATCTCCAAAAATAATGACATTAAGCTTGGTTATGAGAGTATGATGCTTACAAATACCTCGAGATTAAATGGAGAGATTTTTTTCCTTGTCACTGGTTTGCTTATTTAACCACTCAAAGCTTGTTATAGGTCAGTGACGAAGTACTGAACCTAAACAGCTGGCGTGATAACCTGCATTTAACAAACAATGCATAACCGGCACTTTCAGAAGGAAGCCTGTAATGACAGTCACTCAAGTCACTGTATTTCAATACAGATTCCTCCCCCCACCCCGAGAGGAGCAGCTGCACAGAGAAAGTCAGAGTAGTCTCTAGTAGCAGGTGTCTGTTACAAGCAAACCTCAATGTATTCTAGAGCCTTTAGAAAATAGATAAGTCATTTGCCAAACAAGTATGCTTGAACATAATAAGCCTGTGTTCCCTAAGATTGCAACGGTGCTCAAAGTTCAATCTAATACCTGGTACACAATAAGTTATTTTTCATTTAACCCACAAGGCTAAATAAAAAAAAATGTGCGGAACAGCTTGTGGTACTAACTATGCTATGTTAGTGCAGCGATCTCCCTGCTGTGCTAGAGAGCGTTCTGACAGGGGGGGACCGTCCCCCTGCCAGGACACCAGTCAGTGTGCACATTCAGCCAATTTCAGCCCGTGTATACAGGCTTTAAAGCTAGCTATACACTAGTAGAAGTTTGATTTAATTTTCAGAGAACTTTCATTCGATGTTCTAATCATTAGTGGGGTCAAATCATCATGGACTGACAAGAAAATTCGAAGGAGCAGGATGGAAACATTTTCTGAAATGAATGAATTTATAAACGGTGTAAATCAGGGCTTGACAAATTAGCTTGGAATCTAGGAGCCAGCTTAAAAAGTTAGGAGCCAGGTCGGTAACGGTGATTCGGACCTGTCCCTGGCCTGACATGGAGACAAGTGAGGGGAAGATGGCAGCAGCCCCCCCCCCCCCCCCCACCTCCTGTCTCCAAGTCATTGCCCATAGCTCTTAGAGGGACATTTTTTTTTTTTTTTTCAAATTACTTTTTTTTTTATTCCATTTTAGTGTAAATATGAGATCTGAGGTCTCTCCAACCCCAGATCTCATATTCAAGAGGACCTGTCATGCTTTTTCTATTACAAGGGATTTTTACATTCCTTGTAATAAGAATAAAAGTGACACAAAACAGTGAAAAAAAAAAAAAAAGGTTAGAATAAGAAAAAAAAAAAAAAATTTAAACATTTTTTTTAAACGCGCCCTGTTCTGCCCGCATATGAAAGCGGTGTTCAAACCACACATAGGAGGTATCGCCGTGATCGGTAGAGCGAGAGCAATAATTCTAGCCCTAGACCTCCTCTAACTCAAAACATGCAAC
Organism: Lithobates pipiens; assembly: GCF_037356315.1. Lineage (NCBI taxonomy): Eukaryota > Metazoa > Chordata > Amphibia > Anura > Ranidae > Lithobates > Lithobates pipiens. The sequence continues at coordinate 264,239,941 of NW_027507784.1, read as the reverse complement.
CTGTAGAATTTTTTTAAACGTCGCCTATGGAGATTTTAAAGGGTAAAAAGTTTGTCGCCATTCCATGAGCGGGTGCAATTTTGAAGCGTGGCATGTTTGGTATCAATTTACTCGGCGTAACATTATCTTTCCCAATATAAAAAAAAATTGGGCTAACTTTACTGTTGTCTTATTTTTTTATTAAATAAATTATTTTTCCCCAAAAAAAGTGCGCTTGTAAGTACGCTGCGCAAATACGGTGTGACAGACAGTATTGCAACAACCACCATTTTACTCTCTAGGGTGTTAGAATAAAAAATATATATAATGTTTAGGGGGTTCTAAATAATGGGAAGGAGATAGGCAGTTAATGAAAAACAGGCAGAGGAAGCTCCATTAGCATTGCTGGTTGTCATACCAACGGCCACCACAAGAGGGCGCCAGATTCCAGAAGGAATCATAGGGCCGCAGAAGGCCTCAAAGCCGCGGCCTCAATTACCGGCCGCCGGCGGAACGGCCCGACGCGATCACGCTGGGGGGGGTCCATGGAGACAGGATACCCCCAGCTGTGCTGCCCCAGGTCGCCATTTCTAGTCGCAAATGCAACCTGGCGCCCGGGTTTTGTCGAGCCCTGGTGTAAGTGGTTTTCATTAATTTAGGCCCCTTTCACAAAAGCGGAAAGAATTCAGCTTTTAGCTGCGGATAGATCAAGTTATCTACCGCAGCTAAACTCACTCAATGCTTTCCCATGGCCCCATTCATACACTGCATTTAGCAATGGTTTTGTGTGGTTAGAAAAAAGGACTGATTTATTGCAGCTATCTGCAGGTAATCACAGTATACTATTTTACTTGCAGATAGCGGCAACAATAAAAGAAAAACAGGAAGCGCCTAAGAAATGGCAGGAATTTTCCAACGCAGCCGCATGTGAACGCAGCTAATCGCAATATACAGCTGCAAGTGATCGCTGTGCCTGGAGTCTTGGAATTTCAAAAAAACAAAACATGCTTTTAACAGCCGCAGAACAGCCGTCTGTGTGAAAGAGACCCAAGACCCCTTTCAAGCTTGAGTGCTTTCACACTGGGACACTGCTGGCAGGACATTAAAAAAAAAAAAAAAAAAAAAAGTCCTGCAAGCAGCATCTTTGGGACAATGGAGGAGTGGTGTACACACCACTCCTGCTTATTAAAATGAATGTGCACCGCTGCTGAAGCACCCGCAAATCCCTTTATTTGGCTGCTAGTGGGGGGGTTAAAAACTGGCAACGTTATACATTTTGAAGTACTTTGGAACAGCATTTGACAAGCAATCAATTGTACTGCGAATTTTTCTTCAAATTTTTGTTACTGTGTATTCCACAAATACAAGTGATTATGATGAAACACACCAAAGATGATTGAAAAAAACTAAACAGAATCACAAAAAAAAAAAAAAAAAAAAAAAATACACTTCGGCGTGTAAATGAGGGAAGTTTAACCACTTAAAAACTAAACCTTTTTCTTACATTTATACATCTTTTCACAGAAAAAGAAAAGGTTTTTATTTAATTTTTTTTACAGGAGACTACAGAGCATTGCACTGCTGATGAGTGAATTACTGGGGCTATGCCAGGCATCTGTGTACAATGTCTGCTGCCCATACCCCTGTATGAGCTGTTTGAGAGCTATCCAAACAAAAGAACTGGCTGCTCCAGGTGGGATAGGAAGCCTAATGATATCATGGGTGCCCGTCTCTGCATACAATCAACACTGAAGAAATGGCTGCATGGCAAGATCCATCAAAATTCTTGTTTAATAAAACAAACATCTCAAGTGTTACAGTTCAAATGGTAGACATGTTTCACACTAACAGGTGCGCTTATTCATTACCTAATGAACCCCCCTCCTGTTCAGACCAATTGTCATTCAAAGTGCATCCGCACTGAAAGCTGAAAATTGCACGGTCATACAACACTGTACCCAAATTAAATTTTTAACATTTTTTCCCCCACAAATAGAGCTTTTTTTTGGTGGTATTTGATCACCTCTATGGTTTTTATTTTTTGTTAAGATTTTGTCATAAAATTTTGCCAACAGGTAATTTTTCTCCTTCATTGATGTACTCTGATGGGTGGCAATAATGGCACCGATTGCTTACACTGATAGGTGACACTGATTGCCATCACTTGTGGGCATTGATAGGTGGCAATAACAGGTGGCACTGGCAGGGGGTACCGATTGGCACAGATGAGGTGCCTGTGTTCCTTCCTCTTCGGGGCCGATGTCCCTTTAACATAAGCGATCTGCTTTTTTTTCTCCTCACGCCGTCAGCATGAGGAAAAAAATAAATAAATAAAACAATTACCAAGCTTTTGTTTACATCATGCGATCAGCTGTCATTGGCTGACAACTGATCACGTGGTAAGGGGCCGGGACCTTGCACAGGGGAGGATGTCCTATGACGGCCTCCCGGAATTGAGGTCTGCGCTGTAGCCGTCATTTGGCTATGGCCCGGACCTCATGTGGTTAAACAAGAATTTTGATGGATCTTGGAGTGCAGCCATTTCTTCAGTGGTGTTTAAGAGCTGTAGGCACTGAATGGACCACATGCTGATGAGCATGCTCACAGTCCATTGAGACCTACAAGCCATCTGCTGTGGTGGAAAACAGGACCTGTAGTTTTCTTAGTCACAGATTCCCAGACCAATTTTCAGCTTTCAGCACTGTCACTCTTTGAATGACAATTGCGCAGTCATGCTACACTGTACCCATATGACATTTTTATCATTTTTTTCACTCATATAGAGGTTTTTTTTGGTGGTATTTAAATCACTACAGAGGGTTTTTGTTTGCTAAACAAAAAAAAGACCAAAAAAATTAAAAAGTTCATAGTTTGTTATAAAATTTTGCAAATGGGTATTTTTTCTCCTTTACTGATGAGTGCTGATGAGGCTGCACTGATGGGCACTGGTAAATGACAATGATAGGTAGCACTGATGAGGTATGCACGATGGCAGATTGGCAGCACTGATAGGCACAGATTGGTAGTACTGATATGCACTGGCAGGTGGAACTGGTGGGCACCTATAGCAGCAGTGGCTCTCCGTGTGCAGGACCGATGTCCTGTTTGAGATGGTAATCTGCCTTTTTTTTCTCCTCATGCTTTTAGCATGAGGAAAAAATAAAAGTTTACTGGCCCTATGTACATCACAGCTGATCACGTGGTAAGGGGCTGGGATTGGACCGTTGATCACAGAGCGATCTCCTGGACTCGCTGATCAGAGAGCCGCAACACAGGGAAGGCACCACATGCAGGGGAGGATGTACATGGATGCCTTCCCGGCAATTTAGGTGTCTTTTGGCTAAATTGCTGGGAGCAAGAGGTTAAAGGTAACGTAAAATAATTTCAACATAATGAATGTATTGAGGGCAGGGCTTTTGAGCCAGCAGGTGTAGTTTTCCCACTTTCTGGCTTGATGACACACATCATAACCCAAGCATTTCCTATTGGCCCTGTCAAACAACTCCTGTAGTCCTACATACTAAAAGGCAGTGCGTCATTACTCTTCACATGTTTCTTTGCTCCAATGTCAGTACTGCATGCAGGAAAACAGTTCCTAGACAGTGCTGCATGTCCAAAGGTGAGGCTGTACAAGGGCTGTACAAGTGTGCCTACATGGCAATTCTGAAACATGGGAAGATGATGAAGAGGTGGTCACACAAGCAATGCTTTCATCATAAGTTATTTGCCCATTTTTTGGTCATCAGAACCCACTGAGGGTAAGTGTACTCCAAATGTATACTTTAAATGAAACCGATTTAGGTTTCCTTTTGAGTTGGTGAGGAAAATGTACATGCTAGATTTCGTTTTTGGCTGTATGCACTAGCTTTGCTTTTTATACTTTTAGGTTTTATTTGCAATACATACCCCAACAAAAAAAGAAAATTAGGTAGACACATTTCTTCCGGGATTAAAGCACTTACCTCCTTGTTCAATATCAGAGTCTGTTAGGTGTGTGAGAGAAAAACTTGCAATATTTGCTGGTGAAATAGAAAATCTGGAGTAAGAGGACGCATTTGTCCAGTTTTCATCAGAAGTTCTAGATGGAGGTGGAGGTGAAAAGTATTTAGAAGGGTTAACCGATAGCTTGGAACCGATCAGGTTTGCTGCTGGTTTGTTCAAGAATGAGGGATCAGGAGATGGGAAGTCATCCTCCCATTCAAACGCACCACCTACAAAAAGTGTGAAAATACATTTATTAGGCATAGAATATAAACAGACCTTCTCAGATATATTTTTTTATGTCAAGTAAATACAAGCTAAGTAATGTGTGAGCAACACTTACAAGTACATTATACATGCCAAAAACTTCAGTACTGCCCCAACCACCACCTTTATATTCTTATCAAAATGGCCAGGCCTATCATTCAGGGTCAGAATATGATGATTCACATTTAAAATCAATAAGGCTGAGTGGGACTCCGCCCTCATGGCAGGGCTGCATTAATTCACAGAAATCTGTGAATAAACTACAAGTCCCATCTTCCACTGCAACAGATGGACTTGTAATTCTCAATGGGCTACAATTATGGTAATCAACACTCTTCACCCACAAAACCTCCTCTAGCTCGCCAACTGACACCCTGTACAGAGGTATGAGCAAAAAGTTGAAGGAAGTAAATATCTGCAGGAGCAGAACATTGTATCCACAATCCACTGATTGCTAGGCAATGCTCTGCAGGCTCCTGTGGAAAAAGTGCTAAATGCACTTTTTTTTTTCCTTACAAACATATGTGCATTTATTTTTTCTTAACGGTGAACCTAGTCTTTAAGCATTAGACCAAACAATAGGGGGCATATAGAATCTAGGAAATATATTTCAACACAACATATCTACAGTGTTTTGGTAGTTTTTTTTACATTCAAGTAAATATTTGCAAGGCTCTAGTGACCTCAGAGATTTTGCCTTAAGAAAACACATTTGCATAGGTTCCTACCAAACGTTTTACCTTTGTGGAAAAGGACTTTTCCAAAATATGTGTTGCTCCCAACACCCAAATGAAACCAACAGCTGTACTTAAAGCTCTGAAGCCTGTCAGCCCGAGGACCCGTTCACATGGGCGTATCTAAGTGTACACCCATGTGAGGACAGTTTGCCCACACTGGATGCACAGGCGTTACATGTCAAATGAGACATCAGTGTGGGCGTCTCTCCTTCAGATCACACCATCTGGATTCAGGGACATGCACCCATATGGATGTCAAATTGGGACCAGCAGAGTTTGTACATTTGCAATATTTTTTTTTTAACAGAGCCTAGGGAATAAAATAGTGGTTGTTGCAATTTTTTTTATTTGCGCAGCAACTTTTTTATACAATGTGAAAGATGACATTATCCCGAACAAATAGATACCCAACATGCCAAACTTCGGTACGTAAAAACATCCATAGGCTACGCTTTAAAAACTTTTACTGTTTACCAATTTAGATTTTAAAAATGCAAACATCCCTTGTAATAGGAATGGGGCATGACAGGTCTTCTTTACGCAGAGATTTAGGGTCTATAAGTCCCCAGATCTCTCCTCTATGCTGAAAAGTCTTGAGGAAAAAATAAAAAAAATCAATCTCAGGTTTCCCACCAAAAAAAAACGGCAAAGTTTACATCTGCAGGTGCCGGAGTTCTCATGATGTCACTTCCAGCATCTGAGGGTCATAGAGATGGCCGGGGACCATCTGATCCGCTGTCAGCTCTATGGTAAACTGCCGACAGTGAATTCATTTTTTGGTGAGCCGGGAGAAACATCAGAGGCTAAAGAGCCATTATGATGGCTTACTTTGCATGGAATTGGCTGCTGGGAAAAAAAAAAAAAAAAGGATATCAGAATGATGCCTGCAGGCACCAGATATCTCCACTCAAAGTCCAGAATGCCGTATAGTGGTTAAAGGACACAGGTGGCAAACTGGATCAAGACCTGTGATCGAATTTTAAAGGCAAGCTGAAACAGCAGTTACCAGGAGGTGGTTTGAATCGAATTTGTAATTCTGGCTGTATTTAAAAAAACAAAAACAAAACAATGAGTCATTAATACAATCATTTCCATCAACTAGGAATTGCCCATTTAATCTCCTGCCCCCCCCCCCCCCACAAATTTCTATTTTTCATTTCGATTAGTCTTCTTTTTGAGTTATCTTTTTAGGAAAAATCTAAACAAAAAGCCCCTAAAAAAAAATAAAAAAAAAATAAAAAAAAAAAACACACACACTGAAGTATATGACTATTTTATCCAAAATATAATGTGTAATGCCAAAATTGTATCCACTGCCTCTATACTGTGAGCCTAACATGTCCTATATATTTTTATTTTTTACAAATGTTCCCAGCAGAAGCAGCAGCCAAGCTTTTGCCTGGTCAGTAAATTAATTGATATGAGTCAAACAAGTTATTAAAGCACCATAAATATCCCATACCCTCTTCATCAGTCGAGCTCTCAGAGTTTGTGAACCGTGATCCTGCAGCGGATGGGGAAGTTTGACTGTGGTTGGACACTGGACTACTAGAGTCCACAGCTCGAGATCCCAGATCTTTGGTTGGCGTTTCCTACAAAAGCAAAACAAAGATAACTGACACACCAAGAGTAAAGCTGCTTAATTATACTTTAACGTACAATAAACCCCTTGCGGTTGCCAATCGTTCCGAAGCAGCCATCAAGGATTGCTAAAACCAGTCTAGGTGATTTTGCAGCTATGAAACCTGCACTGCAATCAGCGTACTAGTGAAAGGCAACTATATATTGCAAAAATAGAACATATATATGGTGATATATGCATCAGTGTATAAATGGTGACAACATAAGATGAATGTGGTAATTGATTTACTCCAAGCGGACTTTGGTTACAGTGGTTATGTGCGATTCTCTTTGGCTATACAGGTCAGTCTTTACTTGTGGTATACAAGTGAAAAACTTCTCTATCATATTTGTGCATCTGGCAAATATAATTGTACTTTTTGAAAGCTCAACATAACATTTAGGGTCCTTTCACACGGGGCGGATCAGTTCTGATCCGCCCCGTGGATATCCGTTTGCTCAGCGGGGATCACTCCGTCGATCCCCGCTGAGCAGGGAGATGACAGGTCCGTCTCTGCACACTGCGCAGGGACAGACCTGTCACAGCGCCGCTCTCCCCTATGGGAGATCCGATGACGACGGACCGCAGTGCCCATCGTCACCCGATCCGATGATGGATGGAAAAATAGCTTTTTCCTCCGTTACACTTTTTCGGATCGGAGCGGGTCGGATGTCAGCGGACATGTCATGATTGACAGATGAAACAAATTATACAACACATGTTTTATCTGCAGTCCTCTTTTCTACAGCCGGCCAAAGTGCAGAATTTATACAGCTTGTCTGAGCTTTTGTATAAATACAGCTGTTCTGTGAAGCCCTCAGGTTTGTTAAAGAACCTTAGTAAACAAACAGCACCAGGAAGGCCAAGGAACATACCAGACAGGTCAGGGATAAAGTTGGAGAAGTTTAACCACTTCTGGACCACCCACCACGGATTTACATCATTACTTTGATGTTAAATACCGTTATGGCAGCAAATAGCTGCCATAACCCAGGTATTTGCTTCAATGGTGGGCGGTCCTCTTTATGATAAAAGTGGTCTCCATAGCGGATTCGCAGCGAGATAACTTAGCGGCAGGAGAGGTCGTCTCCACCACTTACCGGATCCATCGGTAGTGGGGAGATGATCCGATCCTTTCCCCTGATAGGTATGAAGTCTGGGGAGGGAATGACGACCCCCACTCAACTATGCCATTGGATGATGGGAGCGACATGAAACGTCACTTCTGCACAATGGCCATAAAGAAGGGACAATTTTTTTTTTGCTTTTAAGTGTAAATGTGAGATCTGAGGCCTTTTTGACCCCAGATCTCACAGTAAAGAGGTCCTGTCATTTTTCTTCTATTACAAGGGATGTTTACAAAAAAATAAACTTACTAACTTTACGGTGTTCTTATTTAATTTAAAAAAATGTAGTTTAAAAGAAAAAAAAAAAAAAAAAAGTTATCAAGACCGCTGCGCAAATATGGTGTGACAGTATTGCAAAGACCACCATTTTATTCTCTATGGTGTCTGAAAAATAATATATAATGTTTCAAGTAAAAATACTGATTTTAACTTTACTTCAAGTGTAAAAAATAGGCTTGGTCCTTAAGTGGTTAAAGCAGGGTAAGGTTATAAAAAAGTATCCAAAGGCTTTGAACATCTCACGGAGCACCGTTTAATCCATCATCCGAAAATGGAAAGAGTATGGCACAACTGTAAACCTACCAAGACATGGCCGTCCATCTGAACTGGGCAAGGAGCGCATTAGTCAGAGAAGCAGCCAAGAGGCCCATGGTAACTCTGGAGAAGCTAAAGAGATCCACCGCACATCACCCAGAACACACCGTGAAACATGGTGGTGGCAGCATCATGCTATGGGGATGCTTTTCTTCAGCAGGGACAGGGAAGCTGGCCAAAGTTGATGGGAAGATGGATGGAGCCAAATACAGGGCAATCTTAGAAGAAAACCTTAGAAGAGACTTGACTGGGGCGGAGGTTCACCTTCTAGCAGGACAACGACCCTAAACTAGCAGCCGGAGCTTCAATGGAATGGTTTAGACCAGGGATATGCAATTAGCAGACCTCCAGCTGTTGCAAAACTACAAGTACCATCATGCCTCTGGGCATCATGCTTGTGGCTGGCAGAATTTGGCTATGCCTCATGGGACTTGGTTCCATAGTTCTGTAGTTCTGTAACAGCTGGAGGTCTGCTAATTGCATATCCCTGGTTTGACTCAAAGCATATTCGTGTGCTAGAATGCTGAAAGAGCTTGCACTATTTTGCAAGGAAGAATGGGCAAAAATGTCACTTTCTAGATGTGCAAAGCTGGTAGAGACATACCCAAAAAGACTTGCAGCTGTAAATGCAGCGAAAGGTGGTTCTACAAAGTATTGACTCCAGGGGGCAGAATACAAAACGCACACCACACTTTTCCGATATTTGTAATAAATTTGGAAATCCATTTATCATCTTCCTTCAACCATAATTATGTGCCACTGTGTGTTGGTGCATCATATAAAATCCCAGTAAAATAAATTTACGTTTTGGTTTGCAACATGACAAAATTTGGAAAATTTTAAGGGGTTTGAATACTTTTTCAGGGCACTGTATATGTATATATACACACACACACACATGCATTCGGTGAGTGGAAATGAGCTGAGGGCGAGTGTGGAGCAGGGGTGGACTAGGCCGACAGTTTCCTGGCTGATTGTGGTGTGGCCTTTTTTACAGTGCATCACCCCCCCCCCCCCCAACTGCCTCCCTGCCCCCCGGGTTGCTCTGATGCCCTGTAAAAAAAAAGTCTGCACTGCTTCTGATAGGAGGATTGCTGGCCGGATCACACACAGCGGGGATGACAGGCACTGAGGCACTGATGAGGTTGCACTGAAGGGCACTTATGAGGTGGCAACTAAGGACACTGATAAGCTGCACTGATGGCCACTTATGAGGCAGCATGATATGCTGCACTGGTGGGAACCGATATGCTGCACTGATGAGCAATAATGGGTACAGATATACTGCACTGATGGCCACTCATGAGGCTGCTCTGATAGGCACTGATATGCTTTATGCCAATACTGTTAAAGCTGTTAATATTTATTTTTGAAACTTAATTGTGTATAAAACATTTAACTGTGTAATTGCATGAGATCATTTTACAAGGGGTGGAATTAGGGGCCAGGGAGGGTAGAGGTTGGGTGGGGCAACTGGTGGCAAGTAACAATTAAGACCTGGCTAGTAGCTCAGGACTTGACATTTTGAGCCTATTATTATTATATAGGGAAGCACAGTAGTATAGTGGTTAGCACTTTCACATAGCAGCGAAAAGGGTCGCTACTTTAAATCCTGATCACAACACCATCTGCCTGGAGTTTGCATGTTCTCCCTGTGCCTGCGTGGGTTTCCTCCGGGTACACCGGTTTTCTCGCACGCTAAAGACATTATGGTAGGTTAATCGGATCCTGTCTAAATTGGCCCTAGTATGTATGAATGTATGTTAGGGACCTTAGGTTGTAAGCTCCTTGAGGGCAGGGACTGATGTGAATGTACAATATATATGTAAAGCGCTGTGTAAATATATAGCGCTATACAAGTAACTTAAATAAATATATATAAAAACACACACACACACTTTGTAGTATGCAATTTTACATATTTGCTAGCCTACACTTACTTGATCAAACAAATAGATGGTAACATCATCGAAAAAGCTCACTGCCTTTTTGCTCTTTTCTTTCCCAAACAATCTGTATGAAGCAGGCCTGTGTGGTTTCATTAAACTTTTTAAGTTTTTCCAATCATCTGTTTCCATGTGAACAACAGGGACTGGGTGGACAGTGTCATCCTCGCTGTCTGAGCTGAAACTATGAAGTGTGAAAGCTCTTATATCATCATCTGAATCATCACTGTTTTCATCCTCTTCATCTGCATCCATGCCATCTTCTGACAAATCAAGGAGACCAGCAGCATCCAACTTCCCTAAGTATTTGCCTTCCATATCCGGCTCTTTTAATTTCTGTCCTTCGCTATGGCTCAAAAAAGGTATACCTTTGATCGAGTTCATTGAACAGAAAACCTCAGATGGTCCAAATGGATTTACAATTTCCTCATCCTGTTCTGATATGCTGTCATCAGCAGTGCCTTCGCTGATGGAAGTATGTGTAGTCTGCTTCGCACTTTCAGAACTCAGTGACAATTGTTCAGCCCATTCTCCTGGAATAAGCACCCTTCTAGAGCCACTGCTTTTATATGTATTTTCCGTTTCTTCTGAAGTGTGAGAAATACTCGCATTTCTCATATCAGAAGCCTGATTCAACAAAATGTCTGGCTTCTTTTCTGGCTCAGAATCATTGTCAGAAAAATAAGCAGAGTCACGGTAAGAGTTATGAGCACCATTAGCAGAATTATGTGCTTTAACATCAAGGTCTCCCTCATTTAATTCAAAATTGTTTGGCCCAACTTCTGATATTATAATAACAGGTGCTGTAATGGAAGAGGTCTCAGAATCTGTTAAAGTATGGCTTGATGGACCATTCACATGCGAGGTCCACTCAGGAGACTCAAGGTTCTCAGTCTCATATCCACTATCAGCCGGTTTATCAGATGGCACAAACTTGTTTGATTCCTCAGTCTCTAATATATTCTGAACATCCAAAGAATCCAGGGAATCTGGTGTTCCTATAGATGGTACTAAAGACTGTGTACAGTTTGATATGGTATCATCTAACAAGCTGTCCTGACTGGTGGAGTCTGATGAAGCAGTAGATTTTACTCGGTTTAAAATACATTCTCCATTGACATGCTTTGCTGACTTGTCACTATCTAAAATAGCTAACCTGTCATCAAATCCAGAATGCATCTGCTCGTTACAAACATTTTCGTGAGCCACAACATCATGGTTATGATTAATAGATACATTAAGTCCTAGAATTTCCTCATTCGTTGCATCAGAAAGTCTTGAATCAAAAGTAATACCTTTTATGTCTTCATCATTTTTGTTATTTTTTATATTGTACACAGGCATGCTTCCAAGTTTTTCTGCATGCAGATCAGGGTCTATGGAAAAATCTGTGAACAAATCAAAGTCAGCAGGCTTCAATTGTTCTACCAGTGGTAAATGTGTCAAGTCCTCTGGTTTTGAGGTTTCCTCAAGCTCCGTCCCCTGTTCCCCTGAGATATTAAGAAAGGAAGCATCAAGCTCTGCCAACATGAGCTCAATGTCCAAACTTCTAGTGTTTTCAAAAATGTTATTTGAATCCAGGTTGCTCTGCAATGGCTTTGAAGGATCTAAAATAGGATCCTTGGAAAACAGACTATCTGACAACATGTTCTTCTCTTTTAAGAATAAAAAATTGTCAGAAAGTTCATTGAAATCTTCAAACCCCAGATTTGACTCTGGCATACTTTTTAATATGGCAGCATCAAGGTCAAAAATATTTTTACTGTCATCAGAGAAATCAATCTTTGAACAAAGTGTAGGAGAACGGCGGTTAGCTTGGCCTCGGTTTTGATTGGTTAAGTCACAAAGGGGCACTTCATTATGGATCTTTTCCGAGAGGCCAACACTGCTGGATGGTTCAGTGAATGGCAATGCAGCACGAGCGGATACATCCAGGTAATCTGAAATGCCCATTTGCTCAGACCTAGACAAGTTACTTTCATTTTTACTTAAGCCTGATGAATGAAGTTCACTCAGGGCAATAAACTGTATATCTTCACCTTTCCTTTCTCTGCGATTGCTATGGTGCTCAAAGTCCAAGCGGCTTTCACCTTGCTCCTCCAACTGAATGTAATATTCATTGGATACAGAAACATTATGGGCATCAAATACTGGTACAACTTCAGGGACTACAATTGTCTCTTCTCGGATAGACTGTTCTTGTTTATCTTGTCCAAGGTCAGAGATTGATTTCTGAAAAACATCTACAGGCACAGGAAAAAATATGCTATTATATTTCACTGTGGTGTCAGAGTCAGCATGACTATGTTCTTCAAAATGATCTTCTTTAGCTGCCTCCCATACATATTCAAAACTGAGCCCCTGACTAGTCTCTGTTACAGTAAGAACTTCATCCAATTCACGGCCCAGTTCATCACCAGTGAAGTGATCCAAGATTGGAAATGCCAGATTGTTTGCGGCGGCCTGCCGATTGCTAGTATTTGGTTTAAGAGAATTCCAACGCTGTTCAAAATCTGTTTCTGTCTCCTTTTGACTTTGCATGCGGAGGTATGTCAGCAGTCTGTGCACTTCTTCTGCAGTCAGGCGCTGGTCAGGAGGTAGCCAACAAAACTGCAAAACTTCATACCTGTAACATAATGGAAAAAAAAAAAAAGTGTACTGTGACAACAGCCTTCTGGAATTGCTTACAAATAAAATTACATTTGTTAAAATTGGAGCAAATTATGTTCAAATTAATTCAAACGTTTTCCATTCTATTCACCAAAATGACTCACTTTGATACAAAACTTGAGAACAATAGACTGTTTAAGAATTGTTATGGCAGGACTAGGCTAGCTACTGCAATAACTGAGCAACATTAGCACAACTTTTAAACAAAAGAAGGCACTAAAAGGAGCTCCTTATTTGTAGGGATTCTCACGTTTTGAAAAATCATAGTGCGTTCAGGATAAGCTGGGGTTGTTGATACAAGTTTAGCTGCGTCTAGTGCAGAAGCCAACTAGATCTATACTGTCAAGCCATCCAATGGCTGGTGTCATAACTAATCACATGTGCAGCGTCATGGCAGTTGTAGATTAAACAGAGGCAAAGATGGCAACTTCCTTGCCTGAAAACAATAGGGAGGTTTACTTGCACTTTAAGTGCTGCAAAAATGCATTCCCTGTTTATACATCAGAATTAAATAGCAGCTAAAGCAGCAAACTATGGATTTAGTGATCAGCTGGCAGACCCCTGGATACAAGACCTGCATGTGTATGGGCAATTAAAGGAGAGAATCTTGCACAAAATGCATACAGTTGGCAAAATAAACTTGTTTAGAGAGGAGACAGTAATGCTAGCAAATGTTTGGTTAAAGAGGGGGGGGGGGGGGGTTTGTGATGCTCCTATATAATTTGTAATTAAAGCAGAGTTCCACCCAAAAGTGTAACTTCCACTCATTTGTCGCCCCCGTGCCACATTTGGCACATTTCAGGGGGGAGCGGATACCTGTCTTTGACAAGCATCCTATCCCACTTCCGGGAGTCCAGGCCGTGGAGTGTTAAGCCAGTGGCTCGGCTCCCTCCTTGGTCAGTAGGAGAGCGCAGCGGCGTCTCTTGCATGCGCAGTAGGGATCAGGCGTGAAGCAGTAATAATCCACTACCGGGTTCTTTTATCGGCAATGGCGGCACCCGTCAGCTGATGGAAACATTAGCTGCGGTGCCAACATTGCTGGACTCCAGGACAGGTAAGTGTTCTATTAAGTCATCAGCTGCAGTATTTCTACTGGCTGGCTTTTCATATTTGCAGGGGTGGGCAGACCTCTTAAACTCACCTGTATCAATTAGCAGGTGCTGACAATATAGAAATCACACTGGCAACCAGTTAAAATGGTGAAAAATTAACTAAACCTTTCTGTTATGTGTCCACACAGAGCATGGAGATGATAAAGAAAAGCAAAGAATCGTCTGAGGATTTGAGAACAAGCTGGAAAAGCATGGACAATCTTAAGGTTTCCCCACTTTGTGTGTCATACCAATACAAACAAATTAAACATAAGAATGTCTAAACATTTGTAATTGCAACAATTTTCTGGGCAAAGTGGTGCATTATCTGTCAGAAATGTCGGGGTGCCAACATTTTTGACCATGACTGTAGGTTATCTGCCTTCCGAAAATGCTAGTTCATTGGCGGTCACTGATTTAATGGCTTCAGCAGTTCCCTATTCATTAAATCAGAAGTGCTGAAAACACCTGCTTACACTACTCATATGCTGTTCTTTGAGAATAAAAAATATATATATATATATATATACATACACACACACAGACACATATACATACATATACACACACACACACATATATATATATATATATATATATATATATATATATATATACACATATACACACACACACACACACACACACACATATACATATATATATACACACACACACACACAACTGCCGCTGTCTGTAGGAGAATGCACATGTACTGGACAGTGCACACGTGTGAGGTGGATTAAAAACATGTATTGGGCAGTCCTGTTCATACAGAGGCATACACTGATGTACAACCATCCTTGGACATCCATCAACCCAAACCATAGCATTATAACATTACCATCTGTCTGCATATGGCTGTTCTAGTTGAGGTTTTGGAAGTTTAACTTCTCTTTCTTTTATCACATGGGTTATAACATCCAAGTCAGAAAGCTCTGCATAAGGAGTAGCAGAATTGTCAAAAAGTTCCCAGAGCGTGACACCAAGCGACCTAGGGAAAAAAGTAGGGCATCAGTTAGGTATATTTAGGTATGCTTTAATTATAACCTAATCTATGCACTCTTGCCAAGATGCTCAATTTCAGATAATGTTTTAGTGCTTAAAGTGGTTGTAAACCTCTGACAAAGGAAAAAAAAATAAAATAAATAAAAAATAAATAAATAAAAAAACATTGCATAGCCTTCTTATAGTGTGTACTTCCCTCGATCCAAAGCAGAGTGATTTCTGTTGGCTGCCTAGTTCATATGCTATCTACACAAGTCCCTGCTGGCAGGCTTTACAAACAAACAAGGGTAATGGGGAAGGGAGCTTCAGCACATAGCCTGTGATTGACAGCCTCAGCTGCGTTTTTCCCTTTGTGCTGTGTAAATGGGGTGGGTGTCTCCATTCTCTTCACTCAAGTCTCAGATTACACTCTGCTCTCCTTTCCAAGCTATGCAAAGTGCGGCATCAGATCCACACCCCCTGCTTTCTGTAGCTCAAAAATGCTGTGTAAAATGCGTGCTTTAGGTGGCTGTAGAGAAGAGATGGCTGCAAATAATCAGGTGAAACAGAGGATAGAATGATAGAAAGGAAGGACTCCCACTATACCACTATCCAATAATTGTACAAAAGGATTGAAACGAATTATAAAAACCTTTGATCAAAAAAAGCCGATTTTGTAGGCATAACAAGACAGAAAATAAAACATGATGCCTTTATTACATATAATAAAATACATTGGAACAGACAAGAACACCCTTTATTCACAAGGTTAACATTTACCCAATTAAAGAACATGAAAAAGAAGGATCTAAAATATATAATATAGCACAAAAAAAAAAATGTATAAAAAGGTATCAGTGGATAGTATCCATAGACTTTTCCGTGCCTCCTTGTCAACCTGTTTCACAACTAATATCTTCCTCAGGACATACTGGGTAGATTCTAATACAATATTAAAATACAAGAAAAGAGAAACACATTCACAATATTGTAATGTATATATCACATATTTAAGCAATGTATATTAATCTTAGAAAATACATATAACATACCAACATAAAACCATATTCTTGCCTGATGAGCCTTGAGACCAGATGAAGGGAGAGACCACACAAAACAAAACAGACTCTCTCGCTGAAGAGATTGGTGAAGGTAAAGGAAGAACCAATGACTGACACTTAGGTTGAGGAGAAAGTATTAACTCCCATGTACCCAAGGACACAGATGATTCTATGAATTGAATAACAAAATGTCACTCATTGTGTGTATGTATGTATATATGTATATCTCCATACACAACTGTTTATGGTTAGTCTGTCATCAGATTATTAACTGTACATAATGCTGATGTATTCTGTGTGTCCCAATGCTTATTATTTGGTTTATGTTTTATGCTTGCCTGGTGATCCTTTTGATTATGGGTATATGCGTTTGCCATATATGGGTGAAATAAGTTTAGGATTTGCTTTAATACCCGGGAAGATCACAATGGTGCTGGCGACTTATGGCGAATTATGTGATGTGTTCACTGGGTCCAGTTTCCCCGAATGGGATCGGTCAGGTGCCTGGAAGGGTCGATGTGGCGATCATTCTTCTGCCCATACATTTGTCAGTGCGGGGTGTTGAATCGGGGCGGCTACCCACCTGGATCTGACTCTGGGCGTGATTGGGTGCAGGACACCTCCGCCCACTACCTATGTTGCCACCTACTGTCTTCTCTGTACATACTCCTGCAGGTGCGGTTCACCCATGACACGAATAGAGAGTCGTGATGGAGTTGCGATGTCAGCGGCATTGTGGCGCTATTGGCATCATGCCACCCCGCCTCTGGCACTTGAAAACGCTGCATTTGGCACCAAAAAAACATAAAAGCTACCCTCATTTGTTCAGTTACTGCTGAACCAACACACCCGTGCCACCATTTTTTGTTCTAAAGAGGTTAGTCAAGTGGGACAGAGTGAATACTTTCCAATACTCTATGCACCTGTATGGCAATAGAACTGCTTGGCGGTGACAATATATTACCCTGGGTCTTTTTTATATGTTTCAGGTACCTCATACCCCACTTTGGCTTTAACAATAAGCCCCCTTTATTATGAGGACCTTGAGCTTAATGTTATCTCATTGGTTGTATATATGTACATTATACTCTCTAAACGGCCACCGATTTACATTATAGGCTCTATATAGAGTGCTGTGAAAAAGTATTTGCTCCCTTCCGGATTTATTTTTTTTTGCATATTTCTCAAAATTAAATGATTCAGATCAAATATTATTATTACACAAAGATAACCCGAGTAAATCAAAGATGCAGTTTTTAAATTAAGGCAAAAAATCTGCTCAAACATGCCTGGCCATATGAGAAAAATGTAATTGCCTCCTCCCATGCTGAATCATGAATGAACTGTGATCAACTACAATTTTCTGGAAAGATGATTTAAATTTCACTTGCCACACCCAGGCCCGATTACTGCCAGACATATTGAATCAAGAAATCACATAAATAGAAGCTGTCTGACAAAGTGAAGTACCCTAATGCCGCGTAAACACGATCAGAATTTTGGTCGGAAAAAGCTCTGGTTTTCCCAACGGAATTCCAACGGGATTTCGCTCAAGCAGTCTTGCATACACATGGTCACACGAAATTCCGACCGTCAAGAACGCAGTGACGTACGACGAGACTAGAAAAAGGAAGTTTAATACCCAGTAGCCAATAGCTTCCATCTCCTAGTTGAATTTGAGCATGCGCGAGTTTTTGCACGTTGGAACTGCATACACACGATCAGAATTTCCGATAGAAAGTTTTTCCTTCTGGAAAATTGAGAACATGCCATCAATTTTTTTTGCTGGTGGTAATTCGGAAAGCTAAATTCCGATCGAGCATACACACTGTTGCATTTTCCGATGAAAAGCTCTCATCACTCTTTCTGGCCGGAATGCCGATCGTGTGTACGCGGCATTACAGATCACAAAAAGCCACACATGCCAAAATTCTAGATTTTTTTTGAAAAAATAAAATAAAAAAAAACATGTATCGGTCTAGGAAGGGTTTTAAAGCCATTTCTAAGGCTTTAAAACTCCAGTTAACCACAAGAGAGCCATTATCCACAAATAGAGATAACTTGGAACAGTGGTGAACCTTCCCAGGAGTTTTCAGCCTATAAAAATTACTCCAAGAGCATGACAACTCATCCAGGAGGTTATAAAAGAACCGAGAACAAAATCTAAAGAACTGCAGGCCTCACTTGCCTCAGGTAAGATCAGTGTTCATGATTTAAAAATAAGAAAGACTGGGAAAAAATTACATCCATGGGAGAGTTCCAAGGCCAAAGCCACTGCTGACCAAAAAACACAAAGGCTCATCTCACATTTACCAAAAAACATCTTAATTATCCCCAAGACTTTCAGGCAAATATTCTGTGGACTGATGAGACAAAAATGTAACTTTTTGGAAGGTGTGTGTCCCGTTACATCTGGCATAAAACGAATGCAGCATTTCCTAACAAGAACATCATACCAATAGTCAGACATGGTGGTGGTAGTGCGATGGTCTGGGGCTGCTTTGCAGCTTCAGGACCTGTACAACTTACCATAATTGATCGAACAATGAATTCTGAGCACTACCAGAAAATCCTAAAGGAGAATGTCCGGCCATCAGTTTGTGACCTCAAGCTCAAGTGCACTTAGGTTATGCAGCAGGACAATGATTCGAAACACAACAGCAAGTCCACCTTCAAATGGTTCAAACAAAGCTAAATTTAGGTTTTGGAGTGGCCTAGTCAAAGCCCGGACTTAAATCCAATTGACATGACCTTACACAGGCCGTTTCATTATGGAAAAGCCTCAAACGTGGCTGAAATAAAACAATTCTGCAAAAGAAAAGTGGGCCAAAATTGCTCCACAGTAATGTGAAAGACTCGTTGCCAGTTATCACAAACGCTTGATTGCAGTTGTTGCCGCCAAGGGTGGCACAATCAGTTATTAGGTTTAGGGGGAAATTACTTTTTCACATAAAGCCAGGCAGGTTTGGTCAGGTTTTTTTTGCTTGAATAAACGAAACCATCATTTAAAAACTGCATTTTGTATTTACTCAGGTTATCTTTGTGTAATAAACAAATAAAAAAATTTAAAAAATCAGAATGGGGCAAATATTTTCACAACACTGTACACATCATTTTGGTAACTGGGACCTAATCAGGGTGGACATATTAAGGCAATTTTTGTGTTTCCCCTTATTAGGGGTGATTACACCAAATCAACATCTTGGTTACATCTGGGTAAGCATCACACAATATGATTTTTTTAAGTCCCATGTGGTTATGGGTTGTTGAAATCAGTGATTATATCCTTAAACAATGGGATGTATAACAATTTTTGTTCTCATTCAATATTCCACTTGACTGAGCCAGGTTAATGTGTAATGATACGCTATATATAGGAATTGGGCCATTTATGAATGAAGATTGGAGTGACATTATAAACTTGTCGGTCTTTAATCATAGAATCATCAGTGTCCTTGGGTACATGGGAGGCAATACTTTCTCCTCCTTAACCTAAGTGTCAGAGTCATCGGTTCTCCCTTTACCTAGCTCTACAGCAGGAAGGAGTCAGTTTTTGTTTTGTTTGGTCTCTGCCTTCATCTGGTCTCAAGGTTCATCAGGCAAGCAGATGATTTTATGTTAGTATGTTATATGTATTTTCCAAGATGAATATACATTGCTTAAATATGCGATATACACATTACAATATTGTGAATATTTCTCTTTCCTTGTATTTTAATTTTGTATTAGCACCTACCCAGTACGTCCTGAGGAAGCCATTATAATTGCGAAACAGGTTGACAAGAAGGCATGGAAAAAGTCTATGGATACTATCCCCCCGATACCTTTATACAGTTTTTTTTGTCCATTACGGATCCTAAATTATATATTTCCTTCTTTTTCCATATCCTTTTATTGGGCATCTGTTGACCTTGTCAGTAAGGGTGTTTTTGTCTGTTCCAATGTATTTTTTTATATGTAGTAAAGATATCATGTTTTATAAAATTTTCTTACCTTCACTGTGCAGCTCGTTTTGTAGAGTGGCCCGAACACCATCGGTGGCTCTCGTGGCTCCTTCCCGCATCAGATATCCCCCTAGGAGAAGCTCACTCGGGGGGGGGGGGGGGGGGGGGGGTTGACGCGTGTTACCTTGCAGGCGCGCTCCCGAGTCCATCATTCGGCATCCATAGCTGCCGAATGCATGACTTGGGCCTGCCCCCACGTCATTGGATTTGATTGACAGCATCGGGGAGCCAATGGCTGCGCTATCTATCCAATCAAGAGCCATGAACCCTCGGGGCAGAGGAACATCGTGTCTCCGCCGGGTGAAAATTCCAGGGCTCAGGTAAGTAAAATGGGGGGGGGGGGGGGCTGGGGTTTGATCACTGCCAGGTGCTTTTTAACCTTAATGCATAGGATGAGAAGGCGAGAAAACCTCCTGCCATGGAAGAGAATTTGAACATGCATGTAACTTTACACTACAGAAGAGACATTCGCTCTGCTTTTCTCCAGTTTTTCTACATAAACCCCAAAACTATCTAAACTAATTTTCTGTAAAGGAAAAACAAAACCCCGATAAAAATAAATGTGCTTAACACACAGATGCATTTTTTCATGGTTTACATCAGATTACTTACCATATATTGCTAGGCCGGGTTTGGTCTGCCACCATTATTTTATCCTGAAAGGTCGTTAACAGCTCTGGAGCCATCCATCTAATTGGAATGAACTTGTCTTCAGAGACCTCCATGTAATCCGCCTATAAACACAATCAAGCAAAAATAAAAATCATGAAATAACCTTAAAAGAGCATGAGATAAACCCTTTCTTCTGGGCCAGCCTTTTCTTTTTAAAAGAAAGACGTTTGGAGTCCTTATAAACTATGAACCCAATGACAGCACAGTTCTATGTCTATAACAATTGCACAAGTGTTAAACATACAACTTTGTTCACTGAACTAGTTGGATTAAAGTATGAACTCAAAAAATAGAAATCCTTACCTTATACCTACTGAATCCTATGCCATAGTCTCCTATTTTCACTGTTAAATCAGATGTCAAGAAACAATTTCGTAAGGCCAGATCACTGGAAAACAAGAAAAAGATGAATGGCACAAAGTTTCAGGCCAATAGAACACACATTTTAAATTCATGTCATACAGTTTCAAGCAATCAATTCTAAAAAAAAAAAAAAAAAAAAAAAAAAAAAAAAAAAAATACTTTTTTATTTTAAGAAAAAGGAGAAAACTTGATATATTAAAAAACAAAAAAAAACAAAAAAAAAAAAAACAACGCTAACGCACATACTTGCCTCTCTGCTGCCCCAAGTTGGCTCCAGGCTATGGCGCGATATATTACGTAATGTTATTATAACAGTGAGAGTGTGTGTGTGTGTGTTCTCACAAAAGTGAGTACACCCCTCACATTTGTGTAGATATATCTTTTCATGTGACAACACTGAAGAAATGACACTTTGCTACAATGCAACATAGTGATTGTACAGCTTGTATAACAATGTAAATTTGCTGTCTCCTCAAAATAACTGAATACACAGCCATTAATGTCTAAACCGCTGGCAACAAAAGTGAGTACACTGCCAAGATTCTGCTCAGGGCTAGTTCACATAAGAAGGCAATGCAGGAAAACCCACGCTCGGTGTTCAAAACTCACTGCACTTGCAATCTGCAGGTGGAGTCAGTTTGAACGGCATTCCAAATGCAGGTCCCAAAAGCAGTAGGTTTGCATGCACTGGATTACATTGGTATAGCAGTACCATGTGATCCAGTTGCTTTGTGTTTTTTGAAATAATGCATGCACTACTTGGTGTGGTCTGGCGTAATTTTAGCCCATTCAAATTAATGGGCTGCAATCCCACCGTACCTGGATAGCGTGTGAATTGCAGTGTGATGCACAGAGCGTTCCTGTGCTGTTCCGCCCCTCACAGAAAAAATTATGTTCGTGCTTCCTGAGAACTTTAATCCCTCCACAAGGCCCATCGCTATAGAGGTCAATGATAGCTTGTTTTAAAAAGCTAGAACTGCTTTTTCAGAAAATTAAAACGATTCAGTGTGTATTGTAGGTTCATTTTAATTGTCACAATGTCTCAAAGAATTGTCCTTATACTGTCTACAGAAGAGGCAGTGGCTGCAAATTAGTAAATGCTTCCATCACCAAATTTCTTGCGCCAGCACATTGATCCTACTTCTATCCCATATGCATGCATGTAATCTGTGCAAACCTTGGTGCTGCAATATGCTCTGCACAGAGGGGGGTTTATCATGGTCTTTCACTTAAGATTTACAATAGGCTGTGCAGTACAATCTTTGATACTCATTTATGCCGAACAAAGTATTTAATATGTTTAGAGGGAAGAACACAGATTGTGATGTTACACTTTCATTTCAGAATTTTACTGTGGCACCGTCCAGCAGAACAGGCAAAGTAAATAAATGCAATACATGCTTTGCTTATACAGAGAAAGCATTAGGCATGTTCAACAGAAAGTAAACTAAGCAGTCAGCAGAGCATTCAGGTGTACTATTTAACCTGTTATCTATTGACAACACAGACAGGAACCGACAATGTAAGCACAATTTCAGTAAAAGAAATGACCCAGTTCATTGCATTACATTGACTGTTCCAGACAAAATGTAGCAAAGTTGAGAGAAATACATTCTACTTTAATGCAAGTATGGAAACATTAACCATTTCCACTAATAACTATTTAATACAGGCATCCAAATATGCCAGTATATATCTTTAGTAGCCTTTCAAAGGGAAGAAAACTAAGTGTATTTAATTATCCAAACATCAACTATTTGTGCTTTTAGGTCCCTTTCACACTGACGGACCAATTGGGGTTACATGTCAGTATTCAGGCGGATGCAATTGGACCATCCATTGCTCTCTATGGAGCACTGGATGTCAGCGAACAGGTGTCTGCTGACACCCGATCCAAACTTGTCTGCTATAAAAAAAAAAAAGAAAAAAAGAAAGAAAGAAGATTGATGGCGATCCTTTCCCTGGCGGATCGGAGGACAGTTGGATGGAAGCAGGCATTTAATTTCCATCAGACAGCGTGCTGTGTCTGTTTGTTCGCTCTGCATTAGTAGAGCGGACTTGGGCCCGTCATCCGCCTTCTCAGTGGGATCAGCAGAGAGATTCCTTGCTGAGCGGGCAGATCTGCTGGCAGACTTGGTCAGTCAGTGTGAGAGGGGCCTTCTATACCCCGGTGAAGCACACAGTGTGGAAAAGTATGGGCCAAAGCCTTGACTTCCCATGTTAAAAGTTTGCATTTACATATTGATGCATGATGTGTAGGATTCAGCACACCCAGGACACTATAAGATTATGTAAAAAGGTACATTATGTGTCAGCATCACTGGGTTCCTGCATTTAAAGCAGTATTAAACCCAAAATGTTTAACATACTGCAGCTTACCAATCCTACAATGTGGTGACTGCAGTAATTTTTTCCCCCTCCCCTAGTGATCTGACCAGTAACATGTCATATGTATTAGAGTGCCTAAACTTTGGGTAAAGGGGCAAGAGACCTTTTTAAGCAGTTACAGCAACAGTTTTTCTTCTTTTTGAATAAAGGTTTTACATAAATAAAAAAAGGTGAGCATTTTAAGCATCCCTGTCAGTGGTAAATGGTTTGTCTCAGCCCTCTAATGGCTAAATTTGTTAAACTGCAGGCTTACTGGCCACATTACCAGTTGGGCAGGTTGCCTAATTCTGGGTTGACGCTGGTGCGATGTATGACATTGCATGCGATTCGCACCACACTGCTGAGCAGATCACATGCTATGAATTCAGCCATACATACAGATTGGCTGAATTTGCATTGCATTCGCACCAAAATGGTGCTTTTTAGTCTGCACCAGAAATTGGATCGCAGTGCCAACGCCCCTGCGATCCAATTCCTGCACCATTTGACAGTTCACAATGCAATATGCGAACCAATCTGGGGGTGTCATTAACTTTCTATTGACAACCCAGACATTGCAGCAATCTCTCCCCGGAAGTTGGAGCAAATACCTGGATTTGACAGGTATGCGCTCTCTCCTCCCATTGAAAAGTGCCAAATGTGGGGGGGGGGGGGGGGGGGGTATCGGGAGAATCCGATCTGTGGAAGCTCCATTTCTGGGTGGAACTCCGATTTAATGTAGTTTTATTCATCTTTTGCTATATGTGAAAATTTTACTTTTAGACACAGTTACTTGAACCAATATATTTCTGGCAGGCAGCTACAAAAGACTAGTCAAGGAAAGGGCATCTCAAAGCAAGGAAAACCACTGAGAAATATTGGGAGACAATCCTATTGACACAGATAAGGCTGTGCATTTCATGATGTGAAATCAGCTATTTCCCATGGCCATTCTCGTCAGTCACTTATAATTCAAGGCAGACAATACAAAGGAGACATTAAATGTATATATAATCAGAAGTTTGTGCTTATTGAAGAACTGCCTGCTGGCTAGATGGCATGGGTGGCGAGTCCAGAAACGTGGCTTAGCTGCATTCATTTACCACCAACAACAAAATCACTGATGCTGGAGATTTGCCTGTAACTCAGACAGCATCAGGATATTGTTGCCAGAAGTAAACACATCGCCTCTCCAATGTATGGCTATTGTGAATAGGAGTTCCTGCCAAACACCACAGCAAATTCACCAATATCAGTCACAAATACTGAAAAGGTAAAAGTCACTAAGAGTACCAAAAAAATTTGTACTAGTGAAGTTATATCAATGATCTTAGATTGCAGGTTCTTTTCTTACAGTGTAAAGTTTCTATCTGCCCATCTTGTAAAAAATACATAAAACACAACTAATAGTAAGCAGAGATTTGTGGATCAGAGAGATCAATGTCCTGTTTAAATTAAAAGCATTACTATGGTTCCCATACCCTCCCAACAAATGTCTAGTCCAGCTACCTCTAGGCCATGAATCCTTAAAGAGTTCACATTTACTTATTAGTTTACAATTTTCGAGAACTCACATACACATGCCTTTTTATTGATTTTTTAAATCTCTTAAATCAGTTGCACCAAATATCAGATGTATACTACAAATTCAAAGTAACTGTACAGGCATTCTGCAAATACTATTCAATTAAAATCTGCTTTACCCATTCAGATGCAAAGAACAGAATCATACACAACAAAATTTCCACTTAGTACATTTCCGATAATAACCACGTAGTCATTGGTCCTAATAGGTTACCCCAAAATTTAATTTTCCTGTGCCATATACTTGTGTTCCAAAAATATCCTGTTCTCTTTGCATTGCTTCCTTTGTGTGAAATTCCTGGTGATCCTGCCAGCCCTCCTGCTTTCCCATTTCAAACTGACCATGCTAGGCAATCAGAGAACCTCTATCCCAGCATGGTCAGTTTTCTGGCGGTGCTGAAAACCTGCCTGTCCTGCAATGACCAAGACTTGTACTGACATACCCCCGTGCACAGCCATTCACAGGAAAGATCAGTACACTACTGTTTCTCCAACCCACCTTTCTAAGCCCCTTATGCAGCTGAGAAGACAGATTCCAAATTAGTTTTTATAAGTTTAGGGCTCACATATACTTTTGTTAAGGAATCCAATGTACATAATGATAATCAGAAAATGTCTATTTGCTTATGTGTATACATGTTCCTTACTTATTATGTAGTATACAGATTGACTTTATGTTCGGAGCCAAGATGGCGTCTACCCCCCACATCCCCCGCGTTAGAAGAATTCATTTGAGATAACAGAACCAGTTTCAACCAAACTTCAAGCATCAAGTTTCTTCATTTCTCTTGTATTGTAACCAATGAGATGTACCAATTAGACCGACATAGTAATGACGTATCTTTCAGTATAAAATATTAACACCGCCCACCAATAAATCAGTATTTAGAAGTAGCCTGAGCTGAACATATCTCAGAGAGTGTTTACTTCTAATGTGCATGCACATTTATACTTTTTAATTAGGAATAGCAGCAGATAACCAAGAACTAATTTATAGTTCTAATCCATCACATTTTAAGCAGGGAACCTTGATTCAGGGTGACCGCTTTTCAGGTTTGCAGTTTTACAGGGGGTCACTTTGTGAAATATCACCCGCAAGAGATGAGCTCAGTGCCCTGGTTAAGTACTCCCCAAAATGATTTCTAAAACACAAATGTTTGTTAGAAGCTGGCTATCGGATGGTGTTTTTACAAGCGGGCATAAACGTATAGGATCCTTAGTTCATGGGCTTCACTGCCAAATGAGCTTTCCATAAACATGTACTGTAAGCTTGGCTCACACTATGTATTCATGTTTAGGTCAATGCAATAGAGAGGGAACATAAAAAGGCAGTACATTTTAGCACTGGCCAAATATAGAAGATCTTAGAAACCAAATTCACTTTGAGATATACCGTATCTCGTATGAAAATCATTGCCAACCCCACCAAATAATTTCAGGTGTATATGAACCTCAAACACCCAGTGTCAACAGATGCAGTGGGTCCTGGGAGAGGCTTACTATTAGGGATGAGCTTGGAGATGAACTCATGTTCTACTCGAACATTGCCTGTTCGCCTAACAGCAAACAATTTGGGGTGTTCACAGCAAATTCGAAAAGCCACGGAACACCCTGTAAAAGGCTATGGGAGAAATCTAAAGTGCTAATTTCAAAGGCTTATATGCAAGTTATTGTCATAAAAAGTGTTTGGGGACCTGGGTCCTGCCCAAGGGGACATGCATCAATGCAAAAAAAAAAAAAAAAGAAGGTTTTAAAAACTGAAGTTTTGGGAGCAGTGAAACCTGCATTACATCACTTTTTTTTATTTTTTAATAAAGGACTTTTCCCAACGGTGTGTGCGTCTAACAATTTTTTACACTTTCTTTGCGAAATGGTAGGGGTACTTTTGTACCCCCTTACCATTACAAACAGGGGGGTGGGATCTGGGGGTCCCCTTGTTAAAGGGGGTTTCCAGATTGATAAGCATGGGCATGTGGCCTGGTACGGTTCAGGAGGGGGTGGCACTCTCGCCCCCCCTCTTTTCCTGTGGCCTGCCAGGTTGCGTGCTCGGATAAAGGGTCTGGTATGGATTTTTGGGGTTGAACTCCATGCCATTTTTTTTAATTTGGTGTGGCGTTCCCCTTAAAATCCATACCACAGGTCTGGTATGGATATTTGGGGGGAACCCCATGACAAAAAAAAAAATTAAATCATGGGGTTCCCCCCAAATATCCATACCAGACCTGAAGAGCCTGGTAATTGAATTTGGGGGAAACTTTTTTAAATCAATGACTTTCAATGACTGTTCTCTGTATTACGGGGAGCCGACAATTCATTATAGCCGTGAGTGCTTTTAAATGACTTTTTCCTGCAGAAATTACACTTTGTGCAGGGACAGTTCTAAGCACGGGAAACATGCGCCCCTTTACAGGCATACTATACACCCCCCCCCCTATGAAATTTAAAAAGGAATATTACACTTTTATTGTTTCACTTTAAGCATTATTAAAATCACTGCTCCTGAAAAAACAGCTGTTTTTATACATTTTCTTGCATTGATACATGTCCCCTGGGGCAGGACCCAGGTCCCCAAATACTATTTAGGACAATAACTTGCATATTAGCCTTTAAAATTTGCACTTTTGATTTTGAACGGTCCAGTTCACGCAAATTTTAGGTCTGTTCGCAGGTTCTGGTGCAAACCGAACCGGGGGGTGTTGGGCTAATCCTAACTTACTACTAGTTGTCAGTGGCATTAGCCATCAAGCATTAATCACAGAAGCCTGGGCTTGAACTCCTGTTACAAGGTTTCGAATTTCTGTGACAGCAACTCAAACTTAATGTTATTTTAATGCTAACAATTAACGTGTTACTAAACCCACAAAAAATCAGCCTGCATATGGAATAAAGCATGCTGGTTTTACTCACTGTGGAACCTAAGGAGTTAATCCTCTGTATTGTATAAAAAGGCCGTTTGATCTAGTATGCACAGATCCTCCCCTCCCCGCACTGTCCTCCTGGACAAGTCCAGATAAGTCTGAGCCTTTGGAGTCAGGTTGCACATGCTCAGTTTGGTGTGTATTGCTAGAGAGATTTTTTATTTTCTTGGGGAGAGTGCATGTGATCAGCACAGGGCCAATCAGCACTCTGCAGTCAGGAGCCCTGCAGCCTCATAGGACAGCTCAATGCAGTATAAAAACTCCTCCTCCAAGCTTCACCAGGAACTAATAGAAATCACAAAACTGCTATATACTGCCAATGAAAAAGGTATTTAGCAGTTTATATTTACTAAAATAATTGCATTGTCTGGGTTTAGTAACACTTTAACCCAAGCATTTACCCCAATAAGACACTCGTAGATTAAAAGCCAACATGGACCTATACACTGGAAACAAAGCCAAATTCATGTATGTATTAACTTTGATTGCACTGTCTCCTCCATAGTCCTTATGTCTAAATTCTTTTTTTTTTTTTTTTTTTTTTTTTGGGTCTATCCACTTGCCGACCACTTCACGTAGGTGTACAGCAGAAAAGCGGCTTTCCTGCGCTGGATCGTGTATCTAGTACATGAGTAAGCACTTACAGGAAGGGTCATTGCACAAAGCTAATCAGGGGGTTCCAGCCAACGATTGACCACCGGTACCCACTTGTGTTATCTTAACGTTCCTACAAATTAAATGGTTATATTGCTACACTTTGAAGACGCTGCTTTTTGTCCTCTTTCATTGCCTTCTATGGTTCAGCAAACCAACATTTT
This sequence comes from Lithobates pipiens, assembly GCF_037356315.1. Lineage (NCBI taxonomy): Eukaryota > Metazoa > Chordata > Amphibia > Anura > Ranidae > Lithobates > Lithobates pipiens. The sequence continues at coordinate 264,211,154 of NW_027507784.1, read as the reverse complement.
GACTCAAAAGCAATGCTGGTCAGTCTTTGCCAACAGACGGACAACTGATCTTGTAGAGTTTAGGCTAAAGGGATAAAGAATGCCAACAAACTCCAGAAGAAAAGAAATCAGGGCCAACAGAACCATTTCTGAAATTGAAGTGCTTGGGTGGGTTTTCTGCAGTATTAATCCATTCTAAGTGCAGAAAAAAAATGTGTAGTAACAAGAATTCTTACTACAACTGTTGTCAAAGTAAGTGAAGAGAATTGTAAAAATTATATATATATATATATATATATATATATATATATATATATATATATATATATATATATATATATATATATATATATATATATATATATATATATATATATATATATATATATATATATATATATATATATATATATATATTTTTTTTTTTTTTTTTTTAAGCTGGCTTGTTTACTCAACCTCCCGTATCCGCCCCGAGGGTGGTTAACCCCAGTTGATGGGAGCCGCCCGTGCTCTATTTTTGGTCCGCATCTCAGATTTTCCGGTGGTGAGCCATATGCTCTGTAGCATTAAAGGTGTTTATGTATATATAAAAAAAATACTCCTATAAATTAGATTTTGTGATGTTTATTGTATTATATCAATAATGTTGACGATATGTATTCAATTGTAAACTTGTACCAAGATTTTCCTGAAGAAGCGACATTAAGTCGCGAAACTAGTTGAAATATACGATCAACTTGGATATCAGTCAATGTACCCTGAATTTCTCTATACTAGAAGGATGGTGTTATTTAACTGTACAACTGTGTGCTGTAACTATGCCATTTGTCAACAATTACTTTTAAATCTATGTTTTTTTCTAATAAAAGCTATTTTAATTATATTTGTTGTATCTTTCTGGGTATCAAGATAGTCCTTAATTCTACTGGGGGATGTTCGGCTAGTTCATGGCTGGAGTGTTCCATGTATAGGCCCCTTCCCTATATTTGCTCCCTTAACATGACTTATGAGGACATCGACTACATAATTATTTTTTAATAAAATATTTAGGCACAAATATATATATATATATATATATATATATATATATATATATATATATATATATATATATATATATATATATATATATATATATATATACTCTTAATTATATTAAATCTGCCTGGCTGCATTCTACCTGAACTCTGTATTAAAATATTTGTTAATGGAAAACAATTTGCCATCTATAGTTGTGTCGAGGTCTCAAAATGCCACAATATGAACAAGCAGAGTTACTGCATATGTGTATACCATGCAGATTAATAAGTGAAAAACACTGGATCTGATTTTATTGACCCTCCATGCTCTGGGTCTAGACGGTTTGCAGGCCTTCCTAACCAATAGGTCAGAGAAACCATGTGTCAAATGTCAGCTATTTGTAAAGAATGGCAACAAGTGCTTTCTCTGAGCATAGATTAAGTATCTGCTCACTGACAGGCAAGGATGCTGAATTCATACCAAAGTGATGTCATAGATCAAACTGATTAAAGTGCTAACTGCTATTTTCAGCAGTTCTTTGCAGATTAAGAGGAGGAATCCAGTTGCATTTAAACATGACATCTCTGCTTTTTGAAGGTGTAGTTTGGACAGGAGTAAATAAAGTGCAGTAAAGTAGAAATTTACATTGTACAATGATGAAACCTAAAGTGCAACTTCTGGCAAAAAAATGAATGAATTGCTAATGCTATTCAGTAACTATTGCAACTGTATTTAAAGCATATTAAACCCCCAAAACAAAATGTATTATATTGCAGCTTTCCAATCTTTAGATGTGGTGGCTGCATTAGTTTGTTTTTCAGGCTTCCCCCCTTTGTTTCACTTGGTAATCTTCCTTTACGTCTAAACTTATTTCTCCATTTTCCATTGTATGCATGGGGGCAGCCATAGCTGTGACCCATATAAACAAAAAGCGCCGCTCCAAGCACCAATGTATTAATCCAGTGACTCCAATCACTGCATGGTGCCAGCTTCCAAAGAGCCTGTGTGTTGCATGGCTTGGAAGGAAACAAGCTGAAGTAGATCTGTTATACACTCGTATAGGCCATTTGCCAGCGCGTGCTTCCATGTTTCTTTTTGGCAGCCATGGCCGTCATACAAACTGGGATTTTAAACATGTTAGCCTTACATAATTATAAACATGTCCTCCCTGCATTTTCCAGCATCAGTAAAGCTCTGAGTTTTATAGATCAAAACATACCATAATCATCATTGGTAACTTGCTTGACTTGTGGGGTCTGCAAAAAACAATTCTGGGGTTCTGTTTAAAGCGGAGTTCTGCCACCCCCAGCAAAAAATGAAAGTCAGCAGCTACAGATAATGTAGCTGCCGACTTAAAATTAGGACACTGACCTGGCATCCAGGTTTCCATCGGCTCTGGGGTGCTACCGCCCCCATTCATAGTACGGGAACCCCGCAGTGAAGCGAGCTGCACTTTCTAAATGGCACGCCAGAAAACCACAGCAAGCAGGTGGTGTTCTTTATGCATTTCTGTTTTAATTTGACTAGAACGATGAAAACCTTACAAACACAAGCATTGACAATAAAAAATGCGGACTAGCATAGCTTCCAAAAACTGAACTATTACAAGTTCTGTAAAGACTTGTAATCTCCAGAGTATCTGTATATGGTCTTGTAATATGGAGTGGAAAAGCAAGCAGATCTCAATGTCGAAGTCCTAGAAAAATATCACTAGTATTAGAGTACGAATCACTAGTATGTACTGTGAAACAAATAGTGACAGCAGTTTTAATAGGTCTTAATTGGACGACTTGCTTTTTGCTGTAGGCGCTTATCGAGAAAATGGGATTTTTGTACTCACTGTAAAATCCTTTTCTCTGAAGATCATTGACGGACACAGCTCCTTTAATTCTTGACCTTAGGGTTACCTTCAGGAGGAGAGGACTAGGCAGAACATGTAAAAACAGCAAGACTGCACAGCACCACCCAGGGGGCATACCCTCTAGCTATAACCTTGCACCCTACTTCCTGCAGCTCAGTTTGTCTAAAACAGTACAAACATAAATAGGAGGGGTGGGTGCTGTGTCCATCAATGAACTTCAGAGAAAAGGATTTTACGGCGAGTAAAAAAAAATCCAATTTTTTCTTTCGTTCATTGACGGACACAGCTCCTTTATTTTCTTGACCTTAGGACGTCTCCAAGCAGTGTCAAAAAACAAGGGGTGGAAAAAGCAAAACATAACTTCACCCACAACAAAAGGAACACCTCAAAACAGAGTAGTTGCCAACTAAAACGGTCACCATCAAAACCTGCGGCCAACTTATGCATCAAAAGATGCGCTCACAACAAACTTGTAACTGAAAGAAAGTTTAAATTGCAACCTTACACAGCCATCTGTAAAACCTTGCGGCCAAAGCAAGCATCCGAAGATGCGCTTACGTCAACTTTGTAGAATTTAGTGAAAGTGTGAACGGACGACCAAGTCGCCGCCTTACACGCCTAGAAGACAGACTATTGATGACGGAAAGCCCAGTAGGTTCCAATTGCCCTGGTGGAATGAGCCGTGACAGGAAAAAGGGGGCACCCGCCCCTTTAAGGCATAGGCCTGAACCACGATCGGTCTGATCCACTGAGAAATGGTGGCCGACGAGACAGCCAGAGTCTGACTTCCGGAAGAGAGCCGTAGCAGACAGATACACCCATAGAGCCCGGACCACGTCCAGGGAATACAAGGCAACTTCTTTTGGGTATGTCGGCTTAGGACATAGGGATGGTAACACGATGTCCTCATTTAGATGAAATGCCGAAACCACCTTTGGAAGGAAAGAGGGCTGCGGACGTAGCACCGTCTTATCCTTGTGGATGACCAGGTGGGGAGACTTGCATGACAAGGCCGCCAACTTAGAAACCCTCCTGGCAGATGTAATAGCCACTACAAAGACTACTTTCTGAGAAAGAGTTAACAAGGGAATCTCCCTAATGTTTTCAAACTGCGGTTTCTGAAGTGCCAATAGCACCAGATTCAGATCCCACGGAGGTAGCGGTGGTCGTACCGGAGGAACTACATGTCTAACCCCTTGCACAAAAAGTACTCACCAATGAGTGAGTCGCCAAGGGACGTTGGAAAGAGACAGCCAAGGCGGATATGTGCCCCTTGATGGTGCTTAAGGCAAGTTTCTGATCTACTCTTCGCTGCAAAAACAGAAGGATCCTGGAAACGGAGTATCTCCTCACACATGGAGATGCAAGCCTTCCACGTGCAATGGTAAATCTTTTGAGAAGACGACTTCCGTGCCCTCAGCACAGTGGAAATTACTGAGTCAGACAGACCTCGATCCCTTAGTACCTGGTTTTCAACAACCATGCCGTTAAAACCAGCAACGGTAAAGCAGGATGAAGTATCGGACCTTGCGATAGATCTTCTCAAATCGGCAGCAGCCAAGGAACATCTGCCACCAGTCGTACTAGGCTAGCATACCAAGGACGTTGAGGCCAAACAATCACTGGAATCCCCTAGGCCTCCACTCTGCGCAGCCCCCTAGGCACTCCAGGCATTGAGTTGGCACTAACACAGACTTCTTTAGGTTCAGCACCCAACCAAACTCCTGTAGAGTTTTCATGGTGATCGCCACATCCTCCCTTAATTCTGAGGTGGAAGCTGCTCTCAGAAGGAGGTCGTCTAGGTAACCTATGATTGCGATCTCACATTGCCTCAACAGCGACAGAATTGGAGCCAACACCTTGGTAAAGACTCGGGGTGCTGATGCCAGGCCAAAAAGGAGAGCCACAAACTGGTAGTGCTCTTCCTCGACTGCAAATCGCAGAAACCCCTGAGGCATATGGGTACATGTAAGTACACGTCCTAGATACCCAGGGAGGCCAGGAAGTCTCCCTGATGGAGTGCAGTGACCACGGAGCGAACCGATTCCATCCTGAACCGTTGCACTTTCACAAAGCTGTTGAGGTCCTTTAAGTCCAGGATTGGACGTACCCCTTCCTTTTTGGGGACTACAAACAGATTGAAGTAGAATCCCTGAAAACCTTCCAGCGCTGGTACAGGTACTATCACCCCACGCAGCAGCGGGTCCCGTACTGCCCCGAACTGGGCTTCCCGATGAGCCGGAGGTAAGTTGGAGGGAAAAAAAAAAAAATCTGTTTGGTGGACAAAAAAAAAAAAAAAATAACGAATCTTGTATTCCAATGAAACCAGATTGCAAACCCATTGGTTTGATAATAGGGAGGTCCACCGAGCTGCAAACTCCCGAAGACGACCCACCCCCCACCCGAGAGTTGGGCGGGGCAATTTTTGTTCGCAAACTTGTTTGGTTTGGTCGCTTCTGTCTTTCAGCAGGTGCCTTGTCAGATTGGGAACGCATACTTGCTGACCTGGGCGGGCAAAAAAGCTGTTTGAGTGGAAAAAGAGGGCCCTTGCTTATGGCTCCTTACGCTTCCTTGACTGTGGGAGCAACGTGCTCTTCCCACTGGTAACATTTTTAATAATGTCATCCAGCGAAGCTCCAAATAGCCTCTCACCTTGGAAGGACTGAAAAGGCCCGTTGTGAACTTCCCCATTCCTTATCAAAATAAGTCAAATACAGAAACACCTAAGGCATGCGGGCTGGTTTGCGGGATCCAAAAGGGACCGCCACCTCAGCAGAAGTTCCTTTTGCATTCTATATGTTCAGGGTATCCCGCACTGCAGTGATAAAGTGCTCCAACTAGCGATTTTTCCTGCGCTAACCCGGACACAGTCAGTCATTCTCACTGTCCGAATGGTCCTGGTCCGCATCCTCTGACCTGTCAGAACAGGTGCTGCCAGTCACCGCGGGGCCCGAGAAGATGGGGGGGGGGGCGTTTTTACCCACCCTTGTGCCTGCACGCTGCTTCCACCCTGGCGACAAAGGTCTCCAGGACTGCCGACAAAGCGTCCATAGGCACCGCAGTTTTAGCTGGTGAGCCGGTTGCAATAGCAGGGATATCTGGAGAAGTAGCGCCAGCTTCTGACGCCATGCTGACCCTCACTTGCCTGCCACCACTTAGGGGCTTAAGGCAAGGTACACAAAATCCCACCCTCCTAGCTGCTTGCAGACTGAGGGGCCCCTCCGCAGGACTCACCACCTGGACCGCTCTACCCTGTGTTAGTCACAAAGTACCCAGAGTAAAAACCATGCTGTTCTGAGGTACACAGACCCTGCACTAGAGGTAAAAAATGTGCTGTGGCTACAAGAAAATTGCCACCGAACTTTCTAGAAAAAACAGAGCACATACACTGCATAAAACTACAGCAAAATGGCCGTGGCCTCTCCTCATGTAAAACAGCCCAAGCATCTCACAGTGAAGAAAAAAGGCCAGTAAAGAAAAAAAAAAAAAACAGACCCCAACAGCCAGCACAGCCCCTTTCCAAAGCCCGGAGGTCCCTAGCAGGGGGAGGAGGGAATGAGCGAGAGCAAGTCCCCCTAATCGACCTCCCAGGGAATGCCTAGCTGCTCTATCCTGCCGAGGCAGGGAAGGCCATACTTACCCCTCCTGTTGGGATTGCTGGACACATTCCACCACAGACCCATCACCCGAGCAGTACGGGGTGGCTGCTGGCCACGGCACACTGACACGGACAGCAGTAGCCCGGTCATATGTGTGCCCCGGAGCATATAGCTCAGCGACCGCCCCTGGAGCAGAAGGGGCATGTCATAGCCGACTCAGCGTGTAGCTAGGGACTGCTCTCGATGGCCAGGCTGGGGAGACTGCACGGATCTATATTTTCCAGCCTGTCACCCAGCCCAGCTGTTGATTGTAGATCACAGGATCAAAATTGTAGGGGAAAAAAAAAATGAAAAAATTTCCAGGACCAATGGTCCCCTCAGGGAGCAAGGTCCTTCTCCTACACTAGGCAGAAAAAAAAACTGAGCTGCAGGAAGCAAGGTGAGGGGTTATAGCCAGAGGGACCACAGACTGGGCGATGCCGTGCAGTCTTGCTGTTTTACATGTGTTACATGTTCTGCCTATTCTTCTCCTGAAGGTGGCAAGATAACCCTATGGTCAAGAATTAAAGGAGCTGTGTCCGTCAATGATCTTCAGATAAAAGGATTTTACAGCGAGTACAAAAATCCCATTTTCTCGATAAGCGCCTACAGCAAAAAGCAAGTCGTCCAATTAAGACCTATTATTACAAATTACAGCTATACACTTATACCATGTCTCAAATAAAAAAAAAAAAAAAAAAAAAAAAAAAGGTAGTGTTTCTCACGGGACTTCACGTGGAAGTCATGTGGTTTTGTGACTAAACGTGTCAGATCAGAGCTTTTGTATGCTGTTAGCATATAGCAGTGGTCATTAACACTGTCCTCAGGGCCCACTAACAGGCCAGGTTTTATGTATTACCTTGAGGAGATGCAGACTAGAATACTGCAATCACTGAGCAGCAAATTATATCACCTGTGATGCATTTTAGTTATCTTGCAAACCTGGTGTGTTAGTGGGTCCTGAGGACAGGGTTGATGACCACTGGCATATAGGAAGGAACTCGAAAGTGTGGTATCAATCAGCTGAATACCAGCAATTATATTGTGGGATCATGAACAGAATTGTCTTCTGGAAGATAAAAGCACTATGAACTGTAGTTCTCTTTTGGGGCAATTCCCTTCATATCCTGGAGGAATGGGGGAGTACACCCTCGGGGGAATAGAGAATCACATTTAAAAGGACTCCTTTTGCAGTGTGGAAAGAAATAAAAAATGTAAGGTCATAAATTGCTTGTGTCCCTTGGGATACTTTATTTTCTATGTGGGTCATAAAATTAAGTTGAGAGCATAACTGGGAGGGTGTTTGCACAGGAGGTGAATTAGTGCGAGACTTTATTGCTTATGGACACCTATTGTAAAAGATGCAAATTATATGCCAGAAAAATTGTGTGATACAGCAGTACACTTTTTTTTGTTTTTAAGGCAGTGAGGAAGTGTCTCATCGCCTTCTCACCACCCGATTTAATCCTATATTGGCTGGACTATAGTTGCATGCATTGTACGTAGTTGCAGCATGGTCCTGCTCAACTCAATGGGCGAGTTTGACAAGTGCCGCCCAAGTTAAAAATGCCAGGGCACGTGAACAGACCCAGCAGGCTGTTTATACAGTTCAGGTGGGCAGTAAAACAATGGCTCAGCTGCCCATTTTTATTTTCACAGACAGCTCTCAGTCCCCACCTATGGTTGGTAGCTGGCATCGCCAGCTACCAATTATGTGACCACTGTGACAGCCAAACAGTGATCACATGATCACCGATTCCTCCCGCTCCTGGGGCATACAGGCACTAGATAACGGAGCTGGTGATTGGGCTGGGTGCAAAGGGGTTAAAATTCTGTGTCCCTTTATAGACAACAATAATCTTATGTATTAGAAAGTTCACCAGCATCGCCCCTCTGCTGATGTTCTGCAGCATAGTAAAACAGCTTTAAAATAGAAAATTCCCTGTGGGCACATTTTACTTTTGTGGTCAGATGCCAGTTTGCCAAGCACTTCAAACAGCATCTTGAAGGTCCTATGTCTTACCTGAACCAATGTGAACAGCCCCAACAGTGCTGGATTATAACTGAGAAATCTGGATGGCTGCCTGGGGCTCAGATCTTTCTCGTTCTGACAGATTAAGGCTTACCTGTAGGTCCAAGAAATATCTCCTACACGGTTTAAGAGATATTAGTCGAAAGACAGGCATCGCTGTCTACGGCGCATGCGCCGTAGACAGCGGTGCTTAGGCGCACTGAGCGCGCCACTGTCAACGGCGATATGCCAGGAGTGGCGGCTCCCGTGCGCAAGTGACATCATCGCGGCTTCATTGAATGACAGCGGCGGAGCAGAGAGACCCACCGAGAAGATGAATGCTCCGGACTACAGGGGACAGCGGTGACTTCGCTGGCTCCCATGTCAGGTAAGCGACACACAATGGACTACTATGCGATGCATAGTAGTCCATTATACTTTACCTTTGCAGGGAATCAAAGAGGAAGTAAACTCATCAGGGTTTACTTCCTCTTTAAAACAGGGTCCTTGACTTTAGTACTGCACAGAGCTTATATTTTAATCTATCGATCGGTTCCAACCAAATCCGATTTTGTTTTACTCTTGGAAACGCCCTTTAAAACACATTCTTGGAGGATATTAAGAGGTCTGGACTATGCCTCCAGGTTTTGCTTATGTAGTGTTATTTCCTCCTCCTTAAAAAGCATATTAAACACAATTTCACATATTTGAAATGAAAGAAAAGATCATTACTGTAAGGCTGATACACATACCAATGTACAAAATTGTGTTTGTGCATTACGGCGAGTCCAGCAGCAATCTCACATGCCATACGCTGCAGCAGCATGATCTCCGTGTCGCTGTTCAACTTCTCCCTCTCATTACTTAAATAGGTCTTCAGGTCACCCTGCAAAGGAAAGCAGCATATCATCATCATCAGCTTGTTCATCTGCTGATTGCACTTCAGAGATGCTTAAAAAGCAGCAACTAAATACATTACTTAGATCTAATCAGTCAACAAGGTTATTATTAGTAAAGTTGAACAGCTTAATAGTCTTCAACTCATCATGTTTCATGTCTCAAATAAGAATTCCTCCTCAACACACCATGTACATTTCCTTGTATGGGTAATTTAGGTTTCTTCCCGTTTATACTGCAATATAGCCACTAGCTTTTAACAACTAGGTTAACTTTTGAAAATAAAAGCAGTCAATAGTATCAGACACCATAGTAAGCTACCAACCAGGGGCCCAGGCTTATAAAATACAAGGGCTACAGATTTGATCAATTGCAAACTCTGGCTTACCACATGGTAATAAAAATGTGTCTAAAATGTGTCTAACCACTTTACCCCCTCCATGGTCATTTTTGTGGTATGGCACTGCTTAACTGTCAACTGCACATTCATGCAATGCTGTAACCAAATAAAATGTATGTAAACAAAAAATAAAACAAACATTTCTGCTATAAAATATAGCCAATAAAAAAAAAAAAAAGAAAAAAAAAAAAAAAAAAAGAAATCATATTTCTTCATAAATGTAGGCCAATATGTATCCTGCTAAAAAAAAATGTGGGTTAAAAAAAAAAAAAAAAAAAAAAAATACCATTAAGTGTATATTGATTGGCTTGCACAGTTATAGCGTCTACAAACTATGGGATATTTACTGGACTTTTTATTTATTTTTATACTAGTAATGGCAGCTATCAGCATTTAATAGCAGAACTGCAATATTGCAGCAGACATTCTGACAATTTGTGGGACACCAATAGAGTGATCAGTGGTTTTAAAGGGGGGCGACTTAAAGATACATTTTACACATCAGTGATGTTTATGCACATGATCCCCATGAATAAGCTCCTGGGGGGGGCAGAGCGAAATGCATTGGATGTGCACATGCAGGGAGACCTTTCTTTACCTTAAGTGTCGCGTTTATGAACAGTTACAGCCGGTTTGGACTTCCACCACATTCCAGAGAATCAGCCTGGGGCAGGTGTGAGAGGGAGTTCATTGTGGAGGGCAGATACTGTTTATTAAGTAGCGGCCAAAGAAGCTGGTGGATGGCAGTTTTACTGTCTGTAGTAAGGAGACATGGTTGCTGCCTGGAAATCTCCATTAACCGATTTTAAACTGCTTACTTTTACCAGAGACTTTGAAATACTGTGCATGCTGGGGCGGGGAACGGTGAAAATTCTAAAGGCCCATACACACGATCGGACAAGAAAATTAGCTGTTTTAAGGCAACATCCGACCGTGTGTGTGCACTCCAGCGGACAAACTTTTTCGGTTTTCATCAGACAAATGTTGGCTGTGCAAACAGACAAACTTTGGACAACATAAGTCCTCAGAACCAATGCAAAAGATCAGACAATACAGAAGTTGACCAAAGCTGGCGGTAAAGAGCAGAAAAACCATGTGATTTTGGTGAAAGCTGGTTGAAAAAGTCTGATCGTGTGTATGCTTAACAAGTTCACGGGCAACGCCCTTTGTACAGAAATCCACGGGAAAGCTTGTATAAAGTTTGATCGTGTGTATGAGGCTTAAGACTGAGCCGTACTGATGGGAAGATTTGCCTGTCATGTTTAAACTAAATCTAAGTTACATAGTTTGATTGAAAAAAAAAAAAAAAACACAACACAACACGACAAGCCCATCTAGTTTAACCAAGAAAAAAAAAATACTATTCTATATACAACACACACGATCCTGTACCCACAGTTGATCTAAAAAAATAAAAATAAAAAAACAGCCCAACAACGCATGATCCAATTTGCTCCAGCAGGGGGAAAAAATCCTTATGCCGTGCACACACGGCCGGACTTTCCAGCAGAAAAGGTCTGACGGTCTTCCCGACGGAGTTCCGAAGGACTTCTGACTGAACGGACTTGCCCACTTGAACGTTAAGACGTATGACGGGACTAGAAAAGGAAGTTCAATAGCCAATAGCTGCCCTTGCGTTGTACATTTAGGAAAGAATCCAGGCCTTTTTTAAAACAATCTACTGAGCTGGACAGAAGCAGCTCTTGAGGTAGTTTATTTCACAGCTCTTACTGTGACAGAAACTTTCCATATTTGGAGATTAATTCTCTTTTACTGCAGACGTAAGAGTGCCCCCCCTATCCTCTGTGATGACCTTAAATAAAATGAATACCACCACCAAGTTCACTATATGGACCACTTATATATTTATACATGTTGACCATATCCCTCCATAATCTCCTCTTCTGAATCTGAAGACTAAGCCCGTCACTTTTCTGCTTGCCGATAATTAAAGTGGATTTTAAAGTTTATTGAATGGTCTGAAAAGAGCCCGTTTACCCCTCGGACCCTGACAATAGATTCCAGATAATTATACTACATTTAGGACTTATTCACACGACTGCAGTCCATTAACGTGTTGTGTTAGGGCCATCCTTTCATTTCAATGGGCTGTCTAATGCTCAAAATAGGGACATGTAATTTCTGGCAGTGCACCATATGGCACATTATTAGTGTGTTGTGCTGCAACACATCCACTGGCTGCACCGCTGGGGCGCTATTCAAAATGAAAAGGCACTGCAAAAAGGCATGCGACACATATCAATGCACGTTACTGCAACACAATAGTATGATTGTGCCATAAATAAAACGGTCTCAAACCTGTGCAAACCAAACTATTTGAAGTGATTTAAAAACAATGCAAAGTTTACCTTTAATAGATGCTGCATATTAAAATGATCTGAAGAGCCTAAGATATAGTTAGGTGAAGTTATATGCAAATGTAACTTTCCTGCAAGACTGGATTGGCTCTGCCCCATCTTACCTCCCAATGATCTTTTCTGGTCAATGAGGGCAAACCTCATGGTTAAAAAAAAAAAAAAAAAAAAAAAAAAAAGGCAGGATCAAAATTCTACTTACAAATTATGTTGCTATCTGGATCTACTAAATTCTTAGAAATGCAGGGGGCCATTTGCTCAAACATGTCTTCATCATATATTAAGTCTAAATTGCCCTGATCCGATAGGTTTACTATAAAGTGGAATTGCAGCCAACGCATTTAATTTTAAATTTGAATAGAAAGGAAAGAGACTAGCATGAATCCTAAAGTTAAAAAAAAAAAAAACATAAATGTAAAGAAAATGTTCCTGATTAAGCGGCACAACCTATATTTTGGGTGGCTCTTGGCATTCATATTGCTAGATGCTTTGCTCAGCATTTCCCTGTGGTTCAATCCTTGCATATACACTGATCAGCCCTAACTTTATTATTCATCCACCTTTGACCACCAAAACAGCCCTGAACCGTTGAGGCATGGTTGCCACTAGGGCTCTGAAGTTATCCTGTGGTATCTGCCACCAAGCCATCAGTATAAGATCCTTTAAGTCCTGTAAGTTGCCAGGTGGGGCCTTCAATGGACCAGGCTTGATTTTCCAGTGCACCCCACAGATGCTTGACTGGACTGAGATCTGGAGAATTTGGAGTCAACACCTCAAACTCAGTGTTGGGTTTCTTGAACCATATTTGCAGTACAACAGAATGCATTAGCCTGCTGAAAGAGGCCACTGCCATCAGCCATTCCCATGAAGAGATGATCAGCTTATACATGTGCACAGTCCCACTCACATTGCTGCCCATTCAGACTGTAGTTCTCAGTAAGGCAACGTTCATACTTGAGCGTATTGGAATTGTGAACAGAATCACAGGATTCTGCCTGTGACTCCAGAATCATAACAAAAATGTGCAATGCGCTTCCAGTGGCAATTCTTAAATGGCACCCCAAAAAGTGCGATTGTCGTGTGACAAAAAACACAGCAAAACGATAAATGCACTTGGTTCCATGTCAAAATTTGGTACATAAGCTTCTTTGGAGCATTCAAAATGAATGTAGCTGCTCTGAACATGCACAGCAAACAAAAAATGTGACGGATCACAGTGGGTGGATCAGACCGGGAGGGATGCAATCATCTTTACTGGGAACTACGGGAGGGAAATGTACAAGACAGGTGTCTGGAACAAGTACTGGATCATTTAGCTTAGTTTTTTTTTAATGTTTTAATCCAAAGTGTCAGGGTAAATAAGTGAGCTCAACTGTAAATTTAGAAAAATGCAGAGTATATGCTGAGCAGTCCAGTTACTTTAATGCTCTGTGCCGACCACAAAATGACTGACAAATGTACTGCCAAACGCAGTACCTTAACCTGTAAAAAAAAAAAAAAAAAAAAAAAAATAATAACTTTAAAGACTCAGTTGGCTAAATGTATATGGGAAAAAAAAAAAAAAAAAAAACCCCCACCACACTAAATCCATCCAAAATTTAGCTGAAACATACGCCATAAAGCAGGAACACACACACAAATACATAAGAAGATCAAATACATGGAAGAGATTCACTCATGAGTTCCATGCCTGCAGAAAATGTTATTGTTTCCATTAATCATGAGTTGTTCTAATATTAACAGATGACAGAATGTATTTTTCACTTAAAACATTACAGAAAATTCCCCAAGCAACATCACATGTACAATTCAGACGCACTCCAAGCAACAAATGCCACACACTGCAAATTTGATTTCCATATGTGGTTTAGCGTGGGGTTCTAGCCTTTTATTATGTGTTTTTTTTTTTTTTGCTATGCTGTCTATTTTCAGGCAGACGGCAAAGAATCTACAGTGTGCTCAGCTGAGGTCACCAGACTTGCATTGTTCAGGCATGGGAACTGGTATTCCTACAACAAAGCAATGACAGCAAGGTGACCAAGCAGTGGTTGGCCTGGCATACTACAGTGTATATCCAGCTGAAAAAAGGTTGGCCGGATAATCTGTCCTTACTATGCCATGAACGCTAAAAAGTTGTACCCCTGCAGTGACATCTGCCACCCTTTTCCATAGGGGAGCAGTATTAAGCTGATTACTTACCCAATTCCTTGGTCCAGCAGGCTCCAGCGTGGTTTTACCTGGAGTTCTGGACTGTGGGTGCTCCCTCAATATTATGTACGGTGCAAGGCTACTGACCCTGCAATGCACATGGAGGAGAAGAGTATGCACCTGCAGCTAAGAGCACCCTATCCCTGCACCCCTAGACCAGAGACCCACTTAAACTATACAATGCAGGATGGGTATGGGAGCTGCCAAGGGTAGATTTTGTCTAATTCTCAGTTTAGCTGTAATGTCAACTTGGATAGGAGTTGATGTTTGAACTGTACAGCATACATATTGTGCAGTCTTGTCTTTATTTTGCAAAGTTCTGCACAAACTGTTGGTTCTATATAAATTCTGTACAATAAAAAAAAAAAATAATATTAAACACGACGATCATGTTTTTTTGCATATTTCAATAAGCCCATATTTTCAAAGGAGGCATATGGAATTCTGATAATTGCATGTAGTTAACCCCTATAATGCTACTATTAGATACACTGTTACCTTGCCACATACCATCAGGACAAAATAACAGTGTCTATGTAGAAGTGGGCCATCAGACCCATTTGTAAACACTGTCAGCACTGCATTCCTGCTTTTCACCAACACTATTCTCAGCGTCCAAAACTGGGAATTTTAGTGCTGATTGCAATGGAGAAAGAAGCAGCAAAGGGAGCTCTGCCAAGGTGAGGATTAGTAAGGCACGAGAACTGATCACTCCTATCAAAAGAGCAGCATCTGCTTTATTTTTTTTATGTTTAGAAGTGTGGTGAAAGCATTATGCTTGCACCATCCTTAGATTGTTCATTCTCCTCAATATGTTCAAAGTCTATAAAAAATGGTAATGTATAAAATGGGAAAAATTACAAAGGGCAATTGCCTGGAATGACACTTCAGTTCTGCATTATCTTCTCCTACAGAGATATTTATTTTATATATATATATATATATATATATATATATATATATATATAATTTTTATGGTACTGTCACATCCAACACTATAATCAAGTTTCCTATAGGAGAAAAGAGCAGACTGTACATTTTTTATGGATTTTTTTATTCTTTTAAGAGCCAAAAACTTTAACAGTAGAGCAGTCCTATTTTCAAAGATGCACACACAAGCATACTAAAATATTCTGGTCTAGGCTAGATAATTCTGCACAGAAAAATCCAGTGTAAAAAAAATGCTTGTTTTTGTGTGTAATTACGCATTTACAGACGTATAAACTCATTCTATTGGCTAGACTATTCATATAGTCTAGTCACTAGAAGGGATTCACTTATGTGAGTAGATTACCTCAGTAAGCTCTTTGAATGCAAGTTTAGGGCAAAAAAAAAAAAAAAGAAGGAAGAAGAAGAGTCTTGGAGAGTGCTATTTACACTCGCCTATTTTGCAGCAAGTGTCTTGCATTTTGCTGCATGAAAATGCATGTCAAGTAGAAATCCTACTCTTTCCTATGTGGCTTGTTCACCACTACTGTATGCAGTGCAGTCTAGTATGAAAAACAAAGGGAAATGCTATGGGTGCAACACCACCTACATGCTTGCCTTACCATGCCTGTGCACCGAACAGTGCAACTCCAGCCCAAATCACTTGGGGACTCTGCAAATCTGCTGTACTTCTCTCAGACTCTGCTGAGGTGTTGTGGCTACTATGTGGGAGCCTCAGTGAGATTTTACATGTTTGTGGTTCGTTTTGGCAAAACTAAAGTGAAGCAGAATTCTCCATAACATTTTCTGCCCAGAAATGTTCATCTATAGTAGAAATCTCAGTTTGTACGGGCTAATGCTTGAAGAAAGACTTTAGCATATACTGTATGTTGCAGCTTACCAGGCCTTAGACTGGTGGGTGTATTAGTGTTAATATAACAATTCATAAACAAAAAAAAAGTGAAATTGTTCCAAAACAAACATTTTATTGGCCCCAATTTAACTCTGCTTCAACAGCAAAAGCTATAGGCTATAACTTAAAATTCCACTGGGTGGCAGCATGGTACCATTTTCTGACACCTTTACATACTGTGCCATAGAAAACTGCAAATAAAACATTTGTATATTAGTTTTTACTGAAGAGTAAGAAGGGGGAACAAAAAAAATAAAAAAAATAAATAAAAAGGACAACCATGGGTCTTTTTTATGCTTTAACACTGTTGGCATGGCAGATCACGGGAATATAAGTGTAACTAAAATAAGTATGCTACTCTGAAGTTCCAACAGAATATTGAATACTATATATTAGATAGAATGAATGTACAATTTGATGAGGAAGAGCTCAATATTTTTAATTATATATGAAGAATTGTTTCTTTTCTATTTTAAATAGAGTGGGCAAATCTAAGGACCTCTCAGATTTTTAGTGGTTTCTATGTCCCTGTGGCTCACCGTCTCACAGTCTTGGTAACTGCTGACACATAAGACAACATGGGAAGTGAAAAATAATTTCTCAGTTGTCAACATAAAACGTGTGTGGGTAAATCTTCCAATGAGGACACCTGATCCATAAAGAACTGTCTAAAAGCTCATTCACATGAACACAGAGGCCCATACAGCATGCAGACTTGTGTGTCTGTGTGCCCGGGAGTGACAGGTGTTCTATTCCGCTGCGGTCAGCAGCCTGTTAAAAATCACTGACAGGCAGACTGGACTCGGAGGCACGGCAGTGCTTCCTATACATCCATACAGGGACAGATGCACAGCCCTGTACACAGACAGGACCACTGGGTGCTGTAGTTTTTATGCAACCTGAAAGCACTGCAGTTCAATACAGCTGAATGGACATGGAATGACTGGCTCAAGTATAGCTTTAATTGAGCCCAAAAATGTGCATTTTTACCATGTGTTGCTGCAATGCACAGGCCAATCAGAGAACACCTTACATTCACTGAAACAAATGCAAGACTTCTCCTGAGTGAAAGAGGTGAGGGCGCAAGCGACTGATTAGGGCAAAGAGGGGAAGAGACCACTTATTATGTAGCAGACTGCAACACTGAAATACAGCATCATTTACCAGAGGTGGCGTCTGGATAATTTGAGCCAAGCTGGCCCAAACTAATCTCATTTCCAGAGTGCTTCATTAACTGCTTGCTACACATCCTGGGCAGAAAGCAGTTATACCAGAATCCTGTCCGCAGCTGCAGCCATAATTGTGCAAAATCTGGTGCAACTCTGCATAGAAACCATTCAGCTTCCTGGGTTTTTTTTCTTTTCTTTTAGCACAGTGAAGTTAGAAGCCGATTGGCTACTATGCACAGTTGCACCAGATTTTGCACTCTGTGATGATGCATCTGTAACATGTTACATATTACATCCTCAATGTACCATGTTCGAAAAGGTGAACGTATCCTTTAACGGATTTATGGCACACAGAAGAAATTTAATTTTCCTTTACTTCCTGTCATATAACAAAATAAATAAATAAATAAAAGTAAGGGAGAGGAAATCCCTGAAAAAGTGACAGGGACACCAGTGTGTCCATTTAAAGATTTCCCCCTCTATTCCTGTTCTGCAACAACCCAAAATTAGGGATTTTATGTCACTTATATTCTCTGTGATAATGGTAAATAGGGCAAACACAGAGGGTGAATCTACCCAAGTGGGGCACAGAGTGTTCTAATCCCTCTAAATTAGAAAATAAAGTTTTCCGAAGTTCTAATTTAACACAATGGAGTCTTCCTAGGACACCAGCAAAAATCTGAGGAATGCTGTTAGTGGGAGGTGTTATCCTGGGCCAAAATTTTATTTTTATTTTTTAAAAGCTTACCACTCCAGTCCTCCAGTAGGTGACCATGTAATCTGAAGGTTAAAAGGATAAGTTCAAGTTTGACGGTCCTCCCTCATGGCTAAATCATTCATTCACAGAGTTCTGTGAAAGAATGAACTACAAGTACCGACAGCCTTCACAGCTGACTGCTTTTAGTTCTCAATGAACTGCTGAGGCACTGTTAAGCATTCTAGGTAGTTCATTGATTCTTCCTGTGAATGTTAAATTGCTTCCCTGTATGAAGTACAAGCACAAAGCTTACATAAACATTTTGCAGGAAGCCTACATTGCACCTGTAATCTGATGTTTATAGGTGCAATGCTTTCCAGACTCCGAAAAAATAAAAATAAATTTTTTTTAAAAATTTTGGACGGATGGACGGACACATCGTCATCTTAGGTTTACATCGCCACCTTCAGGAGAGGACTAGGCAGAACACGTAAAAACAGCAAAAACTGCACAGTACCGCCCAGGGGAGGGGTCCTACTGGCTGTAACTCCTCACACTGCATCCAGCAGCTCAGTTCGTCAAAAAAAAAAAAGCAGTACAAACAGGAAGGGTGGTTCATCAATGAACTTCAGAGAAAAGGATTTTACGGTGAGTACAAAAAGCACACATTCTCTTTCGTTCATTGACAGACACAGCATCTTCATCTTGACCTTAGGGGCGTCCCCAAGCAGTGTCAAAAAACGAGGGGTGGAAACAATAACTCCACCCATAACAACCAGAGCACATCAAAAGGAGGAGTTGCAACTTGCCTGCAAAACCTTGTGGCTGAAGCAAGCATCCAAAGATGCGCTGACATCAACCTTGTAAAATTTAGTGAAAGTGTGAACGGACGACCAGGTCACCGCCTTACACACCTAAGAAATGCTTGATACCGGACAGCCCAGGAGGCACCAATTGCCCTGGTTGAATGCACCGTGACAGGAAAGGGGGGCGCCCGCCCCCTTAAGGCATAAGCCTGAACCACGATCTGTCTGATCCACCGAGAAATGGTGGCTGACGAGACCACCAGGCCCTTCTTTGGACCAACCACTGATACAAACAGCGAGTCCGACCTCCGAAAAGGAGCCGTAGCAGACAGATACACCCGCAGAGCCCGGACCAAGTCCTAGGAATGCAAAGCAACCTCTTTGGGGTGTGACTACCGAGGACATAAGGACGGAAGCACAACGTCCTCATTTAGACGAAAGGCCAAAACCACCTTTGGAAGAAACGAAGACTGCGGGCGCAGCACCGCCTTATCCTTGTGGAGGACTAAGTAGGGAGACTTGCATGACAAGGCCACCAACTCAAACCGACCTGGCAGATGTAATCGCTACTAGAAAGACTACTTTCTGATCATGTCAATAAGGGGATCTCCCTAATGTCTCCCTAATAATTTCAAACGGTGGCTTCTGAAACATTAAGAGCACCAGATTCAAATCCCACAGAGGCAGCAGTGATCGAACCGTAGGGGCCACAAGTTGAACCCTCTGAACAAACATACTCACGTATGAATGAGTCGCCAAAAGGTCACTGAAAAAAAAAAAAAAAAAAAAAAAAAAAAAAAAAAAAAAAGACAGCCAAAGCTGATACCTACCCCTTAATGGTGCAAGTTTCTGATCCACTCCTCGGTGCAAAAACAGCAGGATCCTGGAAACTGAATATGTACGTGGACGCCACCCCATCTCCTCACACACGGAGATGTAGGCCTGCCAAGTTGATAAATCTACCGAGAAGATGACTTCCGTGCCCTCAGCATAGTGGATATTACCGAATCCAACAGACCTCGGCCCCTTAGCACCTGGCTTTCAACAGCCATGCCGTTAAAGCCAGCAACTGTAAAGCAGGATGAAGTATTGGACCTTGCGACAGAAGGTCCTCACGCAACGGCAGCCTCCAAGGAACATCCGCCACCATTCGTACTATGTCAGTGTACCAAGTACGCCGAGGCCAATCTGGGACAATCAGAATCACAGGAATCCCCTCGGCCTCCACTCTGCGAAGCAGACGTGGTAGAAGTTTGAGTGGGGGGGGGCATAAATCAGCCGATAATTGCCCCATGGAGTCAAACGCGTCTGCCACGTCCACCCAGGGATCTTTTGAACTGGCCACAAACCTCTGTACCTTCCGATTGAGTGGAGAAGCCAGGAGATCCACATCTGGCATGCCCCACTTTAGGCAAAGGAGCCCAAATACATCCGGATGTAGTGACGATTCCCCTTGGTCCAGCATCTGATGACTTAGGTAGTCCGCTTGCCAGTTTTCTACGCCTGGAATGTACATGGCTGACGGAGCCGGCACATGCCGCTCTGCCCACCGCAAGATGTGAGCGACCTCCAGTGCTGCAGCCAAGCTCCTTGTTCCTCCTTGATTGTTGACATACGCCGCCACCATGACGCTGTCCATCTGGATCCTGACCGGACGCCCCTCAGCCTCTGTGACCATGTGGAGAGGCACAGCCTGATTGCCTGAAGTTCCAGCACGTTGATCGGCAGGCGGAATTCTTCCTGGGTCCAGCAACCCTGGGCTGACTGTACGCCCCAAACTCCCCCAACCAACCGGTCAGGCTGGCATCCGTTGTGATCACTGTCCAATGAAGAGGAGGGATCGACTTCCCGCACCAAAGAGCTGGGGACGTCAGTCACCAGAGCAGGAAGTCCCCGACTAGCTGGCTCACTCAAATTTGACAATCCAGGGACAACTGAGATTTGTCCCATTTTGACAGGATCTCCTTTTGCATGACTCGAGTGTGGAATTGAGTATAAAGTTCCGCTTCAAAAGTGGCTACCATGAGACCCAGGACTCGCATGCAAAAAACGCAGCGACGACCACCTGCGGGACACCTAACTTCACCGCAGCTTTAAGAGTCTGCAGCTTGTCCAAAAGGAGACTCTCGCCTCTGAGGAGTCCAGAAGCAAGCCCAGGTACTCCAGGCATTGAGTCGGCACCAACACAGACTTCTGCAGGTTCAGTACCCAACCAAACTCCCGAAGAGTTTGCATGGAGATTGCCACATCCTCCCTTAATTCTGAGGTGGAAGCTGCTCTCAGAAGGAGGTTGTCCAGGTAAACCCATGATCTGCGATCCCTCACTGCCTGAGCAAAGCCAGAATTGGGGCTAGTACCTTGGTGAAGACCCTTGGTGCCAACGCCAGGCCAAAAGGGAGAGCTACAAACTGGTAGTGCTCATCCCCGACTGCAAATCACAGAAACCCCTGATGCCTGACGAATATGGGGACATGCAAGTATGCGTCCTTGATGTCTAGGGACGCCAGGAAATCCCCCTGATGGAGTGCAGCGACCACAGAGAGAACTGATTACATCCTGAACCTTTGTACCTTCACAAAGCTGTTGAGGGCCTTGAGATCCAGGACCGGATGGATCTCTTCCTTTTTTGGGCCTACAAACAGATGGGAGTAGAATCCCTGAAACCTTTCCGACGTTGGCAAAGGCACTATCACCCCACATAGCAGCAGGTCCTGTACTTCCCTTAACAGGGCTTCCTGACGAGCCAGAAGAAGACGGTTGGAGGAAAAAAAAAAAATCTGTTTAGCGGAAAAGAAAGAAACCCTTATATCCTGATTAAACCAGTTTGCAGACCCACTGGTCGGAAAGTAGGGAGGACCATCTAGCTGCAAAATCCCCAAGGCAACCCCCCCACCCGAGAGTCGGGCGGGGCAAACCTTCATGTGGCAACAGATTTGCTCGCAGGCTTGCGAAACCAGGGGTGCTTTTGTCTGTCAGCGGGCACCTTGTTGGTCTGGTCTGGGAACGCTTACCTGCCGACCCGGGTGGACGAAAACTCTGCTTCCGAGCGAAAAAGGAGGGCCCTTGCCTACGGCGTTGCTCCTTACATTTCCTGGACTGTGGGAGCAATGTACTCTTACCCCCTGTAACATTCTTAATACGGTCATCCAGCGAGGCTCCAAACAGCCTCTCTCCCTGGAAGGGCAAATCCGCCAGTGCTTTCTTAGATGCCTGGTCTGCCGACCAGCATTTTAGCCAAATCAGGCGATGTAGCACCAAAGCAGATACTGAGGCTCTAGATAGCAAGGGGGCCGTATCTAAGGCTGCATCACAGACATACTTAAGGCTCTGCACCAACTGGTCCGCCAGCTCTATGCAGACTGGGAAAGCATGTTTCTTCTCCAACTCACGATGCAACAATTTAGCCCATTCAGTAAGTGTCTGGGACACCAGGGCCGTGACTAACACTGGCCGCAATGGTGACTCCACCACCGTAAACATGGACTGGGAAACCGCCTCGGCCCTCCTGTTGGCAGGGTCCTTGAAAGCAGGGGTCCCTTCCACTGGAATCGTGGTTACATTATTTAACATGGATACTGGGGGGGGGGGGTAAACAATCCATGGAGAGTTTCCCGAAGAAATGGACATCTCTGCAAAGGGGTAACGCACCGCCATGCGTCTCAGGACAGACAAGGCCCACTGCGGGCTTCCCCACTCCTTGTAAATAAACTGATCAAAATAAAGTTAGGTAAACACTTTAGCGGTGCGGGCCAGCTTGTGGGACCCAAAAGGGACCGACACCTCTGTAGATGCCCCCGCCGCATCCTCCCTCTTTAGGGTATCCCACAACGCTGTGATAAGTGCTCCTACAAGTCCAAATGGTTCTGGTCCGCATCATCTGAAACGTCAGAACAGCGATACCCGAGTCTGAATCAGCCTTCCCCAGAAGACAGTGGGGGTGTTTTGTTTCTTTACCCCCCTTGCGCCCGCACGCTGGTTCCACCCTGGCAACATAGGACTTCAGGATTGCCGACAGAGCGCTCATCGGCACCGCAGGTGCAGGGAAACCAGTTGCCATAACAGGGATGTCTGGGGAGGAAGCGCTAGCTTCTGACGCCATGCTGACCCACACTCACCTGTCACCACTTAGGGACCCAAGGCAAGTCACACAAAATGCCCACCCTTCTAGCTGCCACAGACTGAGGGGCCTCCCACAGGACTCACCACCCTGACCTAGGTACTGCGCTGTGCTGCCGCCGTCCGCTCTTCCCTGCGTCCGCCACGAGGTGTTCTGTGTAAAATTTGCGCTGTTCCAGAAGGAAACAGTCACCCAGATCTAGAGGCAAAAGAAGCTGAGGCTACTAGAAAATGGCCGCCAGGCACCTCCGCAAAAAACTTCTGAGGGTGCCGGGAAAATGGCCGCCTGACTTCCATAAAATAGCGGAAAGGAAAAAAAAAAAACTGTCTGTGGCCCACATGGCGTACACACAAACACCCCACCATAGCCCCAGAAACAGGGAAAAGGACGCGTGGACCACCAACACCCAGTGCAGCGCCCTGCCAGAACTCTGAGGGCCCCCCCAGAGGACCCCCGGCCAGGTACGTGCACCATACCCCATATGCCGTCACACAGCAGCCCATAGCATGGGGAGGAGGGAAAGGGACAGGGAAAGAAGAAAGGGAGCGTGAGAGACCCCCTAGTCAACCTCTCAGGGAATGCCCAGCTGCTCCATCCTGTCGAGACAAGTGGAACCATACTTACCCCTCCTGCAGGGTCTGCTGGACGCATTACACGGACAGACTCATCCCCCGAGCAGTCAGCCACGGCACTCTGACACGGACAACACTAGCCCGGTCATATGTGTGCCCCGGATCATATAGCTCACCGGCCACCCCTGGATAAGGCGGGGCACGTCGTGGCCAACCCAGCCTGTAGCCAAGGTCAGCTCACACTTGATGGCAAGGCTTGGGAGACTACTAGGATCTATATTATCCAGCTTGTCCCCCAGCCCAGCTGTTGATTGTAGATCTCAGGAATCAAAAATGCAGAAAACAAAAAAAATAAATAAATCCCAGGACCAATGGTCCCCACCGGGAGCCAGGTCCTTCTACACTAGGCAGAAAAAAACGGAGCTGCTGGATGCAGTGTGAGGGGTTATAGCCAGTAGAACGCCCCCGGGTGATACTGTGCAGTTTTGCTGTTTTTACGTGTTCTGCCTAGGCCGCTCCTGAAGGTGGCGATATAACCCCTAAGGTCAAGATGAAGATGCTGTGTCCAACAATGAACAAAAGAGAAAGCGCATTTTTTTTTTTTTTAACTCATCCTTTAAAGCCGGGTTCACACCGGTATGACATGACTGTCGATCCTACTTCCACCCGACTTGAATGAACAAGATACGATTTTGCTCAGACTTTAGTTTTAGTCACCATGTCAGATGTCACAAGTCGGATGGTTAGGACGAGGATCCAACTTCAAGAATATTGAATGAAATGAAAATGGGACAACCTGGACATGGTGTAATTTAAAGATTATCACTATACCTTAAACTAGACAGGCCAGACAGAGGTATTCAGACATCTCCCTCTACTTATATGGACAGGTGGCAGGGCATATTTTCTAGAAGCAGGGCCCGGCTTTCCCTGGGCATTGTGTAATGTGTCTGTTAACAGGCTGTCACAACAAAGCAATATTTGCAAGTCTGTTTAACCAGTTCCCGACCGGCGCACGCCGATGTACGTCAGCAGAATGGCACGGGCAGGCATATTGGCGTACAGGTACGTCCAT
Organism: Lithobates pipiens; assembly: GCF_037356315.1. Classification (NCBI taxonomy): domain Eukaryota; kingdom Metazoa; phylum Chordata; class Amphibia; order Anura; family Ranidae; genus Lithobates; species Lithobates pipiens. The sequence goes on along the minus strand of NW_027507784.1, from coordinate 264,186,489 downwards.
TTTTATATGCCGCGCACGCCGGCCATGACCCCGTGCGTCCGGTCGCGGGTCCCGCTGACTCGATCGCCGCTGGGATACCCGCGATCGTCTCACGGGGAGGCCATTGTAAACAGCATCTCCCCGTTTTGCATAGCAACAACTGATGCTGATCTCTGCTCCATGTGATTGGAGCAGAGATCAGTGTTGACTAACACAAAGCCCAGCCCCCCCACAGTTAGTAACATGCCCCTAGGAACACTTAACCCCTACACTGCCACCCCCTGGTTAACCCCTTCAATACCAGTGTCATTTACACAGGAATCAGTGCATTTGTATAGCACTCATTGCTGTATAAATGACAATGGTCCCAAAAATGTCATTGCTAGTAGAAAAAAATTATTAATAAAAATGCCATAAAACTATCCCCTATTTTGTAAATGCTATAACTTTTGCGCAAACCAAACGCTTATTGCGTTTTTTTTTTACCAAAAATATGTAGAATACGTATCGGCCTAAACTGAGGGAAAAAAAAAACTTTATATATATTTTTGGGGGATATTTATTATAACAAAAAGTAAAAAATAATGTTTTTTTTTCAAAATTGTCGCTCTTATTTTTGTTAATGGCGCAAAAAATAACCGCAGAGGTGATCAAATACCACCAAAAGAAAGCTCTATTTGTGGGGGAAAAAAAAAAAAAAAAAAAAGACGTAAATTTTGTTTGGGAGCCATGGCGCACGACCGCGCAATTGTCAGTTAAAGCGTTGCCGTGCCGAATCGCAAAAAAAGTGGTCTGGTCTTAAGCCAGCAAAATGGTCCGGTCTGAAAGTGGTTAAACAGTCCACAAAGGGCAGCGTGGAACCTTGTGGTTACCCATTACTGCTATACCCAACATCAGCTTCCATTGGATTGCATTTTTTTTCTGATACAGTTAGAATATGCTATATTGGGGATTTCATCTGTGCATTATTATTAATATGATTTTTTTTGTTTTTTTTGTTTTGGCGTATGCAGAGCTTTAAAAGACAGCGACTACATACAATAGTGAAGTTCAGTAACCATTTAGCTTGAAAAAGGCAGATTATTAGGCAGATTTACCCAACTGCCACTCAGTATGTGCATGTTGGTCACCAACGAAGCAGAAACTATTTTAGATATAATGACATGAAACTATTGGGACAGAAAGATGTATCTTTAGAAACATCTGCTTTGCAACTTACAGAGACGCCTTGTAAAAACATTTTCCAATTAAGGTGTGAATAAACAGTAACATTACTGCCAAGTAAATCATGCTTCGTAATCTAGGTGACACCCTAAAGACTTTTCCAATCCTGTGAACTAACACATACATATCCCTGGCAGTACATTCACAGCACCACAATGCTTTATGTACAATTTGGTGTACAAGCGGTATATGAAGGTAAGTAGAGCGCTGTATAGACAACAGTTAGGCTGGCCATACATTACACAATTTTCTTTTTCAATTTCCTTTAGATTTACCTTCAACTATGCGGTGCAAGGGCATGCCCGATTGCATACAAATTTTAAAGTGTTTAGGTTTGACTTAATATTATATGTTTTTTGTAAATCTAAAGCAAACTTGTAGAAGAAAATTGTACAATGTATGGCCAGTCTTAGAAGCAAGTTTGCCAATAAATCCAATTACCAACACAAATGAACTAGCTAGGCATTCAGTAAACCCAATTAGTCAGAAAATCTGAGAGCAGTAACAATAATCTTTGTGGAATATAAATAGATGTAGCCAGCTGCCACATGTGACCGGTGGACTGTACTGCCACATGGCATGCCATCTAACAAGTAATGCAACAAAAAGGTAGGTAGTTGGATTTTAAATACACCCCCCCCCCCCCAGTGATCACACAGGTACACTTATGTAAAATAAAAAATGTATACATATATTTCTTAAACAATAAAATACTTAAAAACACGTATCAAATTGTTATGGCTTGCATACGCATACCAGCAAAACATCCACTACAAATCCGTATGGCCATTTGTCGAAAAGAAGAACTAGGGTGAATGCGTTTCATGGAAATGACCGTTTCTTCAGGACCTCTTAAAATGTACATGATCACAAAAGTAGATTTTTTTCCTGGAAGATTTCAGATAGATATATATATATATATATATATATATATATATATATATATATATATATATATATATATATCTATTTTATTTTTTTTCCATGCATCTTCTAACTAGACCACACAGTATACAGAGATGTACCGAGTCGAATGTCCAGTGAAGTATAGTCACGAAGGCCCATGGGAGATAGAGCCTCAGAGTGGCGCTCTTTATACAGAAAGGCCCCAGTTTCCACGTGGTGTGGTAGTAGCTTGCTCCTCATTTCCATTAAAAGCGTTGACCTTAGTTTGATTTGATCACCTCTGAGATTTTACATTTTTTTTAACTATAAACAAAAAAAAAAAAAATGTATGTATGTATGTATATATGTATATATGTATATATATATATATTTTTTTTTTTCTGCTATAATTTTTATCCAAAAAAATGTATTCATCTGTTTAGGCCAATAAGTATTCTTCCACATATTTTTGGCAAAAAAAATATCCCAATAAGCATATTGATTGGTTTGCACAAAAGTTATAGTGTCTACAAAATAGGGGATAGATTTAAGAATTTTTATTTTACTAGTAATGGCGGTGATCAGTGATTTTTTTGGGACTGCGACACTGCGGCCGACAGATCGGACACCTAGCTGACATTGACATGCTTAGCAGGAAGACATATCTCAGTGTCATCTTCTGACAGAACGGAGATCTGCCTTGTTTACTTGGCAGATCCCCGTTGTGTCTCTGGGGAACGATTGCGGGCAGCCGAGCCACCTTGCCGCAGTACATTTGCAGTGCGTGGTCGTCAAGTGGTTAAAGCATGTTATAAAGCATGGTGCTTATGTTGTTTCCTGGCCCTTTCTAGCACCTAAAAAAACCTGGCTGATCCTGCCAGTTTCTACCCTCCCCTATGAAAGCTGACCACAATGTATCATGGCCACTGAGCCCGACACCGTGGTCAGTTTACGTGTCACTGTCATCGACCTCCCCCCTCCCTCCTGTCAGGGCCTGCCCACCCTCTTCCTACTGCTGAAGCAACATTTACTTTATATAATCTGCACGGTCTCCTAATGGGGGGTGTGTGTTCTGTATATATAAATACGTGGATTGCGTCAAATGGCAATTAGCAAAGCGTAGAGCGCCCATATTGGCTCCCCCCTTAACTTGCTGGCTGTCTGGGATAGATTGTGAAACAATCCTAAACTGGTATCACCTTTTCACCCTCTAAACCATCTGTTTAATAATCCCACCTTCCCCCCCCCCCCGGTCAGGAACCTGAAACTTTCTGCTGGTGGCTCAATAAGGGCTTATACAGAATTCTGCACTTTGACTCCTTGCAGTACGTTCGCTAGCCCATTGTAGATCCGAATTGGAAATGCCCTCTTCAGAAATTTTTTGATTTCTTCAAATTTCACATTTCTTGTATTCCCTAGGCCTGTCAGTGACTAAGCATACTAGGGTCACCCCCTATGAGACATGGTGTACCTAGGAAGCGGGGCACAAGGGAGGTATTGCTACCATTTATAGTTTGCTGCTTGATTTCCCAGACAAATTTCCATACATGCAGGCGCTTATAAAAAGGTATCTTGAATGTTTACCTAGTTGAGGCCAATGTCAAAGTATTGATGAGGTGGTACTTTCCGGTTGTCAAGGTTGTATCAGTCTTCCTTATCCCTATATTTTCGAGGATGCCACGTGCTTGGCACTATGTATCATATATGGTGGGAGTGTCCGAGGCTAAGGGATTTCTGGAATCAGGCATTTGCTTTGATACGGAAAGTTTCGGAAATCCCCATCCCCCAACAACCCTGTATTGCATTTTTAAATTAAACAGTTAAGCATCTTCCCTGCTCCAAGCAGCGTCTGATCTTCATGTTCCTGGCTGCAAAACTTACTATAGCCAGGTCATGGAAAAAGACTTCGGTGTGTATCTCACTATATAGACTAAAGGTGTCTTGGATAATGCTCAAAGAACAAATTGTCAGTATGGTCATTTATACTACTAAGCGATCTGGAGCCCCTGGGCTGATTATGTCCATGTGAAGCTGCAAGGGCTCCGAATAAGTTGTGTTCTCCCCCTGGGAGCTTTGCTTCTCGTTTTCCTCTTGGTTTTCCTCCCTACTCTCTCATTTCCCCTTCTTTTTACTTCACTCTTTTTGGGTCATGTCTGAGGTTCCTCTTGCTGGAGAATTCTTATTTATAATGGTTACAGTTGGTACTCAGACTGACGTCAGCAGGGGAATCTTGGCCCCTCCCACTGCATCTATCAGGCGGGGAGGGGAGAGAGAGGCAGCGGGTCACATAACCACCAATCCGCCCTCAAAAATAAGGTATATACACACAGCGTTTTTTTTTTTTTAAAGACAAAAAACACACACAGAGGGACATATCATTAGGAGACTGAGCAGGTTATATAAAAATAATGTGGGTTAACAAACCCTTTAAAGATTTCAACATAGCATGTCAAAAAGCTACAAGCTGCAGCCCATAAGGCCTGAATCAACGGTGAAATTATATAAAAGCTATCTTTATATTTGCACAGCCATTGGCACCTGTTCCTAAAACAATGCAAACATCCTCAGTTACTCAGCAAAGAAATCCTAATTAAAGTGTTTCAATTTGTATTGTTAAAATCATTCGTTTCTATTTAGGTATTCTATACAAATCAATAAACACATTTAACCTAAAATCAGAGGCTTCTCTTGCCAACATTCACAAATACATGAAATTCCAAACTGCAGAGCACAAAGGCATCTCTGGCTATGTAAAATGTTGAAACCATGTAATTGTTTTTTTCTACCAGCTACCTGCATCAGGAGCTGGGGAATTTTGTATTGTCTGGTCTACTGCCCTATCAATGTGCGTTTTTTTTAATAGATATTTAATGTGCAATTTTTAACTAGTTCTAAATTGATCTGAGAATCTGTAATTTTTACTACCTCTACATAAAAAATTATGTCTGATGTTCATCTCGCTTTAATAATGTACTTTTGCGTGCAAGGTCTTCAAACCCTAAAAGTGGTCCAAAGAAGAAAAATTAATCAACAGAATCATGGGTGGCAAGGCTCATAGATGCACTTGGATGGGACTATACAGGTCGGCCTTCGCTCACCAATGGAAGAGCTACTGTAGCTCAAACTACTGAAAAAGTAAGGCTTATGCACACTGGATGATTTTGATGTTTTTACAGCAGCTAATTTTGGCTGTAGATGTTTTTTTCTACAGTCATTAAACTCTCCATCATGTTATCCTATGTGTCCATGCACATATAGGCTGTTGTCAGCAGTGTTGGGCAGTGCTGTTTTTGAGCAGTAAAAAAAAACCCTAAATTAGTGGGCTCTGAGAGACATTTTTTCAGCTGTAAAAACACTCCAACGCTGATAAACTTTGATAAACACTCAAAAACGTCGCTCACCAGCATTTAACATTTTTGATCCATTGAAGAAAAAAAAAAAAAAAGCTAAAAAACTTGGGGGAAAAAAAAGCTAATTCACGCTAAAAAGCGATATTGCAAAATGTTGAAAAAAAGTTTAAAAACTCACTGCAAAGCTACTGGCGTTTTTATAACATTACAACGTCCAATGTGCATGAGGCTTAAGTGTTACTAAACCCATAACCGTAAAATATGTCTGTATGTGCAGAATAGCAAGCTTGTGGAACTTAAGGGGTTAATATTCTGCATTGTGTAAAAAGGCTTTTTTTTTATCCTATATGGACAGATCCTTCCCTCCAGCACAGACTCTTGGCAAGGCCAGAAAATACAGTGAGGGTAGAGTCCTTGCACATGCTCAGGTTAGTCTATCGCTGGAAAGAACATTTCCTTGTTCTCAGAGCTAGCCAGGTCACATGATATTGCCAGCACACATGTGGGAGTGTATACAGGCTATAGTGGAAATCTCCCTGAACACACAGCTCCGGAAAAACACTCAGGTTATCATGTGACCGTGGTATACAGAGGCAGTATTTTAACGGAAAAAGATTTTTAAGCGGGGGGGGGGGGGGGGGGGGGGGTGTAACACTTTAATGCTTGTTCTGATAGAAAGGTGTCAGCACACACAGTGCACTGGAGATGGTTGTGTATGGGGCTGTGTACCCATGCTGACCCATATTGACAGCCAAAAGTGCTTACAATGGGCATGCGAGTATCAGAACCGGACTACTGAGCAATGAAAGATAGCCTGACCTGATTAAATTAAAAATGGTTTAACAATACATTTGGCATTTACTTGGCCTCCAAATCTCAATCCAATTATCTGTGGGATGTGTTGCAAAAACATTTTAAATCCACGGAGGCCCCACCTCACAACTTACAGGACTTGGATATGCTACTGACAGATTGGTCCCAGATACCAATACCTTCAGAGGTGTATGTATGTATGTATGTATGTATGTATGTATGTATATTTTATCATTCAAAAAGTGAAGCAATCTTGGGTTGCAACAGTTTGCATTAGACCCCCCCTTTCACACTGGAGGAGTTTTTCCAGTCTTTTAAACGCTAAAAATAGCCTCATCTGCAATCCCAGTGTGAAAGTGCTTTCACACTGGGGCGCTGCACTTGTATGACTACTACTACTTTGAGGCACATTAGGAGTGGGGTATACAATGATCCTAAAGTGCCCCAGTCCATTGAAATCAATGGGCAGCGCCGCCAAAGCACCTGCAAAGTGCCTCAGCACTTTTAAACCTTTATTCGGCTGCTAGCAGGGGTTAAAAATGCCCCGCTAGCATCCAAAAAGTGCTACAAAAACTATGGTAAATCGCTGCTAAAACTAAACCCGATGCCCGGGCGCTGTCAGTATGAAAGGGCTCTTACTAGTGGTTTGTGATGTCAGCACTTGTGATTGTCCTGTGATCATTATCAAAAACACAAAGGAAGGAGGTCAATATTCCAAAGACTACTATTGGAGAAATACCTAAAATAAAATGTAAATAATGAATAACTATATTACAGCATTATAAATAACTTACCAATTCACATAGTTCAAATACCAGAAGATAGGGCATAGTCTCCACACATTGACCGACACACTGCACAATGTTGGGATGATGCAGGTAGCTTAGGAGGAGAGAGAAGGAAAATAAAAAATTACCAAACGGTAACAGTCTGACAGACATGACATTTTTTCTATTTAAACTGAAGAAGACACGTTGAAAGATAGATCAGAAGACATAATTATATTAAATTATATTTATATATACACACATATACATACACATATCCTTTCCTCAATCTCCTCTGCAGTATATAAAGCCAGAAGAAACAAAGATGGTCACTTCAGGTTTTGGAGTCGTCTTTCTCTGGCTCATGCAACCAGGGAAGCATCTAACCAAGGTTGCTCAGTATCGAATTTGTTGCTTTGGGGGACAAGACAGATGCTGGGGGTCTAATAGACTCCCAATATCTCAAAGAGGAGCGGTCAACTGACCAATGCTACCATATAGGGGTTTGTTATAGTGTATACCTGCACTGAAGACAAAAAAAAAAAAAAAAAAAAAAAAAAAAAAAACACCTGTAAGGCAAAGGCATAGTCATAATGAGCTAATCACATAATGAGGCATACTAGCTCATTATGAAACACTCACCTTAGAACGAGGCATCAGCATCTGATCCTGGTCCACGCCAAGGGGGCTGACATGTTCCCTCAGTGTTTCTTCTGGGTTCGCAGCTCCGGCGCTGTGAGCAGCCGGAGCCGCAATTACATCACTCCCGCATGCATGTGGGAGTTTTCTGAAAATGTCTTTGCTAAACAGTGGTGAAAATATTAAGCGACATAAAACATTTCAACTACTATCTTTTTATTTTAGGTCTTTGCTTTCATAAAATAGGTAATGTTCTGGAGGTTTTAAGTAATTTTATAACCAAAAATGCAGATTTTTACAAGAGAAAGTCAGAATGGTTAAAAGGCCAAATGGTAAGTACAACAGCTTAGCACATATGAAAAGTTATATAAATCCAAAATGAAAAAATACATGCAAAACATTGTAGCATAAAGTGTTACCCCAACATTTCATATTTCCATGTACCTGCTGTACTTGTATAGGGGAGAGAAAAAAAAAAAGTACCCCGTTTTTTGTATTGCTTCCTTTGTGTGAAATCCCTAGTCTTCTTGCCAGTCCCTTTGCTTTTATATCAAAATCTGACCACGCCAAGCAGGAGTGCACACTGTAGTCAGTTCTCTAGCTGTGCTGGGAGATCAGCCTGCTCTCCAATGATCAAATTTGTCTTGAAATGCACCCCCTGCACAGCCATTTACTGGGAAGCTCAGCGTGCTTCTGCTTCTCTCCCCAGCTCTTATGCAGTTGAGAACACAGTGAATATGATCACTTTGTTTTTGTTTTTTTTGTTTTTTATTTATATACTAAATGTTTTGCCTTTCATTTACATTTTAAACTGAATGTGTTTTACAAGCACTTTAAGGCCTTATGCACACAGGACATTATAAAAACGCCAGTAGTGTTAGCTGTAGAATGAGTTTTGCAGCGTTTTTTAGCAAATCTATACACAAAAGCTTATGGCTCAAAAACGCTAATAAAAACACACAATAGCTGTTCAAGCTTTTATCAGAGTTGGAGCATTTTTACAGCTGGAAGAACGCCTCTTAAGCCCAGATTCACATTGATGCCATTTGACATGCCAAATCGGCACCGTCCAAATCAGTGCAACGCCACATTTGCAGCACTGAACCAATTCCCAAATGTAATTTCTGTACTACTTTCGGGGTGCGATTTGTATAGACATCTGTGCAGGAACCCACACAGATTTCTCTGAAATCGCCCCCGAAGTCGGGACTGACATGCGGGAATGAAATTGTGCAAGAGTTCAGCTGAACTTGCACATTTTAAATCTGCTGTCAGTGTAAACTTGGGCTAAAACCCTCTAGTCCCTGGCTCAGGGATTTTTTTTTTTTCTACAGTTCGTAAACTCCACACGATCCTATTTTTTTGGGCAGGGGCATTTTTTGGTTGGAAAAAAAAACCCCACAACAACTAGTGGGTTTTTAGAGTTTTTCAGCTGTAAAGACACCAACTCTGAAAAAGCTTAAAAACACTGCAAAAAAAAAAAAACTTCTGGTATTCTGCGTTTACTAGAGTCTTTGAGCTATAAGCTTTTGTGGGTGTATAGTTGTGCTGTAAAAAAAAAACCTTGCATAACGCTACTGCAAATCTCATTCTATGGCTAATGCTGCTGGAGTTGTGTGCACAAGGCTTTATGCCTTAGATGTGGTGGCACAAGATTCAGCCTCCATTTTTTTGCAATAGAAATCCTTGAAATACATACAAAAATGTAGAAAAGCAAAACAAAAAAATAAAAAAAATAAAAAAACACTTACCTATATGGCTCTCCATTTTTTATAAACTGTTCCTGCTCCTTTGAACTTGCACTCGCTCTCAACTCCTTTACAATCACTCTTGTAACACTGTTCTCTCTATAGATCTCTCCCAGAAGAACCTGAACACAAATTGCAAAACTCAAAGTAAGGATTTTTAAGGACACAAAATGGGCATTACTGATTTTCTCTTAAACAAGGAAGAATAAGAATAGCAGAACAGAAAAACGAACAAGGAAGAATGACAAGACGACAGTCTCCATTTCACTCATCACACAGGTATAAGCTTCAGCATGAGACGCCAATGTGAATCATTCAGCTGTCAATGTTAACCTGTCATGGTAGAAATCTAAAAACTGAAAATGATAAACTCCTACAGAGAATGCAATGACTGCCTGAAAGTATTAAGACCAGAGGGCCAACATCCTTGACCCAAAAACGAGTACACAGTTCTGTAGGGTGAGAAAAGGGTCAGAATTCCTCATCTCTGTACTTGCTCCAGGCCGTGACTAAAAATGTTAAAGCAACAGTCACAGCATGGAAGCCAAGCAAACGGCATTTGTAGGAGAAAACAGCATGAAGGCAGAGCTTTTAGAGGGTCTCTAAACCCCCCCCCTCACTTTTTTTGGGGGGGGGGGGGGAGGGTACAGAGCTCAGGCATTATAACCCGTCAGGTTTTTATGTCCCCAATAGGAAGACACACTCCAATTGTCCTGGTGACCACTGTCACAAGAGCAGGAACAGAAGGGAAGTCTTTTAACTCTGACACCTGTTCCAGTCACAGCTGTTAGGCTGATTTTTCAGACTTTGGAGGGATTCCCTTCCACTTCCTATTCCATCTATAGGACAGGAAGTAAAAGGAAATCTCAATAATGGAAAGAGATGACAAACCGCAAGTCGCCACACCAAAGTTGTACAGGAACCTTTTTCTAAGTCGGAGCGACTTGTGTCGCTCCGATTAGAACGGTTCCATTGTACAGAACGGGACATGACATGTCAGGCGGCTAAGTCGCTTGAAAAGTCGTCCCTGTGTGAACCGACCGTAAAGCGACTGACTGGGGTTGCTCCATACTGTGCTTGTGTGCAGGTGGCGGTCTTGGTAAAGACTGAATTTGCGGTCTCACGATCAAGCCTCCAGGAATGAGAATAAAAAGGAGCAGCAAAGCAATGAAATCACCAAATCTCACACATGATCTGGTGAGACTAGCAATCACAGGCAGCACTGTCTCACACTGCAGATATACAGCTTTAAGGCTATAGGCACAAGCATACCTAAGCACACTCACATACCAGTAAGTGCAATGCTAGGTTTAGAGGAAAGGTTCATTTTTCAGGGTGCTCCTTATGTACAATTAAACATTTCCAAAGGTTCCCTATAAACACAGCAAACTTTTTTCTTCCCCTTTTTAAAGCAGACCTGTACTCGTATGATAACAGTCTTGTTTGGATAGATAACGAGCACAAAAAGTGGGAAAAAACAAAACAAAAAACAAACAAACAAACAAAAACACACGGTCCTGGAAAAAAAAGGCTCCTCCAGATACCTGATCAAAAAACAGACATTTATTTACTTTATTTCTATTGAAGAAATAAGCAGAATTCATAGTAGCCAAGCCTCACTTTTGCCAGATACAAGGTGACCAAACATCTAGAGCATTCACTTACATGGGAAGGGTGCTGGGAAAATAACTTTACCCTGTGAAGTAGTATTTTTTATTTTTATTTTTTTAACTTGCATTACTTTATCTAGGATTCCCACAAAGCAAACTGATGGGAAAGAAAAAGTTAAACCAATAGCCTTGGCTGTTAGAACATACAGAAATACTTTTCATCTGTCACGACAATTATTACCACTCAACTGAATACAAACCAATGGCACAAATAGATACAAGTAAGCAAAGAAATAAATCCAAGTACATTTGTATTACTGCTCGCTCAGCGTGCGCAAGACCGAACAGGATTACATAAGTACATAGGCATTCATTTTAACAAAGTTGAAAAAAGATCTTACCTTGCCAAACCAGCCATGACCAATCTCCTGAATGTAGCTCAGACTGTGGCGGGCAATCTGGAACTTTGCTGCATCTAGCAAGACAAAAACACAAGAATGATCTCCTGTTAGAGCAGAAATATAGTAGAAGAAGTGACCAGAGTAACAAAATGAGCTGAGCAAATGCATGGTGTGACAGCCTGCATATTGTGTCTGCCCTTTAAACACTTTGTGTGGGAGCCCTGTGGCATGAGGAGAATGTATACTATGTGGCAGAACAGAATAGGCTTCAGTCATCAACTAGATAATGGTATGCAATGAAGAAAAAAAAAAAAAAAAAAAAAAGAAGAAGTACTGCAACCTGCACCACTTATGATCTACAGTAACAGTTCCATCAGCAATGTCATACTGCCAACAAAAATGTTATTAAAAGAAAAACAAATTATTAAGATAACTTACCTCAATGCAGCAAATAAAAGTACACCAATTCCTTAAGGATTAAAGTACATCTGATACAAAAGTGTGATATATTGAAGATTCCCTGTTCTAGGATGTGCTGGCTGCATTCATTTTTTCCAGGTTAAAAAACACTCAGCAAGTAGAGAAAATACCTGCTGATCTTGAAAGAAATGCAGTGTCCTTGTCACTTCCTGCAAGATGAACTGAAAGCAAAAGTTCTGTTCCTTTAGCAAAACCAATAATCCCCAATGTAATGGAGATGATGCAAGGAATAAAGGTTCGATGTCCAGCCTGGCTGACAACCATCGCTCCAACCATAGGGCAGGAAAGTGTGTATTCAAGGATAACCATGTAAAAGAAAGGGATGCATGCATGTTAAAAAAAAAAAAAAAAAAAAAAAAAAAACACGACTGTGTGAAAACTTCAGAGAAGGAATGGTTGGATAAACAAGGTGGTCCAAAACAATAAAAACAGCAAATGCTTAACAGAACCCCCCCCCATAACCCTTGTGTTTAGGGAAAGGGAGGATGGATATGCAAGTCATACCCAAATATAAAACAGCTGGGTGCTTAAACAAAACTCTCTAAACCAAAATCTATGGAGAAGGGCAGAATATTTAAAGGCTGTGAAAAATCCAAGCCGTTCAAAAAGGTTGCGAAGAACTGCAGCGCACATTATAAAAATAAAAAAACACATGAGATTCAAAGGATCCTTAGGCCCCTTTCACACAGCAAGCCTGCTCGGATCCGCCTGTCTGTTTTTCAGGCTGATTTGAGTGGGCCGTCCATTGACTCCTATGGGGAGATGGATGTTGTGTCCTCTGACACAGTATCCAATCCGCTAAAAACAGATGTCAGATGTATGGCGATACGATATGTTCACCATCTGTCTTCATGGATCGGATGAGATCTGATTAAAAATGGACATCCCGTCCATTTTCATCTGATCTCTCCATAGGAGAGAGCAGAGACTAACCCTGTCATGCGCCGGCTCAGCAAAGATCAACTGAGTGATCTAGCCTGGCAGACTCCGCTAAACGGATCCACCTCGTGTGAATGATGCCTTAAAATGGACAAAAGGGATGCTTCCCCCCCCCCCCCCCCCCCAATAGAAAAATAAAGCTACAATTAAATGGTTTAGAACATAGCATATTCATGTGTTAGAATGGCCCAGTCAAAGTGCAGACCTAAATCCAGATGAGAACCTGTGGAAAGACTTGAAAATTGCTGTTTGCTGATGCTCTCCATCCAATCGGACAAAGCTTGAGCTATTTCGTCAAGAAGAATGGGCAAAAATGTCACTATGTGCAAAGCTGGTAGAGAAATCCCCAAAAAGACTTGCAGTTGTAATTGCAGTGAAAGGTGGTTCTACGAAGTATTGACTTCGGGGGCTGAATACAAATGCAGGCCATACTTTTCAGATATTTGTAAAAAAATGGTGAACACCATATATAATTTTCCTTCCACTTCACAATTATGTGCCACTTTGTGTTGGTCTATCACAAAGTCTCAATAAAATACATGTTTTTGGTTATAACATGACATAATGTGGAAAATTTCAAGGAGAATCAATACTTTTTGAGGCACTGTACATAGCAGCAGAATAGAAAGTGGGACTATTTAATCAATTTCACCTTTACATAGAGGGGTAAATGGGAAGAAATTTGGTATACCCAGAAAGGTAGGCGATAAGATTCTAAGCAGAGAGACTGTAAGAATTGGAATGCTTACCCTTGGGTGAAGATCTTTAGGGCATTCCACAATGGGGAAGCTAAAAAAACAACCTGGCACTAGGGTAGATGTGTTCATGAGTGCCATCTGTAAGGTGTATCTGGAATACTCATAAGAGTCAGACTCTCACAGGAGTAGTGGAAACTGTTCCCTGTTAACTCAGGATACCACAAAAATCCCTGGCAAAGTAAGAATTTCCAGCGTGCAGTTTACGAAAATGGAGACAAAAAGGGAGGTCTCAGTTGCTGAGGGGAGTATGGAATTAAATTACATACCCTCCCTTAAAGAGGAAGTAAACCCTGATGGGTTTTACTTCCTCTATTTCCCTGCAAAATAAAAGCCTAATGGGCTAGTATGCATAGCATACTAGCCTATTATGTGGCACTTACATGCAAAGTAAGCCTGCGATGTGGCCACATCAATCTTCGCCCCTCTTCCTTCCAGGGACATGGACTCTGGCTCAGTGACTGGCCGGAGTCACGTGACGCCACTCCCACGTATGCATGCGGGGGCCCATCAGTCACGGCATTTGCGAGTGAAGGCTATTTCTTATCGTTGCAGTGTACAGCAAGCATCTCCTAAACTGCTCACGTTTAGGAGGTATTTTCACTACCTTATTGTAGGCTTACCTTTTACCTATAGGTGAAAGTGACAGTTTACTTTAACATAGATTTCTACATTGAGCTCAGACAATTCTAATAAGAATATTAAGAAAAGGAGAGGAGTTTTTTTTTTGGTACATTAGTGATAAAAAGAAAAAAAACTCAATGTACGCATCCAACTCCTGACGATTGGCGCAAGGCCATGAAGCGCGTAGAGTGTTCATCTAGTGATGCCAAGTTATGTTCAGTCCAATCCACTTCAATGTATCATGTTCTTTCTTTGTACTAATTATATGAATTCTATATCTATTATCTTTGTTTGAAATGTATCCTTTTTATGATCATGAACTTTACTGTCTGTCACAAATCATGTACTAGTGATTAATCTTTGTTTATTAAATGTTTTGTGATTATATCAACTTATGTTGAATTTTTATGATTGTATTTTTATATCATAAATACTTTATTATATTGCTTAAGTATGCTCTCTTAATACCACTACCATGAATTACCCCTAGGGGATTGTGACATTCAGGTTTATTTCAGACGATACATCCACATTATTATACACACCTACAAGCCTCATTCAGGCTGCATTCACACCTGAGCGTAGCGTGTTTGAACGTTTTTACCGGCGTTTTGTCGCGCGACAACGAGCGTTTTGTCACACTACAACGAGAGTTTTGTCACACTACAACGCGCGACAACGAGCGTTTTGTCACACTACAACGAGAGTTTTGTCACACTACAACGCGCGACAACGAGCGTTTAACTTCGGGGTTTTTTTTTTTCAGCCAATAGGAAAAATATTTTTCATCTGCTTATTTTTTCTTGAGCAGATACAGCATCAAAACGCCCGTAGAAACGCTCGTTGTCGCGCTAAACGCTCGAATCGAGCGTTTCCATTAGTTTCTATGGGAATGAAAACGCCCAAATCAGCCCAATTCGCGATTTTTTCCCCCTCCAGCGTTTTGTAGCTTCAGGCGTAGGGCTACAAAACGTTCAGGTGTGAACGGGCTGTCAAAGTCCCATTTCCCCTTCTTTGGTTTTTACACATATATATGCAGTGATGGAGGCTTGTTTGGTGTATAGTTCCAGGTTAAGACAGGTCGTAACCTTATACAAATTGATTTTAGCAAGGCATTCAATACAGTGCCACATAATGATCTAATACAAAAGTTGTACAAGCTAGGACTCAACCTATGGGTGGTTCAGTGGATATGAAGTTGGCTAAAGGATAGATACCAGAGTGTGGTTATAAATGGGGTTCAATCAGAACAGAGAGCAGTCACTTGTGGGTTACAACATGGCTCTGTGCTAGGTCCGGTTCTATTTAATCTATATGCAAGTGAAATAACTAAACGTTCCTTGGGCAAGGTATGTCTCTTTGCTGACGACACAAAGATCTGTAATAGGGTTGATATCCAGGGAGGTGTCCAACTGGAACATGATTTGGCATTGCTAGAAGATTGGTGAAAGCAGTGCAGACTGCAGGTCAATATTTCTAAATGTAAAATAATGCACCGAAGAAAAAAATCCCCTGAGAGAGTCCAACATTGGGGGTACAGAGTTAGACAGCACTACAGAACAAAGATTTGGGGTGGTTATTTCAGATGATTGCAAAATGAGCAAACAGTGGGACCAGGCAGTGGGAAAAGCAAATAGAATTCCAGGATATATCATGAGAGGGATCACCAGCAGGAGGAAAGAGGTCCCGATTCCCCTATATAGATCTTTAGTGAGACCTCATTTAGAATACTGTGAGCAGTTCTGGAGATCGCACTTACAAAAACATATTTATGAGATAGAATGAGTCCAGAGTCAGGTAACAAAAATGGTGGTGTGTGTGTGTGTGTGTGTGTGTGTGTGTAATAAAATATCGAGAGCAGCTTCAGAAATGTAATATGTACAGTCTAGAGCAGCCATTCTCAACCACCAGGGTTCCGTGGAACCCCGGGGTTCCTCCAGAGGTTGCTACGGGTTCCTTGAGCTGTGGCTGATGAACCACCTATTTGATGGTGCCTACAGAGTTCAAGGTTCAGCACCACTTGGCAAAGCCAGCAGCATGACACCAAATATCTTTTTAGCCGTCTTTAAGGGTGGCATTCTGAACACCACTTTCAGGGGGGGCATTCTACCTATTGACCACCAATACCGGAGCATTGTTCCTATTGAGCCCTGATGATTTGGTTTTAGTAAGGGTTCCTCAACACATTACTTTTTTTGGGGTTCCTCAAGGGTTAAAAAGGTTGAGAAAGCCTGCTCTAGAGGAAAGAGAAAAGGGAGACCTGATTGAAACCTTTAAATACATCGAGGGGGTGAATAAGGTTCAGGAAGGCAGCCTTTTCAATATGAAACCAAAATCAAGAACACAGGGACATGACCTAACGGGAGGAAAGTTCAAAACTAACCTTAGAAAGTATTATTCTACTGAAAGGGTGGTTGATGATTGGAACAAACTACCAACAGAGGTAGTGAGACAGTCAAAAAAAAAAAAAAAAAAAAAAAAAAAGGAAGGAGGGTAGACACGATGGACTACTCAGTCTCTGCCGTCACTTTTCTATGTTACTACAATTCTTGAAAAAAGCACTAGAAGTAAAAACTATGCCAGAAGCAGATAGTACACTGTATACGAATAAAGAGTGAAGCTGCAAGGAGAAAGATGAAAACTTCATACAGCTCGCAGATAACCTAGCACAAACAAAATAACCTCTCCTTTATGAAAACAAAGAGGCAAATTTATGCTGAGGGCCAACTTTCCTTGTGTTTACTTATGAGCAGCAAATAACTAGCGATCCTGCCAGTCCCAAACTCTTGTTTTATGAGCACAAGCACAGAAGCAAATGCATGCTGGCATGGTCAAGCCTGGGACACACAGGAAGTATTTTTTCGTTCAACCCAGCAGGCTAAACACACATACACACACACACACACACACACACGAGGTACTATCCTACTGTGACTTTCCCAGGACCTCCCACCAGAACAAATTGACCAGCGCACACTCAACCATTGGCTGCAAGCACTGATCGAATGCCAGTTTCCCAGCATATTCGTATGACAAAAGCCGGCTTGTAACCAAACTGACCGTTTTTGGCCAATTTTAGCCTGTGTGTACCTGACTTCAGTGTACATCTCCCAGCTCCTGTCTGGAGATACAAGGACTCCTGACTGACACCACCACCTACCCTCTGGAAATGCTGGCTAACAGCAGCATGGATTGCAGTCTGAAATGCAGAGTAGTATTCAATGGAAGCAGCCCTCCAGCATTCGGGAGAAGTTGCAAAAAGCCTGTGTGATTACATGACTACCCAATAAGTCTGAGTTTAAGTAAAAACTTCTTCATCGTACATCACGGGGCACAGAGCCACATACTGTATGGGTTATATAGGCACCTTTAGGTGATGGACACTGGCACACCCTAGACAGGTAGTTTAGCTCCCTATATAACCCCTCCCCTTATTAGGAGTACCTCAGTTTTTTCGCCAGTGTCTTAGGTGTTGGTCACGAGTAAAGATGTGCTGGGCTGAGCTCCACTGGAATATTCCTTTGCTGGGGCAAGCTATGCAACCGGATCCAAAGTGTCTTTTTCAGGCCAAATTGAATGGTACCCGGGCCTTGTGTCAGAAGAAACCATGTTTTGCCTGTAACAATTATTATTATTTATTTATTTATTTTTGAGAGCCGGACTTCAGGATCCAGCGCTTGGTATTTTTTCAGCCATACTTCCTGGTGGGGTACTTTACGTGTCCAGGGGTGTGGAACCCCTGATAAAAAGGGGCCCAGTCCTTCAAGTGTTTTTAACCACTTGCCAACCACCGCACGACGATATACGTCGACAGAATGGCACGGGCAGGCATATGGGCGTATATATACACATATTGGCATTTTATGGCCTTCAAAACTGATAGGTAGTGAGGAGTGAAATTACAAATGTATGCCCTTAGAAATCCTGAAGGCAGTGCTTGGCTTTCGGTGCCCCGTACGCGGCTAGGCTTCCAAAAAGTCGACCACATGTGGTATCCCCGTACTCAGGAGAAGCAGCAGAATGTATTTTGGGGTACAATTCCACATATAAACATGGCATGTGTGAGCAATATATCATTTAGTGACAACTTTGTGTAAAAAAAAAAAAAAATTTTTTTTTTTTTGTCATTATTCAATCGCTTGAGGCAAAAAAATAAAATATTCAATGGGCTCAACATGCCTCTTATCAATTTCCTTAGGGTATCTACTTTCCAAAATTGGGTCATTTGGGGGGGTTTGTACTGCCCTGCCATTTTAGCACCTCAAGAAATGAGATAGGCAGTCAAACTAAAAGCTGCGTAAATTCCAGAAAACTTACCTTAGTTTGTAGATGTGACAACTTTTGCGCAAACCAATAAATATACAGTTATTGACTTTTTTTTTACCAAAGACATGTGGCTGAATACATTTTGGCCTAAATGTATGACTAAAATTGAGTTTATTGGATTTTTCTAATAACAAAAAGTAGAAAATATCATTTGTTTTCAAAATTTGCGGTCTTTTTACATTTATATCGCAAAAAATAAAAATCGCAGTCAGTCAAATACCTTTAAAAGAAAGCTCTATTTGTGGGAAAAAAAGGACGCAAATTTTGTTTGGGTACAACATTGCATGACCGCGCAATTACCAGTTAAAGTAGCGCCGTGCCAAATTGTAAAAAGAACTCTGGTCATTGACCAGCAAAATGGTCCGGTCTGAAAGTGGTTTCTCAGCGTGTGAAGCTGAAAAAGGGTCCTTCCCCACTTGATCCCTTTTAATAAGAGGGGTCATTGGCCTTTTCACGGTCCTCTGAGGGGGGAATAATCTTCCCCCTCCCACTGTTCCTCTGTTTGAGGGTCCTGGGTGGTAGAAGGGGACCTAATGCGTTTTCTGAAGATGCTTTTTTTTTTTTTTTTTTTTTTTTACACAAAGTTGTCACTAAATTATATATTGCTCACACATGCTATGGGCATATGTGAAATGACACCCCAAAATAAATTCTGCTGCTTCTCCTGAGTACGGGGATACCACATATGTGGGACTTTTTGGGAGCCTAGCCGCGTACGGGGCCCCGAAAGCCAAGCACCACCTTCAGGTTTTCTAAGGGCGTAAATTTTTGATTTCACTTCTCACTACCTATTACAGTTTTGAAGGCCATAAAATGCCAAGATGGCACAAAACCCCCACAAATGACCCCATTTTAGAAAAGTAGACACCCCAAGCTATTTGCTGAGAGGCATGTTGAGTCCATGGAATATTTTATATTTTGCCACAAGTTGCGGGAAAATTACAAACTTTTTTATTTATTTATTTTTTTCACAAAGTTGTCACTAAATGATATATTGCTCACGCATGCCATGGGCATATGTGAAATGACACCCCAAAATAAATTCTGCTGCTTCTCCTGAGTACGGGGATACCACATATGTGGGACTTTTTGGGAGCCTAGCCGCGTACGGGGCCCCGAAAACCAAGCACCGCCTTCAGGCTTTCCAAGGGCGTTACAGTTTTGAAGGCCATAAAATGCCAAGATGGCACAAACCCCCCCCCCCCCAAATGACCCCCATTTTGCAAAGTAGACACCCCTAAATTTAGGGGTACACTAGTGAGACTAGGTAATAAATGGCGGGTGCCCTGAAACTATAAAAAAAATAACTAACCAACCAGCGTCACCTGTAACAGTTATATGGTGATCACTGGTGAAAGGGTTAACTAGGGGGCAATCAGGGGGCTTTATGCGGTAGTATATGGGGGTCCCTGGCGCTATAAAAAGCTGCGGCGAACCTAAATACCTACCTGCCTAACTAGCGTCACCTGTGACACTAATACAGCGATCAGAAAAATGATCGCTTATTAGGCTGGGTTCACACTGGAGCGATGTGGGAACGCCACGAATCCGCGGCGGGTTCCCGCATTGCATGCCTCCCAGCGGCAGTTCACACTGCCCTATGCGAACTGCTGGGAGTGTCAGTGAAATGTTAATGACACCCCCAGATCAGTTCGCATATCGCAGTGCGATCTGCAAACTCGGATCGCATGGTGTGAAAACCCATGCGATCCGATTCTGCTGCGGACCAAAAAAAGGGTCCCGTGCGAGTTTGCGGCGGGTGCGACACGAATTCAGCCATACTATCTATATGGCTGAACTCGAATCGCACAGAGATCGGATGTGATTTGCACTGCAGTGTGGTGCGAATCACATTCGTTCTCATAAACCGCTGCAATGTGAACCCAGCCTTAGTGACACTGGCGACGGGGGGTGATCACGGGGTTAAACCTTTATTGGGGGGGTTAGGGGGCTAACCCTAACTGCCCTAACAGTTATTACAGTCACAAATGACACCAATGCAAAAAAAAAAAATGCAATTGGTGTCACTGTGACTGGGGGGGCAGGGGTAATTGGGGGGGTGATCGGGGGGTGAAGGGGGGGTGTGAGTGTGCCTGGCATGTTCTACTGTACGTGTAGTGTGTTGGTGCAACTCACCGATCCTCTCTCCTCGGTGCCGGAACGAAAAATACCGACACGGAGGAGAGATTACATCACTTCCTCTCCTGTGTTTACATTACAGGAGAGGAAGTGATGTCACAGAGCATTTCTATTCGTCGGGAGCGATCGCGAGGGGGTGGCCATGAATGAATGGCCGCCCCCTCATCCCGGATCGCTCCCGAACGAATACCGACCGCCGCAGGAAGGCAGGGACGTATATATACGCCCATATGCCTGCCCGTGCCATTCTGTCGACGTATATCGTCGTGCGGCGGTCGGCAAGTGGTTAATTGGTATTGTTTCAACGACCACTTGCTTCGCATTCTTTGGTCTGTAGCTTTATACAGGGGGTAACGCGGCTTGATCCACCGGTTAGGTCACCCCTGAACACTTGGGACTTGAATTTAGTTCCATCTGCATTACAGAAACAGCCTTTTGAGCAGATACGACGTATTCCCTTGGTCCTTTTGACAAGGAAGCCAGTTTTTTTGGTGGCCATATCTTCTGCAAGAAGGGTATCAGAATTGGCTGCTCTTTCTTGTAAAGAGCCATATTTAATCATTCACATGTATAGAGTAGCATTGCATCCTCATCCTAGTTTTTTGCCGAAGGTGGTTTCAGGTTTTCTTCTAAACCAGGATATTGTTCTACCTTAATTTTTTCAAGAAACCTATTCTACGGAAGAAAAAAAGTCACTACATTCTCTGGATGTAGTGAGAGCAGTCAAAATCCATTTGGAGGCAACAGCTCAGATTAGAAAAAAAAAAAGGGATGTTTTGTTTGTGTTGCCTGAAGGTCCTAGGAAAGGACAGGCAGCATCAAAATCTACTATTGCCAAGTGGATCCGGCAAGTAATTATTCAAGCTTATGGTTGGAAGAGGAAAGTTTCACCTTTTCAAATCAAAGCACACTCCACTAGGGCTGTTAGTGCTTCGTGGGCAGTGCATCACCAAGCCTCCATGGCTCAAATCTGCAACGGCCGCAACTTGATCTTCAGTCCATACATTCACCACATTCTATCAGGTGGATGTAAAAAGACATGAGAATATCGCCTTTGGGTGCAGTGTGCTTCAGGCAGCAGTATAGGTCCTCAGGTCTGATTGCACCCTCAGATAGCATTGCTCTGGGACATCGCATATAGTAATTACTTTGGCTCTGTGTCCTGTGATGTACGCTAAAGAATATAGGATTTTTATAACAGCTTACCTGTAAAATCCTTTTCTTCGGAGTATATCACTGGACACAGAGGTCCCTCCCCTCTTTCTGATTACACGTGTATTGCTTTTGTACAAAGCTGAGGTACTCTCAGTAAGGGGAGGGGTTATATAGGGAGCTAAACTTCCAGTCTAGGGTGAGAGTGTCCATCACCTAAAAGGTGCCTATATAACCCATACAGTAATTACTGTGGCTTTGTGGCCCGTGATGTACTTCAAGAAAAGGATTTTACAGGTAAGCGGTTATAAAAATCCTTTTTATAATTTTCAATTATTTTTTAAATAGTTTTAAGGCAAAATGGCCAGACCAGTCCTCAACATGAAAGCTTTTTACACATCACACTGGGATTGATTTACTAAAACTGGAGTGCACAAAATCTAGTGCAGTGGTGCATAGCAGCCAATCAACTTCTAACCTCAGCTTTTTCAGTAAAGCTTTGACAAAAAACAAAACAAAAAAACACCCAACCTAGAAGCAGATTGATTTCTATGCAGCGCGACGCCAGATTTTGCAATCTTCAGTTTTAGTACATCAACCCCAGTGCGTCACGTATGCACTGACAATGCACATTCGCCAGCACACCAAGGTTCATCAAATATTGTCCGAAGCTTTTATTGCAGAAAGATCACATCACAAAAAGGAGCAAGTGTAACATATCAAAGCCATACAGGACACCATCATCAGACATGTGATGAGATGCATGCAGTGGCTTCACATAAGATTTAATATTGCAGGTCTTTCGCAACATGGACTGTAACCAGTGTCTATTAAAGTACTGCGATAGTTAACTATCTCTGCATTTCAGAGTTAACCATGAAACTCAGCTTGTACTGCAGCAGGGAAATACAGCTGACCCAATTTGAAATTAAATCTTTTTTTTTCCCCACTTGCTCATCATATGGAAGTGAAGGGTTTCTTTATAAAGTGTGACATTTGTCAAATCTAATCCCATCCAGTCCTCAGAGACTTGAAAAAAAGAGAATGAGGCTGCGTTTACAGAGCAGGATTTTATGCCAAAAAGATCAGCTCTGCGTTTTTGTAAAGTCACTGCAAATTTGCTGTGCATTATTTCTTAAAAAGTTGGGATACAGCAAGTAACAGGCTGGGTATGGGGGTTACTGCGAATGGCAATACCTTTGTTTTACAGTTATTAGTTGGGAAATGAAGGCTAAAATGTTTCCTATGGTTGTTGTGTTTAGCACAGACTGTTTAAGGACAATTCTATAGGTATACCGTAGTTTGTGCATACTGTATGTGACCAATTCAGTAGGCATAATTTCTAGGCTTGCTGTGGGTTGCGCATACTGTATTCTGTAGGCATGAATACAGAAGGACAAAACTATGCATGTAAAAATGATAGCAAAAGCATATCTACTACTTTTTTTTTTTTTTTTTTTTTTAATAAGATCACAAATATGAGAGATAGAGGAAGAAATATCTATCTATTAGACAATTCATGAAACTGGTAGCAAGGAGTTGGGAGTGGAATCCAGTCACAGACCACTTATGCACGTGATGCAAACTTTTCTGAATATGATCACTTATATAAGCAAAGTGAAGCCAAGGCAGATAAACAGTCCCTACCCTCTCATGAGTAAAGCTGTTCACAAGATAGTATTTTTTTTTTGGCCAGCGGGGGGGGGGGGGGGTGGGATGTTTGGTAACGGGACGGAAAGGAATCCTCCATCCACATTAAAGGTGGAATGAAGGAAGCCTCCCCGCTGCACCACTATATTCTGACAGTGAGACTCGGCACCAGAATACACCGATAAGTACCACAGCCGACAGACTGCATGCGCTGATTGAATAAACAGTTTCCAACATTCCCATTCAAAAGAAGCCATCTGTTAGATCGGCTTCTCTCTCCCTGCTGAACTCGATCCATCTATAGCCAGCTTAAATAATAAATAAGAACACTAAACAAGTTTATCGCTCGTCTGAAAGATAAGGCAAACCTGGTAGGAACCTGGGGGTGACCATTATACCATTTGTACATTTAACCATGGAGCCAATAAACAAGCCTGCTTTAAAAAGGAATAATTGCACCTCAAAATACCGCACCCCCCCCCCCCCCCCCCGATCGCTCTGGGCACACAGAGAATCGGGAGCTGTGTGTATAAACACAGTTTCCGGTTCTCTGAGGAGTGAACGGACAGATCGTCTGTTCATACAGAGTATTAACAGCGATCTGTTCGTTCCGTGCAGTCTCATCCCCCCTTCAGTCAGCGCACACACACACGAACCCCTTCACTGACTTTTTACAGTAATCAATGCAATTTTAATCGCACTGATCGCTGTATTAATGCCAATGGTTCCAAAAATGTGTCAAAATTGTCTGATGTGTCTGCCATGAAAAAATAAAAATAAATAAATTCCATAGAACTATCCCTTATTTTATAGACAGTATAACTTTTGCGTAAACCAATCAATATACGCTTATTGCGATTTTTTTTTAGCCAAAACTATGTAGAGGAATATGTATCGGCCTAAACTGAGCAAATAAAAAAAAAAATGTATATATTTTTTGGGATATTATAGCAAAAAGTAAAAAATAATGCGTATTTTTCTAAATTATCACTCTTTGTCTATAGCACAAAAACTAAAAACCGCAGGGGTGATCAAATACCACCCGAAGAAAGCTTTGTGGGGGGGGGGGGGGGTAAATTTTGTTTGGGACGAACATCGCACGACTGCGCAATTGTCAGTTAAAGCGACGCAGTAACGAATCGCAGAAAGTGGTCTGGTCTTTGGCCAGTCAAATGGTCTGGGGTTGAAGCAGATATGGAAGGAGAAAAAAAAACAAAAAAAGCTTTCAAGGCATTTTAACAGATGTGTTTGATCACTAGCCAAATTCATGAACAGGACTGTCAGGATACTGTATATCAGGAGGCATACATGACAAAGAGGATGCCAAACAATCTTTTGATAACATTAGAAAAAAACTGCGGTCTTCTCAGCTCCTCCAAACCTCTTAGAAAATGTACATTTCTGCATGCTTCCAGGCTATATATAAATCATGGTTTTAGGTTAATAAACCAACCAGGCACAATAAGCAATTATCTTTTTTTACAAAAGATGCACCAATTCTTTAAAAAATTCAATCAAGACAAAAAGACCATTGCAGGCAGAGCACAAGGTAGCCTATGACACTTTATGGTAAAAATACTGGACCTGCACCTTGAGGGGACTGCAGCTGTGTTGGGACAGACAGGGAGATTGTAGGGACAGACAAGGTAAAAACTTCCGCAGGTGACTGGTTGGATGGGGTGTCTTCAGCTGGAGGTGTGAAATCAATCTCATCATCAAAATGATCTTCAAACTCCTATAAAGAAAAAGCAAAAAAAAAAAAAAAGGTTTAAAATATTTTTCGAATGAATAAACCAATCATGGTAAACAGAATAAAAAAGGTAATTACCATTAGAAGCCAAGACACGTAGTGGGTATACAGGACATTAAACCGAATACATTAACAATTGCCAAGTAGTTAGCACTACTTGCAGCACCAGGGTTACTGGTTGGAGACCCAGCCAGGACAATATCTGCATGGAGTTTGCAGGCTCTTTCTGAGCAAGTGTTTCCTCCCACACTCCGAAGACATGCTGGTAGATTAACGGGCTCATGTCTAAATTGGTCCCATTATGTGCTTTTGTGTATGTGTGATTGTGAACTCCTTTAGGGCAGGGGCCGATGTGAATATATAGTATGTAAAGTGCTGCAAGAAAAAAAAAAAAAGAAAAGTCTGCCATTTTTAAATGTATATAAAATATACCTCGCACAAAAAAAATAAAAAAAAAAATAAAAAAAGAAGACGGAGCAAATGAAAGCAAAAAAGACTGCACTGCCTGTAAGGCCATGTACACGGGACACTAAGGCAAAGTCCTCTGAAGGTTTTTTTTTGAAAACTTGAAACTGGCATTTAGAAAATGCCCATTTAGCCGCGTTTGCGTCTAGTAAGGATAATATCATAAGACCATCCCCAAGCTCAAAAAAAAAAAAAAAAAAAAAAAAAAAAAGGTTTTAGTTAACTATTTCAGCCATTTTGTGAGACCAGAGTGAGTAGCAGCAGCAGAGAGAGAAACAGACAGAGCAGCGGTGTGTCCTTGTATTTGTCTCCATTTCTGTGGGGTTTTTTTTGTTTGTTTTTTACAATGGATCCCATAAAGAGCATATGTGAGGAAAAGCTCCCAAACGTTGCTCTTGATGAGGCTAGAACAATGCCGAAAAATTGTGTGCGAGGACCAGAGTTAGTCGCTACGGGACCCATCCATTGATCTCGCAGTGCATGTCAGTAGGATATTTTACCAACATGAACATACAACTGCGTACCTACCCAAATAAGGGTAGGTAAATATTTGGCCCAGTCCGACACGCTTGGACACAAACATGAGGAAGTCAGTCACCAACAGACGTTCCTCTGGTGGCGCAATCAAATTTCATGAAACTATGTTTGATCATGTCGGTAGTCAGGCCCAATGGTGGGGTCATCTTTTTCATATCTAACCACTGCTAGTGGTGTATTGGATTGGGGATCAAGGGCTATATATGGTCTTTGTCATTGCAAGTAATTACCAAAAGTAAATTTTTTTTTTTTTTATGTTTTCCCATAATTTTTTAGTGTTTTAATGTCCAAAAAAATTGGGTACCTTGCTGGTACATACACACACTCAAAATTATATATACACACACACTATATATATATATATATATATATTGTGTGTATATATATATATATATATATATATATATATATATATATATATATATATATATACATACACACACACACACACACACACACACACACACACACACACACAATATATATATATCAGCAACCTCCCATTTAAAAACCAAATCCTGCTTTTAGAATGAAGAAGTTTTTCTCCTACATTTCAGTGAAAGTCCCATGTCAAATTAAATACTTCCTCACTTTCTGTAGGTTAATGAGAGACTTGTGCAGATGTGTTAACAGATTTGAAGAGAATAGAAGAACGGCCATTGCTCAGTCACTGTATGGCCAGGATAGCATTAGAATATTCAAACACCAGAAGCCCACTGGAAGCAGTCTTGGCTTCCTCCCAGATATAATTACATAATCACTAAACTGTGAGGCCAATGTTTAAACCACTCCACTCATTAATTCATAGAGACATTCACCTCCCACACCACTCCTATGCCTTCCTTGGCGGACAATTCTGCCTTTCTTTCATGAATGAATAAGGTTTAGGAATAGGAAAATTACCACTTAAACACCCCCCCCCCCCCCCCACACCCCATTGCAGTTTTGTAGACTTCCATTGAGCTCCCAGGTTTAGTGTGTCTCAGAGAAGAGATTGTGGACTATGTAAATTACAGTTTTATAGGAAACCAATAAATACGTTTGGTGCCAACAACCGCTGAGCTCATCTGTCATGCAGAAAGCAAGCACAGATCAATTGGTAATTCTGTCTCCTGAGCAAAGCTGGGGCTACACTGGAAATTAAATGTCTTTGTTGCTGACAGATTACACTACGGTTCTTGTGGGCCATATCCTTATTTAGGGCTGAAACCAATCGATTAATCGACAACTAATCGATTATGAAATTAATCGATTACTATTTTCATAATAGATTAATCGGCAGTAACATAATGGGGTTAAAAAAATAAAAATAAAATGAGCCCTTTATAGTACATAAAGAGCAAATAATCGCTACTGTAAATATTACTTTCACTGTTCTACAGTAAAAAAATGAACCCCTTACAGTAGTGATTATCTGCTTTTTTTGTACTATAAAGGGCTCATTTTAGTTTTTTTTAACCCCATTATGTTACTAAACATCTTAGACCTGATTCACATCTGTGTGTTTGGTGCTTTTTGCAGAAATGCTCTACAGTTCATTTACATGGTTTCCTATGGGACACGTTCACATCTGCAACGGTCAGGGACTTTTAAACGCAAAATGGTGCTTTATTGGTTTCAATATACTTCAATTTTTGCAGCAATTTGTTTTTTAATCCGCCCCCCCCCAAAAAAAAAAAAATGCAAATTGCAGTAAAATCACGTGTGCAAAAATCAAAACGCACAGCAAAAAGCAATTCAGAAACAGTTCAAAAGCAAAAACTGCATAGGTGTGTTACCAAGCCTTATGCTGGCCACACGGATCAATTTTCAGATGAGAATATTCAGAGGAAAAATCTTTGTACATTCCCCGAATGAAAGAATTTTGTTTGAAATTTTCACTTGTTTTTAACATTCTGTTTTTAAAATTAATGTAATTTCTGAACGAAAACCACATACACTGTCTGAGACCAAGAAGTTTTCCTTTTCCAAATTTTCCCATCACTGTGGTTGAAAATGAACGCCAATTTGACTTTTTTTTTTTCAGGTTATTAACCGATTAATCGAAACAATAAATCGGCCAACTAATCGATTATGAAAATAATCGTTAGTTGCAGCCCTATCCTTATTTGCAACATATTTAAAGCAAGGTGCTCCTAATATGATAAGGGGTAAGTAGTTCAATAAAAAGGGCTTCCTTCTCATTTATCCATCAGTAGAAAGAAGCTGCCAAGTGATTTAAGGCACAATTCTTAGCCCAAAACTGAAGAAGCAGCAGACACCTGAATGTGCTGCAAATCTATTTATCTTTTACGGCTGGATTCACATTTGCGTGTTACAATCAGACAGAACGCATGATACTGTGTGCTACACTGTGCAGCCATTTTAAACGGAATCCCAAAAACACATGAGAGCCACCTGTATGCTCTAAAAGAAAAAGGAAAAGATGAGCAGGTTTGTTAATACTTCTGTTGCCATGCAACAAACTTTGAATGAACCATGTTGCCATGTGTTTAGTTTTGAATGGCTTGCCTGATCACAACACTTGTGTGTGGGTACACAAATCACAATACTGTAAATATGACCATAGGTCGGGGGTCAGCAACCTGTAGATCGTGATCTACCAGTAAATTGCGGACAGGTGACTGGTAAATCGCAGGCTTGCTGACCCCCCCCCCCCCCCCCCCATCCCAGAGCATCAGAGTCCAAGTTGTCACTTGTAAAGTTGGAGCAAGAGACACATAGGCCTCGTTTGTAGTGCTGGCCCATGTCCCATGCAGAGCGATACCATCTGCACTCCACCTCTTATCCCAGCTAGCTGTCTCCAGAGTGGTACCAGCAACAGGAAAGAAAAGCTCTTCAGGTCAGTGTGACTGAAACAATATGGGCACAGTGTACCTGCAACTTTCATGCGTGTTTGCTGCGCTTAGCCATAGACTTCTATTATACCCTGCGGGGTGCACTTTCTGAATGCAGGAGTTTCGGGGCGCTTTCAGAAAGTGCACCATACCTACAGGTTATAATATAAATCTATGGCACAAGGGAAGCGAACCCAGGAAAGCTCCAGATGCGGTGCAGGTAAACCGCAGCACATCGGTGTAAAATCAGCCTGATAGGGGCTTACAACATTGAGAGTTAATTGACAGTTGCAGTTTTGGGGGTGATAAATCCCCCGTAGCCGAGACGTGTTCTTATCAGCCTCACTCCAACCGAACCCCCCTTTAACTGCAGTGGCCAGAAGTGTACATATGTTGCAGCTACAACAGGAGTTATACACCCCGTCATACCACCCTGTCAAGCAACCTGGGGCTTAATTCCTCCTGCGGCATGTGTATACCTTTGGCTGCTGCCTCAGCTGCTAAAAGGGGTAGGGTTTGGGGGTGGTAAATACGTGACTCAAACGCAAGGTTTTACCACCAACTTTGTGTGAATGAGCCCTAAGGGTGAGACTGCCGAATGCAATAAGGACTCATTCGCTCAGGTGCTGCTCCCCTGAAAAGCGATCAGAGTGTTTTTAACAGGTGGTGAGGAGGCGATATGTTGCCTCCTCACCACCGGATTTAAACCCATGATTGCCGTGCAATGCATGCAATTACAACATGGTAGTATGGTAATTAGAGATTTAAATCAGGTGTGAGGAAGCGACACTGGGCGACACTTGGCCTGATGATCTTTGATTTCGTCCAGGTTGTTCAGGTAGATCTCTTTAAAGTTGCCTATCTCTGCCATAGGCTGACATAACATGCTTCACTACTCAAGCATCAAGCGATTATGTCTAAAATGTGTGGTTCTGTTTCAGTATGATTATTGGGTTTTTAGAAATAAACAAGAGAGATTACATAAGCAACTTGTTAATTCGCCTTAGAAAATGGGTGATTACCACCAACATTCATTAAAGCGGGGTTCCACCCTAAAGTGGAACTTCCGCTGATCAGAACCCTCCCCCCCTCCGGTGTCACAATTGGCACCTTTCAGGGGGGAGGGGGGTGGAGATACCTGTCAAAGACAGGTATTTACACCCACTTCCGGGCATAGACTCCCGTGGGAGTCTATGCCTCTTCCTGTCCTGCCGCGCTGTCTGCTGGGACACACACGGGTCCCAGAGACAGCGCGGACAATTCCTATTGCGGTGCGCGACTCGCGCATGCGCAGTAGGGAACCGGGCAGTCAAGCCGCAATGTTTCACTTCCCAATTCCCTGACAGAGGATGGCGGCGGGGGCAGCAGCGAGACGAGCGATCGCTCGTCATCTGCAGCCGACATCGCTGGACCCTGGGACAGGTAAGTGTGATTTTATTAAAAGTCAGCAGCTGCAATATTAGTAGCTGCTGGCTTTTAATTATTATTTTTTTTTTATTATTTAATTTTTTTTTTTTTTTTTTTAGGTGCAGAACCACTTTAAGCAGATGGACCACCCTACTCAGTTTGCATTTCAAAGTGAAGGAAAACCATTGCACAGAGTAGGCAAGTATGACTTATTTAAAAAAAATTCAACGTTTACATTCACAAGGGTTTTGTGCAGGGAATCAGCACCTGAACCCAGAGAAGCTGGCAGCTGATAGACTGGGGTAATATAAGGCATTACAATTACATTAAAAGTTTACCAGTATTGTGCATTATATTTAAATAATGTATATATCCATAAAAAAAAAAAAAAAAAAAAGAAGAAGAAGGTCTTAGGCCACTTTCACACAGGACGGATCCATGATGATCCGCCCCGTGAACATCCACTTGCTCGCTCAGTTGATCTCCGCTCTCCTCTATGGGGGATCGGATGAACACGGACTGTCTGTCCGTGTTCATCCGATCCACTCTGCAGATGGATAGAAAAATACGATTTTCCTCTGTCTGCAGAATCGGACCATAGCAGAGACAGATGATATCGGGCGTTATCGGATGACACCTGTTATCTCATAGGGATGCATGCATGTCCGTATTTCATCCGAAAACGGATGGATGAAATACGGACATATGGTCCGCATGTGGGAAAGGGGCCTTAGCCTTTTGTACTGCTCTGATAAAAAAATATTTATATGCCACCCCCCCCCCCCCCCCTTTCAACCTTCATGTAGCTTCATGTCCGACTTCCAGTTAAAGAAGCTTGTTTGGCTGTACTTCTGTAGATTGCAGCAGTGCAGTTCGTTCTGCACTTCTGTGACACGTTTTCAGACTGCTGTCGGCTAGCGTCACAGAGCCAGTCGAGGCTAGGGCAAGATCACGACAATGAAATTGGGATCCGCATACATGCCTGGACCAGCACCTGGCTCAGCCTCCCAGCGAGAATAAAAATTGTCTTTTTGATAACTTTACATAATTATACACCATGCTTTTTGTGAGATTTTCAAATCATTTAAAATCAAAATAAAATTGGTCAATGGATTATAAAAATTGTTAGTTGCAGCCCTAGCTAGATCTTCACAGAAGTGGCTTTTCTTACGTTTAGTAAAGTATAAAATGACATACTCAGAGACCCCTCTGTCGTTAAAGCTAGTGACAGAGAAGCAGGATAAATTGGAGTATTCTGAGAGAGAAGGTAAGGCCTGCTGAAAAGAGACCAAAGTCATCTCCTAGTAGACTGAGTACATCTGTGTATGACGTTCTTCGGGGCCAGTTTGGTGCAATGAGAATCACCAGTTCCTTCTCTTGCTCTATTTTACTGAGCAGTAGAGGCAAAATTCACACTGAAAGAAAAGGCATAGATTAGCCTAAACAGACCAGGGAACGATCAAGGCATCAAATGCCAATACTAGGGTCCTCACCACAAACGGGCAATTTATTGTTGAATCTGCAGGCCAGGACAAGAAAGAACCCCCCCCCCCCCCCATCATATCAGGATGAAGACGTTGGGGCGAAAATCTCATTATCTGTCCAGGAAATTATGCCTGAGGTAACCTGCCTTTCAATTGTCCCCTCCATGAAGATTGTTTTTTCCATATCACTGGAGGGTGATAACAGAAACCTAATTCCCCCATTGTCAATCCTGGGTTGGAAATCCATAATGCTAGGTATAATTCCTTGCTTAGCTAGATAGAAAAGCATGGTTCCATGGCAACAAGCTATTGCGTTGGAGAGGTCCTACCCAATCTAAGAACAAGAGCAGATGCCCACCAATCACTTGTATATGGTTGCAGTCTTGCAGCCAACGTCCACTATCTAATGGACTAAGAAAAAAAAAAAAAAAAAAAAAAAAAAGAAGTGGGTATAGTTAAAAGAGCAACTGCGAATTGAAGACTTAAAGTGTTATATTTATTACTGACTTGTCTCGGTTTAAACTAGAGATCTAATGAAGTCCCACAATACAATTTCTTCACATATAAAATCATACTAACTGAATAGTCAGACTTTTTTTAAATTAATATCACAATTAGTTATTAATTTCAGTATTGAGAAGGATATTGAAATAGTCATAATGGTTGCTTAACAAGGTCTACCGAAGAGTCTCCTGACAATTAAACACAGGAAGCAATGCTGGAATACCTTGCTAAACCAGATATTCATGCTTAGATTTTGATCACCCTGCCTACTGTTATGAGCAAAGCCACCCTCCCATTTTGTCATAAACTAACTGAAAAAAATTTATAGCAAGGTCAGTGGTACCAAGCTCCACAATTTTGCAATGTTTGCTTACCATAAACACTTGAAACATATTCAAATTCCTTTTCTAGAGTTCAAAGTGCCCTTGATAAAAAAAAAAAAGTTCCAGAACAGTTACATGCTTACCTTGAAATCTATTTCATTCTCTTTGCAGCAGGAAATACAGCTTACTAGCAGCACAACCAAAGCGATGAAACTGCAGACAGAAAGCAACACCGGGAACAAGGGAACTTGACTGCTTGCAACTTCTGGAAGTGAAGCAAAAATAAAGCGAATGTTAGCGATTATGACAGCAGTTTATATTCTAGTAAATAACTGATGGCATGTCCATTAACAGCAAAAAAATAAATAAAGCCCGTCATGATTATACCACACTACAGGTGTGGAAGGATTTTGTGAATGAAACCATAATACAATAATTACTGGGAACGTACAGCATCTTGCAAAATTACATCACACATAAAAGGATCACTAAAGTGAACTGCAGCAAAAAAAAAATAAAAAAAAAAAAAAAAAACCACCACCACAGGGATACATGTCCTTGCTTTGTTTATGCAGCTGGCAGAAATACATAAACCGCAGCACAAGGATAACTGTACTTTAAAACACAATTTTTATTAATCCAGCAATACCAAAAGAAATTAACTAGGTTTGCACAGATAGATACCAATATCGGTGCCCATACCAAGCATTTGTACGAGACTTGAAGTTGCTCAGATACTTGACCCAATACCTGCGTCCTCGGCGTAGCAGGTGGGCCGGGCAGCCTCACAGGTGATCGGTGCTTGTAACTGCCTGCACCGATCTCCCTGTATACCTTTAAATAAAGCAGCTGACAGCCGCTTCTCCTCTCCCTCCCGCAGCTGTTTTATTGAAAGGTATACAGGGAGTTTGGTGCTTGTAACTGCCAGCACCGATTGTCCCCGACTGTCCCCAGTGTCCTCCGGCTTCCCAGGTGTGTTCTGTTCCCCCTCTGTGCTCCTGGTGTCCTCCTCCAATCCCACCTGTCCTGAATGTGTCAGGATGGAGTGGAGGAAGGAGCCGGTAAATGTTATTTACCAGCTCCTTCCTTTTCTGAATGAACAGAGGCAGTGATCACCGCCTCTGTCCATTCATAACTGAGCATTGTAAACTGCCATGCTTCAATTTATGAAAACCGTCTCCTGTCCATTCATCTTCGGCGCAGCTGTGGTTGCAGGGAAAGGGACAAGGGGAATCTGTGTCCTCAGTCTTTCCCCGTTTCAAAAGGGGAGATTGCGAGGGTCTGTTTAGACCCATGTCTTCTCAAAGCACCCCCCCCAAAAGGGCTGATAAAAAATAAGAATCTGAAAAGGTTAGATTATAAAAATACAACAAACACCGACACCGTCCACTATGCCACCACCCCCCCCCCCCCCCACAAAAAATAAATAAAAAAACAGAAGGCATCTCACTGCCCAGGAGATTGCTAATCACTTCAATGAGGATTTATACAATTCGTGATGAAATATCCACTCTTCAGGTATCTCTCCAAGTTATGGAAAAAAGGAAGAAACCGCGCTAGACCTAATTAAAAATATATGCATGAAAAACAAATTTCTAGGCCGCTGCTCAACCGTGGGATGCACACACAAAAAACATAGAAAGCAAATATAGAGCTGCGCCAATAAACATTACATCTATTAAACTATACCAATTATCATTCATTAATATTATAACTGGCAGAAAGTCCTTCACTTATTTTGCATAATGAAAGTCCACACTCTTAGGGCTTAATATAAATTGCACCACGGTGGCTCCACACATGTATATAAAAGAAAGTGCCTGACCACCTAAATAAGATTGCGCTCACCAGATGGTAAAGCGTAAGGAGCGTTTAAGATAAATCCAACCGCAACCTCGCTTATACCAGGTGTCTTTACTCTCCCAGGGGCGAGACTTCATACATGGCAAGCCGCTACAGTGATTCGCAATACTGTACTTTACACTCTGGGCGGTCTTTCTTTTGAGCATACCCATTGTCAGTAAATCCCTTTCCAAAGCTTGCCACATCTCCAAACTACGTCCCTTCCTAACCAATTTAACCACAAAGCTCCCGATTCACTCCCTGGTTATCTCTCACCTCAACTACTCCAACTCCCTCCTCATTGGCTTACCTTTAAATAGACTATCCCCCTTTCAGTCCATATTGAATGCTGTAACCAGACTCATCCACCTTACAAACCGCTCAGTGTCTGCTACCCCTTGCCCAATGAATTAAATTCAAAATACTAACAATAAATTACAAAGCCATCCCAGCTACATTACTAGCCTAGTGTCAAAATGCATCAATAATAGAAACACACACACACACACACACACACACACACACTACAAAAAAAAAAAAGAAAGAAAAAATAAGTATAGGCACTTGTATACGGTCTTAAAAAAGTGGCATCGGTGCAACCCCATCTGTAACAACTGCTTTACCTGTCTTCTCTTATTTTACAGAGCCAGGGCAGTGTGGACATTGCTCTGTGTACATTTAGTATGTTCTACACCAATTCACAGTTGTATAAGTACAGCGTAAGGTGCAGTGTGCCTGCAGAGAACAGGACGATGCATTTGGATGCACATTTTACTTTTTAAAAGCGATCTAGAATCCCATCAGACAGGATAGGCAGTACTGGAGGAAATTTGGAGAACATCTCTTCTTGCAATTCAGTTCTCTAACAATTCAATCAATGCAATAGAGCAGAGGTCTCCAAACCTTTCAAACAAAAGGCCTTCAGACTTGAGAAGGTCTGGCTTGTTACCAGTAGGGGTAGAAAATGCCCTGTGCCCAGCATCAGCGAGTATAAATATGGAGCATGGTTGGTGGTCAACAGGAGTTCCCCCATCCTTGGCATTAGTGGGAGGAACAGTACCCCAAGTGACAGATAAGGCCTAGGCAAAGGGCTGCAGTTTGGAGACCCCTGCAATAGAGTATAGCAAACCATTAACCAAATTGCTATAGACACCAAACAAAATGGTGGGAATTTATGGAAACTGGAGCAGACCGAATCTAAAGCAACATGCAATAGTAACCAGATTATAACTTGAGCTTTTTCATTTAAGCTTTGAAAATGAAAACTAGAAGCCGATTGGTTGCCAAACACAGCTGCATCAGATTACGACTTGAGCAGACACAAAGTGACATTAAACCTTCACATTCTTACATGGTTTTTACACAGAGCAGCCCCAATCCTCCTCATCTCTGTATCACCCGAGGCCAGTCACTTCACTGGGTATATGTAAGGGTTTACAAACACTTTTTGGAAAAAAATAAAAAAAAAAAAAATAAAAAAAAAATAAACCCTTAAGGCTTTAGAACCACCTTTAGCTGTCCATAGATGGATCGAAATTATGCCAGTTTAGCAGGGACTTGACAAATTTTGATCCATGTGTGGCTGTGCCTGTTCAAAAGTCAATCGTTAGATGAACTTCTGCTGAACTGCTGTTGGGAAATGTTCTAAATCAGCCGGCTGCAGCCACTGATTAGTGTATTCTGACAGCAGAGGAGTCCCTCCTGTCAGAACAAAATGTTCCAGCAGGTATGATTCCTCTAGCCATCCTGATTGTGTGGATGGAGGATTCCATTTGTTTTGTTTTTTCGTTAAGCTAGCTGGTTGAAGAGAGAAAAAAAAAAAAAAAAAGAGACAAACTCATTTAACAGATTCCCCTCAATGAATTAAACAAGCAGCTGAACTACAGAACAGTGCAGACATGATGAACGTAAAAGAAAAACAATGGCCCAAGCTCGGGATGAAAGATGTTACAGCACAGGGAGAGAAATGGCAGAGGCGAGATGAGATGATGAGATCTGCAAAGTTGCTTGAAGGAGAGAGAACATTTTATGAGACAGCACTCATTAGCTAGGATTCCATTTCTTCAAACACCTAGTCAATTTACATCTTACACAGGGTTAACCTGGCCATACACGAGCAGATTGTTAAACAAATGTCCAATTAAAATTAATAGAAAAATGGTCAGTAAATTTTATGTTTTTGCTGCATTTTCTGAAGGTGCAACAAAAGTCCTGCATGCTGCATTTTTGTAATGCTTTCAAGAAATGTAGCAAACACGCAACCTAATAGGACTCAATGGGACTGCAGCTAAATTGCACAAAAAAGGAGCATAAAACTGTGCTGCTGCTAAACTACAGCACACCAGAGTGAACCGAAAATCGAATGTTCTTAAAACATCTTTGCAAAAAAATAAAAAAATCTGTCTGGCCAGCTTTAACCACTTGACTACGAGCCTTAATACCCCTTCACTACCAGGCAGTTTTTAGTGCTATGAGAGTTTGACTATTACTTATATATTTTTTTGAGACACGTAGGAGCTCTCTTGTCATTTAAAAACTAAAATTTTTCTTACTACCAAAAAGGAGAAAAGAAACCCATTGTAAAAAAACGGTTTCCTATATAACATAAAAATTCCAGACTAGTATGAAAACCCCGAAAATTACCTTTTGATAAGCAGTCCCAATATAATTATTCCTTGCTACAATTTTTTTGGAAAGGAAGAAACATGCGCGTACTGAAGGGGTTGAAAGGTGGTGCAATAGATACATTCATACACAGAGCAAAGAGCAAGTGAAGGGATTAATGTAATGGTCACATACAGTGGCATCATGTAGATAAAGCGGTTATTGTTCAGCTGGACTGGATAAGGGAGGTGAAGGGTTAACTCACAAGTCACTAAGGACAGTATGAGTAAAAGAGGTTGGGGGGTGGTTTGGTAACTGCAACAGAATGCAGGGATCAGCAGCTGCCAATCCATTCATTCTGTGTCTATTCATAAGTACTGAACTCTTCTTCCCTGTAAAAGGGGAGGGGAGGGATCAGCATGGTCTATAGACTGATGACCCAATCACATGGTTACCCAGTCCCTCGGATCTGCTGGGTATTGGGTCTATGTGTCTAAAGATGGCCCGGTACACAATGATCACCAGGTAGATCAGCTGCTTGACTGCCAGTCATCCAGTGCTGTTCATAAAGGGCACCTGATCGGTCGCTGAAAAAAGTACATTGGTGCAAAAGTGGTTAAAGACCCTTCCTGCCCCCAAGTGACCGAGATGGGCCTATTTACCCAAGCACAGTCCCATCCAGCGAGTCACATGCTCCTTAATTCCCAAAAGGATCAGGTAATCACTTAGCAACCAGGCAAAAAAAAATAAAAAAATAATAATATTAGAAAGCAGATATTAAGACAAGTTGTCAAGGATCATGCCTACAGAAACTTGCTGACTGGAGCGAGAGCCTTGCCTAGTGAAGGAAGAATACAGGGAAGGTAAAAGAACTGAGAAACATTTATCACAGCCTGCAATGCTACCAGCTACCACTACAGGAAGACTACCAAAATCTAGCTGGCTGGACACACACAGACAGATACTAATCTTACATCTAGAGTAGACTGGTTGGTGCACAATATTCATTTTTTTTCTGTTCAACTCAGTGTGTTAAACAGAAAAAGTCAGCGACATTATTATAGCGATCCCCCCTTGGCAAGCTGTTGTGTTCTGACAGGGGGATGCCCTGTCCCCAGAATACTACGATCAGCGCTCTCCACCATTGGCTGAGAAAGCCGATTAGGAGCCGCTGGTTTTCCTGCATGCTCGGCCAGCTTCTGTTGGAAGCAGCTGGCTTACACATGGGCTGACTGTCGGATGGTTATTATTGAACCAGCATTGGCTGGCATTAAGGGTTTTATAAGAATCCAGCGATTCCCACACACTTCTGAGATTCCCCAAGCTATCCTGCATGATAGAGTCTTTGAGTCCCCACTTTTCCCACCTGCCTCTCCAGATACAGACAAAATACATGTCAAGTAGTTCTAAAATGACAGACGTGAAAATATGACCAATGCATATCCCTCTACAGTGGTGTGCTTGTATCAATTAAGAGCACTAAGCGTAAGTACTGCCTGCTGCTTCATTTCCTCTGCTATCTACATGAATCTGACAAGTTTTCCTGACACTAAGAGGGAAGGAAAAAAAAAATAAAATAAAAAAAAGGGAAGGTGGTGACAGGGAGGAACCTCCAGCCGATTGGCAGCCTCAGCTCTGCATGCTGTGTGAAGAGAGGAAAATTGTCCCTTCCCTCCAATCAGCTCTCACTGAGCTTTGCAGAGTGTCATTTTCAGCTCTCTACCCGCCGCTTTCTGAAAGCTCAGACAAGATGTATAAACTCTACTCTTTGAAGGGATGTAGAGAAGATTAAGTTGCAGATAAAAAGGTACAACGTGTGTAGGAGCATTGGTTTCATCTCTGTCATCACCTGAGGCTGGTCATTTCATTGGGTATATGTAAGGGTTTTACAAACCAAACCACCAGATTAATACATCCCTAAAATATTTTCCATAAATATTTTTGGACAAATATTTTAGGGTTTACAGGATGCAACACATGTATCTGGATGCTTTACAGTAGTCCTAGTGGCAAAGGAAAAAAAATAAAAAATAAAAATGCATTCGATTAGAACATATCACACTGGATTGTGTTGACATCATATTAGGCAGATCACATTCCAGAGGTGGAGTAGCAAAAAAGAAGAGCAAGAGTAGAGGGGGGGAAAAAAAAAAGGGAAAGATAAAAGGAGGTGGTGGGACGGTTTAGCAGATGACAGGTAAGAATCGCCTAATAAAGGTAAATGACCCACAAATCTCTAACTGCCTTTGAAGTAGAACTAAAGACAATACCTTTTTCTCAAGTTTGGGGTAGAGTGGAGGTGGATTAGAAGTTAGCACACCTGTTTTTGTGGCCATCGCTGCCCGAGCCCGTCTGTGTGCCCCGTTTATCATTATAACCAATAGTGTAAGTAACAGAAAATCACAAGTTTCGGGACGTCACCAGAACAGGAATAGAAGAAAAAAGTCTTCCAATAGGGACACTAGTTTTGGCGATTCCCTCAGTTTCCTGTTTTTACTTGACTTCCCATCTCCTAGCCAAATCGGCCCAATGGGGACACAGATAGCGATAAAAAGTGACAGGTGTTATGACCCTCCCTTACGCTAAATAGGAAAAATAACAAACACACACACACACGTTTTGCTGCACGTTCTACATTAAAATTTGGCCATACTGTCTAAGCTTTAGGGCCGGTTCACACAGCGAGGCGCGGCGAGGCGTCTCCGACTTACCTCGCCGCGACCTGCGGGGAGCTCAGCGGCGACTTGCAGAGGACTTCTGTATAGAAGTCAATGCAAGTCGCCCCCGAAGTCGCCCCGAAGTAGTACAGGAACCTTTTTTCTGAGTCGGAGCGACTCGAGTCGCTCCTCTCAGAACGGTTCCATTGTACAGAACGGGGGCGACTTGCGGGAGCGAGGCGAGGCGAGCCGTGTCGCCTCGCTGTGTGAACCGGCCCTAGGCTCAGAATTTAACCTCGGACAGCTCGGTTACATTTTCCCAACTGCCTGTTTTTGTAGCCATTAGAAAGTACAGTGGCAAAAAAAAAAAAAAAAAAAAAAAAAAAAAGTATTTAGATCCCCTGCTGATTTTGTACGTTTAGACTGATCATTTTTGTTAGTGGACAATTTTAATTGTAGATTTTTAACAGTGAGACAGAACAAAAATATCCTGAAAAACGCATTTCAAAAAAGTAATAAATTGATTTGCATTTTAACCACTTAAGGACCGGAAGGATTTGCCCCTTAATGACCAGGCCATTTTTTGCGATACCGCGATTCAACCGTCAACTGTGCAATCATGAGATTCTGTACCCAAAAATTTAGGTCTTTTTTCCCCCCCACAAATAGAGCTTTTTTTGGTGGTATTTGATCACCTGTGGTTTTTACCGTTTGCGTTATAAACAAAAAATAATAAAAAAAAAAAGTGTAAATTTTTAAAATATAAATAAATAAGTTTGCTATAAATGCATAAACTTTTTAAAAAACTATTTTTTCATCAGTTTAGGCCGATATATATTCTTCTACATATTTTTGACCAAACACAATAAGTGTATATTGGATTGCACAAAAGTTATAGCGTCTACAAAAATAGGAAATTTATGGCATTTTTAATTTATTTTACTAGTAATGACGGCAATTTGCGATTTTTAGCAGGACAGATTGAACATGTGACACGTTTTTTGGGACCATTGACATGTATACAGCAATTAGAGCTAAAAAAAAAAAAAAAAAAAAAAAAAAAAAAATTATAAAGCCAGATTACTGTATACATGTCACTGGCAGGGAAGGGATTAACACTACGGGGCGATCAAGGGGTTAAATATGTTATCTAGTGAGCATTTCTAAACTGTGGGGGGTGGGACTGCCTGGAAAGGAGGAGACTGATCGCAGAGTTCCCAATCCATAGGAACAACAGATCGGTCTCCCCTCTCCTGACAGAATGGAAACCTATTTACATTGACGGCGCTCAGTTTCGTCTGTCGGGAGCGATTGCGGGTGGCTTGCGGGCATCGCACACGCGCCCCCTAGAGGTCTTAAAGCGGCCGGTGTACAGATATGGCAATCCACCCAGGGGAGCAAACCTGCCGCAGTATAACTGCAGCGGCTGGTCCTTAAGTGGTTGATGAGTGAATGAAGTTTTTGATCCCCTATCAGCAAGATTTCTGTCTCCATGGTGTCTTCCATACAGGTAACGAGCTAAGGTGAGGAGCGCTCTCTGACCCCTGGTTCACACCTATGCATTTTTAGTGCATTTTGCACTACAGTCTATTTAACATTGTTTCCTATGGAACTCGTTCTGTAGTGCAAATCTGCAAAATGCAAACACATGGGTGTGAACCAGGCCTTAGACCCCTTTCACACGGAGGCAGTTTTCAGGTGCTTCAGCGATGGGAATAGCACCTGAAAATTGGCTCCCATTCATGCAATGGGAGCTTTCACACCGGGGCAGTGCGCTTACGGGACATTATAAAAAGTCCTGTAAGCAGCATCTTTAGGTTGGTTTGGGAGCGCTGTATACAGCACTTCCAAAATGTCCCTGCCCATTGCAACGAATGGGTAGTGCTTCCAAAAGAACCTAAAAAGCTATTCGGAAGCACCACAACAGGGGAGTTTTTAACCCCTTTTTTGGGGTTAAAAGTGCCCTGCTAGCGGCCGAAAAGCGACGCTTAAACAGCCGGAGCTTTCAGTCTGAAAGCAGCCTTAAAGGCAGTGCTCCTAATCTCAGCTTGTTAGCTGTAATAAAAACACCTGTGCAAAGAAGCAATCAGATGCCGATCTCTCCACCATGGGCAGGACCATAGAGATGTCCAAGGATGTCAGGGACAAGATTGTAGACCTACACAAGGCTGGAATGGGCTACAAGACCCTCGCCAAGCAGCTTGGCGAGATTGTGACAACCGTTGGTGTGATTATTCGCAAATGGAAGAAACACAATTCTCCCTTGGTCTGGGGCTCCATGCATGATCAATGATCATGAGAACAATGAGGAATCAGCTCAGAACTACACAGAAAAATCTTGTTAATGATCTCAAGACAGTCCCCAATAAAACACATTTTTTCTTCCATGGTCCCCAAGAAAAACAATTGGCAACACACTACGCTGTAAAGGACTGAAATCCTGAAGCGCCCGCAAGGTCCGCCTGCTTAAGAAAGCACATGTACAGACCCGTCTCATGGGTCTTCCAGCATGACAATGACCCAAAACACATGGCAAAAGAAACAAAGGAGTGGCTCAAGAAGAAGCACATTAAGGTCCTGGAGTAGCCTGGCCAGTCACCAGACCTTAATCCCAGAGAAAATATGTAGAGGGAGCTGAAGGTCCAAGTTACCAAACCTCCGTTTCAAAACCTTAATGACTTGGAGAAGATCTGCAAAGAGGAGTGGGAGAAAATCCCTCCCGAGTTGTGCAAACCTGGTGGCCAACTACAAGAAACTACTGACCTCTAATTGCCAACAAGGGTTTTACCACCAAGTCGTGTTTTGCGATACTACTCATTTAACTCATTAAAATTCAATTTTATTAATTTTTTTTAAATGAGTTTCTGGATTTGTTATTGTTTCTCACTGTTATAATAATCCTACCATTAAAATGAATGACTGATCATGTGTCAGTGGGCAAACGTACTGTACTTAATCAGCAGGGGATCAAGTACTGTTTCCCCTCTCACTCTATGTTATCAGGGTGAAGTGATGCTTAGCAACCAGGTTTCAAAAGTATGGGGTTCTGAGTGTAGTCTAGACAAGGGGACCCCCCCCCCCCCCCCAGAGGTTTCCTGGGATTCCTTGAGCAACGTCTACCTCTAAGTCCCCACTGATATCATTGATCTTTTTAGCGATGTGTGAGGGGGTAATTCCTCCAAATGACCACAAATGTAAGGAGCATTCTTTCCACTGACCATTACACTAATGTATCATGAGTTGTAGATAGTCATTTTTAGAAGGGGTTCCCTTTGAGACCAGAACTTTATTTTAAGGGTTCTTTATGCTGAAAAAGGTTAAGAACATCTCATCTAGGCACTCTTCCAGGGTTCCTGAAATACTGGGCAGGGCCATCGTGTGTAGAAAGATTGCCTGCTCTGGAGAATTTTTTTGAAACGCAGTGTTAAATACCAGATGCCTGTATTGCTCTGCTGTACAGGGGACTTCAATAGGCTTAAACCAAGGCTGGGTTCACACTGGTGTGATGCGGGAAGCCTGCGAATCCAGTGCAGGTTCCCACATCGCACAGTGGTTCATACCGAGATCTGCGAACCGATGGGGATGTAAAGTTAAGGAC
This sequence comes from Lithobates pipiens, assembly GCF_037356315.1. Taxonomy (NCBI): domain Eukaryota; kingdom Metazoa; phylum Chordata; class Amphibia; order Anura; family Ranidae; genus Lithobates; species Lithobates pipiens. The sequence continues at coordinate 264,143,000 of NW_027507784.1, read as the reverse complement.
ACCCCCAGATCGGTTCGCAGATCGCAGTGCAAACTAAAATGGTGCAGGAATCTGATCACGACGCAATCCATTACCAGCGTGGACCAAAAAAAAAAAAAGGGGTTCTGTACCATTTTGTTGCAATGTAATGCGATTTGAGCCATACAGTTTGTATGGCTGAAATTGCAATGCACGGACATCAAATGTGATCTGCACGACAATGCGGTGTGAATCGCATCCGATACCAGTCATCGCACAAGCGTGAACCAGGACTAAGACTAGGAGAGGGAGAAGCAGCACAAGGAGCAGTTCAGCTGTGCAAACCACATGCTGACAGGAGGAGAAAGCAGAATGATAGGGAAATGAGCTCAGCAGCGTGGTGTTCCCTTCTTTCACTGTCCAGTCACAGGCTGGGGGGAAGGACTAGACTTAAAAGGTTGGGTTCACACAGAGCAGATCCGCTGGACAGACTCCACTAGCTCAGTGGGGGATCACTCCAGTGATCTCCGCTGAGCAGGTGGGTGACAGGTCAGTCTCTGCTCACTGTGCAGGAATGGATCTGTCAGAGCTCCACTGTTCTCTATGTGGAGAATGGAGGAAAAACGGACAGCCTGTCAGTTTTCATCCGATCCACTGGATGGATGGCGAAACATATCGCCGTCTGTTTTGAGCGGATCTTGTCAGGTCAGATGGCAGGCGGGCGTCAGCGCACACATATCCCCTGACATCCGCCTGCCCGGGCCGATCAAGTGAAAGGGGCCCAAGTGTTAAGAGAAAACCAGATGTTCTACCCTGCTGCACAGAGCTGTGTAAATCTAAGGCCTAGTTGGATAGAAATACAAATCCTTAGGCAGGTTAAAAAAAAATAAAAAATAAAAATAAAAATAAAAAACTTGCCTCAAGTTCTGCTTTCAGTGCTATTTTGGTCTTGGCATTGCAGTAGAACATTACACAGGAAAGAAATCTAAATATAGAGATGACGAATGATTATACGTCGGTGATTTCAAAGCAGATGCAATGCTAATTTACATGTAAATCTGCCTTACAATTGCTGTTTTTTTACATTAAGGGTAAACGTCAACCTGGGCAACTCAGAATAAATATGAAACCAAATGCATTATTGGTGAAGGTTTATGAGCATGGAGAAAAAAAACGCTCCAAACACTGAAGCTCAAAAGACACTAAGGACTCATGCACACTGCATCTCAAAGAAGCTCAAAAAAGCTGCTCCTACAAGCTCTTTAGCTCTCATTTTTTCTGCCCGAAAACTACCCTCCACGTTAGCTCTTTACAGGCAGAACCAGCAGGAAAAAAAAAAAAAAAAAAAAAAAAAAAAGACACCGAAGTGCCCAAAAACACATGAAAAAAATAAATAAAAAAATATGAGCAGGAGGGTTTGTGGGGAAAAAAAAAAATAAAAATGCTTAGGCCTCATACACACGGATGTTTAAAAAAAAAAATAAATAAAAAAAACCACCTGCCTGTAAAGCTAGTAACACCACCTGGGAAAAAAGCAGCGTTAAAAACGCAATTTTATTAGGCATCAATTCACGTTTAACAATTTAAGCGTTAACGCTAAGGGGCATAAAAAAAAAAAACACAAAAAGAAACAAAAAAAAAAAAAAACACACACTAGTGTGCATGAATCCTAATGGCCGTACACACGTTCTGAAAATCGGGCAAAAAATAACGTTTGACATGATTGTACGATAAATCGGATTGGTGATCCAAAGCTTTAGAGAGCCGATCATGACAGTTCTTCTGATATTATTTTATCGGATATGCACTAAAAATTTTCTTGAAGGACACCAGATCATAGGATTTTGGTTTAATACATTTGTCTGAAAATACAATACAAATACACAACACTTCCGATTTTTCATTCTGTCGTACGAGAATTTTCGGACCTTTAATAAACACTTCAGGTTCGATATACGACTAGCATGCAAAGAGAAAAAATAAAAAATAAATGATGATCGGTCATCCGATTTTCGGATTGTATGTAGGGGGCTTTAGGCTTTTGAGCTTTTTTTTTTTTTTTCTGCCTGGAAAAATCACCTCCATGTTAGTCAATGTGTATATCACACTATGGCTTTTTCAGGAGTTTTACAGGCATATGCTCTTACAGGCTGAGAAAACCCCACCAAACTCGTGTTTTTGAGAGGATCTTTTGAAAAGAAAAGATACCCAATTGCCTGAAAAAGCGCAGAAACACGGAAAAAATAAATAAAATAAAATGCTTATGAAAGCTTAACCACTTGCACTTTTACCACCTTCCTGCCCAGGGCAATTTTCAGCTTTCCGTGCTGTCACACTTTGAATGATAATTGCGCGGTCACACAACAGTACCCAAATTAAATTTTTATCTTTTTTTTCACACAAATAGAGCTTTTATTTGGTGGTATTTAATCACTGCTGGGATTTTTTTTAATTATTTTAAGCAAAGAAAAAAAAATAAAAAATAAATAAAAGAAGTTTTAGTCTGTCAGTAAATTTTGCAAGTAATTTTTCTCCACTGATGTATGCTGAGGCACCGATATGCCACACTGATGGGCACTGATAAGTGGCACTGAAAAGGCACTGCTGGGGCTATACTTTAATCAGTGCCGCGATCATCATCTGTATGTCTCCTCTGCGAAGAGATGCTGCTGATCAGCTCTCCTCGCCACACACTGCGTCAGTGTGAGCCAAAGAGACGAAACACGGTACTTCCTTGTTTACATGTGACCAGCTATAATTGGAGTTGGACACAGCCGATAACAAGGGAAAAGAGCCGCGTCATTAGCTCTTTACTGAGATTGGGGTCACACTATGTCTGAAGAATACGACGCGGGAGAACGGTGGTTCTGGGGCGCCGTCATATGACGGCGTCCCACAACGCACGCATATACAGCCCTCTTTACTATACGGTGGGCAGGAAATGATTAAAGGAGCTCAAAAGAAGCTCAACACAAGAGCACAAAAAAGTACAAGCTTCTTCAAGCTGAAATAAAAGCTCAAATGCCTGTAAAAGCAGCATTTTTTTTTTGGACCTGCAGTGTGCATGAGCCCTAAGGCCGTGTTCACACTGGTGCGACAAATGCTCTGACATTGGGAGCTGATGTCGCATGACATGTGAAAATCAATGGTTCCTTAACTGGTCTGACACAAATCGGTCCGACTTTGAAAATGCTCCCTGCACTACTTTGGTCTGACTTTGATCTTACTTCAGCCCATTGAATATCATTGAATTCGGATCGCCTTCTTGCCTGACCTGACTTTGACAATGCGACTTGTGCTCGGATGATCCTGAGGGGGAACTGAACGCCAAATTTTAAATGAAAAAAAAAAAAAAAAAAAAAAAAAAACACAACAACACACACACACACATGGCCCTTTAAGAGGTATGGGCGGAAGTGACATTTTGACGTCGCATCCACCCTGCTATTTTATGAAGATGGGTGGGGGCCATCTTGCCCTCCATACCCAGCCACGAATAGGACCCGATTACCTCCGCCGCTACCGACGGCTCCGGTAAGTAGCGGAGGGAGTGGGAGAGAGGCGGGGGGCCCCTCTCCTGCCTCCGATAATGCTGATCTCGTGGCGAATCCACAGCAGAGACCACCATTATCGTTAACTGAACCGCCGCCCGAAGAGATGGATACCCCAGTTGTAGCAGCAGGTTCTGCAATTACCGAGATATCCCTCTTCAAAGTCAGTATGTATATAGTCGTGCGGTGGTCGGTAAGATATTAAATAGCGATTTAAGTTGACTTGATTTAAATCAACTCCACCCTGTGTAAGTGCAATATGTTATTTTAAATAGCAGTTTTTTTGCATAGTACACTATGAAGTTTCTCCCTTCTTGAAATCTCCTTGCACTGGTGAGCACTCGCAGCAGGAATGTATGATACTTTGACATCCAGGAATCCATATATCACTAAGAGGGAGCGTCCCTACCAGAATTCTCAAGTGCAATAACAGTGTTACAACTGGAAATCAACAGAGCATGCGAGATCCCCATTACCTGGGACCCATTTTTTCTGGCAAGAGCCGCACAATTGCTTTTCTTGTGGGAAGATACCAAGCACTTTTTTTTGGAATCACATAATAGCACCTATGAACTATTTATTTTTTCTATATTTTTTGTGGACTTTGGTTTATAAACATTTTATAGCGATTCATTGGTAGTGCACTTATTTTTTTGTATATGTATTTGGGTTGAGTTGCAGCAACTGTATTTTTACTATATACCAATAAATTTATACAGTGGGGACAAAGTATTCAGACCCCTTTACATTTTTCACCCTTTGTTATATTGCAGCCATTTGCTAAAATCATTTAAGTTATTTTTTCCTCATTAAATGTACACACAGCACCCGATATTGACAGAAAAACACAGAATTGTTGACATTTTTGCAGATTTATTAAAAATGAAAAGCTGAAATATCACATGGTCCCAAGCATTCAGACCCTTTCCTGTGACACTCATATTTAACTCAGGTGCTGTCAATTTCTTCTGATTAGAGCTGAAACAACTAATCCATTCATTTCATAATGGATTAATCGGCCAGTAACATAATGGAGTAAAAAAAAAAAAAAAAACTAAAAAACTAAAAATGAGCCCTTTATAGTACAAAAATAATCACTACTGTAAATATTACTTTCACTGTTCTACAGTAAAAAAAATATGAACCCCCTTCCAGTAGTGATTATTTGCTTTTTTTGTACTATAAAGGGCTAATTTTAGCCTTTTTAACTCCATCATGTTATTAAACGTCTGAGGCCTGGTTCACATCTATATATGTTTATTGGTGCTTTTTGCAGAAACGCACTACAGTTCATTTACATGGTTTCCTATGGGACACGTTCATATCTGTACTTTTTCAGCCGCTGCATATTTGGAAAGGGTCAGGGACTTAATGCAAAACGGTGCTTTTTTTTGGTTCAATATACTTCAATGGCAAAGCTGCAGAAAAGATGGTACAGCGCTCTAACTAAAATAAAATGATTACTAACATATTAAAATTAATTAAAAGTCCAAAGATAGCATTTGTGTATAAAAAGTCCACGTGAGGAATCTTCAGTGGTATACAGTCAGTTCATGCATAAAGTGACTTAGTGCCAAGGGGAGGACCACCACCACCAATGGTAAAATTGGCTGCTCACCTCATTGTATGGACCCTTTAAATTACAGAGGGTTGTATGCACTTAAATATCAATGAATGCTTATCAGCTCATCCAATCGCTGTACTCCTCTCAGACAATATCCAGCCGGTTCACAAACGAAAACACAGCTTTCTCCCATTCAGAGTCAAATAAACTAACACGATCGTGGAATACCCACACTGGATCAGTATATAGCAGTATTCACATTTCCTCAGACCATGTGGATAGAAAGACAGGCCATAGTGCTCTCCATAGAAAAACGTTTTAACGATGAATATACATAAAAAACACACTTACAATAACGAAGCTTCATATGATCGTTAAAATGAACAATGACTGCGGGTGACGTCACGTGATCTCCGTACCGAGCCTTATGCTCGCTTCACGGATCAATTTTCAGATGAAAAATCTGTAACATTTCGCTGAATGAAAGAATTTTTTTTTGAAATTTTCACATCATTTCTGAACAAAAACCATATACACTGTCTGAAAATTCCTTTGACCAAGAAGTTTTCTATTATTCTTAAATTTTCCCGTCACTGTGGTTGAAAATGAACGTCAATTTGACACACTTTTTTTTTTTTTTTTTTTTTTTTTAAGGTTATTAACCGATTAATCGAAACAATCGGCCAACTAATCGATTATGAAAATCGTTAGTTGCAGCCCTACTTCTGATCATCCTTGAGATGGTTCTACACCTTCATTTGAGTCCAGCTGTGTTTGATTATACTGCATTGACTTGATTAGGAAAGCCTCACATTTGTCTATAAAAGACCTTACAGCTCACAGTGCATGTCAGAGCGAATGAGAATGAGGTTAAAAGGGAACTGCCTGAAGAGCTCAGACAGAATTGTGGCAAGGCACATATCTGGCCAAGGTTACAAAAAAAATTTCTGCTGCACTTAAGGTTCCCAAGAGCACAGCGGCCTCCATAATCCTTAAATGGAAGACGTTTGGGATTACCATAACCCTTCCTAGGGCTGGCCATCTGGCCAAACTGGGGAGAATAGCCTTGGTTAGAGAGGTAAAGAAGAACCCAAATACCACAGTGGCTGAGCTCCAGAGACGCAGTCGGGAGATGGGAGAACGTTTTAGAAAGTCAACCATCACTGCAGCCCTCCACCATTCGGGGCTTTATGGCAGAGTGGCCCGACAGAAGCCTCAGTGCAAGACACATGAAAGCCCACATGGAGTTTGCAAAAAAAAAAAAAAAAAAACAAACACATGAAGGACTCAAAGATGATGAGAAATAAGATTCTCTGGTCTGAGGAGACCAAGATAGAACTTTTTTGCCTTAATTCTAAGCGGTATGTGTGGAGAAAACCAGGCACTGCTCATCACCTGTCCAATACAGTCCCAACAGTGAAGCATGGTGGTGGCAGCATCATGCTGTGGGGGTGTTTTTCATATGCAGGGACAGGACAACTGGTTGCAATCGGGGGAAAGATGAATGCGGCCAAGTACAGGGACATCCTGGACGAAAACCTTCTCCAGAGTGCTCAGGACCTCCGACTGGGCCAAAGGTTTACATTCCAACAAGACGATGACCCCAAGCACACAGCTAAAACAAAGGAGTGGCTTCACAACAACTCCATGACTGTTCTTGAATGGCCCATCCAGAGCCCTGACTTAAACCCAATTGAGCATCTCTGGAGAGACCTAAAAATGGCTGTCCACCAACGTTTACCATCCAACCTGACAGAATGGGAGAGAATTTGCAAGGAGGAATGGCAGAGGATCCCCAAATCCAGGTGTGAAAAACTTGTTGCATCTTTCCCTAAAAGATTCATGGCTGTATTAGATCAAAAGGGTGCTTCTACTAAATACTGAGCAAAGGGTCTAAATACTTAGGACCATGTGAGATTTCAGTTTTTCTTTTTTTAATAAATCTGCAAAAATGTCAAAAATTCTGTTTTACTGTCAATATGGGGCGCTGTGTGTACATTGAGGAAAAAAAGTGAACTTAAAGCGGGGTTCCACCCTAAAGTGGAACTTCCGCTCATCAGAACCCTCCCCCCCTCCGGTGTCACATTTGGCACCTTTCAGGGGGGAGGGGGTGCAGATACCTGTCTAAGACAGGTATTTGCACCCACTTCCGGGCATAGACTCCCATGGGAGTCTATGCCTCTTCCTGTCCCGGCACGCTGTCTGCTGGGACACACACACGGGTCCCAGAGACAGCGCAGACAATTCCTATTGCGATACGCGACTCGCGCATGCGCAGTAGGGAACTGGGAAGTGAAGCCGCAGCACTTCCCTTCCTGATTTCCTCACCCAGAATGGCGGCGGTAGCAGCCAAGAGATCGATCGGCCTTGGCTGCCAACATCGCTAGATCCTGGGACAGGCGAGTGTCCATTTATTAAAAAAGTCAGCAGCTGCAGTATTTGTAGCTGCTGGCTTTTAATAATTTTTTTCACAGTGAAATCCCTCTTTAAAGCGGGAGTTCTGCCTTTTTTTATTTTTATTTTTTAAAGTCAGCGGATACAAATACTGCAGCTGACTTTTAAAATAAGGACACTTACCCGCCCTGCGCGCCCGCGATGTCGGCACCCGAAGCCGATCTCCCGATCGTCTCTCGGGTGCTGCCGCCACCATCTTGGGTATGGGAATCAGGAAGTGGAGCCTTGCGGCTTCACTTCCCGGTTCCCTACAGCGCACTCTCGAGTCGCGCTGTGCAATAAGGATGGTCCCCGCTGTGTCTGGGATCCGTGTGTTTCCCCAGCGGACAGCAGGGGACCCGCAGGAAGTGGCGTAAATATCCGCAGATTCTGCGGATATCAATGCCGGAAGTGGGTGCAAATACCTGTACTGTACAGGTATCTGCACCCCCCTCCCCCCTGAAAGGTGCCAACTGTGGCGTCGGAGGGGGGGGGGAGGGTTCCAACGAGCGGAAGTTCCACTTTAGGGTGGAGCCCCGCTTTAAATGATTTTAGCAAATAGCTGCAATATAACAGAGTGAAAAATTTAAGGGGGGTCTGAATACTTTCCGTCCCCTGTGTGTGAGATAGATAGATCTGATGGGTAAGCGTGAGATATTTACTTTTTACAAGGGTTACAATCACAAAACTTTTGTGAATCTAGCTAAATGAATTTTCTGCGAGACTGGTATTTGTCTACGAGCCACATCATGGAAGATGGAATTAGATGACCAAATTTGCATTGCTGTATGCAGCAGGGGGGATGTGCTTACAGGCATACATAAAACAACACATACAGCCGGTTACCTTTAACAGCAACAATCCAGCTAGTAAAAAAAAAAAAAATAAAAAAAAAAATTAAACAAATTCTAACATTACATTTGACCTGTCCTCCTTAAAGAAAAAGATCAGACTTCAAGTATTCCATGCACCTGACTGTGGACTTAACTTGCATTACTGAAATTGAACTGGGGTTAGGTTATGTGACCAGCTTAAAGTTAAATAGAGCTTAACCAACTTTTTTCTTTTAACCAATATAGGACGTGAATTCCTTGCGATTACATAAACTCCCCCCAGTTCACATTCTGAAGATAGACCCAGACAGGATTAGAGTCAGTTACCTAGAGTAATTATTTTCCCAAGCAGTATGACCTGACTTAAGGTGGCACGAGGGCTAAACAGACTAAGCCTTTTAAACAACACAGACATGAGATATCTGTGCCAGACCAGCAGACATAAGGACACTTCTTTCTTCTAATGTACACCAAGATAAATAATGCATCTCTTCTGGATCAAGTTCAGAATCTTTACTACACCAAGAGACACTCATATTGCCTAGTCAAGTATTCTCAGTTTGTATATCAAACAGTTGAGCCTATTGGAAGGAAGGAATTTTCCCAATAAAAAATCATTGTTTAGCAAACAGTTTTTGCAGGTCACCTAAAGGGGCTCCTTCACACTGATGGACTTTTGATGCATCTAAAAAGGGCCCTTTAAACGCTGATGAGCTTTTAATGCAGGGGTGCCCAACCAGTGGCCCGCGGAGCCCTCTGATGTGGCCCGCAACCTTCTGCTCTGAGATGGCTGATTGGCAAGCCCAGATCACGGGTTCCCGACCTGGCATCCCAGAGCATCAGTGTTGTAAATGAAGCCGGCGGTAGAGGAAGCAATCAGTTGCATAGCAGAGCCACATAAGAGGATGCTTCCTGTATAGCGCCACCTCCTGTCACAGGCAGAGTGATACCAAATGCCCTCTGCCTGGAACAGCAACAGGTGACGATACCTGAATTGAAGACTGTTATTAAGGTATGTTTAATACTATAATCACAGTGTATATATGGGCATATCTGTTCTGCAGTGGTTACCAGGCTGCTTTCAAACTGCACTGAGCCATAGACCTCTGTTATTACCTATGGGTTTGGTGCGCTTTCAGAAACTGCACAACACCTGCAGGATATAATAGAAATCTATGGCAAAGTGCAGCTAACCCACAGAAAAGCCAGGAGGTGCACTGCTCTGGGTAGACCACAGCACATCAGTGTAAAAGCAGCCTCAGGCCCCTTTCACATGATCGGTCCAACCCAACCAGACCCTCCATTCACCTCCAAGTAGCAGCAAATGTAAACAGACTTGTATCCGTTTACACCTGCATACCTTCAATCCGATCCGCTTAAAAAAAAAACGAAAAAAAACGAGAAAAAAAAAATAAATAAAAAAATAAAAATAAAAAACAGAAAAGGGATCTGTCCCCTTCCATATGGGCAGATTGGAGGGCCCATAGAGTAGTGTAGGCTATGTCCAGGTCCGCTCTGCATATACGGAGTGTACACAGACCTGTCATCCGCCCACTCCACTCATTGTGGCCCACGACTGGTTACCGAGCTGCTCAAGTGGCCCTTGCTCTTCAAAAGGTTGGGCACCCCTGTTTTAATGCTTTCTCATTCACTTACAAATGGAAGGTACTTTTTTGATGAGCTTATAGAAAACTGCTCCAAAATAGTTTAACCACTTCAATACCAGGCACTTAGACACCTTCCTGCCCAAGCCAATTTTCAGCTTTCAGCGCTGTCGCAATTTGAATGACAATTGTGCGGTCATGCTACACTGTAGCCAAACAAATTTTTTATCATTTTGTTCCCACAAATAGAGCTTTCTTTTGGTGGTATTTGATCAACTCTGTGGTTTTTATTTTTTGTGGAAATAAAAAAAAGACCGAAAATAGTGAAGAAAAAAAAAAAGTTTGTTTCTGTTAAATTTTTTTGTAAATAAGTATGTTTTCTTCTTCAATGACGGGCACTGATATGGCTGCATTCACGAGCACCGATGAGGTGGCATCAACGGAGGCGGCACTGACAGCATCTTATATAATTGTGCCAGTCAGTGCCCATTTTTGGGCACTGATTGGGTACCATTTGCACACATGGATGGCTATGGGGTACATACCTGGCCATCCACGTTGCCCCCTTCCCTGGGGGTCCTGGTAGCTCTCCTGTTGGTCTAGTGTGGGCATCTGAGGGGGGGCTGCGTTAATCAGCGCAGACCCCCCCCCCCCAGTCAGAAGAGCCGCCAATCTGCTCTCCTCTACTCGCGTCCCATCAACGGCTTTTCCTGTTGACATGATCAGCCGTGATTGGACACGGCTGACCACGTGGTAAAGAACCTCAGTCGGGCCGATGTTAGCCCCCACAGGCGCGCACCAGCTGTTATCCTGAAGGACGTTACATGACGCCTAGTCAGGATAACTGAACCCCCGGCCAGGCCGTCATTTTGCTATAGGCTGGGCAGGAAGCGGTTAAGCACTTTTGTTGCCCTGAAAAATTGCAGCAAAATTGCACTCGTGTGAAAGGGGCCTTAAAATCATAAAATCTTGATCTGGGTGTATTCATTAGCACTGCTTTATGTTCACCTACACATGAAGGGAAACACTTGACATAATTAAAGCTGGGATGAAAAACTTTACAGCACCTTACTGTAATGAAGTAGGTCTTACATTGTACAGGCAACTGGATCCATGAGAAATCTTTACATGTCTGCACTGTCTCGTTTCTGAAGTGCTGAAACTGCAACGGCATTAAACAGCTTTGGGACCAGCAGTACAGATGGTTCAACCGGAATACACCCCCTCCAAAAGTTCTCTTATTGGTTACACTACTTGTAGCATAATCTGTGAATGGGAGAGGGGGGGAAGGGGGAGTGGTCAGCCACAAAATTCTCTCCTCCATTCACAGATTGTGCTACAGGAAGCAAGAAAGAATAAAAAACAGGAAGGAAGGAAGGAAGGAAGGAAGGGTCACCATCTGTACTGCTGTTTTGCCTGAAGACCTGAAACCATTAATCACTGCTGTGCCAAAAATAGGGACAGGCATCCCTGCAGGAAAGGTTTCTCCAGGATCCAGCTACCTGCACAACACTAGATACTTCACTACAGGTGATATATAAGGCCACATGCACACTGGATGTTTTTACAGCTGCTATTTTTGGCTTCAGATGTTTTCCTGCAGCCATAAACTCCCCAGCAGATTATCATGTGTGTTCCATGCACACATAGGCTGTTGTCAGCATTTTTGGGCAGGGGAGTTTTGTCGCAGGAAAAAAAAAACCCCCAGAACTAGTGGGTTTTAAGGGCAGTTTTTCAACTGTAAGGCCTTATTGTACGGAATGGGATCCCACTGCGCACAAACCTTATGCGTGCACTTAATGAATTCTCATCACTCACCCGTGCCATGCAGCTGTGGGTCGCCACAACGCATTTCCCCATATAATGCAAAACACAATCCTATGCACAGGGCAGTGAGCTGCTGAGAGATGTCAGTTTAGCCTCCACTACGGTAATTTGACTAAAATAAACTGACCAACAACAGACTGTATTAGGCTCCAGGCACACTGGGCTTTAAAAAAACTGAACACAAAAAACATCCCGTCAGTTCCCTTGAGTGTTTTTGTACATAGTTTAGACAAGTTTTGGAGCTTTCTGGCAGAAATAAAAACCGATCAGAAATGGAAACCAGAAGGTTTTTTTTCCTGCCTCTAAACCTTGAGCCTAAAATATGCCTGTAATAGTCATAATGTGCATGGAAACTTAGGATAACATTGAGCTGCTTCTAAATGGCAGAATACACAACTGTAGAAGCAACAATATTTTTAGCCAGTGTGAATGGAGCCTAGGCTTCATGTGCACTACAGCTCCTAAAAACTTGAGATCAGGAACTTTGGGCTTGAACTTTTGCCAAAGCTGCTAAACACATCTCCATAAAAGCCATAAATGTCCCCATGTACACATAGGCTTTAACCAGCAGCTGCTGCGGTTAGCGAAGCTTCAACCTCACGCTCCTGAACGCAGAAAAATTATAGGATAGGAAAGTTTTGACCACCAGCTGCCGGAAGCTGTGGCACAATTTTGCCGCATTTTGCATTTTCCCACGGCCAGCGGTCAAAGTAGGTACATGAAGTCCAACAGCTACACATATGCCAGCTTTGACAGTTTCTTATCCCCTTAATTATATATCATTCTACAAAAGTTAATATTTTAATAAATCAAAAAGGTCTACAAAACAGTGGAATAACAGATAAAAAGTATTTAAAATGGATGTCCATCTAGTATCTCCCGATACCGAGCAGGTTTTTGATACAAAACCAGTTTAACAACTTAAAAAAAAAAAAAAAAAAAAAATACATGAAATTCTAAAGCCGAGTTATAAACACTCATAACTGGGATAAAATGGGGAACAATATATATAATTTATTGCTGACCACCCATTGAATTTAGCTTTAAAGCTATGACCAATGTTTTTAATGTTCTGCACTGATTTGATATTTTTTCACATACACAGAAAAATAAATAAGATAAAAAAAAAAAAAAAAAAACACACACACACACACACACACACACACACACACACACACACACACAATTTAAAAGATTGCAGATTTATCTTGTATGTGTAAATGTACCATGCATAAATGTTATTGAGCATTAGGTTAAACCTATTTCTATAGTGTTAAGGTATTGAATTGATAGTCTTAAAAATAAGGATGCGCATGGCTTTCCTTAATTAAAAAGCTTTATAACCAACACTGAGTGCAGGAAAAAAAACAAATATCATTGGTGGAGTAGAGATATCTTATGTACTACATATTCTGACAATAAGCCAAGACTGCAGATATGGAAATCATTGTTTGAATGGATGATTCATTAAGAAATGAACAACACGTAGCACTGTAAAAAAAGGTGAGTCAGCCAGCCCATTTTCCTACAACACACCCAGTATCTTGTGACAAAGAAATAATTAAACATCAAGTCTATCCTATCCCATCTAACATCCTCCTACTTTATCATTCTGATGTGCAGCCTTTAACCCCCAACTGACGTTCACCATCACCACAACAATGTTATGAAAGCCTGCTGTTGTAAAAGCTGTACTCCTTTTATTAACCACTTTAAGACTGCCCACTGCACATGTACTGTGGCAGGGCAGCTCTATTGCGTGAAACATACATACTTACCTGTACATAGTTTAGTGTAATAGATACAGGGCACACAATGTGTGTGCCCAGCGGCCGCAATATCCACCGGCCACACGCGATTGATTCTCACAGAGGTGGGTCCCTGTTCTGACAGGGGAGGAAAGATCAGCTGTTCCTAGTGATCAGGAACAGCTCTCTCTCTACTCCCAATCATTTCATCCCCGACAGTTAGAAAGCACCTCCCTAGGGAACACTTAACCCTTTGATCTTCTAGTGTTATCCCCTTCCCTGCCAGTGCCTTTTATAGCACTGATCACTGTATTGGTGCCACTGGTCACCAAAAAGTGTCACTCAGGATCAGATTTGTCCTCTGCAATGACGCAGTCCCACTAAAAACCAGCTGATCCCCCACCAAATGTTATTCGAGTACAGTGTCGCACGCCCATGCAATTGTCGGTTAAAGTAACAGTGCTGCATCGCAAAAATGGCCTGGTCATTAAAGGGGCAGAACCTTTCGGGGCTGAAGTGGTTAAAGGTTAGCCTCAAGAAAAATCCAAGCAATCTCAGGGTGCCAGTACATACAACGTCCCCATCTCACCTCTCTGAAAAAGCAGACTGACCTGGATCAGGAATTTGCATATTAGGTATTCTGGTACTTACGGTACACATGCTTTTCCAGGTCAGCAACTCAGCACATAGTGAAGGAAAAGGACGACAATACTGGCCAATTCAACAGCTCAAAAAAAATAAAGATAAAAAAAAATCTTGAATTTTGAGCTGGCTCTTGAAATTCATTCCAAGTTAATTATAAGACGACACTCAGATTTTTGGCTGCCCATACAATAGGCTGCTCCTAAACAGGGTCAAAAAAGAGAACTCTTCCCACTTCCCTACTGGGCAGTTTCACCCCCATAATTTTGCAGTCATGCAACACTGTACCCATATGAAATTTTGATCTTTTGGTGTTTTTTTCTTTAGTTGTCTCCATCACCGACGGCCACTGATGAGGCAACACCTATGCGCAGGCACCAATATACAGCACTGGTGGGCACCGATTGGCATCATAGGTGGACATCACTGATGCGTCTGCACTGATAATCATTGCGTAGATTATCAGCGCAGACCCCCCCTGTCAGGAGATCCTCTGCTTGCACCTTGTCAGTACGAATAAAGGAAAAGCTGATAAAATGGCACTTCCTGGTTACGATGCGATTAGCTGTGATTGGGCATAGGTGATCACATGGTAAAGAGCCTACATCACAGGCTCTTTACCAAAAACGCAGCTGCAGTGTGTCAGAGCAACACTACGTGCCCCCTGAGGGCGCGCACGAGCAGCTTATCCTGTTGGTGTCATAGGATGCCCAGTCAGGATAACAGAATCCCCGCCTGGCCATCAATCTACTATTGCCCGGGTGGGAAGGAGTTAAAATGATATTCCCCACTGCGCTAAACATTTTTAAAGTGAACATATAATCTAATGCAGACTTATTTTACTCATCGTAGTACCCAAAACCTATGGAAAGGTAGCAAATTGTTTCGTATTTCATTTCCTGAAGCAATGACCGATTTGATTTCACTCCAATACTTTAGAGGAAAGGTCAGTGTTCAATCTGCAGAAAATGAGATTCCAAGCTCTCTGCAAATGGTAATCATACAACCAACTTATTGATGGGGAAGTTCACTGAATATTGGTACTCCAAGCACCTTTGACAGAGCACATGACCAGCCACAAGAACAAGATGTCCAAACTTTATCAAAGGCATGTTTTCACAATATTTTATATTGGTATCAAAAAAATAAAACAAAAGTGAAGTAGTATCTGTATACTTATTCCAATTGGCTCTGATGAACGCATATGTGCTATAAAAAGCGTCAAGAAGAAATAGATCCGTCATAAAATTCCAGGAAGAGATCACAGACCGTTTCCAGATGGTGCTGTGGCCCAACTTCCCAATGCAAATGCAGTAAGTTGGCTGCACAAGGGGTATTTTCCAGATGTCCTGCCTGGTACCCCTGCCAAAAGAACACCCCAAAGAAGAGATATAGAGATAGATATATATCTCTATATATATATATATCTCTATATATATATATATATATATATATCTCTATATATCTCTATATATATATATATATCTATATCTATATCTATATCTATATCTATATCTATATCTATATCTATATCTATATCTATATCTATATCTATATCTATATCTATATCTATATCTATATCTATATCTATATCTATATCTATATCATGCACCGAATGGGTTTTTGGTGCCGAAACCGATACCAAAAATGAAAAATGCCCCATTGCAGGCCAGTGTCCCCCATTGTGTCCTCTTTTGCATCCAGTGTGTCCCCTTGCGTCGTCCCTTTTGTTGCAGCCTGCGTGTCCCCTTTTGTTGCAGCCTGTGTAGGGAAGAGAGCCGTCTCCGCCGCCTGTCTGGTCACAGCGCCGGGAACATCACAGCTTTCTTTTCAATAGCTGTGTGTTCCCGACCGCGTGCCGTCACACGCAGCCCCTCCCCCTTGTCCGGGCACTTTGGATCATCCGTCCAATCCTGCGGATGATCTGTCTATCTAAGTGCCCGGACAAGGGGGAGGGGCTGCGTGTGAAGCTGTGATGTTCCCGGCGCTGTGATCAAACAAGCGGCGGAGGCGGCTCTCCTGCGCTATACACCCCCCATGATGGGCATCACCAGGGCGGGGGGGGGGGGCGGAGCCCCGCCCCACCCCATTTTCGGCTCCATTATCGGCCGTTTTTCTCTTTCGGCAAATTGCCGAAAAGGGCATTTTCGGCCGATATGTTTCGGCGGCCGAAATTTCGGTGCAATACATACATACGACACCTGAAAAAAAAAAAAAAAAGAACACACACGCACACACACACACACAATATATGTCCAACACAGAGCAGCGACATACTGGTATGTTGCTGGACTTTGAGTCGTGAATGATGCCTGCAGGTTTAGGCATCATCTTGGTATCTTTTTTTTCAGCCAGTGGTCGACTTTCATGTAAAAGCAATCCTAGGCGCTAGACTGCTTTTACAAGCAGTGGGAGGGAACTGCAACCATCTCACAGAGATGTCCAGGCCATCCACGAACGTTAACACCTCGACAGGAGCGTCTGATGAGGGTTGAAGAAGCAGAAATCCAAACTGGGGCGATTGTTTCCTGTGACAAAATATGGCGTACACTGCAGAGAAATGGCATGCATGGGTGTCAAAAAAAATAAAAATAAAGACCACAACACACAATAAACACAACACCTGCCTAGAATTTGCCAGGGCCTATGCTGAAAAAGAAGACTACTGGGACTCTGTATTCTGGAGTGATGAGACCAAGATAAAAATGTTTTTTGGAACGGATGGCTTAAGCTCCATGCACACTGAAGCTCAAAAAAGCTTTTTCTGGACGCCAGATTGCTGGCAGAAAATGCTGGTTGAAAAACGTGCTTTTAACAGCGTTTTGTACTAGCGTTTATGGGCATTTTCAATAAAAATACACAGAGGACACTCCAAAAATCCCACAGTGCATTCCAAACTCCCACAATGCATTGAAAAAATAGAATGCCGAACACTAATTAACGCGCGTTTATGAGCGTTTATCAGCGTTTGTCGTTTTTTGGCGGTGAAAAACGGCACTTTGAACGCAAATTTCTGGCGTTCAGAAAAAAGCCCATAAACTCCATTGCTCATTAAAGCTGAAAAACGTCCATGTGTGCATGGACACATAGCCTAACATAGAGTGGAGTTTATGGGCTTTTACAAAAAACGCCCAAACTCCAATAAACTGCAGTTTATCAGCTCCAGTGTGCATGGAGCCTTAAACTGTACAGCATTGCAAACGACGAGTACAAAGAAAAATGCATGGTGCCTACAATGAAACATGGTAGAGGCAGCGTCCTTCTGTTGAGCTGCAATTTGTTGATGGGATCATGAATTTGCAGATGTACTTCTCTATAGTTAAAGAGAAGATGCTACCATCATTCCGTGCCCTTGGTCGTCGTGCACTTTTCCATCATGACAATGATGCAAACACACATCTAAGGCCACTGTTGCATTTCTAAATAAATAGAGTGAAAGTGATTCAGTGGCCAAGTATGTCTCATGATCTGAACCCAATAGAACACTTATGGGGAATTCTGAAAAGAGAAGAAGTTGAGCATCATTCTCCATCCAACATCCAGGCTTTAAAAGAGGTTATTCTTGAAGTAGATAGATATCAGAATATATACTGCCAACTTGTTCATTCCATGCCTGTGAAGACTAGGTGCTGTCCCAACACATCATGACGGTCATACAAAAATACTAGATGTAGTAGTTTGTTGTGGGGCATATTCATTTTTTGTATCAACTATTTGAGGAAAAAAAATTGAAGAAGATTATGTAACCTAAATTATTAGCGTTGCTTTCACGTAATGAGCTAAACAAATGTTCTATAAAAAGCATAGTTCTGTCAAAATTTCAGAAGTTGTTCTCATGTTCACTGAGATTTTGATTAAAATCTTACTTTTCAAAATGGATGTACTCCTTTATGCCGAGTACTCTAACCGTCTATTGCAAGATGAAAGCCCCATTTACCTCTTTACAGTGGAATAGAAAAGTAACGAGAACCTAATTTAGGACATGCTGTAGAAGAGTTACGACAAATAATTCCAGTTCACACTGAGGCAACCTGTCAGGAGACATAGCCACCTGACAAGTCGCGCTCCATTCAGTGCAATAGAACCATTCTTAGCGGAGTGACTCAAGTCACTCCGACATAGAAGGTTCCTGAACCATTTGGAGGCAATTTCAGGGAGACTTGCATTGACTTCTATTACAGAAGTTGTTTGCAAGCCACGCTGAAGCCACGCTGTACGGGGCCGCTTCAGTGTGAAACGAGACTTAAAAGTGATTGTAAATAATCTCCTTGTAACAACCCGTGCAGTTTAGAACAGAAATGAAAAGGCAAAACATTTTTGTATGGATTTTTTTATATATATATATATATATATATATATATATACATACATATACACACACACATATACATACACACACACACACACCTCTTCCCCCCCCATTTTTCATAAGTAATCACATTTCCTCTGTTCTCAGCTGCATTAAAGCTGGGGGAGGACAAACAACCGTACACTGAGCTTCTCAGTGAATGGCTGTCCAGTGGGGGGAGTGTCAGGACAAATCAGGTCATTAGAGGAGAGAACACCATGTTCCCAGCATAGCTAGAGAACGGACAATGGTGTGCTCTCCTGCCTAGTGTGGTCAGGGATTTCACATAAGGGAAGCAATACAAAGAACTGAATACTTTCTCATACAAGTACAGGATACAGCAGGCACATATCAGGTATATGAAGTGCTGGGGTAACAAACGCTTTAATTATTCTTGTTTCTTATGGCCTCATTGTTTAGGTCATGTGAATAAATCTAAAACTATTAAAAAAAAAAAAAAAAAAAAAAAAAAGGAAGGAGTGATTTAGCCAAAACGGGATACGGCTGATGCTAAACAATTAGAAGTTCATAGGCCAGAGAGGCTTAACCTATGGCACGCGTGCCACAGCTGCAGGTATGCAGCGCGCCGCCAGGATGGGGGAGGGAATCCCCCAGTAAGGCAGTCACTTGCATTGGCAGTGCAGACGTGGAGGAGCCGGCTCCTATCCTATCATGAGTGCGATCATGCAGTGGGGCGGCAGATGCGATTAAAGCCCTCCCTGCATGCACTGAGGGCAGCACAGTGGAAAGGATATGGAGTGTCTGCTGTAAGCGGTGTGTAATGCCTACGGATACCGAGGAGAAGAATGACTCCTCCCTTCCTGGACTTGGAGAGCGGCTTCGTGCTGAAGCATTGCAATGTGGAGGACTTTGGCTGTACATACACGAGTAGGACAGTGCTATGGGGGGGGGGGGGGGTCACAGAGGACACTGGTGTGTGTGTGTGTGTGTGTGTGTGTGTGTGTGTGTGTGTGTGTGTGTGTGTGTGTGTGTGTTCAGAGGGATGACGAGTCCCATCCTCCTTACAGAGACCAAATTCCATGTTGGTCTTTGAAATAAGTAAGAGGGTTTTGTGTCGCCGTTTGGGCACTCAGACGCAAAAAGGTTCACCATCGTAGGCACTAGTTCCCATACATTTAGCTAGGGATGCACCGAAATTTCGGTCGCCAAAACATATCGGCCAAAAATGGCCCTTTCGGCAAAAAGCCGAAAGAGAATTTGCCGATACTGGTACCGAAAATGGGGTGGGGCCTGCTGGGCTTGGCCCCACCCCTGGTGCCGCCCAACTCAGGGGTGTCATTCCTTCTTTACTCTCTTCTCCTCTCCTCCCTCCGGGCCCGTGGGGGTCTCACTGTAAAGACCCCCTCTCCCCAGCCGATGTGTAAATTGGCTGTGCAGAAGCTCGGGCACGCTATTTACAGTGAAAGCAAGGGAGAGATGTCTAGCAGTGTGTGCTGGGCTCTCTGCCTCCCCCTACAGTGCAGTACCCAGCATGGAGATTGAAGGTACAGAGCTGCAGCTGACAATTTTTAAAAAGACTAAAGAGGGTGTGTGTGGCGTGTGTGGTGTGTCACAGGCAGGCTACGCAACAGGCACTGGTAGGCTGCTGGGCACAGTGAAGCTGCATTGATCTCCTGTAGCATGTCCCCAGTCTCTGACCATCCCCTGTATAAAAATTTTTTTTATTTTTTTTTAAACAATAAAAAAAAAACACCACACACCTGAATTTAATGATCACAGCAGTTCACAGAAAGGTGTCTGCATTTCTACTAAGTGCTCATGCACACGGACGTTTTAAAAAACTGGCTGCAAAGCTAGCTCCGATGCCTGGAAAAAGTGTTGTTAAAAACGTGATTTTTACCGCGTTTTGCATTAGCGTTTTTGTGCGTTTTTGCGCGTTTTTTAGCGTTAGCGTTAAGGAGCGTTTTTTAAGAAACACATCTCTTGGCTATAGCACTCTGAAAACAAAGAAAA
Organism: Lithobates pipiens; assembly: GCF_037356315.1. Classification (NCBI taxonomy): domain Eukaryota; kingdom Metazoa; phylum Chordata; class Amphibia; order Anura; family Ranidae; genus Lithobates; species Lithobates pipiens. The sequence continues at coordinate 264,122,518 of NW_027507784.1, read as the reverse complement.
TATGTTGCGCGTTTTCCCGCGATTCGCGTTTTTACAGCTGTAGCTCCACGCCACGGAACGCACTGGTCCTGGGTTTTTTTTACAGCTTAAAAACGCCTATGCCATTTGCAGCTCAAAAACGCCTAGGTGGGCATGAAGCCATAGACTAACATGGACAGCCGTTTTTAAGCTGCAAAAAAAGCTCAAAAAAGTGGCTGTAAAAACGTCCATGTGCATGAGGCCTTACTAGCATCTGTTCAAAGTTCACTTTCACTGTTATGAGGAAGTGCAGGGGGGGTGAGGAGGAGCATTCTTAAAGTGGTAGTAAGGTCTGATATAGAGATATAAAAAAAAATATATAGATAGATAGAGCTATATATTAAAAAACAGACCTTACTACCACTTTAAGAATGCTCAAAAAATAAATAAATTTATATAGATCTTGACGTTAGTATGCAATGCATGGCGTACACCTTACTCATTTGCATGGGGGGGGGGGGGGGGGGGGGTTATCTGGGCCCACTTATTGATAAAGGGGACTTCCAGATTCCAATAAGCCCCTCCTCACACAGATAATGCCTCCTTCTGGTCCATTTACTTTTTCTGGCATTTTTACTGCTGAAATGGAAGAACCAGGCAAAACAAACATTTAAGCATTTTCAGTTAATCTACAAAATATCTGCAGAAAGGTGCGATGAGGGAATGCAGTGTTTGATGAAAATTTGTTTACTGCGCTGTCAACCAGGACAAAGACTAAAGACATCAATCTCTAAGGATGCCTCAGAAAGGTGACTTGTAACCACAAGTGCCAGGGATCAGTTTTTAGTCATGTTTTCTAATACCAATGTATTTTCTGAACCTGCTGTTTAATTTTGATGTTGTGCAACCAACTACAGGGCTGTGGTTGTTCACTTTCATATTTCTATTCCACTTAACTTCTTACCACCAGCTTCCACCGGCCCTGTAAGGGGGTTCATTACCTCTGAGGCTGGTGGTGCCCCTCAGTCATGTGGATGGCTGTCACGGTGGTTAAGCGATTGGAAGCTCATCCCTACCAACTTGAAACAGTGACTGGGAGGTACACCACATATGTACAGTCTGAGGCAACAGTTGACAGAATTATTTCTAGAGGGAAATACAAGGAAAGCAATTGCTGACCTCTCAAGTCCCTAGCTTCAGCTTAGAAAGTCACTGGAGTCAAACTTATCTACATAATCTTTTCAGAACAGTGCCTTGTTCGATTAGCCGGACAAAAAAAAAAAAAAGTTAGCTAGTGTCAGCCTATGCCGTAAAACCTTGGTCAGAGAAACTTGGTCTGAGAGTTTTGCAAGACTAGCAAACGATTTTTTTATACATTTTGACTTGGTAAACGAACAATGTCTTGATATACAAGTAGCGTCAAGTCACAACAGAGTATAAAAGAGAAGAGAGGCGCCTCTAAGTGTAGCAATATGGTTACATTTTATGAAGGTACATTTAGCAACTCACATGATTGACGATTAAAAGGAGGCACATCTAAGTATGCAGGCATCCGGGGTAAAGCTGTCCACATAGACCGTCCTCCACATCACCGACATCGTCCCTTCCACGCTGTGCTCCACGAGCAGTCCAAGCCTGGCTTTCAGGTCGCTCTACTGCAGGGTAGTCTTCCCGATCACAATTGGAGACTGACAGCAGTGAGATCCGGTGGTGCGGGGGATGGTCTACGTGGACAGCTTTTATACTCTGTAGCTCCTGGTGGATTTTGCTTCTAATCCCCTTGTGGAGGCTTCCATTTGTGGATGGACATTTTATGGTTACACAACCAATCACATTGCTATAATCTTTTTATATGAACGATCCCCGCTGAGCAGGAAGATGACAGGTCCGTCTCTGCACACTGTGCAGGGACGGACCTGTCAGAGCGCCCCTCTGCCCTATGGGAGATCGGATGGAAAATAGGTTTTTGCCTCAGACACACTTTTTCGGATCGGAGCGAGTTGGATGTCAGCGGACATGTCACTGCTAACATCGGACGCTCCAGAGAGCGTTATGGAGCATCCGTTCAGGTCCACCTCAAAAACTGACAGGCGGACCTGGACGGATCGTCCGTGTGAAAGAGGCCCAATTCCTTTGTTACTACTATGGAAAATTGTTTGTATATACACAGTCCTCAATGTTTGAGCAAACTGAGCACTTGCACTTTATTTTTTTTATTGATCGCTTGCACTATATTTGGGATATTTTATTTCTTTTTAGAGCGTTTAGTATATTGTTCATATTTGCTATCCTATTACTTGTTCCCTTTAGCACCACATATTTGGTATGTACTCACTTGTGACAAATAAAATAAATATAGTCAGTCAATGGGCTCAACAGACCTCTTGGCAAATTCCTCAGGGTGTCTACTTTCCAAAACAGGGTCATGGGGGGGTATTGCCCTGCCATTTTAGCACCTCAAGAAATGATAGGCAGTCAAACTAAAAGCTGCGTAAATTCCAGAGTTCCCTAGTTTGTAGACACTGACTTTTGCGGAAACCAATAAATATACCCTTGACTTTTTTTTTTTTTTTGCTAAAGACATGTGGCTGAATAAGTTTTGGCCTAAAAGTATGACTAAAACTGGAGTTTATTGGATTTTTTTTTAACATTAGAAACCTTTTCAAAATTTTCAGTTTATAAAAAAAAAAAACACCCCACACACACACAGGCAAATACCAGAAGAAATCGACATTTGTTGGAAAAAGTACGCACATTTAGTTTGGGGACAGCATCGCATGAACGTGCAATTACCAGTTAAAGCAGCGCAGTGCCAAATTGTAAAAAGTGCTAGTCATTGAGCAGCGAGTCTTCCGGAGCTAAAGTGGTTAAAAGACCCTACGGCTCATCAGTTTACTGTGAATAATAGGTCTAAAAAGTTTCAAACAAACTTCTTTCATGTTGTCATCATGGGTTATTGTTGGTAAGATTGAGGAAAATAATTTAATCCGTTAGGAATAAGGCTGTACCATAAACTGCAGAAAAAGTGAAGCGCTGTGAATACTTTCCTGATGCACTGTATGCATTTACGTTCACTTTATTGGGTAGCGGAAAAAAACACCACACCCCAACAGCAGAAATTCAAGAGGTAGCCGGATCCCCTGCTGAACACATGGGAGCCGCAGCTTAGCCATTTTAAAAGATGTAGCTCACTTGACAAAGAATGGTGTACTGCAAACTTAGCCTAAAACTAGGTTAAAACACTCATATGCCTACATTTTCATAAATTTGTGGTTTTAAAACCATTTTTTCATGGTGCCAAAAATGCACAAGGTTACACCAAAATAAATCGTCTACACCTTTTTCAAAGTCGCACAGAAGTGCGTTGCATACATGTGAACAGGGTCTGTAGACAATACTGGGATTTCTCGTCGTATATCGTCATGCAACTGCTGAAACAATATATCAGTGCAGGATGGATTTGATTTAAATCGCTAGTAAAAAGGCTTGATTCAAATAATCATTTTTTTTTATTTTAGATATGCTGTTGGGGGGGGTGAACTCACACACGTTATGGCTTTACATATCATAATGGAATCCATTAATAGACATTAAATACCAAATCAAATAGTCAATGGATAGCAACAAAACAGGCAAGGTTCCAATACAGCAATATGAGGCATCTGAACTGTGGGCAAAAGCCTCTACAACAAAATGTGTGGCTCCGGCTCCTGAAGAGCATGCACTGTGTGTTTTTGAAATGTAAAGTTGCACCTAAACTGCAGTTTGGTTTGGGTATTATTATTCCAAATTTTGACCTCAGCATCAGTCTGACTGGACTAAGGGGTGTTCGGCCTGGCCATAGGGGGTGCCATCTCTTCTGGTAGGCATGGAAAGTCTAGTTGGGTGCTCTAAATGTTACTTTCTCTCTGAGCCAGCCCAGTGGGAGTGTCACTCTTGCTGTGTCTTCTGGGAGAGGGTACTTAAGATGCGGATGTCAAGTGGTTCCGGTCCAGAAGTATGTCCTGAACTCCATGGTCTTGGTCCTCATGACCAGCCCCCAGAGGCCCTCATGGCCTGGGGTGTGGATCCATCCAATTTCTGGGTCTCGGGGCTGGCTAGCCCGAGGCGCAGTAACTGGAAGGAGGGTTCCAGGGTGGTCCAGTGCCGTCTTGGTTTTGGAGAGACCCAGCAAGTGAAACGCAACCAGGGGAGGACTCTTCAGAAGAGGGCCACGCACAAGGCTGGCTGCTCAGCAAGAGCCTGGAAGCGAAGCTGGAATGGACACCAGGTGAATCCACACTCGTACAGTATCACCAGACCGGCTGCAAGATACTGGTAGCCTATGAGAGTTTTATCCTTCAGTTACAACCAAGTCTATGAGAGAGCCTTTCCATTCTAAAGTTCTACAACCAAGTCTGTGGCAGAAACTTTGCTTTTTCTGAATCACCTGTGGGTTGCTAAATTCACAAAAAGGGGATTTATCCGATAGTTGTAATATCTAGTTGCGAATGGCTATTCCCTGGATTGCATAGAGAGAGACATTCAAGAGTCAGCAGTTCTAAGAGTACCTGAGCTTTTCTACCTATACCCTCCATTTCCTGATGAGAGACGGTTTTGTTCACTTTTTTTATTTGCAAAAAACGTTGGATCAGGTGTCAGTCTCTACAGTTCATTGGGCCATCTACCTCGGGAAACCCCTAGACGCACACGGGGTCAAGAAGGCAACGGTAAGCCCAAAAATAATCAGCCGCTCCTTCGGGGGTCAGTGATATATTATAGATATCTCTATATCTATCTCTATCTATCCCAACTAGTAGGTACCAAGCAAAACATAGATATAGTGTACAAAGTATGGCTCTCAGCTCCTCGTTACAGGAGCACCATCCATTGATCAACGCATACTGGGAAATTTTTCTGGGGAGTAGAGAAAAGGGGATTACACCGTAGGTGTCAAGAAGGGAAGTAATAAAAAATAAAAAAGAGAGAGAGAAGACAGTAGGAAGGGAGCAAGAGGGAGGGTAAAGAGCTTTGACATGGTCCATAGCTTCAAACTCCCATTGAGGAAGCTGCTCAAGCATGTCAAGTATTCATCCGAGAACCGGAACATATCCCAAAATATAGCCAGCGTGTATCATGTTCCTCTGTCCTGTCCCTAAGGGCAGCTGTCAGGTGTTCCATCTGCTGAATAGCCTTCATCCTGGCAAACCACTGACACCAAAAGGTTGAGATTGCTTCCACATGCTGGGGACGCATGCCCTGGCTGCATTCAGAAGCTGTTTCAGTAAGGATTTACGATATCGCTTACTGGACATCGGGGTCAAATTTAGGAGCACTGCTACTGGGTCGTCAGAGGGAAAATGTCAGTAAGCTTGTAGATCTGCTGCCAAAAAGGAAGCCAGCTTCAGACAATCCCAGAAGATGTGGGAGTAGTGTGCCAGTCTGGGTACCACATCACCATAATGGGCTATGTCCTGGGAATAGTGACACCAGTCCCGATGGAGTCCTGTACCAATGCATCCAGATTTTAAATGTGATCTCCCGATATTTCCTGCACAAGGAAGACTTCTGAGCAATGAAAATTATATGGTTCTTTTGATCCTCTGAATGCCACATTAGGTCTCTCTCCAATTTCCTAAAAAAAAATAAAAAATAAAAAAAAACCCGACACAAAATAGGCTTCAACGGAGAGGGAAAACTGGACATCTCCGATAGCCTGTAGTATCTGCAAAGTTTGTGCAAATTAGATTCGATCAATGGGTGTGGAGAGAAAAATCGTGAGTACCAAGTTCCACTCCAGGATAGGCCAGCTAAAGGGGGGGGTCGGCACTGATTCCTGGTCCAAGGAGACCCATAATTTATGGGTTGAATATCTGCACCAATCCACCACTCCGTTTATATGAACCGCCGTGCAATATAGAGCTGGGTCGGGGAGGCCAACCCCTCCTTTGTGCTTTGGTCGCTGCAAAAGTAATCGCGACCCGCGAAGGCTTACCCTTCGAAACCCAAAATAAACTATTTGGAGCTTAGGGGGGCAAAAAACAAACACTCTGCGGTATCCTAACTGGCAATGCTTGTAAAAGATACAGCAGGTGCAGCATGATGCTCATCTTTAAAACATTGTACCTGCCACACTAAGAAATCGCCAGAGTCTTCCATTTGTCTTGGACTGTGGAAAAAAGATTCAGAAGAGGCTGGAAGTTGTGTTGGAAAATGAGGTGGAGGTTGGATGGAATCTTGATGCAAAAGGTATTGGATAGCTTGAGGAGCCCAGCAGAATGGAAAGTTGCTGCTAAGGCGACCAAGAGCGCTAGGAGTAAGACACATTGAACGCTTACGACTTTTTTTTGCGTACTGCAGATAAAATAGCAAAAATCCAGGCTAGGATAGCTGTCGGCATCCCAAAATGTCGCAAGGTGGCCAAAGGAAAGCCCAATTCACCCTGTCAAATGCTTTTCAGCATCTGTAGATAACAGAATGAATGGAGTGGTAAGAGGTTTGACCATTGCTCTGACATCAATAGTCCTTATTGTGTTGTCCTGAGCTTCTCTGTTGCTGATGAACCAGACCTGATCCAGGGGGATTATACGCTGGATAACTGAACCTAGTCTCTCAGCCAGAATTTTTGTGAACGTGGTCACAATTAAGCAAAGAGATGGACCTCTAACTGGCACAGAGGAGCGGGTCTTTTTCCCGGCTTGGGAATTAGTGATACTTGCCCATAAAAGGTCTGTTGGCATGGTGTGGTTGTCTAGAACTGCATTAAAGGCAGTAACAAAATGGGTTGCTAGAAGCTCCTGAAAGGTTTTGCAAGGGAAAGGTGCTTTCCCCACCAGGGATCCAGCCAGGGTGCTTGCGAGTTCTTCTGTGGAAATAGGTAAAAGAAACTTCATTGCTTCCTCATTGGAGAGGGCAATTTTGCGGCTCCAAGATAGCCATCTATTGCCTCCAATCTGTCTGAGGGCTGGGTCCATGGGAGAGAGGTAGTGAAGGTTATAAAGTGCCACATAAAAAGCACAGAAGGACTCTGCTATGTCCAGGGACTTGAGGATTTTGGTGCCTGTGGGAGTGGACAAGGCTATGATGTATGACAAATTACGTTGGATACGTAGGGTAAGTTCTGACCTGCGCGGCAGCAATCGCCTGTTCTGAGCCCCGGTATAGCTGCCTCGTGCCTCAGCGAGGAAGAAGAGAGAAAGACGAGACTTTAAATGTAAAGACTTATTCATGCTGATATTTAGACTCTTTAATATTCGAAACAAATGAAGTTTTCATATTTAGAATAAGCTGTCAGGTTAGCAAAACAGAGATATCACAACAGAGAGTCAGTTTGTAGTGTACTTTGATTTGCAAAACAATGGGATAAAGCAGTGTTTCTCAAATCCAGTCCTCAGGCCCCCCCAACAGGTCATGTTTTCAGGATTTCCCTCAGATGAAACGGCTGTGGTAATTGCTAAGGCAGTGAAACTGATCAAATCACCTGTGAAAAATAATGGAAAACCTGAAAACATGACCTGTTGGGGGGGCCTGAGGACTGGATTTGAGAAACTCTGGGATAAAGGAAAATTCCTGAACTTTGTTTTAGCTCATGGTTACTGTGAAATTGTGTGAATGAATCAATGCAATGCGTTATGTTGGATTCATTAAATGAGTTTACCGAAAAATGTAAAAACAATGCAGAATATATAGCCTCATGCTACACAACTGAAGAAACGAAATTACTGATGTATCCTTTTTTTTAAAGGATTTTTATCCACCCTGTATCTTTGTGAACAGAGATGAAAGAGGAAGTAAACCCTAATGGGTTTACTTCCTCTTTGTCTCCCTGCAAAAGTAAAGCATAATGGGCTACTATACATTGCATAGTCGCCAATTATGTGTCACTTACCTGACACAGGAGCCAGCGACGTCACCGATGTCCCCTGTAGCGTCCTCCTTCTGGGTATCACTGCTCTGGCCACTCACAGCGCCGGAGCAGCAATGACGTCACTCCCGCGCATGCACACGGGAGCCGCCACTAACAGCATATCACCGTTAGCAGTGGCATGAACAAATCTTGTTATTTTTAATACCAAACTGTATAAAAATAAACCTTCGTAAGGAGCACAACACCACCTACTTTTCTGAATATCTATACATTTGGGCACGAGTTTGGCTCTCTTACGGTGTATGCAGCACCTATTTACTCATTACACTACATTTAGGCTGCTTTCACACTGCAGCGGGAGCGGCGTCGGCGGTAAAGTGCCGCTATTTTTAGCGGCGCTTTACCGTCGTTTTAGCAGCGGTTTGCGGGCGCTAGCGGGGTGGTTTTAACCCCCGCTAGCGGCCGAAAAAGGGTTAAACCTGCACGCAAAGCGCCGCTGCAGCGGCGCTTTGCCGGCGGTATTGCCGCGGTGTCCCATTGATTTCAATGGGTAGGAGCGGTATAAGAGCAGTGAATACACCGCTCCTTCACTGCTCCAAAGATGCGGCTAGCAGGACTTTTTTCCACCGTCCTGCCAGCGCATCGCTCCAGTGTGAAAGCCCTCCGGCTTTCACACTGGAGTTAAAGGGGCCGGTTTTTTTCAGGCGCTACACAGGCGCTATTTTTAGCGCTGTAACGCCTGAATACCGCCCCAGTGTGAAAGCAGCCTTACAGATTCCTTTTAATGCAGGAGTACCTACTTTACATGCCCAGTGCACCGCTGTCTACAGCGCATGCACCGTAGACTGCGATGCCTGTCTTTTTGTAAATATCTTCTAAACCGTGTAGGTTTAGGAGATATTTCTTGGACCTACAGGTAAGCCTTAATCTAGGCTTACCTGTAGGTCAAAGTGGTTTGTAAGGGTTTACAACCACTTTAACCACTTGCCGACCGCCGCACGACGATGTACGTCGACAGAATGGCACGGGCAGGCATATTGGCGTACATGTACGTCCCTGCCTTCCCGCGGGTCGGGGGCCCGATCGGGCCCCCGCCCGGTGCCCGCGGCGGTCGGTATTCGTTCGGGAGCGATCCCGGACGAGGGGACGGCCATTCATTCATGGCCACCCCCTCGCGATCGCTCCCGACGAATGAAAATGCTCCGTGACATCACTTCCTCTCCTGTAATGTAAACACAGGAGAGGAAGTGATGTAATCTCTCCTCCGTGTCGGTATTTTTCGTTCCGACACCGAGGAGAGAGGATCGGTGAGTTGCACCAACACGACACCACACAGTAGAACATGCCAGGCACACTCACACCCCCCCGATCACCCCCCCAATTACCCCTGCCCCCCAGTCACAGTGACACCAATGTCATTTTTTTTTTTTGCATTGGTGTCATTTGTGACTGTAATAACTGTTAAGGCAGTTAGGGTTAGCCCCCTTTAGTTCTAATGTACCCCCCTAACCCCCCCAATAAAGGTTTAGCCCCGTGATCACCCCCCGTCGCCAGTGTCACTAAGGCTGGGTTCACATTGCAGCGGTTTATGAGAACGAATGTGATTCGCACCGCACTGCAGTGCAAATCACATCCGATCTCTGTGCGATTCGAGTTCAGCCATTCGCCGCACCCGCCACACCCGCCGCAAATTCGCACGGGACCCTTTTTTGGTCCGCAGCAGAATCGGATCGCATGGGTGTTCACACCATGCGATCCGAGTTTGCAGATCGCACTGCGATATGCGAACTGATCTGGGGGTGTCATTAACATTTCACTGACCCTCCCAGCAGTTCGCATAGGGCAGTGTGAACTGCCGCCGGGAGGCATGCGATGCGGGAACCCGCCGCGCATTCGTGGCGTTCCCACATCGCTCCAGTGTGAACCCAGCCTAATAAGCGATCATTTTTCTGATCGCTGTATTAGTGTCACAGGTGACGCTAGTTAGGCAGGTAGGTATTTAGGTTCGCCGCAGCTTTTTATAGCGCCAGGGACCCCCATATACTACCGCATAAAGCCCCCTGATTGCCCCCTAGTTAACCCTTTCACCAGTGATCACCATATAACTGTTACAGGTGACGCTGGTTGGTTAGTTTTTTTTTATAGTTTCAGGGCACCCGCCATTTATTACCTAGTCTCACTAGTGTACCCCTAAATTTAGGGGTGTCTACTTTCCAAAATGAGGTCATTTGGGGGGGGGTTTGTGCCATCTTGGCATTTTATGGCCTTCAAAACTGTAACGCCCTTAGAAAGCCTGAAGGCGGTGCTTGGTTTTCGGGGCCCCGTACGCGGCTAGGCTCCCAAAAAGTCCCACATATGTGGTATCCCCGTACTCAGGAGAAGCAGCAGAATTTATTTTGGGGTGTCATTTCACATATGCCCATGGCATGCGTGAGCAATATATCATTTAGTGACAACTTTGTGTAAAAAAAAAATTAAATTTTTTTTGTCATTATTCAATCGCTTGAGGCAAAAAAATAAAATATTCAATGGGCTCAACATGCCTCTTATCAATTTCCTTAGGGGGTCTACTTTCCAAAATGGGGTCATTTGGGGGGGGGTTTTGTACTGCCCTGCCATTTTAGCACCTCAAGAAATGAGATAGGCAGTCGTAAACTAAAAGCTGCGTAAATTCCAGAAAACGTACCTTAGTTTGTATATGTGACAACTTTTGCGCAAACCAATAAATATACAATTATTGACTTTTTTTTACCAAAGACATGTGGCTGAATACATTTTGGCCTAAATGTATGACTAAAATTGAGTTTATTGGATTTTTCTAATAACAAAAAGTAGAAAATATCATTTTTTTTCAAAATTTGCGCTCTTTTTACGTTTATATCGCAAAAAATAAAAATCGCAGAGGCAATCAAATACCATCAAAAGAAAGCTCTATTTGTGGGAAGAAAAGGACGCAAATTTTGTTTGAGTACAACATTGCATGACCGCGCAATTACCAGTTAAAGCAGCGCAGTGCCAAATTGTAAAAAGACCTCTGGTCATTTACCAGCAAAATGGTCCGGTCTGAAAGTGGTTAAAGACTGCACAAACTAACTCCTGAGCTACCTTTCAAATGTTAAGCCAAAGTTGTGTGAATCCAAAAAATATGTAAAAGCTGCTGCTAGCATCAGTATGTGTTCCCACATAAGCAAATACTACGCACCAACAATTTGCACAGCACTTTACAACATGAGGGCAGACAGTACAGATACAATTCAATGCAGAAGGAACCAGAGAGCCCTGTTCGTTAGAGCTTACACTCTACATGCATACAAATAGACCAAATAAATAAGTGTACTGTAAATCTTAGTTGCTAAAATTAGAGCTTTAAGATTAAAGCGGCGTTCCGCCGGGGGGGGGGGGGGGGGAGAAAAAATAAATAAAAAAGAAAAAAAAATCAGCAGCTACAAATACTGCAGCTGCTGACTTTGAATATAAAAAGGACACTTACTTGTCCAGGGAGCTTGCGATGTGCGAACCCGACCTATCCCTCAGCTCTGGGTGCAGGGGCCAGCATCCTTAATAAGGGAAACAGGAAGTGAAGCCTTGTAGCTTCACGACCTGGGTTTCCTACTGCTCATGTCACGCTGCGCTTTCTGAATGGTCCCGGCTGTCTTCTGTGACCTGTGTCTCCCCCAAAGGGCAGTGGGGTGTAGGGGCCGGACATTATGTAGTTCGCTGCACAGAGTGCAGCAATCTTTTCCTGGAAGTGGGAGCAGATACCTGGATTTGACAGGCATCCTCTCCCCCTTGAAAAGGGTGACAAAATGTGGCACTGGAGGGGGGAATCTGATCCACAGAAATTCAATTTCTGGGTGGAACTTGCCTTTAATCATTAAGAATCAAAATCGCGATTCTACCCCCTCCCAATCTTAACCACTTAAGGAATGGGCCCATCTTGCAAAACTTTTTTTTTTTAAACAAAAAATATTACATATACATACATTTTTACGTTTGGGGGTTCCCTAGAGAATAAAATGGCGGTCATTGCAATACTACTGTCAGACCGTATTTGTGCAGTGGTCTTACAAGCGCACTTTTTTTGAAAAAATAAATTTTTAAATTAAAAAACTAGTAGAGCAATAAAGTTATCCCTTTTTTTTTTATATTGTGAAAGATAATGTTACGCCGAGTAAATTGATACCCAACATGTCAACCTTCAAGCCCGCTCTTGGAATAGCGACAAATTTTTACCCTTAAAAATCTCCATAAGCGCGCAAAAAAAAAAAAAATTTCTATAGGTTGCATATTTTGAGTTACAGAGGAGAGCTAGAATTATTGCTCATGCTTCAAAGATCGTGGCAATACCTCACGTGTGGTTTGAACACCTTTTCATATACGGGCGCTACTCAAGTATGCGTTTGCTTCTGCACGCAAGCTCGGTGGGACAAGGTACGTTTACATTACCTTTTACCTTATCAGATAAATAATAGCAGCACAGTTTTTTTTTTTTTTTTTTTTTTTTTTTTTAAATCTTCATGCTTTGAATGCATAAAAAAAAAAAAAAAAAAAAAAAAAAAACCCCAACCTTCAGCCTTTACAATCACTTAAGTCAGGGCTCGACAAACCCCAGGCGCCAATGCGACCAGAAATCGCGACCTGGCGCCTAAGCTGCCACCAGCCCACTCACTATCGATGCCCCAGACATGCAGCAGCATTAACACTGACTGCCGTCCTCCCCCTCCTTCACACTCTGCAGCACCACCCTGTGTGTGAAACTGACACGCAATGGAGAGAGGAGGATCTGTCAGCCTGATGTCGGGTTGGGCGGGACCTGGCCGGGGTGGGGGCGGGACCCAGCAAGCTATCAAACACCAGCCAATGGGATCTGGGCGGGCCGCTACGTGTATGTGGCCCGCCCCTTTTCTTAAGCTGCCCAATCGTTGGCTGGTGTTTGATAGCTGCTGAGTCCCGCCCACCCCGACATCAGGCTGAAATCTGGCATATCCACCTCTCTGTTGCTTGTCAGTTTCACACCCCAGCAGGGTCCCGCCAGCTCCTCTGTTACATTTCAGTAACAGAGTGCTCCGTGTGAAACCTGCCAGTGCCAATCAGTGCCACCGCCAATCAGTGCCACCTGCTAGTGCCAATCAGTGCCACCTCCAATACCACCTGCCACCACCAACCAGTGCCACCTCCAATCAGTGCCACCTGCCACCGCCAATCAGTGCCAGTGCCAACCAGTGGCACCTGCCAGTGCCACCACCAATCAGTGCCACCTGCCAATCAGTGCCACCTCCAACCACCACCCAGTGCCACCTGCCACCACGCAGTGGCAATCAGTGCCACCTGCCAGTGCCACCACCTACCAATGCCACCACCAACCAGTGCCACCTGCCAATGCCAACCAGTGCCACTGCCAACCAATGCCACCTGCCAACACCAACCAGTGCCACCTCCAATCAGTGCCATCTGCCAGTGACAACTAGTGTCATCGCCAACCAGGGCCACCTGCCATCACCAACCAGGGCCACCTGCCAGTGCCAATAGTGCCACCTGCCAGTGCCATCTGGCAGTTCCACGTGCCTTCCAGTGGCAACCAGTGCCACCTGCCAGTGCCAGCCAGTTCCATCTGTTGCCAGCCTTACTCTTTCTGGTCAGCCCATACCCCTGATGTAACAGCGTTTCAATGGAGTTATTGACTGGGTGCTCCATTGTGAGTTAGGGATAGGGGGTGAAAATGAGTGGCCTTACCCCGGGAGCTGAAAAAAAAATGGCTCCTAACTTTAACTGGCTCCTAAATTCAAAGCAAATTTGTCAACCCCTGACTTAGGTTTTCTTTGCTGTCCGACACTGTTAGGCAGAACTCACCTCAATGTCAGTTCCCATTAGCAGCAGGACAAAGAGGGAAATGATTTTCCCCAGGACAGCAACAGAGGTCAAAAATTGCAAAAAAAAAAAAAAAAAAAGAAGGTTGATTGAGTTGGGCTTGAATACACCTTTTATAAGAGACATAGGAGGCAACATTGCTGGCCTAAATTTGCCTGGCCATGTCCAGCATCAATACCAGACAGACAAGGAACAATCTGAAAAAGGGGAGATCAGTAATGGCGAGCTGTTCAGGTGACAGGGGTACCTTTACTACATGCAGCAGACAAGCCAAACCAGGAAGTAGAAAACAAACAAGTCAATTACAGTCCATATGTTAATCATGACTAACACTTCACATCTGACAGCAGGTTTGACAAGGAAATATATTTGTTAAAAAATAAAACTACGCAGAAAAATAATCCATAAAAAAAAAAAAAAAAAAAAAAAAAAGGAAAAACAAATTCTCAAACACTTACATGAAATGCTTGAAGTTTAATGTAGGTTAAGAACAGCCAGCTTACAACAACAATGTATCCATATATAATTATAGTTACACAGAGCCCCTCCCCTTATACATGGGCTTTGCTCAAATCAACACTATAGATATAGTATCAATTAACCTTCTAATTGTCCAATTAAACTGCAAAACAAATCTTTACATTTCTATCAGGCTGCATAGCACAAAAATAGGCTTGCGCGCTAGATGGTTCAAATACCGGATGTCATACAGACCGGTGTTGGACAAGGAGCTGACGCTTCCAAAGAAATGACAACTTTAGACATATTTTTGGTCAGTGGAAATACATGAAAGCATATTACGGTCCCTAGACTGGGCTCACTAAAAGGGCACACATCCAGCATTAGGCATATCTTGGCATTCACTTTTAAATGGCTCCAGAATAAAAGCAAAAAGGAGTAACAGACCAACCTCTGCATGGTTTTATTAATATAAATAAATAAAAAGGGGAGGGGGGTCAGATGAAGTCTTCATACACATAACTGAATGGAGCCTACGCAATGTTGCCGGGACCCACTGCCGCCACATGCAGCCACCTATTGAGATGCATTAGAAGAGACAGCTGTACACAGTTGTGCACCAAGCATTGCGTAAAGCACTCACACAAGCACAGAACCACTGATGGTGTGCATTTGGAGCATATACCATTATGTTATTTTAGACCCAGTAATGTACACGCTTCTCTTTGCAGTGCAAGCAGATCATGGGTGGTGAGAGGGGCCAGCAGGGTGCTGTAAATACCTTCCAGAAAACATTCGGGCACCCTACCTCAGTACTACGCTCAAGAACCCTCAGCCCTGATGTCATCAGTGGGATGGCCCTTGGAAGGAGTTATGCAAATATTTAAATGACTTGATGGGTGGATGTCAGTCTGGAGCTGCAGAAGATACTAGGCAGACTGTTTTTGCATGCCAGGTGATCATGTGATGTGGAGTTGTCACGATTGAAAGAATAGAGATCCAATGATTGAAAGGGGAAGGCCAGGAAAAGTGTTAGATGATGCTGGATGTCCTCCAGTCAGGCCCTGGCTTGCTACAGCTTGTAATTTACACTGAGAAGCGCATAGTGTGCAGTGAACTCAGAGTAATGATTTTCTGTACAGGGGAGGAGGCTGTACACGAGTAAAAGGTAGGGATGGGGGTTCTGTTTTATTTTTACAGGGAAAAAAAAAAAAAAAATACAAATATTATGACTCTCCCTCTATTGTGTCCTGATGACCAATGTCTCTGGAAAGTGAGAAAATCATCAGAACAGGACAAGAGAGGAAACACACAGTAATGTACAACAGTGCAATGTGGTGCCAAACCACTGAGTGCACCCACAGGACAACACATTATGGCGTGCTTCCAAAAATGTTGCTCGGATGATTTTTGGTTTGTTGTGATGCTTTGGGCAGTCAATACAATTGAACAGGCTTCACTACGACAGCGTTCATTAACGGGCCTGTGATTAACGCACCGCGGTGGACCAGGCTGGCATGAAGTGCTCAGAGTATATTTTTAGATTTTTACTTAGGGAAATTTCTCTAATACGACACAGACAGGAAGATAATGACCAGGATCCTAACCATTTCCTACTGAGAGAGAAGACACACACATATTCACAGACACAGCGCGATCGGTGCCCGGGCACACAGACACAGCGCGATCGGTGCCCGGGCACAGCGCGATCGGTGCCCGGGCACAGCGCGATCGGTGCCCGGGCACAGCGCGATCGGTGCCCGGGCACACAGACACAGCGCGATCGGTGCCCAGGCACACAGACACAGCGCGATCGGTGCCCGGGCACACAGACACAGCGCGATCGGTGCCCGGGCACACAGACACAGGGATCGGTGCCCGGGCACACAGACACAGGGATCGGTGCCCGGGCACACAGACACAGGGATCGGTGCCCGGGCACACAGACACAGGGATCGGTGCCCGGGCACACAGGGATCGGTGCCAGGCACACAGACATGGAGCGGAGTGTCAGTCTCTTACCTGCACCTGTTTCAGGAAGTGGAGCGGCCTGGACACAGCCCAGCGTCAGGCAGAAGCAGAGCGCCAGGCTCGGGAAGGACCCTCGGAGCCGCCCCATTCCTCCACTCGCTCCTCTCGGTGTCCTCCCAGGGGAGGGGGTCCCAGCTGTGCCCCTGAGCCCGCTAAACAAATCCCGACAATTTCTGTCACTGCAGCCCGCCGCCGTCTGCCAGCTTCCCCCAGAGCCTCCTCCCGGGCCTAGTCACCTGCGCCACACCGCGCTCTCTCATAGTTCACCAGGCCGCCGAGTCCTCCGCACACAGCGCCGCAATCTCCCGGCCAGGCAGCTTCACCACACAGCAGCCGCCATGTTCCCTGACACTGCCGCGGCTAAAGGCGGGAGCAAACAATCCCCAATTTCCAATTGGCAGAGGTCACTTCCAATAGAGACACAAATGTCCCAGTCTCCTGGCCAATGGTTGTCCAGGCCTCGGAATGTAGGCGTGACTTGCCTGTCAAGGTGAGTGCGATGACATCACTGGAAGAGAAGGCAGAAATGATGATCGCTGAGCAGTGTGCGGGGAGAGGATTGCTGCGCAGTGACCCCATCCATATTCCTGTGTGTGCTCTCTCCTCTGTGTGTGTGCTCTCTCCTGTGTGTGCGCGCTCTCTCCTGTGTGTGTGCGCTCTCTCCTGTGTGTGTGCGCTCTCTCCTGTGTGTGTGTGCGCTCTCTCCTGTGTGTGTGTGCGCTCTCTCCTGTGTGTGTGCGCTCTCTCCTGTGTGTGTGCGCTCTCTCCTGTGTGTGCGCGCTCTCTCCTGTGTGTGCGCTCTCTCCTGTGTGTGTGTGCGCTCTCTCCTGTGTGTGTGTGCGCTCTCTCCTGTGTGCGCTCTCTCCTGTGTGTGCTCTCTCCTGTGTGTGTGTGTGCGCGCTCTCTCCTGTGTGTGTGTGTGCGCTCTCTCCTGTGTGTGTGTGTGCGCTCTCTCCTGTGTGTGTGTGCGCGCTCTCTCCTGTGTGTGTGTGCGCGCTCTCTCCTGTGTGTGCGTGCGCGCTCTCTCCTGTGCGTGCGCTCTCTCCTGTGTGTGTGCGCTCTCTCCTCTGTGTGTGCGCTCTCTCCTCTGTGTGTGCGCTCTCTCCTGTGTGTGTGTGTGTGTGTGCGCTCTCTCCTGTGTGTGTGCGCTCTCTCCTGTGTGTGTGCGCTCTCTCCTGTGTGTGTGCGCTCTCTCCTGTGTGTGTGCGCTCTCTCCTATGTGTGTGCGCTCTCTCCTATGTGTGTGCGCTCTCTCCTATGTGTGTGCGCTCTCTCCTGTGTGTGTGCGCTCTCTCCTGTGTGTGTGTGCGCACTCTCCTGTGTGTGTGCGCACTCTCTCCTTTGTGTACGCTCTCTCCACCTGCTCTGAGATATACAATAAATAGCTACTGGACTCAAAATCAGTTTACTGTATCAGATCAGGGAGCAATTGCGATTGGTTGCCAGAGGTTACAGTATATCATTACTGCTTATTGACTGGTTGCTAGAGGTTACAGCACACCTATGGCTCACTGATTAGTTGCTAGAGGTTACAACACATGATTTGTGCTTGTTGATTAGTTGCTAGAGATTGCTTTACAGTAATACTGCCCACTGATTGGTTGCTAGAGGTTACAGCACACCATCTCCTCACTGCCTGCACACAATGGACTGGGGTGGTGACTGGACCCATCAATAGACAGAAAACTCCAAGGGATCCTAGAACTCTGCGGATCAGTGGCAGTATTGGGGGAGGGAAGGGGAGGTTGTGACCAATGGCAATGCTGATTTTTTTTTTTTTTACTGACTACCAATATAAAGAGGAGTTTCAACACTGGCCACCAATGTAATAGGGGTGTACACTGACCACTAATGTAATAGAAGCATTCACAGTAACCACCAATGTAAGGAGGGATTTACACTGACCACTAATGTAAGGGGAGCATTCACACTGGCCAAGAGTGTGAATGAAAGTATTCTACACCAAGCCTCAATGTAATGAGAAGATTTAGCCTGCGTTCACATGTGTGTGTTGGGAACACATGCAAAATCGCTTTCCTGACACCACAGAAATGTGCTGCTCTTTAGCAGATACATAGCAGTGCCTCTGCACCCCCAAACCTCCCCCATCCTCTCCACTCCAACCCTCCCCCCTTTAACTCTACCTGCCTCCTCTGCTTAACTTTGCACCCACCTTCCTTACCTCCATAAATCCCCTCCTTGCTCATCTGTGCACCCCAAGCTGTAATTCCTTCTCTACCTACCTCTACACACCCCACATTGGGCCCCCCAACAATGCAGGGCCCAGGGCAGCTGCCCCTTTTGCCCTGCCTTAAAGACGGCCCTGGCTCGCTCCTGTGTGTGCGTGTGCGCTCTCTCCTGTGTGCACTCTCCTTTGTGTACTCTCTCTCCTGTGTGTGTAAGCTCTCTCCTGTGTGTGTGCTCTCTCTCTCCTCTGTGTGTGTACTCCTCTGTGTGCTCTCTCTCCTCTGTGTGTTCTCTATGTGTATTTGTGTGTACTCCTCTATAAGTACTCCTCTATGTTTACTCACATCAGCATCCCCATAAGAGGTCTTCTCACATCAGGGTACCATCAGAGTCCTAAATTTCACATGGGTCCCCATCAGAGTCCATCCTTACATCAGCATCCCCAAAAGGGTTCTCCTCACATCAGGGTACCATCAGAGTTCATCCTTTCTTACAGGTCCCCTTTAGAGTCCCTGTTTACATCAGTGTCCCCATAAGAGTTCCCTCTTACATCAGAGGCCACCTTAGATTCCCACAATTACATCAGGGGCCTCATTAAAGTTCTTCCTCACATCAGCATCCCCATAAGAGTTACTACATCAGGGTACCATCAGAGTCCATCCTTTAAAGTGGGTCCCCAAAAAGAGTCCCTCTTTACATTAGTGTCCCCATAAGACTCCCTTCTTACATCAGATTCCACCTCAGATTCCCCCCCCCCCATTACATTTAGGTCCTCATTAAAGATCTCCCTCACATCAGCATCCCCAAAAGAGTTCCTCTCACATCAGGGTACCATGAGAGTCCTTCCACTCATATGGGTCCCCATCAGGGACCGTACTTACTTCAGCATCCCCCATAAAAGCCCCCCCCCCCCCCCCACATCAGGGTACCATCAGAGTTCATCATTTCTTATGGGTCCCCATCAGAGTCCCTGTTTACATCAGTGTCCCTATAAAAGCTCTTTCCTACATAAGAGGCCATCTCAGATTCCCCCCCGTTACATCAGGGACCTCATTAAAGTCCTCCTTCACATCACCATCCCCCATAAGAGTTGCTCTTACATCAGAGTCCATCCTTTCTTATGGGTCCCCATCAAAGTCCCTGTTTATATCAGTGTCCATATAAGAGCACTTTCCTACATAAGAGGCCACCTCAGATTTCCCCCGTTACATCAGGGACCTCATTAAAGTCCTCCCTCACATCAGAGTTCCCTCACATAAGAGTTTCCCTCACATCAGAGTCCTTCATTACATCTGGGTCCCCATCAGAATGCCCTCTTTATATCTGAAGCCCCATCAGAGTCTTTTCTTTCATCTGGGTCCCCATCAGAGTCCCCCCTTACATCTGGATCTTCATCAGAATCTGCCCTTACATTTAGTGGGCCAAATAAAATCTAGGAGCAGGTTAGATGGGGTCGCAGGCCATAGATCTAAACCCGTGGTCTAGTGGGTAGGGGAAATGGCTGTAATACTTTCCTTATTCCTCACTACCCTGGTTGCTGGTGCTTATCTCTCCACCGCTCCAGGTTGTGGGCAGGGACTTGCTGTCCTACTATACAATGCAGGACTATTGGCCCTGCGTTACATGTGATGACATCAGCGAGTGCCTTAGTGAACTTGTTTCAGGGACTGGTCACACAGCATGGTGGAAGCTTGCTGCTGTATGGTAAAAGGTAAATAATAAAGTTCCTCAACCCTCAAACCATATGCGCTATTAACCCTTGCAGTGAAGAGAGCTGCCACTACAAGGGTACTTTTTTCTGGTGCCCAGAGTTGGCCTTTAAAATGGACCTAACATGAAAGCACAAGGCTCATTTACCTTTTAGCCCTCACCCTCCAAATAAAAACGAAGCAATCAAAAAACTGCTAACGGAAAGCAACAGTTTTTATTTGGAGGGTGGGGCTGAAAGGTAAATGGGCCATGTGTTTACATGTAAGGTCCATTTTAAAAAAAACTTCAGAAGACAATTGTGAAGATAGAATAAAAACGTATATTTCTGGATTTGAACACTTCCTATTAGTATCAGAGATGTCATTTTGCCTCACTGCAGGGTCCTAAGAAAGCTGAGATCCCAAATGTCACAAGATGACGCTGAGCAGGGGCCTTCATTATATGGGGTCCTTATGCTGGCCATACATTATACAAAAAATCGGGCAAACCCAATTTAAAAAACGAACATTCGGCCTAGATCGCAACCAATCCTTGCCATCATGTAATGACCGATAAATTGTTCAGTGGACATAAATAAATACATTTTATGTTTGTTTGTTTTTTTACATATAACTAGTGCAGATAGGTTGGACAGAAAACAAACCTTTCAATTTATCGTTTGTTGTGTTACGTAATGTTACATTATAATAGTAAATGTACATTATATGACATTATCATATTTAATATAACTATATACGAGGGGTCTTCAAAAAGTTTCCGCACTTTAATATATATAATAGAGTTTTAAAAAGCCTGTAAACCTTTTGAAGAACCTAGATATATATATCTACACAATAAAACCTTGGATTGCAAGCATAATTCGTTCCAGATACATGCTTGTAATCCAAAGCACTTGTATATCAAAGCAAATTTCCCCATAAGAAATAATGGAAACTCAAATGATTCATTCCACCCCCGTTTATTCATAGGTCCTTCCGTTTATAGTACATATAAAAATAATATAGCAATGTGAAAGGTTATGTATCCACAAAATGTCCATCCACAAATGGAAGCCTCCACAAGGGGATTCGAATAAAAATCCAGCAGGAGCTACAGAGTATAAAAAAGAAAGAAGAGAGGCTCCTCTAAGTGTAGCAATATGTTGATAAATGTTGTACCTTCATTAAATGTAACCACATTACTACACTTACAGGCACCTCTCTTCTCTTTTACTCAGTTGTGATGTGACGCTACTTGTATATCAAGACATCGCTTGTATATCGAGTCAAAATCTATTTAAAAATGTGCTTGTCTTGCAAAATGCTCTAAAATCAAGTTACTCTCAAACCAAGGTTTTACTGTGTGAGTGTGTGTGTGTGCAGGCCCGGACTGGCCATAGGGCAGACCGGGCCTGTCCTTGGCCTGTTGATCAGACCGCACAGCAGGAGGTAAGCGGCGATCGCGGCCTGAACATGGGCAACACAGGCCGCGGCCGCCGCTCGCCTGCCGCTAAACGGCCGTGCCTGTGTCATCTCTGGCGGCTGCATGGGCTGTGCTGTGTGTCTTTCTCACACACAGCTCAGCCTCAGAGCCGCGCTGACAGTTCCGCTCTCCTCCTCCAGCCGTGGGCGTCCGCACGGTGGGGAGAGCTGCAGGCTGCTGTCAGGATATTCCCCCTTCGCTCCCCCTCCCCTTCTCATGTCGGCAGCAGGGGAAGAGAAGGCTTTCTTGTCTGTCCGTTTTTCTCTCCCTATTGGCTACAAAAGAGGGCCAATCAAAAGCAGCTAAAGGTGCATCATGGGAAATGTAGTCCCAGAGATAGGTGGCCCAATTGTTATCAGCAGGGAGCAGACTACAGTCCCCAGCAAGCACTCTGCTGGGGGGAAAAGAAAACCAGGAAACAAGCTGAGGAGTGCTTGTAGCAGCTACTAAAGGAGACATGGAAAATGAAAGAGAGGACTGTGCTGGGGAACGAATATTCCCAGCACCACCAGAGAGAGTCACATTGTACCGCACCACCAGAGAGAGTCACACTGTACTGCACCACCAGAGAGAGTCACATTGTACCGCACCACCAGAGAGTCACACTGTACAGCACCACCAGAGAGAGTCACATTGCACCGCACCACCAGAGAGTCACACTGTACTGCACCACCAGAGAGAGAGCAACGCTGTACCCGCACCACCAAAGAGTCACACTGTACCGTACCACCAGAGAGACCCATGCTGTACCCGCACCACCAGAGAGAAAGCCACACTGTACCCACACCACCAGAGAGTCACACTGTACCGTACCACCAGAGAGAAAGCCACGCTGTACCCGCACCACCATAGAGTCACACTGTACCGTACCACCAGAGAGAGAGCCACGCTGTACCCGCACCACCAGAGAGAAAGCCGCGCTGTACCCGCACCACCAGAGAGAAAGCCACGCTGTACCCGCACCACCATAGAGTCACACTGTACCGTACCACCAGAGAGAGAGCCACGCTGTACCCGCACCACCAGAGAGAAAGCCGCGCTGTACCCGCACCACCAGAGAGAAAGCCACGCTGTACCCGCACCACCATAGAGTCACACTGTACCGTACCACCAGAGAGAGAGCCACGCTGTACCC
The DNA here is from genome assembly GCF_037356315.1 of Lithobates pipiens. Classification (NCBI taxonomy): domain Eukaryota; kingdom Metazoa; phylum Chordata; class Amphibia; order Anura; family Ranidae; genus Lithobates; species Lithobates pipiens. The sequence goes on along the minus strand of NW_027507784.1, from coordinate 264,099,863 downwards.
GCACCACCAGAGAGAAAGCCACACTGTACCCGCACCACCAGAGAGAGAGCCACACTGTACCCGCACCACCAGAGAGAGAGCCACGCTGTACCCGCACCACCAGAGAGAAAGCCACACTGTACCGCACCACCAGAGAGCCACACTGTACCCGCACCACCAGAGAGAGAGCCACGCTGTACCCGCACCACCAGAGAGCCACACTGTACCCACACCACCAGAGAGAGAGTCATGCTGTACCTGCACCACCAGAGAGAGCCATGCTGTACCCACACCACCAGAGAGAGAGCCACGCTGTACCCGCACCACCAGAGAGAGCCACGCTGTACCCGCACCACCAGAAAGAGAGCAGGTCAGTGTCACTGGGCCATGTGGGCACAATAGGAGACAGACTTATATGGCCACAATAGGACTTGGACACTGTAATATAAAGGGGACTGCACTGTAATCATTGCAGTGCCCCGTTATAGTGCAGTTCACTTTATATCACCAGCCACCCCTACGAATGTCTAATGACCCCCCCGGTCCCTGGAAAAGTTGGCTGCTCAGTCTAAAATGCCCGGGCCTATATTTTGTCCCAGTCCGGGCCTGTGTGTGTGTGTGTATATATGTATATATATATATATATATATATATATATATATATATATATATATATATGAGAGAGAGAAAGAGAGATATACAGTATCTCACAAAAGTGAGTACACCCCTCATATTTTTGTAAATATTTTGTTATCTTTTCATGTGACAACCCTGAAGAAGTTACACTTTTGCTACAATATAAAGTAATGAGTGTACAGCTTGTATAACAGTGCAAATTTGTTGTCCCCTCAAAATAACTCAACACACAACCATTAATGTCTAAACGGCTGGCAACAAAAGTGAGTACGCCCCTAAGTGAAAATGTCCAAATTTGGTGCAAAGTGTCAATATTTTGTGTGGTCACCATTATTCTCCAGCACTGCCTTAACCCTCTTGGACATGAAGTTCACCAGAGCTTCACAGGTTGCCACTGGAGTCCTCTTCCACTCCTCCATGATGACATCACGGAGCTGGTGGATGTTAGACACTTTGCGCTCCTCCATCTTCTGTTTGAGGGTGCCCCACAGATGCTCAATAGGGTTTAGGTCTGGAGACATGCTTGGTCAGTCCATCACCTTTACCTTCAGCTTCTTTGGCAAGGCAGTGGTTGTCTTGGAGGTTTGTTTGGGGTCAATATCATGTTGGAATACTGCCCTGCGACCCCGTCTCTTAAGGCAGGGGATTATGCTCTGCTTCAGTATGTCACAGTACATGTTGGCATTCATGGTTTCCTCCATGAACTGTAGCTCCCCAGTGTCGGCAGCACTCATGCAGCCCCAGACCATGACACTTCCACCATCATGCTTGAGTGCAGGCATGACACACTTGTCTTTGTACTCCTCACCTGGTTGCCACCACTCATTCTTGACACCATCCGAACCAAATAAGTTTATCTTGGTCTCATCAGACCACAGGACATGGTTCCAGTAATCCATGCCCTTAGTCTGCTTGTCTTCAGCAAGGTGTTTTCGGGCTTTCTTGTGGCTACTAGTGATGGCCGAACGGTTCGCCCGGCGGTCGTTTCGCGGCGAATTTCCGACTTTCGCCGTCCGCGGGTTCGAACGCCTTTTTCCGTCGTTCGCCCCGGCGGACTTACGTGTTTAATGTATACAAGAACTTTAACCTTTCGTGACACGTTTATCATGTGTTACAGGACAACCAATTGAGACATGACAGCTCATGGACACTTGGACATTCCCCCTAACCTATAAATACACCCGATCCGGTGGCCATTTTACATTCTTTCTTCTGTCACTGTAGGGAAAGGATCCTGTGTGGAGTAGGGACAGAGAAAACGCTAGCTATTTGGTACACAAAAGTTCTTTTCAGGACTGGTATAGGTGTTAGGTCAGCAGCCTGAGTTTCTTTTGTCAGTTTAGATAAAGGGACAGAGCGCTGTATGCTGCTATTTTAGGGACAGCTCAGCCAGATTAGTCTTTCTTCATCATCATCATCATCATCATCATTAGCTGTTACTATCAGGTCCACAAAAGAGCTGTTCCAGCTAATCGTTCCAGCCTACTCTTTTTTGCCAATTTGTATAGGGACAGGCAGGAAGCAGTGTGTCAGGCAGTGAGGATAATTTTAAAGACTTGCTGTTACTATTAGTTCCACAAAGGTTCTTTTCAGGACTGGTATCAGTGGTACGGTAATAGGCTTGTACACGTATAATATTCTTTCTTCCAAATATAGAAAGAATATTATACTTGACTGCTGCCCTTCTGCTGCAGTCTGCTAATCATTCACAACTCACTTGTTCCACAAAGCTCTTTATCAGGACTGGTAACTTGGTCTGTCTAGGGTGCTACGGTACATAGGCTTGGGTGCGGTACAGTCTGCTGTTCTGTAAGGACCGCTATCGGTCCACAATACATAGGGTTGCCGTGCACTACTGCTGACCGCTGCCCTATACTGCAGCAGTCCTTCATTGGTATAGGGACTGACGTACAGTCTGCTAATCACTAACACACAACCTGCTTGGTCCACAAAAGTTCTTATAAGGACTGGTAACTTGGTATAGGGTGCTACGGTACATAGGCCTGAGTGCGTTACAGTCTGCTGTTCTGTAAGGACCGCTATCGGTCCACAATACATAGGGTTGCCGTGCACTACTGCTGACCGCTGCCCTATACTGCAGCAGTCCTTCAGCGGTATAGGGACTGACGCACAGTCTGCTAAACACTAACACACAACCTGCTTGGTCCACAAAAGTTTTTATAAGGACTGGTAACTTGGTATAGGGTGCTACGGTACATAGGCCTGAGTGCAGTACAGTCTGCTGTTCTGTAAGGACCGCTATCGGTCCACAATACATAGGGTTGCCGTGCACTACTGCTGACCGCTGCCCTATACTGCAGCAGTCCTTCATTGGTATAGGGACTGACGTACAGTCTGCTAATCACTAACACACAACCTGCTTGGTCCACAAAAGTTCTTATAAGGACTGGTAACTTGGTATAGGGTGCTACGGTACATAGGCCTGAGTGCGTTACAGTCTGCTGTTCTGTAAGGACCGCTATCGGTCCACAATACATAGGGTTGACGTGCACCACTGCTGACCGCTGCCCTATACTGCAGCAGTCCTTCAGCGGTATAGGGACTGACGTACAGTCTGCTAAACACTAATACACAACCTGCTTGGTCCACAAAAGTTCTTATAAGGACTGGTAACTTGGTATAGGGTGCTACGGTACATAGGCTTGAGTGCGGTACAGTCTGCTGTTCTGTAAGGACCGCTATCGGTCCACAATAGATAGGGTTGACGTGCACCACTGCTGACCGCTGCCCTATACTGCAGCAGTCCTTCAGCGGTATAGGGACTGACGCACAGTCTGCTAAACACTAACACACAACCTGCTTGGTCCACAAAAGTTTTTATAAGGACTGGTAACTTGGTATAGGGTGCTACGGTACATAGGCCTGAGTGCGTTACAGTCTGCTGTTCTGTAAGGACCGCTATCGGTCCACAATACATAGGGTTGCCGTGCACTACTGCTGACCGCTGCCCTATACTGCAGCAGTCCTTCATTGGTATAGGGACTGACGTACAGTCTGCTAATCACTAACACACAACCTGCTTGGTCCACAAAAGTTCTTATAAGGACTGGTAACTTGGTATAGGGTGCTACGGTACATAGGCCTGAGTGCGTTACAGTCTGCTGTTCTGTAAGGACCGCTATCGGTCCACAATACATAGGGTTGACGTGCACCACTGCTGACCGCTGCCCTATACTGCAGCAGTCCTTCATTGGTATAGGGACTGACGTACAGTCTGCTAATCACTAACACACAACCTGCTTGTTCCACAAAAGTTCTTATAAGGACTGGTAACTTGGTATAGGGTGCTACGGTACATAGGCTTGAGTGCGGTACAGTCTGCTGTTCTGTAAGGACCGCTATCGGTCCACAATAGATAGGGTTGACGTGCACCACTGCTGACCGCTGCCCTATACTGCAGCAGTCCTTCAGCGGTATAGGGACTGACGTACAGTCTGCTAAACACTAATACACAACCTGCTTGGTCCACAAAAGTTCTTATAAGGACTGGTAACTTGGTATAGGGTGCTACGGTACATAGGCTTGAGTGCGGTACAGTCTGCTGTTCTGTAAGGACCGCTATCGGTCCACAATAGATAGGGTTGACGTGCACCACTGCTGACCGCTGCCCTATACTGCAGCAGTCCTTCAGCGGTATAGGGACTGACGTACAGTCTGCTAAACACTAATACACAACCTGCTTGGTCCACAAAAGTTCTTATAAGGACTGGTAACTTGGTATAGGGTGCTACGGTACATAGGCTTGAGTGCGGTACAGTCTGCTGTTCTGTAAGGACCGCTATCGGTCCACAATACATAGGGTTGCCGTGCACTACTGCTGACCGCTGCCCTATACTGCAGCAGTCCTTCATTGGTATAGGGACTGACGTACAGTCTGCTAATCACTAACACACAACCTGCTTGTTCCACAAAAGTTCTTATAAGGACTGGTAACTTGGTATAGGGTGCTACGGTACATAGGCTTGAGTGCGGTACAGTCTGCTGTTCTGTAAGGACCGCTATCGGTCCACAATAGATAGGGTTGACGTGCACCACTGCTGACCGCTGCCCTATACTGCAGCAGTCCTTCATTGGTATAGGGACTGACGTACAGTCTGCTAATCACTAACACACAACCTGCTTGGTCCACAAAAGTTCTTATAAGGACTGGTAACTTGGTATAGGGTGCTACGGTACATAGGCCTGAGTGCGTTACAGTCTGCTGTTCTGTAAGGACCGCTATCGGTCCACAATACATAGGGTTGACGTGCACCACTGCTGACCGCTGCCCTATACTGCAGCAGTCCTTCAGCGGTATAGGGACTGACGTACAGTCTGCTAAACACTAATACACAACCTGCTTGGTCCACAAAAGTTCTTATAAGGACTGGTAACTTGGTATAGGGTGCTACGGTACATAGGCTTGAGTGCGGTACAGTCTGCTGTTCTGTAAGGACCGCTATCGGTCCACAATAGATAGGGTTGACGTGCACCACTGCTGACCGCTGCCCTATACTGCAGCAGTCCTTCAGCGGTATAGGGACTGACGCACAGTCTGCTAAACACTAACACACAACCTGCTTGGTCCACAAAAGTTTTTATAAGGACTGGTAACTTGGTATAGGGTGCTACGGTACATAGGCCTGAGTGCGTTACAGTCTGCTGTTCTGTAAGGACCGCTATCGGTCCACAATACATAGGGTTGCCGTGCACTACTGCTGACCGCTGCCCTATACTGCAGCAGTCCTTCATTGGTATAGGGACTGACGTACAGTCTGCTAATCACTAACACACAACCTGCTTGGTCCACAAAAGTTCTTATAAGGACTGGTAACTTGGTATAGGGTGCTACGGTACATAGGCCTGAGTGCGTTACAGTCTGCTGTTCTGTAAGGACCGCTATCGGTCCACAATACATAGGGTTGACGTGCACCACTGCTGACCGCTGCCCTATACTGCAGCAGTCCTTCATTGGTATAGGGACTGACGTACAGTCTGCTAATCACTAACACACAACCTGCTTGTTCCACAAAAGTTCTTATAAGGACTGGTAACTTGGTATAGGGTGCTACGGTACATAGGCTTGAGTGCGGTACAGTCTGCTGTTCTGTAAGGACCGCTATCGGTCCACAATAGATAGGGTTGACGTGCACCACTGCTGACCGCTGCCCTATACTGCAGCAGTCCTTCAGCGGTATAGGGACTGACGTACAGTCTGCTAAACACTAATACACAACCTGCTTGGTCCACAAAAGTTCTTATAAGGACTGGTAACTTGGTATAGGGTGCTACGGTACATAGGCTTGAGTGCGGTACAGTCTGCTGTTCTGTAAGGACCGCTATCGGTCCACAATAGATAGGGTTGACGTGCACCACTGCTGACCGCTGCCCTATACTGCAGCAGTCCTTCAGCGGTATAGGGACTGACGTACAGTCTGCTAAACACTAATACACAACCTGCTTGGTCCACAAAAGTTCTTATAAGGACTGGTAACTTGGTATAGGGTGCTACGGTACATAGGCTTGAGTGCGGTACAGTCTGCTGTTCTGTAAGGACCGCTATCGGTCCACAATACATAGGGTTGCCGTGCACTACTGCTGACCGCTGCCCTATACTGCAGCAGTCCTTCATTGGTATAGGGACTGACGTACAGTCTGCTAATCACTAACACACAACCTGCTTGTTCCACAAAAGTTCTTATAAGGACTGGTAACTTGGTATAGGGTGCTACGGTACATAGGCTTGAGTGCGGTACAGTCTGCTGTTCTGTAAGGACCGCTATCGGTCCACAATAGATAGGGTTGACGTGCACCACTGCTGACCGCTGCCCTATACTGCAGCAGTCCTTCAGCGGTATAGGGACTGACGTACAGTCTGCTAAACACTAATACACAACCTGCTTGGTCCACAAAAGTTCTTATAAGGACTGGTAACTTGGTATAGGGTGCTACGGTACATAGGCTTGAGTGCGGTACAGTCTGCTGTTCTGTAAGGACCGCTATCGGTCCACAATAGATAGGGTTGACGTGCACCACTGCTGACCGCTGCCCTATACTGCAGCAGTCCTTCAGCGGTATAGGGACTGACGTACAGTCTGCTAAACACTAATACACAACCTGCTTGGTCCACAAAAGTTCTTATAAGGACTGGTAACTTGGTATAGGGTGCTACGGTACATAGGCTTGAGTGCGGTACAGTCTGCTGTTCTGTAAGGACCGCTATAGGTCCACAATAGATAGGGTTGACGTGCACCACTGCTGACCGCTCACCTATACTGCAGCAGTCCTTCAGCGGTATAGGGACTAAGAGTTTTGTCACAGGGTCATTTAAAAAATGACATGCAGAGGAAGAGGCAGGCCCTTCCGCAGGGGTGGTAGGGGTAGGGCAGGAGCAACAGGCTTGAGCCAAAGTGGGAAGTTGCAGAAGGTGCGTTCAATTACTTTAAAGGATGCACCAGACTTGGTTGAGTGGCTCGCTCAGCCTTACTCTTCTGCACCCTCCTCATCCTCTCGATCTGCACCCTCTTCTTCACTCTCTGCTATGTGCACCCCCAAAGACACTACCACCAACAACACGACCACCACCACCACCACCACATACCTTCCGCTTGAGTCACTGGAATTATTTTCCGATCCATATCAAGAGGACATTTCTGATGCGCAGCCACTCTTGGTATTGGATCAGGAAGAGGAGGTAGCAACAAGCGCTACTCAGCAGTCTGACGCCAGTACCCAGATCAGCCCAAGGAGGAGGTTGGTCCCCGGTGTTGCTGCCTACTCTACTTATAGCGGTGGGGAAGGTGACGTTGATGATGACGTGTCTAGTGATGTCACGTGGGTGCCCACAAGAGAGGAAGAGGAGGGGAGTTCAGAGGGAGATATGGACCAGCAGATAGGGAGGAGAAGCAGCAATGACTTACATTGCACAGCAGGGACAAAGCAGACTGCAAATGTATCAGGAGCGAGTCATCGACCATGTACGGTCACATCTGGCGCTCCCAGGACACCGGCACATGGCTCCGCAGTGTGGGCTTTTTTTAACGTGTCCGCTGCTGACAATAGCGTTGCCATCTGCAATCTTTGCAGTCAACGCGTTAGTCGCGGTAAGCCCAATACTCACCTAGGGACGACCGCCTTAAGAAGGCACATGAGCAGCCATCACCGAGCCCAGTGGGAGCAACGGAACACACAAAGCCACACTGCAGGCTCTCACCGTCCAGCCTCGTCTTCTACTTCTCCTTCTCCTCTCTCCTCACAATTGTCCTCCACTCCACCTTCCATCACGCCAAGCTCACATTTTTCTGCAAAAAGGCAGGCTTCCGTGGGCCTAATGTTTGAGCGTAAAAAAATGATGACGCCGGATAACCCTCTTGCCCAACGGTTGGCGGCTGGCTTGTCAGAACTCATAGCCCGCCAACTACTGCCATATAAACTGGTGGACTCGGAGGCCTTTCGCAAATTTGTGGCCATTGGAACACCACAATGGAAGGTCCCAGGAAGGAAGTATTTCTCAGAGAAGGGCATCCCAGAGCTATATGGCCATGTTCAGCGGCAAGTGAATGTATCTCTGGCACACAGTGTCGGTGCCAAGATACATCTGACCACAGACACGTGGTCTAGCAAACACGGGCAGGGAAGGTATATCAGTTTTACTGCCCACTGGGTGAACCTTCTGACGGCCGTCAAGCATGTAACCCGTGGCACCCGTGTAGATTTGGTTTTACCGCCACGGATTGCATGCAGGCCTGACTCTTCTTCTCCTCCTCCTACTCCATCCTCCTCCCTCTCCTCCTCAGCTGCCTCCTCCTTTTCCGCTGCTAGCGTCTCTTCCACTGCACCGCCCAAGCTCCCCAGAACCTATTCCACATGCCAGGTGAGACGTTGCCATGCCGTGCTGCGTCTGTTGTGCCTGGAAGCAAAGAGCCACACTGGCCCGGCACTCCTTTCAGCTTTGCGTTCACAGGCAGATGAGTGGCTAACACCGCTCAATTTGACAGTTGGTAAAGTGGTGTGTGACAACGGTGCCAATCTGCTTAGCGCATTGAAACAGGGCAAAATCACGCACGTGCCGTGCATGGCACACGTCTTAAACTTGGTCGTGCAGCGATTCCTTGTCAAATACCCTGGGGTCCAGGACATCTTGCGGCAGGCAAGGAAAATCTCGGCCCATTTCAGAAGATCTTACACGGCCATGGCTCGCCTTGCTGACATTCAGCGGCGACACCATCTGCCGGTCAGACGTCTTATTTGCGATTGCCCGACGCGATGGAACTCAACCTTCTATATGCTTGATAGGCTGCTCCAGCAGAAACGTGCAGTTAACGTCTACCTGTATGAACTCTGCGAAAGAAACGGTTCTGGGGAGCTGGGTTTTTTTTCACCGCGCCAGTGGCTGCTCATGCGCGACACATGCAGACTTCTGCGGCCATTTGAGGAGATCACCAAACTGGTCAGTCGCAGCCATGGCGCCATCAGTGACATGGTACCTTATGCCTTCTTTCTGGAGCGTGCATTGCGTCGTGTCATTGATCAGGCTGTGGAGGAGCAGGAGCGGGAAGATGAGGAAGTCGCAATGCTGGATGAATTCCCAGGGGGGGCTACTCTATCTGAGACAAGTCAACAACAGGAGTCTGATGAGGAGTCAGAGGAGGATGGTGCCGGGGCGGATGAGCAGGAGCAAGAAGAGCATGCTTTAAACCTTTCTGGGATCCCTGTTGTGCGAGGATGGGGAGAGGAGAATGAAGAGGACGACATTATCCTGGATGATGAGCAGGAGCCAGGCCACCACACCGCTTCCACTTTAGTGCAAATGGGGGCCTTCATGCTCCAGTGTTTTAATAGGGACCCCCGTATAAAAAGCATGAGGGTCAAGGACCAGTACTGGGTGGCAACGTACTTAGACCCCCGGTACAAACACAAAATGGCGGAAATGTTACCGCCGTCGCAGAGGGCTGTCAGAATGCAGCACTTCCAGGCCTTGCTTCGAGAAATGCTGCATTCTGCTTTTGCGTGCGCTGGCAGAGGAGCAATTCCCACTCCCAGAGAAGGATTTGCGGGTACCAATCCAACAGCGCCTGCAAGAAGAGGCCGGTTTGAAGATGTGTTGGTGACTTCGGATATGAGGTCATTCTTTCAGCCGACCCATCGACAGGTGTCATCCGGATCCAGCATCAGGGAACGCCTAGACCGTCAGGTGTCCGACTACATTGGGTTAACGGCCGATGTGGACGCTCTGAGGAGTGATGAACCCCTAGACTACTGGGTGGGCAGGCTTGACCTCTGGCCAGAGCTTGCCCAATTTGCAATCGAACTGTTGGCTTGCCCCTCATCCAGTGTCCTGTCCGAAAGGACGTTCAGCGCAGCAGGGGGGATTGTGACCGATAAGCGTACTCGCCTAGCTCACCACAGTGTTAACTACCTCACATTTCTAAAAATGAATGAGGCATGGATCTCGGAGGAATTCAACACATGTGATCAGTAGACCATGTATATGTCTATAAACAATTTTTGGAATCAAGCACACAGACCTTCTTAATTCATTTGGCTCACTTCCCTGACCCAAAAAAGCACACCGTACTATATGCCCCTACCCTCCTCTTTGAAGAGGTTGAGCGGTGTCATATTTCTACTGGGGCTGCTTATTATGAGGGGTTCCCACCATCCCTGTGCTGTGCTGACTTCCTCCTGGGTGTTCTTATTATGAGGGGCTCCCACCATCCCTGTGCTGTGCTGACTTCCTCCTGGGGGTTCTTATTATGAGGGGATCACACCATCCCTGTGCTGTGCTGACTTCCTCCTGGGGCTGCTTACGGTGCTGCTGTCAGCGCTGTATGTCACGGAGCTGCTGTCAGCGCTGTATGTCACGGAGCTGCTGTCAGCGCTGTATGTCACGGAGCTGCTGTCAGCGCTGTATGTCACGGAGCTGCTGTCAGCGCTGTATGTCACGGAGCTGCTGTCAGCGCTGTATGTCACGGAGCTGCTGTCAGCGCTGTATGTCACGGAGCTGCTGTCAGCGCTGTATGTCACGGAGCTGCTGTCAGCGCTGTATGTCACGGAGCTGCTGTCAGCGCTGTATGTCACGGAGCTGCTGTCAGCGCTGTATGTCACGGAGCTGCTGTCAGCGCTGTATGTCACGGAGCTGCTGTCAGCGCTGTATGTCACGGTGCTGCTGTCAGCGCTGTATGTCACGGAGCTGCTGTCAGCGCTGTATGTCACGGAGCTGCTGTCAGTGCTGTATGTCACGGAGCTGCTGTCAGCGCTGTATGTCACGGAGCTGCTGTCAGCGCTGTATGTCACGGAGCTGCTGTCAGCGCTGTATGTCACGGTGCTGCTGTCAGCGCTGTATGTCACGGAGCTGCTGTCAGCGCTGTATGTCACGGAGCTGCTGTCAGCGCTGTATGTCACGGAGCTGCTGTCAGCGCTGTATGTCACGGAGCTGCTGTCAGCGCTGTATGTCACGGAGCTGCTGTCAGCGCTGTATGTCACGGTGCTGCTGTCAGCGCTGTATGTCACGGAGCTGCTGTCAGCGCTGTATGTCACGGAGCTGCTGTCAGTGCTGTATGTCACGGAGCTGCTGTCAGCGCTGTATGTCACGGAGCTGCTGTCAGCGCTGTATGTCACGGAGCTGCTGTCAGCGCTGTATGTCACGGTGCTGCTGTCAGCGCTGTATGTCACGGAGCTGCTGTCAGCGCTGTATGTCACGGAGCTGCTGTCAGCGCTGTATGTCACGGAGCTGCTGTCAGCGCTGTATGTCACGGAGCTGCTGTCAGCGCTGTATGTCACGGAGCTGCTGTCAGCGCTGTATGTCACGGTGCTGATGTCAGTGCTCTGTATTACGGTGCTGCTGTCAGTGCTCTGTATCTCCTGCACCCTCTTGTTTGCCTACCCTGGTCCCTGACCTTCCCTCTCCTCCATTGCCTTCATTAGCTCCATAGTCCTGAATTGTCAGAACAATTTCCCAAATAAAAAAAAAATGCTTGTAGTTATCGATCCCAAATTCACCTCATACATGTATTATGCTATTGTCCAGGTGGTGGGACTACGTGCTACCCCCTAATAATTACCCCGTGGCCGCAAATTCGACCTAAAGGTTTGCGAAATTCGCCTCCCATTGAAGTCAATGGAGCCCGCGGCGAACGGTCGTTTTCGCGAACGTTTGTGTCCGTTCGCGTTTCGCGTTCGCGAAACGTCCCGTCGGAAGTTCGTCCATCACTAGTGGCTACATCTTTAGAAGAGGCTTCCTTCTGGGATGAGAGCCATGCAGACCAATTTGATGCAATGTGTAGCGTATGGTGGGAGCACTGACAGGCTGACCCCCCACCCCTTCAACCTCTGCACATATGCTGCAACGCCCATATGCTTATTTCCCAACAACAACCTTTAGATATGATGCTGAGCACATTCACTCAACTTCTTTGGTTGACCATGGCAAGGCCTGTTCTGAGTGGAACTTGTCCTGTTCTTGGCCACAGTGCTGCAGCTCTGTTTCAGGGTCTTGGCAATCTTCTTATAGCCTAGGCCAGTGATGGCGAACCTTGGCACTCCTGATGTTTTGAAACTACATTTCCCATGATGCTCCACTACACTGCAGAGTGCATGAGCATCATGGGAAATGTAGTTCCAAAACATCTGGGGTGCCAAGGTTCGCCATCACTGGCCTAGGCCATCTTTATTTAGAGCAACATTTTTTTTTCAGATCCTCAGAGAGTTCTTTGCCATGAGGTGCCATGTTGAACTTCCAGTGACCAGAATGAGAGCGTGAGAGCGATAACAGCAAATTTAACACACCTGCTCCTCATTCACACCTGAGATCTTGTAACACTAACGAGTCACATGACAACGGGGAGGAAAAATGGCTAATTGGGCCCAATTTGGACAATTTTACTTAGGGGTGTACTCACTTTTGTTGCCAGCAGTTTAGACATTAATGGCTGTGTGTTGAGTTATTTTGAGGGAACAGCAAATTTAGACTGTTATACAAGCTGTACATTCACTACTTTACATTGTAGCAAAGTGACACATGAAAAGATAGAATAATAGCAACATACCAGCAACAGTGTGTGACAACCTTGTGAAGACTTGCAGAAAACGTTTGACCTCTGTCATTGCCAACAAAGGATATATAACAAAGTATTGAGATGAACTTTTGATATTGACAAAATACTTATTTTCCACCATAATTTGCAAATCAATTCTTTCAAAAATCAGAAAATGTGATTGTCTGGATTTGTTTCCACATTTTGTCTCCCGTAGTTGAGGTATACCTATGACGAGAATTACAGGCATCTCTCATCTTTTTAAGTGGGAGAACTTGCACAATTGATGGCTGACTAAATACTTTTTTGCCCCACTGTACGTCCCTATGGTGTCCTGTAGTGATGTAGGGGGGCAGCCTCAGAAACTACAATGTACAGCTGGTAATCAGGAAATCAGCACTCCTGGAAGTGTCGGATTTTGCAGGATCTTCAGCCAGAGGTTTCTCTTTACTACTACCTTGGGCAGGAAGAGAGGTCAGTATTCTAAATCTTCTTTTCAATGAGCCATTTATTTAAAATGTTTATTTTATCAACAGAGTGTCATGGTCGTCCCCGGAATCCAGTGGCTTATGGAAGGCCTGCCCACGGAATCCCCTCGTTGAGAATTAACAAGTATCCATGGGCGCGCGTTGGCGCGAACGGACGCACGCGGGTCGTGTTGGTGCGAACGGGCGCACGCGGGTGCGCGATGGTACGAACGGGCGCACGCGGGTGCGCGGGGTCACGAACGGCTGCACGGTTTCACGCGGGCGCGCGCAGACACGCCGTGCGGCCGTTCTTGGCGCCCAAAGGGCTACTTAAGGAACCTGTTACAGTGTCTCTGTGCTGTCCAGTCTACAGCGTGTCCGGTTATTCTGTCTTCTGCCTACCTGATTGTTCCTGATTCTTGTTACCCGGCCTGTTCCTGACGACGCCTGCTTGCTGCCAGCCTCTGACCTCCGGACTGTTTGACCACGCTTCTGTCTCCTCCTGTGTACCGTTGCTGTCCGCCTTTTACCGACCCGGCTTGTACCTTGACCTCGCTTCTGCTACCAGCTGTTCCGGTCTGACCACCTGTGCCTGCTGTTGTTGCTGTCTGCTACCAGCTGTTCCAGTCTGACCACCTGTGCCTGCTGTTGTTTGCTGTCTGCTACCAGCTGTTCCAGTCTGACCACCTGTGCCTGCTGTTGTCTGCTGTCTGCTACCAGCTGTTCCAGTCTGACCACCTGTGCCTGCTGTTGCCTGCTGTCTGCTACCAGCTGTTCCAGTCTGACCACCTGTGCCTGCTGTTGTCTGCTGTCAGCTCAAGGTCCGGATCAGTCCTTCACCAGCTCGGCACTTGTGCCCTCTGAACTCTGGAATTCCCTTGACCTCTGGCTTGTACCTTGACCTCGCTTCTGCTACCAGCTGTTCCAGTCTGACCACCTGTGCCTGCTGTTGTTGCTGTCTGCTACCAGCTGTTCCAGTCTGACCACCTGTGCCTGCTGTTGTTTGCTGTCTGCTACCAGCTGTTCCAGTCTGACCACCTGTGCCTGCTGTTGTCTGCTATCTGCTACCAGCTGTTCCAGTCTGACCACCTGTGCCTGCTGTTGCCTGCTGTCTGCTACCAGCTGTTCCAGTCTGACCACCTGTGCCTGCTGTTGTCTGCTGTCAGCTCAAGGTCCGGATCAGTCCTTCACCAGCTCGGCACTTGTGCCCTCTGAACTCTGGAATTCCTGTTCCCACTTCCAGGGATTCTCGAGCCAGAGGCTTACGAGAGGCCGCTTCCTGCATTCTGGGCTCCTCTACCAGGTACGTGACAGTACTGGACAGCCATGTCCGAGCCCACGCAGGGAGCCTCTCCTATGGACGAGCTCTGCCGCCATCTTGCTGGACTTACTCAAGCGGTGAAGAACCTACAAGACGGCTATAGCCAGTTGGAGGAACGTGTCCAGGCCCTGTCTGCATCCACACCAGCTGTTTCCGGGGCTTCTGCTGCACCTTCAGTGGTGATGTTGCCGCCAGAGCCTAGGGTACCCACACCCGGGGCCGGTGCTACCACTAGGCAAACTAGGCAGCCGCCTAGGGCGCACTGCTGCCTAGGGGCGCCCGACTGCTGGTTTCCTTCCGCATCTGCATGCTCTGCAGGCTGCAGCATGTAACTAACTCAGTCTCAGGCAGATGCTCCATCCGACCAGTAGTGTAATTAGAGGTGCAGCACATCACTGGAGCCAATGCTTCCTGTATAGCGGCACCTTCTGTCACATGGGCAGGGCAAAGGGGGTGGAGTCAAGGGTGGAGCCAATGGGGGCGGCAACATGAGGTTTTGCCTAGGGTGCCAAAAATCCTTGCACCAGTCCTGCCCACACCCGAAAGATTCTCAGGCCACCGGGGAAGATTCAGGGCTTTCTGCAACTCCTGCGAACTTTTCTTTGCCCTACAACCAAGGACCTTCTCCCTCGAACCCACCAAAGTGGGATATGTCATCTCCCTGTTGACAGGCGAACCCTAGTCCTGGGCTCATCGTCTATTGGAGAAGAAGGCTCTTCTCTCGATACTCTGAGCACCTTCTTTCAGGCCATGTCCCGGCTATATGAAGATCCGCAATTAACTGCTACTGCTGAAGCAGCCTTGCATACACCGCAGCAAGGCCGTAGACCCGTGGAAGACTATGTATCGGAGTTCAGACGTTGGAGTGCTGACACAAACTGGAATAATGCGGCACTTCGTTATCAATTCCGTATGGGTCTTTCGGAACCCCTGAAAGACGAGCTAGCCCGAGTGGGCACTCCTGAGACTTTGGAAGCTCTAGTGGATTTGTCAATCCAAATAGACAGACGCTTAAGAGAGCGTTGTTTGGAACGCTCTACAGCAACCTCTCGTCCAGTGTGGATGCTACCTCGGGTACCTAACTCCCCCCATCCAGCTTCTTCTAATTCCACCGCAGTGAACCAGGACCCTCCTAAACCCATGCAGCTGGGCTTACTTAGACCTTCCCTGACACCTGAGGAACGCCAGCGCCGTCGGGCAGGAAACCTCTGTTTGTACTGTGGAGAACCGGGACACTTCGTGCGCACTTGCCCTGCAAAGCTCCGTAAGTGCTTTTCCATGTCTCCTGCCCTTACTCCTGACTTGCCGAGTAGTGCTTCTCATCTGACTGTACCCATTCTTTTGCAGCTCCCAGGAGGGAACATCCGAACCAGCGCAATTATTGATTCGGGAGCTTGCAGTGGCTTCATAGACTTGTCCTTTGTCTCAAGATATAACATTCCCCTTCGGCCTAGGGCAAAGGGACTTTCTGTACATCTGGCCGATGGTTCAACTCTCAAGTCTGGTCCAGTAACTCAAGAGACTTTGCCTTTGTTTACCACCATTGCCGGGACTCACCAGGAGTTATTGTGTTTGGATGTCATCATGTCCCCTTTATTTCCTATCATATTAAGCATGCCCTGGCTGAGAGCACATAACCCCCAAATTGACTGGTCCGCTGGAAAGATGAAATTCCTCTCACCCTACTGCCTCCAACATTGTTTGTCGGGAATCGACAAAGCCTCCTCCTCTTTGCTCTGCCTGGAAATAGACGCAGAAACTCGTCAAGCCGTGCCCCCAGTTTACCACGGCTTCCTGGACGTTTTTAGCAAAAAAGGTGCTGAGACTCTACCTCCTCACAGGCCATACGATTGCCCGATAGGATTGCTTCCGGGTGCGGAAATTCCTTTTGGGAGAATCTTCCCATTATCAGAAACAGAATTGGTAGCCCTGAAGACCTATCTGGACGACAACTTAAGGAAGGGATTCATTAGTCCCTCTACCTCCCCGGCAGGCGCAGGAATCTTCTTTGTGGAGAAGAAGGACCAATCCTTACGTCCCTGTTTTGACTATCGGGCACTCAACAAAATTACCATAAAGAACCGTTATCCTTTGCCGCTTGTGCCTGAACTGTTTCAAAGACTGGGATCCGCAGCAGTGTTTTCCAAACTGGATCTTCGGGGTGCCTATAATCTCGTTCGCATTCGGAGTGGAGACGAGTGGAAGACTGCTTTCCGCACTCGCTTCGGGCATTTTGAGTATTTGGTCATGCCTTTCGGCCTGTGTAATGCCCCCGCCACGTTTCAGCATTTTGTAAACGATATTTTTAGAGACTATCTGGATCTATTTGTTATCATCTATTTAGATGACATCCTGATCTTCTCTCCTTCCCTGGCCGAACATCGGGAACACGTCAGGAACGTGCTATCACGACTCCGCCTTCATGGATTATACGCCAAGCCAGAAAAATGCATCTTCGAGCAACGGAGTATTCAGTTCCTTGGCCTGATCATTTCTGTAGATGGCATTGAAATGGACCCCCAGAAGGTTTCTGCCATTCGAGATTGGCCTGCTCCTACGGACAAGAAAGGGGTCCAACGGTTTATAGGTTTCGCAAACTTCTATAGGAAGTTTATTAGGGGATTTTCCACCATCATTTCTCCCATCACAAGACTAACCAAACAGGGCCTGAAATTCCAGTGGACTCCCGAAGCTCAAATGGCCTTTACCACTCTGAAGGACTTGTTCGTTTCGGCCTCCATTCTTAAGCACCCCGACCCAACTTTGCCATACATTCTGGAGGTCGATGCCTCCGAAATAGCGGTTGGGGCAGTACTTTCTCAGAGACATGGACCAAGATCTCTTCTGCACCCAGTTGCGTTCTTTTCTCGCAAGCTATCCGAGGCAGAAAGCAATTATGATGTCGGAGATCGGGAACTATTAGCCATCAAGGTGGCTCTTGAAGAATGGCGTTATCTGCTGGAAGGAGCAGCCCATCCAATCCTTATTTACACTGACCATAAGAATCTGGAGTACCTGAAGTCTGCCAAGAGATTAAGACCACGTCAGGCCAGATGGACACTTTTCTTCTCCAGATTCTCCTTCCACATAACTTACCGCCCCGGGTCAAAGAATACTAAGCCGGATGCTTTGTCTCGTATGTTCAACGAACCTGAAATCTCCTCGCATCCGGACACCATTCTGCCCTCAGGGAATTTTCTTCTGCTTCAAGGAAATTTGTTGTCCCAGATCAAGCAAGCATCCGTTAGTACTGTTCTACCACCTGACATCACTCTTCTGGCCAAGGACGAACTCTTCTGGTACAAGGACAAGATTTTCGTTCCTCAGGAAGTACGAGTTCCGGTCCTCAGCTCTTGTCATGACCATTTGCTGGCTGGCCATTTTGGAGTTCATAAGACCTCCGAACTGCTTCAACGAACATTCTGGTGGCCACAGTTGAAGTCGGATTGTAAGAAATATGTAGAAGCATGTGTCACCTGCATCCAGAACAAAGGCAGTAAGTCCAGGGCTTGGGGTCTGTTAAAACCACTACCTGTCCCAGAAAGAACCTGGCGGATGATCTCTATGTACTTCATTGTCGAACTACCACCTTCGGAAGGCTGTTCCACGATCTTTGTGGTTGTGGATAGGTTATCTAAAATGGCCCACTTCTTACCAATGAAGGGTACTCCCTCCGCTGCAGAAACAGCCAAGATGTTCATTAAGGAAATCGTGAGACTGCATGGCACTCCTGCGAATATCACATCGGATCGGGGAGTACAGTTCACGTCTAAGTTCTGGAGGGCACTTTGTGGGGCCCTGAAGATCGATCTCTGTTTCTCATCTGCCTACCATCCTCAAACCAATGGGCAAACTGAACGAACGAACCAGACATTGGAACAGTACTTGCGCTGTTTCTCTTCATTCTCTCAGGATGATTGGGCTCCCTTATTACCTCTTGCCGAGTTTGCATATAACAACTCCGTCCACTCAGCCACGAAACAATCCCCTTTTTTCGCAAACTACGGTTTCCACCCTCTGTTCTTGTCCGACGATCTTCCAGAATGTCCGGTACCAGTGGTTCAGGAAAACCTTGACTTTTTCAGATCCAACAACAGGCTTCTGCAGGAGACCATGACGAAAACCCAGAACTATAATAAGGAGGTGTTCGATAAGAGGAGAAGGGGAGAACTTAATCTCAAGGTCGGGGTTCAGGTTTGGCTATCCACTCTGAACCTGAAAATGGCCTGCCCATCTAAGAAGTTGGGTCCAAGATTTGTGGGTCCCTTTCCAGTTGTGAAGAAGGTGAATGACGTGGCGTATGAACTAAAGTTGCCAGAATCGTTTCGGATTCACCCTGTCTTCCACGTAGCTTTGCTCAAGCCAGCCGTTCCAGATCCCTTCGACAGCCGGAAGGTTGCTCCACCTGAACCCGTGATCATCGACGGTGAAGTCGAATACGAGGTAGAATCCATCCTGGACTGCAGGCGAAGACGCAATCAAATCCAATTTTTGGTAAAATGGAAGGGGTACGGGCCTGAAGAAAATATCCATGCCAGGAGACTGATACTTGCCCTTGAGAGGTCTCATCCGGGTAAGATGGCACAATTGGGCATCCGGAGGCTGCCCCTTGGGGGGGGCAATGTCATGGTCGTCCCCGGAATCCAGTGGCTTATGGAAGGCCTGCCCACGGAATCCCCTCGTTGAGAATTAACAAGTATCCATGGGCGCGCGTTGGCGCGAACGGACGCACGCGGGTGCGCGGGGTCATGAACGGCTGCACGGTTTCACGCGGGCGCGCGCAGACACGCCGTGCGGCCATTCTTGGCACCCAAAGGGCTACTTAAGGAACCTGTTACAGTGTCTCTGTGCTGTCCAGTCTACAGCGTGTCCAGTTATTCTGTCTTCTGCCTACCTGATTGTTCCTGATTCTTGTTACCCGGCCTGTTCCTGACGACGCCTGCTTGCTGCCAGCCTCTGACCTCCGGACTGTTTGACCACGCTTCTGTCTCCTCCTGTGTACCGTTGCTGCCCGCCTGTTACCGACCCGGCTTGTACCTTGACCTCGCTTCTGCTACCAGCTGTTCCGGTCTGACCACCTGTGCCTGCTGTTGTTGCTGTCTGCTACCAGCTGTTCCAGTCTGACCACCTGTGCCTGCTGTTGTCTGCTGTCTGCTACCAGCTGTTCCAGTCTGACCACCTGTGCCTGCTGTTGCCTGCTGTCTGCTACCAGCTGTTCCAGTCTGACCACCTGTGCCTGCTGTTGTCTGCTGTCAGCTCAAGGTCCGGATCAGTCCTTCACCAGCTCGGCACTTGTGCCCTCTGAACTCTGGAATTCCTGTTCCCACTTCCAGGGATTCTCGAGCCAGAGGCTTACGAGAGGCCGCTTCCTGCATTCTGGGCTCCTCTGCCAGGTACGTGACACAGAGTCCCTTAATCGGGCTACTGTTCAGGACAGCAAAGAGAATGCATACTCTGCCATGGCTTCATTTGTTCTGTTGATCTGTGCTTTCTAAATCTCTCCTCCTGCTGATTGATTATTCACCTATTATTGATCAACAAGGCAACTGACATAAGGATTTAAAGTGGTTGTAAACCCTTACAAACCACTTTGACCTACAGGTAAGCCTAGATTAAGGCTTACCTGTAGGTCCAAGAAATATCTCCTAAACCTATATGGTTTAGGAGATATTTGCCCAAAAACAGGCACCGCTGTCTACGACGCATGCGCCGTAGACAGCGGCGTGTAGGCGCACTGAGCGCGGCATTCTCAACGACGGAGCTGCCGTGCGTGTCGGCTCCCGTGCACATGCGCGGGAGTGACGTCATTGCGGCTTCGCCGAATGACAGCGGCGGAGCTGCGAGACCCCACCAAGAAGATGGATGCGGCGGACTACAGGGGACAGCGGCGACTTCGCTGGCTCCTGTGTCAGGTAAGTGACACATAATGGACTACTATGCGATGCATAGTAGTCCATTATGCTTTGCCTTTGCAGGGAATGAAAGAGGAAGTAAACTCATCAGGGTTTACTTCCTCTTTAATTGCCTTCCTCTTCCAAGATGACCACCTTAACCCGGAGACACGGTACAGAACAAGCTATAATAAGTCAGTAATGGGGAAAAATCAGCTGCAGGGGGGCATAGACAATACCGATGACTAATCTGTTGCTCTCTGCCTGCCTAATTTTGGCTGCCGTTCTTCAAACTAGGTCATCCTATGAACATTTGAACTTGTTTAGATGGCATCAGTTTGAGATATTTTTAGATCATTTAGGGCTCAAGGAATACAGGGCAGTTGAAAACCTATTTGCCTTGAAACTAACAAATGGAAACCAACCGTGAAAATTGTTAGTTTTACAGCTTTTATATACTGAGTTTATGCGAGTTTAGCAGCAGTTATGAGCATTTGAGGCTAGAAGTGTTTTTTTAAAGATAACTTCAGGAGACCCTCCCAAATGCCCACAATGCAAATAAAAAAAGGAATTAACTATTTCAGCCATTCTGTGAGAAAAGACAGAGCAGCAGCAGAGAGAGCAGAGTGCATGTAGATGTCTTATTTTTTGTGTTTTCACTATGGATCCCATAATGAGCATGTCTGAGGAAATGCTCCTGATGTTGCTGAGATGCCGAAGATGTTGAAAATTTGCACGAGAGGACCAGAGTTCGTCGCTACTGGACTCATCCATTAATGCAGGCAACAGCATGTGGTGAAACCTGTGTTTTTTCAACATTTTTATATGTTCAGAAATCATCAGAAAACTTTTCCCCTTTAACCGATTCAGCCCCGGAAGATTTTACCCCCTTCCTGACCAGAGCACTTTTTGTGATTCGGCACTGCTAATTTTGCGGTGGTGTGACATTGCACCCAAACAAAATTGACGTCCTTTTTTTCACACAAATAGAGCTTTCTTTTGGTGGTATTTGATCACCTCTGCGTTTTTTGTTTGTTTTTTTGTACTATAAACTAAAAAAAAAAGCGACAATTTTGAAACAAAAAAAAACGCAATATCTTTTACATTTTGCTATAATAATAAATATCCCCCAAAAATATATATAAAAAAAAATGTTTCCTCAGTTTAGGCCGATAGATATTCTTCTACATATTTTTGGTAAAAAATCGCAATAAGCGTATATTGATTGGTTTATGCAAAAGTTATGGCGTCTACAAAATAGGGGATAGTTTTATGGTATTTTTATTATACTAGTAATGGCAGTGATTTGCGATTTTCATTGGGACTGCGACATTATGGCAGACACATCTGACAATTTTGACACATTTTTGGGACCATTGGCATTTATACAGCGATCAGTGCTATAAAAATAATGTCACTGGCAGGGAAGGGGTTAACACTAGGGGGCAATCAAGAGGTTAATTGTGTTCCCTAGTGTGTGTTATAACTGAAGGGGGAGGGGACTGTGTAGGGGAGATGACAAATCCCTGTTCATACTCTGTATGAACAGACGATCTGTCTCTTCTCCCCTCAGAGAACCGGAAACTGTGTGTTTGCACACATAGATCCCAGTTCTCCATGTATCAGCCGCGATGGCGGGAGCCTGGCGGTGATCGTGACCACCAGGCACTCACATCGGCTCCAGGGGCAAGCAGCGCATGCGTGTGCCCCTAGTGGCCACAGGGAGAAACAATGTTACATTACGCTGTTTTGCCCAGCCATGCCATTCTGCCGCAGTACAACTGCAGCAGCTGGTCGGCAAGTGGTTAAAAACGTGTAGCCAGGACTGACTATTATGCCTACAATCTAGAGACATTTTCTGTGTTATTAATGTAGGGTTGGCTCCCACTAGTGTTTGCTGAACTCTATGTGTAAATTTTCTTTTTCCTATGAGAGGATTTAGAACAAAGAATCATGGAATGTGTAGTTCAGAATGCTGAAGTGACTATGCCAGCAAAACGGATATGAACTGCAATTAACAAAATGCTGAGTGGACATAACAGATTGCTGGGAAAGGATATAAAAGGAGCTAGCACGGCCTATATCAGCCTCTCGGGACGCCGGTTGACTCTGCCAGCAGGAGGTCTGTGTGACAGAGAGTTGCTGATGATTTGTGGCCTACACAGCGGGGGGGGGGGGCATGACAGCTATAACCAGAGGGATATCTGCAGACAGCATCACTTCTTCTTTGCAGTGGATTGGAGGGTGTTCTGGGCCATCAAGAGACGCCTGCATTTTAGATCCCAGTGGGCTGCAGCATGGCGTGGCAGGCGAGACAGAGTTCCTGTTAGTCTTATCATCTGTATCGTTGCCAACTTCATCTGAGTTCCAGAGTGGTGAGTGGGCATAGCCCATATAGTTAAAGACACTGCTTTCAGACATCATTCACAACAGTTCAGCTGGTGGTACTTGTAGTCCTACAGAAGTTAGATTTTATGTTATAACAAACACTGAAAGCAGACATCTATGCTCAGTTCACATTATTAATTCTAGCAGCTATATTGGATAACATAATTAGGATCATAAAATAAGGACATTACAATACAACAAGGATAAACCAAGGTTCAGACAAATTTGCTACACCCTGTCATCAAAGATTACTTTAGTAACAGCACAAAGAGGCTAGCTGAAGATATCTGGATTTCAAGGAATACCCTTTACCCTTTTATTATCCTTTTTCCTCATCTGCCTTGATTGCACTGGACTTAATCTAGGGGGAGCCAGCCTATTTGAATACAGTAGTCTATATGTTGTTTCTTTATATTGTTCAAGATGTAATGGCCTGTGAGTTGAGGAGGCAGAAGAGAGAAACCTGACACAGAAGATATAGTGCCAGCTGCCTACCCTCTTGTTAACCTGTTCACATAGGTTTCTGTGATTGGGTTAATATTTGTCTTCATCCCCAATTGAAGGAACTTTGCATCATATTATTGTCTCTTTGATAAGTTGGATAAAAGAACTGTGTGTAGGAGTGTTTTCTAGCTACCTGACCAAGTTGATATATACCTATTTCGTGTTCTAATTAATACGGTAAACATATTTGAACTGTTTCTTTAACACTGTGTGTGAGTCTCTATTTACTACTACAGTTGGTAAGATGACTGAACCCAGGGTGTCAGAGATAATGGAGGATTGGCAGAGTCGAGGTAATCAATGGGGTACAGAGTCTGTTAGTAGCCCTCACGGGAGTACCATCTACAAACGCTTGTAAACGCAAATGCTCATATACATGCGGTTACAAGCATTTGGAGTTTGAAATGCCAGTAAACTACAGTCCTGAACGTAATTTTTCTGCCTTAAGAAAAATGCCTGTAACCTCAACTGCCTCTAAATTACTATAAATGAGTAAATGTACATGTACACATACGATAACATAGAGGAGAGTTCAGGGGCTGCTAAAAAAAAAATTGACAAACTGCTCCTAAACTTCAGTTTAGCAGCAGTAGTGTACATGAGGCCTTATGCCGAGTACACACGAGCGGAATGTCAAACAGAAAAAGTCAGACGGGAGCTTTTCATCATATATTCTGATCGTGTGTATGTCCCATCGGACTTTTTAACATCAAAAATTTTGACGGACTTAGAAATAGAACATGTTCTAAATATTTCCCATGGAACCAATTCCTATCAGGAAAATCACTAGTCTACCGTATATACTCGAGTATAGGCCGACCCGAGTATAAGCCGAGGCCCCCAATTTACCCCCAAAAAACTGGGAAACCTATTGACTCGTGTATAAGCCGAGGGTGAGATATGCCTGTCCATCCCTGTGTGTGTGTCCATCCATCCATCCATCCCTGTGTGTGTGTGTGTCCATCCATCCCTGTGTGTGTGTGTGTCCATCCATCCATCCATCCATCCCTGTGTGTGTGTCCATCCATCCATCCATCCCTGTGTGTGTGTGTGTCCATCCATCCATCCATCCCTGTGTGTGTGTCCATCCATCCATGTGTGTGTGTGTGTGTGTGTGTGTGTGTGTGTGTGTGTGTGTGTGTGTGTGTGTGTGGCCTTGTGTGTCCAGCCTACCTGTGTCCCGAGCCTCCGTCCGGTCCCGAGCCTCCGTCCGGTCCCATCCCGTCCCGAGCCGAGCCTCCGTCCGGTCCCGTCCCGAGCCTCCGTCCGGTCCCGTCCCGTCCCGAGACTCCGTCCGGTCCCGTCCCGTCCCGAGCCGAGCCTCCGTCCGGTCCCGTCCCGTCCCGAGCCGAGCCTCCGTCCGGTCCCGTCCCAGGATCACCGCTCTTCGTCGGCGCCCATTCCCCTGTTCAAATGCCGCGCCTCCCTGTCTGTGATAGGCGGAACACAATTTCCCAGCAGTCTGTGTTCCGCCTATCACGGACATCCTTTCATCCTCGTCCGTAGTACGAGGATGAGACGATGTCCGTGATAGGCGGAACACAGGCTGCTGGGAAATTCAGTGTTCCGCCTATCACAGGCGAAGGCGGAGCCGGAGGCGCGGCTTTTGAATTATAGAATGGCCGCTGTCTGTCTGCTCGACACGCTGATCGAGCAGGCAGACAGCGATGACTCGAGTATAAGCCGAGGGGGGCACTTTCAGCCTCAAAAAAGAGGTTGAAAATCTCGGCTTATACTCGAGTATATACGGTATATGCTGTTCTGACGTACCAAAAAATGAAGCATGATCTGAAGCAAGTACGAAACGGAAGCTATTGGCTACTGTCTATTGAACTTCCTTTTTCTAGTCCTGTCGTACATGTTGAATGTCACCGCGTTCTTGATGGTCGGAATTTGATTTGATCGTGTGTGCGCAACACAGCTTCTGCGGAATTCCGTCGGAAAAACCTTCAGAGTTTATTCCGACGGGAAAACCGATCATGTGTACATGGCATAAGACTTCAGTTGCAGGTGCATTCGACCTGCAGTTGAGCACTTCAAGCAGGTTATGCACTCTCATAGAAAAGAAACAAAAACTTGTCAACACAGGCCCTTAAATTGTATGTCAGGCTAAAAACTTTTTTAAGTCTTGGACAGAGCGCCGAAGGGTTAGGACTACTGTTGGGTTTATACCGCTGTCTGGGTCCCTGTTCACTCTCTGTCCTGCTGACAATGAAACAAAAGCACACAAGAATTGAGAAAAAATCTGCAACATAGACACATAAAAATGTAAAATTCTGATTTTACATTAAATCAGTTGTATACCACTGGACTTTTTTTTCTTCTTCTTTCTGCAAGGGAAAGTCATAATGTGCTAGTATGCATTGCTTAGTAGCACATTATGTGAAACTTACCTTAAAAGAAAGCTGTTTCAGAGAGGCGATGTCAGCGCTAGTGCTGCTTCCCTTTTCACCCGTCTTGCTTCCGGGTTCATGGGCTCAGGCTCTGTGACTGTCCAGAGCCGCAATGACGTCACTCCCACGCATGCGATCGGGGGCCGCCGTTCACGGCACAGGGCTCCGTCAGAGCGCATGCATCAGTCATGTCACTGGCTGCATGTAATGTAAATGTCTCCTAAACGGAACACGTTTAGGAGATATTTGCACTACCTATAGGTAAGCCTTATTATAGGTTTACATAGGTTCTTCCTCTTTAATAATGTCATACAATATTACAGATATAGAATACTTTATTACTCCCAAAGGGAAATTGTTATATTCAAATGCATTTCAAGTGTAAGTGCAGACACACAGTTATTTACTGTTGAAATATCGTATTTAGTGAAAAGAATACAAGTCATTTTTTTGAATAGATGTGCAGAGCAAGCAGCCTGCTATCAAAAAAACAGCATGTTCAGCACAGAGCATACCACAGCAAAGCACAGTTGCAACCAATGAACTGCTTTTAAAGTGCATTCACCTCCAATACAATGGTATCAAAAGTTATAATATAAGCAATAATTGAAATAGATCTTAACCCTATCTGGGCGACATTTAGGCCTTGTTCACATATGGCAGAACTTGCCCACCTGAAAAGCAATCAGTGGTGGATCACCTTTCAGAGGGTGGTGGAGCAATAGCTACCAGGCAGTATCGGCTTCTGAATACCCATTTTTTTATTTTTTTTAGACAACCAAACAGGAATTTTCCATGTACAGTGTTTACTGTGCTGCAGCTGCAAACCAAACGTTTGGCTCATGGTTGTAACGCAGTCTTTTTCACTTGAATGGGTTGCATTTCGTGGCTGTACTCCCCACCAAGTATGACCGGGTATCATGCATAATAGTCTGATAATAAATGGCTACATGTTCTCTTTCATAAGGGGTTGAGGTGGGGGGCCGGGAGGTGGCTCAACTGCTTGTTTTTACTGCTCCCTGTCCCTTTGTGTGAACAAGGCCTTAGTCTGCTAAAGCAGCACGTATCAGAATCAATTGCCATGTTTTTTCATAAAATACATGTTCATCTTTTTTAACCTATTCAGCATCTCAGTGCTGCTGATCTCTTCAAACCTCTTTCAGCTACTTACTGTCTACATGCATTCAAGCCAACGTTGAATGCACCTCAGTGCCCTGAACCAGTTTACTGATAGTGCCAACAGTAGCTCATGCCAGGGCCATGTGTAGTCTTCTCCAGGGATGAATGTGATAGGGTGACAATGCAAAATAGCAACTAGGACTCTTGCCACCCCAAAACAGAAAGTCCCTAAACAAGGACATTCATGGCAGGATTGCCAGAGATTATTTTAATGAAAGCTGCAGTTTTAATTTCTGAAGATTAATTCTGAAATAAATGTGAGATTATAGTGATTGGGTTTAGATCTACTGTAAAACATGAGATATACAGCTTGTGGAATCCAAAAATTGATAACACAGATATGCATATTTGTCAAACACATTCTTTTATTCTTCTGACTGAATAATGCATGGCTCTGAAGGCCAGACTTTTCTATTATAGAGAGCCGAAGAACAAAGAAATCTGCCAGGCAAACCATAAGGGCCGGTTCACACAGCAGGCGAGGCGAGGCGACTCCGACTTGCCTCGCCGCGACCTGCCGCGGCCTCAGCGGCGACTTGCAAATGACTTCTGTATAGAAGTCAATGCAAGTCGCCCCGAGGTCGCCCAAAAGTAGTACAGGAACCTTTTTTCTGAGTCGGAGCGACTCGAGTCGCTCCTCTCAGAACGGTTCCATTGTACAGAACTGGGGCGACTTGCGAGAGCGAGGCGAGGCGAGTCGTGTCGCCTCGCATCGCCCGCTGTGTGAACCGGCTCTTAACCATTCTGTTGCTGATATTTAATGCATAACTAGACATTATCGCATTATTGCATTGATATCACCAGTTGCTATTTCCATAATACCCTTTCATACTATTTCAATGGAAACTATAATGATTTATAGGTCCATATTGTTTATTTTTTCACCTTGTAAGTTTTTAAACTTGTTTTTATGTTTCTTTTTAATACAATGTATACATTATATATTTTTAGGCATCGGTTGTCAGGGTTGTGTATGATTTGACAACATAGGTCCCAACTGTCCCTGATTTCGAGGGACTGTACCTGATTGGGAACAAAGTCCCTCTGTCCCTCTTTCCTCCTCATTTGTCCCTCAATTTGGTCTGATCTATATATTTGTATATAAAATGCATTTTTCTCATATCGTCTTCCAGGACAGCCTTTGAGATATAGGGCTCCTCCCTCCGGGACAGGAAACACGTCAAGCCAATTAAATAAAAGGTGTGGTCCTCCAGGCCCTCCTCAGTTTTTGTGTTTCCTGCCGGACGGGAAGGAGCACGTTTGGAACTGGTAAGGGGAGCTCCTTCTCAGGGGTTTTGCCTGGGGAGAGCACCTTGATGGACCTGACCCTTAGCACCCCTCGGTCCGTACGAAGGGAGGAGAGGGTAGCTTTCAGTCCCCGCTGCCATTTAAAACGTTCGAAGAGAATGGGACCCCGATGCACGGCAATCTCCCCCTCGGAGCGCTAACCGCTCATACCTGTCGGTCGGATGGCGGCGGGAGACGTTCGTTCCACCGACCGGCGTCCGGGTACTGTGAGCGGTGCGTTCGTAAGGAACGCTCGGCGTCGGGGTGGAGTCTTTGCGCTCTGGCGTACGGAAGTGGGAGAGACGCACTTCCGCCGGATTCGCGTCATCAGGGGGCGCCGCAGGACCTGTTCCAGTCCTTTGGGCGCGGCGGTGTGACTACAGGGTTGCCTGGAGCGGTGTGAAGGCTCAGAGGGACTGAGTGAGACACAGGAACCATGGAGAGTGCAGTTGTGCAGGTGGACTCCGGTTCAACAGGCTCCAGTACCTCTCAGGTAAGCTTGGTGAGGGCAGACCAGGACTTACACTGGGGGGTGGGGGGTCACTCTGACCCATAGTACCTTCCCGGGGTGGAGAACCTGCTGGTGAAGGGGGGCACTTCCTAGACAGACCCTAGAAGCACAGTGGTGTGGTCAGGGGTGGTATTTTAATGGGACCCTGTTTTTCTTTGTTTTTAGGTTAAACAGGACAGAGCCCAGATACCTTTGCCCAGAAGGAAATGTGCCGTGTGTGGGGCTAAGTTAGGCACCGGTTGGGAGAAGCCGCTTTGCCCGGATTGTGTCAGTAGCCTGGTGAAAGAGGACTTGGTGGCAGCTTGTCACAATGTTTTAACATCCGTAAAGGATGAGATTGCATCCACCTTCCAATCTTTCAAAAACATGATGGATAGGATGCAGGGTCCCTTTGTCCCTTTACCCAGGGCCGTGGGTATGCCTTCCTTATCCGAACCAAGTCAGGAGGAGGAGGTGGATAGGGAGAGGTTACCCAGGTCATTAGCCTCCTCTAGGACAGAGTCTACTTCTGAATCTGAGGGGGAGGAAGAGGCCATTAGATCAGCCAGATACAAGCTGTCTTTGGATGATGTGGGTGACCTCCTCAAGGCTATATATGACACTTTGGAGATCAGGGAAGAACAGGTCCAGCTTTCAAAACACGATATGATGTATCAAGGGTCGAGTGTAATGAAAGACAGGGTATTCCCCGTCCATAAGTCGCTAGTGGAGGCGATTCTGCTGGAGTGGGAACAACCGGAAAAAAGGCCATTTTTTTCAGGTAGCCTTAGAAGGAGGTTCCCTTTTGAGTCGGATGCGGTGCATCCCTGGAACAAGGTTCCCAAATTAGATGCTCCCTTGGCTAAAGTCTCTAAGAAGACAGATTTGGCCTTTGATGATATGGGTTCACTCAGGGACCCTATGGATAAGAGGGGAGATGTGCTGCTTAAGAGAGCCTGGGATGCCTCTTCCATCGGGCTTAAACCGGCCCTAGCAGCTACCTGTGTGGCCAGAAACTTGGAGTGTTGGCTTACACAGTTACAATCGCACATTTCTGCGGGTACTTCTAGGCAACAGCTGTTGAAGTCCTTTCCGCTACTGTTCAAGGCTGTGGGCTTTTTAGCTGATGCCTCTGCAGAATCAGTCAAACTGGCTGCTAGATCTGCAGCACTAGTGAACGCTGCCAGAAGGGCCGTTTGGCTTAAAACCTGGTCAGGAGACACAGCTTCAAAATTGAAGTTATGTGGATTACCCTTTTCAGGGGATCATTTGTTCGGGCCCGGCCTGCAAGAGGCGTTAGAGCGCACGCAGGATAGGAAGAAAGCTTTCCCAGAAAGGAAAAAGAGACCTGAAGGGAAGCGCCTTTTTCGAAGCCCCAGGCAGCAGAACCTGCAGGAAAGGGAGGTTCGCCCCAAAAAGCATTGGACAGGTCACAAGGGAAGAGGCAGAGGAGGAATCTTATTCAATCCTCCTCAACCCTCCCCTAAAACCCAGTGACTCCTGCGTCCCGGTGGGAGGAAGACTGGGGAAGTTCCTCCCACAGTGGGAAGCTTCAACCGAAAGTCCGTTCATTCGAGATGTAATAAGGAACGGCTACAGGTTGGAGTTTGGTTCAGTTCCCCTCCCAAATTTTCAAGTAACAAGGTTACCAAGGGACCAAGAGAAAGCAGAGGCTTTGGCTCTTCTTCTGGGGGATCTGGTGGACCAAGAAGTAATGGTGCAGGTGCCTCAGGAGGAGCGAGGCTTGGGGGTTTACTCCCACGTATTCGTGGTAAAGAAACCTTCGGGAAGTTCAGGTTAATACTGAATCTCCGCCCCCTGAACAGATTTATAAAATACAAGCGGTTCCGGATGGAGTCAATCTTCTCGGTAACCAAGTTCCTGTTTCAGGGCTGTCACATGGCCACAGTGGATCTCAGGGATGCATATTTGCATATCCCGATTCATCTGGAATCTCAGAGGTTTCTCAGGTTGGCGGTGAGGTTGAACACTGGTGTGTTACACCTCCAGTTTCGAGCTCTCCCCTTCGGGCTCTCAGCCTCACCAAGAATCTTTACAAAGGTTCTGGCAGAGGCACTGGCCCCATTAAGGCTCAAGGCTATAACAGTGATCCCATATCTGGATGATCTACTGTTCATAGCCCAGTCGGCCCAACAACTGCAGAGGGACATACAGGAGGCCTTGGTTTTCCTGCGCTCACTGGGGTGACTGATAAACCAGGAAAAATCCCAGCTGACCCCCTCACAGGAGGTCCTGTATTTAGGATACAGGATTTCTTCGGTGGAAATGAGGGTATTTCTTCCGGAGGAGAAGATCTGCAAGCTAGAGCAGGCGGTAGCCCAGCTTCAATCTGGTCGGGAAGCCCAGATCAGGGAGGTTATGAGAGTCCTGGGGTTGATGACATCATGCTTTCCAGCGGTGGCCTGGGCAAGGCATCATCAGCGTCCTTTACAGAGACTCATGCTCCGTTATTGGGATGGCAGGCAGGAGAGCCTGGATCAGGTTATGCCCCTATCCTCGGCAGTCAGGAGGTCTCTTTGGTGGTGGCGGGCCCAGGTCAACCTAGACAGGGGTCTTCCCTGGTCCCCACAAGCTACGGTGGTGGTCACGACCGATGCCAGTGCGCTGGGTTGGGGTGCCCACCTAGAGGGAACCTTAGCCCAGGGTTCCTGGTCGGACCTAGAGACAGGTCGTTCCTCAAACCAGAAGGAACTTCTGGCAGTTTGGAAGGCTATAGAAACCTTCCAGTCCCAGTTACATGGCAGGGATCTGCAGGTTCGCTCAGACAATGTGGCAGCAGTAGCCTACCTGAACAAGCAAGGGGGAACCAGAAGCCCTGCACTCCAGGTAATTGCGGACAGAATCTTCTGCTGGGCAGAGAAGAACTTGTCCTCAATATCAGCCATTCACCTAAAGGGAACGCAGAATTTACTGGCCGACTTTCTCAGTCGCCAGAAGATAGGTCAGGACGAGTGGTCCCTCAACAAGGAAGTGTTCGAGGAGATTGTGTCATGCTGGGGAAGGCCAGAAATAGACCTATTTGCAACAGAAGGCAACAGGAAGGTGACGCAATTTTTTTCGGTTCACCCACAGGATCGGGCCAGGGGGATAGACGCCCTTGCCAATCCATGGCTGTTCGGCCTGTGTTATGCCTTTCCTCCCGTAAGGATGGTGGCGGAGGTCCTGCAGAAGTTCCGTTCGGAGACTACGGACCTCATTTTAGTAGCTCCTTTTTGGCCAAGGAGACCCTGGTTTGCCAGCATAAAGAAATTGGCCGTCCATCCTCCGCTGTTTCTGCCAGTCAGGGAGGACTTACTTTCCCAGGGGCCGATCCTGTGCCCTCAGATAGAGAGGCTCAAGCTTGCGGCCTGGTATCTGAGGAACAAATCTTAAGGTCACAGGGTTTCTCAGAAAGAGTGATTAAGACCTTGTTAGAATGCCGTAAACCAGTTACTAGGGCAATTTACGCCAAGGTAGGAAAGAGGTTTAATTCCTGGTTGCGAGAACAGGGAATTGCAAGCCCCGGGGTCCCGGCAGTCCTGGACTTTCTACAAGCAGGGGTAGAGCTGGGCCTATCTATCAGCACTCTAAAGGTACAGGTGGCGGCCTTAAGCGTTTTCCTTCAGTCCTCCCTTCAGCAGAATCCATTTGTCAGGAACTTCTTCAAGGCTCTATCTAGATCCAGGTCTGTGAGAATGAAGTCCTGTCCTACTTGGGATTTGGCCTTGGTTCTTAGGGCTTTGACCCAAGATCCATTTGAACCTTTAGAGGGAGCATCACTTAAGTGGATGGTACTAAAGACTGTGTTTTTGATAGCGATCACGTCAGCTAGAAGGGTCAGTGATCTGCAGGCGCTCTCGGTCAGAGAGCCATTTCTGTTAATCTTAGAAGACAGGGTAGTACTTAAGACTGACCCTAGTTTTCTTCCTAAAGTGGTGTCCACTTTTCATAGGACACATGATATTATTTTGCCAACTTTTTTCTCAACCTCAGACGAGGACGAGGCGAGATCTTTAAGTTTGTTAGACGTCAGGAGAAGTCTATTAATTTTTTTAGAAGCCACTAGGGTCTTCAGGAAGTCAGACTCACTTTTTTTTAGTTAATTTTTCGGGCGCCCGCAAGGGTTGCAAGGCGTCCAAAGCGTCTATCGCCAGGTGGATACGAATGGCGATAGTTAAAGCCTATGAGTTAGAGGGGAAGCAGGCACCCTTAGTTAAGGCACACTCTACAAGGGCGGTTTCTGCATCATGGGCAGAGAGGGCTGGAGCCTCTCCGGAGGAGATCTGCAAAGCAGCAACATGGTCCAGCTACTCAACGTTCGCAAGACATTACCGTCTGGATTTATGGTCTGATAAAGAGCAGACTTTTGGACGTAAGGTCCTCCAGGCAGTGATCCCGCCCTGACAAGGTGAGCTCCTTGCTTATCATCTCAAAGGCTGTCCTGGAAGACGATATGAGAAAACCGGAGTTAGACTTACCGGTAACTCTTTTTCTAGGAGTCTTCCAGGACGGCCTGGTTTCCCACCCAAAGTTGTTTAAGTTGGCTAAGTGGTGAGGATGTGTATTAACGTGATTGTTAGTGTGTTATGTCTTTCAGAGCCTCCCGGCGGTTCTTGGAGTAAAACTGAGGAGGGCCTGGAGGACCACACCTTTTATTTAATTGGCTTGACGTGTTTCCTGTCCCGGAGGGAGGAGCCCTATATCTCAAAGGCTGTCCTGGAAGACTCCTAGAAAAAGAGTTACCGGTAAGTCTAACTCCGGTTTTTATCATTCAAAATGTGTCTCCCACTGCTAAACCTTTCATACAATTTCTAGATTACTTCATTGGTACATTTAAAAGGCAGTTTAAAGGAAAAGTAGAGGTAAAAAAAAGCACTTGTGGGTTTAATTGATCTTATATTTTTGTATAATTCTCCTTTAACCCGTTCATGACTACGCCTATTTTTGACATTTGGTGTTTACAAGTTAAAATCCATATTTTTTGCTAGAAAATTACTTGGAACCCCCAAACATTGTATATATTTTTTTAGCAGAGACTCTAGAGAATAAAACGGCGACTGTTGCAATATTTTATGTCACACGGTATTTGCGCAGCAGTGTTTTAAACGCAACTTTTGGGGAAAATGGACACTTTCATGAATTAAAAAAAAACGAAACAGTAAAATTAGCCCAACTTTTTTGCATAATGTGAAAGATAATGTTACGCCGAGTAAATAGATACGAAACATGTCACACTTTATAATTCCACACACTCGTGGAATGACAACAAACTATGGTACCTTAAAATCTCAATAGGCAACGCTTTAAAAAGAGAATTCCCGTAACCAAGTTAGAGGTACAGAGGAGGTCTAGTACTAGAATTATTGCTCTCACTCTCACGATCGCGGCGATACCTTACATGTGTGGTTTGAACACCATTTACATATGCAAGCGCGACTTCTGTATGCGTTTTTTTTGCTGCGCGAGCTCGCGGGGACTGGGGGTGTGCTTTAAAAAAAAAATTCTTATTTTATTTATTTAAAAATTAATAAATAGTTTTTTAAAAAAATAAAAAATTTTGATCACTTTTATTGCTGTCACAAGGAATGTAAACATCCCTTGTGACAGTAATAGGTGGTGACAGGTACTCTTTATGGAGGGATCGGGGGTCTAAAAGACCCCCGATCCCTCCTTTACACTTCAAAGTATTCAGATCGCCGTTTTCGGCGATTCTGAATACTGTATATATTTTTAAATCCGGCGCCATTGGCAGCCGAGTAAACTGGAAGTGACGTCACAACGTTGCTTCCGTGTTTACAATTAGGAGACTGGAATGAAGCCACTTACGGCTTTATTCCAGTCCCTCCCTAGCCGCTAGAGGCATTGGATGTGCGATCGGTGCTCCCGATTGAACGGGAGCCCCGGTAAGAGCGGCGGGAGGGGGGTGTCCCCTCCCGCTCCTCCGGCATAACGGCCGAGCGGCTTTCAGTCGCATTGGTTGTCATGGCTGGAAAGCCGATCACCCGCTGTAAAAATCAGTACCAGGATGATGCCTGCAGGTGCGGGCATTATCCCGGTATAACCCCTGGAAGCCAAGTATGCACATCTGCGTACGTTCGGCGGCAAGGGGAGCATGACAGGGGGTGTGTCCTATGCCTACATACTTTTTCTAATAGATGTCATCTCACAAATCTGGGAGGTATGTGACAAGTGCCGGGCTCCAGGTTTTATGTTTGTTATATCAGAAAGAAACGTTGTTGTTTTCTCAGATCCTAAGTTCTGTCTGAGTCCTGGAGCCTGGAGGCTTTGTAGCGCTTTTCTTGGGATAAAGCCTCTATTCCTACATCCACATCCTACCTGTTGGGCAGACTTCATGGATTTTCTTAGCCGTTCACAGTCTGTTTTATGAGCTGACTGAGACTAAAAGACTTGCTTTCTCTCTATCTGTGCTGTGAGGGCCTGCTGGTGGGTGAAAAGACTGATTGCTGACAGAACACTAAAATATACTGCTAATAATTCATTAGGAAGACATGCCATTAATCTGAGTTTAGTTAGTGGCTTGGACAAGCAGATGCTTCATTTGTTTTATGTAATGAACTAAGTATAAAGCCCTACTACATTGATATTGTGCTTGTTGACAACTTTGCTTTAAAAAAGTGCTGGACAAACCTGCTTGGACAGTAAAGTGAATAACATGTTGTCCCCGAAGTTAAGGTGTTGAAAGCAGAAAAAATAGGCAAGCGTAAGGATTTGAGGGACTTTGAACAGGGCCAAATTGTAATGGCTAGTCAAATGAGTCAAAGTACCTCCAAAATTGCAGCGCTTGTCGGATGTTCCTGGTATGCAGTGGTCAGCACCTACAAAAAGTGGTCCATGGAAAGAAAACTGGCGAACCGGCGACAGCGTCATGGGCATCCAAGGCTCATTGATGCATTTGGGGAGCAAAGGCTGTCCCATGTAGCTTGAGCCAATAGAAGAGCTACTGTAGCTCAAATTGCTGAAAAAGTTAATGCTGATTCTGATAGAAAGGTGTCAGAACACACAGTGCATTGCAGTTTGTTGTGTAAGGGGCTGTATAGCTGTAGACTGGTTAGGGTGTCCATGCTGACCCATGTCCCCAGCCAAAAGCGATTACAGTGGCAACATGAGCACCAGTACTGGACCACAGAGCAATGGAAGAAGGTAGCCTGGTCTGATGAATTCAAAAATCATTTGAGGAAATCAGCAATTAGTTTGAAGTGTTGACTTGGCCTCAAAAAACGACAGGTCTCAATCCAATTGAGCAACACTAGTTCTAGTGGAGTCTGTGCCTCGTCAGATTATGGAAGGTGGACTTAATGGTATGGCCGATTGGTGTATAGATTTAAATACATGGTATATGCATAAACTAACCTTTGTTTCAGACCCCCAAATCTAGGACATCAACCGTATATAAATACTAACTTTGATCCATATCCAAGAAGTAAAGGATACATGTAAGGGGAAAGGGGCATGTCTGGAACAAAGAGAATATTTATGTAAGATGGAGCTTAGGAATAAATTAAGACTCTGAAGACGGTTTGCAGCCAATTTAAATAAAATTGAAGTTTTGGATAGGGTGCAGAAATAAGCAAAAACTATCAATAAATGGTGTATTACATGCTGTTCATACTCACTCAGCCACTATGAGATTTGTTTTCTGTATTCTGCAAAAAATCTGGTTGATCCTGCTGCTCTCTATCTCCCCTTCTGTCCATGTCCCCAATTCAGCTAGGGATTTTCCAGCTGTGATGGCAACTCTGCACATTCTATACTGAGCATTTCCTTCCTATCACATCTGAGCAGTCCATGTGACTATAGAGTCACACATGTGGTTGTATACACATTGGTAAAGGACAGTCCACTCCCACCCTCCTCCTCCATGCCCACTAACCAGCTAAACACAATGGGGGTGGGCTATTATGTGTAAATGAATGTAGGCTGCACCTTCCTCTTATTCTAAGACACAGGCTGGAGGGGTGTGACACAGCCTTTGACTGGCAGAAATCCGCCCACACCATGTTATTGCCAAAAAATAATAAAGATTTGATTTCAAATTTATATTTGTATGACAATTTAAAACACCTTATTGATATTAATTATTTATTGTTGCTCTGGGTTCCATTTTTATTTATTTTTTAACATGTGACCGGCAGAAGAGGACTGGAAGCTCCTTCTGTTTGTGTTTCCCTACATATAGGCTGGGAAAGATCTGGGTAATGCGACAGCTGTATATCGATTCGAAAAAAGGTAAAACATTTTTTATAGTACCATCATCCACATACAGAAAGACCACGGATAATCTAAATTAAAGTGATTGTAAAGGTAAATTTCTTTTTCTGTATAAAGATAACAATCAGTAATTGCTCCCATTCCCACTGCTCTTGGCCCCCCTGTTGAACTTATGGGGCATGGGCCGCATACAGAAGGGTGGGTACTACCCCCTTATCAGCGGCCCTGGGGAGAGTTACCTTCTCTGTTTTTCCTGTTATAACCAAAGGTAAAAGTAGAGGAGAATCTCAAATTTTTGGTTGCCCCAAGAACAGTATTAGAAGTAAAAATCTTCCAATGGTGACACTAGTTCTGGTGACAACCAGGGATTCTCTCACTTTGGAGAGATTTCCTCCCATTTCCTGTTGTGGCTAGGGATGAGCCCACGGTTCGAGTCGAACATCGGGTGTTCGTTTGTTCTAAAATGAACAGAACATATGGGGCGTTTGCGGGATTTTAAGCGCAGCGAAACGCCCCATACTGCACTGCGAGATTGCAGTGCATTGCTGTTGATGATTAGCCAAAGCATGCACCTGACCTGCATGCTTTGGCCAATCACAGCGCACTCTGCTGAGAGAGCCCTGCCTTTGGCCAATCATGGCCCCGGGGGACTAAGTACATTGTGTACAGTTAAACTTTCTACTACACTTCAGGCAGTGTACACAGTATCTAATACAGTGTGTACAGTTTCTATTACGCCTCTGGTTGTGTACACAGTATATAATATAGTGCAGCCGTTGTACAGTTGCTAATACAGTACAGGCAGTGTACACCGCATCTAATACAGTGTGTACAGTTACTAATACTCTTCAGGCGGTGTACACAGTATCTAATACAATGTGTACAGTTTCTACTTCACTTCTGGTGGTGTACACAACATACAATACAGTGCAGCTGTTGTACACTTTCTAATACACTTCAGGCAGTGTACACAGTATCTAATACAGTGTAGTGTGGTGTTGCAAAACAAAAAATACATCATGTCTGGAAAGCCACCAAGGAGAGGCAGACGCTCACAGGCCACTAAAAGAGGGCAAGCTGCAGTCAACAGTGGTGGTCCTGGACATGGTGCATCCTCTGAAGGGGCTTGTGGGGCACGCTTGTCCTTTTTTGCTGCTGCTGGCTATGTTATTGAGCCACAATATGCAGAAGAGTTGGTGGAGTGGATAATGAAGCCGTCCTCATCCTCCTCATTAGGGATGAGCCCGATGTTTGAGTCAAACATAGGTTCGACTCAAACATCGGGTGTTCTCTTGTTCGCCGAACAGCGAACAATATGCGACGTTCGAAGCAAATTCAAAAGCTGCCAGAACACCGTTAAAGTCTATGGGACTCTAACATGAAAAATCAAAAGTGCTAATTTTAAAGGCTTATACGCAAGTTATTTTCATAAAATGTGGGGACCTGGGTCCTGCCCCATGGAACATTTATCAATGCAATTTTTTTTTTTTTAAGAGAAGTGATTTTGGGAGAAGTGATTTTTGCTTAAAGTGAAACAATAAAAATGAAATATTCCTTTAAACAGATAATTGAAAAAAAGAGCATGGGATCCCCCATTGCCCCCCCTCCCCCATCCATTACCAGGCCCCTTGGGTCTGGTGTGAATATCAAGGCGAACCCTGCACCAAATAAAAAAATGGTGTGGGGCCCCCCCAAAATCCATACCAGACACTTATCCGAGCACGCAACCTGGCAGGCCGCAGGATCAGGCCACATCTCCTCAACATGGGGAGGGTGGTTTGGGGTAACACCTCAAAGCACCTTGTCCCCAAGTTGATGGGGACAAGCGCCTCATCCCCACAACCCTTGCCCGGTGGTTGTGGGGGTCTGCGGACAGGGGCCTTATCGGAATTTGGAAGCCCCTTTTAACAAGGGGACTCCCAGATCCCAGCCTCCCCCTTGTGTGAATTGATAACGGGGTGCAAATGTACCCCTACCATCCAAAGAAAGTGTCAAAATGGTAAAAAAGACAAGACAAAGCTTGGAACAAGTCCTTTATTAAAAAAATAAAATAAAAAAGGCCCACGAAGTAAGTTCATGCAGCCCTACTGACTGAAAAAGAATGAAAAAAAAGCATCTTCGCTGTGACAGCTCTTATATAACTGAGGACGAGGCCACCCGGTGACGCAACCGAGTGACCCTGCCCCCCTCTGACGCCACAGGGAATTCCCTATGGCTTTCCCGTGGCATCGGGGGGTTGGTGTCATCTGTTTATGTCAGAGGGTGACCCTGCCCCCTCTGACACCACGGGGTGGTCCCGCCCTCAGTTATATAATATATATTATATGTCACATCGAAGACGCGTGAGAAGGCAGGAGCCTCCCAGCCACCCATGGAGGCAGGTCGGTCGTGTCTTTTTTTTTTTTTTTTTTTCGGTCCGTCGGGCGGTGTGAACTTACTTCGTGGGACATTTTTATTTTTTAATAAAGGACTTGTCCCAAACTGTTTCTTATCTTTTTTATTATTTTGACACTTTTTTGTGAAATGGTAGGGGTACATTTGTACCCCGTTACCAATTCACACAGGGGAGGCTGGGATCTGGGGGTCCCCTTGTTAAAGGGGGCTTCCAGATTCCAATAAGCCCCCTGCCCGCAGACCATCACAACCACCGGGCAAGGGTTTGGGGATGAGGCCATTGTCCTCATCAACAAGCACCCTCCCCATGTTGAGGGCATGTGGCCTGGTACGGTTCAGGAGAGGGGGCGCTCTCTCGTCCCCCTTCTTTTCCTGTGGTCCATACCAGGTTGCGTGCTCGGATAAGGGTCTGGTATGGATTTTAGGGGGCTCCTATGCCATTTTTTTAATTTTGGCACAGGGTTCCCCTTAAAATCCTGGGGGGGACCCCTATGCCATTTTTTTTAATTTGCTGCAGGGTTCTCCTTAATTTCCATATCAGACCCAAAGGGCCTGGTATGGGGACCGCCACGCAATTTTTTTTTTTATTTTGATTTGCGGTTTCCCTTAATATTCATACCAGACCCAAAGGGCCCGGTAATGGACGAGGGGGACGAATTTGGTGCAGGGTTCCCCTTAATTTCCATATCAGGCCTGGTATGGATTTTAGGCACTTTCGGGACCCCCACACAATTTTTTTTGAATTTTGATATTTGATATTGATTTGATATTAAATTTGATATCCTGGATAACAGGAAGGAAAAGTCACTACACCTGTATGCCTGCACTTGTCACTGGAGTTTGAAGCAAATTGTTTTTTCTTTAGAACACAGCACGTTTACAATCTTGAATAGTTCATATTGACTATTAGCACTTTTATTCGTTTGATTTATTTATTTTTTCATCATTTTTTCACTTGCGATTGTTACGTTTTGTATTGCTGGAATACTCACTTTGTTTATATGCTTATTGGACTCATTGAGATTTGTTTCTTTTTTCACTCGGCATGTCACATGGGATTGTGCTTATGTGAATATCTGTAAATTGTATATATTTTTGGCTATATATTTTGGACTGTCACTCTATTTATTTTTTCCACTTGGCACATTATATTGCAGTTTTGCACAGCTTCTTTGATCTTTAGTATTTACGATTGATATTTTTAGCATCTACGATTGATATTTTTATTTTTTTTGGCATTTATATATGATTGCTATTTTTATTGCTCATTTTAGTATATCACGCACTTTATTAATTTAAAAGGCACTATTGTACATTTAGTCACTATCCATATTTCATTTTTATTGTTTCACTTTAAGCATTAAAAAAAATCACTGCTTCCGAAAAAAACGGCCATTTAAGATTTTTTTTTTTGCATTGATACATGTCCCCTGGGGTAGGACCCAGGTCCCCAAAACACTTTTTATGGCAATAACTTGCATATAAGCCTTTAAAATTATCACTTTTGATTTTTCATGTTCATTTCCTATAGACTTTAACAGTGTTCATGTGTTCTGACAAATTCTTTGCCTGTTCGCATGTTCTGCTGCGAACCAAACAGGAGGGTGTTCAGCTCATCCCTACTCCTCATCCTCCGTCACCCAGGCTTAGAGTAGTTTCCCTTCCAAAGCAGCCATTCCACCGGCTCCTTGTCCACAGTCACTCATTCCGTAGCCCCACCATCATGCACGGAGGAGTCCCCAGAATTACTCGACCACAGTGTTGTTTATATGCTGCTGGAGGATGCGCATAGATTTGAAGGCTCTGATGTTGGTTCCCCGGTTGAGGAAAGGAGTAATGTGAGCCTAGAGAGGGGGGGGTGCCACAGAAGGACAAGAAACTGGCAGTCATGTTTCAGAGCAGGGCCCATTCCTGCGCTCAACAAGAGTATCTGTGAGGGGTTACCGTGTTGTGGCACCACCACCAGCAGCACCGAAGGCCCAATTTTTCTACCCCTGTTATACAGGGGCATGTAATTACAACTTTTGATATAATATTTCACATCAGGGCCTGTTCCTGCGCCCAACTGTGAGGGGTTACAGTGTTGTGGCACCACCACCACCCAAGGCCCAATTTTACTGCCCCTGTTTAACAGGCACATGTAATTACAATTCTTGATATAATATTTCATAGCAGGGCCCGTTCCTGCGCCCAACAACTGTGTAACTGTGAGGGTTTACAGTGTTCTGGTACCACCAACACCTAAGGCCCAATTTTCTGCAGAGTATATAGGGCAGGCCGTATAGTATATATACTGCTGTTCAGAGTATATAGTGCCTGGGGGACCTCCACGCCATTTTTTATATTTTGGTGCGGGGTTCCCCTTAATATCCAAACCAGACCTGAAGGGCCTGGTATGGATTTTGGGGGGGACAGCTACACCATTTTTTTTTTTTTTTGGTATTTTTATCTATATTGCCAGGATCCAAGAATACATTACAGCCGCGAGCAGTTTTAGATGACATTTTTCCTTTAGAAATGTCAATTTTCTGTGGCACTGTTATAAACATAGGAAAGATGTGCTACTTTACATGCATACTAAGGACACCCCCAGGCACGATATTTAACCACTTTCAGACCGGACCATTTTGCTGGTAAATGACCAGAGGTCTTTTTACACTTTGGCACTGCGCTGCTTTAACTGGTAATTGCGCGGTCATGCAATGTTGTACCCAAACAAAATTTGCGTCCTTTTCTTCCCACAAATAGAGCTTTCTTTTGATGGTATTTGATTGCCTCTGCGATTTTTATTTTTTGCGATATAAACGTAAAAAGACCGCAAATTTTGAAAAAAAATGATATTTTCTACTTTTTGTTATTAGAAAAATCCAATAAACTCAATTTTAGTCATACATTTAGGACAAAATGTATTCAGCCACATGTCTTTGGTAAAAAAAAAGTCAATAATTGTATATTTATTGGTTTGCGCAAAAGTTGTCACATCTACAAACTAAGGTACGTTTTCTGGAATTTACGCAGCTTTTAGTTTACGACTGCCTATCTCATTTCTTGAGGTGCTAAAATGACAGGGCAGTACAAAACCCCCCCAAATGACCCCATTTTGGAAAGTAGACCCCCTAAGGAAATTGATAAGAGGCATGTTGAGCCCATTGAATATTTTATTTTTTTGCCTCAAGCGATTGAATAATGACAAAAAAAAAATTTTTTTTTTTTTTTTACACAAAGTTGTCACTAAATGATATATTGCTCACACATGCTATGGGCGTATGTGAAATGACACCCCAAAATAAATTCTGCTGCTTCTCCTGAGTACGGGGATACCACATATGTGGGACTTTTTGGGAGCCTAGCCGCGTACAGGGCCCCGAAAACCAAGCACCGCCTTCAGGCTTTCTAAGGGCGTCAATTTTTGATTTCACGCCTCACTACCTATTACAGTTTTGAAGGCCATAAAATGCCAAGATGGCACAAAACCCCCACAAATGACCCCATTTTAGAAAGTAGACACCCCAAGCTATTTGCTGAGAGGCATGTTGAGTCCATGGAATATTTTATATTTTGCCACAAGTTGCGGGAAAATTACAAACTTTTTTTTTTTTTTTTTTTTTTTTCACAAAGTTGTCACTAAATGATATATTGCTCATGCATGCCATGGGCATATGTGAAATGACACCCCAAAATAAATTCTGCTGCTTCTCCTGAGTACGGGGATACCACATATGTGGGACTTTTTGGGAGCCTAGCCGCGTACGGGGCCCCGAAAACCAAGCACCGCCTTCAGGCTTTCTAAGGGCGTAATTTTTTGAGTTCACTTCTCACTACCTATTACAGTTTTGAAGGCCATAAAATGCCAAGATGGCACAAAACCCCCACAAATGACCCCATTTTAGAAAGTAGACACCCCAAGCTATTTGCTGAGAGGCATGTTGAGTCCATGGAATATTTTATATTTTGCCACAAGTTGCGGGAAAATTACAAACTTTTTTTTTTTTCACAAAGTTGTCACTAAATGATATATTGCTCACGCATGCCATGGGCATATGTGAAATGACACCCCAAAATAAATTCTGCTGCTTCTCCTGAGTACGGGGATACCACATATGTGGGACTTTTTGGGAGCCTAGCCGCGTACGGGGCCCCAAAAACCAAGCACCGCCTTCAGGCTTTCTAAGGGCGTTACAGTTTTGAAGGCCATAAAATGCCAAGATGGCACAAACCCCCCCCCCCCCCCAAATGACCCCATTTTAGAAAGTAGACACCCCTAAATTTAGGGGTACACTAGTGAGACTAGGTAATAAATGGCGGGTGCCCTGAAACTATAAAAAAATAACTAACCAACCAGCGTCACCTGTAACAGTTATATGGTGATCACTGGTGAAAGGGTTAACTAGGGGGCAATCAGGGGGCTTTATGCGGTAGTATATGGGGGTCCCTGGCGCTATAAAAAGCTGCGGCGAACCTAAATACCTACCTGCCTAACTAGCGTCACCTGTGACACTAATACAGCGATCAGAAAAACGATCGCTTATTAGGCTGGGTTCACACTGGAGCGATGCGGGAACGCCACGAATGCGCGGCGGGTTCCCGCATCGCATGCCTCCCGGCGGCAGTTCACACTGCCCTATGCGAACTGCTGGGAGTGTCAGTGAAATGTTAATGACACCCCCAGATCAGTTCGCATATCGCAGTGCGATCTGCAAACTTGGATCGCATGGTGTGAACACCCATGCGATCCG
Source organism: Lithobates pipiens (assembly GCF_037356315.1). NCBI lineage: Eukaryota > Metazoa > Chordata > Amphibia > Anura > Ranidae > Lithobates > Lithobates pipiens. The sequence continues at coordinate 264,055,934 of NW_027507784.1, read as the reverse complement.
ATTCTGCTGCGGACCAAAAAAAGGGTCCCATGCGAGTTTGCGGCGGGTGCGACACGAATTCAGCCATACTATCTGTATAGCTGAACTCGAATCGCACAGAGATCGGATGTGATTTGCACTGCAGTGCGGTGCGAATCACATCCGTTCTCATAAACCGCTGCAATGTGAACCCAGCCTTAGTGACACTGGCGACGGGGGGTGATCACGGGGTTAAACCTTTATTGGGGGGGTTAGGGGGGTACCTTAGAACTAAAGGGGGCTAACCCTAACTGCCCTAACAGTTATTAGTCACAAATGACACCTGCCGGGTGATCAGGGGGTTAAACCTTTATTAGGTAATAAATGGCGGGTGCCCTGAAACTATAAAAAAATAACTAACCAACCAGCGTCACCTGTAACAGTTATATGGTGATCACTGGTGAAAGGGTTAACTAGGGGGCAATCAGGGGGCTTTATGCGGTAGTATATGGGGGTCCCTAGCGCTATAAAAAGCTGCGGCGAACCTAAATACCTACCTGCCTAACTAGCGTCACCTGTGACACTAATACGGCGATCAGAAAAATGATCGCTTATTAGGCTGGGTTCACACTGGAGCGATGCGGAAACGCCGCGAATCCGCGGCGGGTTCCCGCATCGCATGCCTCCCGGCGGCAGTTCACACTGCCCTATGCGAACTGCTGGGAGTGTCAGTGAAATGTTACTGACACCCCCAGATCAGTTCGCATATCGCAGTGCGATCTGCAAACTCGGATCGCATGGTGTGAACACCCATGCGATCCGATTCTGCTGCGGGCCAAAAAAAGGGTCCCGTGCGAATTTGCGGCGGGTGCGGCGGGTGTGGCGGGTGCGGCGGGTGCGGCGAATGGCTGAACTCGAATCGCACAGAGATCGGATGTGATTTGCACTGCAGTGCGGTGCGAATCACATTCGTTCTCATAAACCGCTGCAATGTGAACCCAGCCTTAGTGACACTGGCGACGGGGGGTGATCACGGGGTTAAACCTTTATTGGGGGGGTTAGGGGGGTACATTAGAACTAAAGGGGGCTAACCCTAACTGCCCTAACAGTTATTACAGTCACAAATGACACCAATGCAAAAAAAAAAAAAAAAAAAAAAAAAATGACATTGGTGTCACTGTGACTGGGGGGCAGGGGTAATTGGGGGGGTGATCGGGGGGTAAAGGGGGGGTGTGAGTGTGCCTGGCATGTTCTACTGTGTGTGGGATGTGTTGGTGCAACTCACTGATCCGCTCTCCTCCGTGTCGGAACGAAAAATACCGACACGGAGGAGAGAATACATCACTTCCTCTCCTGTGTTTACATTACAGGAGAGGAAGTGATGTCACCGGGGATTTCCATTCGTCGGGAGCGATCGCGAGGGGGTGGCCATGAATGAATGGCCGTCCCCTCGTCCGGGATCGCTCCCGAACGAAAACCGACCGCCGCAGGCACCGGGCGGGGGCCCGATCGGGCCCCCGACCCGCGGGAGGCAAAGGACGTACATATATGTGCTTATGCCTGCCCGTGCCATTCTGATGACGTACATCGGCGTGAGGCGGTCGGCAAGTGGTTAAAGGAATATTTTATTTTTATTGTTTCACTTTAAGCATTATTAAAATCACTGCTCCTGAAAAAACAGCCATTTTTAAAACTTTTTTTTTGCATTGATACATGTCCCCGGAGCAGGACCCGGGTCCCCAAACACTTTTTATGGCAATAACTTGCATATAAGCCTTTAAAATTAGCACTTTTGATTTTTCATGTTCATATCTTCAAACTAATTTTTTGTCTGTTCGCATGTTCTGCTGCGAACCAAACCGGATGGTGTTAGGCTCATCCCTAGTTGTGGCTATGAGGAAATTATGGAGATATGGTACAAAATGGTGAGTTTCGGTGTGCTTAGAACATGGTGATATTGGTAAATGTCATGGCATTACTGTTTCTGGTTGGTCAGAAGCCAGAAAACTGTTGCCTATGACCACGATTGTTGGGGAATGGTCAGGTCTAATTTGATTGAGACTGAGAAGACTTGTGATCTTGTGTGTGTCAGGTCAGTGTTATGCTGGAAGGTCTCGTTTGTTGGAGGGCCTTTTGTACTGGCAATGAATAGGAGAATGTCCTACCATGACTATTAAAAGGAATAGTGTTTTTGTAAAATGCAGTGCTTACGGAATGCGTTTGGCAGATTCAAAAATTTCTATTGCTTCGGGAAACATTTGAGGAACAGAAACACGCATAATAAAGAAAAACACAGAGAAGGCAGGCGCTATAAATAAACAGCACATAAACCACAGTTAACCCTTACCCCTTACCTGTTTCATTCCACACCTGCCTTTCCCAGAACTGTTATTGACTTTTCAGCATGAAAAAAAAATGAAGCTACCTGTTTTCAAACAGGGCAGCTTTTCAGTGCACGGAGGTAAAGTTGATACTGTAAAGCTAGACACACCCTGGGTTGGCATCTTTATTGTGACTTTGTAAATTTACACATGAGTAAATACCTTCTTGCATATGTATTACAAAATCATGTTTAAAAAAACAATTTGGCTCAATATCCAATCTTTAGGACAGGTCTGTTAAATTCACATCATAACTCTAAATGGGGTCACATTGCTTTTATTGTTTCCTAGATGTTGAAAACACTTTTTGCATAGTGCCATTTATAAAGTATAATGAACCAGGACTTTTTTTTTTAGCCAGAACTTACACCTCTGACACTGGTATCGGCACCTCCGTCAGTCTGATGCACACACAACAAAATTTCCGTGCCCCAAAAGCAGCTGCCAAAAAAGATTCCACAACATTTCCATCTGCAGTAAAATACTGTGGGGCTATTTGTCTGCAGATCGGCCGCAGAGTAATCCTGTGGCTGCATTTTCCTAAAGGGATTGTATAGTTCTGCCCAGTGCCGGGACAATGTCATCTAGAGCCCGGGGCAAACATGCCACACTGCCAACCCCCAAGATGTATGATATGAAATCCCCCCTCTCAGCACAAATATTTGCCCACTCATCCCCCAAATACCCTCAGCTCAAATGCCTCCCCCTCAAAAAAAATCCCTCCTAGCACAAAGCCTCTACCCCTAAAATGTTCCCTCCTTGTACACATCTTTTTCCCCAAACTTCAAATCCCCCCTCAGAACAAATTCCCCCCTCCCAGCACAAATCTTTTTCCCCCATCCCCCCTCCCAACACAAATTCTCCTAAATCACCACTCTTAGCACCCAGCACCCCATCCCCCCAAATTTACTCTCCTAGAACAATATTTACCCCCTGCTGCACCCAAATTCCCCCTCCCAACACAAATCCCCTCCCCCTTAATCTCCTTTTGGTGCATCCCACTTCACATGATACCCCAGCGCCCAGGGCAGCCATCCCTCTTGCCCACCCCTTTTCCTGGCCCTGGTTGGTAAGCTATGACTAAGCACCGTGTTCGGTGTGAAACATGTCAGCGGCTGTGCAGTTAGTCAGTTTGCCAGCCTAGATGCTATGATTTTAATTACATTTTTGAAATAAAGTTGAATAATTTGGAGTGCGGCTATCCAGCTACATCTTTTCTACTTCTGGCCCTGGTTCTGACCTTTGGGACAACTCAGTCAGTCTCCAGCAGAGTGATATATGCCCTCTGCCATGCAGACATGGTGGCAAGTGGGGGAAGTAAGTGTGAATGTGTCTGTGTTGTTCCTCAGTCTTGACTTTATTTTTTATTACGACTTCCCCATTTTATATCCCAGCACTCTTACCAGCTACGCTGATAAAATATACAAATCAACAAAAGGTGTGTGAAAAATCCAAATTCCAAGGTAATAGAATGAACAAAATATGCGCAATGGAAAGTCTCTACACAAATCTCATAGCATGAGTCCCAAGTGAAAAAGGTAGATAAAATTCACAATGAAGTCATAATCTTCAAATGTGCTGGGTACAATGCAAAACATCCGTGGTGAGTGAATCTGAAAGGTGAAATTAGGTTAAACACCCTTACCAGAGCAGTTGGACCTGGATGTCAGTGACACTGAATCGTATGGGCTTGGATAAACAGATCAATGGTTCTCTCGGCTGGATAGATGTCTTCCAACGAACCGGGAAACTCCAAAGATGTCTTCCAACGCGGTTGGTGTTGGCGGGGTCACGTGGTTGTATGGAGACACAGTTCCATATTTGGATGCAGCGACTTTCGCCACACAGGTTAGACATGGCATAGCGTCACATCTGGGCGCTGTGTTGATATTTATTATATGCCACATGGCCTGCTTTCCATGCCGGCCGCGCGGTGTGATTGGTCGCGCAGCTGATGTCAGCTGGGTCATGTGACTGGCTAGAAGTATAGTAATGTGATATCAATATGGCGACGCCAGTCATATATTTTGGGTGTGGCACTAGTGGTACGTATCGTTACCGAACTACCCTAGTCATTTGGACATAATGGAGCTGAACACTATTGTGTACGATTATGTGATTGGTTAAACAATTTTCGCTGGCTTTTTCAACGTCATACACACTACATGCTAGCTTTGTTGGTAGTGTATAATTACTGTCAGAGATCTTATCATTGGCTGTTAATATGTTATTGCCAGCTTATTGGTGAATAGAACTGAGGCTTGGTCAGCGAATGATCAGCTGACCATTCTTCCTCCAATAACAAGTCATTTGTATTTCCATGTTTAATTGGGTGATGCTGATTGGATATGGATTTGTTAAGATATATTTTTTATGTAGTACCTTGGGTAGATGCAGACTAGAATTCTGCAATTACTGAGCAGAACATGATATCACCTGTGATGTATTTCAGTTATCTTGCAAACCTGGCCTGTTAGTGGCCCTGAGGACAGGGTTGATGACCACTGCTACATTTTATATTTGTTGGTTTAATAAACCTACTCTTTTTGACCTGCACTATTTGGACCCCCCCCCCCCCCCCCCGCTCTTTTTTCATTTTACATAAATCGTATTTTGATGACGTGGTAGTGGTGCTGTTTTTGGAAAAGTCAGTTACAAGTCAGTTGAGATCTGGTCATTGGAAGACATCTTTGGAGTTTCCAGGTTCCTGTATCCAGCCGAGAGAACCATTGATCTGTTTATCCAAGCCCATATAATTCGGTGTCACTGACATCTGGGTCCAACTGCTTTGGTAAAGGTGTTTAACCTAATTTCACCTTTCGGATTCACACATTGTACCCAGCACATTTGAAAATTGTCACTTCATTGTGGAGGATTTTATCTACCTTTTTCACTTGGGACTTATGTTATGAGATTTGTGTAGAGACTTTCCATTCCACATATTTTGTTCATTCTATTACTTTGGAATTTGGATTTTTCACACACCTTTTGTTGATTTGTATATTTTATCAGTGCTACATTTTTTGCAGTTTTTGAATTTTTGTCACATTCCTGTGTAGCTGCTAAACACATTTATTTTACTTTTCTTGATATTTTGCGCAGTATATATTTTTCCCACTCTTATCAGCTGGAGGGATTAGCACTGACACATGCATTTCAGATGTATTAGAATCTGAACTAAAAAAATAGATGTGTAGCGGCGGCTCCTGAAGAGCACGTACTATGTGTTTTTGAAATTGAATGTTACACCTAAACTGCAGTTTGGTTTGGGTTTAATTACTCCAAATTTTGACCTTAGCATCAGTCTGACTAGACTACAGGATGTTCTGCCTAGCCATGGGGGGCACTGCAACTTCTGGCAGGCATGGTAACACAGTCTGGTTGGGTGCTTTAAGATTACTTTCTCTCGGAGCCAGCCCAGTGGGCGTGTCACTCTTGATGTGCTTTCTGGGAGAGGGTACCTAAGATGTGGATGTCACGTGTTTCGGGGTTCCGGTCCAGAAGTATGTTCTGACTACATGGTCCTGGTCCTCCTGACCAGCCCCCAGGACGGCTATGGCCCGGGGTGCAGATCCACCCGCCTTTATGTCTTGAGGCTGGCTAGCCCGAGGCAAGGAAACTAAAGAAAGGATTCGGAGCTGGTCCGGTGTGGTGGAGAGGCCTAGCAACTTTGAAGTTATCCAGGGGAGGACTCTTCGGGAGAAGGCCACGCAAGGGTTGGCTTCTCAACAAGAGCCTGGTAAAGCTGAGGGACCTAAACAAATCCAATCTCGTGGGTATCGCCGTACCGGCTGCAAGATAGTGGTATCACACGAGCGTTCTATATGTTTTTCCAAGTTTCCTTACACGTGTTCTATAACAAAGTCTGTGCCAGAGACTTATTCCTACATGTTCTATAACAAAGTCTGTGGCAGAGACTTGTTCCTGATTTAAGCACCCTGTTGGCTGCTAGGCCTGGTGAGAGAAGGACTATCCAACTAGGGTGAGGATCCAGCTGTGAATGGCTATTCTCTGGATTTTACTCAAAGTAACAAAGTTCTTTATTACTAACTTTGACACTGAGAGTACCTTTCCACCTAAACCCTCTGATCCCAGGGCCACATTAAGAACAACATGGGCCTGGGGCTGAGGATTTCGGTGGGCCTTTTTATGGAAATAAATAAAATAAAGACGCAAACATTTTTTGTTAAAACAAATTAAATATTTAATGTGTTTTGATTTTTGTCATTTTTTTACACAAATAGACCTTTTTTTTGGTGGTATTTAAACACCACTAGGGTTTTTATTTTTTGCTAAACGTGAAAAAAAGACACGTTTAAAAAAAAATGTTTTTCTTAGTTTGTGATAATATTTTTCCATAAGTAATTTTTATTCTTTACTGATGGGCATAAATGAGGCAGCACTGATGGGCATTGATAAGGGGGTGCTGATGAGGCTGTACTGATATGGGGCACTGATAATCTGCACTGATATGCAGATCTTCAGCGATTGGCTATGATGAGCTGCACTGATAGGCAGCAATGATGGGCAATGAAAACTTGCACTGATAGGCAGCACTGGTGGGCACTGATGAGCTGCACTAATGGGCACTGATGGGCTCTGATAGGGGTCACTGACAGATAGCACTTATGGGCACTGATAAAGTGGCACTGGTGAGGCACCACTATTATGCGGCAATGATGGGCACTTATGGGTGGCACTGACACTGATAGGTGGCACTGATAATCTGCACTGATAGGCAGCACTGATGGTAAATGATAGGTGGCACTGATGATCTGCACTGACAGGCAGCACTGATGGTCAATGATAGGTGGCAGTGATAGTCAATGATTGGTGGCACTGATAAACTGCACTGATGGGCAGCACCGATAGGGCTCTGATAGGTGGCACTGATGGTCAATGATAGGTGGCACTGATGAGCTGGACTAATGGGCACTGATAAGGTGCCACTGGTGAGACAGCACTATTATGCGGCACTGATGGGCACTTATAGGCAGCACTGATGTGTGACACTGACACTGATAGGTGGCACTGATGATCTGCAGTGATAGGCAGCACTGATGGTCAATGATAGGTGGCACTGATGAACTGCAGTAATGGGCACTGATTAAATGCACTAATAGGCACTGACAGGGCTTTGATAGGCGGCACTGATAGTCAATGATAAGTTGCAGTGATGAGCTGCACTAATGGGCACTGATGGGCTCTGATAGGCGGCACTGACAAGCAGGACTTATGGGGACTGACAAGGTGGCACTGATAGGCGGCGCTGATCAGCTGCACTGATAGGTGGCACTGGCACTGCTGAGCTGCAATAATGGGCACTGATAGGTGGCACTGATGAGCTACACTGATAGGTGGCACTAGCATTGATTGGATGGCACTGATGAGCTGCATTGATAGGCAGCACTGATAGGAGGCACTAATAGGTGGCACTGATGAGCTGCACTGATAGGGGGCACTGGCATTGATTGGATGGCACTGGTGAGCTGTACTGATAGGTGGCACTGATAGAGGGCACTAGCACTGATAGGTGGCACTGATAGAGGACACTGGCACTGATAGGTGGCACTGGTACTGATTGGTGGCACTGATAGAGGACACTGGCACTGATTGGTGGCACTGATAGAGGACACTGGCACTGATAGGTGGCACTGATAGAGGGCACTGGTACTGATTGGTGGCACTGATAGAGGACACTGGCACTGATAGGTGGCACTGATAGAGGACACTGGCACTGATAGGTGGCACTGATAGAGGACACTGGCACTGATAGAGGACACTGGCACTGATAGGTGGCACTGGTACTGATTGGTGGCACTGATAGAGGACACTGGCACTGATTGGTGGCACTGATAGAGGACACTGGCACTGATTGGTGGCACTGATAGAGGACACTGGCACTGATAGGTGGCACTGATAGAGGGCACTGGTACTGATTGGTGGCACTGATAGAGGACACTGGCACTGATAGGTGGCACTGATAGAGGGCACTGGTACTGATTGGTGGTACTGATAGAGGACACTGGCACTGAGAGGTGGCACTGATAGAGGACACTGGCACTGATTGGTGGCACTTATAGAGGACACTGGCACTGATTGGTGGCACTGATAGAGGACACTGGTACTGATTGGTGGCACTGATAGAGGACACTGGCACTGATAGGTGGCACTGATAGAGGGCACTGGTGGTACTGATAGGTGGCACTAATAGAGAGCACTGGCACTAATGAGATGCACTAAATAGGCACGGATGGAATGCCTGCACACTTGCACAGTCACTATGGAGTTGCAGTTAATAGACTCCGCCCCCCCCCCTCATGTAAGTTAACCACTTCAGCCTGAGTCTAGCCCCGTGGCTTACTTTAACTTAATTGTGCTGTCCAGGCTGTTCTTAATGAAGATATTATTGTGGCTCGCCTCGCCGCTCACAGTACCGCCCGGTGCCCGCACAGAAGTGTCCGTCCAGTCCACCTTTTCCAGGCAAGCCTCGGGACGCTGGGGAAGGCCTCCGGATGACGTCACGCCAGCCGGGACGTCAAGCTCCGCCTACAGCCGGATGCTGCCGAGCAGCTGAGCACGCTCAGCCTCGGCGGCGCACCGCAGTGTCTGCAACTGCAAAATTATATCAACCGGCCGCGCTGGCGGCGGCGCTGCAATTACATTAGCTGGCTGAAATGTCTGTCATATATCTGTGGGCCTATAATTAATAATGCAGCTGCCTGGCAATGAAGATATATAGCGGCCGGCGGCCGACGGCCGGGCCGTGGTGATTGGCTTTTTTGTATGTACTTAAGTGTTTGGGCCTATAATATGATGGGGGCCTGGAGCTTCAGCTCCAAACGCCCCTATGTTAATCCGGCCCTGTCTGATCCTATACTGAGAGACTGTTGTTTAACTACGTTTTTTGCAAATAAAAATCCATTTAAGCGGATCAGTCGTCAGTCTTTATAATTTCTGGGCATCTACCACAGGAAACCCCTAGATGCATACGAGGATGCAGAAGGTAGCGGTAAGCCCAATAAAACCAGCAGCTCCTTCGGCGGTCAGTGCTACAGATGCTTTCCCATTAAATAGAAAATATATAATGTTACTGTATTCAACTGCATTTAGTAATTCTAACTTGTTAAAACAATATTTTTATCTTTAACCACTTAAGCCCTGGACCATTTTGCACATCAAAGACCAGAGCACTTTTTGCGATTCGGCACTGCGATGCTTTAACAATTCCGCGATGGGACTCACGGAGGTCCCGACCAGCGGCACACACGCGATAACACAGCGGCAAATATAAAGGGATGTACCTGTACGGCCATTTGCCTGTCCATGCCATTCTGCCGACGTATATTGGCGTGCGCCGGTCGGCATGTGGTTAAAAAAGGAATGTGGAAAACAAAAATAATATACATACTAGTGTTCAGGCTAGATCTGATGCTTCAGCTGTCCCCCGTCTCTACACTGAGAACTGAGCAATCAAAGATCGCAAATCGTTCAGTTCTGTCAGTCACCGCTTTCTGCTCTGTCCCTGCTCGACAGCCGGACCCTGGAAAGGGCAGGAGTGGCTGGCACAGGCTCTGAGCGGCATGCTGAATCACCTTAAGGTTTGAACCTGTTTATTGCTATAGAGTTTATATGTAGCTCCTGTTATCTTAGTTAGCTCTGTCCTTTCTGGTCTGGGATTCATTAGCTAGTTTTAGCTTAGAGATCACTAACCAGCAAAGACTAGAGCAAGGTTAGGTATCTAATGGCCACTTGATAGTTAGAGGTCCAGTTGCATGACAGATTAGAAGCTACTAGGGACTAAGATGCAGACTAGATCAGCTGACTGTGAGTTCCATTATCACTCCACAGTTTCTGCTGGTGAGAAGCTGCGTTCCAGAGAAACTGGACAACAGTTGGAGGATCTCCCCATCTTTGCTGATCTTGTGTTTGTGTCTTCGGTATCAAGTCATACGCTGCATCACAATCCTCCTCAGGGGCCCCTGCAACTGGACTTCACTGCAATATTTACTTCCTTATTAATACCTACAGTGGATATAAAAAGTCTACACACCCCTGTAAAAATGTCAGGTTGATGTAAAAAAAGAGACAAAGATAAATCATTTCAGATCATTTTCCACCTTTAATGTCACCTATAAACCGTACAAGTCAGTTGAACAACGAACTGAAATCTTTTAGGTAGAGGGAAGTAAAAATAAAAAAAATAAAATAAAATATGGTTGCATAAGTGTGCACACCCTTAAACTAATACTTTGTTGGAGCACCTTTTGATTTTTTTTTACAGCACTCAATCTTTTTGGGTATGGGTCTATCAGCATGGCACATCTTGACTTGCCAATATTTGCCCACTCTTCTTTGCAAAAACACTCCAAATCTGGCAGATTGCGGGGGCATCTCTCATGCACAGCCCTCTTCAGATCACCCCACAGATTTTCAATCAGATTCAGGTCTGGGCCATTCCAAAACTTTAATCTTCTTCTGGTGAAGCCATTCTTTTGTTTATTTGGATGTATGCTTTGGGTCATTGTCATGATGAAAGATTAAATTCCTCTTCATGTTCATGTTTCTAGCAGAACTGTTCATAATTCCCTCTACCTTGACTAAGGCCCCTGTTCCAGCTGAAGAAAAACAACCCCAAAGCATGATGCTGCCACCACCATGCTTCACTGTGGGTATGGTGTGTAGACTTTTTATATGCACTGTGTATATACCCAGGTATATGCTCACAATTCCACCAGAACAGCAGCCGGGCCCTTTGGTAATATTACCTGTTTGCACATTGGATGTATGTACTATTATTAACCAAGTAACAAATAAAGCTTGTATTAATCCCATACTGTTGTCTATGTATACACATATGGTTAATGTTATATGCTGGGTGCAGTATTTCCTCTTCTCTAAATTTGATTGGATTACAGGTTAATTTCCCAGGAAGGGCATTGGCTCTGCTCACAAAGGCCCTGTCCTGGGGGAAGCACTGACAATTTTTTTTAACAAACCTACCTTTTCACTTAGTGAAGGATCAGGTTCTCTTATTTACCTATATGTTTAGCTCAATAACCCAGTTGGGGTTCTATGCATTAAGATTAAAAGCTTTCTGTGTGCAGCAGCCCCCCTAATACTTACCTGAGCCCCAACTCTGTCCAGTGATGTCCATGAGTGTCTTGGCCTGCGGGGACTCTTGCTCCTGATTGGCTGAGACACAGCATTGGCGCCATTAGCTCCCGCTGCTGTCAATCACTGGCAGTTAGCCAATCAGGAGAGAGAGAGCGGGGGGCCAAACCACAGATTTGTGTCTAAATAGACACATGGAGCTGCAGCTCGGCTCGGGGTGCCCCCATAGCAAGCTGCTTGCTCAACAGGAGGGAGGGCCAGGAGCACAGAAGAGGCACCCGAGAAGAGGAGGATCTGGGCTGTTCTGTGCAAATCCACTGCAACAGAGCAGGTAAGTATAACATGTTTGTTATTTTTATAGAGAAAAAGGAGACTTTACAATCACTTTAAGGTTTCTTGGCTGTTGGTTGGCAACTCAAAGTTTTATCCCCCTCAATAAATTTTCTATATGATTAAGGTCTAGAGACTGAATAGGCCACTCCATGACCTTAATTTGCTTCTTCTTGAGGCACTCCTTTGTTGCTTTGGCGATATCTTTTGGGTCATTGTCATGCTGGAAGACCAATCCACGACCCATCTTCAGTGTTCTGGCTGAGGGAAGAAGGTTCTTATCCAAGATTTTACAATACATGGCCCCATCCATTGGCCCATCAATGCAACACAGTGGACATGTACTTTTAGCAGAGAAACAGCCCCAAAGGATCATGTTTTCACCTCCATGCTTGACTATAGGGATGGTGTTCTTAGGGTCATAGTCAGCATTTTTCTTCCTCCAAAAACGGCAAACCGAGTTAATGCCAAAGAGCTACATTTTGCTCTCATTCGACCACAGCATATTCACTCAATCCTTCTCTGAGTCAGTTAATCAACTTCAGATGGACCTGAACATGTGCCTTCTTTAGGAAGAGGACTTGCCGTGATATATGTTCATATATACATGATTATATACTGACTTCTAAAGTAATTGATTATTATATGCTTACTATCAGAAGCAAATATACCCCAATCCTTGAGGAAGGACTACTGTCCGAAACATGTTGGTGTGTATATACAGCTATGAGAAATGTATAAGTATATGCGTTTTATGTCATTTTATAAGGAATTTCTTCTCTTTTTACCCCAAGTATTCTTATAAAATTCTATACTTTTTTATGTGTTTATTTTCTCTCTGACTTCAAAGTTCATGAGGGTTTCTTTTGGGTTGTACTGTATGCAACCTAGTTATTATTGTTCTTATTTGGATGTTGGCAGATTACACTACACCCACCCTCAGTACCTTTATTTCCCATGCTAAAAATGATAGACCAATCATTTCTTTGTAAGTGGGCAAACGTACACAATCCGCAGGGGATCAAATAATTATTTTCCCCATTGTATATGTGTAAAGTGCTACGTAAATTGACGGCACTATATAAGTACCTATAATAAATAAATAAAATGTAAACTGAGATGTGCATGTAGAGCTTGGCTTACAGCGACCCAGGGTGACTAGCTCCTGCTCAAGCACTGGATGGAAATCATCCTATGCTGGTCAATAATGACACACAGAAGAAGATGCTGGCACTAGCAAGAGACATATACCTTTGGAGGAAAGGTGAGTATCACTGCCTTTAGTTCCCGTTAAGGCTGGGTTCACACCTTCGACAGATGCGGCTCGCAGCAGGGGTCCGGTGCGTCCCTGTTCTCACTTTCAGGGATGAATCAGGACCAAATTTTTGCCTGAATTCAGCCCTGAAATGGAGCCAGATGCATAACATTCCTGTTCAAGCCACACCGCAGCCACAACAGAGACATGTGAACATGCGTCATGTGACTTGTTCGTTTTACAAGGTCTCAGGTGTGAATGGGGAGCAGGTGTATTAAATTTCACTCTCTATCATACTGGTCACTGGAAGTTCAACATGACACCTCATGGCAAAGAACTCTCCGAGGAGCTGAAAAAAGAATTGTTGCTCTACATAAAGATGGCATAGGCTATAAGAAGATTGAGAAGACCCTGAAACTGAGCTGCAGCATGGTGGTCAAGACCATACAGCGGTTGAACAGGACAGGTTCCACTCAGAACAGGCCTCGCAATGGTTGACCAAAGAAGTTGAGTGCATGTACTCAGCATCATATCCAGAGGTTGTCTTTGGGAAAGGTGTGTCTTGCCTACAGTCAAGCATGGTGGTGGGAGTGTCATGGTCTGGGGCTGCATGAGTGCTGCCAGCACTGGGGAGCTACAGTTCATTGAGGGAACCGTGAATGCCAACATGTACTGTGACATAATGAAGCAGAGCATAATCCCCTCCCATTTGAGACTGGGCTGCAGAGCAGTATTCCAACATGATAACAACCCCAAATACACCTCCAAGACCACTGCCTTGCTAAAGAAGCTTAGGATAAAGGTAATGGACTGGCCCAGCATGTCTCCAGACCTAAACCCTATTGAGCATCTGTGGGGCATCCTTAATTGGAAGGTGGAGGAGCGCAAAGTCTCTAACATCCACCAGCTCTGTGATGCTCTCATGGAGGAGTGGAAGAGGACTGCAGTGGCAACCTGTGAATCTCTGGTAAACTCCATGCCCAGGAGGGTTAAGGCAGTGCTGAAAAATAATGGTGTCCACACAAAATATTGACACTTTGGGCCCAATTTGGACATTTTCACTTAGGGGTGTACTCACTGTTGTTGCTAGCAGTTTAGACATTTAGGGGCTGTATGCTGAGTTATTTTGAGGGGACAGCACATTTACACGGTTATACAAGCTGTACACTCACTACTTTACATTGTATCAAAGTGTAATTTCTTCAGTGTTGTCACATGAAAAGATAATAAAATATTTACAAAAATGTGCGGGGTATACTTACTTTTGTGAGATACTATATATAGTATTTTTTTTCTTGGAATTCAGCTGTATCTATCCACTGTTAATCAAAGGGTTTTTAAATACTATTCTATTGGGGAATTGCCATCACTTTTTGTCACTGGAATACCCTATGACTATGAAATTAGGAGAAATCTCAGTGGGGACACAGATAGCAATAAAAACAAATAGAGGCTCTAACCCTTTGGCCTCATGCACACGAGACGCAGATGAAACCTCTGTTAAAAAAAAGCTGAAACGCGCGTTTAGAAACGCGCGTTTTGCCGCGTTTGCATGCCGCGTTTAGACGCGTTTAGACGCGTTTAGACGCGTTTGCGTTTAAACGCGTTTATAAAGATAACATCATGTAGACCCTCCCCAAGCTCTCAAAGCATTTTTTTTAACTATTTCTGCTATTTTGATCAGAGTGAGCAGCAGCAGCATAGAGAGCAGTTGTACACTTGCATTTGCCGTGTCACTTGCCGCGGCACCTGCCACAAGTTGTGGATTGTCCACTTGCCACGTCACTTGCCACAAGTTGGGGATTGTCCACTTGCCACATCACCTGCCACGTCACCTGCCACAAATTGTGGATTGTCCACTTGCCACGTCACTTGCCACATCACCTGCCACGTCACTTGCCACGAGATGTGAATTGTCCACTTTCCACGTCATCTGCCATGCCACCTGCCACAAGCTGTGGATTGTCCACTTGCCACGTCACCAGTCACATCACCTGCCACAAGTTGTGGATTGTCCACTTGCCACGTCCCTTGCCACGTCCCCTGCCACGTCACCTGCCACAAGTGGATTGTCCACTTGCCACATCACTTGCCACATCACCTGCCACAAGTTGTGGATTGTCCACTTGCCACGTCACCTGCCACAAGTTGTGGATTGTTCACTTGCCACGTCACCTGCCACGTCACCTGCCACGTCACCTGCCACAAGTTGTGGATTGTCCACTTGCCACATCACTTGCCACAAGCTGTGGATTGTCCACTTGCCACATCACTTGCCACGTCACCTGCCACGTCACTTGCCACGTCACCTGCCACAAGTTTTGGATTGTCCACTTGCCACGTCACTTGCCACGTCAGCTGCCACGTCACTTGCCACGAGATGTGGATTGTCCACTTTCCACGTCATCTGCCATGCCACCTGCCACAAGCTGTGGATTGTCCACTTGCCACGTCACCAGCCACATCACCTGCCACAAGTTGTGGATTGTCCACTTGCCACGTGACTTGCCACATCACCTGCCACGTCACTTGCCACATCACCTGCCACAAGTTGTGGATTGTCTACTTGCCACTTCACCTGCCACGTCACTTGCCACGTCACCTGCCACAAGTTGTGGATTGTTCACTTGCCACGTCACCTGCCACGTCACCTGCCACGTCACCTGCCACAAGTTGTGGATTGTCCACTTGCCACGTCACTTGCCACAAGCTGTGGATTGTCCACTTGCCACATCACTTGCCACGTCACTTGCCACGTCACCTGCCACAAGTTTTGGATTGTCCACTTGCCACGTCACTTGCCACGTCAGCTGCCACGTCACTTGTCACATCACCTGCCACGTCACCTGCCACAAGTTGTGGATTGTCCACTTGCCACGTCACTTGCCACATCACTTGCCACATCACCTGCCACGTCACTTGCCACGAGATGTGGATTGTCCACTTGCCATGTCACTTGCCACGTCACCTGCCACGTCACTTGCCACGTCAGCTGCCACGTCACTTGCCACAAGTTGTGGATTGTCCACACTTGCCACGTCACTTGCCACAAGCTGTGGATTGTCCACTTGCCACATCACTTGCCACGTCACCTGCCACGTCACTTGCCACGTCACCTGCCACAAGTTTTGGATTGTCCACTTGCCACGTCACTTGCCACGTCAGCTGCCACGTCACTTGTCACATCACCTGCCACGTCACCTGCCACAAGTTGTGGATTGTCCACTTGCCACGTCACTTGCCACATCACTTGCCACATCACCTGCCATGTCACTTGTCACGAGATGTGGATTGTCCACTTGCCATGTCACTTGCCACGTCACCTGCCACGTCACTTGCCACGTCAGCTGCCACGTCACTTGCCACAAGATGTGGATTGTCCACTTGCCATGTCACTTGCCACGTCACCTGCCACGTCACTTGCCACGTCAGCTGCCACGTCACTTGCTACAAGATGTGGATTGTCCACTTGTCACATCACCTGCCACATCACTTGCCACATCACCTGCCACGTCACCTGCCACAAGTTGTGGATTGTCCACTTGCCACGTCACTTGCCACATCACCTGCCACGTCACTTGCCACAAGATGTGGATTGTCCACTTTCCACGTCACCTGCCATGCCATCTGCCACAAGTTGTGGATTGTCCACTTGCCACACCACTTTCCACGTCACCTGCCACGTCACCTGCCACAAGATGTGGATTGTCCACTTGCCACGTCACCAGCCACATCACCTGCCACAAGTTGTGGATTGTCCACTTGCCACGTCCCTTGCCACGTCCCCTGCCACGTCACCTGCCACAAGTGGATTGTCCACTTGCCACATCACTTGCCACATCACCTGCCACAAGTTGTGGATTGTCCACTTGCCACGTCACCTGACACAAGTTGTGGATTGTCCACTCGCCACGTCACTTGCCACATCACCTGCCACAAGTGGATTGTCCACTTGCCACGTCACTTGCCACATCCCCTGCCACAAGTGGATTGTCCACTTGCCACGTCACTTGCCCCATCACCTGCCACAAGTTGTGGATTGTCCACTTGCCACGTCACCTGACACAAGTTGTGGATTGTCCACTCGCCACGTCACTTGCCACATCCCCTGCCACAAGTGGATTGTCCACTTGCCACATCACTTGCCCCATCACCTGCCACAAGTTGTGGATTGTCCACTTGCCACGTCACCTGACACAAGTTGTGGATTGTCCACTCGCCACGTCACTTGCCACATCACCTGCCACAAGTGGATTGTCCACTTGCCACGTCACTTGCCACATCCCCTGCCACAAGTGGATTGTCCACTTGCCACGTCACTTGCCACGTCACCTGCCACAAGTTATGGATTGTCCACTTGCCACGTCACATGCCAGTCACCTGCCACAAGTTGTTGATTTTCCACTTGCCACGTCACCTGCCAAGTCACTTGCCGCGTCACCTGCCAGGTCACTTGCCACGTCACCTGCCACAAGTTGTCTATTGTCCACTTTCCACGTCACTTGCCACTTCTCCTGCCACGTCACTTGCCACAAGTTGTGGATTGTCCACTTGCCACATCACTTGCCACCTGCCATGTCACTTGCCACAAGTTGTGGATTGTCCACTTGCCACGTCACTTGCCACAAGTTGTGGATTGTCCACTTGCAATTGCAATTGTTTAAAATATTTTTCTAATGGTTTTTCATCATTTGCAATCATTTTTGAGATTTTTAATGTAAAAAAAAAGGTCACCTTTAAAAACGCATATAAACGCAAACGCGGCTAAACGCGGTAGCGGCGTTTTGCCGCGTTTTACCGCGTTTTGCCGCGTTTTGCGTCTGAAACGCAGAAATTTTTGTTTCTGAACGCATTTTTTTGCTTCTGGAAAAACGAGATTAAACGCAACTGCATATAAACGGAAAAAAACGAGACTGTGTGCATGGACACATAGGATAACATTGAATGAGTTCAGGTGCAGTTGAAAAAACTGTCCAACTGCATCTGAACGCGCGTTTAACTGCGTCTCGTGTGCATGAGGCCTTTCCCATCTGCATACAAAACGCAAATTTTTGCTTGAGTTGCAGAATTTAAATATAGAACAACCTCCAGGCTTTAATTACAAAGCTTGGTGTTCTTCAGCATAATGAAAACATGTTACTACCTCTCCTGTTCTAAACTTAGCATTTATAAAAAGAGTGTTATGGATAAACACCAGCAGATTAGTTGAAAGTAGGCTTGCCAGAGTAGGTCAACCTTTGTACATAAATGTATTCCTGTTATGAAACTCTTTGTGCTCCACTCGTTCTTGCAGCAAATCTAAGCATTTCTAGCAGCATTAATCAGCCTCTCCCGCTCTGGCGTATTTCTACTGATGTGCAGACAGTAGAAGTGTTACACAAGCCTTGGCTGCCCTCGGGGACCTGTACAAAGGTCTTTGCAGAAAAAGGGATACTACGTTCCCTTCTGCATGGTCCATCATTTAATCTTTTCCTCAACAAGAATTTTATATTTTTCAAGGCTAACCGTGAACCTAAGTCATCCCGTTTCCATGACAACCTGACAGAAGCATTTATATTTAGCGCCTCCGACCTTACATAAAAGCATCTGGAGGCTCTGCTATATTTAATGTCTACAAGACCTTAAAGAAAAACTCACTTCTTAAGATAGCATCCAACAATTGACTGGTAAAATGCGCTTTTACTCTATTTCCAATTGGACTGTGTTTAATTTAAAGCTCCGCTTGACACATTTAAAGTGACACTAAACCCCAAACCTCCAAATTTCTTTTATTTTTGTTGCTGCTGTGATCTCACTTCCTGTTAGAGGGTGGCTCCATGGTCCCACTGTATGTAGCCACCCTCTCTTACTTGCTCCCAAGATGGACTATTGACTATGGAATTTGTAGTGTGCAAGGGAGCAGTGTACATGACCACAACTAATATGCACTGCTCATTCCAAACAAACAGAAGTGGACAGGAAAAGGAGAGGTTCATAAACCCAAAGAGGATGTTATAAACAGGCCGAAAGAAAAGACAATTTCTTGAAATACAGATTACAGGGCCATTAAAAGAGAAGTATGTGTTTCTGCTTTTTTTCCCACCTAGGTCAGCCATTCTCAACCAGGGTTCTGTGGAACCCTGGGGTTCCTCCAGAGGTCGCTAGGGGTTCCTTGAGCTGTGGCTGATAAACCACCTTTTTGATGATGCCTACAGAGTTCAAGGTTCAACATCACTTAGCAAAGCCAGCAGCATGTCACCAAATATCTTTTTAGCTGTGTTTAAAGGTGGCATTCTAAGCACCACTTTAAGGGGAACATTCTTCATATTGGCCACCAGTATAAGGAGCATTGTTCCTATTGACTCCTAATGAATTGGTTTTAGTAAGGGTTCCTCAAGACCTGAAAATTATTTTTGGGGCTCCTCTAGGGTTAAAAGGTTGAGAACGCCTGACCTAGGTGGATGCAGCATTGGTCCGATGCGGCATCTGTCCCCTGGTGCCTCTAATGCACTGTACACACGGCCGGACATTCTGACTACAAAATCCATCAAATTTATTCCAACGGATTTTGGCCCAAACTTGTCTTGCATACACACGGTCGCACAAAGTTGTCGGAAAAGCCAAACGTTTAGAACGAGGTGACGTACAACATGTACGACGGGACTATAAAGAGGGCAATAGCCAATAGCTTTCGTCTCGTAATTTATTCTGAGCATGCGTGCCCATCGGAATTGTCTACACATGATCGGAATTTAAACAATCGGATTTTGTTGTTTTTTCATTTTAGATCCTGCTGTCAAACTTTGTGTGTCGGAAATTCCGACAGAAAAAGTCAGATGAAGCCCACACACAATTGGATTTTCCGACAACAAGATCCGATCACACATTTTCCATCGGAAAGTCCAACCGTGTGTACAGGGCATAAGACTGAGAACTGAGCGATGGAACATCATCGATCACTCGTTTCTCGCGAGAGTTGTAGACTGGAGCTCACTGGAGCTCTGAGCTGAGAAGGGGGCGAGAGCGGCATCTCAGGCTTTTAGAGGCTGAGCTGGGTGTCGGTGCAGGGATCTGGCAGATCCCGACTCCATAGTCATGATGGCGCGGAGCCTGAACCGAGTCTGTGATGTCAGCATAGAGCAGACCTCAGCCCACTCTCTGCTGGAAACGGGTCACAGTAGTGCAAAAGGAACTGCACTCCTGTGATCCAATGGAGAAGTACAGCAAAACGAGCTTTGGCTGTACTTTACCTTTAAAGGAGTTGTAAAGGTTCCTCTTTTAAAAACCACCAAACATGTCATACTTACCTCCGCTGTGCAGTTGGTTTTGTACGGGTGTCCCGGATCCTCCAAATCAAAGTAAAAAAATGTGGCTACAAAAATAAAGTCTTTGCTACAAAGTCCATACAAAATGTGACCGTTTCAAACACTTCTAAGAGCCGGGTCACACAGGGGCAACACGTCAGGCGACTTAGCCGCCTGACAAGTCGCGTCCCGTTCTGTGCAATGGAACCGTTCTAATCGAAAAAGACTCATGTCACTCCAAGTTAGAAAAAGATTCCTGTACGACTTTTAGGGCGACTTGCATTGACTTCTATACAGAAGTCATTTTGAAAGTCGCTGCTAAAGTCGGATCCCGGTCGCCTGAGGCAGTCGCGCTGCAAGTCCGATGAGAGCTTTTCATCGGAAAATGGAACCGTGTGTTTGCTCCATCGGGATTTAGCTGGCCGAATTCCTGCCAGTAAAAATTTGAGAGCATGTTCTTAATTTTCCTGATGGAAAAACTTTCTATTGGAAATTCCGATCGTGTGTATGCAATTCCGACGTGCAAAAGCTCACGCATGCTCAGATTCAACTATGAGATGGAAGCTATTGGCTACTAGGTATTGAACTTCCTTACTCTAGTCCCGTCGTACATGTTGTATGTCATGGCATTCTTGGCGGTCGGAATTTGGTGTGACCGTGTGTATGCAAGACAGCTTGAGCGGAATTCCGTCAGGCAAACCATCAGACCTTTTTCCGACCATGATTCCGATCATGTGTATGTGACATAACTCGGGCAACATGGTAGTGGTACTTCACACAGCTTCCAGTGTGACAAACACTAATGGCACAGTGTTACAGAATAGTAGTATTACCAGCCTGGCCGGTTGTACAAGAGAGATGGCTTCTACCGGAGGGGTGGCGAACTGCATTGTACTGCCAGTAACACCAGTCTATGCTATTGAATGGAGCTGGTCTGGGTACCAGAATTTCCACTGTGAAAACAAGATGTACCTGCAATGATCAGGAAGACGATCAGGAACCTCTCCCTGCGCTATTACTCTCTTGACAAAATGGGTCTCTGTCTCTCACTTATCCACATGCTCCAGGACTGCCATTAGAACAGGCATCCTACTTCATACAGTCCCACACAAAGATAGACGCCTGAGATCATTAGAAGTTGTAGTGTCCAATTAGACAGCTGCATCCTCTGTGACAATTGCAGAGTCTGTAAAGGAACAATTTTCCGTTAACAGCACTCCATCTGTACAGCAGCACAGCTCCACATAATGGATGGAGGCCAAATTGTACCTGCCACACATGCTTGTTTTTAAAAAAAATACCTTTAAAAATACCTTTAATGATCTGTAAATAATTTTCAGAGCTGCATTGATTTATCTTTAATATCTGCTAAGCATTTAGCTTTAAAAAACATATATAAGTTGAGATCAAGTACTTATAAACCACCATAATAAAGGCAAATTATTTTGTTTGCACTTATGATATGGAATACTGTAATTGTAACTCAGTAATGGTCAGCTTTTTAACTCTAATGCCCCGTACACACGATCGGAAATTCCACAAGCAAAAGTCAGATGAGAACTTTTGGTCAGAAAATGCGTTTGAGTGTATGCTCCATCTGACTTTTTTGCTGGCGGAATTTCGGCCAGCAAAAGATTGAGAGCATGTTCCATTCATGTATGCAATTCCGACGCGCTAAAACCCACGCATGCTCAGATTCAACTACGAGACGGAAGTGCTCGGTTTAGTAAAACTACAGTTCGTAATGGAGATGGCACATTTGTCACGCTGACATTTTCTAAATAGTTTAACCACTTGCTTACTGGGCACTTAAACCCCCCTCCTGCCCAGACCAATTTTCAGCTTTCAGCGCTGATGCACTTTGAAGGACAATTGCGTGGGCATACAACACTGTACCCAAATGAAATTTTTATATTTTTTTTCCCACAAATAGAGCTTTCTTTTGGTGGTATTTAATTACAGCTGGGAGTTTTATTTTTTGCTAAACAAACAAAAAAAATGCAGAAACAAAAAAAATAAAAATAATGTTTAATAGTTTGTTATAAAATTTTGCAAACAGGTCATTTTTCTCCTTCATTGAAGTGCGTTGATGAGGCGGCACTGATAGGCTGCACTGGTGGGCACTGATAGGCTGCATTGGTGGGCACTGATAGGCTGCACTGGTGGGCACTGATAGGCATAGTTAAGGCAGCACTAATAGGCACAGATAAGGCAGCACCGATGGGCACAGATAAGGTGGCACTGATGGGCAAAGATGGGCACAGATAAGATGGCACGGATGGGTGGCACGGATGGGTGGCACTAAGGGGCACTGATAGGTACCACTGATAGATGGGACTGATGGGCACTGATAGGTGGCACTGATAGGTGGCTCTGATAGGTGGCACTGCTGGGCACTGATGGGCGGCACTGATGGGCACTGGTAGATGACACTGATGGGCACGGATATGTGGCACTGGGATGCAGCACCTTTGTTGAGGCAGATTGTGGGCACTGCTGGGTGGCACTGTGGGCACTGCTGGGTGGCACTGTGGGCACTGCTGGGTGGCACTGACGGGGGGCACTTATTTTTTAATGAGGTGGCACTGGCAGGGGGCAGGTGGGCACTGGCAGGGCTGGCCGTCCCGCTGGTGATCGGCTCTTTTTTTTTTTCCTCGCGCTGTCAGCGCGAGGAGGAATAATAGCCGATTACCGGCTCCGTTGTATCACATGATCAGCTGCCATTGGCTGACAGCTGATCACGTGATAAGGGGTCGGGATCGACCCCTTGCTCGGATCGGTGATCAGGCGAGTCTCATAGACTCGCCGATCACAGAGCACGCCGCACGCGCCCCTCAGGGGGCGCGCAGGCCGCTCGTGCACGGGACGACGTCAATAGACGTAGTCCCGGCAAAGGAGGTCCGCGCTGTAGCCGTCATTCGGCTATAGCGCGGGTCTCAAGTGGTTAATGCAGCGCATTCTCTTCTTTAGAGTACTAGAAGAATGAAATTGTTTTGCTGCTCATATTCACACAGAGTTCTCACAAACTTCTTTCTTTCTTTTTTTTTTTTTTTTTTCACAATAGGTTTTATTGATGAAAATAGGTAATAACAAAGGTAACAGAGAAATAATAAGAACATAAAGTGAGCTAAATATGAGATTTTGACATTAGGCAATATTTCAAAATGCAACAATATAAATGAGAGCAAAGTTCTATTACAATCAAAGTAATCTTGAATTAAATATATTGATATTATTATGATGCAGCAGTATAAGAAATGAAATGAGGACCACTTAAGACTAGTATCATTGGCCACCAGATACCCGAATCAAAGAGTCAATATACGAATGAGGTCTAAACTTTTAATTCCATCAGGTTGATAAAGGAACCAATGAGATGTTCCGAAACGTGTCCCTCTTTGATGACTGCTTCCTGTTTTGCTTTCTGTTTGTGGTCCACGCTGGTTGCTGGTTATTGTCTTCTGCCGCTGACGTCACTTCCAGGATCCTCATGTTTTGAGACTGTGATTGCGGGCTGGCCTGTCAGTTCTCTTGGAGCTCCCTGCTGTTTTTCCCGTTGGCATCCCCTGGACCTCCCTGCTACTGGACACACACAGCCTAAAGAACTGGTATATGCCAGTGACCACTGCATTCATGCCAGACCACCTACATGGATATTAATGATATGCTCTGCCAGTCTACATATCTTGTAAGTGTTTTTAACCCTTTTTGGGGAAATTAAACAGCTTTTAATTCTACACTTAGAGGCGCCTTTTCTTTGTTTTTCTGTTTACTAACACAAGATTAGCAGAAGGAGCCCAAAGGATGGCGCACTAGCTATTGAACTTCCTTTTTCTAGTCCTCTCGTACATGTTGTACGTCACCACTTTCTTCACAGACGGGAATTTGGTGTGACTGTGTGTACGCAAGGCAAACTTGAACAGAATTCCATCGGAAAAACCATCTTAGCTTTTTCCGACCACAATTCCGATCGGGTGTACGCGGCATAAGGGCCTCAAGTGCATCCCCAGACATCTTCAGACTGCTGCACAATAGCTATGTTTTTGTGAATGCTGGAAGATTGGTGAAAAAATGAGAAATGAAACCCCTGTCTTCCTAATCTGCCTCTTCCTATTTTGCGGCGCTGTTTCTTCAGTTCCTCCTCTTTGGCGAGCTGCCCCGTTGCCTTCTGGGACATGTGTGTGTCCCAGAAAACAACAGGGCCATTCACAAAGCGCTGTGTGACTTCTGCATGCGCAGTAGGAAATGGGCAGTGAAGCCTCAAGGGAGGGGTGACATTGCGGGCTTGCCGGACAGGTAAGTGTCCTTATTAAAAGTAAGTAGCTACAGTGTTTGTAGTTGCTGACTTAAAAAAACAAAAAAACGGCGGACCTCCTCTTTAAGTTGCAATGCACACAGGAAAAAAATAACCTGTTTACATAAATTGTTAATGTAACATTGGATATGAATGATAAGATCAAGTCAGGTTTGCGCAAACAGATATGAACATGATGGCGTAATTTTCAAAGGTTTGTGATCATTAAAATTCCAAATGCCATTCCCAGGGAATGCAATGTGAACAGGACACATAAAATGTATTGGATTCTATGTGCCCTGGCATTGAGCCTATATTGATCTATACAGATCAATGCAGCACAACTGACATGGTGTGAATGAGCCCTTATAGCTGTGGAAAACAGAGTAGGGGGAGGGTTTGAGTAGTTTTGAGTAGTTTTGCATCTCAAACAATTAGAATATCATCATCATCAAAGAGTTAACTTATTTCAGTAATTTAATTCAAAAAGCGAAATTCATATATTATATAGATTCATTACTCAGTGATATATTTCAAGCATTTCTTTCTTTTAATTTTGATATAGCTTACAGCTAGTGAAAATCCAAAATTCAGTATCTCAGAAAATTAGAACATTACATAAGACCAATTAAAAAAAAATTTAATACGGGAACGTTGGCCCAGTGAAAAGTATGTCCATGTACATTATAGTATGTATTCAATACTTGGTCAGGCTCCTTTTGCATGAATTACTGCATCAATGCAGAGTGGCATGGAGGCGATCAGTCTGTAGCACTGCTGAGGTGTTATGGAAGCCCAGGTTGCTTTGATAATGGCCTTCAGCTCATCTGCATTGTTGGGTCTGGTGTCTCCCTCTTTCTCTTGACAATACCGGTGTTGCTATGGATATTTTGGTGATTGCGTAGCAAATGTATTTGTTTTGTTAGATTGCATAGCTAGATTTTTTAAGCCAGGCTCCCCCCATTGATATCCAAATAAACCAGTTGAATTGGTTTAGGAGCTAAGCAAAGGACAGGATATGATGTAAATGGAAGTTGGGGGAGGGGTTTAGGTTTTGAAACAAGCATGTGGTGAGACAAAAGAGTTGGTTTTGGAAGACAAAGAGGCAAGACATGGCTGCTAGAAACTGGAGGACTTTGGAGAAAGTTGTTGAACTTTGAACTTTAACCGCATGCCGACCAGCCGCCACAGTTGTACTGCGGCAACATGGCTCAGGTGCGCGAATCACCATCATGTTACATCGGTAACATAAACGGCCACTAGGCACGTGCGCATGCCCCCTGCTCGCCCACGGAGCCGATGCGAGTGCCCGGCAGTCACGATCACCACCACGATCGCTCGGGGCACACAGAGAACTGGGATCTGTGTGTGTACACAGTTTCCATTTCTCTGAGGGGAGAACAGACAGATTGTCTGTTCATACGGACACATTGGACAATTTTGACACATTTTTGGGACCATTGGCAATAATGCAGCGATCAATGCTATAAAATTTCATTGATTACTGTAAAAATGTCACTGCCAGTGAATGGGTTAACATTAGGGGGCGCTCGAGGGATTAACTATGTTCCCTGGGAGGTGAGTCTAACTGAAGGGGGAGGGGCTAACTGGAGGAAGTGACGGATCGTGGTTCCTAGCTAATAGGAACACACGATCTGTCACTCCTGTCAGAACAGAACAGTGACAGATTTACACACACTCGTCCCTGTTCTGTCTCTCCTGGTCACGATCGCTCCTGGCTGGCGGTCACCGCTGTGCAGCAGGCATGTGCGCGCGCCAACCCGCGAGCCGACATATAGCTACGTTGGCTTGTGCAGGGGAGCCAACCTGCTGCAGTATAACTGCGGCAGTTGGTCGGGAAGCGGCTAAACAAATTGTTATAACAGTAAGAATAAAATAAAGTCGGTACTTTCCATACAAAAATCTTTGAAGCAATTGTTGTCTCAAGCATCTTGTTTGGTTAACCTTCCCAGTCATTTATGATTAGCTCCCTCTTTGCCTCCTCCACCCTTCAGCTCTCAGTTTAGACTCAGTTTCAACCAGTGGTGTATTTAGGTTTTGTGCTGCCCTAGGCCTGACTAAACTCGTGCAGCCCCTAATTTAAATATGACCCTCCCCTTCCTGCTATAGCTGCTAGCAGTAATCTCGGTGTTCTCCTGGCAGGGATGTCTCCCGACGCTCCTCAGCCTGGTGAACATGATAGCCCCACAGTCAGTGTTGATGGGGAATTGAGCAATTCTCTGGCCTGGTAAGGGTCTTTTCACACTTGGTGTAGTGTAACTGTGTTTTCTGGCTATTCTCACGCAGCCCCACAGCACCCCCAACACAAGACAAGGCAAAATGATGGCCTGCATTGCAGTGGTGGGCTGGCGGTGAGCACTGAAAAAAGTACTGCGTGCAGTACTTTTTTTCAGTGCAGCATGGCAGACAATAGAACTCTATAAATGTGACAACTCAATAAAGTTTGTTTGCAAATAAAAAATCAACACTGCGCTGGTCTTGCTGGACCTCACCACACCACACACATTGCAACACAGCGGTTGGTGTGAATGGACTCTAAGCTCCTGGTCCTGGCTTTTGCTTGCTTCAAGTAGGTTTTCCATACCTATGCAAGTCTATTGGAATGCCAAATCTGCAGGGGATACCTGAAATCTAAATTGTATCTTAGGCAGACTTTTGGGAAAATTGGTGAGCCAATCACGCAAGCAGGAAATTATGATTCTGTACAGAACAACTCCATGTAGCCATATTGCTTTGCATTTATAGAAAATCACATCGGTTGCAGATTGAAAAGGAAAGGTAATTTTTAATAACATTCAATTACAATATGACTTGTACACTCTATATTCTTTTTTCTTGATTTGCTATTTTCTTTCTCCACGAAAGTGGAGTTACCCTTTAACTTTTACAGAGACGCTATCCCCTTGCCCATTCAATATAAAGTCACAGTGTACTTGTAAAGGGCCCCCGACCCACTGATACTTTGTCAGCACTCCCCTGCTGCTCTAAACCTGCTTCAAGATATGAGAGATCAGAAGGAGGTCACGTGCACCTGTCAATGAATTCTGAATGATCACTGAAACATCTCAAACTGATGTCAGAACAAATGCCAGTGCTAAGTGATAACAAAGGCACTTCCAGTGGTGCAAGTGCTCATATTCAATTGCTAAAATACCCCTAAATTACATCACATTGGGCCAGAAGATAGGGTTGGGCTGAATCCATATTTGTGGATTTTTGGACATATAATGCTGGTACCACTCTTGGCTGTCTGTGCCACTTATCCCAGGAGGAACACCTGGTATGGGGACCTGCCCAACTAATGTTCCATTTGATGGTGGTCATGTGACATTCACATTCACGCTTGTATACTATATGGAAATGTGAGTAGTTTATTTTATTTGAATAAAAATCTTTTTAAAAAACAAAGTTACGCTCTGGGCACCCCCTTCTCTTTCATATGATGAATACATAAGATTGACAAGCGCCAGCATTAAGAAGCCGGGGAATTCTCGCCTTTTTTGCTGCACAGTGGCATATGGTGAGTGCAGTAACAATAGGGGAACGGATTACATCACCCCGCACGACTCACCTGTGAAGGAATTTCCCCTGAGAAGCTTGTGTTTTTTTCACTCATGGGACTTTTCTGATAATCACTCAGGCACTTTGTATTTGCTTCATTTGTTTACACAAGGCACTAATCACTTTATTTAAATAGCACATGTCACTTTATATATATTTTTTTGTTGCATGCTTTTTGGCATTTTTGTGTGCTCTTTTGTGATAAACTTTGGTTATATTTATGGTTGATTTAGCTTTGTAAATATCATAACAGTACTTGTGGTTTTAGATAGCACACTTTAATATATCATCTGCACTGGTCACTTTACATGAAAATAAACAGGAGGATTGAGCTGTTGCTTTATATGAATATTAATTTTACACTTTTTATAAAGGAGCCTGTCAGATAAATTTACATAATTCCCAACAGGCTCCTTTTTTTCTTAGAAATTCACAGAAGCACTATTATTGTTTTTTTTCTCAACACATTAAAAATAAATATATTCACAAATATTATTGCGGGGTCCTTGCACATATAAAAACTATACAGGCCCCAACACAGGGCATCATTTTTAGAAGGACTTTTTAAAGGTTCTTGGTTTTTCACGTGATGTCACCTATGCCAATTTGCCTAATATAAGATAAGATAACAACCTTAATGTAATTTTTTGATAAAATCTATAAGCAGGCTGAGACTCTAACACAAATTAATTTCCTTTTAGCTTATATAAAAAACAGCATTTCCTGTGTGGTATTTTAAAAAATTTGGGATAAATTATTGTACCTGAAATAACTTTAGCCTAGGATTTTCTACCTCGCAAAAAGTGTGATTTAAACATAAAATTTATCAACCTAAGAAGCAGCGCCAAGACCTACTGTTTCATTCTTTTTATTTTTCATTCACAAACTAGTTTCATAGTCAAAGAATTAGGACTCAATCAGGCCAAAAATTACCCCAAAATATGTCAACACACAGACTGAAAAATCTTTAACCTGTGTATGTTTAATAACAATACATGTTGCTAAATAAAACAGGATTACTGGCATAAAGATGTTCCTATAGAGAAAAACCTAAGACAAATCAGCAGGTTGCAAAAACCATGAGCAAAAAAAAGTATATGTTCCAGCTTTACTTCTCATTCAGAAGACCACATAAGCCCGGTATTTTCATCACACGAACTCCAGGGATCTCAAGTTTTAACTCTATCAATTCCAGGACAACAGGTAAGATTCATTAGCACTCAAAGTATGACTCACAAGAAAATAATCCTGTAATCACTTTATACAGTATATCTCCTTAAAGTTATCAAGCAAGAAGGAAACCACCTAAATGCCCTCTTCAGAGTTGTCAGTGAGAATGCAAAGAAAAAAAGTTATTACATATAGTAACTTTCTCTTAAGGATGCCGCGGAGGAGGGTAAGTGGAGCATTAAGCTGCTAAGACCTGGCAGTGCGACACTTTACTAGTATTGGCGGCCGCCAGTTGTATTAACTGCGGCCATCGGTCTGTCCAAGCACTCCCTCCTGGAGCTTGTCCCCCAGCCCAGTCTGCCCTATTAGACTGGTACTACAATAAACGTGCTCCTAGTGCCGCACTAGGCCTGGGTCTTGTCCGCCTAGGCCAAGATACAGCATTGGTTTCAACACTTGATCATTCTACTGAGATGACACACGCAACCATAGTATAGTATAGTATAGTATGGTAATCAACTACAATATTGCCTGAGTGATCAGTTATGTCCATTAGTGTGTTGAAAATCACACAGAGGTAAAAAAAAACATTCCGCACAAATAAACCTGCTGACTTAATGCTCAACTCCACCTTTTTTTTTATTTAAGCAAGTCCCAGCAGGTATAAAATTAAAAAGTGCAGCTGTTGGTGCAATACTCCCACTCCCACCACTGCTGAGAAAAAAATATAAAGGACCACGATGCCAGCGGACTGACCCAAAGACTGCAGGGATATATCCAGCATCATGTCTAAGCCCTTGTACACACAGTCAGACATTCCGACAACCAAATCCGTCGGATTTTGTCCGACGGATTTTGTCTGAAACTGTTGCATACACACAGTCGGACAAAGTTGTCAGAAAATCCGATCGTACTTAACGTGATGACGTTATTTCGTTAGGACGGGACTACGTTCAGGCTAGTAGCCAATAGCTTTGGTCTAGGAATTTGATCTGAGCATGTGTGGCACTTTGTCCGATCGGAATTCTCTACACATGATCGGACAAAGTCCGATCGGATCATGTTGGCGGAAAATTTTATAGCCCAGCTGGAAAACTTGGTCCGTCGGATGCTCCGACGTAAACCATCCGATGGAGCCCACACACTGTCGGATTATCCGACAACACGCTTCGATCGGACATTGTCCATCGGAATGTCCGACCGTGTGTACAAGGGCTCACACTTGCACACTTTGTACACTTGCAGAAAGTCAGGGATTTTGTTGGATTAGAGTCAGATGTATGATTAGCCAATTATACTATGCAGGTGCTAATGATCATCATTTTTTTATATGTAGGTTGAAACACAGTCATTAACTTGAGCAGAAACTGTTGAGTAGGGGGCTTAAAACTGGGTGAGGAACAGCCAGACTCTGCTACAAAGGTGAGATTGTGGCAGACAGTTTCATGCTACAGGTCATTCACCATGGCAAGATGGAGCACAGCAACAAGACACAAGGTATTAATACTTCATCAGCAAGGTCTCTCCCAGGCAAAGATTTCAAAGCAGAATAGGCTTTCAGTTCAAGCTCTTTTGAAGAAGCACAAAGAAACAGGCAACACTGAAAACCTAATGTAGCAGATGAAAGAGACATCATGCTGACTTCCCTTCGACAACAGAAGATGTCCAGCAGTGCCATCAGCACATTACTGTTGGAAACCAGTGAGACCCAGGTACACCCATCTACTGTCTGGAGAAGTCTGGCCAGATGTGATCTTCATGGAAGAATTGTGGCCAAAAAGCCTTACCTCCAACCTGGAAACAAGGTCAACTGTGCACAAAAACATGAACTGGGATGCAGAAAAATGACAGCAGATGCTCTGGACTGATGGGTCAAAATGTGAAATATTTGTCTGTAGCAAGAGGCAGTTTGCTCACTGAAGCATGGTGGAGGTTTCTTGTAGGTTTGGGGCTGCAGTTCTGCAAATTGCGTTGGAGATTTTGTTATTGAGTATAATGGTGTACTCAATGCTGAGAAATACATTCAGATACTTATCCATCGTGCCATACCATCAGGGAGGTGTGTGATTGGCCCCAAATGTATTCTACAGCAGGCCAACGACCCTAAATATGCAGCCAATGTCATTAAGAACTATCTTTAGTGTAAAGAAGAACAAGTAGTCATGGAAGTGATATTTTGGCCCCCATAGAACTCTAATCTCAACAACATGGAGTCTGTCTGGTATTACATGAAGAGACAGAATCATTTGAGGCAGCGTGGTTAGTTTTCCAAGATGTTGGGAACAAATTACTCTTTACTTATTCATGTATGGAGGAGTGCTAGGTATATGGGGGGCCCTTTTAGTCTAAAGGGATTTGCAGATTTCAGTAAGTCCCCACCTGCAGACCCCAACATCCATCAGGTAAGGGACGTTGGGATAAGGCCATTGTTCCCATCAACATAAGGTGATCGGGGGGGTTGGAAGGTGGGCATTTATTGCAATTTGTAAGGAGTATATATTTTACAAAATTAATGCAAATAGTACATAAACACACAGACACTGTAGAAAAAGCTCTTTATTACAAAAGCGAAAAACAAAACAATGCCTCCATAAACCATGTCATCCAGCAAAATAAGTAAACATTGGAGATTCATGTAAGGTGCACTTTAAGATTAACTTGGTAAACATCCCCTGCTGGCAGAAAACCATGTACAGTATATGATAAATGTTTTTTTTATATACAATAACTTTTAAAATGTTTGCCTAACTAATAAAAAAAAAAGAGTAAAAAGATTATTAGAAAAAATTAAATAAATAAACTGCCACTGCCTATCAAAGAGACACTGTCAATAACTCATTCAGAGCAAAATAGCAGCATTTTTGTAAAGGTGCCCCTCCATGTTGCATCCGGCGCCACCAGAATTTTGTGTCAGCTGCTGTGGTACGCTAGGGGGGCTGTGATGTCACTTGCTTTGACATTGGACAGTGCTAAAGCCTAGAGATTGGCTGCTAATCCTCATCACTGTCACAGGGTGGGAGGTCACGTGCTCTCTCATATAGAAGCAGGTTTGGAGCAGCAGGGGAGTGCTGACAAAGTGAGTATCAGTGGGCCGGGGGCCCTTTACAAGTACACTGTGTCTTTACATTGAATGGGCACGGTGATAGCGTCTCAGTAAAAGTTAAAGGGTAACTCCACTTTCATGGGGAAAGAAAATAGCAAATAAAGAAAAAAGAATATAGCCTGTACAATTGTGATACAAGTCATATTGTAATTTAATGTTATTAAAAATTACCTATCCTTTTCAATCTGCAGCCCCTGTAATTTTCTATAAATGCAAAGAAATACGGCTACATGGAGTTGTTCTGTACACAGAATGTGTACTGACCATTCCACAGAAACATAATTTCCTGCTTGCATGGTTGACTCACCAATTTTCTCAGAAGTCTGTTAAAGTGGAGGGCCACCCTGAAAAAAAAAAAATATTAAAAATGACCAAAAAATCTAAAAAAAAAAAAAATGAAAAAAAAAATTTTTTTTACTTACCAGAAGTGCCTGTTGCTAGGCACATAATCCTAATCTTCCTAATCTGACTCGTGCATGCGCAGTAGGAAACGGGCAGTGAAGCCGTAAGGCTCCACTGCCTGTTTCCCTTACAAGGAATGGCGGCGCCGGGCCCAGAGAGCTGAGGGACGGGTCGCCTCGGGCGGCTGACATCGCGGGCGCCCTGGACAGGTAAGTGGGCTGATTAAGCCAGCAGCTGCAGTGTTTGCAGCTGCTGACTTTTTTTTTTTTTTTTTTTTTTTTTTTTTAAACGGCCCTCCGCTTTAAGATACAAGTTAGTATCCCCTGCAACAAAAATTTTATTTTTGGTCAGATATTTCCAATAGGAACACATCTAAAGGGATGCAGGCCCAGCAGCTTTCCTCATTAGTGCCCTTCAGAAACCACAGCTGAATGATAATTATGAAACCAATTAGACCCACTCAGCACAGAGGCACAGACATGAATTTCTTCAGAATAACAAAAGGTAGGAATCTGCAACAAAGGTTGTTATATTCCTTGCAATGTACATAGATCACCAAGGAGGGTAATGTTTTTTTTCTCAACAAAAGTGGAGTTATGCTTTAATTGATCACCTTACGCCAAAGTGTGTTTCAAAATATACTTGACAAAACGGTATGGTTGTCATAACTAGTGAATAAATACAGCCATATTAATATCTGTTGCTGATAGTAATACTGGTACAAAATACCAGCAAATTCTTCATCATACCCAAAATATTTAGTAGTTCTTCCCAAGGATCAACTCTGTATCCAGGATTACTCTATTGCCACCTGTAAGCATTTGCATTTATCACCAACTTCAGCTGTATTATGAGAAATAAGGTTCATCTGATGATAAATGATAACTTAGAGAGTATATAAAACCAAGTACAAAGGTATAATAAATTGCATCTTACCAGTCTTTAGATGCAGTGGCTACATTAGTTTTCTTAAAAAAAAAATAAAAAAAAAAAATATATATATATATATATATATATACAGTGGTGTGAAAAAGTGTTTGCCCCCTTCCTTATTTCCTGTTCCTTTGCATGTTTGTCACACTTATGTGTTTCGGAACATCAAACCAATTTAAACAATAGTCAAGGACAACACAAAATGCAATTTGTAAATGAAGGTGTTTATTATTAAAGGTGAAAAAAAATCCAAACCATCATGGCCCTGTGTGAAAAAGTGATTGCCCCCCTTGTTAAAACATACTATAACTGTGGTTGTCCACACCTGAGTTCAATTTCTCTAGCCACACCCAGGCCTGATTATTGCCACGCCTGTTCACAATCAAGGCATCACTTAAATAGGAGCTGCTTGACACAGTAAGGTCCACCAGAAGATCCTTAAAAGCTACACATCATGCCGAGACCCAAAGAAATTCAGGAACAATTGAGAAAGAAAGTAATTGAGATCTATCAGTCTGGAAAGGGTTATAAAGCCATTTCCAAAGCTTTGGGAATCCAGCGAACCACAGTGAGAGCCATTATCCACAAATGGCGAAGACATGGAACAGTGGTGAACCTTCCCAGGAGTGGCCGGCCGCCCAAAATTACCCCAAGAGCGCAGCGATGACTCATCCAAGAGGTCACAAAAGACCCCACAACAACGTCCAAGGAACTGCAGGCCTCACTTGCCTCAGTTAAGGTCAGCGTTCATGCCTCCACCATCAGGAAAAGACTGGGCAAAAATGGCCTGCATGGCAGAGTTCCAAGGAGAAAACCACTGCTGAGCAAAAAGAACATCAAAGCTTGTCTCAATTTCTCCACAACACATCTTGATGACCCCCAAGACTTTTGGGACAACATTCTGTGGACCGATGAGACAAAAGTGGAACTCTTTGGAAGGTGTGTGTCCAAGTATATCTGGCGTAGAAGTAACACTGCATTTCATAAAAAGAACATTATACCAACAGTAAAATATGGTGGTGGTAGTGTGATGGTCTGGGGCTGTTTTGCTGCTTCAGGACCTGGAAGACTTGCCGTGATAAAAGGAACTATGAATTCTGCTGTCTACCAAGAGATCCTGAAGGAGAATGTCCGACCATCTGTTCGTGTACTCAAGCTGAAACAAACTTGGGTTCTGCAGCAGGACAATGATCCTAAACACACCAGCAAGTCCACCACCGAATGGCTGAAGAAAAACAAAATGAAGACTTTGGAGTGGCCTAGCCAAGGTCCTGACCTGAATCCTATTGAGATGTTGTGGTATGACCTTAAAAAGGCTGTTCATGCTCGAAAACCCTCTAATGTAACTGAATTAGGACAATTCTGCAAAGATGAGTGGGCCAAAATTCCTCCAGGACGCTGTAAAAGCCTCATTGCACGTTATCGCAAACGCTTGGTTACAGTTATTGCTGCTAAGGGTGGCCCAACCAGTTATTAGGTTTAGGGGGCAATCACTTTTTCACACAGGGCCATGATGGTTTGGATTTTTTTTCACCTTTAATAATAAACACCTTCATTTACAAATTGCATTTTGTGTTTACTTGTGTTGTCCTTGATTATTGTTTAAATTGGTTTGATCTTCAGTCGCGGGTCGCGTGGACTCGATCGCCGCGGGCATACCCACGATCATCTCACGGGGCGGCTGAACAGAGAAATGCTGTTGTAAACAGCATTTCCCCATTCTGCCTAGCAACTAGTGACGCTGATCTCTGCTCCATGTGATTGGAGCAGAGATCAGTGTTCACTAAATGAAAGCCCAGCCCCCAACAGTTAGTAATACACCCCTAGGAACACTTAACCCCTACACTGCCACCCACTGGTTAACCCCTTCACTGCCAGTGTCATTTACACAGGAATCACTGCATTTATATAGCAGTGATTGCCGATGTGTCCGCCATAATGTCGCAGTCACAATAAAAATAGCTGATTACTAGTAAAAAAATAATTATTAATAAAAATGCCATAAAACTATCCCCTATTTTGTAAACGCTATAACTATTGTGCAAACCAATCAATAATCGCTTATTGCGATTTTTTTTTTACCAAAAATATGTAGAAGAATACGTATCGGCCTAAACTGAGGGAAAAAATTTTTTTTTTATATATTTTTGGGGGATATTTATTATAACAAAAAGTACAAAATAATGCGTTTTTTTCAAAATTGTCGCTCTATTTTTGTTTATAGCGCAAAAAATAAAAACCGCATGGGTGATCAAATACCACCAAAAGAAAGCTCTATTTGTGGGAAAAAAAGGACACCAATTTTGTTTGGGAGCCACGTCGCAATTGTCAGTTAAAGCGACACAGTGCCGAAACGCAAAAAGTGGTCTGGTCTTTGACCAGCAAAATGGTCCGGGGCTGAAGTGGTTAAAAAGCCGTTTTTTTTTCCCCTTTACTTTTTACATGATGACCCTGCTAAGAACATGATTTCTGCCCAAGGCTGACAATGATCACTTACTACTGTATTTTTGGAGGAGCAGTGTTGTTACCCTAGTACAGGATGTGTCTACAGAGCACCTTCCCCTTACAGCACTGGGCTGATGGCAGTGCCTGGGATTTCAGTGCTGCACAGTCAGTGCGCACAGACAGAACATTACCAGCTCACTGGATTGCTGGAAAAATCAACGTGGTTTTTTTCCGTACTTGTAGCATTTTTAAAGAAATAATGTGCATGTACTAGAGAAATGTACTGAATATGTTTTTTTTTTTTTTTATATTGTCTACACATATGCTAAAGCAGTTCTAAAGGCTGAAGGTTTTTTCACCTTGATGTATTCTATGCATCAAGGTAAAAAAAAAACTTCTGTGTGCAATCCCCCAGCCCCCTCTAATCCTTACCTGAGCCAGATCTCGATCCAGAAATGTGCACAAGAACAGCTGCTCTCCGGGGTCTCTCCCTCCTCATTGACTCAGACACAGCAGGGAGAGCTCTTGCTGCTGTCAATCACAGCCAGTGAAGAGGGAGTAGGGGGCTGGGCTGAGCCCCATTCTGTGTATTAATGGACTAAAGTGTTTTCTTTAGTATCAATTTAAACATTAGCTATAAGGAACCATGTAAAATAATGTAGCAAAGTTCAAATATGCTACATACACTGTCACCTCTTTGCTTAGTTTTCTTCCAGTTTCCTCATAAAAAGAAGATTTGGTTGGACAAATCTGTCTTTCTTAAATTCATGCTGGCTCTAACATTCATGTTTTTTTTCAGCTGATGCTCTGGTATATTTTTAGGATACGTTTTTCGATGAAAGTATGTAATCTGGCAAAAGCTTGCTACTCTTTTCCACTGTATGAACATGTGTTCCAGGTATATCAGTCTGGAACAATTGTTTGTCTTACCAGTGTGTGCCAGATGGTTAATGCCTATATATCTGGCTGATATCGGATGTCTTTGAGGTATGTTGAATTTTGAATACATTGTAAAGTTTGGGCCGTAGTAGCTTTATGGGTCCAAGTGCATGAACTGCTTAAACTTTAAACAAAAAGGCTTTTATTTGTAAGAAAATCAAAAATAAAGCTTCATTCAGCACACAGCACAAAAATAAGTCCGCTTATCTTCAGCACAAAGAAAATGAAAGAAAAGGCATATGTGGTTGTGGCCGGGTCTTCACCCCAGAGTTTTAAGAGTCCTTGTTGAATCTTTAGCAGCTTCCAACAGATACAAAGCTCATCACGCAAGATGTAGTCACCTACTCCTCCTCACCACCACATACATAGTTAGTAAGGTTGAATAAAGACACCAGTCCATCCTGAGTGAGTGTCTACAATTGCCCTTACCCCTATACATTGCACACTCACATTAGTCCCTACCCTCAAGAAGCCTACAATCCAAGGTCCTCATTCATATACTAGAGCCAATTTTGGACAGAAGCCAATTAACCTACCAGCAAGTCTTTGGAATGTGGGAGGAAACCAGAGTACCTGGAGGAAACCCACACAGGCACAGGGAGAACATGCAAACTTCAGGCAGGTAGTGTTCTGGTTGGGATTCGAACCAGCGACCCTATTTACTGCTAGGTGAGAGTGCCAACCACTACACTACTGTGCCGCCTCTCACTACTTCATGTCTTTTATGAGCTGTTTCCTGGAGGCCTTTAAATCCCTATGTGCTGAATCCCTGTGGTCAATAGTGCAGCATTGTCCATACTCTGCTCCTGGACGCGGTATGGGGCCACGCAGTGGAAGAATATTGGGATTGAATCCAGACCATGGTCCGGCACATCATCTGAGGAAAAGACCTAGGCTGGGTAACAGCTATAAGCATTAAAGCATTGCAATCTGGTAAGCGCTTATTTCACTCATTCCGTGGTGGGACGCACTTATTAAGGTCACTACTATTGTGGAGATACCGGCTTTGACTATTCAACTATCAAGAGCTGTGGACATTCTTTGAACTATTGAATAATAGATCACAGGAATGTATTGATTTTTCTTCACAGGATTATCTACGGACACTGTACTATATGGATACTTTGTAGAATGGATTGTTTCAGTTTGGGAATGTATTTCTCTCACAGGATTCATTATAGGCATTGATTAATCACGTTTTTTTGTGGTGTTCTATATTTATTATTATTTTCATTTTTATTTATTTTTTCACAACCTTTTTTTATCTTTATGTCGTATTGTGTGTATCTCACGTAGTGTTGCGGCTAATAGTTTTTGTTTAATTTTTTGATCCAGCGCAGTTTTTTCTTTGCTATAGCAGAAATACAATGACTGCCCTGAAATGGTGAACACCAGCACCCATGAGAGCAAGCAGTCAAAGAACATTTGTCTGCAGATGTGCTGTGCCGAGCAACAATGACAGCTATCCTTTCTGATCATTATATACTGTACTCCTAGTTTCAACCATACAGTGGACAATTGGATTAAAGATGGATGGGATATGCAAATATTTTCTGCAACTGCCATATATACTTCATATACATATCAGTAATCAGCAAAGAACAAAGTAAACAATTCTTTAACCCCAATGAGAAATGGCCCTTGACTGATAAGACTACACGGATTGTTAAATGTTATTTAGTATTTAGTTTTTAGTATTTAGTTAGTTAATTTAGTTTAGTTATTTTCCTTGCACTGCCCTGTTGAAATTGACCAACAGTATATATAATGGTCAGCACAGTGGCTAAGTGGCTGCTTGGTTAGCACTTCTGCCTGACAGCACTAAGGTTGGCTTGAATCTCAAACATGGAACTGCTTGCCTGGAGTTTGCATGTTCTGCTTTGCCTGCATGGGTTTCCGCCCACACTCCAAAGAAATGCTGGTAAGTTAATTGGCCCTAATATGTGTATGTATGAATGCGAGATAGAGACCGAATCTTTGGATGATGCCATCTCTATTTTTACTTTCATTTCATTTCAAAGGAATGCCCATATTGTATGTTAAAATGAATCTCACAACCATGTAATTCTAATGCTGTAGATCAGGACTTATATGGCTTTTTTATAGGTGGGGACATGGTCCATAAAGATTTTTTTATACATTTGGCTATAGTGAATGCACACTTAAGGTTTCAGCTGTAAAGCATGCCTACTAAGTCAAATCTTGGTGTTTATATTAGATTTATCAGCAGGTTAGGGTAATAATTTCAAATTAATTATCACTTTCTCTGTTTAAACAATGAGATTGAGTAAAGATTTTGCTGGTGCACTATGCCAGGAACTGGGACTGTGAATGCAATGTGTAGGTGGTCCTGTAATGAGAAACTGTTTCTATTTCAGTCTAAATTAGCGTAGTCCTATTTTTGTTGTGTTATTATTTTTTAAAAGGTGAATCCATCTGCAACTGATATTTAAAGTACAAGTTTTTTGGAAACAATAAAACTTTAATTATACATATGCTGCAGTGCGTTTCTATTTGGAGCCCCATTCCTCTCTTTTGTATTCTTAAAGGATAAGTTCACCTTTTAAAAAAAATAAATAAATGCACATCTTCTTGCAGGTAAAAAAAAATATATATTAATATTTTCTTTTTTTAGGAGCCTGTAAAGCATTGCACCAGCAATCAGCAGATCGTGGGTGCAATCTTAGGCTCCTGCAGCCTGTATGTGTAGTAGCTGTCTGCCCATACTACCTAGAGTGCTCATCAGTGCCCTGGTAGTTTATTGAGACCTACAAGCCATCAGCCACAATGGCTGACAGTAGTTGTAGTTCTCCCATTCACAGAACTCTGTGAATAATTGATGCAACCAGAGCCCCACACAGATGTGTTTTTTATTTATTTATTTTGACAGCAGGTGTGGGGCGTAGATCCCTGGCCTGCTCTCACAATGGGGACTTGGGAGGGTGTGGGGGCTTCTCATTTGGTAATATTTTACATGTTATACCCTGGATACGGGTGCAACATGTAACATATTATAAATAGAGAGTGAAAGCTGAATTCTAGGCAGATATAAAAAGACATTAATTAACATGTCCTTAAAGTGGTTGTAAAGGCACAAAGGTTTTTTTTTTACCTTCATGAATTCTATGCATAAGGTAAAAAACCTTCTGTGTGCAGCAGATCCTGCAGCCCCCCTAATACTTACCTGAGGCCCCTCTTGATCCAACAATGTCCAAGAGAGCCTTGCAACTCTGGGGACTCGCACTCCTGATTGGCTTTTAGCAGCAGTCGGAGCCAATCGGGAGACGGAGCTGGCAGGGGCGAACAGTGGCTCCATGTGTGAATGGACAAACAGCTGTGGATTGGGAACAAGCAGCTCGGCAGGAGGGAGGAGACAGGAGTGTCGGTGAGGGACCCGAGAAGAGAAGGATCAGGGCTGATCTGTGCAAAACTGTTACAGACCAGGTAAGTATGACATGTCTGTTATTTTTAGAAAAATAAAAAAAACAAGGCTTTAGTATCACTTTAAATGTGTTTTTTTTTTAATGCAAACAGTGTAAGTACCTAGTGAGAAGTGAGTGAGAAGCAGCCCAAGGAGAAAGTCAGCTGTGCTGCAGTGCAAGGAGTATGCTGGTTGGTGGCGTTAACAAGGCGGATGAGAGAAATAAGTAAGCACAGAATTATCCAAGAAAGGGTACAATGAAGGGATATTACTATGAGTACCAAGCAACTAAGAGTTTAGACAGGGAAAGTAAAGTGCCACCGGTACAGTACAAGTTCCGGTACATGTGCAGTACTTGATCTGGTACAACTTGTAATTGAGCAACAACAAGCTGCTGCAGATCACGTGTTCAATACCAATCCACCCAATCTTGTACAGCGCATGCTTGTGATCAGGTGAGATTTCCTTGAGACACTGGTGATGTGGCCTTCCCAGGGTACACCTGTGAGGCCAGGGCTACATCACCAGTGCCTCGGGAAAATCCAGGAGAAGAAAAAAAAAAAAAAAAAAAAAAAAAAAAAAATATATATATATATATATATAAAAACACACACATATATATGTATATGTATGTATATGTATGTGTGTGTGTGTGTTTTATTTAATTATTTATTTAACCACTTGGCGACCAGCCGCTGTCATTGTACTATGGCAGGTTGGCTCTCCTGGGCGAATTGCCATAGGTGTATGTCTGCTGCTTTAAGAGCACATGCGCCCACGGTACGACACTGGCTTGTGTCTGACGGTCACGCGGGACTGCTCCACAGAGAGCCAGAACGAGGATCTGTAATAGTAAACACAAAAATCCCCGTTCTGACAGAGGAGTAGAGAGAGATCTGCTGCTCCTAGTGATCAGGAACAGCAATCTCCTCCTTCCGTCAGTCCCATCTCTGCGCAGTTAGAAACACCTCCCTAGGGAACACTTAACCCCTTGATTGCCAGTGACATTTTTATAGTAATCAGTGGCTATTTTTTTAGCTCTGATCGCTGTATAAATGTCAATGGTCCCCAAAAAGTGTCAAAAGTGTCTAAACTGATGAAGAAATTTGTTTTACTTTTAAATTTTTTGGGGATATTTTTTATAGCAAAAAGTAAAAAATATTGCTTTTTTTCAAAATTGTTGGTCTTTTTTTGTTTATCGCAAAAAATGTATACCGCAGAGGTGATCAAATACCACCAAAAGAAAGATACAAATTGTGGGAAAATTTTGTTTGGGTACAACGTCACATGACCGCGCAATTGTCAGTTAAACCGACGCAGTGCCGTATCACAAAAAATGGCCTGGTCATTAAGGGGGCAAATCCTTCAGGTCCT
Organism: Lithobates pipiens; assembly: GCF_037356315.1. Classification (NCBI taxonomy): domain Eukaryota; kingdom Metazoa; phylum Chordata; class Amphibia; order Anura; family Ranidae; genus Lithobates; species Lithobates pipiens. The sequence goes on along the minus strand of NW_027507784.1, from coordinate 264,013,950 downwards.
TAAGTGGTTAAAGCAGAACTAAACTTTATCTGAGCACCCCAAATTGAAAATGCTATTTAACCGCTTCAGCCCCGGACCATTTGGCTGCCTAAAGACCAGAGGACTTTTTACAATTTGGCACTGCATCACTTAAACTGGTAATTGCGCGGTCATGCAATGTTGTACCCAAACAAAATTTGTGTCCTTTTTTTCTCCACAAATAGAGCTTTCTTTTTATGTTATTTGATTGCCTCTGTGAGTTTTAATTTTTGCAATATAAACGGAAAAAGACCGTAAATTTTGAAAAAAAAATTATATTTTCTACTTTTTGTTATAAGAAAAATCCAATAATCTCAATTTTAATCATACATTTAGGCCAAAATGTATTCAGGAACATGTCTTTGGTAAAAAATGTCAATAAGCATATATTTATTGGTTTGCGCAAAAGTTATAGCGTCTACAAACTAGGGTACATTTTCTGGAATTTACGCTACTTTTAGCTTATGACTGCCTATCTCATTTCTTGAGGTGCTAAAATGGCAGGGCAGTACAAACCGCCCCCAAATTACCTCATTTTGGAAAGTAGACACCCCAAGGAAATTGCTGAGAGAATTGTTGAGCCCATTGAATATTCAATTTTCCTGACGCCTTCATGGCAGCACACACTGGGTTGTGACTCCGCCCCCACAACCTGACAGGATTGGATTAGCTATAAATTTGAAGGGGAGACCTCCCGCTGCATTCTCTTTTTTATCCTCACCTGACGGATTGGACGGACAAAGTTTCCTGTTACAGATGAATAAGCATTCGCCCCAGCAGGTTCAAGCCTCTCCTGTTTGGAAGTCCCTCCTGTACAGTCTCTAAAGGAGCTTCTATGGAGGGAGCCCCCCGCTCTGGTGGTCTCAAGGGGCTTTTTGCTGGCATATTACAAGCTTTAAAGAAGCTTTTTTTCTGCAGTGGATTCCCTTCCTTCCTTTTTCTTTTCTCTTTCCTGTTGCTGGCTGCTGCTAAATATGCACCTAGCATCCTTAAGGTTAATTTTCTTACTAAAATAAACAAGTACCTTGTTTTTTTCCAGGCAGAGGGACAGGACTTGCTGGTACCTGTTATCCCTCATGATCGCCATCCGTTTCGCCGCTCTGCGCATGTCTAGTATTCAGTTTTCTTCTTCGTATGTTTTCCTTGAGTTTCCCTTTTCCAAGATGGCGCGGGGGTGCTCGTGTCACTTCCGTGCATGCGCGGAGCGTCATTCAGCGGCGGAATGGCGCCATTTTTTAAAAACAGTGTCTCTGTGTAAATTCAGTATATGCTGTGTTGTTGGCTGCTGCTAAAAAAAAAAAAAAAAAAAGACTGCTCTGCATCTCTGAATTCGAAATTCTACTAAAGGTAAGCCCTGTGGGGATTCTTTATATTTTTTCTGCTTGTTAAATTTCTTCTGTTTAAATGAATTTAAATAAATTGAAATATTATTAAAAAATTATTTAAATAGTTATAAAATAAATATTTGGTTTATACTTTTTTTTTTTGTGCATTTTGAGCAGTTAAATGTTTTAAAAAATAAATAAATAATAAAATATATATATATACATATATTTAATAATGTTTCGGTGGGAATTTCAGTATTCCTTCCCGCTTATGCGTTCCTTCTTACATTTTAGACTGTCCTGTACCCTTTTTCTTATGGAGTCCACTGCCCACGCAGACCACCATCAGCAAGTTAGGTAAGAGGCTATACCGGTTAGGTACGTATTGAAGGGGAGATCAAAAAAGAGTGCCAGATGCTTAGTACTGCCTTTCTTTTCTTTCGGCAGTCCAGCTGAGTCAAGAACCACAAGTTCTAGACAGGGGAGAAGATCCAGCCATACTTCAAGCAGAAAATCTCGCAGGAGTCGCTCAAGATCCCCTTCACGCCACCGAAGGCATAGCCATTCACGGCATAGCCACTCACACCATAGCCAGTCAGGACACAGGAAGTCTCCTCCCTCGCACCATCAGAGCCACCATGCCCGTCCTGGAGCAAATGCTTGCTGGGTATGCGGTGCCCCGGCTTTGCCAGACAAGCTCGCTTGTCGCTCCTGCTTCAGTGAGGCCACTAGAGAAAAGGAGGCAGATGCTAGAATGGCCACGGATCTCATTAGGGAGTCGGTTCAGGGTACTGGGATCAGCCACGCCAGCGGTGGATAGAGCAGTTCCTAGCACATCCTCTGCAGAGCCTCGTCTCACCCCGGCATCAGAATCCTCCTCTGAGGATGAGAGTCAAGATATGTCAGCCGGCTTTGATTTTTCCCTTGTGGAACCTTTTGCAAAATCCGTTAAGGAGGCAATTGGCTGGCAGGAGGACGCGACTAATCCCCCTAAAGTACGGAAATATTTTCCAAACTTAAAAAGGGATCCAGAGACCTTTCCTTTTATCGAGGAACTTGAGGATCTCATCCGGGACGAATGGGAGAGATCAGATAAGAGATCTAGCCTCTCCAATAGACTGGAAAAAATGTATCCCTTAAAGGAAGCGAAAGTGAGGCCCCTAGTGAATGCCCCCATCGTTGACTCTTCATTAATGCGCCTTGCCCGTCATGTAACCTTACTGATCGAGGATGCAGTATCTTTCCGGGATGTTTTAGATCGAAAGATGGATCTGGAATTAAAAAAAGCTTATTCCACAGCTGGAGGGGCCTGTAGACCAGCGATTACTACGGCGGCAGTGGCCAGAGCCATCTCAGGATGGGCATCCGGAGTGGAGAAGGACCTCAAGGACGGTGTCGAGATGGAGAAAATAATATCTTCCCTGCAGGAGATCAGACTCGCAGGAGATTTTGTGGCAGAGGCCTCGCTAGATGTTATTAGATCTTCTGCTAGGTCAATGCTGGCTTCGGTGACAGCTAGAAGAGCTCTATGGCTGAAACCATGGATAGCGGACGCAGCCTCCAAAATGAATTGGTGCAGGATTCCATACGACGGTTCAAACCTGTTTGGTGCCAAGCTAGATTCAGCCATCTCCAAAGTTTCCGGAGGGAAATCAGGTCTGATCCCTTCCGATAGAAGACCTAGGGCTCAGAGAGGTCCAGCCTTCAAACGTAATTTGCCAGACAAATACCGAGAATCCAGATCCTACCGTCCAGGTAGGGAGTTTAGAAGGGACTGGAGGAGCACAAAACCCTCATTTCTCAAATTGCAGAAATCCAAGGCTACCCCGGATAGGGATCAGCCGAAATCATTTTGAAGATCCGCCTGCCCACCCAGCCCAGGTGGGCGCCAGGCTGAAAAGCTTTTTCAAAATTTGGGCAAGACACATAAAAGACTTATGGACACTTTCCACAATAAAATTGGGTCACAAATGGAAGTTCAGGAACAATTTTCCACCAAACTACTTCCGCTCAACCAGGCTTCTGTCTTCACTGTCCAAGAGGAGCCTGTTAGTAAAATATATAACAGAGCTGAGACAAAAGGGTGCAATCCTAGAAGTGCCATCACACCAAAAAGGGAAGGGATTCTATTCCCCTCTTTTTTTTTTTTGTGAAAAAGAAGACAGGCGACTTGAGACCCGTGCTGGACCTCAAGAGACTCAACAGAGGCATCCAAGTGGAGTCCTTCAAAATGGAAAGTTTACAGTCTATTCTCCTAGCGATAAACCTAAACGACTGGATGCTTTCTATAGATTTGTCAGATGCTTATCTTCACGTGCCAGTTCACCCGTTTTTTCAAAAGTTTCTGCGTTTTGCCATAAAACAGCACCACTTCCAATTTCAATGTCTTCCGTTCGGCATTTCCTCGGCTCCCAGGACATTTACCAAAGTTCTGTTGCCACTAGTAGCTTTCCTCAGGGAAAAGGGATTGCGAGTCCATCACTATCTGGATGATATCCTGCTGTTGGCAGAAGATCAAGAATCTCTGAGATTCTCCTTGCGACCCTTCAGAAATTTGGGTGGATAATCAACTGGAAGAAGAGCAGTCTGCAACCTACACAGAGAATGATCTTCCTGGGGGCAGACCTGGACACCAGATTAAACAGGATACAGCTTCCGCAAGAGAAAGTCAAACCTCTAGTGTGCAAAATGCAGAGACTATTGACAACAAATCAGTTGCCAGCCAGAGCCTGCCTAAGTGTACTGGGGTCCATGTCAGCAACTATACCCATGATACAGTGGTCACAGTGGCACATGAGACTTCTCCAGAACTCATTTCTCAGGCAGTGGGATGGAGTATCGATGCATCAAATCATCTTTGTCTCCAGTTCAGTAAAGCAGTCGATATGGTGGTGGACACACCGCAGCAATCTCGAGAGATACAGACCAATAGTCCCTCCGGATCCAGAAGTAGTAACTTCGGACGCCTGCCAGACGGGTTGGGGAGCCCATTTTCAGGACCAGGCATTATAAGGAATTAAAGTTTATTTTTTACTTGCACCCACCCGACTGGCGAGTTATTTCCCTGTGTGTGCTGTCATGAAGGCGGCAGGAAAACGGAAAATTGTATACTCACCTTCCGTAATTTTCCTTTCCTGACGCATCTTCATGGCAGCACACGGTTCCCTCCCTGTCTCTTTGTGATGATATATACGGAGAATGCAGCGGGAGGTCTCCACTTCAAATTTATAGCTAATCCAATCCTGTCAGGTTGTGGGGGCGGAGTCACAACCCAGTGTGTGCTGCCATGAAGATGCGTCAGGAAAGGAAAATTACGGAAGGTGAGTATACAATTTTCAGTTTTTTTGTCCCAAGTGATTGAAAAATGACAAAAAAAAACAAACCATTATTTATTTTGCTTTTTTTAATTTTATTTTTAAACTGTTCCTTTATTTTTATTTATTTTTTTATCATTTTTATTGTTATCTCAGGGAATGTAAATATCCTCTATGATAGCAATAGGTAATGACAGGTACTCTTTTTAGAAAAAATGGGGTCTATTAGACTCTAGATCTCTCCTCTGCCCCCAAAGCATCTGACCACACCAAGATCGGTGTGATAAAATGCTTTCCCAATGGCCTGTTTATATCTGGCGAAGTCATGAAATGCTCGTAGCTTCTGGTTTCTTAGGCCATAGAGATGATTGGAGCTGTTTTGGTCTCTGATCAGCTCTATGGTTAGCTGGTGGAACCACCTGCTGCATTCTCAGTTTCACTGTTGGGACAGGAGGGCCAGAGAAAACCATGGAAGACGGTGGGGGGGGGGGGGGCATTCCCTCCTACTGCTTGTAAAAGCAGTCTAGAGGCTAATTAGCTGCTAGGACTGCTTTTATCTGAAAACCAACCGCTGGCTGAAAAGAATGATACCAAGATTATACCTAAACCCACAGTTAACATTCTGGTATAACCAATCAAAGTCCAACAACATACCAGTATGTTGCTTGCCCATATACTGTAATCTTTTTTTATTTTTTTATGCAGCCTGTGGGCTGGACAACAAAAAGAGATTGATCGGTAGGTATGCCCACCATTAGAATACCTCACATTATTCACCCACTTCTAATGATGGGCATACATGCATCATCTTTTTTTTTAACTTTGGTGGTGAATTCACCTCCTACAGCACTGGAGTCACGGCTTTATGTATCGTGGGAGCCAGAGCTGTTGCTGTCAAGATATATAAATCCGCACTGCAACTGAATGACGTACCTGCCAAGCAAATGATGGTTAGTAATAAAACAAATGAACATTACAGTATAACAGTAAGACATACCATACCTACAAAGCAAATAAAAAAAAACGAATTTTTTTTAACGCAATCCGTGCCTAAAATATATATATATATATATATATATATATATATATATATATATATATATATATATATATATATATATATATATATATATATATATATATATATATATATATATATATATATATACCGAAGCAAGGGGGCATCTACCCCAAAAGTTAGGAGCAAATTGCTCCTCCACCCCTGTTGCCCCTATGCTTTGGCATATATGCTCTTTTTTTTAATTGTGGTGGTCACAGCTTTATGTATCGTGGGAGCAAACGCTGTTGCTGTCAAGATAAATAAATATGCACTGCAGCTGAATGGCGTACCTGAAAAGCAAACATGATAAAACATAAGAACAATAAACCATTGCAGAATAGAATACAGTAAAAAAAGAGCAGAACATTAGAGAGAATAGAGAGATAGAGAACAATAAAAAGACAACTATTTTTGTTTTTTTATTTTATATACTTTTTTTTTTACACTTTTATTTGTAACTGTTGTAACTGTAACAGTTTGGTTCCAGGTTCGGGTCTCTCAAAATGCGATGGCATCTTGGGAGACCCTGTGAAAGTGTGTCCTAGTCTGTGCAGTGCTGTACCCTATGCTAAAACTCCACTAGTGTATGGTAGCATTCAAAACATTCACCAATGCAAAGACCAGGATTGTCAGGACAGGAGGGACAATAATATTGGGTTTCATGCCTATATCCGCGCTTGCTACAGACACAACATCTTGTTTGAGGGGGGCTCCTTGGGTAGGGGTATTAGGGAGGACATACGGAAAATGTCTCTCATGCAGCCAGCTTACTGCATTTGGATTGGCAAGGTGAAGTGAAGCGCTGTCTGGAAACAGAAGGGCTCTGATGATCTCTTCCTGGAACTTAAGGAAGGATCCATTTCGTCCTGAAGCTCTGTATAGCACATGAGCATTCAGCAAAGCCAACTGAAATAAATAAACAGACACTTTTTTGTACCAGCGCCTGGCCTTACGGGCAACTAGGTAAGGTGCCAACAACTGGTCGCTGAGGTCCCCCCTCCTATATTTTGGTTATGTTCGTGGACACAGAGGGGTTTCTCCACAACACCATCCATAGGAATTTGGACCGTCGTGTCTGCGTGAAAGGAGGACAGAATGAAAACATTCTTATTATCCCTCCACTTCACAGCGAGCAAATTATTAGACTTTAAGCAGGCTCTCAACCGCAGCCTAAGATGGGAATCTACAAGCCTCTGGGGTAAGCCCCGGTGATTATATCACACGATGCCACATGAGCCGATCTGATGATCAAACAATAACTAAAAAGTGGCGCTCTCGTGTAATAATTGTCCACATACAAATGGTACCCCTTTCCGAATAAGGGTGACACCAAGTCCCACACAATCTTGCCAGCGCTCCCTATGTAATCTGGACAGTTCAGCGGCTCTACGTGACTATCTTTTCACCTCGTTGACCTTAAAACTATATGTATAGCCTGTGGCCCTGTCGCAGAGCTTATACATCTTGACCCCGTATCTGGCACGCTTGCTGGGAAGATACTGTTTGAAAGACAAGCGGCCAGAATTTTTTTTTTTACAAATTTACTTTTATTCAAAGGGCAAAGAAACATGGAGCATAACAAGTAAGCATTACATTGAACTGATACCACTTGGCATAAAACATTGCACCGATCGGTACGAAATACATCTTGCCCCTGAAGCCTACCAACCAGTAGGGTTAAGAAAATGGGCCAACCAGAGCTTCATCATTGAGCACGCGATACTCTCTCCTCTGCTTCACCGCCATGAGCTTCTTCCTTGTCGGTGACGCCGCTTCAGTTCCGCAGAGGGCAGAGACCAAAGTAGCAAATGACATGCCAGAAACAACAACTTGCCCCATAAATCTCGCCCCGATTTTCCAATTTTTTCAGAGAGAATAAAAGAAGAAAAAAAAAAAAAAAAAAGGGGGGAAAAAGGTATCGAGGGCGTGGAGGACACTGCAACGTTCTCTCCAGGCCCCACTCCTTCAAAGAGAAAGGAAAGAAAGAAATAAAGAACAAGTCAAGAGTGTAAATAAGAGTAGGACAGAAAGGGATGGGGAGGGAAGGGTAGGAGAATGGGAAAGGAAAAAAGGGGGGTGGAGGCGCTAGGGGCAGTGGGGGGGGGGCAAGGGTAAGGTGGGGACCATGGAGGCAACACAACCCCCCCAATCCAGCCCCCATCTCCAAGCACCCCAGCCAACCGTGTCAGCCCATTAACATCTACTGAGATCTAAATCTGGGACACACCCTCCTCCAAAAGGGCCCTGCCTTCCCTCGAGAATATAAACATGTTCCAAGCCGTCCATGTTTTAGTGAATTGCTCGTTCCGGCCCCTATTAGTGAGGATTAAATCCTTCATTTTTTTGATGTCCTCGACTTTTTTAAGCCACATACCAATTGTCGGTGGTTGTGTATGCTTCCATTTTAGAGGAATACATGCCTTGGCGGCATCTAAGAGATGACGGGTTAACGAGGTCTTATACTGTTTTCGGGAAACATTAGTGGCATGGAGCAGAAAAAAGGCAGGATCATCCGGAACAGGACTGTCAGTAAATTTCGATATCGTTTCCCGAACCGTCTTCCAGAACTGCTCCAACAGAGGGCAGCTCCAAAAGATGTGGAGAATCGTCCCCTCCTCCCTCTGACACCTCCAGCATCTATCTGACGATGTCGGGAAGATCCGGTGCAATTTTGCCGGAGTGTTATACCATCTAGTTACAATTTTGAAATTGGTCTCCTGTGTGCTAGTGCAGATGGAAGACTTATGCGTGAAGTAGAGGATATTTTGCTTCTGACGGGTCGAAAAGCTGCACCGCGCGTCCCTCTCCCAGGCCCCGAGGCAGATCAAGTCATAATCATCCGGCGACGAGACCAACATCTGATACGTGGCGGACAAAGCATGGGGCATGGTACCCTCCTCTGAGCAGCAGACTTCATAGGGGGTTAAATTTAGGGCGAAGCTACCAGGGGGAGGTAAAGACTGCAAAAAATGGAGTAGCTGTGACGCTTTAAGAAATCCAATTTGTATTGCCCCCGCGGGTCTACAAGGGTGGCCGCAGAGGGCCATTTACCCCCCGTAATGAAATGAGACGCCTGAAAAATCCCTGACCATTTAAGGGAACGATATTGTGGGTCCGTAAGCCCGGGGGTAAACTCAGGTGTTCCAATTATCGGACGAAGCGGAGAGGCCTGCGACACTAGCTTGGCGCTCAAAAAAAGAGACGCGCAACTCCTATAATGGGATGCTCCTTCACACTGCCTGGCAAGCTGTCGTGACACCACGGGGCTCTGTGCAGCGCCACTACGCATTGAGCTTGTTCCAACTGGATCCACTGTTTCGTGATGTGGTGTCTATTCCAATCTATGAGTCTCGTCAGGTGGGTAGCCTGATAATATTTACGGAGATCTGGGATCGCTAACCCTCCCTGTTGTTTCGGTCTAGTCAACTGGGCGTAATTAATTCTGGGTCGTTTGTGGGCCCAAATAAAGTCTGATAATAAGGTCCTAGTCTGTAGGAAATAGTGAGAGGGGACATGTATCGGCAAGGCCTGCAAGAGATAAAGAAATTTAGGAAGGATGCACATTTTAACGATGTTGCACCTGCCCAGCCAGGAATGTAAACCCTTGTGCCATTTGATGAGCAGGTTGCGAATTGTGGAGAGCAGTGGAGGGAAATTTATTGCATAAATTTGTGACACCTTTGGTGGTATATATGTTCCCAGGTATTTCAGGGCCGTCTGGGTCCATTTAAATTTAAAGTTCATACGGAGCGTGGAGACTAGGTGCGGGGAGAGGCCCACGCCCATCGCTTCCGATTTATGAAAATTGATTTTCATATTGGAGACGAGGCCGTAGTCCTTGAGTTCCTGCAGTAGGTGGGGAAGGGAGGTCGCTGGATTGGTCAATGTAAACAACATGTCATCTGCGTAGGCAGCAATTTTGTATTGCGTATCTCCCACTAAAAGTCCCGTAATGTTTGGATGGGCTCTCACCTTACACAGGAAAGGTTCCAGCGACAAGGCAAAGAGGAGAGGAGATAACGGGCACCCCTGACGAGTTCCGTTGCGTATCTCAAAGGGTTCGGACAGAATCCCATTGACCCTGACCTGTGCCGATGGGTTGGAGTATATAGAGCCAATCCAAGTCAATAGCCTGTCTCCAAAGCCCACGTGTCGCAAAACAGATGTCATAAAACCCCAATCCACCCGATCAAAGGCCTTCTCCGCATCCGTGCCCAGGAAAACACAAGGGGCCTTGGTTTTATTGGCAACATGTAGAAGGTTAAGGACTTTAACCGTATTATCCCGTGCTTCCCTGGTGGGTACAAAACCAACCTGGTCCAGATGAATCACATACGGGAGAAGGCCCTGGATCCTGGCAGCCAGCAATTTCGCGAATATCTTAAGGTCTGCGTTAAGTAGCAAAATCGGCCTGTAACTAGCACATTGCGAGGGATCCTTCCCCTCCTTCTGGAGTACTGTGATATGGGCCAGCAGGGACTCCCTAGGGAATGTTCGAGTAGATCCCAAAGAGTTGAAAAATTGAAGCATAAATTTCCCCAATGATGGCAGCAGCATTTTATAATATTGGGCCGTGAAGCCATGCGGGCCCGGCGCTTTCCCCACCTTCGTCGCCCCCACCGCCGCCTGCAATTCCCGCATGGAGATAGGTTCTTCTAGGGACATGCACACCTCCTCTGACAGTTTGGGCATGGCAGCTTCAGACAAATAGTTCTCTATGTGAGCCTGCGAGAGGGTGGGGGTTTGCAGATTATACAGAGATCCATAGAATTTCTGAAATTCTCCTGCAATCTCCCGGGGGAGGGTAACTTTCTGGTTATGCGGAGTCATGACCTGCGGGACATAACTCGCAATCCTCTGTTCCCGCAACGTTTGGGCCAAGATCTTGCCACACTTGTTGCCGGATTCGTAGGAGATCCGTTTACACTTCTGCAGCGAAGCTTTAGCTCTGAATTGCATCAAGTCCGTAATCTGAACCCTGAGAAGTTTGAGGTCTGCTTCGCCGGCCGGCGATTGAGCGTGTTTGTGCTTGGCTTCCGCCCGGTGGAGGTCCCGCAAGAGGGCTGCCAACCGTGCATTACGCCTCTTCTTAATGCTTGCCCCGTGCTTTATCAACACCCCCCGTATAACCGCCTTGTGCGCCTCCCACACCATTCCAGGGTCGATGTCAGGAGTATCATTGAAAGCAAAAAACTGCTCCAGTTCCCTGACCACCTCTTGAAGCACCTCCGCATCTTGAAGCAGGCTCTCATTTAACCTCCATGTCCCGGCTTTGGCTGCATGGCCATCGGTCATGGCATAGGAGATCAAAATGGGGGCATGGTCAGACCACGTGGTTGGTTCAATGGAGGAGCCCCTAAGGGCATGTAATTGGTCGTGGGGTATAAAGAAATAATCAGTCCTGGAATAATGGTTATGGGGCGCTGAGTAAAACGTATAATCTCTTTCTGACAGGTGAAGTAACTTCCACGCATCTATCAGCTGTGCCCTGTGTATGGAACGCGCAATACGATGTCTGACAGTGGGAGTGATTGAGGAGTGTCCCGAGGATGTGTCCTCTGAGGGGATCAACGGGATGTTGAAATCCCCCCCCAGGACCAGCTGACCTGAGACAAACGTCTGTAGAGCGTTCAGTGTCTTGGAGATTAATTGATCCTGCCCGGAATTCGGTGCATATATATTCGCCAACGTGATTGCTATTCCCCCAATGGTGCCCTTGAGGAACAGGAATCTACCCTCTGGGTCCATCTTTACCTCTAAGCATTTCCAGGGAACATGGCGAGCTATGAGAATGGAGACCCCCCTAGATTTGGCGGTCCCATTAGTGGAATGGTAAACGGTTGGGTATAGATTGTTCCTCAAGAGGGGCAAATTTCCACCCTTAAAATGGGTCTCTTGGACCAAAGCCAGATCCACCTTAAGCCGACGTAAGTCTTGTAAGAGCATACGCCGTTTTTCCAGAACGTTCAATCCACGAGCATTGAGGGAGAGAATAGTCAGTGCCTCCATGGTCCCCAGGGGGATATAGCGGGGAGGGGAGGAAGGAAGAGAGGGTTGCTGGGAGTGGGACAGGCAGAAGGGTAAAAGCAGAAATAGGGAGGAGTAAGGAAGAGAGGAAGCGGAGGGAAAGATGTAAGAAAAGAGGGAGAAGAGAAACTATAATTTGCCTATTCTCAGAGGGAGAACAGCGCCAAACTAAATTTGCAGCACAATGGTGCTAATGCGCTCACCAGTTTCAAAACCGGTAACCGAGCGCAGACCTACGTGGGGAAGAAGAAAGGAACGGCCAGTGGGACGGCTACCAGCCCTCCCCCCCACCCAGACTATAACAGAGCATAATCAACTGAAAATAAAGACAGCCATAACATAAACAACAGAAACAGTGCGTCCTATACAACAAATACAGAATCTTAACATGCAAGCAACTTTAATGTACCTCTCAACAGGGAGATTGAACCAAGGACCGGACACTCTAAAAGAGCCGGCCCCACCCCGGCCACCGTGGGGCCCCCCTGTACCATGAAAGGGCCCATCAACCAAAGTACCTGCATGTCCGACTCAAGGACCCGAACACCCCGGGTAAAAGACAGTTAAGACTCACGTGACCCCTCTTCCGACCGAGTCCGCGAACGCCTCCTCGCTCGGAATGGGCGCTGGGGATGGCGGCCCGGGCACGATGCAGAGCCTCGGCGGGACATTCTGTGGGGAATGTTGTCCAGCCAATTAGGTACCGGGATGGGGTCAACCCCCAAGAAGAGAAAAAATGCTGCCAGATCTTCAGGGGTGCGCAAAGTGAAAAAGCCATTTTCTCTTCTGAAAGTGACTGCCAGCGGGTAACCCCAGCGGTATGTGCAGCCCCGTCGTCTGGATAGATCCAAAGCCGGTCACAGCAGCGCTCTCCTCTGGAGCGTAGCCCTGGAGAGGTCCGGAAGCACCTTGACAGCCGCTCCATCAAAACTCACTTCCCCGTGGTCCCAGGCCTTCCGAAGGATCATCTCTTTCTGGGAGTACCTGTGGACTCTACAGAGCACATCCCTGGGTCTCTCTGGATCCGTTGGTTTGGGGCCCAAGGTGCGATGCACCCTATCTAGTTCCACCCGCGTCGCAGGGGTAACGGCAAGGAGCTTATGAAAGATGGCCACCACCGTTGCCTCCAGGTCCTCCGATCCCGTGGCTTCAGGTATACCTTGCAGCCGCAGATTATTGCGGCGGCTGCGGTCTTCCAAGTCCTCGGTATGCAGACGGAGGTCCGTTATGGAGGCTTGTTATACTGCCCGTGTGCGTTCTAGTTCCAATACCCTTTGCGTGAGAGATTGAAGGGACGTCGCTCCCGAGTCCACCCTGACCGACAGTGCCTGAATGTCCCCCCGCACCTCTTGAATATCACGGGCATGGGCCTCCTCCATTCGGGCAATGAGGAGTTCTATGTCCACTTTAGAGGGAAGAGCCTCAAAATCTGCCCTGGTAGGTAGGGCCTGTAAAATCTGCCGCAGATCATCAGACAGAACTGGAACATTTTGCGGGGATCCGGCCACAACAGACATCGGAGATCTTGCTGCTTCCGAGGGGGGATCCGCGGCCGAGAAGGGGGCAGGAGAGTCAGATTCGGCAGGCAGGGATCTCTCAGCAGAGCTGGATGCACGTGGCGACCTTGCAATGGCGCCGGTCGGGGTACCTGCCGGGTCCTGCAGATAGCTGTGGATGGACCGTTGCGGAGCTCTCGAGCGGGTTCCTCCATTAGACGGTCGGGTCCTGTGACGTTTAGTGGGGCACATACCGCACTACTCGTCCTGGATAGCTGTCTTTCATAGCTGGGTGAGGTAGAAGGGTCCGGAGCTCAAGCAGCACACGTCCTCACACGGCCATTGCCAAGCCACGCCCCCGCGGACAGAAAATTTAATCATGGACTCATCAACACAGACAAGTTGATCGGGAGTAAACTAGGCTGCAAAACATTGGTTGAAGTGGTTTACGAGGGGCTGAATTTTGTAGAGCTGATCGTATTCAGGGTCTCCACGAGGACGACAGAGTTCATTGTCGCTGAAGTGCATGTACCACAAGATCTGCTCGTATCATGCCCTAGCCATGGAAAAAGAGAATATGGGTGTATGGTGAATTGGGTCAATCGACCAATGTGACCACAACTCACTCTTTTTAGTTATGCTCATGAGGAGGGATAGGCCCAAAAATGTCTTAAATTCGGAAACCGTAATTGGTTTCCAATCTCTGGCAAGGGAGGACAACTGGGGATTAGCGGCGATGAATTGACCAGCACAAAAAATTACTTTGGTCCACAATGAATCTATAGAGATCTTCTATGAAAAACAGTGAATAAAAATCAAGTGACGTAAAATCAGCTGTTTCCACCTGAATTCCAGGTTGGCCAGAGAATGGGGGAAGTACGGGTGCTGCAGAAGTGGTGGGCTCCCAATTAGGATTGGCAAATTTTGCAGGAAGGACACTATGGGCACGATGGGCCTGTCTTTGCCCTTGTACACATGGTCGGAATTTCCGACAACCAAATCCGTCAGATTTTGTCCGAAACTGTTGCATACACGCGGTCGGACGAAGTTGTCGGAAAATCCGATCGTTCGGAACGTGATGACGTTATTTGTTATTTCGGGACTATGTTCAGGCTAGTAGCCAATAGCTTTGATGTAGGAATTTGATCTGAGCATGCGTGGCACTTTGTCCGATTAGAATTCTCTACACATGATCGGAGTATGTCCGATCGGAGCATTTTGTCAGAAAATATTTCCGGCAAGTTGGAAAATTTGGTCCGACGGATATTCAGATGGAAACAGTCCGATGCAGACCACACACAGTCGGAATATCCGACAAAACGCTCCGATCGGACACATTCCGTCGGAATCTCCGATCGTGTATACAAGGGCTAAGTCTTCTTGGTGGCAGCGGGACACTACTTTTGCTTGCCACCTCAAACTCCACTTATGGGACTGGCCATGTCACCACGTGATACTGCAGTGCTGGATGTACGACCAGGGTGTATTAGGCCACTGGTGCTTGCCAGTTCACCAAAAGGATAAGCAGCACTAGTACTTCTCTGCTCCATACAAGAGCCCTGTGCTTCTTGCACTTCAACAACAACAGAAGAGGATAGGGGTCTGGTACGCCTCACCTTGGCTGGGACCACAACTCAGTCGTCAGAACTATCTGTCATGGAGCCACTGTGGTCTACAGGATCGTATTCTGAGCCTGAATCTGACAGATTAGTGACTTCCTCTTCACTATCTGTCATGCTCAGAAACGTGTAGGCGTCTTCACTAGTGTACCTTTGATTTGCCATTTTGGGCTCTAAATTTACTAGTACACTAATGAGACTCACAGGAAAAGCTCCTAGGCTGTCAGCAACTGTACCAAACGCTACCAAAAAAACTGTTAGCGATTGCAGGGATCAGGCCTGACTTTTCAAACGCTGCAGTTATGTGTTTAGTGTTTTCTAAGTGCCAGTGATCGATCGATACTGCTCTTGGGTGGGCTGGGTGGAGGGGCAAAACGCAGGTGCTAGCAGGTATCTGGGCTGATCCCGCTAACACTGCGTTTTTGGGAACCCTAAACTGCTGGGGATGCTAGTATAGATCTGATCAGATCACATATTGATCCATTCAGACACTATAACACTAAGGGAGGTGTATGCTGTGTACGAGGGTGTTAGCGGTACTGGCACTAATCTGACGCTGCCTGGGGCAACACAAACCCTAACTGACCTTAAAACGGCAACCCCACTGAAAGCTGATAACTCATTTGTTATTAAGACCAGTGACCGGCTTCCCATCCCGCTCCTTAGCAACTGGCTACATACAGTATAATAGGTAGTCTTGCGAGCAACTAAAATACAATCTGAGTAATATATGCAAGCAGCAAGTAACACACTCCCAATATAAATGTGCAAGACACTTTTGCATCCCTTATAAGAGGCACAAAGTAGCTGCAGCATCGTGGTTTTATATGACATGTGCTCATGGGCGTCCGCAGGTAGGGGCAAGGGGGGTCAAGTGTCCCCCCTGGAATCAGAGATCGGATCTTAAATTCAGCACAGTTGCGTCGCTATCAGGGTGCGGGCAGCCAAGGTGCTGTCAAGCCCCTCCATCAGTGTAGCCTGACTTTGGGCTCTTTTCCATGCTCAGTCCAGCAGATAACTCGACAGCACTGTGACAGGAGAAAGGTGAGCTCCGGGCTATCAGAGGTTCCCCCCGCTCACTCCCCTTTCTCCTGTCAGGGAAAAGATGACAGCTCTCACCAGGTTCCCTGCCCAGCTTCCTGCCTGCTCCGTTCCTTTCCTATTGGCCATAACTGAGGGCCAATCAAAAGAGACTAGGAGAGGAGAGCATCATGGGACATGTAGTCCCAAAGATTGGTGGCCCCATTTTCCACAAGGAGGAGGCTACAGCTCGATCTAGAGAGAGATTGAGAGACTGCAGCCTGGAAAAAAGCTGAGGGAGAGAGTGCTACAGGGCAAAGAATAAGGAGTGTGCTGGGTGGAAGCCAGAGAGAGCCACGCTGCCCAGTGCCACCAGAGAGAGAAAGACCAAGCCACTACCATGGTACAAACATGCTACACTACTGACCAGAGTTGTCCCGAGGAAACCCAGAGTGAGCAATTATCCAGCCAGAGGGATCACTGCTGTAGTTTCTATGGGTCTGGTAAGAGGGTCTGTTGGCTATTATCCATTACTTATCCTAGGGACGGTATTATGTCTGTGGTCTCTGACCATAATAATATGATAATTACATTGTTGAAAAGGGGCGGTGCATGGGTGACCATAAAACGATTCCCAGCCCCTGAAAAAAGTTCTGCGGACGCCATGCATGTGCTGTGTACAGTTGGCACAGAACGCACCTTTTAAATGTGAGTTCTATGCATATTTTTAAATAAATTTAATATTGTTTAACCACTTGCCGACCGCCTAACGCCGATGTACGTCGGCAGAATGGCACGGGCAGGCATAAGCACGTACATGTACGTGATTTGCCTCCCGCGGGTCGGGGGCCCGATCGGGCCCCCGCCCGGTGCCTGCGGCGGTCGGTTTTCGTTCGGGAGCGATCCCGGACGAGGGGACGGCCATTCATTCATGGCCACCCCCTCGCGATCGCTCCCGACGAATAGAAATCCCCGGTGACATCACTTCCTCTCCTGTAATGTAAACACAGGAGAGGAAGTGATGTATTCTCTCCTCCGTGTCGGTATTTTTCGTTCCGACACGGAGGAGAGCGGATCAGTGAGTTGCACCAACACATCCCACACACAGTAGAACATGCCAGGCACACTCACACCCCCCCTTTACCCCCCGATCACCCCCCCAATTACCCCTGCCCCCCAGTCACAGTGACACCAATGTCATTTTTTTTTTTTTTTTTTTTTTTTTGCATTGGTGTCATTTGTGACTGTAATAACTGTTAGGGCAGTTAGAGTTAGCCCCCTTTAGTTCTAATGTACCCCCCTAACCCCCCCAATAAAGGTTTAACCCCGTGATCACCCCCCGTCGCCAGTGTCACTAAGGCTGGGTTCACATTGCAGCGGTTTATGAGAACGAATGTGATTCGCACCGCACTGCAGTGCAAATCACATCCGATCTCTGTGCGATTCGAGTTCAGCCATTCGCCGCACCCGCCGCACCCGCCACACCCGCCGCACCCGCCGCAAATTCGCACGGGACCCTTTTTTTGGCCCGCAGCAGAATCGGATCGCATGGGTGTTCACACCATGCGATCCGAGTTTGCAGATCGCACTGCGATATGCGAACTGATCTGGGGGTGTCAGTAACATTTCACTGACACTCCCAGCAGTTCGCATAGGGCAGTGTGAACTGCCGCCGGGAGGCATGCGATGCGGGAACCCGCCGCGGATTCGCGGCGTTTCCGCATCGCTCCAGTGTGAACCCAGCCTAATAAGCGATCATTTTTCTGATCGCCGTATTAGTGTCCCAGGTGACGCTAGTTAGGCAGGTAGGTATTTAGGTTCGCCGCAGCTTTTTATAGCGCCAGGGACCCCCATATACTACCGCATAAAGCCCCCTGATTGCCCCCTAGTTAACCCTTTCACCAGTGATCACCATATAACTGTTACAGGTGACGCTGGTTGGTTAGTTATTTTTTTATAGTTTCAGGGCACCCGCCATTTATTACCTAATAAAGGTTTAACCCCCTGATCACCCGGCGGGTGTCATTTGTGACTAATAACTGTTAGGGCAGTTAGGGTTAGCCCCCTTTAGTTCTAAGGTACCCCCCTAACCCCCCCAATAAAGGTTTAACCCCGTGATCACCCCCCGTCGCCAGTGTCACTAAGGCTGGGTTCAGATTGCAGCGGTTTGAGAACGGATGTGATTCGCACTGCAGTGCAAATCACATCCGATCTCTGTGCGATTCGAGTTCAGCCATTCGCCGCACCCGCCACACCCGCCGCACCCGCCGCAAATTCGCACGGGACCCTTTTTTTGGCCCGCAGCAGAATCGGATCGCATGGGTGTTCACACCATGCGATCCGAGTTTGCAGATCGCACTGCGATATGCGAACTGATCTGGGGGTGTCAGTAACATTTCACTGACACTCCCAGCAGTTCGCATAGGGCAGTGTGAACTGCCGCCGGGAGGCATGCGATGCGGGAACCCGCCGCGCATTCGTGGCGTTCCCGCATCGCTCCAGTGTGAACCCAGCCTAATAAGCGATCGTTTTTCTGATCGCTGTATTAGTGTCACAGGTGACGCTAGTTAGGCAAGTAGGTATTTAGGTTCGCCGCAGCTTTTTATAGCGCCAGGGACCCCCATATACTACCGCATAAAGCCCCCTGATTGCCCCCTAGTTAACCCTTTCACCAGTGATCACCATATAACTGTTACAGGTGACGCTGGTTGGTTAGTTATTTTTTTATAGTTTCAGGGCACCCGCCATTTATTACCTAGTCTCACTAGTGTACCCCTAAATTTAGGGGTGTCTACTTTCCAAAATGGGGTCATTTGGGGGGGGTTTGTGCCATCTTGGCATTTTATGGCCTTCAAAACTGTAACGCCCTTAGAAAGCCTGAAGGCGGTGCTTGGTTTTCGGGGCCCCGTACGCGGCTAGGCTCCCAAAAAGTCCCACATATGTGGTATCCCCGTACTCAGGAGAAGCAGCAGAATTTATTTTGGGGTGTCATTTCACATATGCCCATGGCATGCGTGAGCAATATATCATTTAGTGACAACTTTGTGAAAAAAAAAAAAAAAAAAAAAAAGTTTGTAATTTTCCCGCAACTTGTGGCAAAATATAAAATATTCCATGGACTCAACATGCCTCTCAGCAAATAGCTTGGGGTGTCTACTTTCTAAAATGGGGTCATTTGTGGGGGTTTTGTGCCATCTTGGCATTTTATGGCCTTCAAAACTGTAATAGGTAGTGAGGAGTGAAGTCAAATATTTACGCCCTTAGAAAGCCTGAAGGCGGTGCTTGGTTTTCGGGGCCCCGTACGCGGCTAGGCTCCCAAAAAGTCCCACATATGTGGTATCCCCGTACTCAGGAGAAGCAGCAGAATTTATTTTGGGGTGTCATTTCACATATGCCCATGGCATGTGTGAGCAATATATCATTTAGTGACAACTTTGTGAAAAAAAAAAAAAAAAAAAAAAGTTTGTAATTTTCCCGCAACTTGTGGCAAAATATAAAATATTCCATGAACTCAACATGCCTCTCAGCAAATAGCTTGGGGTGTCTACTTTCTAAAATGGGGTCATTTGTGGGGGTTTTGTGCCATCTTGGCATTTTATGGCCTTCAAAACTGTAATAGGTAGTGAGAAGTGAACTCAAAAATTTACGCCCTTAGAAAGCCTGAAGGCGGTGCTTGGTTTTCGGGGCCCCGTACGCGGCTAGGCTCCCAAAAAGTCCCACATATGTGGTATCCCCGTACTCAGGAGAAGCAGCAGAATTTATTTTGGGGTGTCATTTCACATACGCCCATAGCATGTGTGAGCAATATATCATTTAGTGACAACTTTGTGTAAAAAAAAAAAAAAAATTTTTTTTTTGTCATTATTCAATCGCTTGAGGCAAAAAAATAAAATATTCAATGGGCTCAACATGCCTCTTATCAATTTCCTTAGGGGGTCTACTTTCCAAAATGGGGTCATTTGGGGGGGTTTTGTACTGCCCTGCCATTTTAGCACCTCAAGAAATGAGATAGGCAGTCGTAAACTAAAAGCTGCGTAAATTCCAGAAAACGTACCTTAGTTTGTAGATGTGACAACTTTTGCGCAAACCAATAAATATACAATTATTGACTTTTTTTTTACCAAAGACATGTGGCTGAATACATTTTGGCCTAAATGTATGACTAAAATTGAGTTTATTGGATTTTTCTAATAACAAAAAGTAGAAAATATCATTTTTTTTCAAAATTTGCGGTCTTTTTACGTTTATATCGCAAAAAATAAAAATCGCAGAGGCAATCAAATACCATCAAAAGAAAGCTCTATTTGTGGGAAGAAAAGGACGCAAATTTTGTTTGGGTACAACATTGCATGACCGCGCAATTACCAGTTAAAGCAGCGCAGTGCCAAAGTGTAAAAAGACCTCTGGTCATTTACCAGCAAAATGGTCCGGTCTGAAAGTGGTTAACCACCTAAGGACTGAGCCGCTTTCTAAGATTTGGTGTTTACAAGTTAAAAACAGTTTTTTTTGCTAGAAAATTACATAGAACCCCCAAACATTATATATATTTTTTCTAACACCCTAGAGAATAAAATGGTGGTCGTTACACTACTTTCTATCACACCTTATTTGCGCAGCAGTCTTACAAGCACACTTTTTTTGGAAAAAAATACACTTTTTTTAAAATAAAAAATATGACAACAGTAAAGTTAGCCAAATTTTTTTTTACATTGTGAAAGATAATGTTACGCCGAGTAAATTGATACCCAACATGTCAAGCTTCAAATTTGCGCTGCTTGTGGAATGGCGACAAACTTTTACCATTAAAAATCTCCATAGACGACGTTAAAAAAATTCTACAGGTTTTCAGTTTTGAGTTACAGAGGAGGTCTAGGGCTAGAATTATTGCTCTTGCTCTACCGATCTTGGCGATACCTCACATGTGTGGTTTGAACACCGTTTTCATATGCAGGCGCTACTCAAGTATGCGTTCGGTTCTGCATGCTAGCTCATTGGGACGTTTAAAAACATTTTTTATTATTATTTATTTTACCTTATTTATTTATTTATTTATTTATTTATTTATTTTACACTGTTCTTTTAAAAAAAAATTGTCACTTTTATTCCTATTACAAGGAATGTAAAAATCCCTTATTATTAGAAAAAAAGCATGACAGGACCTCTTAAATATGAGATCTGGGGTCAAAAAGACCTCAGATCTCATATTAACACTAAAATGCACACAAAAAAAAAAAAATTGTCATTTGAAATTTTTTTAAAAAAATTCCCTTTAAGAGGTATAGGCGGAAGTGACATTTTGACATCGCTTCCAGCCTGCAATGATATGGAGACGGGTGGGGGTCATCTTGCCCTCACTCATCTCCAACCCAGCAAGAGGACGCAATCGCCTCCACTGCTACCGATGGCTCTGGTAAGTGCCCTCCGCCTCAGAGACCACTTTTATCTGAAAGCGAACAGCCCGCCAAAGAAGGAGGATACCAGGGTTATGGCAGCTAGCTGCTGCCATAATAAGGATATTCCTCTTCAATGTAGCAATTTAAAACAGCGGTGGGCGGTCTGTAAGTGGTTAAAAATGATATAAGCACTATTTGGAGGTCTTTTTCTCTCATATAGATCGAGTCATAATAAAAGTACATCAATGAAGCAACGAGGTGGGAAGCATGATCTCTTAGTCCGGGGTGACTAAAAATCTTTATTTGACCAAACTTAAGTGTGTGGTCACACTCTGTGAGGTGAGCGCATTTCTTATGGGGGGAGCACTGAGGTGAATTGATACAAAGCACCGATGTTTGAGAATTTGTAAAGACTCAACAAATTACAACTTTTTTTCTGCCATTTTCATTAATTTCTGACATTTTCTTTTCATTAATATTTGACTGCACTCAAGCACAGGATTTATATTATTACAAGAAGAAATACACATGAATGTACTATATTATAGAGAGCCCGTAGCTGACAGCAAAGCGATAAGTGTAGGGCGGACATGACGGGGTTAACAGGAGGACAGCAGAAAGAATGGGGGAAGGACGTAGGTGCCGAGGGGGCGGGGACAGAGAAGAGTCAATATAGTCTCCCGGAGCATGCTGGGAGTCAACATAAGAAGGAAGAAAAGTTCCCACCCTCCCTCCCTACTTGATGGCGGTGGTTGGTTTTGCATAGATTGTACGGGGGTATGGGGTTGTTTTTTCTTTCTTTCTTCCAGGTTCCTGGATGGTGAATGTCGTGGCAGAATGGCGGGTTTTTGGTCTGTGCAGGCGAAGGAGATATGGCAAATGGTTCAGGAACTATCGCTGGATGGGATCCTGATGGTGGTTTCCGGCTAACGGAGGTTAGACGGAAAGTGTTATGGGGCACTGCGGCCAGCGTTTGTCTTTGAGCCTGCTTGTCGGCTTGAGGGCCATTATTACGCTGGGAGATGGACCGCAGTGTCAAGTTGGTCATGGTTTTAGATGTTTGGTGATAATTGCCTGCACAGACCAATGCCATGCAGTGGTTGCTACTCAGTAGTTACATGGGGATATTGTTTGTTATTGTTAAAAATTTTATATTTTTGAGAGAGTACATATTTTCATACAGAGTTTTTTCCCCTATTGGAATTTCTTTGTTTAATTTGTTTTAAAAAATAATAAATGCAGGCTGCTACGGCCTTTCTTACTCCAACCAGTGTGGTGTCAATTTTAATGGGATATAAGGTAAGGTTGGGGTTTTTTCTGGAAGCGGCATATCTGGTATACCACAGTCATGTATATTCACATGTTATTATGTTGGCACTCATATTTGCACAGGAGAATTGATACACTAAGTGGTTGCATATATTTATTATCACTAGCGCAGCTATATACAGTGTTTTTAAAGGGAAAAAAAAGACAATGCAAAATACATGAAAACTGTATGCAAAAATGCATTAAAAATGTGGGTTTAAAAACGCACCACAAAACGTGCCTGAAAAATGCACCAATTACATAGATGTGAACCTAGACTAAATGTCTTTTATCTGGTTTATATAAGCCCCAGGTTTTACACACCAACAAGAATAACAAATGGGTGGTTAGACCCTCTGGAGGGGAATGTACTAAAAAAAGAAAAAACTTTCTGTCACTGGTTTATTGATGATTCATAATATATATAAATTGATTTTAGCAGTTACTGTTAATCAGCCTTGATTATAAGACTAAAGATCAATGTGTTGGGTTCATTTAATATGCAATGCCCCTATCCACCAATATCCTTATGGACACTGGGATAAACAGCTATGCAGCACCAGTACTTCAGCCTCATTGACATTTTTGCTAAAGTAATTCATTCACAATGTTCTGCCAGAAGGCCAAAACACATTGTGAGCCAAAACACCTACTGTTCATCTGCTGGGGGAGTGGGGGGGGGGGGCATGGCAACATGCCAGTCTGCAATTACACAGTACATAATCTCATGTCATTTAGGGACACACAAGGGCTCGGGTAAGACCTAATCAGCCCATATGGTGATATGATGAGTTTTACCTTCAAAACAACAGATTTTTGTAATTCTGCAATCAGGCTCCTTGTTTCATTCCATTATACCCTTTACACCACCAGCGTTACAGTGCAGAAATTTGCACTGCCTCGAAACAGAGTAACAGTTAGCAGTGTTGTTACTGTTTTCCTGCTTGTATGTGTGCAACCAGCAATTACGAATGCATATTAGCATGTTATGTTCTTTAATGACATGGGCATGGCCTGTAATTTTAAGCTTCCTTGCCGTAATCCTCTTCCTGATTGTTAACCCTTTAAAAGAACACCTCTTTATCACTATGCCCACTAGTAGTGGCATTATTTTAACTCATCCCTCCTTACTGATGCTAAGCTTCCTTCTGCCTGCTCGACTTGGCATGAAGACACGATATGGCTTACCAGTGCTAGCGAATCTGGCTTGCTGTATTGCAATTTTTGCCATTAGATTCAGCAAATGGTGTATTTATTTCAGTTCAATCTAATTCACAGTATGACAGTCTGGTAGAATTTAATGATGTTTACACCATTTTTTTTCTTGGTTAATGGAAACTGTTACTGAACATGCCCTAAAAGCATTTTACATGATGTAAATTATATTCACGCAAGAATTCTTTTTTAGGGAAACTATAGATAATATTCCATTATTTTACTTATTTATCAGCAGCACTCATTTCTTTGTTTTCCTCTCTGTGGAAATTACAGTGAAAAAGTCTAAAAAATTTATTAAGACTTTGAAATAAGAAGCATTTTAAAATAAATTATTTGATGTATCTTCAAGTTGTTGGTGAATAAGGGCCAAATTTACATACAATTACA
The DNA here is from genome assembly GCF_037356315.1 of Lithobates pipiens. Lineage (NCBI taxonomy): Eukaryota > Metazoa > Chordata > Amphibia > Anura > Ranidae > Lithobates > Lithobates pipiens. Next base: position 263,989,765 of record NW_027507784.1, on the reverse strand, counting down.
AGTAGATCTTTTGTGTTGAGGATTAAAAATGATATATTTTTAATTATATATACTAGGGCCAGTTTACACCACAACACCCAGTAACCCACTGTAACATAGCAAATGCAATTACATGTATTGAGCTGCATTGCAATATGCTGTGTTAGACAGTCCAGTTTTTTTTGCCAACACGCTTCAGTGGCTATTACGAGACATTTACACATGATTGACTGACTCATATTAGTGACTAATCTCTTATCAGAAGCCTCAGTCCAAAGACAAAACTAGCCATAAAGCCATAAAACATGACAATACTGCTGTACTCCTTCAGCTTACCCATATTGCTATTTGAATCTTTTGTCATACATTAAATATTTATTTTTAAAATATTAAATGTTTATAGGTAGTAAAATAACAAATGAAAAAGTTTAAAGATTTGCCAAAGTTAAAAAAATAAAATAAATATGGGCAAAAAAAATAAAAATCTAAAAAAAACCTCTACAGCGATTTGTACATATTTCTTTCTTTAATATGTTCAGGAATAAAGAATATAATTTAAAAGTAACTTTATTTTTTGTATGCAGCCAGCAGTTGGAGCTATTTTTAACACATTTTACAGTTTCTCCATGCTTCCTGCTGAAGAAAGACCATTGTTTACAAAGCTCAGTAGTTCAAGCTAAAATTGAACTAAACACACAACTAAAATTGAGTAAAAACAAATCCCTGTTCTGTGAGGAGAGGAGAGGCAGATTGTGTGATCCTGCTAGCTAGGAACAACGATCTGTCATCTCCTCTAGTCTGTCCCATCCCTCTACAGTTAGAACACACACAAGGGAACACAGGTAACCCCTTGATCGCCCCCTAGTGTTAACCCCTTCCCTGCCAGTGACATTTACAAAGTAAGCAGTGCACTTTTATAGCATTGATCGCTGTATAAATGTCAGTGGTCCCAAAAATGTGTCAAAAGTGTCTGATCTGTCCGTCATAATGTCGCAGTCCCGATAAAAATTGCGGATCACCACCATTACTAGTAAAAAATAATAAAAATGACATTTTTCCCCTATTTTGTAGACGCTATAACTTTTGTGCAAACCAATCAATATACGCATTATTGCAATTTTTATTACCAAAAACATGTAGAATACTTATCAGCCTAAACTGAGGAAAAAAATGTGCTTTTTTAAAAAAAAAATTGGGGATCATTATTATAGCAAAATATACAAAATATTGTGTTTTTTTTCAAAATTGTTGCTCTTTTTGGTTTACAGTGCAAAAAATAAAAAACGCAGATGATCAAATACCCAAAAGAAAGCTCTATTTGTGGGGAAAAAAGTACATCAATTTTGTTTGGGTACAGCATCGCGCAACCACGCAATTGTCAGTTAAAGCGATGCAGTGCTGTATTGAAAAAAAATGGCCTGGTCATTGAGCAGCCAAATCTTCCGGCTGAAGTGGTTAAGAAAACAACATAGAATGGACCTAAAACCATAATAGTTTTCCTTTCAAGGGTAGTTAAAATTAAGAGTTTATACTGAACTATGCATTTTCAAGGTGAGTGAAACATCTGCCCATGTTTGGTAATGTAGCAATTTGTTTTGAAAATGGAAAATTGTATGAAATACATAGCGTAATTTTCCTCTCCTGATGCCAATACATGGCAGCATACATATGATATAGCTCCGCCCCTATATCCACACACAGGACCTGTTTAGCTCTATAAAAGTCTAACTGAGAGCTACCTCCCCCATTCTCTGTATAAAGCACAAAGATCCAATGGAGGGTTTGTATGCTGTCATGTATTGGCGTCAGGAAAGGAAAATTATTGTAAATATTTGATACAATTTTCAATTTTCCTGATGCCAAACATGAAGAGACTCCATCTTCAGTCTATCCGGATAAATTGATTCAGTCTCTTGAGGTAGTTCTGGAGGCTTGGCAGTGGTCTTGCCGAAACTGGGTCACTTTGAGTAACCTGGCTCCAACTGCCTCCTGGGTGGGCCTAGTGTTAAAAGTGGGTATCTGAGGGAGCCGCAGGGGTCTTTGCTCTCTGCGATCCTATGAAGGTTGACTGTGAACCCCTCCAATGCCTTCTGAAGTCCTTGGATGGGCAAAAGCCTCCGAAATCCCAGTACCCTTTGACACTTTTCTGGATGCTTGCCCCCACTGGTGTCTGGAGCTTCGATCTTGGGGCAGAAAACCTAATTTTCCTCTTGTAGCCCTGGCAGAATGGAATCCCTGGTGGCCATGATGCCAGTCAGTGCCCCCCAGCAATACCTGCCAGTGCCTCCTAATCAGTGATGCCAATCAGTGCCATCTATCAGTGTCAATCAGTGCCACTCATCAGTGTCCATCAGTGCCACCTATCAGTGCCCATCCATGCCCATCAGTGCCCATCCGTGCTGCCTATCAGTGCCACCCAGAAGGACCCAATCAGTGCAGCTTTTCAATGCCCATCTGTGCCGCCTATAAGTACCCATCTGTGCCACCTATGAGTGCTCATCTGTTCTGCCTATGAGTGCCCATCAGAGCCACCTATCAGTGCCTATCAGTGCTGCCTATCAGTGCCCATCAGTGTCGCATATCAGTGCCCATCATTGGTGACCATCAGTGCCATCTCATTGGTGACACCTCATCTGTGCTCATCAGTGCCCAGCAGTGCAGCCTCATCAGTGCCCATCAGTGAAGGAGAAAACATACGTTTTATAACAGAAACAAAGAAAAACTTTTTTTTTTTTTTTTTTCCTGTATTTTTTTTTATTTGTTTATCAGAAAACTAAAAACGGTAGAGGTGATTAACTGGTTGCTGACCGCCGGCAGTCAAATGACGGCCAGGTGGTGCACCTATTGTGGCGGGAGGCCGCCATATGACGGCCTCCCGTTTAAACAGGGAATGCGCGCGATCGTGCATGCGCATCCCTGTTTCTTCGGTGGCGGCGTGTCACGGAGACACCGCTCGCCACCGAAGGGGGTGAACAGCCATTGGTTATGGCTGTTTACCACGTGATCGGCCGTGACTTCATCACAGATCACAGATGGTCACACCCCGACTGTGCACGGCGCATGCGCCCGATCGCGAGCGCGCTGCGCGTGCACGTCGGTGGCGGCGTGTTCCCCGGGAACACTGCTCGTCACCGACGCTGGTAAACAGCCATAGGCCGGCTGTTTACCCACGTGATCGGCTGTGATCCTTTCACAGCCGATCACTAAAATGTAAACAAACCGCGGTAACGAGATGTTACCGGGTTGTTCTCCTCCTCACACACCGATCGTGTATGAGGAGGAGATTGCGGTAACATCTCGTTACCGCCTGGTGTACACCAATCACACTGATTGCCCCCCCCCAATAAAGAGGACCTGTCACCACCCCTCATAGTACCTGTCAATCACAGTCCATCAGAGTACCTGTCACAGTCCATCAGAGTATTTGAGTACCTGTCACAGCCCATCAGAGTACCCGAGTACCTGTCACAGTTCATCTGAGTACCCGAGTACCTGTCACAGCACATCAGAGTACCAGAGTACCCGAGTACCTGTCACGGCACATCAGAGTACCCAAGTACCTGTCATGGCACATCAGAGTACCCAAGTACCTGTCACAGCACATCAGAGTACCAGAGTACCCGAGTACCTGTCACGGCACATCAGAGTACTCGAGTACCTGTCACGGCACATCAGAGTACCAGAGTACCCGAGTACCTGTCACGGCACATCAGAGTACCCAAGTACCTGTCATGGCAAATCAGAGTACCCGAGTACCTGTCACAGCACATCAGAGTACCAGAGTACCCGAGTACCTGTCACGGCACATCAGAGTACTCGAGTACCTGTCACGGCACATCAGAGTACCTGTCACGGCACATCAGAGTACCCAAGTACCTGTCACGGTCCATCAGAGTACCCGAGTACCTGTCACGGTCCATCAGAGTACCTGAGTACCTGTCACGGTCCATCAGAGTACCCGAGTACATGTCACGGCCCATCAGAGTACCCGAGTACCTGTCACAGTCCATCATGGTACCAGAGTATCTGTCACGGTCCATCAGGGTACCCGAGTACCTGTCACGGTTCATCCGGGTACCCGGGTACCTGTCCCAGTTCATCTGAGTACCCGAGTACCTGTCCCAGTCCATCTGAGTACCCGAGTACCTGTCACAGTTCATCTGAGTACCTAAATACCTGTCACAGTTCATCTCAGTACCCGAGTACCTGTCACAGTCCATATGAGTACCTGTCACCGCCCTTCAGAGTACCCGAGTACCTGTCACCAGGCCATCAGAGTACCCAAGTACCTGTCACCAGGCCATCAGAGTACCCAAGTACCTGTCACCAGGCCATCAGAGTACCCGAATACCTGTCACTAGGCCATCAGAGTACCCGAGTACTTGTCCCCAGGCCATCAGAGTACCCGAGTACCTGTCACCAGGCCATCAGAGTACCCGAGTACCTATCTCCAGCCCATCAGAGTACCCAAGTACCTATTTGCAGCCCATGTCTCATAGAATATACGTTGGGGTGTTTGCTTTCCAAAATGGGGTCATTCCACTGTCCTGGTGGTCCAAGACCTTCAAAAGTGTGATAGGTAGGAATGAAATGAGATGTGTCATTTATGCTCCTAGAATGCCTGAACGTACTACTTCAATGTTCGACCTCTCTATGTGGCCAGGCTGTGTAAAAGTCCTACACATGTGGTACCGCCATACTCGGGAGGAGTAGCAGAATGTGTTTTGGGTTGTAATTTTTGCTATATACATGCTATGTGTTAGAAATATCTTATAAATTGACAATTTTGTGTAAAAAAAAAAATGCGTTTTAATTTTTTTCCACAAATTCCAAAAACTTCTGGAAAAAAATTAACCGTTCAAAAGACTCATTATGCCTCACTTTATATCATAGATTATACGTTGGGGTGTTTGCTTTTCAAAATGGTGTCATTTTATGGGAAATTCCATTGTCCTGGTACTCCAGGGCCTTCAAAAGTGTAATAGGTGGTTGAGAAATGAGATGCGTCATTTTTGCTCGTAGAACGTCTGAAGGTGCTACTTCAATGTTGGTGCTCTGTATGTAGCCAGGCCGTGTAAAAGTCTCACACATGTGGAATTGCCGTACTCGGGAAGAGTAGCAGAATGTATTTTGGGGTGTAATTTGTTTTTTTTTTTTTTTTTTTTACCACTCAGTAAGATTTGTTGTTTATGGATTCTAATCAGATTAGCTGTCTGAGTCTTATCCTGTATTCTTAACATCATTGTGGCAAAAATTTCATTATCTTTTCCCAATCTTTTTTTTTTTTTTTTTTTCTTTTTCCCATAATAGGCTTAATTCAATTTAATATTTTCCATTAAAAAGAGAAAACACATACATATTTGGAAAAAAAAAACAAAAAAAAAACCCACAATGAACTTGATATCGAATTAGTTATCGTTGCCAACATATTCTTACTGCCTTAACTATTTATTTGACGCCATTATTTGGTTAGATTTTCCCCCACCCGCCCTACCATCTTCTCTCCCCTCTGTTGACATACCCCATACCCACTATTCTTTATTCCGTTAATGCTTGAGTATAATGCTTCGTCCTTTTAAATATTCTCCACTTTTCCCACGTTCTACCGTATTTTATCATTTTATTTTCCTCCATTTTTCTTAGGTATTCCATATTGTTAATATATTCTATTCTTTGGATCCAATCTCTAATCAGGGGTTGCTTCACCTGTAACCAATTTTTTGGTATTAGAGCTTTTGCGGCGTTGAGTAAAACGGGTATTAATGAATTTTGTATACTTCTTTTGAAAGACTTACTCGTTTTTACATCAACCCCCAAAAACAAACATTCCCCTGGGGTTAAAGGTATTATTTGCCCTGTTATTTTCTCTATATATTCTATTATTCTACTCCAATATTGGTTTATTACTGGGCATTCCCACCAGAAATGGAATATCGTTCCCGGTAACCCACATTCTCTCCAGCATAACTTCGAGTTGGATGGTGCCATTCTATGCAATTTATCTGGTGTTAAGTGCCATCTCATTAGGCATTTATAATTTACTTCTATTGATCTTGTGTCAAATACAGACTGATATACTGAGTTAATCATTTGGGTCTCGTCAACTTCATAGCCCAAGTCCCTCTCCCATTTAGCTGTAGATGGGATATGTCCTTGGCCTTCTATTTCCAATAAGCAATCGTATAGCTGCGAGACACAATGTTTAACTGCTATTTTCTTTATACATAATTTTTCCATTGCTGTTAAGCTTTTTTCATTTCTTATTGGTTTTGGGATGGAATTAACGAAGTGCTGAATCTGGAGGTATTCCCAATCCTTCAATGTTTGCCAATTATGCTTCGTCATTAAATCTTGTTTTAACATTAACTTCCCCTCCATTAAGATGTCTTTTAATTGTAAATCCCTCATTCGATTCCCTAGTGGTGTGCCGTGTCCTGGTGTAAAAAAACTCGTTCCCTCCAAAGGGATTAGTGGTGAATTGTATTGCCAATTATTTTTGCGCTGTATTGTGTCCCATTTTTTTAGTGCCGTTAAAGTGATATCGTGTGTCCTGCTACTAATTGCTCTAAATTTAGGTGGAATCCATATATTTTTTTTTAATTGTGACCCGATCAGTGTCTCCTCCATTTTTGCCCACTTCTTTTTTGTATTTTGATTTGTCCATTCAACCAATCTTGAAAAAATAATTGCTAAATAATATCTGTGAATATCCGGTAGTGCCATTCCTCCCCTATTTTTTTTCCTGGTTAATAAACTAAATTTTATCCTAGGTTTTTTTTTTTGCCAAATAAATTTGGAAAATAATGTTTTTGTTATATTAAAAAAACATATTGGGATTTTTATCGGAAGCATTTGCAATTTGTATATAATTTTTGGCAGTACCACCATCTTCAGCACATTGATTCTTCCCATCCAAGATATTGTTCCTTTATTCATCTTCATTAATTCCGCTTTGACTTCGTTTATCAACGGGATAAAATTAGCTTGATATAACCCCTGAATTGATTTTGTCAATTTGATCCCTAGATAAGTTATTTCTTTTTTTTCCCATGTGAAAGGGAATTTATACCGTATTTTTTCTTCCTCATGCAGGTCTAGTCCTATATTCAGGATAACTGTTTTAATTGGGTTTATTTTAAAATTAGAAAGGGCCCCATATTCTTTGATCTCCTTCATCATACCTGATAGAGATGTTTGGGGGTTGATCAAATATAGGAGTATGTCGTCCGCGTATGCCGCCACTTTATGCTCTTCCCCCCCCAGTCTTATTCCTTCTATGACTGGGTTGTTGCGAATTTTTGCTAATAAGGGTTCCAGAGCTAACACATATAGCAATGGCGACAGGGGACACCCCTGTCTCGTACCATTCTGCATATCAAACGCGGACGACATACTCCCATTTACCCCCACCCTGGCTGATGGATATGTATATAGATTGTTTACCCATTTTAGCATTTTGGGGCCAAGTCCCATTGACTGTAATGTTTCCATTATAAAGCTCCAATCAACACGGTCAAAAGCTTTTTCTGCGTCGATCGAGACCAGAATCATTGGAGGGTTGGTTTCCTTATCCTTCCCCATTAATAACAGCGTTCGGAGACTGTTATCACGACCCTCCCTCCCTGGTACAAATCCTGCTTGATCTTCATTGATCAATTCTGGAAGTAGATTTTTTATCCTTGTTGCCAACACTTTTGCGTACAATTTAATATCTGTATTCAAAAGTGCAATTGGACGGTAATTAGAGCAACTCGAAGGATCTTTACCCGGCTTTGGAATTAATATGATATTAGCTAGGAGTGATTCTTTCCTCGGGAGCTCCTCCTCTGCCAGTTTATTCCAGAGTTTGCATAACTGGGGGACCAACAGCTGTTTGAATTTTTTATAATACCTGATGGTAAAACCATCTGGTCCTGGGCTTTTCCCGTTGGGCGTATCCTTTATTGCATACTCAATTTCCTCTGGAGTAATTGGGGCCTCTAAACTTTTAGCCATTTCGGGGGTTATCTTTGGTAGGTCAGCCTCCCTCAAGTATTCTTGTATTTTGTTTTTCCTGATCTCCTTCTGATTTTCAGTCTCGTTGTTCCTAATTGAGTATAGGGCACTATAATATGTTTTAAACGCGTTTGCTATTTCTGATGTTCTGTATTTTATTTCACCATTCGCGTTTTTGATTTTTTCTATATAATTAATAGCTTTTTTGTCCCTTACTATTCTAGCCAATTGTTTCCCCGGTTTATTACCCCACATGTATCTTTCTTTAGCTACGTGTTTGTACGTTTTTCTTGCTTCTTGCTCCAATCTATTGTTTAATTGCATACGTTTATGTATTATTTCTTTATATATGTTTTTATCGGATTGACCCTTATGTTTTTGCTCTAATAAGTAAAGTTCATTTTTTAAATCGTTTAGCTTCTTTTCACTCTCTTTTTTTACCCAGGATCCTATGGATATTAGTTTCCCCCTAATTAGGGCTTTGTGGGCCTCCCAGAGTGTAGCCCTTGGGATCTCCTCTAAGTCATTGGCTAAGAAATATTGTTCAATTTCATGTTTAATAGTGTTTTCTGTTTCCACGTTTTCCAGGAGGGACTCATTTAATCTCCATGACCCTTTACTATATTCTCTTCCTAGATCTTTTAATTTTATTATTACGGGAGCGTGATCCGAGAGGGTTATAGATCCTATTTTAGCTTCCAATATATTTTCTAGTAATTCGTGGTCTACAAATATATAGTCCAATCTAGCATACATGTCGTGTACTGTGGAATAATATGTATAATCCTTTTTCCTTAAATTAAGTATTCGCCAGGTGTCCATTAATTGATGTTGCAGCATCTTCTTTTTCAGGGTTTTATGTTGTTTAATTTCGTGTACCATGGCCGCTGAAGTGCTATCTATATACGGATCTATGGTGAAATTTAGATCCCCTCCCAAGATTATATGACCCTGTTTGCATGTTTCTAAAATGTTCAGCATTTTATTAAAATATTTCTTTGGGCCTTTATTGGGGCAGTATATATTTACCAATGTGTATCTAACTCTTTCTATTAGTCCTTTTACAAATAGGAACCTCCCCTGTGGGTCCGTTTTTATTTCTTCTACTTTCCAATTGAGTTTTTTAGAGATCCCAATTGCCACTCCCCTAGAGCCCCTAGTTGGGGTGTCTGCATAATACCACGTTGGAAAATTCTGTGTGTTTAATCTAATACTTAAGTCTAGAGGCAAGTGTGTTTCTTGTAAAAACACAATGTCTACTGTATAACGCTCCAGCTCCTTTAGTATATTATATCTTTTTTTTGGAGAATTCATACCTCTGACATTATATGTTGCTATTTTAATTTCTGGCATTATACGTATCTAACATTTTTTTATCCTTTTTTAGTGGGAGCAATGGTTTCTTGTCAACAGATTTAACCCTCCCCCCCCACCCTCTGCCCACCTCCCACTCCCCCTTTACCCTCCTGTCCCACCCCCCTCCCCATCCCCCCATTAGATGTATATTTGACCTACTGGTCCGGGACCTATTATCTGGAACGTCCTCGTTCCAGTTATCCCTTGGCCCTAGGGTGGAGTTCTGCTCAAAGGTGCGATCACCCATCCCGTCTATCATTGGCGGGGTGGTTAATCCACACACAAAGGGGCCCCCAACCCCCACCGCTCCCTCCCTCCCCCTCATCGACCAGATAGAAACACATCCCACCCTCCTTGGAGTGGAACTCCCCCCTCTCTACCGTTTATGTCTCCATCTTTCACGCCTCCGCCCTATCTCCTCCCAGGAAGGGGCGGGACTAATTTTCATCTCTATTTCCAACTCTCCCCTCCACCCCACCCCCCGGAACCGGGATCCCCAATTTGCCACAAAATTCTGCGGTTTCTTCAAGAAATCTTAGTCTTGCTATGCGACCTTCCTTTCTCCCTATTAAACTTGCCGGAAAACCCCAATTATATTGCACTTCGTTCTCAACCAGAACTGTCAATAGCGGTTTTAGGGCTCTTCTCCTCTTCAGAGTTTCCTGAGAGATATCTTGGAATATCTGAATGCCATTTCCTTCATATCTTAGTGGTGCTTTTGATCTTATATTCTTCCATATTTGGTATTTTTCTTCTTCGTTTTGAAATCGCACTATAATATCTCGTGGCGTTTCTTGTGGGAGACCTTTAGGTTTCCTTATTCTATGCACCCTTTCTATTTTTATCTCATTGGTACTTTCTTTATTCATTAAAGGATTACAAATCTTCCTAATTATATCCGTTAGGTCCTCACGTTGTTGTGCGTCTGGGACACCACGTATTCTTAGGTTTTTTCTTCTGTGTCTATTTTCTTGATTTTCGATCTTAAATGCTTGATCTTGCTGAGTCATTTTTAACCTTTGTATTTCTGCTTCCAAATTCTTTATTGTATTCGTGTCTTTTTCCACTTTTTTTTCCACCTCTACCACCCTTTCAAGTATATGTCCTAGGTTCTGATGTAATCTTTCCATTTCCACCTTCATGGTATTTTCCAAGGCTGCAAACATAGAGATTATCTCGTTTTTAGTGGGCAATACTTGAAGGTTTTCTTCTTGTATCTGTTGAGATGTTAAAAATTCGACCGTATGATCAGGTTCAGTTATTAAGCCTGTTCCTTCCTCTGGTGGAACATCAGGTAATACTTCCATATCTTGTGCAGAAATATTTTGTGTTTGTAGTTTTCTTTTCTCTTTTCTGTTCTTTTCTCTTTCCCTTTTTTCAGTACTTTCTGTCTGTTGGGTTTTTGTGTGTTGAGATTGAGGTTTTTCTGCCTGCTGTTTCTCTGTGACCGCCGACTGTGTAACATATTTATTCATAGCACCTGGGCTGGCGACTAAGCTCCGGCGTGGGGATTTCAGGGTAGCCCCTGCTTTAGCTGTTTTTCCCTTCATCTAGCACGGTATTGGTTAATCGCCTCTATTGCTTTTGTTAAGTGTGCCTCTTCCCCCTTCTTACCTTTTTGTTTTTTTTTTTTTTTCAATGATCTAGCGAGATCGTATGAAAAAATTTTTCCTTTTATTGAGGTAAATCACTTAATTTTAATTTACCGCTTCAATTACTTGCCAATACATTTACGCCCCAGAAAATGTGTGTTCCTAAATATATGTTAATGTTGATCTTGCAGGTTTACCACACAGTCCCAGTCTTTGACAGAGAATACGATACGGAGTATTTATAACACTTTATACTTGTGTGTCCACTTACCCCGTAATTTTTTTTTTTTTTTTTTTTTTGGAGTATAACTTTATCTTCCTATTAGGTTCATTCAAGATCCAGCAGATTCAGGCTTTTTTTTTTTTTTTTCCTAAGCACATTACATTCACTATATGTTCTATAGGCAGTGTCTTACTTTGTCCAGTAGATGGCGTCCGGAGCACTATGCAATCATTTCCGAGGCTTACCGAAGATTACCGAGCGCAGCCCTGCATTGCCCGCAGTGCCAATGGACCGGCCTCGGCCGCCGGTATACGAGCGCTCCAGCGATGGAATGGAATCTCCGAAACCTCACAGAGGCATCCAGCCCACCAACGAGGGAGCCGCACGGCCCGTTGTCCTGCGTCCCGGACCGAGGGGAAGGAACGAAGGGGGAAGGTAGAGGAGATACTCCTTGCGGAGGGAAGCAGCCAGGGGGACGGGTCGGAAGGGGGAGATCAGCAGACAGCCGCGAACGGCGGCGTTGTCCGTGCGATGGGGGCCATGGAGCTCCCGCTAGGTGCAGACACGCACCATTACAGACAGACTCCTCCCCCGGAAGGGCTGTAATTTGTTGTATGCATATGTTGTGTGTGAGAAATAACCTGATAATATGACAATTTTGTAAGAAAAAATAATAATAAAAAAAATCTTAATTTTGCAAAGAATTGTGGGAAAAAATTACAACTTAAAAAAACTCACCATGCTACTTACTTAATACCTTGGAATGTCTACTTTGTAAAAAGGGGTCATTTAGGGGGGTATTTGTACTTTCCTGACTTGTTAGTGTCTCAAGAAATGAGATACACCTGATGTACTGAAGGCCTGATCAGATGTGATCAATTTTCAGCGATTGGCACCATAGTTTGTAGACTCTATAACTTTCACAAAGACCAAATAATATATACTAATGTGGGTTATTTTTACCAAAGATATGTAGCAGTATAAATTTTGGCCAAAATGTATGAAGAAAAATTACTAATTAGCAAAAATGTATGACAGAAACAAAGAAAAAGGCATTTTTTTTCACAAAATGTACGTTTTATTTTATTTATAGCACAAAAAATAAAAAACTCACTAGTGATTAAATACCACTAAAAGAAAGCTCTATTTGTGTGGAAAAAAGGACGCAAGTTTCATATGGGTACAGTGTTGCATGACTGAGTAATTGTCATTCAAACTGTGAGAGCGCTGAAAGCTGAAAATTGGTCTGGTCAGGAAGGGGGTGTAACTGCACTGTATTGAGCTGGTTAAATACCCCCAAAAGAAAGCTCTATTTGTGGGAAGAAAATTAAAAATGAAAAATTTTGTTTGGGTACAGTGTAGCATGACCGCGCAATTGTCATTTAAACAGCGACAGCACTGAAAGCTGAAAATTGGCTTGGGCAGGAAGGGGTCAAAGTGCCCTGTATTGAAGTGGTTAAAATAAATACAGCAGCATCATCCATATATATAAAGAGAAGGAATAATGTAAACAAAACAGTGTGTGCTTAGTTTCACTTTAAGGTTTCACCCCCATACCTATGAATTAACCACTGTGGACCTGGCTTTGCACACCACTCTATAGCTATTATTTTTGAAAGCCAAACCCTTGGCTTGCGACATGGACCACTGACTTTGCTCCCTTTCTTCTTTCCTCTATTCTTTCCCTTTCTCCCTTTATCTGAATATGATTGCTCCCTTTGTTACATTCTATTTTGCTGTTTTCTTTCTGCTTTCTCCTCCCCTCTGCTTTATGTTATCTCTCCCCATAATATGTTTAATGTGATCTATCCCTAGTCTCTGAGCAGAGAATTGTTTATATCCCTATATGATATCTGCTGGCAGAACATCCATTACATCTCCATGCCTCTATGACTACACCTGATGCAATAGTCATTTACTTTCATACGCAAACTCAGATGTAATCTTCTACTATTGTTAATGCATACTCTCTACATCATAACCTTTTCAGGGCCTTTTCATAGTGCTCCTTTGAAAAATCTCAGTAAAAATGCATGTGCATTTTCTGGCTGTCTGACTCCAATCATCCATCCATGGGCATATGACTTAAAAAGTGAACCAAAAACACAACTGCAGCGCATGTTTTCCATTAATTTCAAAGGTGAGGTGTGTTTTAGTGTGCTTTTTAAACATGCACAAAAATGCAGCATGCATGAGTTTTAAAACACACTGCACCCACCGCACATTGGTGTGAAGAGTTCCATAGAATTTAAAGGGATAATTTTTTCACACATTTTGTTCTGCTTTTTAAATAATAGGTGTGCATCAAAAACTGTTCAGTGTAAAAGGGCTCTTATAATTAAAGGTGTCCTATGTCTCTCGATCACTTTAGCTTGTACCTGGATTGTGCCATGCAACCTCATTGTTCAACTTTATTCTACAACATACTGTGAAAGACCGATAAAAACCTTGAAAATCAAAAAGGTAGCATTCTAATTTTTGGTTGATTCACACATTCAGCAGACATCATGTGACCTAAAACCTAGGCCTTTAGAATCGTGGCTAGTGCACAAAAGAACATGAAATAGCATTTTCTCTCTAAAAATAGGAGTTTTGTGCTCACCGTAATCTTAGAGTCCATTGAGGGACACACCTTTCTGAAGAATAAGCAATCAAGGGTTATACAGCCGCCTACAGGGGAAACTACTAAGCACCTAACAACTGAAGTCCAGCCCCCTAAAGGCTATGACCCCTCCCACTTCCTACCTGCTCAGTTGTAGCAAACAGTCCAAAGAGGAAGAATAGTGTATAAGGGTAAGGAGCTGTGTTCCTCAATGGACTCCAAGAAATATTTTACTATGAGTACAAAAACAAAACAAAAAAAAAACCCAATCCAAGAAAGCGCTACCCAATCCCCCAGGAATACTTAAAGTAATTGTACAAGATCACCTTGTAAAACAACACATTCAGTTTAAAATAGAAATGAAAGGCAAAACATTGTTATATAGATATAAAAACCTTTTTTCCCTTTTTTTCAAGTGATCAAATTCCCTCTGTTCTCAGCTGCATAAGAGCAGGGGGAAGAGAAGCAGCAGTACACTGAGCTCCTCAGTGACAGGCTGTGCAGGAGGAGGTGTGTCAGGACAAGTCTGATCATTGTAGGAGAGCAGCCTGAGTTCCCAGCATAGCTAGAGAACTGACCATGTTGTGCTCTCCTGCTTAGTGTGGTCAGTTAAAAAAAAAATAGGAAAGCAAAGGGAATGGCAGGGTCTTCAGGGATTTCACATAAATGAAGCAATACAAAAACAGGATACTTTCTCATACAAGCACATGTACAGCAGTCACATATGAGGAATATGAAATTTTGGGGTAAGAAAAGCTTTAATAGCAGTGTACAAGAGATGAACTGGCAGGAGAGACTCTATACCACTAGTCAGTGCAACTAGCAGCAGGAAAAGCAGAGTGGAGATTGTGTTGAACTTGCCACAGCTGCTGAGAACGCTGGGATTTACAGACAAAAGCTGTGGAGCGGTGATGGAGAGCAGTGTCCTTGCCTCAAATAATGAAACCAGCAGAGTACAGCAAGGACAATTGCATCATCACGTCCCCGGAGTCCCAACTACAAGGTACACAGTGAGGAATTCAAAGCAACAGTTTTTAAATCAGAAAAAAGTTTTTATTGTGCCAATAGTCATCCAAAACGTATTACAAAAGACAAGCTATATAGAAAAATAAGGTCTAGGATGTACATCAAATCAACATACATGAGCATCTTAAGAAAGGTAATAACATGTCCCAGAGAAGAAGATCATCCCATTCAATACAAACAACAAAATGTTAACATGGTTTAGGATTATGAAATCAGCAGAGTGGCACTAGGAGATATAATAGGATCATATAACACTCATAGAACCAAAAAGAAAATAAGGGAAAAGAACAAGAACAAAGAACAACATTTGAGAAAGTTGATATCAATCCACATACCCCAGCAAGGTGGGAAACAAAAGCAAAACAAAGAACTGCGTATGGTCATTGTTATCTCACCACCCAGAGAAGGAATGCGACCTCTAGTGGGCAAAAAGTAGAAGCCTGAGAACCTCACATGTAGCAAGATGAAGGTGGGGAAGTCTCCCTCATATTAAGCCCTGGAGGTAAGGGTCCAAAAGGTGTATACCCTTCACACCAGTAGCAGGCTGTTCATGACTAGTTGTGGTGGTGCAAGTCCTGGAGTATCCAACCATGCTTGCCATATAGAATGGAATTTATGAGTGGTATTTCTATGTTGACAGGTTAACTGTTCCCTTATAAGAATGTAGTTGACCTGTTCCATCCATTATTTTTTGATGGGGGTATGTGAGGAAAGCAAAAATCTGGACACCTGTTTCCGTGCTATGTATAAAAGCCTAAGAACCGCTATGTTGATAGAGGGAGTATATATTTCCTTGTGTACTGATCCCAATACACATACTGTATTAAAGGGTCCATCAGGACCCTGACATTGTGTCAGAATGTTTATACTGAAATATTAAAACAGTATTATATTTATGAAATTATGCAAACATCTATGTTTTTAGGGATAATTTAAAATCGTTTCCACAAAAACAAGTAATTCAAGTTTGTTTATCCGTGCTATTTTGAAGACAAGAGATAACAATGTGCTAAAATATATATTTTATTAACTAAAAATTCAGTCTAAAATAATATCAGAAATATTTGGTGATGATATACTTTCAAGTGTGAAATATATCATATTAATACAGATAATACATTTTTACCAGAAGTTCTTATTACAAAATACCATATTTCAATACTTGAATGTAACTTGGTAAATTTTAGACTTGGTAACTCTAAAGCCCCGTACACAGAATCTGACTTTCTGATGGGAAATGTTCGATGACAGGCTGTTGGTGGTAAATCCGACTGTGTGTATGCTCCATCGGATAATTGTTGTTGGAGTTTCTGCCAACAAATGGCCTGCAGGTTTTCAAATTTTCCATGGACAAATGTGCGTTGTTGGATTTTCCGAGAGTGTGTACACAAGTCCGCCGGACAAAAGTCCAAAGTACAAACACGCATGCTCGGAAGCAAGGACGAACCAGAAGCAGTTGTTCTTGTAAACAAGCGTCGTAATGGAGAATTAACATTTGTGACGTGGCAAATTATGAAATCTCCAAATGCAACGCACAAGGCTCTTCTTCTTTAATGGGATAATAATGAAGCTGCTTTGCTGGTGATACTGATGGAGTTATTGCAAACTAATTTTCAAAGGCTTTATTTTTCTAGTGATATCAAGAATAATATTATGCTTTTTTTTTTTTTTTTTGGGCAAGTTACCACAACACCATTATTATTAAGACAAGTTTGAGCCAACGCCCTTCGGACAATATTCCACATTTTTGTTGGCTAATAGTCTGATCATGTGTATGAGGGATTAGTGATTAGCTTTCCGTAGCTCCACTGACTTATGTAAGTAGACTAGGTGTTGATTTTAACATTAATGATTCTTTCTCAAATCAATCGGACCTTAAAGCTTAAACCATTATTTCAGTATATGGACCATTTTATTAACCATATACAAACTTGGTAATTTTGACCAAGAGTATTTATCAATAAAAATACATTTAGAATTCATTTATCTTTAAACATATATAATGACAAAACCATTGTACAGACTTTGGCCTTAACTTTGTAGAGACAGACAAAAATGTTTATGTCTCTTAATATTTGAAATATAATTATTTCATGCCGCAGGTAAAAATAATATAACTCCAATTTGATCTGCCATATATTTAAATGGTTTCATTTTGTATATGTTAAAACAATTCAATTAACAAGGTAAAGGTAAAAATAAAAAGATACAAAATACTTTATCAGGGCTTAAAGGGTTATAAACCCTCCCTGGTGACTTTTAACTATAGGTAAGCCCAGAATAAGGCTTACCTATAGGTAGTAGAAAAATCTTCTAAACTTACGGCGTTTACGAGATATTTCACTTGTAGTGCACCGATGATGTAATCGGTGCATGCGCTGTGAAGAAATGGACCTCCGTGCCGTTTCTTCCCCCAGCGTGTGCCGTTACTGACAGCATGCGGCTCCGGCCAGTGAGGAGGTGGATCAAGGTCACCCTTTACTAAAGTTTCGACAAAGGAGGCAAGTGCTTGACTGGAACATTGAGCAGTATAAGTTTGTCAGAATTTTATAATAAGTGCATCATACATCAGTCTTTTTGGAGGGTATATCCTCTGTCTCAACCTGGAGTAGATATTTTCCAGTGGCTCTGGTCCCTTCTCTGTTCCCAAGAAACTGCATCCAGATTCAGGTTCAAGTTTTACTTCAGGCTCTGGTTCTGGTTCAGGGGCCATCTCTCTCTCTGCAAGATTTGTAGGAGTGGGAGCATCTGTTACACTCGGCACTTCACTGGGTTCCACCTTGACCTCCTCATCTCCCCTTGGTGGATGAGGATCTAATGTTTAAATTTCAGGCAATGGAGGACATGTCCTCCTCCTAATGGTTGTCCTTTGACGGTCTTCTTCCTCAGTACCAGGGAAGATGGAATCATCTTCTGAAGGAGAAACCCACAACCAATCAAGGGTTAATTCTTCCTTGTCACTCTCCTCTTCAGGAAGTGTGGGTGCGCAAGTTTTCTGGGCCCTAGGCCTCAGCGTCGGAGACTGATAAGCCTCTAAGAAAGGGGGTGAGGGTACTCTAACAGCCTCTGATATGGCCACCAAATGGTTTTGATGCCAAGTCTTGAGAGGGCCGGTCTTCCCTCCAGGCCAAATCTGGTACATAGGGAGCCCAGGTAGTCGTTTACAGACATTTTAGGGTTGGGAACACCATCGATCAGCCAGCCTATGCTTCCCTGGCACAGCTAGATTGCGAAGCAGCACTCGATAGCCAGGTTTTAAATTCTGAACCCTCACTTTGAGATCAAAGTTTTTCTTGTTCCTTTGTTCTCTGATGTTAGAGGCCTCCTTGGCTTTCTCATAAGCCATTTTTAGATTCTTCTGAAGTCTGTCAATATACCCCCTATAAGAGGCTTGGGAGGTGAGATCTAGTGATGTTCCAAAAGCCAGATCCACAGGTACATGAGCTTCTCTCCCAAACATTAACCTGTAGGGGGAGTATCCAATAGAATCATTTGAGGTGCTATTATAAGCATGAACTACTGCTGCGATATGATCTACCCAATGCCATTTCTTCTCTAATGGGAGGGTTCCCAACATGTTCAGCGTGGTACGGTTGAAACGCTCAGGTTGTGGATCCCCTTGAGGATGGTAAGGAGTAGTCCTGGATTTCTTTATGCTTAAGAGTTCATATACACTTCTGATCAGTTTGCGCTCAAAATCCCGACCCTGATCTGAATGCAGGGACTGAGGCAAATCGTAATGAATGAAGAACTTCTCCACTAGAGTCTCTGCCACAGTAACTTGTTGATCCCTAGTGGGAAAAGCTTGAGCATATTAGGTGAAATGATCTGTCACAACCAGGACATTACTTTGTCCACTCAAGTCAGGTTCCAGACACAAGAAATCAATGCACACCAACTCCATGGGTCCCTGTCTTTGAAGATGGACTATTGGGGCTGCCCTGCCTGGTAAGGTCTTTCTCTGAATGCATCTGATGCAAGAGGGATGGTAGCTTTCCACCCCCGTTCTCATGGACGAGCAGTAGAATCGATCCCTGACCATCTTGAAAGTTCTATCTGGGCCTAAGTGACCATGATCCTCAAGAAGAGCGCTCAACACGGTTAGACAATGTTTCTCAGGAAGGAACAGTTGACTCACACTTCCTGGTTCCTTAGAGGGGCCTATTCCATATATATGATCCCATCCTCCAACTTTTTTTTGCTCCCACTCTCTATGGATTACTTTGGCCCCCTCGATGGGGCTATTCACCAGTATCTGAGGGTCTTGGGCGGATAACGATTTCCCAATCAAACTCCCCAACGGATCTTCCCCTTGATCCCCTCTCATATCCTCTTTTGTCAGCTGAGGCAATTCTTGGCTGCATACTTGGGTCAAATCACAGTAATACTTTGGTACTCCCACGGGGTGACTCCCACAGCTTCGGCCCCTATGGCTCCCCTGTGTTTATACTCTACTCCTTGACACACAGCCTGTACTCCTTTGAAAGGTAAATGGACCCAACTCTTCTAGCCAGCCTTGACAGAGTGAGGCCTTTAAGAAAGAGCGCCAGAGTCTATGTTTCCCACATCCGGTCGGTATTTCAAGTTGAACTGAAACTCGGACAGAGCTGCCAGCCACCGATGCCCAGTGGCATCCACCTTTGCAGTGAACAGTAGATAAGTCAAGGGGTTGTTGTCAGTCTTCACCACAAAGTTAGCCCCGTACAGATAGTCATGTAGCTTATCTACCACAAGCTTGAGGGCCAAGAATTCTAATTTATGCACAGGATACTTCTTCTCAGGGTGGTGAGGCTGCGACACACATAGGCCACTGGATGGAGTTTCCCCTCTGACTCTTAGTACAAAACTCTCAAAGGCCATCTCTTCTGGCATCCACATTCAATTCATATGGTTTAGATGGATCAGAATAGGCCAACACTGGTGCTTCGACCAGGCTCTCCTTCACTGTCCATTGTTCCTGGATAGAATCACGAGGCCTCCCCTCTGAGTTTTCTGCTGGTCACCCTCAGTTTGCTTCTGTAACAGCTCATTCAACAGCCAGCAATCTGTGAGATGTTCTGCAGAAATCTTCTATAGTAAGAGCAGAAACCCAAGAATGATCTCAACTCGGTGACGGTATTTGGGTGAAGCCAGAAAGTGACAGCCTCAAACTTTTGAATGTCAGTTGCTATTCCCTCGGCTGACACCACATGCCCAAGGTAGGTGACCGACGTCTGGTAGAACTGGCACTTCTCTAAGGATAGCTTCAACCCCTTGGCGTGTAGTCTCTTGAAAACTTTCTCCAGTCAAGCTTCATGCTCCTCCAATGTTCTGCTGAACACAGTACTACTACCAAGTTCATATCACCCACAGTGTTCTCCATCAGTCTCTGGAAAGTAGCAGGGGCCATTGCTAATCCCTGGCATTCGGTGAAACTTGAAAAAACCTAAAGGGCTGATGAAGGCCATCTTTTCTTGGCCATCTGGATGCATGGGGATCTGCTAATATCCACTCTTTAAATCTGTTACACTGAACTATTTGGCCCCTGATAAGCATTGTAGGGCTTCTATGCGAGGGGTTGTGTACTGATCTGGTATAGTTCTTGGGTTCAAGGTTCGGTAGTCGATGCACATCCGAAGGGATCCATTCTTCTTCCTCACTACCATGATCGGGGAGGCATAGGGGCTCCTGGACTCCTTAATGACCCTTGATTTCTTCAATTCAGCCAGCTGCTCTTGAAGACCCTCCAGATCACAGAAGGGGATTCGCCTAGCCCTTTCTCGAAAAGGCTTATTTTCGGTCAGTTGAATTCGATGTTGAGCACTCCTGGCACAGCCCACATCAAAGTCATTCTTGGAGAACATTTTCTCCCATCAAGCTATCTGAGCTTTGATCCTCTCTTCCCATGCAGAGGGTAGATTTGGGCAGTGGACAGTGGTTCTTCTTAAATCTCCCTTCTGAACTACCTCATCTCCCGCTACTTGGGTGGCAGAACTCACTGTTTTCCGATCACCATATGGGGTTTTAAGCTGATTGGGTGAATAGTGATGTTGTTCACACTGAAAGGAATTCGCTCCCCCGTTTCTTAGTAAGGCCTGATTGGGTACGATCTCCGGGACCAGTTCTATTCCAGCCTCCTCCTCTGCGGAATCGGCTTCCCCACCATGTAAGGACCCGGCTGGTCCCATGACCGCTTGACCGTAGCTTTCAGACAGGCCCTCTCCATAGACTGCAACATCTTCTCATGGGTATCCAATCACCACAATCTTCCCACACCTTCAGCAGGTGCCTTTTTCTCTTGTAACACTCACTGGAACGCCTGCCTCAGCTGAGGATGAATCTTCCCTACGGGAACACCCTCCAAGGCTAGGGGAGTGAGTCGTTTTCTCACAAGATTGGTGTTGGTGTTTCAGCCTGCCCCATGAGGTCGAGGACAGATGACAGCCATTGTATTGAAAGTCTCTGGTTTTCCTGCAAAAACAAACAAACAAAAGTGCCTCCGGTCAGATTCACATAGAATAGATTCCTCAATAGTGGCAACCACCCAGCATGGAGACATATTGTAATTGGATCTGTTCATAGAGGAGAATAGAGTCCCGTCCAGCAGGATATCCTGGTGCAGTCTTAGGGGCTGAAAACGAGGCTTGGCTCCAATCCACTCAGGATGACAATCATCCAGCGGGGTGACATCACTACAAAGGCGACGATGTTTTGGCGCATGCGCTCTATGTACAACAGGTGCGCGCCTTACTCAAGCTAAGAGGACATAGGCTACTAAGGGCCTTATATGTGCTGCTGTTTGGCGACATCTAGCGGAGAAGGGGTAAATGGACAGCCACCTAATCAGCGCCAGATATCTTCTAACCTTAGTCGCCAGTGTACAGAGCTGATGTGTGGTAAACATGAACCTGTACCACTGTGTACACTGGGACAAATGGAAACTGGCAAAATAGAGGATTGTTTTAAAAACAAGGGACATTAAAAAATAGTGAATAAAATCCAGAGAAAAATCATAGAAAGGAAATTAGAATTACTTTAGAAATAAAAATAAAAATAACAATAAAAATTAAAATAAAATGAAAATAAAAATACATGGACAGCAATAAAAAATGCTATTTATTAAAAATATATAAAAAGGGAAATTCATGCCATATATGATACATATATCAAATGTGACTATAAATATATATATAGATGCCCTATGGAAATTAAAAGATTAATTTGTGAACAAAAAGAGGATTACAAATAACCTACTCCAGGTAGTTAAATGGAAAAGGTGTCGAATAAAACTGATTGTTTAAAAAAATCATAAAAAAATCACAGAAAACTAAAAAAAATGTATTATACACCCAAGTAACTCAATATTTATAAGATTGTGGACAACCCCAAAATCTTGTTGATTCCACCAGGTGACAGAGTGTCGAGGGAATAAATCCAAAAGGTTTTGCATTCACACAACCTATAGAACCTCTCTGCCTCTGACAGAATTTTAGGCATTTGTTCTAGGACCCATACTTTGAGGCCATCGGTGGAACCTTTTTGACACTTGGAGAAATGGCGAGGGACACTATATTTATCTTTTCCTTCCTCAGTCTTTCTGTAATGTTCTCCAAACCTTTGTCTGAGTGGGCGGATAGTACAGCCCACGTATAAAAGGTGGCAAGGGCAATAGAGGCAATAGACTACGAAATCAGATGAACAGTTGTAGAACTCATTGATTTCATAAGTTTTGCCCTTGGTAGAGAAATTTTTCCGGCCATGTTGTACATAATCACAAGTCTTACATAGCAGCTTTTTGCACTGAAACATGCCGTGCAATGCTAATAAACATGAGCGTGGGATAGACTGAGTAGGAAGAGGTTTCAACTTGCTAGGAGCAATTTTATTTTTTAGATTAGAAGCTCTTCTATAGGTAACTTTGGGAAATTTAGGTAGGAGGGTTTTCAAATGCACATCCTCCAATAATATTGGCCAATGCTTTTTTAGAATAGATTCCATTGTTTTATGCTCATAATGGAATCTGGTGGTAAAATGGACTGATTGATCAAGAGCACCTTTATTGTTCTGCGACGAAAAGTCTGATAGGTAATGTGTATAGGACTCTTGGATCAATGATTCCGGTTATCCTTTCTCCCTCAGTTTCTGGCTAAGCAATTTGCTTTCCTCAATGAAATCATTGTGGCTGGTACAATTACATTTAAGGCGGCAGAATTGGCTTCTGGGTATATTGTTCTTCCACTTATAATAATGGCAACATCTGTAATGTAACAGCGAGTTACCAGCGGTAGGTTTTGAGTAATTTGTTTGTAAATTACTTTTTTATTGAGTTTTATGACATATAGACAACAGTAACCCGCATAAGCGGAAACAGACACTGGTTACAGAGTAAAAAACATCCCAGTGTAGAACCATAAATAGAACACCCACAAATCTCTCCCCCCCCCCCCCACCCCCGGCAATGAAAAAAAAAAACCCGCTAACAAAAACAATCAAATACGAAAGGTGTAATAACTCAGCCCTGGTACAGTCTTGCCTAGACAGATATGCCAACTACATTATCCTCCAGCCGGAGATGTGATTTACAGCGATTCCGTATGGTGACTCCCCGCTCTATCATACAGGAGAATGTCTGTTCATCTGGTCCCTCCCTCCCCGATTTCCCACCACTAAGGATGAGCCGAACACCCCCCTGTTCAGTTCGCACCAGAACCTGCGAACAGACCTAAACTTCGTGTGAACTTTAGAACCCTATTAAAGTCTATGGGACTCGAACGTTCACAATCCAAAGTGCTCATTTTAAAGGCTAATATGCAAGTTACTGTCCTAAAAAGTGTTTGGGGACCTGGGTCCTGCCCCAGGGGACATGGATCAATGCAAAAAAAAGTTTTAAAAACTGCTGTTTTTTCAGGAGCAGTGATTTTAATAATGATTAAAGTCAAACAATAAAAGTGTAATATTCCTTTAAATGTCGTACCTGGGGGGTGTCTATAGTATGCCTGTGAAGGGGCGCATGTTTCCCATGCTTAGAACTGTCCCTGCACAAAGTGTCACTTGTGCAGGAAAAAAAGTCTTTTAAAATCACTTGCGGTTATATTGTCGGCTCCCGTAATACAGAGAACTCTCAATGAGTGTGCTCTGTATTAGCCGACAATTCATTCATTCATTCATTGATTAAAAAAAAAAAAAAGCATGGGGGTTCCCCTAAATTCAATTACCAGGCCCTTCAGGTCTGGTATGGATATTAAGGGGAACCCCGCATCAAATTTTAAAAAAATTGAGAAAATCCTTACATTGGTCTCCAGCTAGCCCGCACACTTCTAGCACTCCAAAAACGTATCTTTCAGACCACTACAGGAAACCCCAGGATCAGTGACTGTAACTGATCATGTAGTTAATCTGAAATGGTGTCTACAGAAGCCATCCATCCCCCCCAAACCTTCTCAAATTTGGCTAGAGCCCCTCTGTTTAGATAGGTAGCTTTATAGAATGGCGCTGCTTTGTTGACCAGGGATTTCCAGGTCTCCAATGTTGAGGTAGACGAACTCTTCCACGAAAGGACAATCCGTTTTTTAGCATAGAACAATAATAAGGTGAGAAGAGTTCACATAGCCCTAGTGGTGGCCAAAGGTTCAACCAAATGCAACAAGCACACTTCAATGGACATGGGGATTGAAATAGAGGTGACCAATTTAATACAGTGGGCTATAGCTTGCCAGTATGTTTCAATATGAGGGCAGTCCCAAAATATATGCATGAAATTTGCCATAGGTGCTGAGCATCTCCAGCAAAGAGACAGTTGGTTTCCAAACATTTTTGCTAATCTAGCTTTGGTTATGTATATTCTATGTAGAAATTTGTAATGAATTAAACGGTCTCTGGTAGAGACTAAGTATTGGAACGCGGTCCCCCACATGTCATTCCAATCGTCCCTATCTAGATCCGAAGCCACCGCCTCCCAGGCCAGCTTACAAGCTGCCATTAGCATGCCCATTTCTTGGAAAAGGTCCTTATATATGCTAGAGACTGGTTTAACTAAGGAGTCACTGCATATCAATAGTTCAAAGTCACTGGGCTCAAGGTTCAGTGGTTCCCTGCCGAATTGAGAGTAAAATGCATGCCTCAGTTGGATGTATCTGAAGAAGTGAGATGAGACGCTCCTTGAGTTCATTAAATGACATTAGGGTGCCATTTAGTACAATATGTTGTAAAGTTTTGACCCCATATTTAGTCCAGACAACAGGGTTCGGGAAATCATAAAAACTTACCAGATTGGGATTTCTCCACAGCGGTAAGTTAGGGGAGAACCTGTTCACACTCGACAACTGCATTCCCTGAGTTGCATTCCATGCCCTAATCACTGAGCGCATGGAGAGAGTCAGGGAGTGTGGAGATTTTAGACCCCTGTAGACCAGGTGCGAGAGCGCCTCATATGAGCCCACACAGGCCGCCTCCAGGGACACGAGGCATCATCTGGGGGAGAAGTCAACCAACAGTGGGCTACTGTCAGTTGGCCAGGAGGGTCAGGGAGTCAGGACCCGGACGCAGAGAGCCACAACACACCACAGGACAGCAGAGCAGCAGCATAAACCATACTAGGCAAAGAGCAAGCCCATAACTAGAGTCTCTCAGGGCACAGCTTAGCAAAAATAAAAAATACTAGAAACTCAAAAGAAAAAGGTGAATCCAAAAAAATAGCAACATAAAAATAAAAAAATAGAAAAAACAATCTATAATCCCAACTCCCTGTTTGCTCTGGCTGAACAAACCTATCAAGGCAGAAAAACTTCTGGAGAAACCTAAGTCCCAAAACTGTTAGAACAAATAGCGGACTGTTCCGAGAGTTCATCCACTAAAAATAAGGGGTCATGGAGGCGTTTCGGTAGGTCATAGCCCCCGAAAACAGTACTGTAGCTCCTGCAGTGACCAGGTAAGCATTCTATATCCATTCAGAACGATCAACCTGCTAAGGGAAATATTGCCAATAGGAGAAACAGTAAATTTCAAGGATAATAATCACCACCACTCCCAGTACCATCTTTAAAAGTGTCTGTCTGCATTTACAGACACCTGGGCAGGCCTGCCAGACAACAAACCACATTCCCAGGCAATGGAATCTAGCCAGTCAGCTGCATCCGCTGGAGATTCAAAGAACTTAGCAGAGCCATTGTGGATGACCTTCAGGCGGCTAGGGTACAGCACGTTGTAGATCAGGCCTTTCTCACGCAGGCGTCTGAGGTTTTGAGTAATTTTTGGCATGCATTGTATCCTTAAGGTGATACAACTCCAAATCCAGAAATGCCAATTTGTCTGCATCTGAAACATAAGTGAACCTCAAGCCGTATGGGTTGTCATTACAATGATTAGCAAAATCTGCTATGTCCTGTATGGGACCCTTCCAGATAATAACGATATCATCAATGTATCTACCATAGTACAAAAGATGCCTAAGGTAGGGATTGTTGTTCCAAATGTACTTATGTTCCCAAAAACCCATAGCTAGGTTGGCATACGAGGGAGCGAAATTTGCGCCCATTGCAGTGCCTTGAACTTGTACATAGAATTGATCATCAAAAACAAAATAATTATGCTCCAGAAAAAAACTCAGTACAATCCAAAAAGAATGCAGCTTGTCTGTCATTCATGTAGTTGTCCTGGGGCATGAAAAACTGGAGGGCCGCAAGTCCAAAGGAGTGTGGGATGGATGTATTAAGAGAACTTACGTCCAAGGATATCCATATATAGTCACTGTCCCAGGAATACAGTTTAAGTAGCTCAAGTAAATGAGTACCATCTCTAATGTATGATTGTAGGCCCTAGGCTAATGGTTGGAGGTAGTAATCTATATATTTAGAAACCGCTGGTAACTCGCTGTTACATTACAGAAGTTGCCATTATTATAAGTGGAAGAACAATATACCCAGAAGCCAATTCTGCCACCTTAAACGTAATTGTACTAACCACAATGATTTAATTGAGGAAAGCAGATTGCTCAACCAGAAACTGAGGGAGAAAGGATACCTGAAATCATTGATCCAAGACTCCTATACACATTACCTATCAGACTTTTCATCACAGAACAATAAAGGTGCTCTCGATCAATCAGTCCGTTTTACCACCAGATTCCGTTATGAGCATAAAAAATGGAATCTATTCTAAAAAAGCATTGGCCAATATTATTGGAGGATGTGCATTTGAAAACCCTCCTACCTAAATTTCCCAAAGTTACCTATAGAAGAGCTTCTAATATAAAAAATAAAATTGCTCCTAGCAAGTTGAAACCCCATCCTACTCAGTCTATCCCACACTTATGTTTATTAGCATTGCATGGCATGTTTATAAAAAATAGGAAGGGCCAATTCCACCGTTCAGACTCAGTTCCACTATCTTCATCTGAGAAATCCATTTCCACATGAACAGCTCGAGCCACCACTTTCTCTTTGTCCCCAACAATAGAGCCCAATTCTCTCGATCTTTGACTTTTCTCTTCTAATAGAGCCTCCTCCTCTCGTACTTCTCTTATCAGTTCAGGGTATGTGGGTACCACTTGAGTTCTCTTCAGTAGTAACTTTAATATGATAGGATGATTTGGCCGAGCCCCTTGCAGAACCCGGTCCATGCGTGCCTGGTCAATATCTTTGGGGTCGATAACCTTCTAAGCATAATCTGATGCAGCATAATCGAGAGATGTATTCGGACAGACTCTCCCCTTCTGTTGGTGGGTACAGGGTTGCTGTTAGAAATCATGGGGCCCCGTACAGCTTACCTGACAGGGCCCCACTAAAAAATATAAAAACTAAATTTTCGCTAAAAATACACAAAAAGCACCATTAGTGGATACAAACACAACATAACTTATAAACTTATGGGGGGAACAGGAAGGCACGGTACAGCAGTTAGGAGGGTACAGTACAGGGAGCCACAGAAGAAGGGGGACTGGAAGGTACAGTACGGGAGGGCAGGAGGGCACAGTACAGTGGTTAGGAGGGTACAGTACAGGGGGAGGGTAAGTGGACACAGTACAGGGGGCCGGAGGGTACAGTATAGGGGCAGTAATGTATTATACAGATACGGCCTCCTGAAGAACAGCTGTGCAGGGAAGTTGACATTGCAGATTCTAGCAGGCTGCCACTGGGCTAAATCTACAAATGGAAGAGCAACTCCCCCTCTACCTTCCCCTCCAGAGTTTCTGGCTTTCTTCTGGTGCTTTGCAGGGGTTATGGAATAACTCCAAGGTGGAGCATCTCATTACTGCTGCTACTTGTGTGGGTGATATATGTACTGTGCCAATCACATGGGATGAATAGGAGAGGAGGGTCAGCAGGGATTGGCACAGTACACATCCCACTCACACAAGCAGCAGCAGTAATAAGATGCTCCACTTTGGGGTTCTTCCTTAACCCTGAAAAAAATGGTGGGGGGGAGGGATAGAGATGGGAACCATGGGGTAAAGGAAAATGAGGAGAGTTGGGTGAAGGTGGGTAGGAGGTGGTAGAAAAGAACTGTAGTGAGACTGGGGGAATTCTGGGCTGTATAGGGATAAAAAAGGAGGATTTGAGATAGAATATGGGAATGGGCAGGCATATAGATGGGGTGGAGGGGACTGGATGGTCAGGGATGGGCATGGGTAATACTGTTGGCTGGTGCGGAAATGCCACAGTATAATAAAAGCAAATTGTATGTCTGTCAAGGAGGGGTAGAGTTTGAGATTTCATTAACTAATAAAGATTCAGTGCTGGGGGTGTGCAGGCTGGGGGATTCCAGCAAGTTATAGTGTTTGTGTATGGGGCACATGCACCTGTGTGAAGGTGGGGGGCACATGTACCTGTGTGAAGGTGGGGGGCACATGTACCTGTGTGAAGGTGGGGGGCACAGGCACCTGTGTGAAGGTGGGGGGCACAGGCACCTGTGTGAAGGTGGGAGGCACAGGTACCTGTGTGAAGGTGGGGGGCACAGGCACCTGTGTGAAGGTGGGAGGCACAGGTACCTGTGTGAAGGTGGGGGCACAGGCACCTGTGTGAAGGTGAAGTGTCTGCAGAGAAGAGGACTGGGAGGGGGAGGGGAGTGAGGGACTATTTTTTGTAAATTGTCAGGAAAAGAATGTCTGGAGGGCTGGAGAAGACAACAACATGTGGTAGAAGAGCCGTGTGACAGGCAGAGACTGATGAGTGTCCTGACCTGTATGAAGATGAAAGGAAAGCAGGACCAGATAGTGGCTGAGGTGGGGGGGATGATGCAGGGGTGGGAGAGACACACATTAGGACAGCTGGACACAAGATACATTACAGCACTGACCTGTACGAAACAGCCGACCAAAGCTAGAGGAACTTCCTACCAGAGTACTGCGGGGAGCAGTGGGATGCACCAAGGACCCCTGGGCAGTTCTCAGAGGTGCCTGTGTTTTAATACACCCTTGGGAAGGAGCCGTATATGACTTATCCACCGGCACTACCCCCACTCTCAGTGTCCTGACACAACTCTGTGTTCCACACGAGGAAAACAGGCAGCGCTGCTTTCAGATGCATCTAGCAGCTGAAAACTGACAGGAGGGAGAGAAATCGGCTTTCAGCTGCTATATGGATCCTTTCTGTATTTGTCATACCGCACCGACCTGCCTCCCAGTCCGGGCCCCTGTGTGTGTGCGGCCCTGGGTGGGTATGATTGAATTTGTACATCTGGTCTGCAGTCGTTTCACCCCTCCCAAATACAGCACACAGAGCATCTATGTAGTCCATGGCAACACAAGTTTTTTTGCCCATCCTCAGATTACGGATCACATCAGCCACTGGGCCTTGAAGGCTCTCACTAATTTCATTTCACAGCATTTCAAACTCATCTTCCCGCCAAGGAGTCAGCATTTTTCCTGAGAAGAATCTAAGTCTATGAAAGCTCTGGTTGACATTTCCAGATCCATTCTTGACTAAGCTATAAACTAGTCGGCTCATATCCATGTAGAAAGAGAGAGGAGGAGAACTGGCCCTTTGAGGGTCGGCTTCTGGTCGAGGGCTGCCTCTCAATCTGTTCTCCGCCCCTTTGAGTTCGAACACTTTAGCAATCACTCCTTCAGCCAGACGTACCTCTTCCTCCTGGAAACACATAGGCAACTCTTCCTGCTATTCTAGTAGTGCCCTGACTCGATCCTACTCATATGTGGCTTCAGTTTCCACAATCTAAGCGTGGTGTCCTGGGACCAGAGCTCTCAGCCACCTTCTGATCTCTCTCTCAGTGTGCTCACTTCCTGAGGTCTCCAGAACAGTACTTGTCTCTGTTGGAGCTCCCTGACTCCTGCCCCAAGCAGCTGCGGCCATCAAAATGACTTCCCATGTGAATTGTGGCTCTTTTCCACCTGACACTCTGGGTTCAGACATATTTGCACCACTTTAAAGCAATACGTCAGAAAACTCTGTGCGTTTATGTTCTGATAATGTTTACTAGATCAGTTCAAAGAAGATATTGTCACAAAGAGGAGGTAATAGATATGCTAAGTTTTGAGCAACAGCGCCAACTCAGCAAAGGAATTCCTCCAAATAACACAAGCCATGATATTTTCAGGTAAAACAGTCTATTGTATGCACATGTACAGTAGAGTTCTGCTTGCACCTGATAAATGGTTATACTGACAAAATTTATAAAGGGGAAACCTCAGCCAGCCTATAAACCCTTAACCCTATTGAGAGGCCAGACTTAATGGCAATGGTATAAGGGCCTTTGTAGCAATAATGACAGCAATGTCCCCGTTGCAGGTCTTCACCGGCATTAGGAGTTCATCAGTTGTATCTAATAAGGTGTAATAGCAAGCAATAAGGTTTCTTGAAATGGTAGAAACTAAAGGTGTATATGCACAGTGTTCAAGATAGATTCAGTAACATATTCCCAAGGTAAAGATTTCTGTGCAAAGTGTCTCAGTGAAACCGTGATAAAAGGATTTGCAAAGGTGGGCGATTTCCCTCTCACCAACGACCAGGCCAATTTAATGCCCTGTAGCTCCTGCAGCGACATGTGTGTAGCGGATCTGCCATATCAATCTCCCGATGAGAAGCTCAGAACACAGGCTGGCTGAAGTAGCATTGGATGGATGTCTGACGAATAGCCCCCACTCATCCGAGTTGGAGTGTAGTACACCACGACCTCTCTCTCCATGCATGGAGAGGTCCATCTCACGTCAGGCCCAGGAGGAAGAGATCACAAGGTCATGCTGTGGTATCTTTTATAGTTCCTCCCAGCAATTTCTCAGATGGTAGCAAAGATCCCTGGGATATGTAGTCCAGGTACAGAGTGACGCAAAGCAATTATCAGTCTGAGGAACTACTCATACCACAATCCCTTTAGTTTGGCTCACAAACATGATGTCAGTTGATAACACTGGGCACTAGACAGACATGCAATGCATATAAATACCGGAGGATCACTGTACATTATAATTGTAATTCACATTGCTACATACTGAATACCTGCTGACTCCCATGCCTTAAAACCCTCCAATTTGTATACTTCATCATAAACCGGGTTGTGCCAAACAGTGGGAGTTGGTGTTCGATGTAGCAATACAGCGTGGATCTAACACATCCAACAACCCCCAACCACCCAGATTTTGGAGCTGGGAAGCATAAATATAAAGCCTTGGTTAGGTATTGCCAATCCCCCTTGATCTTTACCATATTGCAGCATATTGCAGCATATTGCAGCATGGAGAGGCGAATCCTGGCAACCTGTTTTTTCCAAATAAGAGACCTAAATAGCATTTAAAAAGGTATAAACCATCTATGAGGTATCCATTGTGGGGAATTGTAAAGGTTTTATAGTAATTGTGGGCACTACACCGAAACAACAGTTTATAGAGGAGGGTTGTCCCCAGTCCCCTAAAGTCTAACAGTGCAAAGCCTATTAACACAGCAATAAAAAAAGGTCTCTTTTATCTCCAGCAGTGCCCGACTAATTGCTTCTGTAACTAAGACAGCCACATGTAGAAGCACAGTCTTAGCCAACTACACACACTCTCAAAATGTGAGTTAAATCAGGATCAGATAAACTGCTATGGCCCTGGTTCTTGACACTCGGCAAGAAATCCCCATAAAATTAGCCTGACCTGTATTGTAGAGTCCTGTGCCACTGTAACACAGCCAGGATGTGACTGTCAATCACTGGATTGTTGCAGAGAGGACACCAGTATACAACTAGTAAAACCTTTGCTTATTGGTCAACTAGAGAGAATGTTTGGATTTATTAAATATGACATGAGTCTACCAGTGACTGAGGATAGTGGAAACTATTCTAATGCAAGCGAATGGTTATAGCTCCTAGGGGGCTGGCCTTTGTCCATTTCTACTGTAGGCTACAGTGTAACCCTTGGTTACTTGTTCTTCATAAACCTGTGTCCCTCAAAGGATGGAATAGATAGTAGCTTTTACATTTTTCTATTGCTGTTTATTTTCTCCACCTTGGCAACATTGTTAGCATAGATATACAGGTACCGTATATACTCGAGTATAGGCCGACCCGAGTATAAGCCGAGGCCCCCAATTTACCCCCAAAAAACTGGGAAACCTATTGACTCGTGTATAAGCCGAGGGTGAGATATGCCTGTCCATCCCTGTGTGTGTCCGTCCATCCCTGTGTGTCCGTCCATCCCTGTGTGTCCGTCCATCCCTGTGTGTGTGTCCATCCATCCATTCCTGTGTGTGTGTGTGTGCGTCCATCCATCCATCCATCCCTGTGTGTGTGTGTGTGTGTGTGTGTGTGTGTCCATCCATCCATCCATCCCTGTGTGTGTGTGTGTCCATCCATCCATCCATCCCTGTGTGTGTGTGTGTGTGTCCATCCATCCATCCCTCCCTGTGTGTGTGTGTGTGTGTGTGTGTGTGTGTGTGTGTGTGTGTCCGTGCAGCCTTGTGTGTCCAGCCTACCTGTGTCCCAAGCCTCCGTCCGGTCCCGTCCCGAGCCTCCGTGTCGTCCCGTCCCGAGCCTCCGTGTCGTCCCGTCCCGAGCCTCCGTGTCGTCCCGTCCCGAGCCTCCGTGTCGTCCCATGCCAGGATCGCCGCTCTTCGTCGGCGCCCTGGCGGCCATTCCCCTGTTCAAAAGCCGCGCCTCCCGCCTCCGCCTGTGATAGGCGGAACACTCAATTTCCCAGCAGTCTGTGTTCCGCCTATCACAGACATCGTCTCATCCTCGTCCGTAGTACGAGGATGAGCCGATGTCCGTGATAGGCGGAACACTGACTGCTGGGAAATTGAGTGTTCCGCCTATCACAGGCGGAGGCGGAGCCGGAGGCGCGGCTTTTGAAAGGTAGAATGGCCGCTGTCTGTCTGCTCGACACGCTGTTCGGGCAGTCAGACAGCGGTGACTCGAGTATAAGCCGAGGGGGGCACTTTCAGCCTCAAAAAAGAGGCTGAAAATCTCGGCTTATACTCGAGTATATACGGTATGTTAACATTTGAGTAGGTCTTCTTTGCCTTTTAAAAGAGCTGCAGAAACTTTACATAGTTTATTCCCAAGGTTAATGTGAGGTAGAATCTTTTTCACATTGCATTGACTGGAAATCTAATCATGTTGTAGAAATTCGTTGAGTACAGTTGCTTGAAGGCACATATTACGTATCCCTTTATTGTACCTTCAGTAATGGTTGCCTCTGGGCTGTCTGACTATTGTACAAAACTACAGCTGTTTGCACTACATTGCAGCTGGACAATAAAAGCTGCTTTTGTGACTCAGCAAATGTAAAAGCTGTGGTTTAAAATACCGTACTTTAAAAGCATACTGTGATGTATTGTAGCTGTGGCATGTTCTAATCCGTATTTACAAGTGTGTTGCAAATTTATATGATCCAATGAATGTGTACAAAGACACAACCAAGTATCTAAACCTAATATTTTAGTAATTTTGTATTGGAGTTGTGAATTATGAAAGATTGAATTCTCCACCAGTAGATATAAGAAGGCCGTGGTCTGCTCTACAGACTTGCTCTGTATATGCATGGCACATTCTGTATAAAACAGATGTGTCAGTGCACAAAAAATGTAGTTTACATGCTCTTGCATGTGTAAAAGTGGTATTAGGCCCCAGAGAAGCTAGTTGAGGCAGTCATCGTTTGTGATACACATAGTGCACCTAGATAAATGAGCTTCTTCAGGGAGACCAGAGGACAAAAAGCTGTTTGCCCCTTTCAATCACAATGCAGCCTAGATTCCAAAAATCCTTCAAAGGGTAACTTTACTTTTATGGGAAAAAAAATATAGCAAAAGAAAAAAATAATATAGCATATACAATTGTGACCCAAACCATATTGAAATATAACTTTATTAAAAATTACCTTTCCTTTTTAATCTGCAGCACTGTAATTTTCTGTAAAATTCAATATATTATGGCAACAAGGAGGTGTTCTGTACACAAATGGTCTAGAAATGTAATTTCCTGCTAGTGTGATTGGCTCACTGATTATTCCAGAAGACTGCACTAAGATACCAATCTGATTTTGGACGTCCTCTGCAACAAAAATTTCATGTTTGGTGAAATAGTCCCAAAGGGTTAAAGTGATATTAAATGCATTTTTTAAATAACAAACATGTCATACTTACATTGGGTATATAAAAAAAATCAACCCCTAATCATATTTTGTTGCTTTGCAGCCTGAAATTAAGGCAGGAACAGTTTTTGTTTTATCCAACTGTATTTAATTTACTTTAAACCTTCCAAGTGAAAGATATAACACTAAAATGTCACAAAAAAAATAAAAAACAGAATCACGGTGTTGGAAAAAGGATCACCACCTTGTATTTTGTTGAACGACCTTTTGCTCTAAAGGCTAAGTTCACCTTTGTTCACCTTTTTCTTTTTCTAAATTCCAGCTCCCCTATGCACAAATATAACATTAATGCATAAATCCACTGTCCCTGGACTGTCCCTGATTTGGAACAAAGTTCCTCTGTCCCTCTTTCCTCCTCATTTGCCCCTCAATTTGGTCTGATCTATATAGTTGTATAAAAAATGCAGTATTTACCTTTCAAAAAGTGTTTCCCAGTGCTGAACCTTTCATCCAATTTCCAATTTCTAAACTGCTGCATTTGTAAATTTCAAAAGACAGTATAAAGTAATAGTAGTGGCTAAAAAAAAGCACTTGTGGGTTTAACAAATAATTTTTTTTGTATGATTCTCCTTTAAGGGGGTGTGACATATATACAGTAATCATTGGTTATTTTTAGCTCTGACCCCTGTATCCCTGTCAATGGTCCCAAAATAGTGTCAAAAGTGTCCGATCTGTCCGCCGCAATGTCGCAGATCGTGCCATTACTAATAAAATAATAATAATAATTGAGCTAAACACCCCAATATCACAATACATATCAGCCTAAACTGAGAAATTCGTATTTGAAGGATACGGGCGACACCATACGGCTGTTGGAAAGTATTGATTACCAGCATGATTACCTGCTGGCTACCGCTGATGTTACATCCCTTTATACCTGCATACCACATAGACTGGGCTTTGCAGCAGTCAAACACATTTTGAAGAACGGTAGCTCAATTCCAGCTATTCAACAGCTGCATATTATGGAGCTACTTCGTTTTGCTACTTTTCGTATGACGACCAATTCTTTTTCCAGAGGAAAGGTGTGGCAATGGGGGCTAATATTTCCCCCAGTCTCGCCAACCTTTTCATGGCGGTATGGGAGGAGGATGTTGTCTATGCCCTACAGTGCCCAGAATTGGCGCTGTGTGCTAGGTATATAGACAACATCCTCCTCCTGTGGAAGGGTGATGAGGAATCTCTACACAAATTTATGGTCACCCTTAACGATAACGAGATGGGTATAGTTTTAACTTATGATGTGAGTTTTACCAAGATACATTTTCTTGACCTGGATATATTCATTGTAGATCATAGGTTGGTTACTAAGACCTACTTTAAACCGACTGATCGCAATGGTTATATCCCAATGGACAGTTGTCATTATGCTCCGTGGCTGAAATTAGGGATGAGCCGAACACCCCCCGGTTCCAGAAGTTTCGAACAGACCCCAAATTCGTATGAACGTTAGAACCCCATTGAAGTCTATGGGACTCGAACGTTCAAAATTAAAAGTGCTAATTTTAACTGCTAATATGCAAGATACTGTCCTAAAAAGTGTTTGGGGACCTGGCTCCTGCCCCAGGGGACATGGGTCAATGCAAAAAAAACTTTTAAAAACGGCCGTTTTGGCGGGAGCACTGATTTTAATGACGATTAAAGTGAAAAAAAAGTGAAATATTCCTTTAAATATCGTGCCTGGGGGTGTCTGTAGTATGCCTGTGAAGTGCCATGTGTTTCCCGTGTTTAGAACAGTCCCTACACAAAATTACATTTAACGGAAATAACGTCATTTAAAACTGCTTGCGGTTTTAATGTTATATCTGGTTCCTGCAATATGGTTGAAAATCATTGAGAAAAATGGCATGGGTAGCCCTCCCTGCCCATTACCAGCCCCTTTGGGTCTTGTACGTATATTAAGGGGAACCCCGTACCCATATTAAATAAAGGAAATGTGTGTGGCCCCCAGGCCCTATATACTCAGAACAGCAGTATACAGGCGGTGCAAACAAGACAGGGACTGTGTAGGTTTGTTGTGTTAAGTTGAATCTGTTTGTAATTTTCAACTGGTACATTTTGAAAGTGTAGCTCCAGTCAAAAAAACGATTTTTAAGCTTTTTGGAAAACATAGGGAAGGGTTATCACCCCTGTATAATTTGTTTTGTCGTCCGTCTTTTTCAGAGCATGCAGACAGCACGCACAATCGCCTACCGCTGACTGCAAGCTCTATTTAAAACGAGCAAGATAGTTAGCTATATAGGTGGATATAGCGGTGTATACTGGGTTCAGAGCACGCAGACAGCACGCACAATCTCCTACCGCTGACTGCAAGCTCTATTTAAAACGAGCAAGATAGTTTGCTATATAGGTGGATATAGCGGTGTATACTGGGTTCAGAGCACGCAGACAGCACGCACAATCTCCTACCGTTGACTGCAAGCTCTATTTAAAACGATCAAGATAGTTAGCTATTTAGGTGGATATAGCGGTGTATACTGCGTTCAGAGCACGCAGACAGCACGCACAATCTCCTAACACTGACTGCAAGCTCTATTATAAAAGATAGATATATCGCTAGCTATATAGGTGAATATAGCGGTGTATACTGCGGTCAGGGCACGCAAACAACAACCACTACAGAAGAGCAAGAACGAAAAATTAGCCGATAACGATCGGTGTATACTGTGTTGAAGGTACACAGAACACCCACTAACTGCTACAGACGCCAACACACTACACAAGGCCGCCGCGCTGGCTGCCTTATATAGTGTGGGGCGTGTACTACACAGCCTGAGCTATGATTGGCCACAGGCTCTCCTCGCTGCTGGCGCTGTGATTGGCCAAGCATGCAGGGTCACAGTGCATGCTTGGCCAATCATGAGCCAGCAATGCACTGCGATGACGCAGTGCATTGTGGGCCGTGAGCGCCACACGAATTTGGCGCGAACAGCCCATAACGTTCGGAATTCGCCGAACGGGCGAACAGCCGATGTTCGACTCGAACGTATGTTCGACTCGAACACGAAGCTCATCCCTAGCTGAAATCTATACCACTATCAACTGTTACGTATTAAGAGAAACTTTACTGACTGTTCAGATTTTCTTGTACAAGCTGGGGTTTTGAAATCCAGATTTGTGGATAAGGGCTATATGCCTGATGCTATCAATGATGAGATTCATCGAGTTCTACAACTACAATTGGATACATTTACCCTCACCATGGTGCAAGCAGGACGTAAGCCTGACACTAAATCTAAATGGTCCTTTATCACTCAGTTTTCCATACAGTCTAAACAGATAAAAAATATATTTAACCGTCACTGGGATGTTCTAAGGAATGATCCACATTTAGGCCCAGTCCTTCCAGAGAGAGCAGGGTCATCTACAGGGGGGCACCTTCCCTGAGAAATCGGATTGCCCCTAATGTGATCAATCCATCAGCAAAGACTACGTTCTTTCAGGATTCATAGGGCTTCCATCCGTGTAAGAAGCGCAATGTGTGCATGCATAATGAGTTGTGTTGTAGCAAGATTGATGTTTTTGAGTCCACTCTACATCCACAATTTATCATATGAATTGTTTTGCTACCTGTGCCACACTTGTGACTTGTCCATGTAAGATGCAGTATGTCGGTCTGAACATTTTTGATTAGGGTGAACGAGCATATTGCCAACATCAAACTTGGACTCACTAATTACAGTGTATCAAAGCACTATTTGCATTTACACAATAAAAACCCATTTGGGACAAAATTTCAAGTGATTGACTGCTTTTCTACACATTGGAGGGGTGAATCAAGAGTGAGGGGTGTCTTGAAGTTAGAAACATTCTGGATATATCAACTTAAATGCTATTCCCCATTTGGGTTGAACCTCGAATGTGATATCAATGCATTTATTCATAAATCGTAAGGGCTGGGTTGATGTTATTTTATATATATCTTTATATCCTTTTTGGCTACTTTGCAGGTCTTGGCTTTTTAGGTTTTTAGTGTCTACATATGGCAGTTGTTTAATATGACATTGGAAGACAGGAAAAGTTGTCATATAGATTATTTATGACTCCCAGTGTCATTTAATATGGTCTCTTTCTTTCTTTTTATACTTATTGTTTTTACTATTTGTTATATATTTATGATATAGATTAACATATATTGATTGTACTATATGATATTATATATTGATTGTAGTAGTTGGTAATTTGTATGCAGCATACATCAGCTTTTGTTTATTTTTTATTATTTTTTATATTTGGGGCGTTTTTGAGTGTCATATATTATGTGCCCACTAGATGGAGTATTTGAACGGCCATGGTATAGGTGCAGTTTAATTACCTATAAAGTGGATGATCCACGTCTCTGGCTGTTATTTTATCGCTTACCACTCCTCATTGCCCTGTGTGTACTATGCAGAGATTGGAATGAGGCTTAGAGCACATCGGCTGATTGCTGGCAGTGCGCGAGGACGTAGGGTGGTTATGTGCGATAACACTTGTTATGTGCGATGACGCTGTGGCGTGGCACTTCCGGTTTCGGCCCCGTTTCCATCTGAAAGGATTTTTTCTTTATCTGATGTAGGCGTCTCTGGCTACATCATCAGTACACTACCCTACTGTCAGGTCACCTGAGACCAGGTGACAGATGCACTCCATAGGAGTTGGAAGTGCACCGCTAGGTAGTGGACCTTAGGACTGACTACTGCGGATTGTACCCAGGGAGATTCAGGACACAGGTCTACAGGATCACTAACACAGATCCCAATGAGAGCTGGAGCATAGATTCCCCAGGGCGCGGAGTCTAAGAGCCAGCAGGTGTTCGCCAGAGCCTCCATTGGTGAGGATGGACTTCGCTGCAGTCTGGCTGCAGGTCGCGGCCCCTAGGGTCTCACAGCTCATGCTCACAGTAGACTACAGTAGAAGGAAGCAGCAGGCTGGGACGACAAGGATAGTAAGGGGATAAGGCAGAGGTCAGGGCAACTAGCAGACAGGAACAACAGAGTACACACCAAAGGTTCAGGGTCACAGGCAGACAGGGATGGTTGGGGACATGCCAAAGGTCAAGGCCACAAGCAGACAGGAATCGTTGAGAACACGCCAAGGTCGGTAACAGAGACAAACGTAGAGCACACGGCAAGCAGGAAACAGGAAGCCAAACACACAATGGATACACAATGGTTGATCAGCACCGCTGGCTTGCAGTGCTAGGGCCTGGGGTGGAGCCACGCTTAGAGGAGAGGTTATAAAAACCACCAGGTGGAAGTGGCTGGCCTCTTAGTCTGAACACATGAGGAGAGGTAAGCAAACAGAGGAAGATTACTGCATAACCATGACACCTACCCACAATGGCCTGTGCTGATGCGAGCCTTGTGAGTGAGTGTGAGCATGACCGTTTGGCGGTATGTGATGACGTGGGGGTGGTAAGGTGATGACGCCGTGACGTCCTTCTTCACGGATTGGTGTATTTTTGTTGGTGTCAGCAATGTATGACATAATTTTAGATTTGATTGTTTTTATTGGAGACATTTTTGGCACCTTAAATTTAACAGCAGCTGATGTTAGTTTGGTCTGTTTTGTTGATTCTAAAGTTGGTATATACATATAACGTGGGATCTTAGTGCAGATTTATGCCCCAGTTGAAGTACACATGTCGGGTACATAGCCTGCTTGCTTGATTTACCACTTTTTTTATATGATTTATATGTACTCATCTTCACTGATGTGTGGTACTTTTTATTATTTTTTATTTTAATAATTTTTTTTATATTGGAGTGATCTGCTCTATGTGGAGGCCTTTTTTTCTGTTTTTCTCCATCTTGTGTGCGGATGATCCCTCCCTGCCTGAGCGGTGTTATCTGTATTGGACACTTTGGGTCCATGCACCATTGAAAATCGTCTGATGGTGTATTGCCTGCTTTGTGGGATTGACCATTCGGGTGATTACATTTTCCCCTGGAGCTGTGATGGTGCCATCCTGGATCCATATTGCTGAAAGCTATCGGACGTATTACTGCTCTGGCGGATGATCGATCAACGTCTGAATATCTCTAGCCTGATTGACTCACCACTACGGTGTGTGGGTTCACACCTTAGGGTAAGAGTACCCATTACTTCTATTCTTTTCATGATAGCTGTCACCTTTGAAGTTTCTTTTATGGGATTTTTGCCTTATGGGGGATGACAAGTTTATACACCTGGATGCCATTCTATATATTGGAGTTTTCCTAGAGGAAGTCTGTTCCCCTCCCTGTGGTGGGCGATATCTATCATTGAGGGGACATTATTGATTTTTTTTTTTCAAATAACAATTTATTAAGTTTTCGTGGTCGCAGAACAAAAGTAGTAGTGCAGGCATACAGCAATAGTAACATGGCTTCCAAAACACAGGAGGCCCAACATGAGTGTGCAGTGCAGAAAAGTACAGTACCGGGAAATACAGCGGGATCAGACCAACCGGCCCAGGATGCATAGCAGGACGGAAGACACCAAAAGTCAGTTATCCGTGCTGGGGTCCGAAAGGCCACCCGGGGTCTGCTGCGTAACTTACATGCCAAACTTAAAACAAAATAAGGACCATCAGTAATGCGAACGAGAAGAGTGGAGGAGAAAAGAGGAGAGAGAAGGAAGGAAAGAGAGAAAGACAGAGAAAAAGAAATAGAGTGCCAACGGTCCACTTCACCATGTCCACACCGGTACACCATCAGTCCTCCAGCAGCCGCCACCTCCCCCAGACCAGGTCATGCTCTTCCAGCCTGTCCCTCACCCTGGCAGTCATCTTCTCCATGAGCTCGACGTCCTTGATCCTGGAGTAAAGGGCCTCCCTAGACGGGGGCAGTGGATTCTTCCAGTTAAGGGCTATCAGGCAGCGGGCCGCTGTCAAGATATGCCGCAGGAGCTTCCGGCTCGGCTTAGACAGAGCGGGTTGGGACAGGCCCATCAAGAAAAATTTGGGGGAGTGGGGTACAGGAACGTCGAATAGACGCTGGAGCAGCTCACGGGTCGTAAGCCAGTATGGGGCAATCAGGGGACAGGCCCAGTAGATATGGAACAGGGAGCCCCGCTCCCTCAGACACCGCCAGCAGCAATCCGAGGTAGAGGGGTATATCCTGTGGAGAACATCCGGGGTCTGGTACCAGAAGAAAAGAATTTTGTAGAAATTCTCCTTGTACAATGTGCACAGAGAGGATTTGGCTGCCTGGCGCCACACCGCCTGCCAGGTCTCAAGGGGGAGCTCCTCACCCAATTCCCCCTCCCAGCGTTTCATGTAGGAGTGCTTCCCCTTCGTTTGAGAGTGGTATGCG
The DNA here is from genome assembly GCF_037356315.1 of Lithobates pipiens. Classification (NCBI taxonomy): domain Eukaryota; kingdom Metazoa; phylum Chordata; class Amphibia; order Anura; family Ranidae; genus Lithobates; species Lithobates pipiens. The sequence continues at coordinate 263,948,160 of NW_027507784.1, read as the reverse complement.
TTGAGGACGCGGTATATGTCTGAGATCAACCCTCTGCGATCCCGTCCTGCCAGGATTATCTGCTCAAAGGGGGAGGGTGGGGAGAACCGTAAGTGAGGGGCCCTAGATTGTGCAAAGTGCCTAATTTGTAGGTAGCTGTAGAACGTCTGACGGGGGAGGTCATGCTTAGCCTGAAGCTCCGAGAAGGACAACAGCCGTCGTGTTCTGGGGTCCACTAGGTGCCCTAAGTGGAACAGGTCACGCGAGGCCCAAGGCCAGGACATCTGGTGTGTCAAGCTGGTCGGGATAGTCGGGTTATAGAGGAAGGAGGTCAGTAGGGAGAACTCCGAGTGGAGGCTGTGGTCGCGGGAGAGCTTCCGCCAGAGGAGACGAAGCTGGGCCATCGGCCCCAGTAGTCGACCCGAGTCTATATCAGTCTTCGCCCCCCATAAGAAGCTGTTCGGATGTATAGGAGCTAGCCAGATCTTTTCAATCTCCGACCACCTATTATAAGACTTCTGCGGAAACCAGGAAGCTATGGCCCGCAGCTGAGTGGCCTGGTAGTAGCGGACTAGGTCAGGGAACGCCAGACCGCCGTCAGAGCGCGAGGCCGTCAGGACAGAGCTCGGGACCCGGTGTTTTCTGTAGTTCCATACGAATTTCAACAGGTCCTTCTGGAGCGCGCGTAACTGTGCGTACGGGACTGGGATCGGCAATGTCTGGAACAGATACAGGAGCTTGGGGAGGATCACCATTTTAATAGACGTGATCCGTCCTATGAGCGATATGTGGTGGGCCTTCCATTTACGTAGTAAATCCCTAATCGCCCGAAAAAGGGGGGGGGAAATTAGCCTGATACAGGGAGTGGAATGATGGTGTAAGGAGGACCCCCAGGTATTTAAGGGAAGAGCTTTCCCATTTGTACGGGAAAGCGGAACGTAGGCGGGTCGTCTCTGACGCCCCCATGTTTAGGGGGAGGGCCACCGATTTGGACGGGTTAATTTTGTAGCCGGAGAGTTCCCCATAGCGGTCCAGCTCAGAGTGGAGGTTGGGGAGTGAGATCCCGGGCTGAGCCAAGGTAAGGATAACGTCGTCTGCGAAGAGCGAAATCTTGAATTCCTTGCCTCTGACCGGGATCCCCCGAATATCGGGGTTGCTTCGAACGGCAGCCGCCAGAGGCTCCACACATAGAGCAAAAAGGAGAGGAGAGAGCGGACAGCCCTGGCGGGTGCCATTGGTGATAGTAAAAGTAGAGGACGTGGCGAAGGGGGTTTTAACCTGCGAGGAGGGGGTGGTGTAGAGGTGCCGTACCGCTCGCAGATACGGGCCCCGGAAGCCCATGCGGTGTAGCGTGGCCTCCATAAAAGGCCAGCTGAGGCGGTCAAACGCCTTCTCGGCGTCCAAACTGAGAACCAAAGATTCTAGGTTATCCCTGTTCGCCACGTCAATAAGATCAATGATCTTTCTAGTGTTATCCCCTGCCTGTCTCAAGGGGACAAATCCCACCTGGTCCTTGTGTATTAGGGAGGGGAGGATTGTGTTAAGGCGGTTCGCTAGAAGCTTCGTAAAGATTTTCAAATCAGCGTTCAGCAGGGCTATAGGTCGATAACTAGCGCAAACCGTCGGGTCCTTGTCTGGCTTGGGAATAAGGGAGATAAACGAGCCTAGCATGTCGGTCGGGACCGGGGTCTGCTGGAGAAAGGAGTTAAAAAGCTTGGTCATGTATGGGCTTAAAAGGGGCATAAACGCCTTGTAGTATTCATAGGGGAGGCCGTCCGGTCCCGGGGACTTGTGGGCAGGGAGGGTCTTCACAGTCTCCAAGAGCTCCTCTTCAGTAACAGAGGCATTCAGCTCTCGGAGGTCTGCGGCTTGCAGTCGGGGTAGGACTATATTGTCCAAGTACTGGGTAATGCGGGCGGACTGGTCCGAGGTCGGGGGATTGTGGGGGATGTCCGGTCTGTTGTACAAGTCAGTATAATAGTCCGCGAACGCATCCACTATCGCCTGGGGGTGAGTCAAAAGGTCCCCCCCCTTGTTTTTAATTTGGGCCGGGGCAGAGGTCACCGTACGGTCCGCCAGTTTCCGAGCCAGCAGCGACTGTGCCTTGTTCCCCTTGTCATAGTACAGTTGTCGTAAGCGGACCAGAGCTTTCTCAACCGATCCCAACGCCAGGTCCCTAAGTGTCTGCCTAGTCTGGACGATTCGCTTAAGGGTGGGGACGGAGGGGGAGACCAAGAGACGGGCCTCGAGGGTCTTAAGTCGTTTTTCCGCCAGCAGCCTGGCGGTCCGTGCGTCCCGCTTCAAGGCTGAAGACAGAGCTATACAGCGCCCCCGGATGACAGCCTTATGGGCGGCCCAAAGGGTAGTAAGGGAAATGTCTGGGGTGTCGTTCTCGACAAAGTAGTGCCGGAGCGAAGACTCCAGCTCTGCCTTTGCCGGAGCATGCGTTAGGAGATAGTTATTCAGCCTCCAGGTGCAGGGCTTATAGAGGGGGGAGTCCAGCGCTAGAGTCAGAGTTATGGGGGCATGATCTGACCAGGAGATGGGGAGTATATTTGCAGATTGGACCGACCGCAGTGTCGTGTTATTAACAAAAAAGTGATCAATGCGCGAGTGCGTGCCGTGGGGAGCGGAGAAGAAGGTGTACTGGCGGTCTTGCGGGTGCAAGGCTCGCCAGGCGTCAAAAAGACCCCGCCGTCTGGTAATTTGGCGGAAGAGCCTGGAGTCTCTCAAAGTCCTAGTCTGAGGCGTCCGGAGGCCCACCACCAGGCGATCATGGAGTGCGGACTGAATAAGGTTGAAATCCCCCCCTATCACCAGGAGCCCGGGGGGCGTCTTAAACAAACGGGAAAACACCTTAGATAAGAAATTATGTTGATGGACATTGGGGGCGTAGAGGACGCATAAAGTCAGTGCCTGCGTGCGCCACAGACCACGGAGTATAATGTAGTGGCCCCGTGGATCTAGGTGCACAGAGGTACAAGTAAAGGGGACTCCCTGCCGGAAAAGAATGGCTACTCCTGCTCTCTTCCGCGGGTTGAAAGCCTGGTAAACCTGAGGGAAATGCCTGGAGGCAAACGCAAAGGAGTCTCCCTGGTTAAAATGCGTCTCCTGGACCATTACTATGTCCGCTCCCGCCTGTCGAAACTCCCTAAGTGCCAGGTGCCGTTTTTTGTTGGAGTTGAGGCCATGAACGTTAAGGGACAGGATCTTAGCCATGATCAAGTAGGGGTAGAGCACAGGGCATACTTAGCTCGGTCCGTTGGAGGCCCAGGTGCCTCGGGAGGAGCGACGACCACCGGAGGAGGGACGGCGACCGAGAGGACCACTGGCAAGGCACTCCTGAGGAAACAAAAACAGAGAAGAGCCTAGAGAGAGAGGAAAAAAGAGAGACAGAAACACAGCACAAGATAAAAGAAAACATTGTCAAGTAACAGGTCCGGAGGTCCTATAGGGACACCGGATCCGCACGGTTCCTTATCGGCTCCCCAACCCAAAAAAAAATAAAAGTCGGGTTAGGGAGGCACCAACAGTCCACTCCACCAAAGAAACCAACAAGTGGAAAACCACAGGGGGGGGCAGTAACCCGGGAGTCGATCCGGTTCGAGACTCAACCTAGGCCAGCCCGAGAAAAAAAAAAACTGGGAAATCATGTAGCTCCGGCAATCGGGGGGAAAAAAGTAGCAAAACCCCTAAAAAACAGGGGAAAAGAAAAAAACGTAGAGGGGAGACGTCCGTTGGACAGGGCCAGTACTTCAGTCACGCTTGGGTGACCCGCGGTGGGGATCCGGGCCTTTGCGCCGTTTGGCCGAAGGGACTTTCTGCCAGATCACCGGCATCGGAGGGGGAGAGGCGACCAGATCCCAATCAGGCAGATGGGGGACAGGGATGTCAAGAGTGTCACAGAAGGGGACAAGATCTTCCGGGTAGCGGAGAGTTGCCGACTTTCCTTGGTGTCTTGCGGTCAGGCTGAAGGGGAAGCCCCATCTGTATAAAACGTGCTTATCTTGCAGGGCTCTGAGAAGAGGCTGCAGCAGCCTCCGTTTTTGGAGTGTGATCCAGGAGAGGTCCGGATAAAGCTGAATCGGTGAGTTATCGAAGGCCAGATTTCGGATGGTGCGGGACTTGCGCATAATGTCTTCCTTAAGCGGGAAGGAGTGAATTCTGCAGATAACGTCTCTGGGTTTGGAGGCCGGGCCTTTGGGTCTCAGGGCCCGATGGGCTCTATCCATTTCAATGTGCTTATCCGGGTCTTCCCCCAACATCTCGTTAAATAGCGTTTGCAGTGAAGACTGAAGGTCCTCGGCGCCCTCCGACTCAGGCAGGCCGCGAATGCGGATGTTGTTTCTGCGGCCTCTATTGTCGAGGTCTTCTAGGTGGCGTTGCATATCCCGAAGCATGAGGCGGTGGTCCGAGGTCTCCACCTGAGCACGGTGGACTGCCAACTTGGTCTCCTGGACCTCCTCTTCCACCATCTCCACACGGTCAGATAGATGTTTGAGGCCAGTGTGCAGGGACTGAATCTCAGCGCGGCAAGTGGCCTGTACCTCCGTGATAAGCTGTTTAAAGTCCTCTTTCGTTGGCATAGATTGCAGGTACAGCTGCCAGTCAGGGCGGGCTGCCTCATGGCATCGGGATGAAGACAAGGAGGGCTGAGAGTGGAGGGGCGGCCCACCCCGCTGCAGTTCCCGGGTGGGAGAAGGGGGCCACGATGGCATAGGTCCCCTGGGATCAGCCCAGGAGGTAGCATGGGGGGGGCAGGGTGAGGGGTCCAGTTGGGCAGTTCCTCGGAGGTGGCCAGGGGCCCGGGCCACCTGGGCATAGGAGGGGGTGACATCTGGGCGGATCCTGACTTCGCTAGAGTCCCGAGAACTGGGGGGCCTCTGCGCCTTAGGAGAGGCAGGCCGCGGCCATGTCCCCGGGGCCCCCCCCACAGCTACCAGGGGTGCTCCAGCATCCCCACTAGGGAGACAGTCCGAGCGCTCCCGAGAGTCCTCCAAAGTGCCCAGGGATGGGGGGGACAGGGATAAGCTGAGGGCCGGGCTCGGGAGAGGAGCTGAGCGTAGCAGGCGGGGGAAGGCCTCTGAACACTGGGTATCCAGCAGGGATGGTGGTGGATCCTCGGCTCGCTCCCCCCAGAGCACAGAGGGGGGGGTGGGGGATGGGGAGTCCTGGGTGGCCTCTCCTGAACAATGTCTGCCCTGCAAAGCATCCTGGGAGAAGGCAGGCTGGGACAGGGGTTGAGCGGTTGCAGGCAGGGGAGAGGGCTGGCGTACCTGGGAGGACGTTGGGCGCCCGATCCGCGCCATCTTGTCACTGCGGCCTAGCGCGAGGAGTGGATCCCTGGCCGGCCCCTCCGGGGCCTCTCGGCAGTCCAGGGCAGGGTCCGAGGGGTGACAGAAGGCTTCCCGCTCCCCCGCGGGCTCCGGGGGGAGCGGGGGCTGATGTGCGGCATTCGTCCGGGGTGCAGAGGGGGCCGGAGGAGCCCGTCCATGAGGCTCCGCGCCGTCCGGCGCCATCTTGCTTCCGCCGCCCGGCAAGGCCTCGGGCGGCTGGAAGTAGTTTTTGAAGGCCGCGGAGGGTCCCGGTGGAGGCTGAGGCGTTCCCCGGAGTGAGGAGGAACGAGTGGCCCGCGATCTCCCCATCAGGCGCAGGTAAGTCCCCGATTCAGTGCCTTGTAGCGGCGGGCTGGAGGAGAGCACTCAGAATGTGCGTCCTTCCAGGTCGGCTGCCGGACACGCCCCCGACATTATTGATTTTATATTCATTAACATCATTACGGACTTCTATGAAGTGTCTTTTTTTGTGTTAGACAATTTTTTTGCCATATTCACTACTGCTCACTATATTGGCACTCGTTAGACTGGGTGAGGCCGTGACAGGCTATCTCCTGGCTTATATTAATTTTGTTTCACTGTTTCTTTTCTTCACTTATTTTTAAAGTATATTTTGACACATTTATTGGCTTGGAGAGTTGTAGCTCTTTTAGCAAGTTTAGTCTCACAGCGCTGCATTTTTGTTTTTATAAACTGAGAAAAACATTATTTTTAAAAAAAAAGCACAGTACAAAATATTGTGTTTTTTTTCAAAATTTTCGCACTTTTTTTTGTTTATAGCGCAAAAGATAAAAAACGAGGTGATCAAATATCACCAAAAGAAAGCTCTATTTGTGGTGAAAAAAGGACACAAATTTTGTTTGGGTACAAAGTCACACGACCGTGCAATTGTCAGTTAAAATGACGCAGTGCCGTATCTCAAAAAATGGCCTGGTCAGGAAGGGGGCAAATCTTTCCAGGGCTGAAGTGGTTAAACGCCCTGCTTGATTGCCTTTGCCTTACTTCCTGGTCAGACTTTAGGTCATGACACAGAAAGGAGTTGACCAGCTGAGTGTAGATGATGCAAGGTGTGTGCTAATGAGATCAGCTGGTCAACTCTTTCCCGTGTCATGACCTAAAGTCTGTCCAGGAAGTAAGGCAGTAAGGAAGTAAGTAATCAAACAGTGTGTTTAAATAGCTGTTTTAAAAAGCTATTTTTGCAAAATAAGTACATTAATGTTACATTGGCACATAGGGAAGCTGGAATTTAGAAAAAAAAGTGAACTTGGTCTTTAATTCCAGCCTTTAGTCTTTTAGGATATGTCACTATTCACTTTGCACATTTAGACTTTGCAATTTGCCCACTCTTCTTTGCAGAACCGATCAAGTTCAGTTAAGTTTGATGGTGATGTTTGTGGACTGCAGTCTTCAAGTCATTCCACAGATTTTCAATGGGGTATAAGTCTGTGCTCTGACTAAGCCATGCAAGGACATTCACCTTTTTATCCTTCAACCACTGTGTGGTGATTTTTGCTGTGTGATTTGGGTCACTGTTATGTTGGAAAGTAAACCTTTTTCCCATTGACAATTTTCTGACAGAGGGCAGCAGATTTTCCTGAAGAATTTGATGGTCTTTTGCCCCATCTATTTTTACTTCTATCCTGACAAGTGCTCCAGTTCCTGCTGCAGGAATACATCCCCATAACAGGATATTACCACCTCCATACTTTACTGTAGGAATGGTGTTATTTGGGTGAATTTCCACCAGACATATCATTTATTGTTGAGGCCAAATAATTCCATTTTAGTCTCATCTGACCATAACATCTTTTTCCATGTGGCCTCAGGATCTTCAAGGTGCATTTTGGCAAGGTTCAGTTGTGACTGTATGTGGCCTTTCTTGAGGAGTGGCTTTTTTCTAGCAACCCTCCCATACAAGCCACATTTGTGAAGAATGTGTGATAGTGTTGTCACATGCACACAATGACCACACTTTGTAAAAAAAATCCTGCAACTTCTTCAGAGTTGCTGCAGGCCTCTTGCATAGTTGCCAACATTGTAAATAAAATTATAGGGACACTTTTTTGCCTGCAGGCATACTGTTAGACAGGTTCATTTGGTTGTCTGCGAGCTGGTTGGTAAAGAGGCTTGGGTTTTTCCTGGGCATTCCCCAGGCTTTGTTGTTACCTGTTTCAGCCTTCCAATGCTGCCTATTGTGATAGCCAGCTGTAGATGGGGGCGGTGGTGAGTTATTGTTTTTCATATCACATTGGTGTTTGCATTGGTCCAGCAATGCACCAATACCTTTGTAGCCATTGTGCTATATGCTGGGTGTTTGGTGTGCTCTTGTACCTTTTATGAAGGGGTGGGTTCCCCTTCAGTCCACCTGCCCTCATCTATCCATCAGAATGCATGTGCGTCCACTGTGAGGACACTCATAGTTTAGCGTTAGGACCACAGATACCAGGGTGCCGTGACAAGGCCCTGTGGCTTACGCATGTGTTTGCAATTAAACCCCTGTTTTTAATGCATACTGTTAGACAGGTTCATTTGGTTGTCTGTGAGCTGGTTGGTAAGTAGGTTGGGTTTTTCCTGGGCATTCCCCAGGCTTTGTTGTTTTAGTATACAAGTGTAAAGATGTCCGACGACAGACATCTTTTTGTAGCTTGCCGGCCGTTTTTGCCTAAAACATTCCCGATTTCCTGGGACAAAGAAAAAATCCCAGGAATTTAATCAGGACGAGCTCTGATCGGGACAAGGGTCCCAAAATCAGGATTGTCTCAGGAAAAACAGGACTGTTGACAGGTATGCTCTTAGTAGCCTCTCTGACCAGTTTTCTCCTGGCTCTGTCATCCAGTTTGGAGTGATGTCCTGATCCGGGAGGGTCTGTGTTGTACCAAACACCTTCCACTTCTTAATAATAGAGTTCACTGTGCCTATAGGCATTAATAAAGCATTTTTTTGTATCCATCTTCTGACTGTCCACAACTTTATCCCAGAGATCCCAGTGACAGTGCCTTGCTATCCATAGTTGATTGTTTGCTTCAGTTGAACTACCAGGGACTGAAATGTTCAAAGAAAGTGAGACCCATAGGAAAGGATGGACGGAGGGGCTGCATGACTAGGGGGAGGAACATGGGGTCAGCTATCGGTCAGCTAGGTCAGTGTTGGGACAAGGAAGGGAGCTCTTACCTGATTGGTGGTCAAAGTAAGAAGGGGCTGGGTGCAGTGGAGGGAGTCAGGTGGACGGGGGGTTAATTATAAATAAATAACTGACTAAATAACAAAAATTGCATAGCTAACGTGTTCGATTTGGGTATATTTGCCTGAATGATGTATGGTGTTCATTTGTCACAGCAGTGGGCGGTTCAAGGGGTCTTTGGGGGGTCGGTGAGGAATTACGTGGTTACAGGATTAGTGGAGCCCATCTAAGGTATGGCGCTTACACTTGGTTAGCGGTGGTTCTCCCAGGAGCTGGGTCCCCTGGGGGAAGGTAATATGGAAGTATGGGTGATGTCAGAGAGTCCTCAAGGCGGTCGGGGCACAGCTGAGGACCATTACAGAGACCATTACAGTTAAAATTGTGCCTTAAAGACACCCAAAGACCTCTTGTTGTTACGGGTATTGTTTTACATGTTTTTAAGTGATGTTATTTTATTCTTCGGTTAATAAAATTTGGCTGCTGTGGCCATTTAAAACCCATGTCACGCAGTTTGTGTCTTTAATTTTATGATAAGTCCCAAGGTTGATGAATCCTATAGTCAAGCTCTTTTCATGCTGAGCTAATCAAAATGACCATAGCTGATCAGAGTTGAAAGTTAAAGCGGGAGTCCACCGGGACTCCGCGTTTTTTTTTTTTTTTTTAAAAGCCAGCAGCTACAAATACTGCAGCTGCTGACTTTTAAATAGTGACACTTACCTGTCCAGCGCGCCCGCGATGTCGGCACCCGAAGCCGATCGCTCGCTCGGCTGCCGGGTCCCGCCGCCATCTTGGGTATGGGAATCAGGAAATGGAGCCTTTCGGCTTCATTTCCCGGTTCCCTACTGCGCATGCGCGAGCCGCGCGGCGCAATCCGGACGGTCCCCGCTGCCTCTGGGAGCTGTGTGTTTCCCAGCAGGCAGCGGGGCACTTGCTGAAGGGGGCGGGCGCTGCGGAACGTACGCCCCGTTCCGCAGAGAGCTAGCCCGGAAGTGGGTGCAGTTACCTGGATTATCCAGGTAACTGCACCCCCCTCCCCCCTGAAAGGTGCCGATTGTGGCGCCGGAGGGGGGGGGATTCCGATGAGCGGAGGTCCATTTTAGGGTGGACCTCCGCTTTAAATGGCTGTGTGTGCCATTTGAGTAGGTAATTAGTTAAAACTGATTGAGTTTACAAGTCATTTTAAGGAGGGGGGTGATTCTTTTTCCAACTCAGTGATTCTGTTTTTGAATTTTTAAAAATATTTTCTGACATGTTGCTGTTATATCTTTCACTTGGATGGTATAGGTTGCAAGAGTAAATACAGCTGGATAAAACAAAAACAGTGTCTGTCTTCATTTCAAGCTGCAAAGCAACAAAATTTGATTATTTTAAACAGGAGTGATTCTTTTCTATCCAGACTGTACCTGCTCAGTGGTTTTGCAAACAGTAGCCATGATCCTCCTCTTCTTGGATTCCCCGCCGGCTCTCCTGGCCCCTTGTCCTGCTGAGGGTCTCCAGAGCAAGCAGCTTGCTGTGGGGGCATCCAAACAGGCTCACTCCATAGCCGCTACTCTGCATGTCCATTCACACACAGAGCTGTGGTTTGACCCCACTCCCTCCTCTCTCTCCTCATTGGCTCACTGGCTATGATTGAGGCAGAAGGATGGAGTGTCTCTGGAGAGCTGAGGCTCTCGTGCACATCGCTGGATGGGCTGCTGCACACAGCAGATAGAAGGTAAAAACTTTGAGGCTTTTTAAACACTCACACTTTCCTCATTTCCTAGAGGACTGCAAGTGCAGCAATTGGTCAATATTGGAAAAGTTACTCCCATTCACATAACATGAGCACAGGCAAACAACAGCTATTTATTCAGAATAAAAAAAAGTATGAATCTGCAGCAAAGTTTGATATAATCCCTGCAGTATACATAAATCACCCAGAGGGGGATGTTATTCTTCTCAACAAAAGTAGATTTATGCCGCGTACACACAACCGGACTTTCTGGCAGACTAGGTCCGACGGTCTTCCCGACTGACTTTTCAGCAGAATTCCGACGGACTTGTCTACACACGATCACACCAAAGTCCAATGGATTCGACCGTGATGATGTACGACCGGACTAGAATAAGGAAGTTCATAGCCAGCAGCCAATAGCTGCCCTAGCGTTAGTTTTCGTTCATCGGACTAGCATACAGACGAACAGATTTTTCGACCACACTTGAGTCCGTCGGAAAGATTTGAAACATGTTCTAAATCTAAAGTTCATCTGATTTTTCGACAGCAAAGGTCTGATGAAGCCCACACACGGTCGAATGGTCCGGCGGATTTGTTCCGCCAGACCTTTGCTGCCGAAAAATCCGGCCGTGTGTACACGGCATTACTCTTTAAGAAAGGGGTGTCCAAACTTTTTTCAAAGAGGGCCAGATTTGATGAAGTGAACATGCGTGAGGGCCGACTATTTTGCCTGACATTCTTTGAACCATTAAAATTAAATGCAAATTATCTATTGTATGCAAAGTTTATTTCAAACGGCATACTTTTCATTTCGAAACATGGATGACAAATCTAAACAGGTTTTAAATCACTCTGCCTTTCATATCTGAAGGCCAGATGAAAAAAAAGAATCCAGAAAGCTAAAATATATGTCAGGAACATTGTAAAGTACATTACTTATTACTGGTAATAAAGGTTGTCTGTCAACTTTTAAGTTAAAAAAATATGAACAGGAACATAACGCCAAGTATAACACCAAGTATGCATGTTGTGTCAAAATATATTTATAACTAATTTAGACCAACTGACATTAATTGAGATTTTACAATATATTCATCCCAATTGAAAAAAGAAACTTGCCTGCACACTGCTGTGTGTGGTGAAGAGTCTAAGGATGAGCAAGGGGCATGTTATTTGGATATATATCCTTTGTTGCCCCAACGAATCCCCGAGCACCGCTCAGGACTAAGGATGAGCTTGGGTCACAACTCTATATGCCCGAGCCCTATCTATGCAGCTGCAGACCTATAGACTGGAAAATGTCTCAGTGCCTGTGATTAGCATTGTACACTGTCAGCTTCCCAGTGGGCTCGGGTACGGGGAGTTATGAACACGCCCAAGCTCATCCTTAAGCCCCGTACACATGATCGGAAATCCCGCCAGCAAAAGTCCGATGAGAGCTTTTGGTCGGAAAGTCCGATCGCGTGTATGCTCCTTCGGAATTTCCGCCAGCAAAAGATTGAGAGCAGGTTCTCAAATTTTCCGATGGAAAACGTTTTGATCTGAAATTCCGATCGTCTGTAGCAATTCCGAAGCGCAAAATTCCTACGCATGCTCGGAAACAATTTAATGCATGCTCGTAAGCATTGAACTTCATTTTCTCAGCTCATTGTAGTGTTGTACGTCACCGCGTTCTTGGCGCGTTCTTGACGGTTGAAAGTTCCAAGAACTTTTGTGTGTACGTGTGTATACAAGCCAAGCTTGAGCGAAATTCCGTCAGAAAAACCATCTGACGAAAACTCAGATCGCGCGTACGCTGCATTAGTCCTGAGCGGAGCCAGGGGATTCATTGAGGGCAACAAAAGATATATGTATCCAAATTACCAGTTGGGCCGTATTTAAATGGAACCCGGGCCGCAATTGGCCTGCGGGCTGGACTTTGGACATGCCTACTTTAAAGAGAATATGTGTGGGTGAATTCAGAGGCTGCTATTGTGGATTCTCTTTTGGCCATACTTTTCCTGTAGGTCACAGGAGTGACTTAGTTCTGCACTCAGATTACTAAAGCCCGCTGTTAGCTGATCTCACAGAGCTGGTCCAGACTGCAGGGATCCCGACAATGTCGGGATCTGTTCAGATGCCTGACTGGGTAGATGGCTTAGCCTCTCGGCACGTTGCGGAGAGCCTGTGGCTCCCATCTCCTCCATAGCCTGGGTTAGGGTGAGTGCTGTAGGGGCAGAGCTGACAGTCATTGCTCTGTGCTCAGAGCAGACCTGAGGACTAAATGATCAGTGGTCTTTGATCGTTCAGTTCTCGGCGTAGAGGCGGCAGGGGACAGATGCAGCATCAGATCTATGCTGCATCTACATAGGTGAGCAGTGGCTTAACTAGAACCTTCAGGGCCCCGATGCAAGAAACCATGAAGGGCTCCCCTGAACCCCAGCCAGGGCCCTTCCCTCCGAGTCCGGCGGTGGAACTCCAGGGAGTGGTCACAGGTATGACCTTTGTGAGCCCTGTAGTTCCACCACTGGCATCAGTAGTTTTTTTTTATTATTTTCTTTTTAATTTTTAGGTGCCCCATTGGGGGACTGTCCCTAGGCAGGATGGGGTCCCCATCCCCAGAAGAGATGAGGTCCTTTTCTCCAGGGCAGATAAAGTTACTGCCCCCAGGTGAGAAGGGGTCCCTGTCCCCAGGGGAGGTGGGGGTCCCTGTTCCCACGTGAGAAGGGGTCCCTGTCCCCAGGGGGAGATGGAGGAGGTATGTAATGGTGTGTGGGGGATGGGGTCCTCTCACTCACCATGACCAAGCTGTAGGCCGCGCACTCATCCATGTTGGCCTGGGCTCCATCCAGTGTGCTGGACGGGCGATCAGCATATCTCCCAGAAAGACCTTTCATCATCTGTGTATGACGGAGGAGGAGGAGGGCTGGCAGACAAGCCTGCAGTGTCCTCCGGGCAGCCGGCTCTCATAGGGCTGCACTGCATCTGTGTGCTTAAAGTTTGTTTACCCGGGAAAAGTATGCAGTGCAGAGGGGGCCAGACTTGGGGGGGGGGGGGGGGCGGGACTCTGGCTGGGGAGAACAGACATCGGACTGAGCGGCATTGCATGGAGCAGGAGAGGGGTACTCTGAGGAGCCGGCCGAGGACACAGGTCATGTGGGGAATGCACAACTAAAGAGCAGCCAGTGCGATAGTTGAGCATGGAGCTCTGCTAGTCACCCTCCACCTCCAGCCACCCGTGTGCATGGTGCACTGGTACCCCTAGCTGCCTATGCTGCCGCCGGCCATATGTAGAGGGGGCTGCATGGGCCCCCTGCATTACAGGGCCCGGTTGCGGTCGCGACTGCTGCACCCCTTATAGTTACTCCCCTGTAGGTGAGTATGATTTAAAATGAAAAATATAAGTGCGAGGGGCGTGGCCGGACGCAGCGAGAGGAAGACGTGTTCCAGCTGAGCTCCGCCGGCCAAATCCTTATCCACCGCCATCCGCCCTCATCGGGCGGTTTCTCGGCCGGCAGTAGTCTCAGCCCCGTTGATTAACTCCAGCGGGACATCCCTGGAGTGTTTTGGGCGCATTTTCGGGCCGCCGGCCCCGCGATCAGGCTTGCGGCCTACTTTAGTCCTCGAGCCCCGGCCGCCATCTTGCGGCCTGCGGAGGCGCCGGAGCCTCCGCCCGGGAGTGCCGCTCAGCGTCCATAGCACGGCGATCGGTCCGCTGCGGGCAACAGGGGACTCCTGCGGCCTGAGGCCCCAATTCGGAGGTGACGGCCTCACCTTACTGAGACGCCAGCCAAGGAGGAACACTGACAGGAGCAGAGGTAGGCGGCCATCTTGGTACACCCTCCACACCACTGCAGGCACCCTATGCTCCCTGGGCTGGGACCGGCCCCCCCCCTCCCCAATAACCTCTACCTACAGCACCCAATGTATGTCAGTGGCCCCGGAGGGCCCTGAGAGTGACTGACGGACTTGTGTGGGGGTGTTTGCGCTGACGCTAGGAGGATGATAGTGTAGTCCCTTAGTGTCGCGCCGTCGGAAAGTACCACCTGACATATAAGGCATACCCAGTTATATTTCTTTGCCACTACTGCCCCGGCCGTGCGCTACTGAGTAAGCGGCGGGGATGTATAATACGCCCCGGAATCGTCCCCGCAACAAATCACAACAGAAATCATCCCCGGCACCTGGGAAGGCGAGAGGGAAAGGCAAGATGGCGCCCGAACCCCCAGAACCTGACGACACCACTCAGCATTCGGACGACAGTCTGTCACAATTCCCATCAAACCTAACGAGCCCGGCGGACACTGGCTCTGATGCCCTGCTGCAGAAATTCCGCACTATAGTAAGGGATGAGATCAACGCAGCTTCCCGTAAATTATCTGCGGAACTGGTGAAAGGTCTCAAGGAACTGGGGCACCGCACAAATCAGCTGGAGGAGAGGATGGACCTGACGACCACGGTGCTGGAAGGTCACGAGGAGGAGGTTGAAAAGCTTAACGCAGAACTCCTTGTTCTACAGGATAAACTTGAGGACTCTGAAAACAGGGCCCGCAGGGGCAACCTCCGCATCCGAGGTCTCCCGGAGACCATTATAGACCTTCAGGGTACAGCAACGGCATTCTTTCAGGAGCTCGCACCTGATATCCCGACCGAGCGCCTTGAATTCGATCGAATACACAGGTCCCTCGCTCCCAAGCCCTCGGAAGGTCCGCCCAGAGATGTTATTATAAAATTTCACTTCTACAGGACCAAAGAGCGACTCCTCCAAGCCGCCAGGGAACTACCAGACATATCGTTTCAAGGCAATCCCCTTCAACTATTTGCGGATCTTTCCCCGGTCACTATTGCTAAGAGACGAAACATGAAGCCCTATCTGCAAATCTTACAAACCAGGAACATTCGCTATCGGTGGGGATTCCCCTTTAAACTTTCTTTTTACCACCTGGGCCGCCAGTTTCATGCTTCTTCCCTGCCAGACCTGCGATGGCAATTCCAGGAACTTCAGTTTGACCTTCCCCCCTCCCAGCCTGAGCCCGCCATGGCCCGCCCGGGCCCTTCCAGAATCCCACTGCATTCCTCACAATCATCTCAGAGTGGATCTCAGGCCCTCCGTTCCCTCAAGGCTCAGAAATTTCAGGAGGCCTCCTCGGGTGGACATCGCTAGAAGTCAGAAAGGATCCCGTCTCTTGCTTGACTGCCCCCTTTTTTATTTTTTTTATTTTTTTCTAATCGCTGCCGACATGCGTCCTGCAGGCCGGTATTGAGAGAGTCTGCTGCAATTTAGACGCCCGGGCAATTGGAATGGGGTTCCCGTGTATTTTTGTTTTTTCAAGACTCAGGTTTAAGCCACACTGAGCCCCCCCCCTTATACCTTGGATGGACTAGGGCTTCCTACAACTCCGGTTTACTGCAGCCCATCATTTCTATGAACATTTGTTTTTCTCAGGGAACGCTTGCCCCCTTATTTTTTTTATTTTTTTATTCTTTTTTTTTTTTTTTTTTTTTCCTCTCCCCCCCAGCAACAAAAGCCTAATCCTCACAAATTTTTTTTATTTTTTTATTTTTTGTATTTCATTTAATTAATTATTTAATTATTTATTTATTTCTTTTTTTTTCTCTCATATATAGTCTCACGTTTATCTATTACCCTTCTAGAAGTGTATATTTGTATTTTTTATGACTCTGTATACTCCCCTTAGGCTTCCCACGGTATATCATCCCCCCCCCCTTTTTTTATATATATATATATATATATATTTTTTTTTTTTTTTTTTTTTTTATTCTTCCCCCCTCCCCTTTTTTTTTTATTTTTTTATTTATATATTTTATTTTGTTGCTTTTTCCTATTTTGTCCCTCAAGGTAATGGGCAGTTAGAATTTATGACTCTCAACCTCACTAACCGGGACCCCCCGTTGCCACCCGGGAATCACTAGTCCAGGGGGTCTATCACCGTGGCCACCCGGGGACTATGTCCCTGCTCTTACGCTCTCACCTTATGGGCCTATACGTGGAGAGTTTCATTCCAGACAGGGCACGGCCCGGCCTATAGGTTTCTTATTTTTGTTTTTGTTTATTCCTGTTTCACGTATCCAGGTGCCTTTAAGGCTGGACTCAGACGGCACTAACTTTAGGTTGCATATTTGTTTTCCTTTTGTTTGCACAGGGACTTACCGTCTAACCAAAGCAATTTCTTACAGGCCTTAGCTTACGGGCTCTATGTTCGTTATGCCAGTATTTTCTTTTTGTTTATTCTTGTTCTTGTTTGTACTTTTGTTTTATGCAGTTATGCCACTGTTGTCATGTTTTTTGACATTTGCAATAATTGTTAATGCTAAGTCAGGTGGCTTCCGACGGACCACCGCTCCCCCATGTGTTGGTTCTTGGCTCGGACTCCTGCCCGAGACAAACCCTAACCACGAAGTGGGTTTTATATCCCACGACCGATAGCAATCTTGCTGTGTAATGAATATTGGTACCTAGCACTGCATGTCTCTACCATCCATGCTATAATGATGCTCTTTATCCCTTCTCTTTCCCCCTCTTTACTTCTTTCCTTTCTCCCTCTCTCCTCCGGGCACACGGGGTGTGATCTTCGGCTCCAGGTAAGCGTTTTTCTCTTACTCTATCAATGACGATTAAATGGTTGTCCCTGAATGTTCAGGGAATGAATTCCCCCCACAAGAGAGTTAAAATATTTAAGTACCTTCGCAGACAACACATTGATATTGCTTGCTTACAGGAGACGCATTTTTCTGAGACCTCTCATCCTAAGTACTTTGATGCTCACTTTCCTCAAGTCTTTATGGCGAATGCCGCAACTAAACACAGAGGGGTTCTCGTGGCGTTCCGCAAATCAGTTCCATTTAGTTGCGCTAAACAGATATCTGACCCTGAAGGCAGATATTTACTGCTTCAGGGCACTGTTCATGACACAGAAGTGACTATACTGACGTACTATGCCCCCAATGTGAGCCCGGGACCCTTTTTGACCCATGTCTGCGCGCTGCTGGCTTCCCACGGCAAAGGCACCCTTCTACTGGCGGGAGACTCTAACCTAATTCTTGACCCTAAAGTAGACAAACACCCGCCGGGGAAAAACGGCCCGACGACTAGCGCCATTTCATTCAACCGCGCCCTACAATCTCTGGACTTAGTTGATCTATGGAGGGAATGTCATCCACAGGGCAGAGACTATACCCATTATTCCCACCCCCACCAGGTTCATTCGCGGATTGACCACATGTTCATGCTTAGGCGACACCTACCACTGGTGGTAAAGGCCTCAGTCTTGGCCGTACCGTGGTCGGACCATGACCCTGTCTTGATTGTCTGCCGTTCTATCCTGGATAGACCCCAACTTTCCCCCTGGGTCATGAATGACTCGCTCCTTTCTCATTTAGAAACTACACAGGAGATTATTCAGGCCTCTGAGGACTATTTTCGCGAAAACTTGGGCTCAGTGACCTCGCCGGTGGTCCTCTGGGAGGCCTATAAAGCAGTGCTGCGCGGACGTATAATCGGCCTAGCCTCGGTCCGGAAGAAAACTAGAGAGAAAAAACAAAGGGAGATTGAGTCCCGATTGGCAGACATATCCGAGAGGTTCAAGCGGTTCCCTACCCGGAGCAACCGCAAGCTACTGGAACTAACCAGATCTGAGCTTGACTTGTGCCTCACTGAGGAGGCTGAGCGGGCACTCCGCTGGTCCCGACAACGATGGTACCAGAGAGCGAATAAACCGACACGCATGCTGGCCAACAGACTCCATACATTTGCCCCCAAAATGACCCCAATTACGCTGAGGGATCGCAATAACGTCCTGTCCGGGAACCCAAAACATGTCCTAGAAGAGTTTGGATTCCGCCTAGCGAAGCTGTATACGGCATCGGGGGGGGGCCCCAACTCAGAGAACGGCGGAGTTTCTTGCGGGCCTGTCGCTCCCATCCTTGACGGGGGCTCATGTCACCCTTATGGATAGGGACATTCAACCCTCAGAAGTTCTACAAGCCATAAAAGAACTTAAGGTGGGTAAGCGACCCGGGCCGGACGGCTATACCGCGCTATATTATAGAAAATTGGCACCAGTAGTGACGCCCCATCTGGTGGCTATGTACAACTCGGTGAAGAGAGGCTATTCTCTTACCCCGGATCTTCTGACGGCAAATGTAGTAATGATTCCGAAACCTGATCGTGATCACTCATCTTGGGCCAATTTCAGGCCCATCTCACTTATCAATATCGACATGAAGCTTCTGACAAAAATCTTGGCGACACGTCTAAACTCATTTCTCCCTCGTCTGATAAAAAAAGATCAGGTAGGTTTTGTGCCCCAGAGACAGGCTGGCGACGCAATCCGCCGTATAGTGCAACTCCAACACCTAGCTCACACCCGCTCTCTCGAATCTATGCTTCTCTCTCTCGATATGACTAAGGCTTTTGATACCTTGTCGTGGCCCTACCTTATGTCGGTTCTGCAACGTTTTGGCTTCGGGTCCCAGTTTATGTCCTGGATGTCGGCTCTATACAACTCCCCTAGAGCAAGAGTAAAATATTACGGGTTTGAATCCCCCATCTTTGATATTAGTAGAGGGACCCGCCAGGGATGCCCATTGTCACCCCTCCTTTTTGTACTGGCGCTGGAACCCTTGGCGGAAGCGATAAGAACGCACCCCGACATCAAAGGCATTGACATAGCCGGTTCCCCCCATAAGATCTCCCTGTTTGCTGATGACATTCTCCTTTTTGTCACTTCCCCTAGAACCTCCCTGCCCAATCTGCACGCCCTACTGCGGACTTTTGCATCACTCTCGGGGCTTCAGATCAACCCGTCGAAATCGAAAGCGTTGTCGACCAACCTGACCCAGGGCCTACTGAGGGACTTGCAAGCTGCCTTTCCCTATCAATGGGTCTCCTCCTTACCCTATTTGGGAATTTACATCACCTCCACATATCAGGCCCTCTATCAGGCTAACTACCCACCACTGTTCAAGCGCTTATCGGATATGCTGACATCGTGGTCATCTTTCCCCCTCTCATGGTTCGGGAGGATATCGGCCATCAGAATGGCATATCTCCCGAAGCTACTATATTACTTTCGGGTCCTCCCAATCTCGATTCCTTCACACATCCTCAACATTCATCAGCGTAGGGTCCTACAATTTATCTGGGGGTTATCCCGCCCCCGTATCAATAGACAAATCATGTTCGCTAAGAGAGCGAATGGAGGCCTTGCAGTCCCGAACCTAAAAAGCTACTATATAGCAGCCACCATAGCACCCCTCTCTCATCTCCACGAGACGTACCAACTCCCTTTGTGGGCTGCTATCGACCTACTCGACGTGGACCCCATCCCTATTTCCTCCTTACCCTGGCTCCCTCCTAAACACCGCCCCACGATTACGGGGCCCTGCATGCTCCACACTTTGAGAGTTTGGGACTCAGTGAAGTATTCGGCGGGGTTGGCTTCTCCCCATCTCCCGCTGCTGCGACTCCTTCGTTGCCCCCTTTTCCCCCCGGGTCTTGAGGACTCTGCACAGTTTAAATGGTGGACCCTCAATGGTTTCGTGGACGTTCATTCCTTACTTACTCCTACTAGAATATTACCATTTGCAGCCTTGCGTTCATCTCACGATATACCCTTAAGGGAGTATTTTAGATATCTCCAAATTCATCACTTCCTGCAAAGCCTCATCAGGTCCCAGGACGCCCCTCACCGGTTGTCACCGTTCGAGAGCATCTGCAGATCCAGGCCTCATTCTCCTGGTCTGATTTCTTTAATATATTCTGCCTTGATCTCCGGGAAGAAACCCCCGGTGCGATTCTATCACCTGCAGTGGGAGAGGGACCTGGGGAAACAGCTAGATCTGGAGGATTGGCAGGCGATGACCCTAACCTTGTCGAAATGCTCATGCAACGTCACAATCCTAGAGAATGCCTATAAGGTCCTATACCGGTGGTATTACACCCCGACGCGCTTGGCCCGCTTTGTTCCCACCTGCTCCTCTCTCTGTTTCAGGGGGTGTGGCCAGGAGGGTACAATGGCCCATATTTGGTGGACGTGCCCGAGGGTGTGCAGATTGTGGGTCAGGGTTTACGCGTTACTCCGCAGTTTACTCCGGGTGAACCTGAAAAGGGATCCTTTCGAGGCTCTTCTCGGGAAAGCGATACCAGAACTACTATGCTCAGAACGGCAGTTGGCACAGCATCTTTTTACCGCAACTAAGCTGACTATAGCGCGAGCATGGAGAACCCCGGCCCTCAGCTTTGAGGCAGTCAAAAACCGTCTGAATGATGTCATGGTCAATGAAAAACTGTCTTCTGTTCTCTCCGACACTCATACCAAATTTCTTAGAGTCTGGCAACCCTGGATAGCGTACCACCACTCTCCCAGATTTGATACCACCTTGCTGTCACTGTAGGAACCTGCTGGGGCACACCCCGTGGGCCCATCGCCCCCCCTCCTCTTTCTGCTTCCCTCCAGACCCCCCTATCCCTCTGTGGCTCTCCACACCTTCTGTCCCCTCCAATCTCCTCTTGCCCCTTGACTTTCCCCCTCCTTCCTTCCCTCCTTTTTTCTTCATTCTTCAACTACACCAGATATGATCATTATAGGCTTTAGGCATACTCCAGGCCGTGTTTGTGTTACATATATGTGAGAACCCAGGGTCTGTCTTGATCCAGGGAATGTGTACAAGGTTACCTGGTAATTTGCTTCAATTGTACTAAACTGCAACTACCTGTACCGACATCCCACTGTAAGCCTATTGTACTGATCCATACTATTGTTACTCTGCAATAAAAACTTTTGTAAAAGAAAAAGAAAAATATAAGTGCAGCGCTATTAATCTCTCATGTAAAATATCGGGTGATATCAAATTATATTTAAATAAATAAATTAATTCATGTATATAATAATGTGTACAATTAATGTTCATATTCTGAAACTTTTCTGTGTTGAATTATTGTGACTTTTCAATTATTGTAACTTCTTAATTCATATACTGTATCATCCACCACTGTAAAAACTGTGTCTTCATAATTAAAATTCTTGCTTGAACATGTCTAGTAGAATCCCTTGCAGGCTTGTTTTTTTCTATGGTCTCTATAACAGGGAAGGGGAGGAGGGAGTTTTTTTTTAACAGATAGGTTTTAATTCTATTAGCAAACAAGACAGTACAAACACAACAGGTATCGTAAAGAGGATCTGACAATAGGTAATCAATTACATGAGATCAATATTGCATGTGCAAAGGGTATTCTATTCTATCAAGATGATTTTCAGGATATGGAAGTTTCACATCACAGGATTATGTTATTATAACATGAGTGTTACATTAAGGGATGGTCATAGAAAGACTATAGGTAGGTGGGAGCAGATGGGCCAACCTGGTCCAGTGGGGGCCAGTCCCCCCCCCCCCCCCCCGTCCAAGAGGGCGGATGGGAGGGGGGGACAGGGGAGGAAATACTCCACCCCTGGTCACAATTGATCAGGATATAACCCTGAGATCTAGAAGGAGGGATCAGCCTCGGTGCCCCATGCAGACAATAGTGGTTCCCTGATAAGGACTTCCACATGAGATAATCGCCCTCGACCGGGTTCAGCCACATGTGTCAACCCAATTCGACCATACTTTATCATATTTCTGTGGGCAATTTCTACTCTTGTAAGTGACGCGGTATAGTGGTAACACATTATTTATTGTTTTTTGCCATGCTTCCTTGGATAAGGCCTCTTTTTGCTTCCATTTAAGGAGTATTTCTCTTCTAGAATAGTGAGTAGGTTAGGCACAGTTTAACATAGCGGTCCCCGTTTATATCTTCCAGATGGCTCAATAAGAGAGTTAGGCCGCGTACACATGCGGGGACTGTTCGCCCAACTTTGTCCGTCAAACAGTTTCGGCAAACAGTCCGCTCAAAATTAGCATGGACGGACATGGCCACACACGACGAACGAACAGTTTGCTGAAACCGTGCGCGATGACGTGAACGGCACATACGACGGGACGAAAAATACGACGTCCTATACACTGCATTATAACTTTCGGCGTGTAAATCCTTTCTGAGCATGCGGGGGAACTTAGTTTGACGAACAAGCCTACACACGGGCGGACTGTTCGCTCAAACAAGGTTTCAGCGGACAGTTTTACGGAATTTCCGAAAAACCTTGTTTGTCAAACTGTCCGCTGAAACTGTCCGCTGAAAGCCCACACACGAGCGGACTGTCCGCCCAAACACTGTTCAGCGGACAAAGTTGGGCGAACAGTCCGCGCGTGTGTACGCGGCCTTATAGATTCGAATGGTATTGTAACTCCGCAAACCGTTCCCAAAGTGTCTGCCACATTTTCCAGAATGGGCGTAGACCATATGAAAAAAGGTGCCTGATTCTAGCTCATCATCAAGGGCAGTTGGAACTAATTCCCAGGGTAAATGTTCACTAGCCTTTGTGTTGTGTAGTAGGCCCTGTGTATAAATTTGAATTGTATAAATCTATCCTTAGCCGCAATCATGGACAGAATAAATGTAGTTAGACACTCCTCCCATTCCTCCTCCCCAAAAGAAGGGATATCAGCCTGCCATTTGGCCATGGATCTATTACTTTTACTAATGTGCTACTGTTAAGTAAAGATATAAGGAGGACAGGGGTTTTTACAGCACCCCCGAAATCAAGAGGCGCTCAATTGAATGAGGCTCAAGCTACACCTGAGAGGGGAATTGAGCCCTAAGGGCATGCTGAAGCTGCCAGTACCTAAAGAGAAAAGTTGTCGTTAGTGTGTGAGTTAGTTGCAACTCTCTAAATGAGATTATGACACCCCGATGTGTTGATACCCTTCTTGGCCCAACTTGCCGGGTCTGGGATAGTAAAGAGGTGAGGGAGCATGGGATTAGCCCAAAGTGGGGTGTGTGGGGAAAAGCATGATTGCTTCAGGAGGGCTGCCCTAGAGGATTGCCACATCTGAATTGTAGTTTTCATAGGACCTGTCACTGCAGGGTTAGCCTTTGACCCCCTGTATGGTAAATTAGACACTGCTGCATATGATCCTTGGAAGGCTGCCTCCAGAGTGGCAGCTGGATTCTGCCGGGGTTGCGAGAACCACCACCTTACCGTCACTAGGACAGCCGCCCAATAATATTCCAGGAAGCTGAGCAGTGCCAACACACCTCCAGACAGCGGAAGGTAAAGTATTTTCTTTGCTACTCTTGGGGGCTTCCCTGCCCATATAAAGGAGATTGCTATACTGTCCAATCGGCGAAAAAAAAGGATCTGGGGATTAGGGTCGGGGTGTGCCTAAAAAAATACAGGAATTTCAGTAAGTAAATCATTTTTAAGAGATTGCCCCTTTCCTGACGGGGTCAAAGGGAGAGATCTCCAAGTGGAGCACTTCTGGTGAAGTTGGGTCAGCAGTGGGTATACATTTTTATCAAGGTAGCCTGTCATTCCATTTCCTATTCTCACTCCTAAGTATGTAAACTCATCCACCCATTTCAAAGGGTTTCCTGTGTCTATCTGGGGCATTGATTAGCAGAGGGGAAAGAGGACTGATTTATTCCAATTTATTCTGAAAAGTGGCCGAATTTGTCAAACACGGCCAGAGCTGCTCTTAAGGAGTCAGAGGCGTCTGCCAAATACAAGAGCGAATCATCAGCATAAAAAGAGATCTTCTCTACCACTGTGCCCACCTGTAGGCCCTTTACTGACTCATCCGCTCTGAGAAGGATGGCAGGGGGCTTGAGTGCTAGGGTGAATAGGGCTGGGGAGAGTGGGCACCCCTGTCTCATACCTCTCCCCAGTGTAAACGCCTCCAAGAGGACCCCGTTTATGCAGATATGGTCTCTGGGTTGGGCATATAGCAGTTGGGGCCAAGCCAGAAATCTAGGTCCAAATCTGAATTTGCGAAGGACTGCCCAAAAGTAGTCCCACTCAACCGAATCGAAAACCTTCTCGGCATCGAGTGAGGCGACCACCCCCAAGTTATCAGACGAGGCAATCGCAATATGTGTGTGCAACCGACGGATGTTTATGTTCGTTCCCCTACCAGGCATGAATCCTGTCTGGTCAGGATGTATCAGGGCCGTGATGATTGTGTTTAATCTATTGGCCAGGATTTTAGAGAGAATTTTTGTGTCAACATTAAGGAGGGAAATGGGGTGATAGGAAGAGCATAATGTCGGGTCCTTTCCTGGCTTGGGGGTGACCACTATTACCGCCTCATGCATTGAGTCAGGAATGTGGCCCTCATCCATGGATTTAGCTAGTAGGGATTGAAGTCTGGGGGCCAATTGTTCTGCATACATTTTATAAAATTCCACCGGGATACCATCCCGTCCTGGCGTCTTACCTGTTTGCATCATTTTAAGTGCCTTTTGGATTTCTTCAATTTTAATGGGGGCATCTAATTTCGGTCAATATATCAATATCCTCAAGATAGGCTATCAATTCCTCAGAATCATAGGCCACTCGAGAGCTATATAGAGTTTGATAATAGGAGGCAAATTTGCGGTTAATCCCCTCTGAAGTGAAGAGGGAAGAACTGCCAACAGCCTGGATCTGTCCTATGGTCATACCTACGGATTGCTCCTTGGAAAGCCAGGCCAACAAGTGACTAGTCCTCTCCCCCTGCTCAAATATTCTATGTGTTTGATGGAGGAGCCTTTTCTGCACCAGAGTTGTCTGCAGCAGAAGAACCTCCCTCAAAAGGGATTGCAATCTAGCATAGGTCTGAGGGTCCGGGGACCTAACATACAAAGCCTCCTGTCTCTCCGCTTCAGCTTCGAGGCTTATGAGACCCTTCCTACGTTTCCGACATATTTCCACTATGATGGTCTGATACTGTCCCCTGGAGTATGCCTTAAAAGCATCCCAGACCAAGGAGGCTGAGGCCAAGTCAGCGTTCACCCTCCAGTATGTTCCTAGCTCATCCCTGCACTTCGGCTCCACCTCCGCATCCGATATCCAATATCTAGACAGTCGCCAAAGCTTGTCTGATGGGGAGATTGAGAGATCTAGGTCCAAAAGAAGCGAGGCATGGTCCAAAATACCACAGGGAAGGATTTTGATGCCACGGACTCTAGGGAGAACCAAACCTCCCGCATAGACTAGGTCGATGCAAGAGGAGGTTCTGTGGGAGGCAGAGTGACATGTGTATGCTCTAGCCTGGGGGTATTTCCATCTCCAAATATCAAAGAGACCGTAGGTGTTAGCCCACTCCGTGAGCCCCTGACGGGTCGTTCCAGTGGTAAGGAGCCTGTCTAGCCCTGCATCTGGAACCAAACTAAAATCCCAGAGTATAAGTAAGTTTTCAATGGAAAATTCAGCTATTTTGGCAGTTATTTGGTTCAATACCTGAAGGGAGGCCGGGGGTGGAAGGTACAGGCCTACAATTACCTATGGCATATTATGTATTAACACATGTATCAACACATACCTGCCCTCCGGATCCAGAGCCAGATCGAGGAGTCTGAAGGGGAGCGTTTTTAAAATTAAAATGCTTACCCCTCTTGAAAATGTAAAGTGGGTTGAGTGATAATGATAACCCACCCACGGTTTTTTAAGACTAAAGGTCTTCTTACCCACCAGATGAGTCTCCTGGAACATGCATATGTAAGGATGGTAGGTTTTAACAAATTGGAATACCAGGGAGCGTTTTTGATCATTTGAGAATTTAGGCCTCTCGTGTTCCAGGAGAGTATCTTAAGAGAAGACATCAGCTTTGCCTAGAGATGGTGTAGGATGATAGATGTGGGTCAGACTTCCCCTATTGGGGCGTCTGGGCCCATAAGGGCACACAGGAGACATTAGCGAGCATGTTATTCAGATAACAATGTTATCAGATTATTAGCCAGCAGTACTGTCATATATGATAAAAACAATAAAAACAATAACTCAGGGTCTGCAACAGCAGTCCAACATAACCAACCTTCCCCACCCCCCAACCCGGGAGGAGGGCTTCCATTCCCCCAAAACAGGTTGGCTTTACAGCCTAACATGAGGGCAGTGTGCAAGAGGTACCTAACCTCCCACTTCTGACCTGGCTGAAAAGCAATGTAATTCACTTTTCAATCCGGCAAGGATACTTTAGTGTAGATATCCTGGATCTCCGGGGCACATACTTCAGAACACTAGGGAACAGAAACGTTAAACCCCTAAACCATATAAAATATTAGTGCGTTATAGCTGCATACTCTAACCCCTCTGTGAGTGTGACACAACTAAATATTCAAGGAGAGGGAGTAGAATTGATCTCTGCAACCCATGCCACTTCCCCCCGGTACAGTATAAAGGGGGTGGGGGAAGGATATGTCCTCCAAGCCTTCTCTATTCGTGCCCATCTCTGGGTGGCCTCGGGCAAGAGCATGAGTGAAGAGCTGCAAGCAAAGTTAAGGAGAAGCCTCATACCCATAGGCATACTATTGCAGGCAGGTCCCCGATCGGTGCATTTCAAGAGCACCATCAAACCATGAGCCTGAGTGCACAGGGTAAACCTTAAGACAGAATCTCTAAGCTGTGGAGTCCGCTGGTCATCCTGTAATTGCATATCTTATGCTGTCTGTAAGTGCAGGATCACTGGACATTTCAATAAGGGGAGCGAAAAACATATCTCGCCCCCTACTACAGTCTGTTACCCCGTGACACAGCCAGGGGAGATGAAAGGAACAGTCCCCAAGCCATCTTGATTCACCCCTCGCCCGAGGTCCTCGAGCAAGACCGCGCATGGAAGACAAAAGCTTTAACCTCCCCTGGGCTTTTTTTGCAGGACACAGCGTAGAACAGCGTAGAATCATCCTCTGAAACAAAAATGTGTTTTATCTCCCATGTGATTTTCTTGTAATATGAATTCCATTTTTACTTACTGTAAAATGTCCTAAAATTATGAATAACTGTAGTCATTTAAATTTCCTGCTTTGCCATTGTTCTGTTATTTGGGCTGAACAAAGCTGTCAAATGTGTTAAGAATGAAATGAAGATGTTATTGTTATATCAAAGATTTCCTCTCTGCCCGCCTGCCTGCAACCATGTAATGAGCTCTCCAGTTCAGAAATAAGGTTTGTAGGCTGGCATTAAAACTTCCCCTGCTGTGCTAGAGCTGATTAATTCTGTTCTCATCAACAGCTGCTCGCCTTCATCTCCTATGTATAGCCCACTTAAAAAGTGTGAAGATGCTGTAACCAGTTCAAAATCTGTGATTTTCTAATTTGTTTTACAGTTTATTGTTTAAAGAAAAACTGTCATGCATTTTATTAAAAAAAGTCTTAAGTCTGACAGTTGCTCTCCTTTCAACTGTCTGACCTCATGTACTGTTTCCCTACTACTTAGAATGCCTAAGGGCCTGTGTTGATGAGCTTTTGTTTGCGCAGTACAGGTTTTGAATTCCAGTGCAAGTCTATGGATATACAAAACCTGTTTGAAGCAAGGCAGAAGGTGGCCAACTGTAGGTCAAACATACTGTTAATCTTTAAAATCTATATTTCTGATTTATTAATCAGAAGATATGATATGGGTTAAAGAGGAAGTAAACCCTTCCAAACAACTTGGACCTATAGGTAAGCCTAGATTAAGGCTTACCTGTAGGTCCAAGCAATATCTCCTAAACCTATATGGTTTAGGAGATATTTGCCCGAAAATGGGCACCGCTGTCTACGGCGCATGCGCCGTAGACAGCGGCGCGCAGGCGCACTAAATGCGGCAAATCCAAGAATGGATTTGCCAAATTTGTCGACTCCCGTGCGCATGCGCGGGAGTGACGTCATCGCGGCTTCGCCGTATGACAGCTGCGGAGCTGCGAGGCGCGACTCCCGTGCGCATGCGCGGGAGTGACGTCATCGCGGTTGCGCCGCTGTCATTGGTCGGAGCTGCGAGACGCCACCAGCAAGATGGACGCGGCGGACTACAGGGATCAGCGGCGACTTCGCTGGCTCCTGTGTCAGGTAAGTGACACATAATGAGCTACTATGCGATGCATAGTAGTCCATTATGCTTTACCTTTGCAGGGAAAAAAAGAGGAAGTAAACCCATCAGGGTTTACTTCCTCTTTAAATGAGAATTCTATGGACAAGGAGGAAAAGTTTTAACATAACAGCATTTATTAGAGTAAGTTACAGGTCTATCTAATACACAGAAAATATCTATAGTCTTAAGCAATGGAGTAAAATATTCGGTTAAATTACAACAAGAATACAGATTATATTCATCACAATACAAAACAAGACATATGACGAGCAGGTATACCTTTAAGTGCTGGGAGATGATCTCATAATTTACCTATCTTACTGGTCCAGGGCTCTGGTCAGTTTTCATCTACCCTCTATCTTTGTGTGAGTCCCACTAATAAAGGGCCATCTCTCATTGACTTGCATAGGACCACCCTCTCCTCCCCCGGGCATATCTCTTCCAAGTTTGGTCAATTTCCTTATAACTTAATTTCCCCTCAATAGCACCTCCTCTTTTGGGTTTAATTGGTTAGTGATAATTAGTCTGAAGCCAACTTAATTAAAGAGGAAGTCTTCTCTTGAATAGGGCACTTAACTAGGCACAGTCATAGCCGGGGTAAATTGTCCATTCCTGAACAGATCAAAGAAATATCTTAAGCATATCAACCACCCTTTGAAATGGATAAATGGTTGATTAGCACGGAAGAATACACAAGCCTTTATCTAGCAAAGGAATTCGGCCCGGTACCGACTACACACTCAAATGGTATCTTTTCCTGGGCCTTTGAATACCAAGTTAGGTAAACAGCAGGGCATCTTCCTAACACACACTTAGCATACCTGTAAGCCAAAAGGAACTGTTAATTGAATTACATACTCTAGCCAAAAGTCTGTTCATGTATTTGCTCACATCCAGCCAAGTTAACCTAATACTTACTATAAACCTTCTTTATTTATTATCCTAATATATATATATATATATATATATATATATTATAGATGTATATATATATATATATATATACATCTATAATACAAATATTCCCAGTTGCTAATGGAGATTACTCATAAACTCCTCATAAGGCAACAGCACCTTTCAGGCTGGGTTCACAGTGTATTTGGACATGGCTCGTAGCAGGGGCCCGTCACGTCCCTGTTCTCCATTTCACGAATGAATCAGGCCCAAATTGTTGCCTGAATTTGGACCTGAAACGGAGCTAAAGACAAACAGGATGCCTGTGTAATCTACTCCGCAGCCGCCCTGGAGATGTGTGAACTGGTTCCATTGAGAGACGGTCACAGTCTCCTGTCATGTGAATTGGATGCAGGGAAACCGCATCCAATTTGCATCTTTGTAAACCCAGCCTCAATGAATTTTAAATAATCTCAGAAGCCTGTCATACTGATTCCCAAAAGCACAAAATTTGCCCTTAGGAGCAATGCAAATGCAGCTTGCATCCTTTTAGCGAAAAAAGCTTGCAAGCACATTGACAGGAAGAGGCTAAAAATTGCCTAACGTAAAATTCTGGGCAGTTTCCTGTTTGGGGTGCCACCAGTGCTGTGTAGAGCCTGCCATACAAGAAAATAGCTGAATGCGGCCATACTCTTGTAAATGCTGATGTTTCTATATGCATAGGTAAACAGGGATGCACAGAAGCTTCTCTGCTTTCAAGAAAAAGCCGAATACAACCATTTACTAGTATGGCAGGCTGTACAGGCAGCTATGACTCCCCGGATGTGGGAAAAAGCCCCAGAATTTAATGCGGGGCATATTTCCAGCCTCTCACCCTCTTAAGCGGCTCAAATGGAAATAAGAAATCAACAAGAACTGAAAGCCCATTGATACAGACCCTAAGGGATCCTGTCACTGGTGAGAACTCATTGGTGGCAGTATCACATTGGAGGACAAGCCAGAGTGAATACAATGGCCTGCTTGCATGTGTCTTTCTCTTGCCGGCTAGAGGATCAAGGTGGTTTTTTCTTGGTAGCAATTCAGTAGTGAAGTGATACTTTGCTGCCGAAGCTGATGAGGGGGCAACACATACAAAGCAGGTAAGTGTCCTTGTTTGTTTTCTGGTAATGCTGTTACTGGTGAATGCTGGCAACAAACATATCAGTTAGTGAGAATGGACCTAACTGTGTGACATAACAGTTCAATTGATAACAACTACCTGGATTTTTTTTTCTTACACTGCTAATGAATGAAAATGCAAGATCTGATATCTCCCCTCATTAAGAAACTAGGCAAAAACAAAATTATTAAGAGTTATTAAAAAGTAGGGTTCTCACCAGTGTTTTTGGCTGCTTCCTGTAAGTGCGGGTGATAACATTAGGCCTCCACCCTGGATTCTGGGAATACTGAGGAGTCCAAATCTTGTAAGTAGTTGCTGCATCACTGTATAGGAGAGATATAACATTAGAATTAGTAACAAAGCATACTGGAAAAATGCTTTGCACTTTTTAAATGAATGCAAAGCATTCTCTGATTGGAAGAGGCGGATTGCGTCATCACCCCATCTCTCCACCTTTTTCAATCAGAATATGTTTTGCATTCATTCAAAACTGCAAGGCACTCTATGAATGCTGCCCATGCTGAGCGGCCAACCTCCTGCATTCAGAATGCAGAAGGACAGCCACTCTACAAGGGACCCTAAAGCAATTGCCGATCTCTGCAGTAGCGATGTCTACTTGAGTGATTTCCATCTTCCGTGGACATCGGCCAGGTATGGTATATACATAGTCGGAGATTTACTAAAATGAGAGCACTGAGAATCTGGTGCAGCTGTCCATGGTAGCCAATCAGCTCTATAACTTCAGCTTGTTCGATTAAGCTTTGACAATAAAACCTGAAAGCTGATTGGTTTCTATGCACAGCTGCACTAGATTTTGCATGTTCCAGTTTTAGTAAATCTCCCCCATAGTTACATTGGTCCAAGCTGAATACCGATGCTGGAATTCCTTTTAAACAGACAAAGCTGTCCAGCAAAAGTAGTAGTTAGAGGGTTGAGACACACCATATGACACCAACAGAGGTGCTTACAATGATCAACCTTTATTCATTTATAAACCTTAATCTCAAAGGGAAAAACAAACTAATGCTACAACCAGGACTTTTTTCAGCTGGAGTGTAGTGGAACAGAGTTCTGCCACCTCCAGTGCTGATCCTCTGCTTACAGCTCGGTACTGGCACATAAACACAGAAGCCTAGCTTTTGTATCTACAAGGGACAGTGATCTTCTGCCAGTGGCTGCACACAGAGCTTTCGCTGCTCTGCGTATTACTGTTAGAGCAGAGGAGAGGTAGGGGAGGCACACAGCCGGGCAAGTCTGCTGAATCCCTCGCCCACCCTCCTGCTGAAATCCATGTCCACAGCCTCTACTATCCTGCTGCTAGTAAGCTCCCCTCTCTGTGTTTTTTTATAATGGAGTTATGTTAAGGGGCAGTGCTTGGCAGACTTTTTTTAAAATTACAAATCTCTGCAAAAAACAAATTAACAAAGGGTCCATGGACTTCTTAGGTTTATTATAATTCATTATCTCTATTGTGTGTGAAAAATTGTGTAAACTTTTGAACATTTTCTGCGATACTGTGTTGTATCAGCTCTTAGTATTACATATTCATTGTACAATTCTGTTTTTTTTCAATGGAACGGAGAGCTCAGTATTCTCTAAGTAGGGAGAGGTGGCTTGGAGGTGGGAACAGAGCACTGGATGTTACACACTCCTGAACTCTACACTCTGTATGTAAAGCACTCCTGAACCCAGCATTGTGTACATAGCGCATTCCTAAACTCTGCACTCTGTACATAGCACATTCCTGAACCCTGCATTCCGTGTGTAGCAATTTCCTTAACCCTACTGTATGTAATGCACTCCTATTGAACCAGCTGTATACAATACCAGGCTTTAGTGTTAAGCCAAACCAATGAATATAAAGGGCTTTCTGGGGTGTCAATATGTTATTATTTTAAATAATCAATAAAAAATATTATTATTATTATTATTATTAAAGATTTACAACAGTTTATGCAGCGCTTTACAATGTAGAGGGGGGGGGGGGGGGGGCGGCACAATTACAGTACAGTTCAATACAGAAGGGACAGGAGGGCCCTGCTCGTAGAGCTTACATTCTAAAGGGAGGGGGTGGTGGTACAAAAAGGTAATAGATGCGGGGAATGATTTCATGGAGTTGTTAGGTGGGTGTGGGATAGGCATCCCTGAATAAGTGAGTTTTCAGGGATCTCCTAAAGGTGCAAAGGTTAGGGGCTGATCGGATATACCAGGGAAGGGAATTCCAAAGGAAGGGAGAGGCTCTGGAGAAGTCCTGAAGACGAGCATGAGAGGAGGTAACAAGGGAGCTAGAGAGCAGGAGGTCCTGGGAGGAGCGGAGGGGACGATTTGGGCGTTATCTGCAGATGAGGTTGGTGATGTAGATGGGGGCGATGTTGTGGATGGCCTTGTATGTTGTGGTTAGTATTTAGAAGTTTATATGGTGGGGCAGGGGAAGCCAGTGAAGGTATTGGCAGAGATGGGCAGCAGTCACGGATTGGTTAGTGAAGTATATTAGTCTAGCAGCAGCATTCATAATAGACTGAAGGGGGGATAGCCTGCGTAAGGGGAGGCCATTAAGGAGAGTGTTGCAGTAGTCAAGATGGGAAATAATCAAGGAGTGAATATATCTAAAACCATGACTTTTTATTTAGGGAAATTCCATCAAGAATATATATCCATACTTTTTTACACATTATGAAAATGTCCCCTGTACATATATGCCATAAACCAATTGTCTGACGGTGTTTTACACTGTGTGGCACATATCAAAAAGATTATCTAGCAAAGATTACACCAACTGGTTTCACAGACAGACGGCAGCAAAAGCTGTTACCTGTTTCACAGATAAACTGCTTCTTCAGACAGGAATGTGAACCAGAATATAAAATGATATAAATTCACAGTATGATTATATACAGTATTAAAACATAATTCACATGGTACGCTATACATAATATTTATTGACTTACATAAACTTTGTATAATACTCTGTAGCTTCAGCTCTGACGGGTGAGACAGGCACAATTTAGAGAGAACACTACTGTTATTGTGGAATTGTGCAGCCAGCATCAAGCCTGCCCTCTGCGAATAAGGATGCATACAGGATATAGACTGCAAAGATTGTGGGGGTATAGTTCTGACACAGTGGCGTAACTAGAACCTTCAGGGCCCCGATGCAAGAAACCATGAAGGGCCCCCCTGAACCCCAGCCAGGGCCCTTCCCTCCGAGTCCAGCGGTGGAACTCCAGGGAGTTGTCACAGGTATGACCTTTGTGAGCCCTGTAGTTCCACCACTGGCATCAGTAGCTTTTTTTTATTATTTTCTTTTTAATTTTTAGGTGCCCCATTGGGGGACTGTCCCTAGGCAGGATGGGGTCCCCGTCCCCAGAAGAGATGAGGTCCTTTTCTCCAGGGCAGATGAAGTTACTGCCCCCAGGTGAGAAGGGGTCCCTGTCCCCAGGGGAGGTGGGGGTCCCTGTTCCCACGTGAGAAGGGGTCCCTGTCCCCAGGGGGAGATGGAGGGGGTATGTAATGGTGTGTGGGGGATGGGGTCCTCTCACTCACCATGACCAAGCTGTAGGCTGCGCACTCATCCATGTTGGCCTGGGCTCCATCCAGTGTGCTGGACGGGCGATCAGCATATCTCCCAGAAAGACCTTTCATCATCTGTGTATGACGGGGGAGGAGGAGGGCTGGCAGACAAGCCTGCAGTGTCCTCCGGGGAGCCGGATCTCATAGGGCTGCACTGCATCTATGTGCTTAAAGTTTGTTTACCCGGGAAAAGTATGCAGTGCAGAGGGGGCCAGACTCGGGGGGGGGGCGGGACTCTGGCTGGGGAGAACAGACATCGGACTGAGCGGCATTGCATGGAGCAGGAGAGGGGTACTCTGAGGAGCCGGCCGAGGACACAGGTCATGCGGGGAATGCACAACTAAAGAGCAGCCAGTGCGATAGTCGAGCATGGAGCTCTGCTAGTCACCCTCCACCTCCAGCCACTTGTGTGCATGGTGCACTGGTACCCCTAGCTGCCTATGCTGCCGCCGGCCATATGTAGAGGGGGCTGCATGGGCCGCCTGCATCACAGGGCCCGGTTGCGGTCGCGACTGCTGCACCCCTTATAGTTACGCCCCTGTTCTGACAGATTAAGATAGCCTTGGTATGTTGGAAAGAGGAGATTGCAAATCCCACAAGGAACTATCATTGTCACTGCCAGGGTATGTAAACTTATGAGCACAACTGTGTATGTATATATATATATATATATATATATATATATATATATATATATATATATATATTGTATATCTCCAGAGTGCAGGCACAAGGGAGTCCATTAATAAAAAAAAATTGTGTGCGAATGTCACAGCATTTGCATATGCATCGCAATTAATCCCCATAATGTTTGTAATATGTCATAATGCAGTATTTTCCTGATTGTGACATTGCATACAAATACCAATTTATGGTCACTAGAAAATACATAGAATATATGTAGCGCCAGTACTCCTGATGAGTACGCGCTATGTCTGTAAATTTCGTTTTTGCCCAAAACAATAGTTGAGTTTTGGGGTTAGTTGTTCTAAATTATGCTTTGGCATCAGTTTGGCTGGGCTGTATTGAGGTTCTGCCTGGTCATAGGTGGGGTTTGCACCTGTGAGAGGCATTAGAACGCAGTCTGGTTGGACACATTGGGTACCAATCTCTTCTCGCAGCCAATCAGTGGGTGTGCTGTCTCTCTGTGTATTCTGAGAGAGGGTACTTAAGGTGCTGAAGTCACGTGGTTCTGGGTTCTGATCCAGTAGTTGTTGTTGACTCCGTGGTCTTGGTCCTCCTGACCAGCCCCCAGAGGACCTTATGGCCTGGGGTGCGGATCCATCCGTTTCTGAGCCTCAAAACTGGCTAGTTCGAGTCACAGTAACCAGAAGGAGGATTCTAAGGTGTTCCGGTGCCGTCTTGGGTTTGGAGAGGCCCAGCAACTCTACAAGCAACCAGGGGAGGACTCTTCAGTAAGAGGGCCACGCACAAGGCTGGCTGCTCGGTAAGAGCCTGGAAGTCGAGCTGCCACGGACATTGATTGAATCCACATTTCTTACGGTATTGTCAGACCGGCTGCAAGATTCTGGTACAGTAAGAAAAGTTCCTACCTCTATCCTTCAGGTTACAACTAAGTTTTTCAACCAAGTCTGTGTGAGAGACTTTGCAAGGTTAGAATCACTTGGCTGAAAGATCCAAGGATTTATCCAACAGTTTATCCAACAGTTAAAGAATCCACTTGCAAGTGGCTATTCCCTGGATTATGTATCGAGAGAGACTTTTATTGAAGTCAGCAGTTCCAAGCACCTGAGCTAAACTTTATCCTGATACCCTCTATTTCCAACTTAGAGACTGAGTTTATTCAACTGTTTTATGCAAATAAAAATCCTAAAAAGGAATTCAAGTGTCGGTCTCTCCAGTTACTGGGTCATCAACCCTGGGAACCCCTAGACAAGGACAACAAGTTACGAGCTGGTGGAGGTAATCGCTAAGCCCGGAAAAATTCAGCCGCTCCTTCGGGGGAAAGTGCTCCATGTGTGGGCTCACAGTCCGGGATTTGCTGTTACCTCTCGCAACGGAGAAAGACATACATGTGAGTTTATAGGAATAGAGGGTGAAGTTTTTGGACTGCGCCATCTTTACTGAGGCAAAGACTTTCACTGTGGTGTGTAAGCATGGGAGGAGCCCTGCGGAAAAGCCCGCGAAATTGCGCAACCAGAGGAGCCAGTGGGAGGAGTTTACGCCTGTTTCGTCTTCCTGCACGAGGCACCGTGTGAGTGTGTCGCAGGAAGAGAGGGGAGCTAGTCACGTTGCTTATCTGCAGGAAAGGAAGTTCTGAGCAACCATGTTCCGTGTTCCGGGTGTACCGTCTGCTCCAGGACCTAGGATGCCATCAGTCAGAGGTCCTACAAGTATGCAGATACCTGGCACCATACTGACTGACACGGGAATCCACCTGCTGCCGCAGGGGTGGTTCATACTTTACTTAAGGGTACTTAAGGTGCTGAAGTCACATGGTTCTGGGTTGCAGTCCAGAAGTTGTTGTTGACTCCTTGGTCCTGGTCCTCCTGACCAGCCCCCAGAGGCCCTCATGGCCTGGGGTGTGGATCCATACGTTTCCAACCCTCTAAACTGGCTAGTTCGAGGCACAGGAACTGGAAGGAGGATTCTAAGGTGTTCCGGTGCTGTCTCGGGTTTGGAGAGGCCCAGCAGCTCTACAAGCAACCAGGAGAGGACTCTTCAGTAAGAGGGCCACGCATGAGGCTGGCTGCTCGGTAAGAGCCTGGAAGCTGAGCTGCCATGGACATTGATTGAATCCACATTTCTTTCAGTTTCACCGGCCCGGCTGCAAGATTCTGGTACAGTTAGAAAAGTTCCTACCTCTATCCTTCCGGTTACAACTACATTTTTCAACCAAGTCTGTGTGAGAGACTTTGCAAGGCTAGAATCACTTGTTGGCTGCTAGATCCAAGGTCAAGGATTTATTCAACAGTTAAAGAATCCAGTTGCGAGTGGCTATTCCCTGAATTATGTACCGAGAGAGACTTTTATTGAAGTCAGCAGTTCCAAGCACCTGAGCTAAACTTTATCCTGATACCCTCTATTCCCAACTTAGAGACTGAGTTTGTTCAACTGTTTTATTTCAAGTGTCGGTCTCTCCAGTTACTGGGTCATCAACCCTGGGAACCCCTAGACAAGGACAAGGAGTTACGAGCTGGTAGAGGTAATCGGTAAGCCCGGAAAAATTCAGCTGCTCCTTTGGGGGTAAGTGTTACATATATAATAGACATTACAATAATTATTTGATGTTTGTGGGAATACTCAGAAATTAGCACAGCAATTTTTTTTTATAGACTCCTTAGTTACTTGTATTCAATAATACCCCAACCATTAACCATCAGACCAAAATGGGTGGATTGGGGTGCACTAACCAAAAATGTTTAGAAGCATACCAGGATCAGTTTGGCTTCTCCAATGAGTTTTGGAGACTTGTGGGTAAATTATGTTAAGCATTTTAACATTTGTTGGATAGGGACGATTTGTGTGTGAGCCAAATTGCTGCATTATGCCCCGTACACACGAGAGGACTTATGTCCGACAGACCTCCAAAGGAGTTCCGCCGGAGTTCCGACGGAGTTCCGACGGAGTTCTGGCGGACTTTTCGACCGAACGGACTTGGACACACACCATCACACCAAACTCCGACGGAGTCGAACGTGATGACGTACGACTGGATTTGAATAAGGAAGTTCATAGCCAGTAGCCAATAGCTGCCCTAGCGTCGGTTTTAGTCCGTCGGAGTAGCATACACACGAGCGGATTTTTCGAAGGGGACCGGGTCCGGCGGAGTTCCGTCGGGAAAATTTGAAGCATGCTTCATTTCTAAAGTCCGTCAGACTTTAGCGAAGCTAAAGTCCGTTGCAGCCCACACACGATCGAATAGTCTGACGGACTCAGTCCGTCGGACTTTGGATGTCGAAAAGTCCGCTCGTGTGTATGCGGCCTTAGTATGCAAAAAGGTAACTGATGTTTGCATTAGACCCCTTTCACACCAGGGCGTTTTGCAGGCGCTATAGCGTTAGAAATAGCGCCTTCAATCCGCCCTAAAGAAGCTGCACCATTATGTGTAGTGTGAAAGCCCGAGGGATTTCACACTACTGTGGTGCGCTGGCAGGACGTCAGGAAAAATCCTGCCAGCAGCTTCTTTTGAGCGGTGAAGGAGCGGTGTGTTTACCGCTCCTCCACCGCTGCTCCCCATTGAAATCAAAAATAGCGGCGTTTTACCGTCCACGCTATGGGCGGTGTGGTGTGAAAGGGGTCTTACTGTTCCCATTTGCGTAACATACAGGGGGTGGTATCGTTAGTGTAACTTTTAGAAGTTTTAATAAGGGAGGTAACAAAATGGAACACAATGAAGTTGGCTCAGCATAGGCTCTCAAAGGGGGTAGAGGGTCTACAGAGCTTTTTGCGTTCAGGAATAGAAGTTAACCACTTAAGGACCGCCATATTGCCAATGTACGTCATTACAATGGCACTGGCAGGCACAAGCACGTACATGTACGTGCCTGCCTTCCAGCGGGAGGGGGTCCGAACGGCGGTCCGGTTCGCTGCAGGAGCGATCCGTGATGAGGGGATGGCCGTTGGTTTCTGGCCATCCCCTCTCGATCGCTCCTGGCCAATGAGAAGCTTCCTCCCACTGTGTATTGTATACACAGGAAGGAGGAAGTGATGTCATTCTCCTCGGGGTCTTTTTGACCGGACTACGAGGAGAAGACAGAAAGTAAGTGTGCACCAACACTACACTGACATGTAGGCACACACAGGCACACACATAGGTTCACCGCCAGGTTTTTATAGCGCTAGGTACCCCGATATACTACCCAATAATGGTTTTAACCCCCTGATTGCCCCTAGTTAACCCTTTCACCCCCTTTTGCCAGTGTCACTAAGCGATCATTTTTCTGATCGCTGCATTAGTGTCACTAGTGTCGCTAGGTAGCTAGTTATTTTTTTAGGTTCACCGCCAGGTTTTTATAGCGCTAGGTACCCCCATATACTACCCAATAATGGTTTTAACCCCCTGATTGCCCCTAGTTAACCCTTTCACCAGCGATCACAGTATAGTGTCACTGGTGACGCTGGTTAGCCAGTTAGTTATTTAGGTTCCCCGTCAGGTTTTTATATAGCGCCAGGGACCCCCATATACTACCTAATAAAAATTTGAACCCCCTGATTGCCCCTAGTTAACCCTTTCACCAGTGATCATCGTATAAGTGTTAGGCCGCGTACACACGGGCGGACTGTCTGCCCAACTTAGTCCGCCGAAACACATTTGAGCGGACAGTCTGCTCGTGTGTGGGCTTCAGCGGACTTTTTCAGCGGACTGTCTGACGAACAAAGTCTTACGGAATTTCCGTAAAACTGTCCGTCCAAACTTGGTTTGAGCGGACAGTCCGCCCGTGTGTGTGCCAGTCCGCTGTACTTTCGAAATGAGCGGACTTTTCCCGCCCGGAGAAAAGTCTGCTCATTTCAAACGCGTCTCCAGGTAGGCGGGGCCCGCGACGGAGACGTCGCGGGCCCCGCCGCCTGGTATGGACTTAAAGGGGAACCCCAACGCCGAAAAAAATCGGCCTGGGGCTCCCCCCCAAGTCCACAACAGACCCTTGCCTGAGCACGCTACCCGGCCGGCTAGGAAAGGGGGGCGAGCGAGCGCCCCCCCTCCTGAGCCGTACCAGGCCGCGTGCCCTCAACATGGGGGGGTGCCTTGGGGAAGGGGGGCCGTGCGCCCCCCCACCCCAAAGCACCTTGTCCCCATGTTGATGAGGACAAGGGCCTCTTCCCGACAACCCTGGCCGTTGGTTGTCGGGGTCTGTGGGCGGGGGGCTTATCGGAATCCGGGAGCCCCCTTTAATAAGGGGGCCCCGGATACCGGCCCCCCACCCTATGTGAATGAGTATGGGGTACAATGTACCCCTACCCATTCACCTGTGAAAAAAAGTACAAAAAAAAACACAACACAGGGTTAAAATATTTTATTGCACAGCTCCGGGGGTCTTCCGTCTTCGGGGGTCTTCTCGCCGGACTCCTACGCTATCTTCTTGTAGCTCTTTTGCTAGCGGAGGAGTCCGGCTTTCTTCCTCCCCGCCGCCGGCTCTTCTCCCGACTTCGGGGGTCTTGTCCCCCTCTTCGGTTCTTCTGCCGGGCCACCGCGCCTTCTTATAGCTCTTTTAGAGGCGGTGGCCCGGTCTTCTGTCGCCGCTGTCGCCGCCTTCCGTTCTTCTTCTTCTTCTTCTTCCCCAGGAGATGTTGCCTCGACGATCTCTCCGGCCGGAATGCCAGAGCCGCGCTGCGCGGCCACTTATATAGTGACAATGGGGCGGTGTCACATGGTATATGTCACATGGGTTGGTCACATGGGTTGATGTCACATAGGGACTATGACATCGTAAGGGGGCGGGGTCACCATGTGACCAACCCATGTGACATATACCATGTGACACCGCCCCATTGTCACTATATAAGTGGCCGCGCAGCGTCTCCTTCGCGGGCCCCGCCTACCTGGAGACGCGCTCGAAATGAGCGGACTTTCCTCCGCGTGTGTGGGCGAGTCCGTTCATTTCAAAAGTTGAGCGGATTGTTTGGCGGACTTAGTCCGCTGTAATTAGTCCGCTCAAAAAGTGCCGCGTGTGGGCAAGTCCGTTCATTCAAAAGTTTGGACGGACTGTCTGTCGGATTGTCTGACGAACTTAGTTGGGCAGACAGTCCGCCCGTG
Organism: Lithobates pipiens; assembly: GCF_037356315.1. Lineage (NCBI taxonomy): Eukaryota > Metazoa > Chordata > Amphibia > Anura > Ranidae > Lithobates > Lithobates pipiens. Next base: position 263,907,691 of record NW_027507784.1, on the reverse strand, counting down.
TGTACGAGGCCTTACGGGTGACTCTGGTTAGTTTGCTTTTTATAGCATCAGGGCACCCACCATTTATTACCCAATAAAGGTTTAACCCCCTGATCACCCGGCGGGTGATATCAATTAGGTTTTAGGGTCAGGGTCTGCGTCGCCCCAGGCAGCGATAGGTTAGTGCCAGTACCGCTAACACCCACACGCAAAGCATAAACCTTCCGTAGTGGTATAGAATCTGAACAGATCAATATCTGATCAGATCTATACTAGCATCCCCAGCAGTTTAGGGTTCCAAAAAAACGCATTGTTAGCGGGATCAGCCCAGATACCTGCTGGCACCTGCGTTTTGCCCCTCTGCCCAGCCCACCCAAGTGCAGTATCGATCGATCACTGTCACTTACAAAACACTAAACACATAACTGCAGCGATCGCAGAGTCAGGCCTGATCCCTGCAAACGCTAACAGTTTTTTTTGGTAGCATTTTATATTTAAATCCGGAAGGCAGTGCTTGGTTTTCGGGGTCCCGTACGTGGCTAGGCTCCCAAAAAGTCCCCCACATGTGGTATCCCCGTACTCGGGAGAAGCAGCAGAATTTATTTTGGGGTATCATTTGACTTATGCCCATAGCATGTGTGAGCAATATATCATTTAGTGACAACTTTGTGCAAAAAAAATAAAAAATTGTAAAATTCCTGCAACTTGTGGCAAAATATAAAATATTTCATGGACTCAACATGCCTCTCAGTAAATAGCTTGGGGTGTCTACTTTCCAAAATGGGGTCATTTGGGGGGGTTTTGTGCTATTTTGGCATTTTATGGCCTTCGAAACTGTGATAGGTAGTGAGGAGTGAAATCAAAAATTTGCACCCTTAGAAACCCTGAAGGCAGTGATTGGTTTTCGGGGTGCCGTACGCAGCTAGACTCCCGAAAAGTCCCACATATGTGGTATCCTCGTACTCAGGAGAAGCAGCAGAATATATTTTGTGGTGCAATTCCACATATAACTATGGCATGTGTGAGCAATATATCATTTAGTGACAACTTTTTGTAAACTTTTTTTTTTTTTTTGTGTCATTATTCAATCACTTGGGACAAAAAAAAAATATTCAATGGGCTCAACATGCCTCTCCACAACTTCCTTGGGGTGTCTACTTTCCAAAATGGGGTCATTTGGGGGGGTTTTGTGTTATTTTGCCATTTTATGGCCTTCGAAACTGTGATAGGTAGTGAGGAGTGAAATCAAAAATTTGCACCCTTAGAAATCCTGAAGGCAGTGATTGGTTTTCGGGGTGCCGTACGCAGCTAGACTCCCAAAAAGTCCCACATATGTGGTATCCCCGTACTCAGGAGAAGCAGCAGAATATTTTTTGGGGTGCAATTCCACATATAACTATGGCATGTGTGAGCAATATATCATTTAGTGACAACTTTTTGTAAACTTTTCTTTTTTTTTTGTGTCATTATTCAATCACTTGGGACAAAAAAAAATATTCAATAGGCTCAACATGCCTCTCGACAACTCACTTGGGGTGTCTACTTTCCAAAATGGGGTCATTTGGGGGGGTTTGTACTGTTTGTACTGCCCCAGAAAATGTACTCTAGTTTGTAGACGCTATAACTTTTGCGCAAACCAATAAATATACGCTTATTGACATTTTTTTTACTAAAGACATGTGGCTGAATAAATTTTGCCCTAAATGTATGACTAAAATTTAGTTTATTCGATTTTTCTTATAACAAAAAGTAGAAAATATCATTTTTTCTAAAAAATTTCGGTCTTTTTCCATTTATATCGCAAAAAATAAAAATCGCAGAGGCAATCAAATACCATCAAAAGAAAGCTCTATTTGTGGGAAGTAAAGGACACAAATTTCGTTTGGGTACAACATTGCATGACCGTGCAATTACCAGTTAAAGCAGTGCAGTGCGAAATTGTAAAAAGACCTCTGGTCCTTAGGCTGTTAATTGGTCCGGGGCTGAAGTGGTTAAGTGCAGTTAAGTGCCTTAAGATGGCCATAGATGCATAGAATTTCGAACAAAAACTCATAGGAAAAGTCTAATGCCCCATACATACGGTTGTAAATTCCGACCGAAAAAGTTGGATTGGCTTATGTTGTCAGAAAATCTGATCGTGTGTGGGCTCTATCGGACTTTTTCTGTCGGAATTTCTGACGGAAAAAGTTTGAGAGCTGGATCTAAAATTTTCTGACAACAAAATCCGATCAGACTTTTTCCGATCATGTGTAGAGAATTCTGACAAACAAAGTGCCACGCATGCTCAGAAAAAAATTTGGAGATGAAAGCTTTTGGCTACTGGCCTCTACGTAGTATATAATGTCACCTCATTCACCTCGTGTATAATGTCACCTCATTCCGAACTATCGGATTTCCTGATAACTTTGTGCAACCGTGTATATGCAAGACAAGTTTCGGCCAAAATCCATCGGAAAAAATCAGATGGATTTTGTGGTCGGAATGCCCGACCGTGTGTATGGAGCATTATGCTGCGTACAGAAGATAGGATTTTCCGACAAAAAATGTTTAATGGGATCTTGTGGTCAGAAATTCCGAGCGTGTGTAGTGTGTGCGAGCTCCATCGGACATTTTTTGTTAGAATTTCCAACAACAAAAATTTGAGAGCTGGATCTCAAATTTTCCGAAAACGAAATTCCAAGCGTGTGTACACAATTCCAACGCACAAAATTCCACGCATGCTCTGAATCAAGTACATGACGGAAGCGATCGGTCTGGTAAAACTAGCGTTCGCAATGGAGACATTCGTCACGCTGCAAATTTTGTAATTTTTGCAGCACATTCTCTTCTTTATAATGCTAGAATAATGAAGTTGTTTTGCAGCTGATATTCACAGAGTTCTGACAAACTGATTTCTTTCCTATTTCTTGTAATCTCATGAATAAATGTCTAAAAAATACATTTAAATACATTTTTTTTCACCAGATCTCCAGAATAATGTTTTTAATTTTTGTTTATAGTAATCTCTCTTTTTTTTTTTTTTTGGAAATCAAGATCGCCTGTTTTTTATTCTTTTCTAGTAATCTCCATAATATTTAAGTTTTGTGTGTCAAGTTACCACAACACCGTTATTATCTTGTATTTTTTAACCTCAAAGAGATTGGTTGGTGTTGGTGTCCCTTGTTAATTGTAGATTGTCTTTTTGAAATGTACCTGTCTACTCACAAACTGTCCTTTTTTAATTATAACATATAGCCAATGATTTAAGAAAAAATATATACATTTATTAGGGGTCATAACAAAATAAAGAGGAAGGCAATGCTGGATAAACTGGTGAAATTAGCGAAGCCTTTGTACCCCATGGCACACATCCACTATTTGACAGGCAAAATTGGGAGCCTGAGGAGTCCATTTAATAGGGAGCACAATCTAGTACGGGAAAACAAGAGATCAGGAACAGCAGCAGATGACATATATGTCCCCAGGCTGTGGTCATACCACAGCCTGCGTCTTTTGCCAGACCAGACCGAACCCAGGCCATCACTCTCTTGTCTTCCTTACATGCTTGCTTCCATGTTTGCTTCCAGGCTGTGGCTCTGGTGTTGGAGTGGTGGCAGGAGGTGGAGGAGGAGGATGGTCCAACTCACACAGGTGGGTTTTGCTTGTGATTTCACCCTCAACACCTTATTTAGGGCCATATATATCAGTTCCTCACAAAAGAGCCTACCTCCATTTCCTGCATTTTGTTGGCAGCCTTACAGGCATAGGCTTCCAGAAGACTGGTGGGGGCTCTGAGGGCCGCAAAAGCCTGCAAAATTAACCATGTGCTGACTCCCCCATGCTCCTCCCCTTCCTGGGCCTTTTTTGTTGAAGGTGGAGGGGAGGGACCTGAGATTCGGTCAAGCTACTGGGTCCAGCCACCTCCTGGCTGCCACTTACCCCTGCCACCTCCTGGCTGCCACTTACCCCCGCCACCTCCTGGTTGCCACTTTCCCCTGCCATCTCCTGGCTGCCACTTTCTATAGCCTCCTCCTAGCTGAGGATTTCCTGTGTAGGAAAAAGGGACATAGTTTTAGTTTATTGTTCATCAATCACACACAATTTTGAAAAATATGTTGAACAATGCTATACCTGAATTATAAAGAGAAAGGAACGCACTCACCTAGCCACAGCTGTAATTCAAGGGGACATGCAAAAAGGGAAGGAGTACTAAATAGTAAATAGTTTACTATTTAATACTCCTTCCTTTTTTGTATAATGCTGTACTGAACTAAAGCTGGGCTCCTCCACATCTTCTTCCTGGATGGAAGGCCCAGGTTGGATGTTGGAAGCCTCAGCTGGGGTGGAAGGAAGAGTGGAAGAAAGGGTTGAGAGTGATGGCCTGATTTCAGTCTGGTCAGACAGAAAACGCAGTCTGTCATAGTACCACAGCCTGGGGACATAAATGTCATCTGCTGCAGCTCCTGATCTCTGGGAATCCTGGATCTTCTTACGCTCCCTATTATAAGTGCTCCTCATGCCACCAATTTTGCACTTCAAATAGTTGATGTCTGCCGTGTGAAGTGAATTCAAATTGTATTTCCGTATACCTGACAAGACCAGCTAGGTATTATCACAGAAATTACCACACTCACAAGACCCTCTCAGTACTGAGGCGATAGCTTCTTTGTGAACACAAAAAGAGATGATGCATGTTCAAAGCTATCTGAATTAATGCTTGGAGGGTATACAACTTATATATGTTAATAATAACCAATCATTATATGGAATAAGGGCGTGGTTAACAACAGGGGTGTACATTTCAGATCATTAATACTCAAATACCCAATCCCTTAAACATGGTTGACATAGCAACTATAATAACCATGCCATCTGCTTCCATGACTCGTAGTCATGCCTATGGTGTTCCTCTTTACACAGGAAAATGTCCCAGACAGCCCTTCACTAAGGATAAGCTGAACACCCCCTGTTCGGTTTGCATCCAGAACATGCGAACAGGCAAAAAAATGTGTTTGAACACGCGAACACCATTAAAGTCTATGGGACACGAACATGAATAATCAAAAGTGCTAATTTTAAAGGCTTATATGCATGGTATTGTCATAAAAGTGTTTGGGGACCTGGGTCCTGCCCCAGGGGACATGTGTCCGGCTTCTTCTCCACTCCATCCACACGGTCCACCTCAGTGGGAGTCTTCTACCGTGTGACGCTTTTGTTCTTCTGACACTTCTTATATAACGGAGGGCGGGCCACTCGAGACAGTTTTTGACAAGTCCTTTATTAATTTCTACTTCTTTACGCTTCTTCTTCCCTCTTCTTTTTTCTGGTCTTCTTCCGTGTTCTTCTTCTTCCTCCATCTTCTTTTTTCCATCTTCTTCTCCATCTTCATCATCTTCTCCCTCCGCTCTTCTCGTCTCGTTTCTTGCTCCGGCTTCTTCTCTGCTCCGTCTGCACGATCCGCCTATGTAGGGTGATCCCACTTCCCTCTGACATCACAGGGAAAGCCATAGGGAAATTCCCGTGCGTCAGAGGGGGGCGGAGTCACTGAGTATAAGAAGTGTCAGAAGAACAGAAGCATCACATGGCAGAAGATTCCCACTGAGGTGGATCGTGTGGATGGAGTGGAGTAGAAGCCGGAGCAAGATGCGGGACGAGAAGAGCGGAGGAAGAAGAAGCGGAAAGAAGAAGAAATTAATAAAGGACTTGTCAAAAACTGTCTCTTGTGATTTTTAACCCTTTTGACACTTTTTTGTCAAATGGTAGGGGTACATTTGTACCCCATTACCAATTCACACGGGGGGATCTGGGGTTCTCCTTGTTAAAGGAGGCTTCCAGATTCCGATAAGCCCCACGTCCGCAGACCCCCACAACCACCGGGCAAGGGTTGTGGGGATGAGGTCCTTCTCTCGATCAACATGGGGACCAGGTGCTTTGAGGTGGGCCGCTACCCCAAAGCACCCTCCCAATGTGCTCGGATAAGGGTCTGGTATGGATTTTTGGGGGGACCCCATGCCCTTTTTTTTTTGGCACAGGGTTCCCCTTATTATCCATACCAGACCTGAAGGGACTTTTTTTTTATTCTGGTTCGGGATTCCCCCAAGGGGAAATTCCATGCCATTTTTACCAATGAGCTGTTATGTGTATTGTCGGACCGACAATTCATTATAACCGCAAGTAGTTTTAAATTACTTTTTTTTCCTTTAGAAATGTAATTTTGCTGTCAGACTGTTCTAAACACGGGAAACATGCGTCCCTTTACAGGCATACTATAGACACCCCCCAGGTACGAAATTTAAAGGAATATAACACTTTTATTGTTTCAATTTAAACATTATTAAAATCACTGCTCCTGGAAAAACTGACATTTTTAAAACTTTTTTTCGCAATGATACATGTCCCCTGGGGCAGGACCCCAAACACTGTTTATGACAATACCATGCATATAAGCCTTTAAAATTAGCACTTTTGATTTCTCCCATAGACTTTTAAAGGGTGTTCCGTGACTTTCGAATTTGCCGCGAACACCCAAAATCGTTCGCTGTTCGGCAAACTGGCGAACAGCCAATGTTCGAATCAAGCTCATGTTTGACTCGACCATAAAGCCCATCCCTACTCTTCACCACATTAGCTTTATATAGAAAGATACAGAGCAAAGATGCTACTGTGAGCTATATTTTCTTATATGTGTGCCTTGCAAAAACTGCTACAGTCTGTCACTGTCTGAGAATACAGAACTTAAACTAACTAGCAGATTAACCTAAATTAATCCTATATGAACTCATATAAAGATGGAGTCACTTCTGTTCAGTCATATTACTACACCATGGGGATCACAAATTCGAGCAATTTATCCAGCGCTGCCTTCCTCTTTAGTCGATTTGTATAAAAGGGGTGTTTTGTCTGCCACAGACAGGGCAGCTCTCTGTACAAATCACTGAATTGGGGGAGGAAATCATGATTGATGAATCGATCCATTTTCTCTGCAAGACAAACCCTAATGTCAGGCTAGACTCATATAATCTTGTCCCAATATAGGCCTCAATCTATAAGCAGTATAGGCCACTGATGCCCCAAGTTAAAATTGTACCTTTGTTAGAATGATCAGCGCTTCCGCTACTCCATCCTACGCTCACAGATCGAACATATGACGCACGTGTGTTACGCTTTATATACACTGCACATGCGTGAAACTCTGCCCACCCTTGACCTTTTTTATAGTCTATTCCCCGCCTCTTGTCTTTCGGCGCAGTGGGAGAGCACATGGTGGAGAAAGAACAAGTGTATGCAGACAGCAGCATCAACGACGAAAGCCCGGACCCACAAATGTCTTGATCCCGGAGGAAATTTAAGGCCTCTAATATGTCCTTTTTAGAGATGGCGGCGATGGTGGACATCTTGAAAAAGACCAACTATGACGGGAATCATGGACCTTACCCAAACCCAAATGTCAGAACGGCCAAGATCATGACTAAAGTTGTGAAAAGTCTGCAGAAGAATTTTGGGGTACAGCGATTGAAGGATAAACTGAGGAAACAATGGTCAGACCTCAAAAGGAGGGAGCAGGATCAGTACAGGAGAAACAAAAGTCAGTATTTTGTCGTGTGTTCCTATTGCTGCTCCATATGCTTTTCTTTACTGTTGTGCAGTTTAAAATGGCAAGTTTCAGGTTCGTGGGCACAGTAATCATTTATAGTAAACATTGTTCGTTCGCCCACTAATACGATGTTTTTGGCAGGTGCAGGTTAACTACATTTGTTCAGGCCTATTTCTATTAAAAGGAGTTTAGTACATTGTTGTCTAGATGGGTTTGTAACTAGAATAAAATGTAAACTTGATTCAGTGTAAGGAGAGGACACTCTTGCTGTTTACACATCTGGGCGCAGGAGCACTAGTGTGGGACACCAGAACAAACTTTTTAGGGTGTCCCACACAGGTGCTCCAGTGGATACTAGGGGTGTCCTCATGTGTGAAACTTTACCCAAAAAGGTAAGTATTCAGCTTTAATCAAAGGAAAAAATAATGTCTTCAGCTTGGAACTCGGCTAAAACAGAAAATGGTACGACACTTCCAAGCTATGTTTCATATTCATATTTTTGGGCTCAAATATCTGTGTGCTAAGTATACCTTTATTTTATTCACATAGGGGAGAACAGAATCGGGACGTCAGAGGACACCAGGAACCCCCCCAACCTTCTAAAGAAGGGAAAGTCACCACACCACAACCTCAGGATGTGGAGGAAGTAGAGGTTTAGGAAGTGGGTCACATAGTGACCACAACACGTGAGTGTCTGAGACCACTGTTTCAGGTAATAGATGTATGCCTGCATATTTATAATACATGGTGGGCTTTTTTATTTTAGGCGATGTGGATGTTGTGGAAGAAGAATCTCATTTCACAAGTACAAGTGCACACGTCCTCATCGGGGAGATAATGGTGTGCAATCGGATTTACAGAAGATCAAGGAAGACATCAATGATGTTGAAAAAAGTCTCAAAAACATCACTGATGTTTTAGGCAGAATATAAAACCCACCCATTTTTTTAGATTTTTATTATAACTTTTCTAAAAAATGTTGAAAGCTAAATTTTGAAAATGCACACAGTGTGTCAACATGTACGCGTTTTGTGGGTGCAGCCCCTTCCTTGCAACTCAAGTAGCTGAGAGGAATGGGTTGTACCCCCGAAACACGTCTATTGATCCTCCATGATGGGAGCTAGCACATGTTGACCTTAGGCATGGGATCAAGAGGGAAATCTCAATTTTGACTCTCAATTTGTGTGCATCTTCAAAAACATCACCCCATCTGATGAAGGCAATATAAACACAGTTTGGACATACTAATGTGTGATATTGCCTTCAATTTATCAAAGTTGAACTTTGTAAGTTCCTTAGTTGTGTATTATTTTATGTTTTGAAAAACATGTTTGTTTACCACAAAATAGGATATTTCTACTGTCCCAAAAAATGAAAATATTGCAAAAATATGTTGGTTTGTTCAAAACCCCTTTTCCAAACGCACATGTGAATGTGCACAGAGTAAACATTTTTCTACTCAACAATGTGTGGCTATTTCTTTCAATGCTCAATAGCAGTTTTTTGTTTAAGTTGGTGTTCATAGTGACACTGGGGGTTATTTTCTAAAGGCAAATCCACTTTGCACTACAAGTGCACTTTCAGTGCAGTTTCAGGGCACTTTCAAGTGCACTTTTGCAGTGCACTTATAGTGCAAAGAGGATTTTTCTTTAGTAAATAACACCCACCGTTTATAATTTGCATACATTTGCATAAATCAGGCCATTATCGTCACTCCAAAAAATGAATTCATGGTGCTGAAAATTATGAATATTATTATCATTAATGCATTACATACATTAACAACAAGAATAAGGTGTGTGTGTAACAGAAATAATAGTTAGCTGAAGAAGAGATTATCACCTCCTGTATTAAAAAATTAAGTTGGAACTATTAAAGAAAATAGGCAAAAAAAAAACACATTGGAAAAACACATTGGATAACCTAGGAGACAGCTAAAAGAAACACAAGCAGTAAATATTTTTCATTTTTAAATACAAATGTATTTAAAAAATACATGTATTTAAATGTTAAAGGATAAAACTTACCCTAATATATTCCTTCTGCAGGACCTGAATGATGGCAGAACAGGTCTCTGCAATAATGATTCACAGAGCCTCGGGGGAGATGCATGTCGAGAACTTGATGTCTTGCGGACTTCTCCCGATCGCAAGTACCGCAAGGGGGCGACGGCTTGCCACATGCAGGTGTACTGCTTCTTAACCACTTTCAGACCGGACCATTTTGCTGGTAAATGACCAGAGGTCTTTTTACACTTTGGCACTGCGCTGCTTTAACTGGTAATTGCGCGGTCATGCAATGTTGTACCCAAACAAAATTTGCGTCCTTTTCTTCCCACAAATAGAGCTTTCTTTTGATGGTATTTGATTGCCTCTGCGATTTTTATTTTTTGCGATATAAACGTAAAAAGACCGCAAATTTTGAAAAAAAATGATATTTTCTACTTTTTGTTATTAGAAAAATCCAATAAACTCAATTTTAGTCATACATTTAGGCCAAAATGTATTCAGCCACATGTCTTTGGTAAAAAAAAAGTCAATAATTGTATATTTATTGGTTTGCGCAAAAGTTGTCACATCTACAAACTAAGGTACGTTTTCTGGAATTTACGCAGCTTTTAGTTTACGACTGCCTATCTCATTTCTTGAGGTGCTAAAATGGCAGGGCAGTACAAAACCCCCCCAAATGACCCCATTTTGGAAAGTAGACCCCCTAAGGAAATTGATAAGAGGCATGTTGAGCCCATTGAATATTTTATTTTTTTGCCTCAAGCGATTGAATAATGACAAAAAAAAAATTTTTTTTTTTTTTTTACACAAAGTTGTCACTAAATGATATATTGCTCACACATGCTATGGGCGTATGTGAAATGACACCCCAAAATAAATTCTGCTGCTTCTCCTGAGTACGGGGATACCACATATGTGGGACTTTTTGGGAGCCTAGCCGCGTACGGGGCCCCGAAAACCAAGCACCGCCTTCAGGCTTTCTAAGGGCGTAAATTTTTGAGTTCACTTCTCACTACCTATTACAGTTTTGAAGGCCATAAAATGCCAAGATGGCACAAAACCCCCACAAATGACCCCATTTTAGAAAGTAGACACCCCAAGCTATTTGCTGAGAGGCATGTTGAGTTCATGGAATATTTTATATTTTGCCACAAGTTGCGGGAAAATTACAAACTTTTTTTTTTTTTTTTTTTTTTTCACAAAGTTGTCACTAAATGATATATTGCTCACACATGCCATGGGCATATGTGAAATGACACCCCAAAATAAATTCTGCTGCTTCTCCTGAGTACGGGGATACCACATATGTGGGACTTTTTGGGAGCCTAGCCGCGTACGGGGCCCCGAAAACCAAGCACCGCCTTCAGGCTTTCTAAGGGCGTAAATATTTGACTTCACTCCTCACTACCTATTACAGTTTTGAAGGCCATAAAATGCCAAGATGGCACAAAACCCCCACAAATGACCCCATTTTAGAAAGTAGACACCCCAAGCTATTTGCTGAGAGGCATGTTGAGTCCATGGAATATTTTATATTTTGCCACAAGTTGCGGGAAAATTACAAACTTTTTTTTTTTTTTTTTTTTTTTCACAAAGTTGTCACTAAATGATATATTGCTCACGCATGCCATGGGCATATGTGAAATGACACCCCAAAATAAATTCTGCTGCTTCTCCTGAGTACGGGGATACCACATATGTGGGACTTTTTGGGAGCCTAGCCGCGTACGGGGCCCCGAAAACCAAGCACCGCCTTCAGGCTTTCTAAGGGCGTTACAGTTTTGAAGGCCATAAAATGCCAAGATGGCACAAACCCCCCCCAAATGACCCCATTTTGGAAAGTAGACACCCCTAAATTTAGGGGTACACTAGTGAGACTAGGTAATAAATGGCGGGTGCCCTGAAACTATAAAAAAATAACTAACCAACCAGCGTCACCTGTAACAGTTATATGGTGATCACTGGTGAAAGGGTTAACTAGGGGGCAATCAGGGGGCTTTATGCGGTAGTATATGGGGGTCCCTGGCGCTATAAAAAGCTGCGGCGAACCTAAATACCTACTTGCCTAACTAGCGTCACCTGTGACACTAATACAGCGATCAGAAAAACGATCGCTTATTAGGCTGGGTTCACACTGGAGCGATGCGGGAACGCCACGAATGCGCGGCGGGTTCCCGCATCGCATGCCTCCCGGCGGCAGTTCACACTGCCCTATGCGAACTGCTGGGAGTGTCAGTGAAATGTTACTGACACCCCCAGATCAGTTCGCATATCGCAGTGCGATCTGCAAACTCGGATCGCATGGTGTGAACACCCATGCGATCCGATTCTGCTGCGGGCCAAAAAAAGGGTCCCGTGCGAATTTGCGGCGGGTGCGGCGGGTGTGGCGGGTGCGGCGAATGGCTGAACTCGAATCGCACAGAGATCGGATGTGATTTGCACTGCAGTGCGAATCACATCCGTTCTCAAACCGCTGCAATCTGAACCCAGCCTTAGTGACACTGGCGACGGGGGGTGATCACGGGGTTAAACCTTTATTGGGGGGGTTAGGGGGGTACCTTAGAACTAAAGGGGGCTAACCCTAACTGCCCTAACAGTTATTAGTCACAAATGACACCCGCCGGGTGATCAGGGGGTTAAACCTTTATTAGGTAATAAATGGCGGGTGCCCTGAAACTATAAAAAAATAACTAACCAACCAGCGTCACCTGTAACAGTTATATGGTGATCACTGGTGAAAGGGTTAACTAGGGGGCAATCAGGGGGCTTTATGCGGTAGTATATGGGGGTCCCTGGCGCTATAAAAAGCTGCGGCGAACCTAAATACCTACCTGCCTAACTAGCGTCACCTGGGACACTAATACGGCGATCAGAAAAATGATCGCTTATTAGGCTGGGTTCACACTGGAGCGATGCGGAAACGCCGCGAATCCGCGGCGGGTTCCCGCATCGCATGCCTCCCGGCGGCAGTTCACACTGCCCTATGCGAACTGCTGGGAGTGTCAGTGAAATGTTACTGACACCCCCAGATCAGTTCGCATATCGCAGTGCGATCTGCAAACTCGGATCGCATGGTGTGAACACCCATGCGATCCGATTCTGCTGCGGGCCAAAAAAAGGGTCCCGTGCGAATTTGCGGCGGGTGCGGCGGGTGTGGCGGGTGCGGCGGGTGCGGCGAATGGCTGAACTCGAATCGCACAGAGATCGGATGTGATTTGCACTGCAGTGCGGTGCGAATCACATTCGTTCTCATAAACCGCTGCAATGTGAACCCAGCCTTAGTGACACTGGCGACGGGGGGTGATCACGGGGTTAAACCTTTATTGGGGGGGTTAGGGGGGTACATTAGAACTAAAGGGGGCTAACTCTAACTGCCCTAACAGTTATTACAGTCACAAATGACACCAATGCAAAAAAAAAAAAAAAAAAAAAAAAAATGACATTGGTGTCACTGTGACTGGGGGGCAGGGGTAATTGGGGGGGTGATCGGGGGGTAAAGGGGGGGTGTGAGTGTGCCTGGCATGTTCTACTGTGTGTGGGATGTGTTGGTGCAACTCACTGATCCGCTCTCCTCCGTGTCGGAACGAAAAATACCGACACGGAGGAGAGAATACATCACTTCCTCTCCTGTGTTTACATTACAGGAGAGGAAGTGATGTCACCGGGGATTTCTATTCGTCGGGAGCGATCGCGAGGGGGTGGCCATGAATGAATGGCCGTCCCCTCGTCCGGGATCGCTCCCGAACGAAAACCGACCGCCGCAGGCACCGGGCGGGGGCCCGATAGGGCCCCCGACCCGCGGGAGGCAAATCACGTACATGTACGTGCTTATGCCTGCCCGTGCCATTCTGCCGACGTACATCGGCGTTAGGCGGTCGGCAAGTGGTTAATATAAGGGGACAGCAATACCAACAGACGGTGAAAAACGGGGTCCATCATCCGGAGATAATTCCTGAAATCATCAGGATTATTCTCACGGATCTCCCACAACAAAGGCATATGAGAGAATTGGCCACGCTGGAGTAAACAATTCTTCGTCCATGAACTCCTCCTCATCCTGTTCATGGACTGGACATTCGCAGCATTAGGAAAATGTGTGCAAATATTCTCCAAGCACTTGAATGTCCTTCAAAAGGTTTAGTTTGCTTTTAACATGTGATTTTGGAATGAATGGGCTTTACTGGAAGAAAAACACATACACTGTTCTGTACCACATACAGAATTTTTTTCCCCCAAAAAAAGAACATTAATTTCACCCACTAATGAGCAGAAAAAACAAACAAACGTTCTTGGAGAACATTCTTTTCCTGCAAAGTTTTGTTTGAAATTCCACCCATCTATGGCCAGCTTTAGTTGATACACAGCCCAGACATCCAGGGGCAGAAAGGTCAAGTTTTGGATTAACCACTCACTCGGGGCTGAAAGTGTAGGAGTGTGGAGTACTTTGCAATTTTTTTTTTTAACATTAATTTTTATTGAAAGTTTCAGAAAAACAGAAATCATAAAATAAACAGACATCTGTAAGTTCCATTTTGAGAGAAAAACAGAGGATACAGTATACAAATAGACAAATCATAGAAAAATCAGTAGTTTCATAAGGAGATCACAGTTTCAGAGTCATACCGTTGTATTGCAATGATTACAGTAACAACTCATTATGAGTACTCCGAATCTCTATATAGGAATGGAACAAACAAAACAAAAAAGAAAAAAAGAAACAGTACGCCCAAGCATGTATCTAAACAGATATATGTGGAGGAGGAAGAAAGTGGGGATTGAGCGTAAGATGGGAAAGGGGTAGGGTTACTAAAGGGGGAACTAAAGGAGGAACTAAAGGAACTAAAGGATTGGGCATTGGATGGGCCTTTAGATAATTATACCGTAAAACAAAGATACTTTCATCAAATACACTTATCTCAAGACGTGAAAAGTGTCATTTTGTTACAATCAGATAGTTATCATTAGTCCTTAAACCGGTAGAGGGAACTGGTCTGTCCAACTTTTCCATCTGTATTCGGCCTTCCCCCTGGATCCCCGCCTTCCGGCCAATAGAATTTTGTATATAGAATGAGTTTGTATAATTGAGTAGATTTCAGAAATATTAGGTGCCATTTTACTTCTCCACTTTCTGGTTATAAGCAGTCTGGCAGCCAAAAGTATATGAGTAACCACTATGCGGAGATCCAGGGCGAAAGTTTAAATTCCTAGATTCAGAAGAGCTAGTCCTACATTCGAGGGGGTGATCATCCCAGTAACAGAGGAGATCAAAGAAACATTGCATTCCAAAAAGTACTCAAGGTTTTACATGACCACAAAATATGCATAAGATTTCCTACTTCCCCACATCCCCTCCAACAGAGTTGAGAGTGAGCCTGAGAAAACTAGACTTGTGCAATTCATTTCGTAACGAAACTAAATTCGGCCGAATTTTGCATCTTTCAGACATTCGGATGCATCCGAATGTCCGAATAAAAAAATAACGAATACCAACAAATACGAAAGAAATATAACAAATTAATTTGAATGAATTCGACATGATTTGGTAATTCTTCTAATGAAACAAAAGGTCAGCTGAAAGTAAATCTTATAGTCCAATCAGCTAATACATTTTGTGCCGGAGGATGGATTACTGGCAAAGTGCATTCCTGAGAACTGAGTTAGAAGGGTGTTGCATTGTATTCAAACCGAGGAGAAGAGACGTTGTCATTGCGTGTGTTAAAAGATTCAATAAACAAACGACTTTCCATACTACGAATCATTATCACGAATGGCTATACATAAATAAATAGTGAATTTCAACGAATACGAACAAATGAATTCGACACTCTACGAATAATAACGAATTATCCGAAAACGCATTAACGTAACCTAACAAATATAACAGAACGAAATTATGTATTTTACAAATGACAACGAACTGAAACTAAACAACATTTTCCGTTGTGCACAAGTCTAGAGAAAACTTGTTCATACGATAAGGTGTTAAGTACCATCGCAATGCTATTTTTTACGATAGCTCCCAATGATTTATACACTTAGTAGCTGTATATATTGTTTTAAAGGCGGTCTGCCATTGTTGTGTCATATATGTGGTTCCTACATCTGTTTACCATTTTAAGAATGGCGTTGTTTTGACAAATATATTTTAAGTGTTTAATGAGTTAAGGTATTTCCATACGACCTCATGTACAGGTATACGGTAGGTATCTCTAGACCCCAGAAAATGGGAAATTTGACTGTGGGCATATCTATCTTTCTTCTGAAGCCCGTATTCCTTCTTTAAATCATCAAATGATCTAAGGGAGTTGTTATGAAACAAATCAGCCACAAACTCAACTCCTTTCGATCGCCAATATCTGAGTGAGATATTCGGGATGATTTCTGAGACTATCTCTAAGGGTATTGGGATGTCGATCTGTTCGTCTACTGGTGACAAGATTTTACACAGATCTCTCCAGGCTTGCAGAGAAGCCTGAAGAGTCAAAGGCAAAGTCTTAAGCGAGAATGGTTTCCACTTGTCTATTAGCAGTAGGGAAGGTAAATCTTTTGTAGGGCCTACAGATCGTTCTATGGCACTCCAATGGGAGCCCTGTGCACCCATGAACCATTTCCGAAGTTGAACAAATATTGATGCTTGGAAGTAGTCTTTTAAAATCGGGTATCCCATACCTCCTGCTGTTTTGTGTTTCGCTAGTTGGGTTTTAGAGCATCTGGGTCTTTTGGACTGCCAAATATATTTAGTCAGTATGGAGTCTAAGAATTTAAGGTTGGCGACCTTAAGGGGTACTGGTAGGGTTCGAAAAATATACAGAATTTGTGGAAGAAGGATCATTTTAAACGATGCTAGTCTCCCAGACCACGAAAGTTCAATTTTGGTCAGTAGATTGGTTTCTTGTGTTAAGTGGTCTGAAAGTTTTTGATAGTTTACTGTGGCTAATTTAGTCGGGTCTGCGACCAACTGGAGGCCTAAGTATGTAATAGATCCGGTGCTCCATGAATAGGGAAACATATTTTTCAAATTATCTTGAAGGTCATTGGAAACATTGATGGGAAGGATTAATGATTTTGAAAAATTTATTTTGAACTTCATGGGCACGAGACAGGGATTGTACGGGAGAATTTAAAAGGAGAATGACATCATCAGCAAATAAGTTTATTTTATGGGAACTGCCCTGGAAAGAGAAACCATCAATACTTGAATGGGATCTAATTTTTTCAGCTAAGGGTTCTATAAGTAAGTTAAAGATAAAAGGGGAGAGGGGGCATCCCTGTCTCGTGCCATTTGTAATCGAAAAGATTTGTGAGAGGGTATTCGACGTATATACTTGGGCAAAGGGCGACGAGTACAGGGCTAAAATGGCTAAAAGTATGGGTCCATCGAAACCAAACTTTTTGAGAACATGTACCATGTACCCCCAGTGTATCCTGTCGAACGCCTTCTCCGCATCCAAAGAGAGGAGCAGAGAAGGCGTCCGACAGGATTTTGCATGTTGAATTATATTAATAACTCTGCGAGTAGCATCAGAGGGTTGTCTCCCCGCCGTAAAGCCGGATTGATCTGGGTTAATCAAAGAGGGCAAGATATTTAAAAGTCTATGGGCTAGTATTTTAGCGTATAGTTTGATGTCAGTGTTTAAAAGGGAGATCGGACGAAAGTTAGGGGAAACATCAGGAGTTTTACCTCGTTTTGGGATGGCTTACTACATAAGCTCTAAGCATTTCAGGGGGGGATGAGGAGAGCAGGGTCGCTTTAGAGAAGACATCTCGCAATGTGGGTGACAGGATGGGGGCAAATGATCTGTAGTAATCATTTGGGAGACTGTCTGGGCCAGGGGATTTACCAATGGGTAGTGTATAAATGATTGTTTGAATTTCTTTGATTGATATGGGAGCATTAAGAGTTAATAGTTGTGGTTGGGAGAGAGTCGGAAGGTCTAAATTGGATAGAAAAGATTGAATATCCTCGTCTGAGGGTTGGTATGTGGATGAGTCATTTTTAATATTATACAAGGAAGAATAATATGTGGCAAAGGTGTCTGCTATACCTCTAGGGTCTCTTATTTTGGTGTCTGTAGATGTGTCTTTAATATAAGGGATTCTTGTACGGGCCCTTTGTTCTCTCAACCTGTAATAAGTAATTTTCCGGCTCTGTTACCGTAGGCATAATGATTTAGTTTTAAAGCTTTAATAAATTTATCATGACCATCCAAGAGTACACCTCTAAGTTCAAAACGAAGTTTTGTCAATTTGTCTGCGAGGGCAACATCAGGTGCGACCTTGTTTTGGGCTTCTATAGTCCTGATCTCGTACAACAAGGAGTCTAATTTGGCATTTCTTTCTTTGTTTAGTTTCGAGTTAAGTTGTATCAATATACCTCTTATGTACGCCTTGTGGGCGCACCACAAGGTCATCGGGTCAGAGACCGAATTAGTGTTGAGGTCAAAGAATTCTTTTATCATTTTTGTTAAATAGGTCACATGACTGGGTGCCCTGAGCAGACTGGAGTTGGCTCTCCAAACAAAATCTCCAATGGGGGCGTCCCTCTCCGCCACCACGACCGAAATTGGAGCATGGTCTGACCATGATATATCGTGGATGGTGGAGGAGGACGCCACCCGCAGTAGTCCCCTATCTACTACAATCATATCTATACAAGAATATGAATTGTGCCTAGCAGAATGAACGGAGAAGTCCTTTTCTCCTGGATGTTGACATCTCCACACATCATAAAGTTCCTCAGAATGGAGAATAGACTGGAGTGAAGGTAGAGGTCTCCTAGATTTGGTGGTTGTATCAATAGAGAAGTCTGCAGTCAGATTGAAATCACCACATAGTAGCAGTGCGCCCTGTTTGATTCCACCAATTTTCTTCAGCAACCTTGTTAGAAATCTTAGCTGATGAGAGTTGGGGGCATAAAGACTGACCACTGTGTAAAGCTTGTTGTTGAACTCACCTATCACAATGACATATCTCCCTTCAGGGTCAGAAATAGATGTTTTAAGTGTAAAGGTCACTGTATCTCTGATGGCAATGGCCACGCCCTTACATCTATGGGCAGCAGATGCATGAAACACATGTGGGTATCTCCTATTTGTGAGGCGAAATTGGTCTTGCACTAAAAGGTGAGATTCTTGTATACATAAAACATCAGCATGTAGCTTACGGCTTCTTTCCACAATGCCGCTCTCTTGTCCGGGTGGTTGAGTCTGTGGGTGTTAAAAGAGATTATGTTTAGCATGTTAACAGGTGATAGGTTAGAGCATGTAGTTACCATACCTGATGTCCATCACAGAGACCGAATTTACTGAGTGTCCTCCAGTGAGATTGTTCTTGAGAGGTCTTATAAGGTCCAAACGTATATATCAATGTGGTCCATCCTGAGAAGGAGAGGAAGAAGCCCATCCTGAGGAACGAAGAAAAAAAAGAAGGGAAAAAAAAAAGAAAGAAAAAAAAAACAGAAGCAAACAAGAACAAAAGGAAAGTCCAGAACCAGAACATATGGAATAAAAAAGGGATTCTGCTTGGAATCCTGTAGCAGAAATACTGCAGATTTCCTAGTGGGGTGTATAGTCACTTAGTGGCCTGAGTGCCTGGGGAATTAGGTATATGAGTTGGCATTGAAGTTGCGTATAAGGGTGCTCAAGCATTGCGTTTAGCATTGGTATTTTTATGTTTCCTGGAGATGACTTGCCATGTGTCACGAGTGTCTGTTTTAGTCATTGAAGACGGGTTAGGCAAAGCTTGTTCCGGCAGAATGTCCCATGTACGGAGCAATTGTAAACCCTCTTCTAATGAGTTCACCACCGTCGTATGTTCATCCTTAGTTATGGTTAATTTGGCTGGGTAGCCCCAACGGTATACAATGGCATGATTACGCAAGGCCTTGGTGATAGGTAGCAAGGCCTTGCTCTTTTGCATGGTGTACTGGGAGAGGTCCGCAAAGATTTGGATATTTGCAAATCTTTCAGGTGGTTGATTATTTTTGCGGTAAGCAGCCATGAAATGATCCTTAATGTGATAGAAATGGACCCTCATGAGAATATCCCTAGGGATATTATCAGGCAAATGAGAGGGTTTGGGGATGCGATGGATCCTGTCTATAATCATATCGGCTTCAATTAGGTCTGGCAGGAAGGATTTCATCAGGTCTTGGGCATATTGTTGTAATTGCCCTGTTGTGATTGCTTCGGGAACACCTCTAAGTTTTAGCTTGTTCCGTCTTGCCCTATCCTCCAGGTCCGCGACCTTTGACCGCAGCCAGGTCACTTCGTCAGCTTGGTCATTGTGTGCATCAACTATTTTATGTTCCACGTGGTCTACACTCTCACCCAGCTCCCCCAAATCAGATCTGAAACTTCTCATACAATCCATCAAGTCAGCATGGAGGGAGCTGCGGAGGGACACAAGCATGTCCTTTAGTGTGGTGTCTGACACCGGTTGGTTTGTTGTGGGGAATGAAGTGAGCGTCTCAACCAACTCCCTAGTGTCATCCAGCCCGTCCTGATCTCCGCTCACCTTGTCTACGTCGGGTTCCACCATCAGTTGCGGTTTAGATTTCGCCGGGCTGCGGGACAGCGGCGTGGAGATCTCCGGGTGCTGTCGATGTGGGAGCTTCTGGGAGCTCGAGCTGGGCGTGGATGTGCTGGACTCGCTGGATGCCATCTTTGGCTAGGCCGCGGTCCTTCTGCGGGAAGAAGTGTTGTCATTTTTGTAGCTGGGAGGCTCCTCTCTTCTTCCGAGCCATGGCGGTGGAGTGAGGGGTTTCTCCCAAAGAGGTGGTGGGTACGGCGGAACACCCTTGTTCTTTGTAATTCCCATCTTCAGCACGGAGCTAACTGCCTACACGTCCATGCAGTAGCTCGGTAGCCACGCCCCCCCCCCCCCGAGTACTTTGCAATTTTGAAATACACTATTTCAGGGAGGTTTATGCCACCATTGTATTTGGCAAGAATAAGGGAGGGGGTCCTTGTCGCAGCTGAATTTTTAAAGTAGGGAGCTGATGTTGGAGAAGTAGTACTGAGAAATGTAGATGAAAGGCGTTTGGATCAAGCATAGTATTTAAAGGAGAATGGTCACCTTGAAGGCATTGCTTCTCCCAAAACATATTAGGGTTAATGATTGCCTTGTGATTATGATTCCTAGCTAAAAGGGGCAAAAGTTAGCTTCATAAAAATGTTGTGATGGGGAGTAATCCTGATTTCCAAATGCTTAGTGGGCCTATTGGAATGGAGATTCCCCCTTTACTCCTGCAGCCTTCTGGGCTAAGGAAGATGTTTAGAGTTTCAGAGGTGGTATAATTTATATTAAAGTGGCTGTAAACCCCATTCATCAAACTTGACCTAAGGACGTATATTTGCAGTGTTTACTTATGTCTCTCCAAAGCTCTAAGTGCCGTTTCTCTCTGGTGCTTAGTTCCTCGGTTATCAGCGGAGTCACTTCTGACAATTTCTCCAACACACAAGATAACAGCAGCTGAAAATTTGTGTCAGGGAGAGAGCTTAGAGGTAGATATGAAGAGAGCTGGTCTATTCAGACTTCGTTCCTCTGCCTATGTGGAGTGGGGGTGTGTGCCTTTCCTCCAATCAGCCCCCACACAGTGTAAATGCAGACTCCCCACCCACTGCTGAAAGAGGAAGAAATATTTCTAACACTATCTTCACTTTCCAAAGAGTGTAGAAAGGGAAAGACAGAAAGGGAAAGGGACAGCAGATATGTAAAAGTAAAAATAAAAGTAAAACTTATGTAGGGAGATTTGTTTCATCACTGTGTATCATCTGAGGTTATTGACTTCACTGGGTAGAGGAGAAGGTTTACAATAGCGTGACCAGATGTCTCTGGTTTCAGGGGACAGTCCCTGGATTGAGGACGATGTCCCCAGACCAAGTCTGTCCCCGGTTTTGTCCCCGGATTTAACTTCAGCAGGAGCTGGGGCAATTTTCAAAGACAGTCAGTGCAGAATAAAAAAAAAACGAATTCTGAATTACACACCCCCGCTCATACTAGCTTAGGGGGGTGTATTTTTCCATTATCTGTGTCCCTTTCTGATGAGGATGTGCTGGTCAGAGCGGATGGACTATTTCTTCCGTTTTCGGCACATGCCCATTCAGCTCCACTCACATGTTCTTCTGCTTTGGCTCAAATCCCGGCCAGCCATCTGCCTGCTTATCTCCTTGCCTTCCCCAGCAGAGTCATTTTCCTCCGCTCCCCACCCAGTAGTAGCTGGAGCCCGGAGAGTGAGATCTGAGAGGCTTTGAGGCCGGTGGAAGCGGCAACGGGCAGAGAGAGGCAGCTGAGCTCAGCTGACTATGTCCAGCAGCAGGAATAGAGAGGAAGCAGATACAATCGTGGGGCTACCAGTGCCTTCAAGGCTTCAACACAGGTGTGGTTTGGGGGTGTCTGTGAATAGACTACACTGAACTGTGTCTGTCTCTCTGGCATAATGGATGGTATCAGAACTCACAGGCAGCGGGCACTTATTGGTCATAAGTTAACAAAATCAGCACCCAGCAGCCATGTTATGTGACACACTGTGACAGAGCCAGCCAGAGCCATGATAGAGTGCTGGCTGCCTGTGAGTTATCATAATGCTGATGATCTTAACCAGTTGCCGGTGTGCTGTGCAGGATCACGTATATACATGATCCTGCATTTCTGGGTATCAGAGCCAATCAGTGGATCTGGCGGACTCGCCTAGTGGTCTGCCTATATAAACAATGCAGTTCAACATTCTGTTAGTATGGAAGACATTGATCCTGTGTTCCTGCAAAGCAAGTACAGGGAACTGTTTTCCCTTAGTAAAATCACCTGCCCCACAGTGAGAAAACATTTGTTAGGCACACATTTAACCCATTGATTGCCCTAGATGTGACAGTGTGACAGTGACAGTGACAATACATATTTTTAGCTCTGATCACTGTATTATTGTCACTGGTTCCCACAAAGTGTCAAAAGTTTCACTAATGCCACGTACACACGAGCGGAATGTCAAACAGAAAAAATCAGACGGAATCTTTTCATTGGATATTCCGATCGTGTGTATGCCTCATCTGACTTTTTTTTTTTTTCGAAAATTGTGACGAACCTAGAAATAGAACATGTTTTAAATATTTCCAATGGAACCAATTCCTATCGGGAAAACCGTTCGTCTGTATGCTGTTTCTGACGGACCAAAAACGACGCATGCTCTGAAGCAAGTGCGAGACGGAAGCTATTGGCTACTGGATATTGAACTTTCTTTTTTCTAGTCCCATTGTATGTGTTGTACATCACCGCATTCTAGACTATCGGACTTTGGCGGGATCATGTGGCAAGACAGTTTCAGCGGAACTCCATCGGAACTCCGTCAGAAAAACCTTTGGCGTTTATTCCAACGGGAAAACCGTTCGTGTGTACGCAGCATTAGTGTCTGATTTGTCCACCGCAATATCGCAGTCCCGCTATGAGTCATTGATTGCTGCCATTACTAGTAAAAAAAAATATGTCCCCGGATTTCATTTAAAAAATCTGGTCACCTTAGTTTACAACCACTTTAAAGTTCAAGAGGTTGCCATCTTGTTTAAAAAGCATTTGAATGATCTGGAGGGCGTCCTCAGAATTAGATATGAAAAAGAGGAGATCAATCAAGTAAGCACTTTCTTTATGATGAGCTTGGGAGTTCCTCAGACCCTTGATATCCAGGTTGGTCCTAATGGTGCAGAGAAGCGACTTGAGCGTTAGAACAAAAATGAGCAGAACACCTCTGATCGGTGCCATGAGATAAAGCACAGTAAACAGAGCTAGTCTCTTTGATACAAACTGCTGCTGTAGAGAAGTCTAATTAAGGGCCGAGATTCATCCATGAGAACCTACACTTATATGAGCTAGAATAGACTTTAAAAACTTTCAGTGCACCTGGTTCAAGAACTTATATACCAGTGTATACAATCCTAGCCATGTTGTCCCATGCTTTTCTTTGGGAAATAAAGACAACCTGGTCCATATGCAGGACTCAGGGAAAGTGAGGTAGGAGGCTAGTGGCAAACATTAGGTATAAGTTTGAGTTTGATCTGAATCCAGAAGAAAGCTGTCAGTGCCAGGTCAATCAGCTGTTGGTGGGGGTTTACCCACCCCAGAGCTCCACACACACATGGGTCGAGGTTGCTTGTGACATCATTGACCTAATAAGGCCACATGGCCATGGTAGTTCTGTGACATTGACCTAATATGGCCATGCAATTTTATTAGAGGAATAATGTCATGAGCATCCTTACTCCTATGTATATGCAGCTGCAGGTGAGTAATCCCCTGCTAGCAGCTTAGTTACATAGTTAGTAAGGTTGAATAAAAACACCAGTCCATCCAGTTCAATCTGAGTGAGTGTGCATGTCTACAATTATCCCTATCCCTGTACATTGCATCTCATTAAGAGGCTCATCTATTATATTATTATTTATTTAAGGTACCCATATAGCACCATCAATTTACACATACATCGCACACTCACATCGGTCCCTACCCTCAAGGAGCCCACAGTCCAAGGTCCCCAACTCACATTCATATACTAGGGCCAATTTTGGACAGAAGCCAATTAACCTACAAGTATGTCTTTGGAGTGTGGGAGGAAACCAGAGTACCCAGAGGAAACCCACGCAGGCACAGGGAGAACATGCAAAGTCCAGGCAGGCAGTGTCATGGTTGGGATTCAAACCAGCGACACTTTTTACTGCTAGGTGAGAGTGCTACCCAGTAAATCACTATGCCGCCCACTTCTTTTTATAGCAGTGGTTCTCAGACACTCTAGTGCCGTCACCCCTTGATAAAATTTCCCAAGTTGTGGGGACCCCTAACAGTAAAATTATTTTTGTAGCGTGGGTTGTCAGCACCCAAGGCAAGACAAGTACTTTGCGCCCCTAACCCACGGACATTTAGCGCTCCCTGAGTCCCTTCCACTTGTACAGTATTAAAACCCCTTATGGTACATTTTAGGATGTACCACTCTCTCTTTTTTATCCTTTCTTTTCCTTTTATCTGTCTCTATCCTAATTTATTGTTTTTTTCCCCATCCCTCTCTGTAGCCATCTTTCTTGTTCTTTCTCTTATTATTTCTCTCCCTTTTTTCTTTGTTCCTCTTTGTTCCTCCCCCTCTTTTCCTCTCCCTTCCATGTATTCTCTATTTTTATTCATTCTCTTACTCCTTGATGTGGGGTGGTTGGGATGAGTGGCAGTGCTGGGGGGAGTTGGGAGAAGTGGCCATGCTGAGGGGAGTTCTGATCAGCCAACTTAGGTCCTCTTGATCAAGGTCATCTTCTGATCTGAGAACTGTAGTGGGGACTTTTAATTGCAACTATAATCACAGGTAGTGTTACTCACTGTGTGTCCGGCTTCACTGTGTCTCCAACTTTGTGGTGTCTCGCAGCAGTGACACCTATGCCGAAATCAGGAGATTGGGTCTCCTCCAGACCCTCCCACTTCACATTCCTAACCAGTCAGCTGACCTCTAGTCTCAGACCCCCCAGCCATGCCGTGAACTGAATGGGTGGCTGCGAAGAGGCTGAGTGGGGGGCCGCTGGCTCCAGGAACAGCCCAGCCAGGTGGACACAGGCTCCAGGGACAGCCCTGCTGGATGGCCACGAAAAGGCTGGGAGAGCGGGGCAGGATTCAGGAACAGCCCAGGATTTGGTAGTTGAGAACCACTGTTCTATAGGCTTATAGAAAGAAGAATGAGAGGGAGCTCTGAAATGTTTAACAATAAGTAAGGGGCAAGCCTTCCAGGCCTGGGGCTTTGCTGATCTTGGAGGAGCTAGATAACATTCCTCTGATGTGAGTGGTTCCTTTAGCCCTTCTCTTGCCCCCTGAGGAAACGATTGGAGGTAGGGTTCTCTATGTTTGGGACATAAGGGAAAAGGGGACTTACCAGGGGAATGGAGGTTGTATGGCCAAAGTGGCAACCAGATGTTCTGTTTTAAATTATTTTAAAATTGAAGGCTTTCTTTATAAAAGCTATCTGATAGTTGAGATATTATTATAAATAAGGATATGATGCTAGCGTTTCCCCAAAGAAGTAGTGACATCCAAAAATTACATTTTGTTTATGTTTGTTGTAATAAAAATGAATTATACAGTGCACATTAAATTTGTACATACAGTGCCTTGAAAAAGTATTCATGTTACAACCGAAAACGTAAATGTGTTTTATTGGGATTTTATGTGATAGACCAACACAAAGTGGAACATAATTTTGAAGTGGAAGGAAAATGATAAATGGTTTTCAATTTTTTTTACAAATGTCTGAAAGGTGTGGCGTGCCTTTGTATTCAGCCCTCCTGAGTGAATACTTTGTAGAACCACCCTTCACTGCAATTACAGGTGCAAGTCTTTTTGGATATGTCTCTACCGATGACTTTGCACATCTAGAGAGTGACATTTTTGCCCATTCTTCTATGCAAAATAGTTTCAACTCTGTCAGATTGGATGGAGAGCGTCTGTAAACACCAAGTCTTGCCACAGATTCTCAAATGGATTTAGGTCTAGACTTTGACTGGGTCATTCTAACACATGAATATGCTTTGATGCTTTGAGCTTCCCTGTCCCTGCTGAAGAAAAGCATCCCACAACATGATGCTGCCACCACCATGTGTTTTTACAAACAAAGGTGCTTTATTGTCATAAAAAGGGTAAATTACATTATACCAATTGACACAGAACAGAACACTACATGTGAGATAGCCATACTTGCTTACAGGAATTAAAGTGATGTAGGCAGGGAACAAACCATAGTGCAGCACATGCTAATATAGTAAGAAGAGAGAATCCCCCAACATACATATTCCCATTCCATCCTCCCCAAAAGTCATATATCTACAATTCAGGGGGGGTTAGGAGGATGTCCATGGAGCCCATACCTTCTCGAATTTCCATGGACAGCCTTGGTTCATAAATGTGATTCTATACATGGGCAGGGCCGCCTCCATCTGTGCTTCCCAGGCGGAGAGGGCTAGAGGGGAAGAGTTAATCCACTTTAGGAGAATTTCCTTTTTGGCATAATATAGAAGATAGGAAATAAGCAGCTTTAGGTAGTGAGAACGTTGTGCATCATCATGAACCCCCAGTAGGGAAAGTTCAGGTAGAACCGGAATAGACATTGCAATTGATTTTGCCAAAGACTTCTGACCACTAGGTCGCTATAATAGGGCATTCCCAGAACATGTTAAAGAAAGTACCAATTTGAGTTTTACATTTGGGGCATGTGGGATGTCTATCTGGAAATATGCGATGGAGTCATTGGGGGGTATAGTAGATCCTGTAAAAGAATTTGACCTGGATTAGCTTATCTTTAGATGCTATTACCAGCTTAGGGCCATAGTCACAGCAGTCTTCCCATCTCTCTTTGTCTAATGATGGTATGTCTTTATGCCATATTTCCCATAGTCCCTCTATTTTGGGGGAGTCTTTTTCCCTAAAGTACGAGACAGGGACCCATACAGGACAGTTCCTAAACAGGTAGTTGAACTTAGGTAACATCATCATCTTAAAGAGGTTGATCCACCCAGACGGTTGAGCGGCAAGTTCACCCAATCAGAGCATTTTGCAAGTAAGGTAGTCATGACAAGTGTTAGGTTCTTTTTTACATAGTCAGAGGGGTTTTTAGTGATTAAGACCCCAAGGTATTTGAACTCTTCCACCCATTGCAGTGAAAAAGAGGGGGTCTTTGATGTAGCTCCAACATCTATGGGAAATAGTACCGATTTGGTCCAGTTAATTTTAATGCTGGAGAGTCCAAAGAGTAAGAGAGTAACAAATTCATCAAATATCCGCAAGGCCGCCAATAGTGAGGGACCAGTGTCATTCAAGTAGAGGAGTGCGTCGTCAGCGTACAGAGATGGCCGCTCCTCCATCTTACCCACCGGCAGGCCCAGGGCCGCCACCACCATGTTTAACGGTGGGGATGGTGTGCTAAGGGTGATGTGCAGTGTTAGTTTACTACTACACATAGCATTTTGCTTTTAGGCCAGAAAGTTCAATTTTGTTCACATCTGACCAGAGCACCTTCTTCCATATGTTTGCATGGCTTCTCGCAAACTGCAAATAGGACTTCTTGTGGTTTTCTTTCAATAATGGCTTTCTTCTTGCCACTCTTCCATAAAGGCCACATTTTGTGAGTGCACAACTAATAGTTGTCCTGTAGTCAGATTCTCCCAACTGAGCTGCGGATCTCTGCAGCTCCTCCAGAGTTACCATGGGCTGCTTCTCCGATTAATGCTTTCCTTGCCCGGACTGTCAGTTTAGGTGGATGGCCATATGTTACAGGTTTGCAGTTGTGCAATACTCTTTCCATTTTCGGATGATGGATTGAACAGTGCTCCATGAGATGTTTCAAAGCTTGGGATTTTTTTTATAACCTAACCCTGTTTTAAACTTCTCCACAACTTTATACCTGACCTGTCTGGTGTGTTCCTTGGTCTTCATGATGCTGTTTGTTCACGAAGGTTCTCTAATAAACCACTCAGGGTTTCGCAAAACAGCTATATTTATATTAAGATTAAATTACACTATTTACTAAGTAGGTGACTTCTGAAAGCTATTGTTTCCACTAGATTTTACTTAGGGGTATCAGAGTAAAGGGGGCTGAATACAAATGCATGTCACATTTTTCAGATATTTATTTGTAAAAACTTTTGAAAACCATTTATCATTTCCCTTCCACTTGACAATTATGTGCCACTTTGTGTTGGTCTATCACATAGAATCTAATAAAATACATTTGTACGTTTTTGGTTGTAACATGATAAAATGTTAAAAAATGTCAAGGGGTATGAATACTTTTTCAGACACTGTAAGAAGAAGAAGAAGAAGAAGTAGCAGAAAGCGGTGGCAACAGCAACAAGACAGGGCCAACGCTAGTAAAGGAGCTGGAAGAAGAAAGCGGAGGCCCGGCAAGAAGAACCGAAGAGCGGGACAAGACCCCTGAAGTCGGAAGAAGACCCCCGGACGGCGGTGGCTTGGAAGGAGAAAGCCGGGCTCCTCTGCTAGTAAAAGAGCAGAAGATAGTGGAAGAGTCCGGCGAGAAGACCCCCGAAGACAGAGTAAGACCCTCGGAGCTGTCTAATAAAGTATTTTAAAAACCTGTGTTGTGTTTTTTTATTAGCACTTTTTCCCCCGAGGTGAATGGTTGGGGTACATCGTACCCCATACTCATTCACATGGGGTGGGGGGCCAGAAGCTGGGGGCCCCTTATTAAATTCTGATAAGCCCAACGCCCGCAAACCCCTACAACCAACGGCCAGGGTTGACAGGAAGAGGCCCTTGTCCTCATCAACATGGGGACAAGGTGCTTTGGGGTGGCCCCCCTTCCCCAAATCACCCCCCCATGTTGAGGGCACGTAGTCTGGTATGGTTCAGGAGGTGGGGGGTGCTCGTTCGTCCCCACCCCCTTTTCTGACCGGCTGGGCTGCGTGCTCGGATAAGGGTCTGGCATGGACTTTGGGGGGACCCCCACGCAGTTTTTTGGGCATAGGAGTTCCTCTTTAAATCCATACCAGGTGACGGGGCTCGGGGGGTGTCAATCTCACCGATGGAGGTGGCGACATTCACTTCTTGTGCTAGTTCCGTCTACCTGGAGCCATGTTCATAATGAACGGACTTTGCTCCGTGTGTGGGCAAGTCCGTTCATTTCAAAAATCCGGCGGACTAGCACACAGACTCGGCAGTCCGGCGGACAATTTTGACTCAAGACTTCTTTCTAAGTCCACCGGACTTTTGAGAAAAAAAAGTCAGCCGGAGCCCACACACGGGCGGATTTTCCGGCGGACTCTGGTCGGCCAGACCAAGTCTGCCGGACTCCGGTCCACCGGGCCAAGTCCATGGGATAATCCGATCGTGTGTGTACGCGGCATAAGACATTGTGTTTGTCAATAGCTCCTTTAGGCTGTATTTGCATATTTCTTTGTCTCCAAAATTAGCTTATTAGAATTGCCAAATTTCCTGATTTAGGTCTACCTATCTGTGCTGTGTATGGAGAACAATTAGATTGACAGAATGATTGAAAGCTTTTCTTGCCAACTGCTTTGGCCAGACATTATGAATATTATTCATTTAAATCCAAAGTGTAAAAATGTGTCATGAAAGATGATCACTGGGTGATTTATTCTCATATGTGTATGTATCTAGCTGCTTCATAAAGCACAAAGGGTCACTAATAAGCCACGGCTGATAGGGAGAAGTGTTTGAAGACTGCAGAAGGGTGATTTGATCTCTTGCTTGG
Organism: Lithobates pipiens; assembly: GCF_037356315.1. Lineage (NCBI taxonomy): Eukaryota > Metazoa > Chordata > Amphibia > Anura > Ranidae > Lithobates > Lithobates pipiens. The sequence continues at coordinate 263,877,891 of NW_027507784.1, read as the reverse complement.
CACGCAGACTTTAAACAGCTGTAAAGATCAGAATATCTTCTCACTTTAGTAAGAGACGTCTTGAACATGACAGCATCAATATTTACTTCAAAGAAATATACTGTTGTATAAACTATCATTTGAACCAGATGATAACCTAAACCTTTGGGTGACTTTTGGGTGACTTTTTTGCATTAAAATGACAAAAGAGACACCAGGAACTTTGTATGGACCTTTACAGAAAGTAATAGTCACAATAAAATACAATGGTCATTATTTTCACAACAATCCAGAACCAGCAGCGTAATGCAGAACTATAGATTTTAACATTTTCATAATAACAACAGAGATAAAACTTCAAACAGTCTACATATAGATACAAAAACAAGAAAAACATGGGGATGTGGAGATGTAATCAATATTACCAGTAGATGGAGGTGCCAATATTATGGGGTGATGTGAGGAAGTTTAGTAACAACTGCCCAAGTAACAAATATGCCCAAAATAGAATGAGAAAGTAACTTTTTCAGAGAAAGCCTGCTGTGCCTGCAAGTATGTTTAGAACTGCGTGAGATCAATGTAAGCAATGCACATGTGCAAGCGGCTGTTGCGCTCGTTCACATACGTTTGTTCACTGCGCGGCCAAAATCTTAGTAAATGTTAAGCAACGTAGATGCAATTGCATGGGTTGAACGGCGCACCTCTAAACTTGACACTTTTTTTTTTTTTTACACTGGTTCACCTTTTTGTATTTGTGTAAGGATATTTGCACACAGGTCATGTTAGCATGTTACGTTGCCAACATGTGACATGCACCTTGTTAAAATTATGTAAAAAGACTCTCGCTCCTCTAGCTCCTCCTAAAAGGGTAATTAACCTTCCCTATATGATTTTCATATCTCTCCACACTCCATTCTCCAATGCTCTTGTCTCCCCTCTCCAACCCCTTGGATTTCCATGAGCTAACTTTTGCTTTTATAGGGGAACTCCACACTCCACTCTATTCTCCAAAGGCTGTAAGCTGCCTTCACCAATCCAAACCACATCCTTTTTTAGAGCATACAATAGAGACAGCTAGGAAAGGGACGAGAAGTGCGATCGCCCATACCCCTCCTGAACCATACAAGGCCCCATACACTCAACATAGCTGGCTGCCTTTGGGGCATGTTAGGCTCAGCTCAATACCAACCAAAAAGCACCTTGTATCCACTAGTTTAAAGGGGCTTTCCAAATTCCATAAAGCCCCCTGTCTGCAGCCCCCCACAACCCTAGGCCCTCGTCCACCTGAATATGGGAACAAGGTGGTTGACTTTTGGAGTGCCAGAGCCCCTCCTGCCCCCAAGCATCCACCCCCTTTCATGGGCTGGCTTGCTGTGTGTTTGGCTAAGTGTTTGTTAGTGTGTGGGAGGGGCACAATATTTTTTAAGTTTGGGGCAGTATTTTTCATGTGGGGCTCTCCGTTCTCATTTTAAGCCTTAACAGACCCAAATGGCCTTGTATGTATTGGGGGGGGGGGGGGGGGCAGGCTGTTTTTTGTTTTGGGTTAAAATCTTGCAGCTGAAATGTAGATTTGTAAGTAAGCCGTACATCTTTGAAGCAGCGTTTTGGATACATGCCACAGATGCACCACTTTACAGGCAGAGTAAGCCCCCCCCCCCCCCCCCCAAGTTACTAGCTTTTGAGCAATTTAGCATTTTTAAAGGCACTTCTTGTTTCATTTTTGGGGTTGTCCAAATTGGTGACATTGATGTATGTCCCTCAGGGTGGGCTGGGCCCCCATACCAAAATTAACAAGTGAGCTCCCATTTCACTGCAATGGTATTTGTTGTATAACGTTTAACCATGTTAGGCTCTTTGTTTGCTCCCCTGGATTGGGAGTATTTGTCCCATCTGTAATTTTATTGCATGCTGTATGATGTGCTTAATTTTGGACAGGGTGGAAGCTTATTTTGTGCTAGCTGCATTTGGGTTGTTTTGGGCATGATCAGAAACGTTGCTTTTTTGCTGAGACTAGTGGTGTGTGAAATGCATTTGTGTCGATCTGGGCATGCTCAGGGACTTTGTTTTTTGTGTGCTTTTTTGTGTGTGAACAGCACTTGGATTTTTCTGGGCATGCTCAGAGAGAGGGTTTTTTGTGTTTTTGTAATTTAAGGGCATCTTTAACAGGTGTACCCACTTTGAAGTTCTGTCTCTACATTGGGTGAACTTGCATTGTGTGTGTTTCATGGACTGTGCATGTATTTTCAATTGCCTCCTTGGCACACAAAAATGTTATATAAAGCTTGCAGATAGCATTCGTTACCTTGCCCTGAAATATTTTTGAGTGTCGTTTGTAGGTTGTTAGTTTCACTTTGATTTAATTGTCTCTGCTGCATTATTTTGCAAAATCTTCCTCAAGCTGTTGACTACTAAATATTTAAATCCTTAAGAGACTGTCCGTTTATGAGCACAGTCCTTTTAACTCCTGTTAATTTCCTCTGAATATTGGTCAGACCTCAAAACCATATTCTGTTAGTGTCTCAAATTAAAACATACATGTGGTTTTTTTTTTTTGTCCTGTTTTGTTGACCAATGAAATTTGTAGAAAATGTTTATGTTTTGTTAATAATTTGTTTTGCAGATGAATGCTCAATCCAAGTAATGCATTTTACACCCCCCCCCCCCCCCCCCAAAAAAAAAACAATTTTCATGCAACAGATTTCACATCTGCAGCTTAACTATGCTGATTGGCGTACCAAAACAAAAAAAAGGTGTGATTTGTCCAAAAGCTACTTTCCTGGTGCATTCATGTTAGCAAAGGCATGCGTATGCTGTCATGGATAGGCACCAGGAAAGGAAAATTACAGAGAGGTAAGTATTCAATTTTCCATTTTAGTGCAGTGGTTCTCAGCCTCAGTCCTCAATACCCCCGTCAGGACATGTTTTGGGAATTTATCTTAGCTAAATAGCTGTCCAAAATACCAAGCCATTGACTCTGATTTAAAGCACCTGTGCATGATGCAGGAAAACCTGCAAACATGGCCTGTTGGGGGTACTTGAGGCCAGGGTTGAGAAGCACTGATTTAGAGAACTGAGCTAAAATCTAGCTCAAGACAATCCTATTCAAATTGTGGGCATTTGAGGGAAACCAAGTGAGCGTTAGAACCCCTGCTTGTCTTTTTTAGGTTGGGCTTTGTGTCCCTTTTCTGAAAATTGGCTTCACTTCCTGTCACATAGCGAAACGGGAAGTGAGGGTAAAACCCTACCATTGTCTTTCCTTGGGGACACACAGGTCAATTTAACTAGTAGAGGCAAATTGCACTCTAGCACTTTGTTGTGTACACCACAAATTATTAGGTATTTTCGGGTTTATTTATGGCAATTCCACTCTGCAATACAAGTGTACTCGTTGTAAATCTGAGGTGAAACACTAGTGATTTTATCATCCAATCATGTAGAAGCAAAGTTCTGTTTCTTTTTATTTTCCTTGCATGTCCCCCTCTGATCTCCAACAACTGCACTTCCAAGTGCACTTGTAGTGCAAAGTGGATTTGCCTTTAGTAAATAAACCCCAAAGTCCAAGATACTTAATAATTTGGGATGTACACAGCAAAATGCTAGAGTGCAATTTACCTAATGGGGAAACTATTTAGATTGACCTGTGTGTCCCCAAGGAAAGACATTGGTAGGGTTTTACCCTCGCTTCCTGTTTGGCTATGTGACAGGAAGTGAATACATTTGAAGGAGAAACTGGAAAAATTTGGGAGATGTCTTCACCCTATCGGGGTGCAGACATCCCCAAAAACTGATAAGACTTCTAATCCCTCTGCACTCTATCCCCAAGCAAAAATAAGAAAGGATTTCATTTAGTTTAACTTTGCAAAGACACTTTCCTAAGTTCAACTGTGATATATGTCAATGGCCCATTTAGATCTTGTTTAATAGAAAACATCAGCTGCCTTTCACTATAAACATTTGTTAGTCCAGTCCTGGAAATCTGCATCTGCTTTACTATTCATTTCCCTAAAAATTGGGTTCCTGCCTCTATATGCGCCAAATGCATCTAGATGCGCGACCACTGTGTATGTAAGAGGTGCAACTGCTGTGTGCATGGAGGTATGTACCCATGGCGCAGATCTGGTTCCCAGAAGCGGTGGCCAGCACACAGAAATAACATCACGCCCCTCCAGGAAGTTGTTTATACTGCTGCTAATTTCCTCCCACCAGCATGCCCCTCTCACTGTTCTCTGAGGAAGAGATGCTTATTTGCAAATTAAGATAATTTTTGATTTATTTTTACATGGCGGGGGGGTGTTTGTGTGGGTCATGTGTGTATGTCTAAATGATTTAGCCTCAAAACACACACCTATATATATATATATATATATATATATATATATATATATACAGGGGTCAAGTCCTGGGGAAAAAAGTGTGGGAACTCCCACCCAAGATCCACTCGCCCACCAAAAAAAATAAAATAATAATACGTTCATATGCACGAAAACTTCAAAAGTGGTATTTTTCATCCAATTTTCGTATATAGTGTGTATGAAGCTTAACTGTTAGTACATAAAAAAAAAAAAACAATCCTCAATAAACATAAATACAGTAATTCTCTGAATAATCAGCATTCATTCAATTGTGCTTCCATGCAAATGTGAACATCATGTTCTGATCTTTATTGGGGAATGTTATTTTGTATATTGAGTGTTTATGTGGTGAGTTTACACTTTTCATTGAACAGAGTTTGGATAACACAGGGTTAAACAGAAAGGTCATAAATGAACTGCACATTATCTGGACAGAATGCTTGGGGAGATAGTGATGTGTTCCTGCTTAGGAGATGTATGTTAGCTTGGGGGGCTGCAAACTCTGCAGGGCTCCAACACACACTCGCTGCTATTCCAACCCTTCACATATTTCCACATAAATGTCCCTCCTGACATTAAACATTGCCAGGTATTGTGCCCAGCTTACCACCCCAAACTGATGTTCCTCCCTCAGCTCACCTCTCTCCCTGCATGTCCTGTGAGCAGAATAGCTGTGCTCCTCCTCTGGGTTCTCTTATCCTATGGCACTGAAGATAGAGGAGGGGGGGATTCAGCGGGACACACAGGGCAAGTATGCAGGAGACTGGGGGGGATGAGGAGACAGAAAATCAGGAGGGGCCGGCGGGGAGGAGCGCATCACAAGAGGTCTGTCTAAATACAATCTCTTAGCAGCATGGACCTGATCTACCCGTCAGCTAGCTGTGATTGACAGGTAGATTGAAGTGGAAGCTGTCATGGGGCCCCCTACTGGCAATGCCTGAATGGTCAGTCCACCCCTGGTGTGCGGCACTTACTATTGCGAGCTGTGTCGGCAGCTGCTGGTGTAGCACCTGCCACACAGCTCGCATACTTCAAAGTCTTGCAGGACACAGCTGCTAACGGGAACTGAGTTCCTGTTGTGGAAAAAGTACAGGAACTCCGTTCCCATGCGTTCCCGCAGGACTTGAGCCCTGTATATATATATATATGTAGGTTTTTGTGTCCACCAGCAGAGAGAAGTTGGGTAGATTCCACACTCCCAATTCCAGAGGCATGATAATGATCTTGCATAGTGGTCTTCAAACTACGGCCCTCCAGTTGTTCAGGAACTACAATTCCCATCATGCCTAGTCAAGTCTTTGAATGTCAGAGTTTTACAATGCCTCATGGGATGTGTAGTTCCACAACAGCTGGAGAGCCCTAGTTTGCTGGTCACTCTAGCACAGGGGTGCTCAACCTGTGGCTCTCCAGCTGTTGCAAAACTACAAGTCCCATCATGCCTCTGCCTCTGGGTGTCATGCTTGTGGCTGTCGGAGTCTTGCTATGCATCATGGGACTTGTAGTTCCGCAACAGCTGGAGAGCCACAGGTTGAGCACCCCTGCTCTAGCATGTCTTGAAAAAAGGTGTTTTTTCATGTGCCTTGTATAATGGCCAAGAAATATCATTAGGAAAATATAAGTGGGTCATGGCACATCTACATTCCAAATTTGGCACTTAAGATGGTCATGTACTATGCAATCTGATTGGCCAATCTCTGTACAACTCGATATTTAGGCAAAACGGGTAATAGGGAAGACGCACTTAAACTATTAATTAAAAATATAGGAAATAAAACAGGCTCTTGCACTAAATCTGATTTATTTAAGATCTAACTGATTGCAGTGTATGGTCACCTTTAAAGATCGAGATCTGAAAAAAGTAATTTATTGGGTTTAGAAACAGATCTCTGTTCTTTATAATGTATTGAAAGATTTGGGTAATCAGATATATTGGGTTTCAAAGATATATTAGAAGTGATAGGGATGAGATTAGCATCAAAAGGGTTAATTAACTAAGTACACCTACTAATTGCCTAACAAGACACATCCAATGAAATTAAATTAACAAATTGTATTGGGCGTGTGCTATTATTATCATTGAGAAAACCGCAGTTACCCTAGCAACAGTTGCAGTTTACATATGCGGGTATATATTATCTTTATTTGTGCTTCAATGTACAGGGATAGGGACAATTGTAGACACGCACCCGCATTCACTCAAGTTGAACTGGACGGACTGGTGTCTTTATTCAACCTTAACAATTATGTAATTATTATGTAAATGTGCACCGGTTCGCACGTTCAATCGACCACTTGACCACTGGGCACTTAAACCCCCTTCCTAACCAGACCAATTTTCAGCTTTCAGTGCTCTCACATTTTGAATGACAATTACTACAATATTATGACAATAGAGCTTTCTTTTGGTGGTATTTGATTGCCACTGGGTTTTTTATTTTTTGCGCTATAAATGAAAAAAGACCGAAAAATGTGTTTAAAAAAGCATTTTTCTTTGTTTCGGTTGTAACATTTTGCAAATTAGTCATTTTCTTCATAAATTTTGGCCAAAATTAATACTGCTACATATCTTTGATAAAAATAACCCAAATCAGTGTATAATATTTGGTCTGTGTGAAAGTTATAGAATCTACAAGATATGGTGCCAATCACTGAAAATGTATCTCACTTGATCACACCTGATGTACACTAAATAATAGTTGGTGTTGTGCTCCAAATAAACAAACAAGGATGCCAGTAAACTAAAATAAACTAACTACAGTGCCTAAACAGCAATAAATAGTAAATGAATAAACTACGTGCATAAATAAACTCAGACAGTGTATATATCCACTTTGGTGCAGTGCATCAAACGGTGCACTAAACCTAATGTAAACAGTAACAGATCAAGTGCTATGTGAAATCAAAAATAGCGGTGGAACAGCGTGCAATAGCAATGGAAATATATATAAATAAGCTGTCCCACGCTCGTAGCTGTCTTTACACAATATAAAGTGGCCGGGCATACAGGTACCTGCTGGGACAACGGAAAAGGCATTCCTAATTTAAACTATATAAAATATAGCGCACCTTACGCTAATGCACTAGCGCTTATAACATGATCTTTAAAAAACTAGGTGACATCTAACAACAATCAAAAGAGGCATGTGTAAACCTGTAGTTACTAACAGCACTCAAGGCTACCCAAAATTAAAAATCATAAAAAGGTAAACACAGTATAAGATGAATATTAAAAATATTAAAAATAGGTAAACACAGTATAAGATGAATCCATAATTAATTAAAGGACGTGTACATATAAATACCAACTACCATCAATATAGACTGCCAACAAAGCCAAACAATTGAAAGTAGGCGGCAATAAAGAAATCCTACAACCTATGTTCTGGACCATCGTAGGTACACACAATATTAAAAATATTAAAAGATCATAATATAATTAAAATTAGTACACAACATATACAGTAGATCCATAATTAATTAAAAGACACCTGATGTACAGCCTATCTCATTTCTTAAAGTGGTGTTGCCACCAAAAAATAAAAAAGTGTTTAAAATTCTTAAAAATAAATAAATAAATAAATAATTGGAAAAAAAGTTTTTTTTACTCACCTCTAAATACCTGTTGCTAGGGGGTCCCTCGTAGTCTGCCTTCTTCCTTGCCCGACCTGGTGACATCACTTCCCCTGACTCCGCACAGTCATCTGAGACCTGTCATGTGTGCCAGATGACTGTGCAGCCTATCACGGCGTCCTGCGCTGCTCGTGCCATCGCAGTGGGTGCCCGGCTGTGAAGCCACAGTTAAGTGGCCACAGTACGAATGACGGCACCGCGAGTGGAGCGGGGAACGAGGGGGGGCTTCGTTCCCCACATCGCTGGACCCTGGGACAGGTAAGTGTCCGATTATTAAAAGTCAGCAGCTGCAGTATTTGTAGCTGCTGACTTTTAATTTTTTTTTTTAGGGGCACCCCACCTTAAGACACTAACAAGCCAAGAAAGTACAAATACTCCCCAAATGACCCCTTTTTGGAAAGTAGACAATCCCAGGTATTTAATAAGAGACATTGTGAGTTTTTTGAAGTTGTAATGTTTTCCCACAATTTTTGCAACATGAAGATTTTTTTTTTGCTTTTTTTTCCACAGAATTGTCATATTAACGGGTTATTTCTCACACACAGCATATGCATACCACAAATTATACCCCAAAATACATTCTACTACTCCTTGTGAGTATGGCAATACCACACGTGTGAGACTTTTACACAACATGGCCACATACAGAGGCCCAACATGCAGGGAGCAATGTCAGGCGTTTTAGGGACATAAATTACACATTTCATTTTTTGACTACCTCTTACATTTTTGAAGGCCCTGGAGCACCAGTACAATGGAAATGGCCACAAAATGACCCAATTTTGGAAAGTAAACACCCCAACATATATGTTGTGGAAAGAAAATGAAAACACATTTATTTTTACAGAAGGTTGTCCATTTATAAGATATTTCTAACACATAGCATGTACATAGCAAAAATAACACCCCAAAATAGATTCTGCTACTCCTCCTGAGTATGGCGATACTACAGGTGTGAGACTTTTACACAGCCTGGCCACATACAAAGGCCCAGCATGCAGGGAGCACCGCCAGGGACATACATTTCAAATCTAATTTGACTACCTATTACAATTTTGTGAGACACTGATGTGCGGGCACTGTAGTGGCAAGGATGCAGCATGGATGAGAACTGATATGGCATGGATGAGCACTGATGTGGCATGGCTGTGGCAAGGGTGAAGGATGAATGAGCCATGGATGGGCATGGATGAGCACAGATGGAGCATAGATGAACACGGATGGCGCATGGATGAGCCAGGGATGGATGGAGCATGGATGAGCCAGGGATGTATGGAGCATGGATGAGCCATGCATGGATGGAGCATGGATGAGCCATAGATGGATGGAGCATGGATGAGCAAGGATGGGTGGGGCATGGATGAGTCAAAGATGGATGGAGCATGGATGAGCACGATGGATGGAGCATGGATCAGCACGGATGGATGGACCATGGATGAGCGCAAATTGATGGAGAATGCATGAGCATGGATGGATGGAGCATGGATGAGCCAAGGATGGATGGAGCATGGATGAGCCAGGGATGGATGGAGCACGGATGAGCACAGATGGATAGAGCACGGCTGAGCCAGGGATGGATGGAGCATGGATGAGCCAGGGATGGATGGAGCATGGATGAGCCAGGGATGGATGGAGCATGGATGAGCACGGATGGATGGAGCATGGATGTGCACGGATGGATGGAGCATGAATGAGCACAGCTGGATGGAGCACGGATGAGCCAGGGATGGATGAGCATGGATTGAGCATGGATGAGCTCAGATGAATGGAGCATGGATGAGCCAGAGATGGAGCACAGATTGAGCATGAATGAGCCAGAGATGGATGTATGAGCATGTATGGGCACATGTGAGGCATAGATGAGCATATGTGAGGCTTGTATGGGCACATGTGAGGCATAGATGAGCACATGTGAGGCTTGTATGGGCACATGTGAGGCATAGATGAGCACATGTGAGGCATGTATGAGCGTGTGGTGTATAATTTAGTTAATATGTTAAAAAAAAAGACCATTTATTCTTGAACATCTATATGCAAATGTAAATATAAATAACCAGCTATATGATTAGGGAACAAAAAATCGAATCCACTCTGAAATTAAAAGACAATATATGTATCTACTATTAGAGGTTGAATCTGATACATATCATTAGACTCAGTGAACAACATTTTTATTTAAAGAAAATAAAAAGACCTATATTGCTGTTTTGCAGATTTACAGACAGGATTGTAATATAATATTATGCATGATAGACTCCCTTGTCATATATGATACAAGCTACCGGCTCAAGCTGACATTAAGTAGCAGCAGAATGCTTTTTGTATTACCTGTCATGATGGGTTTAAAAAACAACAATTAGCCCTTTTATGGTACAAAAACAGCAGATAATCGCTATCATAAGGAGGTCATCTATACTGGGAAACAGTGAAAGTAATATATATACTGTATATACTCATATAGATAATAATAAATCTACCCAGAAGTAGGATATACAGGGTATTTTAAATGGATGTCAGACCTGAAGCTATATGAGGGGTGGAGGGGAGATATAAAACTTTTATATTAAAGTAATACTAAAAGCTGAAACTTTGTTACATGGATATAAACATTTTAAATTCACAATACTGGTAAACTTTTACTTTAAGGTTGGGTTCACACCACTGCAGAGAGCACCTCACAGTAGGGGTCCGGTGCGCCCCTGTTCACCATTTCAGGTCTGAGTTCAGCCTGCATTTTTGGCTGAACCCGGACCTGAAATGGACCAGAAGACACATAGGACTGCTGTGAAATTTGCACTGGAGCCGATCCTTAGATGTGTGAACTGGCTCCATAGAAAGCTGGTCACAATCTCCTGACATGTGAATTGAATGCGGGGAAATCTGCATCCAATTCGCAATAGCGTGAACCCAGCCTTAATGTAATTGTAATTCCTTATATTACCTCTAGTCTATCAGCCTCCAGCTTCTCTGGGTTCAGATGCTGATCTTCCTCGCACAGAGCCCTTAATGTGATTTTTCAGCAAGCAACAAAGTATAGCATAGAGTGCCCCTAAATAGCGATGAATGAATGAATTAAATATTTGTATAGCGCACAACGCGAACTGAATCACTTCAAGGCGCTGTGAGGAACTTGGTTGTCCATCATCTAGAAGAGTAAAGTAAAAAAGAAAACACTTCTGCCTTTAGAACCACTAAAGTCCTGCCCAGGACTACATGTCCCATGAGGCATTGCTCCTCACACATTCACAAGTTCTCATCCACTTACTGGCATGCATGGATGGTATACTTAGCTGTATGTGTGCTGTACTGATATTCCTGATATGTAAATAAATAATGCATTCGGTATGCAGGCCAACTAATCAGCTGACCAACTAATTGATAATGAGTGTAATCGATTATGTCGATTAGTTGTTTCAGCTCTAATTTCCAGCACAGCAGGGTAGTTTGGGTGTCATATCTACTTAGTTATACGGGGTCTCTGTACTACTGTGCTGGAAAACGTTCTCTGATATAGCAGTATTAATTAAGAGGTATTAGTTAGAGAAAGTATTTTGGATCAGTGCTCTTCCAGCAGGTCAATCAGTCTGGGAATTTACACGTGCAGCTAATAGGAACAGTTTGTTCAGCAGTGGGATACCATGAGAGACCAGTTATGGGCAAGATTTGTCTTATCAGGTTTAGAGAGTCTGAGATGAATAAGATTTTTGGAAGAGACTTAAAGGAGTTGTAAAGTCAGAAGGTTTTTTTTATAAATTTATTAAAAGCCTTCAGTGTGCAGCAGCCACTCCAGCACCCCCTAATACTTGCCTGAGCCCCATCTCTGTCCAGCAATGTCCACCAGTGTCTTGGCCATTCGAGACTCTCCCTCCTCATTGGCTGAGACACAGCAGCAGTGCCATTGGCTCCAGCTGCTGTCAATTAAAGTCAGTCAGCCAGTCAGAGAGAGAGAGAGAGGGTGGGGGCCACAGCTCAGTGTCTGAATGGACAGAGGGGAACTGTGACTTGGCTCAGGTGCCCCCATAGCAAGCTGCTTGCTATAGGGGGAACACGACAGGAGGGAGGGGCCAAAAGCACTGAAGAGACAGCTGAAAAAAGGAGGAACTGTGCTTCCCTGTGCAAATCCACTACACACAGCAGGTAAGTATAACATGTTTGTTATTTTTATTGAAAAAAAACAAGCCTTTACAATCACTTTAAAGCTGAATTCTGAGTACAACTATTTTCATGTAAACATAATTCTCATTAGCCGCGAGGAACATACAGTAGAGTTGGGCGAACAGTTTAAGCCAAGCAAAGGTTCAGCCCGAACATTGCCTGTTCACCTGTTCAGCAGCCACCCTAATTTGTGGGATGTTCTATCCGAGTGCACTAAATTGTGGCCTCATCATACAGACTGGCTACCCAAGCCATTGTTTACAAAATAAAGAAAGCTTGCAGGGAAAATCTATTTAAGGCTGGGTTCACATTGCAGCGAAGCGGGAACGCTGCGAATCCGCTGCAGGTTCCCGCATCGCATGCCTCCCGGCGGCAGTTCACACTGCCCTATGCGAACTGCTGGGAGTGTCAGTGAAATGTTAATGACACCCCCAGAGCAGTTTGCATATCGTAGTGCGATCTGCAAACTCGGACAGGAATCGGATCGCATTCGATTCTGCTGCAGACCAAAAAAAGGGTCCTGTGCGAGTTTGGGTCAGATGCGATGCGAATTCAGCCATACTATCTGTATGGCTGAACTCGCATCGCACAGAGATCGGATGTGATTTGCAGTGCAGTGCGGTGCGAATCACATCCGATCTCGTCACCGCAGCAGTGTGAACCCAGCCTTAATGTAATTTTTTTTCCTTTATATCAGTTTTGCTGCAGCAGGTTCTATATACTGTATAGGTGTGCCACTGTACAGGCCAAGGAGATGAACTGGAAGCCATAAAATCATTATGTGTTCCACCTAGAATGACAAACAGATGCTCCGACTTCCTGATGGCAGAAGTCGCCTCGATTAAACATTTTAAATCTTGGTCCGTATCCAATGGGCTAATTTCTTGAGTACTCTCCAAAAGGAACGTAGGAGCACAACCTCTTGTGTTATATGGACTCTGAAGGTCAGCTCAGGCACAAAATTTGAGCATTGGCATGAGTACCACCCTGTCTGTAAGTACACGAATATGGGTTCTTTAAACCCCAAGGCCACCAATGCTGACTCTTCTGGCTGATGTTATTGCCACCAGTAAAGCAGTTTTCAGTGAGAGGTACCACAGAGTGATTGAAGGCATCTGATGGAATAACGTCCAACAGCAATGGGAGATCCCATTTCTGAAAACAATTTGAGGTTTCAACCAAATTGAATCTTGAAAAAAATTAAGTGTTGGATGCCCACTCCTTTAGAGTGTATTGACAATGTGTTTATTGAATGTGACATCCTATTAGGTATCTTCATTCTCATCTCTGATTGCTTAATCAGAGCAAAATTAACAGTCCTGGTCCTCCACATCTTCCCCTTTGGAGAGTCTGAAGAGGCTGATTTGCCTGGGAAGGCTATTAGACTGGTTATTGCCAGCACATATAACCATATAAAAGCAAGACTCATACAGCCATGTTCATCCACATCTTCTTTATTGAAGTGCCTGAAGAGGTCTGTTTTGCTCTGAGACTGGTAATTACCAGAGGTGAGGGACTTGAGTCACATGACTTGACTTAAGTCAGACTTGAGTCACCTGTTTGAGGACTTGCGACTTGCTTGACTGAATTCAATAAATGACTCGACTTGACTTTGACTTGTCACTACTGACTTGCGGTTTGACTTTGACCACCACTAATGCCGCGTACACACGATTGGACTATCCGGCGGACTTAGTGCGACGGACAAACCGCCGGACTTTGCAGCTGGGGTCGGTCCAGGAGGACGCTGGGACTGTGACACCATAAGGGGGCGGGGATCACTATGTGACATCACCCTGTGACCCTGCCCATTGTCCCTATATAAGTCACCACACAACGCCTCCCTGTCATTGCGGCCAGAGAGAGCGTTGAGTCAACATCTCCAGGAAGAAGAAGAGAAGGTGGCGGTGACGACAGAAGACCGGGCCACCGATAGTAGAAGAGCTGGAAGAAGACAGCGGAGGCCCAGCAAGAAGAACCGAAGAGCCAGGAGCCACGTTCAAAATTAACGGACTTTTCTCCGTGTGTGGGCAAGTCCATTCATTTCAAAAGTCCGGCGGACTAGCACACAGATGGGCGGATTGTCCGCTGGACTGCCTCTAACCGTAACCACCACTAACACACTAACTGCAAGCCACCGTCTGCCTACCTGTTCGGCGTGTCATGCAGACAGATGGCGGACATTGCAGTGTTCAAAAGCCGTGCCTCCTCGTCTGTGATAGGCGGAACACTCAATTTCACAGCAGGCAGTGTTCAGCCTATCACGGACATCCTCTCATCCTCGTCTGTGTTATGAGAATGAGCGGCATGTCCGTGATAGGTGGAACACTGAATGCTGGGAAATTGAGTGTTCCGCCTATCACAGACGAGAGGATAATCATAGTGATTATCACACTGACCTGCACTGTAATTAAATGTTATTTTATCAGGGTATAATGCAGAGGATACAACTACCACTGACTATAAATGTATAAGGTGCTATTTACAAAGTATATTAAAACCCTAAAACTGATCCATTGCACACCCCCATATCTGGCATTTTAAGTGGCTATTCTCATCACCATTCAAGTGTCCAGATGTTGGCATTGTGTCCACTGATTTAGATGTTAAAATACTTTGTTATTAGTTTGAAGTTCAAACTTTGAACTTAGTTATTTTCCCCCTCAGCAAGGACTAAATTTTTTCAGGCTTGTTGGCCATTTAATTGCTGAGTGTTCTGCTCCTTGTCTGCTGTTTGGGCATTCAGGCCGGGTTCACACTATAGCGATGCGGGAACGCCGCGAATCCGCAGCGTTTACCCGCATCGCACACCTCCCGCCGGCAGTTCACACTGCCCTATGCGGACGGCTGGGAGTGTCAATGTTATGTTAATGACACCCCCAGATCCGTCGGCATATCGCAGTGCGATCTGCCGACTCGCACAGGAATCGGATCGCATGGTGTGAACCCCCATGCGATCCGATTCTGTTGCGGATCCAAAAAAGGGTCCCGTGCGAGTTTGCTGCGGGAGCGCTGCGAATTCAGCCATACTATCTGTATGGCTGAACTCGCATCGCTACGGAGATCGGATGTGATTTGCTGTGCGAATCACATCCGGATCTCCCCCCGCAGCGGTGTGAACCGGGCCTCAAAGTGTTTCTTTAATATGCCAAGAAAAAAGCACAAAGCAGTTTTGTTAATTTTGAAAATAAAACAAAACCTTTCCTGAACACTGACTTTTAACTCATTTAAAGGTGGAAATGGGGTAGATCAGTATTTTGACTTGATTTGTGACTTGACCAAAATAAATGACTTGACTTGACTTGCTTGACTTCTAGCAGGGACTCGACTTGACTTTCTTGCTTTTCGTCACAGTAACTTGGGACTTGCTTGAGACTTGAAGGTTAAGACTAGGGATGAGCTTCGAGTTCGAGTCGAACTCATGCTCGACTCGAACATTGCCTGTTCAGCGAACAGTGAACAATTTGGGCTGTTCGCTGCACATTCGAAAAGCCGGAACACCCTGTACAAGTCTATGGGAGAAATCGAAAGTGCTAATTTTAAAGGCTAATATGCAAGTTACTGTCCTAAAAAGTGTTTGGGGACCCGGGTCCTGCCCCAGGGAACATGGATCTATGCAAAAAAAAGTTTTAAAAACTGCAGTTTTTTCAGGAGCAGTGATTTTAATAATGATTAAAGTGAAACAATAAAAGTGTAATATTCCTTTAAATTTCGTACCTGGGGGGTGTCTATAGTATGCCTGTGAAGGGGCGCATGTTTCCCGTGCTTAGAATTGTCCCTGCACAAAATGTCATTTCGCAACGATGAAAAGTCTTTTAAAATCACTTTCCATTGTCGGCTCCTGTAATACTCAATCAGTGTTCTCTGTATTAGCCAACAATTCATTCATTGATAAAAAAAAAAAAGCGTGTGTTCCCCTGAATTCAATTACCAGGCCCTTCAGGTCTGGTATTGATAATAAGGGGAACCCCGTGTCAAATTAAAAAAAAATTGATGTGGGGTCTCCCTAAAAATCCATACCAGACTCTTTATCCGAGCACGCAACCTGGCAGGCCGCAGGAAAAGGGGGGCAGACGAGAGACCGCCCCCCCTCCTGAACCGTACCAGGCCACATGCCCTCAACATTGGGAGGATGCTTTGGGGGTCTGTGAGCCCTCAAAGCACCATGTCCCCATGTTGATGGGGACAAGGGCCTCACTCCCACAACCCTGGCCGGTGGTTGTGGGGGTCGGCGGGCGGGGGCTTATCAGAAGCTGGAAGCCCCCTTTAACAAGGGGACCCCCAGATCCCGGCCCCCCCCCTGTTTGAGATGGTAAGGGGGTACAAAAGTACCCCTACCATTTCACAAAGAAATTTTTTTATTAAATCTTTTATTAAAAATGAAAAAAATTAAAAAAAGATTCCAGCGGTGCTAATCCATTCTTGCTATCCAGCGACGGGTGATCATCTCTCCGGGGTCCAGCGATGGCTGATCTGATCCAGCGATGGGGGATCTCTCGGCCCAGCGCTGTCCATACATGCATCCGTCTTCTGTCTCCACTGCGGAGACACTGCGGGGATCCCAGCGATGACGTTTCTTATATTAGGAGGGTGGGGCCACCCACCACCTGACCCCGCCCCCTCTGACGCTGGTGAGGGAAGCCATGGGGTTCCCTAGTGACGTATGGGTGACCCCTCCCCCTCTGATGTAACAGAAAAAATCTAAATCAAATCAATATTTGGTGTGACTACTACCCTTTGGCTTCAAACCAACATCAATTCTTATACTTGTACACTTTGTACACTTGCACAAAGTCAGGGATTTTGTAAGATTTGTTTTAATCCAATCTTTTTTTAATAGACAAGAATAAAAAGTGACTGCAAATTGAAGGAAAAAAGGATACAAAAAGAAGAAAGAGCTAAGCCCAAGAAACACCAGCAAGCGGTGGAACGGGGAGGAACGTCCCCTTCCACTGCTTCAGAAACTGTTCCAGCGGCTCATGAACCGATCTGAATGGTTTCAGAGAAAGCCAGCCGCCGGCTGTAATAAACTAGACTGGGGTTATCGCAGCCATAATTACTGTACACCACTTGCAAACCACAATGTATATATAGGTATTGTGGTCGGCAAGTGGTTTAGAAACAAATGGATGATAGAAGTGACAATTCCCATGGGACCACTTTTTTTCTTTTGTGGCCCTGACCTTTTACTGCCAATGTTTGTTAACCAAATGCCAACCGGTCCATAGCCAAAAGACGGCTACAGCGAGGTTGGCTTATTCTGGGTGGACGTCCGCGGGACATCCACCCAGAATCTTGCTCCCGAGCACCCACTGGGAGCGTGCACCCGGGAACATCTGTGACCGCTGTGTGACCGCTGCGGCAAGGGCCCGCCCTGCTGGGGCTGATAGCGGCCGTTTACCACGTGATCGCTCCGTTGGTACAGTGAGAGGGGAGAGGGATAGAGATGGCAGCAGCGCCGTGGGCTGGATGTGTAGTGCCCACAGCGCTGCTCATTGCCAATAATCTTTAGTACTCAGCTAATACTCTGCTAATACTCTGCTAATACTCTGCTAATACTCTGCCAATACGCTGCCAATACTCGACAATACTCGCCAATAAATTTAAAAGAAACAAAGAATTTTTTATTTTTATTTTTACCAAATTTTCTGTCTCTTTGATTAATTGTGCAAAAAATAAAAAACCCAGCAGTGATTAAATACCACCAAAAGAAAGCTCTATTTGTGTAAAAAAAAAGGAAAAAAAACTTTCAATAACCAACCTCGTATGGTCTAGTTCCTCCGACTGTAAAAAACTCAATAGTCCTAAAACGAAGCATACACTAGCCATTTTGGGATACATTTAGATTAGTAAATGGACTACGATCTCCCAATATACCTCTTTTATCATTTCTTAAAAATCCACTTTTCTATCCTGCATGGTCTTCCCCTAAATCTTTTAAAGCATGGACCTCCACTAATGTAACTCAACTTTGTGAGCTTGCATCCTCTACTTCATTCAAAACTTTCCCTGATTTATGTGAATGTCACAAACGTCCTAATTCAGAGCTCTTTTTATATCTCCAGATTAAAAACATTTTTATGCCCTATATATATATATATATATATATATATATATATATATATATATATATATATATATATATATATATATATATATATATATATATATATATATATATTTGCCTTATAAAATAATTTAGATATATTAACATGCTTTGAAAATATATGTAAACATGACCCACACACTAGGGAACTTATTTCAACTCTTTACACTCATATTATTAATAAACCCAACTCAGAGCCACCATCACATGTGGCTAAGGGGGAAATGGATCTTGTGTTTTCATTGGAAGCAGCCGATTGGGATAAGATTTGTATTACATCTAAGTCATTCTCACAAAATATAGCTGCCTTAGGGACAAATTGCAAAGCACTCACGTGGTGGTATTTGGTCCCTGTCAGAATTGCGAAATATGCTCCAAATTATTCCCCATCTTGTTTTCCTGGCTGTGGTGATCTAGGATCACATCTCCATACTTGGTGGGATTGCCTGGTAGCAAAATATTGCTGGAAATATGTATTTCTTATGATTTCAATGTTATTTGAAATCCCTATCAATCCTGATCCTACAATAGCACATTTAAACTTAAAGCCGGCCACCCTCTCCTACCGCCAATTCAAACTCCTATTACAGATCACTACAGCTGTGAAACAAACAATTGCCAAAGCTTGGAAATCCCTGTCCTTAATAATTGCTGAAACTAAACATAGAATCAATCAAGCATATCCGTGCCACAACAGAGGCTATAACTCAAGATAAAATATCCAACTTTGACAATATATGGAATCCCTGGGTGGCTTACTTTTTGCCCTCCAGTTTTGATGCTTCCCTTCTAAGACCTTGGTATTCTCGATTTATACTTCCATTCTCTGCATTCATGGTATGTGTTTATTACCATGAACCACCCTGGGGACCCCTACTACCTCTCATATTTTTCTTTGCTATCTATTTTTTTGCCTGTCTAAGATTATTTTTTCTTTTATCTTCTTTCTCTCTTCTACTCCCCCCCACTATTCTTTCTCCTCTGACAATTTACTCTTTATATAGTTCTGCTAGCAGGACTTTTATTTCCTTGGTTATCGTTATACCAATGGTACATAGTTCCAATATGTAGTATAAGATTTTAGATTCTATAATAAATTTAAATTTTTTTTTATAATAATTTATTATAAGACTATACTCTTGATAATAATTAAGACCTCTTTTTTTCTTATCTGAGATCATTTTATATTAACCTGGTCTAAGTTGGTTTTATGCTTTCTTGTACAATGTATGATGTAATCTTTTGAGTAGTTAGATCTATGCTAAAATTGTTTTAGTTAAACTACTTGTAGTTTATGTTGGAACTACAATTCAATATTATTACCATATACAGGCATACCCCACTTTTAAGTACACAGTGGGGTTTATTTACTAAATCTACAAAGTGCAAAATCGGGCCTACTTCTGCAGAGAAACCAATAAGCTTCTAACCCCAGCTTGTTCAATTAAGCTTTGGTAATAAAACCTGGAAGCTATGCAGAAGTGAATCTGATTTTGCACTTTCTAGCTTTAGTAAATAAACCCCATTGTGTACTTAAACATGGGGTATGCCTGTAAGTCAGGTTTTTATTTTTGCTGACAACATATGTATTTATGTATGCTAATTGTTAAAATTCAATAAACTAATTTGAGAGAACTAGAGCAATATGGTGCCTTCTGTGAAACAGCCACTAGATGGGGTAAACGTTCAGGAACAGTAAAAGAAGCATTTTTGTTTCTGTAAACTGCATGTGAGAAGGGAGGCCCACACAGGAGTGGAACATTCTAATTTGATACTGTAATTACCATTTTAAGGCTCCCAATGTGCATGCAGCTGAAATTTTTGTTATTTTACAGTACAAATTCATATTGGCGTGTGGATGCCAACATTCCTACTTCAAAACAAGGGCTGGGGTTTGGTTTGAAAAGTCAGAAGCTTTTAAGATCAAGAAAACATTAAACATCAAGCTTGTGCAGGGCTGTATATACATGATGTGGAAACCTTGAAAAAAGTTCTGAACAAATTAATGGGGTGGGCAACTACATGGCAAATAAGGTTCAATGTAGAAAAATGTAAAATAATGCATTTGGGTCGCAAAAATATGAAGGCAATCTATACACTGGGGGGAGAACCTCTGGGGGAATCTAGGATGTAAAAGGACCTGGGGGTCCTAGTAGATGATAGGCTCCGCAATGGCATGCAATGTCAAGCTGCTGCTAACAAAGCAAACAGAATATTGGCGTGCATTAAAAAAGGGATTCATTCCAGATATAAAATGATAATTCTCCCACTCTACAAGACTTTGGTCCGGCCGCACCTGGAGTATGCTGTCCAGTTCTGGGCACCAGTCCTCAGTGGACATAGAGCGATTATAAAGAAGGGCAACAAAGCTAATAAAGGGTCTGGAGGATATTAGTTATGAGGAAAGGTTACAAGCACTGAACTTATTCTCTCTGGAGAAGAGATGCTTGTGAGGGGATATAATTTCAATAACAAATACCATACTGGTGACCCCACAATAGGGATAAAACTTTTTCACAGAAGGGAGTTTAACAAGACTCGTGGCCACTCATTAAAATGAGAAGAAAAGAGGTTTAACATTAAACTACGTAGAGGGTTTTTTACTGTAAGAGCGGCAAGGTTGTGGAATTCCCTTCCACGGGCAGTGGTCTCAGCAGGGAATCGATCGTTTCAAGAACTATCGATGAGGTGGTTATCAAGAGATAAGCACCTGAACAACCACAACATACAGGGATATACAATGTAATACTGACATATAATCATACACATAGGTTGGACTTGCTGGACTTGTGTCTTTTTTCAACCTCACCTACTATGTAACTATGTAGCCGGTACTTTTAGTAATTTGAAGGTTGCACATGAACACATTTGAATAAACTGCATTATATTTCCAAACCAATTAGGGACCTTGCTCCTATTATAGGGAACAATAGACAACACTTTATTGGAGCCTCTTGCATTTGTGAGTACCAAGAACAGTATTCGTATTCAAAGAAAAGGCAGCATTCCCATGTGTTGCTAGGGGGTGGTAAAACCAAAGCCAGCAAGCCGCTGGAAGAAACAGAGTTGTTGTCTTTGCCCAGGTTCACACTGCACCTGAATTCAAAGTCGCGTGACTTCCACGTGACTTTGAAGTCGGACCCCAGTGTGACTTCGGCACGACTTGCATGTGACTTCTTTAAAGCGGGGTTCCACCACCATTTTATTTATTTTTTCTTGGGGGAAATGCCAAGGAGTACGTTTTATAATAGTTTAACTTACTTTTTCTTCTTTCTAAGTCTCCTGCTGCCGTTTTTCCGGATTGAAAATACTTTATAAAAATGTCTCCTGACATTTTCCATCTTGCCTGTGGGCATGTGAAGCCCACAGGCATTCTCTTCCGGGACACTGTGCTGCTGATGTCCCAGCATGCAGCGCCCATTCAATCGCCGATCTCGCACATGCGCAGATGAAACAAATCAAGCGCTGACAATAAACTCAGGGCGCCGCACAGACTCCTAGGAAATTGAAAAAACGATCCCAGGAGACAGTGCGGCCAACAGGAAGCGCAGACCTGCCACTGAAGCCCCGCCCATATCCGCAGCCGCACCGCCCCTATCCGGGGGACTCCAGGACCAGGAAATTGAAAAAGAAAGAAACACAGAAGATGCCAGCAGCAAGGTAAGGGCGATATCCTGCAATTAGACCACAATACAATCCTAAGGGCATAGGAGTGGTAATTCGGGTGGAGCTCCTCTTTAACAGAAGTCAATGCAAGTCCTACTGAAGTCAGACCAAAAGTAGTGCAGAACCTTTTTCTATGTCGGAGCGACTCAAGTTTAGAAATTTAGAAAGTTTCCATTGCACAGAATGGGGTCTGATGCGGCAAGTGCTTCAAAGTTGGAGAGACTGACACATCAGTGTGAACTGGGCCTTTTATACTAACCAAATTCCTCCTATCATTCTCCCACACTGCAGGCAGCATGGCATGTAGTGGGTGGGGTCTGCTGGGTCCCTCCCACAGCTCTCCTCTCAGCACAGACTATGTACAGTACAGTGATGATGTCATCAGGGTTTGCAAAGGCATTTGGTGCAAGCAGAGTGGATTGAAAGCCTTTGTGGCTAAGGAATATAGCTAAATATATTTTTTGTAGTGTGCGTTTAGCTTTAAGCAGTGGCAGCCCATCCACAGGGGGCACATGGATGCTGATCCCCCCCCCCCCCGGGCCCAGGCAGTCATAAAAAAAAAGTAAAAAAAAAATTGTATTTATAATACAGGCCCTTTAAAAAACAAAAACAAAAAAAAGGTCCTTAAGGGCACTGTGTTTGGACACCGGACACGGTGCGACGCCGGACACAGTGCACTTATAGGAAGCGCCACGTCTATGCAATCACGAGATTGCAGACGTGGCACTTCATTTTTAGCCTGCCTTGCGGCGCTTTGTGAAGCACCGAGTAGCTTCCGCCCAGCGATCGTAGTATATATTACTACGGCCAGACGATTTGATTGACATCTCAGTTTGATGTCATCTCCTGTTTTCTCTCTCCCATTGCGCCCGGGAGAGAGGAAGCAGGAAGTATGAGAGCGGACTCCTCTATCGCCACTGGAAGGAGACACCAACACAGCAAGGTAAGTACACAAGCTGGACACAGGCTGGACACAGGCTGGACACAGGGACACAGGCTGGACACAGGCACACAGGCTGGACACAGGGACACAGGCTGGACACCAGCTGAACACAGGGACACAGGCTGGACACAGGGACACAGGCTGGACACCGGTTGAACACAGGGACACAGGCTGGACACAGGGACACAGGCTGGACACCGGTTGAACACAGGGACACAGGATGAACACAGGCTGGACACAGGCACACAGGCTGGCTGCATTTGATGTGACACAGGCTGGACACAGGGACATGGGCTGGCTGCATTTTATGGGACACAGGCTGGACACAGGCTGGCTGCATTTGATGTGACACAGGCTGGACACAGGGACACAGGCTGGCTGCATTTGATGTGACACAGGCTGGACACAGGGACACAGGCTGGCTGCATTTGATGTGACACAGGCTGAACACAGGGACACAGACTGGCTGCATTTGATGTGACACAGGCTGGCTACATTTGATGTGGCACAGGCTGGACACAGGGACACAGGCTGGCTGCATTTGATGGGACACAGGCTGGACACAGGGATACAGGCTGCACACAGGGACACAGGCTGGCTGCATTTGATGTGACACAGGCTGGACACAGGGACACAAGCTGGCTACATTTGATGTGACACAGGCTGGACACAGGGACACAGACTGGCTGAATTTGATGTGACACAGGCTGGCTGCATTTGATGTGACACAGGCTGGACACAGGGACACAGGCTGGACACAGGGACACAGGCTGGCTGCATTTGATGTGACACAGGCTGGCGGCATTTGATGTGACGCAGGCTGGCTGCATTTGGTGGGACACAGGCTGCATTTGATGTGACACAGGCTGCATTTAAGGAGGGACTCCGTCGGGGGCACCTTGTAAAGACAGACTTCACTGGGGACACCTGATGGCATCTGGTGGCAGGCAACGTGGCTAGTGACACGCTCAGGACTCCCACTGATTCTGCATTATGGTGAATGATTTCATTTTATGTTACAATGTAATAATAGAAATAATGTGGTTCAATCATCCTGACACCACAACAACCATGGTGCCGATGATGATTGAAGTGCTAACACCAGGTGTTTGGAGTATGTATATCTGCTGATTGTTAAACTTTCTAGAATACACATATTTCTATTGTTGTGTAGGATCTGGGCCTGCTGTCCCTCCATCCCTCTCTCCCTCTCCCTCATTCATCTCAGATGCTAACCACACCACCTAAGAACCACGCCCACTATTTTACCAAAATCACGCCCATTTTACCAAGTGGGAGGGGTCAAAAAGGAAGGTCAGGGTCTGGTGCCCTCCCATCCCAAAACTTCACCAGCCGTCACTGGCTTTAAGTCTGCCTAATGCATTAGACAGCTATTTTAGTGTCAATGAATAACATAGAAAATTATTTAAAAAACTAAACACAAGCAAACTTTTTTGAAAAGTGTGTTAAAAAGATTGAACCTCTGTGAGGTTTTTCTTTTTTTTTCTGTGGCCAATAGAAAGATTTTATTTCACTTTCTGTCCTGGTAGCATTGTTACAGAGGTGGGAAGTGAAAGGCACTAACAAGATTACATTAGCAAGCTAGGCCTGATATATTTGGTGACTTGTACAACCATTTACTGCAGATTGCTGGTTTATTGCTTGGCTGTGTGGCGTTCCCACTAAGAGAACTAGACAGTCACCTAGGGTGCACTGCTGCCTAGGGGCGCAGCTGACCCTTGCCTCACCTATTCTTCCTCCTTGTGGCCCCCCTCCCCACTTTTCTGGCAGAGCCGCTGATAGGGGACCCAGACAGCAAGGAGTTTGGTGAGGCGGGCGGAGCGGTGTGCAACCCCCCTTCCATCAGCTTTCACATACTGGAGGGAGAGGGACGTCTGTGTGTAACAGGGCAGGCAGCCAAAAGCGCTGCTCTTCTGAGTGAGAGGGAGAGCGTGACTGCTAAATTGCTCCACCTCCCGCCACCACTGCCACAAGTAAGGGCTGTAGACAGGGCAAACAGTTGCATACAGGGCAAGGGGCTTCATAATCCAGAGCCCACCAAAATCCTCAGGCACCAGACCGAACGACCAGGGTGGCAAAGTTTACACTTGCGATCGGGCCCTGGTGTTCCGCCACTAATATTTTTTTTTTATAATAGCACAAAGTGAAATAATTAAAAATTGGCATTATAAAAAGAAAACGCTGACAGATTTTCACACAATACACACTGGGATCTGTGATCGAAGGATGTGTTGTGCTATTATTTAATGACACTGCACAAAGGCATTCAGTATATTTTTTTTGTTTGTTTTTTGTTTTGGGGGGGGGGGGGGGTGCAAGTAGCTGGTCTTGCCTGGGGCACAAATAGTCTAGCATCAGCCCTGACCTCAGGTTACACACACAGCTGAATGAGTCAGCTGATTGACTACAGGAGGTAAGGGGATGGGGACACCCCTTCAACTCTCTAAGTACATATAGTACTGTCTACATCTCCATTCCTCTAGAGCAGATAACAAATGCAGAGCTTATGGCTGATACCACAGATCTGCACACAGTAATGTCTACAGAATATCTCATTTCAGTTTTTACGGTAGTTTTAGTACTGTAGGTTTAAGCAATTCACTTACTGAAATTTGTATACCTACAACTAAAGCAGAGCTAATTTCCATGGTTCCTTATTAGTCAGCCCAGTATATATTGCACACACTGAAGCTAGCTTGGAAACACTCTGTATTAAAGTGATTCTAAAGCTAAAACGTTTTTACCTTAAAATGTTACTAAATCCACAACAGTAAAATCAGTCTGCATATGCAGTAAAGCATGCTTGTTATACTGACTTAAGGGGTTAATCCTCTGCATTGTGTAAAAGGCTGTTTGATCCTGTCTTCTCTGATCCTCCTCTTCTTCCACTGTCCCCAATCCATCTCCTGATAAGACAGAGCTGTTGGAGTCACTCTGCACATGCTCAGTTTGGTGTTTATTGCTAGAGTTTTTCTTTCTTTCTCTTGAGAGGGTGCACAGGACCAACCAGCACTGTCCAGAGGGATAAGCATCCCGCATCCTCATAGGACAATTAGAGGAGAATGAAAACTCCTCCTACAAGTTTTAACCAGACACTGATAGAAGTCAGAAGACTGCTATATACTGCTGATGAGAAAAGGTATTTAGCAGTTTATACTTACTAAAACAATTCCATTTCCATGTTCTATGTACTGTGGGAGACCAGATATAGTGAATGTGGGATCCTGGGTTTAGTAACACTTTCATTTATTCCTTGCATGAAGGTAAAAAACGTTTTACCACTTGCTGTGTCCTCCTCCCTAAATACTTACCGTAAACCTATATCAATCCAGCGCTGTGCCTGGTTACATCTCTTCTCTGCCACCTCCCTGCTGTCACGGGCTTTGCTGAAAGCAGCGGGAGCCATTGGCTCCTCCTGCTGTCAGTCAAATCCTGAGAATCCTGATCAGGAGGCAGGGCTAAGCTGTGCTCTGTGTGTCTATAGACACACACAGCCTGGCTCTAGCATGTACCCGGATGTGTTCTCCTGTAGCACACACCTTGCTAAGGGGGCATGCACAGAAGAGGAAGAGTGGAGAGCATCAGCTGGGGACCCTAGAAGAGGAGGACTGGGGCTGCATTACAATTGCACAGAGCAGGTACTGTAAGTATACAGTATATGTTGATTATTTTAATAAAAAAAAATAGCCTTTAGAAATCCTTAAAATATTAAATATTGAAATATTGGGAGCTCATACAAAATAAAATATATAAAATATGCTTATTTACTTCTAAAGCTTAAAGTGATATTAAAGACTTTTTTTTTTTGTTTATTTAAAAATAACAAACATGTGATACTTACCTGCTCCATGTAGTGGTTTTGCTCAGAGCAGCTAAGATGCTCCATTTCTCAGGTCCCTCGCCGGCACTCCTGACCCTTCCCTTCTACCGAGTGCCCCCACAGCAAGCAGCTTGCTATGGGGACACTCAAACTGAGCCACTACTGTGTGTCCATTCAGACATGGAGCCATGGCTTGATCCCACCCTTTCTCTCTCCTCATTGGCTCACTGACTTTGATTGACAGCAGTTGGAGCGAATGGCGTACAATTCAGGAGGGAGCATCCCGGACAGCCAAGATTTATAGCACTGATCAATGTATTGGTGTCACTGGTCCCCAAAAAGTATCACTTAGTGTCAGATTTGTTCGTTGCAATGTCGCAGTCCTGCTAAAAATTGCTGATCGCCGCCATTACTAGTAAAAACAATTAAAAAAATCCATAAATATATCCTATAGATTGTGGACACTATAACTTTTGCGCAAACCAATTAATATACGCGTATTGGAATTTTCCCTTATCTTCATTTCAGGACAGCTACTATGGCTGGAGAGAGTCCGGAATGCAAAGAGGCAGAGTGGGACTCACGGTGAATCAACCACCTGCAGTCATGTCAGAAGCAGATGCTGCGACGCATACTGACACTACCTCCAGCCTTCCTAAGGTAAGAGCACCCCGGGGTCCTCTCTATCCAGGATTGCCCCTCCTGGTATGGTTCCTATCTAGGGGGGGCAGACCCCCTGTGTGGTCGGGGGGGAGAGACTCAGGTCCCTTGGAAGTGGGTTCAGTGTTCTCCCTGGGGGTTGTTTTCTACCTGCTTATAAGTCATGTGTTTTTCTGCCATGGTACATGTATTGCAGAAAGCTACAGAGAAGTCAAAGTCAACTCATGGCTCTAAGAGGAAGTTTGCCTCCTGTAGAGATATTTTGGGGGAATCATGGACAAAGGCCTTGTGTAAAGATTGCATAGACTCCCTGGTTAGAGAGAGGGAGTCTGAACAAGAATCCCGGTTGTCAGCTTCAGTAAAAGAGCTCTCATCCACCTTTTCTTAGTTTAAATCCCTTTTTGAAAAATTCCAACTCCCCCAATCCCACTCTGCTCTGCACCTGCCAAACCTGCAACTACAGCTAGGGTAGAGGATGTTTCAGGCCCTTCCGAGATGGAGCAAAGGCAGCTAGATAGTGGCACCACCACACCTCTGACTCCTGGAGTCAGAGGGAGAGGACCAGGACGGGGAGTCCAGAAAGCCCTCTAGATATACAGTGGTGTGAAAAAGTGTTTGCCCCCTTCCTCATTTCCTGTTCCTTTGCATGTTTGTCACACTTAAGTGTTTCGGAACATCAAACCAATTTAAACAATAGTCAAGGACAACACAAGTAAACACAAAATGCAATTTGTAAATGAAGGTGTTTATTATTAAAGGTGAAAAAAAATCCAAACCATCATGGCCCTGTGTGAAAAAGTGATTGCCCCCTAAACCTAATAACTGGTTGGGCCACCCTTAGCAGCAACAACTGCAACCAAGCGTTTGCGATAACGTGCAATGAGGCTTTTACAGCGTCCTGGAGGAATTTTGGCCCACTCATCTTTGCAGAATTGTCCCAATTCAGTTACATTAGAGGGTTTTCGAGCATGAACGGCCTTTTTAAGGTCATACCACAACATCTCAATAGGATTCAGGTCAGGACTTTGGCTAGGCCACTCCAAAGTCTTCATTTTGTTTTTCTTCAGTCATTCGGTGGTGGACTTTCTGGTGTGTTTAGGATCATTGTCCTGCTGCAGAACCCAAGTTCGTTTCAGCTTGAGTACACGAACAGATGGTCGGACATTCTCCTTCAGGATCTCTTGGTAGACAGCAGAATTCATAGTTCCTTTTATCACGGCAAGTCTTCCAGGTCCTGAAGCAGCAAAACAGCCCCAGACCATCACACTACCACCACCATATTTTACTGTTGGTATAATGTTCTTTTTATGAAATGCAGTGTTCCTTCTACGCCAGATATACTTGGACACACACCTTCCAAAGAGTTCCACTTTTGTCTCATCGGTCCACAGAATGTTGTCCCAAAAGTCTTGGGGATCATCAAGATGTGTTGTGGAGAAATTGAGACGAGCTTTGATGTTCTTTTTGCTCAGCAGTGGTTTTCTCCTTGGAACTCTGCCATGCAGGCCATTTTTGCCCAGTCTTTTCCTGATGGTGGAGGCATGAACGCTGACCTTAACTGAGGCAAGTGAGGCCTGCAGTTCCTTGGACGTTGTTGTGGGGTCTTTTGTGACCTCTTGGATGAGTCGTCGCTCCGCTCTTGGGGTAATTTTGGGCGGCCGGCCACTCCTGGGAAGGTTCACCACTGTTCTATGTCTTCGCCATTTGTGGATAATGGCTCTCACTGTGGTTCGCTGGATTCCCAAAGCTTTGGAAATGGCTTTATAACCCTTTCCAGACTGATAGATCTCAATTACTTTCTTTCTCAATTGTTCCTGAATTTCTTTGGGTCTCGGCATGATGTGTAGCTTTTAAGGATCTTCTGGTGGACCTTACTGTGTCAAGCAGCTCCTATTTAAGTGATGCCTTGATTGTGAACAGGTGTGGCAATAATCAGGCCTGGGTGTGGCTATAGAAATTGAACTCAGGTGTGGACAACCACAGTTATAGTATGTTTTAACAAGGGGGGCAATCACTTTTTCACACAGGGCCATGATGGTTTGGATTTTTTTTCACCTTTAATAATAAACACCTTCATTTACAAATTGCATTTTGTGTTTACTTGTGTTGTCCTTGACTATTGTTTAAATTGGTTTGATGTTCCGAAACACTTAAGTGTGACAAACATGCAAAGGAACAGGAAAAGAGGAAGGGGGCAAACACTTTTTCACACCACTGTAAGCTGTTCTTAGACGAGGTAGAGGACCTCCTAGGGGCAATTTACACAACCCTCGCTATACAGAAGGATAAAAAAACTCTGACCCTCCATGACCTGATGTACAAGAGCTTGGGGGAGCAAAAGAAAAAGTTTTTTTCCAGTACATAAGGTACTGGTAGAAACAATTAGAAAGGAGTGGCAGGATCCAGAAAGGAAACCCTTCTTTTCTCGTTCTCTAAAGAGAAGGTTTACGTTTTCGGAAGATCCCACATCCATTTGGAACAAAACCCCCAAATTGGATGCCGCCTTTTCTCAGGTCTCTAGACACACGGACCTGACATTTGAGGATATGGGGGCCTTGTCTGATGTCATGGACAAGAGAATACACTCTCTGCTTAAGAAAACATGGGAATCGACAATAGGCAACCTAAAGCCAGAAATGGCTGGTACGGTTGTAGCCTGCAATTTAGAACATTGGCTCTCCCAGATTCAGGATCACATTGAAGAGTCAGTCCGCATTTTGGCCAGGTCAGCGGCTCTGGCCAACTCAGCCAGAAGAGCTCTCTGGCTGAAGACTTGGCCTGGCAACAGTGCCTCTAAGGTCAAATTGTGCAGGATACCCCTGACAGCTGATCTCCTCTTTGGTCCTGGACAGTACGGCGGACAAAAAGAAGTCCTTCCCTCTCAAGTGGAAGATCCCAGCACAGACAAAGAAGGGGTTTCGTTACGCAAAAGCGTAGGGAGGTTCCAAAGCCAGAAGGACAAAAGAAAACTTGGGGCCAAAAAGGTAGGGGCAGAGGAGGGACGATTTTTCGCCCTCATGAAAAGGCCCGTAAAGATCAATGACTCTTCAGGTGCGGTGGGAGGAAGACTGGGGGCCTTCCTTCCACAGTGGGAGTCATTCTCCCCCAATCGATTCATCCTGGGGGTCATAAGAAGGGGGTACCTCCTGGAGTTCCCCGCAAAAGTTTCTTGTCACGCGCCTATTCAATATCGCGACAAAGGCCGAGGCTCTGTTAGAGGCCCTAAGGGAACTAGAGGATCAGAGGGTAATTCGCAGAGTCCCAAGGGGGGAGGAAGGAGAGGGATTCTATTTCCACATTTTTGTGGTGAAAAAACCCTCAGGAAAAATCAGATTGATTCTGAATTTAAAACCTCTAAACAGATTCCGCATGGAGTCAATCTTTACGGTCAGAGCTCTGCTTCCACACAATTGCTTCATGGTCTCTCTGGACTTGAGGGACGCGTACCTACATGTCCCTATCGCAGAAACCTCTCGGAGGTTTCTCCGGTTAGCAATAGACCTGGATGGGGTTATAGTGCATCTACAGTTTCAGGCACTGCCTTTCGGGCTATCCCCCTCGCCCTGCATATTTACCAAGGTCTTGGCAGAGTCCATGGCTTTCCTGCAACTCCAGGGAGTCTCAGTTATAGCGTATTTGGACGACCTGCTCCTATTTGCAGTATCCCCAGTACAGCTACTCGGGGACCTAGATCTAACAAAAATGGTCCTAATAGGCCTGGGGTGGTTGCTGAACTTGGAAAAGTCCAGCCTGATCCCTTCACAGCGTATTGTGTACCTAGGTTACCTGCTGGACTCAACGCTGTTGAGAATGTTTCTCCCGATGGAGAAAATCCTGAAGTTGGACAGAGCAGTAGCCTCTCTTCAGTGCAGCCAGCAGGTCTCCAAAAGGTCCCTAATGTCGATGCTGGGCCTTCTGACCTCTACCCTCCCAGCAGTGCACTGGTCAGGACTGCACTTTCGTCCTCTGCAGACATTTGTACTGTGTGGGATCACAGTCAGAGGGACCTAGACACTTTAGTACACATTCCCCTCCAGGTAAAAAGATCTCTCTGGTGGTGGAGGAAGGAAGCGAACCTGTCGCAGGGACGTCTGTGGTTTTTTCCAGCTTTTTGTATATAACCACAGATGCAAGCGGCAAGGGCTGAGGGGGGCACATCTGGGTTCCCTTCTTGCTCAGGGCTCCTGGGAAGGCGATAAAATAAAAAGAACATCCAATTGGAAGGAACTGAGGGCAGTTGGTCTAGCCCTCAGGATCTTCAGGAAGGAACACCAGGGTCACCATGTCCAGGTGCGGTCGGACAACTCGTCGACTGTGGCTTATATAAACAAGCAGGGCACTACAAGAAGCGGAGTCCTGCTGGTCCTAGCAACAGTCATTCTGAGTTGGGCTGAGTCCAACAGTCTCACTCTCAGCAGTTTTTCTGAGAGGGAAGAGCAACGTGACTTTCTCAGCCCAAGAAAGCTGAAGGAGGGAGATTGGGTCCTCAAACAGGAGGTCTTCAATCTCATATCCAAAAAATGGGGACCCCAAGAAGTGGACCTTTAGGCATCAGGTGCGAAAACCCCCTGTTTTTTCTCCCTAAATGGAGGGGAGGGAGCACTGGGGGTGGATGCGTTAACCTAGAACTGGCAATCCAAAATGTGTTATGCCTTCCCGCCTCCGGCATTTTTCTGAGAAAGTTTCAACTAGAAAACACATCTCTGATTCTAGTTGCTCCACATTGGCCGAAAAGGGCATGGTTTTCGGTTCTCAAGCAATTGGCAGCAGAACCCCCTTTATTCCTTCCACCTCAGGAGGATCTCCTCTCACAGGGCCCAGTCCTCTGCCCACAGGTACACCAGTGGAGGTTAGCGGCCTGGCTACTGAGGAGGGTATATTAAAATCAAAAGGATTTTCAGAGAGATTAATCTCTACTCTCCTCAATAGCAGGAAAAAGGAGATGCCCCGGATATATAAAAAGGTCTGGCTGCATTTCAACGATTGGTGTGTAGGAAGCTCTTTCTCTGGGCAGAGCCCCATAGCCGTGTTGGAATTTCTGCATTGCGGGGCGGATAAGGGCTTATTTAGAAATATCTCTGGTCACCAGCCCGTGGGTGGTCAGATTTTTTAAGGCTCTGTGAGACCGGTCCAAGGGTCTCCCTTTCCCAGTTGGGACCTATCTTTGGTTCTGCAGAGCCTAACGGGACCCCCTTTCGAGCCTTTAGATGGATGTTCTCTAAAGGATCTCACTCTAAAAACAGTATTTTTAGTTGCAGTCACAACTGCCAGGAGAATCAACGAGATTGAAGCCTTATCTATCAGAACTAATTTTTGTGTTATTTTTCCAGACCGGATAGTTCTCAAGACTGATCCGGCTTTTTAGCCTAAAGTGGCTTCGGGTTTTCACAGAAGCCAGGAAGTAGACTTACTTTCATTTTGTCCCAACCCCTCAGGAGAAGGGGAGTTGAAGTTTCATTTTCTAGATGTAAGCAGAAGTATCCTACAATATCTAGAGCTGACCAAGTCAGTAAGGAAGTCAGACTCTTTGTTTGTTTTGTTTTCTGGGGCTAGAAAGGGATGCAGAGCATCTTGTCACACTATTGCCACATGGCTTAGATCAACTATTGGCCAGGCGTATACATTAGCAGGGAGGGAGAGCCCTATGGGTATAAAGGCACACTCCACCAGAGCCATGGCAACGTCCCAGGCAGAGAGGGATGGAGCAATGCCAGAACAAATATGCAAGGCAGCAACATGATCCAGCTACTCCACTTTTGTGAAGCATTACATAGTGGACCTGGCATCGGCAGGTGAGCAGACCTTTGGGCGGTAGGTTCTGCAAGCTGTAGTCCCACCCTGATTGGTAAGTGCTCGCTTATCCTCTCATAATGGCTGTCCTGAAATGATGATAAGGGAAAATTAGTGTTATGCTTACCGGTAACGTCTTTTCCTGTAGTCTTTCAGAACAGCCCTAGTTACCCACCGGAAACTTTGGGAGGGTCTTGTAAAATGACAGGGATATTGAAGTGTATGTTATTAATGTGTTCTTGTGTCTCCCCAGCTGGCCGGAGGTGATCTTGAAAGAACTGAGGTCAGGCAGGGGAAGTAAGAATTTATAGGCTGGCGCATTGCTTTCTAGAGGAAGAGGAGGAGACTATCTCTTATATTGGCTGTCCTGAAAGACTACAGGAAAAGACGTTACCGGTAATCGTAAAAATTTTTTACCAAAAATATGTAACAGAATACATATTGGACTAAATTGATGAATAAATGTGATTTTTTTTAAAAAATTTATTGGTATGTTTTATAGCAGAAAGTTAAAAATATTGTTTTTGTTTTTTTTTTCAAAAATGTTGGTCTTTTTTTGTTTATAGCGCAAAAAATAAAAACCACAGAGGCGATCAAATACCATGAAAAGAAAGCTCTACTTGTGGGACAAAAAGGACATCGAAAAAATGGCCTGGTCATGAAGGAGTAAACCTTCCGATGCTGTAGTAGTTAAAGATGATGTTTAGTGTTTTTTTTTTATAAATCAGCACCAGGGACAGTACTTACATAAATGATGAGTGTCCTGTGTACTGGTAGCTGCTTCTTGAAATCTTTATTCCTCTGCCCCCTGGATACCCCTGCAGCTGCAAATCTTCCAATGCTGCTGAAGTTAAAGCTGTTGTAAAGCTTTTTTATTAAATAGCAAATATGTTATACTTAGTTACAATACAAGGGTATTGCACAGATTGGCCTGATCCTCCTCTTCTGGGGTCCCCCGTCGGGGCTCTTGGCTCCTTCTCTTCTTGGTGCCCCAACATAGCAAGCCGCTTCCTATTGTGGCACACCTGTGGGCTCGCTCGAGCAGGGATGTGTGTGTCTATTTGCACACATAGCGTGACTTAGCCCTGCCCCCTGCTCACTGAATTTTATTGACAGCAGCAGGAGCCAATGGCTCCCGTTACTACTACCACTACTAAGGGGAGAGACAAGAGAGCCACTCATAGGGCAAATATTTGGGTTGGGTTGGGAGCGATACTACTACTAGGACATTTTTTACCTAAATGCAGGAAAACCACTTTAATACGAGCAACTCCACCTGTCACAGGCATTTGTCAAAAGTGCTGACTATGCTTGCTCTTTCTACCCCCCTGCTCAATTTATAGAAAAATGTATTCCAAGTGGCAAATTCCTGCTGCAGCTCTTCATTTGAAAACATATAATAACATACTAAGAAGAACAAAACTATGAGAAAATTGGGATTCAACTCATAATACCATATACTTTAACAGGATAGGAAATCAGCTGAATTATCAGACAGGTAGTAAATGCAACATGCAGTTTACTAAACAGGTGCAAATTTAGAAGAAAAAATGCAAAACAGCTTTAGCGTGGCAGGAAGCAGGCAGTGCAGAATAATGAAAGCTGCACAAACATATGAAAGCTGCACAAAAATGGTATCACATATCTAGTAGAGATCAAGTATATGAAGGGGCTCCTCTTGCATGTCCTGCCCAACACTCCTGAAGGTGGTGATAGAGAGTGAGAGGGCAGAGTTGCAGGCTGTTCTGGATCAGTGTGGCTGCCAGATATGTTTAGCAAAGACCTGATGATCACAGAGCAGGAACCAAGTGCAAGAACACAGTGTTACTGTTACAAGTGAAATTTTTGCCCATTCTTCTTTGCAAAACAGCTCAAGATCTGTCAAAATGGATGGAGAGCATCTGTGAACAGAAATTTTCAAGTCTTGCCACAGATTCTCAACTGGATTTAGGTTAGGACTTTGATTGGGCCATTCTAACACATGAATATGCTTTGATCTAAACCATTCCATTATAGCTTGGGCTGCATGTTTAGAGTCGCTATCCTGCTGGAAGGTGGACCTTTGCCCCAGTCTCAAGTCTTTTGCAGACTCTAACAGGTTTTCTTCTAAGATTGCCCAGTATTCCATCCATCTTCACATCAACTCTGATCAGCTTACCTGTCCCTGCTAAAGAAAAGCATCCCTACAACATGATGCTGTCACCACTATGTTTCACAGTGGGGATGGTGTGTTCAGGGTGATGTGCAGTGTTCTGCCACACATAGTGTTTTGCTTTTAGGCCAAAAAGTTCAATTTTGGTCTCCTCTGGCCAGAGCACCTTCTTCCACATGTTTGCTGTGTCCCCCACATGGCTTCACACAAACTGATAACAGGACTTACAATGGATAGATCAACCAGAGATAGGTGGAACAAGGCACCACATCCCACAAAAATAATAATAATAAGAAGAAGAAATGGGAGAGAGGAGACTTTTAATTGATTCATTTACCAAAACAAATGAAACTATAACATGTATAATAAAAAGGTTTTATTGTACATAGGTTAAAAAAAGTATAGCAATCCTAGGGATAAACATTAAGATCAGACCAAATTATTCAAGGATATGATGTATTACTGTACAAAAACGTTATTCTCGACATGTTTCGCGAGAGTATATAGCTTCTTCAGGACGTAATTGTATACAGTAATCACTGCAACAAATAAAAAATATACATAAGACAAACAAAATAACAGATCCTACATAGAACATAATAATACAAATAATATATGAAAAAAAAAAAAACACCAAATTGTTTCAGATCAGCCATAGTTACTTCTTACACAAAATACAAAAATATTATCAGGTCAGTATAAGAACACAAAATAAACAATGCATTTACCCTCTACCAAAAAGTAAATAGTGGCGCTGGTGCCAAAATGCTGTAAAAAATAATTAATACGATGAATTAACACCCAGTGAAAAGTGTTAGTCACTGTATCAGCAGTGACTATAAATAAAATCTGTGATTTAAACAGTCCAAATGTATCACAGTGATTCCAATTATGCTTCTAAAAGTATTTTAGTCTTCCAAATCTTCCACCACACCGTGTGTATATAGTGCTTCTGCTCCCCTTAAGAAACACACTCACCAAATGAAGGTCCCTCGCACTCTCATGCTTGGCAAACACACATTCAACCTCATAGAGTTAAATCATCCAAGCAATATCCAACCGTGAGTGGGATGTCAAATCCTCTCTACCTGAAAATAGATTAAGTGCTCGAATAGTGTGATATAGTTTAAAATGTATTTTTTCAAATAAAAACAAATCTTCAAATATTGCACTCACATGTATTCAAATAAATCAAGCATGAAAAATCTTCTTGCTAAAAGCAAGCAATGGTGTATTGTGGTCACAGCCGACCCGTGGTGTGTATCCTGTATTTCCCCCACACTGACTCATCAGACTCGGATCGTCACTTCCTAGGAGACGGCACGATAGGCAGTTCATCTGGGGGCTCATATCACCCCAATACCTGTTCAGGAAACATACACTCGTTTACCGCCTACTATAGAGTGGTGCACTAGGCGCACCTGTTAAATGTGAGTACCCTTGAAAAGGGTTTTTTTGCTTTGTTTAAATAAAATGTTTTAAGTTCTATCACACTATCACACACTATCAAGCGCTTTTATTTTTGCATAATACGGAGATATAAACTGAGGAGTCTAGGATTTTGGTATCCTATCTGAACCCAGAAGAGGTTCACATGCGTGTTTGGACTGAGCTTAAGTCCAAAGTCGCACGTAGGGATGAGCTTCGTGTTTGAGTCGAACATACGTTCGACTCGAACATCGGCTGTTCGCCCGTTCGGCGAATACCGAACGTTATGGGCCGTTCACGCCAAATTCGTGTGGCGCTCACGGCCCACAATGCACTGCGCCATCGCAGTGCATTGCTGGCTCATGATTGGCCAAGCATGCACTGTGACCCCGCATGCTTGGCCAATCACAGCGCCGGCAGCGAGAAGAGCCATGATTGTGACAGCGGCGGCCTTGTGTAGTGTGTTGGCATCTGTAGGAGTTAGTGGGTGTTCTGTGTATCTTCAACACAGTATACACCGTTCGTTATCGGCCGATTTTGCGTTCTTGGTTGTTGTCTGCGTGCCCTGACCGCAGTATATACCATTATATCCACCTATATAGCTAGCTATATTTCTCTTTTTTAATAGAGCTTGCAGTCAGTTGTAGGAGATTGTGCGTGCTGTCTGCGTGCCCTGACCACAGTATACACCGCTATATCCACCTATATAGCTAGCTATCTTGCTCTTTTTAAATAGAGCTTGCAGTCAGTTGTAGGAGATTGTGCGTGCTGTCTGCGTGCCCTGACCGCAGTATACACCATTATATCCACCTATATAGCTAGCTATATTGCTCTTTTTAAATAGAGCTTGCAGTCACTTGTAGGAGATTGTGCGTGCTGTCTGCGTGCCCTGACCTCAGTATACACTGTATATCCACCTACATAGCTCTTCTCTAATTGAGCCATCTGCCATCTGCAGGAGTTAGTGGGTGTTGTGTGTGCCTCCAGCACAATATACACTACCCAATTGCTGGTTTTCCCATCTCCCTTCAGGCCATTACCATGTCTGAAAGGCCAGCAAGGAGAGGCAGACAGACGCGAGCCGATAAAAGAGGGCAAGCAGGCATTGTGTCTAGAGACAACAGTGCTGGTCGTGAACGCGGTGCATCGTCATCATCAGCACGTGGCCATGGGACACGCTTGTCCTTCTTTTCGGCAGCTGGACATGTTGAGCCGCAACATGCCGAAGACTTGGTAGAGTCCTCATCCTCTCTCACCCAGACTCAGGGTACTATCAAAGCAGCTGCCAACGCATCGTCTTCCCTCCTCTCAATGTCATCATCAGTGACTCCTTCCCTAGACCCACCACATCCTCTTTGAGCAGAGTGTTGGGTACATGCTCCAGGAGGATGCCCAGTGTTTTGTAGGTTCTGATGATGATACTCAGCTAGAGGAAGGCAGTAGCGTGAGAGCAGAGAGAGGGGATGCTCAAGAAGGACAGCAATCTAGCAGTCATGTTCCACAAGCTGCAGCATACTGCCAGGTTTGCTCCAGCGATGAAGAGGGAGGGGATGATGAGGGCACTGACTCCCCGTGGGTGCCTGGTAGGAGAGAGGAGGAGGAGGAGGCACATGTCCAATGAGGCAGGATGCCCTCCGGGGGCCAGCTTAGGGGCAGCACACCGACTGAATCACACCGCAGAGCTCCGCCTGTGCAGTTATTCTAAAAATTCTTTGGTGTGGGCCTTTTTTGAGACGAGTGCATCAGATCGCACCGCTGCTATTTGCAACATATGTCTCAAGCGTATCTCGCGTGGCCAAAACATCAGCCGCTTGGGCACCACATGCTTGACCAGACATATATTGACCTGCCATGCAGCTCGTTGGCAAGCGTACCTCAAAGACCCACACCAAAGAACAAAGCGGACCTCTCCTTGCTCCTCATCAGCTGGGATCTCCAACCCCACTAGACCTTCAGTCCTCTCTGAAACCTGCTCTGAGAGGAATGAAGGTGTAGAATTAGGTGTGTCACAGCCAAGTGCTTCCGGGCACTCTGCTAGCAGTACACCCACGTCCGATTATAGCAGGCAAATGTCCCTGCCCCAGCTGCTGGACCGCCAAGAAAAGAAGTTCACTCCCAGCCATCTACATGCCCAGCGGTTGAATGCTAGCTTGGCTAAATTGCTAGCACTTCAACTGCTGCCTTTTCAGTTGGTAGACTCGGCCCCCTTCCGTGAGTTTGTACAATGTGCGGTTCCTCAGTGGCAGGTCCCCAAATGACACTTTTTCTCACGGAAGGCGATTCTGGCTCTCTACCGGCATGTGGAAGGCAATGTCCTTGCCTCGCTGGACAGGGCGGTCAGCAGTAAGGTGCATATTACCGCTGACTCATGGTCCAGCAGGCATGGACAGGGACGTTACCTGTCTTTCACGGCCCATTGGGTCACTCTTCTGGCAGCTGGGATGGATGCAGGACAAGGTGCAGTAGTGTTGGAGGTTGTTCCGCCACCACGCCTCCAAAATTCTACTATTGGTTGTGACACACCTCTCTCTTCCACCTCCTCCTCTTCTTCTTCCTCCATGGCCTCTTCCAGTGCTCTGTCCTCAGAACCAGCGGTGCTCCGTAGGCATTCCAGGGGCTACACAAGTACGCAGGCAAAACAATGCCGTGCCGTGCTTGCGCTGGTTTGTTTGGGGGACAGGAGCCACACTGGGGCAGAGGTTTTGTCAGCTCTGCGGGGGTAGGCCGAGAGGTGGTTGATGCCACGTCAGCTTAAGCCAGGAATGGTGGTTTGCGACAATGGCACCAACCTCCTCTCCACCCTCTGACAGGGACAACTGACCCATGTGCCCTGTGTGACTCATGTCCTTAACCTGGTGGTGCAGCGGTTCTTGGGCAGGTACCCGGGCTTACAGGATGTCCTGAAGCAGGCCAGGAAAGTCTGTGTGCATTTCCGTCGATCATTTAAAGGGATTGTAAAGTGAATTTTTTTTTTTTAAATAACAAACATATCCTTACCTCCACTGTGCAGCTCGTTTTGCACAGAGTGGCCCCAAACCTGCTCTTCTGGGGTCCCTCGGCAGCTGTCTCGGCTTCCTCCCGCAGGTGCTTCTCACGTTCATGCGAGCTCCCTGCGGGCGCGCTCCCGTGATACAGCCGGCGGCTATAGCCACTCACTGTATCATACGGCCCGCCCCCGGCACTCCAGCCAATCAGCGGCCAGGCTGAATGGTGGAAAGGACTTTCGAGGGGTGAGGTAAGTAAAACGGGGGGACTGGGGGTGCAGGCACTGTCAGATGTTTTTTCACCTTAATGCATAGAATGCATTAAGGTGAAAAAACCTTTACAACCCCTTTAATGCCTGTGCTTGGCTGGCTGAGCTCCAGAAGGAGTTGAACCTGC
This sequence comes from Lithobates pipiens, assembly GCF_037356315.1. Taxonomy (NCBI): domain Eukaryota; kingdom Metazoa; phylum Chordata; class Amphibia; order Anura; family Ranidae; genus Lithobates; species Lithobates pipiens. The sequence continues at coordinate 263,837,808 of NW_027507784.1, read as the reverse complement.
CCAAGAACCGCCTTATATGTGACATGCCCACCAGGTGGAACTCAACGTTGGCCATGCTGCAGCAGCTGCACACGCAGCAGAGGGCCATCAATGAGTACCTGTGCGACTACGGCACCAGGACAGGGTCAGGGGAGCTCGGTTTTTTCTCACCACGCCAGTGGGGCATGATCAGGGATACATGCACTGTCCTGTCACTGTTTGAGGAGGCCACAAGGATGGTGAGCAGTGACAGTGCATGCATCAGTGACACTGTACCTCTTGTCCACCTCTTGGAGCATACGCTGCGTGGAATAATGGACAGGGCACTTGAGGCAGAACAGAGGCAGGAAGAGGAGGACTTCCTTGCCCCTCAAGGCCCCCTTTATCCAGACAGTGTTCCTGCTGTGCCACCCATCACACAGGAAGAGGATGAGGAGGAGGAGGAGGAGGAGGATGATTGTGTCAGCATGGAGGTGGAGGCTGCCACTCAGCATCAGCAGCAGCAGCAGTCTTGTAGCGATGATTTACAGTCCCAAGAAACCCGTGGCTGGGAGGAGGTAGCTGCGGATCATGTTGTCCTTAGTGACCCAGAGGACTCCGGACCGAATGCCTCAGCTAACCTATGCTGCATGGCCTCCCTGATCCTGAAAATCCTCGTATTCTTCGGATCAAGGAGAGGGACCATTACTGGCTGGCCACTCTCCTTGATCCACGGTACAAGGGTAAGGTTGCCGACCTTATCTTGCCGTCGCAGAGGGAGCAGAGGATGAGACATCTCCGGGAGGCCTTGCAGAAAGGTCTGTGCAACGCGTTCCCAGAGACTGGGAGGTTACAAACTCCTGGTCCTGGACAACGTGTTGCTGAGGCATCGGTCAGAAGGAGCGGTGGTGAAGGTGGCCGTCTGACCGATGCGTTCAGACAATTTTTTAGTCCGCAGCCCCAAGGTATGATCGGTTCCAGCAACCATCGCCAGTGTCTGATTTACATGGTGCAGGAATATCTAGGGGCAAGGTCAGACTTGGACACCTTTCCCACCGAAAATCCTCTGGCTTACTGGGTCTTGAGGATGGATGACTGGCCAGAGCTTGTACAGTATGCAATTGAGCTACTGGCCTGTCCTGCATCCAGCGTTCTTTCGGAACGCACCTTCAGTGCTGCTGGTGGCTTTGTTACCGATCACGGGGTGTGCCTGTCCACCGACTCAGTTGATCGACTGACCTTCAACAAGATGAATCAGTCTTGGATCACCCACAGCTACCAAGCACCTGAAGCTGATGTAATCGAATAATTTTTTTTGAAATATCACATCCCTTCAAGACTGCCTATGCTGATGCTGAGTGACTGTCCTGTTAAGTTGATTGTCTATCCTCTTCCTCCTCCGCTGATATGTTGGAAGAACATTTTTGGTTCTGGGTGATGCCACCAGCCCAATTTTTCAGCCCCTGTTTAACAGGGGCGTTTAATTACAATTTTTGATGCAATGCTTTGCAGCAGGGCTCATTCCTGCACCACAACTAGAGTATATTGGAGAGGTTGCAGTGTCGTGGCGCCAGCACCAGTGCCTAAGGCCCAATTTTTCTGCCCCTGTTTAACAGGGGCATTTAATTACAATTTTTGATGCAATGCTTTGCAGCAGGGCTCATTCCTGCACCACAACTAGAGTATATGGGAGAGGTTGCAGTGTCGTGGCACCAGCACCAGTGCCTAAGGCCCAATTTTTCTGCCCCTGTTTAACAGGGGCATGTAATTACAATTCTTGATATAATAGTTCCCAGGAGGGCCCGTTCCTGTGCCCACCCAGAGTAACTGTGAGGACTTATAGTGTTCTATCACTGTTCAACAATGGCATGTAAATACAATTCTTGATATAATCGTTCACAGCAGGGCGCTCCAGCGCCCACCAAGAGTCACTTTAAGGGCTTACAATGTTGTGGCAACACCAACACCTTGTTCCGCCATTTCTGCAGAGCATATAGGGCAGGCCCCTACTTTCAAACATCCAACTTACAAACGTCTCCTACTTGCAAATGGAAGGAGACAACAGCAAGTGAGATGAAAAAAGACGGACGGCAAAACAAATTATACAGGGGTGATAACCCTTCCCTATGTTTTCCAAAAAGCTTAAAAATTGATTTTTTGACTGGAGCTACACTTTAAAAATGTACCAGTTAAAAAATTACAAACAGATTCTACTTAACACAACAAACCTACACAGTCCCTGTCTTGTTTGCACCGCCTGTATACTGCTGTTCTGAGTATATAGGGCCTGGGGGCCACACGTATTTCCTTTTTATAATATAGGTTCTTCTTAATATCTGTACAAGACCCAAAGGGGCTGGTAATGGGCAGGGGGGGGCTACCCATGCCATTTTTCTCAATGATTTTCATCCATATTGCCAGAACCAGATATAACATTAAAACCGTTTTAAATGACGTTATTTCCGTTAAATGTCATTTTGTGCAGGGACTGTTCTAAACACGGGAAACACGTGGCACTTCACAGGCAGTAAAATCAGTGCTCCCGCCAAAACGGCCATTTTTAAAAACATTTTAGGCATTGACCTATGTCCCCTGGGGCAGGAGCCAGGTCCCCAAACCTTTTTTAGGACAGTATCTTGCATATTAGCCATTAAAATTATCACTTTTAATTTCGAACGTTCGAGTCCCATAGACTTCAATAGGGTTCTAAAGTTCATACGAATTTTCGGTCTGTTCGAAAGTTCTGGTGCGAACTGAACCGGGGGGTGTTTGGCTCATTCCTAGTCGCACGCAACAAGGTCACATAAAATGCAGCCTGTGTCCACCAAATAGAGCCTGTGTCCACCAAATAGAGCCTGTGTCCCACCAAATGCAGCCTGTGTCCCACCAAATGCAGCCTGTGTCCCACCAAATGCAGTCTGTGCCCACCAAATACAGGCTGTGTCCCAGTCCCACCTAATGCAGCCTTTGTCCACCAAATACAGCCTGTGTCCCACCAAATGCAGCCTGTGACCACCAAATGCAGCCTGTGTCCCACCGAACGTAGCCTGTGTCCCAGTCCCACCAAACGCAGCCTGTGTCCCAGTCCCATCAAATTCCGTCTGTGTCCTACCAAATTCAGCCTGTGTTCCACCTAATACAGCCTGTGTTCCACCTAATACATCCTGTGTCCCACCAAATGCAGCATGTGTCTCACCAAATACAACCTGTGTCCCCCCAATAAAGCCTATGTCCCAGTCCCACCAAATGCAGCCTGTGTCCACCAAATACAGCCTGTGTCCCACCAAATAAAGCCTCAGCCTCCCACCAAATGCAGTCTGTGTCCACCAAATACAGCCTGTGTGCCACCAAATTAAGCCTCAGCCTCCCACCAAATGCAGCCTGTATCCACCAAATACAGCCTGTGTCCCACCAAATGCAGCCTGTGTCCCACCAAATGCAGCCTGTGTCCACCAAATGCAGCCTGCTTTCCACCAAATTCAGCCTGTGTCCCAGTCCCACCAAATGCAGCCTGTGTCCACCAAATACAGCCTGTGTCCCACCAAATACAGCCTATATCCCCCAAATGCAGCCTGTGTCCACCAAATACAGCCTGTGTCCCAGTCCCACCAAATGCAGCCTGTGTCCCAGTCCCACCAAATGCAGCCTGTGTCCCAGTCCCACCAAATTCAGCCTGTGTCCGCCAAATACAGCCTGCCTGTGTCACATCAAACCCCCCTCCCCCCTGTTCTCTGCGGGAGCACAGTGGTACTTACCTTGCTGTGTGTTGTCCTCTCCTGCGGTGTCTCCTTCCACAGGGGGTCCGCTCCTCTCATACTTCCTGTTTTCTCTCTCCTGGGCGCAATGGGAGAGAGAAAACAGGAAGTGACATCAAACTCAGATGTCAATCAAACTGCCTGGCCGTAGTAATAGATACTACGAGCGCCGGGCAGAAGCTACTTGGCACTTCGAAAAGGCGGGATAAAAGCCTGCAAATTAAGCGCCACGTCTTCAATCTCCTGATTGCATAGATGTGGCTCTTCCCATAAGTGCACTGTGTCTGGCATCGCACTGTGTCCGGTGTCCAAACACAGTGAACTTAAAGCGAAGGTCCACCCTAAAGTGGACCTTCCGCTCATTGGAACCTTCCCCCCCTCCGGGTCCACAATTGGCACCTTTCAGGGGGGAGGGGGGTGCAGGTACCTGTACAGTACAGGTATCTGCACCCACTTCCGGCGTAGATTCTGCAGAAGGTACGCCCCTTTCCGCAGAATCTACGCCCCTTTCCGAAGGTCCCCCGCTGCCTGCTGGGAAACACACGTATCCCATAGACAGCGGGGACCATCCTTATTGCGCAGCGCGACTCGCGCATGCGCAGTAGGGAACCGGGAAATGAAGCCGAAGGGCTCCACTTCCTGATTCCCATACCCAAGATGGCAGCGGCAGCACCCGAGAGACGATCGAGAGATCAGCTTCGGGTGCCGACATTGCCGGAGCGCTTAGCAGGTAAGTGTCATTTTTTTAAAAGTCAGCAGCTGCAGTATTTGTAGCTGCTGGCTTTTAAAAAAAGAAACGCGGACTCCCGGTGGACTCCCGCTTTAAGGACCTTTTTTTGTATTTTTTATTAAAGGGCCAGTATTAAGGGGGGGGGGGTGGCGATGCCCATGTGCCCTCTATGGACGGGTCGCCACTGATTGCGATCCGTGGGCTTAAAATAAACTCTAGTACTTAGTTCATTAGTGTTCCTCTCAATAGTAACTTCCAAAAAATGTACTGCTTTATCACTTATTGGGCGATCCAGCACAATGTTGTTGACATTATTGTGAAGATGAGAGAGAAATTCCATCGCAAATTCCATCGCAGATTCCTCCGTATGCGAACACACCAGGACAACCGCGCTGCCAAATACTGGGATTGAAGTGTGTCATAGGAGAACCATTAGGCCCATTTGAGAATCTAGAAATGTCAAAATATAAACTGTAACATTTACTCATTGAAAATAACCCCAAAGTAGATGCCTACTGATATCTACAATGTGAACAACTTATCCTAGTATTTGGCAGTGCGGTTGTCCTGGTGTATTCGCATACTGACCTGAAATTATTTTTGAGGTAAGAAGTAGCTATGTCTGATCGGAAACAATTTTGTGTTTTTTTTTCTTTTTTTCCTTATTGTTCTCTTTCATATATTGTTTTTATTATTAGGTTTTATGTAGAACCTGTTATTTTGTTTGTCTTATGTATATTTTTTATGTATTGCAGTGATTACTGCACATAGACAATTATGAATCTCCTGAAGAAGCTATATACTCTAGCAAAGCATATCGAGAATAATGTTTTTGTACAGTAATACATCATATCCTTGAATAATTTGGTCTGATCTTAAGGTTTATCCGTAGGATTGCTATACTTTTTTAACCTATGTTACCTACAGTGCCCTGCGAAAGTATTCGGCCCCCTTGAACTTTTCAACCTTTTGCCACATTTCAGGCTTCAAACATAAAGAAATGTTTTGGTGGGGGCGTGCAAAATTATTCAGCCCCCTTGCGTTAATACTTTGTAGAGCCACCTTTTGCTGCGATTACAGCTGCAAATTGTTTGGGGTATGTCTCTATCAGTTTTGCACATCGAGAGACTGAAATTCTTGCCCATTCTTCCTTACAAAACAGCTCGAGCTCAGTGAGGTTGGATGGAGAGCGTTTGTGAACAGCAGTTTTCAGCTCTTTCCACAGATTCTCGATTGGATTCAGGTCTGGACTTTGACTTGGCCATTCTAACACCTGGTTACGTTTATTTGTGAACCATTCCTTTGTAGATTTTGCTGTATGTTTGGGATCAAGGTCTTGTTGGAAGATAAATCTCCGTCCCAGTTTCAGGTCTTTTGCAGACTCCAACAGGTTTTCATCCAGAATGGTCCTGTATTTGGCTGCATCCATCTTCCCCTCAATTTTAACCATCTTCCCTGTCCCTGCTGAAGAAAAGCAGGCCCAAACCATGATGCTGCCACCACCATGTTTGACAGTGGGGATGGTGTGTTGAGGGTGATGAGCTTTGCATTGTGGGCAAAAAGTTTGATTTTGGTTTCATCTGACCAGAGCACCTTCTTCCACATGTTTGGTGTGTCTCCCAGGTGGCTTTTGGCAAACTTTAGACGAGACTTTTTATGGATATCTTTGAGAAATGGCTTTCTTCTTGCCACTCTTCCATAAAGGCCAGATTTGTGCAGTGTACGACTGATTGTTGTCCTATGGACAGACTCTCCCACCTCAGCTGTAGTTCTCTGCAGTTCATCCAGAGTGATCATGGGCCTCTTGGCTGCATCTCTGATCAGTCTTCTCCTTGTCTGAGCTGAAAGTTTAGAGGGACGGCCAGGTCTTGGTAGATTTGCGGTGGTCTGATACTCCTTCCATTTCAAAATAATCGCTTGCACAGTGCTCCTTGGGATGTTTAAAGCTTGGGAAATCTTTTTGTATCCAAATACAGCTTTAAACTTCTCCACAACAGTATTACGGACCTGCCTGGTGTGTTCCTTGGTCTTCATGATGCTCTCTGCGCTTTCAACAGAACCCTGAGACTATCACAGAGCAGGTGCATTTATACAGAGACTTGATTACACACAGTTGGATACTATTTATCACCATCAGTCATTTAGGACAACATTGGATCATTCAGAGATCCTCGCTGAACTTCTGGAGTGAGTTTGCTGCACTGAAAGTAAAGGGGCCGAATAATTTTGCACGCACCACTTTTCAGTTTTTTATTTGCTAAAAAAGTTTAAATTATCCAATAGATTTCGTTCCACTTCACAATTGTGTCCCACTTGTTGGTCATTCTTCACAAAAAATTAAAATGTTATATCTTTATGTTTGAAGCCTGAAATGTGGCAAAAGGTTGAAAAGTTCAAGGGGGCCGAATACTTTCGCAAGGCACTGTATGTACAATAAAACCTTTTTATTATACATGTTATAATTTCATTTGTTTTGGCACCTTAAAAGTCCCTTCTCTCCCAATTCCATTTCTTTCTGATAACGGGACTTCTTATGGCTTTCTTTCAACAATGCCTTTCTTCTTGTCACTCTTCCTTAAAGGCCAGATATGTGGAGTGCGTGACTAAAGCCTCATACACACTATTCGATTTTCTACAGATTTTTATTTTCAGATTTACCAAAACATGTAGTGCAAGGGCCTGCCTGATTGCATACAAATTGTAACTCTTAAACTTTGACCTCATATTTTATGGTTTTGGTAAATCTGAAGACAAAAATCGGCAGAAAATCTAATAGTGTGTATGGGGTCTAATAGATGTCCTGTGGACAGATTCTTCCACCTAAGCTGTGGATCTCCGCAGCTCCTCCAGAGTTACCATGGGACTCTTGGCTGCTTCTCTAATTAATGCTCTCCTTGCCCAGGGCTGTAAGTTTAGGTGGACGGCCATGCCTTGGTAGGTTTACAGTTGTGGCATACTCTTTCCATTTTCAGGTGATTGATTGAACAGTGCTCCGTTAGATGTTCAAAGCTTGGGATATTTTTTTAACCACTTAACAACCGGCCCATAGCCGAATGACGGCTACAGGGCGGTTGTTTAACTCTGGGAGGATGTCATATGACGTCCACCCAGAATTTCGCTCTCGCGCGCCCCCTGGGGCGCGCACTCGAGAGCATCACGGTAAACGCCTGCTCATCGCGGACGTTTACCACATGATCGCTCCGTCAATCCCTCCCCCTCTCTGTACCGATCGGTACAGCGGAGGGGGAAGAGATCGGTGTCAGCAGCGCTGTGGGCTGCATCTGCACTGCCCACATTGCTGATCACCGATAATTAACCCCTCAATTCCCTGCCATTACTCTGCAATACTCTGCAATACCCTGCAATACCCTGCAACACTCTGCAATGCTCTGCAACACCCGCCAATACCCTGCAACACTCTGCAATGCTTTGCAACACCCGCCAATACCCTGCAACACTCTGCAATGCTCTGCAACCCCCGCCAATACCCTGCAACATTCTGCAATGCTCTGCAACACCCGACAATACCCTGCAACACTCTGCAATGCTCTACAACACCCGCCAATACCCTGCAACACTCTGCAATGCTCTGCAACACCCGCCAATATCCTGCAACACTCTGCAATGCTCTGCAACACCCGCCAATACCCTGCGATGCTCTGCAACGCAATACTCTGCAACGCCATACTCTGAGATACCCAGCCATACTTGGAGATACCCAGCCATACTCGGAGATACCCAGCCATACCCAGCCATAGTCGGTGATACCCTGCAATACCCAGCCATAGACATCCCCCCCCCCTCCCGCCGCCCTCCGGTGCTTCTACCGACTCACCAATACGATCAAAGCCAGAATCTTATTTTTTTATTTATTTTTTCAGGCTTCCCAGCTTAGAGGTGAGATGCGGGGTCTTATTGACCCCATATCTCACTGTAAAGAGGACCTGTCCTGCCATATTCCTATTACAAGGGATGTTTACATTCCTTGTAATAGGAATAAAAGTGATCAAAAAATTTTTTGGGGGGGAAAAAAATGTCACACTAAAATAAATAAAGTAAAATGAACAATAAATTTTTTTTTTTTAAAGTGCCCCTGTCCCCATGTGCTTGCATGCAGAAGTGAACGCATATGTAAGTCCCGCCCACATATGAAAACGGTGTTCAAACCACACATGTGAGGTATCGCTGCGAACGTTAGAGCGAGAGCAATAATTCTAGCCCTAGACCTCCTCTGTAACTCAAAACATATAACCAGTAAAAAAAATGTAAATCGTCGCCTTTGGGGATTTTTAAGTAGCGCCATTTGGCGCCATTCCACGAGCGTGTGCAATTTTGAAGAGTGACATGTTAGGTATCTATTTACTCAGCGTAACTTCATCTTTCACATTATGCAAAAATTGGGCTAACTTTACCGTGTTGTTTTTTTTTAAGCACAAAACAGTTTTTTTTCCCCAAAAAAGCATTCGAAAAATTGCTGCGCAAATACCGTGCGAGATAAAAAGTTGCAACGACCACCATTGTATTCTCCAGGGTGTTTGCTAAAAAAACATATATATATAATGTTTTGGGATTCTATGTAATTTTCTAGCAAATAAATTATGATTTTTACATGTAGGAGAGAAATGTCAGAATTGTCCTGGATGCTCCAGAACGCCTGATGGCGCTCCCTGCATGTTAGGCCTCTGTATGTGGCCACACTGTGTAAAAGTCTCACACATGTGGTATCGCCGTACTCGGGAGTAATAGCAGAATGTGTTTTGGGGTGTAATTTGTGGTATGCATATGCTGTGTGTGAGAAATAAACTGATAATATGACAATTTTATGAAAAAAAAAAAAAAGTAAAAAAAATCTTGATTTTGCATAGAATTGTGGGAAAAAATTACAACTTCAAAAAACTCATCATGCCTCTTACTAAATACCTTGGAATGTCTTCTTTCCAAAAAGGGGTCATTTGGGGGGTATTTGTACTTTTCTGGCATGTAAGGCTGCTTTCACACTGCAGCGGGAGCGGCTTCGTGCCGCTATTTTTAGCGGCGCTTTACCATCGTTTTAGCGGTGGTTTTAACCCCCGCTAGCGGCCGAAAAGGGGTTTGCCGCGGTGTCCCATTGATTTCAATGGGTAGGAGCGGTTTAGGAGCGGTGAATACACCGCTCCTTCACCGCTGCAAAGATGCGGCTGGCAGGACTTTTTTCACCGTCCTGCCAGCGCATCGCTCCAGTGTGAAAGCCCTCCGGCTTTCACACTGGAGTTAAAGGGGCCGTTTTTTTTCAGGCGTTACACAGGCGCTATTTTTAGCGCCTGAATACCGCCCCAGTGTGAAAGCAGCCTTAGGGTCTCAAGAATTGAAATAGGCCGTCAGTACTTCAGGTGTGATCAATTTTCAGATATTGGCACCATAGCTTGTGGACTCTATAACTTTCACAAAGACCAAATAATATCCACCAATTTGTACTTATTTTTACCAAAGATATGTAGTAGTATAAATTTTGGCCAAAATTTATGAAGAAAAAATTACTAATCTGCTAAATTTTATAACAGAAACGAAGAAAAATTCATTTTTTTACAGAATTTTCTATATTTTTTCTTTTATAGCACAAAAAATAAAAAAACGAGCGGTGATTAAATATCACCAAAAGAAAGCTCAATTTGTGTGAAAAAAAGGACAAAAATTTCAAATAGGTCCAGTGTTGCATGACTGAGTAATTGTCATTCAAAATGTGAGAGCGCCGAAAGCTGAAAATTGGTCTGGTTATTAAGGGTGTTTAAGTGCCCAGTGGTCAAGTGGTTAAACCTAACCCTGCTTAAACCTCTTCACAGCTTTATCCATGACCTGTCTGGTGTGTTCCTTGGCCTTCATGATGCTGTTTGCTCACTAAGATTCTCTAACAAACCTCTGAGGGCTTCACAGAACAGCTGTATTTATACTAAGATGAAATTACACACAGGTGGCCTCTGTGTACTAATTCAGTGACTTCTGAAGGCAATTGGTTCCACTAGATTTTAGTTAGGGGTATCAGAGTAAAGGGGGCTAAATAGAAATGCACGCCACACTTTTCACATGTTTATTTGTAAAAACATTTTAAAACCATTTATCATTTTCCTTCCACTTCACAATTATGTGCCACTTTGTGTTGGTCTATCTCATGAAATCCCAATAAAATTTATTTATATTTTTGGTTGTAACATGACAAATGGAGGAAAACCTCAATGGGTTATGAATACTTTTTCAAGGCACTTTGTACCAATGAAACACAGAAGTGTGTGCCAGCCTAGGGAAATTTGTTACCACAAATGTAGGGAGGCACAAGCCATGGTGGCCCAAGACATATCCTGGCAGGAAAGCCACTACATCAGAAGCTCCCAGTTACACTATAGGCTGGAGTTTGTATAAGTAAGAGGCCAATAGTGTGCTGAAAATGGACCTTGTTTTACATGACTTGAAATAAACAGCTTTATTTCTACTTCTTTACTAGAGACAGTAAATAACACGGGCAGTAAGTTGATAAATTGTTCTAGAACAGGCTGAAACTGTACGTCTTTCTTTTAGGACTCCAACACTGTTCGCGAAATGTGACCTGAGAGCTGTGGATGCGTGGGAGTAAATAAAATGTCTAGCAGAGTGAGATTGAATCAGGCTCAGTTTATTTCTGACAACAGTCCTCCTAGTATTCAGTTTCATTCAAGCAAGTTCCTTTTCAGCGGCAGATTTCTGGTACACAGATATAACTGTTGGCCCTTCCGGAGGAGTTAAAGCATTGCTCCTATAAAAAAAGAAAAATATGTTATTAAGTTGTTGCAAAGGCTACAGGCAACTATGAAATCTTTTTGGTTTCTGTGCAATCAGTCCTACCATTAGTGCAAAATATGCTAATTGGTTCCATAATAAGGTGACCAGATTTTTAAAATGAAATCCGGGGACATTTTATCTTTTTATTGGCAAATGGTAAATTATTTTATACACATATTTTCCTCAAATTATATATGCAGTCAGAAGTGTAGCATGGGTTGTCAGCGCCCAGGACAAGGCAAGAAATGTGCACCCCCGCCAGACTTTTACCGCTCGCTGAGTCCCTTCCACTAGTACAGTAGTATTGACCAACTTGATTCCTACACTGACCTACATGCCCACTGAACTAACTTACCTGGTGTCCTACCCTGACCACTACACTGACCTACCTGACCCCTACACTGGCCTACCTTATCCCTACACTGACCACTACACTAACTTACTTGATTCCTGCACTATCCTCTACACTAACCTACCTGATTCCTACACTGACCTACTCGATTCCTATACTGACTACTACACTTACCTACCTGAGTTCTATACTGACCACTACACTGACCTACCTAATTCCTGCACTACTCACACCCAATTGAACAGCGTAGATTGGTTGATTTTGCTCACTTCTCCATGGCCTCCATGATAATCTATCAGAGCACGGCTCTCCCTAGCACCAGGTACTGTTCCCAACACCCAGCTGCTCCCCAGTATCCCCTGCCAAGAGCTTCTCCAATAGCCAGCGTAATTTCTGCACTGCCCCTCCACCACACACACGGGCCGCCCTCACCAGAGGGATCATGGTCTACAGAAGTCCCTGGGCGCGGGGGGGGGGGGGGGCAACACAGAACACTTGGGGGGGCACAGTAATGATTGTCCACCCCCCCAAATGTTTCACCCAGGGCGAGAGTAACAGATGACCCCCTTCCATACCACTGCAATCTGGGGACAAATCCAGGGATAGACTGGCTCCGGGGACAGTGTCCTCAATCCGGGGATTGTCCCTGGAAACTGGGGATGTCTGGTCACCCTATTCTATAACATAATAGGTAATTGGCCGAATGATCAGACATGGAGTAACTGTAATTTGAAATTTAATAAACTAAACAGGTTCAGGATTACAAAAACATACAAACACTGCAAAATAATGAAAAACAGGTCCAGGGTGGCAAAAAACATGCATATACAGCAGAAGCAGATTATGAAAGCTGCTCAAACATGGACTCTTATCAGCAATGTTTCTGTGGTTCAATCAGGGTAACATGTTGAGCAGGGGTCAAGTCCTGGGGAAAAAAGTGTGGGAACTCCCACCCAAGATCCACTCCCCTACCAAAAAAAAAAAAAAAAGATACGCTCATATGCATATATATATTTCACATAAAATACAGTGACTGCAAATGCGACATGCTACAAGAGATGACCAGACTGCGAATGTGACTACAGGAGATGACCAGACTGCGAATGCGACATAGTACAGGAGATGACTAGACTGCGAATGTAACTACAGGAGATGACCAGACTGCGAATGTAACTACAGGAGATGACTAGACTGCGAATGTAACTACAGGAGATGACCAGACTGCGAATGCGACTACAGGAGATGACCAGACTGCGACATAGTACAGGAGATGACCAGACCGGGAATGAGACTACAGGAGATGACCAGACTGCGAATGCGACTACAGGAGATGACCAGACTGCGAATGCGACTACAGGAGATGATCAGACTGCGAATGCGACTACAGGAGATAACCAGAGTGCGAATGCGACTACAGGAGATGACCAGACTGCGAATGCGACTACAGGAGATGACCAGACTGCGAATGCGACTACAGGAGATGACCAGACTGTGAATGCGACATACTACAGGAGATGATCAGACTGCGAATGCGACATACTACAGGAGATGATCAGACTGTGAATGCGACATAGTACAGAAGATGACCAAGTAGCTAGTTTTAAAATGTAAACATGTCCTCAGCCCCTTTATGGCACCTCCTTTACATTCCTGTCCTCACCCCCTTTGTAGAACCCCCCTTCACATTCCTGCCCTGCCTCCCTTTTATATCACCCCTCCTCATTCCTTTCTGTTTCTGATACTTTCCCCCTCCCTCCTTCATAACAGTGCCCTCTTCCCTGTCTTACCTTACACAGGACACAGCAGATGACATCGGAAGTGCAGCAAAGGGATGGACAGAGGGCGGGACCTGCCCCAGTTAACTGATTGGTTGATAGAATGCAGAGCAGTTCTATTAACCAATCAGTTAACTGAGCCAGCCCCTGCCCTCCGTGCATCACTGTGCTGCTCTTCCGATGTCAGCTCTGTGAAGACAAAGCAGCTAGCAGACTGTGCTAGAGCCTCGGGCGGCTCTGGTCCTGCAAAGGGAACGGCGTTCCTGCTGTGAAAAAAGTGCGGGGACGCCGTTCCCACGCGTTCCCGCAGGACTCGAGCCCTGATGTTGAGGCATAGCATAGTCTATATAAGACTCTACAACCCTGGTACCTAACCTGTGGCCCTAAGGCCACATGCAGCACTTTGGCACTTATTGCTCAGAGAGGCCCGGAATTAAGCTAGAAGCTGGGTGGAGGGCCGGACATGACAGATGCTGGGGGAAGAGCGTAGGGAGTTAATGGAAAGGAATAGAAGTTGAAGGGGGGTGGAGTGGAGAGAGAAAAGGAAGAAGGGGTGGAGTAATATAAAAAGGAAGGGGAGGAGCGTAGAGAGCAACGTGGGTTCAGTGCAGACAGAGAGTTGGAGTGTGAGGACCAGCTACGTTCTATCAGCTCTGGGAGTGCGGTAGGCTTGGTGTGGGCGGCGGGGATTTCGGCGGTGGACTGTTCCTGCTGTACGGGGGGGGGGGGTTTAGAGCTGCGGGCGGGTGTCTGTGGTATACGCACGGCGGGTGGAGAGCGATGTCAGAGCTGGACACTTTGTTTGAGCAGCTGCGGGCCGCGGCGGCGTCACGTGGGACGGACTGGCTGCAGAGCCAGGTGGCGGCCATTACGAATGCGGCAGAGGGGGGAGAGTACTCCACTCGCTCGGCGGTCCCGGCCGCCGGAACACTTTTCCCCAGGCCCCTCCACCAGAGCCCAGCGCCACCCTAGGAGCCCGGTGACGGACCCGCCGCCCCCCCCCGGCAAAACGATCGGGCGCAGTAGTGCCAGGGGGTCCGGGCGGAATCCTCAGCATTGGCGGGGCTCGGGGAGCGGGGCAGGAGGTACAGACGGAGCCAGCTCCCCACCGGCAAGGGCAGTTGAGAGGGGGACGACGGTCACCCGGGGACGCGTGGCGTCTTCGCCGCAGGGGGGACCCGGTGTAGGAGGAGCAGTGTCACGCCTGTGCGCCAGCAACCAGACGCTGCGGGCAGGTCCGGACGGTCGGATGGGAGAAGCTTGGCGGCAGAAGAGAGAGGGAGAGCTGGGGGACCAGTGCGGAGACAGATGGCGGCGGTCACACGGAGCGGAGCCAGGGGAGCATCCGGGGCAGCGGCTGACGGGAGCAGACCCAGGCAGCCAGGTAAGACTTTCGATCTCTCGCGTAATGATTTTAATGCTGCATTGTGTGGGATTGTTGGGGGGGGATGTGCGGGCTGCAGGGGGTAGTGTTGGGCCTGACACGGTGGGTCCGCGGGGGGCGGGCTGTCAGCCCGCCGCCGGCGGGTCACAGGATCATTTCCAATCTTTATTGGGGGGGCTTCAGGTTCTGATTCAACGGTTTGCGGCCGGGGCCACGGGGGTCCACCCAGGGGCAGCTCCATGGGTTGGGGGTCCGGTGGGACACTTCAGGCTGGGGTCGCAAGTGCCGGTGGGCAATCTGGGGTGTTCCTTGCCGAGTGGGGTTCTGGGGGCCCCGCAGGTTACGGAGGCTCCGGTGGTGGCGGGTGCACCGCAGGAGGCGCAACAGATGGCGGGGACTCCGCGGGAGGAGGGCTCTGCGCCTTTAGCAGCTGCTCCGCCGGTGGGAGTGCCCCAGACGGTTTCGACGACGGGGGACGCTGCGTTAAGTACACCGGGGGTGGAAAAGAAAGGGGATTCATCGGCAACGCCTAGGGTTGACATGGTCAGGATAGCGGACGCCGCGAAGTGCGAGGTATATGTGTGCTATGAAGGGCCTTTGGGCGCGCATCTGAAGCAGGAAGTGCGGGATAAGATCATCAAGGGTGAGTATGTGGAGATCTTTTCATTGCTGCCCCTGGAAAAATTTAATCTGGATAGGGTCAAGCCGGATGACTCCAAGAAGGACGACGAGGAGAAGAGGCGGTATAGGCTCATACCGCGGACTTTCGCGAACTGGCTACAGGCGTTCGCCATGATGGCCAGCGTGATCGGAGAGAAATCTCCAGAACACTGCTCGGCCCTCTTTTGTTATATGGACGCCATTGGGGAGACGCATAGGGTCTATGGGGGCTCGGCGTGGCTACGGTACGACGAGCAATTCAGGCAGAGGAGGGCTGTTCGGCCGGATATCAGGTGGGATCACAAGGATATCAGCCTTTGGATGCACTTGATGTCGTCGGTGAGGGCTCCGTCGCAGTTTTTTCAGGGGGGGGCCGGGGGAACCCCCGCCTCGGGACTTCCGGCCAGAAAGAAATTGGGGGTGTGCTGGCAATTTAACGAAGGGTCCTGCAAATTTGGAGGGTCCTGTCCTTTCCGACATGAGTGCTCTGGATGTGGGGGGAGCCACGCACTGTCCCGTTGCTTTAAGAGGGGTAAGCACGGCGGAGACGCTGCGTTCAAGAGGGACAACGCCGGTGAGGGTGGAAAGGATGCGACCTTTCTTAAATAGGTACCCGAATAGGGAGGTGGCGAGAGTGCTGGGGGAGGGTTTTGCGGTGGGTTTCAAAATTCCGTGTTCCATGGCCGAGGTTCCGCCGATGGCTCGGGAACTTGCGATCCGCGCTGCTGCATCCTGGGGTGGTTTCTGAGAAATTGGCCAAGGAAGTGGCGCTAGGGAGGATGAGTGGCCCTTTCTCGGAACAGCCGTTGCCGGATTTGGTGGTGTCCCCATTAGGGGTGGTGCCTAAGAAGGAACCTAACAAGTTTCGGCTTATTCACCACCTTTCTTTTTCCGAAAGGGGATTCCGTGAATGACGCGATTGACCCGGAAGCCTGCACGGTGTCTTATACTTCTTTTGACGCTGCAGTAGGTTGGGTGCGTCATTTCGGGCGGGCGCGCTCATGGCAAAATTGGACATTGAGTCAGCATTTCGGCTGCTGTTGGCAGGACCGTTTTTATGTGGATCGATGTTTGCCCATGGGCTGCTCCGTCTCCTGCGCCCTGTTTGAGCTCTTTAGCTCTTTCTTGGAGTGGGTAGTGCACGATTTGTCCGGCTGGGGTTCGGTTATCAATTATCTGGATGACTTCCTCGTGGTGGGCCCCCCGGCTTCCAATGTGTGTGCGATCCTTTTGGCCACGTTGCAGCACATTGCAGAGAAGTTCGGGGTCCCTCTGGCACCGGATAAAACGGAAGGGCCGGTAGAGGTGCTGAGTTTTTTGGGCATTGAGCTGGACACGGTCGCCATGGAATGCCAGTTACCGAGGGACAAGGTGGAAGGACTCCGGACAGAGATTAAAGAGATGGTGGGGCTGCAGAAGGTGCAGCTCAGGAAGCTGCAGTCGGTCTTGGGTAAGCTCAACTTCGCTTGCCGCATTATCCCGATGGTGCGAGTGTTTTGCCGACGGCTGTCGGCGGCCATGGCGGGAGTATCAGTTCCGACTCATTTTGTTAGATTGACGAGGGAGCATAGGGAGGATCTGCGGGTTTGGCATATGTTTTTGGAGGACTACAACGGACGTTCAGTATGGATGGATGGGCCGGTGAGTAACTTCGACCTAGAGCTGGTGACAGATGCGGCGGGGTCGACAGGATACGGGGGCGTATTTTCAGGGTCAGTGGAGTGCGGAGGCCTGGCCGCGGAATTGGGTGGAGGAAGGGTTGACAAAGAACCTGGTGCTGCTGGAGCTGTTTCCGGTGGTGCTGGCGTTGGAATTGTGGGGCGCGGCCTGTCGGGACCTTAAGATTAGGTTGAATTGCGATAATATGGTGATTAACCAGATTTCGGGTTCTTCCCCGCCGGTGATCAGCGCCATCTGGTGCTGCGGTGTTTGCAGATGAACATATTTTTGTCTGCCGTCCATATTCCGGGGGTGGAGAATAACCTGGCTGATGCCTTGTCTCGATTTCAGTGGCAGAGGTTTCGGGACTTGGCACCGGAAGCGGCGAGAGAAGGGATCCCCTGCCTGGGGTGGCTTTGGAAAATTGCTTTGGAGTCGCCGCGGGATGGATCAAGAGGTCGGTGAGCGAATCGACTTGGTCGGCATACAGTAGAGTTTGCAGGGAGTGGCTGGAATTTTCACGGCTGGCGGATGCCGAGCTGGGAGGCAGTGGGGCGGACAGCAGTTTGTTGGTTTTGTATTTTGTGGCCAGACAGATGGAAGGGCTAGGGTCGATTTCTGTGATCGAACGGCGTTCTGGTTTAAATTGCGGGGCGAAGTGGATGGGACAAAAGGTTTCTGGGTACGGCAGGCATTGAAGGGGTACCGGAAGGGTAATCAGAGGAAGGACGGGAGGAGGCCGGTGACTTTTGCTATTTTGCAGGCGATTTGCAGGAAGTTGGGGGGTTTATGTGCATCGAGAGAAGCACGGATTAAGAATGCAATGATATAAGGAGTGCTGGACATGACAGTGTGGATGAGGGACACAGAGGGTTAAGCTTTATGGGTGGAGTTGAGGAAAGGTTTGCAGGAAACAAGTTCAGTGTAGGGGAGGGGTCATATAAAAGGGAGGGGTGTGGCTTTAAGGGATCATTCGGAGCCCAGTGTGACACAGAGGAGGCAGTTTTTCGCTGCTCCTCTGCTATGGCTGATCTTGAGGGACTCTTCGCGCGGCTGCGACGGGCGGCGGAGGTGCACGGTGCGGACTGGCTGCGGGACCGCGTGGGTGACCTGGCGGACGGCGATGAGGACGGCGGCGGGACAGGTGAGGTGCAACTGCGCGCGCGGAGGTCTCGGCCTCCGGCGCGTTTTTCCCCTGGGCCTACACCTCGGCCGCCTCGTGACTCCCGGAGCCCGGGGGAGGACCGTTCGGTCCCCCCGGCGAAACGGCCGGTTCCCGGCTCTCCCCGGTCCGAGCGGTCGTTGCGCCGCCGACCGGAGGGGGGCGGGGCTTCGCGGCAGCATGGCAATGGCGCCGGGCCTGCACGGGGCCCGGCGGAGGTGGGGGGGAGTGCGGGTGGCTCAGGGTCTGTGCGTCAGGGGGGGTGCACATGGCGGTTGATCTGCGGCCTGCTGGCTCAGGAGCGGTGACCCGCGCGGCGGGGGGGCGGGGGGCGCTCCGGGGGGGACACATGTGGGTGGGGGGGGAGGGCGGGTCGCAGAAGGCCGCCAAGGTGCCTGGCAGGGCCGGTTTCAGACGCCGGCATGCCGGGGGCGGCGGGGGGAGGAGGACATTGCCTGCAGTCCCGGATCGCATGGACCGGATGGACCGCTCGGAGCACAGGGGGATGGCGGCGTCCCCGGTGCGCGCTGGTGAGGTCGGGTCCGAGAGCGAGCTGTCCCAGGAGGAGGAGGTGTCCTTTTCTGCGCCCGGACCAGTTCAGGTCGCCGGGGCCCCGGGGGGGGCGGGTAAGTTGCGCGAGTCTACTTTGCTGGCGGATGCTTTGCGTGGTTTGGCCCCGGGGGGGCCCTCGGGTCCGCTGCAGGAGCTGCTGGAGGGGCTGCAGGCCCTTGTTGGTAAGTTTGCGGGGGGCTCGGGGTCGCCTCAGGTGGCCCCCTGGCTGAGTACTGGGGGGGGCGGAGGCTGTGCCTGCGCGGGACGCACCGCCTGTGGTGGCAGCGGGGAGCGTGGATGCGGGAGCTGGGGGCTCGGAGGTCCCCCCGGTGCCTGCGGATCCGGGGGCGCGGTCTGATCTGGTTAGGCTCGCGGATGCTGCCCGGTGCGAAGTCTATGTTTGCTTCGAGGGCCCGTTGGGGGCGCATTTGAAGCAGGAGGTGAGGGACAAGATCGGAAAGGGTGAGTATGTGGAGATTTTCTCTTTGCTCCCCCTTGAGAAGTTTAACTTGGATAGGGTCAAGCCGGACAGTTCCAAGAAGGACGACGAGGAAAAACGTAGGTATCGGCTGATCCCGCGCACATTTGCGAATTGGCTTCAGGCGTTCGCTATCTTGGCTAGCGTGATAGGGGAAAAGAACCCCGAGCATTGCTCGGCGTTGTTTTGTTACCTGGACGCGATTGGTGTGGCTCATCGGGTGTATGGGGGGTTGGCGTGGCTGCGCTATGACGAGCAGTTTCGCCAGCGGAAGGCGGTGCGGGCTGACCTGCGCTGGGATCACAAGGACATAAGCCTCTGGATGCGGCTTATGTCTGCCCCGCGGACGCCCACTCCATTTCTTCAGGGGGGGGCCGGGAGTGCGTCGTCCTCAGGACTGCCGGCCGGTAAAAAGTGGGGGGTGTGCTGGCCCTTTAATGAAGGGGCTTGTAAATTCGGGGGCGTGTGCCGTTTCAAGCATGAGTGCTCCGGGTGCGGCGGCGCCCACCCCCTGTCCCGCTGTTTCAAAAAGGGTAAGCGCGCCGGTGACGCCGTCACAAAAGGGATGACGCCGGTGAACCTGGGAAGGATGCTTCCTTTCCTAAATAGGTATCCGGATGGTGAGGTGGCGCGGGGGTTGATTGCGGGTTTTCGGGATGGTTTTAGGATTCCCTGTTCTTTGGAAGGGGTGCCGCCGTTAGCCAGGAATTTGCGCTCGGCTTTAGATCACCCGGGGGTGGTGGATGACAAATTGGGTAAGGAGGTGGCGCTGGGCCGGATGGGCGGGCCTTTCGAAGTGCAGCCGTGGGGGGACCTGGTGGTTTCCCCGTTGGGTGTGGTTCCGAAGAAGGAGCCGGGGAAGTTTCGCTTGATTCATCATCTGTCTTTTCCGAGAGGGGGGTCGGTCAATGATTTCATTGACCCGGAGGCGTGTACGGTTTCCTACACGTCTTTTGACGCGGCGGTACGGTGGGTCAGGCGGTATGGTCGTGGGGCTCTCATGGCCAAGGCGGATGTGGAATCGGCGTTTCGACTTCTGCCGGTCCACCCGGAAAGCTTCCGGCTGTTGGGATGCCATTGGCGGGGCAAGTTTTATGTAGATTTGTGCCTGCCCATGGGTTGTTCCATTTCATGCGCCTATTTTGAAGCTTTTAGCTCGTTTTTGGAATGGGTGGTGAGGGATGTTTCGGGCATGGAGTCGGTCATCTACTATTTGGATGATTTTCTGTGCGTGGGCCCGCCTGCCTCCAATGTGTGTGCGATTCTTCTGTCCACGTTGCAGCACATTGCGGGCAGGTTCGGGGTGCCGTTGGCGGGGGATAAGACGGAAGGCCCGGTTACGGAATTGAGTTTTTTGGGGATCGTGATTGATTCGCTGGCAATGGAGTGTCGATTGCCGGAGAATAAATTGCGGGATCTGCAGGCTGAGTTGGCAGGGATGCAGGGCCGGCCGAAGGTTCAGCTTCGGGCCCTGCAGTCCCTGTTGGGCAAGCTGAATTTCGCTTGCCGGATCATCCCTATGGGCCGTGTGTTCTGCCGACGGCTGTCGGGGGCCACCGCGGGGGTGACCGCCCCTAACCATTTTGTGCGCTTGCGGAAGGAACACAGGGAGGACCTGCGGGCATGGCATGAATTTTTGGGGTCGTATAACGGGCAGGCCATGTGGATGGCGGGGCCGGTGAGCAACTTCGATGTGGAGTTGGTCACTGACGCGGCTGGGTCTACGGGTTATGGGGCATTTTTTCGGGGCCGGTGGAGTGCTGAACCTTGGCCGCGCTCCTGGGAGGTTGCGGGGTTGTTGGGCAATTTGGTTTTGCTAGAATTATTCCCGATAGTGTTGGCGTTGGAGCTGTGGGGGGAGGAGTTTCGTAATTTGAAGTTGCGCATCAATTGTGACAACATGGGGGTGATTCAGGTCCTCAATCGGATGACTGCTTCCTCGCCCCCTGTAATCCGGCTGCTGCGACAGCTGGTTTTTCGCTGTTTGCGGCTCAATGTTTACGTTTATGCAGTGCATATACCAGGGGTGGAGAATTCTTTGGCTGACTCACTCTCTCGTTTTCAGTGGGACAAGTTCCGGCAGCTGGCGCCGGGAGCGGAGGAGTCGGGGGCGCCCTGCCCCGGGTGGATGTGGGAGCTGCCCTTGGAATCGCCGCAGGTTGGTTGAGAAGGTCGTTGAGTGAGGCTACTTGGTCCGCTTATTCTAGGGTGTGGGCGGAATGGTGGGCGTTCCTGCGGGAGGTTGGCGTGGCTGGTCGGGGCTCCGACCGGCGCTGGGTGGTATTGTATTGGGTGGCACGGAATATTGAGACGGGTCTGTCGCCTGCGTCTATTGAGCGGAAGCTGGCTGGGTTGGCCTTTTTGTTTAAACTGTGGGGGGAACCGGACGGGACGAAGGATTTTTGGGTGAGGCAAACGTTGAAGGGGTACCGGAGGGATCGGAAGGGTCGGGATGCGTGCCGGCCGGTGTCGTTTGACAATTTGGTGGCAATTTGTTCTCGGCTGGTGGACGTTTGCTCGTCTGCTTACGAGACCGTTCTGTTTACGGCTGCTTTTTCATTGGCGTTTTATGGGGCGTTTAGGATAGGGGAGTGGTGTGTCGCTCGAAACGGGTGGCTGGGGGTCTGTTGGATCAGGATGTGCAGGTGGTGGCGGATCGGGTGAGTATACGGTTGCGTAGGTCTAAGACTGATCAACGGGGCAAGGGAGTGGCGATTACGCTGCTCGCCCTTCCGGGCTCGGCAGTGTGCCCGGTGGCGGCAGTACGGGCTTTCCGGGCGGTACGGCCTGCGGGGGCGGGCCCCTTTTTGGTGCATGCGGAGGGCTCTTTTCTATCCCGGTTTCAGTTTGTGTCGGTTTTTCGGCACTGCCTGAGAGCGGTGGGTTTGGATGAGCGGGAATATGCGTCCCACTCTTTCCGGATTGGGGCGGCAACGGAAGCGGCACGATGTGGGCTGGAGGAGGCGGTGGTTCGCCGGATTGGTAGGTGGGAGTCCCGGAGGTTCCGGTCCTATGTCCGGCCGCAGTTGATACTGGGGTAAGGTGGGTGCGGCTGGGGGTGTTGTTTGTTGTTGGGATTTCTGGGGAGGATGTACTGTGCTTGTAACATTCCGTTGGTTGTTGTGTTATTTCTCTTGTTTCATTCCAGATGGAGGTTCTCCACGCCTCGTTTGGATCCTGGGGCATTCGTACGTGTGCTGGGGGGCCAGGAGAGGTGATTCTCTACCAGCAGGCAGGTAATTGGGTATCCCCAGGCGGGTGGCTAGGGTGATGTGGTTGGGGTTCCCGGGCATGAGGTGGGAGCGTGTCATGAGGGAGGTGGAGCGATTCGCTTTGAGAGACAGGCCCCCGGAGGTGCTGGTTGTTCATGCGGGGGGCAATGACCTGGGCGTTCGGAAGGTGAAGGACATTCTGGCGGATATTAAGGCGGATGTGTTGCGCCTGCGAGTCCTTTTCCCGGGCACCATTTTGGTGTGGTCGGACATTGTGGCCAGAACTGTGTGGCGGTGGGCTAGGTCTTTAGCCAGCATTGAAAAAACTAGGATAAGGGTGAATAAGGTGGTTGGGCGGTTTGTGGTGCAGAACGGGGGCATTGTGGTTCGACATCGGGAGTTGGAGGTGAATGTGGGGCTTTATCTCCGGCAGGATGGCGTTCACCTATCGGATGTGGGGATTGACCTCTGGTCCTTGGGCTTACAGGAGGGGATACAGAAAGCTCTCCGTGTGTGGGGTGGCCCTCAAGGTTGAGGGGGGTCACCCTTTCGGGCTGTGGCGGTGTGTTTTCTGGTGGTTTCTGAAGGTAGACAGGTACTCAGAAGGGATCTGAGGGTGTGGGGGCTCATCTAACGATCGGCCCCTCTGGGTATTCCTGAACGTTGGAGGGAATACGGTTATGTTCACTGGCGGAAGTTGTCTCCGACCGGTCACAGGTGGAGGCCTTTGGGAAGTTGGTCAGGTGTACCGCAGTGATTTGGTATTGGCTTAAGTGGGGTCACCGTCAGAGATCACCAGAATGGGCAGTTAATGTTATTTAATGTGGTTTAATGTTAATAAAGTTATTTATATTTATATATTTATATATATTTATATATTTTCATATTTACAAGTTATTGGAGTGAATTTTGAGTTATGTTTAATAAAGGCTGTTGTGGCCAGTTTACTCCAACCTATGGTGTGGTCTCGTTTCTAATAGGTAAGGAATAGTATAAGGGGAACATTCAGACTACACTAGTCAAGAGAAGCACGGATTAAGAATGCAATGATATAAGGAGTGCTGGACATGACAGTGTGGATGAGGGACACAGAGGGTTAAGCTTTATGGGTGGAGTTGAGGAAAGGTTTGCAGGAAACAGGTTCAGTGTAGGGGAGGGGTCATATAAAAGGGAGGGGTGTGGCTTTAAGGGATCATTCGGAGCCCAGTGTGACACAGAGGAGGCAGTTTTTCCCCACCCTCCCGCCCTAATGTTATGTGTTTGTTTTGCTGTGTCTTTTGTTGCTGGTCTTTTTCTTCTTTTGCAGGTTTCATCGGTTGTCACGGCAGCTGAAAGTTTTTCGTGTTGGCGGTGTGTTTTCTGGTGGTTTCTGACGGTAGACAGGTACTCAGAAAGGATCTGAGGGTGTGGGGGGCTCATCTAACGATCGGCCCCTCTGGGTATTCCTGAACGTTGGAGGGAATACGGTTATGTTCACTGGCGGAAGTTGTCTCCGACCGGTCACAGGTGGAGGCCTTTGGGAAGTTGGTCAGGTGTACCGCAGTGATTTGGTATTGGCTTAAGTGGGGTCACCGTCAGAGATCACCAGAATGGGCAGTTAATGTTATTTAATGTGGTTTAATGTTAATAAAGTTATTTATATTTATATATTTATATATATTTATATATTTTCATATTTACAAGTTATTGGAGTGAATTTTGAGTTATGTTTAATAAAGGCTGTTGTGGCCAGTTTACTCCAACCTATGGTGTGGTCTAGTTTCTAATAGGTAAGGAATAGTATAAGGGGAACATTCAGACTACACTAGTCAGGTTAAGAGGCACAGCTGTTTCGAACAGCGTTCTCCTTGGCTTTTTTCGGGGCTTTCAGGGTGGGGAAACTGGTCAGTCCGGCGAAGACCGTTGGGGGGGGGGTTTGTTGGGTCAGGACGTGGCATTGTGGGAGGATTGCGTGTGTTTGAAACTTCGCAGGTCAAAAACGGACCAGCGGGGGAAGGGTGTGGACATTTGGTTGTATGCATTGCCGGGTTCTGAGATCTGTCCGGTGAAGGCGGTGACGGAGTTCATGAGGATTCGACCACAGGGGGAGGGTCCACTGCTGGTACATAGGGATGGGAGTTTCCTGTCCAAATTCCAATTTGTAGCAGTGTTTAGGAAGTGTTTGAGGTCAGGGGGGTTCGACAGGGCGCAGTTTGCTTCGCACTCCTTCCACATCGGGGCGGCCACTTAGGCTGCCAGATGCGGGTTGGACGAGGCTGCGGTGAAAAGGATAGGGCGATGGGAGTCCAGGCGTTTCAGATCCTATGTTCGGCCGCATTTGGTGTAGACTGTTTTGTTTCATATGGGTGATTGGGTTTGTGTGATGTGGGTTGTTGATTTTTGGCTGTGTCATTTCAGATGGAGGTCTACCACGCCTCGTCTGGATTCTCGGACACTCATATGTTTTTTGGGGTGCCAGGAGAGCGGATGTCAGACCGGAAGGAAGGCAGCTGGGGATTTCACGTAGTGAGGCTTGCATCAGGTGGTTGGGGATCCCGGGGATGAAATGGGGTAGGGTAGTACCTGAAATACACCGGTACGCCAGCCTGGATAGGCCCCCTGATGTGCTGGTGCTCCATGTTGGGGGGAATGACCTGGGGGTTAGGTCTACTCGGAATATAATTGCCAACGTGAAGTGCGATTTTTTGATGCTTCGGATGGATTTCCCGGGTATGGTCATAGTCTGGTCTGACATTGTGGCACGTACGGCATGGCGAATGGCACGGTCTGTAGTCAGACTCAATAAAGCCAGAATTAAGGTTAACAAGGTTTTGGGGAGGTTTGTTAAAAGGAATGGAGGTTTAGTGGCGCGCCACATGGAGTTGGAGGTTAACGTGGGTATGTACCTTCGGGGGGATGGGGTACATTTGTCGGCAGTGGGCATTGACCTTTGGGCGTTGGGATTGCAAGATGGGATTGAACGGGGCCTGAGGGTGTGGAGGTGCCCTTAAGGATAAGGGGGTCATCCTTGCGGGCTGTGGCGGTGTCTTTTGGTCTTTGATGGGGCAAAAGGAAACAGATGATGGAAATGTGGGGGGAGCTCATAGGGATATGGGCCCCCCCTTTTGGTGTATCCCAGCGGAAGGGTAGGCTGGAATACGGGATTTGGTGGCATTTCGGGAAGGTGGTTGTCTCCAGGCTTATAAATGGCCGGAAGCCTGGTATGGTAAATGTGGTCCCGCAGTGTAATGGTGGAGAATGTTATGTTTAAAAGGTGGAACGTGGTACCGCCAAAGACCAACTGACTGGGAGCTCTTTCAAATTGCCGTTACCAAACAGTTGTTATATATATATTTAATAAAGTTATTTACGTTATTGGTTTGAAGAGTTGTTAATAAAAGGCTGCTATGGCCATTTATACTCCAAACTCCTGTGTGGCCTGATTACTGGGATAGAGGGGAAGTTCTAGAGAGTAAAGGTAACAAGAATTATATAAAAGGTGAAGGAAAGGGTAAATACAAGGGTAAAAAGTACGGAGAGGTATGTCCCTAATGCATTGGTCAAGAGAGGCCTGGAATTAAGCTAGAAGCTGGGTGGAGGGCCGGACATGACAGATGCTGGGGGAAGAGCGTAGGGGGTTAATGGAAAGGAATAGAAGTTGAAGGGGGGTGGAGTGGAGAGAGAAAAGGAAGAAGGGGCAGAGTAATATGAAAAGGAAGGGGAGGAGCGTAGAGAGCAACGTGGGTTCAGTGCAGACAGAGAGTTGCCCACCCACCCGCCCTGTATTTTGTTTTGTAAAAAAATGTGGGTTTTTTGTGTTTGTTGTCGTTCTTGTTGTCTGTGTTTTGTTTTTCTTGCAGGTTTCGGTGATGAGGGTCGTCATAGCAGCTGTAGCGGCGGTGTCTTTTGGTCTTTGATGGGGCAAAAGGAAACAGATGATGGAAATGTGGGGGGGGGGGCTCATAGGGATATGGGCCCCCCCTTTTGGTGTATCCCAGCGGAAGGGTAGGCTGGAATACGGGATTTGGTGGCATTGCGGGAAGGTGGTTGTCTCCAGGCTTATAAACGGCCGGAGGTCTGGTATGGTAAATGTGGTCCCGCAGTGTAATGGTGGAGAATGTTATGTTTAACTAGTTGCTGACCGCCGGCCGTCAAATGACGGCCAGGCGGCGCAGCTATTGTGGCGGGAGGCCGTCATATGACGGCCTCCCGTTTAAACAGGGATGCGCGCGATCGTGCGCGCGCATCCCTGTTTCTTCGGTGGCGGCGTGTCACGGAGACACCGCTCGCCACCGAAGGGGGTGAACAGCCATTCGTTATGGCTGTTTACCACGTGATGGTCACACGTGATATCACAGATGGTCACACCCCCTACGTGCACGGCGCGATCGCGAGCGCGCTGCGCGTGCACGTCGGTGGCGGCGTGTTCCCCGGGAACACTGCTCGTCACCGACACTGGTAAACAGCCATTGGCTGGCTGTTTACCCACGTGATCGGCTGTGATCCTTTCACAGCCGATCACTAAAATGTAAACAAACCGCGGTAACGGGATGTTACCGGGTTCTCCTCCTCACACACCGATTGTGTGTGAGGAGGAGATTGCGGTAACATCTCGTTACCGCATACAGTGTACACCAAACATACTGATTGCCCCCCCCCCCAATAAAGAGGACCTGTCACCACCCCTCATAGTACCTGTCAATCACAGTCCATCAGAGTACCTGTCACAGTCCATCAGAGTATTTGAGTACCTGTCCCAGCCCATCAGAGTACCCGAGTACCTGTCGCCAGCCCATCAGAGTACCCGAGTACCTGTCGCCAGCCCATCAGAGTACCCGAGTACCTGTCCCAGCCCATCAGAGTACCTGTCCCAGCCCATCAGAGTACCCGAGTACCTGTCCCAGCCCATCAGAGTATCCGAGTACCTGTCCCAGCCCATCAGAGTACCCGAGTACCTGTCCCAGCCCATCAGAGTACCCGAGTACCTGTCCCAGCCCATCAGAGTACCTGTCCCAGCCCATCAGAGTACCAGAGTACCTGTCCCAGCCCATCAGAGTACCCGAGTACCTGTCCCAGCCCATCAGAGTACCCGAGTACTTGTCCCAGCCCATCAGAGTACCCGAGTACCTGTCCCAGCCCATAAGAGTACCTGTCCCAGCCCATCAGAGTACCCGAGTACCTGTCCCAGCCCATCAGAGTACCCGAGTACCTGTCCCAGCCCATCAGAGTACCCGAGTACCTGTCCCAGCCCATCAGAGTACCCGAGTACCTGTCCCAGCCCATCTGAGTACCCGAGTACCTGTCACAGTTCATCTGAGTACCCGAGTACCTGTCCCGGCCCATCAGAGTACCCGAGTACCTGTCACGGCACATCAGAGTACCCGAGTACTTGTCACGGCACATCAGAGTACCCGAGTACCTGTCACGGCCCATCAGGGTACCCGAGTACCTGTCACGGCCCATCAGGATACCCGAGTACCTGTCACGGCCCATCAGGATACCCGAGTACCTGTCACGGCCCATCAGGATACCCGAGTACCTGTCACGGCCCATCAGGGTTCCCGAGTACCTGTCACAGTCCATTAGAGTACCGAGTACCTGTCACAGTCCATTAGAGTACCGAGTACCTGTCACAGTCCATTAGAGTACCGAGTACCTGTCACAGTCCATTAGAGTACCGAGTACCTGTCACAGTCCATTAGAGTACCGAGTACCTGTCACAGCCCATCTGAGTACCCGAGTACCTGTCACAGTTCATCTGAGTACCTGTCACCGCCCTTCAGAGTACCCAAATACCAGTCACCAAACCATCAGAGTACCTGTCACCAGGCCATCAGAGTACCTGAGTACTTGTCACCAGGCCATCAGAGTACCCGAGTACCTGTCACCAGGCCATCAGAGTACCCGAGTACCTGTCACCAGGCCATCAGAGTACCCGAGTACCTGTCACCAGGCCATCAGAGTACCCGAGTACCTGTCACCAGGCCATCAGAGTACCCGAGTACCTGTCACCAGGCCATCAGAGTACCCGAGTACCTGTCACCAGGCCATCAGAGTACCCGAGTACCTGTCACCAGGCCATCAGAGTACCCGAGTACCTGTCACCAGGCCATCAGAGTACTCGAGTACCTGTCACCAGGCCATCAGAGTACCCGAGTACCTGTCACCAGGCAATCAGAGTACCCGAGTACCTGTTCCAGTCCATCTGAGTACCCGAGTACCTGTCACAGTCCACCTGAGTACCCGAGTACCTATCTCCAGCCCATCAGAGTACCCGAGTACCTATTTGCAGCCCATGTCTCATAGAATATACGTTGGGGTGTTTACTTTCCAAAATGGGGTCATTTTGTGGGTAATTTCACTGTCCTGGTGGTCCAGGACCTTCAAAAGTGTGATGGGTAGGAATGAAATAAGATGTGTCATTTATGCTCCTAGAACGCCTGAACGTACTACTTCAATGTTTGGCCCATCTATGTGGCCAGGCTGTGTAAAAGTCCTACACATGTGGTATCGCCATACTCGGGAGGAGTAGCAGAATGTATTTTGGGGTGTAATTTTTGCTATATACATGTTATGTGTTAGAAATATCTTATAAATTGACAATTTTGTGTAAAAAAAAAATGCGTTTTAATTTTTTTCCACATATTCCAAAAACTTCTGGAAAAAAATGAACCGTTCAAAAGACTCATTATGCCTCACAGATTATACGTTGGGGTGTTTGCTTTCCAAAATGGGGTAATTTTATGGGAAATTCCATTGTGCTGGTACTCCAGGGCCTTCAAAAGTGTAATAGGTGGTTGAGAAATGAGATGCGTAATTTTTGCTCGTAGAACGTCTGAAGGTACTACATCAATGTTGGTGCTCTGTATGTGGCCAGGCTGTGTAAAAGTCTCACACACGTGGTATCGCCGTA
This sequence comes from Lithobates pipiens, assembly GCF_037356315.1. Taxonomy (NCBI): domain Eukaryota; kingdom Metazoa; phylum Chordata; class Amphibia; order Anura; family Ranidae; genus Lithobates; species Lithobates pipiens. The sequence goes on along the minus strand of NW_027507784.1, from coordinate 263,808,450 downwards.
CTCGGGAAGAGTAGCAGAATGTATTTTGGGGTGTAATTTTTGCTATATACATGCTATGTGTTAGAAATATCTTATAAATTGACAATTTTGTGTAAAAAAAAATGCGTTTTAATTTTTTTCCACATATTCCAAAAACTTCTGGAAAAAAATTAACCATTCAAAAGACTCATTATGCCTCACAGATTATACGTTGGGGTGTTAGCTTTCCAAAATGGGGTGATTTTATGGGAAATTCCATTGTCCTGGTACTCCAGGGCCTTCAAAAGTGTAATAGGTGGTTGAGAAATGAGATGCGTCATTTTTGCTCGTAGAACGTCTGAAGGTACTACATCGATGTTGGTGCTCTGTATGTGGCCAGGCTGTGTAAAAGTCTCACACATGTGGTATCGCCGTACTCGGGAAGAGTAGCAGAATGTATTTTGGGGGGTAATTTGTTGTATACATATGCTGTGTGTGAGAAATAACCTGATAATATGACAATTTAGTAAAAAAAAATAAAAAAAAATAAAAAATCTTCATTTTGCAAAGAATTGTGGGAAAAAATGGCAACTTAAAAAAACTCACCATGCTACTTACTTAATACCTTGGGATGTCTACTTTGTAAAAAGGGGTCATTTGGGGGGTATTTGTACTTTCCTGACTAGTTAGTGTCTCAAGAATTGAGATACACCTGATGTACTGAAGGCCTGATCAGAAGTGATGAATTTTCAGTGATTGGCACCATAGATTGTAGACTCTATAACTTTCACAAAGACCAAATAATATATACTAATGTGGGTTATTTTTACCAAAGATATGTAGCAGTATAAATTTTGGCCAAAATTTATGAAGAAAAATTACTAATTAGCAAAAATTTATGACAGAAACGAAGAAAAAGGCATTTTTTTCACAAAATTTACGTTTTATTTTATTTATAGCACAAAAAATAAAAAACCCACTAGTGATTAAATACCACTAAAAGAAAGCTCTATTTGTGTGGAAAAAAGGACGCAAGTTTCATATGGATACTGTGTTGGATGACTGAGTAATTGTCATTCAAAGTGTGAGAGCGCTGAAAGCTGAAAATTGGTCTGGTCAGGAAGGGGGTGTAACTGCACTGTACTGAGGTTGTTAAAAGGTGGAACGTGGTACCGTCAAAGACCAACTGACTGGGAGCTCTTTCAAATTGCCGTTACCAAACAGTTGTTATATATATATTTAATAAAGTTATTTAAGTTATTGGTTTGAAGAGTTGTTAATAAAAGGCTGCTATGGCCATTTATACTCCAAACTCCTGTGTGGCCTGATTATTGGGATAGAGGGGAAGTTCTAGAGAGTAAAGGTAACAAGAATTATATAAAAGGTGAAGGAAAGGGTAAAAACAAGGGTGAAAAGTACGGAGAGGTATGTCCCTAATGCATTGGTCATGTCCTTGAACTCCAACAGCCAGTAGTTTGAGTATTCTTTTGTAAAGGTGCTGTAATGCTGCTGTGCAATGTCCCCAGTTGTTAAGGGTCTCCTGCAGCATATTTACAGCGTTCAGCTACACCTATAGGATGTCCTGACTTTCTGATCATCTCCAACAGTATGCTGGAAGTATCTGACAATTGTCTGTAGCAATACATACTGATACTGAATATTATGGGCAGCTCTCTCGGGATGTTAGGGTATGCATTTTAGGCCCTGTCCAAAAATTCAAGATAATGGCCAGGGCTTCAGGAACAGTTATAAAAGCAGTATATTTACAGCATCCAGCTATCTGTAGCAATACATACTGATACTGAGCTCTCTATTGTTGTGGAGCAATACATACTGATACTGAGCTCTCTAGTGTTGAAAATTTTAAGATGTATTTTAATGTATTTTCATAAGAGTCTGCCCAGTTTTTGTTCTCCCCCAGCCCGCTCTAAAGAGCTGACTGGGGTAGACTGACGCTGGCTGAGACCTGTTAGGTAGTGGTAAACTTCCTGTTGTTTGGAGAGAAGTGTTTGCAGAGGGGGGGGGGGGGGGGGGTATGGCCCCTGTGCATTGCACAGACGATTGTCTGAGGGGATATGTTTGCTCTGCAAGGATCGGTTATGGGCCGATGTATGCTCATTGTCTCTGCTGTGTCTGATCAGCGCAAGTCGAGATTCGCAGCGTGCACCTGCAGATAGCCTTCCATCCACAAGGAAGGGTAGCATAATCCAGGTATGCATTGTTCTCTGGAACAATGTATATTAACTACTTCCTGACCACCGGCAGTCAAATGACGGCCAGGCGGCGCACCTATTGTGGTGGGAGGCCGTCATATGACGGCCTCCTGTTTAAACAGGGAATGTGCGCCATCGTGCGCGTGCATCCCTGTTTCTTCGGTGGTGGTGTGTCACGGAGACACAGCTCGTCACCGTAGGGGGTGAACAGCCATTGGATATGGCTGTTTACCACGTGATCGGCCATGACTTCATCACGGCCGATCACAGGTGGTCACACCCCCACTGTGCACAGTGCATGCGCGTGATCGCGAGCGCGCTGCGCGTGCACGTCGGTGGCGGCGTATTCCCCGGGAACACTGCTCGTCACTGACGCTGGTAAACAGCCATTGGCCAGCTGTTTACCCACGTGATCGGCTGTGATCCTTTCTCAGCCCATCACTAAAATGTAAACAAACCGCGGTAACGAGATGTTACCGGGTTCTTCTCCTCCTCACACACCGATCATGTGTGAGGAGGAGATTGCGGTAACATCTCGTTACTGCTTAGAGTGTACACGCCAATCATACTGATTGCCCCCCCCCAATAAAGAGGACCTGTCACCACCCCTCATAGTACCTGTCAATCACAGTCCATCAGAGTACCTGTCACAGTATTTGAGTACCTGTCACAGTCCATCAGAGTATGCGAGTACCTGTCACAGCCCATCAGAGTACCCGAGTACCTGTCACAGTCCATCAGAAGACCCGAGTACCTGTCACAGTCCATCGGAGTACCCGAGTATCTGTCACAGCCCATCAGAGTACCCGAGTACCTGTCACGGCACATCAGAGTACCCGAGTACCTGTCACGGCACATCAGAGTACCCAAGTACCTGTCACGGTCCATCAGAGTATCCGAGTACCTGTCACGGTCCATCAGAGTATCCGAGTACCTGTCACGGTCCAACAGAGTACCCGAGTACCTGTCACGGTCCAACAGAGTACCCGAGTACCTGTCACAATCCATCAGAGTACTCGAGTACCTGTCACGGTCCATCAGAGTACCCGAGTACCTGTCACGGTCCATCAGGGTACCCGAGTACCTGTCACGGTCCATCAGGGTACCCGAGTACCTGTCACGGTCCATCAGGGTACCCGAGTACCTGTCACGGTCCATCAGGGTACCCGAGTACCTGTCACGGTCAGACTACTCCCTTCTGCCCCTGGTGCCACAACCCCACAATAAACACAGATGTTTACAATGCTTCACATGTTATACACAAACTACAGAACACTGATCTCTAAAAGAAAGAGTTCCTTGAACATATGGGCAAAATTGTACCCAATGTCCATGGGGGGGGGGGTGGACCAGTCCTTTTGATCCCAGCTGTGCTGTGTTGTTACAGCAAGTATACCGTGTCTTCTTAAGCAGGCTTTAATGAGAGAAGGAAAGTAAATGGGTCTTCTTGTGAGGCTTTTGATGAGAAAATAAAGTAAAAGTGTCTCTTGGGGTGCAAATAAGGTGGGCTTCTGCCCATTGACCAATCCAATTGACACCAGGCTTGTCGGTATGGCAGGAAGATCACAAAGCAGGATTCTACAGATGCTGTGATCTGGAAGAAGGATGTTCAACTGCACACCCTGCACTCCACACACCTGCTGCAGGCTCCCCTTGCTGCCTAGGCCACAGCATCAACATGCACTCCTCCGACCGTCACGATCATTGCTTTCTGGGCGAAGGCCGAAGTCCCAAGAAAGCAATTCCGACCCAACACTACAGTATATATCCCCTCTCCCAGCATTATGTTCTCTCTCTTCAGCCAGCTACAACTTGTATTTCATAGCAACCCGACTTCAGTGCAACACCTGCCTCTTTGGACCACATGTCCCAAGGTCCTTTGCTACACTCTCAGGTCTTATTCACTCTACATTTAGGGCATGACAACATAGAGTCCTGGCTGAGCACTAGGGGAAGAGACCCCACTGCAACAAGTGCCGCAGAGTGTCTCCTGATAATTGTTGCCAGCTCCTGGCTACATGCTCCCCCCACTTGAAATCTTTGGTCCTCCGAAGAGATGGAATCTGCGCAAGATACTACCTACCAGTAGTTAGTAGTAAGGCTAACACAGGAATTATACCAACATCAACCATGACAAAGTTAATAGGTATTGACACACTTTTGGATTTTGTAGAAACCATTTATATACATTTTCTGTTAACTCATAATCAGATTGCATACAGGCCAGAGAAAGACCCCACTACCCAATGGACAGTAGCGGGGTCTTGCATGGGGTCCTGTCTTTAAGTGGTCAGTATCAGTTCATCAGAGCTTTCTCCTAGGACAGGGGTCTTTAAACTATGGCCCTCCAGTTGTTCAGGAACTACATTTCCAGTCATGTGTGTAAATGTCAGAGTTTTAAAATGCCTCATGGGACGTGTAGTTCTGCAACTGCTGGAGGGCCATAGTTTGAAGATCCCTGTCCTAGGATGTCATACGTTAGTCTCTTGGAAGGGTTTACATTTCGTCTAATGGGCAAACAATCTTCAGATACACACGTAGAGTCTATGCCCAGGTTCTCAGCATTGGTAAAGCTGGGTGGTTCCTGGGAGGAACTAGCATGGTCTAACTCAAGCAGAAGGAGACCTGCTACTTCAGTATTAGTAGGTGTAAGTGCATGGTTTTCAACAGGTTCCATCGCTGATGATATGGCTCTTGTTTCAGGGGGACAGTCTGGTTCAGGTAGTCGTAGGTCTTTGTCCTTGAAGCTGATCAGATCTCTAACACCTCCTTCAGTGGATGGGCTGATGTTTTCAATCTTGATTTCATTAACCCTCTCAGGGGAGACAAAATCTCCAATTCTGACCTGAAAGGACTTTCCCTCTCTCTTTCAGTGGAGCAAGGTCCGGAGTTTGCTTCTGATGTTAAAGTCCAGAACCAATAAGGCACGGTTTCCTCCTCTTCACTGTCTTCATCGTCCATCTTCAAAGGTGGGCTTGAACACCGCTGGCACAACCAGGTTTTGGGAGATGTTAATTTTCTACTCAGGGGAGTTGTTTTCTGAGGTACTCAAACAGCATTGGAGAGTGGAAGCAGGTGATTTTGATGCTATATCTTCAGATGGTCCTTTCCTTTCAGGATTTGATACACTGGTATACCAGAGAGCTGTTTACAGACAATGATTGCTTTCAAAGTCTCTGCCTGGGTCAGAGTGTACCCATATGGGTAGGCCATAATGCACTAAGAACTTCTCAACCAACACCTTTGCTATTGTGTTGGCTTGCTGGTCCTTGGTGGGGTAAGCTTGGGCTTATTGGATGAAGTGATCAGTCACCCTTAAAACATTGCTTCTGCCACCTGCATCAGGCTCCAGGCATAGAAAGTCTATGCAAAAAAACTCTGTGGGCCCTTGACTTTGCAGATGTCCCATGGGGGCAGTTTTCACTGGTAGAGTATTTCTTTGGATACACAGTAGACAAGAATGACAGTAGCATTCCACTTCTGCTCTCATATTAGGCCAAAAGAACCTATCTCTGACTAGGAAGACAGGGAGGAAATGCATGACTGCTGAGATGGAGGAATGAGATGCCCGCTGCCCGATCCCGCTGCTGATGCCCGATCCACAATCCTGCTCCCAATGCCACCACCTGCTCCCACCATATTTAGCCAGTGTTTCTCTGTGAGGAATAACTGCCACTTTTCTTCCTCAGAAGGACCTGTATAACAGTCCATCCATTATGTGTAGTCAGTTCCATTCCCTGCGTATTGTCTTGAAACCCACGATGGCACTCTTTAGCAATAAACTAGTATTTTGTTTGGTTAATGTTTCCGTAGCCAGGTGAAAAAACAAGTCTTTACTCTGGTCCACTAAACAGTGGTGTAGTGGTTAGCACTCTCACCTAGCAGCAAGAAGGTCGCTGGTTCAAATCCCAACCACTACACTACCTGCCTGGAGTTTGCATGTTCTCCCTGTGCCTGCGTGGGTTTCCTCTGGGTACTCCGGTTTCCTCCCACAATCCAAAGACATGCAGGTAGGTTAATTGGCCTCTGTCCAAAATTGGGCCTAGTATATGAATGGGGACCTTGGATTGTGGGCTCCTTGAGGATAGGAATGTGGGTGTAGCAATGTACAGGGAAAGGGACAATTGTAGACTCGCACTCAGGTTGAACTGGATGGACTGGTGTCTTTATTCAACCTGACTATGAAACTAGGTCTTTCTTGGTTAATTGAGGAAGCTCCTCATTCCTCACTTGTGTCAAGTTGCAGTAGCACCTCAGTATCCCCCAAGGGTAAACTCCTATGGACTCAACTCCAACGCCCCCCTTCATTCTCTGGGCAGTGTCCTGACAGTGACACAGAGCTCACAAACCTTCAGCTGTCACAGCATATGAGATGCTTCAAAAACAAAAGTTGTGAAAAGGTCTTATAGCTGAGTTGAAAAGCATATCCTATGCCAGCATACTACAGAGAAGCACACTTTTTCTCTGGTTGGTAATGGCAATGGCTTTTCTGTAAAGGTCTGATGCCTGCAGCATGCAAGGTCCACAAATACAGTCTGGGACCTTTTCCCCTTTAAAAAGAAACACCTGATATTAGGTGAAAAAAGTACCTGTAAAGATAAAAGTTAGATGTCTACCCATTTTTAGCATCACTGGGCATGATGCCACCATCTGTCCGGGAAGAATCCTAAGGGGTGCAGAGCAGGAAAAATCTTACAAGAAGATACTCCAGTTTATAGCAAAAGTGTCTTCTCGCTAGATTTTGTCTGCTCTGTATTCTGCAAGATCTCGCTGGAAGGATTGTGACATCCTTGCTAGGCAGACAGAGAAAGACAAGATTAAAGTGTTTGTAAAGTCACATTGTGACTTTACTGGTATTCCCTCTGGATTATGCAGGCACTAACTATAAGGCCGCGTACACACGCGGGGACTGTTCGCCCAACTTTGTCCGTCAAACAGTTTCGGCAAACAGTCCGCTCAAAATTAGCATGGACGGACATGGCCACACACGACGGACGAACAGTTTGCTGAAACCGTGCGCGATGACGTGAACGGCACGTACGACGGGACGAAAAATACGACGTCCTATACACTGCATTATAACTTTCGGCGTGTAAATCCTTTCTGAGCATGCACGGAACTTAGTTTGACTAACAAGCCTACACACGAGCGGACTGTTCGCTGAAACAAGGTTTCAGCGGACAGTTTTTCGGAAATTCCGAAAAACCTTGTTCGTCAAACTGTCCGCTGAAACTGTCCGCTGAAAGCCCACACACGAGCGGACTGTCCGCCCAAACACTGTTCAGCGGACAAAGTTGGGCGAACAGTCCGCCCGTGTGTACGCGGCCTTATGCATATGTTTTTTGTTTTTTTTAATTAAGAGGCTAAATACCTTTTCTCACATCGTAGCCTTGTGGTCATGTGATCCGCTCTTCTTCCCCGATATATGGAGAGCAGTGGAAGGGGCTGAGATTCCCCTGTGACATCAGCCGGCCAGCAGAGGGAAGTCCCATCACCTTTTCCCACAGCAGCAGTGTGGGAAAAGTTATTTAGCCTTTTAATTAAAAAAAAAACACACACACTATAGTTAATGCCTGCATAATCTAGAGGGAATATGAGTATTTTTGCTGCATATTGCAACTAAATAGGGGCGGGAGGGGCAGGGAGGAGAGCCACTCTCACACTGACAGGCAGGAGAGGAGGGGGAGAGGGGAAAGACTCACAGCAGAGAGCAGGATGACAGAGGCACGTAAACTAACCATGGTATCATGGCTCAGCAGCCATAATTACCGTGGTCAGCGCAGACAGGGGGACACAGGAACAAGCAGGAACAACCAGGTATATTACAACATGGGAAGGGACAACTTACACAGCACAAGCACTTGGCTATTGATCATGCCTTAAAGAAACAGGATTTTCTTTTTTTTTACGGTTACCACCACTTTAAGTATTCATCTAACTTTCTTCTTTACAGGTACATTTTGACCATAGTAACTTAGGGGATGGGAGGGTATCTGGAAAATACTGTGTACACAGCCCTTGCCTTTTATGGTAAGGTCTATTTTAGGTGGGATACTGTTTTCAGGTGCTTTACACAATCCCAGGCTACAAAGGCATTGTACAAAGTTCCTGTTGTTTTTCGTTTGCCCAGGCTGCCATTGTTACAAGTTGCTAAATCTGGGAAAAGTTATCTCTTGCAAATCTCATCTGACATGTCCAGTGCCACTTGAGCTGCTGCTTGAGCTCCTACATATGCTCCAAAAAAGTACTGTAGGAAAGTGCCAATTCCTAGCCACACCTTATGAGGACGAGGTAGCTGGGCAAGCAATCTGCAGCCAGGTGAGTAGCTATCCTCTAAACTGGCATATGGACAGTTGAGCAAGAGCACAATAGTGCACAGCTTCTCCAAAAGACCCAGCTACTGTGGGGAGCCCTACACTAATTGCTACAAGAATGCTCCATTTCCAGTGGGGTAGAACTTTGTCCTTGGATTCCTCCAGCTGTTTGCCTGTGTTACCAGAGCTGCCCTGAACTTCACTGAAAGGGATGATGTTTATGAGCATAGTTGCAAGTAACTAAAACTGTTTTACTGAAATAGTGATTCTCTGGACTTACTGTTGTTATAATAATATGTTACCCTGATTGAACCATATAGTCATTGCTTTACAGACTGTGACTAGTCCATGTCTGTGCAGCTTTCATAATTTGTTTAGTATTATTCTGAAGATTATGCATGCTTGTAAGGGACTTGTATTGGACAGCAGCTTGCTATAAGCTGACCCAGGTCCTGCCCCACTTCCTCCCTTGATAGGACATTCACATACACCATATTGTGTCCCTTGCTTTACTAGCGTGAGACACATCTTCTTACATGGTAAATAAAGAATGTCTACTCAAGATGCTTTTAGATGGTTTACTGAGGAATGTTTACATAGTACAAGTATTATAGTCCAAATCCCAATTTATTGAACAGTGTCTTTACAGTGCAGAAAACAGTAATTCCATTACATGTCCTCCTGTATAGTAGTGTCTACAGTGTGGGACACTTTACTGTTTACCGCTATCACACACCCATTAACTCCAGCCATCTCTGTACTCATCCATGAGTCCACCAGCAATGGGTCTCCACCTATGGAATCTCTTCTGATGTAAGCCCCAAAGGGCTACTCAACATCCAGCTACAGAGCTGCTAATCAAAGGTCAGGGGTAGCTACATCTTTCTGCTTTCTTCGACTTGAGCCCTCCATTATAGCGTTTGCCAATTCAGCCCTGCAGAGGGCTCTCTTTCACTCTCTGCACAGGACTCAGGCCTATATGGTGATGCTCAAGGGTGTCCTGTTCCCATACCCAAACTCTTGGGCCCCACCCACATCAGCTAATAATAAGGGGCACCAACTCCACCCACTGACATACCCAGGGGAAGGCCATTACCAAAAGAGCACTACACCCTTCACCTGCCAAAATAGTATTTTCCATTCTTGCTTTTAATTTTGCACCTGTTTAGTAAACTGCATGTTACAGTTACTCTCTGTCTGATTACTCTACCTATTCACCTACATTGATAAAGTATTACAGTATACCCATTTCACTTATAGCTATCAGTAATTAGCACCTTGGCTGGAGAATGTGTGACGGACTGGGGTTTATATGGTCACAAAACAGACACCCCAAAGCAAAGTACATATTCATTTTTTTTTTATATTTCTAAACATCTCCCTTCTATTCTATTAATAACCAGTAGATGGCAGAGAAGGTACACAAACAGAGTCTATATAAGGCCACACACCATGTGACTGGAAATTAAACTACTTCCAGCCATAAAGTCAGTGGTCTCATGCTGTTTGTGTGATTCTTTGCAGGTATGTACTCTAAATTGTTCCTAATCTGTATTAACTTGTGATAGAAAGATTCCTAAACATCTTGAGCAGATGCAGAAAAAGTCTCAGCAGATTTTATGCTATAGTTTTGCTGTAATTAGAAGTTTAGAACAGCATGTGTCAGAAACAAGTGAAAAGTGCATAAGAACATGAAAATACTGCATTAGTCAGAACAAATGTCTATGATAAACACTAAACCGTTCTAAATAGGTATATTTAAACCTGATTTATTGGAAATGGCATAGATTTATAGAAGCACATGTTTTCTGTTATTTAATATAGAAAAAAAACTATTGTATGTAAAGCTTATGTATTGCATCATACAGACATGCAATGTGCACCATCTAGTGGTTAAAAAAGAGTACCACCATGATAATATTTGTATTAAAGCAATGCATTGCTAGTATGATTATTGCACACTTAAAGTGTACCTGAGAGATAAAGATAATTATCTATAACACTGAATAACAGGGATATATATGTTATTACATTTAGTAATGTTCATTGTTATAACTACGTTTTAAAATACTTTCGTTAAAATCTGTATTATATATATTGTTAATGGTTATAAACATGTGACTATAAAAATGTAAAAGATGTATTGTTATGTAAAAATTAAACTACTTCCAGCCATAAAGTCAGTGGTCATATCTCATGCTGTTTGTGTGATTCTTTGCAGTCCACGCCAAGCTGATCACCTTATCTCATCGCGTCTACAATCATCGGCTCTCTTAATTCACATTTTGAGGCCGGTAACATTTTGGGGGCTCGTGTGCCGGGATTCGTTGTGTTACCAGTGAGAGGGAAGTGCGAGACAAGCGTGAGCCTGCTACAGAGCTACAAGGAGAGTCCTGAGTGTCGTCTGCCTTGTCAGTGCAAGTCTTCAGATTGCAACAGAGATGGCGTCTCCTCATCGTGCACTGATGTGGGATATCCGGAAACAAATTCATCTGCTTAATGAAGAACAGCTGCATAGCCTCGCTATTACGCTGGAAGATGAAAGAGACGTGGACGTTCCATCAGTGACTGGTACCAACGAAATGGAACTTGTTGAATTTATTAAAGACTACTTGAGAAGTGATCAGCTGGAAAAGTTGGAAGATCAAGGTATGTCTTACCTACTCATTATCCAAGACAAGATCAATGAACTAAAACTTAACAAGGAAAGTACACCAACTGTGGACATTGCAACCGCTGCAAAAAAAATAAGTAGTGGGACTGCAAGGACTGAACAGGTATCGGAGGTGGTGAGATTAACTGATGTTGTTGCTTTATTGCCACGTAGAGAATTTAAAATGCATGGTGGTGTAATTTCAGATCATGGTTCGGACATGAGTTACAGTAGCGTGTGCAGACAAATTGACGAGGGTCTAACAGAAAAATTCCCTGAATCTGAAATTATACGCACAGTGTTGAGAATAATCAAACCTGGTAATTTTAAAGATATGTTGACTGACAAAGATGATCTTACTGTTGCTGAATTGAAAAGGTTTTTGAAGTCACATATGAGAGAACGAAGTGGTAAGGAGTTATTTCAGGACCTTAGCAATGCTACCCAGCAAGAAAGAGAAACAGCACAACAATTTGTTTACAGGCTAGTGGGGTTAAAACAAAAAGTTCTGTCTACATCACAACATGATAGGCGAGAGCTTAACTATGACAAAAAACTGGTGCAAGGCATATTCCTTCATACACTGCATCAGGGACTAAATGAGAAAAATTCTAATGTTAGACGAGATATCAAGCCTTATGTGTCTGATTTGACAGTAACGGATGACTTTATCATAGAGCAAGTCACCAGATCAGTTGATGAGGAAACAGAAAGGCAGAGACGCTTAAACAGTGCTCCTAAACATAAACCTATTACTGTTCATTCATCACAGACACCAGGGAATAGCGAAAAAGACACCTTCCAAAAGGGAGTTGAGGGAGATGCTAGAGCAAATCACACTGCATTAATGGAACTAACAACACAGGTCTCTGCTCTCACAAAGAACCTGGAAAAGATGATGAAGCTAACTCCTATTGTTGGAAACCAAATGACTAAGCCACTAACCAATGTTCAAGTTCCAGATACAACTCACTGCAAGCCCAGGTGCGATGATTGCATTAAACGAGAGAGTCCACCTGCTACCATTGTTTCTACTGTGGTTGGACAGGACACAGAGCGGTTGATTGCTTGAAGAAAAGAAGGCAGTCGGGAAACGACAGACGGTCACTGGGAAAGGGACAACCAGTGACCACCTCAAATGATCTGTCCCATGCTAAGGTAAACAGGGTATTCACCCACCGGTCAACTAGAACACTCCCAAAAGAGAATGGATTCTCCAAACAACACGTAGCACAATTAATTGGAGGAAAATGCCTACTGTCATGTCGGATGAATGGTGTACCGGTTGACATGTTGATGGATACAGGAGCTCAGGTCAGCATTGTCGGGAAGGCATGGTTAGAAAAGTTTCTACCCAGCGTCTCCATTAGGCACATACAAGATTTACTTTGTGATGACAACTTATCCATTACAGCTGCAAATGGTTCTATCATTCCATTCATCGGATGGATTGAAGTCTGCCTGGAATTCGAAAGTAGTGGACATGGAAACTTAGCCATTTATGTGCCAATGCTGGTGAGTGACTGCTGTAATGACAATCCAATTCTTGGGTTTAATGTTATCAAAGAATTGATCAGAGAGAACCGTGACCAACCAAACAGCACCCAAAACCTGACTATCTTGCTGAGTGAAGCTATGAAAGTAAGACAGAGTGTAGCGAATAACATTGTCAATGCTGTCAGTCAAGCAACTGACCCAGGAGAAATATTCGATAGTCGTATGGTCAAAGTGGGGAAGAAGGGACTCCAGATTAAAGGAGGCGAGCTCTGTGAAGTCAAATGCAGAATTAGAGCGTGGCCAAAAGGAGGAATCATGCCATTTGAACCACTATCCGAATATCCAGTCGAGGAAGGACTTGAACTATTTCCTTCAGTGGTAGATGTGCCAAATGGGTTCTCTAAACTGGTGAAGATACCTATACTGAACCGTGCTCAACATGACATCTACCTTCCACCCAGAACAGTATTGGGTACCATTTCTCCAGCAGCTGAGATTCTACCATTGTCTCCAAACAAAGACAATGGAAAGGGAATTGACCAGAAGAAAAGGTTGTTTCATGTAAACCAGTTGAATCAAGTGGACACTGGAAATCAGCTACCCACTAACAAATCTGTTAAGTGGCACCCACCTGTCAATTTGGAAGATCTCTCAGAAGAAGAACAGGAGATAGCGAGACAAATGTTATATGATGAATCAGATGTCTTTGCTCGAGATGAGGGAGACATAGGATGCATCCCTAACCTGAAACTGAGGATAAATCTGAAAGATGAAACTCCTGTCCAGAAACGCTACAATTCGATACCGAAACCCCTATACAAAGAAGTGAAAGAATATATCCAAAACCTTCTTGACCGAGGTTGGGTAACAAAATCTTCTTCCGCATACTCATCACCAGTTGTTTGTGTTCGAAAGAAGGACAGTAGCCTACGACTATGTGTTGACTTTAGGGAGTTAAACCGAAAGACTATCCCAGATAGACATCCACTACCCAGAATACAAGATCTGCTGGATAGCTTAGGAGGATTTACGTGGTTCTCAATCCTGGACCAGGGTAGTGCGTATCATCAAGGCTTTGTGCATGAAGACTCCAGACATCTGACGGCTTTCAGCACCCCCTGGGGACTCCTGGAGTGGAACCGTATTCCATTTGGATTAACGAATGCCCCAGCAGCTTTTCAGAGATGCATGGAGAATGTATTAGAGGGCATCAGAGACAAATGTTGTTCTCCATACTTGGATGACGTACTTTGCTACTCCAAAACTTTTCAGGAGCATGTCAATGATATTAGGCAAGTGCTTAGTCGAATGCGTGAGCATGGTATCAAACTTAGACCGAAGAAGTGTGAACTCTTTAAACGACAGATTCGATACCTTGGACGAATGGTGTCAGAAGAAGGCATAAAAATTGACCCAAAAGATCTTGAAGCGGTATTACATTTGAAAAGGAAAGAACCCAAAACAGTGGGAGGAGTCAGATCTTTGTTAGGATTCCTGAGCTACTACAGGTCCTTCATTCAAGATTTCTCTCGACTTGCTAAACCACTGTATGAACTTTTGCAGAACACTGAGAAAGAATCTGCTACATCCATCCCCAAAAACAATCGGAGGGAATCTACAAAGAAAAACGGGAACAAAGCACAAGTGCCATCTAAAACACTGATTCAATGGACACCCAAACATCAAGCTGTAGTATCCAGACTGGTGGACATGCTAACCAATCCACCAATTCTAGCATACCCTGATTTTGATTTACCCTTCGTCTTACACACTGATGCTTCCAATGAAGGCCTAGGTGCTGTACTATACCAACGACAAGGAGAAAAACTTCGTGTTATTGGGTTTGGCTCCAGAACATTGACTCCAGGAGAGGGCAATTACCATCTTCACTCTGGTAAACTTGAGTTTTTAGCTCTCAAGTGGGCAGTCTGTGACAAATTCAGAGATTACTTGTACTACGCTCCAACATTCACCGTTTACACAGACAACAACCCATTGACATATGTATTGAGTACTGCCAGATTGAATGCTGTGGGTCATCGCTGGGTTGGCGAGTTGGCCGATTTCCACTTCGATATCAAGTACAGGCCAGGTAAACAGAATGCAGACGCAGATACACTGTCACGATTTCTGGTGGAACTCACGAAGAATCTGAGTGAGTACACAGAGCTTGTACCATCTGAGGTTGTGTCAGCTATGTGGCAAGGGAGAAAAGCTGTTGACGAAGAAGAGGCATTATGGGTGGCTTCATTGACTCTTCACTCAGAAAGTGATGTGGCCGAAGAATTGCTGAAAGGACAGACAATCTGCCCAATGACTCAGGAGAATATCAGAGCATTACAACAAGACGATACCAACATTAGAGAAGTGGTCTGGCTTAAGGAGAACGACTGGATTCCAAACCACAAAGAAAAGGAGAGTATGACCAGCAAAACAAGACGTTTGATACATGAATGGAATAAACTCAGAGTCGATGAAGGAATCCTCTACCGACACTCTGGAACCCGAAAACAGCTAGTTCTACCAGAAAAGTTAAAACCATTGGTCTTAAGAAATCTTCATGATGACATGGGTCACATTGGTACTGAGAAGGTAACCCACCTAGCACGTGAACGATTTTACTGGCCATTTATGCAAAAAGACATTGATGAATATGTGCTGAAGAAGTGCAGCTGCATCAAACAAAAGCGTCCAAATATCACCGAAAGAGCACCTATGGGTTCGATTACTACCAGTTCACCTTTGGAGTTAGTATCCATTGATTATCTTCACTTGGAGAAAAGCAAAGGAGGATATGAGTATATACTTGTAATAGTTGACCATTTCACACGCTTTGCACAAGCGTATCAAACTAAGAACAAATCTGGAAAAACGGCGGCAGAAAAGATCTTTCAAGATTTCATACCACGATTTGGCTATCCAGAGAAACTCCACCATGACCAAGGAAGAGAATTTGAAAACAACTTATTTCAGACATTGCAACGATTGGCAGGGATTTCTCATTCAAGAACTACTCCATACCATCCACAGGGTAACCCAGTGGAGAGACTGAACCGTACTTTGTTACAGATGCTTCGCACCTTAGAGGAAGAGAAAAAGTCAGATTGGAAAGAACATCTTCCACATATGGTTCATGCATACAATTGCACCAGGCATGAAGCCACAGGATACTCGCCATTCTTTCTATTGTATGGAAGATCTCCTCGTTTGCCAATTGACCTAATGCTCAACCTAAATTTGGAAAAGGAATCAGAAAGTCAACCAACATTTACTCAGAAATGGGCATCTAGAATGCAAGAAGCTTACAAAATCGCATCCGAGAATAGCAAAAAATCATCTGCTAAAGGGAAGAAGTACTATGACAAAAAGATAAAAGGAGCACCTCTTCAACCGGGTGATCGGGTCTTAGTACGAAATCTCTCTGAAAGAGGAGGACCTGGTAAACTTCGTTCATACTGGGAAGAATCAGTACACAAAGTGGTAGAAAGAATCGAAGATGGGCCTGTGTACAAAATTCAGCCTGAAAGTGGTAAAAAGACTATTCGAGTACTGCACAGAAATCTTTTACTACCAGTAAATGACCTACCAATTGAAGGACACATTCCAAGAGTACCGATGAAACAAAGACAATCAAGTAACAGAAAGGATACCAGAATGGATGTGGACCAGGGGGAGGAATGTTCAGATGAAGAAAGATGGTATTATCCTTATATACCAGAGACTACAGAAAGTCATGATCGTGTTGTGTCTCAACCAAACTCTCAAAACGTAGAGAAAATCCCATTAAGAGTTTCTGCTGAAGAGTTCTATCCTACAACTACCACACCCAATCTTGAACAAGAACAAAATGATGGAACAGTAGTTGGCGACCAAATCTGGGCTACAGACATGGTGGGACTAGACACTGCAGAATTACCCTCATTAAGTCAAGACTTACCTGTGAACCAAGATATGCAAATGGAAAATGATGTTGATGGAGAAGACTCAACTCCTGTCAGAAGATCTACCAGACAAGTTAAGCCTAAAGAGATCTTTACATATGACACACTAGGTCAGCCAAGATACATACCAAGTCAGATTCACACCATACAAACTCACACAATGCTAGCTACTCCCAGGACATGCCAGGTAGTTAACGTAGCTCCTTGGTGGCAACAAGTACCTATTTGGGTTACTTAAATCACTAAATAGTGTTCAGATACCAATTGAGTTTAATGTCGGGAGCCATTAACTGAAGGAGGGGAGAGTGTGACGGACTGGGGTTTATATGGTCACAAAACAGACACCCCAAAGCAAAGTACATATTCATTTTTTTTTTATATTTCTAAACATCTCCCTTCTATTCTATTAATAACCAGTAGATGGCAGAGAAGGTACACAAACAGAGTCTATATAAGGCCACACACCATGTGACTGGAAATTAAACTACTTCCAGCCATAAAGTCAGTGGTCATATCTCATGCTGTTTGTGTGATTCTTTGCAGGTATGTACTCTAAATTGTTCCTAATCTGTATTAACTTGTGATAGAAAGATTCCTAAACATCTTGAGCAGATGCAGAAAAAGTCTCAGCAGATTTTATGCTATAGTTTTGCTGTAATTAGAAGTTTAGAACAGCATGTGTCAGAAACAAGTGAAAAGTGCATAAGAACATGAAAATACTGCATTAGTCAGAACAAATGTCTATGATAAACACTAAACCGTTCTAAATAGGTATATTTAAACCTGATTTATTGGAAATGGCATAGATTTATAGAAGCACATGTTTTCTGTTATTTAATATAGAAAAAAAACTATTGTATGTAAAGCTTATGTATTGCATCATACAGACATGCAATGTGCACCATCTAGTGGTTAAAAAAGAGTACCACCATGATAATATTTGTATTAAAGCAATGCATTGCTAGTATGATTATTGCACACTTAAAGTGTACCTGAGAGATAAAGATAATTATCTATAACACTGAATAACAGGGATATATATGTTATTAAATTTAGTAATGTTCATTGTTATAACTACGTTTTAAAATACTTTCGTTAAAATCTGTATTATATATATTGTTAATGGTTATAAACATGTGACTATAAAAATGTAAAAGATGTATTGTTATGTAAAAATTAAACTACTTCCAGCCATAAAGTCAGTGGTCATATCTCATGCTGTTTGTGTGATTCTTTGCAGTCCACGCCAAGCTGATCACCTTATCTCATCGCGTCTACAATCATCGGCTCTCTTAATTCACATTTTGAGGCCGGTAACAAATGCAATTAAATATTACCTTACTATTGGTGGTAAACACAAGGACATCCCCTACCTTTTCAAGCTATCTGCCAACTTGGATCAGTTTGAGAGAGAGAGAGAGAGAGAGAGAGAGAAGTGTGGGTCAGATACTACATCAGGGATACTGAATCTTTGGAGCTCCTCTGATGTTTCTTGAAGCCATAAAACGTATTTGGCACCTTCAGTAGTGGGCTTTCTTTAACACGTAGCTGTCATCGCCTTTTAGGAGACAGACAGTGGAAATGATTAGAGTTTCTCTTCACAGGTCTGCTCTGGAACGAAATAAAAAGGTCAGGATAGCAGCATATTGCTAAGGAATGGGCTGTCTACTGAAACCGCAGGCCTGTTTTCACTCACTTCCCGTAACAACCAACCATATTTTCTCTATCATTTTCTAGTGCTGATTAGAGAATCGAACAAAGAATTTGGTTGGTGGCAATTTGAAAGATAATACAAGAGACACTGGTTTTATCTGTACAATATATAACATAATTTTGGATTGATAAAAAGGACTATATAATTGCATGCTGCTTCCATATTCATATATACAGTAGTAGCCAGCAAACTCCCCGTCATGTTTATAGTACAATCAGATTGTACAATGAGTCCCTTTCAGAAGGGCAGTCAGGGGGCTGGGGATTCACAGCCCTGGCATTTTTAAGTCAGAGTTTAAAGCTTAAAAGTGGGGTTCCACCCTAAAGTGGAACTTGCGCTCATCGGGACCCTCCCCCCTCCAGTGTCACAGTTGGCACCTTTCAGGGGGTGCAGATACCTGTATAAGACAGGTATTTGCACCCCCCTGAAAGGTGCCAACTGTGACACTGGAGGGGGGAGGGTCCCAGTTGGCACCTTTCAGGGGGGTGCAGATACCTGTATAAGACAGGTATTTGCACCCACTTCCGGGCATAGACTCCCCTCGGGAGTCTATGCCTCTTCCTGTGCCCTGTCTGCTGGGACACACACGGGTCCCAGAGACAGCGCGGACCATTCCTATTGAGCTGTGTGACTCACGCATGCGCAGTAGGGACCCGGGAAGTGAAGCTGCAACGGTTCCCTTCCTGATTCCCTCACCTAGAATGGCGGTGGCAGCAGCCGAGAGCTGAGCGATCGATCGGCTTCGGCTGTCGACATCGCTGGATCCTGGGACAGGCGAGTGTCCATTTATTAAAAGTCAGCAGCTGCAGTATTTATAGCTGCTGGCTTTTAATATATACAGTGAAATCCCTCTTTAACAAGTGGCCCCATTTGTCAAACTCACCTATTGAGTTCAATGGGGCCATTCTGCAACCATGTACAATGCATGTGATTGTGGTGAGGCAGTATAGGGTTAAACAAGGCAGTGTGGAGGCAACATTATGCCTCCTAACCACCTGTCAAATGCCCTCTGAAAAGAGTTCCCTCTTCATTTCTCACTTTTCAGAGGGCGAGCAGAAGTGTCTGTGTGACGACCGCACAGTGACAGTCCCGATGCTGAAAAGCTGATGCTATCCCAGTGTGGCGATAGGTGTTACTGCTGTGCTGAACTGATGTTCAGAGTCCTGCCAGTGGGCCAGCAATCTGTCTCTGGAGGAGAATGGCAGTCCCCCTGCATTCAGCTATGAATCACATACTCAGAGAGTGAGCCAGTCTCTTACTGTAAAATATTTCTGCTTTTATAGCATCCTTCTCCTTTGCTGGCTCTCTTGTGGTTGTAGATTGATCAGCACTCAAGAATGCAGTGTATAGTGACAGAGGAACTACAGGCTCCAAGATCCTCTGCTGGCAGATGGAAAGGGCTTAGCTCTGCAAACAGGAAATGATGTAGCTGTCTCAATGTTGGGCACTAGGGGGAAAAAGCATACACATAGTCCCACTGGAAAGTGTCTCTTGTACAGGCATGTACTGGCCATCGGGACTACCGGGAGTTTCCCGGTGGGCCGATGGCTCAGTGGGCCACTCTGATGTAAAAAGGGCTGGTGATGGGACACTCTGATGTAAGGGGGTGCTGATGGGACACTCTGATGTAAGCGGACTGCTCATGGGACTGCTCATGGGACACTCTGATGTAAGGGGACTGCTCATGGGACACTCTGATGTAAGGGGACTGCTCATGGGACACTCTGATGTAAGGGGGTGCTGATGGGACACTCTGATGTAAGGGGGTGCTGATGGGGCACTCTGATGTAAGGGGGTGCTGATGGGGCACTCTGATGTAAGGGGGTGCTGATGGGACACTCTGATGTAAGGGGGCTGCTCATGGGACACTCTGATGTAAGGAGGCTGGTAATGGGACACTCTGATGTAAGGAGGCTGGTAATGGGACACTCTGATGTAAGGGGGCTGGTAATGGGACACTCTGATGTAAGGGGGCTGGTAATGGGACACTCTGAGGTAAGGGGGCTGGTAATGGGACACTCTGAGGTAAGGTGGCTGGTAATGGGACACTCTGAGGTAAGGTGGCTGCTGATGGGACACTCTGAGGTAAGGTGGCTGCTGATGGGACACTCTGAGGTAAGGTGGCTGCTGATGGGACACTCTGATGTAAGGGGGTGCTGATGGGACACTCTGATGTAAGGTGGCTGGTAATGGGACACTCTGATGTAAGGTGGCTGGTAATGGGACACTCTGATGTAAGGTGGCTGGTAATGGGACACTCTGATGTAAGGTGGCTGGTAATGGGACACTCTGATGTAAGGGGGCTGGTGATGGGACACTCTGATGTAAGGGGGCTGGTGATGGGACACTCTGATGTAAGGGGGCTGGTGATGGGACACTCAAAATGTAAGTGGGCCGGTCTGGATGAATTCCATGGCCAAATTTCTGTCCCAGTCCAGCCCTGCTCTTGTATAGAACGATGTCATAACCAACACTTGGCTACATCATGCTCAATAAAGACCACACCTGGCCAAGTGTGTTTCTGGATTGTGGAAACACGGCTGGGCTGACAGAGTCAAAATAGGCCACTGTGTGAAAATAAGAAAAGTGTAAGCCAGTTTTTAGAGATGTGTTTGAGCTTGAAAATTCAATTTTAGGGACCCACAGCAGTATGTAAACACCTGAAAGTGCATTCAGACATCTCTAGATACCTGCGCCTTAATCTTTTCTCACTTCCTTTCTGGAGCGGTATACTGTCAATATGTTACCCTAAGTTCACACTTCCACATTTTGTACAGGCCGTGTTTGCAAGGGCATAAATTAATAGTGCTGTTTGCTGAGATAAGTGGGGCTACCATTTGCAGCCTTGCATGTCTCTTAACCACTTGCTTACTGGGCACTTAAACACCCTTCCTGCCCAGACCAATTTTCATCTTTCGGTGCTCTCACACTTTGAATGACAATTACTCAGTCATGCAACACTGTACCCAAATGAATTTTTTGTCCTTTTTTTCCCACAAATAGAGCTTTCTTTTGGTGGTATTTGATCACCTCTGGGGTTTTTATTTTTTGCTCTATAAATGAAAAAGGCCGAAAATGTTGAAAAAAAAATTTCTTTGTTTCTGTGACAAAATGATGCAAATTTTTCACTGGGAACAGATAGCACTAACAGGTGGCTCTGGGGAGGATGGCACTGGAGCGGATGGCACTTTTTTTTCTTTTTTTTTTTTTATAAACTTACGGCCGCTGCAGCCGTTGATCTCTCCCTTCTCACACGCTGTCTGTGTGAGGAGGGAGAGCGGCGCTGAGAGATGATCTCATATGTTTACATATGAGATCATCTCACATTGGACACACCGATTGCGCTGTAAACGGCCGCTGTGATTGGGCGTTTACAGCGATCTGTGACTGGCTTTGTCCAAGGGACAAGGCCAGCACAGAACTTCCCCGATGCGCGCTTGTGGGAGCGCGCATTGCGGAAGTAAACAGGAGGCCGTTCAGGAACGGCCTCCCGGCAGTTAGCGTCCGCTCTGCAGCCGTATTTCGGCTATAGGGCGGGCGCGAAGCGGTTAAGAGCAGTGCAATTTTGTTGTGGGTACGAGAACAGATGCGATACCCACAACTGGAATGCACAGCGAGGGCTGGTGTGGACCTAGCCTTAAAGTTCTTTCACCTTTGATGGGTTACTACGTGGACCATATTGCATACAAAGTGAAACCATAAATTCATACATTTACCGTATTTCTAAAAGTCTACCAACAAATAGTAAGAATGCAGGTGGGTGGGCGTAAAAATTGGATGAGGGTTTTTTTTTTTTTTTTTGGTTATAGTATGATGGGGTATTATATGGTTGTTGATATGTATGTTTTAATATATAAAAGAAAAATAAAGAGAGATTGGAAACAAATAGTAAGAATACATTGAGGATGAAAAATTCAGCTTTATATCACGTACAACATTTAAACTTGTTTGAAGGGTTCATTTCCGTTCTGGCTCCATAGAAGAAAAGTCCTTAGTCAGAATATCTTAGTCTTTATATGTCCTTTGCTCAGAGACATTTGAACTACACAATTTACAGTTGCATAATGTTTATGCGTGATTTGAAATCTATAGGCATGCAGCTGAGGATTTTATTAGCACCAGGGAATAGCTGGGCTGTCCTCAGGTTTCAGACACATTAGGAGACAAACCTGTCTCTTCCATAGGGATCTCCCCACAGCAGTAGCTCAGCAAATATGGAGCGTATAGTGTATGCTTTTCCAGCCATTACTTTTTCAGTTTTGAATAACACAAGGTTAGAAATCCTGTAGAAAGTCTATTACTGTGAGTTTATAAAGGGTGTATTTTTATCAATATATACAGTATGCCTGTGACACCAGCACCGGGAATTGAGAGAACAGGGCTGACTGGGACATGAAGACACAGACAACAAGAAAAACCTCACTGAGATTTTACTCTTTCCCCACTCAAAAGAAAAGAAAAGTGTTCACTGCTACCTATGCATTAATTGGAGACATTTCCCATCACTTCCTGTTCCTGTAGTGGTGACACTGATAGCAATATAGGATCTACACATAAAAATAGCTGGAGCTGGGCTTTCAGATATTAGAATATAACAGAGAGTTAAAGTGATACTAAAGGTAGAAAAAAATATTGCATATATTGTTATTGTGACTGTTATGAAGAGTGATCAGATGAATTGCAATTAATTTCAAAGTCCCTCTGTCATGAAATTAACCTAATCCCATAAAAAAAAAAAAAAATTCCACTGCATTTGTGAAGAAGGCTTCAGGGCGCCCAAGAAAGTCCAGCAAGCGTCAGGACCGTCTCCTACAGTTGATTCAGCTGTGGGACCGGGGCACCACCAGTGCAGAGCTCAGGAATGGCAGTAGGCAGATGTGCATGTATCTGCACGCACAGCGAGGCAAAGATTTTTGGAGGATGGCCTGGTGTTAAGAAGGGCAGCAAAGAAGTCACTTCTCTCCAGAAAAAACATCAGGGACAGACTGATATTCTGCAAAAGGTAAAGGGATTGGATTGCTGAGGACTGGGGTAGTCATTTTCTCTGGCGAATCCCATGTCCAACTGTTTGGGATATCCAGAAAAAACCTTGCCCGGAGAAAAAAAAGGTGAATGCTACCGTAAGTCCTGTGTCATGCCAACAGTAAAGAGACCATTCATGTGTGGGGTTGCTTCTCAGCCAAGGAAGTGGGCTCACTCACAGTTTTGCCTAAGAACACAGCCATGAATAAAGAATGGTAAAAGAACATCCTCTGAGAGTAACTTTTCCCAACCATCCAAGAACAGTTTGGTGAGGTACAATGCCTTTTCCAGCATAATGGAGCACCTTGCCATAAGTGATAACTAAGTGGCTTGGGGAACAGAACACTGACATTTTGGGTCTATGGCCAGGAAAGTCCCCAGTCCTTAATACCATTGAGAACTTGTGGTCAATCCTCAAGAGGAGGGTGAACAAACAAAAACCTCACAAATTCTGACAAACTCCAAGCTTTTATTATGCAAGAATGGGCTGCCATCAGTCAGGATGTGGCCCTGACATTGATTGACAGCATGCCAGGGCGAGTTGCAAAGGTCTTGAAAATGAAGGGTCAACACTGCAAATATTGACTCTTTGCATAAACTTCATGTAATTGTCAATAAAAGCCTTTGACACCTATTGTAATTATACTTCAGTATACCATAGTAACATCTGACAAAAATCTAAAAACACTGAAGCAGCAGACTTTGAGAAAAATAATATTTGTTTCATTCTCAAAGCATTTGGCCACTGCTATACAGAGCAGCCCCGATTCTTCTCTGTTCAGGTCCTCCATCTGTGATCTTGGCCCCTCCCCCCTGCTGAGTGACCCCATAGCAAGCTTCCTGGGGGGGGGCACTCGTGCTTGCTCACTCCTGAGCCCTGCTCTGTGTGTCCATAAGACACACAGAGCGAGGCTCAGCCACCAACTGGTTGTGATTTACAGCAGATTGATGCATGTTAAAGGCACATTAAAAATGCTCCCAAAATGCCCTATGCACATTTCACGCCACCAGATGCCTATATTTTTTGTTATTGTTGTGAAAAAGCCCTAGCACACCCCAAAACGCATTGCAAACATATGCCAGTGTGTTTATGTTACCATAGACTTGAATGGAAGAAGTTGAGATGCTTAAACTTCCAAAATAATCATGTAGAATTTTTGAAGAGCAGCAACGCGACGCAATGCAATCACTTCATGTTTTGATAATGTGAACAGCTCTGTGTGCTTTCCATTTCATCAATGGCAGACTGCTTTACTGAAGATCCTCAAATTGCTGCTTTTAACGCCAGTGTGAACAGGGCCTGAAGCTTGCCATAGATGGACCAGAATTTGACAAGATCAGCAGGGACTGGGCCACATTTTAATCCACATACGGCTGCTCCTGCTTGACAGATGTTGATCTAACGATTGACTTCTGTTGAATTGTTTGTTATAAAAGCGTCTGCAGCTGCTGGTCAGGGTGGAGCTCCTCCCTTTCAGAATACAATGTTTTAGCAACTGTTTAAATGAAAAAACTTCGACCTCAGCACTTAATAGGTGGGATGCGTTTAAGGCGTACATTAGGGGGGCATACCAATCCTCTATAGCTAGGGCCAGACACGACTTGGCGATTACCTTGGCGAAGGCTGAGGCCTCTGCCAGGGAGCTGGAGGCTCGCTTTGCCTCCACCCAAAACCCCATTACTTATCTTGACATGCAAACGGCTTACAGAGAGGTGATGCTTATTAGAGTGGCGAGGGCAAAAAAGCAACAATTGGCTCAGACGCACTGCATTTTTGAGCAGGGGGGGGGGGGGGGGGGGGGAAGACCGGCCGTCTGCTGGCCTGGTTGGCTAGAGAGCAACAGCCTACCACCTCTATTGCCCGTATTCGGGACTCGGATGGCACGGTGCTAGTGGACCCCTCACTCAAATGCTCGGTTCACTTCCTACTATAGCGACCTCTATAGCTCCCGGGTAGACTATTCCGGTGCTGACCTTGACCGGTTCCTGAACCGTATCCAGTTTCCTACTCTCTCTCCTGAGGCCCGGGACTCTCTGGAGGCCCCCATAACGGAAGAGGAGGTTCGGTGGGCGCTAGGGGAACTCCAGGCGGGCAAAACTCCGGGACTCAATGGGATTCCTCCGGAATTCTATCGGCAGTATGGGGACGAGTTGATCCCCAGGCTGCACTGTATGATAGTCCAAACTCTTTGCGTCAATGGCTGAGGCGGTTGTAGTGGTTATACCCAAGCCAGGTGAAGACCCGGAGCTGTGTTCCTCCTATCGACCCATATCCTTACTTAATGCCGATGCCAAGGTGCTTACTAAAATCTTGGCGCGGAGATTAAATGAGGTAATCCTAAAAAGAATAAAAAGGACAGGTTCCCCTTGGGGTTTTCAGGCAGCGACAAGAAGCAGAAATAAATTTGTAAAAATATATTTATTTTATTAGTTCAAAGGCTTAATCGCCGTCATAAATTTAAAATACGGACTCTGGTATATGTTAGTACAGCATATCGATGGGTAAAGGATATATGCAACATTTGGTACAAAGATAGTTACAGGAACAGTTTACAAATACATCAATATTTCAAAAGCTGCAAATAGCACCCATGCTACCCCAATGCAGTTCGACCTCCAGGGTCTTCTTCAGGGGGGGAAAAAACCCAAGCAGAAGGGGTGATTATATCGTATTCTGCAAATAGTCAAAAGAAAAAAGCCTTTCAATAAAAAAGTTTTTTAGCCTACAAATTAGCTAATTATTATACCTTATTTCAGTAATATTTACCAGTTCCACCAAACCGTTACTGTTCAACCAGAGACTTTTATTAAAATCTGAAAAAGAAATTAGTGCCTTCTCTCGAAGGGTCATCCTGGTACCGCTGCCCTGCTGTTCTAACCCACTTCATCCACCCACCAAACTGGGGGAAAGAAGGGGGGGGGGGGGAAGAGGAAAATGATTTCACAGGGGCATCGATCGCTGACTTGCAAGAATTGACAGTATCTGGAGTTTATCCAGGGGAACCAGAGGAACAGAAGAGGAGGTTCTTGGCACACCCTAGGTGGCCACACCTAAAAATAATGAAATATAATAAAATATAAATTAAGTGTTCCACGTCAAGATATTCTAAGTGAATAGATGAAATGTTGTGTTACAATATTGTACTATTATATAGGTGCATATATGAATATAAATAAGAAATAGAAAATGGAAGAAAAGTAATGCTTAGTTGCCCAAATATTATATGTTTATACAAAAGCAATTTAGTAAAAAACTGTGGAGTCACCAGTATGATGATTATCGTTATTGTGAAGTGGTGTTACTATTATTCGTAAATGATTAACAAGTGGTGCGAACAAACCAAAATGTGTAGGTTGTGGAGGAAAAAAAAAGTGAAAAAACTGACACAGGAGTGTGTTTAAACCACTGACCCCATCTACATATGGTGATGTGACTGTGATAGTATTAGTGATAGAAAGTGCAGTGAAAACTAAAAAGATATTAGTAGCATTAATGATTGATAATATAATACCTGTATACTCTATCTGCTGCACTTGTTTTGTAGCCTGCAGATGATTAAGTTAGCCCCATTATGGCAAGTAAAAAAAGAGAGAGAGCCCCCAGTACCGCAGCAGCCCTACAACTAAATATAAAGTAATATAGTTATTCAACTTCACATTATATTAACAGAGAAAAACAAAGGAAGAGGAAATATCTCTCTTAAAAATCCTCCATACCTGTTTCAATGATCTGTATCGTATGGTGTTCCAGGAATCAAATGAATGAGTCCTGACTGCTACACCCTATTTATATCACTTGCTTAATTGTTCGATTGAGTATAGGTGTGGTTCTCCTCCTTCCTAAAAGGTGTGCCTATTCTCCGCCCCTCCACTGCTCTAATCAGCGCCCAGAGCCATAATTATGGCTCCTGTCAGTTTCTCGGCGTTCCGGAAGGCAAACAATGCCCCGGAAACACCGCCGTCTCCGGCGCAACCTGCGTGACGTCGCAATGATGCGCGCGCGCATGCCCAATGCAATACTCCCCATGAAAACCCGGGGAGAACTTGCGCAAGCGCACAGCGCAACCCGCGACGTGCGGCGGCGATCACGGAATGCCGCCGGCACGGGGCTTACTCCCCCCAGCCAAACCTAGCCGAGGGAATCGGGGAATAGGAAGCAACAATGAAGTGCTCCCTCCTCCCCTCCCCGTGCCGGGAAGTCAGCGAAACCCCCGATATAGTCAGACCTCAATAATTTCAGCAGATCCTTGATGCCCAGGAGAAATCACATAAAGTGACAATGCACCAATAAATATAATACATATATTGCTAGTAATGCAAAATATTTTCAGAGTAATGGATACCACCACTGTTGTTTCACTGCTTCTTCCATGGTATTTTTATGGTAAAAATTCAATTATGATCCTGGAAAAAAGGGGAGACAGGAGAGAGAAGAACAAAAATGGAAAAGGGGGAGGGGGAAACAGAGGGAAAACAGAGGGATAATAGCTGAGCCCACATGATGGCTCCATGTTGAGATTCAACCAAAGAATATATTTCTTTGCATTCACTAATATTGTTTCATTTTTCTTTTTAATCCCTCATCTTGATGCCTTAGCTCGTTTTTTCTGAGGTATAACCTTTTCATGAGGTAATCCTTACCCTGGTACACGAGGACCAGTCGGGGTTTATGCCAGGCAAGGGTACGAATATAAATCTTCAGAGGTTATACACGGTTCTGGGATCTGATGCCCACTTGGCTCCGACGGATGCTGTGGCCTCCCTAGATGCTGAAAAAGCATTTGACGCCGTCGAGTGGGAGTATCTTTGGGGGGTCCTGCTCCGCTTTGGCTTTGGCCCTAGATTTGTCTCCTGGGTCCAGGCTATTTATGGTGCCCCTAGGGCACGAGTGCGCACTGGATCGGTCATTTCTCCCCCTTTTCTCCTCCGCAGGGGCACTCGACAGGGATGCCCGCTCTCCCCGGCGCTAGCTATAGAACCAATGGCCATTTTGATTAGATCCTCTTCGGCGATCCGTGGCATCCCCTTGGGCCCTGTGGAGGAGAAAATCTCCCTTTATGCCGATGATACACTTTTATACCTTCGGGAGGTGGCCACGTCCCTGGAGGAGGCCCTCTCCCTTATCAATAACTTTGGCAGGTACTCAGGGGTCTGAGTAAACTGGGACAAATCGGTCCTGTTTGCTCTCCACCCCTCGGTTGCTGGGCTCCCGGTTAACCATCCACTTCAGCTGGTCACCCAGTTTAAGTATATGGGGGTGATAATCCACAGAGACTTGACTCGCTTCATACCTCTCAATCTTGACCCAGTTAAGTCTACACTGACGCGACAGTGCTCAGGCTGGAGGACTTTGCCTCTTTAGCCAGTGGGCAGGGTTAACTTGATCAAGATGACGGTACTGCCCAAATTCACCTATCTGTTTCGGCAGACCCCGGTGCATATCCCCCAGGTTTTCTTTCGGAAGTTGAATAGTTTGATTATTTCCTTTATTTGGAACGGCGGCACCCTGAGGATAGCACAGAGCACGCTTCAGCTCCCACTCTCTTTAGGGGGTCTGGCTTTACCGTGCTTTGTGAAATACTACTGGGCCGCAGTTTTGGTAATGGTGCGGTGGTGGTTGTCGGCTAAACCGACAAACCCTGCGGCTACCCTTGAGGCGGCACTCCTGGGCTCTTACTCCGAACTCCGGAATTTGCTCCACAGAGGCCCTAGGTCTCATCCCGGGGTTACTCCATCAATGTGGACCACGCTGCGGGTATGGGACGCAGTCAAGGCCAAGATAGGGAAACCACACAGTTGGTCCCCCGATACTCCGCTGTGGGGAAACCCGCGGCTGCCCCACTTTCGAACCATTCCGGACCCGGTGTTGTGGGCCCGGAGTGGGATCAAAACTTTGGCGGATGTCTCCTCCCCGCAGGGGCTGCTTCCATTTGACGACCTGAAACATAGACACGGGCTGCCTAACTCTGTGTTTTTTAGATACATCCAGCTTCGGCATGCCTATCGCGCTCAATTTACACGTGCTATCACTCTGGAGGCGACCCCTGTGGAGACCATTCTGGCCCTCTCCAATGAAAGGAAAACGCTGTCGACCCCATATGCTGTTTTAAATAGTATTGATACATCTGTTGTCTCCCGTCTGTTCTCCAGATGGCAGCGGGATATACCAGAATTGGCGGAGGAGGACTGGGAGGAGGGTGTCCAAAAGTATCTACCCCTCATGATATCCTCTAGGGACAGATACACCCAGCTTAGGTTTATTCACCGAGCTTACTACTCCCCGGATTGCCTGGCCAGGATTTACCCTAACAGAAATGGTATGTGCCCTAAATGTGGTTTGACCTCTGGCACTTTTTTCCATATTGTATGGTCCTGTGTGTACTTACAGGCCTGGGGTTGGGCTCTATAGGCCGAATTGATGTCCCCTGTGACCCACTACCCCTTTTATTGGGAATTGTGGACACGCTCCCAACATCGCAGGTTAAAAAACAATTTGTATTCTATTCAGCCTTCTATGCTAGGAAAGCTATCCTACTTAAATGGCAGGACCCTAGTCCCCCAACCGTTTCTCAGTGGAAAGCCCTGATTGATGCGGCCTCTATAAATTGACGTACCTAGGAAGGAACTGTCCCAAAAAATTTGATAAGGTATGGGGCCCCTGGACCAAAGAGTGACCACTTCCTTAGTCCATAACCTTTAGACAGTACAAGCACCTCTAGATAGGAAGGTGGTGGTGGTAGGGAGGGCTGGGGAATTTGTTTGCCCTTCTAACATTAAATGGGGATGGCTGGTGTCCGGTATAAACGCACCACCTGTGATGTTGTGTACTCCACGAACCTCGCTCTTTGAATGTAATTCTGGTTTGACAGGGATATTACCTGAATATATGTTGTACTATGATATGTTGATATGCTGCTTAGCCCAGACTGGACTTTTCTGTTTTAACAATTTCCATTATTTACTGCTGTGAACTGCCATAATGATCACTGCTGAGATTGTACCACTGTTCTGACATGTACTGTACAAATTTAATAAAATTTTATGTTAAAAAATGAAAAAACAAAAAGCTTTCATCCATAGCCAGATTAAGGCTAGGTTCACACATGTCCGGCTGTGGTATGAAGTCCGGAGTCCTTTGCGGTTTTGTCACCAGTTCAGGTGCAAATTTTTATTTGAATTCGCACCTAAGTAGATCCAAAGTCACACAGGATCCTTTTCAAAAATTGACCATGTACCCCGGACATGCGTGAACTGGCTCCATTCCGGATCCGGTTATAAAAGCATCTGATTTTCATATATGTGAACTGAGCCTAATGCCATGTACACATGAGCGGAATGTCCAAAAGAAAAAGACGGGAGCTTTTCATCGTATATTCCGATTGTGTTTATGTTTCATCTGACTTTTTACGTAGAAAATTATGACGGACCTAGAAATGGAACATGTTCTAAATATTTCTGACGGAACCAATTACTATCGGGAAAACCGCTCGTCTGTATGCTGTTCCGATGGACCAAAAGAGACGCATGCTCTGAAGCAAGTACAAGATGGAAGCTATTGGCTACTGGCTATTGAACTTCTTTTTTCTAGTCCCGTCATACGTGCTGTTGGACTTTGGTGTGATCGTGTGTATGCAAGACAGTTTCAGCAGAATTCCATCAGAACTCCGTCGGAAAAACCTTCAGAGTTTATTCTCGACGGGTAAACTGGTCGTGTGTACAGGGCATTAGAGATCCAGCTGGAATCAGGGAAACCAACCAGGAATCAGAAATGCAGCACCACTTCAATCACGCAGTAGCTGGATACAGCCAGACAGTACTTTATTTGATGAGACACTTGAGCTTAAAGTGGTGTTCCACCCCCCAAACCCCCCCCCCCCCCAAAAAAAATATATTTTTTTTAACTCACATCTATATGCCTGTTGCTAGGGAGTCCTTCGGTGCCCGGACACCCGACATCACCCCTCGGCGTAGTCAGTCATCTGGGACACGTGACAGGTCCCAGATGACTGCGTGGCGTATCACGACGCACAGCGCCGCTCGTTCATGCACAGTGGGTGCCCGGCTGTGCCCACAGTAAGAATGCCGGAGCCGCCGAGCGGAGAGGGGGATGAGTGGAGCTTTGTTCCCCCGCATCGCTGGACCCTGGGACAGGTAAGTGTCCGATTATTAAAAGTCAGCAGCTGCAGTATTTGTAGCTGCTGACTTTAAAACATTTTTTTAAGGGGCACCCCACATTAAGTGTATCTACAATACTATTTGCTGAGAAGTCAAAAATCTTCATTTTTGCATCATATTGACAGAAATATTGATATGAATCAGCATGAGGGCTCATTGAGATGGGTGCTGAGACCCATCCTCCAAGCTGAGCTGCTGTCTGCTGCGTGTAAATTCACCTCAGAGCAGGCAGCCCATAGAAATGGATGCAGATGCAGCAGCTGCAAGGACACAGTCGCATGTCAAAATTCGACATGTGTGCTGGTGCAGTCTCTGTGATTTTGGATTTGTGCATCCACTCTAAATTTTGACATATGACTGTGTCTGCACAGCCCCTGCACCAGCATCCACTTCTATGGAACGCAGTTCCAAGGTGGATTCACATGCACCAGACAGCAGCTCAGCACGGAGGAAGGGTCTCAGCACCCGTTTGTATTAACCCCTTATGCTCCCTCCTTTACTTTACTCTCTTGTCCTGTGCCCACTTACCCCCCATATTGTACCCTCCTGCCCCAGTACTGTGCCCACTTACTCTCCCCCTGTGCTGTGCCCTCCTCCCCCCTGTACTGTGTCCACTTACCCTCCTCCTGTGCTGTGCCCTCCTGCTCCCCCTGTACTGTACCCTCCTGCTCCCCCTGTACTGTACCCTCCTGCCCCCGTACTGTGCCCACTTACCCCTGCCCTGTTCTGTACCCTCCTGCCCCCTTTACTGTGCCCACTTACCCTCCATCCTGTGCTGTGGCCTCCTTCTCCCTCCTTTAATATACCCTCCTGCCCCCTGTACTGTGCTCACTTACCCTCCGTTCCTGTGTTGTGCCCTCTTGCCCCCTGTACTGTGCCCACTTCCCCTTCCCCTGTGCTGTGTCCTCCTGCATCCCCCTGTACTGTGTATAATTATCCTCCTTTTACAATTATTTTTCCCATTATGGGTGTCAGTGGGGCCTCCTGTCTAAGTTTTGCCTAAGGCCTCACAAAGCCTAGAGCCGCCTCTGATGAGGGGTTAATACTGTATGCGTAGAAGGAACTTGGGGGATGATTAATATCTGCAGGTTAGAGGAGTAAATTGCTTGCCCTGGGTACTGACAATCCACGCTTTGTCACTGGGGCTGTTATGAAATTATTTCCAGGGCTGGTTTTTCTGCCCAGTCCAGCCCGGGCTGGAGCTGGGCTGCTGGTCCTGAGGTCTGGCTGTTGGTGCTGGGGTCTGGCTGCTGGTGCTGGGGTCAGGCTGCTGGGGGCCAGGGGTCTAGCTGCTGGTGCTGGGGTCTGGCTGCTGGTCCTGGGGTCTGTTTGCTGGTGCGGGGGTCTGGCTGCTGGTCCTGGGATTTGTCTGCTGGTGCTGGGGTCTGGCTGCTGGTCCTGGGGTCTGTCTGTTGGTGCTGGGGTCTGGCTGCTGGTCCTGGGGTCTGTCTGCTGGTGCTGGGGTCTGGCTGATGGCCCTGGGGTCTGTCTGCCGGAGTTAGCTGAAAAGCAGAAAAAATTGGCATAGCAGTTTCTTGTGTATGGGGCTGCGTAGCCGCAAACTGGTCAGGGTGCCTATGCTGACCCATGCCCACAGCCAAAAGCACTTACAATGGGCACATCATCTGAACTGGACCATGGAGCAATGGTAGAGGTTGACTAGTTCTGATGAATAAAGTTTTATTTTAAATCATTTGGATGGGCACCAGAGAAAGCAGCAGACAGATTAGGTGATCTCACTATCACTCTGTTCTCTCCTCCTTTCTGCCTTTCTTGTTAGCAGTGCAACTGATTTGTTACTTGAGCTACTCCTCTCTCAGCTCTGCTGTACAAGGATTGCAAAAGACTGATCCTCATCCAAGTTCAGCTACTTACACTAATTGCTTTAACTACACACTTAAAGTGTTTTTTACCTAAAGAGGTAAATTCACTGCCAGCCCCTCTCTTCTATATAGCGATAACACTAAGGCCGCGTACACACGCGGGGACTGTTCGCTCAACTTTGTCCGCTGAACAGTGTTTCGGCGGACAGTCCGCTCGTGTGTGGGCTTTCAGCGGACAGTTTCAGCGGACAGTCTGCTGAACAAAGTTTTTCGGAAATTCCGAAAAACTGTCCGCTGAAACTCTGTTTCAGCGAACAGTCCCCTCGTGTGTAGGCTTGTTCGTCAAACTAAGTTCCGCGCATGCTCAGAAAGGATTTACACGCCGAAGTTTGCATTGCAGTGTATAGGACGTCGTATTTTTCGTCCCGTCGTACGTGCCGTTCACGTCATCGCGCACGGTTTCAGCGGACTGTTCATTCGTCGTGTGTGGGCAAGTCCGTCCATGCTAATTTTGAGCGGACTGTCCGCTGAAACTGTTTGACGGACAAAGTTGAGCGAACAGTCCCCGCGTGTGTACGCGGCCTCACTGTAAGTGATTTTTTAAAATGGTGTCTCTAAATACCTTTTTTCTGTTATCTTCAGGCCGATCATGTGACTCCCGGCTGCTCTGCTACTCTGATCCTCAGGCTACAGCGGGAGGGGCCGAGATCTCCACCTGACATCAGCCATCAGGTCACATGACCGCCATGCTGGCTGCTTAGCCCATCCTGTTGTAGCTCGAGGACTAGAGTAGCAGAGCACCCGGGAGTCACATGACAGGAAAGGAGCCACCCTGAAACAGGAAACTTGGCTGACCATAGTAAACTGCAACACAGGAATGGATTGAAAGATAAAGAAGCCGCATACTCAGTAAGTGATTAACCACTTACAGACCGGACCATTTTGCTGGTCAAAGACCAGACCACTTTTTGCGATTCGGCACTGCATCGCGTTAACTGACAATTGCGCGGTCGTGCGACGTGGCTCCCAAACAAAATTGACGTCCTTTTTGTGCTATTTGATCACCCCTGCGGTTTTTATTTTTTGCGCTATAAACAAAAATAGAGCGACAATTTTGAAAAAACGCATTATTTTTTACTTTTTGTCATAATAAATAAAAAGAAAAAGGATATCCCCTATGGTGGGGTTTTTTGGGCAGCAATATGTCTATAATATAGTAGAAAACATATATATATGCGAGTAGAATTTAAACTACTAAATTCTAGACGGTCTAGACGGGTAGGTACCACCCGCTTCCCTGGGATACGTCGCCCGGCCGGCTGCATTCCGGAACAGCTCTGGACGCGGCTCGATAGCGCGCAAGCGCGTTTTTCGCTGGTGCACGTGGCGTGCTGACGTCACGCCTGTGCGACGGAACTGCAGTCATTCCGTCACTTCCGGTAATGCCACTTCCGGAACGCAGGGGAGACCACATGTGGTCAGCCATCTTTGGCGGCCATGCGGGTCGATTCGGCGGATGGGGGACTGGGTGGGGCCCATCTGCGATAGCGGAAACAGGACACAGCTGGGGTAGGTTTGGCCACATACTATATTTACTCGGTCCTGAGGGAAGGTAATCTATCCGTCCCTATTGAGGGGACTATTACTTGCCGATGTTTTATTGCATACCTGGGTAAGTCACTCTCTAGATTTTATCAGGCACTCTGGTCTCTTCATCTTTTGAGCATTACGGTCACCATTGCCCTCATTTTTATTTACAGACTCAGGTCTTCTGTACCCTATTGAGTTATACAAAGGTGTGGGGTGAGCATATTCTGGACCTATTAGGCTGGGACCAGATAGTCTCTCCTCTTTTTGCACTGTGGTCATCCTGGTCTATTCCTCAAAGAATTTTCCCTCAGATGATATACACTTAGGTAAATTTATATACTTTTCTCTTCTTGTGCACGTCACATCACATCCACATTTAGATGTCCCTCTCTGTTCATTACATCACTTCTTTCACTTATGGCACCACGCTCGGTTTTTCACTTTTCTTTAGTATTATTCACTAATAACAGTGGTGGTTATACTGCCTATTGAGCACACTGTTTATTCTCCATTCATGTATTACCTATTAGCTTTAGTCTCATTAGATACTTTTCTGGTATGCTACCTTACGTTCCCTTGCTTACTAGTAGTAAGGGACCTTCTCCAATATTTTTGGAGTTGATAACTGCCTAATCAGCTTGTTTTACGTCCTGTCCTGTTGCAGGTGTGTCCCATCTAGCCTCTGCCCATCGACACCTGTATCCCCCACGTGTGTTACACTGGAGGTGGATTTATACATGTGATCTCTCGTAAGCCACATTGCTGGACTCCCTTTCTCCCCTCTCCCCCCCTCTTCGGGTGGGCTACAGCGACAAGGGCCTAGTGTGTGATCTTCGGTGCATCTAAGCAGGGCAGGAGAGGAATGTCTTGGGCTACATGTGTTTCCGAATGTTTCCGAATGAGGATCCCCACTGTGGACCATATTTTTATGGCGTGTGATGCACACTAATCGGTAATTATACAACATTGTGATGATAGATGTATATATTGCTTACAGCAAATTGTTCTTAGTATATTATGACGAACAACTTCTTTTTTCATATATCTATTTATAGTTGTCTTTTTCTTCCATAATAGACAAATCCTCTGAAGAAGACCCCTGTGAGGGTCGAAACGCGTCAGTGTCATTTCTTCATTGTATATACAGGTGTACAGTGTTTATGTGACATAATATATGTTGTCTATATATGTGCATCCACAATATATGTTTTTATTGCCAAGTGGAGTTCAACTCTTGACTATCATTTAAATCCTCTTTTTTTATTCAATAAATATTATGAAATAACAAATTTGCCCTATTTTTTGCGTTTTAGTAGTGTAAATTCTACTCGCATATATATATATGTTTTCTACTATATTATAGACATATTGCTGCCCAAAACCCCACCATAGGGGACATCCTTTTTCTTTTTTGCAACTAGGGGTGAACAGCACTCTCCAAACCTTTGGTGCTGTGTTACTTCCTTTTGTTTTTTATATAACCCGGGTGGTTAAACACCCTTTCCCCGCTTTTAGTAACACAGGAGAGTTAAGATATGAACTCAACTTTGTGCAAATGATATTTGAATTGTAGCACTTTATTAGTATATGTAGCTGATTGTAATTTGTCTTAATAATGAATACGTTTCAAGACGATGATTGGAATATCTTAATGTCAAACTATGAGACAGAGTTTGAAAAGGGCGATCGGGCAGAAACCGAAATCTCTACACTTTTTTCCAGATTTACTAAGGTGCTTGAGAGGAAGTCGGCACTCTTTTGGCACATTAAGTCCTTTGAGAGATATATTGAAAACAAAATTAACCCTCTGGACCTTCGGGTCCAAATTTTCCCCAATATGGATCTCGTTGGGAGTGAATGTAAGATGGAATGGGAAGATAATTTAAAGTCATGCTCCCAACAAATGATGGTCATACTTATCAAGGAATACAATAGACAAATAGCATTGCTTGATATTGAAATTGACAATTTGGAAATTGCTCTTAAAACTTTTGCGCAACATACATGCTGTTTAGATCTACGGGCCAAACTTTGTGATGACCTGTCAGTCTATAATCAGGACATCTTGCGTAAGAAGGAAACTAAATTTTGGAGGGATAAATCGGTCTTCTCTGAAGATCGTGCCTACAAATGGAATACAAACACATCTGGCCAAAAAAACAATATATCAAAGCAGAATTACACCAAGGATATAAAAGCATCTCAATTTAAAGATGCAACTATTGGTCATTCTAAGCCCACTACACAAAATAGGGGACGAAGAAAACCAAAAAGGAACCGTAATAGAGATTCACCTGAACAGGGCACCAAAAAACGTAATATTGATATTACAACACAAGCAAAGTCAGATAACAAATTAGTCTCTACGTCTACTTCCAATGAGACTGACACTCAAGACGAACCTCCGAAGGGACATACTAATGGGATGGCCACCAGGGATATTGCAAATCCTACGCATTCCCTGGGGGACCAAAACATTACAGCATATTCACCTGAAATACGACATAACACTTTAAACGCCATGAGGGGACTTCCCTCCCCCCTAGCAAACAGGGGCACGGGAAACTTGGACGCCTTTGTCACTCGGATTCCGTTGAATCCCTAAGTGTGATCAATTTGTCGTCCTATGTACTGTCCCCTATTGAAATCGATGTTCTTTCGCGAGGCCTGACTTTTTGTATACAAGAGGACTTTGACAATTTCGAGGTGACCACTGATATTCAACTCTTCGCACGCAGGCTCCTGTTAAAGAGCCTGCATGCGAAGGATAACAAGAATTCAGATGACCCTGAGGGGTCAAAATTTTATATGAGAGAACTTAGAGCATTACGGGACCTAACCCTCCTTTTTGAAGAGAACAACACTGTGGATCTGATAGACCAATTGGATCTTGAATCCCTTTTGGACGATACCAGTGAATCCATCGGACCCAAACTGTCTTTGAAAAAACCATCTGGCCACTTTCCCCCACTAAATTTAAATGCTTGTTTCGAGATCTTTGTAAAACAAGTATTGAGGGATATTTCCAAACTTCGTTATAGGAAATCATATCCTGATAACCTAAATAACGAAGAATACAAAGCTGTCCAATCATTATGCAATAATACCAATATTACTATTAAACCCTCCGATAAAGGGGACAACATAGTCATAATGGACAATGCCAATTATGTCAATATGTGTAAAGACATCTTGGACAATACCGA
The DNA here is from genome assembly GCF_037356315.1 of Lithobates pipiens. Lineage (NCBI taxonomy): Eukaryota > Metazoa > Chordata > Amphibia > Anura > Ranidae > Lithobates > Lithobates pipiens. The sequence continues at coordinate 263,770,344 of NW_027507784.1, read as the reverse complement.
TTGGTATAAGATCATACCAAGTAAGCTATTACTAACTTATCAGCAACGATTCCATGAGTTTATTGAAACAGCTTTGGAAATGGGCAGTATTACTAGAGATCAATATGTGTTTATCAAAACTAAGTTTCGGAGAGAGGCTACTTTTTACTGCCTCCCAAAAATCCATAAAAACCAATCTCATCCACCAGGTCGACCCATCGTTTCTGGGAGGGGCGGGCTAACAGAGAATCTTAGCAAACTAATTGATTCTCTCTTGCAACCCCTTGTGGTGAGCATGCCGTCCTTTATAAAGGACACAATACACCTGTTACAGATCTTGGACAACATGACCCTATCGGCTAATGCCCTGTTGGTGGCAATCGACGTAGAGGCTCTCTACAGTTCGATACCACACACTAAGGGAATTGTAACCATACAAAATATATTACAACAGAGTAACAAATACGGCCAGGCATTGAGCGATTTTATCGCCCAGGGTCTGGAGTTTATCTTACACCATAACTGTTTTACATTCAATAACTCCCACTACCTCCAGATACAGGGCGTGGCCATGGGCATATGCTGCGCCCCGGCCTACGCCAATCTGTATCTGGGGGAGTGGGAGAAGTCTCTCCTACACGACGAGGGCCTCCTCGAGTTTACACGCCATATTTCTTTATGGCGGCGTTACATCGACGACGTCCTCGTCGTGTGGGAGGGGACGGAGGACCAATTATTAAAATTTCTGTCACATATCAATGTGAATGACCATAATTTAAAATTCACTATGATTTATGATTTTTTTCAAATTACATTTTTGGAAGTACTAATTGGACGTTCCTCTGCCAATCAAATCTTTACTACCCTTCATCGAAAAAATACCGCAGGTAACACTGTCTTACATGCGGACAGCTTTCATCCAACAAACCTAAAACGTTCTATTCCCTATGGAAGATACCTGCGGTTACGCAGAAATTGTTCCAATGATGTCCTCTTTTGTGAAGAGGCTGCCAAATTACAAAAGAGACTCTTAGCGCGTGGATATAGCCGGTCCTGTTTGCGGAAAGCATACAATAAGACGACAATACAATCCCGCCACAATCTGTTGCTTCCAAAAGAGGCGAAGGTAGGCTCTGGTTCTCAAACAACCCGGATCATCCTTCGATTCTCCAAACAACATGCTAATATCCGCAACATTATTCAAAAACACTGGTCAATCCTAAAGGATGACCAGATAATTGGAAATCTCATTTCAGCACATCCTTCAATCTCTACACGACAAATTAGTTAAAAGCGAATATCAGGATGAGACTAAACGAGCTAGACATTGCTCAGTTTTTGGATCCTTCCCGTGTGGTCACTGTTCCTCCTGTAGATACATCAGACGAGAAAAGTTTTTTCGCTTACCCAACGGTAGAACATTTTGCCCCGCACATTTTGATAACTGTCATACCTCATGGAGTGTGAATGCGGCGCGTTCTACGTGGGGAAAACAAAATTAGAATTTCATACAAGAATAGCGAAACACATCTACAGTATGGAGATTGGGAATTACTATCTCCCTTTAGGACGACATGTGGTCACTATACATAATTATAGGATGCCCAAGGTATCTTTTGGCATATTGGATCGTGTACATATTCCCAACATATTCCCAACCTGGAGGTAGGAGATTGGAATAAGATCCTTCTCCAACATGAACAAAGATGGATTTTTAAATTAAACGCTACCACATATCCTGGTTTGAACGAAGCTATCTCGTTTGCCCCTTTTCTCAAGGGATTTATCTCAGGAAGGACACAGTAAAAGCTGATTCATTTTTATTTTAGATTGTCTCACCGTGATCCCCTTTAATTTTAAATCCTAATTCAGATTGATCTACTTGGATTAAGTCTTCACTTCCTGTTTTTCGATATTAGATATACGATCTCTAATAGACTTATTGTCAATTGAATTATTGCCAATTATTCGTCTTTGTAAAACCTTATTCGCTAACTTTTTGTCACTTTTTCAATATATGCATAATTGTTGTAGTTTGTATATATATATGTCTACATTAATCAATATTGACAACTGTTGGGTGAATTTTCTTATATAACTTATATGTAATTCGACACATGTAGCGACCATACATGTCTTCTCTTTCCCTGCCTCTAGATGGCGCCTTGACCTCTGTTGTCGCTGGTTTTATAGGGTGGATTGCAGCGGTGTGGCTTCCCGGCCGGACGAGGGGATAGGTCCGAGCGCGCGCGGGCCCCTCCCCTAGGCTCCCGGGGTCTAGACGGGTAGGTACCGCCTGCTTCCCCGGGATACGTCGTCCGGCGGCATTCCGGAACAGCTCCGGACGCGGCACGATAGCACGCAAGCGCGATTTTCGCGGGTGCATGTGACGTGCTGACGTCACGCCTGTGCGACGGAACTGCAGTCATACCGTCACTTCCGGTAATGGCACTTCCGGAAAGGAAGGGGAGACCACATGTGGTCAGCCATATTTGGCAGCCATGTGGGTCGATTCGGCGGATGGCAGGCTGGGTGGGGCCCATCTGCGATAGCGGAAACAGGACACAGCTGGGGTAGGTTTGGCCACATACTATATTTACTCGGTCCTGAGGGAAGGTAATCTATCCGTCCCTATTGAGGAGACTATTACTTGCCGATGTTTTATTGCATACCTGGGTAAGTCACTCTCTAGATTTTATCAGGCACTCTGGTCTCTTCATCTTTTGAGCATTACGGTCACCATTGCCCTCATTTTTATTTACAGACTCAGGTCTTCTGTACCCTATTGAGTTATACAAGGGTGTGGGGTGAGCATATTCTGGACCTATTAGGCTGGGACCAGATAGTCTCTCCTCTTTTTGCACTGTGGTCATCCTGGTCTATTCCTCAAAGAATTTTCCCTCAGATGATATACACTTAGGTAAATTTATATACTTTTCTCTTCTTGTGCACGTCACATCACATCCACATTTGGATGTCCCTCTCTGTTCATTACATCACTTCTTTCACTTATGGCACCACGCTCGGTTTTTCACTTTTCTTTAGTATTATTCACTAATAACAGTGGTGGTTATACTGCCTATTGAGCACACTGTTTATTCTCCATTCATGTATTACCTATTAGCTTTAGTCTCATTAGATACTTTTCTGGTATGCTACCTTACGTTCCCTTGCTTACAAGTAGTAAGGGACCTTCTCCAATATTTTTGGAGTTGATAACTGCCTAATCAGCTTGTTTTATGTCCTGTCCTGTTGCAGGTGCGTCCCATCTAGCCTCTGCCCATCGACCCCTGTATCCCCCCCATGTGTTACACTGGAGGTGGATTTATACATGCGATCTCTCGTAAGCCACACCGCTGGACTCCCTTTCTCCCCTCTCCCCCCCTCTTCGGGTGGGCTACAGCGACAAGGGCCTAGTGTGTGATCTTCGGTGCATCTATGCAGGGCAGGAAAGGAATGTCTTGGGCTACATGTGTTTCCGAATGAGGATCCCCACTGTGGACCATATTTTTATGGCGTGTGATGCACACTAATCGGTAATTATACAACATTGTGATGATAGATGTATATATTGCTTACAGCAAATTGTTCTTAGTATATTATGACGAACAACTTCTTTTTTCATATATCTATTTATAGTTGTCTTTTTCTTCCATAATAGACAAATCCTCTGAAGAAGACCCCTGTGAGGGTCGAAACGCGTCAGTGTCATTTCTTCATTGTATATACAGGTGTACAGTGTTTATGTGACATAATCTATGTTGTCTATATATGTGCATCCATAATATATGTTTTTATTGCCAAGTGGAGTTCAACTCTTGACTATCATGTTATTCATTTAAATCCTCTTTTTTATTCAATAAATATTATGAAATAACAAATTTGCCCTATTTTTTGCGTTTTAGTAGTGTAAATTCTACTCGCATATATATATGTTTTCTACTATATTATAGACATATTGCTGCCCAAAAAACCCCACCATAGGGGATATCCTTTTTCTTTTTTGCAACTAGGGGTGAACAGCACTCTCCAAACCTTTGGTGCTGTGTTACTTCCTTTTGTTTTTTGTCATAATAAATATCCCCCAAAAATATATAAAAAAACATTTTTTCCCCTCAGTTTAGGCCGATACGCATTCTTCTACATATTTTTGGTAAAAAAAATCGCAATAAGCAATTATTGATTGGTTTGCGCAAAAGCTATAGCGTTTACAAAATAGGGATAGTTTTATGGCATTTTTATAAATTTTTTTTATTATTTTTTTTTTTACTAGTAATGGCGGCGATCAGCGATTTTTATTGTGACTGCGACATTGTGGCGGACACATCGGGCATTTTTGACACATTTTTGGAACCATTGTCCTTTATACAATAATAACTGCTATATAAATGCAGTGATTCCTGTGTAAATGACACTGGCAGTGTAGGGGTTAACCAGTGGGTGGCAGTGTAGGGGTTAAGTGTTCCTAGGGGTGTGTTACTAGCTGTGTGGGGGCTGGGCTACCAGTTACCATGCTGTTTATATGGCATTTCCTCCATTCTGCCGTCCCTTGAGACGATCACGGGCATGCCCGCGGCGTTCGAGTCCGCGGGACCCGCGACCGGCACTCGAGCGCGCCGCCGGCGGCACGCTCGCGATGGATGGGCGGCATTGAAGATTGGACTACCTGTACGCCAATATGCCTGCCCGTGCCATTCTGCCGACGTACATCGGCGTGCGCCGGTCGGGAACTGGTTAAATCAAGTGATTAAAGTGCTTGATACTGAGGGATTAATACCACTATTATCATCAAATTAGTAGAAAGAAAGGATGGGACATTTAAGGTGCCAAATTATAAATACACTATGGGTCTAAAAAATATTAAAATGTAATTAAACATAATTAAAATCATCATGATAGCATCATACAATATCCATGTGATATAAAGATAGCAGTCACTCCTTGCTCTACATGTTTCACCATAATGATGGCTTCCTCAGGAGACCCTTTGAAGACTACTGCATGTACAATCAGTATTAATTAAGAACAGCATATTAGAAACATAAACAACTAAATAACATATAACAAATACATGAACAAATCAACAAATATCTCAAAAATGCATAGGCTGAGAATAGACCAGGTATTCCCTTACCAATTTGTCAGACGTCTGAGCCGTAGTTTCTAATTATATAAGATATTCATTAACATTCAGGTAAGGGAATACCTGGGTCAGTTCTCAGCCTATGCATTTTTTAGATATTTGTTAATTTGTTCATGCATTTGTTATTCGTAAATTAGTTGTTTGTGTTTCTAATATGCTGTTCTTAATTCATACTTATTTTATGGCCAAACATGTAGAGCAAGAAGTGACTGCTATCTTTATATCACATGGATATTGTATGATGATATCATTGTAGCGGTGTAGTTGCCACTACTAACACCCAGCTGCCAGACTCTCATATATCACTTGCAGAGACAATGAATAGTCCATTGCTGGGTTTGTTTTTATTTATTGAGGGAGTACAACTTGGTTGGGGAAAGGGGGTATATGGGATGCCCATAGAATAATTCACTTTGCCATCATATTTAGAGATTAGTTTACAGACTAGCACATAGTTTGAGTCTGAAGGGTTGATGTACACTAGGGATGAGCCGAACACCCCCGGTTCGGTTCGCACCAGAACTTTCGAACGGACCCCAAATTCGTACGAACGTTAGAACCCCATTGAAGTCTATGGGACTCGAACGTTCGAAATTAAAAGTGCTAATTTTAACGGCTAATATGCAAGATACTGTCCTAAAAAGGGTTTGGGGACCTGGCTCCTGCCCCAGGGGACATGGGTCAATGCAAAAAAAGTTTTAAAAATGGCCGTTTTGGCGGGAGCACTGATTTTAATGACGATTAAATTATAAAAAAAAAAGTTAAATATTCCTTTAAATATGGTGCCTGGGGGGTGTCTGTAGTATGCCTGTGAAGTGCCACATGTTTCCCGTGTTTAGAACAGTCCCTGCACAAAATGACATTTAACGGAAATAACGTCATTTAAAACTGCTTGCGGTTTTAATGTTATATCTGGTTCCTGCAATATGGTTGAAAATCATTGAGAAAATGGCATGGGTAGCCCTCCCTGCCCATTACCAGCCCCTTTGGGTCTTGTACGCATATTAAGGGGAACCCCGTACCCATATTAAAAAAAGGAAATACGTGTGGCCCCCCAGGCCCTATATACTCAGAACAGCAGTATACAGGCGGTGCAAACAAGACAGGGACTGTGTAGGTTTGTTGTGTTAAGTTGAATCTGTTTGTAATTTTCAACTGGTACATTTTTAAAGTGTAGCTCCAGTCAAAAAAATTTTTTAAGCTTTTTGGAAAACATAGGGAAGGGTTATCACCCCTGTATAATTTTTTTTCCGTCTTTTTCAGAGCACGCAGACAGCACGCACAAGCTTCTACCGCTGACTGCAAGCTCTATTTAAAACGAGCAAGATAGTTAGCTATATAGGTGGATATAGCGGTGTATACTGGGTTCAGAGCACGCAGACAGCACGCACAAGCTCCTACCGCTGACTGCAAGCTCTATTTAAAACGAGCAAGATAGTTAGCTATATAGGTGGAAATTTTTATTAAAATAAAACTGCTACTGATTTACATAATCAAGAACTTAAGAAAAACTCATACTTGAGCAAAAAAAGAACTAAAGAACAACTTGCATAAATGCTTTTGGACAGACCGGATCTATTCAAACTGCCCATATCAGACGATCCTTAATCCCATGATCATCTGGGAAGAAAAAAAAAAAAAAAAAAAAAAAATTCCTAATCATTATTCAAACTATATACATTTATATTACATACCCCCTATAGGCAGGAACGTAACGAAACTGACGGTGCATACCATGTTTTTAAAATTAAGTTGCCCAAAAGCTAAAAAAAAGGGGGTGAAAGGACAGACGCACCCCCACCTAAGGAAAAGAAGAGGGAGATCATCAAGGTGGCCGGAAAGAGAACCCTCTCCACAACCTAGCACACCTTTCCCTACCCATTCTTTCCCCCTCAAGAAACCTCACCTTACCCAATTCCCGAATGATATCACCCGCCACCTCATGCATGGGCAGGAATTTGCCCCTAGTGGACACTAAACACCGAGCGTGCCAAGTGTAGTAAAGGCATATGACACTAACTAAAAACAGTGATGATAACACAAAACCCCTCCGGGCTCTGAAGTCACCGTACACCCTCTCAGAATAGGCAAGGGCCCGGAGACGGGGATAGCCAATGGCATCTCCAACCTCCCCCAGAACCCCCAAGTTGAAAGGGCACTCGACCAAAAAGTGGTCCATGGTCTCTAGTACCCCACCACACTCAGGGCGAGGACAGCCTCTGTCCTCTGGGCTCCGGTACTTCAAGTTCGATCTCACATAGAGTCGTCCATGGAACGCCCTCCATGCGAGATCCCAGAACTTGGCAGGAATTCTCTTAGAATTCAGGAGGGCTAGTCCCTCCCTGAGAACCCTGTCTGGACAGTCCCTTAAGGCCAGTGGTCTCAAAACGTCCGAGGCCATGACCCTCTGGTACAGCTCTCGCCGGCCCAGGGAGCCTACCTCTAAGGCCGTTATCCTCCACCGCCTTAGTACCTTCAGGGCGATTGGGACATAGGCGGGGAGGTACCCATGGGACCTCCGAAGGTCACCAGGGTGGCCACCCCCCTCCCACCTGCTCAGGAACACCAGGAACCAATTCTTACATGAACGTTCCCATAGAGAGGGCTCGTCCACAAAAATGGATTGCAGATTGAACTTCAGGAACACCACAGTAAAGAAAACCGTGGGGTTGATCATGTCCAAACCGCCCTCCCCTCTCCGTCGATACGTGACCTCCCTTTTTATCAGGTTCAGTCTGTTTCCCCACAAAAGCAGAAAAAACAGACCGCAGACCCGCGCATAGAGTGACTCTGGCAACAGACATGCGTAGCTGACATAGAGGAACTCGGGAAGCAAATAGGTTTTAACCAGGCTCACCCTTTCCCTCAATGACAGCTTCCAGCCTTTCCAGGCGTTGACTTTCTGGGTGGCACTTACCAACCTGCGCTCCCAATTTAGCTTGGGATAATCACCCTGGCCGAAATAAATGCCTAAGATCTTAACTTCTGGTCGGGGCGGGGGAAAAACGTCCGGGAGGGCAAACTGCTCACCCTCCCTTCCCAACCAGAGAGCTTCACTCTTGTCCCAGTTGACCAACGAACCAGACGCCTCGGAGTAGCCTCCAATCTGTGTTTCCACAAAATGGGCCTCCTCTCGGCTAGCCACCACCACCGAGACGTCGTCCGCGTAGGCCACCACCTTCACCGCCTTATCCGGGCCACTGCCGGGCTCCATCAGGACCCCCCTCAGCTGCCCACAGTCTAGCCTTCTTACGAAGGGGTCGACTGCAAATACATAGAGCAGGGGACTCAGCGGACAGCCCTGCCTAACACCAGAGTCCACCGGAAAGGTAGGACCCACCCAACCATTGACCAGAGGGAAGCTCTCGGCCCCTCTGTACAAAGTCCTGAGCCAATCAATAAATCGATCAGGCAGGCCGTATCTACCCAGGAGAAGCCAGAGGTACTCGTGGTCTACCCGATCAAAAGCTTTCGCCTGATCTAATGCCAGCAGATACCGCCCATCACCCGTTGCCCTGCACCTCTCCACAGCCTCCCGGACGTTAAGGACTGCACTAAAGGTGCTACGGCCGGGAACTGTGCAGTGCTGGGAGGCAGACAGCAGCTTGCCCGCAACAGCAGACATACGCGTAAACAAAATCTTTGCCAGAATCTTTCTATCCGTGGAGAGAAGGGCGATAGGACGCCAATTCTCAACCACGGACGGATCCTTCCCCTTGGACAGAAGGATCAAGGCCGACCTTCTCATCGAGGGAGGGAGCAGGCCAGATGCCAAACACTCACTGAACACCTCCCTCAGAGGAGGAGCCAAAAGGCTCTTAAAGGCTTTATAAAATTCTGCCGTGAACCCATCAGGCCCCGGCGACTTCTTTAGAGACAACGAGTCAATAGCCTGCTCAATTTCGGCCACTGAGATCTCTTCCACCAAGGAGTCTAGGGGGTCAGACCCCACCTCAAGTGGAGTCCCATCAAGAAATTCCTTGGCTCTCCTCAGATCCAACGGCTTCTTCCGAAGGATGTCTGAAAAATGGGCTCTGATGATCCCCAGGATGCCTGGCTTGGACCTTACCAGGGAACCGGAGGGATCTCTCAGTCCATGTATGACCTTCCCACTCACCGCGTCCCCACAGCTTTTGTAGGGATCCGGGTTGGTGAACTTCCCGTAATCCCTCTCCAGCACCAGGGAGGCGAGACGGTCATACTGACACTCCTTCATCTGGAGCTTCAGATCCGAGATCTGGTCCTGAGGGCCACCATCAGAAACCAAGCGATCTAGCTGCCTGCGTAACTTCTGGTAGGCCTGATACCGGGATGCTGCCCGACGGCCTGAGACTTCCCGGAAGAAGCCCTCCGACCTCTTCTTCACCACTTCCCACCATTCCTGGCGGGAGCAGCCGCTCTCAAGGAGCGAGGCTTGTTCTAAAAAGAAGTCCTCATAGGCCGATCTGATTTCAGGGTCCTCAAGTAGCGACCCGTTTAGTCGCCACAAGCCCCTCCCTTTCTGAGGGGTGTCCGCCACATTCAGAGTGACCGACACCATACGGTGATCAGAGAACTCAACCGCATGCAGCGCAGGAGCTGCAAAGGACGAGTCCCCCTTCAAAAAAAACCTATCTAACCTACTCCTACAACTACCTCTGGAATATGTGAAACCAGTGAGGTTGGGGAAGTGGCGAACGTGCACATCCACCAACCCAGCTTCCCTCACTATTCTATTCAAAAAGATACTATCATATCCCAGAGGGCCTGAGGTGCCTGCCCGGTCCTTTGACCTGGTGACCATGTTAAAGTCACCACCAAAGACCACCTGCTGGGATGTAAACAGGTATGGTTTCAGCAGCGTGAGAAGGTCCTTCCTCCCTCTCTGGGACTGAGGTCCATAAAAATTGATAAGGCGGAGGGATTCCCCTCTCACGACTGCGTCCACAATCAAACACCTACCGATTTCCAATTCAATCACTCGTCGACAAGCCACCGAACCAGTCTTAAAAAGGACCGCAACACCACTGCAGGGCTCAGCCGCAAGAGACCAGAGGGAGGGCCCATGTCTCCACTCCCTCTTCGCTAGGTGCATCTCTGCCACAGATGCCAGCCAGGTCTCTTGCAAAAACAAAATGTCGGCTTCAACCCGGCCGAGAAAATCAAAGGCTGAAAATCTAGCCGCCGCAGAACGCACACTTGCGACATTAATGGTCGCAAGGCGTATTGGAGCGGGTACCGCCATCCTTAGTGATTGAATTTTACGTTCCTCTCTATTTTACATTTCTAAAAAAAAAAAAATCAATCCTCCTCGGAGTCCGAGGAGGAAAGGATCCCGTATCTGTTCCATAGGGCCAGTGAGGAGCCCCCCCCTGCCCCTGAACTCGTACTGGGCTGGGGGTCCTCACCACCCTCCTTCCCCGAAACCTTCCTCTTCCTCTTCTTTTTAGTTTTCTTCTCCCATTCCACTTTGGGAGGTTCCCTCCCACTCTCTTCATCGGACCTCCCACTGGAGATCTCCTTAACCCTCTTATTAACCCCCTTACCAGCCCCTGAGATGTCCATTGGGGTCACCCCTCCTGCACTAGCCTGCCGACCACTCACGACCACCGAAGAGGCCGGAGGGGGCATTAGTATAGCCGCCTGATCCAGGGGTGGATGCGGTTTACCCGCAGATTTAATTACTGAAGGGAGGGGGGGGGGGAGGGGGCAAAGGAGAAGAAGGGGAAGCTGGGAGGGGGGAGACCAGGGGGGCGAGAGGGGAAGGGGGGGGAGCAGGGGAAAGGGAGGAGGACGGGGGGGAAACAGGGGGAGGGGGGGGAGGGTGATTTTTGGGCGAGGGCTTTTTCGCCTTGGCCGGCTTCCCAGGTGTTTTTGTTGCCGTTGCCCCATCTGACACAGGGTCAGACGGGGCCGGAGAACTCGCCGGCTCCCTCACTACGCCAGTTCCTGTCCTTGATTCGCGCCTGGGGGGTCTGACCCTTTGAGGGAGGGGGGAACCCTCCCTCTGTGACCCTGAGGGGTTGGGATCCCCACTTCGTCTAGGGACCCCCTCACCCTCCGGGCCTGGGGCACCCCCCTCAGCCTGGCACCCCCTGAACGCCTTGGGGCACCGACTAAAGGGGTGTCCCATTTCCCCACAGAGGTTGCAGACAATAAGCCTGCAACCCTCAGGTGAATGGCCGAAACCATTGCACCTCACACAGCGGGGCATTGTGCAGTCCGCACTGAGGTGCGCGGGACTGCCGCATTTGAAACAGCGACGGGGCTGTCCAGGGTAGAAGACCAGGATCCGGTCTCTACCTATAAAGGCGCTGCCAGGTACATGCGCCACGGTATTATTGTGGCGCTTGAGCCGGATCCTGACCAACCACGCACCTGTCCAGACCCCGCGCTCATCCAAACTTTTCCTCAGCCCTGTCTGGAGCTGCCCGTACCGCGTCAGCCAGGTCGCGATGTCCTCAGGTGGGAGGGACTCGTTCCTGACCAGTACAGTCACATTCTTTATCTCCTCCTGCCTCGAAAGAGGTATCACCCGGAAACTTTTCCACGGATCTGACTTCCTGACGAGCTCGTACAGTGTCAGGAAAAGCTCCATGGAGACCAAGGAGACGAAACTCACATCAAACTCCTTCGAGTTTGTGGGGTGTATGACTGCAAATAAGTCAGAAACTTTAAAGCGCAGCCCCAGCAGATAGTCGATGACCTGACCCCTGCTGGGACATGCAGACGTCCCTTCCCACCTGAGCTGCACCACATTCCGTCTGCGCCTCTCAGGGCCCCCCGTACCCCTCGTCCAGGCCTGCGCACCCTGGGGCTGATCCCCAGGGGGAGCCCGGAAATTCTGGGCGCCAAACTGGCCGTACAGGGGACCCAGGGGGACAGAGGAACCTGCCACCTGTGCAAACGAGCGCCCAGCCTTCAGGGCACCTAAGAGGTTTGCCTCCTCCTGTGTGCCCAAGATGAAAACTGGGTCTGTGGGGGAAGGGCCAGACCCCTGACGGACCGGACTCCCTGGCTCAGTACCTCTACCCACCGCATCCCCACCAACCGGCATCTCACTCCTTACCACGGGGGAAGGAGCAGTACCCCCTACACACATATGATCCTGGGGGGGAGCCACCTCCATTTCTTCAGGACCCCGCTCCTATGACCCCTCCAAACCCCTTATGAAATCCAGGGCCGAGCACTCGCTCCTCAAATCCCCCATCGGGGACTCACCCCAGCATACTTGTCCTGCTGGAAGAAAATCCCCAGAGGACGCTAAAGCTGTTTTTTCCAGGGAGGTCTCCGATACCAACGCCTCCTCTCCCCCAACGAGCGACACCAACGGCCCCCCTAGCTGAATTCCCGGTGTCCCCACTTCTGTTTTAGGCCCTCCTGGGACTTCCGGGGTCACCACTGACATCACTTCCGGTTCCCGGAAGTCGATGAGGTCACTTCCTGTCTCGTCACCCGGAACAGGAAGTGATGCACCCGCCCCCATCCCACCACTCCTCCCAGTGTCAGCAGAGGATGCTTGTCCACAATGTCTATCCAAAACTGCACATGTGTCCGTTCCCATCAGCACCTCCCCCTCTCTCCATGCGGCCGCGGTGGGGGCCGCCATTATGGCCGGTTTTCCCCGCACCGCTATGGGTCTGGCAGGAGTCGTCGGGGTCACCGGGGGGGCCCCGGAGGGGGGTCGGACTGCACTCTCCGCTGGGGACCTCTGACTATTGGCCTTCACTGGCCCCTCCGACGGCTCTCTGGTGAGGACCACCAACAGTTTCCTGTTCCGCTGACTGTGACTTGCATCTCCACCGGAGCTTTTACATGCTTCATCGGGTACCCTACCCGGATTCTCCTGGACTGCGGCCATAGGCATAGCAGGTGTTAACACAGGAATCCGGGGACCCTCCGCACTGACAGCTCCGGGGGTCATACTTTCCTGACAGGCCATGGATTGGTTGTCACCGGAAAACGCTGCTTCCACTGGGGTCTGTGGCACTGTTGCATCAGGTGAGAGTTTCAGGGGGGACTTCAGGGGGGTATTTCCTCGTCTCACCGCCTGGGTTCCTTCCTGGCTGGCCTTTAGAAGTTCTTTCTTTACCTCTGTCAAAAACCTTCTCTCACCCTTTCCACGTTCGCAGAGACCGCCCAGCAGCCGCCAGAGGTCCCTGCATTCATGCTTCAGGCCATCTATGGTCTCCCTATATTCGCCACGTTTGCTGCTGGCTGAGCGGTCCCTGCGATTTCGTAGGTCGGCCAGTCGCTCCGATCGCTGTACATAAGCTGCCGCGGCCTTCTGTATTAGGGTTTTTACCCTTTCTCTCCTCTTCTGGAGCTTGCTTGGGCCCTCTCCCGGCTGGGCCCAGGTCCAGTCCATTAGCTCAGACTGTGTGACCAGGAACAACTTCTCCTCCCTGGAGAGGTCTCTCACCCCAGGGGGGGTTGTCTGAGACCCAGGCCGGGAAAGAGGCCCCGGGCCTGGGCTGGCCGATGCCATGAGGCCAGATGTGCAGGACAGCCGTGGTTCTCCACAGAGCTCCTCCACGCACGTCTGCTCTCTTGGAAAGCCTCTCCAGGTGTGTACTGCGTTCAGGGCACGCAGACAGCACACACAATCTCCTAACACTGACTGAAAGCTCTATTTAAAACGAACAAGATAGTTAGCTATATAGGTGGATATAGCGTTGTATACTGCGTTCAGAGCACGCAGACAGCACGCACAATCTCCTAACACTGACTGAAAGCTCTATTTAAAACGAGCAAGATAGTTAGCTATATAGGTGGATATAGCGGTGTATACTGGGTTCAGAGCACGCAGACAGCACGCACAAGCTCCTACCGCTGACTGCAAGCTCTATTTAAAACGAGCAAGATAGTTAGCTATATAGGTGGATATAGCGGTGTATACTGGGTTCAGAGCACGCGGACAGCACGCACAAGCTCCTACCGCTGACTGTCACTGCAAGCTCTATTTAAAACAAGCAAGATAGTTAGCTATATAGGTGGATATAGCGTTGTATACTGCGTTCAGAGCATGCAGACAGCACGCACAATCTCCTAACACTGACTGAAAGCTCTGTTTAAAACGCAGTATACACCGCTATATCCACCTATATAGCTAACTATCTTGCTCGTTTTAAATAGAGCTTGCAGTCAGCGGTAGGAGCTTGTGCATGCTGTCTGCGTGCTCTGAACGCAGTATACACCGCTATATCCACCTATATAGCTAACTATCTTGCTCGTTTTAAATAGAGCTTGCAGTCAGCGGTAGGAGCTTGTGCGTGCTGTCTGCGTGCTCTGAACCCAGTATACACCGATATATTCACCTATATAGCTAGCGATATATCTATCTTTTATAATAGAGCTTGCAGTCCGTGTTAGGAGATTGTGCGTGCTGTCTGCGTGCTCTGAACCCAGTATACATTGCTATATCCACCTATATAGCTAACTATCTTGCTCGTTTTAAATAGCTATATACAGTGCCTTGTGAAAGTATTCGGCCCCCTTGAACTTTTCAACCTTTTGCCACATTTCAGGCTTCAAACATAAAGATATAACATTTTAATTTTTTGTGAGCAATCACCAACAAGTGGGACACAATTGTGAAGTGGAACGAAATCTATTGGATATTTTAAACTTTTTTAGCAAATAAAAAACTGAAAAGTGGTCCGTGCAAAATTATTCAGCCCCTTTACTTTCAGTGCAGCAAACTCACTCCAGAAGTTCAGCGAGGATCTCTGAATGATCCAATGTTGTCCTAAATGACTGATGGTGATAAATAGAATCCACCTGTGTGTAATCAAGTCTCTGTATAAATGCACCTGCTCTGTGATAGTCTCAGGGTTCTGTTGAAAGTGCAGAGAGCATCATGAAGACCAAGGAACACACCAGGCAGGTCCGTAATACTGTTGTGGAGAAGTTTAAAGCTGGATTTGGATAAAAAAATATTTCCCAAGCTTTAAACATCCCAAGGAGCACTGTGCAAGTGATCATTTCGAAATGGAAGGAGTATCAGACCACTGCAAATCTACCAAGACCTGGCCGTCCCTCTAAACTTTCAGCTCAGACAAGGAGAAGACTGATCAGAGATGCAGCCAAGAGGCCCATGATCACTCTGGATGAACTGCAGAGAACTACAGCTGAGGTGGGAGAGTCTGTCCATAGGACAACAATCAGTCGTACACTGCACAAATCTGCCCTTTATGGAAGAGTGGAAAGAAGAAAGCCATTTCTTAAAGATATCCATAAAAAGTCTCGTCTAAAGTTTGCCACAAGCCACCTGGGAGACACGCCAAACATGTGGAAGAAGGTGCTCTGGTCAGATGAAACCAAAATCAAACTTTTTGCCCACAATGCAAAACGATATGTTTGGCGTAAAAGCAACACAGCTCATCACCCTCAACACACCATCCCCACTGTCAAACACGGTGGTGGCAGCATCATGGTTTGGGCCTACTTTTCTTCAGCAGGGACAGGGAAGATGGTTAAATTTGAGGGGAAGATGGATGCAGCCAAATACAGGACCATTCTGGATGAAAACCTGTTGGAGTCTGCAAAAGACCTGAAACTGGGACGGAGATTTATCTTCCAACAAGACAATGATCCCAAACATACAGCAAAATCTACAAAGGAATGGTTCACAAATAAACGTATCCAGGTGTTAGAATGGCCAAGTCAAAGTCCAGACCTGAATCCAATCGAGAATCTGGGGAAAGAGCTGAAAACTGCTGTTCACAAACGCTCTCCATCCAACCTCACTGAGCTCGAGCTGTTTTGCAAGGAAGAATGGGCAAGAATTTCAGTCTCTCAATGTGCAAAATTGATAGAGACATACCCCAAGCGACTTGCAGCTGTAATCGCAGCAAAAGGTGGCTCTACAAAGTATTAACACAAGGGGGCCGAATAATTTTGCACGCCCCACTTTTCATTTTTTTATTAGTTAAAAAAGTTTCAAAAATCCAATAGATTTCGTTCCACTTCAAAATTGTGTCCCACTTGTTGGTGATTCTTCACAAAAAATTAAAATTTTATATCTTTATGTTTGAAGCCTGAAATGTGGCAAAAGGTTGAAAAGTTCAAGGGGGTCGAATACTTTCGCAAGGCACTGTAGGTCAGGGGCGGATCCAGAGCCTAGTCTCGGGAGGGGCACTGCCAGAAAATAAGGTGTTGCTTATAGAACACGTTTGTATTAAAATATATGTATTTAACATATCATACAGTCATAACCTTGTTTAAAACAGTGACACTGTTTTAAAGTGTTAGATGCATCCCCATGCCGGCATCCCATTTATTTGTATTCTAACACATGGCTGCATGGACACAGCCACTATGTCCCAATATGACATGCTAGTGTGGGTACCTGAAGGCACCTGGCAAGCATTCTGAGACCCACGCAGGACATATTGGGACACAAAAGCTGTGTGTGACATTAGAAATAAATGGGATGCCAGCACAGGGATATGTACAAAACTTTATTGGACATTCCTTTTAGTATATCCCACACTTTATCCATCCCCAAGTCAGTTAAAGACAGCCCGCATGTCTGCAGCATGCCCCCTGTGTGAATGAGGCCTAAAGATGAATTGCTGTGGCTCATGATGATGATGATGATTGGTAATTGTAATACACAGCATGGAGGGGGGTAATGTACCGACTGACGCATTTGTGACCAATGGCAATTAATGAATCCCTTTGTGCTGCATTAGTAGCATTGTTTTTTTTCAACCCCATCATGCTGCAGCATAAAAGGGGTTAATTAATAATGATGGTGCCACTGCCACTAATGCAGCACAAAGGGGTTAATTAATTGCCATTGGTCATGAATGCATCAGTGAGTACATTACCCCCCTCCATGCTGTGTATTACAATTACCATTCTAACTGCATTAACACCCCTCCCCCCTCCCCTTCCCTCCAAGTGTTAACCACTTCAGCAGTTCACACAGCTAACACACTGTTAAGGAGTTAAGGCAGTTAAGTGATCACTCACTTGCAGACAATGCAGATGGGCTCACAGGTCGGACAGCATCTTGTCTTGAATCTCGCGCTCCCGGCCTCTGAAATATGACGTCACGCCAGCCGGGACTAGGGAGCTCCTGTCGGGTGGAGATCACTCTGCCTGACTGGGAAGTAACACTGGGCACGTCTGCACCGCTCTGCAAATAATACTACACAGCGTGTAGCGGCGACCCCAGTTTTACCATGGTCTTTACCCCCATAAGGACACCACCGCCTGGGCCCCTCTAAATGAACGGATGGGGCACACTGACTATGTCTTAAGCCATCTTGGAGTGGGGGAAGCAGAAATAAAGTCCCTGCAACTGCATTTAGACGATTCCTCGCCAAACGTAAATAGGTGGCGGAGGGAGAAAGCCTTGAAGTGAAATATTTTCGGGGGGGCAATTGACCCGTTGCCCCCCCCCTGGATCCGCCCCTGCTGTAGGTGGATATAGCGGTGTATACTGGGTTCAGAGCACGCAGACAGCACGCACAAGCTCCTACCGCTGACTGCAAGCTCTATTTAAAACGAGCAAGATAGTTAGCTATATAGGTCGATATAGCGTTGTATACTGCGTTCAGAGCACGCAGACAGCACGCACAATCTCCTAACACTGACTGAAAGCTCTATTTAAAACGAGCAAGATAGTTAGCTATGTAGGTGGATATAGCAATGTATACTGGGTTCAGAGCACGCAGACTGCACGCACAATCTCCTAACACGGACTGCAAGCTCTATTATAAAAGATAGATATATCGCTAGCTATATAGGTGAATATATCGGTGTATACTGGGTTCAGAGCACGCAGACAGCACGCACAAGCTCCTACCGCTGACTGCAAGCTCTATTTAAAACGAGCAAGATAGTTAGCTATATAGGTGGATATAGCGGTGTATACTGGGTTCAGAGCACGCAGACAGCACGCACAAGCTCCTACCGCTGACTGCAAGCTCTATTTAAAACGAGCAAGATAGTTAGCTATATAGGTGGATATAGCGGTGTATACTGGGTTCAGAGCACGCAGACAGCACGCACAATCTCCTAACACCGACTGCAAGCTCTATTATAAAAGATAGATATATCGCTAGCTATATAGGTGTATACTGCGGTCAGGGCACGCAGACAACAACCACTACAGAAGAGCAAGAACGAAAAATCGGCCGATAACCTTCGGTGTATACTGTGTTGAAGGTACACAGAACACCCACTAACTGCTACAGACGCCAACACACTACACAAGGCCGCCGCGCTGGCGGCCTTATATAGTGTGGGGCGTGTAATACACAGCCTGAGCTATGATTGGCCACAGGCATCCTGCCTGTGGCCAATCATGGCTCTCCTCGCTGCCATGAGCCAGCAATGCACTGCGCCATCGCAGTGCATTGTGGGCCGTGAGCGCCACACGAATTTGGCGCGAACGGCCCATAACGTTCGGAATTTGCCGAACGGGCGAACAGCCGATGTTCGAGTCGAACGTATGTTCGACTTGAACACGAAGCTCATCCCTAATGTACACATTTTAACAGTTACAGTCTTTTCCCTGCATCACCATGCACACTATTACTCCTCCTCTGCTTAACTTCTGCAGACTATTACTTCCAGAACTTCCTCATCCATGACCGTGTAAGGATGAGGACATCACTCTTGATCGTGTAAGGGTGATGTTCCCAGAAATCCTCTCCTCCTGCACAAACCTATACTGTAGTTATTAGTGTAATGTCACATCTTCTTCTTTAAGCAAAAAGGACCCACTCTGAATAGTTCCTCATGCAAACTCTGGTTGCTCGCTGCTACTAGGCTAGAGGACTGCAGTACCTCACCCCAGTGGGCTATTAGTTTTAAAGCAAATACTGCGCGGTGGACTACTGTTCCTAGCTATCCCTGCTTGAAAATCCTGTGCCCTCAGCCCACATCGATTTTACACAACTCCCCACAGTCTCTCCTCTGATCCAGGACTCCTCATTATTTACCGTGTAATGATGAGGACTTCAATAATGACCGTGTAGAAGTGAAGTTCCCTCCCAGACTTACTGCCCTCCACTGTTTTACACTTACGGACATCTCTCTGCCCCAAGTCCTTAATGGAGAACTTAACCAGACCATACATTCCGACAGGGTCACCTGTCCCTCTGCTCCAGGAATTCCTCATCAATGACTGTATAAAGATGAGGACATTGCCAATGATCATGTAGAGGCAAAGTTCATTCGCAGTTCTCCCCAGGCCTCCTCCTGCAATCAGCGCACCACCTCCAGATGGGGGTGCCCTCTTGCTGCTGTCTAGTATTCCATTCTCCACTTCACCCAGCCGACAACTCCTCCCAGTGGCATGGTACCTCAGCCTATAAAGGAGGCCTGTCACCTGCCAATACCAGTTGGGGATTGGTCAGGGCTCCCACATGAGCTGCCTGCCACTCCAGTTCTAGGCCCTGCCCCTCTTCCAGAACATTCTTCCTGGAAGCAGGGGAAGCGCCTCAGAACTAGAGCACAAGTGGTCATACCCACTGCTATACCAACCACTCCCTGCCCCCAGATCAAAACAGACAGGTCTAGCTCAAAGCATATGTTTTTTTTTGCTAATTTAGGGATGTGGTGCTGTTGGCTTTCTAACATCCAGCACTAAATAATATATTTTATAATCATGAACCAGTATTTTTTTTTTGGTTAAAGTTGGGTTTTCACAGCTGAAAAAAAGAAAAGATATGGGGCTTAGGGAGAGAAAAAGGAGAGGCTTAGCATTATATTTAGAAAACTCCAGAAGTGAGTGTAGAAAATGAGGAGTGGAATGAGCTCACACTTCCAGGTAACCAGCAGAGACATTGTGTGATTGCCAGGGTCCAAGGGTGATGGGGGTATAATAAGCTATTTGCAGCAAGCTTTGGGCCCTCATCCTTTTGCTGGATGGTTCTGCATAAGTGAGGTACAAACACATTCCATTAACTCTTCTAGCTCTTCACATTGGTCAGTTGCATTTTTAAAAATCCTGCATGCTGCATTTTTGGTGCATGTTTGGTGTGGTAAAAAAAGTAACAAAAACGCACCTCCACATTGAAATGTATTCACAAATGCATCAAAAATGCTCTAGTGGGGCATCAAACGCATATTGCGTTGGAAGAAGCGTATGTACCATTAGTAGACATGATGTCAAGATATTTCCTAGAGGTCTGGTAGTGGAACCAGCAGGCCCAGGTTTTTGTGAATTTTGACAGACTGTCCTGTGAGGCGTGAATGAGCACCTCCACCGATATGCTTAACATCAAGCTGATATCTTTCAAATATTTACCAAAAAAAATATTAATCCCCATTATTCTAATTTCCCATTTCCAGTGAAAAGGTGGAACATGTTTCTTGTTGCCTATCAAGTGCAATAAACAGGCGCCCAAAATGCTTGTGAATGCCAGTTGGGCACTTGGTATAGTTCCAAGTTTTTCAGCTTTCTTCTTCTCATGCAATGAACAGCTGACAACTGCTGAACACTCAGTTTCTAGGTAGTGTTCAATTAGTTGAATAGCAAAGTCCCAAGGCACTTCTTCACACTGCTAAAGGGGGTGAAGGAGACTACCATATTTAACTTACTGGAAAAAAAAAATCACATATGCACCATGTTCTGTTTTTTCTTTTGTTTTTCTTTTTAGAAGGGATTTTTCCAGAGGGAGAAAACATCAAAACTTTAGAATATCCATAAGGTTATATTCACATTGGTGGCCAGGGGCGGATAGTTTGCTGTGTTGGCTAATGTCGCATTCACATGCTTGGGTAGTGGGAACATTTTTTTGCTTGTTTTTTGAGCTGACGTATGTGGCAAAGAAACTCCAATACCTTTTCAGGCTTGGAGTATGGCACATTTTTTTCAGCGCACATTTTAGCGTGTTTGCCATGCGACAAAGCAAACAATTTCTGAAAGTGCCAAGTGCAAATGGAGCCTAAATGCTAAGGCCACATTTAAACTGACAGATTAGCTGCGGCCAGAACTCCAAAGAAATGCTGACCCCCGAACGCACACTTTCTGTGCCCAAGGTCAGTCGGAGGCTCTATTTGTATGCAACTGCTCAGGAAGGCGGCAACATCGACTATCGATTTGTGCATTGTGCTGTTTTTCGCACAAAGTGTGTTCAGGTAGAGTTTACAACAGCCAGCAAGAATCTCCTAAGTCTTGCCAACTGCTGCCCTTGGCCGAACCAGATTCAGGGGGGCAACGGGGCAATTGCCCCTCCCTGAAAATATCACTGACTAGCCTGACACTGACTGACTGCAGTCCTGACTCCCAAGTCTCTCTCTCTGTCTCACATCAGCTGATCAGTGGTGCTGAGAGAGAGACTCTGTATTAGTGTAATAATTACACTGCGCTGGAGGCCTGGACCAGGAGGAGGTGGGTGTTCCTTCCCTGCACTGGTTGCTAGCACCTGGGATGGCTGGCATCTAGCAACCAGTGACTTCAGTGAGTCACATCGGAGCCTCTGCTGATGAGGAGAGTGAGAGCACCAGCATTCTTCCTCCTCCCTCCATCTTCTCCACACTGCAGGCCTCTGTCCCTGAGTGAGTGTTGGCTCCACCCACCTCCTCCCTCCATCTTCTCCACACTGCAGGCCTCCGCCCCTGAGTACGTGTTGGCTCCAACCACATCCTCCCTCCATCTTCTCCACACTGTAGGCCTCCACCCCTGAGTGAGTGTTGGCTCCACCCACCTCCTACTTCCATCTTCTCCACACTGCAGGCCTCTGCCCCTGAGGGAGTGTTGGCTCCACCCACCTCCTCCTTCCATCTTCTCCAGTGCAGGCCTCCACCTCTGAGTGAGTGTTGGCTCCACCCACCTCCTCCTTCCATCTTCTCCACACTGCAGGCCTCCGCCCCTGAGTGAGGGTTGGCTCCACCCACCTCCTCCCTGCATATTCTCCACACTGCAGGCCTCCGCCACTGAGTGAGTGTTGGCTCCACCCACCTCCTCCCTCCATCTTCTCCACACTGCAGAGCAGCGTGAACACAGGAAGAAGAAGTCATCTAATGCTGCCTGCGGCTGGGGACAGTGCAATTATGGAATCCATCTCCATTGCTCCTGCATGGGAGCCCCTCTCCCCACCAGAGCACCAAAAATAATACCATGTGTACCATTATGTATGAAAAAAAGAAAATGCCCTTTTAGTCTTGTTCAATCTTAACCCCATTCAGCTACGGAAAGTTTTACCCCCTTCATGACCAGGCCATTTTTTGTGATACTGCGCTGCGTTACTTTAACTGACTGAAATTTCCCCACAAATAGAGCTTTCTTTTGGTGGTATTTGATCACCTCTACCGTTTTTATAATTTTGAACAAAAAAAGCAATATTTTTTACTTTTTGCTATAAAAAAAGTCTTCATCAGTTTAGGCCAATATGTAGTCAGTAACATATTTTTGGTTAAAAAAAAAAATCCAAATAAGCTTGTATTGATTGGTTTGCACAAAAGTTGAAATGTCTACAAAATAGGACATAGATTTATGGCATTTTTATTTATTTATTTTTTCTAGTAATGGCGGCAATCAGTGATGTTTAGCGGGATTGCAGCGAACAGATCACACACCTAATTGACACTTTTGACACTTTTTGGCGACCAGTGACACAGTGATCAGTGCTAAAAATATGTACTGTCACTATACTAATGACAGCTGGGAAGGGGTTAACATCAGGGGTGATCAAGGGTTAACTGTTACCCTAGGGGGTTCTTGCTAACTGTATGGGTGATGGATTCACTAGATGAACAAAGTGATCCGTGTTCCTGGTTAGCGGGAACACAAGATCACTCTGTTCATCTGTGACAGAACGGTGGTCTGCCTTGTTTACATCGGCAGACCGATGTTCAATCTCGCCTCCTCCGGCTATTGCACGAAATGACGTACAGTTCTGTAAGCAACACCTTTTTTTCTGGCAGTCCCCTCCCGAGACTAGACTCTGGATGTGCCCCTGGGCCGATCTTGTACAGCCATATTAATGTAGCCTAAAGCAGGAGTTGCTTTTTCATTTTTGCACGCATGTTTCAGATAATATATATATAATATATATACTCTAATATATATATATATATATATATATATATATATATATATATATATATATATATAAACACAGTAGTCCACCTGGCTGTGATTCAGTTTTACAGCTGGTCATACATATATAGATTTTTTTCTGTTTAGCTTAGTGCCGGTTCACACTGCAATGACTTTGGATCCGACTTGTCAGACCTCAAGTTGCCCCAAGTCCCTGAACAGAAATCCCATTGAAGTGAATGAGAGCCGTCTTAATGTACACTGCTGAAGTTGCTCCAACTTCAGAATAGGCGACTTCTAGGCAACTTGTACCCATAGATTTCAATGGAAGTTGCCTCCAAGTTGGATCTCCATCTATATTGAAGCCACTTTACAGGAAAAGGAAAATCATTTACACAGGTATTTCCCATGTTTACCAGGCAACCCCCTCCCTCCCACAGATAGGGTTGCCACCTGTATGGGATTCACCTGGACAGTTCGGGTTTGGATTCATGTGTCCGGGTTTCAGACTGCCTGAAACCCGGACATATTAAGACTGAACTATGGCTTCCCAGCAGGGTTGCTGGCTGCAGTTGTCTAAGCTGAGAGTGTCTGTTACACTCTTGTTCATGCTGCCCAAAGCCAGCACTAACAATTCCCCCCCCCCAAACACACTCAGATGGGAGAGTAGAGAGGGCTGGATCTGCACCTCTTCCTCCTGCCCCTACCCCTCTGTGTCTGCCCACACTACAATCCCCAGGGCTGTGCCTCAGAAAAGGAAAGTGGGGGCAGGAAATTTGAAGTCCAGCAGCCTCAAATACATCTGGATGAGAGGTGCTAACTGCCAAGGGGTGAGTGAGCTCACCATTCATCCCTGTCTGTGACTGAAGTTTCTCTCCTGCCTCTGAGAGAGTACACTAAGGTAAATCAGGGTTTCCAGAGCACCCCTTACATCATAGTTCCCCTTTACACCAGAGACCCCAGTGTCCCCCCTTACATCATAGTTCTTTCCCTACATCAGAGTTGTCAGTGTTCCCCCTTAGATCATGGTTCCCAGGGCATCCCTTATGTTAGAGTCCCCTGAGCTCTCCATTACATCAGAGTCTGCAGATTCCCGCTTTACATTGTAAGGGATCTCTGCGAGTTCAGATGATTAGAAATGTTATTTATTAGCAAAATATATGTATAAAAAAAATTGCTGTGTGCCGCTAAAGTGTTCAAGTTTGACTTGAAGAAAAGGTGGTAACCATAGCACAGAGCTGATTATTTTGTGATTGGCCACAGCTAAAGTCGCCTGTCCTGGAGGCAACTTTAAGTCGTGTTGTAAGTTGAGCAAAGTCGCTCTGAAGTCGCCTCCAAATCGCCTTGCAAAGTCGCGCTGAAAGTCGGGTTGCCCCTGTGTGAACCGAGCCTTACAGGCTGAATAGTTAAAAAAATCTAACCAATTTCTCTATCCATGCTACACATGGTGGATCGTTTATCAGTAGCGTTTCACAGGTGGTGAGAAGGCAATATGTTGCCACCTCACTGCCTGTTTACAGCCAGTAAAGTGCCACAAGTGCATGCACTGCATATGGTTGCAGAGTGGTTGCAGTGTAGTCCTATTTCCTTGATATTGGGTACTGCCCAATTGACAGAGGGGATAAAATTTGCTGTGGCTGCAAAGCAAATCATCACAGTGGTGGCATGTTCAGCTGCCTGTTCAGCTGCCTGTTCAGCTTAGGGATGGGGTGGTAAAAATAAAGCTTAACAGTTTTTTACACCCAAAACTCAAGTGCAAGCGAGCTCTAAGCCCTTGTACACACAGTCGGACATTGCGACAACAAAATCCGACTGATTTTTTCCGACGGATTTTGTCCGAAACTGGTGTTGCATACACACGGTCGGACAAAGTTGTCGGAAAATCCAATCGTTCAGAACGTGATGATGGTTGTACGTTACGACGGTAGTACGTTCAGGCTAGTAGCCAATAGCTTTGGTCTCGTAATTTGATCTGAACATGCGTGGCACTTTGTCCGATTGGAATTCTCTACGAATGATCGGACAAAGTCCTATCGGATCATGTTGTCGCAAAATTTTATATTCAGCTCTCAAACTTTGTTGGTCGAACATTCCGACGGAAAAAGTCAGATGGAGTCCACACATGGTCGGATTATCCGACAACACGGTCCGATTGGGCATTTTCCGTCGGAAATTCCGACCGTGTGTACAAGGGCTAATAGAAAGTTCTGGACTGGCAATCTGATGACTTTGGTATTTGCCAGGGGAGCCAATCAAATTCACCAAAGCCTACAGAAATTGTAAATTTGGGCCTATAAAAATGACTGAGCACGAGTTGTTCAAACAAATTAAATGTGTATTTTGCACTGTAAACTATAATTCTTTCTGATTCAGTGAATATATTATTTAGTAAAACATTTAATCCAGGAACTTTTCATGATATATTTCCCATCAGTGCTGTATAAAGTAATTGCTGTGTTAAGGGCATTCTAGAATGTAGAGGCTTCACACCCATTTCACTTATTCAGCAGTACTGTCTGCAACCCACAGCTATTTATATCTGGTACGAAGGCCATCTGGGGAAAGCTAAAAGAGATTTGTCATTTATCAACACTCTCAACCATTTGCATGGCCTATTTTTCAACACAATGAAAAATAAAGAGTTGTGTGATCATATGTGTCATGTATCCTGCATTACACACAGGAAATAGACACAGATTTTATGAGCTTCCAGCTTTGATGCCCTAAGGGGCCATTGCACTTTACTATGAGTGACTATGCATTTTGATTTATTACTGCAAAGTTTATGCAATGCTCGGGGTGGTCTTCACGTTTTTACTTGCGTGCTGGTCTGTATTTTCAAATGTATATATCTTATAACAATTTGTGAACTCTATGTGCATTCAGGAACATTGATGATTCACTCCTGAAGTAACAGAATATCTCATGCTATGGTTGTGGCCGTCAGCCAGTTTGCATACCTGTACTGCGGAACAGTAAAGCACAATCACTACAGAACTACTAAGCTGGAGGCATATACTATATGCTGGTGCACATATTTATATATTTTATTTTCATTTTGTTATTTTATGTTTCAAAATAGATATTCAAAAGGTACATAAGCTGCACTACCTCAAATACTCTATATTACCAAAAGTTTTGGGATGCTTGCCTTTACAGGCACATGAACTTTAATGGCATCTTATGCCCTGTACACACGGAAATTCAGTCGGAAAAGGTCTGATCGGATTATATTGTTGGAAAATCCGATCGTGTGTGGGCTCTATCTGACTTTTTCCGTAAATTCTGACGGAAAAAATTCAAGAGCAGGATCTAAAATTTTCCGACAAAAGCAAAGACATAAGCAAACAGATTGGCTCCCCTGGCAAATACCAAAGTCATCAGATTGCCAGTCCAGAACTTTCTATTAGCCCTTGTACACACGGTCGGAAATTCCGATGGAAAATGTCAGATCGGACTGTGTTGTCGGATAATCCCACCATGTGTGGGCTCCATCGGACTTTTTCCGTCGGAATGTCCGACCAACAAAGTTTGAGAGCTGGATATAAAATTTTCCGACAACATGATCCGATCTGACTTTTTCCGATCATTTGTAGAGGACAAAGTACCACGCATGCTCAGATCAAATTACGAGACTAAAGCTATTGGCTACTAGCCTCTACGTAGTCCCGTTGTTACGAAGGAACGTCATCACGTTCCGAACAATCAGATTTTCTGACAACTTTGTCCGACCGTATGTATGGAACACTAGTTTCGGAAAAAATCCAATGGATTTTGTGGCCAGAATGTCCGATCGTGTGTACAAGGCATTAGTCTGTAGGGTTCAATATTGAGTTGGCCCACCCTTTGCAACTATAACAGCTTCAAGTCTTCTGGGAAAGCTGTCCACAAGGTTTAGGAGTGTGTCTATGGGAATTAAATAAAAAATAAAAACAGAACCGCGCTAATTAAACATAAGTCTATAAAAATGTCAGTCCATATTGATTACAGTGGTTCGGATGGTGACCCACAATGAGAGAATGACCAGACATACTAAGCCTGTTTACACCTACCTCAGTGTAAGCTCAGGAGGCTAACAACGTATGGTTTTGGTCCTAGGAGGGCACTGGAGTGGTGATAGGACACAAAGATCGTGTTTTTTGCACAAGGCACAGTACTTTCCTTTGGCTACAGAAAGAGAAACACATTGTTTTCAGCACTAATTGCACTTTAAGGAACTCTTAGCACTTTAATTATATTTTGAACATCATTTGCACTTTGATGATTGCTATTTTCACTATTTTTGTTTACTGATTGTGGTAACAAAAGTTATAGAAGCAGCTTTCCTGTTTCTGATTTGTTGCTAGTGTGAAAAGGCACATACACTTAATTACCATAAATATTGGGACGCCTGTTTTTACATGCACACAAGCTTTAATGGCATCCCAGTCTTAGTCCGTAGGGTTCAACATTGAGTTGGCCCACCCTTTGCAGCTATAACAGCTTTAACTCTTCTCCATAAAGACATGAATGAGTGAGTTTGGGGTAGAGGAACTTGACTGGCCTGCACAGAGTTCTGTCCTCAACCTGATAGAACACCTTTGAGATGAATTAGAGCATGGACTGTGAGCCAGGCCTTCCTGCACCGCCACCTTAAGGAAAACTTGCTTACCAGATGGCAAGCAATACAAGCTTATGGCTATAGCCCAGCCAAGGCCTTGTATGCTTTAGATGTCTGCGAGGATGGGAACCAGGGATGAGCCTCTGGACCGGGGACCTGCATTCACGTATCCAATAGCTGAAGTGGACCAATACTCATTCAGCAGACATTTTCAAAGAGAAAGATCTCGCCATAGTGTAGAATTGCTAAATGTATTGTTTTAAGAATATATACACTGCACTTACAGCAAGGTTGTTAAAACTTGCATATTGACGTCAACGTGTCCCGCCTCCTGGCACGTTTCGTCATATGCTGACGTTGTTCTGGGGCACGGGCATGTTGACATGTTGACACACCACCTTATTTCCACACAGCCACGCCTCAATCTGAGTCCTGGTTCCTATCCTCACAGACATCTGAAGCATACAATTCCATGGATGGGCTATAGTCATAAGCTTGTATTGTTTGCCATCTGGTAAGCGAGTTTTTCTTCAGGTGGCGGTGCACACTTAAAGGGGCATTCTGTCCGCTATTTTTTTTTTTTTTAAGTCAGTAGCTGCAAACACTGTAGCTGCTGTGTTTTAATAAGGACACTTACCTGTCCAGCGAGCCCGCGATGACGGCCGCCCGAGGCTGATCCGTCCATCGGATCGACTGCCGGCGCCTCCATTTTAACGAAGGGAAACAGGCGTGGAGCTCTTCGTGAGTGGCCTCGTTGTTTTCTGGGACACACACATGTCCCAGAATGTAACAGGGCCGCTCCCCAAAGAGGAGGAAGCGCCGCGGAATAGGAAGAGTCTGATTAGGAAGACTAGCAACAGCGGTTTCAGATAAGTTAACATTTTTTTTTAATTTTTTTTAATTTTTTGAAAGAATTTTAATGCCATTTGTTATTTTAGGGTGGCCCTCCACTTTAAATGATTGATTCATGGTGATGTTTTTTGCCCTAACCCAGGGATTTCATTCCTTATTGGAAGATTCAATCAAACCAATCAATATGGACTGCAATTTTTATAGAGTTATGTTTAATTAGAGCGATTCTGTTTTTATTTTTTCTGTTGCTATTGTGTGTATCTTACATTTGAATTGCAGCTTTTAATTTAATTTAGTTTGATTAGTATCTGTTTACACTAGCGCAGTATACACCTATTTTTAATGTCTATGGGAATGTTTGAACATTCTTCCAGAAGCGCAGTTGTGAGGTCAGGCACTGATGTGGACGAGAAGGCCTGGCTCACAATTCATCTCAAAGGTGTTCTATCGGGTTGAGGTCAGGACTCCCTCTACCCCAAGCTCACTCATACATGTCTTTATGGAGAAGAATTGAAGCTGTTATAGCTGCAAAAGGTGGGCCAACTCAATATTGAACCCTACGGACTAAGACTGGGATACAAACATAATTTCTGCAAAGAGGCTCCTTTTTTTTGTTATGCCCTGTACACACGATCGGACATTCCGACAACAAAATCCCTCGGATATTGGCTCAAACTTGTCTTGCATACACACGGTCGCACAAAGTTGTCGGAAAATCTGATTGTTCCGAACTAGGTGACATATAAAACGTATAACGTAACTACGAAGAGGCCAGTAGTCAATAGCTTTCGTCCCGAAATTTATTCTGAGCATGCGTGGCACTGTGTGCATCGGAATTATATACACGCGATCGGAAAAAGTCCGATCGGATTTTGTTGTCGGAAAATTTTAGGTCCTGCTCTCAAACTTTTTCCATCAGAATTCAGACGGAAAAAGTCCGCTAGAGCCCACACACGATTGGATTTTCCGACAACATAATCCGATCTGACTTTTTCCGTCGGAATTTCCAACCGTGTGTACGGGGCATTACAGTTTTATCAAATATATTTGACCAGATATGTTACAACAAAAACATAAAAAAATTGTATAGTAATAAAAAACATTATAATGTGTTTATATATTTCTTAGTTAAATTCTATTTACAATTTTGCAGCCAAATTGGGATAACACTTATCTTATATCTGTTACATATTACGATTCACATAGCACAACTTAAAAATGTTAACATTTTCCTCTGCCATGCAGATGGGGATGGGGAGTTATTATTTACTATAACTAACCCTGACTATACTGTGCGGAGAGATCTAATGATAATTTAGAAAGTATAGTAAACACTCACTGTCCTAACAAAGGGTTAAAGATCTACAGTGTCTTAAACTTATTCATACCCATTGAAATTTTCCCAATTTTGTCATGTTACAACCAAAAGCGCAAATGTATTTTATTGGGATTTTATGTGAAAGACCAACACAAAGTGGTATTGCGAAGTGGAAGGAAAATGATAAATGGTTTTCAACATGTTTTACAAATAAATATCTGAAAAGTGTGGTGTGCATTTGTATTCAGCCCCCTTTATTCTGATACCCCTAACTAAAATCTAGTGAAACCAATTGCCTTCAGAAGTCACCTAATTAGTAAATAGACTCCACCTGTGTGTAATTTAATCTCAGTATAAATACAGCTGTTCTGTGAAGCCCTCAGATGTTTGTTAGAGAACCTTAGTGAACAAACAACATCATGAAGGCCAAGGAACACACCAGACAGGTCAGAAATAAAGTTGTGGAGAGGTTTAAAGCAGGGTTAGGTTATAAAAAATATCCCAAGCTTTGAACATCTCACGGAGCACTGTTCAATCATCTGAAAATAGAAAGTATGATAATAAGAGTATGGCACAGCTGAAAACCTGCCAAGACATGGCCGTCCAGCTAAACTGAATGGCCGGGCAAGGAGAACATTAATCAGAGAAGCAGCCAAGAGCCCATGGTAACTCTGGAGGAGCTGCAGAGATCCACAGCTCAGGTGAGAGAATCTGTCCACAGGACAACTATTAGTCCTGCACTCCACAAATCTGTTTTTTATGGAGAGTGGCAAGAAGAAAGCCATTGTTGAAAAAAGCCATAAGAAGTCCCGTTTGCAGTTTGCGTGAAGCCATGTGGGGGACACAGCAAACACGTGGAAGAAGGTGCTCTGGTCAGATGAGACCAAAATGTAACTTTTTGGCCTAAAAGCAAAACGCTATGTGTGGCGGAAAATAAACACTGCACTTCACCCTGAACACACCATCCCCACCATGGAAGATGGTGGTGGCAGCATCATGTTGTGGGGATGCTTTTATTCAGCAGGGACAGGAAAGCTGGTCAGAGATTATGAGAAGATGGATGGAGCCAAATACAGGGCAATCTTATAAGAAAACCTGTTATGCTGCGTACACACGATCAGACTATCCGGCGTCCGCCGGACAATCCGCACGTGTGTGGGCTCCGGCAGACTTTTTTTCCCCAAAAGTCCGGCGGACTTAGAAAGTAGTTTGGACTCAAAAATTGTCCACCGGACTGCGAGTCCGGCTGACAATCCGGCCGTCTTTGTCCTAGTCCGCCGGACTTTTGAATCGAACGGACTTTCCCGCACAGGGATAAAAGTCCGTTCATTTTGAACGTGGCTCCAGGTAGACGGGATTAGCACAGGAGATCAATGTCGCCGCCTTCCATGGCGAGATTGACACGTCGCCAGCCCCGTCACCTGGTATGGACTTAAAGGGGAAGCCCTACGCCGAAAAAACGGTGTGGGTGTCCCCCCCAAGGTCCATATAAGACCCTTATCCGAGCACGCAACCCAGCCGGTCAGGAAAGGGGGTGGGGACGAGTGAGCGCCCCCCCTCCTTAGCCGTACCAGGCCACGTGCCCTCAACATGGGGGAGTGCTTTGGGGAAAGGGGGGCCCTGCGGCCCCCCAACTCCAAAGCACCTTGTCCCCATGTTGATGAGGAAAAGGGCCTCTTGCCGACAACCCTGGCCGTTGGTTGTCGGGGTCTGTGGGCTGGGGGCTTATCGGAATCCGGGAGCCCCCTTTAATAAGGGTGCCCCCAGATACCGGCCCTCCACCCTAAGTGAATGAGTATGGGGTACAATGTACCCCTACCCATTCACCTGGTGAAAAGAAATGTAAAAAAATAAAAAAAAAACACACAAGGGTTTGAAATAGTTTATTGCACAGCTCCGGATTCTGATAAGCCCCCCGCCCGCAGACCCCGACAACCAATGGCCAGGGTTGTCGGGAAGAGGCCCTTGTCCTCGTCAACATGGGGACAAGGTCCTTTGGGGTGGGGGGGCCGCAGGGCCCCCCTTCCCCAAAGCACCCCCCATGTGTAGGGCACTCGGCCTGGTACGGCTCAGGAGGGGGGGCGCTCGCTCGTCCCCACCCCCTTTCCTGACCGGATGGGTTGTGCGCTCGGATAAGGGTCTGATATGGACCTTGGGGAGGACCCCCACGCTGTTTTTTTGGCATAGGGCTTCCCCTTTAAGTCCATACCAGGTGACGGGGCCAGCGATGTGTTAATCTCACCGCCGAAGGCAGCGACATTGATTTCCTTCGCTAGTCCCTGCTACCTGGAGCCACGTTCAAAATGAATGGACTTTCCTCCGTGTGTGGGCAAGTCCGTTCATTTAAAAAGTATGGCAGACTCCCGCCATAGTCCGGTTGTGTGTGGGCAGGTCTGTTCGTTCGGAAGTCCGGCGGACCTCCGCTTCAAAGTCCGGCGGTTTGTCCGCCGGGCTAAGTTCGCCGGACAGTCTGATCATGTGTACGCGGCATTAGTCTGCAAAAGACTTGAGATTGGAGCAGAGGTTCAACTTCCAGCAGGACAACGACCCTAAACATACAGCTAGAGCTATAATGGAATGGTTTAAATCAAAGCAGATTCAAATGTTAGAATGGCCCAGTCAAAGTCCAGAGCTAAATTCAATTGAGATCTGTGGCAAAACTTGAAAATTGCTGTTCACAGACGCTGTCCATTTGATCACAAATGCACGCCACACATTTTACATATTTATTTGTAAAAAAAATTTTGAAAATAATTTATAATTTTCCTTCCACTTCACAATTATGTGCCACTTTGTGTTGGTCTATCACATAAAATCCCCAAAAAATACATTACATTTTTGGTTGTAACATAACAAAATAACAATAACATAACAAAATGTGGAAATGTCAAGAGGTGTGAATACTTTTTCAAGGCACTTTAGACGCTGGGCTTCGGCATTATTTGTTAATGAGAGGAAACTCAGTGTGTCCCTCTTTGTCAGTGGGGACAGATTGAATTTTCTTTCATTTTAAATAGTTTCTTATTAAAGATCAAACCTATAAACACACAGCTTTGTATTGGGTGAACTATTTTGCCTAGGGACATGGAAGGGGGAGCTATGCAAGTTGCTGGCTATATCATAGAAAAGCTAAAGTACTGAGCCAAGCAAATTCATGACTGATGGCTTCCCCAAGCAGGTTCAGGCAGGAGGCACCAGAAGAAGACCTTTGACCCCTGTCACACAGACTTTCCGATCAGGTTCGCCTGTCAGTTTTTCAGGTGGACCTGATCGGACGCTCCATACACTTCTATGGAGCTGCGAATGTTACCGGTGACATGTCCGCTTACATCTGCCAATATCCGATAGGATCCTGTCCGTTTAATCCAGATGGATGGAGACCCTAATTTCCATCCATCTAGCGGATTGTATGGGATTAGAGGAAAACAGTCAAGTGGTCCGTTTTCATCCGAACTCCCCATAGAGGAGAACGGGACTGTGACAGGTCCATCTCTGCACAGTGAGTGGAGACGGACCTGTCATCCGCCTGCTCAGGGGGGGTCCCTTGAATCGATCCCCTGCTGAGAAAAGCGGAGTCTGCTAAGTGGCTGCATATGATGGGCACAAGTGGCTGCATTTAATGGGCACAAGTGGCTGCATTTGACAGGCACAAGTGGCTGCATTTGACAGGCACAAGTGGCTGCATTTGACAGGCACAAGTGGCTGCATTTGATGGGCACAAGTGGCTGCATTTGATGGGCACAAGTGGCTGCATTTGATGGGCACAAGTGGCTGCATTTGACGGGTACAAATGGCTGCATATGATGGGCACAAGTGGCTGCATTTGATTGGCACAAGTGGCTGCATTTACTGGGTACAAGTGGCTGCATTTTATTGGCACAAGTGGCTGCATTTACTGGGCACAAGTGGTTGCATTTGACGGGCACAAGTGGCTGCATTTGACAGGCATAAGTGGCTGCATTTGATTGGCACAAGTGGCTGCATATGATGGGGCATAAGTGGCTGCATATGATGGGGCACGAGTGTCTGCATTTGATGGGCACAGTGAGGCTGCAATTGATGGGGGGTTCAGTATTTTTCAGTTTGTTTGTGCCCCCCCCCCAAAAAAAATTTTGAGCACCAGCCGCCACTGTTTGGAAAAAAAGGGAAAGGACTATATCTAGGGCACTAAACATAACAAATTGGAAGTATCATGATGTAAACAGGCACAAGTCGGTCTACATTCAGCAACCCATTGATCCAACATGGATCTCCTACAATCTACTGGCAAAAACTGAGTGGGCACGGATGCTACAAACCTAATATTTGTCCCATTGTGCTCTGATTCAGCAGGGGATCTGCTAATGAAACCCCTAACGAAACAGAAAGACCCCATGTAAAAGGACCCTATCCGTGTTTTCTGATCCAACTGTAAACAACCAGTCCAGCCTTATGTCTGTAGGTGTACTATTTCAAGTTTATGTCTCTCAGCTGAAGAAAATGTGAACTGACTGACTCTGAATATCCTGTTAACCCTTGTACACATGGTTGGACATTCCGACAACAAAATCCGTAGGATGTTGTCCGACGGATTTTAACGAAACTGGTGTTGCATACACACGGTCGGACAAAGTTGAAAATCCAATCGTTTATAACGTGATGACGTTATTTAGTTACGATGGGACTACGTTCAGGCTAGTAGCCAATAGCTTTGGTCTAGGAATTTGATCTGAGCATGCGTGGCACTTTGTCCGATCGGAATTCTCTACAAACGATCGGACAAAGTCCGATTGGATCATGTTGTCGGAAAATTTTTATATCCAGCTCTTAAACTTTGTTGGTCGGACATTCCGACGGAAAAAGTCAGATGAAGCCCACACACGGTCGGATTATCAGACAACACGGTCCGATCGGACATTTTCCGTCGGAATGTTTGACCGTGTGTACAAGGGCTAAGAATAACTTAGTCCCAGTGCATTCCAGGCACCTAAAGTCCTTGCAAGACATAAGAAGTCAACACGTTATTGAGTAAGCACAACCCTTTCCTCCCATCTTATTAGCTTTAAGATTTGTTCACAGTATTCCCCATGACTTGGGTCCAGTATGGGTTTCCTAAGAAGTATTACTTGACTATTTAGGGAAACAGTACTTCATAAAGACCATAGGGAATTCTGCACATGTTCACATGCCCCTCACATGTCTTGGGAGTTGAAAATAAATGCTCTGTCACCAGTAACTGACAGCATACCAGAACTGCAAACATAGGGTACTTTCTGTTGCTGTTGAATCAGGGGCGGATCCAGAGTCTAGTCTCAGGAGGGGCACTTCTATAAAATATGTTTTTTTGGGGGCAATTTATATGGGAAATGGCTGGTATTGGCACTTCAATCATTACGGCACCATGGCTATTATGGTGTCAGGATGATTGAAGCGCATTATTTCTATTAATACATTGTAATATAAAATTAAATGGTTCAACTCACCATAATGCAGAATCAATGGGAGCCCTGAGGGTGTCTTTCGCCATGTCGCCTGCCACCAAACGCGGATTGTCTCTTGCCACGTCACTTGTCACCAAATGCGGATTGTTACTTGCCACGTCACCTGCCACACATTGCGGATTGCCACTTGCCACATCACTTGTCACCAAATGCGGATTCTTAATTGCCACGTAGCCTGCCACACATTGCGGATTGTCACTTGCCACGTCACCTGCCACACATTGCGGATTGTCACTTGCCATGTCACCTGCCACACATTGCGGATTGTCACTTGCCACGTCGCCTGCCACACATTGCTGATTGCCACTTGCCACGTAGTCTGCCACACATTGCGGATTGTCACTTGCCATGTCACCTGCCACACATTGCGGATTGTCACTTGCCACGTCACCTGCCACACATTGCAGATTGCTACGTCACCTGCCACACATTGCGGATTGTCACTTGCCACGTAGCCTGCCACACATTGCGGATTGTCACTTGCCACGTCACCTGCCACACATTGCTGATTGCCACGTCACCTGCCACACATTGCGGATTGTCACTTGCCATGTAGCCTGCCACACATTGCGGATTGTCACTTGCCACGTAGCCTGCCACACATTGCGGATTGCCACGTTACCTGCCACACATTGCGGATTGTCACTTGCCATGTAGCCTGCCACACATTGCGGATTGTCACTTGCCACGTCGCCTGCCACACATTGCTGATTGCCACTTGCCACGTAGTCTGCCACACATTGCGGATTGTCACTTGCCACGTTACCTGCCACACATTGCTGATTGTCACTTGCCACGTAGCCTGCCACCCATTG
Source organism: Lithobates pipiens (assembly GCF_037356315.1). Lineage (NCBI taxonomy): Eukaryota > Metazoa > Chordata > Amphibia > Anura > Ranidae > Lithobates > Lithobates pipiens. The sequence goes on along the minus strand of NW_027507784.1, from coordinate 263,734,174 downwards.
CGGATTGTCACTTGCCACATCGCCTGCCACACATTGCGGATTGCCACGTCACCTGCCACACATTGCTGATTGTCACTTGCCACGTAGCCTGCCACACATTGCTGATTGTCACTTGCCACGTCACCTGCCACACATTGCGGATTGCCACTTGCCACGTCACCTGCCACACATTGCGGATTGTCACTTGCCACGTCACCTGCCACACATTGCGGATTGCCACGTCACCTGCCACACATTGCTGATTGTCACTTGCCACGTAGCCTGCCACACATTGCTGATTGTCACTTGCCAGTCACCTGCCACACATTGCGGATTGCCACGTCACCTGCCACACATTGCGGATTGTCACTTGCCACGTCACCTGCCACACATTGCGAATTGCCACACATTGCGGATTGCCACGTAGCCTGCCACACATTGCGGATTGCCACGTAGCCTGCCACACATTGCGGATTGTCACCTACAGTGTCACTTTTCTGCTAAGGTGTTCTTTTGTTGAGTCCAGAGTAAAGATAGGCAGCAGAGAGATGATGTAATCTCTCTGCTGCACACAGCTTCCCGCACAGTGAGGGCGGAACTGGAGGGATGCAGGGCAGTGAGAGATGATGTCATCTCCCTGCTCCCCTGCCCGCTGGCTTCCTGATTGGCCAGCAGCCCTCCTAAGCCACCCAGCTGCCCCCCCCCTCACGGAACCGGCCACGCTGGCACCCGCGGAACCGGCCACGCTGGCACCCGCGGAACCGGCTGCGGAACCGGCCGTGCTGGTACCCGCTGGCCATATTCTTGGAGGGGGCAATTGCCCCATTGCCCCCCCCCCCTGGATCCGCCGCTGTGTTGACTATAGATTGTAGAAAATAAAATGTAAAACGTTTTTGAGTCTGGTTTAAATGCAAAGAAAAGTGCACATCGTATCACTGTATTTATACTTTATATGTTGCAAGAATGTTACAGATGCTTTTATTACAAAGTTACCTGTCTAAATTAGTGGATCTCAACGTATTTCACAAGAAATTAACCTAATAAGTATGATCTGACTTTGTGCAAGATTTTTGATGTTATGCCCTACTCTTTCTATAGGTTCATTGACAATATGATTGTAATTTAAAGTGGACCTTGTTACAGTCCCAGGAGATAAGAGATGTATAAAAGCTAAAAAAAAGAACAACAAAAAGACAGAAAAAGAAAAAAAACATACTTATCTTGTATAGAACAGGAGAATGTTCCTGCAAGATATGAGATCCTCGGTTTTACCAGGATCCCGGCAATGTCAAAAATGCTTAGGTAAAGCAGCAGTCCAAGATAAGTATTTTTTCTATTTTGTTTCTTTGAGCTCTATTTTCAGCTTTTTTTAGTGGTTTAGAACAGGGTTACTGTCAAAAAGAGCCACTTTACCATTTGTTTTAGCTGAATTTGACTATCAGCAGAGTGCGATGTGAATGTACAGCAATGTGTAAATTGTCAGCCTTTTATAAATACCTGTAATAAATAAATGATGCACAGTACCTCTAAATTAACGTTTTATTATTCCATGGGTACTTGCAAGCTGAATTACACAGACCTCAGGTACTACATTTGCCAGGATATTTGTACTAAAAATTTACAGTCAACTGCTGTGACCATTACAAGGTCAAATGATAATGTCACACATTGTGTTCAACATGGCAGATTAGTGCTCCTTAGGCCCAGATATGTCACATTGGTGATTCTGCTGCTGGAGGCAACTGACAAGTGGTGGAATTAGAAAGACTTTACACAATGTTTTTCTACAGCATCCCTTCCGCCTGCCTAAACCAAAGACTTGTTGCTTTCATTGATCCTCCTTCTCTTGCAGCTTAGGGAAGGTGTTGGTTTCGTTTTGGTGATTCAGCAAATGGTCATCAGACCGCCAGCCCTTCATCACAAGAAATACATGTACGTAGCTGCAGTGAAATGTAAGTGTAGTGCAGACATGACAGGGTGCAAGTCTTACTGGGGTGAGAAGTAAATAGGTGTGGTATAGTGAGTAAGGGGCTTATCTGATTGGAGTATTGATTGAAGGGGTAGAGTATAGAAGATAGTGTTGGAAGGGGAGTGTAGGAAGGTCAGCAGTCCGGAGTCAGCAGGATAGGAGAAACGTTCCCGCCCGCCCTAATGTAGGTAGGATTGGGGTGTTTTTTTAGGATGGACGAGTTGTGGTTGGGTCCTTGATGGCAGATATGCAGTTACACAGTTTAAGATGAGGTATTGATAAAGTTAGGACCCATCACAGGTATGGAGTCCTCCTGGGTGGTCTGGCGATTGGCCAGACTGACGGGTTAATAAGTTGGGGGTCTGTGGTCAGTTGGCAAGTCCTAGAGGCGAGTTGGTGGCTGGGGACGAATGCCAACAGAAATTGGATTACAGGCTCAAAAGAAAAGTGGGTCGTCAGGGATCAGCAACTAATTATCTGGATGAGCTGGAATAGATATATTTTAAATATATGGTTAAAGTATAAAACGGTTTCAGAAGTTTGAATAAAGTTTATAGTTTTGGTTTATTGATAATAAATGCCAGACAGGCCATTTAGATCCAGCAGGTGTCGGTGTCTTTATTATTTAAAGTAAGTAAAGTAAGGTTTTATGCATGTATGGTTCGGTATCTGGCTACCATAGTCAATGAATCATTCTTCACTTTTTCAGGACACCACCACTGGTGCTTTCAGTCATGCGGACTGCAGCACTGTACTAACTCTAACCAGTGATGTATTATAAGTTTTGATTTAAGATTTGGTGGCTACCAGGGGGCCATGACTCTAGTGTGCCCTATGCACTGTTAATAGGACATTTCAGCTTTAAATTCTATGTTGCTATTTTTGTCAAAAAGCAAGTCAAACACAGTATGCTTTCAGGGAAAATGGCCTAAATTTGATTTCAGAACGGGACAAGTTTGAGATACATTCACATTGAGAAGGCAAGCAGTGATGTGATGCATGGCAAAAACATCAAAAAATGCAAGTGTACCTATTCTTCGTAAAATCCATTTCTAACTTCAAACACTGTATTCCAGATCCTTCAGAAATGCTTCACAAACACAACAAATGTCTTTGTGAATATGCCCTCATGCATGAAGTCATTAAACTGGCGGAGGAAGGTCAATGCACTGAAAACAGCACAGCACCCAATTTACCTACCAAGACATACAGTAGACATATATACTATATTTATCGGCGTATAACATGCACAAGCATATAAAACACACACCCTAATTTTAAGAAGGAAGTTTCAGGAAAAAAACTTTCCACAGACCCCTTTACATTCCAAAGCCCCCCCTGCACATTACACAGACCCATTTACATTCCAAAGAACCCCCCCCCCCCCCGCACATTACACAGACCACTTTACATTACACAGACTCCCCATTTACATTACACAGACTCCTGCAATTACACTATGCAGACCCCTCTCACATTACACAGACCCCCCCCACACATTGCACAGGCCCCCATGCACATTGCACAGGCCCCCCTTTACATTACACAGACCCCTTTACATTACACAGACCCCCCCTGCACATTGCACAGGCCCCCCTGCACATTACACAGACCCCTTTACATTACACAGACCCCTTTAAATTACACAGACCCCTGCAATTACACTATGCAGACCCCCCTCACATTACACAGACCACCCGCACATTGCACAAACCCCTCGCACATTGCACAGACCCCCCCCCCCCCTTTACATTACACAGACCCATGCAGTTACACTATGCAGACCCCCGCACATTGCACAGACCCCTCGCACACTGCACAGACCCCTCCCTTTACATTACACAGACCCATGCAATTACGCTATGCAGAACCCCGCACATTGCACAGCCCTCCTGCACTCTCAGCCTCCTGGGACAGCACTGCCAGCGTAATATAAATAAAAAAAAATAATCTGTGCCAGTCCCTTCTTATAGATTTTTCCTAAATCATTGTATACCAAAGCCTGCAAACTAGCTCCATTCTTTCCGGGCTGGTCACATGATCGCTCTTCTCTGATGTTTCATATGACTGCTCTCCTCCTCCAATCTAAAGCTACACTTGGAGGAGGAGGAGTGGAAGGAGGAGAGCGGCCGGAAAGAACAGCAAAATTTAAGTATTTGCGGGCTTCGGTTTACTGTGACACTTACACAGTTGACAAAGAATCTATGTGAAGTGCCAGTGATTTTTTTTTTTTCTTTGAATATGCCAGTAGGCTGTCCCAGGGCCAGGAGAGGCTGGGCGCCCGGAATGACACCCCCCTAATTTGTGACACCCGGGGCGGACCACCCAATCCCTGCCCCCCATTAGTAAAAAAAGAAATATGGGCGTATAACACGCAGGCACTGTTTGTCCTCTGTTTTCAGGAGGAAAAAGTGCATGTTATACTCCGATAAATACGGTATATGTATGTGGCACTGCCATTGGTAGAGGTTGCCGAATATAGTATTCTGTGGGCCTCTCTCTTATTTTCCTGCAGCCAGACACTTGGGGATTTTCACACTTTACCCATGCATTCTTCTGCCTGTTATCCAATAATCAGTCTAGGGTAGATGTTTTTTTTTGTAATTATTGGTAGAACTTGGATAGAAGAAGGGATTATTGGGGTACTCCAGCTTGAACTATGCACAGATGAGAACAACTCTCACTTGACCCCACTAAATTGATCCAGATAACAAATTCACTGCTAGACCACATTATGGCTATATGGGAAAGTAAGTCCTTTGCCTGCTCTGGCAGCAGACTCAATGTACCACTTCTTACCATGGTTCTTTGGAACTAGGGATGAGCTCGGTGTTCGACTCAAATGCATGTTCGAGTCGAACATGGGCCATTCGTCTGTTCGGCAAATTCAGAACTTTGTGGACCGTTCGCACCAAATTCGTGTAACACGAACGGCCCACAATGCACTACGCCATCGTAGTGCATTGCTGGCTCATGATTGGCCAAGCATGCACTGTGACCCCGCATGCATGGCCAATCACAGTGCCGGCAGAGAGGAGAGCCGTAATTGGTCACAGGCAGGATACCTGTGGCCAATTATAGCTCAGCGGGTTTAGTACACGCCTCACACTATATAAGGCTGCCAGCGCGGCGGCCTTGTGTAGTGTGTTCCGGTGTGCAGGGAAAGAGCTAGATAGGCAGGGACAGTGTGTTCTTTTCTCAGGCATCTTAAAGTTAAAGTGGTGCTGTGTGCCTCCAGCACAGTATACACCTGTAATTACCCTTTATTGCTATTTTTCTCTAATTAAGGCATCTGCAAGAGTTAGTGGGTGTTGTGTGTCTCCAGAATACTATACACCTGTATCTACCCTTTATTGCTGGTGTTCTCTAATACAGGCATCTGCAGGAGTTAAAGTGGGTGTTGTGTGCCTCCAGCACAGTATACACCCGAAGATACCCCTTATTGCTGGTGTTGTCTGTTGCATATCTTGCATATCAGCCTTTAAACTTAGCACTTTTGATTTCGAACGTTCGAGTCCCATAGACTTTAATAGGGTTCTAAAGTTCATACGAATTTTAGGTCCGTTCGAAGGTTCTGGTGCGAACCGAACTGGGGGGTGTTAGGCTCATCTCTATTTGGAAGACTCACTATATTGGAGTCACTTTATGGACTTTCATTCTAATATATATATGCACTGTTGGTTTATGTTGTTTGTATATTAGAGTAATATTGTATGTATTGTATCATGGTTTATGCACATCAGTAATGGTTTGTTACTAGTTTGACCCCGTTAGAGGAATCTCACTTTCACCTTCACTTTTAGCTCTGCACTTTACCACCTTCCCATTCGTTCACATATTCACAGATTTCTGTTGTGCTGGCAGCTATTATTTATCCCTTTAAGACGTTAAAGTGCGTTTTTTTTTTCTTCTTTTCTTTTTTCCACGGAGAGGAGCAAAGAGCCTGGAGTCATGTGATTGCTGGAAGCTGCATATAGCTGCGTATGACAGAGGCACATATTCTCAGCAGCCCTAATATATCATTGTCAATGTACAGAGGGGAGGGTAGAAACTGGCAGGATCAGCCAGGTATTTCAGGTGTTACAGGGGGCCAAATGACACAGCACAAGTACTTTGCTGTATAACATGCTTTAAAAGGGAACAGGATCTTAATTTTATTTTTTTGGGTTAACAAACGCTTTAAGGTAAAACCCAATTTACAATCCAAAAGTTGTTCTTGCAAAATATACAGTGCCTTGAAAAAGTATTTATACTCCTTGAAATTTTCTACATTTTTTTCTCATGTTACAACCAAAAACGTAAATGTATTTTATTGGGGTTTTATGTGATAGACCAACACAAAGTGGCACATAATTGTGAAGTGGAAGGAAAATAATAACTGGTTTTCAAATTGTTATTGTTATTTATATTCAGCCCCCTGAGTCAATACTTTGTAGAACCACCTTTTGCTGCAATTACAGCTGCAAATCTATTTGAGTATGTCTCTACCAGCTTTGCACATCTGGAGAGTGAACTTTTTGCCGATTCTTCTTTGCAAAATAGCTCAAGCTCTGTTCGATTGGATGGAGGGTGTCTGTGAACAGCAATTTTCAAGTCTTGCCACAGATTCTCATTTGGATTTAGGTCTGGACTTTGAATGAGTCATTCTAACACATGAGTATTCTATAATCTAAACCATTCCATTGTAGCTCTGACTGTATGTTTAGGGTCATTGTCCTGTTGAAAGGTGGAAGGCCCCAGTCTGAAGTCTTTTGAAGACCTTTACAGGTTTTCTTCTAAGATTTCCCTGTATTTGGTCCATCTATCTTCCCATCAACTCTGACCAGCTTCCCTGTCCCTGCTGAAGAAAAGTATCCCCACAACATGATACTGCCACCACCATGTTTCATGGTGGGGATGGTGCGTTCAGGGTGATGTGCAGTGTTAATTTTAACGCAGACATAGCGTTTTTGGCTTTTAGGCCAAAAAGTTACATTTTGGTCTCATCTGACCAGAGCACCTTCTACCACATGTTTGTAGTCCCCCCCCCCCCACCCCCCCCATGGCTTCTTTCAAACTGCAAACAGGACTTCTTATGGCTTTCTTTCATCAATGGTTTTCTTCTTGCCATTCTTCCATGAAGGCCAGATTTGTGGAGTGCACAACTAATAGTTGTCCTGTGGACAGATTCTCTCACCTGAGCTGTGGATCTCTGCAGCTCCTCCAGAGTTCCCATAGGTCTCTTGGCTGCTTCTCTGATTAATGCTCTCCTTGCCCGGCCTGTCAGTTTAGGTGGACGGCCATGTCTTGGTAGGTTTGCAGTTGTGCCATACTCTTTCCATTTTCGAATAATGGATTGAACAGTGCTCCGTGAGATGTTCAAAGTTTAGGATATTTTTAATAACCTAACCCTGCTTTAAACTTCTCCTCAATTTTATTCCTGACCTGTCTGGTATGTTTCTTGGTCTTCATGATGCTGTTTGTTCACTAAGGTTCTCTAACATATCTCTGAGGGCTTTGCGGAACAGTTGTATTTATACTGAGATTAAATTACACACAGGTGGACACTATTTAACAATTAGGTGACTTCTGAAGACAAATGGTTCCACTAGATTTTAGTTAGGGGTATCAGAGTAAAGGAGTCTGAATACAAATGCACGTCCCATTTTTCAGATATTTTTTCATAAAAAAAATTCGGAAAACAAATAAAATACATTTATGTTTTTGGTTGCAACATGACAAAATGTGGAAAATTTCAAGGGGTATGAATACTTTTTCGAGGCACTGTAAACTAGGGTTCCTCTTTAGGTCTCCGAACATGTATGTCAATATATTTGAATATATTTGACATAGAAGACAAACAAAAATACTTTTTCTTGCAACGTTACAATTACTATACTGTATATTATAGTATAGTATAGTATAGTATAGCAATAATATACTGTATATATAAATGTTTATTGCAATAAAACCCTTAACAGTGTACTCCTCTTCTAGCTGCTCAGAAGACCGTGGAATTAGGACTAGCTCCCTCTAAAGGGAAACCCCACTCAATTCACAAAGTGGTAATGGGGACTGAGATGGTTGAGCTCATATGTACTCAAATGGCTTCGAGAGGAACAGGGGTTTTTGGTCAGCTGAGGTGCATGATATCTGATATAGCAGATCCTAACTGGAATTTCCTTACTGGATGAAACGGTAGAGGGCAAGCTGAATTGTCAAATTCATTAGTCAACTTAAAATAGTCCCAAATTAATCAGTAGAAAAGAATTTTTGTTGATGAGATCCGAAAGCCATCAGCAAGAATTAAGGTGGATAGAATTTTTCAGCTTACATGAAATCTAATGAAATCTTTCCTGTCATTAAATGTAAACAAGGATTAGAACCTCCTTTACTGTAAAGAAATGTATAATTGTTACAGTTTGAGAGATGCCAATAAAGAGTTTACCTAAAGCTTCATTCACACTTGCCCACATGGTAAAACTCAGCATTCTACTGTACGGGTTACTGAAAATGCTGGATTCTTACTTGTTTCTTTTTTTTTCCTTAACTTTATTTGAAGTGTCATGTAGTGACATTTCATTTATGTCCCTGCACAACAGTGTGGGGCGTTGCGAGAAAATGAAGACCTGCTGCGTTTTACCACAGCTCACCGCTCTGCGCATCACACCAGAGTTGCAGCGTGAACAATTGTTTCCTATGTGCCTTTGTGGTGAGCTGTGTTTATCCGGTGCAGAAAAACGCAAGTCATCGCTGACAGTGTGAACAAGTGAGTTTGTAAAACTTAAGCCGCGTACACACGGGCGGATTGTATGGCCTACTTAGTCAGTCGAAACACATTTCAGCGGACAGTCCGCTCGTGTGTGGGCTTCAGCAGACTTTTTCAGCGTGCAGTCTGGCGTACTAAGTATTTCGGAATTTCCGTAATACTGTCCGTCATACTTTGGTTTCAGCGGACAATCCGCTCGTGAGTATGCTAGTTCGACGGACTAAGAATGGCGCATGCTCAGAAAGGATTTACACGGCGGAATGTTGCATTGCTGTGTATTGGACTTCCTATTTCTAGTCCCGTCGTACGTGCTGTACACGTCATCGCGCAAGCTTTCGACGGACTGTTTGTGCATCCGTGTGTGGTCAAGTCCGTTCATTCGAAAGTATGACGGACTGTCCGTCGGATTGTATGACGGACTAATTAGGCCATACAATCCGCCCGTGTGTACGCGGCTTTACATTTCTTTTTATAAAATAATAACCATGTTATACTTTCCTGCTTTGTATAATGGTATTGCACAGAGCAGCCTGAACCTTCTCTTTTGGGCTCCTCCTCTTCTCGGTGAGCCGCTTCCTATGGAGGGGGTTCTGCTCCCAAGCCAGACTGTGTACTTCCACATACACAGTGCTGCTCGGCCTTGCCCTCTTGCCTGCTCACAGGATTTGATTGACAGGAGCCTGCCTCTCTGTCCTGTGAACACAGGGAGAGAGGAGAGAGCCACTACAAGCAGGCACAGCACTGAATCGAAGGACTCAGGTAAGTATGGAAGGGGGAAAGGGGTGAGGGGGCATTGCTCATACTGGGATTTTTTTTTTATTTTAATGCAGGAAATATATGAAAGTGATTGTAAAGGTAAAAAAACAAACAAACATGTCTATCCTTATCTGTTCTGTAATGGAATAGCACATAGCGGCCATGAACCTCCTCTTCTTGGGTTCCCCACCAGCGCTCCTGACCCCTCCTTTCTGTCCAATTCCCCCATGGGAAGTCACTTACCATGGGAGCACTCGTGCTTGCTTGCTCTTGCTTTCTCCCACTTATGCCCTACGAATTACATCACTGTCACATGACTTCCTCAGGGGAAGTGCAGAGAGGAAGTCACATGACAGTGACGTAACACCTAAGGCGTAAACAGAGGCAGACGGAAAACCTGAAGTGATGCAAGTGGAAGCACAGGCTGGTACCTATGGTTTTTGTATGCAAAATGACACTTTTTATATTTTAAGTGCAGTATTTTAGCTAAATAAACAGATTACCTTTTAAATTACTACACTATGGAAAAGTTTTCTCTACATTTCCCTCTAGTCAGACATACAGGAGTACCTTAAAGGAGAACCTACCCATCACTCAGACCAGAATATTTGGAGTGATTCCCTGGAGGGTCCCTAGTGGAGACTGCACACAGGAGGACCTACATACTTTGGAGGATAACTGATACATGCTGTCACACAAGTGTGAAGGAGGCGAGAGTTCTGTGAGCACAGTGGTGATAGATCAGTAGTCACAGGCGACACAGAATTATTATTATTTTTTTTAAATTATAAAATTATATTTTATACAAAGGAGATGGGAAAGAAGCAATACAAGATACTTTTATTCACATGAATTTTATTATAGAACATGAACGTTATCATTTATTATGTACTGGAATACAGATTTAATGAAGTTGTAAGATTTGGTTTAAATTTGTAAAGCTCATATTACTCAGTGTATACATATGGTACATTACTTTATTTTGCACATATATTTAGTATTTTTTTTTTCTATTTTTGTATCTATTGTATTTGCACACATCATAATTGCTTAGGTTGAACATATGCAGTGTTAGATAGTTTGCACACTATACTATAATAATTTTTATTTCAGTTGCACATTCTACTTTATTTATTTTGTTTACAAGCAATGCAGCACCATTCAATTATTGCTTTTGTATGTAGCATTAGCTGTATTCTGGCAGCAGTACAAGGACTTCTTGTTCTGTTCTGGGAACAAAATCGAGTTGTGCTGAGCACTGATTAACCCAGGGGTCTCAAACAGATGGCCCTCCAGCTGTTGCAGAACTACAAGTCCCATCATGCCTCTACCTGTGGGAGTCATGCTTATAACTGCCAGCCTTGCAATGCCTCATGGGATTTGTCATTTCGCAACAGCTGGAAGTCTGACAGTTTGAGACACCTGGCTTAGCCATTCACAGGGTGCTTTGTATTATTATGAAGGAAAACAAGGCTTTCTCTGAATGGCCAAGGTGGAGAGAAAGGCAGATGGCATTACAATCAGGGCCGGTGCTACCACTAGGCAAACTAGGCAGCCGCCTAGGGTGCACTGCTGCCTAGGGGCACTCGGTTGCTGGTTTTCCTCCACGTCTGCATGCTCTCTAGGCTGCAGATTGTAACTAACTCAGTCTCAGGCAGCTGCTTTGCCTGACCGGTAGTGTAATTAGAGGTGTAGCACTGGAGCCAGAGATAGAGGAAGCAGAGCTGATGCTTCCGCTATAGTGCTGTTTTCTGTCACATGGGCAGGGCAAAGGGGGTGGGGTCAGGGGTGGAACCAATGGGGGCGGCAAAATGAGGTTTCGCCTAGGGTGTCAAAAATCCTTACACCAGCCCTGATTACAATCTGGAGAAAAAGTGGACTTCAGCCATTTAGCTTTCTGTGAATGGCTGAGCAGCATTTAGCCTGACTCAATTTTTTTTACAGGGATGGGGTTTTTCAATGCCAGTGGAGATTTTACACTGAAATATATTGACTTTTATGGACGATTTGGCAAGCAGCATCGCTTGCAATACTACACATGCCAAGTTAAAACTGCCACACCTTGAAACAAAGCTTTGTGACAGGGTGAATAGACCTGAGTAGCCACCATGCCACATTGTAGGTGTGATGTCAGGGTACAGTAAAAATGCTGATAAACCACCTTGTACCCCGCCTACTGCATGACAAAAATTTCCACACCCAAAACCATAAATACAGGGCAGGAGGGTGGGAAGTTTTCCCCAAAACTTCAGACCTTCAACTAAAGACCTTCCCAGACCAACTGCCAGACAATCTCCTGCAGCTCTACCTGTCCCTGACCTTGACCCAATCAGATAAGTTTTTTTTAACTTAGGTAAATTATGTACTTTCAACCTGCAAAAAAAAACAAAACAAAAAAACAGACCCAAGCCCCTATAACCCCTGTCATGCCAGCCCTCTGTCTATTTTTCTTGTGCATTTTAATCTTGGCCTCCCTTTCATTCTACCTGAGCAGTGCTATTGATAGCTGAAGCACTGTCTAAAGCGAAAGCATTTCCCTTACATTTTTATTACAGTGTGGAATAATTAGAGCTTCTGTCAAGTTTTTCTTGTTGTTTGTTATTGTCCCTTTGGATAGAATGTACTTCCTTTCCTGGAAACACAACAGGAAGTAAAATTAAATCACCTGAAAATGGAAAGAAATCTAATTTTAGTTGTCTCTGGAACTGATGTTTTCATTGAAAGGATTCCCCCCATACTCCTGTTCCACTGAAAACTGTACCATTTTGAATTTCCCATCATTTTCTGTCCCAGTGTTAATGGTCACCAGGGCAAATACAGTGGGTGATTCTCCTCTGCAGGGATACAGACATCAATAAAAGCCTGAGAGAGAGGCTCTAACCCTTCTCTACCCTATCTAAAAATAGGAAAAAGTTCTGGCTTTAATAATTATTAAGCAGAGAGGCGAGAGACTTACCTATAAACCTGTATATTAAAATCGGAACTTCAGGTGGATGACGTAAAGCAGTGGTCCACAACCTTTTTGGCACTGGGGACCGGCTGCGTGGAAGAAAATTGTGCCAAGGCCCAGCGAGGGACTGTGGGTGATGTACGCACACACGTGGGGGGGTAAGCGAACTTTGCTGGCAATTTTTCGGACAATAGCTGGTGTTCGGCTGTTGGTACTTCCATCATCATGGCACCATGGTTGGTATGGTGTCAGAATGATTGAAGCACATTATTTCTTATATTACATTGTAATATGAATGAAATAGTTCAACTCACCATAATGCAGAATCAGTGGGAGCCCTGAGTGTGTCACTTTCCATGTCGCCTGCCACCAGATGAGAAATGCCACTTGTCAGGCTGCCTGTCACCAGTTGAGGAATGCCACTTGCCACATCACCTGCCAGTGCCACCAGATGAGGATTGTCACTGCATTGGTGACACTGGTTCAGTGGTCTTTCATAAATGAGGGCAGGAGAGCAGAGATGCAGGGTGGGCAGTGAGAGATAATGTAATCTCTCTGCTCCCCGCCGCACCTCCGACATTCTGTATGCTGTGAGGGCCGAAGAGTGGTGATGCTAGGCGGGCAGGGAGAGATGATGTCATCTCTCTGCTCCCCGCCGCACCGCCGACATTCCGCACGCTGTGAGGGCGGAAGAGCGGGGATGCTAGGCGGGCGGAGAGAGATGTCATCTCTGCTCACCAGCGCGCTTCTCTTATTCGTCCACCCGCCTGCCGCGGCCCGGCTGCAAAGATGCTACGGCCCGGTAGTGGGCCGCGGACCTGGGGTTGATGACCCCTGACGTAAAGGACACAAATTATTGAAGCTGAGTAGTCATCAATATATCATTACAGCCTCCCTGTACAGCTCAGGCTGGCAGAGGTAGAAGAATTAGTGCAAGGAGCAGTTGCGCTGAACTAAGGAGCATGCTGGTAGGTGCATTTTGATAGTAGTAAGAAGCAGGGTGATGGAGAAATTAGCTCATCAATCTGCTTCTTCTCCTTTCACAGCCCATTTACGGACTGAGGGAGAGACAAGACCAGTAAATCTTCCATTACTGCAGCAGAGAAAAATCAGGTCTCCTGCCCTGCCAGACAGGGTTGTGCAGTGTGGGGGGCTTATGTAAACCTCAGTACAGGATGGACAGAAATACAAATCCTTGGCCAGGTGCAAAAATATCCTTATATTCATATACAGTTAGGTCCATATATAGTTGGACACAGGCACAATTTTTATACTTTTGGCTCTGTATGCCACTAGAATAAAATGAAAATGAAACAATCCAAATTAATTTGAAGTGCAGACTTTCAGTTTTAATTCAAGGTGTTGAACATAAATATCAAGTACAAATTTCAGACAATTGCAACCGGGTCACCTGCGGACTGCACAGTGCTCATGGACACCCTGACGGCAGTCCTCAGTTCATTCGTTGCCAAGATGGAGGCGGCACGTGGGCAAAAGGGTGCAAAAAAGCGGCCCCTGCCCCCCGTCCTCTGGGGTGAGCTCTGACGCAGACTCGGGTCCTGCTGAAGCTGGTGACCCCTGCTCTGTCTAGTCAGATGACGCTGACCAGGACCGTTCGGACAGTGAGGATGAGTCACCGTCCAGGTCTGTGCGTGATAAAGCGCTTGTTGGAGCCCTTATCACAGCTGTGCATGATACCCTGAAGATTCAGGAGCCAGCAGATACCTCTGCTGATGTAGCGGTCCCTTTTGGGTCCCGCAAGCCAGCACGTTCACCTAAGGTGCTCCTGTATTTGACTTATTTTGACAAGTTCATTTACAAGGAATGGGGTCGCTCGCAACTGACCTTTTTGGTCCCCAAATCCATGGCGGAGCATTACCCCTTTGAGGAAAGCCTTCTCAAGAAGTGGTTGGCTCCTCCAGTCGTAGACCCCCCAATATCCAGGTTAAATAAAGTAACCTCGATCCCGGTAGAGGGGACTCCTGCATTTAAGGATCCCACGGACAGGAAGGCCGAGGCAGTGGCTCGTTCCTTGTTTATGATTGTGGGGTCAGCCGTGCAACCAGTACTGGCATTCGCACTTGTGTCACAGACACTAACTGAGTGGGCAAAACTGTTTACTGCACCGCGACTTGGGAGAGCAACAGGCTTCTCCTGTCTGCGTGGAACTAGCAGACCAACTAGTGCAAGGCCTTAAAGCGGTTCTTCACCCTAAAGGGGAAGTTCCGCTAATCTTATCCCTTCCCCCTCCGGTGCCACAATCGGCACCTTTCAGGGGGAGGGGGGTGCAGTTACCTGGATAATCCAGGTAACTGCACCCACTTCTGGCCAGACCGCCGCAGACCCCCGCAGACGCTCCGCCCCCCCTCCGTTGTGTTCTGGGAAACACACAGTTCCCAGAGACACAGCTGGGGACCATAAGAGACGCGCAGCGCGACTCGCGCATGCGCAGTAGGGAACTGGGCAGTGAAGCCGTCATGCTTCACTTCCCGATTCCCTGACAGAGGATGGCGGCGGTGGCAGCAGCGAGACGAGCGATCGCTCGTCATCTGCCGCCGACATCGCTGGAACCTGGGACAGGTAAGTGTGATTTTATTAAAAGTCAGCAGCTGCAATATTAGTAGCTGCTGGCTTTTAATATTTTTTTTTTTAGGTGCAGCTCCTCTTTAAGTACGTTTGTAACTCGGCCCTGGATACTCTCCCTCTGTTATCCAGGGCTTCAGTGTCAGCAGTGGTGCTGAGACGCCTGATTTGGTTAAAATGCTGGTCTGCTGACCAGGCATCTAAGAAAGCCCTGACGGATCTTCCCTTCCTTGGCGACCGGCTTTTCGGAGCCTCTTTGGATGACATTATTAAGTTCGCTCAGTAGTCGTTGCACACAGTTTCTGTGATTTGCAGTCGGGGAAGACCACTACCAGTTTGTGGCTCTTCCTTTTGGTCTGGCATCAGCCCCCAAGTCTTTACCAAAGTATTGGCTCCAGTTTTGTTGTTGCTGCGGCAATGTGGGATCGCGATCATGGGATACCTAGACGATCTCCTCCTGAGGGCATCTTCCACCTTAGAATTAGAGGAGGATGTGGCGATCACCATGCAGACCCTGCAAGAATTTGGGTGGCTGTTGAACCTAAAGAAGTCAGTGATTGTACCAACCCAGCATCTGGAGTACCTGGACTCGCTGCTGGACTCCAGGGAAGCGAGAGTTATTCTCCCTTCAGACAAACTGCAGACTCTCAGATCCGCGATAAAACTGCTGATGAACCGCAAGTGGTCGTCGCTCCGCTTCTGCATGCAAGTCCTGGGACTCATGGTAGCCTCCTTGGAGGCAGTACCATATGCCCAGTTCCACACTAGAGTCCTGCAGAAGGAGATTTTGACAAAGTGGGACAAATTTCAGTTGTCCCTGGATCGGCAGATCCAGGTGAGCCAGTCAGTCAGGGATTCCCTAAACTGGTGGCTGAGGTCCCTGGTGATTCAGTCCGGGAAGTCGTTCCTACCTCTGAAGTGGACAGTGATCACAACGGAGGCCAGCCTATCCGGCTGGGGTGGAGTGATGGGGGTTCAGTCAGCTCAGGGCCTCTGGTCAGCGTAAGAATCCAAGTTGCCGATCAATCTGCTCGAGCTAAGAGCGATCAGACTGTGCCTCTGTACATGGTCGATGAGACTTCTGAGGGGCGTCTGATCAGGATCCAGTCAGACAATGCCACGGATGTGGCATACGTCAATCACCAAGGGGGATCAAGAAGCTTAGCTGGGCTTCGGTGGGCAGAGCGACACGTACCGGCCCTGTCGGCCATTTACGTCCCGGGAGTGGAGAACTGGCAGGCGGACTATCTGAGTCGCCAGATGCTGGACCCAGGAGAATGGGTGTTGCATCCAGAGGTATTCACGCTACTGTGTCTGAGGTGGGGCACACCAGATGTGGATCTTCTGGTCTCCTGTCTCAATCGGAAGGTGCCGAGATTTGTGTCAAGGACAAGAGATCCATGGGCAGAGGCGTCAGACACGATGGTGGCTCCGTGGGGTCAGTACCAGCTGATCTACACCTTTCCTCCACTGAAACTGTTACCACGTCTGCTCCGCAGAGTGGAAGTCGAGGGGATCCCAGATTGGCCTCAGCATCCTTGGTATGCAGACCTAGTGCGCCTGGTGGCGGACACCCCATGGTGACTGCCGTTACGAGAGGACCTTCTGTCTCAAGGTCTGATTCTCCATCCTGCTTTACCATTGCTGGCTTTAACGGCATGGCTATTGAGAGCCAGGTGTTGAGGAACCGGGTCTGTCGGACTCGGTGATCCCAACTATGCATGGAAATCTTCTTCTCGGAAGTTATATCCGAGGATCCTGCTGTTTCTTCAGAGTAGACCAGAAATTGGCGTTAAGCAGTGCACCATTAAGGGGCAAATATCAGCCTTGGCTGTCTTTTTTCAGCGACCCCTGGCATCTCACTCATTAATGAGTACCTTTGTTCAGGGGGTGCGACATGTAGTCCTCTGGTGCGTCCACTGTTACCCCTGTGGGATCTGAACCTGGTGTTATCGGCGCTTCAAAAACCGCCGTTTGAAAATATCAGGGAGATTCCCCTGTTGACTCTTTCCCAGAAAGTGGTCTTTCTAGTGGCCATCACATCGGCCAGGAGGGTTTCGGAACTGGCGGCCTTGTCCTGCAAGTCGCCTTATCTGGTTATCCGCAAGAATAAGGTGGTGTTGCGTCCGCAACCGTCATTTCTGCCGAAAGTGGTCACGGCTTTTCATATCTGTGAGGACATTGTGTTGCCATCTCTGTGTCCTAAGCCAAAACACCCTAAGGAAGTGGCCCTTCACGCTTTGGACGTGGTTCGGGCTCTAAAGGTGTAGATGTCTGCCACTGCTCCCTTTCGGAAGTCAGACTCACTGTTTGTTTCGGTAGCTAAGAAAGGCATGGCGGTCTCGTCGGCCACCATTTCCAGGTGGATCAGACAGATTGTAGTGCAAGCCTATGCCTTGAAGGGGCAGGTGCCCCCCTCTCCAGTCACGGCCCACTCCACAAGGACAATCGTAACGTCTTGGGCCTTCCGACACCAAATGTCTGTCGCTCAGGTGTGTAAAGCAGTGACCTGGTCTTCTCTCCACACGTTTACCATGTTCTACAAGGTAGACATCAGTGCATTGGCTGATGCCTGTTTTGGCCGCAAAGTTTTGCAGGCGGCCGTATAGTTGCAATTGAATATGCTTTTTATTCGATAAAAACGCAGTACCATTAAGTTAATGTGCTGTTGCATTACATTCCATGGTTTTTGGTGCGCTTGTGGGTAGTCACTCCTGTTGAGGGTATCCTGGTTATTTTTTTTTTTTGTGGGTAAGGTTTCCCTAGTTCCCACTTGCCATGGTGGATGAAGTTTCTATGCTGTTTTCCCACCCCTCGTTTGGCACTGCTTGGGGACCTCCCAATGGCTAAGAGAGGAGCTGTGTCGGTCAGTGAATATAAGAGAAAATAGGATTTTTTGTACTCACCGTAAAAAATCCTTTTCTCTTTTAATTCACCGACCGACACAGCACCCGACCCTCCTTTTTCTCTTTACGTTATACTCCTTGTTGACGTACTGATGACTGTATGGCAGGCTGGAGGGTTGTTTCCCAAGGGACCGCCCCCTGGGCGGAACTAAAGTGTTCTGAGTGTTGCATAACAACTAATGCCTAGTATTCTCCTAGTGGTGGGCATAACAACCCAATGGCTAAGAGATGAGCTGTGTTGGTCGGTGAATTACAGAGAAAAGGATTTTATGGTGAGTACAAAAAATCCTAATTTTACCATTCTCCGAGGAAACTGAATATCCAGGTTCTTCTGTCTGATTCAAGCACCTTAAAGCCCATCTTGGTGACACTTACCCTTTTTCACGCTGTGAAGGGGCACAACCCTGTCACATTACTTTTAATGATATACCTTAAATATATGATATTACTTATTAAAGAACATTATTCATTGATTACTGTACAATGTCAGAAGAACAAGTCCACACAGTTTACATCAACATACTACACTTTTCTCAAATCTGATATGGTGGTATACCTTATTGAATCCGTTGTATGCAATACTGACAGAGAATAAAATTACTGCTGCTATTAAAGTGGTTGTAAAGGTAAACAGTTTATTACCTTAATGCATTCTCTGCATTAAGGTAAAAAACTTTTTAAGTGCAGCTTCCTTTGCAGACCCCACCCCTCAATACTCACCTGAGCCTGATCTAGGTCCAGTGCTGTGCACATCGGCAGTAGTTCTTCTCCCCACTCTTACAGGCTTAGCTGAAAGCAGAGGGAGCCATTAGCTCCTACTGCTTTCAGTCAAAACCTATGAGCAGAAAGTGGGGGCAGGGCTAAGCCGGGCTGTGGGTTGGAATAGCCTGGCTTGGGAGCAAGCCTGCATGAGTGCCCCCATAGGTGGGGTGACAAGGGGCACCAGAGCTGCTCTGTACAAAACCATTGCATAAAGCAGGTAAGTGTAATATATTATTATCTTCATTCTAACCTCCTTGTTTGGTAGTCTTCCTCATATTCTGCTGGCTGCCATAGGCAAACATTACCTAAAAGAGCCCCTGTGTGTGCAGAACAAATTAACCTGCTAACAGATATAATTTATTAAAGTTAACGGATAATAGATGGCAGTTATCCTAAATTGACAGTAGTGTTAAAAAATGTTATTCAACTTTGTAGGTCATTATAATGATAAACACAATATAAACCCCTTCACACAAGTGCATTTTGTGATGCAGTTGATGTTGTGCAGCACTGCATGACTATGGAAATCGCATTATTTTCTATGCTGCCCAATCACATCAATGCAGCGCAACTGCGGAGTGTTTTTGGAAAAGGTGCAAATGCTATTTTGGTGCAGTTGCAGTGCTTTTTTGCCCCCCCCCCCAGACTTCAATAGAAATGCACCAGAATAGCACGTAGATGTGCTTTTATAGTCTTTGCTGTGTTTTTGACAGAGTTTTGTGTATAAAATCCAGTCTCCTCCTATAAAAAAGCAAAATAAAGCATTCAAAAATGTGTCAAAATTAGTAAATAGTAAAATAGTTCTTATAGTTGCACTACAAAAATGCATTGAAAAAAAATTATCATGCTGCAGCAACACTAGTGTGAACCTCGTCTTAGATGTGTATATGGGCACCCAGACAGTCAATGGTTATCTGTCTTATGGTGTGCTGTCTGGACTGTTGGGTTAGGCATTGTCTTCGCAGCTGTGAATGGGTCCCTGCTCCCTCATAACAGTTGCTTTTATTTCAGCTCCTTCTGTTCACGTTTTCTCTTGTGCATGTTCTGAGTCTCCCTGCATTTTGGTTTCTGACTGAGACTCTTTACCACGTGATCAGCCGTGTCAAATCGCGGCTGATCACAGCCTCTTCTGACAGGGGGGGTCTGTGCTGATCGATTATCAGTGCAGCCCCCCTGAGGATGCCCACTCTGGACCACCAGGGATGCCACCAGACCACCAGGGATGCCCAGCACCAGGTATGCCACCCTAGACCACCAGGGATGCCAGTCAGTGCCCACAATGGATGCCAATCAGTGCCCACAATGGATGCCAATCAGTGCCCACAATGGGCATCACTGATTGTAATACATTATTGTTTGGCACTGATTGGCATCCATCAGTACAAAACAATACAATACAATGCCACCTATCAGTGCCCATCCATGCCGCCTATCAGTGCCCATCTGTGCCACCTATCAGTGCCCATCCATGCCCATCTGTGCCGCCTATCCATGCCCATCTTTGCTGCCTATCCATGCCCATTCATGCCGCCTATCCATGCCAATCCGTACCATCTATCAGTGCCAATTTGTGCCACCTATCAGTATCCATCCGTGTCGCCCATCAGTGCCCCCTATCAGTACCCATCAGTGCCACATATCAGTGCCCATCAATGCCACCTCATCAGTACCACTTCATTGGTGCCACCTCATCAGTGCCCATCAGTGAAGGAGAAAACATACTTATTTACAAAGTTTTGAAACTTAAACAAAAAAAATTTTCAGTCTTTTTTTATTTGTTTAGCAAAAAATAAAAACCGTAAAGTTGATCAAATACCACCAAAAGAAATCTCTATTTGTGGGGAATAAATTATAAAAATTTCATTTGGGTACAGTGTAGCATGAACATGCAATTGTCATTCAAAGTGCGACATTGCTGAAAGCTCAAAATTGGTCTGGGCAGGAAGGTGTTTAAGTGCCTAGTATTGATGTGGTTAAAGCGGTAGTAAACCCGCAAATTTTTTTTTCTTTTTTTTTAAACCTGCAAAGCAAAAGGCATAATGAGCTAGTATGCACCGCATACTAGCTCATTATGAAATACTTACCTTAGAACGAGGCCCCGACATCTGACATGCTCCCTCGGCGTTTCTTCCGGGTATCGCGGGTCCGGCGCTGTGAGTGGCCGGAGCCGCGATATCGTCACTCCCGCGCATGCGCGCGGGAGATTTCAGTCCGGCCGGTCGGCCGCTGCCGGATTTTCACGGCGAGAACCCCCTTGTGTGCATGCGCCGCTGCAGTCAGCGGCGCATACCGAGGGGAATATCTCCTAAACCGTACAGGTTTAGGAGATATTTTTTTTACCTACAGGTAAGCCTTATTATAGGCTTTCCTGTAGGTAAAAGTAAAAAAAGTGAGCATACAACCACTTTAAGTACAGACTGACTCTAAAGTATATGGCCTGGAGCTGAGTGAAACTAGGAAGGCCAGCATGACTGGGGCCTGCAGAAGATGCGGAGTATTAGTGGGTGCTAGGGATGAGCCGAACACCCCCCGGTTCGGTTCGCACCAGAACTTTCGAACGGACCCCACGTTCGTTACGAACGTTAGAACCCCATTGAAGTCTATGGGACTCGAACGTTCGAAATGGAAAGTGCTAATTTTAATGGCTAATATGCAAGATACTGTCCTAAAAAGGGTTTGGGGACCTGACTCCTGCCTCAGGGGACATGGGTCAATGCAAAAAAAAGTTTTAAAAACGTCCGTTTTGGTGGGAGCACTGATTTTAATGACGATTAAAGTGAAAAAAAAAGTGAAATATTCCTTTAAATATGGTGCCTGGGGGGTGTCTGTAGTATGCCTGTGAAGTGCCACATGTTTCCCGTGTTTAGAACAGTTCCTGCACAAAATGACATTAAACGGAAATAACACCATTTAAAACTGCTTGCGGTTTTAATGTTATATCTGGTTCCTGCAATATGGTTGAAAATCATTGAGAAAAATGGCATGGGTAGCCCTCCCTGCCCATTACCAGCCTATTTGGGTCTTGTACGCATATTAAGGGGAACCCTGTACCCATATTAAAAAAAGGAAATGCGTGTGGCCCCCAGGCCCTATATACTCAGAACAGCAGTATACAGGCGGTGCAAACAAGACAGGGACTGTGTAGGTTTGTTGTGTTAAGTTGAATCTGTTTGTAATTTTCAACTGGTACATTTTTAAAGTGTAGCTCCAGTCAAAAAAACTATTTTTAAGCTTTTTGGAAAACATAGGGAAGGGTTATCACCCCTGTATAATTTGTTTTGTCGTCCGTCTTTTTTCATCTCACTTGCTGCTGTCTGATGTTTGTAAGTTGGATGTTTGAAAGTAGGGGCCTGCCCTATATGCTCTGCAGAAATGGCGGAACAAGGTGTTGGTTTTGCCACAACATTGTAAGCCCTCAAAGTGACTCTTGGTGGGCGCTGGAGCGCCCTGCTGTGAACGATTATATCAAGAATTGTAATTACATGCCATTGTTGAACAGTGGTAGAAAAATTGACCTTTGGTGGTTGTGGTGCTGGTGCCACAACACTATAAGTCCTCACCGTTACTCTGGGTGGGCACAGGAAGGGGCCCTCCTGTGAAATATTATATCAAGAATTGTAATTACATGTCCCTGTTAAACAGGGGCAGAAAAATTTGGCCTTAGGCACTGCTGCTGGTGCCACCACACTGCAACCTCTTCCATATACTCTAGTTTTTTTGCTGGAATTAGCCCTGCTGCAAAGCATTGCATCAAAAATTGTACTTAAACGCCCCTGTTAAACAGGGGCAGAAAAATTGGGCCTTAGGCTGAGGTGAATATCGCGGTGTATACTGCGGTCAGGGCACGCAGACAATAACCAGAAAACAGCAGAGATAAAGGGGTATATACAGATGTATACTGTGCTGTGCTGGAGGCACACACAACTTCCAATAACTCCTGCAGATGGCAATTGGGCTCAAATAGAGAACAGCTATGTAGGTGGATTATAGCGGTATGTACTGGGTACAGAGCACGCAAACAGCACGCACTATCTCCTAACACTACTGACTGCAAGCTCTATTATTAAAGATGGATCACTAGCTATATAGGTGAGGTGAATATCGCGGTGTATACTGCGGTCAGGGCACGCAGACAATAACCAGAAAACAGCAGAGATAAAGGGGTATATACAGATGTATACTGTGCTGTGCTGGAGGCACACACAACTTCCAATAACTCCTGCAGATGGCAATTGGGCTCAAATAGAGAACAGCTATGTAGGTGGATTATAGCGGTATGTACTGGGTACAGAGCACGCAGACAGCACGCACTATCTCCTAACACTACTGACTGCAAGCTCTATTATTAAAGATAGATCACTAGCTATATAGGTGAGGTGAATATAGTGGTGTATACTGCGGTCAGGGCACAGACAATAACCACTACACAAGAGCAAGATAGGAAATCAGCCAAAAACGATCGGTGTGTAACTGTATTGAAGGTACACAGAACACCCACTGCTTCAGATGCCAACACACTACACGAGGCCGCCTCAAAGGCGGCCTTATATGGTGTGGGGCGTGCACTACACAGCCTGAGCTATGATTGGCCACAGGCATCCTGCCTGTGGCCAATCATGGCTCTCCTCGCTGCTGGCGCTGCGATTGGCCAAGCATGCGGGGTCACAGTGCATGCTTGGCCAATCATGAGCCAGCAATGCACTGCGCCATCGCAGTGCATTGTGGGCCGTGCGCGCCACACGAATTTTGACGCGAACGGACCAAGAGTTCGGATTTCGCCGAACGGACGAACAGCCAATGTTCGAGTCGAACGTACGTTCGACTCGAACACGAAGCTCATCCCTAGTGGGTGCTTTTGATATGAAGCCGGTTGCTTAGCTTATTGAAGCGTTCAAGGTAGAGAGTGTGACCTATAGTGAGTAGAGAGGAGGGGGGGAGTTGGAAAAGTACAACAGCCAAGTTGTTTATAAACTGGCTATCTACTGCATATGCATTATGCCTGTCTAAGCAGCAGGTGGCGCTGTAGTATTATAGTGTATAGTTATGTTTTCTATGATATAACAGGATGTTTGTCTATCCTCTCTCTATGTACTTGGATGCTCCTTGTTTCTGTGTTCATGTTTCTCCATTCTGTAAAGACATGCATTGATATTTCTCCAAGAAAGTAAATTCATTTTATTGCATACAGCAAGCTTCCAGCATGATTTCAATACTCTCCTAATGGGGGATTTTGTCACAGCTCAGTCAGAGCTCATCACGGCATCAGTTTTCTTTTTTGTTCCTGGACTTCACCTGTAGGAAGAACAAAACGTTGGGGACTTTGACAACATGCTGTCCCAGCTTAGAGCTGCAGTTGTGGCCAGAGGCCCTGAGTGGCTACGAGACAAACTATCAGACTTATTGCAAGAGCCCAGACAGGTCTTTCCTTGGCCCTCTTCTAGTCGCCCATGTGCTAGGAGGTCTAGGCCTTCTGAGCGCTTCATTCCTGAGTCTGGGAGACCCTCAAGGGGCCACCTGACCCCACCAGCCAAGCGCATGCCTTCTTCCCCTGGTGTGCGAGTTGGGAGGAATCCCTGTCTAAGGCAAACCCAGGGCGGGAGTGTTTTCATCTGGCACCCACTCCCCTGCCCTCACACCTGCAGTGTGGATGGTGCGGCTGGCTATACAGGCTCCCTGCCCCTGTCTAGTGTGGCCCGGCATGGGAGTGTAAGAGCGGCAGGTGCCGGCTAGGACCCCCAGTGACAGAAGACATGGGTGGCAGTGTTCCCCTGTGTCCAAGCATCCCAGAGGGTGAGCTGCAGATGAAAAGAGCCAGGCTTTGGCTGGTGAGGGGTTCCCGTGTGGCGGTGGAGGCTGCTGACATCAGCAGGTGCCTGTCGGACTCTGGGGCCGGCAACTGCACCCTGGAGCCTACTGAGGGGAGAGAGTGACAGCGTGGCTTGGTGAACAGAGCCTGTCTGAAGGGGTGCTGCATGGGGATCTGAGGCTGAATGTCCTGAGGGACAGAGGCAGCCAAGTGAGCCTTTTGTTTCATGTCCTCTTTCTTGCTCTTATTCTCCCTCTATTCAAGGGGGCTCTGGGGGGGCTTAGTTGACAGTTCAGCAGGGATCGGGTGCGGGACCATCGGATTTCTCTGGTCTGGCAGCGTCTGCTGTAACTACTGCCGGTAAGGCTTCGGATGACAAATCGGCTGACAAACGAGTCACAGGGGTTGATGGGGTATGTCTGGCAAATTCTGAAAAAATGCGACGTGTGTGGGTGTTTTGAAGGGCCTTTGGGTGCACATCTAAAACCGCAAGTGAAGGAGCGTATATGGAAGGGTGAGTATGTGGAAATGTTTGTTGCCATTGGAGAAATTTAACTTTAAAGTTAGACCAAATGAAAGTAAGAAGGAGGAAGGAAACTGGTTGCAATTTTAGCTAGTATCACTGGGGAAAAGGAGGAAAAGAATTGCTCCCCCCTTTTTTATTTTGTTATCTGGACACTATCGAGGAAGCCCAGTGAGTCTATGGTGAGATTACTTGGTTTCACTATGACAAGCAATTTTGTCAGCTCAAGGCAGTCCGGTGCTCTTTACAGTGGGACCACAAAAATGTCATTCTCTAGATGAAACTGAAGTCGTCTCAACAGAGTTTGGTTCCTCCCTTTTAGGGTGGGCAGAGTCTCTTCACAACTGGCCGCAAATCGCAGGGGGTTATGTTGGCAATTCAATGCCGGACCTTGCAAGTTTGGCACTGCGTGCCGTTTCCGTCATGACTGTTCAGGGTGTGGAGGGTCTCATGTGTTGTCCAGATGCTTCAAGCAAGGAAAAGGAAGTGACGCTGGAAATTCGGAAGTGAAGGTAGAAAAGATGGCACCTTTCCAAAACCGATATTGAGGCGGCTTTTGCTGGTACATCCTATTTGTTGCCATCTGCTGGGGTGCAAATGGCAAGGGCAGAATTTTGTTGATAGATGTTTATCAATGGGCTGTGGCATTTTTTGTTTGTTGTTTGAAAGGTTTAGTTATTTTTAGAAATGAGCAATTCGGGATGCTTTGGGGCTTAATTCGGTCATCCATGACTTAGATGATTTCTTGTGCATAGGGCCTGATAAAAGTACTATCTATGCCCCACTTTTGGCAAAGGTCCATCATGTTTTCCAGTTTTTTGGTATGTCATTGGCCCCTGACAAGACAGAGGGCCCAGCCACTGAGTTGTGGTTTCTGGGTATTGCCATCGACACCGTGGTGATGGAATGTCGTTTGCCTTTGGACAAACTTGAAGATCTGAAGGGGATGGTTTCTGCCACCCGGTTTCTGCAATGCAAAAAAAAAAATTAAAAATTGTACTTTGTGCTTTGCAATCTCTATTGGGCAAGTTCAGTTTTGCTTGTTGCAGTATGCCTATGGGCCACGTTTTTTTATAGATGACTGGCAGCTGCTACAGCTGGCATTAAGACCCCACATCCTTATTTTAGGCTGGGGCAGGATCAGCGTGAGGACTTGCGAGTATGGGATTAATTTCTGGTTTCTTACAATGGTCTCTCACTTTGGCTGGAGCAGGTGATTTCCAATTTTGATCTAAAACTGTTCACTGACGTGGTGGGCACTGCTGGTTATGGAACCTACTGTCAGGGTCGTTGAAGTGCTGAGAGTTGCTTGGTTTAGTGCATATTTTGCCTGTTCGGTTTTCCCATTGTACTCTCCATGGAATTGTGCACATTCCATGAGTTGATAACTCCTGGCTGATGCTTTATCTCATTTCCAGTGGGACAGATTCCGTCAGTTGGCACTGGAAGCAGAGCATTGTGGAATTCCATGCCCCAAGCAGCTGTGGAGCATTGCCACTTCCTATTTCTCAATTCGTCATTCAGTATGTGCGTCAACTTGGTCCTCATACGGCAGAGTGTGTGAGGAATGGAGCATTCTTGTGAATGAGTATAGGGGTGTTTTCGTAAAGACAATGATGTACACATGGTTTTTCCTCCTATGAGGTTGCCTTGTTCTGGGCCGTCATTGTGCTGGCCTTTTTTTGGAGCTTTTCGGGTGGGGGAATTGGTAAGCTGTAAAAAACGTGGTGAGGGTGATTTGAGCATAAAGGATGTGTGGTTACGGAACACTACATTGGGTAGTCTGCTAAGAAAATAGCACTGATCAGTCGAGGAGGGGTTCTTGGATTGAGTTGTGGTGGTTCCCTCTTCTCCAGTTTGCCCTGTCCAGGCTGTGGTTTTTTTTCACAGTTTTGGCCAAATCTTCTGGGAGTTTTCTTTATGCATACGGATGGGAGTTTAGGGTGGTGTTCAGGAAATGGCTGTTCCGCTGTGTCCGCTGGTTGGAGTGCAGAAAATTGTTCTTCTCATTACTTTCGGATTAGGGAGGCAAAGGAGGCGGTCCAGTGGGGACTTAACCACTTCAGCTCCGGAGGATTTGGCTGCTCAATGACCAGCGCACTTTTTACAAATTGGCACTGCGCTGCTGGGATTGCAGGAGGGTATTCCAGTTTGGGGGGGGCAACATGTGTGTAAGGTGTCATGCTCGTGTGCTGTGGTAGGGGGTCTATTGGGTCTTTGAATGAGGGGCTGGTTAAATAATTGTGTAAAGTTGTGGGTTTGACCCATCTGAGATATGAGTGTTCCTTCCTAACAATACGGTGGTAACATTGAGGTATTAATTAGGTTGTATCTTGTAGTACGTAAGTGGTTGGTTAATTGTCCCTGAGCAGGTGCAGTTGCGGCTGGGGGCCTTTGATTGGGTGGCAGATACAACCGGTTAATCGTTATTATATAGGCCTTCAAAGACCTTAGACCAGACATAAGTTGAGCTTGGTTTATTTGTTATGCATTGACTGTATTATATGCATCAAACATGTTTTCTTGTGAATGTTGTATTTAAAGGTTTGTAATAAAAGGCTGCTATGGCCATTCGACTCCAAATAAAATGTGTTGTCTGGTCATTTGGAAGAGGGGATTGGCCAAGTGTTTAATGTTTTCATAGATAATCGGAGCCTCTGCATTCCACAGGTTCCTCGATCGTGCAAGGAGGATAGCAGAAACACACAGTCAAGCTGGGACCTTGATGAGAAGTAGAAAAGCACAGCTGGATTGCCCAGAAAGACAGCAACAGCACACAGTTAAGCTGGGACCTTGATGAAAAGTAGAAATGCACAGCTGGATTGCCCAGAAGAGCAGCAGGCCTTCGAGCTGGGGTTTCCTCATCCTGGACAAGAACCCACTGTTCTCAGCCGCAAACTATTTATGTGTTCCCCCAGCTACCATCTGGGCAGCTTCTCCTAGGGATTGGCTGGGATTGCATAAATATTCAGCTGCTGCTGGTAGAGGGAAGCAGCCAATCCTGCAACCAGTGGAACACATAACAGCCCAAGATAATCAAAGGTACAGTAGCTCAACTGATTACAGTGGAGCTAATAAATAAATGTACCTAACCTAGCACCTACCTAGGAGGGTGCTACATGAGCAAGAAAACATTGGTAAGGTCTACAATACAAAGCATGTTCTCAAAGCATGTTTTGAGCATATACATATATATATCATTTTAATATATCACATTTTATATTTTAAATAGTATAGGTAAACACTATTTCTGTTTTTTTATTACATTTTATTAAGGTAAACATAATTAATGCATATACACCTGTTTAAAACTTTTCTTAGGATGCTTTTGCTAAATATCAGGCCCTCCCCTCTTTGAATGTGTTTCCTGTTGTGAACTCCGTGCTCCTAGTCTGTCGAACGGTATTGGCTGTCCCGGGGGAGGGGGTGGAGGATTCATATAAAGACAGGCAAGAGGTGGTAAGGGCGGGACCTGAAGAAGGAGGCCATGCCTCTGAAACATGTAGTCTTGGCAACCGTTTTTGTTAGCTAAAGAGGAGATCTCACTCACCTTGTCTTTCCTCTCCGGTCGCGAGTGACGTCATGCAGCGCCGGCTGGGCTGTGCACGTGCCCTACAGCAGACACAGCCTGATGAGATGAGGAAGCAGAGTCCACAGTGACTTCTCACAACATCACCACTAATTTCTGGGAGCCAACCCAGTTATACAGGCCAGGAAGGGAGACATACACTCTGCTGTACATACGATTCAAGTCCCATGTTTGTGAGTGCAATCCTCTATTGTTTGATTTTGCATCTGTATCATTAAAATGGAATTACACTAGGGTATACGTGCGCTCTCTTTTAGTTGTATATTTCTACACTCCCTGACACAGTTCTGTTTTAGCCTGATACCATCTTTGCCAACCTGTATGCGATCCTTGGATTGACACAGAGCATGAACTAGTCTAATGACTGTTACTCCACCTTCTGTTTAGCTGCTACCAGCAACGCCACCCTAAGAACAGTATTCAGTGAGAGCCTAGTTCACAATACCAACATGACCACTACAGGCTATGGTATAGACAAGGTACATCCCAAGCTTGCCACTTATAGAATACCTATTTTTAGATTATTGGTGGCTCTAAGAATCCTTTGCAATTCTTGCTTTTCTGCATGGAGCCTAACCTGCTTTTCCTTCCCAAGCAAGACAGGGTTTATTTTGCAACTGGTACGAGTTTGCGTTTCTAGCATTTATTAAATCAAAAATCTATCACATTATTTTAATTTTATTTGAAACATTACTTTACAATAGCAGGTGCCATAAGGTTTCCATTGCTCTGTTTTTAAGAAGATTTGTACACATAAAATTGTGAAAGAATTTGAACTAGAAACCATCAATTATGCCTGGGGCATGATGGGCTGCTGACATCACAAGGGGTGGGACCTCCAGGTGAAGTCACCCAGCACCAAGCCTATGTAAGTAATGGCACACCGTGGACTTAGCATTAGAGCGGGAAAGAGCGTCGAGAGAAGATCGGAGGAAGAACAGCGGAAGAAGACAGCGCAGAGAGGAGACCTGGTTGAGGCAGAAGACATCAGCGGAGAGAGGAGACCCAGCAGAAGAGGGAGAAGACTGTGCAGAGAGGAGAAGAACCATAGAGAGGGGAGAAGAACCGGCAGAGAGAGAAGACATCTCCAGAGAAGGGAGAAGAGCTAGAGAGTAGGGATGAGCTGAACACCCCCCGATTCGGTTCGCACCAGAACCTGCGAACAGACCTAAAATTCTTGTGAACTTTAGAAACCCATTAAAGTCTGTGGGACTCAAACGGCTAATATGCAAGTTATTGTCCTAAAAAGGGTTTGGGGACCTGCCTCAGGGGACATGTATCAATGCAAAAATAAATGTTTAAAAACTGAATTTTTTTTCAGGAGCAGTGATTTTAGTAATGCTTAAAGTAAAACAATAAATGTGTAATATTCCTTTAAATTTCATACCTAGGGGGTGTGTATAGTATGCATGTGAAGGGGCGCATGTTTCCCGTGCTTAGAAGTGTCCCTGCACAAAGTGTAATTTCTGCAGGAAAAAAAGCATTTGTCCTAACCATCCATAGTAATACTATGTCAAAGTCGGACCAAAATCTTATCTTGTTCATTCAAGTCGGATGAAAGTAGGACCGTAGTAGGACCAATGTAGGACCGATGTCGCAGGGAAAAGTAGGATGGCAGTCGTACAACAGTGTGCCGTACCAGTGTGAACCCAGTCTCAGGCCAGGTTCACACTGGTACGACACGACTGTTGTACGACTGAACAAGATAGCATTTTTCTCCAACTTTGAGATAGTCTGACTTGTCATTTGACCAATCGATCCAATCACAGTGTGACCTACATTCCTTTTCCTGCTTCTGTAATCACCATGTCAGATGTCTCAAGTCGGATGGTTAGGACAAGGATCCTACTTTGATTCGACTTCAATGATATTAAATGGGCTGAAGTAGGACCAAAGTTGGGCCAAAGTAGTGCAGACCTTTTTTAAAGTCGGACGGACTTGTGTCAGACCAGTTAACATGGCTCTCGTAGGGGAATCAGGCCAAGTTCAGACTGGTACAACACGACAGCTATACCACTTTGGATCCAACTTTGCCCTGCGACTTGAAATCTGACATGCATCCGACTTCAATGAACAGGGATCTGACTTTGATCC
Organism: Lithobates pipiens; assembly: GCF_037356315.1. Lineage (NCBI taxonomy): Eukaryota > Metazoa > Chordata > Amphibia > Anura > Ranidae > Lithobates > Lithobates pipiens. The sequence continues at coordinate 263,703,509 of NW_027507784.1, read as the reverse complement.
CCGACAATACCAGCCACTGTGTCTGGTATGGATTTTTATGGGGAACTCCACGCAAGATATTAAAAAAAACAGGAGCATACCAGGCCCTTCGGTCTGGTATTGATTTTAAGGGAACCCCCACACCGAAAAAACGGTGTGGGAGCCCCCCCCAAAATCCATACCAGACCCTTATCTGAACACATTCACCTAAAAAAAAGTATAAAAAACAAAACACATTGCACGTGTTTTTAAAGTAATTTATTAAGGCAGCTCTGGCGTCTCTTCTGATCTCTTCTCCCCTCTTTGCCTCTTCTGCCTCCTCCGCTGATGTCTTCTGCCTCTGTCGGTTCTTCTCCCCTGTCCGGGTCTTCTACACTCTCCGCTGATGTCTTCTAGTGCTCTCTGGTTCTTCTCTTTCTGTCCACTTCTGCCTCTGCAGGGTCTTCTCCACTGTCTTCTCACTCTTTTGCTGGGTCTTCTCCGCTTTCTTCTCCCTCTGTTCTTCTTCTACTCAATGCAGTCTCACGCTCTAATGCTGGGTGTGTGGTGTTCCAATATAAGTAGTGGCTTACCATGCACCCAGCATTAGAGCGGGCGAGTGCATCAAGTCAACATCGGAAGAAGAACAGAGGGAGAAGACAGGGGAGAATACCCAGCAAAAGAGCAAGAAGACAGCGGAGAAAACCTGGCAGAGGCAGAAGACATCAGCGGAGGAGGCAGAAGATGGTATGTACTGTACAGTATCTACATGTGTTGTAAAGGGTGCAGGTTACGGGGCTGTCATTGATCTTAACCACTTTCAGACCGGACCATTTTGCTGGTCAATGACCAGAGGTCTTTTTACAATTTGGCACTGCGCTGCTTTAACTGGTAATTGCGCGGTCATGCAATGTTGTACCCAAACAAAATTTGCGTCCTTTTTTTCCCACAAATAGAGCTTTCTTTTAAAGGTATTTGACTGACTCTGCGATTTTTATTTTTTGCGATATAAACGTAAAAAGACCGCAAATTTTGAAAAAAAATGATATTTTCTACTTTTTGTTATTAGAAAAATCCAATAAACTCAATTTTAGTCATACATTTAGGCCAAAATGTATTCAGCCACATGTCTTTGGTAAAAAAAAAGTCAATAACTGTATATTTATTGGTTTGCGCAAAAGTTGTCACATCTACAAACTAAGGTACGTTTTCTGGAATTTACGCAGCTTTTAGTTTATGACTGCCTATCTCATTTCTTGAGGTTCTAAAATGGCAGGGCAGTACAAACCCCCCCCCAAATGACCCCATTTTGGAAAGTAGACACCCTAAGGAAATTGATAAGAGGCATGTTGAGCCCATTGAATATTTTATTTTTTTGCCTCAAGCGATTGAATAATGACAAAAAAAATTTTTTTATTTTTTTTTTACACAAAGTTGTCACTAAATGATATATTGCTCACACATGCCATGGTTATATGTGGAATTGTACCCCAAAATACATTCTTCTGCTTCTCCTGAGTACGGGGATACCACATGTGGTCGACTTTTTGGAAGCCTAGCCGCGTACGGGGCCCCGAAAACCAAGCACCGCCTTCAGGATTTCTAAGGGCATACATTTGTAATTTCACTCCTCACTACCTATCACAGTTTTGAAGGCCATAAAATGCCAAGATGGCACAAAACACCCACAAATGACCCCATTTTAGAAAGTAGACACCCCAAGCTATTTGCTGAGAGGCATGTTGAGTCCATGGAATTTTTTATATTTTGCCACAAGTTGCGGGAAAATTACAAACTTTTATTTATTTTTTATTTTTTTTCACAAAGTTGTCACTAAATGATATATTGCTCACACATGCTATAGGCATATGTGAAATGACACCCCAAAGTAAATTCTGCTGCTTCTCCTGAGTACGGGGATACCACATATGTGGGACTTTTTGGGAGCCTAGCCGCGTACGGGGCCCCGAAAACCAAGCACCGCCTTCAGGCTTTCTAAGGGCGTAAATTTTTGACTTCACTCCTCACTACCTATTACAGTTTTGAAGGCCATAAAATGCCAAGATGGCACAAAACACCCACAAATGACCCCATTTTAGAAAGTAGACACCCCAAGCTATTTGCTGAGAGGCATGTTAAGTCCATGGAATATTTTATATTTTGCCACAAGTTGCGGGAAAATTACAAACTTTTATTTATTTATTTATTTTTTTCACAAAGTTGTCACTAAATTATATATTGCTCACACATACCATGGGCATATGTGAAATGACACCCCAAAATAAATTCTGCTACTTCTCCTGAGTACGGGGATACCACATGTGTGGGATTTTTTGGGAGCCTAGCCGCGTACGGGGCCCCGACAACCAAGCACTGCCTTCAGGATTTCTAAGGGTGTAAATTTTTGATTTTACTCCTCACTACCTATCGCAGTTTTGAAGGCCATAAAATGCCAAGATGGCACAACCCCCCCCAAATGACCCCATTTTAGAAAGTAGACACCCCAAGCTATTTGCTGAGAGGCATGTTAAGTCCATGGAATATTTTATATTTTGCCACAAGTTGCGGGAAAATTACAAACTTTTATTTATTTTTTATTTTTTTTCACAAAGTTGTCACTAAATGATATATTGCTCACACATGCTATGGGCATATGTGAAATGACACCCCAAAATAAATTCTGCTGCTTCTCCTGAGTACGGGGATACCACATATGTGGGACTTTTTGGGAGCCTAGCCGCGTACGGGGCCCCGAAAACCAAGCACCGCCTTCAGGCTTTCTAAGGGCATAAATTTTTGACTTCACTCCTCACTACCTTTTACAGTTTTGAAGGCCATAAAATGCCAAGATGGCACAAAACCCCCACAAATGACCCCATTTTAAAAAGTAGACACCCCAAGCTATTTGCTGAGAGGCATGTTGAGTCCATGGAATATTTTATATTTTGCCACAAGTTGCGGGAATATTACAAACTTTTTTTTTTTTTTCACAAAGTTATCACTAAATGATATATTGCTCACACATGCCATGGGCATATGTGAAATGACACCCCAAAATAAATTCTGCTACTTCTCCTGAGTACGGGGATACCACATGTGTGGGATTTTTTGGGAGCCTAGCCGCGTACGGGGCCCCGACAACCAAGCACTGCCTTCAGGATTTCTAAGGGTGTAAATTTTTGATTTTACTCCTCACTACCTATCGCAGTTTTGAAGGCCATAAAATGCCAAGATGGCACAAACCCCCCCCAAATGACCCCATTTTGGAAAGTAGACACCCCTAAATTTAGGGGTACACTAGTGAGACTCACAGGTAAAAAAGCACCTAGGCTGTCAGCGACTGTATCAATACGCTACAAAAAAAACTGTTAGTGATCGCAGGGATCAGGCCTGACTCTGCGAACGCTGCAGTTATGTGTGTTGTGTTTTGTAAGTGACAGTGATCGATCGATACTGCACTTGGGTGGGCTGGGCTGGGCTTGGCGGAGGGGCTAAACGCAGGTGCTAGCAGGTATCTGGGCTGATCCCGCTAACAATGCGTTTTGGGAAACCTAAACTGCTGGCGACGCTAATATAGATCTGATCAGATACTATATTACTAAGGGAGGTGTATGCTTTGTGCGTGGGTGTTAGCGATACTGGCACTAACCTGACGCTGCCTGGGGCGACGCAGACCTTATCTGACCCTCAAACTTATATCACCCGCCGGGTGATCAGGGGGTTAAACCTTTATTAGGTAATAAATGGCGGGTGCCCTGAAACTATAAAAAAATAACTAACCAACCAGCGTCACCTGTAACAGTTATATGGTGATCACTGGTGAAAGGGTTAACTAGGGGGCAATCAGGGGGCTTTATGCGGTAGTATATGGGGGTCCCTGGCGCTATAAAAAGCTGCGGCGAACCTAAATACCTACCTGCCTAACTAGCGTCACCTGTGACACTAATACAGCGATCAGAAAAACGATCGCTTATTAGGCTGGGTTCACACTGGAGCGATGCGGGAACGCCGCGAATCCGCGGCGGGTTCCTGCATCACACTGCCCTATGCGAACTGCTGGGAGTGTCAGTGAAATGTTAATGACACCCCCAGATCAGTTCGCATATCGCAGTGCGATCTGCAAACTCGGACAGGAATCGGATTGCATGGTGTGAACACCCATGCGATCCGATTCTGCTGCGGACCAAAAAAAGGGTCCCGTGCGAGTTTGCGGCAGGTGCGGCGGGTGCGATGCGAATTCAGCCATACTATCTGTATGGCTGAACTCGAATCGCACAGAGATCGGATGTGATTTGCACTGCAGTGCGGTGCGAATCACATCCGTTCTCATAAACCGCTGCAATGTGAACCCAGCCTTAGTGACACAGGCGACGGGGGGTGATCACGGGGTTAAACCTTTATTGGGGGGTTAGGGGGTACCCTAGAACTAAAGGGGGCTAACCCTAACTGCCCTAACAGTTATTACAGTCACAAATGACACCAATGCAAAAAAAAATAAAAAATGCAATTGGTGTCACTGTGACTGGGGGTGCAGGGGTGATTGGGGGGGTGATCGGGGGGTGATCGGGGGGTGAAGGGGGGGTGAGAGTGTGCCTGGCATGTTCTACTGTATTGTGTAGTGTTGGTGCAACTCACCGATCCTCTCTCCTCTGTGCCGGAACGAAAAATACCGACACGGAGGAGAGATTACATCACTTCCTCTGCCTGTGTTTACATTACAGGAGAGGAAGTGATGTCACGCTGCACTTCCATTCGTCAGGAGCGATCGCGAGGGGGTGGCCATGAACGAATGGCCGCCCCCTCATCCCGGATCGCTCCTGAACGGATTCCGACCGCCGCTGGCACCGGGGGGGGCCCGATCGGGCCCCCCACCCGCGGGAAGGCAGGGACGTACAGATACGCCCATATGCCTGCCCGTGCCATTCTGTCGACGTACATCGTCGTGCGGCGGTCGGCAACTGGTTAAACAAGTTCTGAAAAAGTCTGAATAAACAAAACAACAGATTTTAGGTGCACAAATGAGTATATGAACTAGTCCATAGATATCGCAGTTCAAAAGCCCAAGAAGAAACCCAAACAGAAAAACTGACAAAAAAAAAAAAGAGAAGGAAAAAAGTGCAAATACTTACTATATGAAGGCATAATATATGCTCAGATAGCATAAATCAAGTCCTATAAGTCCATAGACTTTGGATATAGAATAGGGTTGCCACCTTTTCTTCAAACCAAACTAGAACACTTTAATGGCACACAGCTTTTTTTTCCTTTTGTATTATACGCTATGCATATATTTTTAATCTAGGGTGGTCCTTACTCCGGCACACAATACAGAATGTATGTATTGATACAAAAGCGCCATTCTGCACAGGTGTAATAAGAGCCCATAATGATGTACCCCCAGGGGTTGTACCTTTGACAACCTGGGCTCAGTGGATTGAATGATGCTGGGTGTCATTCAACAGTGTACAAAAATTAAATTTTTATAAATTTTTTCTTTGTTATAAAGTTCTATTGATTAAAGCCCAAAAACCACTTCAATAGCAGACACTTTTCACTGAACTCTAATCTAATGGGGGTCTCTAAGGGGGAGGGGTTGCTAATATAAAGGGACTCTAATCTAGCTCAGACATCCTTATAATAGCACCGCCATTGCAGACCCCCAGTAGATTAGAGTCCCTTTAAATTAGCACCACCCTATTAGTTCAGAGTCCCCTTGTATCAGTGCCCCCCCTTACAGACCCCCATTTGATTAGAGTCTAGTGAAGAGAGAGAGGAGGCAACAGAGAGAGGGGGTGAGAGAGAGGGGGTGAGAGAAAAAGGGGATGAGGGAGAGAGGGGGTGTGAGAGAGACGGGTAACAGAGAAAGGGGGTGAGAGAGAGAGGGGGTGAGAGAGGGGGTGAGAGAGAGAGAGGGGGTTTCATAGGAGTGTTTCTTTTTTCTGTTGGGTTTACTAGGTGTCTTTTGTTAAACAGATTTTCTCTGAACATTTCTCTGTACAAGTTCTTCTGACCACAGATAAGGTCTTTAAATAATTGCATATATGGACAGTGTACAAGCAGATTTTTCATTATACTCCCAATCTGATTTATCCTGATCAATAATCAACAGGCTAGGAAGCCATTTACTGCTCATGAATGGTCCAGTTCTTGGCAGATTAAGTCTAAAATGACTTACTCCACTAAAGTAAATACTCCATATATTGGCACCTTCAACTACTTTATACATGTAAATATAAACTTTTGTCTGTTGCCTGCTCTCTGCTGTCATACTTTTCTGGCAATCTAGTACCTACTGTCTCGGTGAACATGTCTGTTCACACTTCAACTAGCTGTTTACGGAGCCTTGCTTTGAGGTTCTCCTGCTGCAAAATGGTTTAAGAGACTATTAATACAGTTTATTAAAGTCCAGGCCAGCTTCAATATAGTTGGACTGATGCCTAAGTGACCTCAGGAGCCAGTCATCTGAACCTCAGTGTATTTACCCCTTCGTATCTAGAAACAGGGGTGTTTAAGTATCACTTCCACATCACTATTTTTATTTTATTGAATTCCCCTTACTCTACAAGCACATTTATAGCAATTTTGCCCCTGCAGTATCCCAACACCTACAGGTCGCTGAATACTAAGTCAATAGGGGAAATGCTAATTTTTTATGAGATAAAGGATTCACTTCTATGTCTACAGCTCTCCCTAGTAAGACTGGAACAGATTAAAAAAAATGTGATTCTTTGTAAAAAAAAATATTGGTATTGTGTAACTAATGAACTGCTAATGCTATTCAGGAGCTATTGCACACCTGCTAAAGCCCTTACAGTGGGTCCTAATGCTGGAAGGTGGTGTTCCTGATCACATGATCTCTGTGATTGACTTTCATAGTGGTCACATGATTGGGAGCTCGTCCCACTGGCTCCCAATCAAGTGGTGATCGGGAGCTGTCGGTGACAGCTCGATCAGTGTGTTGTGAGCATGCAGTGAGCATGCTTTCAGCACACAACAGCAGAGCCATTGATATATGTGGTGGCCAGGCATTATAACCATTAAACCAACCCGCTGTGCTGCCACATATATGTGTTACACCTGCAAAAACAAGTGAAACTTGGAATCAAGGCAGATTTAAAAGACACAAATAAATGCAGATCTGGAGTTTTTTTTTTCTTTAAAGCAAGAAGTATAAACTTTATGGCCTTGTTCAGACCATGTGCAGAGACATGTATTTTTAAAATTGAAGTCTCTGCGAGAACACAGAGAAAACCAGAAAAAATGGGCATTGCAGCTTATTGTGTATAGGGCTGTGAAGCCGCAGACCAGTCAGTGTGCCCATGCCTCCACAGCTAAAAGTACCTTCAATGGGCACTTGAGCATCAGAAGTGGATCATGGAGCAATGGAAGAAGGTAGCTTGATCTGATGAATTATGATTTCTTTTATATCATGTGAATGGCCAAGTGCATCACTTACATGGGGAAGAGATGACACAAGGGTCCAGCATGGGAAGAAGACAAGCCGGTGGAGGCAGTGTGATGTTAGACATGCTCTTCTGGTCAACCTTGGTTCTGCTATTCATGTAGATGTTACTTTGACATGTACCACTTACTTAAAGGGGTTGTAAAGTAAAAATTTTTATTTTTTTAAAATAACAAACATGTCATACTTACCTCCACTGTGCAGCTCGTTTTGCACAGAGTGGCCCCGAACCTGCTCTTCTGGGGTCCCTCGGCGGCTGTCTCTGCTTCCTCCCGCAGGTGCTTCTCACGTTAATGCGAGCTCCCTCGCATTGGTGAGAAGCACTGCGGGCGCGCTCCCGTGATACAGCCGGCGGCCCGCGCTGCGTCATTGGATGTGATTGACAGCAGCGCGAGCCAATGGCTGCGCTGCTTTCAATCCATCCACTACAGCCAATCAGCGGCCAGGCGGGGGCGAGCGCGGGATTTTCGAGGGGTCAGGTAAGTAAAACGGGGGGACTGGGGGCGCCGGCAGTGTGAGATGTTTTTTCACCTTAATGCATAGAATGCATTAAGGTGAAAAAACATTTACCTTTACAACCCCTTTAAACATTGAGGAACACAACAACAAGCTTGAGGTGTTGACCTGACCCCCACATTCTCCAAATCTCAATCCAATCAAGCATCAGTGGAATGTACTGGAAAAACAAGTCTGATCCATGAAGTCCTCACTTTGCAATTTACGGGATTTAAAGGATTTTCTATTGATAGCTTTGTGCCATATACCACAGCATACCTTCAGAGGTCTAGTGGTGTTCATGCCTTAATGGGTCAGCACTGTTTTGGTGGCAGAATGTGCTGTTTTGGCTGCAAAAAGGGGCCTACTCTAAATTATATGGGTTGTCATAAAGTTATGGCTAAGTAAGTATGTACCTGAATTTGACCTGATATCGGCTTATTGCAGTTCCTGTACAGCAGTACAGATTGTAAAAAGAAGTAGCCCTATAAGAATCCAATTCAGAGTTTGGTGAAATTGTTTAAAGTTAGGGCTCCTTTACACTGGTGAGAACCCTTGAACCCCTCTGAAAAATGATTTGTAGGTATATAGCGCTTTTCAGTGGGTGGTTGGCCGGTGTACCTGTCCAATTTACCCTTGTATCGGGGATGTAATAGGGTGGCTACCCCATAATGGTTCTGCTCTTTGATGACCCAATTCCTGGAATTTTTGTGCAGGCATGTGAGCATTAAAGGCTCCATCCACCACAAATTAGGGGCAGCAGAGAACCCTAGTCACCCCCAGTCTCACCCCACCACATACTGGTTGCAAGGAGTCAGAAGATGTGTCCAGTGAAGAGGAAGGGATACAGGTAATTGTACTCTCATCATTGGACAAGACGTGGTTGAACCACCAGCTCCAGGAGTATGCCTCATTATGTATTCTTTGCAACCCCCAGAAGATTGACCCAGTGTGCCATAAAGCAGTAGTCATCAACCCTGTGCTCAGAGCCCACTAACAGGCCAGCTTTGCAAGATAACTGAAATACATCACAGGTGATATCATTTTCTGCTCAGTGATTGCAGTATTCTAGTCTGCATCTCCCCAAGGTAATACATAAACCCTGGCCTGTTAGTGGGCCCTGAGGACAGGGTTGATGAGTTGACCACTGTCATAAAGGATATGTAGTATCCCTGCCCATGATTACTGATGTGTCCATGGACATGTCTACCCTGCTGTTGACAGTGTGGTACAATGGAGGGCAGAGAAGGCTTTCTTTTGAAAAAAATAATGGTGGCTGGGTACCTGCCATAAGCTCACAGAAAGAAGCTGATTCCATTAATTGGTAAGGGAGCAACTGTAAAGCCAGCAGTTTTGCTAAACTGGTATTAGGACACTGGGCTTAGGCGTGATTTAGAGATATTTTTTCTTTGGCTCCAGCAGCTGCCTTGTAAAGAATGCTACTGGAGATGGTGGGTTGGGTGTAGGGGAATTTTGCAGAGGTTCAAACCTTCACTTAACCCTCTGCAGCTTGGCCTCATGACCATCTTCCCTGCTTGACATGGCATACCGAACTGTGTTTTGGGTTCAAGCCAAGATTCTCCTGCCTCATACCTGGAACACAATAGGGTCTATCTGATCGGTGCTCAGCTATTCAGAGAAAGCATTGTATTCTGGAAAAGAATACAAAGCTTAATCTGATTAGCTGAATCAGAGAAGCAGACTGATGATGTCACACTTCTGACTCTATCCAATCAGAGGAAGCTCTGTATTTATTGCTAAAATACATTGTTTTCTCTGAATGGCTGAGTGCCGATCAGATAAACTCTATTGTATTCTGGGTATGAGACAGGAAGATTTTGTCTTGAACCCAGAACACAGTGCGGTATGCTGTATATAGCCTTGGCTACATATAGTTCATTCAGCAAATCCAGCAGCCTCACATGTTACTGAGGGACATAGATTGTTTGGGGGAGCTTGGCCCAAACTGTGTGAAGTGTATAAAAAGCTGGAGTACAGCTTTAAGCCTCCAAAACTTCTTGTGGGGTCTCTCTCCCTGTCACTAGAGGCCACAGATGTTGTGGCAGATTCTGTTGGAGAAAATTGTGGGATGTAGATGGGGAAAGTGAGGAACAAGGAGGAGGAGGAGTGCAGGCCTTTTGCTGCTAACTTCTCATTGAGTGCTACTCCCACTGAGCTCTGTCATGCTTTACCGTATGCAGCAGCAGATACGTTTCAAAAGTCCCACAATGCAGAGCTTTTTCTATTTGCTGCCTATTCGACTGATGCTAGTCAGTTTCTATCGAACACATTGTTGAAGTCTATATTTTGAATATTTGGGAGTAATTGGGGATACAAAGATGAAAAGGGTTTTGGGGAATGTCGGGCTGTGGTTTTGAACTGTTTTTATGCACTTTTTTATGTCAAGACAATGCACTGCGAAAGATGAAGCTCACAGACTACAGTGGTACCTGTATTACGGCATAATTCATTCCAGAAGAATGCTTGTAATCCAAAGGGGTCTGCCGATGGGGGCTTTAACAAGGGGGTCCCCAGATCCTGGATTCCTCCTATGTGAATGGGTATTGGGTACATCGTACCCCTACCCATTTACCAAAAAAGTGTTAAAAAATAAAAACCACAAGAGAGTTTTTGACAAACCCTTTATTAAAAAAGAAAAAAAAAATGTGTCTCGCAATGTAAATCCACAGTTAATCACGCCGCCAGACGGACCTGAAAAATATGAAAAATGAAAACACTCCGCCTTCATTGGAGGCCTCCCGCTAACTGCTCTCTCTTCGCTTTGACAGCTCTTATATAGGCAAGGGCCGGGCCACCCGGTGACATAACCGGATGACCCCACCTATTTCTGACGTCATGTGACCACGTACGTGCACCTCTCCTATAGCCAGCATCAGTAGCGGCCGGCGGAGTTTATTCCTTTGTTTGTTTTTATACACGCGAATTACTCTGAACAAATTGTGAGTAACTTTCTTTTTACAATTAAATAAAAGCTTTTTAAAAACGTACTTGCACCATGGATATGCTTCTCCCCCCCCCCCCCCATGTACATAACCACGGAGCACATTTGAAATGAAGAGTGAACATTCTCCCAGCGCACCAGCAGCAGCGTTCAAGTAGCAGCACAGTGGCTTATACTGTGAAAGCTCGTTTAACCCCACAGGGGCATTTGATCTGGTGAGAGCAATCACATTTCCACAATACTGAGTGGCGCACCGGGGATGAGTGTTTTCTCTCTACATTGCCTTTTTTTGCACTAGTCACTTTACTTTGCTACCACCTCTCGAAATATTACAGCATGCGACTTTCCAGCGATTCCTGAATGCGATTTTGGAAAAGTTCTTGCGTTAAAGGACGTTCTTTGGGACTAAATTATTCTGCACGAGTTTTGCATGATTGCTGAGATTAATCAATTTGCACATTTGGATCGTTTTGATTTTTGTATTTTTTGTATTCTTTTATGTTTATTATGAATTTCATAGGATTTTTCATGAAATTCATATCCATAATATAAGTAGAATATATGTATGGGTCACCGTAGCACTAGCACTTTATACATACATTAGACTACTAATAATTTTTGATAGCACTGTTACATCAAATGCACATATACTTGTATGCACAGAGTTGCACATGCACTGGGTTTTAGCGCCATAGCCCACTTTTCAATTTTTTATGTGATGTACCATGTTGAGGCATGGTATGGTTTGGGGGGGGGGGGGGTACTCACTCATCCACCCCCTTTCCTGCTTGCTCGGAAAAGGGTCTGGTATGAATTTTGGTTGGGACCCCAGGCCATTTAAAAAAAAAAATGTTGGCATGGAGTTCCCCTTAAAACCTATACCAGACCCCAAGGGCCTTGTATGGATTTGGGGGGGGGGGTCCATGTCATTTTTTTTCTTAATTCTGTCATAGGGTTCCCCTCAATCACTTCAGTACACTGTATTATATATGCTGCACTGCACTTCATTATATACTCTTCACTGCATGATCTACTCTGCACTGTGTTATATACACTACACTGACTGCACTATATACTCTGCACTGCGTTATATACTCTACACTGTGTTATATACACTTCACTGACTGTACTGTATTATATATTCTACACTGACTGCACGCTCAATCCACTAACTAACCTGCCTAATCGCTCTCCATTCATAAACACTACACATGGCCGCTGTGTAAGCAGCCTTATATAGTGTGGGGTGTGGACTTAGCCCCTGAGTCATGATTGGCCAAAGGCTCTCATTTCAGTACACTGTATTATATATGCTGCACTGCACTTCATTATATACTCTGCACTGCGTTATATACACTACACTGACTGCACTACATACTCTGCACTGCGTTATATACACTACACTGACTGCACTATATACTCTACCCTGTGTTATATACACTTCACTGACTGTACTGTATTATATATTCTACACTGACAACATGCTCAATCCACTAACTAACCTGCCTAATCTCTCTCCATTCATAAACACTATACATGGCTGCTGTGTAAGCAGCCTTATATAGTGCGGGGTGTGGACTTAGCCCCTGAGTCATGATTGGCAAAAGGCTCTCACTGTAATCAAGCTGTGACTGGCCAAAGCATACAGGTCAATTTAAAGGATTGGCATTTTTTACATTGTTTTTTACATGTCACCCTGAAAGTCACACAAAAAAAGACACCCACAGTACAGTAATTTTCATTTTTTTATTATTATTACTTTGATATTTGCCCCATCACTGTGCTCTTTTTCTGCCAATGGCTTGCCTATTTGTCTTGAAAATGGCCAAAATATAGTATCAAGATTTTCTTCCAATAGACTTCAGTGGGATTAACCGTTTGAGTTTCACAAATTTCATAAAGTGTTATAAAAAATGTTTTCATACAAGTGTTTGGAATATAGCACTATTATTAATGAGGTGTTACTGCAGTCAATGAACAAGGGTTTCTTGCTGTGGGGGGGTGGCCCCCTTTAACTGAAGATGCTGCTGTGCTGACTGCAAGTTACCCACTCCTGCAGCTGAAAGGTCTCCTTCGAGCTGCCTTCTCCATGTGGTGTTTGGCTTAACAGTCTCCTTCTCAGCTTCCCCAGCTGTACTGTACATTCTGGAACAACATGGCCTGGTCCAGAAAAGCACAGCTTGGCCCAAACTCTCACACACTTCTTCCCAATGCAATGTCTCTCCCCACTCCCCCCCACCCCCCCATACTGCAGCAACATACCCATCAATAAGAAAAAAAGACAGCACTGTTAGCATACCTGCATCAGCTGTACTAAGCCCCCATGACCAAATTCCATACATTCTGAATGGGCAGCTCTGACACTGCTGGACAATGTCTGGGCCTGCCTGTGCTGATGTTGTTCTGAAGTGTAAAAGATGCCCCCTTGGCCAATAGGAAAGCCTTGGCCAATAGGAAAGTGTGAGAGAGAGACAGTACCATCACTTCCAAGAAGTGTCAAAGCTTCGCCCTTTCAAAGCAGGGTACTTTAGATGAAGGAATCTCCCCCTGAAAGGACATTGTAAAAGCTCCTGCTGCTTTCAGAATACACTGATAAGGGACTGCAGCTAATTAGTTGCAGCGGCTGATCGACGAAAGTTTTCCTGTATATACATTTGACAGAAGTTGATGTAACAGTCAACTTCTGTTAAACAGGTAGAGCCACACACCATTTAGTCCCTGCTGAGCTGGCCAAATTTCAGTTCATGTATGCCCAGATTTACAGTATGTTGAGTTGTTTATATAAGTAACCATTTTATAATTGTCATCTTCATACAGTGCAATTATTGCTCCCTGCTTTCAACTAATTGTGCTTTATATCAAATTTGTAGCTACTGCAACATAATTTAAGGATGTATTTATACAGTATATGACAATGTGATAATGGATAAGCTGCAAAATGTCAATGATTAATTGCCCACAATTACACTTTGTGAACTCCTTTTTACTAAAATGTTCCATTTGTAAAGCTGTTTCTGTATTCTCTCTAACTGGGAAGTTTGGTTAATGTTCATGGGTCTTGTGAGAGGGATCCTTGTATTGTCTGCTTTTAAGCACAATTTTATGAACAGAATCTGCCAAACTTCTGTTTGTGTTGTTGTTGCTTTAAGAGCCAGTGTGGTTCAGAATAACCTTTGGGGATTCCCTCAACGGGACACCCAAACAGCTCTGGCAATGACACACCTCTCCTGCACCCTTGGCCTCTTATTTCATTAAATGTTCCACATAGATTGCTGGATTGTTACCAGTCCTAGTAGGTCACAAAGCTGGCATTTCAATGCCTTACACTAAGCATGAATCTCAGCAGCCAATAAATTAAAAGTTGTTTCTTTTTTTTTGTGGTTTTGTATTTTTTGACTGGCTTGGACATTTACCCAGCTTTTTCTCCAAGGGGTGGGCCAGTACCTAAATGTATATAATAAGCTGATTTTCATGGCAGAGAACATAATAATGTTTATGCCTTAATAGGCTGAAATCTAAGGAGATTTTCAGAACAGAAAATACCTAAAATCAAGTTTGCAGAGCAGGGACCAATATTTTCAAGTTTGATCCGATAGGAAGGAAGTGCTCCCACTTTGGCAAAAATATGAGCAGTAATATGAGTAGTAATATGAGCATACAGCAATAGTTTGACAGCAAATTACATGCTAGGGTATGATGCCAACTCAAGCACAGGAATAAGGCAAAACATGTTTCTAATTTTGGGGTTTTCAGTGTAGTTCTAGCTTGCTGAAGACCTTTATTTTACTGAATGTAAAAATACTGAAATATAGAATCATCCTAATAAAACGGAAGGCATTTATGGCATTTCTTCCAACTGTAATTAAACAAAAAAATGTATTTTTCTCATACACAAATTAGAACCATGGAAATTACTTTTTTATATCCCGTATCCATCCGTGCATTCACAGCCTACTATGTATAAATCTATTTATACAGTACAACATGAATACATCTTCTCTCTGTCTTCTGATTGTAAAGGATCTCATTTATCCAGGTCATGGTGTAACTAGTAGCAGTAAGTCACATCCAACTGGACTTGCTCTGTAATGCTGAAGTCGTTTCACAAGATGCTTGAATGAGCAGTAAAACATTGCAGACATTACAGAACAAGTTCAGTTGAATATAGTCTCTAGCTTCTGTTTCTTCCCTCATAGAAAAGGTACAAAAGGAGTATTTTCCTGAATCCCAAAAGCACACAGGCTTTATTATAAAGCTTGCATATAACAAAACTATATATTTCTTAAATCATAAACTAAGGGTATCAGATTTTCAAAATTAAATCCTTTTTTGAGTACTCTGAGTAGAGGAATAATGTGGCGGGCATAGTGAACAGTGGTGATTGGTGGGTGTGGCCAAATTGCGCTAATAGTGTGAGGGTTTTAAAGGTGGATGATTTAATTAAACCTTAGCATACTTTTCTATGGGTCGGGAGTGTGTAATGCACAGAGTACAGGAGTTGGGAATGTAACACACAGTGTCCAGGGGTCAGGAACAAGTAATGCACAGGGTACAGGGGTCAGGATTGTGTAAAGTGCAGTAGTAATTAATACAGCAGAGTTCATGAGTTAGTAGTAAGTAATGCAGCAGAATTCAGGTGTTAGTAATAATGCAGCTGAGTTCAGATTTCAGTAGTAAGTAATGCAGCAGAATTCAGGGGCCAGTAGTAATATATCAGAGTTCAGCAGTCAATAATAATGCAGCAGATTTAAGGGGTTGGTAGTTATACAGCAGAATTTAAGAATCTGTAGTAGCACTGGGGTTAGTAGTAAGTAATGCAGCAGACTTCAGGGGTCAGTAGAAAGTAACAAAGAGATTAGGGGTCAGAAAGGTCCATACAGTGTGTCGGTACATATTAGTGTGTCACATTATGTGGACCCTCCACTGTACCTCCTCAGGCCCCCCTGCTTGGTGTTGGGAGTGGATAGTGGCGGCTGGCCAGGACCAGCAGAATTCCCACAGTGAACACAGACCCCCCGCAACAAGCTGCTGCCTTCATTCATCTGGTGGCTGCCTCACACAACATTTATTTATAAGTTTAAATTTCTTTAAAGTGGTGGAGGTATAAAGTAGAAACCTGGTCTCACTGAGGTCTTAAAGTAGCTCTATTGAAAAACTTTTATGCAGTTTTATGTGCGTGCTATATGTCCACGTCCTTTTAATCATACATTAAACAGAAATCTATTTGGTAGTCATTGACTTCATGTGGAATATATAGAAACAAACTGAGTATCATAAAAATGATTCATTAAAACAATACCCATATTGAAATACTCTCTTCTTAGAGGTTTACATCATGTACAGATTACAACATAATTCACATGTAGACTCAACATGTTTTTTAGAAATCTTCTTTAGGAGCACATGTAAAAAGGATCAATAAACTGGACCCCATAGTTGTTTTTTAAATGAAAAGAGAAGAAACAATGCATTTCCACTGGAAAACCAAACTGGAATCCCCTGTCTTTCAGGTAGAAATGCATGCATATACCTAAAGGTCACCAGATGATCTAATGGTCACAATCTTCCATTTGGTGCCCAGATTCAGACAGTATAGGAGTGATTCAACATCATTAGTTATTGGCCAATGTATCAAGAAGTTAATCACGACCTGTGTATCCCAAAGGCAGCAGGAGCTCCCAGTTCACATAATCGACCAATATCCCTGATAAACAATAATTAAAATTCCTAACCAAAATATATGAAAATTGGTTTAATACATTCCTGGCACAATATATACATATAGATCAGGTGGGATTTATGCCAGGGTGACAGGCCGCGGACCAGATCCAGTGGGTTATAGATTTGGTCTCTTTATTGCGTTCTAATTGGATCTAATTGGAATGGGGTGGGCACCCAGCAAGGTATGTTGTTGTCTCTCGCCTTTCCTCTCTGTGATAGCAATAGCCATCAGGTCTAGATCTAATATTCATAGCATTTCAAGTGGTGGCATAACTCAAAAATGTGCTCTATTTGCTGATGATCAGTTGTTATTTATTATGTATCCTATTACAACCTTGCCTAATTTATTTGTCCAATTTTGGAACCATATCAGGTTTAGGGTCAATCAAGCAAAATCGTAAGCGTTAGCCTCTGTACACACGGTCGGAGATTTTGCCAACCAAATCCGTCGGATTATGTCCATCGGATTTAGTCCGACGGATTGTGTGCGAAACTGTTGCATACACACGGTCGGGCCAAGTTGGTGAAAAATCCGATCTTTCAGAACGTGATGACGTAATTTCGTTACGATGGGACTACATTCAGGCTAGTAGCCAATAGCTTTGATGTAGGAATTTGATCTGAGCATGCATGGCACTTGGTCCGATCAAAATGCTATACACATGATCGGATTAGGTCCGACCAGCCCAGTTGGTTGGGAAATATTTCCAACATGTTGGAAAATTGGGTCGGACGGAGATTCGGACGGAATCAGTCCGATGCATACCAAACACAGTCGGATTATCTGACGACACGGTCCAATAAGACGCATTCCGACAGATTCTCCGACCGTGTGTACAGGGGCTTAGACCTCATGTACAATGCTGCTGGTAAACAGAAGTTTAGGAGCAGTTAGGCATTTTTTTCAACTGCTCCTGAACTCTCCTCTATGTTATCTTATCAGTACATGTACACAGGGTCGTTTACAGTAGTTTCTAGGAAGTTGAGTTTAGAGCCTTTTTTTGGAACACAAAAATAAATGGGTTCAGAAGCTGAGTTTAGAGGCATTTCAAGCACCAAATGCTTAACTACCATTTAGCCGTGTTTGGTTTACAGGCATTCTTCATGTTTGGCTATTTTGAAAAAAAAAACATATATTTTTTTAAACACTTCTAAAGGCAAACGCCGCTAAACACGACATGTAAATGCGGAAAAACTGACATTTTAAACGTGGGTTCCTATCTGTCAAGTTAAATCATTCAAGAGAGGTTGTAACAGCATCCCATGTACATACAGGCATATGCCACTTTTAAGTACACAATGGGGTTTATTTACTAAAGCTGGAACGTGCAAAATCAGGCTCACTTCTGCATAGAAACCAATGAGCTTCTAACCCCAGCTTGTTCAATTAAGCTTTGGTAATGAAACCTGGAAGCTCATTGGTTTCTATGCAGAAGGGAGCCTGATTTTGCACTTTTCAGCTTTAGTAAATAAACCCCATTGTGTACTTAAAATTCGGTATGCCTGTATAGCCTTAAACGTAAACCTTTGAGAACAAACGTATACGTGACCCTGACTCATGGGGAGGAATCATGGAGTTATATAGGTATGCACCGAAATTTCGGCTGCCGAAAGATATCGGGCGAAAATACCCTTTTCGGCAATTTGCCGAAAGAGAAAAACGGCCGATAATGAGGACGAAAATGGGGCGTGGCCTGGGTGGGGGACAGGGCTCCGTCCCCCACCCCCGTGCCACCCATCATGGGGGTGTCCTATAGCGCAGGAGAGCTGCCTCCGCCGCCTGTTTGATCACAGCGCTGGGAACATCACAGCTTTCATTTCAATAGCTGTGTGTTCCCAGCCGCGCGCCGTCACACACAGCCCCTCCCCTTGTCCAGGCACTTTGATAGACAAATCACCCACAGGATTGGATGGAAATGAAAGCTGTGATGTTCCCGGCGCTGTGGTCAAACAGACGGTGGAGGCAGCTCTCCTCTCTTCCCTTCACAGGCTGGCTGCAATGGGGCACACTGGCTGCAATGGGGCACACTGGCTGCAATGGGGGACACTGGCTGCAATAGAGGACACACTGGCTGCAATGGGGACACTGGCTGGCTGCAACTGATCTCTTGTATTATGTGTGCAGTTTCTGACCATCTCCTGTACCACATCCTCTGTCTCTGACCATCTCCAGTACCACGTCCTCTGTCTCTGACCATCTCCTGTACCACCTCCTCTGTCTCTGACCATCTCCTGTACCATGTCCTCTGTCTCTGGCCATCTCCTGTACCATGTCCTCTGTCTCTGACCATCTCCTGTACCATGTCCCCTGTCTCTGACCATCTCCTGTACCATGTCCCCAGTCTCTGACCATCTCCTGTACCATGTCCCCACTCTCTGACCATCTCCTGTACCATGTCCCTACTCTCTGACCATCTCCTGTACCATATCCCCAGTCTCTGACCATCTCCTGTACCATGTCGCCAGTCTCTGACCATCTCCTGTACCATGTCGCCAGTCTCTGACCATCTCCTGTACCATGTCCCCAGTCTCTGACCATCTCCTGTACCATGTCCCCAGTCTCTGACCATCTCCTGTACCATGTCCTCTGTCTCTGACCATCTCCTGTACCATGCCCCCAGTCTGACCATCTCCTGTACCACGTCCTCTGTCTCTGACCATCTCCTGTACCATGTCCTCTGTCTCTGACCATCTCCTGTACCATGTTCCCAGTCTGACCATCTCGTGTACCATGTCCACAGTCTCTGATCATCTCCTGTACCATGTCCCCTGTCTCTGACCATCTCCTGTACCATGTCCCCTGTCTCTGACCATCTCCTGTACCATGTCCCCAGTCTCTGACCATCTCCTGTACCATGTCCCCAGTCTCTGACCATCTCCTGTACCATGTCCCCAGTGTCTGACCATCTCCTGTACCATGTCTCCAGTCTCTGACCATCTCCTGTATAAAAATATATTTTTTTAAATATGTTTTGGTATCGGTGCTGTTTCGGTATCGGTTTTCGGTCTAGTGTATTGTTCATTTTCGGTATAGGTTTCGGCACCAAAAAACCCATTCGGTGCACCCCTAGAGTTATATGTACTATTTAATAGCCAGGGCAATAAGCCCTCCTACCAAAGAGCCTGGGAATCAGATCTAGGGGAGACTATTGAGGGGGAGGTGTGGACAAAATGGTCGACCATGGTGCACAAGGGTATACTCAACACTACCCTGGCAGAGGCAAATTACAAGGTTACGACTAGGCTGGCAAAAATATACCCTGGTACCTCTCCCCTTTGCTTTAGGGAATGCGGGCAGGAGGGTGACATGTTTCATGTATGGTGGCCCTGCCAGATGGTCCGACGTTTCTGGATTAGAATGGTTAATGTGATCCAATTAGTGACAAGTCAGGACATACCCAGAGATGCCAAAACTGCGTTGTTCACCAACCTGTCAGAGGAGATCCCAAGACACCTTTGAATTCTTATCTTTTTTTATTTTGCTAGCGGCTAAAATAAATATAGCAAGGGCATGGAATTCGCACGTGATCAATGTCACATTGGTGAAACACAAAATATCTTGGATTATGATTAATGAAAAACTAATCAGTATCTATAAAGATAAATAAGCTAGGTTTGATAAAGTGTGGAACCCCTGGATTGAGTACCTCCAAGCTCCCTATACGTTGGGATATTTTGTGGATGGAGGCTCGGACTGAGAGGACCAACTCAGGCCTCTTCTCTCACTTTCTTTCTCTTTCTTTTTTTACATTTTTGTTATGCTTTTTAAAGAATTTTTAAGTGGATGCTGATGGAAGACTATGAAGCCTTTTTCATTTCAGTCGCTCTATGGGCTTGAGGCATTGTGTTAGCAGGCACCGAAATAACCCTTGGCAATTAACGTTTCCCTACCTCTCCATGTAATTAAGAAATGTGGACTTACAGCTCATCTTAACAATATGTCATAACTTTTCCCATTTTCAGAAGTTTTGCAATAAGCTACTGCTACCGCAGGCCTCACTGCCCAAGACATAGGGTTGCTATATTTTCTAGAGCCTGTATGTTAGGCCTGACTTTATTGCCTTACATGTATTCTGGTTATTATAATAAAGCCATTGATCAACAAGTTTGCATCCTCTTGTTGACATTTATTCTGATATTGTACATGTTTTATATGATGTTTAAAACTCTGCAATAAAAACGATTGAAAGAAAAAAATTAAGGTGACTGAGTAGCTTTTGACTGCTGTGTTCTGTGTGTGCAGTCTTGAGGGTAGGTCCTCTGTCTCATGCCCTCTGATTACCCCAGTCCAACATTGCCTGTGCATTTTTTATCATATACTTAGTTTAAATTGTGCTGGTATGTGACAGATTTACTTTACATTTGCAGCTTAGTACTGCACTTTTCAAAATGGAAGCAGAAGCATGAGCCCAGCAACAGAAACAAGTGCCTAAAGGCGGTTCCCACAGTCATATTCAGTGCAATGTAATAAGCACTTGCAGTGACAATGATTTTTACAACTATTTTGAAATAAGATAAGCCTCCTGACATGTGGTTCTTACATGTTTTGTTAGTCTGCCATGAAATCCAGTCTGCCAGATGAGCTGTAAATCAAATTGCAAAGTATTGTCACAGATCGTTCAGTACAGCTCAAAAATCCATCCTATCTATAGCCCTGTGAGTAACGCAAGCAAAGCAGGCTACCCTCCTGCAGCACCATGTCAGTCTAGTGTAACACAGCTCACATTGACAGAAGAAAAACAAATCAAGGGGCTATTTCTCATTTGACTCTTTTGCAGGTAATCCCATCATACAAAAGTCACCTGTAGACCCTGAGATCTGATATTTGTTTAAGCATTTTTTTAAATGTATTAATTTTTTTTTATTCAGCCACGAAAGAACCTTTTCATGTAAAAATATGGTTCATTTATTTCAGGCAGATACTTTTATCAGGGGGGGGGGTAAGTGCACAAGGTACTGTCAGGGCCGTAGTAATCCTCTTTCAGTAGGCTGGTATTATGTTTCCGTATTTCTGCCGGCGATGGTCGAATGCTTCTGCAGGCCTGTGATGAATACTGTTGGGTTTCAATTTCTCAGACACATGTAAGAACAGTTAGGAAAGCTCAAACACATGAAAACAGCCTATAGGAACCTATCTCTTCTTTAAAGTACCCATAAATGGACACAGACAATTAATCAATAAGAATAATTCAAATGACAATATATACGTGTTAAAAAATAAAATCAGACCAGATAATGGCTGTTCACTTGAGAGAAAATATAAATTTTCATGTCAAACAAGGTCAATGCATTAGAATGAAAATTAGAAAATATATTTTTAATCTCCTATTTATATATTGCTATTATACTACTTTATGTAAGTTATTGACAGGAAAAAAAAGTCAGTTGCTTCAGGCACTTTTCTTCTGATCAACAATTTATAGAGTATAGAATATAGGGGTGAGATCTGTGTTCTGTACAATGCTATATAGTGCTAAACACAGTACGGTATTGTATTGTGCTATATTACTTTACTATATTACTACACTTTTCCAGGACTATCTTTTTGTGTGTGTCAGGAAAAACTTCAGTTGCTGATTCGCTGGACAACCCCTTGGTTGTTTTTTTGTGTTTTAATTTCTTTTAATATTTTCTTTTATTTGATGTTATCATATTTTTGTAAACATTGTTAAAAACAAGCAAAAATAGATATAGGATTTAAATGTTTTATTATTTATTTTTTGTGGGGGAGGTATGCTTCATTTTATTTTGCTAGGACCTTATGACGGCATAGTCCCAGCATTCTCCGGGACCCCGTCCCTTATGACATCACTGCCCGAGGCATGCTGGGACTGCGCCATCATAAGGAGCGGGGTTTTTCCTATTGCAGCGAGCGTGAGATGTACAGTACCCTGCAGGCGAGAACCAGCGTGATAGGATCGCGCTGGAAACATTCTTGCGGGCAGATGCTGTAGCTGCCCTTGCGTCTTATTTGGTCCATTGGACCAGCATACAGACGAACAGGTTTCCGGCTAGGAACTGGGTCTGGCGGAGTTAGGGCTGGAAGATTTAAAACATGTTCTATTTCTAAAGTCCGTCAGATTTTTGGACAGCAAAGGTCCGATGGAGCCCACACACGATCGAATTGTCCGACGGATTTGTTCGATTGGACCTTTGCTGTCAAAAAGTCTGGTCGTGTGTACGTGACATTACAACTAGGGATGGGCTGAACAGACCCCTGTTCGTTTTGCACCAGAACTTCTGAACACCACGAAAGTTCGGACCCGAATAAGGAACCCCATTAAAGTTTTTTGGATATATTCTGGTGTCACTTTGACTTTTTATAGCAGTAACGGGTGTGTAAAAATTGGTCTTTGGGTGTCAGTGGCACCTTCGCACGTAACCCTATAGAGGTAATCTTGATGAAAGCAAGAATTGGCCTTGCTGTAAAAAAAATTGCAATTATATGCACCTGTGAAGCAGGTGCAGAAAAATTGGTCTTTGGGTGTCGGTGGCACCTTCCCACCGTAACCCTATAGAGGAACTCTTGATAAAAGCAAGAATTGGCCTTGCTGTAAAAAATTGCAATAATATGCACCTGTCAAACAGGTGTAGAAAAATTGGTCTTTGGGTGTCGGTGGCATCTTTCCACCGTAACCCTATAGAGGAACTCTTGATAAAAGGAAGAATTAGCCTTGCTGTAAAAAATTGCAATAATATGCACCTGTCAAACAGGTGAAGAAAAATTACTCTTTGGGTGTTGAGGGCACCTTCCCACCATAACCCTATAGAGATGCTTTTGATGAAGGCAAAAAAAAATTGCAATGATATGCACCTGTCAAACAGGTGCAGAAAAATTGGTCTTTGGGTGTTAATTGTGCCCATGAAACCTATACCAAAAACATTCTTCCAGATGAAATGATTGAAACCCTCAAAGCTAGGCAGCCTCAAAGTCCTGCAGAGCTTCCACATCCCAAAAAGTCTTAATCAGTTACATCGTCATTAGAGGCTTCATAGCTGGTAATCCAAGACTGTTTCATATATGAAACAGAAAGGTCAACAGAGTCTATTCTATGATCAGTAACGAATGCAACACTGAATGCCCGTTCTGAAAGCATTCTGGATGCAGGGCAGCCCAACAACTCAATAGCCTACTGGGCAAGTTCTGGCCAGTGGTCTATTCTCTTGATCCAGTAAGTCAGTGGATTGTCATCTGGAAATCTCTCCATCTCTGTTTTGGCCCCTAGGTAATCGTCCACCATGTGATGCGGACGCTGCCGATGGGATGTGAAAGCTGACAGCCCTGGGTGGCGAGGACTAAAAAAATTCCGAAATGCCTCACTTAGGCAGACGTCTTCTCCAACGCTCCTCTCTTGACCAACAGAAGACTCAAAACAACGTTTTTCACAACACTGTAACCTACTGGAGTCAGGAAAAACGTTCAATAAAATCCTCTTTAACGTGTCCTCGAGAGATTTTATCTTCAGCACTGCCTCTGTGGGGATGGGATGAGTTCTGAGACCCTTATAACGGTGGTCAAGGAGGGTTGTCAACCAGGAATCATCCTTCTCCTTTATGCCACGTATTCTTGGGTCCTTTTGCAGGCTTTGAAGCATGAGGTTGCCCATGTGCCTCAAATTTGCCAAGGCTTGAGAAGCAGGCTCCTTGGGGTCACTCAGGATGACAGCCTCTGGAACTTCTTCCTCCCAACCACGTACTACTCGCAAGGGCCCTGGGGTTGGAACACCATTGCTTACAGATGACCCATGTCTTCTTCTTCTTCGAAGCCTATGAAGGTGCCAGAATCCTTCTCCTCATCCTCCTCCCCTCTCTCCTCCTTTGCGTTCTGTGACTATGGAATTGTGGTATCCGGATAAAGTGGGCCTTGAGAGGAAAGGAAGTAGTCCTCTTCCACCTGCTGCTCTGCTTCCAGTTCCCTATACATAATGCCACGCAGAGTCTGCTCCAGCAGGAACACAACAGGGATTGTGTCACTGATGCATGCACTGTTACGGTTCCCCATCCTTGTGGCCTCCTTAAATGGTGACAAAACAGTGCATGCATTCTTAATGATGAACGATTGGCGTGGGGAACAAAAGCCGAGACGTCCTGAGCCTGTCATTGTGCCGTATTCCCGCAGGTACTCATTGACAGCCCTCTGCTGCATTTATAGCCACTGCAGCATTGATAGAGTCAGGTTCCACCTGGTGGGCATGTCACAAATCAGGCGGTTTACGGGCAGGTGGATTTCCTGCTGAATTATAGCCAAATGAGCATTGGCTGTGTATGACTGCCTGAAATGGCTACAGACTCTTCTGGCCAGCTTTAGCACATCTTGCAACCCTGGGTAAGTATTTAGGAAATGTTCCACCACCAAATTGAGGACATGTGCCAGGCATGGCACATATCTCAACTTTCCCTGTCAAAGGGCAGAGAGGAGGTTTGAGCCATTATCGCACACCACCATTCCTGGCTCCAGCTGGTGTGGTGTGAACCACCTCTGAGCCTGTCCCTGCAAAGATGCAAGAATCTCTGCCCCGTGTGGTTCCTGTCCCCTAAACACACCAGCTGAAGCACTGCATGGCACCTTTTAGCCTGACTCTGGGAATAGCCCTTTGAAGGCTTAGGGGGTACCTGATGTTCATAGGACAATACAGCAGAGGAGGGCATGGAGGAGGAGGAGGGGGTAGAGCTCACAGGTCTGGCATCATCACCACCAGCTGTATGGAGACGTGAGGGCACAACAAGCTGCAGCACCGAGCCCTGTCCTGCATCCTTTTGAGTTGCAAGCAGCCTTACCCAGTGTGCTGTGTACAAAATATTTCATCCCTCTCCATGCTTGCTGGACCATGTGTCAACAGTAAGGTGGATTTTACAGCTGACTGCCTTGCCCAACAATGCCAGAACATTCCCTTCCATGTGATGGTAGAGAGATGAAACGGCCTCACGTGAAAAATAGTAGCGACTGGGAACCTGCCATTGTGGTACAGCACATTGTGCGAATTTACGGAAGGGGGCAGAATCCACCAGGCTGAAAGGCAAAAGTTGGAAAGCCAACAGCTTTGACAAGCTTGTATTAGACACTGGGCATGTGGGTCGCTGGGACTATTATTTTTCTGCTGCAGCAGATGGGGCAGAGAAACAGTCTACAGCTGGTAGTGTGTTGCTGGCAGATGTGCTGCTAGGACCTGGGACAACTTGTGCTATACCATCATCCCTGTCAGTGGAGGCTGCTGAGAGGTAATAACTTGGTATAGCAGGGGCAGACTGAAGTGGGTAAGGAGGAGTAGGGACAGATTTGTGTCCCTTTTGAGTGGCTTTTAGGTGCTCTTACCAACGGGCCGAATGGTTGGACATTAAATGCCTTGTTAAGCATGTGGTACTCAAATGGTTGGTGTTTTTTCCACATTTGATGTGCCTGAGACACAGTTTGCAGATAGCAACAATGTGATCTGATGCAGATGTGCTGAAAAGGGCCCAGACAGCTGAGCTTTGGGGAGTGGGCCGGGAGATAACAGCTGCAGAATGTGATGGAATAGGGTGGCTGCTCTCTACTCTTTCTTGATGTTGGCCTTCATAGGGATGTGCTGCCTCACCTTCAATTTCCTCCTCTGATCTATCTGGCACCCAAGTCGCATCAATGACCTCATCATCATCATCTCCATCTCCTCCATCTTCATCATTACCACTGGAGACAATTTTGCAAAATGCTGCGGCTTGGGGAACATGAATGCCAATTTGTCTACCAGTGTTCCTCCCTCTCTAGGCTCATGTTTCTGTCATCCTCAACCTCAGAACCAACATCTGAATCCAGTAATGGCTGGGCATCATCAAGGTGCAAGTGTCTGACGCTGTGGTCATATAACTCAGCTGACTCCTCAATGGCTGATGTTGGGGCTATGACAGGAATAGATGTGGACAAGGAGGCAAGTTTATCCACTCTGTCAACTGCTGGGGACTGCACACTTGCATCTGCTTGCGTAACAGAGGATGAGGAGGATGAGTAGGGTTTAGTAAGCCAGTCTACCACCTCCTCTGCATGCTGTGGCTGGATAGCATAGGCAAACTCACTAAACAGAGGAAATGAAGCCCTGCCTGAGGACTGACCACCACGTCCACCTTTGCCTGTGGACACATTTGTTGCTGGCCCCCTTACAGTGTCAAGGGAACGACTGCCTCTCCTTGTTGTCCTCTCAGACATTATTGGGAGGGAGGGGGTGCTGCTTATAAGCAAATGTAAACAAGAAGTTGAAATCTGTACGTAGATGCCCTTTAATCAACATAAAGAGGTGTTTGGTGCACTTTAATTTGAGTACTCACACTACACAGACACGCTCCACAGATACACTATAATATACTGCAATATAATGCGTCAAACGTACAGTGACACACAGAACTATGTTGCATTAAACTGGCAGTAATGCACAAAACTACATGGCGTTAAACTGGCAGTAACACACACAAAACGATATGGTGTTAAACTGGCAGTAACGCACGCAAAGCTATATTGCGTTAAATTGCCAGTAACGCACACAAAACTATATGGTGTTAAACTGGCAGTAACACGCAGAGAAGTAAATGTCATTAAACTGGCAGTAATGCACACAGAGCTATATGGCGTTAAACTGGCAGTAACACACACAAAACTATATGGCATTAAACTGGCAGTAACGCACACAGAACTATATGGTGTTAAATTGGCAGCAACACAATAAAATTGACGGTGTTCAACCTTCACTACACTGACGCTATCTGAACTGTCCCTACTCTAGCTATACACTATTGTAAAGATTACTGACACGGTCTCACTACACTACACTGAAACTATATGAGCTGTTCCTGCTCTTCACTAATGTATGTATGAATGACACGGTCTCACTACACTACACTGAAACTATCTGAGCTGTCCCTACTCTACACTAATGTATGTATGAATGACACGGTCTCACTACACTACAATGAAACTATCTGAGCTGTCCCCACTCTAGGTGCACACTATGCAAAGCTGAATGATGTTCCTCCTCACTACACTCATACTATCTCTAAACTGACACTAAACTAATACTAGCACTAACTAACAAATAGCACTGAACAGAGCCCTGTTCTATAGCTCTTCACACTGAATTCACACTGAAAATGGCTGCCATTGAAAGAATACTTTTAAACTGTGGGGTGGGAATGAGCCATGATTGAATAAAGTCATGATGACAATGTCCAATCATGACTCTGACAGTGCTCTGCTTTCACAGCTTCAGCCAATCAGGGCTTGCAATGCTCTGTTCAGCGCCGTAATGCATTGTGGTTGGTTCGGGGGGGTGAACAAACGGTCCAATGACCCGTTTGTTTGGCTGTTCGTCGAACATCCGAACAGCGAAAGTTTGCCCATTCCTACTAACATATTAGATATCTTACTAAAAGACTAAGTCAGCTATTACATAGTGCCTCAAATCGCAAAACAGAAAAAAACACCTGTGGAAAAAATTGAAAATATACTTACGTTGTATTTTATTCCTGGCTTCTGCTTGCTGCACCCAGGAGAGGGTGGTGTCACAATCATTCTGGTGATAAAATGGATGATGAGAATTCCAAACTGTACTTGAAAATATTCTTGTACTATGCTGGAGGATGAAGACATCACCCTTTCCAGTGCACAAGCTGAATGTGAGGTAAGTATGCTGGTAGGCTAATTGGCTCCTGGATAAGTTGGCCCTAGTATGTGTATGTATGAATGTGTATTAGAGGCTTTAGATTGTAAGCTCCTTGAATGCAGGGACTGATGTGAATATGCAATAGATATGTAAAGCACTGCATAAATTGACAGCGCTATATAAGTACCTGTAATTAATAAATAAATAAATCTTTTAATATTTGGTGTTTTTTTAATCTCTTTAAAGCAACGATTTGAGAAGAGGGTGGGAGGCTTGGTGTAATTAGAAAAGCTAGCATATTAGTA
The DNA here is from genome assembly GCF_037356315.1 of Lithobates pipiens. Taxonomy (NCBI): domain Eukaryota; kingdom Metazoa; phylum Chordata; class Amphibia; order Anura; family Ranidae; genus Lithobates; species Lithobates pipiens. Next base: position 263,674,979 of record NW_027507784.1, on the reverse strand, counting down.
AAAGGTCTGCTTTAAATAGCAATGTAATAGGGGGTTCTACAATGACCACAAAAGTACTGAGAATATTTACACTGTCCACCAATGCAAAGGAGCTTTAAGCATATTACTAGGACATCCAATTGGACCACATAATCCAGTTCCAATATATTCCTTTCCAATTAAGCAATAACAACCTGACAGGGGTTATTCAAAACAAAACAAAAAGTTTTGGATTCACATGATATAGCATAATCGGACTATCTGAGGAGACCTCACTTTGTATTTGGAATTTTGAAACAACTTTTGAAATAGGACTTCACTAAATAGACAAATGCCTACTTCCTAGTGATAGTTACTTTCCATTTGCTGCTCCACTGTTCTATTATTCTGCTGCAACAAGGTGAAATACCCAAATACTTCTGGCTATAGAGAATCATACAACTGTCCACCTTACTCTCATGCACTACCAAATGGCTCTTCAGTTCATCCCTATAATGCCAGAGCATGCCATTGCAGAAACACCTGACTCCAGACAGGCTGTAGTCACTGCCCATAGTGGTGGCGAGCTGGTCAGTGAGGAGCAGGTCTGCATTGCATTTGAATTCTCTTTATAACATGTATATCTTATGAGGGGGGAAAGAGGGAAGGACACATTTTCTATTGAACTATATGAATTTTGTGTGCTGGTCCTTGAGCATTAACACAACTTTGTGTACTGAGATACACAGCAAAATGGGCTACCAGGAAGAACGACATTTATATAACATGATAAAGTATCTCTATATCTATCAACTACACATTCTTGTTGAGTTATTTATTGATATATAACTGTTAGGTTGTAATATCGTGTTACCTTTTACAACTTTAAAATTAAACTGTCTCCGCTCAGCTGTTCTTTGATTAGATGTTATATTTCTTTTGGAGGTTAGTTTGTCTCTTGACTACCAGAAAACATTGGCCAATAGTTGTGGGAATGAAAAAGTGAAAGACCCTGATGTGTAGAAAGATGATGAAATTCTTATGTGCAGGGTTCCAAGTTGTAACGTTCATATTCTCTTCCCTATGGTAACTGGACAGGCAACATTACTAAATTACTTACAGCCTCTTGTATTGTAGTCCCAGGTTATGGTACCCTAAATAAGCCAGGGCTTTATGCTTTTACACATTTCCCCCAACCAGCAACTCAAACAATTGGTATCAGCCAATCTGAAGCTATGGTCAGCCACACGGTATTTATATAATTCTTTAACAAAGCATGTCCATGTGCCAGGATGAAAAACTTGATTCACAGAAGGAGGAATCAGTGTGGATTTGGAGAACAAGAAGACCATTCTTTGGCAGTATGGCATTCCGTGAAAAACGGGTACCCTTTAAAGAGATTTCCATGGTACATTAAAAGTATATGGGAGTACAAAAATATACCCTTCTACATCTGACATATGTTGGAGATGTAATGAACGGACAGGCAAACTTTTGCACATAGCTTATAAAAATGACTTCATCATTACTTTCAAAAAATTGAGTTCCTGGTTATCTCATCCTAAAGCATCTAATTACTTAAAGGATTGTAATTTGTAACTTTATCTCTAAGTTTGAAGTAACCTGAACTCATACACTAGTTTATTTTTGATGTAGATTGTGATCGGGGACCTGCTTTCTTTTTTTTTCTTCTTCCTTTCTTTCTTAATTAAAATTTTAAGTTTACAGGTATATTGACACAACTATCTAGTTAACTAGATGTCCAGTCCATGCCTATAGTTTGAACCCATTAGGGGTAGGCTGGTCCAGGATATCAAGTGTTATATAAATATGCAACAGACAATATTTCTAAATTACTGTAATTATTCCAATTATTATTGACTAAAGTGAATGACAATTTGTTTTGTCACCTAATAATTTTCAATAAAAATGATTATAAAAAAAAAGGTATATGGGAGTATATCCTTGAAATCTTGCTCTGGTAATAAAATATTAATTTACCCTCTATACTTTGAATACCTAAGTAGAACTAGTGCTGCAATTCTGAGCAGGACTTGAGGTGTTGACACATCAATTAACTTAATAAATGTGATGGGGGTTTTTTGAAAAATGTACTGACAGATATAATGTGTCTCCTTCAGACAGGAGCTTTCATTGATGAAACGTGTGCAGTATTTTTGTACCATCGTTATTACCTTTCACTCTCGTACCACGCAACAGGGAATGAGAACCGGTAACTGACAGGGCTAATCCATGACAAAAGACTTACAAGCTAAAACTGCACAAGCGCTTGGTGAAAGCACAAATGACTGACTGTGAGGGATGATGAAACAGATTATATAGCACTTCTCTTGTTACAGATTCTAATTCTTCTTCATACCATCTTGTTTTTTGTTTGTGTTTTAACAATAAAAAAATGGCAAAACTATTACTATCATTAGACAGGAGTACAGAGGGTACAAGGATGAGGGCGTCAATGCACAAGGTATTGCTGTCACCCAAATTATCATGAGCACCCAAAGTTCCTCTGTCTTTAAACAGGTAACCACAGAATATAGCATGCAAACAATACTATGCAAGCTGCCACTACTCACAACCTACAGGCTTCTGAGAAAACTTGCTCCTGACACCTCCAGTTGGTACATGCTGTGATCAAGCAGACTGGCACACAGGGTTTTGCAGACCACACACACTGCTTTCACTAGTGGTTACAGATTAACTAAACTCGGCAATATCACTTAGACTTAGTGCAAACACTTAAGCCGCGTACACACGGGCGGACTGTTTGGCCAACTTAGTCCGTCAGACAATCTGACGGACAGTCCGTCATACTTTCGAATGAACGGACTTGACCACACACGGATAGCCAAACAGTCCGCCGAAAGCTTGCGCGATGACGTACAGCACGTACGACGGGACTAGAAATAGGAAGTCCAAGACACAGCAAAGCACCCTTTGGGCTCCTTCTGCTGACTTTGCGTTAGTAGAAGTTTGGTTAGAGACGATTCGCGCTTTTCAGACTTCAGCTTAATTTGTCCGTTTACTGCGGCGCAGTCTACCTGTGAGGTTTGTATCTGTCTTTCGGTACGCGTGGATCAGTTGGTACCTGTTGTTAGGCGCTTCTGGTCCGCTCGTTTCTGGGTTTCAGGTCGTTCTTCATAGGTCTGGCTGTTCTTCAGTGCGTTCAGTTGAGCTTGTTTGTCCAGCCGACCGTTTCAAAGCCATGGAGAGTGGACGTACTCGGGAACGAGTTCGTGCTATATTGGGGCTTGGTGTTGGGGTTAATACTTTGACCCGAGCCCAGTCTGTGAACAGGGTGAGGAGGAGTTCATGGACAAAGAATTGGTTGCGCCAGCATGACCAATTCTCGCATATGCCTTTACTCCGTGAGATCCGTGAGAATAATCCTGATGATTTCAGGAATTATCTCAGGATGACGGACCCAGTTTTTCACCGTCTGCTGGCTTTGCTGACCCCTTATATCAGCAGGCAGGATACCTGCATGCGGCAAGCCATCACTCCGGAGCAGAGGCTCGTCGCCACGTTGCGCTACTTGGCGACAGGGAGAAGCCTTCAGGACCTCAAGTTCTCGACAGGCATCTCCCCCCAGGCTCTGGGGATCATTATTCCAGAGACCTGTTCTGCCATTATTCGGGTCCTGCAGAAGGAATATATGAAGGTAAGTTTGTTCTTTTAATATTGCATTATATGCATTGTATGTTTGTATTAATTTCATCATGACTTTTAATATCCATGACAGGAATATGATGTGAATGTCCCCTTTATATGAATGCATGCATTTTTTTTTTTGTGTCATTTTTTTTTAGCTTTTTACCTTTTTGTGTCCCACATGCATATTTGCTTTCACTAACGTCCCCAGCATGCAATCCTGGGCCCCTATACACCCACAGCCGAGACTGTTTTTCTCTATAATTCATATTGTCAGCTCCATTGTACTATTTTACTGCCCCCCCACCCTTTGTATACTCTTTGTATACACCCTTTGTGTGTATGTGTGTGTGTGTGTATATACATATATATATATATATATATATATATATATATATATATATATATATATGTATATATATATATATATATATATATATATATATATGTGTATATATATATATATATATATATATATATATATATATGTATATGTATATATATATATATATATATATAGGGATTGTATACTCATTAATTAGTCCCCCACCCCACTCAAATTGGTTGCAGGTATTGTCTACTCATTAATTAGTCCCCCACCCCACTCAAATTGGTTGCAGGTATTGTATACTCATTAATTAGTCCCCCACCCCACTCAAATTGGTTGCAGGGATTGTCTACTCATTAATTAGGCCCCCATCCCACTCAAATTGGTTGCAGGTATTGTATACTCATTAATTAGGCCCCCACCCCACTCAAATTGGTTGCAGGTATTGTATACTCATTAATTAGGCCCCCACCCCACTCAAATTGGTTGCAGGGATTGTCTACTCATTAATTAGGCCCCCACCCCACTCAAATTGGTTGCAGGTATTGTCTACTCATTAATTAGTCCCCCACCCCACTCAAATTGGTTGCAGGTATTGTATACTCATTAATTAGGCCCCCACCCCACTCACCCACCTAACTTATGTCCCCTGGTCCATCAGAGGGCTGAGTAATCTGTGAATTGGGCCGTCTTTTTTTTTTTGTTTGATGAAAAACTTTTTCAATATTTCTGTTTAACTGTTGTTCCAAAATGTTTTTTAGTTTTATTTGTTATGCATTGTTTGGATTTAATGACTAATTTTTTTTTTTCCTGTGTTTGACTCCCCAGTTTCCTTCCATGCCACAGGAATGGCAGACTGTGGCTTCCCAATTCGCTGCCCGTTGGGACTTTCCCAACTGCGGAGGGGCGATCGATGGGAAACATGTGAGGATTGTGCCCCCACCCCATTCGGGGTCCTACTATTGGAATTATATTCCTGTACATAAAATCTAATTTTTAACTATTTACAGAAAACAAGGGGTAAAGCCAAATTTTGAAGATGCACACCAAAAATTGGTAATGTCAACATGTGCTATGTACCATCATGAGTGATCAATGGACGTGTTTGGTGGGTGCAATCCCTTCCTCTTACATACTAGAATGAGGAAGGGTTTGCAAACACCAAATGCGTACATTGCGATCCTCTGATGGCACATAGCACATGTTGACACACCGTGTGCATCTTCAAAATTTGGCCTCTAAAAACAATGTTCTAAAAACATTAAAAACGTTTTGACAAGGAAATGAAGAACATGATCTTTCGTTTTAGTGAAAAGGGGCTTAGATTCTCCCTAAAACATCGATCATGTTCTTCATTTCCTGCCTCATAGTGTCCAGTTCTCGTTGCATGGCATGGATGTTGTTCTGCATCAAATCGATCTTGCCATTCCAGGCCATGATCTGACCAATGAGTCTCTGGGCACTATCAGTGGTAAATGGCTCCGCGGCTTGTCCTTCCACAACCAGATCATCATCTAAAAACATGTGTAGATAAAAAATTGGTTAAAATATACAGCCATTAATTGTTTACCTTAAGCTGGGTTGTCAGACACTCACTTTGTGGGGTGCGTATCTCCACCACCTCTTCCTCCTCCACATCTAGCCCTGGGCTGGGCTGATCCAGCTCGGACAATGGGCTGGGCTGCTCCCTCACAGACACTGGGCTTGGGCTAACTGCCCAATCAGGCTGGTGAGATCGGGGGGTCCTGGGCTGCTCCGGCTCTTGTCTGAGTCTTTGTTCCCCTATGAGAATGAAAAAAAAACAAAAAAAAAGGTATACTTTTAAGCATAGTGATATTTGATTTCAGAAATTGGAATCTGAAACATTGGTTTGAAGTGGTGTACAATTATTAGCGGGTTATTACAAGATCCTAGTTTAATACATCATTAAAATGACATTTTTTTAGTTAGGCTGTGTTCAGACTGCTGCGATGTGCGAACGCTGCAAATCTACTGTGGTTTCACGCATCGCATGCCTCCCGGAGGCAGTTCACACTGCCCTATGTGACCTGCTGGGAGTATCAGTGTAAAGTTTTATTGACACCTCCAAATTATTTCTCATATCACAGTGCAATCTTTAAACTCGGACAGGAATTGGACCACATGGTGTGAACACCCATGTGACCCGATTCGGCTGTGGACTAAAAAAAGGGCCATGTACAAGTTTGGACCGGATGCGATGCGAATTCAGCCATACTATATGTATGGCTGAAATCGCATCACACAGAGATCACATGTGATTTGCACTGCAGTGCTGTGCAAATCACATTCGATCTCGTACATTGCAGCAATGTGAACCTAGCCTTTAACCAAACTGTGATACTTTATATCTTTTGTCCAAGTTTCACAGACGGACACACTCGAATCATCCCCTGGAGTACCTGTGTGTGATTATGTCAAAAAATTTTCTATGATGTCCCAAACTACACTAAATGATTCCCAGTCCAGATGTTGAACCAGCATTTTATCTACCTATCTATCTATCTATCTATCTATCTCATTTTTTTATTGAGACTACATTACACTGAATAAATTTATGAAACTTCATTAAAAATTTATATCCTAAACTGAGTGTGACAATTCAGTTTATCATGAACAATACAAAAAAAATAATAACTAATTAAAATCTAATCCAACACCAGATAAATTTACACCATATACAAATTCATGCTATTTACGTCCACATATACGAACAAGCATATTCGCTCATTACATGAACTATTAACCACACGAACGATCAAATTCGCCAGATTTACATATCGTATACCTATACGAACGATTATGTCCGACAGTCACGATAAACGCGGAGTTTACTCACTTTTTTTCAGGACCTTTTTGATTCGATGGTATTGGTCCGGCTCCCTGGATTTGATGTCGGACCATCGTTTCCGGAGCCGATCCTTGCCTCTTCGGACCCCAAATTTGCTTTGCAAAGTTTCGACAACTAGATTCATGATGCCGTTTTTGCGGATATTGGGTTTGGGATACGGGCCATTTTCCCCATCGTAATCCTCCCTTCTCAATATATCCACCATCTCCACCATCTCTTCAAAGGCCATGTTTTTGTCCTTATACCTCTTCCTTGCTCCGGAAGCATGGGGTTCAGGGCTTTCCTCCGTGCTGCTCATTGAAATTCCGTCCGCCATTTTCATCTATCAATCTCCCACAGCAGAACGAGGGTAAAAGGGGCGGGGAAATACGGTCACACGGAACGTCAGGGACGGGCAACGTGGGCGACGCAGGCGGAGCTTGAACGCATGCGCTGTATATAAAACGTTACCGCGAGGCCGTACGTTTGTCCGAACGGAAGCAGCGAGTGCTACACGCGACGGTAAGCTGGTTATCTTTTTAGTTTATTTTAATTTTAAGCCTGCGTTAGGAATGTATATAGTGAGATTTCACCTTGTTGATGGTTAATTGATTTTTATGTGGGTTGGTGGTTGAGTGGGGTTGGTGTTTTGTGTGGTAGTGTGGGGGTGGGGGTGGGTGTATGGGGGGGGTAGTGTGTGTGTGTGTGGGGGGTAGTGTGTGTGTGTGTGGGGGGTAGTGTGTGTGTGGGGGGGTAGTGTGTGGGGGTAGTGTGTGTGTGTGTGTGGGGGATTAGTGTGTGTGTGGGGGGGTAGTGTGTGTGTGGGGGGGGTAGTGTGTGTGGGGGGGGGGGGGGGTAGTGTGTGTGTGGGGGGGGTAGTGTGTGTGTGGGGGGGGTAGTGTGTGTGTGGGGGGGTAGTGTGTGGGGGTAGTGTGGGTGTGTGGGGGGGTAGTGTGTGTGTGTGGGGGGGGTTAGCGTGTGTGGTAGTGTGTGTGTGGGTGTAGTGTGGGTCTCGCCTACATTGTCACAATATAAATAGTGTGCATTTGGTCTGACATTAGTATTTATGTTTATTTTATTTTTTTTCAGAAATCAAAATGCAAAAGTATACTCCAGACCCCTTTAAGGAGGAGGCCTTCCTCTCCACATTTATCGATATGTTGGAGTCGCACAGGAGCCTGTGGGATTCCAAGCACCCACAATATTCCAGCCGTCCTGGCCGGAGGAAGACACTGGGGACAATTTTGACGTTTGTGAAAACCCGACTCCCCCAGGCAGACATTAACTTTGTGAGCTCCAAAATTCAGAACCTGCGTAGCGTGTATAGGCGGGAGCGCAAAAAGGTCCTAGACTCCCAAACATCAGGAGCAGCACCAGATCAGATCTTTGTACCTAGGCTGTGGTATTACGACAGGCTGCGTTTTCTGGATGACACGTCAGAAGCCAGGCAGTCACTTTCCACTCTTCCGTCTACCCGTCCCTCCACCCTTCCCTCCGCCTCAGGTGAGCCATCCCTGGAAGATCCAGACCCTTCCTTGCTGGACGAAGTTGATGCGCCCAGCTGGAGCCAGGTATATTTTAGTTTCTAAAGTTAGGATTGCTCAAATATTAATGATGTAAAGTTCAATGTTTGAATTGCTTCCAAATCTAGGATTTCATCACAAATTTAATTAGATAGAAGGATACAGTAGTTTCCACAAATGTGGCTCAAATCTTGGTGAACTGATGGAAAAATGATGGTGTCAAAATGATAGCCTTTTGTATTTCAAGACAAATGTATTTGCAAGTGAGAACTGTAAAATTGTTAGTGATTGATGATTTCAAAATATAGACATATTTTATTTATTGATTTATTTGTTTTTTACACAGGATGAGCTCACTTAGGAGGAGGCCGGGACCAGTGGTATGGAGGAGGAGGCCGGGACTAGCCACACACAGGAGCTAGCTGGGCCCAGCAGGAGTCGGACCGAAAGTCAGGTCCCTCCCCTCCGCCTAGCCAGCAAAAGGCCCAGGAGGATGACGCGGACAGAGGAGGAGTCATTGGCACTTATACGCCAAGCCACCCAAGTGCTGAGCAAACCCCCCAATCCGGAGGAGGCCTACGGTACATATTTGGCAAGCAAGTTGCTAGAAATGGAGAAGGCACAGCGCAACTTGTGCGAAGCCATTTTTTTTTATGCGATTCAACGAGGTCTGAAGGGTGAGCTAACACCGACCACCAGACTGTACAACACAGACCCTACTGCTCCTCCTCCTCCTCCTCCTCCTCCTCCTCCTCCTACCACAAGTCCACCACCAGAGGCACAGCCTCCAGCGAAGCGTGGAGGGAAGGCTAGACGGAAGAGTCGGAAGTGACTGCCTGGCTTCAGTCTGCTCTGACAGAAGACGCAGGCTGTTGTAGTACCACAGTCTGGGGACATAGATCTCATCTGCTGCTGTTCCTGGTCTGTGGGATTCTAGGACCTGGTTGTGCTCCCTATTTTCATGTTACACAGGTTCTGAATTTTGGTGGCCACTCACTTGATGTGTGCCTGGGGGACAAAAGGCTTCACAAACTTCAAAATTGTCTCCAGTGTTGCCTCCCTCTTGATTTTGTTTTGTTCTGACAAAAAATAAATATTTATTATTTCCAAAAATATTGTATGTTTTTTTTTTGTTATTTTGGATTAAAAAAACAGAGTTTATTTGTGAGTAGGCAGGTACATGTCAAAAGACTCTGGGGGTTATTTACAAAACACACGTTCATGTTAATAGAAATATGCTAACTTCAAGTGCAATTTTTAAAGCACTGCAAGTGCACTTGGAAGTGCAGTCGCTGTAAATTTGAGGCTTAACATTTGAAATGAGGGGAAGCTCTGCTGATTTTGAACATTCAATCATGTGTAAGCTAAAATGCTGGTTTGGGTATCTATCTATCTATCTATCTATCTATCTATCTATCTATCTATCTATCTATCTATCTATCTATCTATCTATCTATCTATCTATCTCTACTTACATAGTCCTGCTTGGCCAAAAAAAACGCAAGTCCATCTTGTTTCAACCCCCCCCCCCCCCCCACAAAAAAAATAAAAATAAATAAATAAATAATTTTAAACTGACAATAGTAGTTCCAAAAATATATAGTAATAGATAAATTCTATAAATTTGTTAATATATATATATATATATTTATATATATATATATATATATATATATATATATATATATATATATATATATATATTTATTTTTTTATTTATTTTTTTTACATATTTTTCTAAAATTTGAATATTAATCATAGGATGAGGATGAATAAAAACATTTGGGATAACTCTGTGTGAATATAAGCAGCAAAGCTACTTCACTTTTCTTGCATTATGAAGAAGAAAAGAATGGGCTATATTAAAAAAACACAAAATTAGCAGCATGACGAATATGCTAGCTTCAATACGAACACTAGTTTTACAAGACCGAGCGCTTCCGCCCTGTAAATCCTTTCTGGGCATGCGTCATACTTAGTCCGTCCGACTAGCCTACTCACGAGCCGACTGTCCGCTGAAACCAAAGTTGGACGGACAATATTACGGAAATTCCGAAATACTTAGTCCGCCAGACTGCACGCTGAAAAAGTCCGCTGAAGCCCACACACGAGCGGACTGTCCGCTGAAATGTGTTTCGACGGACTAAGTTGGACAGACAGTCCGCCCGTGTGTACGCGGCCTTACTCGCAGTCTCTTCAGATTTGGGTGTTCTTTAAAGCATTCAAAAACTGTTTATTCATTTTATATTAATAATACCTAGGCAGGCATTGCCTAAAAAGACACACATAAGCAAACAGTGTTGAACATAAGAGGGATAAGAGTGTCTCTCCTGCTTCCAGTATTGGATAGAACATATGCAGGTCATACCCTCAAAACAGATGGGACTCCTCTAATATGACTCAGATCTCACTGGGGATCTCAACTTTATACTTTAGAGAGCATAGTGGAGCTTCTACCCTTACAGCCTGTCCAATTGGGTGAAAGGGGCTTGCATCTTATTGCATCTTACCTATTTCGTACATATAGAATTTTGGTAATCACAATGTTCAAAAACACTTAACCTCCCTAGCGGTAATCCCGAGTCTGGCTCGGGTTGGGAATTTCATTACAATAGCGGTAACCCCGAGCCAGACTCGGGCTTGCACCGCTCGATGCAGGGGAGGACACAGGTAACGTCACTTACCTTGTCCCCTGGATCCAGCGATGTCCGCCGCGCTGTGTGATCGAGCTGTCCTCTGCTCGATTCACAGTGCCGAATGCCGCCGAGCTCCGTTCCCTGCGACGTTACGGCGCACGGGAGCGGAGAACGGCGGCAAATTCAAAAATGTAAAAAGACACAAAAGACACACAGCACTGTAATCTTACAGATTACAGTGCTGTAGTAAAAAATACACACCCCCTTTGTCCCTAGTGGTTTGTGCAATGCCCTGCATGCACTTTTATATTATAAATACTGTTTTTTACTGCTTGTAATTTGGAGATTGTCCATAGCAACCAAAACATGTCCCTTTTTCATTTTTTTGGGGGATTTGATTACATTATTGAATAATTTTTATTATTCTTTATTATATTATAAACTTTATCATACCCGGGATGTCCACTAGACTCTGGTTTGAAGAGATTTCAGAGCGTTATTCCTAAGAATTACAGGACTACAAAATAAAAGCCAGATTTCCATGCAAAATAATTGTACCGCTTTCAGCACCTTATTCCAGACTGAATCATACCGCCAGGGAGGTTAAAACTGTTTTGAGCTACAAATCATGAAAATTTAAAGTATAAGTAATGGTTTCAATTGATGCTCTCCTGTGCATAGACACCAAATAAGGATGTTTTACACCTAATAGAACCAGTATTAATGTAAATTCAAAATCAAAAACTTTTCCCAATTTTATAACAATGCTGGTATGTTTGGAGAATAACATCTTGCTACTGCACAACTGAAATATACACATTTGTCTGGAAACATTAGCTGTAAACTGTGCTAATTGAAATAACGTTGCATAGGCTGGTGTCCGGTGAGAAAACACACAAGATCTAAATGACCGCTCTCTGTAAACAAATGCAAATTAAACATTTGGTCTTCCCTCAAAACTGTATTAGTAAAATGTTGTGTATATTCTGAATTAATTCTGCCTTGAACGTTTAAAAAAAAATAGGAATTATGACTTACCTGTAAATTCCTTATCTTGGAGTACAACACAGGACACAAGACTTGTAGTCTTATACAACGAGTTATCGTTTATGCATCTATCTTCAGGTGCTTGGACACTGGCAAAAATAAAAAAAATACTTGCTAGGGTCTTTTCCATAGGATAAATCTCAGCAAAAATCTTAGGGGAGTTAAAACTTTTTCAGGATTGAGTCAGTGCTCACATTGTGCATGGTCAATCTTTGCATGTATTGGAAAAGCCTCTGTGGACTTTTTTCATGCTCATAGATTCTGCTTCTGAATCCTGAACAGGATCAGGGGAAACAGACTATGTTTGTGGCCTTTGGAAACCAAAGGTTCTAGAAGTGCCAAGAGTTTTCCAAAGAATTCAGACGTAGTAGCAGATAAATCTGCCTTTGTCAGACACACTGCATGTTGTGCACCTGAGAGGGAACTAAAGTTAGATGAGGGAACTATCATCCTGAGTGGTGGTGGTTAGAGTTTCCTGTAGATCAGCTATGGAACACATGATATTTGACCTCCTTCCCCCAGCTCCCCTGCACCTTTGACCTGTCATTGGTAAGTAAGGGTACTCATGGTTATAGAGTGCTGAATTGAAGGGGTTGTGCATATCCAGATATAAGGGCCACTATAACCCAGGCACTAACTTTGTTGCTGTGGCTGTGTCTGTATAAAAGATGGCAGCAAAAGTGCACCAACAAGCTGTGTGTAGGCAGGTACATATGAGTGGGGGGTTATTTTTTAGTTAGGTTTATGCCACGTACACACGACCAGACTTTACGACGGACTAGGTCTGACGGTCTTCCCGGCGGACTGTTGGCAGAGTTCTGACGGACTTTCCGATCCATCGGACTAGCATACAGACGAACCGATTTTTCGACCAGACTTGAGTCGAGATTTGAAACATGTTTTATTTCTAGGTCCGTTGGACTTTTGGGAAAAAGAAGTCCACTGGAGCCCATACACGATCGTAATATCCGATGGATTCATTCCGTCGGACCTAGTCCGTCGAAAAGTTTAGTTGTGTGTATGTGGCATTAGACTGCCCGGGGGGGATAAGGTTAAGTGGGGATCTGCCAGTTTCCCCAGGCTTTTTGGGTTCTGCCTTCCAGCCTAGTCTATATATAATAGGGCTTGGTGTGCACACGGAACTGCATGGCAAGCAAGGAGGTCCAAATCAAAGGGAAGATGTAGCCCAGAGCACTGTCCAAATTTTCACCCTAAACGAATTTGCCTGCAAGGACTCCTCCAAATATGGATCTCTACCCGCAGAGGTATGCCTAGGCAGCATAAGATAGATTAGGTAGAATGTGGTAAACCTTGTTTATGTGACTGTAATAATTGCACTACAAGAGCTATAATATAGCATTAAAACTGACCTAAGCCTGGGCTGAAGTTATAAAAAGGGTGCATGGTGGTGCATCAGTAGAACAGGGTCTGTAAAGCATACACTGGATGTAAAAGGAAAATCATCACAAAAGGATTAACTAAGCAGATGAGGAGGTATGTAGTTGCCACAGGTAACCAAATTTGTCGGGAATGTATAGCAGCCGGTCCAACAAAGTGTGGTATCTGACGCAGGTGACAGGTTCTCTTGTAGCAAGGAGTCGGTATTCTGGCTGCCTCCCTAGCAAATGGTTCTCCCAAAAGTAACCAGGACCAGACCTATGGTACAAGACCTCATGTACCTAGCTACATGGCATGGGAGAATGGAAGGAGTTAAGTAAGTGCATGCATGAGGCCTGTGCTAGGTGCACAGCGGGACCCCATTCTATCACTGGAAGTGAGGTGGCAGAGTTATGCTGGACTGGTGAAGAAGGCATGCAGCAGTGTACCTCCTAAATACAACCAACATCAAGACTAAGGTGTGTAGTAACTTGGGATGGGATGCTCACAGAGGAACTGTCATATATAGTTATGGGATTGATGTTTGTTTGATTGGACGTTCACCTGCCACAGAGTGCACCATATTGCACTGCGAGAACGCAGTCCATTGAAGGCTACTGAAGGTGTATGCTTTGGCCAATCACAGCACGATAAGGCTACTTACACATCGGTCGTGTATAGTGTGAATTAAGAGAGAGATTAGGCAGGGTAGTCAGTGTAGTATATAAAATACAATGTAGTGTATATAGTGCCGTCAGGGTAGTGTATATAATACAGTGCAGTCAGTGTAGTGTAAATAATACAGTGCAGAGTATATAGTGAAGTATATATAATACAGTGCAGAGTATATAGTGTAGTGAGTGAAGTATATATAATAAAAGTGCAGAGTATATAGTGCAGTCAGCGTAGTTTATATAATATAATGCAGAGTATATAGTGCAGTCAGCGTAGTTTATATAATACAGTGCAGAGTATATAGTGCAGTCAGCATAGTGTATATGTAGCGATGACACTTTGGACAAGGTGTCTGTCATGTACAAATTTGGTTTTTGCCTCAGAACAGTAAAGGGGTTCTGAGGGTTAATTATGTAGGTTTAACTTTGACATCAGTCTGGCTGGGCTGTGTTAGAGTTCTGCCTGGTCATGTGTACAGTACAGTGCACATGACAGGCCAGAACCAGGCCTGGTTGGACATTTTGGGTATCAGCGTTCCTCGGAGCCAATCAGTGGGTGTGCGTGACCCCGCTGAGTAGTCTGGGCAAAGGTACTTTACTTGAGATGTTGAAGTCACGTGTTTCAGGTTGATTCGTGAGGCGATAGCCGTCTGTTTCTGATTCTGGACCGGGGTAGCCCCGCGAGCGTGAGTCGCTCCGCAACATGCCTTGGTTGGTTAACCCCAATAGACCCGCCTGGTCTAGGGTGAGGATTCATCTGTTCCCAAGTCTCGGAACTGGCTAGTCCGAGGCGCAGTAACTGAGGGAGGATTCAAGGCATCCGGATGTGCTCTCGGCTTGGAGGGGCACCGCAGCTCGTGTAAGCGACCGGGGGAGGACTCTTCGGAGGAGGGCCAACAAGCTGGCATCCCGAGAAGTGCTTGGTTGCTGGGTTGTGAGGGACATCAGCGAATCCACACTTTTCCAGTACTGCCAAGGAGACAGAGAACATTCCAGGTACTGAGGAAAAGGTTCCTGTTCACTTTCCTTTACAAATTATTTAAGGTCAGAGATCAAAGTGCTGACTGCCATAATCTCTGGCTAGAGATTTGTTCAGCTTTGAAGCGCCCAGCTGCGAGTGGCTACTCTGGGTGGTATTAGAGACTTTCTGATAATTAGCAGTTCAAGGTGCCTGAGTTCTTCACCCTTGCCCTCTGTTCCCATACAAGACTGTGTTTGTTGGATGTTACCCCTGCAAATAAAAACCTTTCTAAAGGACTTTTATGGTGTCAGCGTCCAAAGTTGTTGGGTACTAACCCTGGGAACCCATAAACGTGGAAGAACCAGCCAAGCGGAGGTAACCGGTAAGCCCAAAAGTCAAGGCCGCCCTGCCAAGCGTTATGGCCGCTACATATATAATACAGTGCAGGGTATATAGTGCAGTCAATGTAGTGTATATAATACAGTGCAGAATATATAGTTCAGTGAGTGTAGTGTATATAATACAGTGCAGAGTATATAGTGCAGTCAGCATAGTGTATATAACGCAGTGCAGAGTGTATAACGCAGTGTATTGAAGTGGTTAAGGGAAACCCTATGACATAATTAAGAAAAAAAACTGTGTGCCCCCCCCCCCCAATCTATACTAGGCCCTTTGGGTCTGGCATAGATTTTAAGGGGGACGCCACGCCAAATTCATACTAGACCCTTATCCAAGCATGCAGCCTGGCAGGCTAGGAAAGGGAGGGGACGAGCAAGCGCTCCCCTCTCTTGAACCATACCAGGCACCCCCAAAGCACTTTGTTCCGATGTTGATGAAGATAGGGCCTCTTCCCGACAACCCTGGCTGGTGGTTGTCAGGGTCTGTGGATGGGGGGCTTATCGGAATCTGGAAGCCCCCTTTAACAGGCCCCAAGATCCGGTCCCTCCAATGTGAATGGGTATTGGGTACCTTGTACCCCTACCCATTCACCAAAAAAGTGTAAAAAAGTAAAAACCACAAGAGACAGTTTTGACAAGTCCTTTATTAAAAAAAGAAAAAAAAAGTGTCCCGCGATGTAAATCCACCTTTTATCAAGCCACCCAAAGCAGGAAGCATGCTGGAGGTTCCTTGCAAGATTGGGGCTGAATTTCTGCAAATTGAGCTGGAGATTTGGTCAGGATCAATGGTGTCATCAATGCTAAGAAACACAGGCAGATATTTATCCATCATGCCATTCCATAAGGGAGGCGTGAGATTAACCTCAGAATTATTCTGCAGCAGGACAATAACCCCAAACACACAGCCAATGTATTAAGAACTATTTTCAGTGCAAAGAAGAACCAGGAGTCCTGGAAGTGGTGGTTTGGCCCCCACAGAGCCCTGATCTCAACATCATCATGTAGTCTGCCTGGGATTACATGAAGAGGCAGAAGGATTTGAGGCAGCCTACTGTACACCCACAGAGGATCTGTGGTTAGTTCTTCAAGATGTTTGGAACAACCTACTTGCTGAGTTTTTTTTTCTTTTAGACTGTGTGCAAGTGTACCTAGAGGAATTGATACTGTTTTGAAGTCAAAGATTAATCACCAAATAGAGATTTTTTTTTCTAGTCACTCACTTAGAATTTTGTAAACTGATAAAAATAAACATTTATTTAACCACTTAAGGACCAGGCCTCTTTTTCAGACTTGGTGTTTTCATGTTTAAAACTGTTTTTTTTGCTAGAAAATTACTTAGAACTCCCAAACATTTTATATTGTTTTTTTTCGAACACCCTAGAGAATAAAATGGCGGTCATTGAAATTCTTTTTTTTACACCGTATTTGCGCAGCGGTCTTACAAGCGCACTTTTTTTTTAAAAAATGCACTTTTTTGAATAAAAAAATAAGACAACAGTAAAATTAGCCCAATTTTTTTTTATATTGTGAAAGATAATGGTATGCCAAGTAAATTGATACCAAACATGTCACGCTTCAAAATTGCGCCCGCTCGTGGAATGGCGTCAAACTTTTAGCCTCAAAAATCTCCATAAGCGACATTTAAAAAAATTCTACAGGTTGCATTTTTAGGGCTAGAATTATTGCTCTCGCTCTACCGATCGCGGCGATACCTCACATGTGTGGTTTGACCAACGTTTTCATATGCGGGCGCTACTCACGTATGCGCCCGCTTCTGTGCGCAAGCTCGTCGTGACGGGGTGTTTTTAAAAAAATATATATTTTTTCTTATTTATTTTAATTGATTTTATTTATTTTTACACTGTTTTAAAAAAATAAATAAAAATGGATCACTTTTATTCCTATTACAAGGAATGTAAACATCCCTTGTAATAGAAAAAAGCATGACAGGTCCTCTTAAATATGAGATCTGGGGTCAAAAAGTCCTCAGATCTCATATTTGGGCTAAAATGCAAAAAAAAAAAAAAAAAAAAAAAAAGAAAATCTGACATTTAAAAAAAAAAAATACCTTTAAGATGTATGGGCGGAAGTGACGTTTTGACGTCGCTTCCGCCCTCCTATGGTATAGAGACGAGTGGGGGCCATCTTAGCCTCATTTGTCTCTATGCCCAGCTAGGAAGAGGACCCGATCGCCTCCGCCGCTACCGACGGCTCCGGTAAGCGGCGGAAGGTGCGGGAGGGCGGCGGGAGGGGGGTGGCACCTCTCCCGCCGCTGATAGCGGTGATCTCGCGGCGAATCCGCTGCGGAGACCACTGTTATCGTACAGCCGACCGCCGCCTGAAGAGATGGATATCTCGGTTGTGGCAGCAGCTGCTGCCGTTACCGAGATATCCCTCTTCAAAAAAAGGACGTACATCCCCGTTAGGCGGTCCACAAGTGGTTAAAGCCAACTACATACAAGAGAGCACTGCTATTAAATATTTTTTTTCATTTTATTTTAAGAAGCTTTAACTAAAAAAAAAATATATATATATATATATATATATATATATATATATATATATATAGAGAGAGAGAGAGAGAGAGAGAGAGAGAGAGAGAGAGAGAGAGAGAGAGAGAGAGAGAGAGAGAGAGAGAGGGCTCTATGTTTTGGGAGGTGTGTGCCTGGGGGACCTTTGGAGTGGTTTTTCTTCAGGTTTGGGTCCTTGTCTCCCCAAAAACACACAAACTCTGAGAACCTATGACCTGGAGACAGATTTAGGGCCTCTGTACCCAAACCAGCATTGATTGCTTTACCTCCACCCCAACAAACACTCCTAGACTCAGAGGCTCTAAGCAAAAGATTATAATCAGCTTTAAACAACCTGCTGCTGAGGTCTTCTGCTGTTATGTATAATCTGTTTATGAAGGTGTTTTTCTCTCATTGTATAATTCCCCATTGTGTACCTCCTAGGTGTAAATCCCCGTTGTTAATGGAGTCGTCTATTTTTTCTGTCTGTTTGCTAGTATCGTGTCCACTTCACCTCCTTACCAAACTTTGGTGAGATCCCTGATTAATCAGACCATTGCTTGTGTGTTTGCCCATTGATTAGCTTACTGTTTATGTTAGCTGTTCATTAGATGTACTGTTAGATGTATTGATATTACTGTTAACAGATTGCATTGTGTAGGATAATATGATCAAGCTCTTACCTGATTCTGTGTGGTATATATTCTGTGTGAATTTTCAATAAAGTCAGTTCCACTTTGCACCTAAGCTAGTGTCGTCTAGTTCTTGGGTGTAATTCTTAGCTATTATACTTGGTTCCTGGTTTCAGAGTGGTGGCAGCTGTATCTTGGCGTAGGCATGCAGGCTGGGTGCCAGGTGGTCTGTCATATATATTTTTGAAAACATGCTTACTTTACAGCATTTCTTTATACACACATAAAAAAAATTTGCACAGTACTGTATACATATATATGCTGTGTATCAACAGTTTACACACTTACAGCTTGCAAGTTTTTCACAAAAATGTTACAAAACCATTATGATTTATGAAGGAGAAGTACAGCCAAAGCTCATTTGTCTGTGCTTATACTATGGATCACAGGAGTGCAGTTCATTCTGCACTCCTGTGACCCCATTTTAAGCAGACAGTGGGCTGAAGCCTGCTGTTGGCTAACTTCACAGAGCCAGTCCAGGCTGGGGCAAATTTGTGACAATAAAGTTGGGATATGCCCACAACCCTGGACCAGCACTTTGCTCAGCCTCTCTGCGAGCCACTGGGAGTTTCAGACAGCTGTTCCCACCCCCTCCACAGCCCAGTGAGCATTGGGGGGGGGGGGGGGGGGGTGCTAGCAGAGACCAGTGACTCACAGTCACCAGCTCTCTGCTCACAGAGCTCTTAAAACTGGGCGATCATCAATCTTTGATTGCTCTGTTCTCAGTGTTAGAGCTGGAGGGGGACAGATGTAGGTAAGTATGATGTACCCTGTTCAAGCACCAGAGACATTACATGTGAATTGAAACATACCATCGTGCCATGTGTCCTAATGGCTTGAATGTGTCCATACATACATGACGGTTTTTCTAAAATTTGCTGTCAATTGGGTTATGATAATATTCAAGATAAAAAGTGAATAGTGGCGTTATGCATCCTGGTAACTGCTAATATATATATATTACTTAGGAAATTGCCTAATGCTTCAGTTACCTTAAAGTATGTGCTTACTAAAGACATCAAGGTTGATGTCAATCAGCTCCAGCCCTTTAATTTAATTTTTTTAAGCCTTTGTCACAATGAAGCATGGCACAGTCATCCATAACATCTTGAACAATGCTATCATATAACATGACTTGTAGCAAGATATCGCCTAATTGAATATTAGCAATGCAAGGCTACTATGCCTTTGCATTCTTCATTTATAAATATAGCTTCAATCACCAAGTACTTTCTTCACATAGGCATTTGAAGCACTTTTCAGTTTTAGAACAGAGCAATGCTGGGACTTAGGTAATGGGCTCCCCAAAGAGGAAGTAGGTAATCAATATATTAGATTATGTACAGCAAAATAAAAAAAGCAATGTGCGTTTAGCCTGTAGCAATCAGATTTAAACTTGTGCTAAGAACAGCTCATTTAACTTCTACTGGGTTGATATGAGTTACTGCAGCTTTCATATGCAGCATGCCAACAAAACAGCTTTGTCATTATGATGAACTTGGTTACACAAACAGTTGTTGAAGTATTTTTACACCTGATCTGAACAATGTGAACTTTCAAATTATATGGAGGACAAAACAAAGTTAATAACTGCACATACACCAATACAGTTATGAGTCCCATAAGTGAGCCATTTATGGGTTAGGACATAGGGCTGGTTCACACCTGAATCGCACAGGAACATGGTCCACATTCCTGTGTGATTCCTGTATGACTCAGTGTGCTGCAATTTTCAGCTCATTCTATCCACCAAAAAGTAGTACATTCACTACTTTTCAAAATCAAATCAAAATCTGGTGTATGGAAATGTTTGTGATCTACATATGTGGTTTCATTAGGAATATATTGACACCTGCAGCAGATTGCACATCCAGTGCATTTTGAACATGGTGCAGGAAATGTGCACAGAATGCAAGTTTTCCTTACCATGTCCTGGTGTAAACAAGCCCTAAATCTCAGAGGCTTGTATGCCTTATAGGAGTGGCTGGTAAAAATAACAATTCCCTTGACAGATAAAACAAAAGGTCTAAGCATTGTACCAGACTTTATTTTCCTAAAAGATCTAAGTCCACCATCTGGAGACCAACAGGCAGACAGAAAGAACTAATCAGACTGTGGAAAAAGTTATTTGCTGTCAACTATCTGATGATTGGGTAGATTGGTTTGATCTAATACAGTGGGACAAGTATGCATTTAACAAGTGCTCAAATTCTTCAACTTGGTGCTCTCCATTCTTCTCTGTATATGATCTTCATTCCTGCATTTGCATGATTTATTCCCTCCTTCAAATTAACTTGATGTGAATTCCGCATTACTACAATATAAGGAGTTATGGACTGCTGACTGCTACAACATTGATCAGGCCATCCAATCTCAAAAGTCCAATGCCAACAAGAGGTGTTTTAGAAATCCAGACTTCCAAGATAGGGACATGGGCTGGTTATTCACAAAGAAGCTTGGACCTAAATTTTCCCAGCCCATATGAAGTTTTCAAGAAAATTAATTCTGTTGGCATTCTAACTGAAAATGTTCTGACTTTGACTTCTGTTCACCTGTTTGTGTACTGACTTTGGCCTGTGTGATGGAACTAATCAGCATCTACTCTAGTAACAGGTTAGGGTAGACTTGCCTTTTAGAAAAGGGTTTTATGGTATACTCAAAGTTTGCTTGTCTGTAACTTATAGATTTGTGGCAGCTAAATATGGCAAAATTTCTATCCAATGAGGTCGCAAACTATACGCCATCAACCTGTGCTTTCCTTGTCTCTTGGGAACCCCCAAAAGTGCAATGTCACTGTTGATATAAATCTATTTCCCAGTGTTTTTCTTTATTAATTCCTATTCTTGTTTGGCAAATTGAACAGGTCAACATAGTTAATGCACATCTTTTTTTCAAAGTCACTATAACTGCATGCCAATGTACTGTATGTCTTCAGCATTCTGTATTTGTAAGTATGAAGGAATCAATGAAGTATTGTGTATGTTTTTTTTGTTTTTTTGTTTTTTATTGAGGATCCATTCTGCTGAACAGGATGACGTCAATATTTTAGAGCAAAGAGGTACAATGAGAGGCTTTATATTTGTACAGCAGGGTGATGGATCAAATATTGCACTTTAGAAGGTCAGAATAGCAAAGGTGACTCAGAATAATGCATTATTTTAATGGTTACATCTGTAGAGACTAGGGATGAGCCGAACACCCCCCGGTTCGGTTCGCACCAGAACTTTCGAACGGACCCCAAATTCGTATGAACGTTAGAACCCCATTGACGTCTATGGGACTCGAACGTTCAAAATTAAAAGTGCTCATTTTAACTGCTAATATGCAAGATACAAAATTTACGTCCTTTTTTTCCCACAAATAGAGCTTTCTTTTGGTGGTATTTGATCACCCCTGCGGTTTTTATTTTTTTGCGCTATAAACAAAAATAGAGCGACAATTTTGAAAAAAACACATTATTTTTTACTTTTTGTTATAATAAATATCCCCCAAAAATATATATACATTTTTTTTCCCTCAGTTTAGGCCGATACGTAATCTTCTACATATTTTTGGTAAAAAAATCGCAATAAGCGATTATTGATTGGTTTGCGCAAAAGTTATAGCATTTACAAAATAGGGATAGTTTTATAGCATTTTTATTAATCATTTTTTATTATTATTTTTTTTTACTAGTAATGGCAGCGATCAGCGATTTTTATTGTGACTGCGACATTGTGGGGGACCCATCGGACATTTTTGACACATTTTTGGGACCATTGTCATTTATACAGTAATCACTGCTATATAAATGCAGTGATTCCTGTGTAAATGACACTGGCAGTGAAGGGGTTAACCAGGGGGGGGGGGCAGTGTAGGGGTTAAGTGTTCCTAGGGGTGTGTTACTAACTGTGGGGGGGTTGGGCTTTCATTTAGTGAACACTGATCTCTGCTCCAATCACATGGAGCAGAGATCAGCATCACTAGTTGCTAGGCAGAATGGAGAAATGCTGTTTACACAGCATTTCCTCCATTCAGCCATCCTGTGAGACGATCGCGGATATGCCCGCGGCGATCGAGTTCGCGGGTCCCGCGACCGGACTCACGGGGGTCCCGACCACCAATGGCAGGGCGGCATTGAAGATTGGACGTACCTGTACGCCAATATGTCTGCCCGTGCCGACATACATCGGCGTGCGCTGGTCGGGAACCGGTTAAAACTGCTTGCGGTTTTAATGTTATATCTGGTTCCTGCAATATGGTTGAAAATCATTGAGAAAAATGGCTGGGTAGCCCTCCCTGCCCATTACCAGCCCCTTTGGGTCTTGTACGGATATTAAGGGGAACCCCGTACCCATATTAAAAAAAGGAAATACGTGTGGCCCCCAGGCCCTATATACTCAGAACAGCAGTATACAGGCGGTGCAAACAAGACAGGTTGTAGGTTTGTTGTGTTAAGTAGAATCTGTTTGTAATTCAGAGCACGCAGACAGCACGCACAATCTCCTACAACTGACTGCAAGCTCTATTTAAAACGAGCAAGATAGCTAGCTATATAGATGGATATAGCAGTGTATACTGGGTTCAGAGCACGCAGACAGCACGCACAATCTCCTACAACTGACTGCAAGCTCTATTTAAAAAGAGCAAGATAGTTAGCTATATAGGTGAATATAGCAGTGTATACTGGGTTCAGAGCACGCAGACAGCACGCACAATCTCCTACCACTGACTGCAAGCTCTATTTAAAACGAGCAAGATAGCTAGCTATATAGATGGATATAGCGGTGTATACTGGGTTCAGAGCACGCAGACAGCATGCACAATCTCCTACAACTGTCTGCAAGCTCTATTTAAAACGAGCAAGATAGCTAGCTATATAGATGGATATAGCGGTGTATACTGGGTTCAGAGCACGCAGACAGCACGCACAATCTCCTACAACTGACTGCAAGCTCTATTTAAAACGAGCAAGATAGCTAGCTATATAGATGGATATAGCGGTGTATACTGGGTTCAGAGCACGCAGACAGCATGCACAATCTCCTACAACTGACTGCAAGCTCTATTTAAAACGAGCAAGATAGCTAGCTATATAGATGGATATAGCGGTGTATACTGGGTTCAGAGCACGCAGACAGCACGCACAATCTCCTACAACTGACTGCAAGCTCTATTTAAATGAGCAAGGTAGCTAGCTATATAGATGGATATAGCGGTGTATACTGGGTTCAGAACACGCAGACAGCACGCACAATCTCCTACAACTGACTGCAAGCTCTATTTAAAACGAGCAAGATAGCTAGCTATATAGATGGATATAGCGGTGTATACTGGGTTCAGAGCACGCAGACAGCATGCACAATCTCCTACAACTGACTGCAAGCTCTATTTAAAAAGAGCAAGATAGTTAGCTATATAGGTGGATTTAGCAGTGTATACTGGGTTCAGGGCACGCAGACAGCACGCACAATCTCCTACGACTGACTGCAAGCTCTATTAAAAAAGAGAAATATAGCTAGCTATATAGGTGGATATTTTTTATTCCAGTATACTGCTACCAAATTACAAGCTTAACATAACAAAACAAACATCAGTTTACATTCACTTTACAAAAACTAACAATGATAAACTATACAGTCAAAAAGGGAAAAAACTATTTTTACTATCTTCCCCCTCCTCCTCCCCAGAAGAAAAATTTATAAGTAGAGCATCACCCCTACTGCTAGGCCCTTCCGGTGGCCCAGGATCCACCTCAGGTAACGGGGCCCTTTTTTTCTTCTTCTTCCCCTGCTTTTTCCTAATCGTGACCCAAGCCACTTCACCCTCCTCATCCGATACTTCTTTTGGGCGTTTCTGAGCCCCCTTAACCGAGACTTCCATCTCCTCCTCCCCAGACCTGTCATCCCCAGCCGAAGAATCGGATGAGGAGACAGTGACCAGACGTCTGCCCGGCCTACATCTCCGAGGAAGGGGAGTGGGAGCAGTAACCTGGGAAACAGAACCCTGTGCCCCCCCCTTATCCAAAAGGGGAGGCCCAACTACCTCCACCTGACCAATATCTGGACCGGGCACCTGAACTTCAGTGACAGGGGCCTGGGCAACATCTGCAGGCCGTACCCCCTTTCCTCTTTGAGGGACCCTACTTGCCTTCTGGGCTCGGGGTGCACCCTGTGGCTCCGCCGTAGGAGCGCTTCCCTGCCTTTCCCCTCCAGAACTCTGCCCAGCAGGAGGAGGTGCACTATCCCCTCCTGGCCCACCACCTGCTGCAGCTTCACCCCTGTAGGCTCTGGGGCATCTGCTAAAGGGATGCCCCATTTGACCGCAAAGGTTGCAGCAGATCAACCCACACGTGTCACCTGAGTGTCCAAACTTATTGCACTTAGTGCAGCGCACAACTGTGCAATCTGCACTCATGTGGGTTGGACACCCACACCTGAAACACCTACGGGGCTGGCCTGGGTAGAACACCAGGATTCTATCTCGTCCCAGGAAAGCACTTCCTGGGACATGTGCAACCGTGTTGCCAGATCTTCTCAAACGAATCCTGGTGTTCCATGCTCCAGTCCATACCCCACGCTCGTCTAAGCATTTATTTAGAGGACACTGCAACTGGCCGTGTCTCCCCAGCCAAGTTGCTATGTCCTCCGGGGGCAGGCTCTCGTTCCTTACTAACACCGTCAGGTTTTTAATCTCCTCCTGCCTACTCAAAGGAATCAGGCGGAACCCTTTCCAGGGATCAGCCCCTTTAACCAACCCAAAAGCGGTTATAAAACGCTCCATAGTCACAGCGTTGGTGAAACTGACATCAAAGTCAGGGGTGCCAGCTGGGTGGATCACAGCAAATAGCTCAGCCACCCTGAACCCCAACGCCAGGACCATGTCAACCACTTGGCCCCTCGTGGGGCACTGACCTTCACCCTCCCATCTCAGCTGGACCACATTCCTACGCTTGCGCTCCGGACCACCTGTCCCCCTAGACCAAGTACTGGCCCCAGGGGTCTGACCAGCCGGGGGTACCCGAAAGTTACTGGCCCCAAACTGGTGGTACAGGTGGTCCAGAGGCACACTGGACCCAGCCACATTGGCGTAGGAACGCCTTTCACCAAGTGCCGTCAGCAACTTTACCTCCGGTGTCCCCCTTAGTACGGGTCCCGGAGGAGGAGCCTCTGCCACAGACACTGGGGGTACAACATGAGAAGCAGCCCCCCCACTCACGGCATGGGAAGTCACACTCCCCACATCGTTTACCCCAGCCTGAACTTTAGGATAGGTCTCATCCTCAGAGCTATAAAGCAAAGCCTCCCAGGCTTCCTGCCACTCCACCTCCATATGGGCCCCGCAGGAATCCACTGACACTTGGCTCGGCCCTGATTGAGAACCCTCCAAGCCGCGAATGAACGTCATTGCAGGGTTCTCACCATCAAGCTCGCCCATTGGGCAGTCACCCCAGGCCGTAGCTTGTTCTGGCACTATACAATTAGACATTTCAACATTACTGTTACTGTTTACACTCTCTTGACCAGAAAGCAGACCGGA
Organism: Lithobates pipiens; assembly: GCF_037356315.1. Lineage (NCBI taxonomy): Eukaryota > Metazoa > Chordata > Amphibia > Anura > Ranidae > Lithobates > Lithobates pipiens. The sequence goes on along the minus strand of NW_027507784.1, from coordinate 263,648,840 downwards.
AGTCCTTTGAAAACGACCCTCGGGGTCAACTTCCGGACCCGCCACCGTCACTTCAGGCCGCGGGCTATTCTCGCCATGAACCAGCTCGCGCACCGGAAGTGCGTCATCACCCCTTCCCGCGCTACTATTGGCCTCGCGGTCAGTAGCACCACCCCTCCTCCCGCGGGAAGACGGCGTTCTCTTATTCACGGCCGCCATTCCCGAACTGTCAGATGCCATGCCGCCGGCCGACACTGCACCGCTGCCCACAGCGGCAGCCAAGCTGGCTTGACTCTCATATACCCTAGTCCCCTTACCCTGAGACCGGCTTGCAGCAGTGGCAGCCGACAACGCAACTGACGGCGTGCCCTGCTTGCAACCACCGGCTGGGATCACTGGGGACTGTACAGGTAAGTCCATTTTTCCTTTGCTTACTATCCTAGCAAGCTGCACCACTGGTATCTTCTTAACAACACTCCTGTCTTTAATGTCCTTTTGCTGCCTCCTTCCCACTTCACCGGGGTCTAACCTGCCCTCTGGGGACACAGCCTCATTCATAGGCTGGCAACCCTTAGGCTTACCTGACCCCTCTGCAGGATTAGTGGAGTTAGCAGGGCTAGCAGTCTTTTCACCAGGAATGCTCTTCACATTTTCAGCCTTCACAGCACTCTCTCTCTCCAAAACTGTTTCTTTACACACCGCTGGCTTTCTTTCCACCACAGTCTTTCCCTCTGGTTTGTCACTGGCCACCTTTCTTTCCACCACACTTTCCTTTTCTTCATGGCTGGCTTCCACAGAGGGACCCGCCATTTCCTCCTCCTGCGTTGTGTTCGGGGCTGGATACAGTCTACGGCGTCTCCCTGCCTGGGTCCCCTCGTCACACGCAATTCTCATCGCTTTGTCCACGTTAGATAGAAAGTCTTTCTCACCAGAAGCACTGTCAATCAGGTTGGATAACAGCTCACCCAATATGTTGCACTGCTTCTTCAATCCGTCTATCACCGTCTTATACTCCTGTCTCTTTACAACGCCTGATCTGTCTCTCCGGTTCCTTAGCTCCGCCAGGACCTTCATTTTCTCACAGTAGCTGCGGGAAGCCTTTACAATTAAGCTTTTAGCTTTCTTTCTTCTGTCTGCAGATTTCTCCACATCCTCTCCTGGCTGTCTCAGAGACCAATCTGCAAGATCCAGCTGGTTCTCCAAAAACAACCTCTCCTCCTTGACGAGCTCCAGGAGCTTAGGGGCTCCACGTCCTTCATTAGGCTGAGAAACAGGCACCTGGCCTGGGCTGACTGAAGTCATCAGCTCCCTCTCTTTCTCCACCACTCTGGAAGTCCTCAGAGATCAGAGCACGCAGCCAGCACACACAATCTCCTAGAGCTGACTGAAAGCTCTATTTAAATGAGCAAGGTAGCTAGCTATATAGATGGATATAGCGGTGTATACTGGGTTCAGAACACGCAGACAGCACGCACAATCTCCTACAACTGACTGCAAGCTCTATTTAAAACGAGCAAGATAGCTAGCTATATAGATGGATATAGCGGTGTATACTGGGTTCAGAGCACGCAGACAGCATGCACAATCTCCTACAACTGACTGCAAGCTCTATTTAAAAAGAGCAAGATAGTTAGCTATATAGGTGGATTTAGCAGTGTATACTGGGTTCAGGGCACGCAGACAGCACGCACAATCTCCTACGACTGACTGCAAGCTCTATTAAAAAAGAGAAATATAGCTAGCTATATAGGTGGATATAGCGGTGTATACTGTGGTCAGGGCACGCAGACAACAGCCACTACAGAAGAGCAAGAACGAAAAATCGGCTGATAACGATCGGTGTATACTGTGTTGAAGGTACACAGAACACCCACTAACTCCTACAGGCGCCAACACACTACACAAGGCCGTTGCGCTGGCAGCCTTATATAGTGTGGGGCGTGTACTACACAGCCTGAGCTATAATTGGCCACAGGCATCCTGCCTGTGGCCAATCATGGCTCTCCTCGCTGCCGGCGCTGTGATTGGCCAAGCATGCGGGGTCACAATGCATGCTTGGGCAATCATGAGCCAGCAATGCACTGCGACGGCGCAGTGCATTGTGGGCCGTGAGCGCCACACGAATTTGGTGCGAGCGGCCCATAACATTCGGAATTCGCCGACTCGAACACGAAGCTCATCCCTAGTAGAGACCATTACAGATGATCAAGTCACTAAGTTGGCCGTGCTAGATTCCCAGTAGTTTTTTTTTTATCTGCTTTAAAGTAAATCAGTAAATATAAAGCAGTATGCTGCCATTGCTGGCCTCTACTTCTGAAAATGCTTACTGCTTGGCTGTTAAACAGATTTTTTGGATTCAGTCCTTTTGAACTATTGACATGCAACATGTACAGTATGAGTCAAAAAAACCATGGCAGCCATTTGAACAGCAGGAAAATCACTAAATGGGCAATTTTATAATGAGACCAGAAATAGTAGCCATGTAATTCTCTTTAAATGGACCAGAGCTCTGGAAATTGTTTCCAAAAAGACAGGCTATTGGCGCAAGAGTGGTCAACAGTATTGCTTTTGGTCCTTCTGCAACTAGTCTTTTCCCCCTGACTTACCATGCCTGTGTTGTGCACCACTAGGGACAGTGTAAATAAAACCAGCACAAGGATTGTATTTATTGAATCTACTGTGGACATGTCTATTTTGTATACATTCTTATGTGGATGTAAAGTGTTAAAGTGAATAAAACAAAAAACAAAAAAACTGTTATACCTACCTGCGGTTGGTTTTGCACAGAGCAGCCTGAATCCTCCTCATTTCGGGTACCTTGTTGCTGCTCCTGGTCCCTCTCTCCTGTTGAGTGCCCCAACAGCAAGCAGCTTGCTATGGGGGGCACCCAAGCTGAGTTGCAGCTCCCTGTGTTCATTCAGACATGGAGCTGCCATTCGGCCCACCCTCTCTCTCCCCTGATTGGCTAATTGACTTTAGTTGACAGCCACATGAACCAATGGCGCCGCTGTGTCTCAGCCAATCAGGAAGGAGAGTCCCAGACAGCCGAGGGATTTGTGGACATCACTGGACAGAGAGGGGGCTCAGGTAATTATTAAACATGTGCGATTCATTTCGTACGAAGCTCAAATTCGTACGAATTTCCCAAAATTCGTACGTTCGGGAGGATCCGAAATACGAATTGCCGCGCGTCCGAATTCTGTACGGAATACGAACTTTTGTTTATGAATTTCGGATTTCAGATCAGTTGTCGTCGAATCGTCAACGACTCAGTCATTATCCCTGTGCTATGGTGGGAGCCCCTCATAATATGCACAGCAGAGGTACAGCCCCAGGAGGAAGTCAGCACAGCACAGGGATGGTGGGAGCCCCTCATAATAAGAAGCCCCAGGAGGAAGTCAGCACAGCACAGGGATGGTGGGAGCCCCTCATAATATGCACAGCAGAGGTACAGCCCCAGGAGGAAGTCAGCACAGCACAGGGATGGTGGGAGCCCCTCATAATAAGAAGCCCCAGGAGGAAGTCAGCACAGCACAGGGATGGTGGGAGCCCCTCATAATATGCACAGCAGAGGTACAGCCCCAGGAGGAAGTCAGCACAGCACAGGGATGGTGGGAGCCCCTCATAATAAGCAGCCCCAGGAGGAAGTCAGCACAGCACAGGGATGGTGGGAGCCCCTCATAATATGCACAGCAGAGGTACTGCCCCAGGAGGAAGTCAGCACAGCACAGGGATGGTGGGTGCCCCTCCTAATAAGCAGCCCCAGGAGGAAGTCAGCACAGCACAGGGATGGTGGGAGCCCCTCATAATATGCACAGCAGAGGTACAGCCCCAGGAGGAAGTTAGCATAACACAGGGATGGTGGGAGCCCCTCATAATAAGCAGCCCCAGGAGGAAGTCAGCACAGCCCAGGGAGGGTGGGAGCCCTTCATAATATGCACAGCAGAGGTACAGCCCCAGGAGGAAGTCAGCACAGCACAGGGATGATGGGAGCCCCTCATAATAAGCAGCCCCAGGAGGAAGTCAGCACAGGGATGGTGGGAGCCCCTCATAATATGCACAGCAGAGGTACAGCCCCAGGAGGAAGTCAGCACAGCACAGGGATGGTGGGAGCCCCTCATAATATGCACAGCAGAGGTACAGCCCCAGGAGGAAGTCAGCACAGCACAGGGATGGTGGGAGCCCCTCATAATAAGCAGCCCCAGGAGGAAGTCAGCACAACACAGGGATGGTGGGAGCCCCTCATAATAAGCAGCCCCAGGAGAAGCAGGTGCAAACTGGACCAGCGGTGCATGGCAGACAATCGGCTTCTCTCTTTCTCATCTGATGAAACTTCGTATTTCGGATAGGAAATTCTTCAACAGAATTTCGTATTTCGGATAAAAACCAAACTTCCATCAGCATCGACTGTCATATTGAGGTATATTTTTGCCTTTAAATTCATCGTAAAGAACGTTCGTACACGTTAACGAACCTAACGACAATTCGTATTTCGTATGAAACAGAACGGAATTTCGGACACGAAATACGAAGTACGAATTAATTTTATTACGAATCGAAATGAAACAGAACGAAACAAATTTATTGACGGCGCCCATGTCTAGTAATTATAAGGGGGTTCTGGGGAGGCTACTACACATAGAAGGTTTTTACCTTAAACACATCAATGGATATGTGTCGGTTAAACCTTCAAAGCTCAATTTTTCTTTATTTTTTTAATGTTAATGGCAGGTGAAACAACCACCCATAGAGGGAAGCAGGCTGTGTCCGTAGACTCTCTGCATAAGCAGAGCGGACACGGACCTGTCATCCTGCTCAGCAAGGATCAGCTGGCGGAGTCCCCCTGTGTGAAAGAGCCCTTCAAGAAATGTCTGAGATATTTTACTGGGAAAGAAGTAAATGATGTGTGGGAACAAGATGTATCTAAGGTGTAACAATGATGTATGTACAAGAACTTTATTACTGGGAATGAAGCCATGTTAACCCTCCATGTTAACTACATGTATTGTGTGTCGGTAAGCTTTACAGACAAAATTTTTCGTTATGGGATGGAGATGCACATAAGGAGTAGTAGCCAGCTGGCGGTGGAAGTGGGGATGGTTGAGGGAGACAGGAACCCTGGTAGTGCAGTGTGGGAACCAGTGTACTTCCCGTTCCCCATTTAGTGGCTTGGTCTCCATCTTGGAGCCTGCTGTGGTACAGGGTTTGCCTAGTGACATGAGTGCAAGGCCTTGCGAATTAGAAGTACAGATAAGAAATTTAACTAACAGTTTATGGTCAGCTTTAGACTATCTGTTGGGTTCAAATTTGTGGAGTACACGACTAATAGTTGTCCTGTCAACAGATTCTCCCACCTGATCTGTGGATCTCTGCAGCTCCTGCAGAGTTACCATGGGCCTCTTGGCTGCTTCTCTTATTAATACTTTCCTTGCTTGGCCTGTCGGTTTAGGTGGACGGCCATGTCTTTGTAGGCTTGCAGTTGTACTCTTTCCATTTTCGGATTATAGATTGAACAGTGCTCCATGAGATGTTCAAAGCTTGGGATATTTTTTTAATGTTAATATTGCAAGTAAGTTACACCATCCCTTGTATGCTGATTGGAACGCATAGCTAGCTGGTTTATAAGGTCTTTGCACACTGTAAGATGGCATGCTTTAGCTGAGTTGTATCTACAGTTCAAACTAAACTAGATGGGGAAGTCGTATTTTTCCTTTGGACATTTTCTTTTTATTTTGGATAGAGCTTTATTGCTCCCCTTTTCTCCTATGTGAGTAAAGGAGAAAGAGTAGCACTATATCCCTCCTTGGATATTTACTGGAATCTCTTGTTTTATATCTCTCTGTTATAATATTCTGCTGTATATGTTTACTTGAAATGTGGATGCTTCTTATTGATATCATATTGGGGGAATGTAAGGTTGCTGTTATTTTATTGTTTTTTGTTTTCCAACTTTCTTTTTTTTTTTTTTGTAAGACTACAAAGCCTCTAATAAAAAGATATTTGATTAAAAAACTTAATACAAACTCAACTGAAACCCTAATAAATTTCTGATATGAAGTGTTAGGGTAATGATATGCAGAGTATAAGAGTTGGACAATCAGCACTAACTACTAATAGTTTCAGAACACTCTACTCTTAATTAGTGGCTTAATTAATAGGGCAATGTAAAGAACAATGTTAGTGTGCAGTGTGTAGTTACCCATAGCAACAGATCAGAAATCTCTTAATAAGGCTGACTACAGTGCACCTTGCGCTGCCTTCATGAATAAGTATGTGTCTAATAAACACGGATAAAGCAGGAAACGCATAATGCACATACTGTTTGTAAAGTTAAGTGCATAACAACAAAAATGAAGATAGAAGGTTTAGTTTGGATCTTCTGTTTCTTCTGCAGAAAGAAACTGCATTGCACCAGTCTGGATATATTCTGCAACTTGTGAAGGGAATTACTGAGTCTACGTAACACAAGATTTGTAAGTGGAGGCTGAAGACAGCACATTCAGTTGCTTGGCATCCATCCTTCTGTCCCTGACAGAAACTCATTAACCCCTTGTATGGTTTGAAACAGCTCAAGGCTCTCAGATCAATGGTATAAAAACTCTGAAAGATTGATTCAATTTACTCAAATGTAAAATGACATATAGGAACAAATACAAAATAAGATTTTACAAATGTTTGGTTCCTTAATGTGACCTATATCAAATTCTATTTTGAGTAGTGTTGGACTAAGGACTTTTTATGTACAGTTCTAAATGGAAAAAAAGCAATTAACCACTTCAAGAAGATTTACCGCCCTTCATGACCAGGCTATTTTTTGCGATACGGCACTGCATTACTTTAACTGACAATTGCACGGTCGTGCAGTGCTGTAGCCAAAAATATTGTCCTTTTTTTCCCTACAAATAGAGCTTTATTTTGGTGGCATTTGATCACCTCCGGGGTTTTTATATTTTACGCTTCAAGGAAAAAAAGACCGCCAAGTTAAAAAAAATAAACTTTCTGCTATAAAACAATAAAACATACCCAATAAAAAAAATTTTATTTCTTCATCAATTTAGGCTAATATATATTCAGCTACGTAATTTCTGGTAAAACAAAACCAATAAGCATATATTGATTGGTTTGTGCAAAAGTTATAGCATCTACAAACTATGGAATTTTTTTTTGTTTTTTGTTTTTACTAATAATGGCAGCGATCAGCAACTTTTAATGGGACTGCGATATTGTGGCGGACACTTTTGACGCTTTTTGGTGATCAATGACACTAATACAGTGATCAGTGCTAACAAATATGCACTGCCACTGTACTAATCACACTGGCTGGGAAGGGGTTAACATCAGGGAGGATCAAAGGGTTAAATGAGTGCCTATGTTGTGCTTACTAACTGTGGGGGAGGTGTTTTGACTAGGGATAGGTAAAGATCCGTGCTCCTGCTTAGCAAAAACATGGGATCAGTACATTCCTCTCTCACAGAACAGTGGTCTGCCTTGTTTACATAGGCAGACTGCCGTTCTGCCTTTGTCCCGAATGATCGGCGGGTCCCGTCGAACAACAAACCGCTCGTTCGTGCCCCAGACCTGGAAGTGTCAGATCATGTACTAGGTACATGATCTGTCACAGAGTGGACGCCTTGCACAGTATATGTGCGTGGGCTGGTTCACAAGAGGTTAATAAATAAGTCCCTAATTCAAAGTGTACCTTTTTAGTTGATTAGCTCCAATCACACACCAGTCATGTATACAGCAGGGCTTTACATGTAGTCAATTGTACCAGCAATTCAAAATGTCAGAATAAAAACGTGTTCCTACTGACTATCGTCATAAAGGAAGAATATTCTTTCGCATCTCTGTGTGTGACATGTCTGTTGCTGGTACAATGTATTGCTTTGGTGGAGAAGGGCCTTGCGAACACCTGAGATGTGATTGTAGAGCCTGATCTCCTCTGGAGCGGCATGTGAAATATTTGACATTGACGAGCTTTGCATGCAGTTGTCTGTATGGCCAGTTCTACCCAGGGAACATAACCCAGATGTTTCCTAGCCTGTACATCTGCCTAAATGGTAGTGTTTGCCTGCACTAAACTTGGCTAGAGATACCTAGCAAAAGAATGCATAGCCTGAGGATAATCATACTTGGCTCAATAAATTCTCGGTGAGACTCATTCAAACATTTTTTGTGACAGCTGTACAATGCAGAGGTTAACAAATGGATAGGGGTTGATTTACTAAAGGCAAATAGACTGTGCACTTTGGAAAGTGCAGTTACACTCTTTAAGAGACGTTGTTCCAGAGCTTAGTAAATGAGTAGAAGCTCTGGTGACTTCCATCATCCAATCATGTGCAAGCAAAAAAATCTTTTTTTTTCCTTGCACATGATTGGGTATTCTTTGCAAAGTGAAGCTTTACCTCATTTACTAAGCACTGGAGCAACTGCCCTTGCAGAGTGCAACTGCACATCGCAAAGTGCACAGTCTATTTGCCTTTAGTAAACCAACCCCATAATGAGGAGTACTTCCAAGCACATTCTACTGCAAACAGAAACTGGCCTGATTGCTGGTTGTTCTTTTTTCATCAAGCCTTTTATTCCAAGTGCCCTGCTCCTTTACTGTAGTCAGGGTGGAGTCAGAATGGGTGTTTGAATAGTGCAGAGATAAGAGCAAAGTTGGGCCCTTTCCATCACTGTCAATAAGAGACCTCTGTATGACTAACTAAATGTTGACTAAACACATGTCAATTTTTCCAAACGCTTTTATTTGGCTTTTTATCTTAGAACAGAAACATGGATCAACCTACCGCTAAATAGTTAGTGGTAGGTTGTCTTGACTTAAAAGTTTTCAAAAAATTTGTTGAATTTGTTTGAAAATGACCATGTGCAGGGCCAGGACTAAGCTGATCATAAACTTGGCAATTTGATATGGCGATCAAACATTCAATTACATTTTTTGTCAAAAATCCCAAACAAATTAAAGCCATAAAATGGTGGTTTTAATTAACCACAATAACAAGAAATTAAAAATTTACTTTATTAAATGCAACAACAACATTTGATCACTTTCTACAAGATTGATAGCATCTTTTCCCATTTGGAATCCATTTAATTAAATATCATTTTTTTTCTTCTTTATTGAAGCTGTAAAATTGTTGCCAAGTTTTGACCTCTCAATTGACTATATTCTGGTGGGCCATCGGACTTGTGTGGTTGATTGCTAAGTTTCTGGCAATTCATCTCAATCATATTTGCAATTTTCCATGGATTGAAATTGCCTGAAACTAGCAGGTGCAAGGCCAGTTTTAGGGTCTGTGCACATAGGCATTTCTCTAGGATATTGTAACATTCTATACACAGATCCATTCAGTGCTTTAGGCAATGTAAATTTAGTTTCATAAAACCGTATTTAGGAATCTCAGGAAAACACTTGTGTACATCAGCTTGAAGGCTGACCGTTGAAGTACTAAACTCTCAAAATCAACAGTTGATGGAGAGAGATATACCTTGTAGTGATAATGCAACTGCCAAACTTGCTGCAACCTTTCTCTCTCTCCGGTGACCAGCAAATGACAAGGGCACACACAATATGAAGATTTCACTTGCTTTTTTTGAAACGTGTATAGAGACATTCCAGCAAATGACAACCTTACTACGTACGATGATGATTACAAAAACATACATGCATTAAATTATTTCACAGCTAAAGAGTAATTCTTTTTCTTTACCAAGTACAAATTTATTGGCAGATTCTATACTAGAACTACATTATTTTGTCAGCATGCTGGAAATGGACCACTTGTATAACTATTTTCTAATTAGATGAAATTGCATACTTAAAGTGTTTGTCAACCTGACACTTCAGATTCCTGATATGTGCCTGCTGTACCATGTACTTGTAAGAGAAATAATCCTGTTTTCTTTGTATTGCTTTCTTTATGTGAAAAATTGACTACACTAAGCAGAGGAGCACACAATGGTCAATTCTTTAGCTATGCTATGTACTCTCCTCCAATGATTAGACTTTTCCTGACACATCCATTCACTGGCAAGCTCAGTGTACTGCTGCTTCTCCTCCCCCACTTCATATGCAGCTGAGAACAAAGGGAATAAAGGTATTTAGCATTTTTTTTATATGTGTACAAATATTTTGCATTTCATTTCTATTTTAAGCGGAATGTCTTGTTTTACTAGGTGATAGTTTACAATTAACTGATTTAGCCAGTCCCGTCCCCCCCACTTACACATTCTAGTGCATAATTTTGTACCTAACTTGCATTGCATTAAGGCAGCCAATTGATTTATTTAGAATGGGCTGCCAATACATGGCATGAAAATAAAAAACTGGACCTACACTTTTTTTAATGCAACACACAGTTAATGCATTATGGTGCATGCAGTGCAGGTCTATGGCCACTTAATACACTAGGGTTGATTTACTAAAACTGTACAGTGCAAACTCTGGTGTGGCTGTGCATGATAGCCAACCAGCATCTAACTTTAGCTTGTTTAATTAAGCTTTGACCATAAAACCTAGAATTTGATTGGTTTCTATGCAGAACTGGACCAGATTTTGCACTCCCCAGTTTTAGTAAATCAACCCCACTGTGCTTTAGCATGCCACTCTTAATTAATGTCATATATATATATATATATATATATATATATATATATATATATATATATGCGCTTTGTGTGGATTTACTATAAACCTTTCTCTGCAATTGCACATTATGTTCCATAAAACTTTTGGTGCAGTGAAACAGAGAGAATTGCGTTACGTGTAATAACCCCCAAAGCGATCAACATGGAATCCCCCTTTCTCCCCATTTTTCTAAAAGCTCTAATCTAATAAAAGCTGAAATCTGATTGGCTGCTTTGGGTCACTGCTCTTTACACTCTCTTAATAAGCCTTGATGCTGTACTCAAGTCGCTAAACTGTAAACCTCTTAAAACTCCATAACCCCTTAATTGCTTTGGGAACGTTTTCTCAAAAGGATTTTTGCTTCTTGATGGTAAATGGTGATGTTCCTATTTCCTGCATGCAGAAATCTTACACTCACAGGGTATTTTTTTTATATATCTAGTCACTTATCTTGTTGCGTTTGCAAATATCATATGTATTCTCTCGAGATAAAAATAGTGCTAGATGATTAGTTAGGCAAGTTCACTTGACACCATTCCCTATCCGTGACGCTGGGACCTGAGATCTGTATATGGTATGCAACTTAAAGTATATATAAATGGGGCTAGCCCTGAGGGGGACACTCAGCAAGCACTCCACTGCCAAACAGGTCTCCTCTCTGCCCAGCCTAAACCACCACAAGGTAAGCAGCTAAGATGCAGACACATGGGACACAGCAGACCAAGGGATTGCAGCAGCACAAGGGAGAGAAGATTTGGAAAACTCAAGGAATATCAGAATAAGGGGAATATTATACAGAAGCATAACCTCTACAAGTGGAAGAAAACTAAGCTTTCTTACTCCTCGAGACCATCGTTTAAATAGTCATTAAGTCCTTTATTTAAAAAAAATTAGAAGATAAAAATTATTTACAAACTGAATATACAAATTACTTGAAAAAAGAATATTAATAACAGTCTTTCTTTCTTCACTCCTAAAAAAAATTGCATTTTATTTTATAAATGAAGAGTGAAGGTGAAAAAAATTGAATCAGAATTTGTAAGTGCCCATAGACCAAATGCAATGGACATACATCTTGATACCAGATATTCTTTATTGGGGAACATTTAAGGATTCTCATTTTAATTAATAACTAGTTTAATGCAAGCCTTTTCATTTACAGAACAATAATGTCTATCACTGACATTCTCTCCCAGAAGGACATTGAGGCCGCACTTGAAAGTGTGAAGGGTAAGTTAAAGATTACTATTTAATCCAGAAAACCATTCCCATTTAAAAATACAGAGCTGTACTGGTATGTACAGCTATATAGGCTGTTATTTAAACCATAACTGTACTACGCCTATTCAATAACTGGACTTAAAGTAAATTAACAATTGGAAAACAGAAAATGATTACAGTAAACTGAAATGTGGCTAATATAGGATACCACTCTTTGTATTTAAATATTGTTTTTTGTATTGCACTACTAAGCTTATATAAGTACACACATGGGAGTTGATTTACTAAAGGCAAATAGGCTCTATGCTTTGCAAAGCATACCCAATCACATACAAGGAAAAAAAAAAAATATATATATATATATATATATATATATATATATATATATATATATATATATTTTTTTTTTTTTTTTTTTTTTTTTTTACTTGCATAACTGGATGATGGAAGTGAGCAGAGCTTCACTTTGCACTGGCAAAGTGAAAATTCCCTTGTAAATGAACAACCTACTTGCTTTTACTAAATCAACCCCACAGTCCACAACTGCAATTACAAGTAAATAGACCAACTGCAAGTAGAGTGTGCATAGCAAAACATATTTTAACTAAAGCATGAATTCTACTACAAAAATCTAGTGGGGGTTATTTACAAAAAGGCGAATCCACGTTGCACTACAAGTGCAAACTACAAGTGCAAAGTGCACTTGGAAGTGCAGTCGCTGTAGATCCCAGGGGGACATGCAAGGAAAATAAAAAACAGCATTTTAGCTTGCACTTGATTGAATGATAAAATCAGCAGAGCTTCCCTTCATTTCAGATCTACCCCTCAGATTTAAAGCCTCAGATTATAATAACCCCCAGGGTATGTGTGTGTGTATATATATATATATATATATATATATATATATATATATAGATTCACATATATATAAATGTGTGTATATATATATATATATATATATATATATATATATATAAAAGAAGCTAAGGAATTCCTCCTTATGCAAAATGTATTTTTAAATGCTTTAAATTGTTTATATTGGTAATGGCAATAAATGAATATCACCAAAATAAAACACATAAAATAAAATAAAAACTATAGAAAATAGGCCAGATTTTAGTATCACCCACATTTTTCTGTTTAGTCAGTTGAATTTTGCATTTAGAGATAGAATGTTATATTTCTGCTTTCTTGCTTTTCTTCCAGCTGAAGGTTCATTCGATTACAAAAGCTTTTTCCAGAAGGTTGGCTTGGCCGGAAAGAGTGCAAATGATGCCAAGAAGGTATTCGAAATTCTTGACAGGGACAGGAGTGGATTCATTGAAGAAGAAGAACTTTGGTAAATATACACTTTAACACTTTTTGTATTAGAATACAGCGGGTCACTGGGGCATTAATTATGTTAGTAGAGACAAAAAACATCTGAAAGCTATGAACCAAACACATGTAATAGCCATTTTTTTCAATAATCTTTGTTATAGGTGGGCACTAGTGACTTAAATTACACACTGAATTCAACAGGGTGCATCGGGCCTTTTGAACTGTTAGCCCATGTCTGTAGACCTGGCAACTTTAAATGCTGGGGGCTGAGAAAAGAGAGTTAGCGGGTGACTCAACAATGGTTTAAAGAAAATGAATACTTAGATGTTTTAAGCCCAATAGTGTTGTAATTGTAAATATAAAACCTTACTATTTTTTTTTGTTTTCTGTTGTGTAACATGCCGTTATTATTTTCTTTCTTTGTTCGATGTCAGCCTTTTCCTCCAGAACTTCAAGTCTAACGCCAGAGCTCTGAGCAGTGCTGAGACTGTAGCTTTCCTGAAGGCTGGTGACTCTGATGGAGATGGCAAGATTGGAGTAGAAGGTAAGCTTTTTATCTTAGTTAACAATATTCATAGAACAAATTGAATTGCTGTGGTATTGTAATGGTACTGCCAAGCTGACAAATTTAGTGGAGGCCACTCTCAAAAATGCTTCTACATCAATATAGACTCAGTATTTAGTCTAAATATGCTGCTATAAAAATAGTTAAGCTACAAACTATAGCTGAGTTAATACCACTGGTTCCAGGACATACTTTACATATACACCCCATATGTAACGAATAAACTTAAAAAAGAATAAACTATAAAGTTTACTTAAGATGTGTTGTTGGGACCAGTGAAGTTGATGACACTGTTTCCACCAGCATCTCTACATAAATTATACATTTACACATCTGTCAGCTGTCCTTTAATGTTGGGATGGTACTGAAATGGGAGGGGCTTTTGAAATGGGGCAATTTTGCTAAAAATAGACAAACTGGGTGTGGAGCTTATATGAACTCTGGCTGGGATTGTTATATATTTTTCGTTAAAATGTCGAGGGGTATGCTATTAATTCAGTTAAAAGTGTTCCATGCCAACATAACAATAAATAATTAAACCATAAACTCTTTTTAAACGTAGGTGTTGTTCTTTTATTGGCAAAGTGTAAAACAGCACTATTAGAAAGGTTTTTTTCTTTTCTCTAATAGAAAAGATTGTTTTGCCTTACACTTTTTATAATTATTAATGACATAGCTATATTCCATATATAATACAAATAAAATTATATTACTTTAAAAAAGTTTATGGTAATTGGTTTGGTTAATGGCGCAGTTCCCAATCAACGCTTCACACAGTTTGTTAAGTTACTATTTCAGGTTTATTTTTAATGTCCCTTAACTAGTTTAAGATGCTTAAGGAAATATAAAGTTTTAAAGGAAATATAAGCTTTTACTAGGATCGCGAATTGGAATATTTAATTATCTTGAAATTAAAAATGTTTTATCTATGACTTAGTTGCATTGACAGGCAAATATTTTAGTGGTTATTATTAATTGTTTTACTTTGTTTTACATTCCAGAATTCCAGGCTCTGGTGAAGGCATAAACAGCCCAAGACCAAAAGACTTCAAGAACGGAACCCTCACTTTTCACCCAACAGACACCTCATTCACGGCTGGCACTTATTTGTGCATTTTTATACTGTCTCATGGCATTGGTAAAATGCCTGTATGTTAACTCTTTTTGGGACTACTGAAAAATCTAACAATGTACAGGTATTCTGCTCACTCGATGTTACGTCTTAAGTGTTTATGGATGGCGCATAGTGATCTTGACCAATCACAATGTTGAAGCTGTGGCTAGAAGTTGGAAAAACAAAAATAAAAATTATTTAAATAAAATAATTGTTTGAAAATTCATTTTCCTTTTTTTATTCTTAGAACAAAAAACCAAATACACTGAAAATTCAACAGAATTTCATAATTTTAAAGAATGTTTTGGTTGACAAGCAGGGGATATACACATTCTATATGATTATAGTTATCTAATGGTAACCTTACTTCTTACCATATAAAAATCTATTTCTACTTAATTCACTAAACATAAAACGATTTATTTCAAATAAATGTATACATTTATAGTATTTTATTTATTATTTTTATTTTTATTTTTATTTAGTTCATTACCAAGGTCTGCCATTACTACTACATTTGCTACTACCACTATTTTACAACTTTTATTTACAAAAAAAAAAGATATTTAGTATCTTTTACATTTCTAAGATATCGTTTTGCAGCTCCTATTAAAAATGAGAGAACCTAAGAAGATTCTCCTAAATAGAAATTACCTCATGTTTTTACAATGGCTTTACTTACTACAAGCTATCGCATAACATGAACACACTGTGGAAAGCCAAGAGCAGTCTTAACATTTTGTTCGGCTCCCTTGACTACTGGCTGCTGACTCTAAGACGTAATCCAATATAATTGCTGAAGTCACACTACTTGTTTCCCATAATGTTTGAGATCACATTTTTAGGGAAGTACTAGCTAACTTTTAAATGTTTATACTTTTTTTTTTTATTGGGTTTTATTAAAAAAAAAAAAAAAAAAAAAAAAATTCGGGTTAGGATTTAAAATTGGCCTCATTCATTCAGTAGACAACTGTGAGGACGTTTAAAAGCATAAAAACCTAAACTTATACCCATGTGAAAACCTATGTTCATTTTTATTTATTTTTTCTTCACAATATTAGTATATCAGCTTAGCTTTGCTTAAAACGTTAATTTAACTTTAAACATTATTTTAAATATGGGTTTAAATAATTGTGCATTTGTAATATTTTTCTAAGGCTTTAAAAAAATTGCAAGCTATCTAAAATGACCAGTGCCTATTGCAGGGGTCCAGTTGCAATGGAACGGAACGCTGCTGAATCTTACATTGCTCAGTGGTCTGTGAACTCTGAGACCATCTTAAGTTGCAGGTTGTGTTTCACTTACAGTGCTGGCATGCTGCTGAGTTGTTTGGCATATGGAGCCTGAGACTGCAATGCCAGAAATCTGGATGAAATATTATGCTGCACCAAGCGGACATACCAGAGAATTAACATGGAGGGATGTTGGGTCAAGGCTTCTGTTAGGAAAATGCATCAGGTAATAGGGTAAATCCAAAGCAACTGAAAAAAACTCTGATTAAACATCTGCATATCTGGTGGGTACATAAGGTGAAGTTAAGTTCATGTGCTAAACTCCAGTTCTTATTTCTGCAATAATATTGTACAAAGAACACTGAGAACTATTAGAAATAATAATGGTCATACTGCAGATGTAGGAACTATATGTAGCTCATGTAGAGGTGCTAAAAACTTAACTCATGATGAGTCAGACATCATAATCTCAGCAAAAGCCTCATAAAAGCCACAGCTTCATAAAGTATATTTAAAACCAAAACGTTTTTTTTTAATTTTGCATAAGATGTGGATGGGTTATATGCCCTATCAGGATTTTGATTTCTGTTTCCCCAATGAAGAAATTTTATTTTCTGTATTTGTCCTTGTGCCTATTGTCTCTGGTACAGAAAATGATGACCCAAAATGTTACAACCTTCACAGTAACAGGATATGGGGGGAACTCTTCCAACAGGGATGCCTATTTTAGTGACACCTATTGAAGAGGGAATTTTTCCCACGATTTGGAGAAATTTCCTTTTACTTTTTTTTTTACTACTGCCTCTGTGACAGGAAGTAAATCCCTATTTACTTGACATAACAGACACAGGAGTGTTAACAATTTCCTACTCCATTCAGTATAAAAAAAATGTTTAGGCTTTGCACATACTGTACTTCAAAATAGGCAATTTGACAGAAAACTAAAACTTTTAAAGCCCAAATTTTTTCTTACATTTTAGAATAAAAATTGGTTATCATATGATCCTTCCTGTATGCAGGTACATTTAAATAAGTCAAAACATTGTGACAAAATGTGAGCATGACTAACGTAATGAAAAACCTATGGCATCCCAAAATAGAAAGTAGTAAGAGGTTTTGAGGCATGCGTATGCTGTAGTCCGTCCAAATTGATAGTTGATCTCCACTGTGCAGATGAAACACAAAACACCCGAAAGTGGTGATGAAAAGAAAAGGTCTGCCTTCCACCTCCACACACACTGCCGCTTACCGGCTCCAGTGGATCTCCTATGCCCCGTAAACACGAGCGGATTTTCCATTGGAAAAAACTTGGATGGTTTTTCCGACTGACTTCCGCTCAAGCTTGGCTTGCATACACACGGTCACACAAAAGTTCTCTGAACTTTCGCCTGTCAAGAACACGGTGACGTACAACACTACGACGAGCCGAGAAAATGAATTTTAATGCTTCCGAGCATGCATTGAATTGTTTGCAAGCATGTGTAGGAATTTTGCACGTCGGAATTTGTAAAGATAATCTGAATTTTTTCAGACCGAAAAATAGAGAACCTGCTCTCAATCTTTTGCTGGCTGGAATTCTGCCAGCAAAAGTCTGAGCATACACACGGTCGGAATGTCTGACCAAAAGTTCACATCCGACTTTTGCTGGCAGAATTTCTGATCGTGTGTATGGGGCTTTAGTTATAGGAGATCACACAAGCCTGTGGCTTGATACCCAGTCTGGGCCTTTGATTGCACACAGCCAAGATCCTAGCATCTTCACAGGAATTGCAAATAATACAGGGGGGGGGGGGTTGGCAGATATTTCCCAAAAAAAGAGTAATAGAGAGCTTCCATAGTGTAAAATCATAGTATATTTATTTCATTTCTCAGGTTTTATTTTAAGGTTTTGAGGCATGTGTTTGCCTCTGCCTCTATTGTATCACTGAAAGGAAAACATGTCCCTGTGTCAGTGTTAATGGGAGGAAAAACTGTCCATGCATCAGTAGTGTTCCCGTAAGGGCAAAATGCTCCTGTGTGAGTGGTATCACTGGGAGGAAAAATGTCCCTGCATCCGTGGTGTCACTGGATGAAGGGTTGATGTCAGAGGAGAATGAGCAGACCAGATTTGAGATGATAGAAAGGCAACAGTAACTCAAATAACCTCTTGTTACAACCAAGGTATGCAGAATACCATCTCCGAATGCACAACACTTCAAAACTTGAAGAAGATGAGCTACAGCATCAGAAGACCATACTGGGTGCCACTCCCGTCAGCTAGAACAGGAAACTGAGGCTACAATTTGCACAGGCTCATCAAAATTGGACAATATAAGATTGGAAAAACTTTGCCTGGTCTGATGAGTCTCAATTTCAAAATTCAGATAATAGGGTCAGAGTTTGGCATAAACAACATGAAAGCATGGGTTCATCCTGCCTTGTATCAATGGTTAAGGCTGGTGGTGGTGGTAGAGTAATGGTGTGGGGATATTTTCTTGGCACACTTTGGGCCCCTTAGTACCAACTGAGCATTGTTTAAATGCCATGGCCTACCTGAGGATTGTTGCTGACCATGTCCATCCCTTTATGACTACAGTGTACTTATCTTCTAATGGCTACTTCCAGCAGGCTAATGCACCATGTCACAAAGCTTAAATCATCTCACCTCTGGCTGAACATGACAATGAGATTACTGTACTCCAATGACCTCCACAGTCACCAGATCTCAATCCAATAGAGCACGTTTGGGATGTGGTGGAACAGAAGATTCATATCATTGTTGTTCAGCCAACAAATCTGCATCTGCAGCAACTGCGTGATGCTATTATGTCAATATGCACCAAAATCTCTGAAGAACGTTTCCAACACCTTGTTGAATCAGTGCCACAAAGAATTCAGGCAGTTCTGAAGGCAATAGGGTGTCCAACCCGGTACTAGCAAGGTGTACCTAATAAAGTGGCCAGTGAGTGTAGGTCAAGAAGAGGCAGTACACACAGGCTTCATCATACCCCCTAAGTCTCACTTGCCCCTACACTGACCTCTCCCTTGAATTCTGGGCCCCTCAGAAGCTGGTATTTGATTTGGATTCTATTCTTTGGCTCTGAGGCTGCTCATCTTTCTCTACAGGCCTGGTTCACCCTATAAAATTAATAAGTCAGTGCACAGAGGCCCACATACCCTTTGGGTCCTGTATACCTTGCACACATTGCACATACAGATACGCCAGTGTGTTGGATAATATGTGAACTTTTAATGCTGTCCATGTTTCTACTTGGGAGATACAGAATAGGAAATCAGGAAAAAAAAGAAATGGGGACAAAGACATCAAGAAAAAACTTTTTTCTAACACTGAGGTTTAGAGCCTCTGTTTTTTTTTACTATCTGTGTCCCTGTGGGAAAAAATACAGTCAAAGTGAGAAACAGAATAGTAGGTGACCAGAAATCACATGGTGAAGGTGGAGACAGACAAAGCTGATAGATGTTCTAACCCAGTGTTTCTCTACCAGGGTTCTGCGATTTACCTATCACAGGCAGCTATTGGGTAGAATACATCCCCTCTGCGGACTTATGCACACCTACACTGGAAACAGGTTCTAATTGTGTAGCTATGCAGCACTGCTCCTCGCCTCCTGTCCATCCCAGGTGTTTGTATATGAGATCACCTGGGATGGACAGGAAGGGAGGATCCGACGGTGAACAGCACGCAGAAGAGGACTTATCACAGCAGCTTCCCTACTTAGCGCTGCAAATGAAGGATGCCACTGCCCTGCCATTTGCCTTGATCCCATGGAAGGTGCCCTGATCCCATGTGCCTTGATCTCATGTAAGGTGCTCTGATATCATGTAAGCTGCCCTGATCCCATGTAACATGCCCTGATGCCAGTGAGTCCTGAACCCCTGTAAGATGCCATGATTCCATGTGCCCTGGTCCCATGTAAGGTGCCCTGATCCAATGTAAGGTTCTCTGACCCCATGAAAGGTGCTTTGATACCACGTGCTCTGAACCCATGTAAGGTGCTCTGATCCCATGTGCCATGATCCCCTGTAAAGTACTCTGATCCCATGTGACATGATCCCATGTAAGGTGCTCTGATCCCACATGCCCTGGTCCCATGTAAGGTACAATGATCCCATGAAGGCTACTTTGATCCCATATAATGTGCCCTGTACTGATCACATTTAAGGTGCTTTGATTACATATAAGGTGCCCTGAACCCATGTAAGGTACTCTAATCCTGTGCAATCTGATCCCATGTAAGGTGGTCTGATTTCATGTGCCCTGATTCCATGTACAGTGCCCTAAGCTCATGTAAGATGCTCTGATCCCATGTGCCCTGATCCCTTGTAAGGTGCTCTGATCTTAGGTGCCCTAATACTATGAAATGTGCATTGCTGTGTGCCCTGTAATATGCCCTGCTCCCAAGCAATGTGTTCTGCTGCCCCTCATCATGTAGTGTGCCCTCTTGCATCCATGCAAAAAAAACAAGTTTTACAATAAACAGGTACATTTTAATATTGATTCTATTATTTAATGCCATTTCTAAAAATAATTTTAATATCAACAGTTCGCTAATCACACCAATGTTCCGTGAGCTGTACACCTGTCAGGAAGGCTCTGCCAGAAGACAGAATAATATTGGCAGACAAATCCCTGTTCCCGAATACCTGGAAGAAGAGGCGCGTTAGCTAATTTCAGGGCTGCTGTTCGAAATCACGGAGCCCCATACAGCCTACCTGACTAGGCCCCCCCCCCCCAAAAAAAAACAATATATTGACAAAAAAAAAAAAAAAACACTAAAATCATTATTAGCACTTTTGTGGGGAAAAAAAAAATCATTATTAGTGGACACTAACATAGCAGAACTTACAAAATTCCTGCCAAGTTATTTGGAGTTAATAAAGCTCTGTGTGTAAACAAGGTCTTGGGTTTATTCACATGAGTGCTGTGGTCTGCACGGTCTAACTTGACTTTTTTTTTCCCTTTAATATGGCTATTGCTGTGTTCAAGCAGTCTGTGTTACACTATGGGGATGCAGCAGCTGAGAAAAGAGTAGCAGATGGCAACAATTTGCTCATTCACAGTGTATGGGCCAGAGAACCCATGTGAATGAGCCTCTAATTTAAAAAATATTCTGTACATATTTTTTTCTAAAACTGTTGGGGGAGGGGCTGTGGTGCGATATCGGGGGTCTAAACACACCCCTGACATCTCACCTTTGAGACAGAGAAAGGAAGCGAGGACACAGATTCTTCAATTCCTTTCTCTCTAACGTCAGCTGCACTGAATATGAATGAATAGAAGGGTCCTGTTCATTTATAAACTGAAGCATAGTGGACACAGTCTACTATGCTCAGTTAGCAATGGACACAGGATCAATCAGTACATATTATTCACTGTGCCCATTAAGAAAAGGAAGGGGCCGGTAAATTATTTATTTTAAGGCCTATTTTCCTGCTCTCAGTCCTGAAACATCCCCCTGGGTTCCCACAGTGGCCAGTGGGAGAGGAAATCCAGCAGCGCTACATGTGGGGGGGGAGCCCGGACACACAGTGGGGGATCAGATTTGGGCACATAGGTATGCCTATTGCATTAACATAGAACTTCAATTATAATGTGTGGACCCCCCTATATATATATAACTCTAAAATAATATATGTAACCCCCATAATGATGTTTGTGGTTCCTCTATTGTGATCATTAGGGATGTATAGAGCCCCTCTGTAGGGATGCATATGGACCCCTGTAGCACTCACCAGCTCAGTAACAGTCCTGTGCAATGACACCCACCATCTGCTTTCCATAAAAGCTGAGTGACAGGTCCTGCCCCCCCCCCCTTTTTTCATCATACAGCCAAATTGACAGTGTCTGGCCCTGCTCCCTCCTCTCCCTGTACAGGGTGAGTGACAGTCACTGACCCCACCCCCTTGCTCCTATTGGCTGTCCCTCTGGATGGGGGGGGGCAAGAGAAGAGGACAGGCCAGGCGGAGAGTGTATGGATCGGCATGAAGACTCTGCATGCTCAGCCGGCTGCTGCTGCTTCTCCTCTGAGGCCACTCCACTGACCCTCCATATTGCTACCCTGCGGACTGAGCCTGCTGAGCCCCCACCCCAGATGGAGCACTGTCCCAGTCACCAGATTCCTTTGCATCTATACCTGGCTTGTTTGACCCTGTCTGTGTTTCAGTCCTCACAAAACTAATCAGCTGCAAGCATATGCCCGTTGGCCACTGGGGCCTGCTCTCCTGCTTACAACATCCAGGCACCAGTCTGTTCCAGTTTAGAGGACATCTTCTGTCATCTGGCATACCAGCCTACCAGCAGCCAGCAAGACCACCGGTACTTGGGTGACTCTGCACTCCTCCGCTACCTGTCTAAACTATCAGGGGCCCCGAGTCAGAGGTGTAAGAGAGGCCTTCCTCTGCATATCAGGCTCTTATACCTGGTGACAACATCTGAACTGTGATCTGAACATTATTTCAGGAACTCCCTGAGATCTCAATCTTTTTTCCAAGTGTTCCTCTAAGGTAGAAAGGTTGATGTTACCGGCCTCAAAATGGGAATTAAGAGAGCCGATGATTGTAGACGCGATGAGATAAGGTGATCAGCTTGGCGTGGACTGCAAAGAATCACACAAACAGCATGAGATATGACCACTGACTTTATGGCTGGAAGTAGTTTAATTTTTACATAACAATACATCTTTTACATTTTTATAGTCACATGTTTATAAACATTAACAATATATATAATACCGATTTTAACTAAAGTATTTTAAAACGTAGTTACAACAATGAACATTACTAAATTTAATAACATATATATCCCTGTTATTCAGTGTTATAGATAACTATCTTTATCTCTCTGGTACATTTTAAGTGTGCAATAATCATACTAGCAATGCATTGCTTTAATACAAATATTTTCATGGTAGTACTCTTTTTTAACCACTAGATGGTGCACATTGCATGTCTGTATGATGCAATACATAAGCTTTACATACAATAGTTTTTTTTCTATATTAAATAACAGAAAACATGTGCTTCTATAAATCTATGCCATTTTCAATAAATCAGGTTTAAATATACCTATTTAGAAAGGTTTAGTGTTTATCATAGACATTTGTTCTGACTAATGCAGTATTTTCATGTTCTTATGCCCTTTTCACTTGTTTCTGACACATGCTGTTCTAAACTTCTAATTACAGCAAAACTATAGCATAAAATCTGCTGAGACTTTTTCTGCATCTGCTCAAGATGTTTAGGAATCTTTCTATCACAGGTTAATACAGATTAGGAATGATTTAGAGTACATACCTGCAAAGAATCACACAAACAGCATGAGATATGACCACTGACTTTATGGCTGGAAGTAGTTTAATTTCCAGTCACATGGTGTGTGGCCTTATATAGACTCTGTTTGTGTACCTTCTCTGCCATCTACTGGTTATTAATAGAATAGAAGGGAGATGTTTAGAAATATATAAAAAAATGAATATGTACTTTGCTTTGGGGTGTCTGTTTTGTGACCATATAAACCCCAGTCCGTCACACTCTCACCTCCTTCAGTTAATGGCTCCCGACATTAAACTCAATTGGTATCTGAACACTATTTAGTGATTTAAGTAACCCAAATAGGTACTTGTTGCCACCAAGGAGCTACGTTAACTACCTGGCATGTCATGGGAGTAGCTAGCATTGTAGGAGTTTGCATGGTGTGAATCTGATTTGGTATGTATCTTGGCTGACCTAGTGTGTCATATGTAAAGATCTCTTTAGGCTTAGCTTGTCTGGTAGATCTTCTGACAGGAGTTGAGTCTTCTCCATCAACATCGTTATCCATTTGCATATCTTGGTTCACAGGTAAGTCTTGACTTAATGAGGGTAATTCTGCAGTGTCTAGTCCCACCATATCTGTAGCCCAGATTTGGTCGCCAACTACTGTTCCATCATTTTGTTCTTGTTCAAGATTGGGTGTGGTAGTTGTAGGATAGAACTCCTCAGCAGAAACTCTTAATGGGATTTTCTGTACGTTTTGAGTGTTTGGTTGAGACACAACACAATCATGACTTTCTGTAGTCTCTGGTATATAAGGATAATACCATCTTTCTTCATCTGAACATTCCTCCTCCTGGCCCACATCCATTCTGGTATCCTTTCTGTTACTTGATTGCCTTTGTTTCATCTGTACTCTTGGAATGTGTCCTTCAATTGGTAGGTCATTTACTGGTAGTAAAAGATTTCTGTGCAGTACTCGAATAGTCTTTTTACCACTTTCAGGCTGAATTTTGTACACAGGCCCATCTTTGATTCTTTCTACCACTTTGTGTACTGATTCTTCCCAGTATGAACGAAGTTTACCAGGTCCTCCTCTTTCAGAGAGATTTCGTACTAAGACCCGATCACCCGGTTGAAGAGGTGCTCCTTTTATCTGTTTGTCATAGTACTTCTTCCCTTTAGCAGATGATTTTTTGCTATTCTCGGATGCGATTTTGTAAGCTTCTTGCATTCTAGATGCCCATTTCTGAGTAAATGTTGGTTGACTTTCTGATTCCTTTTCCAAATTTAGGTTGAGCATTAGGTCAATTGGCAAACGAGGAGATCTTCCATACAATAGAAAGAATGGCGAGTATCCTGTGGCTTCATGCCTGGTGCAATTGTATGCATGAACCATATGTGGAAGATGTTCTTTCCAATCTGACTTTTTCTCTTCCTCTAAGGTGCGAAGCATCTGTAACAAAGTATGGTTCAGTCTCTCCACTGGGTTACCCTGTGGATGGTATGGAGTAGTTCTTGAATGAGAAATCCCTGCCAATCGTTGCAATGTCTGAAATAAGTTGTTTTCAAATTCTCTTCCTTGGTCATGGTGGAGTTTCTCTGGATAGCCAAAACGTGGTATGAAATCTTGAAAGATCTTTTCTGCCGCCGTTTTTCCAGATTTGTTCTTAGTTGGATACGCTTGTGCAAAGCGTGTGAAATGGTCAATTATTACAAGTATATACTCATATCCTCCTTTGCTTTTCTCCAAGTGAAGATAATCAATGGATACTAACTCCAAAGGTGAACTGGTAGTAATCAAACCCATAGGTGCTCTTTCGGTGATATTTGGACGCTTTTGTTTGATGCAGCTGCACTTCTTCAGCACATATTCATCAATGTCTTTTTGCATAAATGGCCAGTAAAATCGTTCACGTGCTAGGTGGGTTACCTTGTCAGTACCAATGTGACCCATGTCATCATGAAGATTTCTTAAGACCAATGGTTTTAACTTTTCTGGTAGAACTAGCTGTTTTCGGGTTCCAGAGTGTCGGTAGAGGATTCCTTCATCGACTCTGAGTTTATTCCATTCATGTATCAAACGTCTTGTTTTGCTGGTCATACTCTCCTTTTCTTTGTGGTTTGGAATCCAGTCGTTCTCCTTAAGCCAGACCACTTCTCTAATGTTGGTATCGTCTTGTTGTAATGCTCTGATATTCTCCTGAGTCATTGGGCAGATTGTCTGTCCTTTCAGCAATTGTTCGGCCACATCACTTTCTGAGTGAAGAGTCAATGAAGCCACCCATAATGCCTCTTCTTCGTCAACAGTTTTGCTCCCTTGCCACATAGCTGACACAACCTCAGATAGTACAAGCTCTGTGTACTCACTCAGATTCTTCGTGAGTTCCACCGGAAATCGTGACAGTGTATCTGCATCTGCATTCTGTTTACCTGGCCTGTACTTGATATCGAAGTGGAAATCAGCCAACTCGCCAACCCAGCGATGACCCACAGCATTCAGTCTGGCAGTACTCAATACATATGTCAATGGGTTGTTGTCTGTGTAAACGGTGAATGTTGGAGCGTAGTACAAGTAATCTCTGAATTTGTCACAGACTGCCCACTTGAGAGCTAAAAACTCAAGTTTACCAGAGTGAAGATGGTAATTGCGCTCTGCTGGAGTCAATGTTCTGGAGCCAAACCCAATAACACTAAGTTTTTCTCCTTGTCGTTGGTATAGTACAGCACCTAGGCCTTCATTGGAAGCATCAGTGTGTAAGACGAAGGGTAAATCAAAATCAGGGTATGCTAGAATTGGTGGATTGGTTAGCATGTCCACCAGTCTGGATACTACAGCTTGATGTTTGGGTGTCCATTGAATCAGTGTTTTAGATGGCACTTGTGCTTTGTTCCCGTTTTTCTTCATAGATTCCCTCCGATTGTTTTTGGGGATGGATGTAGCAGATTCTTTCTCAGTGTTCTGCAAAAGTTCATACAGTGGTTTAGCAAGTCGAGAGAAATCTTGAATGAAGGACCTGTAGTAGCTCAGGAATCCTAACAAAGATCTGACCCCTCCCACTGTTTTGGGTTCTTTCCTTTTCAAATGTAATACCGCTTCAAGATCTTTTGGGTCAATTTTTATGCCTTCTTCTGACACCATTCGTCCAAGGTATCGAATCTGTCGTTTAAAGAGTTCACACTTCTTCGGTCTAAGTTTGATACCATGCTCACGCATTCGACTAAGCACTTGCCTAATATCATTGACATGCTCCTGAAAAGTTTTGGAGTAGCAAAGTACGTCATCCAAGTATGGAGAACAACATTTGTCTCTGATGCCCTCTAATACATTCTCCATGCATCTCTGAAAAGCTGCTGGGGCATTCGTTAATCCAAATGGAATACGGTTCCACTCCAGGAGTCCCCAGGGGGTGCTGAAAGCCATCAGATGTCTGGAATCTTCATGCACAAAGCCTTGATGATACGCACTACCCTGGTCCAGGATTGAGAACCACGTAAATCCTCCTAAGCTATCCAGCAGATCTTGTATTCTGGGTAGTGGATGTCTATCTGGGATAGTCTTTCGGTTTAACTCCCTAAAGTCAACACATAGTCGTAGGCTACTGTCCTTCTTTCGAACACAAACAACTGGTGATGAGTATGCGGAAGAAGATTTTGTTACCCAACCTCGGTCAAGAAGGTTTTGGATATATTCTTTCACTTCTTTGTATAGGGGTTTCGGTATCGAATTGTAGCGTTTCTGGACAGGAGTTTCATCTTTCAGATTTATCCTCAGTTTCAGGTTAGGGATGCATCCTATGTCTCCCTCATCTCGAGCAAAGACATCTGATTCATCATATAACATTTGTCTCGCTATCTCCTGTTCTTCTTCTGAGAGATCTTCCAAATCGACAGGTGGGTGCCACTTAACAGATTTGTTAGTGGGTAGCTGATTTCCAGTGTCCACTTGATTCAACTGGTTTACATGAAACACCCTTTTCTTCTGGTCAATTCTCTTTCCATCGTCTTTGTTTGGAGACAATGGTAGAATCTCAGCTGCTGGAGAAATGGTACCCAATACTGTTCTGGGTGGAAGGTAGATGTCATGTTGAGCACGGTTCAGTATAGGTATCTTCACCAGTTTAGAGAACCCATTTGGCACATCTACCACTGAAGGAAATAGTTCAAGTCCTTCCTCGACTGGATATTCGGGAAGTGGTTCAAATGGCATGATTCCTCCTTTCGGCCACGCTCTTATTCTGCATTTGACTTCACAGAGCTCGCCTCCTTTAATCTGGAGTCCCTTCTTCCCCACTTTGACCATACAACTATCGAATATTTCTCCTGGGTCAGTTGCTTGACTGACAGCATTGACAATGTTATTCGCTACACTCTGTCTTACTTTCATAGCTTCACTCAGCAAGATAGTCAGGTTTTGGGTGCTGTTTGGTCGGTCACGGTTTTCTCTGATCAATTCTTCGATAACATTAAACCCAAGAATTGGATTGTCATTACAGCAGTCACTCACCAGCATTGGCACATAAATGGCTGAGTTTCCATGTCCACTACTTTCGAATTCCAGGCAGACTTCAATCCATCCGATGAATGGAATGATAGAACCATTTGCAGCTGTAATGGATAAGTTGTCATCACAAAGTAAATCTTGTATGTGCCTAATGGAGACGCTGGGTAGAAACTTTTCTAACCATGCCTTCCCGACAATGCTGACCTGAGCTCCTGTATCCATCAACATGTCAACCGGTACACCATTCATCCGACATGACAGTAGGCATTTTCCTCCAATTAATTGTGCTACGTGTTGTTTGGAGAATCCATTCTCTTTTGGGAGTGTTCTAGTTGACCGGTGGGTGAATACCCTGTTTACCTTAGCATGGGACAGATCATTTGAGGTCATCACTGGTTGTCCCTTTCCCAGTGACCGTCTGTCGTTTCCCGACTGCCTTCTTTTCTTCAAGCAATCAACCGCTCTGTGTCCTGTCCAACCACAGTAGAAACAATGGTAGCAGTTCTTACTCTCTCGTTTAATGCAATCATCACACCTGGGCTTGCAGTGAGTTGTATCTGGAACTTGAACATTGGTTAGTGGCTTAGTCATTTGATTTCCAACAAGAGGAGTTTGCTTCATCATCTTTTCCAGGTTCTTTGTGAGAACAGAGACCTGTGTTGTTAGTTCCATTAATGCAGTGTGATTTGCTTTAACATCTCCCTCAACTCTCTGTTGCAAGGTGTCTTTTTCACTATTCCCTGGTGTCTGTGATGAATGAACAGTAATAGGTTTATGTTTAGGTGCACTGTTTAAGCGTCTCTGCCTTTCTGTTTCCTCATCAACTGATCTGGTGACTTGCTCTATGATAAAGTCATCCGTTACTGTCAAATCAGACACATAAGGCTTGATATCTCGTCTAACATTAGAATTTTTCTCATTTAGTCCCTGATACAGTGTATGAAGGAATATGCCTTGCACCAGTTTTTTGTCATAGTTAAACTCTTGCCTATCATGTTGTGATGTAGACAGAACTTTTTGTTTTAACCCCACTAGCCTGTAAACAAATTGTTGTGCTGTTTCTCTTTCTTTAACTCATGTCCGAACCATGATCTGAAATTACACCACCATGCATTTTAAATTCTCTACGTGGCAATAAAGCAACAACATCAGTTAATCTCACCACCTCCAATACCTGTTCAGTCCTTGCAGTCCCACTACTTATTTTTTTTGCAGCGGTTGCAATGTCCACAGATGGTGTACTTTCCTTGTTAAGTTTTAGTTCATTGATCTTGTCTTGGATAATGAGTAGGTAAGACATACCTTGATCTTCCAACTTTTCCAGCTGATCACTTCTCAAGTAGCCTTTAATAAATTCAACAAGTTCCATTTCGTTGGTACCAGTCACTGATGGAACGTCCACGTCTCTTTCATCTTCCAGCATAATAGCGAGGCTATGCAGCTGTTCTTCATTAAGCAGATGAATTTGTTTCTGGATATCCCACATCAGAGCACGACGAGGAGACGCCATCTCTGTTGCAATCTGAAGACTTGCACTCATGAGGCAGACGACACTCACGACTCTCCTTGTAGCTCTGTAGCAGGTTCACGCTTGTCTCGCGCTTCCTTCTCACTGGTAACACAACGAATCCCGGACGAGCCCCCAAAATGTTACCGGCCTCAAAATGTGAATTAAGAGAGCCGATGATTGTAGACGCGATGAGATAAGGTGATCAGCTTGGCGTGGACTGCAAAGAATCACACAAACAGCATGAGATATGACCACTGACTTTATGGCTGGAAGTAGTTTAATTTTTACATAACAATACATCTTTTACATTTTTATAGTCACATGTTTATAAACATTAACAATATATATAATACCGATTTTAACTAAAGTATTTTAAAACGTAGTTACAACAATGAACATTACTAAATTTAATAACATATATATCCCTGTTATTCAGTGTTATAGATAATTATCTTTATCTCTCTGGTACATTTTAAGTGTGCAATAATCATACTAGCAATGCATTGCTTTAATACAAATATTTTCATGGTAGTACTCTTTTTTAACCACTAGATGGTGCACATTGCATGTCTGTATGATGCAATACATAAGCTTTACATACAATAGGTTTTTTTCTATATTAAATAACAGAAAACATGTGCTTCTATAAATCTATGCCATTTTCAATAAATCAGGTTTAAATATACCTATTTAGAAAGGTTTAGTGTTTATCATAGACATTTGTTCTGACTAATGCAGTATTTTCATGTTCTTATGCCCTTTTCACTTGTTTCTGACACATGCTGTTCTAAACTTCTAATTACAGCAAAACTATAGCATAAAATCTGCTGAGACTTTTTCTGCATCTGCTCAAGATGTTTAGGAATCTTTCTATCACAGGTTAATACAGATTAGGAATGATTTAGAGTACATACCTGCAAAGAATCACACAAACAGCATGAGATATGACCACTGACTTTATGGCTGGAAGTAGTTTAATTTCCAGTCACATGGTGTGTGGCCTTATATAGACTCTGTTTGTGTACCTTCTCTGCCATCTACTGGTTATTAATAGAATAGAAGGGAGATGTTTAGAAATATATAAAAAAAATGAATATGTACTTTGCTTTGGGGTGTCTGTTTTGTGACCATATAAACCCCAGTCCGTCACATTGAGAAACCCTGTTCTAACCTTTTCTCTATCCCAGCCTTTCTCAGCAGGGGTGCCACAAATCCATGGGGTTCCGCCAGAGGTCCTCAAGGGGTGCTGCAGGATCATGGTAGAGAAGGGTTGTCAGATGAGCCCAAGCTCCCGATCCCCAGGTGAACTGTACATCGGCACTGTGAGGGAGCTCTGCCAGCCTTAGTAAAGGGAAAGTAAAGGGAGGGGGAGTGTGTTGTTCTCTCTTCTTCCCCCTACAGCACTGTACCTGACTGTGTGAGGGAAGATACTGTGCTATAACTTTTTAAAAGACTTTATATATGTGTTTATGTGTGTGTGTGTGTGTGTGTGTGTGTGTGTGTGTGTGTGTGTGTGTGTGTGCATGTGTGTGCATGTGTCTGTATGTACGTGTGTGTGTGCACATGTGTCTGTATGTGTGTGTTCATGTATCTGTATGTACTTTATGTGTGTGTGTGCATGTGTTCGTGTGCATGTGTCTGTATGTATGTGTCTGTATGTGTGTGCATGTGTCTGTATGTATGTGTGTGTATGTACCTGTATGTATGTGTGTGTGTGCATGTGTCTGTATGTATGCATGTATATGTGCATGAGTCTGTGTGTCTGTATGTATGTATGTATGTGTGTGTGTGTGTGCATGTGTCTGTATGTATTTATGTGTGCATGTGTCTGTATGTGTGTATAGCACCCTCTAGTGTGCTAGAAGTGGTAGTGGTTAGGTTTTTTGTTAGTGTAGGTAAATTCCAGGCCTGGCTGGCAGCCAGGTCTGTTTGTTTTGATCTGGATTGGGAGTGACTCAGGCAGTGCCTCTGTGACTCACAAGCAGCATCATTGAGACCTCCCACTTATTTCCAGAACATTCTAGAATCTTCTGGAAAGATAGGAGGAAAGGAATGGTGGCACTGCCTGGTGTGTTCTGAGGTGACCTGACCAATCCCCAACTTGGATTGGAAAGGGGCAGGCCTCCTTAAATACCCAGGGTCAGCCCAGCTGGGGAGGAGTTGTTCGTGTGGAAACTGGAGATGGAGTGCTAGGCTGTCGTGGCCTTTGAAGGAGCTCCCGAGTCTCGGGGGGGTGACCATGGGCCTGGGCTCTGGTGTGGACAGGACCCTCTGAGAACACGTAGAGGTGTTCTGGACAGGAAGCTCGGGAGCAAGAAGAGGACAGCAGGAGAGAGCACCGCTGGGCAAGTCTCCAGGAAGGAACAACAAGTGACAACCAGTTTGTGAGTGTCATACAGTTTGGAGGTATGGGAGGCTTGCCGGAGATTACTGGGAGCAAGAAGCCTGGGATGGGTGCAGAGCCAGTAAAGTGAACTGTGATGGCTTGGGCAATGGAGAGAGAGAGGCAGCTGCAGCCAGGAGGGCTGAAAGGGCCTGAAGATGTGGTACTGGGCTCAGTAGCCACGTGGACAGCTAGCACTAGGACTATCTACCTTTGCTACATCCTAGAGGCCTGCGGACCCTGCCTGTAAAGGGCATCTGCTTTGGGCTTGGCTGAGCCAGTGTCAGGCCTATCTATCAGTGTTAGCTGGTCCGGGAGAGTGAGATCAAGAGTTTGGCTGGAGCTGGAAGTAAAGAGGTTGTATATACCTGAGGTGTATATAGTTTGGTCCCATATACCTTTTCTGCAATCAGTTGGACAGCTCATGAATATCCCAGTGGGTGCAATACGGTGGATGTCAGCCAAATGCTGAGGCAACACCCAAAGCTGGTTGAGTTGCTTCGGCAATCAGGTATATACAGAACAACAAGCAAACAGCAGTGAATGATAGCAGTTAAATGTGCAACAAAGAATAGTAGACCATAAACAATTGGATGGGCTCAGACAGCTCAATTACAATAGACTATGACTATAGCAACATGGCTGGCCTGCAGGGACTTTACTGTTATGGATGGATTTAAGCTGTATACAGAGCCAGCTCACAACCTGCAGTTCATGGGATAAAGGTAGTCCAAGTGTCAGGCCCAAACACAGTCTTCATCGACAAGTTGGAGCTCTAAATGAAGGAAAGATAAATCCTTAAGAAAGAAATGAGGATTCTAGCAGTCAGTAGGTAAAAGGCGGGTATAGTAGAAAGGGATGAATCCCTCTGCAATCTGAGTTATGATGTCTGTGTAGCACTGTCCACATAGGGCTTGCTGTGTGTTGACTTCTTAGACCTAACTTTGATTACCTGCAGATTCTGTTAAGAAAAAACAAACCCCTTTGCATTCAAGAAGTGTCGGGCGCCCATTAATCTACCTTGCATTGCACCCACCATGCCTCGTAACCCACTCTACATAGAAGGATACAAAATGTGCAAACTAAATTGTATCCTAACAGGGTGACACTGTGGATACACAAATGGATGTGTGCCAACATCCCAATTATTATTGAGTGAAATTTAGGAAAATGAAAAAATTGACTTTGTAGGCAAACACTTAGAATAAGTAAAAATGATTGAAGTTTTTTAATTGGATAAAGCTAAAAACATGGTTTACAAACACATTTTTTTATAAAAAACATAATGTTATTCAACAACCCCTGAGACTCAGATAACACCTCCAAAAATTATATATTAATCCAAATTGGTGAAATTGTAAAAAAGGTGACCAGTAGTAGCATCCAATGGAGATAAAAACCCACAGGTCATATTTTCAGACACAAAATACTTACTAGCTGTGCACACATAGTCCCACCATATGGACACTGACATAACAAAAGTATTAAGTGAATCTGGGATCGACAACGACAAGCATTCTTTTTTTATCTGTGAAATTTTGACAATTCAGGAGCGCATGAAGGCCATGGAGGAGAGGCAAGGTCAGGGCAGGCTATGAAGGGGGTGCAGGAGATGATCAGTGCTACAGTCAGGGCAGCGCAGTCCTGTGCCAATGTCCCAGTGTGCCAACCTGTGCTTGAGCCCCTCCCTCTGCCCGGCCATTACCCCCACCTATGCAGGGCTCCACTGCAGTGGTCCAGAGGTGCTAGTCCAGTGCTGATCCTCAGCCATGGTGCTGGCACTGCCTGCTGATTGGCTTCTCTGCTGCTATCTCCCCCAGTGTCTGAAGCCAGCACCGCGATAGAGACTGAGCACTGACACCAGAACCATTATAGAGAGCACTGACACCAGCACCGAGATAGAGAGCACTGACAACAGCACTGAGATAGAGAGCACTAACACCAGCACCGTGATAGAGAGCCCTGACACCAGCACAGTGATAGAGAGCACTGACACCAGCACCGAGATAGAGAGCACTGACACCACACCAGCACCGTGATAGAGAGCACTGACACGAGCACCGTGATAGAGAGCACTGACACCACACCAGCACCGTGATAGAGAGCACTGACACCAGCACCGTGATAGAGAGCACTGACACCAGCACCGTGATAGAGAGCACTGAGACCAAACCAGCACCGTGATAGAGAGCCCTGACACCACACCAGCACTGTGATAGAGAGCACTGACACCAGCACCGAGATAGAGAGCACTGACACCACACCAGCACCGAGATAGAGAGCCCTGACACCACACCAGCACCGAGATAGAGAGAGAGCACTGACACCAGCACCGAGATAGAGAGCACTGACAGCAGCACTGATACCAGCAACTCACTGCGGGACCCAAAAATATGACACCGCTCAACCTCTTCAAACAGGAGGGTATGGGCATATAGTACGGTGTGCTATTTTTGTACAAGGAAGTGAGCCAAAAGTAGAAAAAAGATCCGTGTGCTTGATTAAATAAATCGTTTATAGAGTTATGCATATACATGGTCTACTGGTCACATGTGTTGAATTCCTCCGAGATCCATGCCTCATTCATTTTTATAAATGTGAGGTAGTCAACACTGTCGTGAGCTAGGCGAGTGTGCTTATCGGTCAGGATCCCCCCTGCTGCGCTGAACGTCCTTTCGGACGGGACATTGCAAATTGGGCAAGCTCTGGCCAGAGGTCAAGCCTGCCCACCCAGTAGTCCAGGGGTTCATCACTCCTCAGAGCGTCCACATCGGCCATTAACCCGATGTAGTCAGACACCTGTCGGTCTTGGCATTCCCTGATGCTGGATCCGGATGAGACCTGTCGATGGGTCGGCTGAAAGAATGACCTCATATCAGAAGTCACCAACACATCTTCAAACCACTCTCTTCTTGCAGGCGCTGTTGGATTGGTACCTGCAACTCTTTCTCTGGGAGTGGGAATTCCTCCTCTGCCAGCGCACGTAAAAGCAGAATGCAGCATTTCTTGAAGCAAGGCCTGGAAGTGCTCCATTCTGACAGCCCTCTGTGACGGTGGTAACATTTCCACCATTTTGTGTTTGTACCAGGGGTCTAAGTACGTTGCCACCCAGTACTGGTCCTTGACCCTTTAACAGGGGGGTCCCTGTTAAAACACTGGAGCATGAAGGCCTCCATTTGCACTAAACTGGAAGCGGTGTGGTGGCCTGGTTCCTGCTCATCATCCAGGATAATGTCATCCTCCTCGTTCTCCTCTCCCCATCCACGCACAACAACAGGGATCCCAGAAAAGTTTAAAGCATGCTCTTCTTGCTCCTCCTCATCCACCCCGGCACCATCCTCCTCTGACTCCTCTTCAGACTCCTGTTGTTGACTTGTCTCTGATAGAGTAGCCCCCCCTGGGAATTCATCCAGCATTGCGACTTCCTCATCTTCCTGCTCCTCCAGGGCTTGATCAATGACACGACGCAATGCACGCTCCATAAAGAAGGCATAAGGTACCATGTCACTGATGGCGTCATGGCTGCGACTGACCAGTTTGGTGATCTCATCAAATGGCCGCAGAAGTCTGCATGCGTTGCGCAAGAGCAGCCACTGGCGCGGTGAAAAAAACCAAGCTCCCAGAACCTGTTCTGCCGCAGAGTTCGTACAGGTAGTCGTTAACTGCACATTTCTGCTGGAGCAGCCTATCAAGCATATAGAAGGTTGAGTTCCATCACGTCGGGCAATTGCAAATAAGATGTCTGACCAGCAGATTGTGTCGCCGCTGAATGTCAGCAAGGCGAGCCATGGCCGTGTAAGATCTTCTGAAATGGGCCGAGATTTTCCTTGCCTGCCGCAAGATGTCCTGGACCCCAGTGGTTTTGGAAAACGAATTCGCTGCACGACCAAGTTTAACCACTTGCTTACTGGGCACCTAAACCCCCCTCAGTCCCAGACCAATTTTCAGCTTTTAGCGCTGATGCACTTTGAATGACAATTGCGCGGGCATACAACACTGTACCCAAATGAAATTTTTATCATTTTTTTCCCACAAATAGAGCTTTCTTTTGGTGGTATTTAGTTACAGCTCGGAGTTTTATTTTTTGCTAAACAAACAAAAAAAGATGCAAAAAAAAAAATCATGTTTTAATAGTTTGTTATAAAATTTTGCAAACGGGTCATTTTTCTCCTTCATTGAAGTGCGCTGATTAGGCGGCACTGATAGGCTGCATTGGTGGGCACTGATGGGCTGCATTGGTGGGCACTGATAGGCTGCATTGGTGGGCACTGATAGGCTGCACTGGTGGGCACTGATAGGCATAGTCAAGGCGACACTAATAGGCACAGATAAGGCGGCACTGATGGGCACAGATAAGATGGCACGGATGGGTGGCACGGATGGGTGGCACGGATGGGCACTGATAGGTACCACTGATAGATGGGACTGATGGGCACTGATAGGTGGCACTGATAGGTGGCTCTGATAGGTGGCACTGCTGGGCACTGATGGGCGGCACTGCTGGGCACTGATGGGCGGCACTGCTGGGTACTGATGGGCGGCACTGGGGTGCAGCACCTTTGAGGCAGATTGTGGGCACTGTGGGTGGCACTGTGGGTGGCACTGCTGGGTGGCACTGTGGGCACTGCTGGGTGGCACTGTGGGCACTGCTGGGTGGCACTATGGGCACTGCTGGGTGGCACTGACGGGGGGCACTAACTTTTTATTAGGGTGGCACTGCAGGGGGCAGGTGGGCACTGGCAGGGGGCAGGTGGGCGCTTGCATTGCTGGCCGTGATCGGGACTGATGTCCCGATCACGGCCGCCGGGGATCGGCTTTTTTTTTTTCTCCTCGCGCTGTCAGCGCATAGCATGTTCATATTGACCCCCAGGGCAAATACGTGATAATAGTGTTTACTGTCTGGGGTATCCGATATATTGTGGTAGGTGTTTACATCCCTCCCCCTTTCTCCCCCTCCACCCTATACACCATTCTGGGGAAAATCACTCCATACTGCCCAGCCAAACTGTTGTTCATGGGTGACTTCAACGCCATTCAATGCCATTCTAGCCCCGGACCTGGACAGGCCCATCCCCCCTAAACAAATTTCCACTGACTTTCACTCATGGGCGGATGCGTTGGGTGTGTCTGAGGTGTGGAGATGGAAACATCCCACGACTAGAGCATATTCCTGTTTCTCCAACACGCACAAAACCTCCTCCCATATAGATCTTGCCTTTGCCAACCAAATTATGCTGACAAACATATTGGATGCTTCCTACTTGCCCAGTGGTCTCTCAGACCACTGTCTCCTACTCCTTACCATCAGTTCTCCGTCCTCGTTCCTCATCCCTTTGGCCCCTGGGGACCCTTTGGATCTCCCATGCGGACCTAGTAAATACCATTCCACCACGTTTGACAGAATTTTGGGATCTTAACACAGGGTCCTCCTCCACAGCTGTGACCTGGGAGGCCTTTAAGGCTTTCACCAGAGGGCAATACATCTCCTCTATTGCTGGGATCTGGAGGGAGCAGGCGGCTGTCACCACTGACCTACAGGCCACAGCTCAATCCCAGTCAGACATCTATGCAGCAGACCCCTCGACCACAAATTACGACTCCCTTAATGCAACAAAACGTGAGCTACACTTCCACCTCACCGAAGCAACTAGACTAGACCTTTACCCGGAATAGGCAACTTTTTTTGAGCAGGGAGAGCGGAACAGTCGCCTCCTGGCGATGTTGGCACAGCATGACAAACCCTTGACGGCGATCCCCAGCGTGGTGTCCCCTTCGAGAGAATCGGTCTTTTCCTTGCCAGACGTAGTAGAGGTATTTTGCGAATATTATACCTCTCTTTATACCTCAGTACTGCCGTTGGATTTCCAGCCATGGGACCTGGCGCCCTGGCTTGACCCAGTGGCATTTGGATGGCTTTCTGATGAGGAGAGAGAATCCCTAGTGAGGCAGATTACCCCGGAGGAGGTGCTGAGGGCGATGGGGTTCTTCCCTGCTGGGAGGTCTCCGGGCCCGGATGGGCTCCCCATTGAGTTCTACAAGACTCATGGGGATCTACTGGCCCCCAAGTTAGCTCAACTCTTCGCCCACTGTTTGGCCGATGGTGCCCTTCCGGCATGCATGGACCATGCCCACATTATTCTCATCTACAAAGCTCCTAAAGATCCCACATCCTGTGCCTCCTACAGGCCTATCGCCCTACTTAATACCGATTTCAAGATCCTCACCAAGCTATTGACTTTAAGACTGCAGCCCCTACTATCCACAGTCATCGAGACTGACCAAACTGGCTTCATGGCTAACAGACATCTGGGGGGGCCTGTCACGGTCTTTCCGTTTGTCCAGGGGTACGCGACAGGGCTGCCCTCTCTCCCCGGCTCTATTTACCATTGCGATGGAGCCGCTCGCAGAGGCCCTCTGCTCTTCCCCTTGCATTAGGTGGCTCCGGATTGTACGCGGATGACCTCCTGCTTTTTCTTAATAATGCGGGTCTATCACTCGAAGGAGCCCTACAGATCCTTAACTCCTTTTTCTCTGTCACGAGCCTCAGAGTCAACTGGACAAAATCTCTCTTGTTCCCCATAGACCCAGCGGCCCGAGCCACAGCTCCTCCTAATGTTCCTCTCCAATGCGTCGAGACCTTCAAGTACCTAGGGGTGGTGGTCTCCAGACAGGCCTCCAATTACCTACCCCTTAACCTCTCCCCGATAGTTCAGGAGACTCGGCAACGACTGAAGGCATGGGAGTCATTATCACTCTCACTGATGGGATGAGAGAAATTTGTTCAAAATTAAAATGTTACCCAAGTTCACATATCTATTTTGGCAGTCTCCACATTGGATACCCAAATCTTTTTTTACATGTTTACACCGCCTCCTTGCTTCTTTTCTGTGGGGATCTCAGTCCCCCAGATACAGCTGGGCCACACTGATACGGCCGCTCTCTCAGGGTGGCTTGGCATGTCCAGACTTACATAAATATTACTTAGCCACCCAGCTAGTCACGGCTGCCTGGTGGCTCAATCCAGACACCTCCAATCCAGCTACCCAGATTGAGACGGCAGTGCTGGGATCCCTCGAGGCCCTCAGATATTTACTCTTTGGAGGCCCTCGAGCCCCCTATCCACTGACGCCCTCCATGTGCACCACGTTGCGTGCATAGGGAGCAGGTCTAAAAACCATACAATACCCTAAACAGGCAATTTCACCCAGCGCCCCCCTATGGTGAAACCCAACACTAGAGCACATCTACAAATTACCTGAGCCCCATGCCTGGACTAAATTTAACATAAAAACGATATCACAGATTGTTTCCAACCAATCCCTGGTTCCGCTCTCCGAACTGAATTCTGACTTTAATGTGCCGTGGTCCTTTTTTTTTCGATACCATCAACTCTCCCATGTCTTCAGTAGTCAATTCTCCAGCCCCCCCCCTCAACTGATTCAGTCTTCACTAGAAGACCTCCTTAGGTCTGATTGTGCAAAAAAAAAACACCTCTCAATTGTACTTACACCTGATCAT
Organism: Lithobates pipiens; assembly: GCF_037356315.1. Classification (NCBI taxonomy): domain Eukaryota; kingdom Metazoa; phylum Chordata; class Amphibia; order Anura; family Ranidae; genus Lithobates; species Lithobates pipiens. Next base: position 263,609,613 of record NW_027507784.1, on the reverse strand, counting down.
CATCTCTCTCCCGACGTTGGAAACGCTAAGAACTAAATGGTCCTGTGACATCCCTGATCTTGACAACGACGATTGGGATGACATTTGGGACTTCCCTTTTAAATCCCTGGTCTGTTTGAGAAACCGCCTGATCCAGTTCAAGATTGTCCACCGGGCATACTTTACCCCCTACAGGTTACATAAAATGAACCCTGACTCCCTTCCCGGATGTTGGAGATGTGGTGGGATTCCTGTGAACTTCACCCATGTCTTTTTGTCCTGCCCAGCAATTGCTTGTTACTGGAAAGAGATTCTGGCCTTTATTACGTAGGTTACCTCGGTGCCACTACAACCGACAATGGCAATTTGCATATTAGTCCTGATTGAGAAACTAATCCCCATAGTGGCGGGTCGCACGCTGTTCTACGCCCGCAAAGCAATAGCCCTCAGCTGGCGCAAACCAACCCCCCCTCCTCTCTCTCTGTGGAAATAAATCATCAATAATAGCCTACCTCTCTAAAAAGACACATACGCCAATAGAGGCTGTCCCAACAAGTATGACAAAATATGGTCCAAATGGTTGGCAGATCCCTCCTCTGCTTCGGAGGTTGCCTAGGAGTACCTGCTCCTAATAGCTCCCACATGAGTACCAACTATGCACACCAAGTATATCTTATGTTATGCCAACATACATAAAGGTCAACGATAGTACCTGGTGACCCAGGGCTCTCTGTTGATGTACAATAATCACATTACTGGGTATATGCCTGTTATTTCTGTACCACATAACCATACAGAGTCCCCCCGGGGATTCCAATTTTTTGCCATGTAAGACCAATGTATGTTTAAACGTATATGTTTTGTTTAAACCAATAAAAAGATATTTAAAAAAAAAAAAGTGGTCATGGAGGATTGGATGAAGGTCACAAGGTGATGGGACGGGCCTGAGCTCATAAATTTATGCCCCCAGGGAATTCTGGGCATTTTGAAGAACACGTGGCTGGAAGAGGTGCCCACTTTTTTGGATGGTCTGTCACAGCTTTAGGAGCATTTTGTTTCGACCTGGCCAAAAGTTAAGGTTGCTGTAATGGGCTATACCCTTGATTGAAGTTGGAATTAGTCTGTCTGTCCAGCACTTCTGGTAAGGACAGGCCCCCTTTGGAATTTTATTAATTAATGTTAAAGCTTGCTCACAGTACAACTGTGACTGGCACTGGTTAAAAGTGTTTACATGTTCAGTGTTGGAAATTAAATAAAGCTGCGGCCTTGCCCCTTTTCCAACCTAATGGTTGTAAGTGTGGTTCTTTACGGGGGGGGGGGGGGGGGGGGGCGGGGGGAGGTCAAAGGGTTTGTTATGTTAACAGTTGTTTTTTCTTAGGTCTATGCGCCTCAGCAGTCAAGAAGCCTTTAGTTGTACTATGACACACATATGTGTGCACACATAGTACTGTGTTGACATTGTGAAGGAATACAGTGGACTATCTATGTAATTCCTATTTTAGACTATGAACGATGTTGATATCATGGTGTAACAGTTGAGCTCTCATGAGACAACATCTGTGTATGCCTTTGTTCACACTCAAATAGCGTTTGATTGATAAATTATTCCATAAGAAATTGGTTATTTGTGCCACGCAGAATGTATTTGGCCATGACTAAATGGTTTCACTGTAATATGCAGCTGTAGACAAATTGTTAGTCATGCAATCTGGGAAGTTGACTAATAAGTAGTTATGACTCTAAATTACCCATGCAAATAACTGCAAGTACCGTTAGACCATGAAAAATTGATTGCTTTAGTCAGTACATCTAGAACCCTGAAAAAAGGAATCCAAATATCAATTCAGACTGGCCACCATCTGCACGAACAACTAAAAGAAAGTGCTAGTAGTCTTACTTCCACTCCTGAATTGAATAAACTCCACTTGGCTTCTGGTACCACAGCCTTTTCTGCAACTGCAAGCAATGCTCCAGAGCTTAAAGAGTAACTCTATTTTTGTTGAGCAAAAAACATTGGCCTCTGTGTGTTCTATGTACATTGCAGGGATTTTAACAAACTTTGTTGCAGATTCCTACCTTTTGTTAGTTTTAAGAAAAAGCTGTTTGTTTTTCTGTGTCTGTGAATCTGTATGGGAGTGGTTTTATAATGATCAGTCAGCTGCTGCATCTGCAGGGCTCTCATGAAGAAATTGGCAGGGTCTGCATCCCTTTAGAAGTAGTTTCCCTTTGGGAGTATCTCACCAAAAATTACATTTTGTTGAAGGAGATGCTAACCAGAACGCCATGATCACTAATTAGTGATCTCACCAAACATTGGGAATGATTAGGTCTCCCCAAGACCATTAAAAGGCTGCCTGGAACTGTAGCTGGTGCCAATGGTACTCAGAAAACATTAAAAAAAAGGCTCCCATAGCATAATACTGTATAAAATGGGTTTAATAAAACAAATAGACTTGCACTTACAAGGTAGATGCTGTTTGAAAGTACAATGTTTGTTGGTTAAAAACAGAACATATCCAAAAACATCTGCTCACTTCCTTTGTCACGCGCCCATTCACCTCCTGACAGTAGAAACATAATGACTTCACCGTCGTAGGCTCCTCCCTACATGTTTCGTCCCTAGCGGACATCAACTGGGGAATGGCCAGATGACGGTGTCATCGCACCTGCTCAATATATACACCCCCGGCACCATTATGACTGCTGGACACTGGAGATGTATAATAAGTGGAAATGGCCATGCAGCCATTTTGACTGCTGGCCAAGATTCTGTGTTATGTGGAAAAAGGAATCGTAAGGACTGGAAGAATTAGAGTTTTTTTCTGCCAAAAGAATGTGCTGGCAGAGTTTTTTTTTCTGCCACTAAACTTTCCTGCCAAAAATACGCTGCTAAAAGCCTATGTGTGCATGGGATAATGTGCAGGGGAGTTTAGAGGCAGTTAAAACGTCTGACACCCAAAACAGGAAGGGTAAAAATGTCCAGTGTGCATGAGTCTGTAAAAAAATGTAACTGGGAGAAATTATCCCTGTTATGCAGCTCATACCCCCTGAAGATCCATAGAAACCACAAAGATAGCCACTGAGTGCCGGGGCCCTTCCCTCCAAGGTCATGGCCCTTCCCACTGGGCCCTTTACTCCTGTCGTGGGGCCCTTTACAGCAGGACCCTTTCATATGTTCTGCAGCAGGCACCCCAATGCTATCCTGGGTCCCCCACAATGGAGGAATGCCACAATCCAGTCGCAAGTGAAACCTTTGCAAACATGGTAGTTCCACCACTGATGCCCAACCATTCTTCACTTGGTCTTCGTAGATGGGGTCATGTAAATCTTAAATCATAGGACACTCACGTACAAAAGCGAAGAGCAGTTTGTTGTCCTGAGCATTTCTCATTCTTTTTGCAGCCATTTCTCCTACATTGCTCACACTGTGAACAAAACTGTACAATATGCTGTCCAGCTTGACCATGTGCTTGGGAGGACACAAATTTGGGGTGACAATTCTTGGCCGGTGACAATGCTTAGGAGGAGATTTAATGAGTAGGGATGAGCGACTACATAGGCAAATAGCAGAAAACTGAATGGTAGTGGAATATAGGATTAAAAAATTCCCCCAGAAATCGCTGTAGAGAAGCAAAGATAAAGACATACCACGACTTGCTGGTGATTTTACATTGTCTAGGAGTTGTACAGCACCTTAGTCTCCCAAAAGTAATGCAAGAACTATTTTTAGTGTCACAGTGACTCAAGTCACTGTAATAAAGACAGCACCTATGAAAATCAATGTGCTTTCACTTGACTTGCAACTTTCAGTGTTGCCCAGAAGTCCAGAGACGCTTGCGTGCCCCCACAGGCTAGTACACAAAATTACGTACACCTTCGGGCGATTCGCACAGCTGAGCCTCCTTGCCACAGTATAACTGCGGCGGGTGGTCGGCAAGTGGTTAAACAGCTATTATGAGAGTGAGTTAAGCCTGTGGAGAATTAATGGAAAGCTGTTTTATTTTTGCAAAAACATTAATGCTTTATTGGTACATAGGGGAGCTGGAATTAGGGGGAAAAAAAAGGTGAAAAAAGTTAAACTTTACCATTTAAGTATAAAATATAAATGAAAGACAAAATGTTTGTGTATACAGTATATATAGAAACATTATGAATACCATTTTTCTGGTTTTAAAAGTGATCACATAATCTCTGTTCTCAGCTGCATAAGGAGAGGTAGGGGCGGAGAAACAGCAGCATACTGATCTTCCCAGTGAATGGCAGGGGGCGTGTTAGCACAAGTCCACGCACTGGATGACACACTGGAATGGATGTGCTCTTGTGCCTAGAAATAGGAAAACAGGGGGACTGGCAAGATCTGCAGGTATTTCACACAAAGAAAGAAATACAAAGAGGACAGGATATGTTCACAAGTCCATGATACAACAGACACATATCAGGAATGTATAATGTTGGAATAATATATTCTTTAATGTTTGTTTAATAATAATAATAAAAAAAAACGGATTTAATTCTCAACCTAATAAATAAACATATACACAAACACAATATACATCTCCTTTAAAAGATATATTACACTCAATATTTTGTTTTAAGTTAGGAGTTGATTGGATCAAAGGGCAGTACTGTGCCATTCTCCATGAAGGTCCTCACCCACCTTGCATGGCCTTGTTATTGTTTAGCTAACAGACAAGCTGCTTGTGTTCCCTGATAGGACCAGATTCAATGGGTACAATATAATGTAAACCTTTTGAAAGTAAATGATATTAGACAGATGTCTTACAAGCAGCATTTTGTACTATTTCTTCCATTATAAAGGTGTCTATCCATTAAAGTGGAGGGCCACCCTGAAAAAAAAAAATATATTAAAAATGACAAAAAAAATCTAAAAAAAAAAAAGAATTTTTTTTTTTTTTTTACTTACCAGAAATGCCTGTTGCTAGGCACATAATCCTAATCTTCCTCTTCCTCCTCCGCGGAGATCTTCTGGTCTTCTCTCCTCGTCACATTGTCTTCTGGATAATGGGTCGCGCTGTGTTCTGGGAACTGTGTGTCCAAGAACACAGCGCGTCCCATTCACAAAGCGCTGTGCGACTCGCGCATTAGGAAACGGGCAGTGAAGCCGCAAGGCTCCACTGCCTGTTTCCCTTAGAAGGAATGGCGGCGCCGGGACCCGAGAGCCGAGGGACGGGTCGGCCTCGGGCGGCCGACATCGCGGGCGCCCTGGACAGGTAAGTTGGCTTATTAAGTCAGCAGCTGCAAACACTTTTAATTTATTTTTTTGTTTTTAAACAGCCATCCTCTTTAACCACTTCCCACCTGGCCAATGCACATATACGGCCGGATGGGAGCCGTCTACTTCTGATAGGACGTTCAGGAACGTCCATCAGAAGGAGCGGGATCGCGCGCGCGCGTGCCCGCGCAGCGGCGCGATCCCGATGCGCCCGTGTCACCCAGACACGGCGCATCTCAGATCGGCAGGAGGGCTCTGTGATTGGCCCTCCTGATCACATGACGGCTGTGTCCAATCACGGCCATCATGTGATGTAAACAAACAGCCGGTTGCTAGGCAATCAGCTTCTCCTCTCCTCACACAGAAGTCATCGCTGAGGAGAGGAGAGCAGATCACTGCAGCCGGCTGATGATCAGTGAGTATGAGCTGTTTTTTACAGCTTTTTACTCACTGATCACCAGTCTAGTGTAAACACAAATCACCACACAGTGTAAACACACCACACAGTATAAACACAATGTCCCCACACATGTCCCCAAAACATACATGTCCCCAAATAATAAATACACATGTCCCTAATAATAAAAACATGTCCCCCACATATGTCCCACTAAAATCACATGTCCCAATGATTATCTGCACACATATGTACGTGATCACCTGCACACATATGTACAGGATCATTTGCGTACATATGTCCGTGATCACACAAACCAATTATTATACACTTAACGGAATTTTTTTTACCAAAAACATGTAGCAGAATACATTTTGGCTTAAATTTATGACAAAATTAGATTTTATTGGATTTCTTTTAAAATAGAAAAAAGAAAATATTGTTTTTTTTCCAAATTTCCGCTTTTTTTGCGCTTATATCGCAAAAAATAAAAAATGGAGTCGTGAATAAATACCACCAAAATAAAGCTCTATTTGTGCGAACAAAATGATAAAAATTTCATTTGGGTACAGTGTAGCATGACCGCGCAATTGTCACTAGAGCGCTGAAAGCTGAAAATTGGGCTGGGAAGGAAGGGGGTGAAAGTGCCCTGTATTGAAGTGGTTAACGTTAGAATTCTGGCACCCTTCTGGTTAGTGTCTGTTGCCAGCTATTTTCCCTACAGAAATGTATTCTCCACATATTCCTTTAATAAACCGTCGAAAACAAGTGATTGGAAGTGTAGCACCCTCTTATGCCGCGTACACACGACCAGACTTTTCAACATCAAAAGTCTGACGGAATGATTCCGGCAGACTATTCGATCGTGTGTGGGCTGCAGCGGACTTTTGATTTGCAAAAGTCTGACAGACTTTAGAAATGGAACATGTTTCAAATTTTTCCGAAAGAACTCCGCCGGACCCAGTTCCTACCGAGAAATCTGCTCGTGTGTGTGCTAGTCCGACGGACAAAAACCGATGCAAAGGCAGCTATTGGCTACTGGCTATGAACTTCCTTATTCTAGTCTGGTCGTACGTCATCACATTCGAATCCGTCGGACTTTGGTGTGATTGTGTGTGGCCAAGTTCGTTCATTCGGAAAGTCCGTCAGAACTCCGTCAGAACTCCGTCGAAAGTCTGTCGGACCTAAGTCCGGTCGTGTGTACGCGGCATTAGTGTGTGCTAGAAGTTAGTACAGGGTGTGTTAGAATTTAGAATAAGTAAAATATAATTTGGCTCAGAGCTAAGTCCGGTCCATGGAATCTTGGTCAGGGTTCAGTAAGGTTCAGAGCTGGGTGACTCATCCTGGCAGCTCTTTGGTGTCTCCACCTGGTCTAGAAAGTTGGAAAATCTTCTAGAATTAGTGAGTGGAGCTTAGGGAGGAGTTGCCTTGAATATTTATGGAGCCTCAGCCAATCCTCAGAGGTAGTCTGGCAGAGGGCCAAGACCACTCCAAAAATAGACATGGGCCATACCAGCAGGGCAGTCGGGTGAAAGATGGAGATGCAGTGTTGAGGAGACTGTCAGTGGACCTCAGGTGTACCCCATAGTCTAAGGGGGTGTCCTGCCTTTGGCCGGGGCTCTGGTGCTGGAAGGATCCTTCCAAAACACACAGGAGGAGGATTTCCTGGAGGCATGGGAGCAAGAGAGAACAGAGTGAGTAGCAACACTGTTAGAGACTAACAAGGTGGGGGACACTTCCACATGTAGCCAGTCTCCCTGAAGACAGCGGTGTGTTGTCTTCATCCCTTCCTTGAGAAATCTCCTGACAGTCAGCTGGGTGGGCTGGTGAAGAGTCAGTCAGGAGGACTGTTGAGAAGTTAGCCTGGAGGGCTAGTGAAAGGGGCAGCTGCAGCCAGGTGGGTTGGCAGTGCCTGAAGAGCTGGTGCTGGGACCAGTAGCCACAGAGGAGAATGTAACATGATGTATCACTACATCTTTGATATAGAACAAGGGGCTACATGTTCCTGCCTGTAAAAGATTATTGCTTTTCAAAAATCTAACTGGGAGCCTGTCAGATTATTCTACAATGATTCAGCTGAAGCAAGTGTGTGCAGGAGGCAAGTGAAGGAGACTGTATATAGGAGGATGTTCCTGACATTTTGCTGAAGTCAAGTGGGCATCCCATAAACTCCTATCCCTATCCAAGTTATTAACCCTCGAATAAACGAAAACAAAGTCATGAAATTTTCTCTAGGTGCTTGTGAAAATTCGGTGTGCCTGTCTGTGCAGGAGTGGGGGAATCCAAATTCATCAGCGGTCCATAAGGAGATGTGCTACAGAAAAAAAATACCTGCATGCTGAACAGAAGCAAATGAAAATTCTGAATAAATGGTAACTATAAAGCAGGCCACCCACATTGAGCTTTCTAATATTAGGGAAGAGACTGTTATGAGTCAGCTAATGAGTGAGTGAGTAACTATAGCACATGGACTTTCCTAAGAGGGAAATTCAATCTTAATGATGCAGGTGCAATCGATTAATAATCTCACTTTACATAATGCAATAGGGGAGTCAGGGTCCAGAATGAGGTTTACCAGACCAGGAAAGTAATAGATGAAGGCCCAGAAAAGGACACAACTAGAGTCAGATAATATGGAAGTGAGCAAGCAAAATTGCCAGCTGAGTTCACATATGTGTGGCCGCGGGTTCATGCCCGGTGTCTGGTGTGTCCCTGTTCACCAGTTCAGATCCGGTTCAGATGCGAATCACACTGGACGAGGGAACAGCCCAGGACGGTGGGTGTTAGATTGGGGGCACTGCGTGTCTATATTGGATGCTGCTACTGTTGCATGGGTGTCTTTGGGGGACACTGCATGTCCGAGAGAGGGGTCACTACCCTACACTGCCAGTATATATGCAGGTCACATGCTATGCTGCTTGTGTATAAATGAGGGGGGTCACTGCATGGTACATGTGTATATTGGGATGAGTACATGCTGCCTGTCTACAGATGATGGGGGGTCACTTTATGCTGCCTCTCAATAGAAGATGGGGTAGTGGTCACCACATCCGACATAGCAAAGGTGGCAGTGTTTTACCTACAGGTAAGCCTTAATATAGGCTTACCTGTAGGTGCTGAAAATATCTCCTAAACCTCCACGGTTTAGGAGATATTTACAATAAAGCCGTGCGTCAATGTCTACAGCGCATGCACACTTTAGAAAGGGCAGATCGTGCCAGTAAAAAAGATCTTGCCAGTAAAAAGGCACAGCAAGTTAAAGAGGAAGTAAACCCTGAAGGGGTCATGACTGGCGGCTCCCGCGTGCATGCGCAGGAGTGACGTCACGCGACTCTGGCCAGACACATAGGCCGGAGTTTGCGACCCCGGAAGGAAGAGGGGTGAAGATGGGCACTCGTTGCTAGTGGGGATAACGGAGAAATCGCAGGCTTCAGTTACAAGTAAGTGACACATAATGGGCTACTATGCAATGCATAGTAGCCCATTATGCTTTACATTTGCAGGGAAATAAAGAAGAAGTAAAACCCTTCAGGGTTTACTTCCTCTTTAACTTGCTGCTCCTTTCTTACTGGCAAATTGTACACTTGCAGTGCACTTGAAGCACAAGTTCTAGTTGACACTTTTCCAATTTGTAGCAAATTTGTGTGGCAAGTCTCTAGCAAGAACAAAGTTGCAGTGGTGAGTCTACAACAAGAGCTCTGCAAGTCTACAGCATGAAAATTCAGCCACAGTGACCCCTATGGTGGGATGACAACTGCATAACATAACAACCAGAACTTGCAGCAGACTCTGGAGTTATGCAATGAGGACTTGCTGCAATTGCACAACAAACTTGTGAAGCCTGGAAAGTCTAGCAATAGCTGTAGAAAGAAAACTGGGCTTAGTGTGCTAAAGTGATAATAAATAGATTGAGATTAACAGCAGCACTCACAACATTGTACACAACAATATAGCCAAATATATATAAAAACATGTGGCACTGTCATAAAAGTTATGCATTAACCTTCACAATTAATAATATTAAATAAAGTCCACAAACTGTGATAAAATTACAGTGTCCAAAAAAACAGCAAAAATCAGAATAGTGACGAAAAAGAAAGAAATGCGTCCTTGAATCTTAACATTATTAATTGTGAAGGTTAATGTATCATTTTTATGACAGCTCAATACATTTTTTAATAAGTCTAGTAATTAGCTTAGCAAGTCATTTTCAAACTTGCAGTACAATTGCTTGGCATCTGAGATGTTGCCTGCCCAAAGAGAATAGGGGTAACTACACTCTGCCTATCTATAGAGAATGGGTGGGGGGGGGGGAGTCACTACATTCTGCCTGTGTATAGAGAATGGGGCTCGCTATATGCTGTCTATAGATGATAGGGGCACTATATTCTGCCTGTCTATAGTTGATGGGGGAGGGGGGGTCGCTACATGCTGTTTATAGATGATGGAGGTCACTACATGCTGCCTGTTTATATATGATGGGGGGCACTATATGCTGCCTGCCTACAGTTGATGGGCGGTGGGTGTTACTACATATTGCGTGACTATAGGTGATGGGGGTCATCATATGCTTCCTGTGTAAAAATTATAGAGATTACTACTTGCTGTCTATCTACAGATGATGGGGGGTCTCTACATGCTACCTTTCTATAAATGATAAGGTTCACTACATGGTACATGCACAGTATATGTTGTGGTCAATGCATGCAGCCTGTACATATGAAGGGGGGGGGGGGGGTCACAACATAATTCCAGTCAGGGCTGGATTTCCCATTAGGCCCTTTAGGCATGTGCCTACAGGTGCTGTTCATAGAGGGGTGTCCGTCTGTATGAGCAGGTCCACTGATAAGGGTCTCTCTCTATCTTTCTCCCTCTCTCTCTCTGGCTTTGGTGACCAGTGACTACCTTACATCAGAGTTCCCATTTACATCAAAGTTTGCAGCATTCCCCTTTACGTGTATAAAAATATGTATATAAAAAAAAATTATCATGAAAAAAAAAGTGGGTCTTACTGTGTTTTTAATTTTTTTTGAGGGGGGGATGCTTCAGAATTCACTACCTATAGGCCCCTGAGATCTAAATCCGGCCCTGTTTATAAATAACTGCCATCCTATCTGTGTTATCAAGATATAAAGTACTGTAAGTCAGTTTTTTACATTTTTTAAAATCCTAAATACCTTGTGGTCACGTGACCTCCCTCTGCTGGCCGGCTGACATCAGAGGGGAATCTCAGCCCCTCCCACCGCTCTCCTTAGATCGGGGAAGGAGAGTGAAGGAGGACACATGACAGCACAGAGGTGCTGTGAGAGAAGGTATTTAGGACTAGAATTTAAAAATAAAGGACATGCAGTACTTTATATCTTGATAAAACGGGGATGGCAGTTATTGATTATTTTGACTTTACAATCACTTTAATTATTATATTTACGTATTATTGGTCTGGGTAACTAAGGGTATGACAGGGCTATGTCCTTTACCCAAATACTTTAAACTAAAATGAGTCAGTTTTTCTTATTTCACAAAGTTGGAAGCCATGGTTTTAACAGCAAGCATTAGAAAAGTGTAGGTTGGAGCACCCACAGGGCTGAGCTGGTGCATATGCTTTGAGGTTTAAACACTTAGCATGAACTCAGCCAACCCTTGTGGATTTATCCCGTGCAGCTGTGAATTTTGAATTTATTGAGCTTCATGCCTGAATAAAAAGAAAATTCATCTTTTTTGTTTTACTTTTCAAAAAAAATGTCCCCACTTATTAGGCCCAGGCATGGTGCCGACAAGTACCTGAACAGAAATCTATCTCGGCTGAAGGCTGGAACAAGTTATTTTTGCCTACGGTTCTGCCCTGCTGAGGAGCGAGTAATCTAGATTTTACCCTAGAGCCATCAATGCAACATTAGAAATCATGTTAGCATTGAGAAAAAAAAAAAACTCAAAATGTGAGTAAAACTTTGCAATTCTGATATATGAACAGCATAATAGTGTACGGTATATCTATGGACGAGGCAGCTTCTGCACACAATAACATCCTGGGGTGTACTACATGACAAAAGACTTGTGTGATATTTATAAGGCTGGAACAAGCTGTAAAAGGCCGTGTGAAACATGTTGGCAAGCAAAGGATATTTATGCTAAGTGCTTCTCCAAGGAAATCCCTGGACAGATGTCAGGTCAGATAGCTGTGATGAAATGCCAAAAGTAGAAAAAACTCTTGTTACTGACAAGGGGACAACCCTAGATTGTGCTTGTGTGGCAAATCAAATACCCTACTAAGCTTAAAAGTGAATTATCCATTAATAACTCAGTTGACACCCCTTAACTCTTTACAATGCTGAATGTGCTGATTTTATAAAAATAGCATACGTATCTTACATATTTTTGCTTTAAATGTGTATCACTCCTAGAAGAGAGTGCCTGTCAAAAGTCATCACAGTGCAGTATACTATATATAATATTTTGAATAACTATTTAATCTAAATTTATTTATGTACATATATAAACCTTTTAGCCAAGTTTCTGATCTATAGAAAATTTATATTGAGATGAATATGTTTAGTATAAAAATGTTTGGTTAAAAACCTACAGTATCTCACAAAAGTGAGTACACCCCTCACATTTTTGTAAATATTTTATTATATCTTTTCATGTGACAACACTGAAGAAATGACACTTTGCTACAATGTAAAGTAGTGAGTGTACAGCTTGTATAACAGTGTAAATTTGCTGTCCCCTCAAAATAACTCAACATACAGCCCTTAATGTCTAAACCACTGGCAATAAAAGTGAGTACACCCCTAAGTGAAAATGTCCAAATTGGGCCCAAATTGTCAATATTTTGTGTGGTCACCATTATTTTCCAGCACTGCCTTAACCCTCTTGGGCATATACTTAACCAGAGCTTCAAAGGTTGCCAATGGAGTGGTCTTCCACTTCTCTATGATGACATAACAGAGCTGGTGGATGTTAGAGACCTTGCATTGTTCCACCTTCTATTTGAGGAATGCCCTACAGACGCTCAATAGGGTTTAGGTCTGGAGACATGCTTGGTCAGTCCATCACCTTTACCCTCAGCTTCTTTAGCGAGGCAGTGGTTTTCTTGGAGGTGTATTTGGAGTCGTTATCATGTTGGAATACTGCCCTTCGGCCCAGTCTCCGAAGGGAGGGGATCATGCTCTGCTTCAGTATGTCACAGTACATGTTGGCATTCATGGTTCCCTCAATGAACAGTAGCTCCCCAGTGCCAGCAGCACTCATGCAGCCCCAGACCATGACATTTCCACCACCATGCTTGACTGTAGCCAAGACACACTTGTCTTTGTATTGCTCACCTGTTTGTTGCACGAAATGCTTGACACCATCTGAACCAAATAAGTTTATCTTGGTCTCATCAGACCACAGGACATGGTTTCAGTAATTCATGTCCTTGGTCTGCTTGTCTTCAGCAAACTGTTTGCAGGCTTTCTTGTGCATCATCTTTAGAAGAGACTTCCTTTTGGGGTGACAGCCATGCAGACCAATTTGATGCGGCGTGTGGCGTATGGTCTGAGCACTGACAGGTTGACCCCCCACCTCTTCAACCCCTGCAGCAATGCTGGCAGCGCTCATACGTCTATTTCCCAAAGACAACCTCTGGATATGACGCTGAACACTGTGGCAGCACGCAGGTAAAGTCACCTGGTTGTATCCAGGATGGGAAATATGTGTGCCCTAGATTCAGGCTTTATGCAGACTTGTACAACTAGAGGGGAAGAGTTAATGAGCCCAGCTGAAGTAAGTGGGCTCATTAAGACCTCTACAAAAAAAACCAGCATGCTTAGGGAGATGCTCCATCCTGGAACCAGTTTTGTGTTGTATAGACTGCGGAGTGTGACACCTGTTCTGTGCAGTGAGTTAACGCCTGTGTGGCAAACCTCTACAACAGAGACAGGGACTGGTGCAGCACAAGGCTGCACTCAGTTGTTAGACAGGGAATCTATGTGTGTATTTAGAGGTCAAGCTGACCAGGATTTATTTTCATGTTTTTCTTTTGTTTTGGCTGTTATATTTTTTTTACTGCATGTAGCATGAATAAACCGCATCTTTTGTTTTTTTTTACCTACAACGCTGTCTGCTGTGCCTGATTTTGTATTGTGAACCCACCCAGGGGGTCACACACACCCGCTGCCGAGCTAACCCCTCACAGTTGGTGGAGAATTTTGGCAGTTTTTTTTTAAAGGCCAGCATGGAGGAGATACTGAGACAGCTGGCTCTAGCAAATGCAAATCAGCAGCAAACAAATGCAAATCAGCAGCAAACAAATGCGGGTTTACAAAGGAGCCTTGCAGCCCAGCAGCAGACAAATGCAACTTTGCAGCAGAGTCTGGAAGCTCAGCAGAAGGCTCACCAGCAGAGTCTGGAAGCTCAGCAGAAAGCTCACCTGCAGAGTTTGGAAGCTCAGCAACAAGCCCAGCAGCAATCTGAAGCCCGCTTCATAGACCTGTTGCAGAAGCAAGAGCAGAGTTTTCAACAGCAAATAGAGACATTAATACAGCAACGTCCGCAGACCAATGAAGCAAGTGGTTACAATAATACCGCATCCTTTGGTGTGAGCCGATTACTGACAAAAATGACTGGAGAGGATGATCCGGAGGTGTTTTTGACCACATTTGAAAAAACTGCTGAAAGGGAAAAGTGGCCTAAGGAGCAATGGGCTGGACTGGTGGCCCCTCTGTTAACTGGGGAATCGCAGAAAGCTTATTATGACCTAGAGCCTGACCAAGCAAAAGACTATGTGGTGCTAAAAACAGAAATATTGGCACGGCTGGGTGTCACCCTGGCCGTCCGGGCTCAGCGTGTGCATAATTGGACTTTTCAGGTTGGAAAACCCCCCAGGTCTCAAATGTATGATCTCATTCACCTGAGCAGGAAGTGGCTGCAGCCAGAGACTTTGACCACACCAAACATTGTGGAACGTGTTGTTATGGATCGTTTCCTGAGAGCTCTTCCTACTGCCATCCAAAAATAAGGTAAGCCATGAAGACCCAGAAAATGCAGATAAACTTGTTGATCTGGTTGAGAGGTACTTGGCTACAGAGAACTTGACCACCTCTTCCAGGGACTCACGGACTTTCCATCCTAAGACCAGATCATCCCCAGTGGCGGGTAAGATGACTCCAATGGGTGAGGGTGGAGAGAGTGAGAGAGTGGGAGTTCTACCCAAGGTCTGGCGGGAGCGGCCCGGGAAGCCCAGGCTGCAAGAGGCAGCGAAAAAGATTATTTGCTACCGCTGCCGCCAAGAGGGACATATTGCAGCCAATTGCCCAGTTGTGGATGAGCCTATGCAATGTGACTTTATAAGGGAGAGACGTCAGTCGCTGTTTGCGACAGTTGCATGCACTGCCATTCGGGGACCTGAGAAACATTTATGTAAAATGTGTATTAATGGTAGAAATGTTGATGTGTTGCTAGATTCGGGTAGCCTGGTAACATTGATAAAAGCTGAATTAGTTACTACAAAGTTCTCTGGGAAGAACAAGGTGGCTGTTATTTGTGTGCATGGGGACACCCGAGAGTATCCTGTAACTTCAGTGTTTTTTGAGACCCCCAAAGGTAACCTCTCTCATCAGGTGGGGTTAGTGTCTCACTTACCACATGATGCTATTGTGGGAAGGGATTTTCCAAAATTCTGGGAACTCTGGGATTGTCCTGAGCCCCCCACTGGTGCCCCTATAAACCAGGAAGATGACCAGAATTCCTCTGGGAGTGGTGAGGACTCTCCTGAATTTCCCTTGTCAGTATTGGCGGGGGAAACTCGAGAAACTGGGGAGGAGCCAACATCCTCAGATGAAAACATGCCATCTGTGGAGTTTTCGGATCTTGAGGCTCACAGGGAAAATTTTGCCACAGAACAGTTAAAAGACCCCACCCTAATAAAGGCACGGGAAAATGTGGTGAAAATAGATGGCGAGTTAGTGAACCCAGATAAGACTTGCACTTATCCTTACTTCATTATGGAAAGGGACCTGCTGTATCGAGTGGCTCAAAGGGCAGAAGAAACCATTGAGCAACTTGTAGTGCCCAAACCTTACAGGAAGTTGGTGTTAGAATTGGCCCATGGGCACATTCTGGGAGGTCATCTGGGGGCCGAGAAAACCAGAGAGAGGGTACTGCAGAGATTCTATTGGCCTTGGGTCATGAAGGAAACAGAAAATTATTGTTCCTCCTGCCCTGTGTGTCAGAAGTCGGCACCTATGCCACATTTCCGTAACCCGCTGGTACCTCTTCCTATCATTGAGGTCCCCTTTGAGAGGATCGCAATGGATTTGGTAGGTCCGATAATGAAGTCTGCTAGGGGGCATCAGTACATTTTGGTTATATTGGACTATCCCACCCGTTATCCGGAAGCAATTCCTCTTCGAAATACCTCGGCCAAAACCATAGCCAAAGAGCTATCTCTTGTTTTTAGCCGCGTGGGTATTTGTAAGGAACTGCTTACGGACCAAGGTACACCCTTTATGTCCAGGGTTATGAAAGAACTATGCAAGTTGTACAAAGTGACACAATTGCGTACATCTGTGTATCACCCCCAAACAGATGGGTTGGTTGAAAGATTCAACAAAACCCTAAAACAAATGTTAAAGAAGGTGGTGGATAGAGATGGAAAGAATTGGGACTGTCTAATACCCTATCTGATGTTTGCCATTAGGGAGGTACCCCAATCCTCTACGGGTTTCTCACCCTTCGAGTTGCTCTATGGGAGACACCCAAGAGGGCTGTTGGATATCGCCAAGGAAACTTGGGAAAATTAGAGTTCTCCTCACAGGAGCGTGATTGAGCATGTCGCCCTGATGCAAGATAGAATTGCACAGGTAATGCCAATCGTAAAGGAACATTTGACCCAAGCGCAGTTAGCACAGCAGAGAGTGTACAACCGTGGGGCCAAGACCCGTACTTTTTCCCCGGGGGATAGGGTCTTGGTGCTAGTCCCTACGGTTGAAAGCAAATTTCTGGCCAAATGGCAAGGTCCATACGAAGTAATTGAAAAAATTAGTGAGGTGAACTACAGGGTTAGACAGCCAGGAAGGCGAAAGCCGGAGCAGATCTATCACGTCAATCTGCTGAAAGCCTGGAGGGATAGGGAATCCCTAGTCGCAGAGACTTTGTCACAAGTACAGCCTGATTGCTTAGTTCCTGAGGTTGGAATAGCAGACACCTTATCGAAACCCCAACAACAGGAGGTTAAAGAGTTTGTACTTCGTAACAAAGAGATTTTCTCTGAGCTTCCGGGACAAACATCTGGCGTAGAGCATGACATTATCACCCCGCCAGGAGAAAGGGTAAAACTAAAACCTTATAGAATACCAGAGGCCCGACGGGAGGCAATACGTGGGGAGGTTCAAAGGATGCTGGAATTGGGTGTGATAGAGGAGTCCCAGAGTGACTGGTCCAGTCCTATCGTACTAGTGCCCAATCCTGATGGGAGCTGGCGGTTTTGTAACGATTTTCGACAATTAAATAAAGTTACAAAATTTGACACCTACCCCATGCCGCGTATAGATGAGTTGATTGACCGGCTGGGAACAGCCCGATATATGACAACTCTTGATCTCACCAAAGGGTATTGGCAAATTCCCCTGGCCGAGTCGGCCAAGGAGAAAACTGCGTTTGTAACCCCAGATGGGGCATTCCAATATAAGAGAATGCCATTTGGGTTACAGAATGCCCCGGCAACATTCCAGCGGAAAATGGATAAGATTCTGAGGCCCCATCAGAAATATGCTGCAGCTTACCTGGATGATGTGATTATCCATAGCACAGACTGGGTCTCACATTTGCCAAAAGTACAAGCAGTCCTAGACTCTATCCGGGAAGCTGGGTTTATGGCCAATCCAAAGAAGTGTACCATTGGACAGGAGGAGGCCAAATATCTTGGGTACACTATTGGGAGGGGGGTGATAAAACCCCAAGTAAATAAAGTCGAGGCCATACAGAGTTGGCCACGTCCCAACAGCAAGAAACAGGTACGAGCCTTTCTGGGAATCGCTGGCTATTATCGACGATTCATTCCCCATTTTGCTTCTCAGACGGTGCCTCTCACCAACCTGACAAAAGGGAAAGAGTCTGTTATGGTTAAATGGTCCCCAGAGGCTGAAGAAGCATTTCAGTCCTTAAAAACAGCCTTATGTAGCCAGCCAGTGTTGTACTCGCCAGACTTCTCTAAGGACTTTGTTGTACAAACTGATGCATCAGACATTCGGTTAGGAGCAGTGTTATCCCAGGTCTGGAACGGGGAAGAGCACCCAGTCATTTACCTCAGCAGGAAGTTGAAGTCCCATGAGGTAAATTACGCCACGATTGAGAAGGAATGTTTAGCAGTGAAGTGGGCTCTAGATTCCCTTCGGTACTATCTGCTAGGTAGGCACTTTGACCTGGTGACTGATCACGCTCCTTTAAAGTGGATGGCTCAGAACAAGGAGACCAATAGAAGGGTAAATAGGTGGTTCCTGGCCCTACAAGAATTTAACTTTACAGTTAAGCATCGCCCTGGTGTTAAAATGGGGAATGTGGATGCTTTGTCTCGGATACATGCGTGTCTGACTGCTTGTGTTACAACCCCAAGGTTGAAACAAGAGGGGGGGGGGGGGGTATGTGGCAGCACGCAGGTAAAGTCACCTGGTTGTATCCAGGATGGGAAATATGTGTGCCCTAGATTCAGGCTTTATGCAGACTTGTACAACTAGAGGGGAAGAGTTAATGAGCCCAGCTGAAGTAAGTGGGCTCATTAAGACCTCTACAAAAAAAACCAGCATGCTTAGGGAGATGCTCCATCCTGGAACCAGTTTTGTGTTGTATAGACTGCGGAGTGTGACACCTGTTCTGTGCAGTGAGTTAACGCCTGTGTGGCAAACCTCTACAACAGAGACAGGGACTGGTGCAGCACAAGGCTGCACTCAGTTGTTAGACAGGGAATCTATGTGTGTATTTAGAGGTCAAGCTGACCAGGATTTATTTTCATGTTTTTCTTTTGTTTTGGCTGTTATATTTTTTTTACTGCATGTAGCATGAATAAACCGCATCTTTTTTTTTTTTTTTACCTACAACGCTGTCTGCTGTGCCTGATTTTGTGTTGTGAACCCACCCAGGGGGTCACACACACCCGCTGCCGAGCTAACCCCTCACAACACGTACACTCAACTTCTTTGGTCGACCATGGCGAGGCCTGCTCTGAGTGGAACCTGTCCTGTTAAACCGCCGTATGGTCTTGGCCACCGAGCTGCAGCTCAGTTTCATGGTCTTAGCAATCTTCTTATAGCCTAGGCCATTTTTATGTAGAGCAACACTTATTTTTTTCAGATCCTCAGATTTCTTTGCCATGAGGTATCATGTTGAACTTCCAATGAACAGTATCAGAGAGTGAGAGCCATAACACCAAATTTAACACACCTGCTCCCCATTTACACCTGAGATCTTGTGACACTAACGAGTCACATGATACTAAAATGGCTAATTGGGCCCAATTTGGACCTTTTCACTACTTACTCTTGTTGCCAGTGGTTTAGACATTAATGGCTGTGTGTTGAGTTATTTGGAGGGGACAGCAAATTTACACTGTTATACAAGCTGTACACTCACTACTTTACTTTGTAGCAAAGTGTCGTTTTTTCAGTGTTGTCACATGAAAAGATATAATAAAATATTTATAAAAATGTTAGGGTGTACTCACTTTTATGAGATACTGTACATACTGGCACATTTTTAATGATCACAAATGTGGACAAAGCAGGGAAGGTGAACATAGGTCCAGAGACAATTTGGAAGAAACCTTTCCATAACAGAAGATAACTCATCTGAACTAGTTGAAAACTACAGCTAAGGAAATCAGAAGTGACTCCTGCAGTGACCAAACACATACTATGTTTCTTATTCACAGTACAGGCTACTAAGCCTAAGTTCACTTCTATGGGGTTGCGGTTGATGTGGTTTTCAGGCTCATTTTGCATTTTTAAACCTGCTTTTGTGATGCATTTTTTCATTCAGTTTTTATGCATTTCGCATTATTTTACCTCTTCAAACACACTGTATATAGCTGTTTTCTAAAGAGTGGGTTGGGAGGCTAGTGTTCTGTCAAAAGAGCCAACTGGTCAAAATCTCCAATTAAGTCACTTCTGGTGACATTCCACACTGGCCGCCATGTCCTTAACAACTGATGAGTCATCAGCTGTCACCTGTGTGCGGGGTTCTCCCCTGATAGCTGGATGTAAAAACAAGAATTGCTGGAAAAATAAATCTGAAAAAAAAGGGCATACCTTTAACATGGGGAGGGGGGTGCTATGGGGCAGGGGGAGTCTGCAGGCAGGGTGCTTATCAGAATCTGGAAGCCCCATTTAACCACTTGTTGGCTGGCCGCAGTACATATATTGCAGCAGGTTGGTTCTATTGCACCCCAATTGCGCAATGATTGGCAAGAGGGAGAACCAATCAGCAGCTCTGGCAGACGCGATGGCCACCCACAATCCCTCCCCAGAGACACAGATCATTAAACTGCAAATGTAAACAAGGCAGATAACTATTCTAAGGCCGCGTACACACGCGGGGACTGTCTGCCGAAACTAAGTTCGTCAAACAGTCCGCTCAAACTTTTGAATGAACGAACACGCCCACACACGGCACTTTTTGAGCGGACAAATACGGCAAACTTTGTTCGTCGTACTAAGTCCGCGCAACTTTTGAAATGAGCGGACTCGCCCACACACGAGGCAACAGTCCGCTCATTTCGAGCGCGTGTCAAGGTAGGCGGGGCCCGCGACTGAGACGTCGCGGGCTCCGCCGCCTGGAATGGACTTAAAGGGGAACCCCAACGCCGAAAAAAATCGGCGTGGGGGTCCCCCCAAAGTCCACAACAGACCCTTGTCCGAGCACGCTACCCGGCCGGCCAGGAAAGGGGGGCGAGCGAGCGCGCCCCCCCTCCTGAGCCGTACCAGGCCGCGTGCCCTCAACATGGGGGGTGCCTTGGGGAAGGGGGGGCCGCGCGGCCCCCCCACCCCAAAGCACCTTGTCCCCATGTTGATGAGGACAAGGGCCTCTTCCCGACAACCCTGGCCGTTGGTTGTCGGGGTCTGCGGGCGGGGGGCTTATCGGAATCCGGGAGCCCCCTTTAATAAGGGGGCCCCCGGATACCGGCCCCCCACCCTATGTGAATGAGTATGGGGTACAATGTACCCCTACCCATTCACCTGTAAAATAAAAGTACCCAAAAAAAAAACACAACACACGAGATAAAATATTTTATTGCACAGCTCCGGGGGTCTTCCGTCTTCGGGGGTCTTCTCGCCGGACTCCTCCGCTATCTTCTTGTAGCTCTTTTGCTAGCGGAGGAGTCCGGCTTTCTTCCTCCCCGCCGCCGGCCTCTTCTCCCGACTTCGGGGGTCTTGTCCCCCTCTTCGTCCGGCGAGAAGACCCCCGAAGACGGACGACCCCCGGAGCTGTGCAATAAAGTATTTTATCTCGTGTGTTGTGTTTTTTTTTTTGTACTTTTATATTACAGGTGAATGGGTAGGGGTACATTGTACCCCATACTCATTCACATAGGGTGGGGGGCCGGTATCCGGGGGCCCCCTTATTAAAGGGGGCTCCCGGATTCCGATAAGCCCCCCGCCCGCAGACCCCGACAACCAACGGCCAGGGTTGTCGGGAAGAGGCCCTTGTCCTCATCAACATGGGGACAAGGTGCTTTGGGGTGGGGGGGCCACGCGGCCCCCCCTTCCCCAAGGCACCCCCCATGTTGAGGGCACGCGGCCTGGTACGGCTCAGGAGGGGGGGCGCGCTCGCTCGCCCCCTTTCCTGGCCGGCCGGGTAGCGTGCTCGGACAAGGGTCTGTTGTGGACTTTGGGGGGACCCCACGCCGATTTTTTTCGGCGTTGGGGTTCCCCTTTAAGTCCATTCCAGGCGGCAGAGCCCGCGACGTCTCCGTCGCGGGCCCCGCCTACCTGCACACGCGCTCGAAATGAGCGGACTTCCCTCCGAGCGGGAACAGTTTGCTCATTTCGAAAGTGGCCTACACACGGGCGGACTGTTCGCTCAAACCAAGTTTCAGCGGACAGTTTTTCGGAATTTCCGAAAAACTTTGTTCGTCAAACTGTCCGCTGAAACTGTCCGCTGAAGCCCCACACACGAGCGGACTGTCCGCTGAAACACTGTTCAGCGGACAAAGTTGAGCCAACAGTCCGCCCGTGTGTACGCGGCCTAACAGGAATGAACAGAATGATCTTGTGTTCCTGCTAAGCAAGAACACGGCTCTCTCTGTTCATCCAGTGAGTCCATCCCCCACACAGTTAGGCTGGATTCCCACCTATGCAGTTTTAGTGCTTTTTGCATTTTGCAGATTTGCACTACAGTCTATTTAACATGGTTTCCTATGGAACACTTTTTGTAGTGCAAATCTGCAAAATGCAAAAAGCACTAAAACTGCATAGATGTGAATCCAGCCTTAGAAAGCACCCTCTAGGTACACACACAGTTTTTAACAATTGCTTTATTAAAAATAAAGAACAACGTCCCCCGATGTAGATGCATTGTCGATCGAGCACTCTACGAAGGCTAGCCGCCAACTGCCTGCTACTCAGTCTGACAGTTCTTAACCACTAGAGATCCATGCTATAGCCAAATGACGGCTACAGCGTGGACCTCCTTTGCCGGGACGACGTCAATTGACGTCGTCCCGTGCACGAGCGGCCTGCGCGCCCCCTTTGGGGCCCGTGCGGCACGCTCTGTGATCAGCGAGTCTATCCCGACCCCTTACCACGTGATCAGTTGTCAGCCAATGACAGCTGATCATGTGATACAACGGAGCCGGTAATCGGCTATTTTTCCTCCCCGCGCTGACAGCGCGAGGAGAAAAAAAGAGCCGATCACCGGCGGCCGTGATCAGGGCATCAGTCCCGATCACGGTCAGCTTACCAGTGCCCACCTGCCCCCTGCCAGTGCCACCTCAGTAATTAAAAAGT
This sequence comes from Lithobates pipiens, assembly GCF_037356315.1. Classification (NCBI taxonomy): domain Eukaryota; kingdom Metazoa; phylum Chordata; class Amphibia; order Anura; family Ranidae; genus Lithobates; species Lithobates pipiens. The sequence goes on along the minus strand of NW_027507784.1, from coordinate 263,587,025 downwards.
GCCCCCCCATCAGTGCCACCCATCAGTGCCCATAGTGCCTCCCATCAGTGCCACACATCAATGCCCACAGTGCCACCCATCAGTGCCCACAGTGGCACCCATCAGTTCCCACAATCTGCCTCAACAACGGTGCTGCACCCTAGTGTCACATATCCGTGCCCATCATTGTCATCTACCAGTGCCCAGCAGTGCCACCTATCAGAGCCACCTATCAGTGCCACCTATCAGTGCCCATCAGTCCAATCTATCAGTGGTACCTATCAGTGCCCCTTAGTGCCACCCATCCGTGCCACCCATCCGTTCCATCTTATCTGTGCCCATCTTTGCCCATCAGTGCCGCCTTATCTGTGCCCATCAGTACTGCCTTATCTGTGCCTATCGGCGCCACCTTATCTTATTAGTGCCGCCTTAACTATGCCTATCAGTTCCCACCAGTGCAGCCTATCAGTGCCCACCAGTGCAGCCTATCAAGGCCCACCAGTGCCGCCTCATCAGCGCACTTCAATGAAGGAGAAAAATGACCTGTTTGCAAAATTGTATAACAAACTATTAAACATGATTTTTTATTTATTTATTTTTTTGCATCTTTTTTTGTTTGTTTAGCAAAAAATAAAACTCCCAGCTGTTTTATATACCACCAAAAGAAAGCTCTATTTGTGGGAAAAAAATGATAAAAATTTCATTTGGGTACAGTGTTGTAAGGCCGCGCAATTGTCATTCAAAGTGCATCAGCGCTGAAAGCTGAAAATTGGTCTGGGCAGGAGGGGGGTTTAAGTGCCCAGTAAGCAAGTGGTTAAATAGGTAAAGGGGTAGGGCCACCTGGTAATGTCAGCTGGTGATCCTGCCCCCTTGTGACGTCACTGACCCAGTATGCACTGTGTGCGACTTTGGTGCCACTCCATTGAAGTCTATTATAGCCTATTATACACAAAATGCAATTTGCTGCGGGAAAAAAGTCCCTGACCCGTTTCAAAAACACACCAGCTGAAAAACGCATAGATGTAAACGTGTACCATAGGAAACCATGCTAAATGGACTGTAGTGCATTTCTGCTAACTACAAAATGCACTAAAAACGCATAGGTGTGAACAAAGGGTAAAAGTACAAATGTTGCAAAAACCATATATCTTGCTGTTTATGAAAATTCAATATATTTTACTGCGAGAGAACAACATAAAAGAGACATCTGTGCTTTTTCCAATTTTATATCAGTTAAAGTGGAGTTCCACCCTAAATTGGAATTTCCGCTCATCGGAACCCTCCCCCCCTCCGGTGTCACAGTTGCCACCTTTCAGGGGGGAGGGGGTGCAGACAGGTATTTGCACCCACTTCCGGGCATAGGCTCCCACGGGAGTCTATGCCTCTTCCTGTCCCGCCGCGCTGTCTGCTGGGACACACACAGGTCCCAGAGACAGCGCGGACCATTCCCATTGTGCTGCGGGACTCGCGCATGCGCAGTAGGGAACCGGGAAGTGAAGCCGCAACTCTTCACTTCCTGATTTCCTCACTGAGAATGGCGGCGGGAGCAGCCAAGAGCCGAGCGATCGATCGGCCTCGGCTGCCGACATCGCTGGCCCCTGAGACAGGTGAGTGTCCATTTATTAAAAGTCAGCAGCTGCAGTATTTATAGCTGCTGGCTTTTAATATTTTTTTTTCCAGTGGACTCCCTCTTTAACTCATAAGGGGCTGTACTTGCACACACGAGTAATACAGATAACATGTGTAAAAGCTGAACACCAGACACTTTTTCTTTTTAGGATTAGATAGAATGGGGCAGAGTTGGATCTCTTACTAACAGGGGCACAGACCGTGATAAAAAGCTGTTCCCACCCCTGACAACACACATGATCAATGCAACTAGACTGTACTAGATGGTACATGGTTTTCTACTCTGGACAACTGCCAAGTTTGAGAAAGTGGTTTACGAAACTGAATAAATTGCAGAAATGGGGGAACTCCTATATACAGCACAGGACAGACTGGACAATGCTTGTTGGCTTCATTATAACACAACGGCAGCATACAAGCAGATTATGGCCCCCATATAAAAACCTCCAAACTGACCACCACAAAACAGTATACCCCCCAACCAGACACAAGGCCATTAATTGTGTGGCTTCCCCCAGGCTTCTTGAATCACCCCATCAACCACGCTGCCTCGGCATCTCGCCTTCCCTAGTCCCTTATCTCACGCTCTCTACCTTTACTCTCTCGCCCGCTTTTTTCCTTCCCTTTCACATCTCTCCCTTTACTTTCCCTTGCCCTCCAAGAGGACCCCTATAAACTCAAATCTAGATTGTCTCCTCTTAGCCCTTGTACACAGGGTCGGACATTCCGACGGAAAATGTCTGATCGGACCGTGTTGTCAGATAATCCGACCATGTGTGGGCTACATCGGACTGTTTCCGTCGGAATATCCGACCGACAAAGTTTTAGAGCTGGGCTATAAAATTTTCCCACAACATGATCCGATCTGACTTTTTCCGATCGTTTGTAGAGAATTCCGATCGGACAAAGTGCCACGCATGCTCAGATCAAATTCCTCGACCAACGCTATTGGCTACTAGCCTGAACGTAGTCCCGTCGTAACGAAATAATATTATTATCGCGTTACGAACGATCAGATTTTCTGACAACTTTGTCCGACCGTGTGTATGCAACACCAGTTTCGGACAAAATTTGTCGGACAAAATCCGACGGATTTTGTTGTCAGAATGTCCGCCCGTGTGTACAAGGGCTTAGACATTTTCACTGCAACAGGTTTCCCCCAACAGGTTGGGAAAAACTTTGGATTTCCCATCGCTTTCTGTCTCCATGCTTATTGTCCTGTGAAATAAAAAAAGAAAAGGTGAATCTTGTCGCAGGGACACAGACAGCACTAAAAATTATATATGGGAGAAACATGATTTCTATAATCCAGTTAGTATATGTATAAGCAATGTACACTACTTTTAATGTACAATTAAGATGTAAGCAATAAAAAAACTGACAGGGGTTCTAAGCCTCCCACACTCTATCCAAATAAAAAAAATTAAAAAAAACGCCACAAAAGATGCTCTTAAGCTATCTATGACAAGAAAACACATCAAAAGCAGATTTAATATGTATATCTGTCTTGTTAGATTTTTTATTTTTTTTTGGTTTGGGGATCAGTTGCATGTCCTTTTTATCCAAATGTCTTCCAATAGCACCATCTGCTGGTCCTTAGGTAAATACACAAGCGCACAGAAAGCTGTAAAAAAAAAATACTAAACAGTGTAACAAATAGGGTAATGATAAAGCGTTCTTTGTATTGTGTGTATCATCATCTTTCTGACACACACAACAATAATCAATTTAATATTGCATTTAGTCTAAAAGTAAAACTAAAGGCAGATTTTTTTTTTCGTTTTGGATAGAGTAAGGGAGGGTTATAACCCCTGTCAGATTTTTTCGCTATCTGTCCCACTTAATGATTTCCCTTCACTTCCTGTCCCATAGCCAAAACAGGAAGAGAGGTAATCCCTCCAACAATGGAGAGGTAGAACCTCCCTAATGAGGACACGGACAGTAAAAAAAAAAAAAAAAGTTTCTCCACTCTACTCTAGCCAAAAAAAAATGTTGCCTTTAGTTATACTTCAATCCCCGAGTAGGCAGCAATAAATCAATTAAGAAAGAAAAGTTCAGTGTGACAGAACAGCCAGAAAACCTTGTGCTATGACTCTGAAAATGTCTTCAAGTGTGCCTCGTACTACTTTTACACATGGTCCCTGCTCATTATCAGCGTTGAGCTCTTGGACTCTGTACTATAATTTGCACCAAGGGGGCAGTTTGGCATTCTGCTGATCAGGAGGTCATGTGACAGTCAACATTAGAGCAGGTCTCCCCAACTCAGAAATGAGCTGCAATAACACTGATAACTCCTTTAGGCCCCTTTCACAGGGGACGGATCAGTAATGATCCGCCCCGTGATGATCCGCTTGCTCAGCAGGGATCGTTCCGTTGTCCCCGCTGAGCTGGCGGATAACAGGACGGTCCCAGCACACTGTGCAGGGACCGCCCTGTCATCTCTCCGCTCTTCTCTATGGGGGATCGGATTAACACGGACCGTCTGTCCGTGTTCATCCGATCCGCTCTGCAGACGGATAGAAAAATAGGATTTTCCTCCGTCTGCAGAATCGGATAATAGTGGAGGCGGACGATAGTGGGTGTCTGCGGATGTTTATCCGCAGACACCCGCTATCCCATAGGAATTCTTGTATGTCCGTATTTCATCCGCAAACGGATGGATGAAATACGGACATAATGTCCGCATGTGTGAAAGGGGCCTTACACTGATGATACTTGACCACTCTTATGCATAGAGCACAGCACTCCCTGGTGTGCAGCATTTAGAGGCCTGTACCACTGAGCCTATACCGGGCTCTACCAATCAAGCAATGCATGTCACCTCTCTTCCAGTGACCACCCTGCTGTTGTTATTGGATACATGAAACACTGTCTCTCTTTCGCCAACCTCTGTGCTTCCACTTATTCCCCACAGGTGCCTTGTACATCTCTCCTGTGACTCTAGGCTGGGTCCCTAGTCACTCCCAAAAGAGTGGGGAACCGGCCACTAATGAAGGTGCCAGACACTTAATCCCCTACACTACCTGAGTAACATCACCTTTGCCAGTCACCCGTCCCCTGGTTGCTTTGATATGATACAAATACTGTAGTTTAGCAGCAACACATTTCCACTGGATAGTACTTTGTGTGTTAGACCCTTGCATTGCATCTTCCTTTAGCTCGGTCCCCTTGTTGCGTTGCAAACCCTGTTCTTTTAAACCCACTTTAGGAGACTTCAGAACAGGCAAAACAAATAGATGTAGCACCCTGTAGTTTAGGCAGGGAGCTGCTCACAAATTTACTTGCCAGAAGTAGTTACCCTGGTTGATTGCTAGAGATTTCTCCCTAAGTTTGGCCTTCTTGCACTTTTCTCTTCTACCACTGAGAGACCAGGTACTTGGTGGCACTAGATATGAAGAGGGCAACCCAAGGTCAGGTTATGGGTATGTGGGGTATGTCAGCCAATGAGCAAGGATTTTCTTGAATCGCCTGGCCTGCTGGTAGAACCTATATATTTGGGTGGAGTGAGGTGATCTATGTTCCGTGCCACCTGGACAGCTGTCTGGGTGGTCATGTGACGTATTGCCTGGGCTGCTAGGCCAGAGATTGGGCCTATCCCAGGCACATCTGGCTGTTAGACTGTATGAGGGTCTATCCAGAAGCAAGAGAGTAGCGCAGGGTCGGGATTGTGGCTTGTAGTCCAACCAAAAAGGATGGTTATGCCGGGCAGAGAACCCGTTGTGGTTGGAGGTAGAGGGGAAGCTGTCGCCAATAAAGGACTATCCACCTTATTACCAGGGACCACAGTAAGTAACTGAAACAAGTACCGGAGCAGCATTCTCACCAGATGGTGAAGAATCTGGAAACTTCAGTGGGAATCAAGCCAGGGACCCAGCCAGTGGTGGTGACGCTTGCAGAGCAGCCTTGTGTGTCAAGCTACGGACCGAATGGGAAAGCGTGGGTGAAGCTTGAGAGGTATCTAGAGTGCCAAGCTAGGGACCCAGCAGAGAAGCAGGGGTGACGTTTGAGGAAGATTCCCCGTGAATGTTAGAGGAGCTCAAGGGATTCAGTGGCAGTGAATCAGAGGGTCTAGTGAGAGACCGGGAGCTCAGTGTATAAAAGAACTACAAGGAGAAGTTGTAGTGAAGCTGAAAGAACTGTTACGCTTTATGTTAAGAACTGTTAAAGACAGTTGCCATAGGAGACAGCATTCCTGCACATGCAGATGTGGCTTCTTGCTGGAGGCCTTTCCCTGCATGGCTGTCCTCCTATTGAAGCCTCGGTGTCTGCTAACTGAGTTTGCAACTATCTAAGGGTGTCCTGGCCCTAACCCTCCCCCCCCCCCCCCCAAAAAAAAAATACAAAAAGGACTGTTAAGAGAAATAAAACCTCTTTTACATCCAAGAAGTGTCTGGTGCCCAATGACTTTCACTATCTTTGCACCAACTATGCCTCAAAACCCACTACATACATATGTCAGCTGTCCCTGGCCCTGGAGGTTCTCATCAAACCAAAGGAGGCTGGGGACCTTGCTACAAAAACAAACAAGATCTTTTATTTAGGTGCAGGTGTACTGCATACAGTACAGTTCTCAAAAAGCAGTTTCAACACAAATCCTGTACAGAGCTCTTCTAACATTCCATAGGATGTGCATACCTCATACAGAAGGCAGGTCCATAAATCAATCCCTTTTAAGGCAATAGCTCATGAAGGTAATAATCCACAGGAGGCACTACAAGCCTCATGATTAGCAGCTACAAGTCCATAGGGTCTCCAGGATCAAGACCCTCAACAGAAACCCTGATTAGGTGCAAACCAACCCCCTAAAAGGGTGATCACTTCAGCAGAGTAACAGGCTACATTTTGGCAGTCTTTTCCCCAGCAACCAACCTAGGGACTTGGAGGCAACCCCCTTTATGTTTGTTGACCTGTAGAGAGCGGTAACCATGAAAATGTCAGGAAATATATTAACCGTCACAGCCTGGTTATCCCTAGCTCTCTCGCTGAGGACACAGAAAAACATACAAACATTGTAACATTTTGCATCTGGCTGGCTTAGCTAACATGAGGAAATTAGCCCATGCAGGGGAGACAAGTGCTTAACACAGAATGCCCACACCTACCTACAGGGCTCCGGTATCTTCTGTGGCAGCACCATGGTTGCAATGTGGCAAATATTGTGGATTCCTCTTCCATAGTTCCATAGGCTACCCAAGCTAAGTGACCCCCAAAATTTGATTTCTGCCAGGGGCAAGAGCCAGACAGCAACAGTTAGAGAAACTAGTTTGTAAGGACTGAGTGCTGTTTCAAAATCATTTTGGGTACCACTTACATACTTCAGAGGCCCTGTGTGTTGGTCCCACAAGATTCCCAGACACTCATATGATACTTGTTCTGAAAAAGGAGTGTGTAAACTGGCAGAGTCAGAGTTTGAATGGGGAGAGACACCCAAGCGGAATTTCACTCCCCTGAGGACCCGGAGGCGAGGGAGACTGAACTATTGTAGAAGATTATGCAGGTGTTAAAAGCAGTGTTGCCAACCAACAGTATTTTTACTGCCAGTTAGTAAAAAAACTAATTTTTTTCTTCTGCCAGTGACAGGAAAGGGTTGCCAGTTAAAAATATGGCTCTGACGCTTGGCTTGGAACTGCGCATGTGATGTGAAGTTCTGGTCCGGAGCCAGACAAGACCATCTACAGCTACAGTGTGTGCAGGTGGCGCCAGCAGAGGGTGGGTCTGCTGGAGGAGGCAGTGCTTGAGCGTATTGTGTGATGTCATGGTGCAAGGGAGCCGAACGGAGCAACTAGAGCCTCGTGTGCAGGAATGGATTGAGGCAAACCAGTTGCGGGACTGTCAGTGCTGTTTGGACTAAAGGGACCACCTGGCGTGGAGATAGTCTGTCACTGTGACTCAGGAGGAGACGTGCCATGTCGGTGAGGTGTCATCATCATCTGTGCTGCTGCACACTACTGTCAGTGTCACTGTGAGAGTCAGTTTCATGTATGTGCCAACCCATTCTAATTTCTTGCCCTCCTGAGTCCTGTCTCTCAGCTACTTACTTACATATCAAAAATTAAATTGAAATGTGTGTTTTGTCTTAAAGTGATTGTAAAGGCTTGTTTTTTTTTTTGTTTTTTTTTTTAAATAACAAACATGTTATACTTGCTTCCTCTGTGCAGTTGGTTTTGCACAGAACAGCCTGGATCCTCCTCTTCTTGGGTTCTTATTTGCTGCTCCTGGCCTCTCCCTCCTATTGAGTGCCCTCACAGTTAGCAGCTTCCTATGGGGGCATTGGAGCCAAATCGCAGCTCTGTGTGTGCATTCAGACATGTAGCCCCGCCCCCTCCCCCCCGGATTGGCTGACTTTGATTGACAGCTGTGGGAGCCAATGGCGCTGCTGCTATGTTTTAGCCAATGAGAAGAAGTGTCCTGGACAGCTTAGACATTTTTGGACACCGATGGATAGTGACAGGGCTCAGGTAAGTCATTTGAGGGGGGGGGGGGGGGGGCTGGGGTGGCTGCTACACACAAAAGGCATAGAATGCATAAAACTTCTGCCTTTACAACTCCTTTAATATCTACCTTAAATCACATTGCTAATTGCATATTGTACTGTAGGTAATTACTGAAATCTGCACTAAAACCTGTATTTTTGTAACTTTTGAAAATGCCAGTAAAGACTTGGCGGTGCCAGTAAACTTTGAGTGTTGTGTCAGTAGATTTCAAATCATTAGTTTGGCAACACTGGTTAAAAAGCAGTGCATTACAGGGCACTAGGAAGAAGGGACTGTGGATTGTCCAAAGTCGGACCTGGTGACAGCAGAAGGCACCCTGGAAGGCAATGTGAGCATAGCCATGGAGGAAGTTAGTGTATCCACCTCATCTGTATTGGGAAGCTATGCAACAGAGGAAAAGTAATGATGGTAGTCACATCCACCATATTTCCCTCTTCGTTGGGCACAAACCAAGGGTCACATGAGAGGCCTATCCCCAGGGTGGGTTCGTCTGGGCTACACTAGGCACCTGTGACAGGTTTACTTTACTACACATGGGGTACCATTACTCTTGTGGCATTTCCATCAATGCCCTAGGATCAGGCTGAGGCACAAATTATTGTACAGTGTGTACACTGTTCCCCAGAACTGTTAACTCTTGGGTCCTCATGACTAGGGATGAGCCGAACACCCCCCAGTTCGATTCGCACCAGAACCTGCGAACAGACCTAATAGACTTTTACAGGGTGTTCTGCGGCTTTTCGAATTTGCCACAAACACCCCAAATTGTTCTCTGTTCGGCGAACGGGTGAACAGGCAATGTTCGAGTCGAACGTGAGTTCAACTCAAACTGGAAGCTCATCCCTTCTTGTGACAACGCAGCTGTGCATTATAGCCAATCAGCTTTTAACTTCAACTTGTTCAATTAAGCTTTGACAATAAATGGAAATGGAAAATGATTTTTTTCTATGCAGAGATGCACTAAATTTTACACCTCTCAGTTTAAGTAAATCAGTTTAAGTAAATCTCCCCCACAGTGTAGGATGTTGACCAGTTTAGTCAGATTAGGAAAGGGAAATGAGCTTTACACACAATTGTATTACCAGGACCAAGTCTGTTAGGCTCCTGATGCATATTTTTACCCAAGGAAAACATAGCAGCAGATAAAAATTGTAGAAAAAGGGGAAGATTAGGAAGACCCAGATGGGCTCATGTGGATAGCTAAAACAACAATTTGAAGTTCCATGAACTGTTAGATGCAGCCATAGCGTGCAGGCCCGGATTGGCCAGAGGGCAAACCGGGCATATGCCCGGTGGGCCGGGGTTGCCAGGCCGCATGTCCTTGCTTGTGGGGCCAAGGCAGGCTGCTCTTTAAGCCCGCGGCAGTCCCCTAACTTTTCCGTGGCCGCCCGGCTGCCAGTTAAGCTCAGGCTCAGCCATCGGCCTGAGGCATGAAGGGGGGAGGAGCTAGAGGAGAGACCTCTCCACGGTCGCCAGTAGAGTTAAGCCGTTGGAGCCTGGAGGCGTGACCACGAAGGGTAGAGGAGCCTGATGCAGCCCCGGATCAGTGAGAAAGTAAGTGTGGCCACCTGTAACCTGTACAGGAGGAGCGGTAGGGATGGCTGCATATAGAAGAATCATTCTCTCCATCTTCCTCCCGCAGTCTCTGAATACTTGCTTCTGCTCCTCTCCCTCTTGCAGGCTTTCAGGTACTGTGGGAGGAAGATGGAGAGGATAATTCTTCTACATGCAGCCGCCCCACTGCTCCTCTTATCCTGCTTATCTCTACCCCCCCCCCCCTCCACAGGGCTCTCTACCGCCCGCAAAGTGCTCTCTACCCCTCCCAGTGCTCTCCACCTCCCCCATGCTCTCTGCTGTGCCCTCTGCCTCTCTCTCTGCTGTGCCATCTGCCTCTCTCTCTGCTGTGCCCTCTGCCTCTCTCTGCTGTGCCCTCTGCCTCTCTCTCTCTGCTGTGCCAACTGCCTCTCTCTCTGCTGTGTCCTCTGCCTCTCTCTCTCTGCTGTGTCCTCTGCCTCTCTCTCTGCTGTGCCATCTGCCTCTCTCTCTGCTGTGCCCTCTGCCTCTCTCTCTGCTGTGCCCTCTGCCTCTCTCTCCCTGTGATATGCACCTCCCCATGCTCTCTGCTGTGCCCTCTGCCTCTCTCTGCTGTGCCCTCTGCCTCTCTCTCTGCTGTGCCCTCTGCCTCTCTCTCTGCTGTGTCCTCTGCCTCTCTCTCTGCTGTGCCCTCTGCCTCTCTCTCTGCTGTGCCCTCTGCCTCTCTCTATGCTGTGTCCTCTGCCTCTCTCTCTGCTGTGTCCTCTGCCTCTCTTTCTGCTGTGCCATCTGCCTCTCTCTCTGCTGTGCCCTCTGCCTTTCTCTCTGCTGTGCCCTCTGCCTCTCTCTGCTGTGCCCTCTGCCTCTCTCTGCTGTGCCCTCTGCCCCTCTCTCCCTGTGATATGCACCTCCCCATGCTCTCTGCTGTGCCCTCTGCCTCTCTCTCTGCTGTGCCCTCTGCCTCTCTCTCTGCTGTGCCCTCTGCCTCTCTCTCTGCTGTGTCCTCTGCCTCTCTCTCTGCTGTGCCCTCTGCCTATCTCTGCTGTGCCCTCTGCCTCTCTCTCTGGTGTGCCCTCTGCCTCTCTCTCTGCTGTGTCCTCTGCCTCTCTCTCTGCTGTGCCATCTGCCTCTCTCTCTGCTGTGTCCTCTGTCTCTCTCTCTGCTGTGTCATCTGCCTCTCTCTCTGCTGTGCCCTCTGCCTCTCTCTCTGCTGTGCCCTCTGCCTCTCTCTCCCTGTGATATGCACCTCCCCCATGCTCTCTGCTGTGCCCTCTGCCTCTCTCTCTCTGCTGTGCCCTCTGCCTCTCTCTGCTGTGCCCTCTGCCTCTCTCTCTGCTCTGCCCTCTGCCTCTCTCTCCCTGTGATATGCACCTCCCCCATGCTCTCTGCTGTGCCCTCTGCCTCTCTCTCTGCTGTGCCCTCTGCTTCTCTCTGCTGTGCCCTCTGCCTCTCTCTGCTGTGCCCTCTGCCTCTCTCTCTGCTGTGCCCTCTGCCTCTCTCTCTGCTGTGCCCTCTGCTTCTCTCTCTTCTGTGCCCTCTGCCTCTCTCTGCTGTGCCCTCTGCCTCTCTCTGCTGTGTCCTCTGCCTCTCTCTCTGCTGTGCCCTCTGCCTCTCTCTCTGGTGTGCCCTCTGCCTCTCTCTCCCTGTGATATGCACCTCCCCCATGCTCTCTGCTGTGCCCTCTGCCTATCTCTGCTGTGCCCTCTGCCTCTCTCTCTGGTGTGCCCTCTGCCTCTCTCTCTGCTGTGTCCTCTGCCTCTCTCTCTGCTGTGCCATCTGCCTCTCTCTCTGCTGTGTCCTCTGTCTCTCTCTCTGCTGTGTCATCTGCCTCTCTCTCTCTGCTGTGCCCTCTGCCTCTCTCTCTGCTGTGCCCTCTGCCTCTCTCTCCCTGTGATATGCACCTCCCCCATGCTCTCTGCTGTGCCCTCTGCCTCTCTCTCTCTGCTGTGCCCTCTGCCTCTCTCTGCTGTGCCCTCTGCCTCTCTCTCTGCTCTGCCCTCTGCCTCTCTCTCCCTGTGATATGCACCTCCCCCATGCTCTCTGCTGTGCCCTCTGCCTCTCTCTCTGCTGTGCCCTCTGCTTCTCTCTGCTGTGCCCTCTGCCTCTCTCTGCTGTGCCCTCTGCCTCTCTCTCTGCTCTGCCCTCTGCCTCTCTCTCTGCTGTGCCCTCTGCTTCTCTCTCTTCTGTGCCCTCTGCCTCTCTCTGCTGTGCCCTCTGCCTCTCTCTGCTGTGTCCTCTGCCTCTCTCTCTGCTGTGCCCTCTGCCTCTCTCTCTGGTGTGCCCTCTGCCTCTCTCTCCCTGTGATATGCACCTCCCCCATGCTCTCTGCTGTGCCATCTGCCTCTCTCTCTGCTGTGCCGTCTGCCTCTCTCTCCCTGTGATATGCACCTCCCCCATGCTCTCTGCCGTGCCCTCTGCCTCTCTCTTTGCTGTGCCCTCCGCCTCTCTCTGCTGTGCCCTCTGCCTCTCTCTCTCTGCTGTGCCCTCTGCCTCTCTCTCTGCTGTGTCCTCTGCCTCTCTCTCTGCTGTGCCCTCTGCCTCTCTCTCTGCTGTGCCCTCTGCCTCTGTCTCTGCTGTGTCCTCCGACTCTCCCTCTGCTGTGCCATCTGCCTCTCTCTCTGCTGTGCCGTCTGCCTCTCTCTCTGTTGTGCCCTCTGCCTCTCTCTCCCTGTGATATGCACCTCCCCCATGCTCTCTGCTGTGCCCTCTGCCTCTCTCTCTGCTGTGCCCTCTGCCTCTCTCTGCTGTGCCCTCTGCCTCTCTTTCTGCTGTGCCCTCTGCCTCTCTCTCTGCTGTGCCCTCTGCCTCTCTCTCTGCTGTGTCCTCTGCCTCTGTCTCTGCTGTATCCTCTGCCTCTCTCTCTGCTGTGTCCTCTGCCTCTCTCTCTGCTGTGCCATCTGTCTCTCTCTCTGCTGTGCCCTCTGCCTCTCTCTCCCTGTGATATGCACCTCCCCCATGCTCTCTGCTGTGCCCTCGGCCTCTCTCTCTGCTGTGCCCTCTGCCGCTCTCTCTGCTGTGCCCTCTGCCTCTCTCTGCTTTGCCCTCTGCCTCTCTCTGCTGTGCCCTCTGCCTCTCTCTCCCTGTGATATGCACCTCCCCCATGCTCTCTGCTGTGCCCTCTGCCTCTCTCTCTGCTGTGCCCTCTGCCTCTCTCTCTGCTGTGCCCTCTGCCTCTCTCTGCTGTGCCCTCTGCCTCTCTCTCTGCTGTGCCCTCTGCCTCTCTCTCTGCTGTGCCCTCTGCCTCTCTCTCTGCTGTGTCCTCTGCCTCTCTCTCTCTGCTGTGCCCTCTGCCTATCTCTGCTGTGCCCTCTGCCTCTCTCTCTGGTGTGCCCTCTGCCTCTCTCTCTGCTGTGTCCTCTGCCTCTCTCTCTGCTGTGCCATCTGCCTCTCTCTCTGCTGTGCCCTCTGCCTCTCTCTCTGCTGTGTCCTCTGTCTCTCTCTCTGCTGTGTCCTCTGCCTCTCTCTCTGCTGTGCCTCGGCCTCTCTCTCTGCTGTGCCCTCTGCCTCTCTCTCCCTGTGATATGCACCTCCCCCATGCTCTCTGCTGTGCCCTCTGCCTCTCTCTCTGCTGTGCCCTCTGCCTCTCTCTGCTGTGCCCTCTGCCTCTCTCTGCTGTGCCCTCTGCCTCTCTCTCTGCTGTGCCCTCTGCTTCTCTCTCTGCTGTGCCCTCTGCCTCTCTCTGCTGTGCCCTCTGCCTCTCTCTGCTGTGTCCTCTGCCTCTCTCTCTGCTGTGCCCTCTGCCTCTCTCTCTGGTGTGCCCTCTGCCTCTCTCTCCCTGTGATATGCACCTCCCCCATGCTCTCTGCTGTGCCCTCTGCCTCTCTCTCTGCTGTGTCCTCCGACTCTCTCTCTGCTGTGCCATCTGCCTCTCTCTCTGCTGTGCCGTCTGCCTCTCTCTCTGTTGTGCCCTCTGCCTCTCTCTCCCTGTGATATGCACCTCCCCCATGCTCTCTGCTGTGCTCTCTGCCTCTCTCTCTGCTGTGCCCTCTGCCTCTCTCTGCTGTGACTTCTGCCTCTCTCTCTGCTGTGCCCTCTACCTCTCTCTCTGCTGTGTTCTCTGCCTCTCTCTCTGCTGTGCCATCTGCCTCTCTCTCTGCTGTGCCCTCTGCCTCTCTCTCTGCTGTGCCCTCTGCCTCTCTCTCCCTGTGATATGCACCTCCCCCTTGCTCTCTGCTGTGCCCTCTGCCTCTCTCTCCCTGTGATATCCACCTCCCCCATGCTCTTTGCTGCCCCCGGTGCCTTCCACTTCTCCCCCAGTGCTTTCCAGCCCCCCGTGCTCTCCTCCTCCCTCATGGGCTCTCCACCAAACCCCATGCTCTACACTGTCCCCCTGTGCCCTCCGCCTCTCCCCTTGTGCTTTTTTACCTCCCCCTGTGCTCGCCACCTCCCCCATGCTGTACGCTCTCCCCCTGTGCCCTCCGCCTCTCCCGCCTGTACTTTTTTACCCCCCTGTGCTCTCCACCTCCCCCATGCTCTCCCCCTGTGCTCTTCTCCTCCCCCAGTGTTCTCCAGTCCCCCCAGTGCTCTCCACCTCCCTTCTGTGCTCTCCACCTTCCCCCATGCTCTCCGCTGCCCCCCTCTGCTCTCTGTCTCTCTCCCTGTGCTCTTCACCTTACCCCCGCATTCCCCCCGCTGCCCACTGTGCTCTCCACCTCCCCATGCTCTCTGCTGTCCCCCTGCCCCCTCCACTTCTCCCCCAGTGCTCTCCAGCCCCCCCTGTGCTCTCCACCTCCACCCAGTACTCTCCACCTCCCCCATGCTCTATGCTGCCCCACTGTGCCCTCTCACTCTCCCCCTGTGCTCTCCACCTCCCTCCTGTGCTCTCCACCTCCTCCATGTTCTACGCTGCCCCCCTGTGCACTTCACCTCCCCCTGTGCACTTCACCTCCCCCAATGCTCTCTAGCACCCCCAAGTGCTCTCCAGCCGCCCTGTTCTCGCCACTTCCCTCCTGTGTTCTCCCCCTCCCCATGCTCTATGCTGCCCCCCTGTGCCCTCCGTCTTTCCTCCCGTGCTCTCCACCTCCCCCATGCTCTACGCTGGCCCCCTGTGCCCTCCGTCTCTTCCCCTGTGCTTTTCACCTTCCCCTGTTATCTCCACCTCCCCCCATGCTCTATGCTGCCCACCTGTGCCCTGCATCTCCCTCCTGTGCTCTCCACCTCCCCCCCATGCTCTACGCTGCCCCCTGTGCCCTGCACCTCACCCCCTGTGCTCTCCATCTCCCTCCTGTGCTCTCCACCTCCCCCCCATGCTCTACGCTGCTCCCGTGCCCTCCATCTCTCTCCCTGTGCTCTACGTTGCCCCCCAGTGCTCTCTAGCCCCCCATGCTCTATGGTGCCCACCTGTGCCCTTTGCCTCTCCCCCAGTGCTCTCTAGCCCCACCCCCAGTGCTCTCCAGCCCCCCCTGTGATCTCCACCTCCCCCTGTTCTCTACCTCCTCTCATGCTCTCTGCTGCCCTCCACCTCCCCTCAGTGCTCTACTTACGGCCCCCCAGTGATCTCCGCCTCCCCCCTGTTCTCTCCACCTCCCCCCTGTGCTCTCCGCCCCACCCTATGTTTTTGCTTCCCCCTGTGCTCTTCAACCCCCCACTCCCTGTGCTCTCCAGTCCCCCCATGCTCTCCGGCCCCCTTGTGCTCTCCTCTTCCTCCCTGTGTTTTCTGCCTCTCCCCTGTGCTCTCTGTCCCCCCATGCTCTCCGCCTTCCCCCACAGTGCTCTCCAGCCCCCCTGTACTCTCGCCCCACCCCATGTTCTCAAGGTTCTTCTCTGTGCTCTCCCCCCCACTCTTTCCCTGTCCCCCTCGCCCCCTGCACCTTTGACGGGTTTCCCCCTCCCCCCTCCCGGGGGATTCATCAGGGTGGAAAGTGGGAAAGGGGCTGGTTATGGTGTCATGGGCTGCTCATTCCAAAATGCCCGGGCCTATTTTTTGTCCCAGTCCGGGCCTCATAGTGTGTCAGGAACAGGGACATACAGGCTTAAAAGCACCTCTGACCGTTGTAGGTGTAAAGTTGCTACACCAACCTGCAACTAATCGAATGACTTCATAGAAGGTGGCCATTCAGAAAATTACAGAAGGGATGGATCAGCTCCAGGCAGGATTATCTGTGTTAAAGTTCATGCAAGAGAACTCCTCCAAGGGACAAGGAGGAATGCCTCCTAATGGAGAAATCAAATACCACCTCAGATGCGGTGCAAAGTTCACAAAGGCGGGCAAGATCTTCATTCCCATGTCTGTCAAGTTGGGCTATCCCCAGAAAGATTGCCCCAAGCACACACAGTAAAAGTCGTTAATCTAGAACTCATAGCTGCCAGGAGTCAAGCAGTGAGGTGGCAAACTGGAACAACTCCCCATCCAACAACTGAAGCTATGGATGAAAAGCTGATAAGAAAGGAATTCCTGACTTGACTAAAGGAAAGCCTAAGAGCCTAAGAGTAGGCCTAAGGTGAACCTCTATTACCTACTGGAAGTGTATAAATGGGCAAAGATACACAGAGAGGATCCAGTGGTTGCCATCCTAATAGGTTTGATACAGTTATGGTGGTGGTGGTACCAGAAACCAACAAGCTGTTGAGTGAGTGGTCCTGTCGTGTCCTGAGGGATGGTATACTGTACTGCAGAATAATGTGCCTCCATGACTAGTCGGCGACCTTGAAGGGTTGTATTCTCGAGGCTCTGGTTCCTCTCTGTGGCAGAGAGAAAGGCCCATACAGGGGGTTTAGAAACAACCTATATAAGTTCATAAGCCACAAATATCTCTGCCACTGGAGGTTCACTGGTGTTTCCTGCTCTTCCATCATTATTTCCAAGACCCTCAGGAGAAGCCTTGGATTCTGACAATATATTTTTTTTAACAAAAAGTTTTTATTAGTAAAATAAAGTGTCATTACATCTTATTCATACATTAACAAAGGCACATAATTACACAGATCATCACATCACATCTTTTGTTGGAGCTTTGCTGGACATGAGTAGGTCAGGGGCACATAAGCCAGATATGAAAAGGACTAACAGAAAGATAGGTTAAGGGAGTTCATATAGCATACTAGTCTATGTATAGAAAAGCATGTAAATGGGACTTTATGGGTGTGGAATCAATTAGAAAAAATAGCAAATATATAAAAAACATTCCTTTATTTGAGAGATAGAGTAAAAATACATTTATTCCAAAGAGCAAATGGAAAAAACGGAAGGTACCCCCTCCGTCTCTATCCTTAAACTGTGCCATATTAATGTGAAGTTGGCGTATATTGATGTCTGTGCCTTTACCTGGCATAAAGCCTGTCTGGTCCCCGTGAACTAAGGAAAGTATCACTGTGTTCAGCCTATTGGCCAGTATCTTAGTTAGGATTTTAGTGTCAACGTTTAGTAAAGATATGAGCCTATAGGAGGAGCACAGTTCAGGGTCTTTCCCGGGTTTTGGTATCATAACAATTACAGCTTCGGACATGGAAGCTGGGAGGTCATTTAAATCTAGGGCTTTGGTAAGTGTCGAGAGATAGTATGGGCCCACGACCTCTAAATTGTCCGTCAGGTCCTGGTGTTTTTCCTGTCTGTAGGGATTTTATAGACTTCTGAACCTCCTTCAGAGTAATGGGTCTCTCTAATGTTCTCTCTAATGTTCGTGCTGCTTCGGCAGTCAGGGCCGGGAACTCTATTGTGTCAAGGAATGAGGTTAAGTCTTCTAAGGATTAGGTAACCCTGGATGCATAGAGAATATTGTTCAAACCTGGCATTGATCAGAGTGCCATCATCATCTTTGATGTTTGCTATACAGGGGCTTCCTGTCTTTTCCGTTGCCAGCCAGGCCAAGAGCCTGTCTGGACATTCTCCCTGTTCAAATATACGCTGGGTCTGGGACGTGTACGTGCTTTTCGTCAGTGATCCAGTATCTAGAGTGTCTCCACAGCCCTGACCCAGCTGCCGAGTCAGTGTTTAGGGTCACCATAACCAGAGCATGATCTTAAATGCCACGTGATAGGATGAAAACCGCAGACACCCTAGTTAATAGAGAGTCGCTGATATAAATCAGGTCTATGAATGATAACGTGGCATGTGTAGCTGAGTGACATGTAAACTGTCTCGCATCTGGGTGTTTCCATCTCCATGTGTCATGTAGACCAAACGTCTCTGCCCATCTAGTTAGGCCAGAGTCAGTGGCCTGACTGGTGCTCATTTTGTCAACACTGGGATTGGGGTCAAGTTAAAATCTCCAGTGAGGATAATATTGGTTGTGGGGTATTTGGCTACAATGGTCAGGATCTTATGCAAGACCGCAAGATTTGCCGGCGGAGGTACATACAGACCAAGGACCACCATATCCACCCGGTCACACATTGCATGTATGATCACATATTGCCCATCTGGATCCAAATGAAGATCCATAAACACAAAGGGGAGTGTCTTATGTACCAGGACAACGACTCCTCTGGAATGGGAGGAGAAAGTGGAGTGGTAGTAAGATCCCACCCAAGCCTTTTTTAGGGAAAGTATTCTGGATCCCATGAGATGGGTCTCCTGTGCTGCGTCTGTTGTGCCTGGAAGCCAAGAGCCACACTGGCCCTGCACTCCTTTCAGCTTTGTGTTCACAGGCAGATCAGTGGCTAACACCGCTCAATTTGACAGTTGGTAAAGTGGTGTGTGACAACGGTGCCAATCTGCTTATCGCATTGAAACAGGGCAAAATTACACACGTGCCATGCATGGCACACGTCTTAAACTTGGTCGTGCATCGATTCGTTGTCCAATACCCTGGGGTCCAGGACATCTTGCGGCAGGCAAGGAAAATCTCGGCCCATTTCTGAAGATCTTACACAGCCATGGCTCACCTTGCTGACATTCAGCGGCGACACAATCTGCCGGTCAGACGTCTTATTTGCGATTGCCCGACATGATGGAATTCAACCTTCTATATGCTTGATAGGCTACTCCAGCAGAAACGTGCAGTTAACGACTACTTGTACGAACTCTGCGGCAGAACAGGTTCTGGGAGCTTGTTTTTTTTTCCACTGTGCCAGTGGCTGCTCATGCGCGACACATGCAGACTTCTGCGGCCATTTGATGAGATCACCAAACTGGTCAGTCGCAGCCATGGCGCCATCAGTGACATCGTAACTTATGCCTTCTTTATGGAGCGTGCATTGCGTTGTGTCATTGATCAAGCCATGGAGGAGCAGGGGGCAGGAAGATGAGGAAGTCACAATGCTGGATGAATTCCCAGGGGGGGCTTCTCTATCTGAGACAAGTCAACAACAGGAGTCTGAAGAGGAGTCAGAAGAGGATCGTGCTGGGGCGGATGAGGAGCAGCAAGAAGAGCATGCTTTAAACCTTTCTGGGATCCCTGTTGTTGGGCGTGGATGGGGAGAGGAGAACAAGGAGGACGACATTATCCTGGATGATGAACAGGAGCCAGGCCACCACACCGCTTCCAGTTTAGTGCAAATGGGGGCCTTCATGCTCTAGTGTTTTAACAGGGACCCCTGTATAAAAAGCATAAGGGTCAAGGACCAGTACTGGGTGGCAACGTACTTAGACCCCCGGTACAAACACAAAATGGCAGAAATGTTACCACCGTCACAGAGGGCTGTCAGAATGGAGCACTTCCAGGCCTTGCTTCGAGAAATGCTGCATTCTGCTTTTGCGTGCGCTGGCAGAGGAGTCATTTCCACTCCCAGAGAAAGAGTTGCGGTTACCAATCCAACAGCGCCTGCAAGAAGAGGGCGGTTTGAAGATGTGTTGGTGACTTCTGATATGAGGTCATTCTTTCAGCCGACCCATCGACAGGTCTCATCTGGATCCAGCATCAGGGAACACCTAGACCGACAGGTGTCCGACTACATCGGGTTAACGGCCGATGTGGACGCTCTGAGGAGTGATGAACCCCTGGAATACTGGGTGGGCAG
Source organism: Lithobates pipiens (assembly GCF_037356315.1). Taxonomy (NCBI): domain Eukaryota; kingdom Metazoa; phylum Chordata; class Amphibia; order Anura; family Ranidae; genus Lithobates; species Lithobates pipiens. The sequence goes on along the minus strand of NW_027507784.1, from coordinate 263,567,493 downwards.
GCTTGAGCTCTGGCCAGAGCTTGCCCAATTTGCAATGGAACTGTTGGCTTGCCCCTCGTCCAGTGTCCTGTCCGAAAGGACGTTCAGCGCAGCAGGGGGGATTGTGACCGATAAGCGCACTTGCCTAACTCACAACAGTGTTGACTACCTCACATTTATAAAAATGAATGAGGCATGGATCTCGGAGGAATTCAACACATGTGACCAGTAGACCATGTATATGCATAACTCTATAAACGATTTATTTAATCGAGCACACAGACCTTTTTTCTACTTTTTGCTCACTTCCTTGTACAAAAAAAAGCACACCATACTATATGCCCGTACCCTCCTGTTTGAAGAGGTTGAACGGTGTCATATTTTTGGGTCCTGCAGCGAGTTGCTGGTATCAGTGCTGCTGTCAGTGCTCTCTATCTCGGTGCTGGTGTCAGTGCTCTCTCTCTATCTCGGTGCTGGTGTGGTGTCAGTGCTCTCTATTTCGTTACTGGTGTGGTGTCAATGCTCTCTATCTCGGTGCTGGTGTGAGTGCTCTCTATCACGGTGCTTGTGTGGTGTCAGGGCTCTCTATCACGGTGCTGATGTGGCCTCAGTGCTCTCTATCACAGTGCTGGTGTCAGTGCTCTCTATCACGGTGCTGGTGTCAGTGCTCTCTATCTCGGTGCTGGTGTGGTCTCACTGCTCTCTATCACGGTGCTGGTGTGGTGTCAGTGCTCTCTATCTTGGTGCTGGTGTCAGTGCTCTCTATCTCGGTGCTGGTGTCAGTGCTCTCTATCATGGTGCTGGTGTGGTGTCAGTGCTCTCTATCTCGGTTCTGGTGTGGTCTCAGTGCTCTCTATCAGGCCCGGACTGGGAAAAAAATAGGCCCAGGCATTTTAGACTAGGCAGCCAACTTTTCCAGGGACCGGGGGGGGGGGGGGGGGGTTGGGGGGGGCGGGGGGGATTTGGTAGACATTCGTGGGGGTGGCTGGTGTCGGTCCTCCACATTGTAATGTGCAGGGACACAGTGATATAAAGGGAACTGCTCTGTAAAGGGGCACTGCAATGATTACAGTGCCCCTTTACAGTGCAGTCCCCTTTATATTACAGTGTCCCAGTCCTATTGTGGCCATACAACGCTAGTACAGTCTGTCACCTATTGTGCCCACACTGCCCAGTGACACTGACCTGCTCTCTTTTTGGTGGTGCGGGAACAGCATGGCTCTCTCTCTCTGGTGGTGCGGTACAGTGTGGCTCTCTCTGGTGGTGAGGTGCAGTGTGGCGCTCCCTCTCTGGTGGTGCAGTGCAGCGTGGCTCTCTCTCTGGTGGTGCAGCGTGGCTCTCTCTCTGGTGGTTTGGTGCAGCGTGGCTCTGTCTCTGGTTGTGCAGCGTGGCTCTCTCTCTGGTGGTGCAGTGCAGTCTGGCTCTCTCTCTAGTGGTGCGGTGGTGGTGTGGTGCTTCGTGGCTCTCTCTCTGGTGGTGCGGTGCAGCATGGCTCTCTCTCTGGTGGTGCAGTGCAGCGCGGCGCTCTCTCTGGTGGTGCGGTGCAGCGTGGCTCTCTCTGGTGGTGCAGTGCAGCGCGGCACTCTCTCTGGTGGTGCGGTGCAGCGTGGCTCTCTCTGGTGGTGCAGTGCAGTGTGGCGCTCTCTCTGGTGGTGCGGTGCAGCGTGGCTCTCTCTGGTGGTGCAGTGCAGCGTGGCGCTCTCTCTGGTGGTGCGGTGCAGCGTGGCGCTCTCTCTGGTGGTGCGGTGCAGCGTGGTGCTCTCTCTGGTGGTGCGGTGCAGCGTGGCGCTCTTTCTGGTGGTGTGGTGCAGCGTGACTCTTTCTCTGGTGGTGCGATGCAGCGTGGCTCTCTCTCTGGTGGTTTGGTGCAGCGTGGCTCTCTCTCTGGTGGTTTGGTGCAGCGTGGCTCTCTCTCTCTGGTTGTGCAGCGTGGCTCTCTCTCTGGTGGTGCAGTGCAGTCTGGCTCTCTCTCTAGTGGTGCGGTGGTGGTGTGGTGCTTCGTGTCTCTCTCTCTGGTGGTGCGGTGCAGCATGGCTCTCTCTCTGGTGGTGCAGTGCAGCGCGGCGCTCTCTCTGGTGGTGCGGTGCAGCGCGGCGCTCTCTCTGGTGGTGCGGTGCAGCGTGGCTCTCTCTGGTGGTGCGGTGCAGCGTGGCGCTCTCTCTGGTGTGGCGGTGCAGCGTGGCTCTCTCTGGTGGTGCGGTGCAGTGTGGCGCTCTCTCTGGTGGTGCGGTGCAGTGTGGTGCTCTCTCTGGTGGTGCGGTGCAGCGTGGCGCTCTTTCTGGTGGTGTGGTGCAGCGTGACTCTTTCTCTGGTGGTGCGATGCAGCGTGGCTCTCTCTCTGGTGGTGTGGTGCAGAGTGGTCCTCTCTCTGGTGGTGCGGTGCAGCGTGGCGCTCTCTCTGGTGGTGTGGTGCAGCGTGGCTCTCTCTCTGGTGGTGCAGTGTGGCTCTCTCTCTGGTGGCGTGGTGCAGTCTGGCTCTTTCTCTAGTGGTTTGGTGCACCGTGGCTCTCTCTCTCTAGTGGTTTGGTGCAGCGTGGCTCTCTCTCTAGTGGTTTGGTGCAGCGTGGCTCTCTCTCTAGTGGTGCGGTGCAGCGTGGCTCTCTTTCTGGTGGTGCAGTGCAGCATGGCTCTCTCTGGCAGTGCGGTGCAGCGTGGTGCTCTCTCTGGTGGTGCGGTGCAGCGTGGCTCTCTCTGGTGGTGTGGTGCTTCGTGGCTCTCTCTCTGGTGGTGCGGTGCAGCACGGCGCTCTCTCTGGTGGTGCGGTGCAGCGTGGCGCTCTCTCTGGTGGTGCGGTGCAGCATGGCGCTCTCTCTGGTGGTGCGGTGCAGCGTGGCGCTCTCTCTGGTGGTGCGGTGCAGCGTGGCTCTCTCTGGTGGTGTGGTGCAGCGTGGCGCTCTCTCTGGTGGTGCGGTGCAGTGTGGTACTCTCTCTGGTGGTGCGGTGCAGCGCGGTGCTCTCTCTGGTGGTGCGGTGCAGCGTGGTGCTCTCTCTGGTGGTGCGGTGCAGCGTGGTGCTCTCTCTGGTGGTGCGGTGCAGCGTGGCGCTCTTTCTGGTGGTGTCGTGCAGCTTGGCTCTTTCTCTGGTGGTGCGATGCAGCGTGGCTCTCTCTCTGGTGGTGTGGTGCAGAGTGGCGCTCTCTCTGGTGGTGCGGTGCAGCGTGGCGCTCTCTCTGGTGGTGTGGTGCAGCGTGGCTCTATCTCTGGTGGTACGGTGCAGCGTGGCTCTGTCTCTGGTGGTGCCGTGCAGCGTGACTCTCTTTCTGGTGGTGCGGTGCAGCGTGGCTCTCTCTCTGGTGGTGCAGTGCAGCGTGGCTCTGTCTCTGGTGGTGCGGTGCAGCGTGACTCTCTCTCTGGTGGTGCGGTGCAGCGTGGCTCTCTCTGGTGGTGCTGGGGCTATTAGTTCCCCAGCACAGTCCTCTCTTTTGTTTTTTATGTCTCCTGTAGTAGCTGCTACAGGCACTTCTGCTTGTTTCCAGGTTTTTCTCTCCCTCCCCCCCCCAGCAGTGTGCATGCTGGGGAGTGTAGTCAGCTCCCTGCTGAAAACAATTGGGCTACCTATCTCTGGGACTACATTTACCATGATGCCCCTCTGGGTCTCCGATTGGCCCTCTGTTGTGGCCAATGGTGAGGGAAGCTTTCTCCTTACATGTGCTGCCGACAAGAGAAGGGGGGGCGCGAGCGGGAGAAACGTCTTGACAGCAGCCTTGCCCCTTGCCTCACCGTGTGGACTAGTGATGGACGAACTTCCGACGGGACGTTTCGCGAACGCGAAACGCGAACGGGACCAAACTTTCGCGAAACCGAACGTTCGCCGCGGGCTCCATTGACTTCAATGGGAGGCGAACGTTTCAAACCTTCATGTCGAATTTGCAGCCACGTGGTAATTATTGGGAGGGAAAACGTAGTCTCACCACCTGGACAATGACATAATACATGTATGAGGTGAATTTGGGATCAATAACTACTAGCATTCTTTTTTTATTTGGGAAATTGTTCTGACAATTCAGGACTGTGGAGCGCATGAAGGCAATGGAGGAGAGGGAAGGTCAGGGACCAGGGTAGGCAAAGAAGAGGGTGCAGGAGATGATCACCAGCAGCGTGACATACAGCAATGACACCAGCACCGTGATAGAGTCATCTGACAGCAGCACCTTGATACAGAACACTGACATCAGCGGCGTGACATAAAGCATTAACACCAGCACCGTGACATACAGCATTGACAGCAACACCGTGATAGAGAGTACTGACATCAGAAGCGTGACATTAAGCACTGACATCAGCACCGTGATATACAGCACTGACAGCAGCACCGTGACATACAGCACTGACAGCAGCACCGTGACATACAGCACTGACATCAGAAGCGTGACATACAGCACTGACAGCAGCACCGTGACATACAGCACTGACAGCAGCACTGTGACATACAGCACTGACATCAGAAGCGTGACATACAGCACTGACAGCAGCACCGTGACATACAGCACTGACAGCAGCACCGTGACATACAGCACTGACAGCAGAAGCGTGACATACAGCACTGACATCAGCACCGTGATATACAGCACTGACAGCAGCACCGTGACATACAGCACTGACAGCAGAAGCGTGACATACAGCACTGACATCAGCACCGTGATATACAGCACTGACAGCAGCACCGTAAGCAGCCCCAGTAGGAAGTCAGCACAGCACAGGGATGGTGTGATCCCCTCATAATAAGAACCCCCAGGAGGAAGTCAGCACAGCACAGGGATAGTGTGATCCCCTCATAATAAGAACCCCCAGGAGGAAGTCAGCACAGCACAGGGATATCATAAGCAGCCCCAGTAGAAATATGACACCGCTCAACCTCTTCAAAGAGGAGGGTAGGGGCATATAGTACGGTGTGCTTTTTTGGGACAAGGAAGTGAGCCAAATGAAGAAAGAAGGTCTGTGTGCTTGATTAAAAAAATTGTTTATAGACATATACATGGTCTACTGGTCACATGTGTTGAATTCCTCCGAGATCCATGCCTCATTCATTTTTAGAAATGTGAGGTAGTTAACACTGTCGTGAGCTAGGCGAGTACGCTTATCGGTCACAATCCCCCCTGCTGCGCTGAACGTCCTTTCGGACAGGACACTGGATGAGGGGCAAGCCAACAGTTCGATTGCAAATTGGGCAAGCTCTGGCCAGAGGTCAAGCCTGCCCACCCAGTAGTCCAGGGGTTCATCACTCCTCAGAGCGTCCACATCGGCCGTTAACCCAATGTAGTCGGACACCTGACGGTCTAGGCGTTCCGTAATGCTGGATCGGGATGACACCTGTCGATGGGTCGGCTGAAAGAATGACCTCATATCCGAAGTCACAACACATCTTCAAACCGGCCTCTTCTTGCAGGCGGTGTTGGATTGGTACCCGCAAATCCTTCTCTGGGAGTGGGAATTGCTCCTCTGCCAGTGCCCGCAAAAGCAGAATGCAGCATTTCTCGAAGCAAGGCCTGGAAGTGCTGCATTCTGACAGCCCTCTGCGACGGCGGTAACATTTCCGCCATTTTGTGTTTGTACCGGGGATCTAAGTACGTTGCCACCCAGTACTGGTCCTTGACCCTTATGCTTTTTATACGGGGGTCCCTATTAAAACACTGGAGCATGAAGGCCCCCATTTGCACTAAAGTGGAAGCGGTGTGGTGGCCTGGCTCATGCTCATCATCCAGGATAATGTCGTCCTCTTCATTCTCCTCTCCCCATCCACGCACAACAGGGATCCCAGAAAGGTTTAAAGCATGCTCTTCTTGCTCCTGCTCATCCGCCCCGGCACCATCCTCCTCTGACTCCTCATCAGACTCCTGTTGTTGACTTGTCTCAGATAGAGTAGCCCCCCCTGGGAATTCATCCAGCATTGCGACTTCCTCATCTTCCCGCTCCTGCTCCTCCACAGCTTGATCAATGACACGACGCAATGCACGCTCCATAAAGAAGGCATAAGGTACCATGTCACTGATGGCGCCATGGCTGTGACTGACCAGTTTGGTGATCTCCTCAAATGGGCGCAGAAGTCTGCATGCATCGCGCATGAGCAGCCACTGGCGCGGTGAAAAAAAACCCAGCTCCCCAGAACCGTTTCTTTCGCAGAGTTCATACAGGTAGACGTTAACTGCACGTTTCTGCTGGAGCAGCCTATCAAGCATATAGAAGGTTGAGTTCCATCGCGTCGGGCAATCGCAAATAAGACGTCTGACCGGCAGATGGTGTCGCCGCTGAATGTCAGCAAGGCGAGCCATGGCAGTGTAAGATCTTCTGAAATGGGCCGAGATTTTCCTTGCCTGCCGCAAGATGTCCTGGACCCCAGGGTATTTGACAAGGAATCGCTGCACGACCAAGTTTAAGACGTGTGCCATGCACGGCACGTGCGTGATTTTGCCCTGTTTCAATGCGCTAAGCAGATTGGCACCGTTGTCACACACCACTTTACCAACTGTCAAATTGAGCGGTGTTAGCCACTCATCTGCCTGTGAACGCAAAGCTGAAAGGAGTGCCGGGCCAGTGTGGCTCTTGGCTTCCAGGCACAACAGACGCAGCACGGCATGGCAACGTCTCACCTGGCATGTGGAATAGGTTCTGGGGAGCTTGGGCGGTGCAGCGGAAGAGACGCTAGCAGTGGAAAAGGAGGAGGCAGCTGAGGAGGAGAGGGAGGAGGATGGAGTAGGAGGAGGAGGAGAAGAAGAGTCAGGCCTGCATGCAATCCGTGGCGGTAAAACCAAATCTACACGGGTGCCACGGGTTACATGCTTGACGGCCGTCAGAAGGTTCACCCAGTGGGCAGTAAAACTGATATACCTTCCCTGCCCGTGTTTGCTAGACCACGTGTCTGTGGTCAGATGTATCTTGGCACCGACGCTGTGTGCCAGAGATACATTCACTTGCCGCTGAACATGGCCATATAGCTCTGGGATGCCCTTCTCTGAGAAATACTTCCTTCCTGGGACCTTCCATTGTGGTGTTCCAATGGCCACAAATTTGCGAAAGGCCTCCGAGTCCACCAGTTTATATGGCAGTAGTTGGCGGGCTATCAGTTCTGACAAGCCAGCCGTCAACCGTTGGGCAAGAGGGTTATCCGGCGTCATCATTTTTTTACGCTCAAACATTAGGCCCACGGAAGCCTGCCTTTTTGCAGAAAAACGTGAGCTTGGCGTGATGGAAGGTGGAGTGGAGGACAATTGTGAGGAGAGAGGAGAAGGAGAAGTAGAAGACGAGGCTGGACGGTGAGAGCCTGCAGTGTGGCTTTGTGTGTTCCGTTGCTCCCACTGGGCTCGGTGATGGCTGCTCATGTGCCTTCTTAAGGCGGTCGTCCCTAGGTGAGTGTTGGGCTTACCGCGACTAACGCGTTGACTGCAAAGATTGCAGATGGCAACGCTATTGTCAGCAGCGGACACGTTAAAAAAAGCCCACACTGCGGAGCCATGTGCCGGTGTCCTGGGAGCGCCAGATGTGACCGTACATGGTCGATGACTCGCTCCTGATACATTTGCAGTCTGCTTTGTCCCTGCTGTGCAATGTAAGTTATTGCTGCTTCTCCTCCCTATCTGCTGGTCCATATCTCCCTCTGAACTCCCCTCCTCTTCCTCTCTTGTGGGCACCCACGTGACATCACTAGACACGTCATCATCAACGTCACCTTCCCCACCGCTATAAGTAGAGATCTCGGAGTAGGCAGCAACACCGGGGACCAACCTCCTCCTTGGGCTGATCTGGGTACTGTCGTCAGACTGCTGAGTAGCGCTTGTTGCTACCTCCTCTTCCTGATCCAATACCAAGAGTGGCTGCGCATCAGAAATGTCTTGATATGGATCGGAAAATAATTCCTGTGACTCAAGCGGAAGGTATGTGGTGGTGGTGGTGGTGGTGGTGTTGTTGGTGGTAGTGTCTTTGGGGGTGCACATAGCAGAGAGTGAAGAAGAGGGTGCAGATCGAGAGGATGAGGAGGGTGCAGAAAAGTAAGGCTGAGTGAGCCACACAACCAAGTCTGGTGCGTCCTTTAAAGTAATTGAACGCACCTTCTGCAACTTCTCACTTTGGCTCAAGGCTGTTGCTCCTGCCCTACCCCTACCACCCCTGCGGAAGGGCTTGCCTCTTCCTCTGCCTGTCATTTTTTAAATCACCCTGTGACAAAACTCTTAGTCCCTATACCGATGAAGGACTGCTGCAGTATAGGGCAGCAGTCAGCAGTAGTGCACCTCAACCCTATCTAATGTGGACCGATAGCGGTCCTTACAGTCCTTACAGAACAGCAGACTGTACCGCACTCAAGCCTATGTACCGTAGCACCCTATACCAAGTTACCAGTCCTTATAAGAACTTTTGTGGACCAAGCAGGTTGTGTGTTAGTGTTTAGCAGACTGTATGTCAGTCCCTATACCGATGAAGGACTGCTGCAGTATAGGGCAGCAGTCAGCAGTAGTGCACCTCAACCCTATCTAATGTGGACCGATAGCGGTCCTTACAGAACAGCAGACTGTACCGCACTCAAGCCTATGTACCGTAGCACCCTATACCAAGTTACCAGTCCTTATAAGAACTTTTGTGGACCAAGCAGGTTGTGTGTTAGTGTTTAGCAGACTGTATGTCAGTCCCTATACCGATGAAGGACTGCTGCAGTATAGGGCAGCAGTCAGCAGTAGTGCACCTCAACCCTATCTATTGTGGACCGATAGTGGTCCTTACAGAACAGCAGACTGTACCGCACTCAAGCCTATGTACCGTAGCACCCTAGACAGACCAAGTTACCAGTCCTGATAAAGAGCTTTGTGGAACAAGTGAGTTGTGAATGTTTAGCAGACTGCAGCAGAAGGGCAGCAGTCAAGTCTAATATTCTTTCTATATTTGGAAGAAAGAATATTATACGTGTACAAGCCTATTACCGTACCACTGATACCAGTCCTGAAAAGAACCTTTGTGGAACTAATAGTAACAGCAAGTCTTTAAACTGACCCTCACTGCCTGACAACACTGCTTCCTTCCTGTCCCTATACAAAGTGGCAAAAAAGAGTAGCCTGGAACGATTAGTGGTTACTGGAACAGCTCTTTTGTGGATCTGATAGTAACAGCTAATGATGATGATGATGATGATGATGAAAGACTAATCTGGCTGTCCCTGTAGCACACACCGTCCTTTCCCTTTCTCTAAACTGACAAAAGACACTCAGGCTGCTGCAAGAATCAGTAGCACAGCAAACCTATAAACACCTAACACCTATACCAGTCCTGAAAAGAACTTTTGTGTACCAAATAGCTAGCGTTTTATCTCTCCCTACTCCACACAGCAACCTTTCCCTACAGTAGCAGAAGAAAGAATGTAAAATGGCCACCGGATCGGGTGTATTTATAGGTTAGGGGGAATGTCCAAGTGTCCATGTGCTGTCATGTCTCAATTGGCTGTCCTGTACCACATGATAAACGTGTCATCAAAGGTTAAAGTTCTTTTACACATTAAACACGTAAGTCCGCCGGGGCGAACGACGGGAAAAGGCGAGCGGACGAGCGGACCGCGAACGACCGAAATTCGCCGCGAAACGACCGCCGGGCGAACCGTTCGTCCATCACTAGTGTGGACACCTTGGCTGGAGGAGGAGGAGTAGCCCCTGGGAGCAAAGAGCGGAACTGTCAGCGCGGCGCTGAGGCTGAGCTGTGTGTGAGAGAGACACACAGCTCAGCGCATGCAGCCGCCAGTTCCGCTGGAGGAGACACGGAATGGTGGTGGTGCGGTGCAGCGTGCACGCTAGTATTTTGTGGCTGAAAATATGACCTGTAGGTTTTTAAGATTCTCCTGTCATTAAAGTCAATGGGGTCTGCTGTGAACTTCACGGTTCGCAAACTTTTGCCCGCGTTCGCGGTTGGCGTTCGTGGAACGTCTCATCGGAAGTTCGTCCATCACTATTGCCTGGCTGATTTCTCTTCTGGTTCCTGATCCTGTCTGCTGCCTTCAACTATGCTGATCTCAGGCTTCCTGATTTACTGGCTTGTTCTGACTATCCTCTTTGGCTACCTTACCCTGGCTATATTTTAACTATGTTTACGATATGTACCATTTTTACCATTTTATTAAAAGGTGTGATTTTTACAGCATTTTCTGTATCCGTATGATTCATGGTTCCTGACAGATAATTCCCAATCATATTCTGGCTACTGTTCATACTATCTCACTTCACCTTTCGGTGACAGAATTCTTGCCACACAGATCCATTCTCCTCCGGAGAAACACTGCTTTGTCCCTGAGAATCTCTGCGTTGCTTTGCTCCAGACACCATTCTCCAAGGGCAGCTGCCCACCCAGGGAAGAATCAACTAATTTGGGCTATTTCTCGACAATTCTGGTGGCCTAGTCTCCACACTGTTGTAACTGCTGTTAGGGTTAATCTTGTGTCTAGGGTGGTCCCTTAACCACTTCAGCACCAGCATATTGTAATATGATGCCCACAGATGGGATCTCCCATCCTGGGCAGGCGTCATATGATGTCCTCCATTCCCGGTCCTCTAGGGGGAGCTCCAGCGGCGGCTTCGCTTGGGACCTGGTACACGTGCCCGGCGGCCGTGATGTCCGCGGGGCACCCGAGATTGCTCGGGAACACAGCAGGACCATGGATCTGTGTATGTATACACACAGATCCACATCCTGTCAGTGAAGAGGAGACCGATGGTGTGTTCTCAGTACAGAGAAACACCGATCGGTCTCCTCCCCTTGTTAGTCCCCTCCCCCCACAGTTAGAATCACTCCCAGGGAACATAATTAACCCCTGTAGCACCCCTTAGTGTTAACCCCTTCCCTGCCAGTCACATTTACACAGTAATCAGTGCACCGATCGCTGTGTAAATGTGAATGGTCCCAAAAATGTGTCAAAAGTGATGTGTCCGCCATAATGTCTCGGTCTCAAAAAGAATCGCAAATCACCGCCATTACTAGTAAAAAAAAATGCCAGAAATCTATCCCCTATTTTGTAGATGCTATAACTTTTGCACAAACCAATCAATATAGGCTTATTGTGATTTTTTCGGCCTAAACTAAGGAAAAAATTTGTTTTTTTTCTTTAAATGGGATATTTATTATAGCAAAAAGTAAAACATATTGTGTTTTTTTCAAAATTGTCACTCTTCTTTTGTTAATAGCGCAAAAAATAAAAAACGCAAAGGTAATCAAATACCCCCAAAATAAAGCTCTATTTGTGGGAAAAAAGGGACATCAATTTTGTTTGGGTGCAAAGTTGCATGACCGGGCAATTGTCAGTTAAAGAGACGCCGTGCTGAATCGCAAAATGTGCTCTGGTAAGGAAGGGGGTAAAATCCTCCGGGGCTGAAGTGGTTAAACCCCTCAGACTTCAAATCGATGTATTATGCTTTTCAGATATATCTGGAATCAGTTCTCAAAGAACGAAGAAATGACACTCACACGATGCTGCTCTCTAAGAATTGATTCCAGATATATCTCAATTGCGTAACACATCGATCTGAGGTCTGAGAGGTTAAAGGAATCCCTCTAGACACAGGATTAACCCTTCCAGGCGTTATTTCAGAAAGGACAATCCACTTTGCCCAACAATAGCACTTTCAAGAAGATTGTCCTTTCTGAAATAACGCCCAGTGTGTCAACATGTGCTAGCTCCCATCATGGGGGATCAATTAACATGTTTCGGGGGTGCAACCCCTTCCTCTCACGTACTTTAGTTTCGAGGAAGGGGTTGCACCCACAAAACGCATACATTGATATCCCTAGATGGCAGGTAGCACATGTTGACACACTGTGTGTTTTGAAAAATAGATGTAGGGAAAAGACACAGATTTTAGGCATGGGATCATGAGTGAAATCCACGTTTTGAGTCCAAATTTGTGTGCATCTTCAAAATTTGGCTTTTACAGGGGTGAGATCACCACATCTGATGAAGGCAAAATCAACACAGTTTTGACATACTAATGTCTCATATGGCCTTCACTTTATCAAAGTTGAACTTTGTAAGTTCCTGGGCTGGGGATGGGTATGTTATGGTTTTAAACATGCCTGTTTAGCCACAAAAAGGCTATATACTGTCAAACATACATGTTATACACCAAAGATGTTGGTTTGTTAAAAAAAAACTTTTATAACGCACATGTGAATGTGCGTGGAGTAAAATATTTTATACTCAGCAATGTGTGGCTTCTTCTTTCAATGCTCAATACCATTTTTTTGTATTAAATTGGTATAGTTACAGTGACAATGGGGGGTATTTACTAAAGGCAAATCCACTTTGCACTACAAATGCCTTTATAGTGCAAAGTGGATTTGCCTATAGTAAATACCGTATTTATCGGCATATAACACGCACCTTTTTCCCCTTAAAATCAGGGGAAAATCGTGGGTGCGTGTTATACACTGATCCCCCGCCGATTGTGAGCTCTTCTGCCTTTTCTGCCGGTCTCGGCAGCTTTCGGCTATTTTCGGCCGTTCTCGGCTATTTTCGGCCGTTCTCGGTGGCTTTCGGAAGCCGCCGAGAACGACCGAAAGCCGCCGAGAACAGCCGAAAATAGCCGAGAATGGCCAAATGCGGCCGAAAATAGCCAAGAACGGCCGAGAGCTACACAGGACATCCACTCTGTATCTCGGTGGCGCCATTTTTAAATGGAAACCCTACAAAAGAAACTGACAAGGCTGCAAATGACTGACAAGGCTGCAATGGAAATCTGCAAATGCCACGTAAGGCTGCAATGGAAGGCTGCAAATGACACGTAAGGCTGCAATGGAAGGCTGCTAATGACATGTAAGGTTGCAATGGAAGGCTGCTAATGACATGCAAGGCTGCCATGGAAGGCTGCAAATGACTGAAAAGGCTGCAAATGACACTGACAAGGCTGCATTGATGGGCATTTAAATGTAAGTTTTTTTCCTTAAACTTCCCTCCTAAAAGTTTTTTTCATTAAAATTCCCTCCTAAACTTGGGGTGCGTGTTATATGCCGATAAATACGGTAACCCCCACTGTGCTCTAAAATTTGCCCCAATCAGGCCATTTTAGGATGATTATTTTTATCATTAATGCATTACATACATTAACAACTAAACACTGTGTGTAGCAGACCCACAGCACAACATATTAGTTAGCTGAAGAAGAGATTGCCACCGCATCTATCAAATAAGTTACGTTTGCACTATTGAAGAAAATAAAAGGCCATTGGAGAACCTAGGAGATAGATAAGAAACACAAGCAGTAAATCAAATGAAATATGAGTTTCGTTTTTCACAACAAATTTATTTGAAAGAACTTAACGGCTTCCCGACCGGTGCATGACAATGTACGTCGGCAGAAAGAGAAGCACGGATTAAGAATGCAATGATATAAGGAGTGCTGGACATGACAGTGTGGATGAGGGACACAGAGGGTTAAGCTTTATGGGTGGAGCTGAGGAAAAAGGTTTGCAGGAAGCAAGTTCAGTGTAGGGGAGGGGTCATATAAAAGGGAGGGGTGTGGCTTTAGGGGATCATTCGGATCCCAGCGTGACACAGAGGAGGCAGTTTTTCTCTGCTCCTCTGTAATGGCCGACCTGGATGGGATTTTCAAGAGGCTGAGACGGGCGGCGGAGGCGCGCGGAGCGGAGTGGCTGCGGGACCGAGCGGGGACCTGGAGGACGCCGCGGAGGATGTCGGTGATGCAGGTGAGGCGCCGCTGTGTGCGTGGAGGTCTCGGCCTTCGGCGCGTTTTTTCCCCGGGGCCTACACCTCGTCCACCTCGTGACAGTCAGAGCCCGGGGCCGACCGCTCGGTCCCCCCGGCGAAGAGGAAGGTGCCTGGCTCTCCCTGGTCCGGGTGGTCGTTGCGCCGCCGACCGGAGGGGGGCGGGGCCTCGCGGCAAAATGGCGCCGGCTCCGGGTCGGGCCGGCACCCGGGAACGGGGGGGGGAACGGGCGGGGGGCTCTGGGTCCAGCCGCCTTGGGGGTGCAGCGGAAGCGGGGATCCTCGGACTGGGGGTTCCAGCATGGGGACACGCGCGGTGGGGGGGCAGGGTTTGGCACGGGGGGGGTCGCAGCTCCCGGGATGGGGCGGGTGGGATGAAGAGAGCCACCGAGGTGCCTGGCAGGGCTGGTCTTGGACACCAGCATGCCGGGGGTGGTCGGGGGCCACAGGCACTGCGGGATGCGCCTGCACGCGCTGACCAGGAGGTCTGCGATTCGCCCAGGGAGATGGCGGCGCCCCCAGCGCGCACCGCGGAGGACAAGTCCGAGGGTGAGCTGTCGCAGGAGGAGGAATTTTCACATGCAGCGCACGAAACCATGACTGTCGGCAAGGCCCCGGTGCGGCCAGGTAAGTCACGTGATCCTTTGGTTCTGACGGAAGCCTTGGGGGATTTGCTGGGGGACCCGGTATCCCGGAACGGCAAGGGGATGGGGGCAGAGGGCCGGTCAGCGGGGGTGGGGCATGTCGCCCTGGGGGGGGGCCCACGGACAGCTGCAGGACCTTCTTGGAGGGGCTGCGGGCCCTGGTGGGTAAGTTTGCCGGGGGTTCGGGGGCGCCGCAAGTGGGTCCCTGGATGGCTGCGGGCCCAGGGTCAGGGGGAGGGGCCACGCCGGTGGTGGACCCCCCGACCGCTGCGGCTTCTGGGGGGGTGGTAGACATGGGGCCTGGGGGCGCGGAACCTGGGGCGTGGACCGATGTGGTCAGGATTGCGGATGCTGCCCGGTGCGAAGTATATGTTGATTCGAGGGCCCGGTGGGGGCGTGCCTGAAGCAGGAGGTGCGGGAGAATATTGGCATGGGTGAGTATGTGGAGATTTTCTCTTTGCTCCCCCTTGAGAAGTTCAACTTGGATAGGGTCAAACCGGACAGTTCCAAAAGGACGACGAGGAGAAGCGTAGGTATCGGCTGATTCTGCGCACTTTCTCCAATTGGCTTCAGGCGTTCGCTGGCTTAGCTAGCGTGCTGGGGAGAAGAACCCCGAGCATTGCTCGGCGTTGTTCTGCTATATGGACGCGATTGGAGAGGCTTATCGGGTGTATGGGGGGGGTGGCATGGCTGCGTTATGACGAACAGTCCAGGCAGCGGTAAGCGGTGCGGCCGGAACTACGCTGGGACCACAAGGACATCAGCCTCTGGATGAGGCTTATGTCTGCGGCTCGGACTCCTGCTCCGTTTCTTCAGGGGGGGGCGGGAGTGTGTTGTCCTCAGGGCTGCCGGCCGGGAAAAAGTGGGGTGTGTGCTGGCCCTTTAACGGGGGGCTTGTAAATTCGGGAGAGCGTGCCGATTTAAGCACGAGTGCTCCGGCTGCGGCGGCGCCCTCGCACTGTCCCGCTGTTTCAGGAAAGGAAAGCGTTCCGGCGATGTTGCTCACGAAAGGGATGACGCCGGTAACCCTGGAAAGGATGCTTCCTTTCCTAAGTAAGTATCCGGATGGTGAGGCGGCGCTGGGGTTGATTTCGGAGTTTTTCGGGACGGTTTCAGGATTCCTTGTTCATTGGCGGAGGTGCCGCCAGTGGCCCGGAACTTGCGATCGGCTTTGGTACACCCTGGGGGTGGTAGGCGAAAACTTGGGCAAGGAAGTGGCGTTGGGCCGGATGGGTGGGCCTTTCGAAGTGCACCCGTGGGGCGACCTGGTGGTGTCCCCGCTGGGTGTAGTTCCTGAGAAAGAGCCTGGGAAATTTCGCTTGATTCATCACTTGTCCTTTCCTAAAGGGGGGTCGGTCAATGACTTCATCGGCCCTGATGCGTGTACGGTCTCATACACGTCTTTTGATGCGGCGGTGAGGTGGGTCAGGCTTTCTGGATGCGGGGCTCTTATGGCCAAGGCAGATGTGGGGTGCCATTGGCGGGGCCAGTTCTATATGAGTAAGTGCCTGCCCATGGGTTGTTCCATTTCCTGCGCCTACTTTGAGGCGTTTAGCTCATTTTGGAGTGGGTGGTGAGTGACGTTTCGGGCCTGGAGTCGGTCATCCACTATTTGGACGACTTTCTGTGCGTGGGCCCCGCCTGCCTCCAGTGTGGGTGCGATTTTTCTGTCTACGTTGCAGCACATTGCAGGTAAGTTCGGGGTACCGTTGGCGGGGGATAAAACAGAGGGACCAGTTACGGACTTGAGTTTTTTGGGGATAGTGATCGATTCGAGGGCAATGGAGTGTCGATTGCCCGAGAATAAATTACTTGATCTGAAAATGGAATTGGCGGAGATGCAAGGATAGTAGAAGCTCCGGTTGAGGGCCCTGCAGTCTCTGTTGGGCTAGCTAAATTTTGCTTGCCGGATCATCCCTATGGGGGCGGGTGTTCTGCAGACGGCTGTCGGCAGCCTCGGCCGGGGTGAGTGTGCCTAACCATTTTGTGCGTCTGCGGGAAGGAACACAGGGAAGACTTGCGGGCGTGGCTTGAATTCCTAGCCGCTTGTAACGGGCGGGACATGTGGATGTCGGGGCCAGTGAGCAATTTCGATGTGGAATTGGTCGCTGCCGCGGCTGGGTCGGCGGGTTATGGGGCGTATTTTCGGGGACGGTGGAGTGCTGAACCTTGGCCGCGATCTTGAGAGGTGGCGGGGTTGTTGGGCAACCTGGTTCTGCTCGAACTATTCCCGGTGGTGTTGGCATTGGAGCGGTGGGGGGAGGAGTTCCGTAATATGAAGTTGCGCATTAGTTGAGACGACATGGGGGTGGTTCAGGTCCTCAACCATTTGGCTGCTACGGCAGCTGGTGTTTCGGTGCTTACGGCTCAATGTTTACGTTTCGGCAGTGCACATACCTGGGGCGGAGAATTCTTTGGCTAACTCGCTCTCTCGTTTTCAGTGGGACGAGTTCCGGGATCTGGCACCGAGAACGGAGGAGTCGAGGGCGTCTTGCCCTGGGTGGATGTGGGGGATGCCCTTGTAGTCGCCGCAGGTCGGATTCAGGGGTCTTTGAGTGAGTCCACGTGGGCGGCCTATTCTAGGGTGTGGTCAGAATGGTTGGGTTGGAGCGGTTGGTCGGGGCTCCGACCAGCGCTGGTTGGTGCTGTATTGGGTGGCACGGAACATTGAGATGGGATTGGCACCTGCGTCGATTGATCGGAAATTGGTGGGGTTGGCATTTTTGTTTGAGCTGTGGGGAGAGCCGGACGGGAATGTGGATTTTTGGGTGCGGCAAACCTTGAAGGGGTATAGGAGGGAACGGAAAGGTCGGGATGCGCGCAGGCTGGTGAAGTGTGATAACTTGGTGGCGATTTGTTCCCGGCTTGTGGAAGTTTGTTCTTCCGCTTACAAGGCCATCCTGTTCACAGCGGCTTTTTCGTTGGCATTTTATGGGGCGTTTGGGACTGGGGAGTTGGTGTGTCGGTCTAAACGGGTTGCTGAGGGGCTGTTGGATCAGGATGTACAGGTGGCTGCTGATCGGGTGAGTATACGGTGGCGGAGGTCCAAGCCTGACCAGCTGGGCAGGGGAGTGGTGATTATACTGTTTGCCTTGCCGGGCTCAGCAGTGTGCCCTGTGGAGGCGGTAAGGGCCTTTCGGGCGGTGCGGCTGGAGGGGGGGGGGCCTTTCTTGCTGCATGCGGGGGGCTCTTTTCTCTCTAGGTTGCAATTCGTGTCAGTTTTCAACGGTGCCTGCGGACTGTGGGTTTGGACGACCAGGAGTACTCGTCGCACTCCTTCCGTATTGGGGCGGCCACTGCGGCTGCCCGATGTGGGCTGGCTGAGGCGATTGTTCGCCGGATCGGTCGTTGGGAATCTAAGAGGTTCCGTTCGTATGTCCGGCCGCAGTTGATCCTGGGGTGAGCTGGGGCGCGGCTGGGAGTGTTTTGCAGTATGGGGTTGGGAGTTACAGGTGTTATGGTATATTACGTTGGTTGGTTGTTATATGTTCTGTGTTATGTTTTTTCATTCCAGATGGAGGTTCCTCACGCCTCGTTTGGATCCTAGGGCACTCGGACGTGTGCTGGGGGGCCGGGAGAGGTGATGCTCGGCCGGCAGGCAGGCCATTGGGAATTCCCGGGCGGGAGGCTAGGTTGATGTGGTTGGGATTCCCGGGCATGCGGTGGGAGCGTGTGATGAAGGAAGTTGAGCGCTTTGCGATGAGGGACAGGCCCCCGGATGTGTTGGTCATTTACGCAGGGGGCTACGACCTGGGCATACGGAAGGAAAGGGACATCTTAGCTGATGTTAGGGCGGATGTTTTGCGCTTACGAGTCCGCTTCCCGGGTACCGTCTTGGTTTGGTCGGACATTGTGGGCAGATCGGTGTGGAGGTGGGCTAGGTCCATGGTAAGCATCAACAAAACCAGGATGGGGGTCGGACGTGGGTATTGACCTTTGGTCATTGGGTCTGCAGGAGGGTATACAAAAAAGCTCTTAGGGTGTGGGGTGGCCCTCAAGGTTGAGGGGGTCACCCTTTCGGGCTGTGGCGGTGTGTTTTCTGGTGGTTTCTGACGGTAGACAGGTACTCAGAAGGGATCTGAGGGTGTGGGGGGCTCATCTAACGATCGGCCCCTCTGGGTATTCCTGAACGTTGGAGGGAATACGGTTATGTTCACTGGCGGAAGTTGTCTCCGACCGGTCACAGGTGGAGGCCTTTGGGAAGTTGGTCAGGTGTACCGCAGTGATTTGGTATTGGCTTAAGTGGGGTCACCGTCAGAGATCACCAGAATGGGCAGTTAATGTTATTTAATGTGGTTTAATGGTAATAAAGTTATTTATATATCTATATATATTTAGATATTTTAATATTTACAAGTTATTGGAGTGAATTTTGAGTTATGTTTAATAAAGGCTGTTGTGGCCAGTTTACTCCAACCTATGGTGTGGTCTCGTTTCTAATAGGGGAAGGTATGGGTAAGGAATAAGATAAGGGGAACATTCAGACTACACTAGTCATGGCACAGACAGGCAAATTGGTGAACAGGTACGTCCAATTAAAATTGCCGCCGTGCCATCGCGTGCCAGTCGGGACCCCCATGAGTCCGGCCATGGGTCCCACGGACTCAATTACCGCGGGCATACCCGTGATTGTCTCACGGGGAGGCTGAACGTGGAGATGCAGAAGTAAACAACATCTCCCCGTTCTGCCTAGCAACAAGTGACACTGATCTCTGCTCCCTATGATTGGAGCAGAGATCAGTGTTCACTAACACACAGCCACGCCCCCCACAGTTAGTAACACACCCCCAGAACACACTTAACCCCTACACTGCCACCTCCTGGTTAACCCCTTCACTGCCAGTGTCATTTACACAGGAATCAGTGCATTTGTATAGTACTGGCTGCTGTATAAATGACAATGGTCCCAAAAATGTCTGCCATAATGTCGCAGTCACAATAAAAATTGCTGATCGCCGCCATTACTAGTAAAAAAAAAATTATTAATAAAAATGCCATAAAACTATCCCCTATTTTGTAAACGCTATAAATTTTGCGCAAACCAATCAATAATCACTTATTGCAATGTTTTTACCAAAAATATGTAGAAGAATACGTATCCGCCTAAACTGAGGAAAAAAATATTTTTTTTATATATTTTTGGGGGATATTTATTATAGCAAAAAGTAAAAAATAATGCGTTTTTTTTTAAATTGTCGCTCTTTTTTTGTTTATAGCGAAAAAAAAAAAAACGCAAAGGTAATCAAATACCCCCAAAATAAAGCTCTATTTGTGGGAAAAAAAGGACATCAATTTTGTTTGGGTGCAAAGTTGCATGTCCGGGCAATTGTCAGTTAAAGAGACGCCGTGCTGAATCGCAAAATGTGCTCTGGTAAGGAAGGGGGTAAAATCCTCCGGGGCTGAAGTGGTTAAACCCCTCAGACTTCAAATCGATGTATTATGCTTTTCAGATATATCTGGAATCAGTTCTCAAAGAACGAAGAAATTACACTCACACGATGCTGCTCTCTAAGAATTGATTCCAGATATATCTCAATTGCATAACACATCGATCTGAGGTCTGAGAGGTTAAAGGAATCCCTCTAGACACAGGATTAACCCTTCCAGGCGTTATTTCAGAAAGGACAATCCACTTTGCCCAACAAGAGCACTTTCAAGTGGATTGTCCTTTCTGAAATAACGCCCAGTGTGTCAACATGTGCTAGCTCCCATCATGGGGGATCAATGAACATGTTTCGGGGGTGCAACCCCTTCCTCTCACGTACTTTAGTTTCGAGGAAGGGGTTGCACCCACAAAACGCGTACATTGATATCCCTAGATGGCAGGTAGCACATGTTGACACACTGTGTGTTTTGAAAAATAGATGTAGGGAAAAGACACAGATTTTAGGCATGGGATCATGAGTGAAATCCACGTTTTGAGTCCAAATTTGTGTGCATCTTCAAAATTTGGCTTTTACAGGGGTGAGATCACCACATCTGATGAAGGCAAAATCAACACAGTTTTGACATACTAATGTCTCATATGGCCTTCACTTTATCAAAGTTGAACTTTGTAAGTTCCTGGGCTGGGGATGGGTATGTTATGGTTTTAAACATGCCTGTTTAGCCACAAAAAGGCTATATACTGTCAAACATACATGTTATACACCAAAGATGTTGGTTTGTTAAAAAAAACTTTTATAACGCACATGTGAATGTGCGTGGAGTAAAATATTTTATACTCAGCATGCAATGTGTGGCTTCTTCTTTCAATGCTCAATACCATTTTTTTGTATTAAATTGGTATAGTTACAGTGACAATGGGGGGTATTTACTAAAGGCAAATCCACTTTGCACTACAAATGCCTTTATAGTGCAAAGTGGATTTGCCTTTAGTAAATACCATATTTATCGGCATATAACATGCACCTTTTTCCCCTTAAAATCAGGGGAAAATCGTGGGTGCGTGTTATACGCTGATCCCCCGCCGATTGTGAGCTCTTCTGCCTTTTCTGCCGGTCTCGGCAGCTTTCGGCTATTTTTGGCCATTCTCGGCTAATTTCGGCCGTTCTCTGTGGCTTTCGGAAGCCGCAGAGACCGGCCGAAAGCCGCCGAGAACAGCCGAAAATAGCCGAGAATGGCCAAATGCGGCCGAAAATAGCCAAGAACGGCCAAGAGCTACACAGGACATCCACTCTGTATCTCGGTGTCGCCATTTTTAAATGGAAACCCTACAAAAGAAACTGACAAGGCTGCAAATGACTGACAAGGCTGCAATGGAAAGCTGAAAATGCCACGTAAGGCTGCAATGGAAGGCTGCAAATGACACGTAAGGCTGCAATGGAAGGCTGCAAATGACACGTAAGGCTGCAATGGAAGGCTGCTAATGACATGTAAGGTTGCAATGGAAGGCTGCTAATGACATGCAAGGCTGCCATGGAAGGCTGCAAATGACTGAAAAGGCTGCAAATGACACTGACAAGGCTGCATTGATGGGCATTTAAATGTAAGTTTTTTTCCTTAAACTTCCCTCCTAAAAGTTTTTTTCATTAAAATTCCCTCCTAAACTTGGGGTGCGTGTTATATGCCGATAAATACGGTAACCCCCACTGTGCTCTAAAATTTGCCCCAATCAGGCCATTTTAGGATGATTATTTTTATCATTAATGCATTACATACATTAACAACTAAACACTGTGTGTAGCAGACCCACAGCACAACATATTAGTTAGCTGAAGAAGAGATTGCCACCGCATCTATCAAATAAGTTACGTTTGCACTATTGAAGAAAATAAAAGGCCCTTGGAGAACCTAGGAGATAGATAAGAAACACAAGCAGTAAATCAAATGAAATATGAGTTTCGTTTTTCACAACAAATTTATTTGAAAGAACTTAACGGCTTCCCGACCGGCGCATGACAATGTACGTCGGCAGAATGGCACAGACAGGCAAATTGGTGAACAGGTACGTCCAATTAAAATTGCCGCCGTGCCATCGCGTGCCAGTCGGGACCCCCATGAGTCCGGCCATGGGTCCCACGGACTCAATTACCGCGGGCATACCCGCGATAGTCTCACGGGGAGGCTGAACGGGGAGATGCAGAAGTAAACAACATCTCCCCGTTCTGCCTAGCAACAAGTGACACTGATCTCTGCTCCCTATGATTGGAGCAGAGATCAGTGTTCACTAACACACAGCCACGCCCCCCACAGTTAGTAACACACCCCTAGAACACACTTAACCCCTACACTGCCACCTCCTGGTTAACCCCTTCACTGCCAGTGTCGTTTACACAGGAATCAGTGAATTTGTATAGTACTGGCTGCTGTATAAATGACAATGGTCCCAAAAATGTCTGCCATAATGTCGCAGTTAGGGATGAGCTTCGTGTTCGAGTCGAACGTACGTTCGAGTCGAACGTACGTTCGACTCGAACATTGGCTGTTCGGCCGTTCGGCGAATTCCGAACGTTTGGGACGTTCGCATCAAAATTCGAGTGGCGCGCGCGCGGACCACAATGCACTGCGGTGGCGCAGTGCATTGCTGGCTCATGATTGGCCAAGCATGCACTGTGACCCCGCATGCTTGGCCAATCGTAGCGCCAGCAGCGAGGAGAGCCATGATTGGCCACAGGCATCCTGCCTGTGGCCAATCATAGCTCAGGCTGTGTAGTGCACGCCCCACACTATATAAGGCCGCCTTTGAGGCGGCCTCGTGTAGTGTGTTAGCATCTGAAGCAGTGGGTGTTCTGTGTACCTTCAACACAGTACACACCAATCGTTTTTGGCTGATTTCCTATCTTGCTGCTGTGTAGTGGTTGTTGTCTGTGCCCTGACCGCAGTATACACCACTATATTCACCTCACCTATATAGCTAGTGATCTAGCTTTAACCACTTAACAACTGCCCATTGCCGATTAACGGCTTCAGGGCGGTTGTTTAACTCTGAGAGGCCGTTAATTAACGGCCTCCCAGAATTCTGCTCTCGCGCGCCCCCTGGGTCGCGCACTCGAGAGCATCCGTGACCGCCGGGTCCGCAGGACCCGGCGCATCACGGATCACGGTAAACGGCCGCTCGTCGCGGCCGTTTACCACGTGAACGCTTCGTCAAATGACGGAGTGATCACTTGTAAACAAACCGGCGTCATGTTATGACGCCGGTTCCTCCCTCCCCTCTCTGTACCGATCGGTACAGCGGAGGGGAAAGAGATCGGTGTCAGCAGCGATGTGGGCTGCATCTGCAGTGCCCACATCGCTGCTCACCGAATTTAACCCCTCAATTCCCTGCCAATACTCTGCAATACCAGTGCATACTCTGCAGTACCCTGCCATTACTCTGCAGTACCCTGCCATTACTCTGCAGTACCCCGCCATTACTCTGCAGTACCCCGCCATTACTCTGCAGTGCAGTACCCTGCCATTACTCTGCAGTACCCTGCCATTACTCTGCAGTACCCTCCATTACTCTGCAGTACCCCCCAATACTCTGCAGTACCCCCCAATACTCTGCAGTACCCGCCATTACTCTGCAGTACCCCGACATTACTCTGCAGTGCAGTACCCTGCCATTACTCTGGAGTACCCTGCCATTACTCTGCAGTACCCCCCATTACTCTGCAGTAACCCCCATTACTCTGCAGTACCCTACCATTACTCTGGAGTACCCCCCAATACTCTGCAGTACCCTGCTATTACTCTGTAGTACCCCGCCAATACCCCGCCAATACTCTGCAATACCCTGCCATAAATTGCCATACCCAGCCATACTCGGAGATACCCAGCCATACTCGGTGATACCCTGAAATACCCAGCCATAGACGCCCCCCACCCCTCACCGCCCTCCGGTGCTTCTACCAACTCGCCAGTACGATCAAAGCCAGAATCTTTTTTTTATTTTTTATTTCAGGCTTCCCAGCCTAGAGGTGAGATGTGGGGTCATATTGACCCCCAGATTTCACTGTAAAGAGGACCTGTCACCCCATATTCCTATTACAAGGGATGTTTACATTCCTTGTAATAGGAATAAAAGTGATCAAAAATATATTTTTGGGGAAAAAAATTTCAAACTAAAATAAATAAAGTAAAATGAACAATAAAAAAAAAAAAATTTTTTTAAAGCGCCCATGTCTCCATGTGCTTGCATGCAGAAGCGAACGCATGCGTAAGCCCCGCCCACATATGAAAACGGTGTTCAAACCACACATGTGAGGTATCGCCGAGAACGTTAGAGCGAGAGCAATAATTCTAGTCCTAGACCTCCTCTGCAACTCAAAACATGTAACCAGTAAAAAAAAATTTAAGCGTCGCCTATGGGGATTTTTTAAGTAGCGACGTTTGGCGCCATTCCACGGGCATGTGCAATTTTGAAGAGTGACATGTTTGATATCTATTTACTCAGCATAACTTCATATTTCACTTTATGCAAACATTGGGCTAACTTTACTGTTTTTTTTGTTTGTTTTTTAAGCACAAAACTGTTTTTTCCCCCCAAAAAACGCGTTTGAAAAATTGCTGTGCAAATACCGTGTGAGATAAAAATTTGCAACGACCACCATTGTATTCTCCAGGGTCTTTTGGTATGCATATGCTGTGTGTGTGAAATAACCTGATAATATGACAATTTTGTGGAAAAAAAAA
This sequence comes from Lithobates pipiens, assembly GCF_037356315.1. Classification (NCBI taxonomy): domain Eukaryota; kingdom Metazoa; phylum Chordata; class Amphibia; order Anura; family Ranidae; genus Lithobates; species Lithobates pipiens. The sequence goes on along the minus strand of NW_027507784.1, from coordinate 263,543,071 downwards.
AAAAGGAAATAGGCCGTCAGTACTTCAGGTGTGATCAATTTTCAGATATTGGCACCATAGCTTGTGGACTCTATAACTTTCACAAAGACCAAATAATATCCACCAATTTGTACTTATTTTTACCAAAGATATGTAGTAGTATGAATTTTGGCCAAAATTTATGAAGAAAAAATTACTAATCTGCTAAATTTTATAACAGAAACGAAGAAAAATTCATTTTTTCGCAGAATTTTCAGTCTTTTTTCTTTTATAGCACAAAAAATAAAAAACTGAGAGGTGATTAAATACCACCAAAAGAAAGCTCTATTTGTGTGAAAAAAAGGACAAACATTTCCTATAGGTCCAGTGTTGCATGACTGAGTAATTGTCATTCAAAATGTGAGGGCACCGAAAGCTGAAAATTGGTCTGGTTATTAAGGGTGTTTAAGTGCCCAGTGGTCAAGTGGTTAATAATAGAGCTTGCAGTCAGTAGTGTTAGGAGATAGTGCGTGCTGTCTGCGTGCTCTGTACCCAGTACATACCGCTATAATATAGGGCAGGCCCCTACTTTCAAACATCCAACTTACAAACATCTCCTACTTGCAAACGCAAGGAGACAGCAGCAAGTGAGATGAAAAAAGATGGACGACAAAACAAATTATACAGGGGTGATAACCCTTCCCTATGTTTTCCAAAAAGCTTAAAAATAGTTTGTTTGACTGGAGCTACACTTTAAAAATGTACCGGTTGAAAATTACAAACAGATTCAACTTAACACAACAAACCTACACAGTCCCTGTCTTGTTTGCACCGCCTGTATACTGCTGTTCTGAGTATATAGGGCCTGGGGGCCACACGCATTTCCTTTTTTTAATATGGGTACGGGGTTCCCCTTAATATGCGTACAAGACCCAAATAGGCTGGTAATGGGCAGGGAGGGCTACCCATGCCATTTTTCTCAATGATTTTCAACCATATTGCAGGAACCAGATATAACATTAAAACCGCAAGCAGTTTTAAATGGTGTTATTTCCGTTTAATGTCATTTTGTGCAGGGACTGTTCCAAACACGGGAAACACGTGGCACTTCACAGGCATACTACAGACACCCCCCAGGCACCATATTTAAAGGAAATTTCACCTTTTTTTTTCACTTTAATCGTCATTAAAATCAGTGCTCCCGCCAAAACGGCAGTTTTTAAAACTTTTTTTTGCAGTGACCCATGTCCCCTGAGGCAGGAGGCAGGTCCCCAAACCCTTTTTAGGACACTATCTTGCATATTAGCCGTTAAAATTAACACTTTCCATTTCGAACGTTCGAGTCCCATAGACTTCAATGGGGTTCTAACGTTCGTTTCGAACGCGGGGGTCGTTCGCAAGTTCTGGTGCGAACCGAACCGGGGGGTGTTCGGCTCATCCCTAGTCGCAGTCACAATAAAAATTGCTGATCGCTGCCATTACTAGTAAAAAAAAAATATTAATAAAAATGCCATAAAACTATCCCCTATTTTGTAAACGCTATAAATTTTGCGCAAACCAATCAATAATCACTTATTGCAATGTTTTTACCAAAAATATGTAGAAGAATACGTATCCGCCTAAACTGAGGAAAAAAATAGTTTTTTTATATATTTTTGGGGGATATTTATTATAGCAAAAAGTAAAAAATAATGCGTTTTTTTTTAAATTGTCGCTCTTTTTTTGTTTATAGCGGAAAAAAAACGCAGGGGTGATCAAATACCACCAAAAGAAAGCTCAATTTTTGGGAAAAAAAGGACGTCAATTTTGTTTGGTAGCCACGTCGCACGACCGTGTAATTGTCAGTTGAAGCGATGCAGTGCCGAAGCGCAAAAAGTGAATAATGATTCCCAGAGCTAGGGGGGAGATCCCAGTCGTGAACTTGATATCCTGGAGACTTCTCCCCATCGCCAAGTACCACAAGGTGGAGACGAGCCTTTGCTTGGGAGTGATGGCTTGCAGCATGCAGGTGTCCTGCTTGTTAATATAGGGGGACAGCAAAGCCAACAGAGGGTGATAGATGGGGTCCATCATGCATAGATAATTCCTGAAATCATCAGGATTATTCTCATGGAGCTCCCGCAGCAAAGGCATATGAGAGAATTGGTCACTATTAAGTAACCAATTCTTGGTCCACAAACTCCTCCTCTCCCTGTTCATGGACTGGACTTGGGTCAAAGCAATAACTCCAACACTAAGCCCAACAACAGCATGTACTCTACGACAAGTACGTACCAGCAACATGGCTAGAAAACGGTCGCTGCTCAGAATAAACTGACAGAATGAACTGAAAATCAAAAAAGACCTGAGAAGAACGAGCTGAAAATCAGAAACGAGCGGACAAGAACACACTGAAAAACAGAAGCAAACTATAAATAGAATGCACTGAAAGACAGGAACGAGCTGACAACACACACCGAAGAACAGATACAAACCGACAAGCACAAACTGAAAAGCAGAAACAAACTGAAAAGTAAGAGCCTGAAAAGCGCGAATCGTCTCTCACCAAACTTCTACTAGCACAAGATAAACATGAGATTAGCAGAAGGAGCCCAAAGGGTGGCGCACTGGCTATTGAACTTCCTTTTTATCGGCTCGTCGTACGTGTTGTACGTCACCGCGTTCTTACGTTCGGAAAGACAAGTTTGAGTGAACAACCCTCAAACAAAACTCCACGGTTTTGTCGGCGGAAAGTCCAATTGTGTGTACGTGGCATAAGAGAGAACAATCTCTATTGTAAATTGGAGAGTGCGAATTCCATCATGAACAAGTAAAATTCCTAGGTTATGTCATTTCCACTGCTGGTTTTTCAATGGACCCAGAGAAACTTTCAGCAGTCCTACAGTGGCCCTGTGGGTTTACGTCCTCTGCAGCGTTTTCTTGGCTTTGCCAACTATTATCGGAAATTTATTTGTAACTTCTCATCCCTGGTCAAGCCCCTACTGATATGACCAGAAAGGACGGTAACTCACAGGAGTTTATCTCCGGAGTAGGGATGAGCCGAACACCCCCCTGCGAACAGGCAAAAAATTTGTTCGAACACACGAACACCGTTAAAGTCTATGGGACACGAACATGAATAATCAAAAGTGCTAATTTTAAAGGCTTATATGCATGGTATTGTCATAAAAAGTGTTTGGGGACCTGGTTCCTGCCCCAGGGGACATGTATCAATGCAAAAAAAAGTTTTAAAAACTGAAGTTTTTTTGGGAGCAGTGATTTTAATAATGCTTAAAGTGAAATTTTGCTGTCAGACTGTTCTAAACACGGGAAACATGCGCCTCTTTACAGGCATACTATAGACACCCCCCAGGTAAGAAATTTAAAGAAATATTACACTTTTATTGTTTCACTTTAAGCATATTAAAATCACTGCTCCCGAAAAAACATCAGTTTTTAAAACTTTTTTTTGCATTGATACATGTCCCCTGGGGCAGGACTCAGGTCCGCAAACACTTTTTATGACAATACCATACATATAAGCCTTTAAAATGAGCACTTTTGATTTCTCCCATAGACTTTTAAAGGGTGTTCTGCGGCTTTCGAATTTGCTGCAAACACCCAAAATTGTTCGCTGTTCGGCGAACTGGCGAACAGCCAATGTCCGAGTCAAACATGAGTTTGACTCTAACATAAAGCTCATCCCTGCTCCAGAGTCCATTAAGGTCTTTGAGAGTTTCAAGGCTGCCTTTGTTTCTGTTCCTGTGTTGACACATCCTGATCCTACGTTAAATTTTATCCTTGAAGTTGATGCTTCTAAGACTGGAGTTGGCACCCTTCTGTCTCAACATCCTACCTCTGAGAGCGCTATGCATCCTTGTGGCTACTTTTCCAAGAAATTGTCACTTGCGGAGTGCAATTACGAGATTGGTGACAGAGAGCTGTTCGCGATCATTTTATCTCTGAAAGAATGGAGACATCTCCTTGAAGGTACCACTGTGATGGTTCTTATTCTTACTGACCATACACATTCCTGTCTGAGGCTAAATGCCTCTCTCCTAGAAGGGCGCAATGGGCTCTTTTCTTGTCTAGTTTCAATTACATTGTGTCATTCTTACCCGGTACTAAGAATGTAAGGGCTGACGCCTTATCACGACAATTCTCCTCCACTTCCAAGATGGAGTCGATTCCGGTTCCTGTGATTCCTCCGGATCGTATTATGGCTAAGGTTCACACCAGTCTCACTTCTCCTTTGGGTGACAAAATTCTTGCTGCTCAGGTCCATGCTCCTCCTGAGAAAACTTGCGACCGCTGCTTTGTCCCAGAGAGTCTCCGTACTGCTCCAGAGTTACAATTTTTCCAAGGCTGCTGGTGACCCTGAGAAGAATCAACTCTTTTGGGCCATTTCCCAACAATTCTGGTGGCCTAGTCTACGTGCTGATGTAACCGCCTCCATAGCTGACTGTTCCCTGTGTGCTCAGAGTAAGACTCCATGACACCTTCCAGTGGGCCTCCTAAAACCCATACCCAAATGAGAAAGGCCCTGGACCCACCTGTCTATGGATTTCATTGTGGAGTTACCCAACTCCCAGGGTAACACAGTTACAGTCAGGCCCATGAATATTGGGACATTGACACAATTCTAATCTTTTTGGCACACCACCACAATGAATTTGAAATAAAATAAACAAGATGTTTTAATTGAGGTATTTACATCCAAATCAGGTGAATGGTGTAGGAATTACAACAGTTTGTATATGTGCCTCCCACTTTTTAATGGACCAAATGTAATGAGACAATTGGCTGCTCTGCTTTTTCATGGCCAGGTGTGTGTTATCCCCTCATTATCCCATTTACTATGGTGTGCATATTGGCATGCAGAAGATCAAGGAAGACAGCAATGATGTGGAAAAAAGACTAAAAAACATCATTGATGTTTTAGGCAGAATCTAAAACACCCCAAAATTATTCAAGTTATTTTAAATTTTCAGATTTTTCAAACTATTTTAAAATATTTTGAAAGCCAAATTTTGAAGATCTACACAGTGTGTCAACATATGCTATCTGCCATCAAGGGATATTAATGTACGCGTTTTGTGGGTGCAACCCCTTCCTCACAACTAAAATAGATGAGAGGAAGGGGTTGCACCCCCAAAACACATCCAGTGATCCCCCATGATGGGAGCTGGCACATGTTGACATTAGGCATGGGAACAGGAGGAAAAACAACATTTTGACTCTCAATTTGTGTGCATCTTCAAAATTTGTTTTTCACAGGGGTGACATCACCTCATCTGATGAAGGCAATATCAACACAGTTTTGACATACTGATGTTGCCTTCACTTTGTCAAAGGTGAATTTTGTAAGTTCCTGAGTTGTGTATGTTTTATGGTTTTAAACATGCCTTTTTAACCCAAAAAAGGCTATTTCTACTGTCAAACCTAAAAATGTTATACAACAAATATGTTTGTTCAAAAACCCTTTTTTAACGCACATGTGCTTTGAGTAAAATGTTTTCTACTCAACAAAGTGTGGCTTTTTCTTTCAATATTCAATACCAGTTTTTGGAGTAAGTTGGTGTTTACAGTGACAATGACAATTATTTACTAAAGGCAAATCCACTTGGCACTACAAGTACACTTTCAAATGCACTTGCCGTGTATCTTGTAGTGCAAAGTGTTTTTTCCTTTAGTAAATAACCCCCACAGTGCACTAAAATTTGCCCCAATCAGACCAGTTTCGGGAATCAAAACAATTAATTTATGGTGCTGAAAATGATTTTTTTTTTATCATTAATGCATTACATACATTAACAACAAAAACAATGTGTGTGTAGCAGACCCACAACATAATAGTTAGCTGAAGAAGAGATTTCCATCTCATGTATCAAATAAATTACGTTTGGACTATTGAAGAAAATGGCCAAAAAGAAAAGCCCCTTGGAAAACCTAGGAGACAGCTAAAAGAAACACAAGCAGTAAATCAAATGAAATATTATTTCCGTTTAAAATAAAAATGTATTTTAAAAATGTTTATCAAATATTTTCTGGCAGGGGGCATGGCTAAGCTGGCGACCTGAGCGGACACGTGTGATCCGAGCACCGCTATTACCTGCTTCTATTATCTGCTTAATTTCAAGATCGCATCACTCTCGGGTCTCCACGTGCGGAACGAACATGGCGACATAGACGGCGCCGGCAGATCCAGCCACTCTGGGGGAGGATCGCTTCACGGCCCTCATTCAGGCTATCACCAGCTGCAAAACCACCCTCACGTAGAAGATCGATCTCCTACAAACCAACGTGGGGCTTATGTGGAGGGGTATGGACAGTTTCTGCGATCGGCCCAGTGAGGTGGTACACCGGGTAGGAGAGAGGGAGGACACCTCACAAAATGACCGGGAGTCTATACGCACTTTGCGGGTGAAAGTGAGAGTGCTGGAATCCCATGCTGAAGACAACGAAAACAGGAGCAGGTGGAACAACCTATGAGTGGTCGGCCTGCCACGTTCACAGAGCAGCTCCTACATACCCTGCTGCCTAGAGCGCAGTTCTCCCCACATTTTGTTGTGGAGAGAGCCCACAGGATGCCGACGGTCTGAGGCCCAAAGGGCTTTCCGCCACGCACTTTCATATTCCGGCTCTTGAACTTCCATGACTGAGACCTTGTCCTCCATGAGGCACGAAAAAGCGACAAGCTCCGGTACGAAAATACCAAGTTAACGATCTTTCCGGATTACTCCGTAGAAACACAGATGCTCCACTGCACCTTCGATCATGCCATGGCCCTATTGCGCACAAGAGGGATGAAGTACAATATGTTGTTCCTTGCGCACCTCCGAATCATCGATGGCGAGTCTACCAAGTATTTTTCCATCTTTGACCTCGCAGCATTCCACACCTCGCCTTCGGACGCTAACTACAGCATCCAAAGGGGGTGGGTGGATTTGAGAGGAGGGGGGGTGGGGTAGGGGAGAAGCGGGTAGATTAAAACACCTAGGTGTAGAACAAGATAAATAACCATGGTGGTTAGATTAAGAAGAGCCGTAGGCAGAGAGACTCGATATCTTGGCTGTTTACTTGTAAATCAACTCTATTTAATAAAACACATTTGAATAAATAAGCCACAATGATGTGTAATGTGGGAGGAGATATAGATGAACCTAAAAGTGAATTGAGTCTCCCGAATAAACTCACTGAGGTGGCAAAAAAAAAAAAAAAAAAAAAAAGAACTACAGCATCCAAGAGGGTGTGGAGGCTCTCTCGATACTAGATTTAAGACCCTACTATAGACTTTGAAATGGACAAACATATCTCTGAATTCTGGTTGCTGAACGACCGCATGGCCTCTCCGGAGGGCGTCTGGGACACCTTTGTCCGAGCCTGCTACTAGTCCTCCATCTCAAAAGCATGTCAGGACACAGCCATGACTGTAGAGGAGGCAGAGTCTAGAGCTCGCTCCGTAGAGTCTCAATATGTCCTAACGAAAAGCCTGATTACCTTTCTGGACATGCAGGCTGCCTATCGTGAAGTGGTCCTTCTGAGGGTTACGAAGGCCAAAAAACGCAGACCGGCACAAAAGCAGCTCATTTTTGAGCAGGGGGAAAAAACTGGCAGACTCCTGGCATGGCTGGCTAGGAACAACAGCAGGTTACCAGTATAGCCTATATAAGAGTTGACATGGGGGCAGAGGTGACGGATCCTTAGGACATCAATGCCCGTTTCCCTTCCTACTACAAATCCCTGTACTCCTCCAGAGTGACATATTCCACTGAGGAACTGGGTCAATATCTGGACCAAATTACCTTTCCCAAACTTACTGAACTAGATAGGGACAGACTGGATGGTCCGATTACACTTAAGGAGGTGCAGCAGGCATTGGGCACTCTACAGGCGGGAAAGACCCCTGGGACGGATGGGCTACCAACATAATTTCATCGACAGCACAGTGAGCAACTGCTACCTAAATTACATGACATGGTGTCTCGGGCCCTAGAAGGAGGAGCCGTCCCGGCCTCCATGTCCGAGGCTGTCATTGTGGTGATCCCCAAGCCAAAAAAGGCCCAGAGCTGTGCACATCCTACCGGCCCATATCCTTACCTAATGTTGACATTAAGGTACTTGCCAAGGTTCTGGCCGGTAGGATGAATGAAGTTATCCTCACCCTAATTCATGAGGATCAAGCGGGGTTCATGCCCGGTAAAGGGACAGATATCAACCTTAGAAGGCTGTATGCAGTTCTGGCATCCATCGATCTTCTCACTCCATTCGATGCAGTGGCCTCTCTAGACGCAGAGAAAGCATTTGACTCAGTGGAGTGGGTTTACCTGTGGTAAGTCCTGTGCGATTCGACTTTGGGCCTAATTTAATCTTGTGGGTTTAGGCCTTGTACAGCTCTCTGTAGGCTAGAGTGGGAACCGGGTCCACCCTTTCCTCACCCTTCTGGCTCTGCAGGGGCACGAGACAGGGCTGTCCCCTTATTGAGCCAATGGCGATCCTTCTGCGCCTCTTCAGAAGCAGTGGATGGAATACCCATGGGCCTAATACAAGAACGGATCTCTCTATATGCCAACGATACCCTTCTATACCTGAGGAATGACAGAGATTTCCTGGGAATGGCCCTATCCATTATAGACACACTCGGCAGGTTCTCGGGTATTTGTATCAACTGGGGAAAGTCTGTCCTGTTTCCGCTATCCCCCACAGACGTAGCCATGCCGACCAACACACCCCCACAGATAGTTTCCCAATTTAAATTTATAGGTGTCATCATCCAAAAAGACCTGTCAATGTATATCACCCTTAACCTGACCCCGGTAGTCTATTCCCTGACCAGAAGAATGTGCAGCCTGGAAAACGCTGCCCCTCATATTAGATGGTAGGGTTAATCTAATTAAAATGACAATTCTTGCCAAATTTTTATACCTCTTTAGGCAAACCTCAACTCCTATAATGCTAGGCTTCTTTAAAAAATTGGACAACATAATTACGTAATTTCTCTGGCAAGGTAGCATGCCGAGAATAGCAAAAATTACTCTGCAACTCCCAATGTCCCTGGGGGGCTAGCCCTGCCCTGCTTTGTTAAATATTACTGGGCTGTGGTCCTGGTCACAGTCCACTGGTGGCTCTCTGAGGTGGCAGTCAAGCTGACGGCCACTCTTGAACCAGCTCTGTTGAGCTCCTATGCCAAACTGAGTAACCTGATCCATTGCAGACCTCTCTTCCAATCCCCGCATCACCAACTCTATGGGTACTACACTAAAGGTGTGGAATGCTGTGAGGTCAAATATGGAAAAACCAGACACTTGGTCTCCACACACCCCACTCTACTGCCCCACTTTAAAACCATCCCTGATCCGGTGATTTGGGCACGGTTTAAAATTAATACCCTGGGTGACATTGTGTCTGACGACGGGAGGCTGCTTAGCTTTGATGACCTTAAAAGAATCCGGACCTTACCAAACCGTGTTCTTTAGATATTTACAATTACGCCACACGTTCCAGGCCCAATTTCCATGAGCCATAAGCCTGGAAGTTCATGTAATCGAAGCCTTGCTAAGAGCCCCGGGACCCCGGGAACGGGAGGAACTCTTTCCACTCTTTACTCAATCTTAGCAAATCTTGACACCTCTAAGGTCTCTCAACTGTTTTCGGTATGGCAATCAGACATCCCGGAGATGGCTGACGGTGACTGGGAGGAGGGCATACAGCAGTATATCTCATTGATGATCTTGGCTAGAGATCGCCTAACTCAGCTAAAGTTTCTCCATCGGGTCTACTATTCCCCGGAGAGGCTTGCTAGAATATACCCCTACAGATGTCCAACATGTTATAGATGCAATACTGCGGTCGGATCCTTTTTCCATGTAGTGTGGTCGTGCCCGCAGTTTAGGCCCTTTTGGGAGGGAGTTGTGGGGGTGATAAACTCTATAGGCAAACTGAGGGTCCCCTATGACCCAGTACCACTGTTGCTAGGTATCTGCGACACATTAGAGGCCCCACAATGTAAAAAACTCTGTATTTTACACAGCTTTTTATGCTAGGAAAGCAATCATATTAAAATGGAACAAGCCCCTTCCTCCCACAGTTCAACAATGGCAAATGCTGATAGACTTGGCGCTGCCATTATAAAAACTGGCATACCTGGGACGCAACTGCCCTAAAAAATTTGATAAACTATGGGAAGCCTGGGTATGCGAGCGTCGGTTGCCTCTGGATTAGGACTAGGATGGAAGCAATGTGACAGATCTGTGTAGCATGAAGTGCAACGTGGGTACAATTGTGATACGGGGTGAAGGAACGTTTTGCTACCCTCCCGACCCTCCCTTTCCCCATCCCCTGAGAATCCTTACCCCCTGTGCTCCTAGCTTCACCTTGCTGTACCCTTGCTGATGGATCTCTCTTTCTTGCTCTGCTGCCACTAACCTGCTCTAATGTTACAAATTCTATTGTATTATATCCGGGAGCTTAATGTGTAGTCAATGGGATTGTATCACTGCTTACCTTTGTATGTTTTGAAGCTTAAATAAACTTTTTCTGTTAAAAAAGAAAACATTTGCTGGCATATCCATGACCCCCCTACCCACAAAGTATTCCATATATTTTTGATGGACCTCACGTGCGCTTTGGGGGGGCAAGCCAGGACGGCCAGCTTCAAGTGCCATCAGGATTGTTGTTTGTTCTGGAAATCCGTCCTCAGGCCCAACTGAGGCCACATAGTTTGTAGCATTTCTCCTAAAAAAAGTTGTGTAGAATGCAGCATTCAAGTATTAAATGGTTTAGTTTATATTCCACCATGTTGATTGGCGTCAGAAATAGGCGGAACTAGCTAGCCATTATGCCAAAAGCATTCTCAAACCCTGTGGTCTGGGGTGAGTGTCCTCATCGGAAAGAGCCACATCAAGTGATCACCCAGCCCAAATTCTTCATCAGCGACAAAGACGAACGGTAGACCAGCCACATTGTCTTTCGGGAGGTAGCAAGCCACCACTCTGGAGCCATCCATAGAACTTGTCTGGGCGATGACTCCACCATCTGACATCTGGCCATTCCTCCCCGTGTCCACATACAGAAACTCATATCGTCGACACCTCTGCCAATATCACTATAGTATTAAACCCCTTATAGTTGTAATAGTATGACCCCCAGTTTGGGGGGTGGGAGGATGTGGATGTGTTTCCAATCAATTTCCCCTCCGCAGTTGGGAAAGTCCCACCTCTGGGAAAATTGGGAAGCCACAGTCTGCCATTCCTGTGTCGTTGAAGGAAACTGTGGAGTGAAACAAGAAAAAAATGAATTAGTACTTTTGCACATAACATTGCAAGCAGATTAGACACAAACATTCTTGGCCAATATAAGTATAAAACATTTATTTTAAGGAGTATTTAAAGACAAAAATATAAGATCAACTTATCAGATTCCTCACCTCCTCTGATGGCCCATTGGAAAAATTTTAGGGTGGAGGGGAGATGTTTTGGACAGGTAACCCTTTCCACTTCATTAAGAGCTAAATGCATAAATAATGTGTTTTACTTTGGCCAGCCCCTCCTTACTTACACTATTGGCAGTCCACTGGACAAGTAAGAAGTGTCATAATACAAAATTATGAATACACACTGTCCAAATTGAAGCACATTTTTACATTCTGCAATTACCTATCAAGATAATAGGAAAATAAAACTTTAAACAGTACCATTTGAAAGTATTCAGGCAGGCCCTTTCACTGCATGCTTTTGTGAATTCATCCATAAATATGAACAGGAAAGAGGTAAGTATAGTGTGTATGGGTTTGGCAAAGTCAGCAGATATAGGATTGGTATCGGGTGACTTAGCGGTTGGGGGGAGGAAGGGTTCCAAATGAGTTTGGGACCCCAAAAAAAGCCTCTTGCACTCTGCCTGAATTTAAGGACAAAAATAACATTTGTACACATTTTAGGTAGTGGTTAGGGTAAAGCACTACTATGGAGCTGACAAAATACATTGTTAAGTGACTAGGCTAGGTGTGTATGGGCCCAGGATAGCATACTGGGGAGGTTAGTCAAGGCAAATATGCATGAAGGACAAAAAGGGAGCAGTAAAATCTTCCAGCTTGCATGAGGACAAAGAGGACATTCACAGCATATTACAATCATGGTAATTAGGGAATGATGAAAGAAATACAATACATTAGCAAACATTAAATACATGTGATGTTAAAGGATAAAACGTACCCTAGTATAGTCCTTCTGCAGGACCTGAATGACGGCAGAACAGATCTCTGGAAAAATGATTCCCAGAGCCTGGGGGGTGATGCCTTTGAGAACTTTATGTCCTGCAGACTTCTCCCCATCACCAAGTACCGCAACGTGGCGACTAGCCTCTATTCAGGAGTGATGGCTTGCCGCATGCAGGTGTCCTGCTTCATAACATAAGGGGACAGCAAAGCCAACAAACGGTGAAAAATGGGATCCATCATGCGGAGATAATTCAATTCCTGAAATCATCAGGATTATTCTCCTCGATCTCCTGCAACAATGGCATATCCGAGAATTGGTCACGCTGGAGCAACCAATTCTTCGTCCATGAACTCCTCCCTGCCCTGTTCAGGGACTGGGCTTGGGTCAAAGTAAGAACCCCAACACCAAGCTCCCACATAGCACAAACTCTGTGATCAGTAGGTAACCACAACATGGCTTCAAAAACGGTCGGCTGATCAGAACAAACTAACAGAACGCACTGAAAATCAGAAAGACCTGAGAAGAGCGACCTGAAAATCAGAAACTAGCAGACAAGAATGCACTGAAAATCAAATACGTACTAGAAATAGCACGCACTGAAAACCAGATGCGAACTGACTACACACACTGAAAACCAGATACGAACCCACAAGAACAAACTGAAGAGCAGTAACGATCGGAAAAGTATGTGGTCGGAAATACGCAAACCGTCTCTCACCAAATGTCTACTAACACAAGATTAGCATAAGGAGCCCAAAGGGTGGTGCACTGGCTATTGAATTTCCCTTTTCTAGTGCCGTCGTAGGTGTTGTACGTCAGCGCGTTCTTGGCGGTCGGAATTTCCGACAACATTTGTGTGACCGTGTATGCAAGACTAGTTTGAGACATCCGTCGGAAATAAATCCAGGATTTTGTTTTCGAAATGTCCGATCGTGTGTACGCGGCATGATGGGGCCACAGAACGAGCCAATCAGTCCTTGGAGCAATTCTTATGTTGTTATATTTCTAACCATCATAGCAACTGGTCAGACCTCTTACCGTGGGCGGAGTTTTCTCACAATAGTGCCTTGAATTCTGCTTCATGATTGTCCCTGTTTATATATATATATATATATATATATATATATATATATATATATATATAGTTTTTATAGTATGGGAATCAACCTTCCATGTTGCTTGACTCATTTGTTCCGCAGAGTATTCCTTTGTTAGAGGAGCATCTCCATGGTCTTTATTCCACTTGGGCACAAATTCAGGAGGCTTTGCGACATGCTAATGATAGATACAGACTCCATGCTGACCAAAGACGCCTGCCTGCACCTTCCTACCAGGTTGGGGACAGGGTCTGGCTATCACCTCGCAACCTCTGACTTCGTGTTCCTTCTCTAAAGTTCGCATCTCGGTTTATATGGCCTTTCCGTATTCTTCGCAGGAATAACCCAGTGGCTTACTCATTACATGACCTTCTTTCTAATATGCGTATCTCAAATGTAATTGGTCTGCAACCGCTTTACCACCTCTGTGCCTCATCCTCACCCTGTACAGGTTGAGAACCATGAGGAGTATTAAGTAGAGTCCATTGTTGACTTCCATAGTCTCTATAGGCACATACAGTACCTAGTGCATTGGAAAGGGTGCGGTCTGGAGGAACGCTCTTGGGTCTCATCCTCAGATGTACATGTCCCTGTCCTTTGAGGGGGGAGGGGTCATTAAAGAGGGGATACTGTCAGCTTCTCTAAGCTTCTCGGTTAATTTCCAGCTCCTATCTCTCCACAGTGACTCACCTGTTGATGATTTCCTGCTCGTCAGTCCTGCCTATTTAAGCAGTCGAGATGATCTCTGTCTTTGCCTTGGTCACATCTCCAGAGCCACTTTCCTGTGTTCCTGTTAAAGACTTGCTTGGCTGACATTCCTCCTGACTCCAGATTCTGCTTGCTGTTCTATTTTGCTCCTCTCTGACTCCCTGACATTTTGGCTTGTCTGACTATCTGTTGTGGTTCCTGAACTCTGGCTATGTTTTGACTACATTTATTCTGTTTACCCTTTTTTATTGTTATTATTAAACAAGTGTGATTTAACTGTACTTCTGTATCAGTCTGATTCATAGTTCTGACACAGGATCTGTAATAGGGTTAGCAAGATCAGCAGGGGTCTGTCCAGATCTATCCAGCCGGAGCAGGGAGCACGGATCGTAGGGCACAGATTATAGGACACAGATAACATATCTCAGAGCACTAGAGCAGGGAGAACAAGGGAGCACCGAGCACAAAGCTCATAGCACGAATCGCAGAGACCAGGGACCAGGTCAGACTGAGAATCTACAGGGGACCAGGGACCCATGCTGAAGCACACAAATGGCTCCTTTCCTACTCAGCCCTGTCTCCGCTCTGTTCCCCACAGTGAGCACGCTCTCATGCCACAATCACCAGCCTCTTAGCTCAGGTAAGCCTGTCCACAGCTATCATGATTTCAAACAGCAGGATCAGAAGCAGAGCCAGCACACGTCTGCTCACATTGAAGCCCGGCCCAACCCCCCACAGAGTGAGCGCTATAACTCCAAATTTAACACACCTGCTCCCCATTCACACCTGAGACCTTGTAACACTAATGAATCACATGACAGCAGGGAGGGAAAATGGCTAATTGGGACCAATTTGGACATTTTCATTTAGGGATGTGCTCACTTTTGTTACCAGCAGTTTAGACATTAAAGCGGAGGTCCACCCTAAAGTGGACCTTCCGCTCATCGGAACCCTCCCCCCCTCCGGCGCCACAATTGGCACCTTTCAGGGGGGAGGTGGGTGCAGATACCTGTACAGTACAGGTATCCGCACCCACTTCCGGGATAGCTCTCTGCGGAAAGGGGCGTAGATTATGCCCCTTTCCGCAAGTGCCCGCCCCTTTCCGCAAGTGCCCCGCTGCCTGCTGGGAAACACACAGATCCCAGAGGCAGCGGGGACCGTCCTTATTGCGCAGCGCAACTCGCGCATGCGCAGTAGGGAACCGGGAAATTAAGCCGAAAGGCTCCATTTCCTGATTCCCATACCCAAGATGGCGTCGGCAGGACCCGAGAGACGATCTAGAGATCGGCTTCGGGTGCCGACATCGCGGGCGCGCTGGACAGGTAAGTGTCACTATTTTAAAAGTCAGCAGCTGCAGTATTTGTAGCTGCTGGCTTTTAAAAAAAAAAAAAAACGCGGAGTCCCGGCGGACTCCCGCTTTAATGGCTGTGTGTTGAGTTATTTTGAGGAGACAACGAATTTACACTGTTATGCAAGCTGTACACTCACTACTTTACATTGTAGCAAAGTGTCATTTCTGCAGTGTTGTCACATGAAAAGATATAATAAAATATTTACAAAACCGTGAGGGGTGTACTCACTTTTGTGAGATACTGTATATAATAATAAATACATCCAGAAGTAGGATATATGGATACTGTATATAGTGTGTGTGTAATATATTATAAATAAAAAATATATAAAGATAGCAAAAAAAGTATATATGACTACATAATTAAATACTGTAAACCTGGGAAGTCAGGCACAAAGTTCTCACAACCAGTGACTGAAAGGATATAAGAAATCATCTAAACCCCATACTATCTACCAAAACTTGAAATATTAATTTTGGGTGGACAAACCATTTTAGCACTTGTAATAAACAAGCAAGATAAAGAAATAACATACAGTACATGTTAGTATACAGAATGTGTTACATGAACTGACAGCTGTTAAATAGCATGCTGCTTTGCATACTTCTGAGTTTTATCACACAGAGAAAGCTGCAAAATCTAACAATTCATAGGGCTGTTTTTATATTTTGCAAGCTAGCATGGAGCAACAAGTGTGGTCTGGCCTTAGTGTTTCTGATATAAAATTGTTGACAAAGCCTTAATTTAAATTCCTTGCAGAATATAAATAACCAGTTCATTAGCCAGCAAATTTTACACTCCTGCTTAGGAAGAATTGATCTGTGTCTGGGTCCCCTTTGCTACTCTATATGGTCTGGGGGTGGTGTCTGCAAACGTATATAAGCAGAGACCCTTTGCAAGATAGGCACAGCTCATTCTGTAGGACTCCTCCATTGCAAAAAGTGCCCAAGGTGAGTTCTATACTCTCCTCTCCTGTCTGTTTCTGGGATTTTTACTTGCTTCAGCACGGAAGAATAAAACCTTACAAGAGTAACCTTTCTGCTATATACCAAGGAGAAAAATCAACTTGGGACAAGACACACAGCAATTTCTGGACTACAGTCATTGCAAAGGAATAATTTGCTGGACCTCTCTTTATTTGCTTATGTTCATCCACCTGCAGCTGCTCAACATACCATCAGTTACTCAATTTTACTATAAAAAGGACCCTGGGATTTTTTTTATCTGATACTTCTACCTGCCAAACAGATATGCAATAGATATAATATTGTGTTGTGGGTAATTGTGGGTATTTTGAAAAAACTTCTTTGCTTCTATTCTATTATTTAGTAACAACCAACAATCAGAAATCATCTTTCTTTACTCTGATTGCTCTAAACCGATGAAAGGTGAAAGCTGATTGGTAGCTTTGAGTTACTGCTCTATACACGTCATCATTGTTACCCTTTGGTATTGCTTTTGACAAAAGTTGTTTTATTTCCTAGAAACTGAAGGTCTGCGGATTGTTTAGTTAAGGTTGATATGAAATAAATTAACTTATTCTTTCTACTATCTGCTAGGATATGAAGCTAATCTTATTAACCTTAGATGTTGAAATGTACTCTTTTTAGAACTAAAAAATATTAGATTATAAAAAAAGTTTTAATTCTGCTTTAATAACAAACTTTATAAAAGAAAAACAGGTTGTGTTATTTGCTTGACATTGTAGAACACATATGTCATTTCCTACAAATTGTTTTTTCTTTCATCTAACTAAATTTACACTTTTTAATGTTTCCAAAACTCATTTTGTTAATTATCATTTATTTCTAGAACTAAATCTAAAATGGCTTTTTCTGGTCTCCTGAGTGAAGCTGACATCACTGCTGCCCTGAAGAGCACAGAAGGTACTGTGCCAACCACTTTGTTACCACTTTGTGCTTTCATCATTTTATTTATACTGAGTAGCAACATGACAACTTGTAGTACCTTATGAGAGAGGATTAACACTCTAGCAGTAGAAACATTGCCTCCTTTTGGAGGAATTGGTAACTGCAAGCCAGATTTCCTTCAGCCTGCAATCATTGGAAATAAATAGTAATTCACTGATTGATTACACTTTACAACAATTAAACATTAATTGGATTTATGGGGTACAATACATTTGCATAATTCTGTGTTTAGAGTAGAATTTTGATCATAAGTCAATATAACAACTTAAGCTGGTTACATTCTCTCAAACCAACACTTGTGGCACAGAGTAGCCTTCTTCTCTCTGTTGCTCTGACTAATGGTGTGTAGTGAGCAGTGGCTTAGAAAGGATGCACAAACTCTCAGGGATAGTAATGTACAATTTTATCATAATTAAATTATCTTATTTCATTACCTAAAAAAAAAAAAAAATATTTCTTAATTGTAATTAGTTTATTACATTATATTACCAGTATTACAATGCCCTTATTAATTCCTTATTCTTAACACCCTCTTTACATTGGATTGGCAGCTTTCATCTTAGATGGGCAACCCCTCTTCCTTAAGACAAATATACACTAACATTTGTATGAATATATTTGTAAAAATTTGTATTTGACGTGACATTAGTTTTAACATTTATTCACTTCCTACATAAGGACTTTAGTATTCACATTTAAACTTTTCTGTTTTTATACAGCCAAGGACTCCTTCCAATATAAATCTTTCTTTGCCAAGGTTGGCCTGTCAAGCAAGTCTGCAGATGATCTTAAGAAAGCCTTTGCTATCCTTGATCAGGATCAGAGTGGCTACATTGAGGAAGAAGAACTCAAGTATGTATCAGCTGAAAGCCTGCTAAAATAAGATGATATGGGGGATTTAGAATGTTTTATAGTTGTAATAAAACAAATACATTTTTATTACATTCACATACTAAAAAACTTAATAAAAATAGAATTATCTACGATTAATACTTATACAAAAAAAAGGGAATAATTCCAGATATTCACAATCTACTTATGCATGCACTAGGGACTCAACTCAAAGTATTACATTACAAGGCTGCTTGTGTGTCAGCAGGGGCATTGGAAGACATAGGTTTTAGGTTCTTGCAAGGCGCAGGGCTTTTTGTAGTAATTAACACTTGTTCTTTTAATAGACAAAAAGCCAGCTTCTGATGGCATATCCTAATTATAAGATGGTGTAAACACCAGACAGAAAAATATTGATTTGAGCTTGTCAAGGACAGTTAGAACAAATCCCTGAGTACATGTTGGGAGTGCAATAAATCTACTCATCTGCAATATGATCATGAATATAAGAGTAGTGTTTGACTACAGATATTATATTTAGACACAGTAGACCTCATTAGTGCAGATTAAAAAGATTCTACATTTGACAATAATACATTCAGTGTTGGGTGTATATGTTTCCTGCAAAGGTACTTGTCCCAGCACATGCTTTCCTGTGAAGGTACTTGCCCCACCATTCTTGCCATGTTACCATAATGTCAAACACTGCAAACAAACTTTTGTATTTGTCTTTCTTTTTTTTTTTCTTCTTCTTCTTTTTTTTTGCTTTTCTAAAATGTATAGGATTGTAAAAGACTACCCTGTAAACTGACACTGCAGTAATATATTTCTGTACTGTCATTATCAACAACACCAACTGTCTCTCTCTCTTTTTTATATTTAGAAAGTTCCTAAAGAACTTCCAGGCTAATGCCAGGGATCTGACTGATTCTGAAACAAAGGCATTTCTTTCAGCCGGTGACTCTGATGGTGATGGCAAAATTGGAGTTGAAGGTAAGCATGCAAATATTATCTTATCTATATGAATAGAAGATCATTTTACAACCAATAGCTACCATAACCATGTAGAATAAATAGAGTGTAACCGTAAGTTAGGTTTTTATGTCTAATTAACTGCCTACCGAAACATCTGTCTATCCATCTGTTGATGTGACCATATGTATCTATCTAGTATTAGCTAAAGGGTATTATAATTAATTTTGTTCTTTTTCTTATCTTTTTTTTTAGAATTTCAGGCTTTGGTTAAAGCCTAAACAAGAGCCTCAATGGATTATCAAAATCATTTAAATCCCCCCTTTTTGTTACACGGAAATGTTAGAGGAACCTGGTTAACAGAGATAAAATTTGCCCCGTTGAAGGGGATCAGATTCTGAATCAACATCGTCATTCAAACTTCAGTGTCATCTCTCCTAGTTGGACAGATGTGATGCAGACTGTTCAACCATCAGCTACTGGATCCTGAGCTCCTGCAACCAGCTGTTAACTCAACGTTACACTGATGCCTCATTCTATTTATTTATATATTTTTTACATTGGTATTGCATTGCCAGCTGTTTAAACTATTGTACCTTTTGTAAATTGACATTGATGATGTTTAGTCTTGATGTCTTCAAGGAATATTTAAAGCAGCAAGGATGATGTAAACACAATGCTATCCATTAAAACAATGTTTTGGAATCAGTTTGTGTCATGTTTCACTTAACAGTTAAAAATTGGTTTTGGAAAATCCTTATTAACAAGATATAAAAAAAATAAAAATAAAAATAGAATAAAACAGAGCACATTTCTGGGGACTAAAGCAATATGGTGGGATAAGCACTGGTGGAAACAGGACTTTTGGTATTATGCAATTCATTGCAGTCAAACAGCCAGGCACTCCATTTCTTTGAACTGAACAAATAAAACAACATTTTTAATATAACTCACTTGGGTTCCCAAGCTTGCACACATGCAATGACCATTATAAACCTCAATCTCACTCCCCCTGTAAATCTTTTATTGTATGTTCCTAGTGAATGCAACTGAAAGAATGGAATATCCCACTAGTTGTAGAGCCAATGGCAGAGAAGTCTCACCTCCATGGTCCCCAAGAGAAAAAAGTAACCATCTGGCCATTCATTCCACTATGCTGTAACCAACACTGAAATATCACTTTTGCATAAACTGCCTTTTTAGCCCCTTCATGCCTAAAGGGTAAAACAAATCTTAATGCCTGAGCACAATTTTGAAACTTTGACATGTGTTAGTAAAACCGTACATATCATCACAACTACTTTGTGCATCCAGGTGAATTATACCTTTTTTTTTCCAGGACAAATTGGGCTTTCATTTGGTGGTAAATGGTAATAAATATCTCCTGTTTTTTTTTTTGTTTTTTTTTATTAAAAGAAAACTGGCCCAAAATAATCACAAATAGTCTTTTTTTTTTTATTATCTTTTTTTTTACTACCATAACCTACCACCAAATAACAACCCAAAATAAATTTGCCTGCTCCCAATGATCACAGTGATGCCACATATGTGTATGTTATTTGTTGTTTGTACCCGTAGCACAGCCCCAGAAACATTGCACATTTTGTTTTGTTTTTATCCAACCTAAAACACACTGATACTAATTTAAAAAAGGTTTTGTTCTTGGCCTTTGAATCTTACTTGACCCAAACACTAGCCCTGGTGCTGACCTAGATCAAATATTGATCTAGGTATTTCTTTTTTTTTTATAATAATAATATTACGGTATTATTATTATTATTATTATTATTTTGTACACACTTTTTTTTTTTCTCTGCAAGGAGAGAGAAAGATACAATTTATCTTTCTTCTCCATTCACAGAGAGAGAAACACAGGGCCTCACAGCGATTAGATGACCCGGAACTGGGATTTATCGGTCCCAATTGTTAGTACTGTCGGCGCCAGGGGGTTAACATGGCATCAGTTTCCATCTTCTGTGAAGTCAGTTGCACGTATTTGTTCTCTTCTTTAATTCCTCCTTATAAATATACGCATCTCTCGTGTGCTCTATGTTTTTCCTGAACTCTTGTGGGTTGCTGCTCTTCCCATGATAAAATCTATACACCCATAGGCCATAGCCAACAATTCCAAGGACACCTTTTTATGCTGTATGTTCAGCAAACCATTGCAGTGATTTGATTAAGGGTGGGGCATTAATTTAAAATGTGTGTGGCTTTTACAAGAGGCATATCGTTAACCTAATGCCATACTTTTATTAAACATTAAAAGTTTTTACTGCTTCACCTTAAGTGGCAAAAATTATCCCTCCTGTTGCATTTGAGGGGCAACACTGCTGCTGAACAGGACTTATTCAAGTGAATAGGGCTGTGCTGCAACCATAAGCCAAATGCTAGGCTCACAGCTGTGGCATGGTATTTCCATTCACAAAGCCCATTCGGCTGCCAAAAAACAAACAAGCAAGCATTAATGAGGTGGCATGATCAACTCCTGAAAACCTGCAATGCTCTCTAAAAAGAATTCCACTGTGGATTGCTGTTCAAAGAGTGACACAGGAGTAAGCAACCCCTACAGCTGGCCCAGCATTACTCTTTTTTTTTTTTTTATCAGCCAGCACCTGAAAATTTTCCAAGACTCCTGTTCAACTCAATTCAATCATTAGACTGACAAACGGCCATAGATGGATCGAAATTGGGTCCATCTATACCCAGCTTTAAGCTGGGTACACATGGCTTGTTTTCTTTTTCTTTTCAGATCCACCTCTCTTGTGTGGATACAGGGTATCCCCCTGCCCCCCACCCCCGCCGAAACATTGTATTCTTACAGAGGGGACTCTCTGCTATCAGTATACACTGATCAGCACTGCAGCCGGCTTGATCAAGATGCTGATTAAGGAAGGTTTTCAGCAAGTCTGTTCAACAGAAGTCAATCTAATGATTGGCTCCTGTCAAACAGGGAGGGCTACACACCGATCAAAATTTGGTCGGTCCCTGCTGAACTGGCTGAATTTCAATTCATGTATATCCAGTTTTAGGCTGGCCATAGATTATTCTTTTTTTTTCCACTAAATGTGGATGGGGGAATACTTCCTGCTGTGTCATTGTATTCTGGCAGAGGGGAGGCTTCCCCACAGTCAGAATACACTGACCAGTGCTACCGGTTTTAGTCGGTGGTACTGATCAATCAGGAGAAACCTGACAGGTTGGTTGTACAACCAGACTGCCCCAGTCCCTGCTGAACCGGCTGAATTTCCATCTATGTACGGCCGGCTTTAGAGTGTTAACGAAAAGCAAAAGTAAAAAAAAAAAAAAAAAAAACACAACAAAACTTTGGTAGTAACTAAACAAGTAAACACTAATCCCAACATTTTAATAGAGGACTGCAGATATTAACTACACGAACAATCATTCAATACAGTAAAGAAATTGTAGAAATCCAACACCTAAAATAAGGAGATTTAAAAATTCCAGGTATGGATATTTTAGACATATTTACATTGTTCTAGCTATATATACCATACCTGGCTGATACCCCTGGAAATCACTGAAGCAAACATTGCTACTCTAGTGATCTCCACTTCCTAGTCCCATGCCGAGCAGCTGGCCTACCACATCTTAGCACAGCAGGTCGGCTGCTTGACACAGGCACCATTCAGTGAATGCTTAGCATTCACTGAAAGAACATAAAGCATTTTCTGACTAGACAAGGTGGGGAGGTGGGACGGTAATGTCAATGCAGCAGGGCAGCTGCTCAGGATGGGCCCCTGAAGCAAGTGGAGATCACTTGAGTAGCGGTGTCTATTTCAGTGATTTCCAGCTACCAGGGACATCAGCCAGATATGGTATATACATAGTTACATTCATCCAAGCTGGAACAAGGCAACTATGTATAATATAGCAATGCGTGATGTGGCGGGCAGAAAACACACAGGTCCAGGTACAATTTCAAGAATGTATTATTGCAAAGTCCTGCAAAAACAAACAGGCCTGGCGGGAAAGCAACTCAAACGAGAGCACTCAAAAGTTGTAACAGCAAAACCACAGTAGAGTGGTGGACCACATATGCAAACAGTGCCTGTCTCTGGGATTGGAATGAGGCCTGGCTGGTCTGCACATAAATGGGGAGGTTTCCAAGAAAGATGGTGTTTTTTCTACACTGTCCCTATCAGACGGGTGACCTCCCTACTCTAGCCACTCCAAAATGCGGCTAAACCCAGGTCTTAAATAGACTTTGCCTGACCCAAGATGGCTACCAAAGTCACATGGGGTGCCAGTATCCAAACAGTTACCTCCACTTGACCAAGGAAACCATAGAGGTTCCTCCCCCCTTCCTCCTCCCCATGCATTGCCACTGTGGACAAGCGTCTCCTGCAGTCGAGAAAGTAGACTTTACCTGCCTACACCTGGAATTATTATTTAAGTTGCCCTTGAGTTCCAGCTCTGCAGAAGCAACTGGATAGTGGAATGTACAGATAAAACAACTGAGTTAAGCTGCAGCAGAACACAGCACCAGTGTCTACCAACTACCTGTGGACCCAGTCGGCTCCCCCACACTCTCTCCAGCAATAAAGATACTCTGCCTCTGGGTTTTGCAGCCAGCCCTGAAACTCAGGATTTACAATGCACTGAGCACTGTAAGACAGTGGTGGTCAACTTAAAAATCATAGAGGGCCTCAAGTGTGACCCCCATCACTTATAGAAGGATGCACAATAGCACCACAGCACAAAATGAATGGGCTATAGCACACCTCAACTGCCAAAAATTTTAGCTGTGCCTGCATTTTTTGCAGTGTATCACAATGCACACTGAGGAAGTTGGAGTATAATAATCCCCAGCAATGCTGTCAGTGGATGCAATAATAACCCCCAGCATTGGTGTCATTGACAGTAATATTAACCCCCAGCATTGGTGTCATTGACAGTAATAATAACTCCCAACATTGGTGTCAGTGGAAGGAGAAAGATTTGTAAAGGGCACGAAGACTCTAAACATACCCAGGCACAAAAAAGGGGAGCACTGGTGCGACTGACAAAAAATAAATAAATACATTTTAAAAAAATTATCAAGGAATGGTAAACGAATAAAGGGTCTTTTTAGTCCTTAAGAAAAGTCCATAAAAGTCACTGTGGCATGAAGTTCACATTATGGCATAGTCAAATATACCATAAAAAGTGCAGTGCAATTATATAGAAAAAAATAAGAATAATTACAAATATAAATATACATAAATCATTATACATAAATATACATATATACATTCTATACATACATTATTAATATACATTAAACATAAATCATTACATGCATACAAACTCTGTATACATAATATTGTGATGATATCAATTGTTATCCTTCAAGCAGAACTTTCACCTAGCAGCAATAGGGTCGCTGGTTCAAATCCCGACCACGACACCATCTGCCTGGAGTTTGCATGTTCTCCCTGTGCCTGCGTGGGTTTCATCCAGGTACTCCGGTTTCCTCCCACACTCCAAAGACATGCTAGTAGATTAATCAGATCTTGTCTACAAAAATTTGCCCTAGTATGTGTATATGTGTATGTGTTTGTAAGCGCGTCAGGACCCTTTCAGGGTAAAGGACCGCGCCATATCAAGATGCAACTCAACTCAACTTGCAAAATGAAAATTCCACTGCAAAGTGAAAAAAAAGCTTCACCTGTTTGTTTTTGAGCCTGTTCTGATGTTATTCAAAAGGGTGGTATATGGCATACCAGAAGAACAGGGCCTGTAATGCAGACACAGGGTATGAAGCAAGGCCACTATGAAAGGTTAACTAGGCAGGAGAGTTCAAATTGGACAGCAGTCGGCACAGGTAACCAGGAATTGGTGGGAATTGCATAGCAGCCAGTCAATAAGCGTGGTACCTGGTGTAGGCAACAGGTCCTCGGGTAGTGAGGGGGTTGTGGATCTGGCTCCCTCTCTATCGGTTGTTTTCTCAAAGTAACTGCGACTGAACGCGTGGTATGGAGACCCCGTGTTCCTGGCCGCATTGTATTGGAGTGAGGAGTTAATTTTGAGCACACATGAGGTTCGTGCTAGTGCTTAGCGGGACCCCATTTTGTCACTGGGAGTGAGATGGAAAGGTACACTGAACTGGAGGAGAAGGCAAGGGCTCAGCACTGTCCCTCCTACATGCATCATACAATGATGAAGGTGTGTAGTTACATTGGGCGGCATGTTTTACAGAGGGACTCTACACTTAACTACTGCGCGCATTGTACGGCTCTTCTCTAAGCTGGTGTACCTCCATAATGGTGATTTTTAACATGAATACAACCCCCCCCCTGTTCCAGGCATTGATAAGAAAGGTACCCTAATGTGCAAAGCGAGTAGGCCCTGCCCACATGGACGCCCACTAACGAGCAGATCAGCTGCACTTAGGAACTGGGAGATATTTTGCTCGGAGTATTTGCTGTCTTTTGTGTCAAGATGCATCTAGGGGAGGTTATTTGTCAAGGAAAGCCCGGCGCCGCAGGGGTTAACAAAACCCTGTAGGCAGAGGGCTGGCATGACTGGGTGAACAGTGCATGTCAGCCCTCCATGATAGGGGGCACGTGATTGGCCGGGAGTGTAGGGGGGGGGGCGAGTCCTGCTGTGCAGGGAAGGTGATCCCCGTCCCCTCCATGAGGCATCATTCCGGAAGAAAGTTTCCCACCCTCCCTAAGATTGGGTTGTATATGTCGAGTGGTGTTGTTCTGTGTTCTGTGTTTGTGCTTTTTCTTTTCAGGACGAGAACATGGACTGTCGTGGCAGTGGCTGGTGTTTGGTCTTTGCGGGTGGAGGAAGAGAGTTCGGAATGAAGAGTCAGGATCTGTCGGTGGTACGGGTCCTGAGGGTGGTACCCCAGTTTTGCATGATTCAGATTTTGCATGATGATTTCACTCCTTCCTTTAATATGCCTCAGGCAAAAAAAGTAAAACAAAAGTCCGAACTGCCGAAAAATAATACCTAGCTATGAAGAAGCACCTGCCTTGATGGTATGAAACGCGTTAGAGTTTTTTATCCTTGCTGTATGGATTTACATTAATAAAGGAAATATTATTTTTTGGAGTGCGGCTTTATGGACTTTTGTTTTGCTTTTCTTGCATGTGGTTGCATATTGAGCCACACCCACACCTGAAGAGGGAGGAGATTGTTGGGAACAGACACCTGGAGAGGGTTTTTCTTTTCTTTTAATATGCCTCAGGCTGAGTCTTTGGTATGGTTACTGAAAGATTGCATACTGCTTTGAGCAATACTCAGCAAAGGAACTGTAACTTTGTTCAGCCATTGCTCCAAACCTGGTCAGAGATAATACCCCCAGTCTCAGTTCATTCACACCAATTCAAATCTACCTCTAAACATCAATAATCGCTTCATTTGTTACCCTTAGCAACCAAAGCTGCTACTAAGTGTTCTCTTCTGCCTGTATACCAGTACTCTCCTTTCATTAACCACACTTCCCTTTCTTTAACCCACTGAGGTCTCCCCCTACAGTTCCATTACTCACAGCAACCTCTCAAACACCTTCCTCTGCTTCTACTACCGTTTCTTCTATGCTCCACAGTACTGCAATACTGTTACAACTTTCCCACCAGCAGCACAATCTGGTCTGTACCTTCCAATCACTTGCTGGTGTAGCGGTGTGTTGCCACTAGTTACTAACATCCACCAAATCACCCCTTTTCCAGACCTTCATATATCACCTCTGAGACAATGAACAGTCATTTGCTTTGTTTTGTTTTTGTTTATTGGGGAGATATAACTTGGTTTGGGAAAGGGGTATATGGGGTGCCCATAGATCAAATTACTTTGCCATCATATTTATGAATTGGAACATTGGTTGAGCCTTGAAGAAATGATGCACATGTATAACATCTACAGTCTTTTCCCTGCATCACCATGAAGATTATTGCTCCCCCTTTGCGTAACTTCTGCAGACTATTGCTCCCAGGAATCCTTTCCTCCTGCACAAACTTATTCTGTAGGATTCCATGCTGCCTGCCCATGGGGTCCAGTCTGCCTCCATGCTGCCTGCCCATGGGGTTCAGTTCGCATCCAAGCTGTCTGCTAATGGGGGCTCATGACGTCTCCATGCTGCCCACAGATGTGGTCCATTCTACCTCCAAGCCGCCTGCTGATGGGGTCCAGTCTGCCCCCATGGGAAGGCCTGAAAAAGAAAAAAAAAATGGAAAAAAACATGTTTCCATGTTTTTTTTTAAAGCTTTTTTTTTTTGAAAAAAAAAAAAAAAGAGAAGTGTGGAATGTGTTCTTTTACAATGATAAGTAAATATATCTAAATGGCATTCAAACTAAATAACATGAAGACCTTAATGAAAAATTTCTGTGACTTTATGTAAAGTCCTAAAATTATTGCAAGTTCTCTCAGCCGAAGACAAGCAACTTCTTAATGCAGTTCTCAAACAAGAGAAATATGCATTTCTGCCATTAGGCACTCAAGGAGAAAGGCTAAAGTTTAGTTTGCTTCTGGGTCCCATCTTGTAACTCCTACAGTGGGGTGATTGGGATACAGTTGATGATAGTTTCTGTCCTCTCAGGCCTTAATTGACAGGTAAGAGGGTAAATTTGTCTAATTAGTTGACATTTTTAACCACTTAAGGACCGCCGCATGCCATTGTACATCATCACAACGGCATGTACAGGCACAAGCACGTACATGCACGTGCTTGCCTTCCAGTGGGTGGGGGGTCCGATCAGACCCCCTCCCGCTGGATGCGGCGGTCCGTTTCGCTTCAGGAGCGATCCGGGATGAGGGGGTTGGTTTCTGG
The DNA here is from genome assembly GCF_037356315.1 of Lithobates pipiens. Lineage (NCBI taxonomy): Eukaryota > Metazoa > Chordata > Amphibia > Anura > Ranidae > Lithobates > Lithobates pipiens. Next base: position 263,515,245 of record NW_027507784.1, on the reverse strand, counting down.
CCATCCCCTCTCGATCGCTCCTGGCGAATGAGAAGCTTCCTCCCACTGTGTATTGTATACACAGGCAGGGAGGAAGTGATGTCATTCTCCTCGGGGCGGTCTTTTTGACCGGACTACGAGGAGAAGACTAAAAGTAAGTGTGCACCAACACTACACTGACATGTAGGCACACACAGGCACACAACCCCCCCCCCCCCCCCCCCCGTTTTTATAGCGCTAGGTACCCCGATATACTACCCAATAATGGTTTTAACCCCCTGATTGCCCCTAGTTAACCCTTTCACCAGCGATCACTGTATAAGTGTCACTGGTGACGCTGGTTAGCCAGTTAGTTATTTAGGTTCCCCGCCAGGTTTTTATATAGCGCCAGGGACAGTTTTTTTTGGTAGCGTTTTATATTTAAATCCGGAAGGCAGTGCTTGGATTTCGGGGTCCCGTACGTGGCTAGGCTCCCAAAAAGTCCCCCACATGTGGTATCCCTGTACTCAGGAGAAGCAGCAGAATTTATTTTGGGGTGTAATTTGACTTATGCCCATAGCATGTGTGAGCAATATATCATTTAGTGACAACTTTGTGCAAAAAAAATAAAAAAAATTGTAATATTCCCGCAACTTGTGGCAAAATATAAAATATTTCATGGACTCAACATGCCTCTCAGTAAATAGCTTGGGGTGTCTACTTTCCAAAATGGGGTCATTTGGGGGGGGGGGTTGTGCTATTTTGGCATTTTATGGCCTTCGAAACTGTGATAGGTAGTGAGGAGTGAAATCAAAAATTTGCACCCTTAGAAATCCTGAAGGCAGTGATTGGTTTTCGGGGGGTGCCGTACGCGGATAGACTCCCAAAAAGTCCCACATATGTGGTATTCCCATACTCAGGAGAAGCAGCAGAATATATTTTGGGGTGCAATTCCACATATAACTATGGCATGTGTGAGCAATATATCATTTAGTGACAACTTTTTGTAAACTTTTTTTTTTTTTGTGTCATTATTCAATCACTTGGGACAAAAAAATAAATATTCAAGGGCTCAACATGCCCCTCAGCAATTTCCTTGGGGTGTCTACTTTCAAAAATGGGGTCATTTGGGGGGGGGTTTGTACTGCCCTGCCATTTTAGCACCTCAAGAAATTAGATAGGCAGTCATAAATTAAAAGCTGTGTAAATTCCAGAAACTGTACTCTAGTTTGTAGACGCTATAACTTTTGCGCAAACCAATAAATATACGCTTATTGACATTTTTTTTACTAAAGACATGTGGTTGAATAAATTTTGCCCTAAATGTATGACTAAAATTGAGCTTATTCTATTTTTCTTATAACAAAAAGTAGAAAATATATTTTTTTCTCAAAATTTTTGGTCTTTTTCCATTTATATCGCAAAAAATAAAAATCGCAGAGGCAATCAAATACCATCAAAAGAAATCTCTATTTGTGGGAAGAAAAGGACGCAAATTTCGTTTGGGTACAACATTGCATGACCGCGCAATTACCAGTTAAAGCAGTGCAGTGCGAAATTGTAAAAAGACCTCTGGTCCTTAGGCTGAAAATTGGTCTGGGGCTAAAGTGGTTAACATTTAAACGATTCCTATTAATGTCCTCCACCATCACAACATAATGTTTCCCTATAGTCTGGTCAGTAAATTGGCTTTTCTTTTCCTCCTCTCAGTAAAATGGGGAGACCAACATCTAGAGTTTGAAAACCGTTCAACAGTGCAATTTCAACTGAGTGCAAAGCTGCAATAGGTAGTTGAAATCCTAATCCACCACTGGTCTATGACCTATGGTTCTGGAGATACGGGGCTCCTTGCACAGCCTGTCAGAGGCTACATACAGATCGGCCAGATTAAATACAGGCTGGCACATTCTGTTTGCAGCAGGCTGAGAGGATGAGCTCACAGTGCCTCTCCTCACTTCTTGTCAGAGGCACTGAGCTCAATGGACAGCTTGGAGTCTTGGACCAATGGTAAAGTACCATTGGCCCAAGCTGTCCAATAAAAATGCTGCAGTGGAGGCACGCCTTTCACTGCAGTGTCATAGAAGGGGGCATGGGTCTAAAAGACAAATGCTCCCTTCCAGTCCAGTCCACAAGGAATAAGATTTACCCACAATCCCATGCTTTTCCACACAGTTAAGAGGGAAAATGAGAATCTGCTGCTGTTGAAAAAGGTACTGTTTTAATCAAGCTAAATCATATATTTATATGCTATATGTTATAATAATTTATTATTTATCTATTTACTGTGAAATAACGTGTGCTTACAGGCTGAGGCATTGGGGGTTCGGCATCAGCGGAGACATAGGTTTGTTTTAGTGGTGCTATTCGGCCGCTTTTAGCAGTCGAAAAAGGGTTAAAGCCGGCCGCAAAGTGCACCGCTCCAGTGTGAAAGCACTCGGGTTTTCACACTAGAGTGAGAGCAGAAGCTCTTTACAGATGCTATTTTTAGCACTGTAAAGTGCCTCAGTGTGAAAACAGCCTACTTCAAACTTCAGTAATTTGTCCAAAAATTGTGGCCATTGCAACTTTTTTTGCGCAGCAATTTTTCAAACTTTTTATTTTTTGGAAAGAACATTAAAGCTAGCCCGATTTTTTGCAGAATGTGAAAGATGATGTCATATGTTATAAATAGATACCCAACATGTGACGCTTTAAAATTGCGCACACTTGTGGAATGGCACCAAACTTTAGTACTTAAAAATATCCATAGGCGACGCTGTAAAAATTTTACAGGTTACATGTTTAGCGTTACAGAGGAGGTCTAGTGCTAGAATTATTGCTCTCGTTTTAACACTTGAGGTGTATGTAACCTGTATATCTGGCTCTGATATTAGCCAGTGCCTCACCAGCCACTCATCTCACCGCACATCCCTGCTCTCAGTAGTGTTGTCTTCAACTCTGTTCTATCAGAGTTTCCATCCAGGGGCATAAACAGCAATAAGCAGATTAACCACTTGCCGACTGGGCCATAGACTAGGCAAATGGAATACTGAGGTAATGGCTGCAGCAATATGCCATAACCCCCGTATTATTTTTTTTCATTCTCTACAAGATAAAAGTAGCTTGAATGGCAAATTCACCACTGGACGGCTTCCAGGTGGGTCCCGGGCTTACCTGACAATTGATGAACCCATCCAGTGTCAGCAATGGCTTGCAATAGAGATCAGTGAAAGCAAAATGGCCTCCACTCATCTCTATGGCTTTGGAGGATCGGAGCGATGTTATGGCCTCACTTCCGGTTCCTCAGGCATGTAAACAAGGCTTTTCTAGATCATAAAGAGGACCTGTCATGCAAGGGATGTTTACATTTCTTGCAATAGCAATAAAGGTGATCAAAAAAAAATTAAAAATTAAAGGGACAGTGTAAATACTAATATATATATATATATATATATATATATATATATATATATAGTTAGTACCCCCTCACCCCATGCTCGTGTTCAGTGGTGAACATATACATAGGTCACGCCTACATATGTAAACGGTGTTCAAACCATACATATGATGTATGGCCGCTAGCTCCAGAGTGAGAGCAATAATTCTAGCACTAGACCCCATCTGTAACTCTAAATGGGTAACTTTTTAAAGCGTTGCCTATGGAGATTTTTAAGTACCATCGTTTGGTGCCATTCCACAAGCATGTGCAATTTTAAAACATGACATTTTGGGTATCTATTTACTCAGCGTAACATCATCTTTCATATTTTACAAATAAAATAAAATTGGATAATATATTGCGTTTTTTTTTTTTTTTTTTTTTTTTTTTTTAACACTTTAAAGTGTATTTTTCCGATAAAACTGTGTTTAAAAAATCTCTGCAAAAACCATGTGACATAAAAGATTGCAAAGGCCCCTATTTTATTCTCTAGGGCCTCTGCTAGGCAAATGGTTAAAGACTGTTATGCCTGGAGCTAGCAACTCCCTTCACCCAAAAGGGGTAGCCCATATTTATTAAAAAGGCAAATAAAAGTCCATAACATAAAGTTTTCCCACGCAGGGGTTCTTCTCCAGCAAATACACTCAACGTAAAATGCTAGCCCACCTGGCTCTCTTTAGCAGCAAATCTGCTCTTTATCCTGGTCACATAGACCACAGGATTCTTCAATGTGGACGGCTTTAGCGCCCACCGCTCCGCTCTGGCCTTAGTCCTCAGGCTGTTTCACTGCCTCTTGCAGTTAGACATGTTCTGGCTGCCTCCTGCAGCCCCTCTAAGTCCTGGAGACCTCCTGTCTCTCTTGGGGTGGAGCGGTCTCCAACTGGGAGCCATAAGATTTTCCCACACCCTCATTATAAGGGCTGTGTTCACCTGAGCACACAACCTGTTGGTCATCTACAAAATCTGGACACAGGGTTGGAGATCCCATCCCACCCAAGACACTATGGAATCTCCAAACTACAGAGCCCCATGCCGGAATACCAAAACCTGGAGAAAGCTGCAAAAGCAGTTTTCTCCAGACCACATCTATGCTCTGCAGTCTTCGACCAAGCAAATGTGCACACCCTGTGTCCCCCACACTACAAATTTTGCAGTGACAGCATCTCCTACTTTCTCAACACTTACAAATGGTGGTGCTGTTTCCAGCACCAGTAATGTCTTGCACTGTTCTCTTCTGGTCTCCTGAGAGTGAGGAGCAAAGCCAACATATGTAATGACATCACTGACTCCATCCGACACCTTTAGGCTTTACAGAATTCTACAGGAGCAGTGAATAAATACCTGTTGATCCTGCAGGAATCTTGTGATCTGATAACTTCCCGTGTTTTTTACATGTGCTGCACTTTTATCAGCTCTCTGTGGACTACAGAACACAACCTCTAACTACAATTTAAAAATGAGGATAGGGAAGGTGTTCTATAGTCCTGAACACTTTATTGTCCTAGTGTGATAACACTCCAAAAGATACAGAACAGTAAAGGTGGCCACGTGGCATTCCTGGGCCAGTGATCTGCAGGTGGGGCATTTGTCAATGAGCTGCGAGTGCGGGGATTTCCTACCCCACAGCTGATGTACACAAAGGGACAGGAATATTGAGTTAATATAGCCGATGGGCAAAATAAGCTGCAGGCACTTTCAGCACCAAACCATTCTATCCTTTACAGAGAAGGAAGCTGCCATCTTAGCCTCTGTTTGATTGTCATGGTGCTGCACATATGATCAGTTATGACCTTAGCCATTGATGGCTTGACACTTTGGGTGAAAGCACAAGCAATTGTGACAGTCATCATTCACAGCATGCCTGTGAATGATGAAAGTGGTAATTCATTGAAAGTGGTAATTCAGTGAGTTTAGTTCTGATAAGTTCTGGTTTAACAAACAGCAAATTATCTTGATCTCTGGTTGGTTGCCATGAACGACTACACATCACACTGCATGTAGCCATTATTATATATTATTACATATCTATTATAGGTTTGTATACCTCTTTATTATTTGGTACTTATTTGCAAACTAGGTTTTTTTTCTCTGTGCAGATCTCAGTGGTGTACAAGATTTTTCTTAAACTTTCGACAAACTTCTTAACACTATGTAACACTTTCTTCAAGGTACACACGTGGCGTCATGTCCCACCCACAGAACACTGACTGTACAACTCTACAGAAACAGGAGTGACATAAATAGATAGTGACCATGTTTGGATTGGGTCTGAATATTCTGAACCGGTTACCATGGTGACATAACATAAACAGGTAAAGGCAGGGATGCCCATGCCAAAAAGGGTAAAGGTGGAATGGTGGTTGTAAATAGAGGTTATATGTGACATGTTAGCAGCAGAGACAGACAGGAGGATGGGGAAGTGGACAGACAAACATAAACGACAGATGTACCCTTCAGAGATCTCATGACGCCTGTCACTTAGAAAATTTATGTGACATTTGCTCACTTCTTGTGGCAGGAAGCGTGTAACATGTCTATGTATTATGTCTTCAGCTGTTTCTCATTTTCTAAGTGTGCACAATTTCACCCTGTTACTGTCTGCTCTGAAGGATCTCATTTTCTTGGTTATTTTGGGAAGGTTGTATGTGTTGCATATTACATAGTGGAGTGTAAAGGGTTTCTGTGTTCCATTCAGTTCTCCAATAATTGGTTGTATCCTCACCTCTCCATAGTGAAAATATAAGGGTAGCCTATTTGTTTAATATCTAGCTATTTTCCAATGCGTAATATAAGAAGACAACTGTGCAGACTAATTAAAAATCACTTTTTATTTTAGGGTCAATCAACCCCCAAACTGTAAAACTGATTCACACTGGTAGAAACAATGCTGTGTACAGCAGATAATTTTGTACGCATCTAAACGCAGTGCTATAGTAGTCAATGAGCCCATACACAAAGCTGCATCTACATACAAAAATGGGGATTGGCTGCAAACAAAATGTTGGAGCTGTCTATAGCGCCAATCATCCATAGGAAAGGATCCCTATTGTGTTCTCAGAGTAGCCAGTGGCAATAAACCCTGATCTTGTATAAATCTGCCACATCTCATCTCTCCATCAGCAGACCAAGACCTGAAAAAGGAGGGATGTTTCGCCGAAGTGAACCAGGGGAAACCCCCAAGGGAGCCAGGGGAGAAATCAGTGGGGTAAGCTGTCCCTGTTTGTTTAATGCATCCCATATTGCTAGGGCATGGATAGCAGTAGGAGAGGCGAGCTCAGATAGTCCCGAGGGAGCCAGGGGGCATGAGATAAATTAGGGCCTGCTAGATATTTGTCAAGTGAGACCCATAATTTAGTGTCCACATTGTGATACCAATCCTAGATATGTTGCAAAGCTATTGCTTCATAATATTTACGGATGACCAGAACACCCATACCTCCCCCTCTTTTAGGGCGTTATTGTGCGAAGGGCCAGGCGAGGACTTTTCTCAATCCAGATGTATTTAAAAAACAAGGTGTTTAGGGTTGAGAAGAAAGACTGGGGCAATGAAATGGGCATCGTTTGTAAATAGAAAAGAATACGGGGAAAACATTTATCTTCACGACACTGACGCAGCCCCTCCAGAAAAAGGCAGTGCAGTCCCAGTTTTGTATATTTGCTCTGATAATACAAAGTAACGAGACGTAATCACAGGTGTAAAATTGGGAACACTGGGCTGATAAATAGACACCCAAATATTTTAATGGGGTCTGGCACCAGGTAAAGGAGACTGAGGCTTGCAACTGTGTACGCAATCCCAAAGGCACGTTCAATGCTAAAATCTCTGACTTGTTATAGTTTATCTTAAAATTTGAAAGCAGATTAAAGTCTCTCAGTTCAGCCATAATATTAGGGAGGGAGATCAAGGGGTCCGAGACATAGAATAAGACAGCATCCACATAGGCTGACAGCTTATGCTCCATCGGGTCTACCATAATCCCTTAATGGCAGCGTTAAGGCGTATTTTGTTAAGCGGTGATTCGAGGCTTATGGCGAAAATTAGGGGGGGGGGGGTGGAGGGCATCCCTGCCACTTCCCATTCTGAATGGGGAACAAGTCCAATAACACCCCATTCACCTTTACCTTGGCTTCCGGGGAACTATAAAGCGAAGACATCCACGAAAGTATATTAGGGCTTAAACCTAGTCTGGCCAAGACCAATCGGAGATACGTCCAATCCACCCTGTCAAACACCTTCTCAGCCTCACTGGAGAGCAGAAGACCAGGGGGATGAGTAGCCTGCAATTCAACCCAATGAATTAACTGGATCGCTCTATTAGAATTATCCCTTGCTTCTCTTCCCATGATAAACCCTGTTTGATCAGGGTGGATGATCGTTAGAAGGATCAGTTTAATATGGTTGGCCAAAGTCTTTGCTAAGATTTTAATGTTGGTATTCAAAAGTGAAATAGGCCTATAATTACCTGGAATAGTATGGTCTATCCCCACTTTGGGCCTTGCGGTGCCCAAAGCTAAAGCATTGAAATAAGTACAAATAGAGCCAGAGAGTAGCGATTAAAACTTCCTATAGTAGGCATTGGTGATGCCATTAGGGCCCCGGACTCTTCCCTTTAGGGAGGTCTTTAACGACTGCCACAATTTCTGTCAGGGTGTCTAGTTGGTTGCTAATTGGGTTGGAGATCTGCGGGACTTGGGCCTCCTCCAAGTACTGCAGGATACGTTCCACCTTTTGGAGTTCCGTGGGACCCGGGAAAGTATCAGGAAAATGGTAGAGGTGGGCATAATATTCCCTAAACGGCACTGCTATTTTTGAATAGAATTTGTGGGAGATGTGGCGCAGCATAACCCGGATCCGGACATCAAGCTAATTTTCCAACTCCTGAGGGTTTGTAGTTCCGTTGCCAGCTCTGGGGTAATGTGGTGCTTATGTGTGGCCCCATCAGGAGGAGAGAGCGATCCGCAGCATATCGGACCAGGTATCAGGGAGCGCTGAACACAAAAAGCAGGAATAAAGGCCCATACACAATATCAGATTTTCTGCAGATTTTTTCCTTCAGATTTACCAAAACCATATAATATGAGGTCAAACCTTAGGGGTTTCAATTTGTATGCAATCAAACAGGCCCTTGCACTACATGGTTTTGGTAAATCTGAAGACAAAAATTAGCAGAAAATCTGATAGTGTGTATGGGGCTTAAGAACCTATAAAACAAACAACAGTTATAGCATATGGCTTCAGTATGTCCAGTTCCCTTCTCATGTGTGCATTCTATGTATATTACTATGAATTCATTAGGGACCACTGATATTTTTACAGCTGATATCTGCAAAATCAAGCCCTGGTTGTTTCAGAAACACTGGGCATGAGTATGTCTTCTGAACAGGGTAAGGGCAACAGTAAAGATATCTCCCAACTCCATCCACAAAAAATATATTTATTGGAAATCATCTGTATTTCCTATACTGTCAGTTTCCAAACTGAATTATTCTCATTTAATCTTGTTATATTTAAATTGGTAGAAAAGTCCAACTATTCTTAAAAATGTTCCCTCTGTTTACCAAATGCTTTGTTTATCTTATGACTACATCGTACTGTGTAATTATTCTGTTTATTGATAATAAAAACCTTGAAACAGAAAAAATGTTCCCTCTACCTTCTCCTACCTATCCTGCCTAACCTGTATAAAAAAAGGTGTGTGTGCTTACCTAGTTTTAATCTTCTGTGGCCCAGTCACGGGTCCCTGCAGTCTTGGCTCAGGGAACACTGGCTGTGACTTCCAGGAGCTGTGACATCACCCATAGTACCTAGCTCAGTCATTGTATATACAGGTTAGCAATATATAGTTTAACATGACCAGTGTAGATAAAATGTCCACCCTTCAAATGACTGCCACCATTATCACACTTTCCAACATAACTCCGTTCCACTTCCACACTGCGGGCTTTTCTGTATGAGGCCTCCAGCCGTGTCACACCAGCTCAGAGACAAACCCATTCCCGCAGTGCCACCATTACCATCTTCCAATTAACCCATGTTAACTGAACAAACCATGGGCTCACACCACCGATGGGTCCCCACACTTCCATCTCATAGGTTACTTGCCACCATCAAAGACCACAACTTCCACCGCTAACAAGGGTGACCCCTTACCCTTGGGAGCCCCTCCACACTCTCAAAGCCCGCAGGATCCCATCCTGAAGCCCCAGGAACCAGAGATCAATACCCAATACCGACAGGTGAATCTCATCCATTTCGGAGATGAAGCCCAACATCCCTCTCCAATTCCCTATGGTGGATCACCAAGCCCCTGTTACGAACCATGAAATGGCCCACCATTTTGATAACCTTTATGCAGGCTTTATTTAGTCTGTCTACCGACTTTGCTACTCGCCAGGTCACCCTGGCTACAATGTCCGACCAATTGATCAACATGTCAGGGAAGGTCATCCTCATTCGCAGAAAGTCAAACTTCACGCCCTTAATAAGTTCCTTAATGGTGTAATGGATGTGATCATGAGTGTTATAAGTGAAATGCCTATTTCTGGTACTCTTATAGGTATAAGTGCTTATCTTTCATTAACAGTTATCAACCTTAATCATACACATTTAATCACAATTAAGATGTCTGCCAGCTTCTCCCTATATGTGAAAACTGCAAGAGTTAAAAGAAAGAGAGCAACGTCAAAGAGAAGAATTGCGCCTGTTCTTGGCCACCTCGTCAGTACACCCAAGGAGAAAAAGGGGGCTGGGAACAAGACTACTTTAGCTACCGAAGCTTACTTTTCCCTTTTTTAGACATAACCCAGCTAAAAAGCTTATGCTCTGTCACAATAATGAATATGTATAATTTGTGGTTTGTACATGCTGTCTTTTATCTAGTTTTTGATTTGATAGTATGATATCCGGCTATAAACATATCAATCGGAGCTCAGGAAATAAAAAAGCAGAAGTATCTGAATACTGAACTGCTTGTGTGTCAGTGTTTGACTTCAAGTGTGCACACTTATATTAAGGATTAATTTGGCCAGGGGGACAGAAACAAGATACCGGGCTTTTCTAGTCCAGGTTCCAAAACAGCTGCCGCCCAAGCGTGGGGCTCGAGAGTCGGTCCAAGGGACAGCCGAAACGGAAAGAGACCGAAATAATACCAAATACGGACGGGCCGGAGCCTGATCAACTCTGGAAAAAACGGTAAGACATTCTCCTTAATAATTTGTCTACTGTTTAGTCCGCATCCGTATCTGGTTAATTTCTGTCTTGACATCGGCTTCCTGAGGCCTAAAAGACAGGTATATATCTTCTCTCGAGTCCATTTATATGAACCTGCAATTGTTTCTGGCCCACCTGTATTCGGAGTGTTTTGTGTTTTGTTGGAGTTTGTCTGTTTGTTTTGTGGGACCTTCTAAGTCATTCCCCCTAACATGGAGGACTAAAATATTTTGAGACCTGTCCTGACGCGCAAAGCGATGCACTTCTGCAGGGGCAATGGCGCTTTCACAGTGTAAGCCCCTGTGTAGCTGTATGGCGTAGTTCCCGGGACCTTTAATTTTTTCAGCAAGTGTCAGTCATCTCATTCATCACAGGCATGTAGGAAAGAGGAGTGACATAGTGCAATAACGTTTACAAAATCCAATTTATTTAATAATTCAGAGATGTACTCACATTCAATAATATAATGACAGACAGTGATCGCTGCAGCAGCCACCGATTAGCGTGTTTACAATCGGCAATGAGAGTGTACATCCTATGGCCACATCCTTAATAAGTTCCCTAATGGAACGGCCTCCCAAGTCATTCCCCCTAACATAGAGGACTGAATTGTCTGGAGGCCTGTCCATTTCTGCACTGTGATGCACTTCTGGTACCACCCTACTGCACAGCATGCCCGGGCAGCCCAGCAAACATATGCATGCCTCCCCTCTTGGAATCCCCAGCTGCCTGCCATTAGGCCAAAACACATAGGAGTGACCCAATATCCAGAAGAGGCCATCTGGCCCCTGTAACCTGTTGCTCCCGCTGCATCTATAAATAGCTCCAAATCCCAGTTATTCACCGGGCCTGACATCCAGACCGATCTGCCATTGTAGTCTGTCAAGAAGGTATCCCACACACTCAAGTCCATGCGACACTCCCTAGTAATCTCAATGAAATGAGTGGGGGGCCGAACCCCCGCTGTAGCCGCCGACAGCCGTCGGCAAAGCTCTATGCCCATGGGAATAATGCGGCATGCAAAGTTCAGTTTACCCAGTAAAGACTGCAGCTGCCATAGCTGAATCTTTCATAGCCCTAAAATCCCCTGAATCTCCACCCTCAGTGCACCCAACGTCTTCTCTGGTAGGCGACACTCCATGGCTTCTGAGACAATGACAATGCCCAATAAGCTAAGAGCGGTGGTTGGGCCCTCTGTCTTGTCCTCTGCCAATGGGATCCCGAATGTGTCCGCCATGTGTTGTAGTGTGGATAACACCGCACACAGAGTGGATGACCGAGAACCCAAACAGAGAAAATCATCCAGATAATGAATTATGGAATTCAGCCCGGAAACGTCCCTAACAACCCATTCTACAAAGGAGCTGAATGTTTTGAACAATGCACACGAAAAGGAGCAACCTATGGGCAAGCACAGATCAATGTAAAATTCCCCTTGTCAACAGCACCCCAGCAGCCAAAAGCTGTCCGGATGAACCGGAAGCAAGCGGAAAGCAGATTCGATATCAGATTTTGCCATTAGTGCCCCCTTTCCACAGCCGCGAACCCAGCCCACTGCCATATCGAAGGACATGTACGAAACTGTACATGAGTCAGGGTCGATCGCAATGTTGACCGATCCCCCTAGGGGGAAATCATCAAGTCCTCCATAGGTCGATCGCTAAAAGGCCCAGCCATGCAGCCTAGCGCCACTTCCTTACCCAATTTCCCCCGCATTATTCTGGGATGGAGCAAAGCCAAACGTAAATTCTTAGATACTGGCGGGACGGCCGATAGGGAAACCCTCAGAAAAACCCTCCCCCAACAGCCTAGCGGCCTCCCGATCTGGATACCAATTTAGAAAAGTTGCATCATTTACACCCTCAGTGGTGTCGTCCCTTTTGTTACCAACATCCCTGGCCCGACCCTTACCTTTTTGAAACCGCAGGGTACGGGATAGGAAGCCCCGCAGCCAGAGCACTCAGGTTTAAAACAAAATGCTCCTCCGAATTTGCAGGTTCCCTCATTGTACTGCCAGCAGACACCCCATTTTGTGGCAGCCGGCTGTCCAGGGGATGTAGAACCACCCCCTGGAAAAAACTGATTGGCCCTCGCCAAGGACATCAGCTTCATCCAGATTATTAATTATTAATTATTAATATGATTTTACATTTCGACCATAGATACACATTAACCGCTTGCCGACCAGTTGCTACAGTTGTACTGTGGCAACATGGCTCAGCTGCACGAATCGCCATTATGTTAAGTCTCTTATTTATTTGGCCACTAGGGGCACGCGCCCGCTGCTCGCCCCGAAGCCTATGCGAGTGCCGGGTGGTCGAGATGACCGCCGGCTCCTACGATCGCTCTTGACACGGCGAGAACTGGGCTCTCTGTGTGTAAACACAGAGAGCCCGGTTCTCTGAAGGCAGAAGAGACTGATCATGTATTCATACAAAGTATAAACACCGATCTATCTCTTCCTCTAGCTAGTCCCATCCCTCCCTTCAGTTAGAACACACACTAGGGAACACAGTTAACCCCTTGATCGCCTCCTAGTGTTAACCCCATCACTGCCAGTGAAATTTTTACAGTAATCAATGTCTTTTTACAGCACTGATCGCTGTATTAATGCCAATGGTCCCAAAAATGTGTCAAAATTGTCCGATCTGTCCGCCATAATGTCGCATAATGATAAAAATCGCAGATCACCACCATTACTAGTAAAAAAAATTAAAAAAAATAAAAATGCTATAAATCTATCCTCTATTTTATAGATGCTATAACTTTTGCACAAAACCAATCAATATACGCTTATTGCGATTTTTATTAACAAAAATATATAAAAGAATACATATCAGCCTAAACTGAGAAACAATTTGCCTTTTAAAAAAATAAAATGAGGATATTTATTATAGCATAAAGTACAAAATATTGTGTTTTTTTCAAAATTGTCACAATTTTTTTTGTTTATAGCGCAAAAATTAAAACCCGAAGAGGCGATCAAATACCACTAAAAGAAAGCTCTATTTGTGAGAAAAAGAGGACATCAATTTTGTTTGGGTACAGCACCGCACGACCGCGCAATTGTCAGTTAAAGCGACGCAGTGCTTAATCGCAAAAAAAAATGCTCTGTTCATTCAGCAGCCAAATCTTACGGGGCTGAAGTGGTTAATAAACTGAACATTTCTAAAAATAATGCATGGAGTTCAAGAGTCTCAAGAGGGTCTTTCTGGTACAGAAGCTGAGCAGTGATATCTGGTGTTTTTTATTTTTTTTGGGGGGGGGGGTGTTGGCAAACATACCTGCAGCCGCCCGCTCGCTGTCTGTCTAGCACTTACCCCATCTAGGTGACGGGCGGCGGGCTTTGGGTCAAGCAGCGGGTGATGGGTGGTGAGCTGTGGGTCAGGTAGCGGGTGATGGGTGGTGAACTGTGGGTCAGGCAGCGAGTGACGGGCGGTGAGCTGTGGGTCATGCAGCGGCTCCTGTGTCCTGTCCTAGATCACAGCAGCTTCCGCGTGAGTCTCTTCTCTCCTCCTTTCAGGCAATCGGGTGATGGGTCTTAGATTCGCTTCCTGATTGGCCGGGAGGAGGATCAGTGTGGTGATAACGAATATTCATTCGCTATCATTGCACAACTGGGTGGGCTTTGGGCGCAGTGCTCCGCCATTGGAATCCAGATGCATGGATAGGGGGCGGTGCCTGTGCGCCCCTAATGCCCAGGCCACCACTGAAGCTGAGTGACAATCTGTCAGCGTTGTCACCCTGGAACAGAAAGTCCCTTATTGGCAGAATCAACAGGCCAAAAACTTAAGAAATAAAAGCATGCAGAGAGAAAACTCATGCAATGTAATCATTGGAACGTAAGCCACCAGGATTGCTTTCTTTTTCTTTTTCTTTTTTATATGCTTGGAGCTAGGCACCAAACAATCAAGTGATAATGATTTTTTTGTACCCCCCTTAAGCCTTTATACACAGTAGAGTTGGCAATGACTATTTCACTTCCTCTAATTGTGAAAGAAGGAAAGATGTGTTTCACATTAGGAGCATCTTTTATAAATAAATGATGTCAGTAACTGGATATTTCAGAGTGACCTCAATATACAGTGACATCAAATGCATCCTTAGATGAGGGTCCTTTACACTCTTGTAACACATCTCCTTGCTGGGATGGCCATCATTGTTGGTTAAGGAATTGCATTTCAAGAATAAAGCTCTGAAAACAAATATCTATTGGACCGATGGGCCAACAAAGCACCACATCCTTTTGCAGATATATAAATTAGCAAAATGACCAGAGTTGGAGCTTTAAAGGTGCCAATAAATACCACAATTGTCTATCAACAAAATCTCATTTTATTTCATAGAATATTGTATAAGTAAAACCATATATAGTACATGTTAAACAAAATGCCTCAATACAGTATTACATGTATCATAGAGTATTCAATTCACATGGTGCCTCTGTAGCCACCATAAGTACCTGCTACTCAGCTTCAACCAAGTCATGACCAGCCATGATTGGCCAGTCAAGTTACTCCACCCCAAAACTCGCTCATCCAGGTTTTTATGGACCTTGCTTTGTGCACTGGTCCAAATCATTTGCTGGAGGGGGATTATGATGTGGGGTCATGGGGGTACGCAGCCTATTGCATTAGGGTGTGCACCCCAAAGCTCAAACACACATGCCTTTCTCTGGAGACTCAGCTGCGCAGGGCAGTGAATGAATGGGAAGTGCTTTGTGCTGAGCAGCTTCCCGTTCATTCACTAATTGAAGCATAGTAAACGCTACTTACTTAGTAAGTAAAACACTTCACTATGCTTCAGTTATGAATGAACAAAGTGAGTGAGTGTGTTCACTGTGTTCCTTTAGAAAAGGAAGGGGCCAGTCAATGACATATTGACTAGCCCCTTCCCCTGCTCTCCATCCTGAAACAGTTGGGGGGAGAGGAGATAGGGGAAGCCAGCAGCACTGCGGGGCGGGGGGGGGGGCGCAACAGAGCAAAAAACTGTAAGAGAAATCGACAGAGCACAAAGTGATTAGGGTGTGCCCACACCTGGCACACCCCCTATGCACACCTATGTGTAGGGCTGTTGTTCAGGGGTTGGGTTTGGCCCCTTAGTTCCAGTGAAGGGAACTCTTAAGGCGTCAGCATACCAAGACATTTTTGACAATTTCATGCTCCCAACTTTGTGGGAACAGAGTCCTGACCTCAACCCAACAGAACACCTTTGAGATGAATTAGAGTGGAGACTGCAAGCCAGGCCTTCTCATCCACATCAGTGCCTGACCTCACAAATGCGGTGGGTAGGTGGGCCAACTCAATATTGAATCTTATGGACTAAGACTGGGATGTCATTAAAGTTCATGTGGATGTACAGGCAGGAACCCTAATACTTTTGGTAATATAGTGCATATCAAAGTGTAAAAAGAGTGAGTTGTATCAAAAAATGTAAAGTTCATAAATTACAGTGTGCCAGTAGGAATGCTTCCAATGTGAATTTCTCCACAAGTGCTCCTTGGTGTAACAATAAAACCACACGTGTCAGCAAGTGCACTGATTCCACCACCACTATGCACTCACCAGAGCAAATAAACAAATTGCCTGATCTGATTATGTCCTCCTTTATGGTCTCCTTCCTGATCCCTGCAATGGATATCCCAGTAATGGTTAGGCACATCTGGGAGCTTGTCCTATGCAAGGAATAGCTCACCACACAGAGCCCAAAGATCATAGAATAGTGTAGTATGTTTTATTAAGTTAAAAGGCATACACAATAAAAATTTCTTGTGGATAAAACAAACTCAATGCCCAAACATACCAAGATGGCCGCCGCTCCGAAAACTAGATGTGGTGGCATGATGTCAGTGTGTCAGGCTCCTCTCTACATGTTTCATGCACATGCAGGTCTTCAGAGGACCTTCTTATAAAAATATATTTTGATATATTTGTTTGCCCTATTTCTTGTGATGTTGGGGTGTGCTGCTACACCATGTCATGAGTACTGCTCTATGCATACTATAAATCCCATAATCCATGGTCCCTAGTCCATCTTGGGAGGAAGCAAGAGAGGGTAGATATGTTCCTACTTACAGTGGGATGATAGAGAACAAACGTATCCATCCTCTCATGGGCGTAGTGTAAGGAGTCGCAATTGCAACCCTGCACCTAGCTCCAGGGTGCGGCTCCCCTGTCATAGTATGCTGCATTCTTCCCCCACAAAATCCCGGAGTACAGCTCCAATACCTCTTATGTCCCACAGCCAGTTCTGTATGTAGTACCCAGAATTAGTGGTTGGTTGCTATGGCTGCTTGGCATCTAGCAACCAGCCACATGGTTAGTCTGCCTCTAGCATTCAGTGGAGGAGAACTGCACTAACCACGCTGCATTAAAGAGGCTTACTCCTCTGCATCCTCTAGCAGAGAATCAGATCACTGCCCCAAAAAAAAGGAATTTGAAGATTTGGAATCATTCAATATTTTCACACGCTAGTTCAACCCATCAAGAGAAATTACATGATCTGACTGGCCAATATCAGCTGGCCTCATTTGCATCCGAGTTAAAGAATGGAACGAAATTCGGATCCATTTGTTACCCATATCCGAGTTATCAAACAAATTCGAAAATTGAATCAATTTCTCTATGGACCAGAACTACTAACGCGTTTTTTCAGATTCCTTGCCAGTTGTAGATTCGTATGCAATGGGATTTTCATCCAAAAAATGAATTGTAACAAAACAAAACATACATGTCTATCGAATAGCTGCATTGGAGTGCAGGGGAGACACTGGGGGTCTAACAGAGTATATGTTACCTGCCCATGCTATCACATAGGGGGCTTGTTAATACAAGAAAGTGTAGCGCTACCTCAATTTTTCCAATATGTGTGAATAGTGGTGAAAACCTCCTGATTATAAGTAACTCCTTTACTGATGTGTGAATAATGGTGGAAACTTCCTATACAGAATATCAGCTTACCATTCCAATTTTCAATGATATGTTGAACCACAATACATGAAAAATAAATAAAATATAAATAAAATAAAATCCTATACCATACAGCTTGTGATTATGTTTTTATACTGCAAAATAATATGCAATAACTGAATATCAATAACTTTACTTAAATATTACAACAACATATAGTTGATATAGTGAATAGTGTTAGAAACCTTCTAAATAAAATAATAAAGCCCAGTGCATCAATAAGTCCATAGCAAACAAGCTAGTTAATGTTATCCTAAGTTATGAGCACAATGCCAATTCTAAGGCAGTTGCAACACGTGATATCCATCACCAGCAGTATCCAAGACCATCTTTAAGGCAGGGCAAAAAGGGCAGCTGCCCTGGGCCCTGTCATTGTTGTGGGGCCCAAAGCAGCTGCCTTGTACTTTCCAACTATCCCAGTTTGAATTCCCTTGTCCGTTGAGGTTTTAGTCCTGTGCTGCGTCCTGATATCTCAGTGTGAAGTTCTGTTACTATTGCTGCCCAGCTCTGCCCTATTGTTGTGTACAGATGACTCACCTGCAGACCCTGTGTTTACATGTAAATACTGGCATTCATATGTAAATAGTGGCGGACCAACAGCATTCATATGTACAGGCCCGGCCCAAGTTACAAACACCTGAGTTACAAACGACTCCTACTTACAAACAGCCTCAGATGCCAGCTACTTGTGCTCCACGCGGGCCCTGGATACCTCTCGAGCACTTCCAAACACATCCCACACTGCCGTACTATGCCCCAGATAACATAACAAGCGCCCGGAACATCCTGCATCCATTAACAGCCGGCAGTTACACTTACGAATGCAGTGTTCCGACCAGAAGTTACACTTACAAATGCAGTGTTACATTCGTAACCTGGAGACTGGCTGTAAATAGAGGTGGTATTCATATGTATATCATGCCCCCTGAGGTCAAATCCACCATCACCTATACTGAATGCTGCCCACTTGGAGCAGCATTGAAAGGGGCATGCTTGAAAGTCCTGCCTACAACTGTAGTCATTAAGACGACCATCAGCCTATTCTGCAAAGGTAAGCAAATTAGTGAGATGGATGGTCGTGTGGGGTGTGCAGAGGTAGGCAGAGTAGGAATTACAGTTTGGGGTGCACAGGTGAGCAAGGAGGGTATGTATGGAGGTAAGGGAGGTGGGTGCAAAGATGAGCAGAGGAGGCAAGTAGAGTTAAAGGGGAGAGGGATCGGAGTGGAGAGGATGGGGATGGTTTGGGGTGCAGAGGTTAGCATGGGTTTAAGGATGCAAATGTGTACCGACAGAGTGGATAAAGATGTAGGTCACATGTAAGGCAGCCCATTCATTTCAATGGGCTGCTCTATGCGCTAAAAATGCAAAAGAAAGTCCCAAACCCTTTTTCAAAATCACTCAAAAACAATTAATGGCACTGCTGTGTATCTGCTAAAGGGCAGCACGTTTCTGTGGTGTCAGGAAAGCGATTTTGCATGCGTTCCCAACACACACACACAAGTCCCCTCACCTCCCCAGTCCATGGTGTGCAGGCAGTGAGGAGATGATGTGCTGTAATCTCTAGCAACTAATCAGTGAGCCGTAATGTGTGCTGTAACCTCTAGCAACCAGTCAGTGAGCTGTAATGATACACTGTAACCTCTGGCAACCAATCGCTGCCTGATCTGCTTCAGTAAACTGATTTTTAGTCTAGCTGCTATTTATTGTATGTCTCAGAGCAGATGGAGAGCGAAACTGCATGGAGGGGGGGGGCCCCAAGAAAAATTTTGCCCAGGGTCCAATCAATATTAAATTTCCTTTTGCTCCACTATATAAAGTTCTTAGGCGTTCTTAGTTCAAACAGAATCAAAGATAGGCCTTCATCATGCTTTACTCAAAAATCTTTATTAACCGGTTGCCGACCGGCTAACTCCGATATACGTTGGCAGAATGGCACTCCTGCACAAACTGACGTACCTGTACGTCAGTCCACAAAAGCAAAATAGCGGGCGCGTGCCCGCGGGTCCCGCCGACTCGATGTCCGCTGTCGGCCCGCAATCTCGTCGAGGAGAGGCAGAACGGGGGAAATGTAAACAAGGCATTTCTCTGTTCTGCCTAGTGACATGACAGGGATCTTCTGTTCCCTGTCATCTGGAACAGTGATGTCTGTCATGTCAGTGGTAGCCCACACCCCCCCCTACAGTTAGAACACGCAGAGGGAACACACTAAACCCCTTGATTGCCCCCTAGTGTTTAACCCCTTCCTGCCAGTGACATTTATACAGTAATCAGTGGCTATTTTTAGCTCTGATTGCTCTATAAAAGTCAATGTTTCCAAAATAGTGTCAAAATTGTTCGATCTGTCAGCCACAATGTTTCAGTCCAGATAAAAATCGCAGATCCCCGCAATTAATAATTTTTTTTTTATAAATCTATCCCCTATTTTGTAGATGCTATAACTTTTGTGCAAACCAATCAATATAAACTTATTGCTGTTTTTTCACCAAAAGAAAACTGTAAAACTACTAAAACAGACAGCGGAGATTTATGAATTGCTAAAGGCAATTTTAAAGGGATGTACCACCAGAAAAGTGTTGTTGGGCCTTTATCGAATTCCCCCAAATGTCTTTTGCTAATGGAAATACAAGCTACATTTTTCAAACAGTCCACAGCAAAATTTTCACTCCCTTGTTGCATTTGGCTGGAGAACAGTACCAACACTGACCCATTCAATTGAGGTTGCAGCAGGGTGGTGCAGGATTTACAGGGTTAAAACAGGCAGTCAGGAAACAACATATCACTTCCTTGCTGCCTGTCAAATGCCTCTGAGAAGCAGTTCAATATGGATCACTTTTTGGAGGTGCTGCAATAACAGCCACATATCCAAGGGTAGCTTAACCACTTTCAGACCGGACCATTTTGCTGACTTAAAACCAGACCACTTTTTGCGATTTGGCACAGCGTCACTTCAACTGACAATTGCGACGTGGCTCAAAAACAAATTTTTTTCCCCACAAATAGAGCTTTCTTTTGGTGGTATTTGATCACCTCTGCGGTTTTTATTTTTTGCGCTATAAACAAAAATAGAGTGACAATTTTGAAAAAAATGCAAAATTTTTTAACTTTTTGTTATAATAAATAACAAAAATATATAAAAAAACTTTTTTTTCCTCAGTTTAGGCCAATACGTATTCTTCTACATATTTTTGGTAAAAAAAAAATTGCAACAAGCGATTATTGATTGGTTTGAACAAAAGTTATAGCTTTTACAAAATAGGGGATAGTTTTATGGCATTTTTATTAATAATTTTTTTTTTTTTTTACTAGTAATGGCGGCGATCAGTGATTTGTATTGTGACTGCGACATTGTGGCGGACACATCGGACATTTTTGACACATTTTTGGGACCATTATCCTTTATACAGCAATCAATGCTATACAAATGCATCGATTCCTGTGTAAATGACACTGGCAGTGAAGGGGTTAACCAGGGGGTGGCAGTGTTCCTAGGGGAGTGTTACTAACTGTGGGGGGCTTGGCTTTGTGTTAGTGAATGCTGATCTCTGCTCCAATCACATGGAGCAGAGATCAGTGTCACTTGTTGCTAGGCAGAACGGGAAGATGCTGCTTTACTAACAGCAAACAGGCTGTTCACTTTGCAAGGGAATTTTCTCTTAGCTTAGTGAATGGGGTGAAGCTTTGATAAATTCTGTCATCCAATCATGTGCAAGCCAAAATATAGTTTCTTCATTTTCCTTGTACACGATTGAGTATTCTTTGGAAAATTTATTTTCACTGCATTCACCTAAGAGACAATTCCTTGCAAAGTTAATAGGCCATTTCCCTTTAGTAAATCAAACCCTATGAGCCCAGTAATAATCTAATCAAAATAATGTCCTCAGTTACCCAGTGGCGGCTGGTGCTCTAAATTTTTGGGGGGGGCGCAAACTGAAAAATTCTGAAAAAAAAACCATTGCAGCCTCACTGTGCCATTAATAGCAGCCACTGTGCCCATCAAATGCAGCCGCTGTGCTCATCAAACACAGCCAATGTGCTATCAATTGCCACCACTGTGCCATCAAACACAGCCACTGCGCCAAACGCATCCACTGTGCCCATTAATTGCCACCACTGTGCCCGTCAAATGCAGCCACTGTACCATCAAACGCAGCCACTGTACCATCTAACGCAGCCACTGTGCCCATCAATTGCTGCCACTATGCCATCAAACGCAGCCACTGTGACATATCAAATATAGCTACTGTGCCCCATCGAATGCAGCCTCACTGTGCCCTGTCTAATGCAGCCCTGAGCCTCACTTACCTTACAGGCTGCTCCATTTGCCCCATGCTTTCCACGTAGCTGCCGATGTCACTTCCGGGTTCCCTTCACTTGAACAAAAAAGCTCCTGCCTGTAGTATTGCCCCGCAAAGCAGGTCAAAGGCCTGCAAATGAAGCGCCTCATCTGCAGTCTCCTGATTGCATTGATGTGGCACTTCCCATCGGGCACTGTGTCCAGTGTCCGAACACAGTGCACTTAACCACTTGCCGACCAGGCGCCGCAGTTGTACTGGGGCAGAATGGCTCTGCTGGGCGAAATGAAGTTATGTAACGCCACTTCACCCTGTGGCCACTAGGGGTGCACGCGCGCCCTCTGCTTGCCCACAGAGCCAGTGCGAGTGCCCAGCGGTCGCGATCACCGCCGGGCTCCCGTGATCGCTTGGGGCACACAGAGAACCGGGATCTGTGTGTATAAACACACAGTTTCCGGTTCTCTGACGGAAAAGTGACAGATCGTCTGTTCATACGGAGTATGAACAGCGATCTATCTCTTCCCCTACACAGTCCCCTCCCTCCTTCAGTTAGAACACACACTAGGAAACACATTAACCCCTTGATCGCCCCCTAGTGGTTAACCCCTCACTGCCAGTGACATTTTTACAGTAATCAATGCATTGTAAATGGTCCCAAAAATGTGTCAAAATTGTCCCACGTGTCCGCCATAGTGTCACAGTCCCGATAAAAATCGCAGATCGTCGCTATTACAAGTAAAAAAATAATAATAATAATAATAAAAATGTCATAAAGCTATCCCCTATTTTGTAGACGCTATAAATTTTGTGCAAACCAATCAATATACGCCTAAATTGAGGGAAAAAAAACGTTTTTTTATATATTTTTTTTCAAAATTTAAGCTTATTTTTTGTTTATAGCACAAAAAATAAAAAACGCAGAGGTGATTAAATACCACCAAAAGAAAGTTCTATTTGTGAGAAAAAAAGGATGTCAATTTTGTTTGGGTACAACGTCGCATGACCACGAAATTGTCAGTTAAAGCAACGCAGTGCCTAATCTCAAAAAGTGCTCTGGTCAGGAAGGGGGTAAAATCTTCCGGGGCTGAAGCGATTAAAGAACATTTTTTTCAAATATTTTTTTTTAAAGGGACCTTTTTAAAAAATATAAAGATTTTTTTTGTGATTGCTGAGTGGGGGGGGGGGGGGGGGGATGGGGGGCGGCGCCTGTGCACCCCCTATGGACGGCCCACCACTGCAGTTACCTCTTCCTGTGTTTTGCCAACATCTTTAACGTGTTTTCCCCTGATCTAATAGCATTCAAAGCCTATCTTATGTAAAAAGTTTACCCAATATTTTGTCAAGCGGAGTAAAGTTTATATGGGTTATAGGTGCGCTTTTCAAGTTGAAGATTAGCATTAAACATGAGATTTTCTACTACCTACTAGTATACATAAACTGACTTAGTTTGCACCACTTTACAACTATTGAGTTGCACCATAATAATTCATGAAGCTTTCTCCTACACTACTTAACCATAAGAATCTTTCTTATTCTATGTTATTGCAAGATATGACATGATTTACATGCTTCCGTCAAAAGTTAATTAAAGGAATTTTCTAATATAAATGAAAATGTTGACATTTACTTCAGACCCCTACAACCCTCTTACAATTACTTGACCAAGGTCAACCACTGAAACATAATAGTGCCTTAGGGCCTGTCATGCTATCTCAGTGCTTGGGCTCTGCTACCAGCTTTCACCAGAAGGTGGCACTACAGGCCAATTTCACAATAATGCAGTACATAAAGGTACAGGGACATTTTAAATTGGAGCTCTTGTAAGATGTTTAAAAAGCTTTTACACTAATTTATATTTATTTTTTTGCTGTGACACAAAGGGAACTATAATGGTGATTTATTTTGCAAAAAAAAAATAAAAGATATTAAAAGATTGAAATTGGAACGTTCCTCCCTCACTAGTATAACCCATGATGGATCACTGTGTAGTCTAGGTTAGGGGTCACCCAGTGGTGTTAGGCCTGACTAAACTCATATACCCCTAATTAAAATATGGCCTTCCCCTTCGGTTCAAGGCCACACCCTTTTCTGTTTAAGGCCCGCCCTATCTGTAAACCACACCTATTCCTATTTAGGCTCCACCTTTTCCTTTTAGAGCTCCACCTCTTCCACTCTGTTGATTAAAAGTGGGTACCAAGTGGACTCATCAGTGGTCATCACTGAAGCCTACCAGTGTCTATCAGTGCTGCCTTATCAGTGTTGCCCTATCAGTGCAGCTTAAGATTGCCACATCAGTGCCCGATAGTGCATCCTATCAGTGCTCATCAGTACAGCCTTATCAGTGCCCATCAGTGCAGCCTCATCAGCCCCCATCTATGTGGCCTCATTGGGGGCAACCGTTGCTGCCTATTAGTGACCATCATTGCCGCCTATCAGTGTCCATCAATGCAGCCCAATCAGTGCCCAACAATGAAGGTCATAATTGACCAACAGTACAGTCGTATCAGTGCCCATCAGTACAGTCTTATCAGTGCCCATCAGTGCATCCACATCAGTGCCCATCAGTGTGGCCTCATCAGGGAAACCACTGCAGCTTATAAGTGCCCATATCAGTGCCCATATCAATGACGCCTATCCGTGACGCCTATCAGGGCCTATATCAGTGCAGCTCATCAGTGCCCATCAGTATATTCATTTCCATATTGAGCGCTTGGCACATGCACATTAGTAATAGTAACACAACCAATTTTACCTTCTGTCCTGGCCGCTGACTGGCAGTTCCCCTCATGCTCCTCTCTCTCTCTCATCCACCTATAGCAGAAGATTTGGTGAAGTAGAAAGCCATACGGAGAAGGGTGGGCGGAGCATTGCACCAGTCAAATTACATGCAACCGGTCTGGCCAATTACCAACTGCTTATGGGGGGTGCCAGTCATCGTCGTCGCCAGATACTGCCCGCTGTATGTGTGTGGGAGGCGGCCGTGGGAACCGGGACTTGGGAAAACGTGACTGGGGGCTTTTTTGCCGTCTCCCTACAAAGTGCTGCCACGGGCCTGGGCCTTGTCGCCATAGGCCAAGGCACAACACTGCATGTGGCTTGGAAAAATTTGATATAAAGGATTCCCTTCATTATATGCCTGGTGGTCACTTTGTGGCCGGAGATATCTGGTGAGCATATTTATATGTCACTTAAAATAGCACTTTTTGATTGTGAAGATTTAAGCACATTGTATTCTAGAAGACACGGTGTTGGAGAAACATTATATAGAATATTTTCATCACTGCATGATATATTTATATATATATATATATATATATATATATATATATATATATATATATATATATATATATATATATATATATATATATATATATATATATATATATATATATATATATATATATATATATATATATATATATATGGACTGCTGACACTTTATATATGGTGTATTAATATCATTATATTCACGTTATTCTGTGTGTTCATAGTTCTTTGAGCCCATTTGTTTATTTCATGTTTCTATTAGTTTATACTAATTTTTGATGCAGCATTGTAATCAGTTATTTATTCACTATTGCCGCTGTTTCTCGCTGTTTATATTCAAGTAAGTAAACAATGTAATGAAAACAAATATATATACACACATATGAACCAATGTTGTTCAAAGCTAGATGGACTTAAACTCGGAGACAGTGAAATAAATGAAATTAATGTGATATATATATATATATATATATATATATATATATATATATATATATATATATAGTATACATACATACATACATACACACAATATACAGTATCTCACAAAAGTGAGTACACCCCTCACATTTTTGTACATTTTTTATTATATCTTTTCATGTGACAACACTGAAGAAATTACACTTTGCTACAATGTAAAGTAGTGAGTGTACAGCTTGTATAACCGTGTAAATTTGCTGTCCCCTCAAAATAACTCAACACACAGCCATTAATGTCTAAACCGCTGACAACAAAAGAGAGTACACTCCTAAGTGAAAATGTCCAAATTGGGCCCAAAGTGTCAATATTTTGTGTGGCCACCATTATTTTCCAGCACTGCCTTAACCCTCTTGGGCATGGAGTTCACCAGAGCTTCACAGGTTGCTACTGGAGTTCCCTTCCACTCCTCCATGACAACATCATGACTAACTGATGGATGTTAGAGACCTTGCGCTCCTCCACCTTCCGTTTGAGGATGCCCCACAGATGCTCAATAGGGTTTAGGTCTGGAGACATGCTTAGCCAGTCCATCACCTTTACCCTCTGCTTCTTTAGCAAGGCAGTGGCCATCTTGGAGGTGTGTTTGGGGTCATTAGCATGTTGAAATACTGCCCTGGGGCCCAGTCTTCGAAGGGAGGGAATCATGCTCTGCTTCAATATGTCACAGTACATGTTGGCATTCATGATTCCCTCAATGAACTGTAGCTCCCCAGTGCTGGCAGCACTCATGCAAGCCCCAGATCATAACACTCCCACCATCATGCTTGACTGAAGGCAAGACACACTTGTCTATGTACTCCTCATCTGGTTGCCACCACACACCCTTGACACCCTCCAAATAAGTTTATCTTGGTCTCATCAGACCACAGGACATGGTTCCAGTAATCCATGTCCTTAGTCTGCTTGCCTTCGGGAAACTGTGGGATTTCTTGTGCATCATCTTTAGAAGAGGCTTCCTTGTAGGATGATAGCCATGCAGACCAATTTGATGCAGTGTGCATCATATAGTTTAAGCACTGACAGGCTGACCCCCACCCCTTCAACCTCTGCAGCAATGCTGGCAGCACTCATATGTCTATTTCCCAAAGACAACCTCTGGATATGACGTGGAACACGTGCATTCAATCTCTTGGGTCAACCATGGCGAAGCCTGTTCTGAGTGGAACCTGTCCTGTTAAACTGCTGTATGGTCTTGGACACCGTGCTGCTGCTCAGTTTCAGGGTCTTGGCAATCTTCTTATAGCCTAGACCATCTTTATGTAGAGCAACAATTCTTTTTTTCAGATCCTCGTAGATTTCTTTGCCATTAGGTGCCATGTTGAACTTCCAGTGACCAGTATGAGAAAGTGATAGCGATAAGACCAAATTTACCACACCTGCTCCCCATTGACATCTGAGACCTTGTAACACTGATGAGTCACGTGACACTGAGGAGGGAAAATGGCTAATTGGGTCCAATTTGGACATTTTTACGTAGGGGTGTACTTACTTCTGTTGCCAGCGGTTTAGACATTAATGGCTGTGTATAGAAGTTTGGGAGTCTGGACCCCACCCTAGACTTGCCAAGGAAAGGAAGGCAGGCGGACTATCTCGGTACAGTATGAAGAAATACACATGAAATATATAAAACGAACATGAACATTTACAAAATGTATTGATACAGAATACAAAAACAACAAAAAATGCTAAAAGAACACGCAGATGGCATGGTATTTCAACTAGTTTCACGGGTTTGCCGCTTTATCAGGAAAAACATCTGTAGATAAATAAAAGTACAGTAATATATAGAAATTTCATATAAGGTTGTTACAAAATCATACAATGGGGGAGAGTATATAGAGCTGCTTACCTATGCTTCAGTGTATGCAAGGCATATGACATACCCGGTAGAGCCTCCCACGTAGATTGGGAATGATATGTATAAAAGTCACCAGGAAGCTAGCGTCTGGATAAAATGGTATAAAATATATTATCAGGCAATTGCTCAGTGTCATTAAAAAAGTGCCAATGCAAAGAAGGACATAGAACACAGTGGAGAAAATAATGATCAACAGTACAATGTGATTGAGAATAGAGAAAAAAAAAGGGGGGGGATTTTTCCTTCCTTTTTCTTTTCTGGGCAATGATAATATATTTTATACCATTTTATCCAGACGCTAGGTTCCTGGTGACTTTTATACATATCCCAATCGCTGTGGGAGGCTCTACCGGTTATGTCATATGCCTTGCATACACTTAAGCATGGGTAAGCAGCCCTATATACTTGGAATATCCCCTTTATCTTCCCCCGTTGCATGATTTTGTAACACCTTTATATGAAATTTCTATATATTACTGTACTTTTATTTATTCCACAGATGTTTTTCCTGATGAAGTGGCAAACCCGCAAAACTAGTTGAGATACCATGCCATCTGTGTGTTCTTTTAGCATTTTTTGTTGTTTTTGTATTGTATAACATTTTGTAAATGTTAATGTTGGTTTTATATATTTCATGTGCATTTCTTTATACTGTACCAAGATAGTCCGCCTGCCTTCCTTTCTTTGGCAAGTCTAGGGTGGGGTCCGGACTCTCAAACTTCTATTCTAAGTAAATTCAGATGATGGTACATGTTATATAACTTCTATACATTTAACATTGTTCTGTGAGGCCACTCATTCTCTTTATATCAATTAGGTGGATAATACACCTTGTGTGGTGTCTGGTGGGGGTTGCCGGTAGTGGCGTGACGATTGAGGCCCTAGGCCTCTCCCCACCGCGCCCCTGGTAGCTCGGACCTCGCAACTCATATCAACTCCCCACTTCTCATGAAGTTTGGGGACGGTCTCTCCTTTTTTCCTTCGTATTATTATTTTTATGTTATATTAAACTGATTTTTGAATTAAAATTTATCTAGATTCAACATTTGGCTCTAAAGCAAACGACACAATATGGATGTCTTAGGCATGGCCTGGTTCATGACTCAAATAAAGACTTCTTGCCTCACTAGCAGCACCAGATCTGATGAAGAGATCAAAACTTTCCTTGATCGTATGTATAACCTTCGTAAACGCAAATCACATCTACATTGGCACACGGAGTACTTTAAACAATATATTAGGGAAGAGACCTGTCCCTTGGGGTTAAGAATTCAGTTATTTCCCACCATCAAGGACCCTTTTCCCTCTTTCAAATCTTCCTGGGAAAAAATACTAACTTACTGCAGCCTAGAACTTATGAAAACCTTAATTACCCAGTATGAGTCCGATATGATCTTACTAGCCAGTGAGATTGATAGACTCAATACACATTACCAGCCTCTATTGGACTCCCCTTCCTTCCCTAATCAGTGGAAGGAGGTTAAAGAGCACCTTGAAAAGATGACTAAGGAAATCATTAAGAACAAGCAGATTAAATTTGTTAAAGATAAACTCGACTTTTCTGAAGGGTTTGCATGTAAATGGTCAGGCAGAATGAGGGGTAGGAGAGTGGCCCTACTTGACACTTCTCTATCAAATGTAGTTGTTGAACAATCAGAATTTGACTCTTCTCTTTCATCATCTGTTTCTCACCTAACAGGTCCCCGTTCCACAGGTTCCCCTATCTCTAAGTCTACACGTAAAATATCTCGTTACAGTGGTGGCACTTCCCCCGCAGCATCTAGTAAAGGTAAAAAGACTTCCTCCAAACACAAATCGGCGCACTTACCAGGGGATCCATCCCCGCCACCTTCTCAATCGGCCGGAGGTGCTGGCTCCTCTACATTACACAATGTCATTCCCAAGATCCTTGAGACAATCTCTGGTAACCCCAGAAAATCACCTACTCTTAGCAATTTTTTAGATCTAACTTCACTGGACCCAAGGAATCACCAACAAACCAAAATAGACACGTTTGTTCGGAAATCTCCCTCCACGCCCCTACCAAGCACTCCCACTCATCACACTTGAATGTGATAAATTTGTGATAAATTTGGCATTATGCCCTCTCTCTTCATATGAGCTATCTGTCTTACATCTTGGTTTAGGTTTTTGTCCTCTTGACCCCATATGCATCACCGAAACCATCAAAGACCTTTATTTATTTGTACGGAATTTAACTTTAAAATTCCTATTTGACCAAAATCGTCAAAATACTAATTTAGAGTGTGAAATTGCAGAACGTACTAGACATTTTACAATGGAGGAATTTTATGCTTTACGTGATCTAATGCTTCTATATGACGAAGGTGCCACAGGGGATGCATCGAAATCGCAGTTAGAATCGATGGCTGTCCCCTCTGATACCACCGTCATATCTAGTACTCCTCTGCCTACATCTTTTAAGACTCCAAATAAATTCAAACCTAAGTCACGCAATTTTCCCGATCTGATGACTTGCCCAGCGATCTGGACCTTCCTTTAACAATCAATAAAAGATCTGAAGACTAACAACTGGCAGGAATTTTCACCAAATTTGACCCATAACCAACAGTGAGCTCTTTGACGCTTACAACGCTGTGACATTGTCATTAAGCCATCTGACAAAGGTGGCAATTTAGTGATAATGACACACACCCAATATCAGACAATGTGCCACGAGGTACTAGACAAACCTACTTGGTATCAACCTATTCCACTTACCAGTATTATGGGTTTCGTTAATGAATCTAGAGAACTGTGTACAGGGGCTTTTTGGCAGGGCCTGATCGACAAAGATACTCTTAATTATTTGGTCCTCGAACATCCACGCACTCCTTCTTTCTATACATTGCCCAATACACACAAGAATCTCTCCCAGCCACCAGGAAGACCCATTGTTTCTGGCATTGGGTCTTTGACCGATAATGCTAGTAAATTTGTAGATAGCTTTTTACTACCCCATGTGTCAAGTTTACAATCATATATTCCTGATACATCTGACCTTCTTCGACATATCGAGCGGATCCAGGTCCCTCACGACTCCCTCCTCGTGGCTATCGATGTCGAGTCAATGGACACGCCATGTGCAGTGGCGTCACTAGGGTTGGTGTCACCCGGTGCGGTAAAACATGGTGTCACCCCCCCTCCACCAACTATAGTCACCTCTTAGTACAGACCCCCTTCCTTCAGTAGACCCCCTTCACTAAGTATAGACCGGCCCTCCATCAGTACAGCCCCCCCTTCAACCAAATATAGTTCTCTCTCAGTACATACCCCCCGCACTGAAAGAGGGTTTTCAGGCTGAAAGAAAACGCAAAATGGAGCCAGGGCTTCTGCCACCCTCGGGATGGTGTCACCCCTGTAGTGGACCGCACCCCTCGCACCCCCTAGCAAAGCCACTGGTCATGTGCTCCATCATACGCAAACTTGTACCTTGGAGCCTGGAAGAGATATATCTTTTCTGATGATCAGTTTTCATCTTTTCTAGAGTCGATGCTCTGCTGGTTCAGATTTATCAATGATTTGTTTGTGGTCTGGACTGGCTCACCATCTCTATTAAAATAATTTGTCGAGGCCATTAATATTAATGCCATGAACTTATGTTTCATGATTGTCAAGAACCCCAATGGGACATTGGGGACTAATCGGGGACTAATCTTTAGCGCAAATTTACAGCTGGCAACACTTTGTTGCACGCTACAAGTGCTCACCCCAAACCTCTTGTGCACGCGAGGAGGATTTTTATACACAGTCAGCTGCCTTACGTGAAGGACTCTTTCTGAGGGACTATTCTAAGACCAACCTTAGAAGAGCCTTTAATAAGGCATCAGGCCATACAAGAACTTTTCTGCTTTACCCCTATCCACGTAACCCAAGTACCAATACAGTAAAATCATCACTCAATACTCTGCACATCATGAGCAATTTAGGCACATCATTACAAAGCATTGATCACCATATTCTTAAACATCATGTACGTGATACACCTGAACTAGTCTTTCGCAGGGCTAAATCTCTCAGAGACTTACCAGCAGCCACTATAAACCTGATATTAATGGCCCCCGTAAACCTAGTGGTACCTTTCCATGTGGCCAATGTTCTCTTTGCCCATGGATACTCACAGGCACTTCTTTTGAGCTTCCTAATGGAGAGATATTTACTCCACACATGTTTGCCCATTGTGGCACTACTGGGATTATATATCTTATGCTTTGTACTTGTAAGCCCTTGTACATACGGTCGGACATTCCGACAACCAAATCCGTCGGATTTTGTCCGACGGATTTTGTCCAAAACTGTTGCATACACACAGTCGGACAAAGTTGTCAGAAAATCCGATCGTACTTAACGTGATGATGTTATTTCGTTAGGACAGGAGTACGTTTGGTCTAGAAATTTGATCTGAGCATACGTGGCACTTTGTCCGATCGGAATTCTGTACACATGATCGGACAAAGTCCAATCGGATCATGTTGTCGGAAAATTTTATAGCCCAGCTGGAAAACTTAGTCCATCGGATACTCCGACGGAAACAGTCCGATGGAGCCCACACACTGTCGCATTATCCGACAACACGGTCCTATCGGACATTGTCCATCGGAATGTCCGACTGTGTGTACAAGGGCTAAAGCGCTTTATGTCGGCAAGACAATCAGGGAGTTCAGACAGAGAGTCGGTGACCATGTGTATCATTTAACCAATGGTAAACTTACCACTATTGGACGCCATATTGGCTTGTACCATAAATTTGACCCTAAAGCTGTTGGGTTCCTGGCATTGGAAGTGGTACCCCCTGATGTCAGGGGAGGAGACTGTGATAAGACGTGGTTACAAAGGGAAGTTCTCTGGATAGAAAGGCTAAATGCCACTGTTCCACCCGGCTTGAACAAAGCCAATTCCTTTAAGCCCTTTCTATAAATAACCTGGTGACTGGCTCTCTCCCTTGTCGGATACTCTCTTTTCTTTCTTACTATTGCTTTATCCTGTCATTTTAAATTCAGTAACTTAAATTTCTTGTTAATCTGTATTGTCTTGTTCACTACCAGTCCAGCCATGCATTATATTCATCTCCGTTTGCTTTACTTATGGGCCATTAGCATTGAGGAATTATCTAATCCTCTTTGTTTTGGTAATTTCTTCTATTAACATTATGTATTGCCTGTAAAAACTGTCTAGT
Organism: Lithobates pipiens; assembly: GCF_037356315.1. NCBI lineage: Eukaryota > Metazoa > Chordata > Amphibia > Anura > Ranidae > Lithobates > Lithobates pipiens. The sequence continues at coordinate 263,482,594 of NW_027507784.1, read as the reverse complement.
AGATATATATATATATATATATATATATATATATATATATATATTTATGGTGTGGAGCCCTCTGACCGATACGGTTAAGGATGACAAACAAGGTTAACATAAACTCGCTTACTTGAAATGGACCTGAAAGTGTGCCCTGGTCTGACGTACGGTATACCAAAATAAGGGGGCATACCTTAGATAGAAAGTGGGTGATAAATGAAATGAATATGAATGGAGTGAAATGAGTACTCTCATGAGGAGTATGATGCTTTGAGAAATGCCCTGAAAAAGGGGATGGGTGGGTGGGTATCGCGCACCGGAACCGACGAGGAAGACAGGCGAACGGGCTGGTTATATACTCCACCGGGCTCCTCCCATAATTTCAGGCCACCATACTGGCCTTTCTATTTATGGTGTGGAGCCCTCTGACCGATACGGTTAAGGATGACAAACAAGGTTAACATAAACTCGCTTACTTGAAATGGACCTGAAAGTGTGCCCTGGTCTGACGTACGGTATACCAAAATAAGGGGGCAAAAACATTCAGGTAGGGGTTGCATTTTATTGATCCAAGTTTGTTTACTGGGTGAGCTCGACAAAGGCCTGGGTCATCTCCGCTTGCGGAATGGGTATGTAGCGGGCGAAACAGGTGGACCTCCATCTGCCCAACTTCTTGACAATGTGAGTAGGACAGAGGTGAAGGATACCCGGGAGTATCCTGACACGTTCCACCGGGCAGCGTTCAGAGGTTTAGTGAGAAATGGCAGAAGAGGACTAACTCCTGGTTGATCAGCCAAAAAGGGGCCGACAGGCGCGTGAGAATGGCGACCGGGTACCAGCGGTTGTTGGACTTATAAAGGTGTATGTCCGAACCCGAGCCAAGCTGCTGCGTCTTGGAGACTGCTAAGTGTAAGACGAAATGGTCTTCGTATCGGACCAGGTGGTGCTCCCACAGCATGCGTGCTGTGAGGCTACAACAAGTAAAACTCGCTTGGCCGTAAGAAGCCGTAGAAGGCCAGGTGTATGGCTGCTTGTAAATGACACTAATGTGGAGACCGAAAAGGTGAAGTGGCCAGGAAATCTGACATATTTCTAAACGTCTCCTGTAACAGGCAGTCGTTTTGGTGCCGGCCATCGGCTGGCGCTTTCTGGATACCGCGCATAACAGCCCGAACGGCGTGGTAAAATAGGAAGGGTACGGTAGGGTCCTGGAGGGACGTGAAATGTTGTACACCGGTCAGGTATAGCCGGATCGTATTAAAGGATAACGCCAACTGCGAGTGGCAGTAGGCAACGAAGGCTATGACTTGCTTGACACGGGACGTCTCTGTACTGTGATACGTGATGAAGTTGGTTAAAGGCCCTCCAGGCTGATTGATAGGCTTTGAGGGTATTGCGGGAAAGGGAGTGATCAAATGAGTTGGGTAGCCGCTAGGAGGTGAGGGGCTAATCCAGGGTCAGTTGAGACCAGTCCGAGATAGCTGCTGATGTTAGTCCGGCTCCGGGTACCTGAACGAAAACGAGACAAGGTTAAAAGCGGGAGAGGGCGTCCGCTGCCTGATTGACTTTACCGGGGATAAAGGAAGAATGGATGTTGAACTGAAACAACAACAAGAGCTGGACCAGTCGACGTAGGAAGGACATAACCAACAGAGAGGGCGCCTTGGCGCAGCCAGGAATTGCCAGTAACTGGGGAGGCCAGGGAGCTGCGAGCCAGAGGTGGCCAAAAAAACAGCCGCAAGCCCGTGGAGGCCGCTGCGTCGGTCATCACCTGGGGAGAAAGGGAAGACACGGAGGGAATGAACAGGGAGACGTCATTCCCAGACGATAGGTATTCCTCCCGCATAGCAAGGACTGCTATTGCCGCGGGAACCCGGCTGAGGACTTGCTCTGGATCCTGTGAGAGGGACAGTAAGACCAATAGGCGTGACACAAAGGCGCGACCCCTGAGGGATGATGTGCATAGCGACGCTCGACATGCCGTGAAGGGACTGTAGGTGTCTTTCGGATGACTAAACTGGGGAATATGCGAGGATATTATATGTCCGTAAAGATGGCAGTTGTAATGGGCGAGCATTGGCCGATGGCTATGGGCTGATGCCTCTGGACGCCTTGTAGTGGGGATCTTGCTGTATGGGCCTTAGCAACAGATGGCTCTCCGAGCATTGTAAGGATAAGAAATGTTGAACGCTGGCTAGAAATAGCCTGGGCGTGCTACAGGAAGAAGCCAGTCGCGTGTGTCAACATGATCCTGGTGCGGACGGAAGTAGAACTCAACTGTCCTAAGGAAGAGACGGATAGACAGACAACAGTGAATGGTTTGTAAGAAAGCCACGGGAGACGAGAGGCCAATTAAGTGCTGCTGAAAATGACGTGTAGCCAGTTTGTGTGCCACTGAGAACGTGCTTGCCAATGAATGATTGCAAGAAGTTATGCTAAGTCACGAGCCTTGGCGTGACTAAAAGTTGTGTTTAAACATGTGCTTGCGACAATTGCCCGGGAGTTTGTCACTGGAGATGTATACGTAGTGACTGTGAGCCATTCGTGTTACCGCATGTGCACTGCGAAGACTACAGGAGTTGTGCTTGAATGCATGTTTGGATGCGTGCTTGCGATGATTGCAAGATGTTACCCAGGATGCGTGCTTGCCATGACTGCAAGATGTTATGCTAGGATGCGTGCCTGCAACTAATGCAAGGAGTTGTGCCAGGACTCGTGCCTGCAACGACTGCAAGGAATTATGGTAGGCTTCATGGGTAGCCAGGCCGGAAAAGACAGAAGTCCATCCGGTCCAACCAAATCAAAATAAATAAGGTATCACACAACCCGACACCCAATTCTACGCCCGCAGCTGATCCAGAGGAAGGCAAAAAACCCCCAACAGAGCATAGGCCAATTTGCTACAGCCGGGGAAAATTCCTTCCTGACCCCTCGAGAGGCAATCGGATTTTTCCCTGGATCAACTATACCTATAAATATAAGTACCCCGTAATACAACGTACATTTAGGAAGGTATCCAGGTCTTCCCTAAAGCAATCTATTGAGCAAGCCAGAAGTGCCTGCCAGCAATGATTGCAACAAGTTGTGCCTGGACACCTGCTTGCAACGATTGCAAGAGGTCTATGCTCAAATGCGTGCTTGCCATGATTGCAAGAGAACTATGCTCGAATGCGTGCTTGTAATGAGTGCAAGAGGTCTATGCTCGAATGCGTGCTTGCAATGATCGCCAGAGGTCTATGCTCGAATGCCTGCATGCAACGATTGCAAGAGGTCTATGCTCGAATGCGTAATTGTAATGACAGCGAGAGGTCTATGCTCGAATGCGTACTTGCAGCGATTGCAAGAGGTCTATGCCCGAATGCGTGCTTGTAATGAATGCAAAAAAGGTCTATGCTCGAATGCGTGCTTGCAACGATTGCAAGAGGTCTATGCTCGAATGCGTGCTTGTAATGACCGCGAGAGGTCTATGCTCGAATGCGTGCTTGCAGCGATTGCAAGAGGTCTATGCCCGAATGCGTGCTTGTAATGAATGCAAAAAGGTCTATGCTCGAATGCGTGCTCGCAACGCTTGCAAGAGGTCTATGCTCGAATGCGTGCTTGTAATGACCGCGAGAGGTCTATGCTCGAATGCGTGCTTGCAGCGATTGCAAGAGGTCTATGCCCGAATGCGTGCTTGCAACGATTGCAAGAGGTCTATGCTCGAATGCGTGCTTGTAATGACCGCGAGAGGTCTATGCTCGAATGCGTGCTTGCAGCGATTGCAAGAGGTCTATGCCCGAATGCATGCTTGCAACGATTGCAAGAGGTCTATGCTCGAATGCGCGCTAGTAATAAGTGCAAGAGGTCTATGCTCGAATGCGTGCTTGTAACGATTGCGAGAAGTCTATGTCTGGATGCATGCTTGCAACGATTGCAAGAAGTCTACGCTTGGATGTGTGTTTGCAACGATTGCAAGAAGTCTGCGCTTGTATGTGGAGAAAACAGCGAGACACGCCTAAACGAAGCTGTGTTTCCCTTTTGAAGGCAATCTATAATGAAATGAGGCCGAGGAGCAAGGCCTCCCGGCAGGCATCCAAACATTGAAGAATCAACTGGACCCAAGCCGGGAAGCGGTATGTGACAGTGAAATGAGAGAACCTGCCATGACAGAGATCCGGATCGCCATGCCACAACTTGCGACCGAGCACGAAACGGATTCTGGAGCATGTACTGAAATGAGGCCATTCCTGGGGCACGCCGAGACGAATTTGGTACACCGATGTGACTATTCGTACCGGAACGTGATAGGTGAAATGAAATGAAAAAACCCATGACAAAGACAAGAATCAGAGGACGAGCCCATGAACCAAACAGATGAATCCTGTCTTTGGAGCATGTACTGAAATGAGGCGTAGCAGCTGGGCACACCAGAACGAATCGGTGCAGAAGGAATGCGACAGGATTCGAATTGGCGCGTAATAAGTGACAGAAATGATATGCCATGACAGAGACAAGATTCAACGACTGGACTGATGGTTACAACAAAGAATCCGTCTCTGGAGCATGTACTGAAATGAGGCGTAGCAGCTGGGCACACCGGGACGAATCGGTGCATAAATAAACGCAACAGGATTCGAATCGGAGCGTAATAAGTGACAGAAATGATATCCCATGACAGAGACAAGATTCAGCGACTGGACTGATAGTAGCAATAAAGAACCCGTCTCTGGAGCATGTACTGAAATGAGGCGTAGCAGCTGGGCACACCAGAACGAATCGGTGCATAAAAAATGCGACAGGATTTGAATTGGAGTGTAATGAGTGACAGAAATGATGTCCCATGACAGAGACAGGATTCAACGACTGGACTGTAGGTTACAAAGAATCCGTCTCTGGAGCATGTACCGAAATGAGGCGTAGCAGCTGGGCACACCAGGACGAATCGGTGCATAGAGGGATGCGACAGGATTCGAATTGGAGCGTAATAAGTGACAGAAATGGTATGCCATGACAGAGACGAGAATCAGGGACCGTGCGTGAACCTGCGAGTGATTCAGTCTCTGGAGCATGTACAGAAATGAGGCCGAACCCTGGGGCACTTCAAAGCGAATCGGTGCACCAGAGGTGCGACAAGATTCGCGCCGGAGCGCGACTAGTGACAGACATGATTTGAAACGGTAGAAATGACTGGGAGTGAAATGATTTGACATGAGATAAAATAAGATACATAACATAACTGCATGAATGAAGAGACATATATTCGAACTGGAGCAGACAAAGCGAAACGTGCGGACTGTTTGCCTTGTCGTAACAAGCAGTCGGCTGTTCGTCGAACGATTCGACCGATACTAATAGAAATGCTCGGGCAGACGAATGGTTTCGAATGCCGTACCTGCGAATGAATCGCCTGACGTGGCGTAATCGAACGTGTCGAAAAGTGATAACGACTACATCGAAAATAGAAAACAGTGACATGCGCACGAGGGCCACAGTAAAACATTTGATTTAAAAGAAGCAAGCGGGTCGAGAGTACAGGGAATGTTGATGGTACATCGAAATACATATCTGAAAAGGGGATGCCGAAGCCAAACCTGCGACAGCCGGCCCAACGTGAAACGACAAATTCGATGGGTACGACGACACTCCGACGGCGAAACCCACGGACGCTGATGTACGGGTAGACGAGTTGTCAAGACGGAAACGAATAACGCGGGAACTCCCGAACAGGCTCACTGCCTCTGGTCTGGATAGTCGGCCCTTGATGTCTGACGTATCAGATATCGCGCACCGGAACCGACGAGGAAGACAGGCGAACGGGCTGGTTATATACTCCACCGGGCTCCTCCCATAATTTCAGGCCACCATACTGGCCTTTCTATATATATATATATATATACTTTATTCACATTATATGTGTATTGGCATTGTTATTTAATGCAAGGGGATTCTTTTCACCCCCGTTGTTTCAGTGGTTTGCAATTGGTGTTGTTCCTATGCGGCGATTGGTAGGTTCCCTGGTGGCTGGATGGCCTCCCTCAACTTGGGGCGCTTTGTCTGGCTGCTTATCCACTCCTCAGTCTGGGCCTCGCTCAGGGGCCCTTAGGCCTATGCACAGGAACGCGTGTGATGTACTTGTGCGTGCGCTGCCTGGGCTCTGCCCAGTGGCTTTGAGGCTTCTGCGCTGGCGCGTGCGATATCCCCGCGCACGCCTCGGGACCCTTGACCCTGTGACACTGTGCGATGCCGATTTCTGTGCCGCCAAAATGTCATGAGGTTGAAAATATTTATAGCGAGTATGTCCCGCTGATCACACAAGCTGGCGTGGGTCCCGGGGGAGCCTCTATTTGTCATTACAAGTAACCTTATATACATCACTTATTATATGGCTGCTATTCGACCGCACTCCCGCAAATCAGGAGTCAGGACTGCGGTTTGGTAGGCACTATTATTATATCATATTGAATACATGTACTCTATTATTATTTTTATAGACGCTGGACCTTACATCCTAGTACCATGATACTCTATATTGCATATGTTTTGTGCAATCGGTGTCATGTTCACTTCATTCTTTGATTCATATATATCCATGCTGATTCAAGCAGGATTTTTATCTCCGGGCCCCTCATACTAATACCTATATTATCAAGGTAACGATAAACCCTCTCTACACTTGCACTCTGCTTGGTAGCACTCTTTGGTTCTCTTCAATGCACTTTTTCCCCCCTTGATTGGATGTTTTCCCTCACTTCCACAATTTGGTGTTTTGGCTCACACAGTATAGTATAGTATTTTTTATGCGCAATCTTTGGCATACAATTAGCTTCTTCCTCGGTATTGGGTTTCACATTTTTTCATCACTTTTCTTCCCTTTATGTCATTATTTCCCCTCCCCCATCTCTGTCCTTCCCTCTTTTTGATTCATCACCCTTGGTTTCTCTAACCCTTCTCTCCCCCCTTTTTTTCTTTCATTGCCTTTTCCCCCTTTTCTCCTCCCCCCTTCCTTTCTTCCTTTTTTCTTCCTATTTTCCTTCCTCCCTTTTTTCCTTCCTTTTTCTTTTTGCCTCCACCCCCCCCCCCCTTTCCTTTTTTCCCCCTTTTCTTCCTCCCCCCTCCCTTTTATTTTCTTCCCCCTCCTGTCTCTCTTTTCTTTTTCCCTTTTCATTTCTTTTCCCTCTTTTCTATCCCCCCCCCTTTTTTTTCTCTATTCTCAATCACATTGTACTGTCTATCATTATTTTCTTCTTCTTCTGTCCTTCTTTGCATTGGCACTTTTTTAATGATACTGGGCAATTGCCTGATAATACATTTTATACCATTTTATCTAGACGCTAGCTTCCTAGTGACTTTTATACATATCCTTCCGAATCGCCATGGGAGGCTGTACCGGTTATGTCATATGCCTTGCATACACTGAAGCATGGGTAAGCAGCCCTATATACTTGGAATACCCCCTTTATCTTCTCCCCCATTGTATTTCCCCCTCCCCCCATCTCTGTCCTTCCTTCTTTTTGATTCATCACCCTTGGTTTCTCTAACCCTTCTCCCCCCCTTTTTTCTTTCATTGCCTTTCCCCCTCCCCCCCCCCCCTTTCCTTTCTTCCTTTTTTCTTTCCTATTTACTTCCCCCTTTTTTCCTTCCTTTTTCTTTTTGCCTCCACCCCCCCCCCTTTCCTTTTTTCCCCCTTTTCTTCCCCGCGCCCTCCCTTTTCTTTTCTTCCCCCTCCTGTCTCTCTTTTCTTTTTCCCTTTTCATTTCTTTTCCCTCTTTTCTATACCCCTCTTTTTTTTCTCTATTCTCAATCACATTGTACTGTCTATCATTATTTTCTTCTTCTTCTGTCCTTCTTTGCATTGGCACTTTTTAATGATACTGGGCAATTGCCTGATAATATATTTTATACCATTTTATCTAGACGCTAGCTTCCTAGTGACTTTTATACATATCCTTCCCAATCGCCGTGGGAGGCTCTACCGGTTATGTCATATGCCTTGCATACACCGAAGCATGGGTAAGCAACCCTATATACTTGGAATACCCCCTTTATCTTCTCCCCCATTGTATGATTTTGTAACACCCTTATATGAAATTTCTATATATTACTGTACTTTTATTTACCAACATATGTTTTCCTGATGAAGCAGCAAACACGCAAAACTAGTTGAAATACCATGCCATCTGTGTGTTCTTTTAGCATTTTTTGATGTTTTGTATTCTGTATCAATAGATTTTGTAAATTTTCATGTTTGTTTTATATATTTCATGTGCATTTCTTCATACTGTAGCAAGATAGCCCGCCTGCCTTTCTTTCCTTGGCGAGTCTAGGGTGGGGTCCAGACTCCCAAACTTCTATTCTAAGGCCGCGTACACACGCGCGGACTGTTCGCCCAACCTTGTCCGCTGAACAGTGTTTGGGCGGACAGTCCGCTCGTGTGTGGGGCTTCAGCGGACAGTTGGCCGAACAAGGTCTTACGGAAATTCCGAAAAACTGTCCGCTGAAACAAGGTTTCAGCGGACTGTTCGCTCGTGTGTAGGCTTGTTCGGCCAACTAAGTCTCGCGCATGCTCAGAAAGGATTTCCACGTCGGAAGGTTGCATTGCAGTGTATAGGACGTCGTATTTTTCGTCCCGTCGTACGTGCCCTTCACGTCATCGCGCACGGTTTCAGCAAACTGTTCGTCCGTCGTGTGTGGCCATGTCCGTCCATGCTAAGTTTGAGCAGACTGTTCGCTCAAACTGTTGGACGGACAAAGTTGGGCCAACAGTCCGCGCGTGTGTACGCGGCCTAAGTAAATGTGGATGATGGTACATTTTATATAACTTCTATACATTTAACATTGTTCTGTGAGGCCACTCATTCTCTTTATATCAATTAGGTATATATATATATATATATATATATATTAGGCTGACTGTATATATATATATATATATATATATATATATATATCAAATTCACTGCCACTAACTGAATAACCCGACTGCTTAATATAAATCAAGCTATCTCTCTGTCCACGCCAACAACACTACACACGGCCACCATGTAAGCATCCTTATATAGTGTGGAGCGTGGGCGTCCACCTGAGCCATGATTGGCCAAAGGAACCCTGCCTTTGGCCAATTATGGCTCTCTTAACAGAGCGTGCTGTGATTGGTAGGTCAGGTGCACTCTATGGCCAATCATCATACAGTAATATACTGACATCTCACAGTGCATTATGGGGCGTTCCGTGGCGCTCAAATTTTCCATGAATGCCCCATAATGTTCACTGTTCGGAGAATGGTGAACACCCAATGTCCAAGTTGAACTCATCCCTAGTTATCACCTGCTGTCATGGAATGGATTTAGATTTTTGCAGTTTCCTCCCATTGTTGTTGCTGGTAAGGACATGCCAGTGAGGTGTAGACCATAATGGGCAAAAGTGGGGAGGACATATAAGTATTGGAAGCCTTGGACAGTCCAAAGTAGAGCTGGCTCAGATGTAAAACCAATTTCATATATTTGAACTTGGCTCAGGGTTGCCACCTATATGAGTTTTACCCGGGCAGTCTGGGTTTGGCAACGTGTGTCCGGATTTCTGTCCACCTGAAACCTGGACACAAAATATTGTACCTCCAGTCCGGTCGGTTAAATGCGTCCCAGTGCAGTAAGGGATCTTAGTAGGGTATCCTTGGGAATTCCTGCCAGCTTCACCTTGCTCTTACTGTTTTATGTGCTCTCTGCACTGCTTTCTCCCCAGCTTGCGCCTACTGCAACCCCCCCCCCCCCCCCCCCGACTGAATGATCTGCTTTGCAGTCATCGATTGCTAGACCACTGTCCTAGCAACCAAAGATGCTTTTGCACAGCACACATGGAATTTTCCCCAGCTTCGTCCCCTAACTCCGGCTCCCAGCCTCCCACACACTTACTTGATTGCAGTCCCTAACACCAATAAGGTGTTAGAAAATCTTATAGAAGAGGCTGGGGGGGTGCTGTTATAAGAGCACTGCAAGCTAACGGGTGTCTCTAATGAGGGATGCTGACTGCTGATCTAATGCTAATCTAATGCCGACCAACCAATAGATAACTCAGCGACCCCTCTTAGAGACCAGCAGTTGATCTCTGAGGGGGGTTCACTTCTATATGGGGACTCTGATTAAAAAAAAAAAAATTGCTTTGCACCGCTAAAGTGTTCGAGTTTGGTTTGAAGAATAGATGGCAAACCAAATGTGGCTTGAAGTGGTTGTAAAACCTTACAGACCACTTTGTGCTACAGGTAAGCCTATAATAAGGCTTACCTGTAGCTACCCAGGATATCTCCTAAACCTGGTTTAGGAGATATCCCCTGTATTTGCATGTGCCGACATCATCAGCACATGCGCACTGACACAAACTGAAGCAATGGCACGTATGCACGTATGTGCCATTGCTTCAGTGAGTGTGCAGTTACTGCGCACATGTGACGTCATTGCGGCTACGGTCAATCACAGTGCCGGAGCCACAATACACGGAATTAACCCCCAGGAGTGATGTCGGCCGCCGGAGCAGTATACAGGCACCGCAGCGAGGGCTTTGATCTCAGGTGATTATTACATAATGCTATACATACTAGCTCATTATGCCTTTGTCTTGCAGGTGTTAGGTGCAACCACTTTAAGAGATATGTAAATGTAGACATCTTTTATATACAATATATTTCACAGCATAAAAACTTTATTTTCATAACAAGGCATATTAACAGCTGTAATTTCACTTCTTCCAGGAATTGTGTTCCAGTTCCCTGAATATTTCATTGGAAACCTCTACCAACAGAACACAGACATGACATCATTAAAACTTTACCAGCCTGGCACTTTGCTGCCCCACTCTCACCCAAGTCTATCAAACTCCATTCATTCCCTGAATTTATTAGCATCATGCTTGGCACAAAACACAAGTTACATAACCACGCATCGCTGCTGGCTGATGTGCCAGTTAGATTACACATGATGAACCTGACATGGTGGCAATACACCCTGCACACCCTGCAGTACATTCTGGCAGGAGGAGCAAAAGTGTCAGTTGAGCTGATCTCAATGAGGATTTGAAAGGGACTGGGTTACTGAGTGCCTCTTATGTTACTGCTTCGGGCAGAGATCCTCTTACTATGTGCACAGCTCTAAGAAAACAAATACACCTTGAATGGATAACGCTTTATTAGGCTTCAGTCTGAATTTATTGTTATTGTGCAGATATTCAATAGGGAACTAAGATGTTACTTCTGTAGCATAATGAATTATTAATGGGATTGTTCACACAACACTCAGTCAATTAGACTGCTTATCATGATGCATTTCATTTTTCTACTTTTCAACACTACATCTTCAAAATAAACCCTATGAAAACATAAGGTAATATAGATAGATGGAGGATTTCCTATTTCGTCCATGACTAAATTACCTGTGTTTAAAGCTGAAGCTTAGGTATGGCAATTCTTACAGCTTGTACCATCGTAAATACAGTATGTCAAAATGGCCATGCCTAAATATTAGCTTTAATTACTATTGTTTATCAGTCACTACAAAACCCACTTCTGTATGTCTTGAACAACATTTGCCCTCACAATCCAGTTCTGCAACTAGTTCATGAAGACGTAATATCTAACCATGGCCAATGGGTTTTTTTTCGCCCAATCCCCACATAAAGTGGGGAACAGATAAAATTCCTATTAGGGTTTTACTTGAGATTTCCCCCCATTTCCTAATTCTGTAACGCCCATGCATTAAATAAGTGCAGCTGTTGTCACTCAAACTGAAAAACACAGACAGCAATAAAAATATTGTCAGATGTTCTAACCATTCCTCACTCCATTCAAGATGGCTAGAGTTGGGACTCTATGACATCAGCCGACAAAAAAAAAAGGGCTCATATGGAAATATGTATAACTATATCAACCTCTCTGCCTGGACTCTTGACTATGGGTATTGTATCTTCCTGTCTGACACTCACCCTGGCTTCCTTAGTGACCATGCATCCGCTTGGTGCTCCACTATTTCTATGTTTGCCTGTTGCTGACCTGGCTTGGTTTATTAACTCTGTGCCTCCTCAAGACCTGATGTTCAGCTGTCAACTGCTGCCCACCCCTGTACTTCCAAAGTCCAGTGATTCAGTGTCTCACCGCATGCACTCGTGCCATTCTGTGCCCCTGTGCTTTCTGTCTTCTTTGATAGTAGCATTGCACTTGTAGTTATGCTTGTCCCTTCAGACCTCTGGCTAGATACATGACAGTAGGCTTCAGATTCTCCAGAAGCATATCAGAAAAGGCCTCTGATTCTGAATAGCATTAGCAATGTACGGATTCCTTTACTGGGGGGGGGTCAGCAACTGGTCAGTTGTGATTTACATGTAGATCATGGTGATTTCCCTTACTTTGGGGGTCAGCAACTGGTCAGTTGCAATCTACATGTTAATCGTGATCATGTGACAGGTAGATCGTGACCCCTCAGTGCTACCAACTCCTGACTCCCTTGTCCCTTTTTTAACCTTGGATCAGAGTGGTATTAAGCCTTGTACACACAATCAGAGAATCCGTCGGAATGTGTCCTATCGGACCGTGTTGTCGGATAATCCGACTGTGTGTGGTATGCATCGGAATATCCGTCGGACCCAAATTTCCAACTTGTTGGAAATATTTCCCGACCAACTGGTTCGATCGGACATACTCTGATCATGTGTAGAGAATTTTGATCGGACCAAGTGCCATGCATGCTCAGATCAAATTCCTACATCAAAGCTATTGGCTACTAGTCTGAATGTAGTCCAATCGTAACGAAATTACGTCGTCACTTTCTGAAAGATCGGATTTTTCGACAACTTAGTCCGACCGTGTGTATGCAACAGTTTCGGACAAGATCCAACGGACAAAATCCGACGGGCAAAATCCGACGGATTTGGTTGTCGAAATCTCCGACCGTGTGTACAGGGGCTTAGGCATTGCAGATCTTAGGGAAGTCTGAGGCTCCTCTTTGGCTCTGATGTATAATATAATATATTCCCTCATGTTGCCAAGCAAAGTTGCATCTGAGGTCTGATGAGTGAATTTTAAAGAGAGAGTTATAATTTTTGCTGTGGCTTTATCTTGGGGAGAAGGGTGGATAGATATTTATACTGGAGTAAGGGAGTATTTTTGCTTGTTGGGTGATGAGTATTAGATACTCCACGTCTCAGAACTGTGTTTCCTTCTGATGTCCTCTGCACTGTGTATTACATATTACTCACTCCTGCAACCTGCTGTGCATACTACTGATACCTGAACTCTGAGTTACTTACTACAGGCCACTGTGTTCTGTGTTACTTACTCCTGACCTCTGAACTCTTTGTTACATACTATGACCTCTGAACTATGGGTTGTCTACCCCTACTTTACTTGTTTCCTGTATCTGTACTTAAAATTATTTCATTTCCATAATGATAATATCTTAGATACTATCTTAGATTCAGCTACCCCAGGGCAGTGAATATGTTCTATCTATCCCAGGAAAGTGTCCTGCCATATTTTCCAAGAATGTTTACCATTATGAGATACAGTCTAAGTTAAATCTAAAACAGTGCTATAAGGCAGCATCCTAACTACCCAAATGAAATAGCTTTAACCCTGCCTCCCAGTTATTACCTGTGAGGTTGCCTAACCCCCCTAGAAGCAAGCATTTGTCCTATTAAATGGTATTATAAAACATTATTACATTAGTTGTAAACACTCTCGTATACCCAGTGAAGTGAATAGCTTCATTTGATACACAGAGATTAAACAAATCATCATACATAAGTTGTATTTGTTTCTCTGCAGTCTTCTCTTGTCTACAACTCTTCAAAAGGGCACACGTGATAAAATCCCTCTGCATCTGTGAGGAGTACAGAGTTGGGGATGGAGAGCTGCAGTATCAGCTCTAATACACTATGTGAGAGCTGATTGAAGGAAAGGGTGTCAGGACCTCACCAGGTATTTCACAGGAAATAACAGACACTGAAAACTTTACACTGCAGGACAGGCTCCACCAAGTCCTATTGGGCCAACTACGAAGCAGAACTCAACTCTCCTATCACTCTCCATCCAAAGTCCTCCCACCCCGTAACTACTCACTATATACTGAAGAAAGACTGATGGGACTATGATGGTGCAATATGAAAGCCATACCAAAGAATGAAGTTAAAATCTTCAATATTTATTAACAAAGGTCAAAAACATCATATTCATAAAATCATGTGATTATAACCCATATGTTATGGTTCATATATTTTATATAGCGATATAGACGTGGATCCCGACATGTTTCGCCCTGTTTTTGGGCTTCATCAGGGAATGCTATCTACTTGGGGTCTCAACCTTCTGATGAGCAAGAAATATAAAGAATATACCATGAGTGTCATATAATTACAAAAAATACACACAAAACATTTTCATTTCAACAATAACATTTTTAAGACTTATATACGTGTGTATTAGTACCAGCCATCCCACATGCTTAGCTCGTGTCCCTGAAATATCACTTAGTGTAATCACAGGTTTATTCAGTAAATATAAAGTGCTATATCTACTGCAGAGCTGCAGGTGGACAAATGAGGCAGACAAAGACCAGACTATAAAACAATATAGGCAAAGCCGTTAATAGTATTCTATATTAATATCATAGTGCAAACTCAGTACTTCTCACAGATAATGTTATTGCACTTACTGGGGTTAAGCTGTATATAGAGTCCACATTATATACCGCACAGATACTGAGCTATAGATAAGGAGAGGGAGGAAATGTATACCCAGAGTATAAAACAAAATAGTTATGCAAAGAGATGTCCTAGTGTGTGCGCTCAAATAGATTATAATAATCTAATTGTATAGACTGAGCATTTAGCTCAGTCCAGAATGTGACTAACAATTACAGGGCTAACCTACCTTGTTTCTGATGGTCTGCGTGTGTCCCCGTTTGTCTCCAGCAGCATGCAAGCTGGAATGTTGGCCATTATATGCATCCCACTCAACCAGCATGTGCCGTGGGTGTGGACGTAAATACATATTGCGCATGCGCCATCAACTTTCCTGTCCTGCTCTCCCCAGTGCTGCAGGGTCCTAGCACTGCGGACCGTGAGGGGCAAGATGGGCACCATCTACAGATGGGAAGTGCACATCTCCAGAGGGGAAAGGCCTTACCAAATCCCATTGGGCCAACTACGGAGCAGAACTCCACTCACCTGTCACTCTCCACCCAAAGTCTTCCCATCCCGTAACAAGAATTCAGCTACAGGTGAGTCTAATTATTAGAAAAAGAAGTATTGTAGAAGATGGGCTTTTGAATGGTAATCCCTGTGGTTCAGGTTTACCTGAACCACAAGGATTACCTGAATATATCTGAATTACTTACCTGAATATACTGTATATCGGGTGGTGTCCCCTAGGTGTGGGACAAATCATGGAGGTCATATAAAATACTAGATGTAGTAGTTTTTGTTGTGGGGTGTATTCATTTTTGCATCAACTAATTTGAGTAAAACTGAAGATTTTGTAATGTAAGTTATATTATTGACCTTACTTTCATGTAATGAGTTAAACAAATGTTCTATAAAACTCAGTTTTGTCAAAAATTTTAAATTTGTTCTTGTGTTCATTGAGATATTGATTAAAATCTTACTTTTTGGTACAAATATTTTTTGGTAAAATTTTTAAATGAATAACAGAAAGGCATATAAACTGAGTGGCAAACTTCATATACAGTCCACCAAATGAAAGAAAACAGTGGCTGTGGCTATGCGCCATGTCTAGAAAGTTGAGGTGGGGTCCAGGAAAATCCATAGGAGTATCAATTTCAAACCTGGACCAGCTAAATCCCTGATAGTAATGCAGTTTAAATACGCACTCAGGGAGTGCAATGTTAACACAAAGAGGAGGAAGAGAGGCATGAGCCCCAAAATAGAGAGGAAGAAGAAGAAAATAAAACAGAAAGAGAGGATGGCACGAGAGGTATATGGACTCGGGATCGTCAAGCGGGTCAGTCACAGACATCCAATGATAGCTGGAGGAAATAAGGGAAAGGTGTATTGGAGCCAAGGTTCCCAAATCTTTAAAAATTTAGCATGAGAGTTCCTTGAAAATGCTTCACAACTGTTCATTGAGAATAAGAGCTGTCATACGCTCTCTAATGCCCTGAAAAGGAACCATAGGCTTCCTTAAGGCATAGGCAATTGTCCTCTCGACAGACAAAAATAGGTAGGTTGCCAACTTCTGCTGACGAGCATAGAGGCCCGGGTAGAGGCCGTTCAGCAGGGCCAATTTAGCATCCTTTCGGATAGGCAGGTGAAACAGGGTGTATAGCAGGCCAAAGACTCAGGACCAAAACCCTATCAGTCACGGGCAAGTCCACCACATGTGTAAAACGTCCCCGTGATGGCCACTGCCCCAAAAAAAGCGGTCGCTAAGATCGGGGATGACACGAGCAATACGCACTGACACCCAGTACCAGAGTAGGAGTACTTTATACTCCGCCTCTAAGGTGGCAGTGTTAAATGAGCATTTTGCTATGGCGGACCAGGCCCTGCTTCAGTCTGCCAGGTCTATCTCTGATGCCAAGTCCTGCTCTCACTGAGAAACATATGAGAGAAAAGTAGGGGATGCTTTACTGTTAGGGATGCATATATTGTAGAGATGAGACCAGGCGAGCCTGGGGAGTGTTAGCATATGTTTTTATAGGCCATTTTTTTCCAAAAGGGGTAGGTAAAGGTGCAACGGAGAGATGAAATCCAGTGTTAGAGATGGAGGTAACAGAAAAACTCTGAGCGAGGACCGTGAGGCCAAAAAATGCTGGACTTGCGCAAAGCCATCGCTTGTCCACCAGGGAAAGGCATGTGGCTGGTCCACACCCGGAGGAAATAAGGATCTGTGAAGGATGGGCAGGAAGGGAGACATGAGGTTGCTTCAATATCTGACAGAATCCCATGTTTGCATAAGGGGGCTAAGGGTGGGTGGGCGTAGTTTATGAGGAAGCCACAGGAGAGTCTGAAGAGGCATGTGCGAACAGTTAGGGAATTCTAGGAGCGTCCACAGGGGAAAGTTTACTAAGGTATGTAGTAGGGATGAGCTTCGAGTTCGAGTCGAAACTCATGTTCGACTCGAACATTGCCTGTTCGCCTGTTCAGCTGTTCGCGGCAAATTCGAAAAGCCAGAATACCCTGTACAAGTCTATGGGAGAAATCTAAAGTGCTAATTTTAAAGGCTAATATGCAAGTTACTGCCCTAAAAAGTGTTTGAGGACCCGGGTCCTGCCCCAGGGGACATGGATAAATGCAAAAAAAAGTTTTAAAAACGGCCGTTTTTTCGGGAGCAGTGATTTTAATAATGATTAAAGTGAAACAATAAACGTGTAATATTCCTTTAAATTTCGTACCTGGGGGGTGTCTATAGTATGCCTGTGAAGGGGCGCATGTTTCCCCTGCTTAGAACTGTCCCTGCACAAAGTGTAATTTCGCAAGGAAAAAAAGTCTATTAAAATCACTTTGAATTGTCGGCTCCCGTAATACAGAGAACACTCAATGAGTGTTCTCTGTATTACGGAGCCGACAATTCATTCATTGATAAAAAAAAAAGCATGGGGTTCCCCTAAATTCAATTACCAGGCCCTTCAGGTCTGGTATGGATATTAAGGGGAACCCCGCGTCAAATTAAAAAAAAAATTGACCTGGGGGTCCCTCTAAAAATCCATACCAGACCCTTTATCTGAGCACGCAACCTGGCAGGCTGCAGGAAAAGAGGGGGGGACGAGAGAGTGGCCCCCCTCCTGAACCGTACCAGGCCACATGTCCTCAACATTGTAAGGATGCTTTGGGGGTCTGTGATCCCTCAAAGCACCATGTCCCCATGTTGATGGGGGCAAGGGCCTCATCCCCACAACCCTGGCCATGGTTGTGGGGGTCTGTGGGCGGGGGGCTTATCAGAATCTGGAAGCCCCCTTTAACAAGGGGAGCCCCTGATCCCGGCCCCCCCTGTTTTAAATGGTAGGGGGGTACAAAAGTACCCCTACCATTTCACAAAGAAACTGTAAAAATGGTTAAATAAGACTTTTGAAAAATTCCTTTATTAAAAATAAAAAAAATATTCCAGCGGTGCTAATCTACTCCTGCATTACATCAGAGGGGGGCGGAGTCACCCATACGTCATTGGGGAAACCCTTTCTTCCCTCACCAGCCTCAGAGGGGGCGGGTTCAGGTAAAGGGTAGCCCCGCCCTCCTAATATAAGAAACGTCAGTGCTGGGATCCCCGCAGTGTCTCCTCAGTGGAGACAGAAGACGGATGCATAGATGAACTGCGCTGGACTGAAAATCACCCGTCGCTGGATCAGATCAGCCATCGCTGGACCCCGGAGAGATAATCATCCATCGCTGGATAGCAAGAGTGGATTAGCACCGCTGGCATCTTTTTTTTATTTTTTTTATTTTTAATAAAGGAATTTTTCAAAAGTGTGTTTGTCTTATTTAACCATTTTTTACACTTTCTTTGTGAAATG
Source organism: Lithobates pipiens (assembly GCF_037356315.1). Classification (NCBI taxonomy): domain Eukaryota; kingdom Metazoa; phylum Chordata; class Amphibia; order Anura; family Ranidae; genus Lithobates; species Lithobates pipiens. The sequence goes on along the minus strand of NW_027507784.1, from coordinate 263,464,127 downwards.
GTAGCCCTTACCATTTCAAACAGGGGGGGTGGGATCTGGGGGTCCCCTTGTTAAAGGGGGCTTCCAGATTCTGATAAGCCCCCCGCCCGCATACCCCCACAACCACCGGCCAGGGTTGTGGGGATGATGCCCTTGTGCCCATCAACATGGGGACATGGTGCTTTGAGGGGTCACAGACCCCCAAAGCATCCTCCCAATGTTGAGGGCATGTGGCCTGGTGAGGTTCAGGAGGGGGGGCGCTCTCTCTCATCCCCCCCTCTTTTCCTGCGGTCTGCCAGGTTGCGTCCTCGGATAAAGGGTCTGGTATGGATTTTTAGGGGGACCCCCACGTCAAATTTTTTTTAATTTGATGCGGGGTTCCCCTTAATATCCATACCAGACCTGAAGGGTCTGGTATGGATATTTAGGGGGACCCCATGTCAATTTTTTTTTTTTGACGCGGGGTTCACCTTAATATCCATACCAGACCTGAAGGTTTTTTTTATCAATGAATGAATTGTCGGCTCCGTAATACAGAGAACACTCATTGAGTGTTCTCTGTATTACGGGAGCTGACAATTCAAAGTGATTTTAAAAGACTTTTTTTCCTTGCGAAATGACACTTTGTGCAGGGACAGTTCTAAGCATGGGAAACATGCGCCCCTTCACAGGCATACTATAGACACCCCTCAGGTACGAAATTTAAAGGAATATTACACTTTTATTGTTTCACTTTAATCATTATTAAAATCACTGCCCCTGAAAAAACTGTCGTTTTTAAAACTTTTTTTGCATTGATCCATGTCCCCTGGGACAGGACCCGGGTCCTCAAACACTTTTTAGGACAGTAACTTGCATATTAGCCTTTAAAATTAGCACTTTAGATTTTGAACGTTCGAGTCCCATAGACTTTAATAGGGTTCTAAAGTTCATACGAAGTTTAAGTCTGTTCGCAGGTTCTGGTGCGAACCGAACAGGGGGTGTTTGGCTCATCCTTAGTATGTAGCAGGGAAAGCTGGGAGATCTGAGCTGCTAAGTAATATTTGGTGATGTTCAGAACCCCCAACCCACTATGGAGTCTATGCATAAAAAGGGTGGCCCTAGATAATCTAGGGCGCTTATCAGCCCAAATAAAACACAGAATCCTTTTCTGCACTAGGCATAGATAGTGTGGGGGGGGGGGGGGGGGCACACAGGAAGAGTGTGGAAGTAGAACAAGATCTTAGGCAGGATTTTCATTTTTATAGAATTAATGGGGCCTGTCCAGGATAGATATGGACACTCCTTAGATTGCATAAGAGAGGACAAGGAGCGGAGAAGACGGTAATAATTAACAGCAAATAAGGATTGGTAATTGGGGGTCAGTCTGATGCCCAGGTAATCAACAGGGGAGGATGCCCACTGATAAGAGAAATGGGATTGTAAGCATGCAACTAAGTCAGAGGGAAGAGTGCTACCGTCTTGTCTAAGTTAATGCGCAGGCATGAGATTAGGGATGGGCCAGACGGACCCCTGTTCGGTTAGCACCAGAACTTTCGAATACTGCGAAAGTTCAGACCTGAATAACGAACCCCATTAAAATCAATGTGACCAGGAACCTGGCCCATTTTGAAGGCTTATATGCAAATAATTGGGCATACAATAGTTATAGGGATCTGGGTCCTGCCCTGGGGGTCATGTACAGTATCAATAAAAAAATGTATTTTGTGAAAAACGTCATTTTTAAATGAGCAGTGATTTTTTGATTTTTAAAGTGAACGCATAAAAATGAAAAATTCCTTCAAATATAGTGCCTGGGGGGTCCCCTTAGTCTACCTGTAAGGTGGTAGATTTGTACTGTTTACAAATCTAGAATCTGCTGCAGCAATACATGCATTTATAAAGCCCAAAAAAAAAAAATGTCCCTGCAAGCTGCCTTTATTTTGCTCAGCAACAGCTGGGGAGCCAGTGTGTATGATGAGGCCACAATGTAGTGCACTGGGAACAAGATTAGAATTTTTTGGATACATTCTGGTCTGACTTTGACTTTGGATAGAAGTAACGGGTGAGTAATAATTGGTCTTTGGGTGTCGTGGCGCCTTCTCACCATAACGCTATAGAGGTAATCTTGATAAAAGCAAGAATTGGCCTTGCTGTAAAAACTTGCAATTATATGCACCTGTCAAACAGGTGCAGAAAAATTGGTCTTTGGGTGTCGGAGGCGCCTTCCCACCGTAACCCTATAGAGGTATTCTTGATGAAAGCAAGAATTGGCCTTGCTGTAAAAAATTACAATGATATGCACCTGTCAAACAGGTGCTGAAAAATTGGTCTTTGGGTGTTAATTGTGCCCATGAAACCTATACCAAAAACATTCTTCCAGATGAAATGATTCAAAGCTAGGCAGCCTCGAAGTCCTGCAGAGATTCCACATCCCAAAAAGGCTTAATCGGTGACATCTGCATCAGGGGCTTCATAGCTGGTAATCTAGTACTGATTCATTTTTATAAAAGTCAAACAGTCCACGGAGTCTGTGGACAAACGTGTTCTATGATCAATAAGGAAACCTCCTGCAGCACTGAATGCCATTCTGAAAGCTCACTGGATGCAGGGCAGCCCAACAACTCAATAACATTCCGGTCAAGTTCTGGCCAGTGGTCTATTCTCATGACTCAGTAAGCCAGTGGATCGTCAGCTGGAAAGCTCTCCATCTCTATTTTGGCCCAGAGGTAATCGTCTACTATGTGATGCAGACGCTGCTGATATGATGTGGAAGCTGACAGCCCTGGCGACGAGGCCTAAAAAATTCTTAAATGCCTCACTTAGGCGGACGCCTTCTCCAACACTCCTCTTTTGACCAACAGAAGATTCAAAACTATGTTTTCCCCGACACTGTAACCTACTGGAGTCAGAAAAAACGTTCAATAAAATCCTCTTTAAAGTGTCCTCAAGAGATTTTATCTTCTGCATTTTGTGGGGACAGGATGAGTTCTGAGACCCTCCCCTTATAACGGTGGTCAAGGAGGGTTGCCAACCAGCAATCATCCCTCTCCTTTATGCCGTGTCTTCTTGGGTCCTTTCGCAGGCTTTGCCCATGTGCCTCAAATTTTCAGAGGCTTGAGAAGCAGACTCCTTGGGGTCACTCAGGATGACAGGATCTGAAACTTCCTCCTCCAAGCCACGTACTACTCCCAAGGGTCCTGGGGTTGGAAAGCTATTGCTTACAGATTGATGCATGTCTTCCTCTTCTTCAAAGCCTATGAAAGTGCCAGAATCCTCATCCTTCTCCCCTCTCTCCTCCTGTGTTTGCTGGGAGGCCTTGAGAGGAAAAGAAGTCCTCCTCTTCCCCCTGCTGCTATACCTCCAGTGCCCTGTCCATAATGCCACGCAGAGTCTGGTCCAGCAGGAACACAACAGGGACTGTGTCACTGATGCGTCACAGCTCACCTTGTGGCCTCCTCAAGTGGTGACAATACAGTGCATGCATCCTTAATGATCAGTCATTGGCGTGGGGAAAAAATGCTGTGGTGGCCTCAGCCTGTCGTTGTGCAGTACTCATAGAGGTACTCGTTGATGACCCTCTGCTGCATGTATAGCCGCTGCAGCATTGCCAAAATCGAGTTCCACCTGGTGGGCATGTCACAAATCAGGCGGTTTACGGGCAGGTGGAATTCCTGCTGAATTTCAGCCAACGGAGCACTGGCTGTGTATGACCGCCTGAAATGGCTACAGACTCTTCTGGCCAGCTTTAGCACATCTTGCAACCCTGGATACGTATTTAGGAAATGCTGCACCACAGAATTGAGGACATGTGCCAGGTATGGCATATGTCTCAACTCACCCGTGTCTAAGGACGGACAGGAGGTTTGAGCCATTATCGCACACCACCATTCTTGGCTCCAACTGGTGTGGTGTGAACCACCTCTGGGCCTGTCCCTGTAGAACTGCAAGAATGTCTGCTCCGGGGTGGTTCCTGTCCCCTAAACACACCAGCTGAAGCACTGCATGGCACCTTTAAGCCTGACTCATGGAACAGCCATTTGAATGCTTAGGGGGTACCTGATGTTCATAGGACAATTCTGCAGAGGAGGGAATGGGGGTGGTGGAGAAGGAGGAGGGGGTAGAGCTCACAGATCTGGCATGATCACCACTAGCTGTATGGAGATGTGGGGGCACACCAAGCTGCAGCACCGAGCCCTGTCCTGCATCTTTTCAAGTTGCAAGCAGAATTAACCCCGTGAGTTTAGTAAACAAAATATATCATCCCCGCCCATGCTTGCTGGACCACGTGTCAGCAGTAAGGTGGATTTTACGATTGACTGCCTTGCCCAACGATGCCAGAATATTCCCTTCCACGTGATGGTAGAGAGATGGAACGGCCTTAGATGTAAAGTAGTAGTGACTGGGAACCTGCCATTGTTGTACGGCACATTGTGTAAATTCACGGAAGGGGCGGAATCCACCAGGCTGAAAGGCAGAAGTTGGAGAGCCAGCAACTTTGACAAGCTTGCATTTAGACACTGGGCATGTGGGTGGCAGTGACCTTTTTTCCGCTGCAGCAGATGGAGCAGAGAAATTTGAAGAGAAGAAGAGAAGAGAAGGTGGCGGCGACAACGGCGACAGAAGACTGGGACACCGCTAGTAAAAGAGCTGGAAGAAGGAGCGGAGGCACGGCAAGAAGAACCGCAGAGGGGGACAAGACCCCCAAAGAGGGGCACAAGACCCCCAAAGTCAGAAGAAGACCCCCGGGCGACGACGAAGAAGAAAGCCGGGCTCCTCTGCTAGTAAAAGAGCTAGCAGAAGATAGCGGAGGAGTCTGGCAAGAAGACCCCCCAAGACAGAAGAAGACCCCTGGAGCTGTGCAATAAATTATTTTAAACCCTTGTGCAGTGTTTTTTTTTTTACTTTTTTTTCACCAGGTGAATGGGTAGGGGTACCCCATACTCATTCACATAGGGTGGGGGGCCGGTATCTGGGGGCCCCCTATTAAAGGGGGCTCCCGGATTCCGATAAGCTCCCCACCCCAGACCCCGACAACCAAAGGCCAGGGTTGTCAGGAAGAGGCCCTTGTCCTCATCAACATGGGGACAAGGTGCTTTGGGGTGGGGGGGCCGCAGGGCCCCCCTTCCCCAAAGCACCCCCCCATGTTGAGGGCTTGCAGCCTGGTACGGCTCAGGAAGGGGGTTGGGGGGGCGCTCGCTCGTCCCCACCCTCTTTCCTGACCGGCCGGGTTGCGTGCTCGGATAAGGGTCTTACATGAACCTTGGGGGGGACCCCCATGCCATTTTTTCGGCATAGAGCTTCCCCTTTAAGTCCATATCAGGTGACGGGGCCAGCGACGTGTCAATCTTGCGCCGCCGAAGGCGGCGACGTTGACCTCCTGCCCTAGTCCCGGCTACCTGGAGCCACGTTCAAAATGAACTGACTTTTCTCCATGTGCGAGAAAGTCCGTTCATTTCAAAAGTCCGGCGGGTTGGCACACACATGGCCGGATTGTCCGGTGGACAATTTTTGAGTCAAAACTACTTTCTAAGTCCGCTGGAGCCCACACACGGGCGGCTTGTCTGAGTCTGCCGGATAGTTTGATCGTGTGTACACGGCATAAGAGAGAGTGTCACCAGAGGTACAGAGTGGGTAACAAACAGGGACACCGTTACAGGGCCAAGAGGACTGAGGTCTACGCCTGAACAGCCGTGCTGACCAGAGAGCCAGGTGGCTCTATATTTTCCATTTGTTATTTCATTATTGCTTTGAAGTTGAAACTGAATCTGCAGTGGATTGGTGCAAGCGACACCTAGCAGCACTGAACCAAGCTACAGAGGAAAGCAAGCCAACCCTTAGTGCAAGGAGAGAGCAGCTGGATGTTCATAACGGGGAGAGGGGTGTTGTTGCCCCTGGCAACGCTCATGAAAGTAGGCCAGAATGCTGTTTGCGATGCAGCGAGTGGGGGCATGCTGTCTTCAAGTGCCTTGTCACAGCTTTCAGTACAAAGTGACATGGCCAGACAAAGGTCTGCAACAGTGTTTGGGAAGCCAAATTTGAGTGCCAGGAGTGACCGATAGGCTGACCGAGAGTTGGCGAGGTATGTGGTTGCCCGTAGCAATGGTGGTGATGTCAAGTCTGCAGACCACGTGAGAAAAGTATTGCCTGCAGAGAGTCGTGGTAAATTGAAAGCCACAATGCATCAAGTTTTTGGAGAATCAGCAAAGCTCTGCTGGGAGAGTGCGGTCTCCCATGGCGACGAGAGTGAAAGTTGTGTCTAAAAAGGAGGAGCTGCAGTGGAGATTTGGCTAAGTGTCCCCACAAAGAGGCTTGTGTGTTCCGGCCAGATGGGAAACATCAGGAGAGAAGCGCTCTGGGAAAAAGTCGTCCAGTACCATGCCTGGAATGTGGCCAGCTGTGGCATGGCATGTTTTCTTGCCCTAGGTTCTGGAATTCAGCTAGAGATAATATTGCTGAGCAAAAGTCTTTATCTGCAACAAGATGGAGTTTAATGTTGTGTTGGCAAGGGGTGCTAAACAGTTGGAAATGCCTGCTGTAATTTCATCCTGTAGCCACCAGGGAAAGTGGGCCAGTAAAAGTGCAGCAGAGGACTGGTTTGTGAGAGAGCATACTCAAATGAAGATGGTGACCCCTACTACTGTGGTGGGTAAGGCTGTCTTTAATGACATGATGCCTGGAACCGCTGAGTTTATGTTGAAAAGGACTGGTTATGAGACTGTCCATGACGATGTGAGAGTAACCCCAGATAGTGGGGCCACTGAATGTGCTTTTGAGAGAGACTTTACCCTGTACAGTGGGGAGGCAGGGGTTAAAGTCCAAGCTGCACCTGTGTTGATGACTAAATGTGATGTATCTAATGTCTGCCAGTCCCAAGTTGGCAGTGGGCTAGGACAACCTGCAAAAACTAAGAATGCTGTTGATGAGTATGGAAAATGTACTGCTGTTGGGAAAATCCAAGGTTCTTGCAGAGCAAAAGCTGTAATCAAAAATAGGCTATTGCCCATAGCAACTGGTGGTAAGGCAGCACAGTTGTCCCTAGAAATCTCCAGGGAACTTCATGTATTGGAGGTTGCCCTGGGCAACTGCAATGTCATTCTGGTGGGGCAGAGTGGAACTGCACCTTATAATGTTAATGTCCAAGCTGCTAATACTAAAAGTGTGCAGGTAAATAGTGGGTTAAGACAATCTGTGGATAATGCAAAGGTGTGTGAGGTTTATGAAGCACCACCCAAGCAATGTGGTGTATTGCAACCTGTCGTGTTAGAACATGTATTACCAAAGTCTGAAATTATTCACAATGACTTGTGTAATGAGTCTTCAACTAAGCCCGTCTGTTCTTATGTGTATCTTAGGGTGGATGGATCAGTGCTGAGGAGTACCAGTGAATGAAGCGCACATATAACGGATTGGCATAGTTGGTGTAAAAATCTGATCTCCCCGATAGAGCAGGCTTATGCACAAAACCAAGGTGGACACTGTTTTTGCTGTGCCAGCAGGAGGGACTGCAGAGCAGCCTGTAGCTGAAGGTTTGCTGGAAGATGCAGCTGTTAACCCTCGAGGGAAAGAAGGACCAGTTAAGGGCGAGCACACAGAGACTTTGTCCATGACCCACACAAGTGATGTTGACATGGTGTGTCAAAGTGACATTGCCACAGGTAACAATCTCGAGCAGTTCATTGATGCTGAGCTTGAGAAGTTGGGTTTGTGTCCAGCACCTGGCAGCTTTCTGGTAGAGCACCAGCATGTGGTTGTCTCCAGCTGGGAGAGGAGTCCGTTGAACCTTGCAACTTCCCAAGTCTTCCCAAGCCCAGAAAATGGTTTATTCCTGAATTCATTACTTTTGTTAAAAGTTGCCACTGGGTATGCTGCTGGATTACTTCCTGTAAAAGTGGCATATGAAAGAGGCATTAAAGAAATATAAAGTGAGTCAAAAATGTCTGAGGGTTCACCTCCTAATAGCCAGATGGAAAGCATTTCTACTGCTATGGTCCTGGATAGTGCTTGTCAGTTGTCGGTGAAGGGGGCATATTCTGCACCAGTGGACAAAGCACATGAGCTGGAAGGGCCGACATGGACCAGAAAACAGCAGAAATCCTGGCCCCGGGCTCAGACACAGGTGGTTAAAGAGATTTGGGTCCCGAGTCCCACAATAGGTTCATGTGACAAACCTGATAAGGTCCCTGAGACAGATGAATGGAAGAAGTGCGATAAAAGTTGTATGTGGATCAGACGAGAGCTTGTCTGTTCAAGATGTGGATAGAAACCCTGGGAAAAAGGTTGATGACATTTGTAACATGGAATGGTGTAATGTCAGTGTGAATATGTCTGTTCATGATGAACCGAGTAATGTGTTAATGGTACATGATGATGTGGTGTCCAAAGGTACAGGTAAACCTGGGAAACAATTAGTGACTGCTGAGTCAGGTACCAGAAATAATAGGAGGGGTCCCGTTACTAACACCATAGAAATAGGCCCTCTACAGTCTCAGGACTGTAATGCTCAGAGAGGTTTTGGGAAACCTGGAACTTGAAGCGTGGAGGTAGAAGGGTTGATCGAAAGGCCAGGGGGACCCGGTTAAAATTTCAGGAGAGAAAGTGCTTTTGGAAGAGGACCCAGAAAAAAGGTTGGGAAGGACTCATTAAAGCCTGTAGCAGAGTGGCAGTGAGGCTTATAGAGAAGCACCAAAGGAGGCATTGGGTAGAGTTCCCCTTTAGGAAAAGTATGATAAGACGGGATTGGACTTCTGTAAATAGTAGCTGGCACAGAGGTGCCAAAATTAATTTGTATGTTTCTCCCACTGGTTCCACACAAAGAAACAAAATAACAAAATATAATATAAATACCTCACACCCTCTGATGCTGGTACACACGATCAAACTTTCTGCCAGAAAAGGTCCAACGGAATCATTCCGTCGGATATTACGATCATGTGTGGGCTTCATCAGACTTTTTTCTTCAAAAATTCAGACAGACCTAGAAATAGAACATGTTTCAAATCTGTCCGACGGATTTAATTTCGGAAAAAACGTTCGTCTGTATGCTGGTCCAACGGACCAAATACGACGCTATGGCAGCTATTGGCTACTGGCTATTGAACTTCCTTTTCTAGTCCCGTCGTACGTCAACACGTTCAGAAGGAACGAACTTTGGTCCGTTCGTGTGTGGGCAATTCCATTCAGTCGGAAGCCCGTCGTAACTCTCGAAAAGTCGTTGGAACTCCGTTGGGAAGACAGTCTGACCTTTTCTGACGGAAAGTCTGGTCATGTGTACGCGTCATTAAACACAAGCTACAGTGCCTTGAAAAAGTATTCACACCCCTTGAAGTTTTCCACATTTTGTCATGTTACAACCAAAAACGTAAATGTATTTTTTGGGGCTTTTATGTGGTAAACCAATACAAAGTGGCACATAATTGTGAAGTGGAAGGAAAATGATAAACGGTATTAAAAATTTTTTACAAATAAATATCTGGAACCAATTGCCTTCCGAAGTCATCTAATTAAATAGAGTCTGTCTGTGTGTAATTTAATTTCAGTATAAATACAGCTGTTCTGTAAAGCCCTCAGAGATTTGGTAGGGAACCTTAGTTAACAAACAGCATCATGAAGGCCAAGGAACACACCAGACAGGACAGGGATAAAGTTGTGGAGACTTTTAAATCAGGGTTCGGTTATAAAAAAAATATCCCAAGCTTTGAACATTTCACAGAGTACTGTTCAATCCATCATCCAAAAATGTCAAGAGTATGGCACAACTGCAAACCTACCAAGACATGGCCTTCCACCTAAATTGACAGGCCGGGCAAGGATAGCAATAATCAGAGAAATTCCACACATGCTCTGAATCAATTACGAGACAGAAGCGCTCAGTCTGGTAAAACTAGCGTTCGTAATGGAGATAGCACATTTGTCACGCTGCAAAGTTTTTAATCTTTTAATCTTCTTCTTTATAATGCTACAATAATGAAGTTGTTTTGCTGCTGATATTCACATGGAGTTCTGACAAAATGATTTCTTTATTATTTCTGGTGATCTCATGAATAATCTTCTTTTTAATCTTCTTTTTTTGTCAGATCTCCAAAATAATGTTTTTTTTTATAGTGATCTACTTTTTTCTTTTTTTTTATAAAGATCTCCTGATTTTATTTTTTTTTTAATAGTGATCTCCATAATATATTCTTTTGTTTTATGTGTCAAGTTACCACAACACCATTATTATCTTGTATTTTTTAACCTCAAATAGATTGGTTGATGTTGGTGTTCCTTGTTAATTTGACATTGTCTTTTTGAAATGTAGCAAAGTACTCACAAACAAACTGTCCTTTTTGAACTAAAACACATAGCCAAGTATTTGTGAAAATAAAATAGGCATTTATTAGGGGTCATAACAAAATAAAGAGGGAGGCAACACTGGATAAACTGGTGAAATTGGCGAAGCCTTTGTACCCTAGGACAGACTTCAATTATTTGACAAGCAAAATTGGTAGCCTGAGGAGTCCATTTAATAGGGAGCACAATACGGTCCAGGACTCCGAGAGATCGGAAGCTGCAGCAGATGACATGTATGTCCTTAGGCTGTGGTCTTACAACACCCTGCGTCTTTTGTCAGACCAGACTGAACCCAGGCCATCACTCTCTTGTCTTTCTTCTACGCTTGCTTCCATGCTTGCTTCAGGGCTGTGGCTCTGGTGTTGGAGTTGTGGCAGGAAGTGGAGGAGGATGGTCCAACTCACACAGGTGGGTTTTGCTTGTGAGTTCGCCCCTCAACCACTTATTTAGGGCCAGATCGATCACTTCCTCACAAAAGAGGCATTGGCCCACCTCCATTTCCTGCACTTTGCTGACTACCATGCAGGTATAGGGGGTGGAAGATTGAAGATTGGGGGTGGTTCTAAGGGCCACAGTAGCCTCCCGAATCAAAGAAAGCACTGACTCCTGCATATTCCTGGTACTTTTTGTTGGAAGGTGGAGGGGAGGAACATGGGATTCGGTCAGGCTACTGGACCCGGCCACCTCCTGGCTGCCAGTTTCCCCCACCACCTCCTTGCTGCTACTTCCCATAGCCTCCTCTTGGCTGAGGCTTTCCTGTGTATGAAAATGGAACATATTTTTAGTGTTAAACAATGCTATACCTGACTCAAGCTGGGCTTCTCCGCATCTTCCTGGGTGGAAGGCCCAAGTTGAAGCCTCATCTGATGTGGAAGGAAGAGTGGAAAGAAGTGTGTAAGGAAGGGAGTGATGGCCTGATTTCAGTCTGGTCTGACAGAGATTGCAGCCTGTCATAGTACCAGACCCTGGGGACATAAACGTCATTTGCTGCTGCTCCTGATCTCATGGAATCCTGGACCTTCTTGCGCTCCCTATTATATGTGCTCCTCAGGCCACCAATTTTGGCCTTCAAATAGCTGATGTTTGTCGTGGGGATGTGTGGCTTCACCAATTCCAGCAATTGATCCTGCACTGCCTGCCTGTTTCTTTTATTAGTATAAAAGGGGTGTTTTACCTGCCACAGACAGGGCAGCTCTCTGTACATATCAATGAATTGGGGGAGGAAGTTGTGATCACTGAATCAATCCATTTTGTCTGCAAGACACAACACAAGACAAACCCTAACTGTCAGGCTAAACTCTCCTAATCTTGTCCCAATATAGGCCTAAATCTATAAGCAATATAGACCACTGATGCTCCAAGTTCAAATTGTACCTTCGTTATCACGATCAGCGCTTACGCTACTTTGTCCTCCGCTCACAGATCGTATGTAGGGCGCACGCGCGTTACACTTTATATACATTGCACATGCGTGAAACCCTGACCTTTCTTTCTAGTATATTCCCCGCCCCTTCTCTTTCGGTGCAGTGGGAGAGCACATGGCGAAGAAAGAGCAGGTGCATGCAGAGGAGAGCAGCAACGAGGAGGGCGCCGAAAGCCCAGAGCCGCAAACGTCCATATTTCACACCATATTTGCGCAACGATCTTACAATCGCACTTTTTTTTGAAAAAATAATCTTTTTTAAATAAAAAAATAAAACACATCAGTAAAGTTAGCCCAATTTTTTTTTGGAAAAAATACCCAACATGTCACTTTTCAAAATTGCTCCCACTCGTGAAATGGCGTCAAACTTTTACACTTAAAAATCTCCATAGGTGATGTTTAAAAAATTCTACAGGTTGCATGTTTTAAGTTACAGAGGAGGTCTAGGGCTAGAATTATTGCTCTCGCTCTAACGATTGCGCCGATACCGCACATGTGGTTTGACCAACATTTTCATATGCGGGCGCTACTCACGTATGCGTTCGCTTCTGTGCATTTTATTTATTTATTTATTTATTTATTTTATTTTTTCACGGTTTAAAAAAAAAAATTGGGTCACTTTGATTCCTATTACAAGCAATGTAAACAGCCCTTGTAATAGAAAAAAGCTTGACAGGTCCTGTTGACAGGTCCTCTTAAATATGAGATCTGGGGTCAAAAAGTTCTCAGATGTCATATTTGGACTTAAATGCAAAAAAAAAACATTTTTTGCCATTTGAAAAAATTACTTTGAAAAAATGTCCCTTTAAGACGTATGGGCAGCAGGCATGGGAGAGCCAAGGGAGGGGGGTGGTACCTCACCTTGTGCAAAAACGAGTGGACAATAACGCACTGAAAATCAAATACATACTAGAGATATGAGGTTGTGGCTGGTAAAACCTCATTGTATACGGCACCTCATCCCAATTAATTAAACAAGAATTTGTAGCTAGGAATAGAAGGAGGGGATTGTGAATGTGCCAAAAGATAAACTAGCAGATGGCCACAATCCCCAATTTGGGTGTGGGAATCAGAAAGCATGCAGTAAAGATGTTAGTTGCAACAGCAGGATATGTGAGCTAATAGTGTAGAACCTGGAAATAAGGAAAGGCTGTAAGTTGTAAAGAATTTATATGGAGGATATTCATTTCCCTGAGGAAGCCAATGTTTTGGCGAAACATGTAGGACTTGATTACCTGTACTACTGGCCTTTATAAGATCTAGGCCCGTCCTTCCTTCTATGTCTGCAAATTTAAATATATTTGTAAGTTACCAGTCCATATTAATGTATGTTGAAATCTTGATGCCTTTTGTTTGTCTTTTTTGTACTTTGTATATGTAATAAAGTTTATTGATATTTTTTACACATTATCTGTAACTTGGTATTTTTTGGCATCGTCATAATCCCCTCCTTCTATCCCTAGCTACAAATTCTTACATACTACAGATAGCACGCACTGAAAACCAGATGCAAACTGAATACACGCACTGAAAACCAGATGCGAACCCACAAGCACAAACTGAACAGCAGTAACAATCGGAAAAACACAAGTCTGAAAAATCGTGACTTGTCTCTCACCAAACTTCTACTAACAGATTAGCAGAAGGAGCCCAAAGGGTGGCGCACTGGCTATTGAACTTCCTTTTTCTAGTACCATCGTACGTGTTCTATGTCAGCGAATTCTTGCCGATCGGAATTTCTGACAACATTTGTGCAACCGTGTGTATGCAAGTTTCAGCCAACTTCCGTCGGAAATAAATCCATGGTTTGTTTGTCGGAAATTCCGATCGTCTGTAAGCGGCATTAGTCGTGCACTCCACAACACTTTTCTTCAGCAGGGACAAGGAAGTTGGTCAGAGTTGATGGGAAGATAGAAGGAGTCAAATACAGGACAATCTTAGAAGAGAACTTGTTAGCCCTTGTACACACGGTCGGACATTCTGACAACCAAATCCGTTGGATTTTGTCCGACGGATTTTGTCCGACGGATTTTGTCCGAAACTGTTGCATACACACGGTTGGACAAAGTTGTCGGAAAATCCGATTGTACATAACGTGATGACGTTATTTCGTTACGACGGGACTACGTTCAGGCTAGTAGCCAATAGCTTTGGTCTAGGAATTTGATCTGAGCATGCGTGGCACTTTGTCCGTCGGAGTAGGCTACACATGATTGGAGTATGTCCTATCGGAGCATTTTGTCGGAAAATTTTACGGACAAGTTGGAAAACTTGGTCCATCGCATACTCCGACGGAAACAGTCCGATGGAGACCCCACACAGTCGGATTATCCGACAAAATGGTCGGATAGGAGTCTGCAAAAAAACTTGAGACTGGGGTGAAGGTTCGCTTCCCATCAGGACAACGACCCTAAACATACAGCCAGAGCTACAATGGAATGGTTTAGATCAAAGCATATTCATATGTTAGAATGGCCCAGTCAAAGTCCAGACCTAAATCCAATTGAGAATCTGTGGTAAGACTTGAAAATTGCTGTTCACAGATGCTTTCCATCCAATCTGACAGAGCTTGAGCTTTTTTGAAAATCACTTATAATTTTCCTTCTACTTGACAATTATGTGCCACTTTGTGTTGGTCTATCAAATACAATCCCTATAAAATACATTTATGTTTTTGGTTGTAACGTGACATGTGGAAAATTTCAAGGGGTATGAATCATTTTTCAAGGCATTGTAAATGCCAAGTGTGCAAGGGACCTTCATGTGTGATCAGTTAGCACTTTGCTTTTATTTGCCTTACAAGTCAATGTGAATGCATTGTGAAAACATGTCAGATACATCACAAGTGGATGTCAAAATCCCAGTACCATAATACTAAGGAGTTGGGTATTATGTTGCATATTAGCTGCCTTGCTATCAGGGGCGGATCCAGGGGGGCAACGGGGCAATTACCACCCCCGAGAAATTTGTTGTGGGCCGGGCGGAGGAGAAAGCTTGTTGCTCCGCGAGTGGAGGAAAGAGCAGGCAGCTCTGTGAGTGGAGGAGATAGCGGGCGGCTCTGAGTCTGTAAGTGGAGGAGATAGCGGGCAGCTCTGTGAGTGGAGGAGATAGCGGGCAGCTCTGTGAGTGGAGGAGATAGCGGGCGGCTCTGAGTCTGTGAGTGGAGGAGATAGCGGACGGCTCTGAGTCTGTGAGTGGAGGAGATAGCGGGCGGCTCTGTGAGTGGAGGACATAGCGGGCTGCTCCGCGAGTGGAGGAAAGAGGAGGTGGCTCTGTGAGTGGAGGAGAGTGAAGGCAACTCCGTGGGGCGGATGACAGAGCGGGCAGACTGTGTGGCTCGGTTTGTGGGCGGGTGAGAGCAGGCTAGGTGTGAGTGGGCAGCTGGCCAATCAACGAGCCGGCAGGCAGGGGAGAAGAGAGATGACATCATCTCTCACCGCCCCCGCATCCCTGCAGTAACTTCCGCCCTCACTGTGCAGGCAGCGTGGGCAGCAGAGAGATTACATTATACCTCTGCTGCCTGACTCTGGGACAAAGAAACAAGAGACAAGCAAAGCACCACCTTAGCAGGCACGTGACAATCCGCAAGGTGTGGCAGGTGACATGGCAAGTGACAACCCGCATCTGGTGGCAGGTGACGTGGCAAGTGACAACCCGCATCTGGTGGCAGGTGACGTGGCAAGTGACAATCCACATCTGGTGGCAGGTGACGTGGCAAGTGACAATCCTCATATGGTGGCAGGTGACGTGGCAAGTGACAATCTGCATCTGGTGACAGGTAACGTGGCAAGTGAAAATCCACAAAGGTGTGGCAGGTGACGTGGCAAGTGACATTCCGCAAGGTGTGGCAGGTGACGTGGCAAGTGATAATCCGTCTCTGGTGGCAGGTGTTGTGGCAAGTGACAATCTCCACATCTGGTGGCAGGTGATGTGGCAAGTGACGATCCGCAAAGGTGTGGCAAGTGACCTTCCGCAAGGTGTGGCAGGTGATGTGGCAAGTGACAATCAGCAATGTGTGGCAGGTGACGTGGCAAGTGACAATCCACATCTGGTGGCAGGTGACGTGACAAGTAAAATCCGCAAAGGTGTGGCAGGTGACGTGACAAGTAAAATCCCGCAAGGTGTGGCAGGTGACGTGAAAAGTAAAATCCCGCAAGGTGTGGCAGGTGACAATCTGCAACATGTGGCAGGTGACGTGGCAAGTGACACGCTCATGGCTCCCACTGATTCTGCATTATGGTGAGTTGAATGGTTTAATTTTATATTACAATGTAATAATAGAAATAATGTGCTTCAATCATCCTGACACCATAACAACCATGGTGCCTGAATGATTGAAGCGCCAACACCAGCCATTTCCCCGATAAATTGCCTGCAAAAAGAAGTATTTTTTGGCAGTGCCCCTCCCGAGACTAGACTCTGGATCCGCCCCTGCTTGCTATAACTAACAAAACAGCCAAATGTGGTAAAATGATCATGTTTTCTAATTCAACAATTAAATTACTGTATTTTAAATAATGCTCTGTTTTGTAATTTCTGCAAAAGTCATAACAGGAAACGCTAATGTACATTTCTGGGTTATAAGTAAATATGCCACATTTCTAGACTGGTCACAGTACAGGCCTCATCTAGCAACTCACTTTCTCTAATAACTTTTCAACTCAATCACCTTATTCTCACTCCAGTATTATGTTACGTAGGTTGATCATAAAAAATTTTCCATGATAGTTATTTGGCTAAGATTTAGGGGAGTGTCCAGCTTTACATTGCAATATATTATTCTAGTCACCACTTTAGACAATGAACTCACAAAATTGGTGTCATACTTGTATTACAATTAACAAACCTTGTTTTTATCATTTAAAGTGTTCTATAAACCCAAAAACAAAAATGTAATATACTTAAGTTTACCAGTCCTTAGATGAGGGGGCACATTATTTGTTTCCTTTATTTTTACCAGGTGATCCTGCAAATAACACGCTTTTGGTCCCTGGATGTCAATGCTCTTTCATCCACTGTATCTATAGAAGGAACCAAGGCTGTAACCCAGGCTGGATTGCAAACATTATAAAACAATAAAGGTTGCACTCTAAACTATACCATAAAAATAGTCAGTGAATGAATATTGTGAACATAAATTAATATTGTGATCTTATAGTCTCCTATGATAACACTTTCTTATGAAAAAATGGTTATCAAATTGATATTCAATAATACTATATTAATGTCCAAAAAATAACCAAACAGTGTCCAATGTCTGTGCAATATTTGGTGACAGCATGTGAAGATATCCACAATCAAAGTGACTTTGCTGGACAAATCCCACCACCGTACGAAGTGTGCACTTACCAGATGTAAGGTAATTGATGCCTGTGGCTTACACCCAGCCAGGGCCTTTTCCTCAGTCGATTTCAGGAAACGATCTGGTCATCACATCTATGGCGGGGTCCCCCGGGCCAGAGCTGTATCCACACATGAATCCTCCACTGGCAACCATTAGTGTTGCAAAAAATTGTGGTGCAAATTGGCTCAAAGAAAGAAAGATGAGATGGCCATAGGTAAAACCTGTAGGGTATTTATTAGCATAAAAAAACATACAATGTAGGCGCATTAAAAACAAATCAAATCGGTAAAAACTTGCGGCTGGCCGACTGCAGTACAAACACCCATGCTTGCAAACAAGGGAACGTGGCACGCAGAGACGCGTTTCATCACAGGTTTGACGTCGTCATGGGGACCTTGTTCATCTCTATTTTAGGTTGTGATGAGATGTGTTTGTAGAACGAAAATAACATTCTTTGTGCTTTCAGTTCCATTCACAGGAAGTGATAGGATCATGTCTATCAAGATTAATAGTTATTTTCTGTACTTGCTAAAAATGTAATTAGCCTGAAAAACGAATGCAGTCACCACATCTGAGAACTTGTAGGCTGCAATATGTTCATTTTTGGTTCTTGGGGCTTAGTTATCATTCATGTTTTGATCTACTTGGGCATAGTTATCCTTCAAGCTGTGACCTGCTAGACAAGTTAAATTTAATTTAGCCAACGGAATCTTATATTTTTCGGTCATTTTAGGGTCTTTTAGGCTCTCTGCCCAAGAAGGAAGCTGAAAAAGCATAAATTACACCAATTTCGTTTAGATGAATGTTATTAGGTGTAGTAGTGTTTACAGATTAATATGGAAAAATTCACAGAAATTGTAAAATCAGAGGATATTGAAAAGAAGGGAGTATGATGAGCAGTGACATTTTCAATTAATAAGCCAATTAACTTGACAAATGCGATTTTTTTGTATATTATGGATAGTGGAGGATTGGCCATAACTATAATTATGTGGAGGATTGAAATAACTTTAATCAGTGCTGGCTTTCTAAAACGCCCATCTGGGCTGTAGCCAAGGGCAGATGGGGCACCAACACAGATAGCAAAGATACCTTGCCAAAAATCTGTGGCAGTGTTGAATTTTAAGTCTTGTTAACATTCTGCATATCTTCCCTGGCAAGTTGTACACTTGCAAAGTACTTGAAGTTCTAACTGACACTTTTCCAATTTGTAGAAAATTTGCATGGCAAGTCTCTAGCAAGAGCAAAGTTGCAAGAGCCGTGACCCCTGTAGTGGGATGACTATTGCACAACATAACTGAACTAGAACTTGCAGCAGACTTGGAGAATGTTTGCATAGAAAGTTGATCTGGAGTCATGCAATGCGGACTTGCTGCAATTGTGCAACAAACTTGTGAAGCCTGGCAAGTCTAGCAAAAGTTTAGCAAGTCATTTTCAAACTTGCAGGTCAATTGCTTGTTATCTGGGAAGGACAGTGTCCAGCCTCATATATTGTCAGTTTTATTGCTAAAGTAGTGTCATAAACAGATCTCTTAGCCTGACCCTTGTCTTCCTTCAGTTAATTATGGCTTTTACATGCTCACATGACTCCTTCATCTACCCTTACTTCCACCCCCATGTTATGAGCTTATACAGCACACTGAATCATCAGGGTATAGGGAATGGGACCATGCCTGACCCAGGAATAACTATTGTAGCATGGCCCCCTTGAGGACTGCTTGGATTTACCTGTTCATCTGGATCGCCATGACCCTGTGAACATTCCAACCCACCTGACACTCTGGGTTCAGACATCTTTTATAGCACCTTTAAATGACGAGTCACACAAGTCAAATATGTTTATATTATCTAAGCTTTACTGGAGTAAGCAATGTAGTATTTATATACAAGGGAGGGTAATTGGTCAACCGAGTTCTGAATAACAGCCCAGACTCGGGAGAAGAATTCCCCAACAAGACGGCTTAGGAACAGTTCAAAAGCACAAAAGCATGATATACATATATGTACAATGAAGTACCACCTGCAGCATAACCTGTAAGGACAGTAAATGGTTAGCTGGCTAATGCAGGTAGTCAAATACTAAAGGGGAACCCCAGGCTGGCGTATTCAACCTTTTATATCCTGATGAGAGATCAGACAGAATAGGGATAGAATAGGGTCCTTTAAATGGTAACAACAGCAATGTCCCAGATGCAGGCCTGATAGTCTTCACTGGCAGTTGGAGCTCATTAGATTATATCTAGTAAGGCACAGTGATGTGATAGCAAGCTGGATGGCTTAAACAGCCTAGTGGTACTCCTTTAAGTGGTTTTAGGTAAAGGTGTCTATATACAGTGTTCGTATAGAAGTGCAGTAAAGTGTTCCCAAGGTAAAGGTGTCTGTACACAGTGTTCAAATAAAGTAACCAGGGAATGATTGCAAAAGACGGGCAGTTGCCCTCTCACCAACGACCGAAACAGCTGGACGTCTTGCACACAGAGACCTGGGAAGAGACGTCCTTCAGTAAAGTGACCAGCGATGACCCACAGCTGCTGAATGCGGCAAATCGTAGTACTGATCAGCTGGGGTGGTGCCACGTAGATGTTTGACAAACAGCAGGCAGAGTTAGGCCCTCCGGGGGCGTGTTGGAATCACTCGAGTGGTAGGCCGCAGCCTCTCTTTCCGACACGGAGACATGTGCACAGGAAGAAGAGAGTGCGAGGCGAGTCTCCTGACTCCCACAATCCTTTTGGTGGGGCTCACGGATATGATGAGTCATTGGGGCCCAGCACTAGAGGGATATAACTATAGATGAAGAATGACAAAGAAATTCCACAATAGTATAACTGTAGTACACCATCGCTACACTACTGAAGGTGGGGGAGGAGGTAGGAGGTAAGAGGGACCACAGCACAGGCTGGCAGCCACTTTACGGGACCCAGCAGTTTAGTGTGCGGTAGTGTGTGGGCAGTGCTCCATTTAGAGAAGATCAGTCACTAAATATAGATGGTGAAATGTCATATTTAAAGCGCTGCTGACTATTTATATGTTGTAATGGGCCACTTTGTCTGGTAAGGGTTCAAGGTTTTTTTTGCTCGTTGGCGAATATGGAACGTATCGATATGGAAATATGAGAACGCTGGACTATAATAGGAAGATTTTCTTTGTTTTGGCAATACACTGGGATACTTTTTGTTTTCTTTGCACTGTTCTATAAGGAACATATGAGACATTTTATATTTTTATTGTGTATATATGTATGATTTTTTTTGCACTTTTAGCACTTTATTTGAAAGTGTGATTCATTGTAAATTCTTCACTTTATTAGTGCTCCATTCTGACTCTGGTAAGGCGGCGGTAGGGGTCGGTATCCTAGTGGTGACTGCCTGATTGCCATTCTCCCAGTGTGAGAGACCAGGTGATTTCCTTGTGTGGGGAGGGGAGAATCCCAGAGGGGGAGCAGCAATGCAGGATGGTGTATATGACATACTCCTGCCCCTTGCACTCTGTACACCAGGTGTATATGACATACTCCTGACCACTGTACTCAGTATGCTGGGTTTTATACAGTATATATCCTAATCACTGATCGTCTCCATTACTAGTAAAAAAAAAAAAAATAATAATAATAATAATAATAATAAAAATGCCATAAAACTATCCCCTATTTTGTAGATGCTATAACTTTGGTGCAAACCAATCAATATATGCTTATTGCGATTTTTACCAAAAATATTTAGAAGAATACATATTGGCCTAAACTGAGGTAAAAATATTTTTTTTATATATTTTTGGGGGATATTTATTATAGCAAAAAGTAAAAAATATTGAGTTTTTTTTCAAAGCTGTCACTCTTTTTTTTCTTTTATAGCGCAAAATATAAACAATGCAGAGTTGATCAAATACCCCCTAAAGAAAGCTCTATTTGTGGGAAAAAAAGACGTCAATTTTGTTTGAGTGCAACGTCACACGACCACGTCAGTTAAAGCGATGCAGTGCCAAAGTGCAAATAGTGCTCTGGTCAGGAAGGGGGTAAAATCTTCCAGTGCTGAAGTGGTTAACAAAGAATTTTGGTTCAACAATAACAATATAAATTTACAATTCAGAACAGTGAAAGATTGCATTATAACGAACATGTAGGATACCTTTTGAACATAAATAATCAAATATTAATAGTGTAGCCCAACCCGTCTAAGAGGCTGCTTGGATTTACCTGCTCATTTGCACTGCCATGACATGATGAACATTCCAACTCACCTGACACTCTGGGTTCAGACATCTTTGCACCACTTCAAAGCAATAAGTCAGACAACTCTGTGCGTTTATATTCTGATAATGTTTACTAGGAAAGTTCAAAGAAGATTTTGTCACAGAAAGGAGGTAATAGATCTGCTGAGTTTTAGGCAACAGCTTCAACTCAGCAAAGGAATTCCTGCCAAAAACACAAGTCAAGATAATTGCAGGTAAACAGTCTATTATATACACATGTACAGTAGAGTAGTGCTTGCACCTGAAAGGACAAACAAGGTTAAATGGTTATACTTAACACTTCTAATATGGGAAAACCTTGCCCAGCCTATAAGCCTTAAACCCTGAGAGGTCAGAATATACAGAGAGGAGGTATACCTGGATGATTTCTAGCACCACATCCCCAAATATATATGAAAATACACAACAAGGGCAAGGGATCTAACCCTTAGGGACTTTTAAAGTGTTGATATATCATAATAGAAACAATATCATTTACAGAATGAAATAGAGTAAAAATAACACCAATTTTTATTATACACAAGAAATACAAAACATGTAAAAAATAAGTAAAAACACTTAATCACATTCTTTGATTAAGAATTTGGATACAGTTTATGGAGCTTATACAATATACCACTCAACATGTTTCGCTCCTAAAATGAGTTCCTCAGGAGTAGTTGGTATATCTAGTAGATGAACTGTAAATGAAATAAATATATAGATGAATCAAAATAAATTGAGTACATGCATAGGTATAACTAACATTAAGGCAGAGGTAATTTACAGTTACAAAATATAATGAAATACATACAGAGATCAAGAAAGGAGCATTGAAACACATGTTTATAATATAGACAATATATATCCAAAATGTGATCTCACCTACACACCAAATTGATAATACACCTGTGCAACCCATGCGACTAAGTTATAATATATTGGGATCAAAGTCTGAACCAAAAATTGATGCAAGGGCGGTCCATATCAGAGGTCATAGGAAAGCTGCCAAAACTAGGACCTAAACAAACATAGAAGGTCTCAGTATACATACACATATAAATAGTGCCCCATTCACACATAGGCAGATATGCCATTACCTAAATCTAGTAGAGATGTAGGGTCAGCCTCAGCTCGTATGAACTTGCTGGTTCAAATTCAATAGTTGTAAGGTAATTTGTGCAATGAAAAGCAAATACACAGGAACCCCTGCAATATTGATTGAATAGATTAGAAAATAAATCAATAAGGAAAAAAGAGAAACATCAACCAAAAGGCAGATCTTGTCCTAGGTACATGGTGTCTACCCATATAGGGGACAACCACTATCCATTGAACGTACCTGACAATCGGTGAACAAAAAGTTCTGCTGGAAACGCGATAAAGTCTGCTGGGTCACAGAGTTCAGTCTCCTCCAGTTGCAAACAACAGACAGGCAGAGCAATGGCGGTCTGAATGAACGCATTTAACGTCACCACCGGGCTGCAGAAAATCATTAAGGGAACAGCTGAGTGGTAGAGAAAGGGTCGAAAAAGACGTTGAAACAGCGTTGAATATACATATAATCAGTGTGTTCACATAGCATCAAATGATGTTGAATAATTACATTGAGGAGTATAGCGAAATGTACCCTAATGGCGTCGAATGGCATCTAATTTTTCGCTCAGGTAGAACAAACTGGCGCCTCAATTAGCGCTGATATTCGGGAGTTCCCATGTCTTGTAGTGGTTAATCAAAAAAGTAAAGTGAAAAAAAAAATCACATCAGCAGTGCCAATACTGAACGAAACATCTCAAACCATGAGAAACAATCTCCCCCAAAAATATTGGCATAAGAAGTCCAACAATACGAGCAGAAAATGAAAACCAAAAGACCCCAGAAGATCGGGATACCAATTCAAGCTCCTCTTTTGAAAATTTAAAACTAGCAGGGGACTATTAGCCTGCCAATGCTAGATTACCACAAGGGTGTTAAATTAGTCTTTGGAAATAGTCAGACTTAATGGCAGTGGTATAAGGGCCTTGAAGCAATAATGACAGCAATGTCCCCATTGCAGATCTGATGGTCTTCACCAGCACGTAGAAGCTTGTTAATTGTATCCAATAAGGTGTGCAGTAAGATTTCTTGAAATGGTAGGAGCTAAAGGTCTCTATGCACAGTGTTCAAGGTAGGTTCAGTAAAGTGTTTCCAAGGTAAAGATGTCTGTGCAAAGTGTCCCAGTGAAACCATAAGAAAGGATTTGTAAAAGTGGGCGATTGCCCTCTCACCAATTACCAGGCCAATTTAACGCCTTCTGGCCTGCAGCCCCTGAAGCGACACACGTGTAGCGGATATGCCATTCCAACCTTCTGATTTGAAGCGTAGAACACAGGTTGGACAACTGAAGTTGCGCTGGATGGGTGTCCGCTGAACAGTAAGCAGTGCTAGACCCCTCTCATCCGAGTTGGAATGTTTACACCACATGGTAGGCCAATCCTCCAAGTGATCTCTCCAATAGCAGCAAAGATGCCTGGGATGTGTAGCCCATGCACAGGGCCATGTGAAGCAATTATCAGTCTGTAGAACTACTTGTCCCACAATACTTTTAGCTTGACTTAATAATATTTTGTCAATTGATAACACTGAGCATTAGAGGGACATGCAATGCATAGAAATACCAGGGGAACACTGTACTGCATAACTGTAGTCCATATTACTACATCAGCAAACTGTTATCAGACTAAGTGGAAAAACACATTTCCCACCACTATTGGATGTTGGCTCCATAAAGTGGAAGAGATCAACAAAATGGAAGATCTCATGTTGGAACAAAATAAACATGAAACATTTTCTAAAGTATGGAGACTGTAAAACATGTTTATCCTCTCTGAAGAAGGTTTGACCCTCCTTAATTTTGATGGCGTAGTATAAATATAACCTAACATTAGATGTCTACTATCTAACCAGGACCCCTTTCCCAGCCCCCCTCAACTCCCCCTGTCTCAATTCCCCCCTTATTTTCCCATCTATATGTTTAGTCTCTTCTGCTATCTTTTTCTCAAATAAGAAAATAGAAATTGGATAAGGAGACTCATGATGTTGTTACTGAGGACAACCCCCCAGTTGCTATAATACTGGAATTACACTCACACCGAATGTAAACTGTGCATAGGCGTCACCGGGGGGTGACTATCGAGGCTGGAGCCCCGGACGTGGAGCCCTGAAGTTGGGGGTGAGATGAGCGGGCGGTCGAGATAACATCATCTCTCTCTGCACGCCCGTCACCACTCTTCCGTCCTCACAGCCGGGCCACTTCAACGTGGGAGCGATGTGTGGTTGGGGAGCAGAGAGATGACATCATCTCTCACTACCCGTCACACATGAGTGCTCTTCCGCCCTCACAGCTGGGCCACTTCAAAGTGGGAGCAATCTGTGGCGGGGAGCAGAGAGATGACATCATCTCTCACTACCCGCCACACATGAGCGTTCTTCCGCCCTCACAGCGCAGGCCTTTTAAATGTCGGAGGTGCGGCGGGGAGCAGAGAAATTACATAATCTCTCACTGCCCGCCCCACATCACCACTCTCCTGCCCTCGCTAAATGGACCAGTGCTGTCAGCCTGCCACCAATGCAGCGACAATGCACATTTAGTGGCACTGGCTGGTATGGCAAGTGACAATCTGCAAATGCTGGCAAGAGATGTGGCAAGTGACAATCTGCAAATGGTGGCAAATGACAATCTGAAAATGGTGGCAAGTGACATGGCAAGTGACAATCTGCACATGGGGGCAAGTCACGTGGCAAGTGAAAATCTGCAAATGGTGACAAGTGACAATCTGCAAATGGTGGCAAGTGATGTGGCAAGTGACAATCTGCAAATGGTGGCAAGTGATGTGGCAAGTGACAATCTGCAAATGGTGGTAAGTGATGTGACAAGTGATGTGGCAAGTGACAATCTGCAAATGGTGGCAAGTGACAATCTGCAAATGGTGGCAGGTGACATGGCAAGTGACAATCCACATCTAGTTGCAAGTGACAGTGGCAAGTGACACGCCCAGGGCTCCCACTGATTCTGCATTATGGTGCGCTGAACCACTTCATTATATATTACAATGTAACAATAGAAACAATGGGCTTTGATCACCCTGACACCATATCAACCTTGGTGCCATGATGATTGAAACGCCAACACCAGCCTTCCTTTGCCCACGAAAAATTGCTTATCACCGGCATGCCCCCCCCCCCCCAAAACATAAACACTTGTGTAGTTTCTGTTGGAATATAAAGACTACTTGTGTTATCTCACATAGAAAGGACATTCTTTTTCTCCATGCATATTTTGTGTTTTCACCTTCACCTACACGCCTTACATTGTTTTGAAAAAGTCAATGGGTTCAGCTTTTTTATTTCTTGGACTAATGCAAACTTTTGTAGCAATTTCAGTCTACACCCTACTGTTAATAGTAGCTGCAGATAAGTATATGATTAAATGGCTTATTATTCATGTTCATGAGATTTCAGAAATAATTTTAAGAAACGCCCTCTGTAAGAGTTTTTCTGGATACTTCATGCAATAAGTATAAAAACCATTTGTGCACAAGGGGCTACAACCCAGATAGCAAGGATAACTTGCCACAGGGCACTATGGTTGTTATGGTGTCAGGATGATTGAAGCTCATTATTTCTATTATTACATTGTTATATAAAATGAAATAGTTCAACTCACCATAATGCAGAATCAGTGGGAGCCCTGAGCATGTCACTTGCCATATCGTCTGCCACCAGATGCGGATTGTCACTTGCCACGTCACCTGTCACTAGATGCAGATTGTCACTTGCCACACATTGTCACCTGACACACATTGCGGATTGTCACTTGCCTGCTACAATTGTCACTTGCTGTGTCACTTTTCTGCTAAGGTGGTCTCTTGTTGTGTCATAGAGTTAGGCAGTAGATTACCAGTCAGGCAGCAGAGAGATGATGTAATCCCTCTGCTGTCCATGGCTGCCTGCACAGTGAGGGCGGAACTGCAGGGATGCAGGGCAGGCGGTGAGAGATGATGGCATCTCTCTGCTCCCCTGCCACCGGCTCCCTGATTGTCCAGCAGTCCGCTCACACACCGAGCCACCCAGCTGCTCGCCCACTCTCTCACCCATGGAGCAGCCCGCCCACTCAACCGCATCCTCAAGAGGGGGCGATTGCCCCCCCCCATCCACTCCTGCTTGGAACACAAGTTCTACTTGACACTTTTCCAATTTGTAGCAAGTGTTTAGCAAGAGTAAAGTTGCAGTGGTCAGTCTACAGCAAGAGCTCTGCAAGTCTACAGTATGAAAATTCAGCCACAGTGACCCCTGTGGTGGGATGACTATTGAACAACGTAACTGAACCAGAACTTGCAGCAGACTTGCAGAATGTTTGCAAAGAAAGTTGATCTGGAGTCATGCAATGCAGACTTGCTGCAATTGTGCAACAAACTTGTGAAGTCTGGCAAGTCTAGCAATAGCTTAGCAAGTAATTTTCAAACTTGCAACTCAATTGATTGCTATCTGGGAAAATACAGATATTAAAATATCTGACAAGCATCCAGTTTAATATTTGGGACTGAAAGATCAGTATTTTGCACATACAGTACATGGCAAGGTGATTCGATTATAGGACATAATGTAAGCAATCAGTACTTACCTACGCTGTTCATTCGCCACTCTGAACCAGACCTGTGAAGAAGATGCTAGATGATGCAACAAGGTAAAAGTATGTAAAACTGAGTGGAGATTGCACTCAAGGGCTGTCAAATATAAGTGAATTGCATACAACACTTATTAGTATGTTTTTTTTTTTTTTTTTGTGCAAATTATTAACCACTTTCAGACAGGACCATTTTGCTGGCTTAAGACCAGACACTTTTTGTGATTCGGAACTGCGTCGTTTTAACTGACAATTGCGCAGTCGTGCAACGTGGCTCCCAAACAAAATCAACGTCCTTTTTTCCCACAAATAGAGCTATCTTTTTCTGGTATTTGATCACCCCTGCGTTTTTTTTTTTTTGCGCTATAAACAAAAATGGAGCGACAATTTTGAAAAAAAACGCATTATTTTTTACTTTTTGTTATAATAAATATCCCCCAAAAATATATAAAAAAACATTTTTTTCCCTCAGTTTAGGCCAAAACGTATTCTTCTACATATTTTTGGTTAAAAAAAAATAAGCGATTATTGATTGGTTTGCGCAAAATTTATAGCGTTTACAAAATAGGGGATAGTTTTATGGCATTTTTATTAATCATTTTTTTTACTAGTAATGGCGGCGATCATCTATTTTTATTGTGACTGCGACATTATGGCGGACACATCGGACATTTTTGACTATGCAAACAAATTCACTGATTCCTGTGTAAATGGCACTGGCAGTGAAAGGGTTAACCAGGGGATGGCAGTGTAGGGCCTAAGTGTTCCTAGGGGCGTATTACTAACTGTGGGGGGCTGGGCTGTGTGTTAGTGAACACTGATCTCTGCTCCAATCACAGGGAGCAGAGATCAGTCTCACTTGTTGCTAGGCAGAACGGGGAGATGCTGTTTACATCGGCATCTCCCCGTTCAGCCTCCCCGTGAGACGATCGCGGGTATACCTTCGGAGATCGAGTCTGCGGAACACGCGACCAGACTCACAGGGGTCCCGACCGCCATGCGAGTGCACCGCCGCCGGTTGGGAAGTGGTTAAAGTGCTTATGACCATCACCATTCCAGTGTGCTCTGGATTCCTTTTTACTTTCTGACATGTGACTGTGCCTAGATATAACTGTGCCTAAAAACTTATAGTTGTGTGGCTGAAGTGTGAGATCGGCTATAGGGAGCACACAGTAAATTTTGGGAACAGCCATTTGCCCTCTGCTTTCCCTTTTTGGCACATCATGCAGAGTTTAGGGCTTTAAAGCCCCACTCTGAGCAACAGAAAAAAATGCCCCTTAAAGTGGGGCAACGGTTAAATGTTTGTGAGGTCTATGGGTAGAGAAATAAGCCGCAATACTTACCTTTTTTCTCATTCTGACAAGCTTCTACTACTTGAACAGTCTATCGACTAGTGTCAGGTTTTTGGATATCATCGTGGATGAGAAGGGTCTGCCTACAACCCAGAGCATCAGAAAGAAGGGAAGAGAGCAAAGAATAAGATAAATATTAGAGTTTCTTCCCCTAGACTTAATAAGGATTCAACCCTTGTAGAGCAAGAGTTCCCAATGCATGGGTTGTTTTTTTTTCAGCTTTAAATGCTTTGTAAGGATTTTAAGCTTGTATTGAACTGAATTGCAGATTCTGCTGGAGAAGACAGTATGCCAGTCACATGACCAGGATATATTTTTTTTCTATATGACACTGTAATAATGTGTAGTTACCCTATTCATCTTGACTTTGTAATTACATATTGTGAAAACTGGATTATAAAATCTACCCAAAAGATAATCATAGATGTGCTGTAACATTTTTCATAATTATACACTATTTTTTCAGATGTCATCAATATTATTACACAATGTAGGAAAATTACAAGTTCCATCACATACAGTATATAAAGGATTAGATACCTGAGGTTTTTTATCACATTGACTGAGCATCTTTTTGGATACAGGTAACAGTCTGGTATGTATTATTATTTCATTCAATTAACCCCTCTGAAATAATTTTCAGGCGTATAATGCTTTGGGTACTATTTATTAGGCTTCAGCATTTTTAGTTTTTTTTTATATATATATTTTTTGGGGGGTGGATTATATAAGATATAAATAAATCTTTCTGCCCTAGTTAATTTAAATTGTAAGGTGAAAAACAACCAAAAAAGATTAAAAAGTTCAACATAATAGTCAAGAAGAGTCAATGATTTCCCCAGCCAATGACTGGACAGTGAATGAGCAGCAGCACACTGATGAGGTCATTCCCATACTCTTACCTTCTCTTACTATGTTCTGGACAGCACTGTGCAGAGTATTGGTGCCTTCGTGGATTCTAATGCCACGTACACACGACCGGACTTAAGTCCGACAGACTTTCGACGGAGTTCTGACGGAGTTCTGACAGAGTTCTGATGGACTTTCCGAATGAACGGACTTGGCCACACACAATCACACCAAAGTCCGACGGATTCGAATGTGATGACGTACGACCAGACTAGAATAAGGAAGTTCATAGCCAGTAGCCAATAGCTGCCCTCGCATCGGTTTTTGTCCGTCAGACTAGCACACACACGAGTGGATTTCTCGGTAGGAACTGGGTCCGGCGGAGTTCTGGCAGAAAAATTTGAAACATGTTCCATTTCTAAAGTCTGTCAGACTTTTGCAAATCAAAAGTCCGCTGCAGCCCACACACGATCGAATAGTCTGCCGGAATCATTCCGTCAGACTTTTGATGTTGAAAAGTCTGGTCGTGTGTACGCCGCATTACTGTTCCCAATCCCTCCCTCAATCTGTGTCCTGCTTTACAGAGAGATATAGCAGCTAATTTCAAGGGTTTATTCACACTATGGTGTCTATTTATCAACATCCGCACTGCTATTATGAACAATCACATACTTTATGTCTGTCTGATATGTGCATTTCCTATAAGCAGAAGCTCTATGTAGTGTTGTAATGTGGTATTTTACTGATTGAGGATTTTCATTATGACCACTCGATGGAGCTGATAGTCACAGGAAATATATTAGACACATTACGGGGCTTATTCATGACAGACGCACAAATGCTGAGACATTCACACAGCTAATTTTATGCGTTGTGTACCTACTAGAGCATAACATGTTACAGTCATACCCCAATTTTAAGTACACAATGGGGTTTATTTACTAAAACTGGAAAGTGCAAAATCAGGCTCACTTCTGCATAGAAACCAATGAGCTTCCAGGTTTTATTACTAAAGCTTAATTGAACAAGCTGGGGTTAGAAGCTCATTGGTTTCTATGCAGAGTGTGCCTGATTTTGCACTTTCCAGCTTTAGTAAATAAACCCCATTGTGTACTTAAAAGTTGGGTATGCCTGTATTGGCATTTTAAAGAATGCTGCATTAAGTCAGCCCATTCAGTTTGCATTTGCTGGCAGCACACTTCAACACATGAAAAAACAAGCCTATAACAGCATGTGCATTGTAGTGCACTGCTAGCTACAATAAGGCCCCTTTCACACTGGGGCGGTGCGGGCGTCGGCGGTAAATCACTGCTATTTTTAGTGGCACTTTACCGTAGTTTTATCGGCGGTATGCAGTCGCTAGTGGGGTGGTTTTAACCCCTGCTAGCGGTCGAAAAAGGTTTAAAACTGCCCGCAAAGCGCCGCCGGCGGTATAGCCACGCTGCCCCATTGATTTCAATGGGTAGGAGCGGTTTAGAAGTGGTAAATACACCACTCTTTCACCACTCCAAATATGCGGCTAGCAGGACTTTTTTCACCATCCTGCCAGCACACCACTCCAGTGTGAAAGCCCTCCGGCTTTCACACTGGAGTGAAAGGGGCCGTTTTTTGCAGGCGAAAACCGCCCCAGTGTGAAAGGGGCCTAATAGTCAGTTGGAGTGCCATTCAAAATGAATGTAGTTTGTGCATTAATGTGTGTCACAGTAACATGCAGTAAAATGCATGTTTTACCATACTTTACTGTAATGCAACAGAACGAATGGACAAAGAGACATTTTGTGGTGCTTAACCATGTTCTACATATAAATAGATTTAAAAGAGAAGTAAGGGGTAAGGGTTTGTTTTTTCCCCTTTTATACTTACCTAGGTGGATGTAGATGGGACCAATGCTACATCTGTCCCCCATCATCTCTACACTGAGACCCGAACCATCGAAAATCGCAGATGACCTGGTCAATCAGCAGCTCTCCTGCTCTGCCCCCCCCCCCCCCTCTCGTGCTCACTGGAGCGCTGAGCTGTGGAGGGGCGGCGATCGGTCGTATCAGACTTTATTTTCAGGATGACGCAGTGCCTGGACTGATCTGCGTGACGTCAGCAGAGAGCAGACTTCAGATCGCTCTCTGCTGAAAACGGGTCAAAGGAGTGCAAAATGAATTGCACTCCTGTGACCCCCCTAGGAGAAGCCCAGCCTAAAAAGCTCAGGCTGGACTTGTCCTTTTAAGGATTGATTACACCAAGTGTGTTGGGACTACATTGGGCATCTATTCCAGCGCAGTCCTTTCTCAAGACAAGGCAAAACACATTGTCTTCTTTGAGCCCAGCACTTCAGTTATCCCGCTGCATTGTACTGCACACCAGATGCTCCATTCTAGCAGATGGTGTGAACAAGCTCTTAGTAATTTATAACCTACTCTGTCTAAATAATTGGATTCAATTGTAATGTTAATATCTAGGGTAACTTCATTTTTTTGTCATATCATTTGGTCAAATTTTCCTACAATTAAAAAAATGTAAATAATATATACAGTACAGAAAATAAAATAAAGACATTTAGATATATCACTTATAAAAAAAATGTACAGTAAGCCTAGAAATACAGTTTAGCTATGTATGCAAATAATGACAATATAACATAAATAGATTGATTGAAAATAACTGTCATTTTTCAGTTAACAGATACAGGATGAACAGTATACTAAGTGAAGAAAATATTAATGCTGCTTTGGCAGAATGCAAAGGTAAGGTGAAGCTCACCAAATCACCTTGAGTGCCTGCATTTATCATATTGCATGCACACTAACAAGGGCATATCCTTTCTTAACAGTTCATGTACTATAATTTTATGTACAAATAAATAAATTAATAAATAAATACATTTTTATATATATATATATATATATATATATATATATATATATATATATATATCCTGACAGAATTTATGATGTATTGGCCATTTTTCAGAGAATATGAAGAATAATAACACAAAAACATTTCTTTCACTCATGGTTATTGTTTGGCTGAAGCCATTTATTGTCAATCAACTGTGTTTACTCTTTTTAAATCATAATGACAACAGAAACTACTAAAAATGTTTCTGTTGTCATTGTGATCATTTATATTTTTTGAAAAGTGACCAAGAAATCATACATTCTGCCAGGGTATGTAAACATATGAGCACAACTGTATGTGTGTGTGAATATGTATATACAGTGCCTTGCGAAAGTATTCGGCCCCCTTGAACTTTTCAACCTTTTGCCACATTTCAGGCTTCAAACATAAAGATATAACATTTTAATTTTTTGTGAAGAATCACCAACAAGTGGGACACAATTGTGAAGTGGAACGAAATCTATTGGATTTTTGAAACTTTTTTAACTAATAAAAAAATGAAAAGTGGGGCGTGCAAAATTATTCGGCCCCCTTGCGTTAATACTTTGTAGTGCCACCTTTTGCCGCGATTACAGCTGCAAGTCGCTTGGGGTATGTCTCTATCAGTTTTGCACATCGAGATACTGAAATTCTTGCCCATTCTACCCTGCAAAACAGCTCAAGCTCAGTGAGGTTGGATGGAGAGCTTTTGTGAACAGCAGTTTTCAGCTCTTTCCACAGATTCTCGATTGGATTCAGGTCTGGACTTTGACTTGGCCATTCTAACACCTGGATACGTTTATTTGTGAACCATTCCTTTGTAGATTTTGCTGTATGTTTGGGATCATTGTCTTGTTGGAAGATAAATCTCTGTCCCAGTTTGAGGTCTTTTGCAGACTCCAACGGGTTTTCATCCAGAATGGTCCTGTATTTGGCTGCATCCATCTTCCCCTCAATTTTAACCATCTTCCCTGTCCCTGCTGAAGAAAAGCAGGCCCAAACCATGATGCTGCCACCACCATGTTTGACAGTGGGGATGGTGTGTTGAGGGTGATGAGCTGTGTTGCTTTTACGCCAAACATCGTTTTGCATTGTGGGCAAAAAGTTCGATTTTGGTTTCATCTGACCAGAGCACCTTCTTCCACATGTTTGGTGTGTCTCCCAGGTGGCTTGTGGCAAACTTTAGACGAGACTTTTTATGGATATCTTTGAGAAATGGCTTTCTTCTTGCCACTCTTCCATAAAGGCCAGATTTGTGCAGTGTATGACTGATTGTTGTCCTATGGACAGACTCTCCCACCTCAGCTGTAGTTCTCTGCAGTTCATCCAGAGTGATCATGGGCCTCTTGGCTGCATCTCTGATCAGTCTTCTCCTTGTCTGAGCTGAAAGTTTAGAGGGACGGCCAGGTCTTGGTAGATTTGCAGTGGTCTGATACTCCTTCCATTTCAAAATGATCGCTTGCACAGTGCTCCTTGGAATGTTTAAAGCTTGGGAAATCTTTTTGTATTCAAATCCGGCTTTAAACTTCTCCACAACAGTATTACGGACCTGCCTGGTGTGTTCCTTGGTCTTCATGATGCTCTCTGCGCTTTCAACAGAACCCTGAGACTATCACAGGGCAGGTGCATTTATACAGAGACTTGATTACACACAGGTGGATTCTATTTATCACCATCAGTCATTTAGGACAACATTGGATCATTCAGAGATCCTCGCTGAACTTCTGGAGTGAGTTTGCTGCACTGAAAGTAAAGGGGCCGAATAATTTTGCACGCACCACTTTTCAGTTTTTTATTTGCTAAAAAAGTTTAAATTATCCAATAGATTTTGTTCCACTTCACAATTGTGTCCCACTTGTTGGTGATTCTTCATAAAAAATTTAAATTTTATATCTTTATGTTTGAAGCCTGAAATGTGGCAAAAGGTTGAAAAGTTCAAGGGGGCTGAATACTTTCGCAAGGCACTTTATACCGTATTTAAAATCAGGGGAAAATCGTGGGTGTGTGTTATACGCCGATCCCCCACTGACATTGAGCCTTGGGCAGCTTTCAGCCGCCTTTGGCCCTTCTCGGTGGCCGAAAGCTGCCGAGAACGGCCGAAAGCCGCTGAGAATGGCCGAAGCCACCGAGAACTACTGAGCACCACCGAGATACATAGGACATCCGGTGTTCTGGTATATAGTGTCCTGGCATCGGATACTGTCCGCCCCGCACTGCACATGTGCAGCGATTGCGCAGTACAGAGCAGAAGAAGCTTTGGAAAATTTCTGAAGATGAACGGCTCCTGCGCCGTGAGTCGAGGTGGTAGACCCACCTTCCAAGCGGACATAGGGCTGCCGATATTAGAGGGCCCCTCGCGGGCTTGCTTCGCTCACCACGCTTCGGGCTCGGCCTCGCTGCGCTCGGCTCTTTTATATTCCAGCTCTATGTCCACTTGGATGGTGGGGCTAGAACCTGGACTCACGGCGCAGGCGCCGTTCATCTTCGGCTATTTTCGGAATCTGTGTGTGCTGTGTACTGCGCATGCACAGTACACAGTGGACACTATCCGATGGGGGACACTATATGATAGGACACTGGCTCTGTATCTCGGGGGCACCATTTATAAAAGGCAAAGCTAAGAATTGAACTGACAAGGCTGCAAATGATGGACAAAGCTTCATATGACACTGACAAAGGTGCAATGAGTGACAAGGCTGCAAATGATGGACAAGGCTGCAGATGACACTGATAAGGCTGCATTGATGGGCATTTAAATGTAAGTTTTTTTCCCTTAAACTTCCCTCCTAAAAGTTTTTTTCCATAAAATTAACTCCTAAACTTGGGGTGCATGTTATACACTGGCGCACGTTATACGCCGATAAATACGGTATATATATATATATATATATATATATATATATTAGGCAAATGTGAAAAAATTATAAAATTGAGAATGTGTTTGTAAAAAGAAGTGTTAATAGTTTATATCAATTAACACAATGAAAAGTAAATGAACAGAATATACATCCAAATCAATATTTGGTGCATCCACCCTTTGTCTTCAAAACACCATCAATTCTTCTAGGTACACTTGCACATAGTTTTTGA
This sequence comes from Lithobates pipiens, assembly GCF_037356315.1. Lineage (NCBI taxonomy): Eukaryota > Metazoa > Chordata > Amphibia > Anura > Ranidae > Lithobates > Lithobates pipiens. The sequence goes on along the minus strand of NW_027507784.1, from coordinate 263,429,016 downwards.
AGAAATTTGGCAGGTAGGTTGTTCTTGGAGAACTAACCACAGATCTTCCATGGATGTAGACTGCCTCAAATCCTTCTGTCTCTTCATGTAATCCCAGACAGACTCAATGTTGTGATCAGGACTCAATGGGGGCCAAACCATCACTTCCAGGACCCCTTTTTCTTTTTCACACTGAACAATTTTTTTTTGTGACTTTGGCTGTATGTTTTGGGGCTGTTTTCTTGCGGCAGAATAAACGTGGGGCCACTCACATGTGTTCCTGATGGAATGGCATGATGGATAACTATCTGCTTATATTTCTCAGCATTAAGTACACCATTGATTCTGACCAAATCTCCAACACCCTTGCAGAACTGAAACCTCAAACTTGCAAGGAACCTCCACCATGCTTCAGGATTGCCTGCAGGCACTCATTATTGTACTATTCTCTAGCCCTTCAATGAACAAACTGCCTCTTGCTACAGTCAATTATTTCAAATTTTGACTCACCAGTCCAGAGCACCTGCTGCCATTTTTCTGCACCCCATTTCTTATGTTTTCGGGCATAGTTGAGTCGCTAAGCCTTGTTTCCACATCCTATGCATGAAAATCTAGGAACTGGGGTGCAGAAAAATGGCAGCAGGTGCTCTGGACTGATGAGACAAAATGTTCTGGTGTGTTCAGGGACTTCACAACCTTCTCCTTAGGATCTCAGTTCTTGCAAGAAAATGCTCCAGGGCTGTTCTGCAGTTCATTCTTGTGGGGTGCTCAGCTTTACAAGGATCCCAACAGAAAGCCAAGTGATGTAATGCTTGCCTATGCAAGCTTACAAAAAAAAAGGTGGAAGGCATCTATCTTTTATTTTTTCTCCTAATGATTGGGGGAGTTGGGGGAGCTAGGCTTGGAGAGGACCTTGCATTGAAGATTTAACACCATTTGAAATGGCTCCTGTCAGGTACAAGGAATATTTTATATAGCAAGGTTAGTTAAAGTATAATTATTTAAAGCACTGCACTGCTGAAATGTCACCCAACAAACTAACTTAGGAGTCTATTTATAAAAATAAAATAAAAAATTCAGCGTGATTGCGTCAAACATTTTGTTTTAGTCTTAGTCTCTTGATTAAAATGGCATTTTAATTTTAGTCCCATTTTAGTCTTCTGCAATTGTTTTAGTTTTCGTTGTATTTAGTTGACTAAATCTCCAGTACATTTTAGTTGACTAAAATCTCCAGTACATTTTAGTCAACTAAAACTAGTTTTAGTAGTCTAAAATCGAATGAGTGTAGTTAAGTTGTAATACATTATTTATGAATTTCTCTACAATTTCCAAACTCATTATATACGGCTGGAGTGAAAAAAAATCAAATCTGTTATTATTTATGCTATTAAGATTTGAACATGCACTACAGACCAGTGTTAATTTTGACTTCAAATTTCAATTTAGTTTTCGTCATACTCTTTTGACTAAAATGCCATTTTAGTTTTAGTCGTATTTTAGTCTTTAAAACTAAAAAGCAATTTTAGTTTTAGTAATTTTTTAGTCGACTAAAATAGTATTAATTTAGTCGACAAAATTCACACTGGCCACAACACAGCATTTTCCTGAAATACCTCAGTCAGGAAAAATACAGCATGAACATAAACAATATAACAAAATCATTATTGATTTTTACTTTTGCTTCAGAACCTGGCAGCTTTGATGTGGAGAAATTCTTCAATACATCTGAGATAACTAAATTGAAATCATTTGAACTACTTAGCATCTTTGAGAAGCTTGACGAGAATGGTGATAAGGGTCTGGATAAAGATGATGTTGAGTAAGTTATAAACTTGATAAATGTTTGTTAACCTTTAGTGAAAACTCAAAATATTTTGTAAGTGATGTACATAATGTGCATTTAATCTTTTCAAATGTTTGTATTGAGATTTTTAGCAGAGTTAGTTACAACAAGGTTTACAAAACAAAAAAAAATAATATATAGTAATAAAAGTAACATAACACAGTATAATGTAGTGACAGGGTTTTCTCAGCACAATATAGCATATAAACAAATAATCCACAATAAAGAATAAAGTAGTATTCCCAAGTATCTAATATTCATAGTCATAAAGGGACTCGAACAAGAGTAAGTCTCTTAGAATTTGTATAATAAAGTCCGTAATATAATTATTGTAAGATTTATAAATAGCGATATGGATAATGGCCACTTCTGGACCCCAAGACACCCCTCACAGGGATCTATCTGTGTCTTGGAGTACCTAGGCCAACATCCTAAAGGAAATTCAAACACAGTAGTTATCTTTTATGAAGGAAAATAAAGATCTATTCTTACTCCACAGCTCAATTCAGATAAACAAACATGTGATATATTTGTCACTTTGTTATGAAATAATTTTTAAAGCCATCCAAAAAAAAATATTAAAACGCACAGGAGTTCTTTCTTCTATATGATTAAAGAATCAGCATTATCTAAATTGTGGAAATATAATTTTTGTACCATGTACTCCAAGGTTCCCATAGTTGTTGTTCCTTAATATATAGGGATTTGTCATTAGGAAATAATAATTCGTAGGAGTGGTGGAGTTGGGTTAATTCTATAACTTCTGTCATAGTAGGAAGAGAGTCAGTTTTCCATTTTCTAGTTATGGATAGTCTCGCAGCTAAAAGTATATGTGTTACTACTTTACGATATTGTTTGGGAATCGTATGTAAATTCATATTCAGAATGGCTAGTTCTGGTGAAAGTTGAAGGACAATACCTGTTACGGAAGTGAGTAAATGGGAGATTGCCTGCCAGTAGTTATGTAAGCTTGGGCAGTCCCACATAATATGAAATAGGGTCCCCAATTGGGTACAATTTCTCCAGCAATTAGGTGACGAGTTCCCCTTGAATTTTGCTAGGATATGAATGTGCATTTAATCTTAATTGGTCATAATCTATTAATTACACCAGCTAAAAAAAATTCATTTAAAAACCTAATAGCAGTAAAACATGATAATAATGGTAGGGTTTGATAGTGACAGGCCTGTAGAAGTATCATTTATACCGGTGTGGTTTCTAAACATGATTTGTTATTGCTGTCTCCATAAGAGGGATTTATTACACCGTGTGAGAACAGTTGTCGCCCAAACAGGAGGTGTAAAGCCTAGTACACACCACTAGTTTTTTTTTTTTTTTTTTTGGTTCAACCCAGCAGGTAGAACAATAAAAGAACTGACAGCTGAGGTCGGAGCTACTGTACTAACAATCCAATATTAGTACAGCAATCTCCCCTGCCGTTCTATTGGTTTCTGCCAGAACATTCCAGTCAGCGCTTTCAGCCATCAGTTATGAGCCTTCCACAGAAGCTGGCCTGGCTGCCATATTCATAGGCCGAAGATTGGCCGGTTTCTATTGAACCTGCCAACATTCAGCTTGTGTGTACTAGGCTTAAGGGGAAAATTCTCAATAGAAACATTTGTTCCTATAATGGCCATTGTCAGAGAGGTTTTTCCAGGAGCAAGCTACTGTAACTTTAGTAATGTAATGATATATGACAATAAATGACATAAAAAAATCACCATACTGTCAGAAACCATGAATCAGGCTGAGACAGAAGAACAATTAAATTACACTTGTTTATTAATAAAAAGGTAAATAGAAAAAGCATAGTCAAGCATAGCCAGAGTCCAGTAACCAGATTGGGTAGTCAGCCAGGCCAGAAGTCAGGGATCCAAGGAGAGCACAGCAAGCAGGATAAGGAGCCAGACTTTAAACAAACCGCAGGAGATGGTTTCAGTGATGTGACCAGGGCAAAGGCAGAGGTGAAGTGAGCTGGAAGGCTTTAAGTAGGCAGGTCAGACGAGCATCATCAGGAACAGCTGGTAACTGTGGAGAGAGAAGAGAGCTGGCAATTAGCCGACAGCTGAGCTGCCAGCCCAGAGAAGGAAGGGCTAAGCCAGCCCTGACACATACTAAGTTTAAAATCATACTCATGAATGAACATGTGATTAAATAAATGTGTAATACGTGATAAATACGTGATAACAATAATAAATCCTAAAATAAAATAAATAAAGTAATTATATCAAAAGTCCAGTGAATGAACTGAAAATGGTGACTTAATCAAATTCTTCTGTGCAAACAGAAACACCAGTGCTTGTGAACCTCCACCACACAGCATATGCACTCCCCATGACTAAGTCACTCTTTGACGAAATGGATGTTGGGAGGGTGGCGTGCTGACGTCATCGCGGTCTAGGACAGCGATGACATCATGAGTATGATTTTATATCTATTATGGTGATTTTTTTGTGTCATTTATTGTCATATATTATTACATTATTTTAGCTTAACTTTATGCGCAGCCTTATTCTATGTTTTGATTATGGTGTTTGTAGATATCTTACAAATTTGAGCTGCAGCTATATTTTTAGTGATTTATTTATTTAGTTTTTAGTGTGGTATCTAACCGCCCTTTTAAACTTTTAAACTTTTTTGTTTGTTATAATAAGTATATTGTCATTCAAGAGGCACACTTGTGGAGCATGGGAAAATTAACTGGGCTTGAGGAACTGATTAAGGAAAATACTCCAATTCAGAAAATTCACAACATGACATATACTTCTATTCTGCCAAAAAAACAAGTCTACCAATGCTACAGGCCCTCTGTGAAGAATTGATTTGAGGGAGCTGTCCTATAGCATAACTAAGGGGGGATGGTCTAATTTTTCTTAGGATATTGTTTATAGGGATGGGCCGAACATCCCCCCACCCCCCCCCCCCCGGTTCGGTTCACACCAGAACATACCGAACAGGAAAAAAAACCACAGAACACACAAACACAGTTAAAGTCTATGGGACACAAATGTGAATCAAAAGTGCTCATTTTAAAGGCTAATATGCAAGTTATTGTCACAAAAAGTATTTAGGGACCCGGGTCCTGCCCCAGGGGACATAAATCAATGCAAAAAAAGTTTTAAAAACAGACGTTTTTTCAGGAGCAGTGATTTTAATAATGCTTAAAGTGAAACAATAAAAGTTAAATATTCCTTTAAATTTCATACCTGAGGGGTGTCTATAGTATGTCTGTAAATTGGCATATTTTTCCCATGCTTAGAACAGTCCCTGCACAAAATAACACTTCTAAAGAAAAAAAAGTAATTTTTTTACCAATGTCTATGGGAGAAATCAAAAGTGCTTATTTTAAAGGCTTCCGATAAGCCCCCCACCCGCAGACCCCCACAACCACCGGGCAAGGGTTGTGGGGATGAGGCCCTTGTACCCATCAACATAAGGACAAGGTGCTTTGGGGGGCTACCCCAAAGCACCCTCCCCATGTTGAGGGCATGTGGCCTGGTACGCTCTCTCACCCCCTCTTTTCCTGCGGCCTGCCAGGTTGCATGCTCAGATAAGGGTCTGGTATGGATTTTTGGGGGAATCCCCACGCCATTTGTATAAAAAAAATTGGCACAGGGTTCCCCTTAATATCCATACCAGACCTAAAGGGCCTGGTATGTAATTTGGGGGGACCCCCGCGCAATTATTTTACATTTTGGTTTGGGGTTCCCCTTAATATTCATATCAGACCCACAGGGCCTGGTAAAGGACTGTAGAGAATCCCATGCAATTTTTCAATGACTTTTATCTGTATTGCTAGGACCAACAATTCATTATAGCCACTATTTTTTTTTGCATTGACACATGTCCCCTGGGGCAGGACCCAGGTCCCCAAACACTTTTTATGACGATACCATGCATACAAGCCTTTAAAATTAGCGCTTTTGATTTCTTGGATAGACAATTCATTATAGCCGCGAGTAGTTTTAAATTACTTTTTTTCCTTTAGAAATGTCATTTTGTGCAGGGACTGTTCTAAACACGGGAAACATGCACCACTTTACAGGCATACTATAAACACCCCCAGGTATGAAATTTAAAGGAATATTTCACTTTTATTGTTTCACTTTAAGCATTTTTAAAATCACCGCTCCTGAAAAAATTTCAGTTTTAAATAAATAAATAAATAAATACATGTCCCCTGGGGCAGGACCCGGGTCCCCAAACACTTTTTATGACAATAACTTGCATATAAGCCTTTAAAATGAACACTTTTGATTTTTCATGTTAATGTCCCATAGACTTTAACGGTGTCCTGAATTTTCCTCGAACATCACATATCGGTGTTCGCAGAACATCCGAACAACCAAAGTTCAGCCCGAACTTATGCTTGGGCCGAACGGTTCGCCCATTCCTAATTGTTAACAAGATTTTCAAAGGCCATAGTTTCTGTAATGACATCCATTTGCTGTAATTTTAAAAGAATTGTGATCATATTCTATAGAATCAATCCTTAAGAAAACATAAAATATCCAATTGAACAGCCCAACCAAGCGCTGTAGGGGAAATCCAGGACTGTACCGGATTGGTACAGTGGGGTTTACTGTAGCAGGTAGCTTCTCCCAGTAGAGTACCATAAATGTGAGAGAATGTGACTGGATCTGAGAAACAGTGAGTTTCTCCACTAATGGAGGTTCCACTTGAGCAAAAGTTCCACTTTAATAAACCAGGGCAAAAGCAATGGTGATGTACAAATTTAAATAACCTATACTTATCAACACAACTTCACCTCTGCTTCACAAAATGCCTACATGTGAACTTTTTACTGGTGATTTTTCTCCTGACTAAAATAGGTGTACTTTTTTTTTATCATACTGATAACAATAAGACTTACTATAGGTGTCCAATTAAATAAATAACTAAAATGTAACATTTTGCTTAGAAAATTTCTGCAGAAGTTTCAATCTGGTGCCAGACTGTTGACTAAGCAAGAGACGTGCAGCTTCTTGTCTAAAGGTGATCCAGATAAAGATGGCAAAATTGAGGTGAAAGGTGAGTGAAACAATGCTAATCAGTTTAAAAAGCTCAGTAGTCCCAGTAAGTCCAGGGGTCCTATATTACAGAACACATACAAATGAGATGACTGGTTCCGAAACTGAATTTTCTATGGCTGAGACTACATCCCTAACCAACACATCTTGAGAAAATTTGTGACTGTTCCTGCTGGAATGAACATTATTTTTCTTCCCTGGTAAGCCTGAGTAAGAGGTATCTGGCAGCACCACCTCCACCTGTCACTATGTTCCAGACCAGGCTAAGCATGCATGTTTATGCAACAATTAAAGTGGTTGTAAACCCTTACATAAAATGCCTTGAAAAAGTATTCATACCTCTTCAAATTTTCCACATTTTGTCATGCTACAACCAAAAAAGGGGATTTAATGTGATAGACCAACACGAAGTGGCACATAATTGTGAAGTGGAAGGAAAATGATAAATGGTTTTCAATTATTTTTACAAAAAAATCTTTGAACAGTGTGGCGTGCATTTGTATTCAGCCCCCTTTACTCTAATATCCCTAACTAAAATCTAGTGGAACCAACTGCCTCCAGAAGTCACCTAATTAGTAGTCCACCTATGTGTCATTTCTCGGTATATGTTAGTACCGTATTTATCGACATATAACACGCAGTTTTTCCCCCTTAAAATTGGGGGAAAGTCGTGGGTGCGTGTTATACGCCGATCCCCACTGTGTGTGAGCTGAAAATAGGTAGCGGCGCCGAAAAATACCGAGCGCTGCCAAAAAATACCAAGCGCCTCCGAAAAATACAGAGCTCCTCCAAAAAAGACCGAGCCGACTGCTCAGCTTCACTCACAGTCCCGCCTCCCTGGTGTTTCTGGGCGCTGAGTACACAGTACAGTCGGCTCGGTCTTTTTCGGCAGCACTCGCTCCAGAAACAGCAGGGAGGCGGGACTGTGAGCGAAGCCGAGCAGTCGGCTCGGTCTTTTTCAGCGGCGCTCTGTATTTTTCGGCGGCGCTCGCTCGGTCTGTCTCGGCGGAGGGAAATTTAAACGTGGGCAAGGCTGCAAATAGCGCTCTGCAAGCTGCAAATGGCGCTGGGCAAGCTGAAAATGACACTGGCAAGCTGCAAATGACACTGGGCAAGGCTGCAAACCGCGCTGGGCAAGCTGCAAATGACACTGATCATTCTGCAATGATGGACAAGGCTGCAGATGCACACTGATAAGGCTGCATTGATGGGCATTTAAATGTAAGGTTTTTTTCCCTTAAACTTCCCTCCTAAAACTTTTTTCCTTAACCGGGTTCCCGACCAGCGCACGCCGATGTAGGTCGGCAGAATGGCACGGGCAGGTATACCCGCGATCGTCTCATGGGATGGCTGAATGGAGGAAATGCCCCCCCACAGTTAGTAACACACCCCTAGGAACACTTAACCCCCTACACTGCCACCCACTGGTTAACCCCTTCACTGCCAGCGTCATTTACAGAGGAATCACTGTATTTATATAGCAGTGATTGCTGTATAAATGACAATGGTCCCAAAAATGTGTCAAAAATGTTCGATGTGTCCGCCATAATGTCGCAGTCACAATAAAAATCGCTGATCACCGCCATTACTAGTAAAAACAAAAATAATAAAAAATTATTAATAAAAATGCCATAAAACTATCCCTATTTTGTAAACCTTATGACTTTTGCGCAAACCAATCAATACATTTTTTTACCAAAAATATGTAGAAGAATACGTATCAGCCTAAACTGAGGGAAAAAATTTTTTTTTATATATATTTTTGGGGGATATTTATTATAACAAAAAGTAAAAAATAATTCGTTTTATTCAAAATTGTCGCTCTATTTTTGTTTATAGCGCAAAAAATAAAAATTGCAGGGGTGATCAAATACCACCAAAAGAAAGCTCTATTTATGGGAAAAAAAGGACGTAAATTTTGTTTGGGAGCCACGTCGCACGACCGCGCAATTGTCAGTTAAAGTGACGCAGTGCCCAATCGCAAAAAGTGGTCTGGTCTTTGACCAGCAAAATGGTCCAGTCTGTAAGTGGTTAAAATGCCCTCCTAAACTTGGGGTGCGTGTTATACGCCAGTGCATGTTATACGCCGATAAATACGGTATATATAGTATATCTCAGTATAAATACAGCTGTTCTGTGAAGCCCTCAGAACTTTAGTAAACAAACAGCATCACAAGGAACACACCAGACAGGTCAGGGATAAAGTTGTGGAGAAGTTTAAAGTAAGGTTAGGTTATAAAAAAATATCCCAAGCTTTGAACATCTCACAGAACACTGTGCAATCCATCATTCAAAAATGGAAATAATATGGCACAACTAAAAAACCTACCAAGACATGGCCGTCCACCTAAACTGCATGCCAAGAAGGAGAGCATTCATCAGAGAACAGCCATGAGGCCCATGGTAACTGCAGAGATCCACAGCTCAGGTGGGAGAATCTGTCCACAGGACAACTATTAGTCGTGCACTCCACAAATCTGGCCTTTATGGAAGCGTGGCAAGAAGAAAACCATTGTTTAAAAAATGCCATAAGAAGCTCCGCCCGCAGTTTGCGGGAAGCCATGAGGGGACACAGCAAACACGTGGAAGAAGGTGCTCTGGTCAGATGATACCAAAGTTTTACTTTTTGGCCTAAAAGCAACATGCTATTTGTGGCAAAAAACGAACACAGCACATCAGACTGAACACACCATCCCCACCGTAAAACATGGTGGAGCAGCATGGCGGTGGGGATGCTTTTCTTCACCAGGCACAGGGAAGCTGGTCAGAGTTGATTGGAAGATGGATGCATCCAAATACAGGGCAGTCTTAGATGAAAATCTGTTAGAATCTGCAAAAGACTTGAGACTGGGGCAGAGATTCACCTCCCAGCAGGACAAAGACCCTAAACATACAGCCAGTGCTACAATGGAATGGTTTATATCAAAGCATATTCATTGTTAGAATGTTAGAATGGCTCAGTCCAGACCCAAATCCAATGAGAATCTGTGGCAAGACTTGAAAATTGTTGTTCACAGATGCTCTCCATCTAATCTGACAGAGCTTGAGCTATTTTGCAAAGATGAATGGGCAAATATTTTACTCTCTAGATGTTCAAAGCTGGCAGAGACATCCCCAAAAAGACTTGCAGCTGTAATTGAAGTGAAAGGAGGATCTACAAAGTATTGACTGGCTGAATACAAATGCACACCACACTTTTCATATTTATAAAAAAAAAAAAAATGAAAACCATTTATAATTTTCCTTCCACTTCACAATTAGGTGCCACTTTGTGTTGGTCTATCACAAAAAATCTCAATAAAATACATTTACATTTTCGGTTGTAACATGACAAAATGGGGAAAATGTCAAGGCACTGTATACCCAGTGAAGTGACTGGCCACAGGTTATACACAGAGATTAAACAAATACTCCTGCTAGCTCCACGCTAAGCAGCGTGTAAAATGTGGATTTGGAAGTGACGTCACTGAGACAGAGCGGAAGTAGGAACCAAGGACTAACAGTCAAAGAGGCTATGTGCTCAGAGATCACAGTCCCTTCTACTGGGAAGTAGGTGCCCCACTCCCCCCCCCCCCCCTTATCAGAAAAATGTAGCAGCAGACAGGAATTAAGTAATGAATAAGCGCACCTGTGTGTGAAACGTGTCTACCATTTGAACTGTCTGTAACACTTGGGATGAATTTTGATGGATCTTTGAGTGCAGCTATTTCTTCAGTGTAGACAGAAATTACACTTAATGCTCCTAAATATACTTTGTCCATATTTCATGTCTGAGGTTTACAACCACTTTAAGTAACACCACAGACCACCAAATGCCCCCTAATAATAATGTAATTTATGCCTGGCCTAATATCCACAATGAATGAGCAATAAAATAATATAATTAAGATACATATTAGCAATACAGGTAGCAAAAGTAGCACCTGCTATGGGGTTCACAAGATTAGCTCAGACCCCAAATCAAGATTATGTGGTGCGTTGATTTTTTAAGTCAAGAAACAGGTGTCACATAGTGCTTGGCATGAGGGTTTCAGCACCAAACAAATGTAAGATCAAATATGTCAATACAGCCCTCAGCCCTCAGCCCTAACCCTAGACTTAAAGTGGATGTAAACCCACTCTCATCCTTTATAAACTATTGCAATATTGGTTATCTAGAAGGATATACATGCTTCCTGCATGTATACTTATCTAAAAATGTGTGAAAAACAGCGCTGTCTGATAATCCTAGTGATTAAATGTGATAGTGATAAAAATTAGAAAATATAAAAAAGAAAAAATCCTGCTGCAACTTAATGTGAGATACACACAATAAAATCCAGATCAATATACTAAAGCTGTGCTGAAAGAAAATTAAATATAAAGAATAATATACCCTTATATATGGGCTATACATTCAACTGCCAAAAATTGATCTCAACATGCAAAAAATTTAAATGACAATCCTAATCACATAAATATAATTGTGAATTAACACGCCGACAGTGAAAAAATGAATATTGTGATAAATAAATTAGAACCAAATAAATAAATAAAAAATTGAAAATAGTCCATAAAAAGTGAAGGGGTGAATCTTCAGTCCTCAATAGTGACACCGCACACAACACCCTCAAAGAATTGACAGGGTGCACCAAGGTAAAGTCCTCCACTAATGAAATCACTGCTGCTTACCAGCTATCTAGATCTCTTTTTAAGGAGATCTGACATGCACATGGTTTATCCCCCAACATGGATTTCTGTATACGGTTATACACAGTGTGTCCCGATGTTCTACTTGGACCAGCATAAAACACTCCCGTTCTAACTTCTCCTCACAGCCATATTGATAGGTATTCTCCTCCTCTCTAAATGAGTTAACTGACCACCAGTGTGAAAGAGGCCTAATACCATATTAACCATGGAAAAATGCATGATTCATTCTGGCCAACCTCACAACAAACTGTATTTTTATTTATTTTTTTAAGATGGTCATCACTTACTAATGAATTATTTTTTAATATTTTGCAGAATTCCAGGACATGGTTTCAAAATTTGCAAGCAAGTGAAACATTTATCAATGAGTTGAAGAGGATGAAAAGATGACTAATGGATGAGCAGAAGAAAAATAAAGGAACACTGTAGTAGAATTTTGTTTGATTTTCAGAGTTCACACACTTTTTTGGATGTGTAAAAATTAACAAAATACATGACTGCGATATTAAAAACAAAATGTGTCTTTCTTGTTAAAAAAAAAAACTGTGTCAGTTGCTTGTCTGCATGGTGGATGACAAACAGAGTTGGGTTTTTTGTAAGAGTGAAATGTTGATTGACCACTTCAAGACCAGCATGCTACATCCCCTTCTTGTCCAGGCCATTTTTTTCCAATTTTCAGAGTTGTGATAGCTTGACTGATCATCACTTTGTCATGCAATTCTTTACCCAAAATAATTTTATATATATTTTTTTGGGTTATATTTAAAAATCACTAGGTTTTTATTTGTATTATATAAAGAAAAAAAGACCTATAATTTTGAAAAAGGTGTCACTTACATTTTTTATATCTATATATAGATAAATAGATAGATAGATAGATATAGATGTATAGATATATAGAAATATAGATATATAAAATATGTGTAGGCCAGGACAGTAGGAGCACCTCCAAAAAGCTTCCTATTGGAAAGTGGACACCCCAAGATGGTCTAATTTTTGCCATAATTTTAAGGGGAAATAAGGAAACATGTTGGTATTGAGGTCATTGAAAAAAATAAATGAAAGGAGAAGGGTCAAAGCTTTTTTGGCCCTACTTCTCTTATGGATCAGAGGAATGCAGTTCGTTCTGTGTCAGCTGATGTCACTAAGCCAGTCCAGGCTGGGGAAAGACCCTGACTTTATAGTGGGTATCCACCCAGAAGCCTGGACTGGCACCTGGCTCAGCCTCTCAGCAATCCACAAGAGCCTAAACCAGCCTCTTCCGCCCATTCCACAGCCCAGAACTCCAGGGAGCGCTGGAGGGGCAGAGCAGAGAGCAGTGACTGACAGTCACCGGCTCTCTGCTCAGAGCAGAGGAGAGAACTGAGTAATTAGTTCTCAATACAGAGCCGGCAGGGGACAGATGCAATTTGTTCTGTTGGCTGCGAGTTTCCACTAAAGTTTTTGAAAATTTGTCCTTGCCTGGTCTAAAGTTAACAAATAGTTGTAATGCAGGTAACCGGCACACACATGTAGTTTCCAGCCTGGGTCAGAATGCACACTGGGGTATGAAGATACATTAGTACTACAGGAGTAAACTGGTGCAAAGTAAGTGGTTACCATGGGTAACCATGGTTTCACATGCAGCCAGTCATAAGTGTGTATACATAGTTACATAGTTACATAGTAACTAGTCTTGCAAGAGAAGTTTATGTTGGCACACTCTCCGTGAGCAGTCTATCTCCCATAGCAACAGGTGGAGACTAGCACCACAGAGGTCCTCAACCTGTGCACAGGTATGAAAGAGAAAGAGTTAAGTGGGTATGTGCATGGAGCCCATGCTAGGCGCACAGCGGTGCCCCATTTCGTTTTATGGGAACGAAGTAGCAGAGATACGCTGGACAAGTGGAGAGGTCATTGGCTCAGTGTGTCCCTCCTGAATGCAACAGTGACAGTAGAGGTGTATATTAACATCAAGAGAGTCAACTAGAGCTCAGCCAAGCTCTACTAGTCAACTAGAGCTCAGCTCAGTTCAAGTAAAAGCACCTCATGTGTAAGGCAGTAACCCTATACAAAAGTGCCTAGTGTAACCCAAAAAAACCCACCCCAGGGTAAGCCTCCTATGTGACCCACAAATGGCTGATCAATACCACCAAAAGCTCTATTTGTAAGAAAAAAAAAGAACATCAAATTTGTTTGAATACAGCGTTGGTTGGTGTTGATGTCCCTTGTTAATTTGACATTGTGTTTTTGAAATGTACCTGCCTACTCACAAACAAACTGTCCTTTTTGAAGTAAAACACATAGCCAAGAATTTGTAAAAAAAAATAAAAAAATTGTAATTTATTAGGGGTTATAACAAACTAAAGAGGAAGGCAACGCTGGATAAACTGTTGAAATTGGCAAAGCTTTTGTACCCCAAGGCAGACATCAATTATTTGACAGGCAAAATTGGTAGCCTGAGGAGTCCATTTAATAGGAAGCACAATACGGTCCAAGACTCTGAGAGATCAGGAGCAGCAGCAGATGACATATATGTCCCCAGGCTGTGGTCTTACAACAGCCTGCGTTTTTTGCCAGACCAGAACGAACCCAGACCATCATTCTCTTGACTTCCTTCCACGCTTCCTTCCAGGCTGTGGCTGTGGTGTTTAGGTGTGGCAGGAGGTGGAGGAGGAGTATGGTCCAACTCACATACATGGCTTTTGTTGGTGAGTTGGCCCCTCACCCCCTTTATTTAGGGCCTGAAATATGACCTCCTCACAGATGAGGCATTGGCCCTCCTCCATTCCTTGCAACTTACTGGCTGTCATACATGCAAAGGCCTCCTGGACATTAGGGGTGTTTGTGAGCACCACAGTAGTCTGCCCAATCAAACCAAGCGCTGACTCCTCCACGTTCCTCCCCTTCCTGGGCCTTTTTATTTGAAGGTGGAGGGGAGGAACCTGGGATTCGGTCAGGCTACTGGGCATGGCCACATCCTGGCTGCCACTTTCCACGGCCACCTCCTGGTTGCCAATTTCCCCCACCACCTCCTGGCTGCCAATTTCCCCCGCCACCTCCTGGCTGCCTCTTTCCATACCCTCCTTCTGGCTGACACTTTCCTGTGTATGAAAATGGGACATAGTTTTCGTTTTTTGCTCATCAATCACACACAAGTTTGAGCTCATGACTGTTGCAAATTGAATGTTAACAAATAGAAAAGACTATTATTCTGACCCCAGCATTTTTTATTCTTGTCTCAATCATTTTTGGCTACTACTGTCACTTTGTTAAATCCAAAATTAGTGATCAATAATAACATCTAGTTAACATCATTAAAATTTTGACCAGAAATATGTTGAACAATGCTATACCTGGCTCAAGCTGGGTTCCTCCACATCTTCCTGGTGGAAGGCCCAGGTTGTATGTCGGAAGCCTCATCTGAGGTGGAAGGAAGAGTGGAAGGAAGGGTTGAGAGTGATGGCCTGGGTTCACTCTGGTCTGACAAAAAATGCAGTCTGTCATAGTACCAGAGCCTGGGGACAGAAATGTAATCTGCTGCTGCTCCTGATCTCATGGAATCATGGAAGTTTTTTCGCTCCAAATTTTGGCTTCAAATAGGTGATGTCTGCTTTGGGAGTCACCGTTTTCACCAATTCCAACAGTTGCCCCAGCTCTGCTTTCCATTTTAGTTTGTTGTTATAAAATTTGTCTTTCACTTGCCACAGACATGGCAGCTCTCTGCACTTACCAATAAAGTTGGGGAGGAAGTCATGGTCATTAAATGTATTCATTTTATCTGCAAGACACAACACAAGACAAACCCTAATGTCAGGCTAAACTCTCGTAATCTTGGACCAATACAGGCCTCAATCTCAAAAAGCGTATAAGACACTAACCATTGATGCCCCAAGTTAAAATGGTACCTTTGTTTTCACGATTGGTGCTTACGCTACAACGTCCTCGTTCAGAGATCGGACGTATGCCACACACGTGTTAGACACTATATACACCGCACATGCGTGAAACTCCGCCCCTGTCCTTCTTTCTAGTATATTCCCCGTCCCTTCTCTTTCGGCGCAGTGGGAATAAAAAGAAGCCAATTTTGTTTGGGAGCCATGTCGCACGACCGCTGAATTGTCAATTAAAGCAACGCAGTGCCGAATCGCAAAAAGGGGCCTGGTCCTTTAGCTGCAAAATGGTCCAGGGCTTAAGTGGTTAAAGCAAATTTTTGATCCACTCCTCGCTGTTAAAACAGCAGTATCCTGGAAACTGAATAAGTGTGCGGACGCCACCCCATCTCCTCACACATGGAGATGTAGGCCTTCCACGTATGCTGGTAAATCTTCTGAGACGAAGATTTCCGTGTCCTCAGCATAGTGGAAATTATTGGTCCTTTAGCACCTGGTTTTCAACAGCCATGCCGTTAAAACCAGCGACGGTAAAGCAGGATAGAGTATCGGACCTTGCAATAGAAGGTCTTCTCGCATCGGCAACTGCCAAGGAACATCCACCAATAGGCGTATTAGGTCGGCGTACCAGGGATGCCAAGGCCAATCTGGGGCAATCAGTATTACTGGAATCCCCTCGGGCCTCCACTCTGTGTAGCAGACATGGCAACAGTTTGAGTGGGGGAAAGGCATAAATCAGCCAATACTGCCCCCATGTGGCCACCAACGCATCTGCCCAGGGGTCTCTTGTCCTGGACACAAACCTCTGCACCTTCCGATTGAGCCCAGAGGCCAAGAGATCCATGTCTGATGTTAAAAAGGTGAGTATTCCTGTGCCAACTCAAAGACAGAAACTAACTGGCGTACTGCTGCACTCACTGAGGGAAATGTCTGAACCCAAAAAAAAGAAAAGATATGGAGATAGTGGTGCGCTGTACAGAAGGACTACGATCAGATCACAATAGAAAGAATGAGGTAGCCAGTGGCACTAGCTCCACTGGTAGTAAACAAAGGTATTAGGTAATCAAATTACGCAGGTGGGTATTTAAAATTACTGGAAGAAATTTAAAGATGGTATCGCTTATCTGATGTGCAATAAAGTGCTTAATAAAACAAGATCAGCATAAAAAACATAAGTGAAAGAATATACGTTTCCGTACACGTAGTGCGTGCCAAAATACAATGCAGGTGTAGCAGTGAATATTAGTGGTGGTAACCCCACGTGCTAAAATAAAATTGAGTGCTGGTGTCTCAACGTACAATCACAGATATACACAACAGAGTAAAATGCATCAAACATCCAAAACGTATATAGGTAAAAAGGTGCAGGGTGTGCTGGTACTTTGAATCCAAAAAGAGCTGGTGCTTATACACAAAATTCAATATAAAGGTGCTGCAGGTGGTGGATATCCTGTGCGGTCCTTTTGTGGAAATTATATGGGTGTCCCCTTACCTTACTGCTAAGGTAACAGCATAGACTTGTATAACTTTGTGGTCCTTGGTGACCGTCCCCTTTAAAGATCCTACTGTGGCAGCCCAGGTCCTCGCTGGCGTTCCTATACTGCCTATTCCCAGCGTGTGTACCTCCCCTTTAAGGGTAGTTTTTTAGGGTGTCCAAGAGGGAGGGTCTCACCAGTATATATATATAGGGATTTAAAGAGAGGAGGTATGCCCCATAATGTAGTATGTTAACAGCATTTATTGTATTAAAAAATAAAGACAGGTACTCACACAAACAAAAGGAAAACAGAACAATGTACAAACGAGCAGCAAGCTCGATTAGCGTCACTTCCGCTGGCAGATAGTCCCGACACGTGTTCGCCACGAATCACGTGACTTCATCAGGGGAACAGGGAAGCCCTGCTAACCAGTTGCCGACCGCCGCACGACGATGTACGTCGACAGAATGGCACGGGCAGGCATATTGGCGTACAGGTACGTCCATGCCTTCCCGCGGGTGGGGGGCCCGATCGCCCCCCCCCCCCCGGTGCCAGCGGCGGTCGGATTCCGTGCAGGAGTGATCCGGGATGAGGGGGCAGCCATTCATTCATGGCCACCCCCTCGCGATCGCTCCTGACGAATGAAATGGCAGCATTACATCACTTCCTCTCCTGTAATGTAAACACAGGCAGAGGAAGTGATGTAATCTCTCCTCGTGTCGGTCTTTTTCGTTCCGGCACCGAGGAGAGAGGATCAGTGAGTTGCACCTAACACTACACTACACAGTAGAACACGCCAGGCACACTTTCACCCCCCCTTCACCCCCGATCACCCCCCCAATCACCCCTGCACCCCCAGTCACAGTGACACCAATTGCCTTTTTTTTTTATTATTATTGCATTGGTGTCATTTGTGACTGCAATAACTGTTAGGGCAGTTAGGGTTAGCCCCATTTAGCTCTAGGGTACCCCCCTAACCCCCCCAATAAAGGTTTAACCCCGTGATCACCCCCCGTCGCCAGTGTCACTAATAAGCAATCGTTTTTCTGATCGCTGTATTAGTGTCACAGGTGACGCTAGTTAGGCAGGTAGGTATTTAGGTTCGCCGCAGCTTTTTATAGCGTCAGGGACCCCTATATACTACCGCATAAAGCCCCCTGATTGCCCCCTAGTTAACCCTTTCACCAGTGATCACCACATAACTGTTACAGGTGACGCTGGTTGGTTAGTTATTTTTTTATAGTTTCAGGGCACCCGCCATTTATTACCTAATAAAGGTTTAACCCCCTGATCACCCGGCGGGTGATATAAGTTTGAGGGTCAGATAAGGTCTGCGTCGCCCCAGGCAGCGTCAGGTTAATGCCAGTACCGCTAACACCCACACACAAAGCATACACCTCCCTTAGTAATATAGTGTCTGATCAGATCTATATTAGCGTCGCCAGCAGTTTAGGTTTCCCAAAATGCATTGTTAGGGGGATCAGCCCAGATACCTGCTAGCACCTGCATTTAGCCCCTCCCCCAAGCCCAGCCCAGCCCACCCAAGTGCAGTATCGATCGATCACTGTCACTTACAAAACACAACACACATAACTGCAGTGTTCGCAGAGTCAGGCCTGATCCCTGCGATCGCTAACAGTTTTTTTTGTAGCGTTTTGATACAGTCGCTGACAGCCTAGGTGCTTTTTTACCTGTGAGTCTCACTAGTGTACCCCTAAATTACAGGTGACGCTGGTTGGTTAGTTATTTTTTTATAGTTTCAGGGCACCCGCCATTTATTACCTAATAAAGGTTTAACCCCCTGATCACCCGGCGGGTGATATAAGTTTGAGGGTCAGATAAGGTCTGCGTCGCCCCAGGCAGCGTCAGGTTAATGTCAGTACCGCTAACACCCACGCGCAAAGCATACACCTCCCTTAGTAATATAGTGTCTGATCAGATCTATATTAGCGTCGCCAGCAGTTTAGGTTTCCCAAAATGCATTGTTAGCGGGATCAGCCCAGATACCTGCTAGCACCTGCGTTTAGCCCCTCCCCCAAGCCCAGCCCAGCCCACCCAAGTGCAGTATCGATCGATCACTGTCACTTACAAAACACAACACACATAACTGCAGCGTTCGCAGAGTCAGGCCTGATCCCTGCGATCGCTAACAGTTTTTTTTGTAGCGTTTTGATACAGTCGCTGACAGCCTAGGTGCTTTTTTACCTGTGAGTCTCACTAGTGTACCCCTAAATTAAGAGCCCAAAATGGCAAAGCGAAGGTACACTAGTGAAGAGGCCTACACGTTTCTGAGCATGACAGATAGTGAAGAGGAAGTCACTCATCTGTCAGATTCAGGCTCAGAATACGATTCTGTAGAGGACAGCGGCTCCATGACAGATAACTCTGACGACGGAGATGAGGTCCCTGTTAAGAGCAGGTGTACCCGATCCCGAATTTTTTCTGTTGTTCAGGTCCCTCGTATGGAGCAGAGACGTACTAGAGCCGCTCATCCTTCTGGTGAACTGGCAAGCACCAGCGGCCTAGTACACCCTGGACGTACATCCAGCACTGCAGTAGCACGTGGTGACGTGGCGAGTCCCATAAGTGCAGTTCAAGATGGCGAGGTGGCAAGCACAAGTAGTGTCCCGCTGCCACCAAGACGAAGACAAAGACAGGCCCGTCGTACCCATAGTGCCCTTCCTGCAGAATTTGCCAATCCTGATTGGGTGCCCACCACTTCTGCAGAACCCGTACTTCCCCCATTCACTGGCCAACCTGGCATTAACGTGGAAACAGTTGATTTTACGACACTTGATTTTTACTCACTGTTTTTCACCGAAGATCTCTATAGATCTATTGTGGACCAAAGCAATTTGTACACTGGTCAACACATCGCCACTGTTCCCCAGTCCGCCCTTGCCAGACAATGGAAACCAATTACGGTTTCCGAATTTAGGATCTTTCTGGGCTCTCCCTCAACATGGGCATAACCAAAAAGAGTGAGTTGCGGTCATATTGGTCCACTGACCCAATTCACCATATGCGCGTGTTCTCTGCTTCCATGTCCAGGGCACAATACGAGCAGATTTTGCGGTTCATGCACTTCAGCGACAATGAACTCTGTCGTCCTCGTGGAGACCCTGCATACGATCGGCTCTACAAAATTCGGCCCCTCATAAACCACTTCAACCAACGTTTTGCAGACTTGTTTACTCCCCATCAAGTTGTCTGCATTGATGAGTCCCTGATTAAGTTTTCTGGTCGCTTGTCATTCAAACAATACGTTAACAACAAGCGTTCCAGATACGGGGTCAAGGTGTATAAGCTCTGTGACAGGGCCACAGGCTATACACATAGTTTTATGGTTTATGAGGGTAAAGATAGTCGCGTAGAGCCGGAGAACTGCCCTGACTACATAGGAAGCGCTGGCAAGATAGTGTGGGACATGGTGTCACCCTTATTCGGAAAGGGGTACCATTTATATGTGGACAATTATTACACGAGCGTGCCACTGTTTAGTCACTTGTTTGATCAGCAGATTGGAGCATGTGGCACCGTGCGACCTAATCGCCGGGGCTTTCCCCAGCGGCTTGTAGAGTCTCGTCTTAGGCTGGGGGAGAGAGCCTGCTTGCGGAGTAATAATTTGCTTGCTATGAAGTGGAGGGATAATAAGAATGTTTTCGTTCTTACCTCCCTTCATGCAGACACGACGGTCCAAATTCCTCCCGCGACTGGTATTGTGGAGAAACCCCTCTGTGTCCACAAATATAACCAAAATATGGGAGGGGTGGACCTCAATGACCAGTTGTTGGCGCCGTATCTAGTTGCCCGTAAGGCCAGACGCTGGTACAAAAAAGTGTCTGTTTATTTATTCCAATTGGCTATGCTGAATGCTTATGTGCTACACAAAGCTTCAGGACGGACTGGATCCTTCCTTAAATTCCAGGAGGATATCGTCAGAGCCCTTCTGTATCCAGACGGTGCTCCACCTCACCTTCCCCAACCAAATGCAGTAAGCCGGCTGCATGAGAGGCATTATTCTTATGTCCTCCCGAGTACCCCTACCCAACGAGCCCCCCAAAGAAAATGTCGTGTCTGCAGAAAGCGCGGATATAGGCGTGACACCCATCATTATTGTCCCCGCTGTCCTGACAATCCTGGTCTTTGCATTGGTGAATGTTTTGAACGCTACCATGAACTAGTTAAGTATTAGCGTAGGGTACAGCATTGCACAGGCTAGGCACACGTTCACAGGGTCTCCCAAGATGCCATCGCATTTTGAGAGACCCAAACCACTGGAAACGTTACAACAGAAGTGTTAAAGTTACATTAAAAAGTGTTTAAAAAAAAAAAGAAGTAAAAAACCAAAAAACCAAAAAAATATATAAAAAAAAAAAAAAAAAAAAAATAGTTGTCGTTTTATTGTTCTCTCTCTCTCTATTCTCTCTCTATTGTTCTGCTCCTTTGTACTGTATTGTATTCTGCAATGTTTTATTGTTAACCATTTTTTGTTTTCACGTACGCCATTCAGCTGTAGCGTGGATTTATTTATCTTGACAGCCACAGCGTTTGCTCCCACGATACATAAAGCCGCGACTCCAGCACTGTCGGAGGTGATTTCACCACCACAATTAAAAAAGAGCATATATGCCGAAGCATGGGGGCATAAGGGGTGGAGGAGCGATTTGCTCCTACCTTTTGCGGGAGGATGCCCCCATGCTTCGGCATATATATATTTTAGGCACAGATTGTGTTAAATGTGTTATTTTTTGCTATTTTTTATTTTTTTTGTATTTGCTTTGCAGGTATGGTAAGTCCTACTGTTATACTGTAATGTTACTTTGTTTTATTGTTAACCATTTTTTGTATTCATTTACGCCATTCTGCTGCAGCGCGGATTTATTTATCTTGACAGCAACAGCGTTTTGCTCCCACGATACATAAAGCCGTGACTCCAGCACTGTCGGAGGTGATTTCACCACCACAGTTAAAAAAGAGCATATATGCCGAAGCATGGGGGAATAAGGGGTGGAGGAGCGATTTGCTCCTACCTTTTGCGGGAGGATGCCCCCATGCTTCGGCATATATAAATGGTGCATGTATGCCCACCATTAGAAGTGGGTGGATGAAGGGAGGTATTCTAATGGTGGGCATACCCACCGATCAATATATTTTTTTCGTTCAGCCCACAGGCTGCATGAAAAAAAAATTACAATATGTGCCCAACCAGTTCCAGCAACATACTGGTATGTTGCTGGACTTTGAGTGCTTATACCAGAATGATACCTGCAGGTTTAGGTATCATCTTGGTATCATTCTTTTTGGCCAGCAGTCCGCATTTATGTAAAAGCAATCCTAGCGGCTAATTAGCCTCTAGACTACTTTTACAAGCAGTGGGAGGGAATGTCGTCCCCCCCCCCCCGCACCATCTTCCATGGTTTTCTCAGGCTCTCCTGTCCCAACAGGAAACCTGAGAATGCAGCCGGTGGTTCCGCCAGCTGACCATAGAGCTGATCAGAGACCAGAATGGCTCCAATCATCTCTATGGCCTAAGAAACCGGAAGCTACGAGCATTTCATGACTTAGATTTTGTGGGATGTAAACAGCGCCATTGGGAAATTGGGAAAGCATTTTATCACACCGATCTTGGTGTGGTCAGATGCTTTGAGGACAGAGGAGAGATCTAGGGTCTGATAGACCCTCATTTTTTCAAAAAAGAGTACCTGTCACTACCTATTGCAATCATAGGGGATATTTACATTCCCTGAGATAACAATAAAAATGATAAAAAAATATATAAATGAAAGGAACAGTTTAAAAATAAAATAAAAAAGCAAAATAAAAAAAAATAAAAAAACCACCCCTGTCCCACCTGGTAAGGCGCAACGTCGAACGCAAGCGTCATATGTAAACAGCAATTGCACCATGCATGTGAGGTATCACCGTGAAGGTCAGATCGAGGGTACTAATTTTAGCAGTAGACCTCCTCCGTATATCTAAAGTGGTCATCTGTAAAGGCATTTAAAGGCTTTTAAAAATGTATGTAGTTTGTCGCCGCTGCACGTTTCTGCGCAATTTTAAAGCATGTCGTGTTTGGTATTCATGCACTCGGCCTAAGATCATATTTTTTATTTCATCAAACATTTGGGCAATATAGTGATTTTTAGTGCATTAAAATTAAAAAAAGTGTGTTTTTTCCCCAAAAAATGCGTTTGAAAAATTGCTGCGCAAGTACCGTGTGAAAAAAAAAAATGAAACACCCACCATTTTAATCTGTAGGGCCTTTGCTTTAAAAAAAATACTTAATGTTTGGGGGTTCAAAGTAATTTTCTTGCAAAAAAAAGTATTTTTTCATGTAAACAAAAAGTGTCAGAAAGGGCTTTTTCTTCAAGTGGTTAGAAGAGTGGGTGATGTGTGATATAAGCTTCTAAATGTTGTGCATAAAATGCCAGGACAGTTCAAAACCTCCCCAAATTACCCCATTTTAGAAAGTAGACACCCCAAGCTATTTGCTGAGAGGCATGTCGAGTCCATGGAATATTTTATATTTTGCCAAAAGTTGCGGAAAACAGACATTATTATTATTTTTTTATTTTTTTTTGCACAAAGTTGTCATTAAATGATATATTGCTCAAACATGCCATGGTTATATGTGAAATTACACCCCAAAATACATTCTGTTGCTTCTCCTGAGTACGGGGATACCACAAGTGTGAGACCTTTTGGGAGCCTAACCGCGTACGGTACCCCAAAATCCAAGCACCACCTTCAGGCTTTCTAAGGGTGTAAATTTTTGATTTCATTCCTCACTGCCTATCACAGTTTCGGAGGCCATGGAATGCCCAGATAGCACAAAATCCCCCCAAGTGACCCCATTTTGGAAAGGAGACACCCCAAGCTATTTGCAGAGAGGTATGGTGAGTATTTTGCAGACCTTCATTTTTGTCACAAAGTTTTGAAAATTGAAAAAAAGAAAAAAAATATACATAATTCTTTTGTTTTCTTCATTTTCAAAAACAAATGAGAGCTGCAAAATACTCACCATGCCTCTCGGCAAAAAGCTTGGGGTGTCTACTTTCCAAAATGGGGTCATTTGGGGGTGGTTTGTGCCATCTTGGCATTTTATGGCCTTCAAAACTGCGATAGGTAGTGAGGAGTGAAATCAAAAATTTACACCCTTAGAAATCCTGAAGGCAGTGCTTGGATTTCGGGGCCCCGTACGAGGCTAGGCTCCCAAAAAGTCCCACACATGTGGTATCCCCATACTCAGGAGAAGCAGCTGAATTTATTTTGGGGTGTAATTCCACATATGCCCATGGAATGTGTGAGCAATATATCATTTAGTGACCATTTTGGGCAAAAAAAAAAAAAAAGTTTGTCATATTCCCGCAACTTGTGGCAAAATATTAAATATTCCATGGACTCAACATGCCTCTCAGCAAATAGCTTTGGGTGTCTACTTTCTAAAATGGGGTCATTTGTGGGGGGTTTGTGCCATCTTGGAATTTTATGGCCTTCAAAACTGTAATAGGTGGTGAGGAGTGAAATCAAAAATTTACGCCCTTAGAAAGCCTGAAGGCGGTGCTTGGCTTTCGGGGCCCCGTACGCAGCTAGGCTCCCAAAAAATCCCACACATGTGGTATCCCCGTACTCAGGAGAAGCAGCAGAATTTATTTTGGGGTGTCATTTCACATATGCCCATAGCATGTGTGAGCAATATATCATTTAGTGACAACTTTGTGAAAAAAAAAAAAAAAGTTTGTAATTTTCCCGCAACTTGTGGCAAAATATAAAATATTCCATGGACTCAACATGCCTCTCAGCAAATAGCTTGGGGTGTCTACTTTCTAAAATGGGGTAATTTGTGGGTGTTTTGTGCCATCTTGGCATTTTATGGCCTTCAAAACTGTGATAGGTAGTGAGGAGTGAAATCAAAAATTTACGCCCTTAGAAAGCCTGAAGGCGGTGCTTAGTTTTCGGGGCCTCATACGCGGCTAGGCTCCCAAAAAGTCCCACACATGTGGTATCCCCATACTCAGGAGAAGCAGCTGAATTTATTTTGGGGTGTAATTCCACATATGCCCATGGAATGTGTGAGCAATATATCATTTAGTGACCATTTTGGGCAAAAAAAAAAAAAGTTTGTCATATTCCTGCAACTTGTGGCAAAATATAAAATATTCCATGGACTCAACATGCCTCTCAGCAAATAGCTTGGGGTATCTACTTTCTAAAATGGGGTCATTTGTGGGGGTTTTGTGCCATCTTGGCATTTTATGGCCTTCAAAACTGTAATAGGTGGTGAGGAGTGAAATCAAAAATTTACGCCCTTAGAAAGCCTGAAGGCGGTGCTTGGCTTTCGGGGCCCCGTACGCGGCTAGACTTCCAAAAAGTCGACCACATGTGGTATCCCCGTACTCAGGAGAAGCAGCAGAATTTATTTTGGGGTGTCATTTCACATATGCCCATGGCATGTGTGAGCAATATATCATTTAGTGACAACTTTATGAAAAAAAAAAAAAAGTTTGTAATTTTCCCGCAACTTGTGGCAAAATATAAAATATTCCATGGACTCAACATTCCTCTCAGCAAATAACTTGGGGTGTCTACTTTCTAAAATGGGGTCATTTGTGGGGGTTTTGTGCCATCTTGGCATTTTATGGCCTTCAAAACTGTGATAGGTAGTGAGGAGTGAAATTACAAATGTATGCCCTTAGAAATCCTGAAGGCGGTGCTTGGCTTTCGGGGCCCCGTACGCGGCTAGACTTCCAAAAAGTCGACCACATGTGGTATCCCCGTACTCAAGAGAAGCAGCAGAATGTATTTTGGGGTACAATTCCACATATAACCATGGCATGTGTGAGCAATATATCATTTAGTGACAACTTTGTGTAAAAAAAAAAAAAATTCTCATTATTCAATCGCTTGAGGCAAAAAAATAAAATATTCAATGGGCTCAACATGCCTCTTATCAATTTCCTTAGGGTGTCTACTTTCCAAAATGGGGTCATTTGGGGGGGTTTTGTACTGCCCTGCCATTTTAGCACCTCAAGAAATGAGATAGGCAGTCATAAACTAAAAGCTGCGTAAATTCCAGAAAATGTACCTTAGTTTGTAGATGTGACAACTTTTACGCAAACCAATAAATATACAGTTATTGACTTTTTTTTTTTACCAAAGACATGTGGCTGAATACATTTTGGCCTAAATGTATGACTAAAATTGAGTTTATTGGATTTTTCTAATAACAAAAAGTAGAAAATATCATTTTTTTTCAAAATTTTTGTTTTTTTACGTTTATATCGCAAAAAATAAAAATTGCAGAGTCAGTCAAATACCTTTAAAAGAAAGCTCTATTTGTGAGGAAAAAAAAGGACGCAAATTTTGTTTGGGTACAACATTGCGTGACCGCGCAATTACCAGTTAAAGCAGCGCAGTGCCAAATTGTAAAAAGACCTCTGGTCATTGACCAGCAAAATGGTCCGGTCTGAAAGTGGTTAAAGTAAAGTTATGTTGGAGGGAAAAAATCTGTTTAGTGGACAAGAAAGAAACTCTATTTTGTAGCCCGATGAAACCAGTTCACAGACCCATTGGTCGGACAGCAGTGAGGTCCACCGAGCTGCAAACTCCGGAAGGCGACGCCCCACCCAAGTGTCGGGCAGGGGCAACTGTCTAACATAAAAATGTGATGCACCAAAGATATTGGTTTGTTAAAAAATCCTTTTTTAACGCACATGTGAATGTGCTTTGAGTAAAATGTTTTATACCTAACAATGTGTGGCTTCTTCTTTCAATGCTCATTAACAGTTTTTGTAGTAATTTGGTGTAGTTTACAGTGACAATGGGGGGATTTACTAAAGGCAAATCCACTTTGCACTACAAGTGCACTTTCAAGTGCACTTGTAGTGCAAAGTGTATTTGCCTTTAGTAAATAACTCCCACAGTGCTCTAAAATTTGCCCCAATCATGCCACTTTAGGGACTCAAAGCAATTCATTCATGGAGTTGAAAAGGATGATTATTTTTATCATTAATGCATTACATACATTAGCAACAAAAACAATGTGTGTGTGTAGCAGAACCACAACATAATAGCTAAAGAAGAGATTGTCACCTCATGTATCAAATAAATTATGTTTGCACTTTTGAAGAAAATGGCCAAAAAAAGGCCATTGGGGAACCTAGGAGACAGCTAAAAGAAACACAAGCAGTAAATCAAATGAAATATGAGTTCAATTTATAAAAAAATCAAATATTTTAAAAATGTTTCACACATTGGCTGGCATATCAATGGCCCCCCTACCTGCAAAGTACTCAACATACTTCTGTCTAACTTTGCGAGCGCTTTGGGGGGGAAGCCAGGATGACCAGGTTCAAGTGTCGTCAGAGTTGTATTTTGAAATCCGGCCTCAGCCCCAACTGAGACCACATAGTTTGTTGCATTTTTTCTGAGGTAATTGTGGAGAATGCAGCAGGTAAGTACAATATGGTTCAGTTTATATTCCGCCATGTGGATTGGTGTCAGAAATAGGTGGAACCAGCTGGCCATTATTCCGAACGCATTCTCCATGACTCTTCTGGCTCTGTCCAGCCTGTAGTTAAAAACCCTCTGCTCCGAGGTGAGGGTCCTCATGGGGAATGGCCGCATCAGGTGATCACCCAGCCCAAACACTTTATCAGCGATGAACACAAACAGAAGACCACCCATATTGTCTTCCACAGCTGGCAAGCCCAAGCTGCCATTCTGAAGCCGTCTGCAGGACTCCATCTGGGCGATGACGCCACCATCTGACATCCGGCCATTCTTCCCCACGTCCACATACAAAAACTTGTATGTTGCCGACACCACCGCCAACATCACAATACTATTAAACCCCTTATAGTTACAATAGTATTACCCTGAGTTGGGGGGGTGGGATGATGTGGACGTGCTTCCCATCGATTGCCCCTCCGCAGTTTGGAAAGTCCCACTGCTGAGCAAACTGGGATGCCACAGTCTGCCATTCCTGTGGGTTCGAAGGAAACTGGAGTCAAACAAGAAAAAAAAAAAGAGTACTTTTGCACATAACATTGCAAGCAGATTAGACACAAACATTCTTGACCAACATAAGTATAACATTAATTGAAATTAGTATTTTAAGACAAAAGTATGAGATCCACTTATTAGATTCCTCACCCCCTCTGATGGCCCATTGTAAAAATGTTATGGTGGGGAGATGTTTTGGACAGGTAACCCTCTCCACTTCATTGAGAGCTGAATGCATAAATAATGTGTGTTACGTTGGCCAGCCCCTACTTATTACACTATTGGCAGCCCACTGGACAGGTAAGTATTCAGGCAGGCCCTTGCACTACACGCTTTTGTGAATAGGTAGGTATAGTGTGTATGGGTTTGCAAAGTCAGCAGATAGAGTATTGGTATCAGTTGACTTAGGGGTTGGGGGGGGTTCCAAAAGCACTCTGCATGAATTTAAGGACAAAAATAACATTTGTACACATCTTAGGGGGTGTTTAGGGTAAGCACTACAACGGAGCTGACAAAATACATTGTTAAGTGACTAGGCTAGGTGTATATGGGCCGCGTATAGCATGCTGGGGAGGTTAGTGAAGGCAAATATGCATGAAAGACAAAAAAGGAGCATTTAAAGCTTCCAGCATGAATGAGGACAAAGAGGACATTCACAGCATATTACAATCATGGTACTGTATTTCTCGGCTTATAACACACACTTTTTCCCCCCTAAAATTAGCAGGAAATTGGGGGTGCGTGTTATACGCAGATCTACCGCTGTTTCTAACCCTTTCTGCCGTTCTCTGCAGCTTCCGGGTATTTTCGGCCGCACTCGGCCATTCTCGGCTATCTTCGGCCATTCTCGGCCGTATTCGGCTGTTCTCTGCGGCTTTCGGAAAGCCTGAAGCCGCCGAGAATGGCCGAGTGCAGCCGAAAATAGCCAAAAGCTGGCGAGAATGGCTGAGAACTACCGAGCGTCACCAGGATACACAGGACATCCGCTCTGTATCTCGGCGGCGCCATTTTTTTTTTTAAAATCAGAAAATAACTTTTATTTTGCTTGTTGCACAGTACAAATTATTCACCAGTCAGTGCAGAAAAAGACATAAGGAAACAAAAGCAAAACATTGATTACAACATCGTGAGGTGCAGTGAGAGAACAATCAAGTCCCAAAAAGAATGATTTCACAACCCATTCCCTTGCATTTGTGCATTTAATCCCTTTCGTTACATACCCCGTTATTCCCAGGTTCTTATTACAACATACCATTATTCTGTCCACTGCTCCCCCCGTCATTCCTTATACACCAGACTATCCACTGTGCAACAATTCCAATATCATGTATCTTAGATAGAAAAAAACCATAGCAACTAATATGTCAAAAACAACATTACATTCAAAGTAACCCTTTGCAGTACTTTTAGTTTCCTGTGTACACATTCTAGATAAGAACAGCATAATAAAGTGGTATTCCAACGTTCCCTCCTCCAATAGCAGAAATGCCTTGTTTTCGTACGGCTCACTCTCTGTCCTTATCGGCAGCCTATGGGCAATCGTGCTCCGAGTGTCTATCCCAGAATCAGTCTATCTTTGATAAGTTGGTAGGGGACCAACCCCGGAACCTCCAGCCATGCTTGCCACATTAAATAAAATTTTTGTGGGACTTTCCTATGCTGGTATGTTAATTTTTCTTTAATTAATAAGTTGCTCACACTGTCCACCCATTGCCCCCTGGTAGGCACCCTTGGGGTAATCCACCGTTGAGCAATCAGTTTACGTGCCTCATAGAGCAATCTGAGGACTGCGGTGCGTGCGTGTGAAGTCAGCGTATCATCTTCCAGGGCACCCAGCAGACAGACGGCTGGATCCATTGGGATGGTCACACTATATACTGTAGAAATCATAGCTGTAACCTCCTTCCAGAATCTAAAAAGCTTGGGGCATTTCCACAGCATATGAAGAAGATCACCATGGTCTGTCTCACACTTTGGGCACAGGGGGGAGTCTCTGATGCCCCATGAGTGGAGTCTCTTGGGTGTCCTATAGGCCCTATGTAACAGGTATAATTGTGACAATTTGTGGGACGCTGACAGTGAGACCAAAGGGGTCGCTGCTAGACACAATTCCCATTTTTCCCCATCAATGGGGCCAAGATCTGCCTCCCACCCCTGTCTACATGGCAGCTTAGCAGGGTCCTGTATTCGTGCAAGGAGTATACTGTAGCAGCTCGAGATCATCCCCTTCCTGTCCTCCTTCATAAGGATGGATTGAAGAATAGCGTGATCTGCAGGCCGCAGCACAGTGGACCTTGCCTGTATTTGCAACGCATGGCGCAGCTGTAGGTAATTAAAGAAATTGTTGTGCGGAACCCCAAACTCTATTTGAATATCAGAAAACAACTTAAATATATGACCTGCATACAGCTGGGAGACATACTTAATACCCGCTCTTTCCCAGTTGCCGAAGCCTGTCAGTTTCTGAAGTTCTTTGAATTGTTTGTTGCGCCATATAGGCGTGCCGGGCAAGTACCCCCGTAATCCGAGTGTCTTTTTGACATACGGCCACAGAGTATTCAACAGTTGCACAGTGGGGGCCCTTGAATCTAGGTGCGGGTAACCCGCCTCCAACCTCGTAAGTGCAGTTTCGCTGTCCCCCTTAATGTCTAACAGTTTACGGATAGGGTCGGTCAGGTCTGTCAAACCCCACCCCCCTAGCTGTTGCAGTTGGGATGCTAAAAAGTAAGTCCTGGGATGCGGGACCGCCATCCCACCTTCTTCCTTATTGTACTGGAGGGTAGATAACTTAATCCTAGCTGCTTTTTTCCGCCAAATCAACTCCCGAAATTGCGACTCCATTTTTTCAAACCATCTCCTGGGGATCCACACTGGGGAATTATGGAATATATATAGTAATTGCGGAGCCCAAATCATTTTAATTAAGTTAATTCTCCCGGCAATCGACAGAGGTAGTTTGCACCAAGCCGTGCATTTTTTCCTAAAGTTGCCAAGAAGGGGGGCCAGGTTGCGTGTAATATAGTGGGAAGGGTCCGGGGTCACCTGCACCCCCAAATACTTAAATTCAGTCACTATCTGGACCATCGCTGCACAACCAGGGAGAGGGACGGGCATGGGGTCTAAAGGCATCAGCACTGACTTATCCCAATTAATGGCAAAACCTGACAGTTCCCCAAAGGCCTTAATAAGGCCCATAACTGCCTGCAAAGATCCCTGCGTGTCACCTAGGTACAGCAGGGTGTCGTCAGTGTACAGGGACACCACATCTGTACCCATAGACCTCTGGAATCCAATTATATCTTTGTCCCCGCGTATCCTAGCTGCCAGTGGCTCCAAAGCAAGAGCAAACAACAGGGGTGATAGAGGGCACCCCTGCCGAGTGCCCCTGTACAATAAAAACGGCTCCGACAAGTCCCCATTCACCCTAAGTCTCGCTGTGGGCCTAGCATATAGCAACTGAACCCATTTAATAAAAGTGTCTCCCAGTCCCATACACCGCAGCACTTGCCACAGATAAGGCCACTCAACACTGTCGAAGGCCTTAGCTGCGTCAAGGGAGAAAATTGCTCGGTTGCCAGTGTTATCTGTTGGGATTTGCAAGTTCAAAAAGAGCCTCCTAATATTCTGCGCTGTGGATCTAGAAGGGATAAATCCAGATTGGTCTTTATGCACTAATTTATGTATCACCTTGGCCAGTCTGTTCGCCAATACCCTCGCCAGCAGCTTGACATCCGCTGTCAGCAAGGATATAGGCCTATACGAGCCCGGGGATCTAGCCTCCTTGCCTGGTTTCAACAAGACCACAATAATTGCCTCATTCATGGAACTCGGCAGAGACCCTCGCTCAAGAGCCTCAGTATAAACTTTCAAAAGGGTGGGGAGTAAAGTACAGGGGTACCGTTTATAAAATTCAGACGGAAGGCCATCCATCCCTGGCGATTTGTTATTTTGGGAGTGTGACAGAGCCACACCCAGTTCTTCCTCTGTCAGTGGCGCATTAAGCATGGCAGTGTCTTCTAATGACAGGGCCGGGAGTTCGCTTCTATTTAGGAAGTCCCCAATCTCCCCCTCCGTGGGTCTCACTTTAGATGTATACAGGTCCTCATAGAAGTCTTTAAAAACACGAACAATGTCTGAGGTGGAAGAATATTCAATCCCCTGGTCGTCGCAGATAGCCGAAATGGTGGAAGACGACTGTTGCGCTCGCGCCATAACCGCCAGCATATATCCGGTCGCCTCACCCTCCTCAAAGTGTGTCTGTCGCAGAAAAAAACGCTTATTTTCAGCTAGCTGCAACGCCAGTTGCCTAGACATGGATTGTGCTCCCAACCATGCCCTTTTTGTGTCGTCTGTGGGGTTGGCAATATACCTGTCTTCTGTTTCGGAGACCACTCCGCGCACCGTCACCTCCCAAGCTTTAGTGTCTGTTTTGATTCGATTGATAATTTGTATGCATTGCCCTCTTGTGTAAGCCTTCAAGGCATCCCACACCACCCCCAGATTCGTAGTGTCAACATTATCCAGTAGAAAGGTCTTAATCGCTTCCCGGAGTGGATCTGGCTCCGGGAACAGCGTAAGCCAGAAGGGGTTAAGCTTCCAAACCGTGCGCCCAACCATATCAGGAAAAGATACCCGAATGCGGAGCGAGGAGTGGTCAGAAAGGTGTCTGTCAGCGTAGTCCGAGTCTTTAATATGTGGCAACATCCTGTCATTACCCAGGCCCAGGTCTATTCTAGAAAGGCCTCCATAGGAGGCCGAGTGGCAAGAATACTTTTTAAGGTTCGGGTTCCTGCTACGCCATACGTCGGTCAGCCCCAATTCCTGCAATACCCTGGCAAAAGGAGTACAACCTGCTGCGCCGGGCTCCACGTTACTGGGTATGGGGAACTTGTCTTTGGTATGACTCAAATAGTTGTTGAAGTCTCCCACTGCCAGCAGTGGAACCTCCTGATATTGTGCCATAAATTTTGCCAGGCTCCCGAGAACCCCCGCCGAGTACGGCGGAGGCACATAAATATTAGCCAGGATGTAGGTTAACCTATGGACCTTGCACAGTAAAAAAATATATCTGCCACCTGGGTCAATCTGTACCTGAGAACATTGAAACCGGACACCTTTACGTACAAGCACGCTTACCCCCCTGGAGTATGAGGAGTACGTGGAGTGGTACTGAACATCATACATGCGCGGGCTCAGGCTAGGGGGGGGATCAGCCGCAAAATGCGTTTCCTGCAGACACACAACACTTGCATTCATTGATTTTAAATGGCGTAATACAGCTATTTTTTTCACCGGGTTACCTAGACCCCGCACATTCCAAGTGAGGACATTTAGCTCAACCGCCATTGGGGCCTACCACAAATAATGTCAGGATAACATACCATACTCGGTACGACCCCACCTCCAAAAAGGACATGGCATTGCACCAAGGAAGAGTTATAGTTAATAGAGCATCAAAATTACCCAGTTTGCAAATAAATATCCGTACATAAGCAAACATCATGACTACCATGAGCAGAGGAGTGGAAGAGTCAAAAAAGGAACAGTAGAAACCTTGGAACACTTTGCGATTGTAGATAACAGACTGCAAGCTCAGTTCTATGTGTGGGACCAACAGGGCCCCCAGCCGCTTGGGCTGCGTAACAAACAAACCCCCTGCGTCTGCTGAGGGGGGGGGGAAGGCAGAGGAAGCTCCCATGAAACCCACAGGTTAGTTCAACTAGGAGCTTCACATCAACGGCACCTGAAGAGTGCGCCGTGTCGCGTAGGGTGTATCGTGACAGTTGGTCTCCCTTTACCGCCTTACTCCTATTGTAGGACAGATATCAGACATGTAGTAAAAAAAAAAAAGGGGGTGGTAAAAAATAGTTCAAACAGAACGAGCCCGTACATGGCCATTGCAGAATTAGAGGTAGTTGCTTCAAGGCAGTCAGCGGCGTCCAGGTCCCTGGGGCCTTCTCCTCAGGCCGGGGCATTGTGTTGCACTCGGTTAGCTTTGAGGGCCCTATGCGCCGGGCTCCACGTTACTGGGTATGGGGAACTTGTCTTTGGTATGACTCAAATAGTTGTTGAAGTCTCCCACTGCCAGCAGTGGAACCTCCTGATATTGTGCCATAAATTTTGCCAGGCTCCCGAGAACCCCCGCCGAGTACGGCGGAGGCACATAAATATTAGCCAGGATGTAGGTTAACCTATGGACCTTGCACAGTAAAAAAATATATCTGCCACCTGGGTCAATCTGTACCTGAGAACATTGAAACCGGACACCTTTACGTACAAGCACGCTTACCCCCCTGGAGTATGAGGAGTACGTGGAGTGGTACTGAACATCATACATGCGCGGGCTCAGGCTAGGGGGGGGATCAGCCGCAAAATGCGTTTCCTGCAGACACACAACACTTGCATTCATTGATTTTAAATGGCGTAATACAGCTATTTTTTTCACCGGGTTACCTAGACCCCGCACATTCCAAGTGAGGACATTTAGCTCAACCGCCATTGGGGCCTACCACAAATAATGTCAGGATAACATACCATACTCGGTACGACCCCACCTCCAAAAAGGACATGGCATTGCACCAAGGAAGAGTTATAGTTAATAGAGCATCAAAATTACCCAGTTTGCAAATAAATATCCGTACATAAGCAAACATCATGACTACCATGAGCAGAGGAGTGGAAGAGTCAAAAAAGGAACAGTAGAAACCTTGGAACACTTTGCGATTGTAGATAACAGACTGCAAGCTCAGTTCTATGTGTGGGACCAACAGGGCCCCCAGCCGCTTGGGCTGCGTAACAAACAAACCCCCTGCGTCTGCTGAGGGGGGGGGGAAGGCAGAGGAAGCTCCCATGAAACCCACAGGTTAGTTCAACTAGGAGCTTCACATCAACGGCACCTGAAGAGTGCGCCGTGTCGCGTAGGGTGTATCGTGACAGTTGGTCTCCCTTTACCGCCTTACTCCTATTGTAGGACAGATATCAGACATGTAGTAAAAAAAAAAAAGGGGGTGGTAAAAAATAGTTCAAACAGAACGAGCCCGTACATGGCCATTGCAGAATTAGAGGTAGTTGCTTCAAGGCAGTCAGCGGCGTCCAGGTCCCTGGGACCTTCTCCTCAGGCCGGGGCATTGTGTTGCACTCGGTTAGCTTTGAGGGCCCTATCTTCTCTGTCCAACCATTGAGCTGCATTGGTAGGCCGATCAAAGAAATGGGTTTCTCCCAGAGCAACAACTCTGAGGCGCGCTGGGTAAAGCATGGCATAAGGAAGGTTAAGCTCCCGCAATCTTTTCTTTACATCAATGAACTTTGCACGTTGCTTCTGCAGCTCAGCTGAAAAATCTGGGTATAAGGAAACTTTAGCGTTGTCAATAGCCAGTGTGCCTCCCATGGTTCTGGCCTTGGATAGTATAGCGTCCCTGTCCTTGTAATTCAGCAGTTTAAAGAGGAAAGCCCTAGGATGATTGCCAGGTGGCAGGGGCCTGGACGGAACTCTGTGCGCGCGTTCAACCGCAAAGAGTGGAGAAAAAGCCTCTTTGCCAAATACTGTAAGCAGCCAATTCTCAATAAATGCAACCGGGTCTTTGCCCTCAGCCCGCTCCGGGATGCCTATTGCACGGATGTTGTTTCGCCTCATGCGATTTTCGAGGTCGTCTAGACGAGACGCATGCTGTGCAGTAAGGTGACAGTTGTATTGCAAGTCTCTTTGCATAGGGGGGATATCATCCTCTATAGCACTCACCCTGCCTTCAATGGCTGCCGTGCGTTCCCGCAGCTTTTGCATGTCCTGCCGCACATAAGAAATCTCAGCTTTCACCCCTTTCACTTCAGTAGCAAGTGCTGAGATAGACATATTGCAAGCGGTTACAGCGGAGAAAATGTCCCTGAGAGTGGGTTCCGTGCCATCAGAAGGAGAGGGAAGGGAAGTAGGCCCCACCAAGCCGCCCCGTGGTGCACCCACAGCGTTCCAGGCCGGGGACAATCCCTCTGCATCCTCCAGCGGGACCGCGTCATCTGCAGCCGAATGATCGCCCATGGCATCCCCAGCACCTGAGGGGGGAGAGGGCATCCCCCTCGAGGCTCCACCTCCACAAAGAAGCCTCTGGGCAGCCTCCCTGTATTGATCCCTGGAGGCAAGGCGCCATCTTGGGAGAGTTCGGCCTGCATGCTCCGGGAGTCTTTACCGTTTCTGGACATGGATTTAAGCGTCCCGGATCCCCTCGGGACGCGTCGCCGCCTCCGCGGTATCGTGGCGGTCACAGCGGGGCTCGCTCCGGAGCGTGTCCTCAAATATACCGGATAAGTTTCAGGATTTTCGGCGGAGCAGGAGAGAAGTGCGACCGTCTACATGCGCCGCTAAGCCACGCCCCCGGCGGCGCCATTTTTAAATGGCAAACACACTGACAAGACTGAAATGGAAGGCTGCAAATGACTGACAAGGCTAAATGGAAGGCTGCAAATGAATTACAAAGCTGCATTGCAAGGCTGCAAATGACACTGATAAGGCTGCATTGATGGGCATTTAAATGTAAGTTTTTTTCCTTAAACTTCCCTCCTAAAAGTTTTTTTCTTTTAAATTCCCTCCTAAACTTGGGGTGCGTGTTAAAATAAATACAATACATTACCAAACATTAAATACATAGAATGTGATGTTAAAGGAGAAAACCTACCTTAATATAGTCCTTCTGCAGGACCTGAATGATGGCAGAACAGGTCTCTGGAATAATGATCCCCAGAGCCTGGGGGGAGATGCCTATTGAGAACTTGATGTCCTGCAGACTTCTCCCCTTCTCCAAGTACCGCAAGGTGGCGACGAGCCTCTGCTTGGGAGTGATGGCTTTCCACATGCAGGTATCCTGCTTCATAATATAAGGGGACAGCAAAGCCAACAGAGGGTGAAAAATGGGGTCCGTCATCTGGAGATAATTCCTGAAATCATCAGGATTATTCTCCTGGATCTCCCGCAACAAAGGCATGTTTGAGAATTGGTCACGCTGGAGCAACCAAATGAACTCTTCCTCGCCCTGTTGATGGACTGGACTTGGGTCAAAGAAAGAACTCCAACACCAAGCTCTTGCACAGAACAAACTCTACGACGACATGGCTAGAAAACAGGTGGCTGGTCAAACTGAACAGAACGCACTGAAAATCAAAAAGATCCTGAGAAGAACGATCTGAAAATCAGAAACGAGCGGACAAGAACGCACTGAAAAACAGATACAAACTGACAACACGCACTGAAAAACAGATACGAACCCACAAGCACAGACTGAAGAGCAGTAACAAACTTTTCAAAGCATGAGGCTGAAAAGCGAGAATCGTCTCTCACCAAACTTCTACTAACACGAGATTAGCAGAAGGAGCCCAAAGGGTGGTGGTTCTTGAGGATCGGAATTTCTGACAACATTTGTGTGACCGTGTGTATGCAAGACAAGTTTGAGCCAACATCCGTCGGAAAAAAAATCCACGGTTTTGTTGTCAGAATGTCCGATCGTGTGTATAGGGCTTTAGTGTTTTCATGCAAGGCCTACTTGAAAATAGGTAATATTGTATCTGTGGGTTACAAATACTTTATACATCACTGCTACTCTTTGCAATATATTTTTTAATCAGGCTACTTGCATTTTAGAAGTATACTCTTTTGAAGAGTTTTATTCTAAGATTTACATGCAGTCTTGGCTCAGACATAAGATAGAAACACATTAAACCAGCTTGCCATGCATACATAAAATATACATGGTTTCCTGAATTCATGCCCTTTACCCTTCTTGCTGTCTACATTTCTTGATATAATCACTTTCTGTTGATAACCGCCTAGTGACTGTACCTGGAAATAAAGCACATTTTCAAGGAAACTGGTCTATTTAACCCTTTTCTGATGATGGTAAAACAAATCTTAATGCACAAACTTTGTTTTGTAATTTTGACATGTGTTAATAAAACTGTACATATCATTACAACTATTCAATGTATTCAAGTGAATTATACCTTGTTTTTTTTTCAGGACAACTAGACTTTCATTTGGTGGTGAGTCGTAATGGATAATTTATGAGTATATTTTTACTATCAATTGAAAACAATCCCAAAATAGTAAAAACAAATATAATTTTTTTTTTTTAACTTAGCTATATAATTCTTGCTATTACCATGACCTACCGTAAAAGAACAACCCACAACAAATTCTCCTGCTTCTGACAATTGCAGTGATACCAAGTATGTGTATATTAATCGTTGTTTATATCCGTAGTAGGGCCCAGAAAAAATAGTGTGTATTTCACTTTTTTATTCTACCTAAAACACACTGAGGCCGCGTACACACGGGCGGACTGTTCGCCCAACTTTGTCCGCTGAACAGTGTTTCAGCGGACAGTCCGCTCGTGTGTGGGTTTCAGCGGACAGTTTCAGCGGACAGTCTGACGAACAAAGTTTTTCGGAATTTCCGTAAAACTGTCCGCTGAAACTTTGTTTGAGCGGACAGTCCGCTCGTGTGTAGGCTTGTTCGTCAAACTAAGTTCCGCGCATACTCAGAAAGAATTTACAGGGCGGACAGGGCGGAAGCGCTCGGTCTTGTAAAACTAGTGTTCGTATTGAAGCTAGCATATTCGTCATGCTGCTAATTTTGTGGTTTTTTAATATAGCCCGTTCTTTTCTTCTTCGTAATGCAAGAAAAGTGAAGTAGCTTTGCTGCTTATATTCACACAGAGTTATACCACATGTTTTTATTCCTCCTCATCCTATGATTAATCTTCCAATTATAGAAAAAAAAATATTCTACATTTAAAAAAAAAAAAAAAAACCCTATAAAAAAAAAAAAATAATATATATATATATATATTTATATATATATATATATATATATGTCTATCTTAAAAAAAATATAAAATAAAAACCCCCCCTAAAAAATTTATATATATATATATATATATATATATATATATATATATATATATATATATATATATATTTCTTAAAAAAATAGAATTTATCTATTACTATATATTTTTGGAACTACTATTGTCATATTTTTTATTGTTTTTTTTTTGTGTGTGTGTGTGTGGGGGGGGGGGGTTGAAACAAGATGGACTTGCATTTTTTTTGGCCAAGCAGGACTATGCAAGTAGAGATAGATAGATAGATAGATAGATAGATAGATAGATAGATAGATAGATAGATAGATAGATAGATAGATAGATAGATAGATAGATAGATAGATAGATACACAAACCAGCATTTTAGCTTACACATGATTGCATGTTCAAAATCAGCAGAGCTTCCCCTCATTTCAAATGTTAAGCCTCAAATTTACAGCGACTGCACTTCCAAGTGCACTTGCAGTGCTTTAAAAATTGCACTTGAAGTTAGCATATTTACATGAACGTGTGTTTTGTAAATAACCCCCCAGAGTCTTTTGACATGTATCTGCCTACTCACAAATAAACTTTGTTTTTTAAGCCAAAATTATCAAAAAATATTTTTAAAAAAAATAAAAAATAAAAAAAAACATACAAGATTTTTTTTGAAATAATAAATTTTTATTTTTCCTCAGAACAAAAATAAATCAAGAGGGAGGCAACACTGGAGACAATTTTGACGTTTGTGAAGCCTTTTGTCCCCCAGGCACACATCAAGTGAGTGGCCACCAAAATTCTGAACCTGCGTAGCATGTAAATAGTGAGCACAGCCAGGTCCTAGAATCCCAAAGACCAGGAACAGCAGCAGATGAGATCTATGTCCCCAGACTGTGGTACTACAACAGCCTGCGTCTTCTTTCAGAGCAGACTGAAGCCAGGCAGTCACTTGCAACTCTTCCGTCTAGCCTTCCCTCCACGCGTCGCTGGAGGCTGTGCCTCTGGTGGTGGAGTTGTGGTAGGAGGAGGAGGAGCAGTAGGGTCTGTGTTGTAAAGCTTAGTGGTGGGTGTGAGCTCACCCTTCAGACCCCGTTGGATGGCATCAAAAAAGATTGCTTCACACAAGTTTCGCTGTGGTTTGTCCATTTCTTGTAGCTTACTAGCCAGATAAGTGGCATAGGCCTCCTCCGGATTGGGGGGTTTTGACAAAACTTGTGTGGCTTGGCGTATAAGCGCCAAGGACTCCTCCTCTGTACGGCTCATCCTCCTGGGCCTTTTGCTGGCTAGGCGGAGGGGAGGGACCTGGCTTTCCGTCCGACTCCTGCTGGGCCCAGCTAGCTCTTGTGTGTGGCTGGTCACGGCCTCCTCCTCCATACCACTGGTCCCGGCCTCCTCCTGGGTGAGCTCATCCTGTGTAAAAAAAACAAAGAAATCAATAACTAAAATATGTCTATATTTAGAAATCATCAATCCCTAACAATTTTACAGTTCTCACTTGCAAATACATTTGTCTTGAAATACAAAAGGCTATCATTTTGACACCATAATTTTTCCATCAGTTCACCAAGATTTGAGCCACATTTGTGTAAACTACTGTATCCTTCTATCTAATTTAATTTGTGATGAAATCCTAGATTTGGAAGCAATTCAAACATTGAACTTGACATCATTAATATTTGAGCAATCCAAACTTTAGAAACTAAAATATACCTGGCTCCAGCTGGGCGCATCAACTTCGTCCAGCAAGGAAGGGTCTGGATCTTCCAGGGATGGCTCATCTGAGGCGGAGGGAAGGGTGGAGGGACGGGTAGACGGAAGAGTCGAAAGTGACGGCCTGGCTTCTGACGTGTCATCCAGAAAACGCAGCCTGTCATAATACCACAGCTTAGGTACATAGACCTGACCTGCTGCTGCTCCTGATGTTTGGGACTCTAGGATCTTTCTTTGCTCCCGCCTATACACGCTACGCAGGTTCTTAATTTTGGCGTTCACAAAGTCATTGTCTGCCTGGGGGAGTCGGGTTTTCACAAACGCCAAAACTGTCTCCAGTGTCTTCTTCCGGGCAGCGCGGCTTGAATATTGGGGGTGTTTTGAATCCCAAAGATTGCTGTGCGACTCAACTAGATCAAGAAATGTTGAGAGGAAGGCCTCCTCCTTAAAGGGGTCTGAAGTATACCTTTGCATTTTCTGTATAACAAAAAAAAAAAAAAAAAAACAACAAAAAAAAAAATAAAGTCAGACCAAATGCACACTATATTGTGACAATGTAGGCGAGACACACACTACTACACACGCTACCCCCCACACACACACTACACCCCCCCCCCACACACACACACACACACACACACACACACACACTACACACACTACTGCCCCATACACATACACACACACACACACACACACACACACACTACCCCCACCCCCCACCCCCCCTATACACCTACCTCCACCCCCACACTACCACACAAAACACCAACCCCACTCAACCACCAACCCACATAAAAATCAATTAAACATCAATAAGAATAAAATTCAATATGCATATCCCTAACGCAGGCTTTAAATTAGACGAAAATAAAACGAGAACTATCTTACCGTCGCGTGTAGCACTCGCTGCTTCCGTTCGGACAAGCGTACGGCCTCGCGGTAACGCTTTATATACAGCGCATGCGCTCAGGCTCCGCCTGCGTCGCCCGCCCCTGACGTTCCTTGTGACCGTGTTTCCCCGCCCCTTTTACCCTCGTTCCGCTGTGGGTGAATGATAGGAGAAAATGGCGGACGCAAATTCTATGAGCAGCGTGAGCAGCGCGAGCAGCGCGGAGGAAAGCCATGGACCCCATGCTTCCGGAGCAAGGAGGAGATATAAGGCCACCAATATGGCCTTTGAAGAGATGGTGGAGATGGTGGCTATATTAAGAAGGGAGGATTATGATGGGGAACATGGCCCGTACCCCAAACCTAATGTCCGGAAAAGCGCCATCTTGGATGAGGTAGTCACAACCTTGGAGCAGAAATTTGGGGTACGAAGAGGCAAGGACCAGCTCCGGAAACGATGGTCCGACATCAAGTCCAGGGAGCCGGACCAATATTACCGCATCAAAAAGGCCCTGAAAAAAAGTGAGTAAACTTTTGGGAAAACTGGCGGATTTGATCGTAATCGTTCGTGTAGATAGTGTATGTAAATTTGGCGGATTTGATCGTAATCGTTCGTGTAGATAGTGTATGTAAATTTGGCGGATTTGATCGTAATCGTTCGTGTAGGTAGTGTATGTAAATCTGGCGGATTTGATCATTCATGTAGTTAATAGTTCATGTAATGAGCGCATATGGTTGTTCGTATATGTGAGCGTAAATAGCATGAATTTGTGTATGGTGTAAATTTATCTGGTGTTGGATTAGATTTTAATTAGTTATTATTATTTTTTGTATTGTTCATGATAAACTGAATTGTCACGCTCAGTTTATAGGATATAAATTTTTTATAAAGT
The DNA here is from genome assembly GCF_037356315.1 of Lithobates pipiens. Classification (NCBI taxonomy): domain Eukaryota; kingdom Metazoa; phylum Chordata; class Amphibia; order Anura; family Ranidae; genus Lithobates; species Lithobates pipiens. The sequence continues at coordinate 263,386,777 of NW_027507784.1, read as the reverse complement.
TTCATAAATTTATTCAGTGCAATGTAGACTCAATTAAAAAAATGAGATAGATAGATAAAATGCTGGTTCAACATCTGGACTGGGAAACATTTATAAGTGTAGTTTGGGCCATCATAGAACATTTTTTGACATAATCACACACAGGTACTCCAGGGGATGATTCGAGTGTGTCCGTCTGTGAAACTTTGAAAAAAAGATATAAAGTAGCACAGTTTGGTTAAAGGCTAGGTTCACATTGCTGCAATGTACGAGATCAAATGTGATTTGCACCGCACTGCAGTGCAAATCACATGTGATCTCTGTGTGATGCGATTTCAGCCATACATATAGTATGGCTGAATTTGCATCGCATCCGGCACAAACTTGTACGTGGCCCTTTTTTTAGTCCACAGCCGAATCGGATCACATGGGTGTTCACACCATGTGGTCCGATTCCTGTCTGAGTTTAAAGATTGCACTGTGAAATGAGAATTAATTTGGAGGTGTCAATAAAACTTTACACTGATACTCCCAGCAGGTCACATAGGGCATTGCGAACTGCGCATGCGATGCGTGAAACCACAGTAGATTTGCAGCGTTCGCACATCGCAGCAGTCTGAACACAGCCTAACTAAAAAAAAGTCATTTTAAGGATGTATTAAACTAGGATATTGTAATAACCAGCTAATAATTGTACACCACTTCAAACCAATGTTTCATATTCAAATTTCTGAACTCAAATATCACTATGCTTAAAAGTATTATTTTTTTTTTTTTTCATTCTCATAGGGGAACAACGACTCAGACAAGAGGCGGAGCAGCCCAGGACCCCCCGACCTCGCCAGCCTGATTGGGCAATTAGCCCCAGCCCCAGCCCTGTGTCGGTGATGGAGCCATCCAGCCCCGTGTCAGTGATGGAGCTTCCCAGCCCCGTGTCCCAGCTGGAGCAGCCAAGCCCAGGGCTAGATGTGGAGGAGGAAGAGGTGGTGGAGATCCGCACCCCACAAAGTGAGTGTCTGACAACCCAGCTTAAGGTAAACAATTAATGGCTGTATATGTTAACCAATTTTTTATCTACACATGTTTTTAGGTGATGATCTGGTTGTGGAAGGACAAGCCGAGCCATTTACCTCGGACAGTGCCCACAGGCTGATTGGGCAGGTCATGGCCTGGAATACAAGGATGGATTTGATGGAGAGCAACATCCAGGCCATGCTACACCAAATCCAGGCTATACAACAACAGCTGGTCCCTATGAGGCAGGAAATGAAGGACATGATTGATGTTTTAGGGAGAATCTAAGCCCCTTTTCCCTAAAACACAATCGATCATGTTCTTCATTTCCTTGCCAAAAAGTTTTTAATGTTTTTACTTGATTTTTAGAGGCCAAATTTTGAAGATGCACACGGTGTGTCAACATGTGCTATGTGCCATCAGAGGATCGCAATGGACGCATTTGGTGTTTGCAAACCCTTCCTCATTCTAGTATGTGAGAGGAAGGGATTGCACACACCAAACACGTCCATTGATCACTCATGATGGTACATAGCACATGTTGACATTACCAATTTTTGGTGTGCATCTTCAAAATTTGGCTTTACCCCTTGTTTTATGTAAATAGTTAAAAATATGCTTTTATTTATTTTTTTGGGTATTTTTGTGATAATTGTATTTTAGATCTATCTATATATTTCTATGTTTACAAAAAAAGAAAAAAAAAAAAAAAACATTTTTTATAAAAAAAAAAAAAAAAAAATTCCGCAAAAAAAATAAAAAACGATCTAAAAAAGAGGCACTGGTTGGAATGTGCACTATTAAAAAATCCAAACAAAAAATGTGTGTGTGTGTGTGTCTACTTCTTTCAATACTCAATCCCAGTTTGGGAAGTCATTTTGTGTTTTCCGTCACAAAGGGCCTTATTTCCTATTGTCAAAAACCACTTTGCTACACAAATGCACTAGGACAGGAATATGCAATTAGTGGAAATCCAGCTGTTGCAGAACTACAAGTCCCATGAAGCATAGCAAGACTGATAGCCACAAGCATGAGACCCAGAGGCATGATTGACTTGTAGTTTTGCACCAGCTGGAGGTTGGCCAATTGCATATCCCTGAATTAGGACAATCTAGGAGACAAGCAACGTGAAAAGCAAACAAGAACCAAACTTAAAAATTTGAAGAGACAAGACATATTTCAAGAAAAATAAATTTTTATTGCTCAGCTGGCATTGGAATAGCCCCCCTACCATTAAAATAGCTGACATAGCGGTCACGCACCTCATGTGCTGTTTGGGGGGCTAAGCCAGGAAGGGCATGATCCAGCCCTGTCAGTTCTGGAAGCCTGAGTCCGGCCTCAGGCCCAATAGGCTGCAGGTACTGGTTACCTAAAAATTTCCTGAGAAAATTGTGCAGAATGCAGCAGCACAGAATAACATAGTTCAGTTTATATTCGGCCAGGTTGATGGCTGTCAGTAACAGACGGAACCGGCTGGCCATAATGCCAAAGGCACTCTCCACAACCCTTCTTGCTCTGGCCAGCCGGTAATTAAAAACCCTCCTCTCCGGGGTGAGGGTCCTTTGGGGGAAGGGTCTCATAAGATGTTCACTCAGACCGAACGCTTCATCAGCCAGAAAAACAAACGGGAGCCCCTCCACATTCTCGGCATCTGGTGGCAAGTCCAGGCCACCAGTGGTAAGACGGTGGCAGAACTCGGTCTGCCTAAAGACTCCTCCGTCAGACATCCGTCCGTTCTTCCCCACATCCACATAAAGAAAGTCACATTGTGCCGACACCACCGCCATTAGCACCACACTATGGAACCCCTTATAATTCCAATAGTAGGACCCCGAATGGGGTGGGGGCACAATCCTCACATGTTTCCCGTCGATGGCCCCTCCGCAGTTGGGGAAGTCCCAACGGGCAGCGAACTGGGAAGCCACAGTCTGCCATTCCTGTGGCGTGGAAGGACACTGGGGAGTCAAACACATGCAAAAAAATAAAATTAGTCATTAAATAAAAACAATTCATAACAAATAAAACTCAAAAACCTTTTGGAACAACAGTTAAACAGAAATATTGCAAATTTGTTTTCTGCCAAAAAAAAAAAAAAAGTAGGCGGACCAAATCACAGATTAATCAGCCCTCTGATGGACCAGGGGACATAAATTAGGTGGGTAAGTGGGGTGGGGGGACTAATTAATGAGTATCCAACACCTGCAAGCAATTTGAGTGGGGGGACTAATTAATGAGTTGACAATCCATATCTATATATATCTATATATATATATATCTCTCTCTCTCTCTATATCTCTCTCTCTATCTACACACACACACAGGGTGTATACAAAGAGTATACAAAGGGTGTGTGTGTGTGTGGGGGGGGGGGGGGGGGGGGCAAGTAAAATAGTACAATGGAGCTGACAATATGAATTATAGAGAAAAACAGTCTCGGCTGTGGGTGTATATGGGGCCCAGGATTGAATGCTGAGGACCTTAATGAAAGCAAATATGCATGTGGGACACAAAAAGGTAAAAAGCTCCAAAAAAAATGACACAAAAAAAAAAATACATAAAAAAAAAAAAAAATGCATGCATTCATATAAAGGGGACATTCACATCATATTCCTGTCATGGATATTAAAAGTCATGATGAAATGAATACAAACATACAATGCATATAATGCAATATTAAAAGAACAAACTTACCTTCATATATTCCTTCTGCAGGACCCGAATAATGGCAGAACAGGTCTCTGGAATAATGATCCCCAGAGCCTGGGGGGAGATGCCTGTCGAGAACTTGAGGTCCTGAAGGCTTCTCCCTGTCGCCAAGTAGCGCAACGTGGCGACGAGCCTCTGCTCCGGAGTGATGGCTTGCCGCATGCAGGTATCCTGCCTGCTGATATAAGGGGTCAGCAAAGCCAGCAGACGGTGAAAAACGGGGTCCGTCATCCTGAGATAATTCCTGAAATCATCAGGATTATTCTCACGGATCTCAAGGAGTAAAGGCATATGCGAGAATTGGTCACGCTGGCGCAACCAATTCTTTGTCCATGAACTCCTCCTCACCCTGTTCACAGACTGGGCTTGGGTCAAAGTATTAACCCCAACACCAAGCCCCAATATAGCACGAACTCGTTCCCGAGTACGTCCACACTCCATGGCTTTGAAACGGTCGGCTGGACAGACAAGCTCAACTGAACGCACTGAAGAACAGCCAGACCTATGAAGAACGACCTGAAACCCAGAAACGAGCGGACCAGAAGCGCCTAATAACAGGTACAACTGATCCACGCGTACCGAAAGACAGATACAAACCTCACAGGTAGACTGCGCCGCAGTGAACGGACAAATTAAGCTGAAGTCTGAAAAGCGCGAATCGTCTCTAACCAAACTTCTACTAACGCAAAGTCAGCAGAAGGAGCCCAAAGGGTGCTTTGCTGTGTCTTCGACTTCCTATTTCTAGTCCCGTCGTACGTGACGTACGTCATCGCGCACGGTTTCAGCGGACTGTTCGTTCGTCGTGTGTGGCCAAGTCCGTCCATGCTAATTTTGAGCGGACTGTCCGCTCAAACTGTTTGACGAACAAAGTTGAGCGAACAGTCCCCGCGTGTGTACGCGGCCTGACACTAAGGGGTTTATATATTAAAGCTTTAAAGGGCAAAATTGGTCACAATTCTGCAGAGAAACCAATCAGCACACATATTTATTGCTAAAGCTCAATTAAACAAGCTAATGTTAGAAGCTGATTGGTTTCTCTGCAGAATTGTGACTAATTTTGCCCTCTCTAGCTTTAGTAAATAAACCCCTAAAAGGCGTGGATACTAAATTAAAAATGTGTTTTTTAATCATACCTAAAACACATTGTATCTAACTCTTGGCTCTGACCTTTTATTCCTTTGTCACTAATTTTGTCCCTAATCCTGACATTGACCTAGATCAAACCCTGATCTAGCTTTTTAATCTCTTTTTATACAAACTTTTTTCCATTTTCAATCTTCTCCTCTAGCCAGGAGAAAAAAATTAACAGATAGATAAATAGATAGATCGATCAATAGATAGATAACTAAAGGGATGGGCTATATAGTGACTGAGTGACTGATCAATATGATGGCTAATCACAGGTTGACATCACAATGATCGGGTGATGGAGAGCCAGTCCTCCCTCATTAGCATGAGACCTGGAGCTTTGGTGACAGCTCAGTCTCTGTGCTGGAAGCTCTCTTAGTACCAACACAGGTTCACACATTGTATATGCAGTAGACCTACTTCAGTGAAGCCACATACGTGCGTACGTGTTTTGCTTGTGTCTGTTGAATAAAGTTACTTTACCATACTTTGCAAGGAAGCTCACACCTCTGCAGTGTGTAAATGTGCTTTTTCTATACAAAATGCTGTACATACAAAAATATTACTATATTATGAATACAATACAAGACAGACATATATAACATGCAAAATGTCTAGCAAATAAGTACAAACTATGATCTCTAAACCGTAAAAATATGCTTAAAAGTTACTTAACTCAAATTACTGTATGTTCCAGATCTCCATAGCCAATGAGGACTCTATTAATCTATTAGCAGCTGCTGGAGATCAGGCAAAAGAGTCTTCAAGTATAGCTTCTTCTGGCCGGTACAGACGATCCTTGGTGTTATAGCATTATCTTGCCAACGTATGCCTGACAACCTTTTATTTGGTAAACACTGAGCCTAATGGGAGAAACATTCCCCAATTCACCCTTTAGATGGCACTTTTGTATCATGCCATAGTTCATATAAATCAGAAAAGCCAAGCTTTTTGCCCAGATTACAGACCTGTTTACCGCAGTTACAGAAACAATAAAAACATCTAACTGTCCACTGAAATGGGAACAATAGTTCATTGTTCCCATTGTATCCAATGGCATTTGTATGAGAAGTCCACTCAAACAGTCAAAAGTAAACTGATTTCTGTTTATGATGCCACGTACACATGATCAGACTATCCGGCGGACTTAGTCTGGCGAACAGGTTCTGAATGATCTGCCCACAAACAGGACTTTTCTGGCGGCGAGATTGACATGCTTCTGGCCCCGTCACCTGGTATGGACTTAAAGGGGAAGCCCTACGCTGAAAAAACGGCGCGGGGGTCCCCCCAAGGTCCATATAAGACCCTTATCTGAGCACGCAACCCGGCCGGTCAGGAAAGTGGTGGGGACGAATGAGCAGCCCCCCTCCTGAGCCGTTCCATGCCGCGTGCCCTCAACATGGGGGGGTGCTTTGGGGAAGGGGGGCCGCGCGGCCCCCCCACCCCATAGCACCTTGTCCCCATGTTGATGAGGACAAGGGCCTCTTCCCGACAACCCTGGCCGTTGGTTGTCGGGGTCTGCGGGCGGGGGGTTTACCGGAATACGCCCGGATACTGGCCCCCCACCCTATGTGAATGAGTATGGGGTACAATGTACTCCTACCCATTCACCTGGGGAAAAAAATGTAAATAAAACACAACACACAAGGGTTAAAAATAATTTATTGCACAGCTTCTACCATCTTGGGGGGGTCTTCTCGCCAGACTCCTCCGCTATCTTCTGCTAGCTCTTTTACTAGCGGAGGAGCCCGGCTTTCTTCTTCATCACCGCCGCCCGGGGGTCTTCTTCCAACTTTAGGGGTCTTGTCCCCCTCTTCGGGGGTCTTGTCCCCTTCTTCGGTTCTTCTTGCTGGGCCTCCGCTCCTTCTTCCAGCTCTTATATTGGCGGTATATTTATATCAAATGCAACACATTCCACCCTTGATTTTCTCTCAGACACCACACAGAAAATCTCCTCATTAATAACAACTCATAATAAACTTTAATTTTCCTTGAATGCAACCCCCTCCCATATTTCTGCAACTGAGAAGGTGTTTTAGTCTTTTGCAAAAGTTCTTTAGAAAGTCCATTAGAAACAAGTCCAGGCTTGTAACACATCAAAGGCTTTGCCTTCCACAGCTCTTGCGGTCTTCCATTATTCTGCTCATCATGAAGTCACTTTTCTCTGGCCTTCTTATGGCTCAAATCGGAGACAGCCTGTGGAGTGGAAAACAAAGGGGATTATCTGTTCCTTCTAATATTATATCCATTTCTGACCATTCCAAAGAACACCGATAGGGAGGAGAGGAAATATACTGATACTTTCGAGAAGATCACTGCTGTTTTTTTGGAAGGTTTGATGTTATAGAGCCTCAATTTCCACTCTTGCTGAGAAGTATCTACTAACCAATCAGAATCCCAGCCACTGTCCAGAAGCTCATCTGCCAATGCAAATATAACTTCAAACCTTCCTGCCAGATTCCCTCACATTTCTAGATAGGCTTCAGATATGTCACTTTTTAATTCTATGTCATGCAAAGCAGTAACTTGGACCTGCTAGGCCCTGTTCTTTCAGGAACCTTATGTAAATACTGAACTCTGCACTCCAGCTGTGTAAGGACCTCATCACTCCCCTTTAGTGTATATGTGGTTGTAAGTTTGTGTATCTGGTCCTTCAAAAGTCTGTTGTATCTTTCACTCAAACCAGCTGTGGATGGTATGGGATGTGGCACAACCAGTACACTCCAGAAACTTTGGCCCATTGTTGTACAGTTAATCCGGTGGAGTGTGAGCCGTTATCACTTTGGACTTGTTCAGGACAACTATAAGCAACAACAAGTTTCTGGAACAGTTGACGTGTTGCAGCTTGATCTGCAAGTTTGCAAGGATGAATAAGCAAAAGTCCTAAATAGGTGTCCACTGCAGTGCAACAATATCTTTGTCTATTGTTTCCCTGGGGCAGGAGACCAATGAAGTCAATATGCCAAATTTCTGCAGGTCTCTCTCCCCTCTTAATTGACCCAGTGGAGTACTTCTGCAATTGTTATTGTTACACTTCTCCACACATTGTACAGTTCCCTTTTAAAGTCTTTATCATGTCCATGGATATAGGCAATCATCTCTGCTGTGCCCATTCATATGTTTCTTTCTGCCCCGGATTGCAGTGGGCCCAGTTGGCCAAGTTCATCAAGACAGGATCAATTAGCACAACTGCATTCACCTTGACAATTTTATCTGCCACTCTGATATAGTTCTCAAAGTCTGGGACCAGGGGCACATGTGCATCAACTTGTCCCACTTCTATGGTGCGGGTATGAGCTTCCTTTCAAATGTCAGGGCCGGTGCTACCACTAGGCGGATTAGGCAGCCGCCTAGCGCGCATTGCCACCTTACAGCCACAGCCCCTGTGAGGAAGAAGATGGGGAAACTGTTAGCAAAACTAACAAGCCGGCAGGAGAAGGAAGTGACAAGCCGGCTGGCCATGGTGCTAGGAGTGGATGACAGCAGTGCTATAATATCGATGTGTGGGGGTAGCCGGTCTGCTCACCCCGGATGACATTACACAGGCTCTGGCCAGTGATACAGGCAACACTTCTGACATCACAGCTCAGAGAGAAGCAGCGGCTTTGCAGTGAACAGAATGCGGGGCTGGGGGATGTCATGATCTCTTCTATCAATGGAGGGCTGGAGCCTGGAGGAGCAAGCGGTGATCGTGAAGCAGGCAGCACCAAGCAGGTCTATGCTGTTTAAGTTTCAACATGCACAGGGACAGGAGAGTAACGTGGGTGGAGGCATGGACACTTACTGTGTGCTCTATGAACGATGAGATCAGATCCGCAGGACTTCCAAACACCAGCCTACCCCCCCACCTGTCATACACTATGCCATCCTGGACATCACAATCCCAGTACACCGCACAGCACATCTCCATTACACCGCACAGCACACCTCCACTACACCTTCACTACGCCGGACGTCACACCTTCACTACACCGCACAGCACACCTTCACTACACTGAACAGAACACCTCCACTACACTGAACAGAACACCTCCACTACACCGCACAGCACAGCATACCACCACTACACAGCACAGCACACCACCACTACACTGCACAACACATTACCAATACACCGCACATCACACCACCACTACACTGCACATTACACCACCACTACACTGCACATTACACCGCCACTACACCGCACATCACATCACACCTCCACTACACCACACACCAAACCTCCACTATACTGCACAGAACACATCCACTACACAGCACACCTCCACTACAACGCATAGCACACCTCCACTACAAGGCGGGGGGGTCATTGGAAGGCACCACAAAAATCGACCCTGCCTGTTGTCACTGCCCTCACTGCTTTTACAGGAGCCCCACCTTCCCTTCATAAAGGATCCCCTTTTCTGAGTCCCTCTAATTCCTCCCCAGGATAAAGGGATTTGGGTTCATGTGTCATTTTAGAAATTGGTCTGGGGCTAACAGGACGGATCTGTTCTGTTTTCTCTAAATCTGGGCTGATGTTATCTTCACTAGGAGTGGTGTTCCTAAACCTGACAGTTTTTCCCAATAAATGTTTCCACCTCTTCAGCAATTCTGCAGTAGAAATCCTATCTATATCATCTTTAGGTACTTCTGCCTTTAATGGGTTCACCCACATTTGTTTCCTAGAGATAAATAGCCCGGTTTTCTCTTCACCTCCTGTCTTCTTTCACACATTCCTTTTCTTCTCTGTTCTTTTCTGCCTGTTCCTTTCCTGTCTAGCCTTGACCTTATCTACTGCCCTGACAGTTTTTTTTTAGTCTCTTATAGCTCCCCCAACTGGCTTTAAAGTATAGTGGCTTAATGAATCTTGTTGCTTAATCCCAGTCCTCCCAGCAAGGACAATAAAGGAGCCCTGAGATTAAATGGCATAGATTTCATCAGCTTAGAGTGCAGAGCAGACATAAAGGGTTCCATATCTGGACCCATTTATTCTGAAAACATATTTATTCCGATTACTAAAACCATCTAACATAACCTGGAAATACCCTCTCCTATTGTTCTCCAGGAGTAGGTATTTTTCAGGTCACTAGGATTAGCATATACTCTGACTGACTATCATATCTCTCAGGTGGTCTAACATTGAAAAATTCACAGTAAACTCTCCGGATTTTCTCATGGCCTGATGCAATTGTGGATCATGGATTCCCATAGTCACTGCTTCCTTGCCTGACAAAACAAAAGTGTCTGCACCTTCATCCCACAAACACAGGAGCCAACTCAATAGGGGTTTCCCTGGACCTCCATATTCCACATGTCTGGGGTTGCCATAATGTACCTCCCCATCTGCCATATCCTCTCAATAATGTTGCCTTTGCCTATGCTTAGTAATGAGAGGTGTGTACACTTTTTCTTTCACACTGGATGATCATCATCAGAAATATCAAACTCTATCTCCTCATCCTCACTATCATTTGGGAAGAGCACATCCTCACAATCCCAATTTTGGGATGTGACAATAGAACGTACCCTGGCTTTACTAACAGGTTTATGGCCCTTCCTTTTTCTTAAGGCATTAAGTGATCTGGTCATGAGGGCTGCACACTGTGCTTTCAATTCATCAGCCTGACAAGCAATTGAAAGTACATATTCCAAACAACTGATAGCTGGTCTTTTAATGCCTTAATTTCTGCATCTGCCTTCTCCCTCCTTTGCGATTCAGTATAGAGAGCACCAAAAAAAGTACCCACCCACTGTGGACACTGTCTTCTTCTCTGCTTTACTTAAATCAAATCCCTTAAGGCTAGAATCTACAAAATAATCTGAGATTTTTCACCCCAAGTCTTATTCAAAGGAGAAACATACATTGCAAATTCTTTAGCTTGAGGTTCCCACTCATTGTCTCTGGCCCAGATAGGTAAGCCGCACACCCCTTTCTGGACACCAGAAACCTGTGCAGCCTTTCTTTTCCTAAACAGCTTACCCAGCATTTTTACTTAGCACAAGCTACACAACACACCACAGTCTGCTTCAGTTAAACTTTAGTGATGTATCCCAAACGAGCCCCCAATTGTTTTGCTTGCATCTGTCTAGTAAGTTTAGTTAGTATAAGCAAGGAAGCTAAGACCTCTGCAGTATATACATGTGCTTTTACTCCACAAAAATGCTGTACATACAAAAATATTACAATATTAGGTATACAATACAAGACTGACTGATAACAAGCAAGATGCCTAGCAAGTAAGCAGAAACGATGGTCTGTAAACAGTATAAATACACGTAAAAGTTACTTAACTCAAGTTACTCTGACTTCATGATCTCCATAGCCCATGAGGACTCAGGCTTAATCTATTAGCGGTTGCTGGAGATCAACCAAAAGCATCTTCAGGGATAGCTTCTCCTGGCTGGTACAGACCTTCCTTGTTGTTAAGGCATTATGGAATCCTCTTGTCAACTTATGCCTGATAATCTTGTATTTGGTAAAAATGTATCATCCCACATGGTTGTGGCCCCTGTGGAAAAACTGGGCTTAACGGGAGAAGCATGCTCCATTTTGCCCTCTAGATTACACTTTTGGATTGTACCAATTGCTATATATGTCAAAAAAGCCAAGCAATTTGTCCAGGCTACAGACTTGTTTACTGTAGTTACAGAGACAAATGTCAACTGAAATGGGAACAATAGTTCATTATTCCCATTGTATCCAACTGCATTTGTTTGAGAAGTCCACTCAAATACTCAAAAGTAACCTGATTTCTGTTTCTAAGAACACCTACTAAACAGATTCTTCAATGTACAGAAAAGTCTGAGAATATAATCATTAAAGACATATATTTATGTCAAATGCAGCACAGTATGCTCAGTGGGAAGGGATTAAAGAAACTGTAAAAAAAATTAGCAATCAGTTTAAGTTTTATTCGTACTAGATAGAATAACTGAAATTACATTTTGGTTGGCTGCTATGAATTTTTGCATTTTTCACAATGCGATTGTCATAGTAACGTAAACCTGTGTGTTCCACATGATGACCAAAGTAACAATGGTGTCTATAGATAACAACTATTAGATAGGAAGCTAATATTTGAATATCAATCTTGTGACGGTGCCAGGTGACAATTGGGAAAAAGAACCTGGAGTGGAGGAAACTTGTACTGAGCTAAATAGCTGCCACTACTCACCTGCATTTAAAATGTTGGTTGTTGGCTGCTTTTGGCATATACTGTACTTTCTGAATCAATGGATTAGAACCAGCATTCACTTAATGAGGTCAGAGAAAAGTCAGATCCACTGATCTTCATATCTGCTCCAGGTCAGTATTTGCTTTTGGATCAACAGACAAGCAAAGCAACTAGCAAATTAAAAAAATACAGCCAAAAACATTTTTTAGAGAAGCGGTTTTTTTTTTCTTCCTATCTGTGCTATAAATATAAATAGCTATTTACTATATAGGGGATTCCCTCTCTCTTCTTTGTCTGTTTGCTGTGTTAGACAGAGTAGCAAATAAGGGGAAATCTCCTTAATTCCTCTCTGTTTGATTCCCTAATGGGGATACAACCAACAATAAAAAATAGTTTTCTTGTAGACTAGGGAAGTTTTTTGTTAATGGGACCCATTAGATTATTTGCCATATTAGGTTAAATTACTGTAGGTAGGTAGATCCAAAACCTCTATCAAATCTCATTGTTGTCTGTTTTCCTGTTTTTTCTTCACTCCATGTCTGGTAAAACATCCCCAGCGTAAAAGGTAATGTGAACTCTCTTTAACAAAGCCCTAGATAGCAGTAAAAGCTTAAAAGCTGACAGGTGTTCTAGCCCCCCCCCCCCCCCCCCCCACACACACACACACACTTTTTATAACAAAAAAACAGTTTTGGGTATAAAAAACACAAATAAAACGGGAAATAAAAATGTGTACCAAAAAAATGGTGCCTTGTGGGGATGAGAACATGTAGACAAACAGCTGCCCCCTTTAAAGTGAACAAATCACTAAACTGTGCAAAATTATAAAATAAAGAATAAGGCGCTATACATATTCATGGAAAAAACTGACACAAAGAAAACACTGCATCAAACCTAAATGTGCACATTAATGAATGAAAAAATAAGCAAGCATAAAGCCCATAAGTGAATGAATCCACATGAGTGATCAGTATGAAGATGGCCACTCACCAGAGCTGTTTGACCCGTTTTTACAGGACGGTCAAAAAACGCTTTGGGAATACCAAACAACGCTTTTGGTTCCACTACTGGAATAAATCCATTCTAATGGCCACTCAGGAAGGAGCTAGAATGTAAAAAAATATTCCACAGGAGGCACGGATGAAAGTCTCATAGTGCAGTGTAGAGTACAGTAAGAGATTTATGTACCGTACTGTATACAGAGAGACCCATGCATTGTGCTGTATACAGCAAATAAATCATTTCAAATTTTGCTACACCAATGGGATATTAGGGTTAGTCACTCCTTGATTTCTATCTCCCTGAACTCCATATCAGAGTTCATGGTTACCATGGTTACTACTCACCTCTCTGCACACCACTCCCAAAGTGATTCTATGGCTGACCCAGCACCAATTAAAGAAAAACTTTACACACAGCAGGGAGCAATAATGGGATTTTTATATACAGCTTACCTGTAAAATCCTTTTCTTGAGAGTACATCACGGGACACAGGAGCTTCATTACATAGTGGGTTATATAGGCACCTCTGGTGATTGGACACTGGTTGACCCTAATTAAGGAGAATTCCTCCCCTATATAACCCCTCCCATTTGGGAGGCACCTCAGTTTTGTAGCAAAGCAATAAGAAACCACGTAAAACCCAAGAGGGGCGGGAGCTCTGTGTCCCGTGATGTACTCTCAAGAAAAGGATTTTACAGGTAAGCTGTATATAAAAATCCCATTTTCTTGATCATACATCACGGGACACAGGAGCTTCATTACATAGTGGGATGTCCCATAGCAATGCTCAGATTGAGGGGAGGGAGACACAGATCATAAACATAGACCGCCAGGGACCTGAGGACTTAAACTGCAGCCTGCAGTACACTGCGCCCGAAGGCGATATCCTCTTGCCCTCTGACATCCACCTGATAGAATCTGGTGAATGTGTGGACTGATGACCAAGTCGCAGCCTTACAGATCTGAGCCAGGGAGGCCTGGTGATGCACTGCCCAAGAAGCACTGACAGCCCTAGTAGAGTGCGCTTTCACCTGAAAAGGAGGAATCTTCCCCTTTAAGCCATAGGCCTGAGAAATAACTTGTCTGATCCACCTTGAGAGAGTGGACCTTGACGCTGCCTGACCCTTTCTAGGGCCTTCCGGCAGAATAAATAAACAATCAGTTTTCCTTATCTGAGAAGTTGCTTGAAGATAAACACTAAACCACATCCAAAGTGTGTAAAGACTCTTCCTCTGTGGACTGAGGGTCTGGAAAAAAGGATGATAGGATTACATCCTGATTCAAATGGAAACCTGAAACCACCTTAAGTAGAAAGGACCTGTTGGGACGCATAACCACCCGGTCCTTATGGATAATTAAATACGGCTCTTTACTGGAAAGAGCTGCCAACTCTGATACTCTTCTAGCCGTAGATATGGCTACTAAGAAGACCAGCTTTTTAGTCAGGAGAGCTAAAGAAGCCAGATGCAAAGGTTCAAATGGTTGCCCCTGTAAGGCCGAGAGAACCAAATTCAGATCCCATGGGCATACCGGAGGTTTAACTGGCGGTTTTGTCCGCATAGCCCCCTGGATAAAAGCCCGTACCAGGGAATGTGATGCAAGCGGTTTTTGAAAAAATACCGACAGGGCCGAAATCTGCACCTTGATAGTGCTTATGGCCAAATTCATTTCTAGGCCTGACTGGAGAAAGGCCAAGATTCTGTTAATGACATACTTTCTAGGATGCCACTTCCTGAGTTCACACCAGGAAACATATGTCCTCCAGATTTTGTAATAAATACGCCTGGAGGCCGGCTTTCTGGCATTGACCAGAGTAGAAAGGACTGGCCCCGAAAGGCCACGGTCTCTCAGAATGCGGGTCTCAGCAGCCAAACCGTCAAATTCAGACTGCGTAAAGCAGGATGGTAGATTGGACCCTGTGAGAGCAGATCTGGCCGGAGAGGGAGGGTCCATGGCCTGCCTACTGCCAACTTCATGATTTCTGCATACCATGGTCGCCTGGGCCAAGCCGAGGCCACCAAAAGGACCAACTTCGTCTCCCTCTTGACCCTTCCCAGGAACCGCGACAGTAGCGGGCTCGGGGGGAAGGCATAGATCAGATTGTACTGATCCCAGGGAACCGTCAGAGCATCTGACCCCTGAGCAAGTGCATCTCTTGTCCTTGACACAAACTTGTCCAGTTTCCTGTTGAACCTGGATGCAAACAGATCTACGTCTGGAGTGCCCCACTTGTGACATATGTTCTGAAACACGTCGGGGTGCAGAGCCCATTCTCCTGGGCACAACTGCTGGCGGCTGAGAAAATCCGCCTGCCAATTCTCCACTCCTGGGATGAAGACTGCAGAAAGACACGGAACATGCTTTTCTGCCCAGACAAGTATGCGATTCACCTCCTTTTGGGCCACCAGACTTCTGGTACCGCCCTGGTGATTGATATAAGCCACTGCGGTGGCATTGTCGGACTGAACCCGAACCGGGAAACCTCGCAGTCTGTAAGACCACTCTATGAGTGCCATGTAAACTGCCCGAATCTCCAAGATATTTATGGGCAGTAGACTTTCGGTCGCAGACCATTTCCCCTGCGAGCACGTTCCCTCCAATACAGCTCCCCAGCCTGTCAGGCTGGCATCTGTTGTGATAATCTTCCATGAGAAAGGAAGAAAAGTTTTGCCTTTCAGCAAATTCCTGGTTTGTAACCACCAGACAAGACTTTTGCGGGGATAAACGCATAGGAAGATCCAGGGATTGGGGCTTCCTGTTCCAAGCCGCAAGGATGCATCCTTGCAGAGGCCTTGAGTGGAACTGGGCGAATGGGACGGCCTCGAAGGAGGCGACCATCTTCCCCAATAGTCTCATGCACAACCGAATGGAGGAAGATCTTCTGCCCAGAATCAGGCGCACCAGATCTCCAATGGCCAAGGCCTTTAGCCTTGGAAGAAACACCCTGCCCTGAGCGGTGTCGATAATCATACCTAGGTATTCCAACCTGGTAGTCGGTTGTAGGGACGACTTTTCTAGGTTTATAATCCAACCTAGGCGTTCTAGATGTTCTAGCGTTTTGGTGACGCTGCGACTTAGGAACGCTGCAGTTCTCTCCATGAGAAGCAAGTCGTCTAGATAAGCCATGACGGCTATACCCTGAACTCTTAAGACTGCTAAGAGAGGGTCCAGAATCTTTGTGAAGACTCGAGGGGCTGTAGCAAGCCCGAACGGCAAGGCCACAAATTGAAAATGGCGCCGCTCTACCGCGAACCTTAGAAATTTCTGGTGTGCGGGAAAAATTGGCACATGGAGATATGCATCCTTGATATCTATTGATGCCATGAATTCTCCCCCTTGCAGGGAGGAGACCACAGTGCGGATTGACTGCATTCGGAAGGTCTGGATGTGTAAAAACCGGTTTAGGTCTTTCAGATCCAGGATAGGTCTGACACTTCCATTTGGTTTTGGAACGGTGAAGAGATTTGAATAAAACCCTGAACCCTGATCTTTCAGGCTCACTTCTACTATCACACCCTGGGATAGTAACTGATCTAAGGCCAGAAATAGCGGTTTTTGCTTTACTGGATCCCTGGGGATCCTTGACCTTAGGAAACGAGAAGGTGGAATCTCCTGAAACTCTAGCTTGTAGCCCAGAGATACTGAAGAGATCACCCACTTGTCCTGGATCTCTTCCCGCCAGGCGCCTGCAAACTGCAGGAGCCTTCCCCCCACTCTGCCGAGCGGGGGCGCCCCTTCACAAGGAAGTTTTGGGGCTCTGCTTGGCAGGCTTTCGCCCCCAAGTCTTTTTCTGTCCCTGGGCTCGGCCTTGAGCCTTTCTAGCAGTGGAGGACTGAGAAGGCCGTCGCCACTGTTTAGAGCTTGATGCTTCGGGAGAGAGAGCACGCCTAAATGAAGGACGCTTGCTCTTTTTGACTGGAAGGAGAGTAGACTTACCTCCTGAAATATTTTGGACGAATTTATCGAATTCTTCCCCAAACAAACGCTCCCCTTCAAACGGGAATCCAGTCAAATGCTTTTTGCATGACAGCTCAGCAGCCCAATTCTTTAGCCATAGGGCCCTACGCATGTGTACCAACATGAGGGACAAACGTGATGCTTGTTGGACAGAATCCAAAATCGCATCAATTATGAAACACAGGATGTGAGGCAATTCTGCATAATTTTCTACTTCCTCACTGGGAAGGAGACCAAACATCTGTTTAACCTGTTCCTTGAGGAACTGACACAACCCCACGGCTGCCACTGTAGGTTGCACCACAGCGCCAGCCATGGAAAAGGAGGCTTTTAATAAGGTTTCCAGCCTTTTATCAGTTGGATCCTTGAATACCTGCGCATTATCCAAAGGACAAGTTAGGTTTTTATTCACACAAGAAACAGCCGCATCGACAGATGGGACCCCCCACTTCTTGGTGAAACTTTCCTCCACAGGATAATGCATGGAAAACCTCTTGGGAGGAGTAAACAGTTTATCGGGGATGTCCCCAATCCTCATACATCAATTTATCCATTAAAGGATGAATTGGGAAGGAATAAGCAGTCTGTGGGGCTTTCCTGACTCCCAGGGAAGAAACAGAGGACGTAGCGACTTCAGCAGCAGGCATTCTGAATGTGGTACGCACCAATTCAGTATAATACTGCACCTGCTTTCTGAGTGCCTGGGAGGAGGGGACTATCTCCTCTTCCTCTGACTCATCCGACTGCTCATGATCCCTATCCAAAGATAGGGATCCCTCCTCATTTTCAGAAGAACCATCCGAGAGAGGGATTTCAGCAGAGGGAGGGGATCTACCCCTTTTCCTGCTATCTTTTAGGGAAGCAGAAATAAAATTCATGATTCTCCCTTCAAAACCCTACAATGTAGCCCTAAGGGAGTCCTCAGTGACATAAACCGGGGCTGCGACATTAGGAGAGGCTGCAAAACTTGACAGGGGCACCGACTCGTCTTGAGAGGCTGGCTCCAGTCTTGCAGAGGGGGATGGTAATTTACAGGCACTTTTGGAACCCCTGGACCTAGGCGGTGACTTGCCAGTGCTCTTATTACCTCCCCCTGAGACCCTCTTACGAGGAGACATAGTACTAGGCTACAAAGCAGAGGTACTAGTACAAGTGAGATCACTGTTGCGCTTAAAGTCTCACAATAAATAAATATATGCTTAAACTGCACAACCTGATGCTGAGTAGGTGTCTTAAGGTTTGCCTGGATCCAATCCCCACGGATGCTTACTGCCCACAGCTCCTGTGTCTACAGTTACAGTCCCCTGACGCTCTGGGCTTTTAAAAACTGCCGCCTGGCGCCTGCGCAGTACAGCGCCGTGCACACTGACGTGCACGGCTCGCAACCACACCCCCCCCCCTCCTCCATTAGGCCGGGAGCGCGCCCGGCGCGCGTGCACGAGGACCGCGGAATCCGGGGGGGAGGAGAACCCAAAACGGAGCAGCATGGGACCCCTGAACTGCGTGGGACCCCTGTTTACCTTCATCTGTGGCAGGGACTGCAATGGAGACGTGAGTTAGCTGGAGAAACCAGGCTTTCACTGAGCGTGTGTATTGAAAGGCATGTAAGTATGCATCAGGCTGCTCTTACTCCCTCTAGTGGTGGAAACCAGGTAAGACATACAACTACTCACAATGAAGAAATCCATTCATATATTTAAATATACAGGATGACTTCCCTTACCTGTCCCCGCTGCAGGAATTGCTGAACCAGACCAATTCCAGCCTTCACCCATCACGGCGGGTATTGTTAGCCAACCTTCAGGTATATCTGGGGCTCTTACTGGAAGAACCTCCCACCTGGGCCATGTAAAAAGCTCTGCCAGAAACTTTCGTGCGCTCTGTATAAACAGTACACCAAGTCTGGTTTTCCCAGAGCCCAGTCTTCCAATGGAGAGGACTTACAGGCAAAACCTCGCTTCTTCGGCAGACGAGGCCCGGGTACCATACCATCTTGGGAGTCAAATATCGGCCCGAGGTATGGATCCGGTTTGTTGTAGCCCTTCGGCCCTCGCAGGGACCTGCATAGAGCTAAAGTTTTACGTGACCATCACCCAGACACTGGCGAAAAAACTGAGGTGCCTCCCAAATGGGAGGGGTTATATAGGGGAGGAATTCTCCTTAATTAGGGTCAACCAGTGTCCAATCACCAGAGGTGCCTATATAACCCACTATGTAATGAAGCTCCTGTGTCCAGTGATGTATGATCAAGAAAATTAATTTTAAACCACAGTGGTGGGATAGCTATTACACAACATAACAACCAAAACTTGCAGCAGACTTGCAGAAAGTTTGCAAAGAAAGTTGATCTGGAGTCATGCAATGCAAGTAATTTTCAAACGTACAGCACAATTACTTGCTATCTGGGCCGTTTCATAGAAACAAATATTTTTTGTATGATAGAGGAATTATTTTATGCAATGCCACAGGGTTTATCATTATAAATGACTGTTGGCTTGAATGTATTTCACATGTGTACAGAAAGGGATTAGGTTGATAACAGTGGGTTCACTATCACCAGATTGTGGGATTATAGATTTGCGCTGCTTGCGTCTTTTTTTTCTTGCCAAAAAAATACGATTTGCAGGGCTCTTTCTGTAGTATTGCTATATACTCACAGGGCTCTTTCTGTAGGCTTGCAGGGCTCTTGCTGTAGACTTGCAGGGCTCTTGCTGTAGACTTGTGGGGCTTTTGCTATAGACTTGCAGAGCTCTTGCTGTAGACTCACCACTGCAACTTCGCTCTTGCTAGAGACTTGCCATGCAAATTTGCTACAAATTGGAAAATTGTCAACTAGAACTTGTGCTTCAAGTCCTCTGCAAGTATACAACTTTCCAATAATAAGCTGCGCTGTAAAATGAACAAGTGATACATATAAAATTGTGACTTGGTACAAACTTAAACAAAAAAATATGGTTAATCAAATAGTGAAGGATTAAAAGTCCATTCAAATTGATAATTAAAAATAATATCCTCGGTGTAATATTCACACACAACACCCAAGAGTAGTGATAAAAGGACAGAATCTGTCTTCCACCTCCACACAGACTGCCGCTTACCAGCTTGTATGGATCTGTTAGTTAGGAGATCATATGCACCTATGGCTTAATACCCAGCACGGGCCTTTGGTTGCTCTCAGTCAGGATCCCTTTGCAGGGGTTGGTGGCTCAATCAGGAGGTTAGTGGACACGGAGCGCTCCACCCCCCCATCAGATGCTTCGGCTGGCTGGAACCAACAAGCAGTGCCAGTGCATAGTTAGGGTGTGCCCCCCAAGTCTTTGCCATTCACACAAAGAGCCATGGCTTGACCCCACCTCCTCTCCTTCCTCATTGTAACAATGGCTTTGATTGACAGCAGCGGGAACCAATGGCCCCCGCTGCTGTCTTAGCCAATGAAGAGTCCGGGGCTCTCGTGCATGTAGCTGGATAGCAGTGGGGCTCAGGTAAGCATTAGGGGGCTGGGAAGACTGCTGCACTTGAGCCTTTAGAACCACTTTAAGGCCGCGTACACACGCGGGGACTGTTCGCTCAACTTTGTCCGCTGAACAGTGTTTCGGCGGACAGTCCGCTCGTGTGTGGGCTTTCAGCGGACAGTTTCAGTGGACAGTCTGCTGAACAAAGTTTTTCAGAAATTCCGAAAAACTGTCCGCTGAAACTCTGTTTCAGCGAACAGTCCCCTCGTGTGTAGGCTTGTTCGTCAAACTAAGTTCCGCGCATGCTCAGAAAGGATTTACACGCCGAAGTTTGCATTGCAGTGTATAGGACGTCGTATTTTTCGTCCCGTCGTACGTGCCGTTCACGTCATCGCGCACGGTTTCAGCGGACTGTTCGTTCGTCGTGTGTGGGCAAGTCCGTCCATGCTAATTTTGAGCGGACTGTCCGCTGAAACTGTTTGACGGACAAAGTTGAGCGAACAGTCCCCGCGTGTGTACGCGGCCTAAGGGTTAATACGCTGTGGTGTGTCTGCCGTTTGGTCTTTGGTGCTTCCCGTAGCATTGGTATTAAAGAAGGAAAGGGGTTGGGCCAAGAATGGTCAATAGTTAGTTGGAGTGTGAGAAGGATCATACACAAGGAGCTCTAGAGTTACACAGTGGATTTACCCCTTGGTGGGACCCTAAAATGGGACTGAAAGGGAGCCATGCTACCATAAGTGGTGAACTTTTACATGCTAGAGGTATGACACTACAGCATAGACCAATTCCAGCCTGAAAAGGAACACTGTTCTGGTGTAACTTGTTACAATCCCCATGTAATTGATTGAAGAACTTTAATGTGAAGCTATAGAGGAATTGTGAAGAATCTGCTATTTATTTAGTAAATAAAAATGCTGTTTAACGAATCGTCTGGTCTGGTTTACTGTATACAGAGAGTGAAATTGAGCTGCTACAGTGAATGGAAGGTGGGAATGAAGTGGAAGCCTTCTTATTAACCTTCTTGGTGCTGTAGAGTAAAAATAAAAACCCATATCTACCCATCTATGTAAGCATCAGGAACCCTAAGCTAGGGCCCACTGTGTAGCAGAACCCTGGACCTGGATTATGGGTGTGCAGGCCTTATGAAGTATACAGCAGCTTCCTTCCACACATTCAGACTGAATAGTAAAGTGTATTATGTGTAAAGAACTGGTGGAGGAAAATCCGTGTTCTGTGCTATTTGCCTCAAAATGACTCTGTAGTCAGTGCCGGAGCAGGTGTCACTGGTGGGTGAAAAGACATACCTCTGATGAGGAAGCCAGGGCAATAGTTTGGCCTCCAGCCACAAGAGGCACTATCTCGTAGATAAGAGCTATTCCATCATCCTAAGCCCCTGTACACACGGTCGGAGATTTTGCCAACCAAATCCGTCGGATTTTGTCCGTCGGATTTAGTCCGACGGATTGTGTCCTAAACTGTTGCTTACACACGGTCGGACCAAGTTGTCTAAATTAGCGGTTGCCAAGAACGCGGTGACGCAAGCCGTGTACGGCAGGACTAGAAAAAGGAAGTTCAGCACCACGTCCGGCACCCTTTGGGCTCCTTCTGCTGATCTCGTGTTTTAGTAGAAGTTTGGTGAGAGACGATTCGCGATTTTCAGATTAGTGATTCAGATCGCTACCGCTCTTCAGTTTGTGCTTGTCTTTGCGTATCTGATAATCAGTGCGTGCAGTCATTAAGTATTTGCTTATCATTGTGGACTATATCTTGGTATATTACGCTTTGAAAGGCATTTTTTATTGTCTGCTTGCTTCTGCTATTCAGGTCGTCCTTTCAGGCCTTGCTGTTTATCAGTGTTTTCTGGTGTCCGTTCTGACTAGCCGACCGTTTTCCAAACATGTTTCGTCTACGTACTCATCGTACAGTTTGTGCTGTGCAGGGGCTTCTTGTTGGGGTTCTTACTTTGACTTTGACACAAGCCCTGTCCATGAACAGGGAGGGGAGGTGTTTGTGGACCAAGAATTGGTTGCGCCAGCGTCACCAGTTCTCCCACATGCCTTTGCTCCGTGAGATCCGCGAGAATAATCCTGATCATTTCTGGATTTTTCTCAGGATGACGGACCCTGTTTTTCACCGTCTGCTGGCTTTGCTGACCCCTTATATCACCAGGCAGGATACCTGCATGCAGCAAGCCATCACTCCGGAGCAGAGGCTCATCGCCACGTTGCGCTACTTGGTGACAGGGAGAAGTCTTCTGGACCTCAAGTTCTCTACAGGCATCTCCCCCCAGGCTCTGGGGATCATTATTCCAGAGACCTGTTCTGCCATCATTCAGCTCCTGCAGAAGGACTATATTATGCTAAGTTTTATCCTTATCCATTTTATGTATTTCATGATTGCTAATGTCTTGCATTTCTTTCCTCATTCCCTAATTACCATCATTGCAATATGCTCTAATTCATATGCTCTGCCCCTTTGTCCTCAGGCATATTTGCCTCACTAACTTCCCCACCATGCTCTTCTTGGCCCCTAAAACTATAGTCTAGTCACTTAACAATGTCTTTTGGCAGCTCCATAGTATTACTTTCCCCTAAACACCCCCTAAAATCTCTACAAATGTGATGTGTGTGCTTCAATTCATGCAAAGTGACCTTTTTTTGATTTTTGGAGTTGTGCCAAACTCATTAGTAACCCCCCTCTCCCCAACTGCTAGCTCAGTTGATAGCAATCCTCTATCTGATGACTTGACCCAACCCAATACACACTCTAAATACCTTTTTCACATTTATGGACAAATTCACCAAAGCATGTAGTGTAAGGGCCTGCCTCAATACTTTCAAATGCTATTTTTATTTTTTTAACACATTAATTTTCTTGCTATGTACTAGCAGAATGTCAAAATGTGCTTCCATTTTGTTATTATGACACTTCTTACCTGTCCGGTGGGCTGCCAATAGTGTAACTAAGGAGGGGCTTCCCAAAGTATCACACATTATTTAGGCATTCAGCTCTCAATCAAGTGGAGAGGGTTACCTGTCCTAAACATCCCCCCTCATTTTTTAGCAAGGGCCCATCAGATGGGGGGGGGGGGGGGGTGGGGGGGTTATGACTCTCATAAGGGGACCTTATACTTTAGGCTTTAAATACTCATTTAAAAAACTGTTATACTAATTTTGTCAATAAATGTGGGTGTCTAATCTGCATGCAATGTTGATTTGTCAGAATACTAGTTTTTGTTCTTGTTTCACTACACAGTGTCCTTCAACGCCACAGGAATGGCAGACTGTGGCCTCCCACTTTGCCAGTTTTATTAAAGTTGTGCCTTTTTCACCAACAGTGCAAACCCAAGTTCAGAGCGAGATGAGGGGACAGTCTCTTCTTCAGATAATCTTATTATGTTGTGGGTCTGCTACACACACACCTTCTTTTTGTTAACTAATGTATGTAGTGCATTACTGATCAAAATCGTGCTCATTTTCAGCACCATGGCAGGAAAATGGCATGATTGTCCAAATTTACACCTCACTGTGGGTGCTTTTTACTAAAGGCACATCCACTATGCACTACAAGTGCACTGCAAAAGTACACTTGAAACTGCACTTGGAGTGCAAAGTGGAGTTGCCTTTAGTAAATCGCACTCCTTCTTAGCACAAACTCAAATTTGACTACAAATACATTTTATGCCCAATGAAAAAGGAAGCCACACATTGTTGAGAATTCAACTTTTTAATACAAGCACATTCATATGTGCGTTTATTAAAGGTTTTTACAACAAACCAAGAGATTTTGTGTATCCAAAACAGAGTTTAATCATATTTTTTTTTTACTTGTTTTTTTTTGTGTAAACAGGCATGTATCAAACCGAAAAAATACAGAACACAGGTACTTACAAAGTTCAACTTTGAAAAGTGAAGACAATATCAGACATGAGTATGTACAAACTGGGCTGATATTGCCTTTATCACATGGGGTGTGACCCCTGAAAAAAACACATTTGGAAGATGCACACAGTCTGTCAACATGTGCTATCTCCCATCATGGGGGATCAATGTACATGCTTTGGGGCTGCAACCCCTTCATCTCAGACACTTTACACAAAACATGTACATTGATCCCCCATGATGGGAGATAGCGCATGTTTACACACTCTGTGCATCTTCCAAATTTTAATTTTGCAAAATACAACATTTTTATGTTAAAAAGCAAAAATAAACCCCTATCTAGTTTTTTAGTTTTCACACTCTCCCCAAAACATCAATGATGTTCTTCATTTTATTTTTAACATCATTGATGTTTTGTTGTACAATTTCCAAATCCTGATTGCACCCCATTATCTCCCAGATCAAGATCTGGGCACTTTCACTGGTAAAACGGGAATCTTCTTCCACATCACCTACAAAAAAAAGCAAACAAACACACCATGTAATCCAAATATGGTGACATACATTGATCAGCTTACCGGAAGCTGTGTTCTCCGACACTCACCTGTTGTGGTGACAATTTGTCCAACCTCCACAATCTCTCCTTCCTCCTCCTCCTCCTGCTCCTGCTCCTGCTCCTGCTCCTCTGTTTCTGCTTTTGAAAGTTGCCCTTCTTTGGGAGGGGTGTGGTCCCTGGTGTCCTCATACTTGCTGAGTCTTCTCTCCCCTATGAGAATGTAAACAAAGATTAATTAGCACACAGAGGGCAGAAATAGGAATATGAAACATTGCTTGGAAGTGTTGTACAATTGTGTTTTTGGGCCGGGTTACAAGGTGAGAACATTATTGGGGACACTTTGTTAAGCTGGAATACTTCCCTGCAGAACGATGTTTCATACGAACGAACAAAACCATGACCTTGAAAGTGGCCATTTTAAAATGCACAACATGAAATCAAAGCACATGGAGCATGTATGCAAGCAAGAATAATCATATGAACACACGACAACTACTTACTTTTTTTAAGAACACGCTTGATCCTTAGGTACTGCTCGTGCTCCCTCAGTTTCAGGTCTGACCAGCGTTTTCTCAGTTGATCCTTGGATCGGCGTACCCCAAAATTCTTCAGAAGACTCTTCACAACTTTATTCATGATCTTGGCCTTTCTGATATTTGGGTTTGCGTAAGGTCCATACTTCCCATCATAGTCGGTCCTGTTCAATATGTCGACCATCTCCAACATCTCTCAAAAAGATATTTGAGGCCTTAAATCTTGTCTTTCTGGATCGGGACGTTTTAGGCTCCGGGCTTTCCTCACCCTCCTCCTCGTTAGTGGAACTATTAGTGCGGACCTGCGTTCTCTCCGCCATGTGCTCTCCCCACTGCGCGGGAAGCGAAGGGGCGGGGAATAGTCTGGAAAGAACGTCAGGGGCGGGCGGAGTTTCACGCATGCGCACTGTATATTAAACGCAACACGTGTGTATCGTCCGTACGATCTGGGACGAGAGTGTGAGGCACGGACGCGACGAACGTGGAAACGAAGGTAACATTTTTAAATTGGTGCTTCACTAGACTAGACTGCTTCTATCTAGGCCGATGTTGGGACAAGATTAGGAGGGATTTTAATTGCATTATTAGTATTTGAGGGTTTGTCTTGTGTTGTGTCTTGCAGACAATATGGATCCATTCACAAATGCCAACTTTATGGGGCTATTCATAGAACTGTACATGGAGATGCCCTGCCTGTGACAGTTCCACAACAAGTTTTATAATGACAGATCAAAGAGGAACGCAGCACTGGAGAAACTGCTTGCTTTGTTGCAGATCATGGTCCCCACGGCAGACATTACCTATCTGAATCGCAAAATTGTGGCCATGAAGATGACATATCTCAGGGAGAGAAAGAAGCACCTGGAGTCCTTGAGAGCAGGAGATACAGATGCTGTTTATTACCCCAGGATGGTGCACTTTGACAGGCTGCATTTTCTGGTAGACCAAGGGGTACCCAGGCCACCACTCAGTCCACCACTCTCCAGGCTTCCTCCAAGGCATCCTTCACCCCCAGCTGAGGCTTCTGATGTCCAACCTGGGCCTTCCAGGCAGCACCATGTGGTGGGGCCCAGCTTGAGACAGGTATTGCATTGTTGAACATATTTCTTGTGTTACATTTAATGATGTTAACTAGATGTTCTTATTGATCAGTAAGTTGGGATTTCTCAAAGTGGTTTACATCTCAAGAGACAGTAGTGACCAAAAATGATTAGGACGGGAAAGAAAAATGCTAGTGTCAGAATGATAGTCTGTTCTATTTGGTAACATTCAATTAGCAAAAGCCAGGAGCACAAAATGGTGTGATTGATGATCAAAAAACTAAAACTATGTCCCCTTTTCATACACAGGATGACCTCAGTCGGGGGGAGGCTGTGGCAAGTGGCAGCCAGGAGGTCCACCAATGCCCTCCTCCTCCTGCCCCAGCTACAGGAGCCCAGAAACAGCCTGGAAAGATGCCTGGTGGGAAGTCCCAAAGGAAGACCAGAGAGTGATGGCCTGGGTTGAGTCTGGTCTGCCAGAAGATGCAGCCTCTTGAAGATCCACATCCTGGGGACAGAAATGGCATCTGAATTTCCTGCTCTCTAGGACTTCGGGACCAGACTTCTCTCCCTGAGATATCTACTCCTCAGGCCACCAATTTTTTTTATATCTCATTTAGTCATGTCTGCCCTGGGGGCCAAAGGCTGCACCAAAGTTAAGAAGTTTCTCCAGTGCTGCGTTCCTATTTTTAGTTTCTAGCGAACAAAATAATTTTTTTTTTGTTTGATGAAATACTTGTGTAATGTGTTTTCCTTCAAAAAGTACAGTTTATTTGTGAGCAGGCAGGTACATTTCAAAAATACAAAGTGAACTAAATAACAAGGGGTAACAACACTAAACAACTTCCTGTAGATTAAAAAAGAAAATATAAAAAATACAATAATGTTGTTGTTGTAAGTTTACACACAAAAAAAACAAAAATAAATAAGGAGAAATGAGCAAAGTGTCTTTAAAGGAGATTTTTAGGGAATCCCCCCCCAAAAACATCCAAAAAATAAAAAACCAAATCAAAATTTGTGTAGATGTGACGCAAACTAAAATTGTATTGCTGAAATGGTTAAAAAAAGAGTAATGAAATCCGTTCGGGAGAAGTGTGTGTGACTATGAGCATCAAAAGAAGTTCGTTCTTGCAGCATTGTAAAGAACAAGAGAATGCACTTGATGAAAGAATTTTTAACATTGCAGCGTGACGAATGTGCTATATCGCTTACGAGCAGTAGTTTTACCTGAACGAGCACTTCCGTGTCGGAATTTGAATGTGAGCATGCGTGGCACTTGGTCCGATCAAAATGCTCTACACATGATCGGATTAGGTCCGACCGGCCCAGTTGGTCGGGAAATATTTCCAACATGTTGGAAAATTGGGTCCGACGGAGATTCGGACGGAATCAGTCCGATGCATACCACACACAGTCGGATTATCCGACGACACGTGTGTACAAGGCTTAACTCTTTACTCAACCATGCTCTTGGCTAACACTTGACAATCAAATAAAGTTAACAGCATGTGGTTTCCTTGTGCTGCCAGAAAATATAAGGGGCTTTTGTTTGAGTTTAGAATTTATATTTGAATGAAAGGTTTTCCTTTTTAGACCAGAATTTGGTGTCACTTTAATGCAAACCCAATACAATGTCCCAAGCCTTCAATCGCTGTAATAAATATACACTGTACATACAGTTTGTTATACTGTAATTAACAAAATAACTGTATGAAGTTATCAGTCTAGGATCCCAGCTCTGCCATATACATTGTAATCTACTGTCCACAGGTTGAAGACATTTTCCAGTACCGCTGTCTAGCTTTTACTAACATGTATAACCTTGTTCTATTGTGGCTGATGATATTTTTCAACAGGTAACATACATTGACTGGTCAAACATACTGAACACACCACATCTTGATTAGCGACATCCTTTAAATGCTTCACTATGTTTTGTTAACATAAACTTGCACACTCTGCCCCAGATATCAATGAACAATTGCTGGCTTCTAAGTGTTCAGTGCATTAATGGGATATAACATTAATTTTTAGGACAATGATTCAATGATCCTGGCTGCATTGTTCTTTAGGATTTTCATTGTATTGCCATTTAAAGAAAAGAAAAGTTCAAGACCTATTACCAATTGGTACATTTTGGGGGAGTCTGAAGGGAATGGGAATACAGCAGGACTATAGTGCTAAAATACACTTTCTTTAGACATAGGCAAAGTGTGGTTACACTGCTGCCATCGTAAGGATAGAAAATACAAAAATATTTAAAAAATGTATCAAGAAATTGCATTAATAGTATTGTTATGTAAATTCCACAAAGTTATAAATAGAGAGGTTGATTAGTTAGGCGAGAAACTTGAGCTTGTCACCAAATCGTGCATTTGATCCCTGAATTGGTAATCCAAGTCAAGCCTATTGTCACCTGTGGTATCCTATATATACCACACTGTTTCCTTCCATTTCAGCTCTGTCACCTTACACATCCTCTGTATTGCTACGAGTACCATCTCCTCCCACTACACAAGGTGAGACCATTTTAACTATGTTCTGGCTGATGTATATATACTTCTCAAGACTGATATTGCATCAAATATCAATATAATGAAATGTATTTCTTTTGTTTCCTCTTTTTTAGTTACATAAATATTTGTATCATAAATGTAATTTATGTATAACCTACTACCTTGAATAAAATGTATTTTTTTTTTGCTTCAGTTTAAAAAAATAAGTTAGTGATGTAACAGTATATACTGTGTGTGTGTATATATATATATATATATATATATATATATATATATATATATACTTAAAATTATATAATTTTTAAAGTAACCCTGTTGCTGCTAATGATAGTTGCTTGGCTGCTTTGCTGACCCTCTGGCTTTAATACTTGCTATGCCACTGATCTTGAACAAGTATAAAAATCAATAAAGTTATAGGAAGGGTAGATCTCCTTATCTACATAATGTGCTTTCTCCAGGTCAGTCTTGAAGTCAGAGGGTTACCATGATAGTCAGGAAGTTTTTAGTTTTTAGCAACTGTCACCTTCAAGTTTCAATTGTGTTTTTCACTAACAGACTGGTGATTGAATATATCATCATCTGGAATCTAGAAAGATAAAAAAAATTCTATCAATTTTCTATTAAATTCAACCGGGCAAACTGTTTTTGAAAAAATATGCACATTTAACAAAGCCTAACACATTAAACGTATAAAATCACAAGAATCCCAAAATACTAATTAACAAAAAAAGAAAAAAAAGACAAATTTCAAACAAGATGCGTTTAAGGGTTTTCCACTATTTTTATTGTAAATATAGGGGTATATTTGTAAGGCAGTGAATTTGAAACTTACCAAACATTTACTGCAGGTGAATCTTCCTGGTATTGAATGTCACACTTACTGCTTTCTACACATGCCTAATAGTGTTGCATTTCTGCATCATTATCATCCTTATTCCAAATTATTGTCTACAGCACCACTACCATTTGGTGGAACAATTCTTTGTGAAAAGTATTTGAAAATTAAATTGTACTTAATATTCACCCTATGTTCCTGTTTGCAGATTCAAAATGAGCCTCAACGATATGCTCAGTGCTTCAGACATTGCTGCTGCTCTAAGGGAGTGCCAAGGTAAAACTTAATTGTGTAAATATTCACTTCGATTATCCGATCATTTACAGATTAAACAAGTAAACGTGGTCTTTCGTTTCCCAATATTGGAAAACGAAAGTGAATCCTAATACATTTTATTGTGTGAATATTCTCACATCTTTTGGTAAATCAGCATTTCTACATATATTTGAAAATAAACAAGCAGTATTAACTTATATATTTATTTCTTCATTTATTTGGCAGTTGTCAATTATTAAAATAAAACTAAAAATATGAGTATCATACAATTGTGCATTAAAATATAAAAACAACAACAAAAATAAAATAAACAAGTAGATATCTACAATAGTTTCAGAATGAAGTGTGTCTGTGTATCTGTTTATGGTAATTAAAACATTTTCAAATTTTTTACATTTCAATTATACTAATACATGCTAAAAATTATATTCATTCATAATACATTAAATCATTTTCAAACTTCCACTATATATTTTTTAAATGACTTTGGCCTACACTACATAGTTGACTTTTTAAATATTTTAAATAATTTTAAAATAATTTAACAAAAATTTTGAAAATTAGAAAAGTTTATTTCTGTTTGTATTTTTGAGACCTGAAAATTCAATTAATTATGGCAGCCAACATAATTCTGCACTTTTTTTTAGCTCCTGACACCTTCAATTACAAGAAATTTTTCCAAACTTGTGGGCTGACTAAAAAAACAGCCAGCCAAGTGAAAGATGCCTTCCGGGTTTTAGATGATGATCAGAGTGGATTTATCGAAGAGGAAGAGCTCAAGTAAGATATTATAGTAATATTATGTTATTCATTTGTTTCACAGTTTTTGAGTATTTACAACATTTGAAATATGATTCTTCATACATACACTATATTACCAAAAGTATTGGGGTGCCTGCATTTATATGTCTTAGGCCGCGTACACACGGGCGGACTGTTCGCCCAACTTTGTCCGCTGAACAGTGTTTCAGCGGACAGTCCGCTCGTGTGTGGGCTTCAGCGGACAGTTTCAGCGGACAGTCTGACGAACAAAGTTTTTCGGAAATCCCGTAAAACTGTCCGCTGAAACTTGGTTTGAGCGGACAGTCCGCTCGTGTGTAGGCTTGTTCGTCAAACTAAGTCTCGCGCATGCTCAGAAAGAATTTACACGCCGAAGGTTGCATTGCAGTGTATAGGACGTAGTTTTTCTAGTCCCATCGTACGTGCCGTTCACGTCATCGCGCACGGTTTCAGCGGACTGTTCGTTCATCGTGTGTAGTCAAGTCCGCTCATGCAAATTTTGAGCGGACTGTTTGTCAAACTGTTTGACGAACAAAGTTGGGCGAACAGTCCGCCCGTGTGTACGCGGCCTTAGTCCATAGGGTTCAATATTGAGTTGGCCCACCCTTTGCAGCTATAACAGCTTCAACTCTTTTGGGAAGGCTGTCCACAAGGTTAAGGAGTGTGTCTACGGGAATGTTTTACCATTCTTCCAGAAGCCCATTTGTGAGGTCAGGCACTAATGTGGACAAGAAGGCCTGGCTCGCAGTCTTCACCAAATCATTTGTTGGAGGGGGTATTATGGTGTGGGGCTGTTTTTCAGGGGTTGGGCTTGGCCCCTTAGTTCCAGTGAAGGGAACTCTTAAGGTTTCAGCATACCAAGACATTTTGGACACTTTCATGCTCCCAATTTTGTGGGAACAGTTTGGGGATGGCCCTTTCCTGTTCCAACATGACTGTGCACAGGGGCACGAAGCAAGGTCCATAAAGACATGGATGAGCGAATTTGGGGTGGAGGACTAAGACTAGGGTGCCATTAACGTGCATGTGCATGTAAAGGCCGGTGTTCCAATACTTTTGGTAATATAGTGTATGTCAAGATAACATATTGTGTTCTATGCTGGGCTAACCACTTGGCTAGCCCACAGTGATTGGGAGCTTGGGAGCCGTGAGATTTGGGGGATCATCTAAAATATACAAAATGACAATAAGAATAAAACACAGTACTACAATGTGAGTCAACATGTGCCTTTCAGGATGTTTGTGAATTTTGTCACAAAGTTGGATAAAATTGTAGAGCTGCATGTTACAGCTTAGGCCTCATTCACATGAATGTACCAATCCGTATGACTGTGTGAAGGGCCGTCTTCACATAGGCCAATTGCACAGACCTTTTCTGCTCATCCCTGTTTGATCAAACCAGTACCCCATCTGCATGGATGTGCACTCCAGGATGGTGTGGAGGTTGATGCAGCTGGCCACATGTCATTGATTTCAACAGACTAAAGTCTAAATTCCCCTGCACGGAACATCTGTGCATCCCAGACACCTGAAGATAACCCATCACACAGGCATACATGAAGTATTACCTACAGTATATAATTTCTCAATATACCAATACAAATGCTCAGTAAACTGAATTAGCTGATATTTCTGCAGCTGCTCAAACAGTGACCCCAAATACAGACTGTCTTCCAGAGAACTCAATTTTGAGCACAATAACACTATTATCAGGTTCATCTTTAAAGTGACACTAAAGGTTATTTATTTTTTTATTTTTTAAATAACAAACATATCATACTTACCTCCACTGTGCTGCTCGTTGTGCACTGAGTGGCCCGATTTCACTGGAAATTTTTTTTTTTTAAAGCCAGCAGCTATAAATACTACAGCTGCTGACTTTTAATAAATGGACACTCACCTGTCCCAGGGTCCAGCGATGTCGGCAGCCGAGGCCGATCGATCGCTCAGCTCTTGGCTACTGCCGCCGCCATTCTAGGTGAGGGAATCAGGAAGTGAAGCGTTGCGGCTTCACGTCCCGGTTCCCTACTGCACATGCGCGGGTCGTGCAGCGCAATGGGAATGGTCCGTGCTGTCTCTGGGACCCGTGTGTGTCCCAGCAGACAGCGCACGGGGACAGGAAGAGGCATAGACTCCCTCGGGAGTCTATGCCCAGAAGTGGGTGCAAATACCTGCCTTAGACAGGTATCTGCACCCCCTTCCCCCTGAAAGGTGCCAACTGTGACACTGGAGGGGGGAGGGTTCCGATGAGTTGAAGTTCCACTTTAGGGTGGAACCCCGCTTTAAGGTGAAAAAACACAAACTTTAACAACCCCTTTAAACAGGCTATAGAATGGTGTGATTTTCTTTCCTGCAACCTCGGGTTGCTCGATTCTTCCATCAACATAATCCGTGTTTATGGAGGAATCCCTCCCATGTAGCTATTGTGTTCTTCCAGCAGGGAGTGGGTGGGTGCGGGGAGCTGTCCCTTCTTGGAGAACACAGGGATTATTTCTAGCGGCTGTAGCCCCTGGCAAAAAAATCCCATGCCGATAATCTGATATGCTGGTTGTACCCAGGTCAATCAATCGACTTGGGTACATTCAGCCTGCCCATAGATGGTTTGAATCTGGGCCAATCCCTGCTGAATAGGCCGAGATTTGATTAATTTATGGTCATCTTAACACAATTCGAATCAGCCATAAATCCTATTGACATGAAATAAACTAAATGTACCTAGCCAAATTATAATATGGGTCTTCTTCTTAGGTTTTTCCTTCAGCGTTTTGATCCAAGCTGCCGAGAACTAACAGCCTCAGAAACCAGAGAATTTATGGCTGCTGCGGACCATGACAGAGATGGGAAAATTGGAGCCGATGGTGAGTGGTATAATGCATATTGATTCTAAGGTTATGATTCAATAAAACTTGTCAAAGCTTAATTAAACAAGCTGAAGTTAGAAACTTATTGGCTACCATGCACAGCTGTAAGTTTGGTAAATTAACCCCTAAGGCTTTAGGATATTTAAGATACAGTACATGTTGGATCTCATCCTAAAATAGGCGCTGCTTCTAGATTGGTACACAAACAGAGCCTGTTGGTAAATCATCACAAGCATGTGATAAACCAAGTAGAATCATGCAGGCAGTGTACTAGCCAGTGGCGTATTAACCATATGTGCAGGGTGTTCACGGCACATGGGCACCCAAAGGGGGGGGCCCACTGTAACCCACACCTGCACACATGGAAGATTGTCCATTGACAACCAGGCATGATCGGTGCGGCAGAGGGAAAGTTGCAAGCACCGATTTTCCTGTATGGCTTTTCAGACAGCGGCTTCTCTTTCTCTCTCTCCCACAGCTGTCACTTGAAATGCCATACAGGGAGAGCGGTGCTTGCAACTGCCCCCCACCGCACTGATCATCCCCCACTGTCCGCCGTGTCCTCCTCCTCCTCCACCCCCGTTCCCTGGACCCCTGTGTCCTCCTCCTCCGGCCCGCTGTGTGCTCCTCCTCCGCCCCCCCTTATCCCCCTGCTGCTGCCTCCCTCCCTCCTCTCTCCTTTCCCATCGGCTGCTGTGGGTGATGTCAGGATGGAGAGCAGAGGAAGGGGCTGGTAAATCTGTAATTCACTGGCCCCTTCCCTTTCCTGTAATAACTGAGCAGAGTAAACTTTGTGTTACTCTGCTTCAGTTTGTGAATGAACAGGAGTCTCTGTCTGCTGTTCATTAATTTTCAATGCTGAAGCTGCAGAAAAAGGGACTGGGGAATCTGTGTCCTTAGTCCCTTTTAGTGTCTCAATGGGAAGATGTCAGGGGTCTGTTTAGATTCCTAATATCTCCCCAAAGCCCACAAACCAAATATTCCAAAATTAAATTGTAAAAAAAAAATGATAAAAAATAAAATTGAGTAAAAAAATAATATAAAAGAAAAAACTACTAACACCACCATGCCCCTGCCCTACCGACACTGTCCACAGTCCCAACCCCCTCCACCCCAAAAAGCAGTGTGAAAAAAATCTAAAACAAATTAAATTGTAAAAAAACTACATAAAAATGAAAAAACTATTGACGCCATCCAGGGGAGGAAAAGGCAGCTTAAAAAATGGGCATGGACACGTAGGCTAACATAGAGAGGTGTTTAAAGGCAGAAAAAAAAGTGCTCCCGGGACACATTGAATTGACTTATAAGGAGAGCTTTAGCTAAGCAGAAATATTGTAAATATACATAGGAAACAGTTTAACTTCTGCAAACATGAAGCAATCCTTATACTGTATATGACTTTGTAATATAAGAATGGTAATAATTATATGGGTGCCATTCCACTCCATATCTATTCTTACTGTTTTAACAAGTTAAGATCACAATATTGAGGTCATGCATCCTGAGCTCCCTCTCTTTCACGTTGTTTTCTAAGTAGTTCTCTCTAATGTTCACAGACTAGGTAGTCCTACTGCAAGACACATTTAAAATGTTAGCTTTCATGTAGCCACTCAGACACATTTATGAATGAAAAAGCATCTATGAATGGAGGACAAGTGGATGAACGAACGGTCTGCCTCCTCCATTCATAGATTGTGTTTATTTCATAGCTGTTATAGTGCAGCTTCTGGGGGAGGTGGAGGGGAAGAATGGGCATAGTTGGCCCTCTTAATGAATGCATATGACAGTTCCCTTGGCTCTATTGACCCCCGCTGCATTGGAAGATTACAGCAATGGGGGAAGTGGGAATTAAAAGAGGAAGATTTCAAATTCTGCAGGAAACTAGCAGAAGGGACAAATTTTGATGGTAAGTTATGTCTCTTGTGCTGATTTTTTTGGCTAAACTTAGCCTTTAAAAGTCTGCAAACTTTAAAGCTGAATGCTTTGACTGCCTCTACAGCTTAAAGAGGAGTGGTAAAAATCACAGCTCAACCACAGGGTTTTAACACCCCCCCCAACTGCTACTATGAGCAAGCCATAAAAGAGGGAATCTAATGCAGCCACCACATCTTAGGACTAGAAAGCAGCGATATATTAAGTGTTTGTTCTTGGGTCCAGTTACGTTTTCTAGGAATATAAATTAAAAATAGATACACATTTATGCAGTACAAGTTCAAAATGTTTTTAAATATCAATGTGATTGTGACACTTAACTAAACAATTCTGTCTGTTGGATTTGTAGAGTTTCAGGAAATGGTTCATTCATAGAAGCCGACAAATTCTGGTGGTATACACAACAAATTGATCGTATAATGGAAACAAGACATTTAAATCCAGGATGTTGTGCTTCACATTCACCTTGGCTGTCTCTATATCTAGCCTGGACATATGAGCGAGGTTGGAAAAAAAGATGTACCACTTTGATGGACCAGATTATGGGTGTTTCATCATGCAGCATGCACTCACCGTTACTGAATGTCCTAACAATCCAATAAAACCCTACATACAATGAAATTACTGTGCTTTGCTGTTTTTTCTTTTTAACCGGCAGTCATACAAATGACTCCTTCCAGAAGTATATGCTTATACAAACCAGCAACGTTTTCAAACTAATAAAGATTAGCACTAGTTTAACATGAATGTGTTGTGACACACTTCCAGGGTTTCCCCTATGAAAGTTATCAAGATTATTTTACAGAAACCATGAAATTCTAAAGATTTTGTTTACTGGCCATTTAAAAACCATTGCAGTTCAAAGTGAGCATGTGATGAATATTGCAAAAGAAAGCATTATCTTTAGTGGAATCCTTAAGTCAGAAGAATCAGTAGGTCCAGAAAAATAGGCAAATCAGAAGACAGGTCTTCTCTATGATTAAGCCCCATGGATGTGACGAAACATGTCAGAGGAGTATAGTCAGGAGGAATCTAGCCTGAAGCTTAGATTCACCCTTCTGTATATTGGCTGGGCTCCGGTGTGTGGCATTTCCACCTTCTGTCTTCTGATTTGGTGTTTCTAGCCTGGATGAGCTTGTTTGAATGCACCCATTTTCTGCTTTGCACTGCAAGGGGAAGCTTTATAGAGCTTTGGGCAACTCTCTAAGTTCTTTGCATATGGGTCACAGAGATATAAGCAGTTGAAGTTTTGTAGACTTTGTCCTTTAAAAGGCTAGGTTTTAAATGGCTTTGAGGCCTATGAATCACTTCTAACATCCAGCCCATTTCTGGACATGATTTCAAATAAGGGCTCAGTCTTCTCACAGCCCATAGAAATCTTTGATCTGATTTGGATGCTGATGAACTAAGATTTGAACATTCCCTGCCATGAGTGGAAAGACCCTCTTTAAATGACAACTCCAGTAAAGCTAAAAATCGCAGAAAATTTTTCAAAAATGTTACTTAATGCAAAAAAATGGAAACGTTTTAATTCGCAATAGCAGGAGATTTTGACTGGCTCTCTATGGAGTCGGTTCAGATATCTCCACTGCCGCTCTGGTGCAAATTTGCACAGGAGTCCTGTGTGTCTTTTGGTCCGTTTCAAGTCCGAATTCAGCCGAAAATTCAGGCTGAAATTGAACCTGAAATGGTGAATGGGGACGCACCGGACCACTGCTGTGAGACGCATGCAAAGATAGTGTGAACCCAGCCTGAACGGAAGTTCTTGGTAAAGAAAAAAAGCTTTTACCCCTGCACTCTGATCTGGATAGCTGGGAAAGTCCCAAACACTTTCTATTGGGGTGGTGGAAAGGTGGAGAGGGTATGGGTGGGGGGGTGTTTGGCAATCAACCACAGTAGGAAAGAAGCTGGTTCACAGAATAAGAAGATGGGATGTATGTGAAACACCAAAGAATGCGGTTGAAGAGTTTTAGAGGAACATCTTTTTTTTTTTTTGCTGGCTGTATCTTCACTACAGTCTGAAGCCCAATTAATGGGCATTCCTGTCAATTAAGAATGAGAAATCAGCACTGCAGGGTTATATGATAGAGGAGCAGGTTGCTAGTAAACATATTGGGCACTGGCAGCTTTATCACACAAGGGCTCGGCTTATTCATTCTTAATAGTCAGAGATCATTCAGTGTTGTTGGGCTGTGATTTTTCTGTGGCTGATTGTGAACAGATCACAGAGCCCCACAGAGCTAAGTGATCTTTTACTATTATGAATAAACAATCAGCGCTGTCGGGGGACAGTACCATATATGATACCGATACTGCCCTCTGTACTACCTGTTTCATAATAGTAAAAGATTACTTTGTGCTCTGGGGCTATGTGATCTATCTGTTAGGGCTGTGTATGTGTACAAGCAGCTACAGATAGACATACAGCCCACAGTGCTATCAAATTTTATAGCACTATGGTTAGAAAGCTGTGGGCAAACTGTCTGACCATGTGCTACATGCATTTAGTCCCCTGGGGGTTTAAATAAAACTTTACACCTTTTGTTGAGGCTTCTTCTTAAAGCTTCTTGTGTGACATGAGTTTTCATACACCTCTGTGTTGCAGTCTCCTGTCTTAAATTCAGCACAGGCTATAATAGGCAAGACACAAGTCCAGTCTTTGACATGCTTTATTAAAAAAAACATAAAAACACTGTCTCACATGGAAAAAAATTAAAACCCTGTCCGCTGAACACAGCCGAATGACTGGTAAACATAGGGATGGGGTTACCCAGTGACATAACCAAGTGAACCCATCCCATATGTGCCTCTCATTGGGCGAATGTCATTCCAGAATGACAGATAAACATGAGGTCGGGGTTACCCAGTGATGTCATCGGGTGATCCCACCCTATAATGACACTTACACAATGAGAGGGAAATATGGGCTACTTGACCAGGGAACCCACGCATTTATGTTTGCATATCATTTGGCTGGATGGGAACAGTTGTGTTTGGTGGGTGGGTTTTTTTTTTCTCAGCGTTTTTATGATTTTTTTAATAAAGGGTTTGTCAAAAACTGGTGTTGCATTTTTATAACTTTGACTTTTTTTTGGTGAATGAGTAGGGCTATGTACCCAATCCTCACTCACATGGGGGGCAGGATCTGGGGACCCCCTTATTAAAGGGGCTTCCAGATCCCGATAAGTCATAACCCACACCCCCACAACCACCAGGCCAGGGTTGTGGGGAAGAGGCCTTTAACAGAACCGCTTCCCACACGCTGCTTGAGTAGTTCAGTCAGTACACTGCTTCCTCCAGTCTGAACATCGATATAAGATATTATAGCCGATCGTACAAGACTAGCCAATAATAGCTTGTATAAACATTGAACATTTATTTGACAAACTCACACAACATATATACCCCGTAGGAGGATATCCCCCCTCCTGATCATATTACCCTAACAATACAAACTGTAACCAGAAACATAATTACAACAACTGACATATACTATAAACATTTAGTTAATTAGCCACCTGGATGACTCAAAGGTCTCCTTCCAGATCAGACTTGTCGACTTCAAGCTCACTAAAACAATACACATTATTACAAGTATAAACAGATCCCACAAGAGTTTGCTAGCAGAGACAAAACGTGTTCCAATTAACACAATTAACAATACAAACAGTGATCTCCCCCCTCCTCAGCCTAGTAGGCAACAGACTATAATAGGAGACCTCAGTAGCAGACTGACTGACTCCTACATTGAAAACTATGGAACAGGGATCAATGTGACCAGCTCTTTCAATTACATGTATAGTTCAAAGTCAAACAAACCAGCAATAGTGTTCATGTATTTCTTGAGGGATATTGTTGATAAATATTACTGTCCCATCTCAGTGTCCATTAAGTAGTTGGCCATCCTTTTCTCAGTCACCCTGTGCCCCTAATAAACACAGTGTAACTTACACATAAGAGCATGGGGAGCTGAAGCAAGGGTTTCCCAACCTTTCCAAGGGAAGCAGGGTCCCACAGGCTCCCCCACCCAAAGTGACTCCCGTCACAAGGCCCTTGTCCCCATCAACATGGGGACAAGGTGCTTTGGGCCCCATGTTGAGGGCATGTGGCCTGGTATGGTTCAGGAGGGAGGGCACTCGTTCATCCCCCCATTCCAGGCTTGCCAGGCTGCATGTTTGGATAAGGGCCTGGTATGGTTGGGAGGGAACCCCACGCAGTTTTTTTTTCAAAATGTTTATAAATTTAAATTTGCCGGCAATTCTGTTTACATTCAGATGTCAGCAGGGAAACCCGCTGACAGCTGATGAGCCAACAGTTGTTAAGGATGTGGCAGCTGGCAATCTGCTATTCTTCACACAGAATTGGGATCAGTTGACCATTTTTCAACCTATCCAAATTCCAATTGTTCAAAAAATTTAGAAATTCGTTACCATTGTCATTCGGAGATTCAGATACACCCAAATCTCTGAATAACCAAAAATATGTCAGAATTTAGATTAGGATTGAAACAAATTGCACATGTCTAGTGATAATGTATTAAGTGTAAATATCCTAAAAGCTTCTTGCTGGCAGAGCTTTTAAAATTGTTCCGCTTTTGAGCCATAATTTATTTATTACAGGTACTTCTATAGCATCAAAAATTTACACGTATATTATACATTCACATCAGTCCCTGCCTTCAAGGAGCTCACATTCTAAGGTCCCTAACTCGCATTCATACATACTGTCAATTTAGACAGGAGACATCATTGGTGGGGAGGAGACGCAGGCATGGTCGCATAGCAGGAGGTGAGCGGCAACCACGATCTGTGTGGACTCTGTCTGGACCGTGGTTGCTGCTTGCCTCCCGTTGGCCTCTCTTGTTAGGACATGTGGCCACAGCCTTGTGTGCCCTATGGCTGGTCAGGGCCTGTTTGTCAGGATCCAAGGAGTAAACAGGCTCTTTGACTACAGTTTAAAAAAGCTTCAAATCAGGTTAATTTATCAAAAAACAGAAAAGTGACAGGCTTTGTCTTCAGATTCAGTTTAAGCATGACAGGTAAATCTTCCCATCAGTACAAAACAGTCTCATATAGATCATTTTCAGCATCCCAGCCACAGCATACAAAGTATTTCAAAGTCTCTGTTAAAGGCTCTGTTAAAGGTAAGCTCTCCAAACAGGCAAATTTCAGTCTGACAAGTCTTTCAGGCTGCTGCAGCTCTCCTCTTATGGACAGCAA
Organism: Lithobates pipiens; assembly: GCF_037356315.1. Taxonomy (NCBI): domain Eukaryota; kingdom Metazoa; phylum Chordata; class Amphibia; order Anura; family Ranidae; genus Lithobates; species Lithobates pipiens. Next base: position 263,345,950 of record NW_027507784.1, on the reverse strand, counting down.
AACTGACAGCATTAATCCTTTCTGATCAGCTGCTTAATAAAGAGACTTGAAGAGGAAGTACCTGCCCTCTATAATTAAACCCCTCATAAACCTGCCCCAGGCTGACTCGCTACACATATCCTGTTCCAGGCCAGGCGTCTGGACACGACGCACACAATGGCCTAGACCTGAGAAAAGGCATCCACATTCCAATGTACGCAGCCAGCTCTATGCACTACTTTACTAATCTGAACTTTCTGACTGACTGTCAAACCCTCTCTTTCTTTCTGGGGTCTGATAAGATTAACACGATACATTTGGTAGGGTTTTCTCTTTGTGGGACGGTAGACCTAACAATTAACCATTCCTACCTTTTCCACTATCCTTATTTTGCAAAACACTTAAGCCTCGTACACATGATCGGATTTTCCGCAGACAAAGCGTCTGACTTTTGTCTGAAGGGCGTGTGCCTGGATTTTGCCTTACATACAAAACAATACAGAATTGTCGGCCAACAAACACAAACATAGTGACATACTAGATGTGCTACGAGCCGATAAAGAGGAAGTTCAATTGTCAAGCGCCACGCTTTGGGCTCCTTCTGCTAATTTCGTGTTAGTAGAAGTTTGGTGAGTGTTGATTCGCGCTTTTCATTTTGTGCTTTTCAGTTTGTTTCTGAACGGCCGTTGCAGAATCGGAGAAGATAACGTGTTATTTATTAATGGCCTTGGAGTTATTGCTTTGACCCAAGTCCAGTCCAGGAACAGGAGGAGGAGGATTTCTTGGACCAAAAATTGGTTGGTTTATTAATCATGACCATTATGTCATATGCCTTTGCTGCGGGAGCTCCAGGACAATAATCCGGATGATTTTCGTAATTATCTCCGAATGACGGACCCCTGCTTTCACCAACTCTTGGCATTGTTGATCTCCTATATTAAGAAGCAGAACACATGCATGAGGCTTTTATTAAATTTTTCGGTTAAATAATGACTTGATTTGGTATATTTTCTATATTTTTGAATGCATAGAATGCACTTTTTTGTTAAGTTCTATTGGCAGTAGCATGTCTAATTTTATAATTCTTGGCTATGGGAGTTATTTACTAAAGGCAAATCCACTTTGCACTACAAGCATACTACACGTGCACTTGGAAGCATAGTCGCTGTAGATCCGAGGGGGACATGCAAGGTAAATAAAAAACTGAATTTTAGCTTGCATATGATTGGATGATAAAATCAGCAGAGCTTCCCCTCATTTCAAATTTATCCCTCAGATTTATAGCAACTGAACATCCGTGTGAACTTTAAATGCACTTTTAAGTGAATTTGCCTTTCCTAAATAACCCCCTATGTGTTTTTCTTCAAATTACAATTTGGGAGTAGGCAGTTACATTTAAAAAAATACAATGTAAAATTAACAAGGGACACCAACATAGTTGTATCTTCGATCTTAAAAACGACGGGATAATGGTGTTGTGGTAACTTGCCCAAAAACGAAACAAATAAACAAGCATAATAATAATATTCTTGATATCACTAGAAAATAAAAGCCTTCTAAAATACATTTGGTAGAACTCCATCAGTATCACCAGCAAAGCAGCTTCATTATTATCCCATTAACCACTTGCTTACTGGGCACTTAAACCCCCCCCTCCTGCCCAGACCAATTTTCAGCTTTCAGCGCTGATGCACTTTGAATGACAATTGCACGGTCATACAACACTGTACCCAAATGAAATTTTTATCATTTTTTCCCCACAAATAGAGCTTTCTTTTGGTGGTATTTAATTACAGCTGGGATTTTTTTTTTTTGCTAAACAAACAAAAAAAGAGATGCAAAAAAAAATAAATAATGTTTAAGTTTGTTATAAAATTTTGCAAATAGGTAATTTTTCTCCTTCATTGAAGTGCGCTGATGAGGCGGCACTGATAGGCTGCACTGGTAGGCACTGATAGACTGCAATGGTGTGCACTGATAGGCTGCATTGGTGGGCACTGATAGGCTGCCCTGGTGGGCACTGATAGGCATAGTTAAGGCGGCACTAATAGGCACAGATAAGGCGGCACTGATGGGCACAGATAAGGCGGCACTGATGGGCAAAGATGGGCACAGATAAGATGGCACGGATGGGTGGCACGGATGGGTGGCACTAAGGGGCACTGATAGGTACCACTGATAGATGGGACTGATGGGCACTGATAGGTGGCACTGCTGGGCACTGATGGGCGGCACTGATGGGCACTGGTAGATGACACTGATGGGCACGGATATGTGGCACTGGGGTGCAGCACCTTTGTTGAGGCAGATTGTGGGCACTGCTGGGTGGCACTGTGGGCACTGCTGGGTGGCACTGCTGGGTGGCACTGTGGGCACTGCTGGGTGGCACTGTGGCACCGTGGGCACTGCTGGGTGGCACTATGGGCACTGCTGGGTGGCACTGACGGGGGGCACTTATTTTTTAATGAGGTGGCACTGGCAGGGGGCAGGTGGGCACTGGCAGGGCTGGCCGTGATCGGGACTGATGTCCCGATCACGGCCGCTGGTGATCGGCCAATTACCGGCTCCGTTGTATCACATGATCAGCTGTCATTGGCTGACAGCTGATCACGTGATAAGGGGTCGGGATCGACCCCTTGCTCGGATCGGTGATCAGGCGAGTCTCATAGACTCGCCGATCACAGAGCGCGCCGCGCACGCCCCTCAGGGGGCGCGCAGGCCGCTCATGCACGGGACGACGTCAATAGACGTAGTCCCGGCAAAGAAGGTCCGCGCTGTAGCCGTCATTCGGCTATAGCACGGGTCTCAAGTGGTTAAAGAAGGAGAGAGTGTGCGCTGCATTTCAAGATTTCATAATTTGCCACGTCACAAATTTTAATTCTACATTACAAATGCTAGTTTACAAGATCGACCACTTCTGGCTCATCCTTGCTTTCTCTCTGGAAAGTGGCTTTCGTGGAGTCTGCTCACTGAATCAGAACGAATATTTTCTGGTGGGCCTTCAGGATACAATAGTAAGTAATAATTTCATCTTGGCAATGAAGATAGGATATGGGGGGTCTCAGTAGATTTTTGGTAAATAACATAAGTGTTATACATGGCCAAACTAAAACCATACAAATGGTGGCTTTTTCTTGTGGGAAGGTAGGGTTCGATCATCTGATCATTGAAGTCGACTCCCCCATAAAAATATTATAATCATGGGCACAAGCTGGATTCTGGATTGGGCCATTTCTTCTGGAAATTTCCACGTAGGTGTCGTCATAGATCAATGAGAGCATGTGGATTTTGCGTCTGTCCCTCCATCTGAGAGCCAATATCTCATCGTTCCGCAAAGATGCTGTCTCCCCTCGTCATAGCCTTTCAATAACGATCCTTTGCGAGAAGCCCTTCCTATTGGCTCTCACTGTACCGCATGCTGGAGTCCTCCTCCAGTAAAGATTGCAAAAGAGGGGCAGCTTGTGTAGAAATTATTCACATAGAGATAGTAACCCTTTTCAAGAAGTGGATAGACAAGCTTCCAGACAACTTTTCCGCCGGCTCCAATGTACTCTGGGCATTCAGGGGGATGCAGCTGGGTGTCCTTCATACACCATGAAGGCATAGTTGTTTGTAGAGCTTAACCCCATATCAGGCCTTTTTGCTGGGGACTGTTTGAAGCCCAGCCTGCCTGTGAATTTGACTAGTGACTCATCCACAGAGATATTTTGGTCAGGGGTATATAACTGGGGGAAGTTTTCAGACAAAAAAATTTAGAAGTGGCCGAATTTTAAATAATGTGTCAGAAGCTGGGTCATTTCAGGGAGGGCAGTGGTATCTTGACCTAGGCATAATGGATGAGAAAATGATCAAGGAAATAACTCAAACAGCATTGAAACCAGACCCCTGGATAGTACTCTTTCATGGCACGGAGGGTGGGGTTAAACAATATCAGGACACAATCATCCCGCATCTATTAAACGCTGCGAAAAAACTAATCCCTAAAAAATGGCGAGAGGTAGAGTGCCCAACAACATGGGAGTGGGTAGATGCGGTAGAAGAAATATATAATATGGAAAGCCTGAGTCTGAGAGAAGAAGAGGAAAGGGCAATATTTCTAAAAAAATGGAGAGGTTGGAAACAATTTAAGCGAGATTGGAGTTTCTCCGAACAATTAAGACCATAAAGAACAGGATATTAGGAGCAGGGACACTACTGACAAGGGGATAGGGGAGGGGGGGGGGGATAATATAACTTTAATATAATTTTATTGAAATAATGGGAGTAAGATACAAGAATAGTTTTAAGAACATGAAATAAAAGTTGTATAAACATTTTACATTTAATTATACAAGTAAGTAACAAGAAAATAGCCACAATGATGTGAAGATTAATTCCAAGAGACAACAATGAACGTCAAGTTGATTTATAGTCTCAGGTAAAGATTCGCTGATGTGGCTCAGAGAGAAAAAAAAAAAAGAAAAAAAAAAAAATAATGGATGAGAAGATTGGCATGTGGTGGATGGGGTTGGAGGACCAATAGGAGTATAATTCATTCTTTTTTCTGTGTCCCATGTTGAAAGTTAGGCCTAAAAATGTTTAAAAGTCCTCCACGGTAAGTTCTCTCCACTCAATGGGATGGACGTAACTAGAACCAGGGTCGCTTGCTATGAACTGTTGTGCATAGAGGTTGCACTAGGCCACGATGGTCTTCAGTAAAAATTCAATAAAAAAAAATCAATAAGGACAAAATTATCAGTGTTCACCTGGACACTTGGCTGGGCTGAATTGGGGGGAAGCCACAGAGGGTTTTGAAGGGCATAGGAAACGCTGGCATGGGTCCTAAACCTTTGGGGCTGAGATGACACCCCACTAGCGCTTGGTTTTTGCTGCAGTAGTGCTCCATTTCTGGTGGATGGCACTGTGCTAGAGGTGGATGGCACTGCTCTACTTGCAGTAGGCTGCTGTTCCTCACCAGAATGCCTTTGTTTCATGGGCACAGGTTCCTCTTCCTCCGATTTTGTAGCAGACCCACTGCTTAAAATGGGTTCATATGTCGAATCAGAATCGGACGCAGACTCAAAAACCTTCCCGCTGCTATTGTCACTCAAGTTAAGAAGCTGGTATGCCTCCTCACTGTAAAAATATTTTTCCGCCATACTGGTAACTGTGGGATGTGGTGCGATAGGGACACTAGGACAGATGTGGCTGCACTGATGGGTGCTGATGAGGCTGGTCTAATGAGGCTGCACAACTAGGTGCTGATGAGAGTGTACTGATGGGTGTTGATGAGGGGGCACTGCTGGGTGCTGATTAGGGTGCACTTATTTGCACTGATGAGGTTGCACTGATGTGTGCTAATGCACTGCGGCTGCACTGATTAGCTGGCCCTGATGTGCACTGATGAGGCGGCACTGACGGGTGCTGATGAGGATCCACTGATAGGATGGCACTGATGGGCACTCTAGTGGCACTGAAGGCACTGTAGGGCACAGGTAAGCACTTTAGTTGCACTAATGGGCACTGTAGTGGCACTGGTGGCAATGTAGGGCACAGATGAGCTCTGTAGTGGCACTGATGTGGCACAGGTGTGGCACTGATAGGCACAGGTGGCACTGATGGGTACTGTAGTGGCACTGGTGGCACTGATGTGGCCCTGATGGCACAGTTCAGCACTGTAGTGGCACTGTTGTGGCACTGATGGCACTGTAGGGCACTGATTTGGCACTGTAGTGGCACTGGCAACACTTATATAGCACTGTAGTGGCACATGTGGCACTGATTTGCACTGTAGTGGCACAGGTGGCACTGACTTGGCACTGTAGTGGCACTTATGTGGCACAGGTGGCACTGTAGCGCACTTCTGGGCACAGGAACAACAGTAAAAAACTTACAGTTGGCACTCGATCTCTCTCCTCTCCACACACGCTGTATTGGTGTGAGGAGAGGAGAGAGCTGAACCTTTGGATGACCCTGGCGTGTTTACATTCTGATGTCCAATGACGGAGCGATCACGTGGTAAAGTGCCGCTGCCATTGGTCCTTTACCATGATCCGTGACGCGCTGGGTCCCATGAACCCGACGAGCACGGACAATCGTGTGTGCGTGCCCCAGTGGCGTGCAGGAGCGCGATCCTGGGTGGACATCATATGATGGCCTCCAAGAGTTATATGACCACTCTGTAGCTGTCATTCGGCTATGACCCTGTTGGCAACTGGGTAACGTTATAATTTCCAATAGTGGTCCAAAAGTAAAAACTGCTTTGTCTTATAAAATATTGAAAAGTTAAATTGAGTCCTTTAAATCCTTCTCAAGTCTTCCTAGGCAGATGTTCCACTAGACCTTCGGACTGTCAATAATTCACCACATAGCTCGATAGCAAAGACCAAAACAACTGTTTTTCCTGGTTTCTTGTGGCAAACATGGAGACACGACTTGTGCAGTAGACCATCTTGGGCTTATTTGAGCAGCAAATTGTTCTTTGAGGCAGTTTATTTAATTTACTTGGCTTGTCCCACAGGAAAATATCCATGTCCAAAGGTCTGATGCTATTTCAGTGTAACTAGTTATGTCCCTTTCCAGGTATTATTTAAGCCCTTCATGCCTAACCCTTTTTCTGACACTTGTTGCTTACAAGTTAAAATCAGTATTTATTGCTAGAAAATTACTTAGAACCCCAAACATTATATATATATTTTTAGCAGAGACCCTAGAGAATAAAATAGCGATTGTTGCAATATTTTATGTCACACTGTATTTGCGCAGCAGTCTTTCAAATGTGAGTTGTTGTTTTGGAAGAAATACACTTTCATGAATTAAAAAACACAAAACAGTAAAGTTAGCCCATTTTTTTTGTATAATGTGAAAGATGATGTGATGTCCTGACCTCGCTTCCAGGTTACTAAATCCGAGACCCGATCAAAGCTGATTCTGGCATTGTTTGGGTCTCCGGCCAGCTGGCAAACGTGCCGGATGATCACGTGGGACAGGAGAGCCCAGACGAGCCACGAAAGTTGGCACGAGGGGAGGGGACGTCCCCTCCCACTGCAGCTGCTTATGAACACAGCCAAGCGGCTGCTTAGGCGCATTAGTTGCTATTACAAGAAAGCCGACCGTCGGCTCTAGAAAATGTTACCTGGGTGATGCCTGCAGCTGCAGGCATCGCCCCGGTACAACCCCTTGAACCTTGAAGCCGAGGCCGCATATTTGCATTACGTTGGCGTGAAGGGGTTGACGAGTAAATCCAACAAATTGTTTTAGATTTTTTGTACTCCAGCAATACCTCTCTGTTTTGACAAATATTTACTCAGGCCCTCAGTCGCATGACAAGTCGCACCCCATGTTTCCCAAAGATTACCGTTCATATCTGGGGGCTTAAAGATGCATCAAATTTAAAGTAGTTCCTGCACTACTTTAGTCTGACTTTCATACAACTTGAGGGCCATAGATTTCAATGTAAATCCTCTAAAGCCGCATGAAAGTCGCACCTGCATGATATACATGCAACTTGTGTGCAAAAAGAATGCAGGCAATGAAAAATAAAGGAAAGAAAACAGCATTGGGGCCCTCAACCTATCCATACCAAGTCCTTTGGTATACGTTTTTGGGGAATCCAATGCCTTTTTTTTTTTAAAGGGCGTATTTTCCTTCCAAAGGCCTTATCAAACCCTTATCCAAGCATGCAGCCCAGCAGGTCAGGAAAGGGCAGGGGGATGAGCAAGTGTACTATGAATCCCATACCCATTCACATGGGGGCAGGATCTGGGGGCCCTCTTATTTAAAAGGGCTTCAAGAATCTGATAAGCCCCCCCGCCTGCAGATCCTCACAAGCACCGGCCAGTGTTTTGGGAAAGAGACCTTGTCCCAGTGCCCCCCTGCCCCAAAGCACCCCCCATGTTGAGGGCATGTGGCCTGGTATGGTTCGGGGGGGCACTTGTTTGTCCTCCCCTTTCCTGACCTGCTGGGCTGCATGCTCGGATAAGGGTCTGGTATGGATTTTAGGAGGAACCCGAAGGGCTTGGTATGGATAGGGCAGGACCTCGCTCTGTATTTTTCATTGCCGGCATTTATTAAATTTTTACATTCAGCTATCAGTGGGGAAACCCACTGACAGCTGATGAGTCATCGGTTGTTAAGGACTCAGAGGTCAGCTTCCAGTTCCGCTCCTTAACAACCAACAATTCTCAACACAGAATTTAGATCAGTCGACCAATTTTTCGACTGATTTAGATTCCAATCATTCTGAAGATTTGGTATTCATTAGAAAATGAAGAAACAAAACAATCACACTGGTCAAAGTCGTAACAAAGTTGCACTCATCCAAAGTCGCATCAAAGTCACATCAGGTTGTACTGTAAAGTCGCAATGGAAATCAAACAATTTTGAAGTCGCACAAGTGTGAATGAGGCCTCAAGGTCCCTTTAGCTCTGGGACATTCGTGTGACCCTTTAGGATTGAGTTCATCTAAAAACCAGGCAACATCATATTTTATCATTGAAAACCCCTGACATTCTTCATAGCACTATTTCCATATTCTCGCCAAGGCCTCCATTTACTTTACTGTACATCGGCAACCTGTTGTACTAGTCTTTGAAAATATGAAAATATGCATGTTATCTGCAAGACAGTTACTTTATGTGCTTTGTTTTATCCGTTAGCTAGTCTTTACAGAGAAGTTACTCAATCAGCTTAGAACCACAGATGTAAAATTTCCAGAAATTTTGAAGTCATGGGAAAAAAAATTTAAATTTTGGAAAAATTTAAAAGAAAATTTAGTATGGAGTAGTTTTAAAAAATGAAAGTCATTTTGTTGCACTGGGAATTTGAAATACAGTGTATATAAGTATTGCGGTTGAAATAAAAGTACAGTTTAATTTGGTAAATAAACAAAACTTGCTTTTTACAATTTTAAAAGAAATATATATGTTAAGAACATTTCAGCTATACATGAGAACGGGTAACCACCCCTTTTCCCTCATAATAATGTAAAGCTTCCTGAAAAATATATATTTTCAGTTATAGACCATGCTGATCCAGAACCATATATTGTTCTATTAAGAGCTTAATGAATGTTCTCCAGATTTTAGGTGTAATTTTCTCTATAAATGAAGGTATTGTGTATTTTTGTGAGGCTATGCTTAGCATCACTTCCTTACCTGAAGATGTTGTTGGTGAAGAAACACTTTGTGATCATCCAGAAGCAGCAAAACAAGTATTTCTGGAATACGAACCCTGGAGGAAAAGGATATATGTACTTTCATTATGGCCCTCATAATTTCATTCAAGTATTTTTAATGTCTTTAAAGCACCTCTGGCATGCCAGGATGTGTTTTGGAAAATAATATTTCTTATCACATTTGCAAATTGCAGCTTTGCTCTCAGCAGAAATTGCACTGTGGAAATGTTTCCAAACTCTAGATCAGCCATTCTCAACAAGGGTTCCGTGGAACCCTAGGGTTTCTCCAGAGGTAGCTAGGGGTTCCTTGAGCTGTGGCTGATTTACCACCTATTTGATGATGCCTACATAGTTTTGAGCCAATGCCACTTGGAGGAGCCAGTGGTATGACACCAATGCTATTTATAGCTCTCTGTAAGGGGGCCATTCTTACCACCACTGTAAACAAGGGCATTCTTCTCGCTGACCACCAAAGTAAGGGGCATTGTTCCCAATGACCCCCAATTAATGGGTTTTATCAGGGGTTCCCCGAGACCTGAAAATTACTTTAAAGGGTTACCCTGGGCTAAAATAGTTGAGAAAGGCTGCTCTAGATGTTGGTCTCACCATTTTACTGAGAGGAGGAAAAGAAAAAAATATTTTATGACCAGACTATAGGTAAACACTATGCTGCAATAATGGAGAACATTAATAGGAATCATTTAAAGGTTCTAAAGATAAACTAATTTGTCAGACAAATTTACCCTCTTACCTGTCAATTAAGGTATGAGAGGACAGAAACTATCATCTACTATATCCCAACAATAACCCAACTGTGGGAGATACAAGATGGAGCCCACAAGCAAACTAAAACCTGGAGCCTTTCCCCGCAGTGCCCCCTAGTGGCAGAAATGCATATTTCTTTTATTTGAGAACTACTTTTAGAAGTAGTTACTGTTACTTGAACTATATCCCAGTTCAAGAGTTGCTTGTCTTCAGCTGAGAGAACTTGCAGTAATTTAAGATTTTATTTAAAGTAACAGAAATCTTTCATCAAGGTATTCATGTTATATAGTTGGAATACTGTGTCATAGATATATTATTTATTATTGTAAAATAACATATTCCACACTTTTTCTTTTCAATTTTTCCAGAAAAAAACAAAATAATTGCTTTGAAAAAAAACATGGACATTTTTTTCCCCCCAATTCTCCCTTTTATTTTACAGGCCTTCCCATCTCTAATTAGAGCTAAACCAAACATGGAAATTGCTTAACTAAAATGTCCCTTGCACCTCATTTTTTTTCTCTGAAAACATGAATAGAATACAAATATTGTCTTGTAACTGACAATTTCCTTCAGGTATATGCATACTGTATATCATATCTCTATAAGTTGAGTGTTCCTAGATCTCAGTGTGCACAACGCAAGTGGAAAATGTCTTTCTGGTTCCAGTTTCAACTCATCTTCTTGATTGTACACACAGTAACAACACACCTATTACATAACATCTTTCTCCATTTGAAACTTGAGTCTCACTTCTTTTGTCATATGAACTGACACCACCAAACAAAAACCCCTATTCATTATATATGATGCTGGGGAATCCCTTGCAACACTTGACCACATGTGGTAGAGTTCTGAAAGATAATACCCCATTTCACTGTGCAATAAGAGAAGGTTTTCACCTTGTAGCTACTTACTAACAACTTAAAGTGATTGTAAGGGTTTTTTTTTTTTTTTTAAATAACAAACATATCATACTTACCTCCACTGTGCAGCTTTCCGATGATAACTGCTGAAATATTCATGAAGATCTTCTTTACTATGACTTCCCCCTTCACAAAAAATAAATACCTGCACGGTTTAAATCAACTATTTTGCTTTAACCAAAAGTGTGAGGAAAAATTGCCCCCCACAGAAAAAAAACATTTATTAATCACCTTAGATTAGACTTTAAAGAAGATTTAGCATTACACATTATTCATTTTTTTAATTCCTAGGGGACCAGGGAGAAATGAAGGGATGGTCCTGTTCAAATCCATCCCTTCATTTCTAAGCAGCGAGGTCGCCCCATCTGATCTGCCAACGCTGATCGGAGGAAGACTAATGTGATTTTTCAGTCCACTGAATAAGCAATCAAGAATTTAGGGCTGTGTAATATACAGCACCGGCCTGACATTGCTGATGATTCATTCAAAGTCTCTCCCTTTTTTGGATCAGTTTCTCAACAGTAATGCATAGAAACCTAAATAACAGAATCATTGGGGCTGATTTACTTAACATGCAACTAAAGACAAAACTTTTTTTTTTATAGAATGGAGAAGGATTAGACCCCCTGCCTGTTTTTTTATTGCTGCCTGTGCTCCCATTTGGGGGATTTACCCTCTTTATTTATCCTGTTTATCAGTGAAAGTGAAAGAACATCACACATTTGGGTTGTCCCCAGAAAAGTATTACATGGGGAAATGTTCCAATGAGGACATTGGTTCTGGTGACCTGGGGGTCCCCAAGGGAATCTTTTAATCTGTAGGGATTTCCTCTCACTTTTTTTTTTTGTTCTCTTTTGGCTATGGGACAGAAGTGAATTTGTCTTTTTTATTGGTGGAAGAATGATATTTATATATGTGTGTGATTTTTGATACTATCCTTATTCGATATTTTAAATTTATGAAGATATTTTGTATTTACTTAATCTAACTCAGTTGTTTTTGATACACCACGTGTGTCTTGTGAAAGCAGCTTTCCTTCGATTGGTATTCTAGTCACCATTTTTCTTTTGTATTAATACATATGCTGCAGAGACCACGCTGACAGTGACTTGGCATATTTCTATGGTTTACAAAATTTTACCTCTTTATTAGCACTAAAAACTGACAGGGGTTTTACTCCTTCTCCACTGTATAACGTATCATGAGATATCATGAGGTTTCTACGCCATCAGAATACAACAAACACTGCTGTGGGCTATAGCCATCGGCAGTGATTGAACAAAAAAAACAGACTAGTTTTTCTAAAGTCAATCTATAGATCGAAATTCAGTGTAACCAGCCTGCCCATGGATGGATTCAAATTTGACCAGTTCTTGCTGAACCTACCAAATTTTGATATCTATGGCCGGCTTTAAGTTTTGAAGGACTCGGGGAAATGCTGAATGGGAATGATGGTTAGGACCACATACAACATGTTTGATTGCAGAAGTAGGTAACCTATGTAGCACTAACCCCCGAAGGAGCTGCTGGTTTTATTTGGGCTTACCGTTACCTCACCCGCTCGCTTCTCCGTCACAGGGGTCCCGTTAGATGCCGCGTACACACGACCGGACTTTTTGACAGCATAGGTCAGACGGAACGAGTCCGTCTGACAATTCGATTGTGTGTGGGCTCCATCAGACCTTTGCTCGCCAAAAATCTGGCGGACTTTAGAAATAGAACATGTTTTAAATTTTCCCGATGGAACTCCGTCGGACCGAGAAATCCGTTTGTGTGTATGCTAGTTCGACGGACAAAAAACAACGCTAGGGCAGCTATTGGCTAATGGCTATGAACTTCCTTATTCTAGTCATCACGTCATCACGTTCAAATCTGTCGGACATTGGCGGGATTGTGTGTGTCCAAGTCCGTTCATTAGGAAAGTCCGCCGGAACTCCACCGAAAGTCCGTCGGGAAGACTGTCGGACCTAGTCCCTCAAAAAGTCCGGTCGTGTGTATGCGGCATTAGTCCTTTTTGTAACATTTATTCAGGATAAGTACAAAAGTCCTTCAATAGAGGGTCAAAGGATAAAGGGGGAGTTCAGGCACCTAGTAATTGCGGGTTAGAGGTATTGGTCAGATCCAGAGGACAAACAGCTCCACAGACTGGATCCAGCAACCATCGAATAGGCCCCTCTCACTTGACCTAGCAGCCGATGAGATGCTCAACAAAGTCTCTGCCACAGACTTTACAATTAAGCTAAGAAATCTTGAGAGTTTTGTAGAACTACCATACAGCACCAGTTTCTTTCAGCCGACCCAGCAATACTGTATGGGTGTTTATCCGGGTTGCATCCTCTAACTGAGTTTCCAGGCTCCTCCAGAGATACCAGCCTTGCGCTCGGTCCTCTACTAGAAAAATCCTCCCCTGGATCCTCCAGTTTTCTTGGCCTCTCCCCGCAGGCAAGACAGCACCGGAACACCCCTGGATCAGTAGGCCCCAAGACTTTTCTGGGCCTACTCTCTCAATTGCAAAGCCTCGGACCAGCCGGCCCTGAGGCACAGGACCATGCGACACAGACCCCAGGTCAGGAGGGCCATGAGGTCGGGATAGCGGACCCCGAAAATGAAACCACCAAAAATGGCGTCAGTACCTTAAATACCCTGACTGGCGTACAGTACATACTTTTGACTAAATTGTCTATTGCCTCAACAGTATCTGGTTACTAAGCAGTTTCTGAAAAAAGGTCTTCTTTAAAGTGACTGTAATTGTATTTTTTGTGTTTTAGATCACAGATGTCATACGTACTTGCTCTGTGCAATAGATTTGCACAGAGCAGCCCCAATCCTCCTCTTTTGTGGTCCCCCACCGATGCTCCTGGCTCTTTCCCCCTGTCTAGTGTCCCCTAGGAAGCCACTTGCTTTGGGGGCTATGGACACACTGTGTGTGTCCATAGACACAGGTCAGGCACAGGTACCTTTACAACCACTTTAAAGCAGAACTAAACCCAACGATTTAGGCTCGTTTCACACTAAGCAGACCCAAAGTCGCACGATTTTCAGTGCAACTTTGGAGTCAGACTTTGATAAGACATTGAAAGGACACTCTGTGACACTTTTCTTTAAGTGCAGTTCCAGCCCCCCCCTCCAAAAATGGAAAGTCAGCAGCTACAAATACTATAGCTGCTGATTTTTTATATTAGAACACTTACAAGTCCAGGGGTCCCGCGATGTCGGCAACCCAGCCAATTTTTCAGACAGCTCTCGGATGCTGCCGCTGCAATCCATTGTGAGGGAAACTGACAGTGAAGCCTTTGGGCTTCACAGCTGGTTCCCTACTGAACATGCTCCAAGTGCACTGCACTTTCTGAAAGGCCCGGTGGAGGGGAAAGGAGAAGGGGGTGCGGTCTGCGGTGAGGTCTTCCGGAAGTGAGGATAGGTACCTGTCAAAAACAGGTACTCGCTCCCCCTTCCCGCCAAAAGGTGTCAAAGTGGCACCAGAATGGGGATGGAGGAGGCAGATAAGTGAGTGGAACTCCGCTTTAAGTCGGAGTGACTTCAGTAGTGCCAATTAAGACAGCTCTCATTGGCTAACATGGAATTTCATGACATGCGACTTTGGGTCTTACAAGTCAGATCCCAAGTCACGGCAGTGTGAATCGAGCCTTAACAATTTTGCAAAGCAGTTACATTCAAGGTGTGCCATGAATGATAACTGTCACATTTGCTTATGCTCTCAAGCATAAGCAAATCAAACCATCAAACCACCGTCAAACCATCACCTTCAAACCACCGTCAAACCATCAAACGCCTGGTATCATTTCTGATCATAATTGCAGCACCATGGTAACTGCAGATCAAACAGAGGCTTAAGCCCCATAAACACTATCAGTTTTTCTGCTGAGTTTTTCCTTCAGATTTACCAAAACCATATACTATGAGATCAGACCTTAGGAGTTTCAATTTGTATGCAATCAGGCAGGCCCTTGCACTACATGGTTTTGGTAAACCTGAAGAAAAAAACTCAGCATAAAAACTGATAATGGGGCTGATTTACTAAGGTGAATGCGCTGTGCCGGTTCATACCTCAATTTGTGCGCCAGATAAATTATTAAGTGAGTGTATGATCCGGTGCATGCATAAGTGCCACAGATAATATGCACATGCGATAATAATCTCCCATTGATAATAGCACATGCCATATCATTAACAGTCCATTCACACATGGGCAACACGACTTCCAGTGCGACTTTGGGAGGCAACTTGGACACGACTTGAGTGTGAATCACAGCACGACTTGGGATGACTTACAACATGACTTGGGGCGATTTACAACGCGACTTTAAGTTGCCCTAGGCCAGGCGACTTTCATTTAAAAAAAGGGGGACCCACGCCAAAAAAATGGTGTGGGGGTCTTCCTCAAAATCCATACCAGACCCTTCAAGTCTGGCATGGATTTTAGGGGAAACCCGCGGCAAAAAAAAAAAAATGGCACGGGGGTCCCCCTCAAAATCCATATTAGACCCTTATCCGAGCACGCAACCTGGCAGGCCGCAGTAAAAGAGAGGGGAACGAGAGAGTGCCCCCCCTCCTGAACCGTACCAGGCCACGACTTGAGTGTGAATCACAGCGCGACTTGGGATGACTTACAACATGACTTGGGGAGACTTACAACACGACTTTTAGTTGCCCCCAGGCCAGGCGACTTTAATTTAAAAAAAGGGGAACCCACGCCCAAAAAAATGGCATGGGGTCCCCCTCAAAATTCATACCAGACCCTTATCCGAGCACGCAACCTGGCAGGCCGCAGGAAAAGAGGGGGGAACGAGCACCCTCAACATAGGGAGGGTGCTTTGGGGTACCCCCCAAAGCCCCTTGTCCCCATGTTAATGAGGACAAGGGCCTCTTCCCCACAACCCTGGCCGGTGGTTGTGGGGGTCTGCGGGCGGGGGGCTTATAGGAATCTGGAAGCCCCCTTTAACAAGGGGACCCCCAGATCCCGGCCTCCCCCCCCGTGTAAAATGGTAAGGTACCATTTCACCAAAAAAGTGACAAAAGTGTTAAAAATGACAAGAGACAGTTTTTGACAATTCCTTTATTAAAGTCTTCTTCTTTCCATCTTCTTTCTTCTGGTCTTCTTCCTTCTTCTTTCCTTCATCCTTCAGTTTCTTCCTCCATCTTCTTCTTCTCCTTGCCTTCCACCAGGGAAGGCAAGGAGATAAACAGGCAGGTGGCTGGCTGGGACTTGAGCCAAGGCAGAAGAACATGTGAGCAGAGCTGGATGGGCATGCACCTGAAACTGAGGAAATATTCCCTCCGCTCCGACCACCACATGATCATCAGAAAGGGGCAGGATAATGTAACAAATATACACCCCCCTAAGCTAGTAGGAGCGACAGAGCGGGGGTGTGTAATTCAGATTTTTTTTTTTATTCTGCACTGACTGTATTTCAGATTGCCCCAGACCCTGTTCAAATACAATCCGGGGACAAAACCGGGGACAGACTTGGTCCAGGGACAGCGTCCTCAATCCGGGGACTGTCCGCAGAAACCAGGGATGTCTGCTCACCCTATATGAGAATGCATCTTGGAACATGTAGTCCAGTTCTATACTCAGTCGGACTGTTATGGACTACAAATCTTAGCTGGCTGGGGAAGTAGAACAGAATTCTGGGAGTGGGAACAAAAAGCCTGTGTGGGGCCAAAATTTGCTCTCTTGGGACCACTGCCTGGACCTGCAGGCGAGGGCTCAGTACTAAACTGTGTGGTGACCGAATCGCAAGCCTGCACCACAGGGAGTGAGAGTCGCCGCGAGCAGGAGCATCCACTGCCAGCTATTTCTGATCGCTCAGCGGCACCCTATCACATACACTATAAAAAAGTTCTAAATGATCCCGCGCTGATGGCTAAAAATGACTGCTGGTGATGAACTGCTGCCCCTACTGGTACAACAACCTAGGTGGAATGTAAAGTGCAAATATACATTTCAAAGGTAGCTGTGGCGCTGTTCATGTGTTACAACCCCTGAGTTGGGGATATGTCAGTGAAACACTACCGCCACAATATAGTGAGAAGTTATCAAAATATTGCAAACATAACTGTTATATGCGAATGCAACAAATAATGAACCAAAAATGAAAATAAAAAATATATGCAACTTGCATTGGTCTATGCTGTTGCTTTTAGGCTTCAACAAAATGGCCGGAGCTGCAGACACTTCCTGTTTATGATTTGACATAGAGCTCTGCTCTAGTGTTGTAGGGAGAGTAACACTGGAGACCAGGTGACTGCTGTGTGTTACAGGAAGCAGCAGTGCATATACGGCAGAGCCTGTAGTCTTGTCACCGGGGTTTTGCTGTATTTTAGGAGCACCGAGTGCTGACAGTTCGGAAGTACAGAGGAGGAGGATTATAGGAGCCGGGAGCGAGGCTCGGTGGCTGCTGTCCAGATTGCAGAGGATCAGACGGGGCTGTGCATACTGGAGAGGGGGATGAACCTGCTCCTTCCTTTCCCTATCTGTGTGCAGTGAGCGGAGGAAATCAGGAGAGGTACCTGTTCTATTCACAGTGATTGCAGCTCATGTATTTCCTGCACTGGGGACAAGGAGTCTGTAAACAGACACTATCTGGAGCAGCAGGGCATAGCAACCAATCAGCTTCTAGCTTTCATTTTCAAAGCATAACTGGTTATGGTGCACCTCATCAGAAAACAAATAAAAGGTGAACTAACACTCTGCTCCTCCTACTGGCTATCACTTACCTCCTTGGGTGATCCATTTTTTCTACACACACTCACACGTCCTGTAGGGTTGCCACCTTTTCTTCAAGTCAAACCCGAACACTTTAGCAGGGCATTGCATTTTTTTTTATAGTATAAACTATACATATATTACACAAAAAGTATAAACTATGCATACTACACAAAAAGTGTAGTTGCTGACTTTTATTAAACAGACACTTACCTGTTCCATGGTCCAGCGATGCGGCCAAACGGGGTGTCACTCCTCTCCCTCTCCTCTCCGCCGGCACCTCCATTGCCACTTTCAGCTTCATGGCCGTGCAGGTACGGCGCATGCGCAAGTCACACTGTGCTCCTGGAGTGGATAGGCGATCTCCTGGGACCTGTCACGTGTCACAGGAGATCGCCTAGAGGGAGGGGCCGCCTAAAGTGAAAGAAGGAGTCGCCTTGGCAGTCCCTGGGCGGAAGGAGGAAGTGGGACAGGAAGTCCCCCTCCTAATGAAGCCCCCCCCCCCCTCCAAAAAAAATGACATGCCAAATGTGGCATGTAATGGGGCGAGGAGTGCTTAAAGCGGAAGTTCCATTTTTGGGTGGAACTCTGCTTTAAGAACAAGAGTCCCCCCTTTACATCAGAGTCCACAGAGTTCCCCTTTTACATCTGAACTCTCAGAGTTCCCTTTCAATGTAAGGGGGGGCTCTGCAGACTCTGATGTAAGGGAGAACTCTGGGGCCTCTAGTGTAAAGGGGAACTCTGATGTAAGGGGTGCTCAGGGAACCCTGATTTAAGGAGGGGGGACTCTGATGTAAGGGAGAACTCTGGGGTCTCTAGTGTAAAGGGGAACTCTGATGTAAGGGGTGCTCAGGGAACCCTGATTTACCTTAGTGTACACACTCAGAGGCAGGAGAGGGAAGGGGGAGGGGGGAGACATCAGTAACAGACGGATGGATGGTGAGCTCACTCACCCCTTGGAAGTCAGAACCCCTCATCCAGATGTATCTGAGGCTGCTGGACTTCAAATTTCCAACCCCAACTTACTTTCCTTTTCTGAGGTACAGTCTCTCCTGTCTGTGTTGGGGGGGGGGGGGTGTTGGTGCTGGCTTTGGGCAGTGTTAAAGAGTGTAACAGACACTCTCAACTTAGGCAACTGCAGCCAGCAACCCTGCTGGGAAACAATAGTCCAGTCTGAATAATGTGTCTGGTTTTCAGGCAGTCTGAAACCCGGACCCATAATTCCAAACCTGAACTGTCCGGGTGAATCTTGGACAGGTGGCAACCCTAACTTCCTGGTGCAGCAGTCCTGGGGTTTGAAAACCACGCTGTTCTTCCTTGCCTTTCCCTAGGGACACCAGGATGGAGAAAAGCAATGAGAGCAGTTCTGGTTGGTTGGCATAGGTATTTGACCAGGCTGATCTGCCCTGGTGCCCCTAAGGAAAGAAGAGACAGAATACGGCTTTCAAACCCCCTGAACTGCTGTGCCAGGCTTCATGGACGGGGAAACTGAACTGCCCACAGAGGTAGGTGCAGGGGGCTTCAAACTACAGCTCTCCAGTTGTTCAGGAACTACAATTCCCATCATGCCCAGTCATGCCAGTGTTTTACAATGCCCCATGGGATGTGTAGTTCCGCAACAGCTGGAGGGCCGTAGTTTGAGGATCCCTGGTGTAGGGTGTTCACCGTTTAAATTTCTTCTGAAAATAGTAATATTAGTAATATTTTTTTTTTTTTTTTTTTTTACCAGTAGGTTCAACATACCCTATGTGGTTGGAGGATTCCTCCATTCCAGCGAGCTATCTTATTATGACAACGGGAAGACTTCCCCCACCATCAGAATACACTGAGCAGCGGTGCCAGCCGCACTGATCGAACAGGGAAAATCCGATAGGCTGGTTGTACAGAATTTGATCAGTAGTGAACATAGGGCACCCCGACTGTGAAGCCACAGTTAAAGCGGACCTTCAGTCATGTTTTCAACTGTCCATCTATTAAATCTTCTGCCCTTGTTTTAACTTTGGACAGTAAAACATTTTTTTTCTGCCAGTAAATACCTTATACAGCACCACTTCCTGTTTCTTGTCTGGTAAAATGCCTAGGCTTATGACATCATGCACAGCTCTCTCTCTCTCTCTCTCTCTCTCTGGTGAGAGTTCCCAGGAAGGGAGGGGGTGAATCATAGCAGGACATATGTAAGCTGCAGAGCTGGAGATGTGTATCCAGGAAGGGAATAGGCAGCAGCTTCAGCTGCCAACAGTTAAAATGGTTTCAGCTAGACCCGGTGGAGGGAGATTTCTGCAGAATATTTGGCAAGTACAGAATCACAGTATATATAAAATAATATGCAAAGTGGTTGGAGGGAAGCTTCAGAA
The DNA here is from genome assembly GCF_037356315.1 of Lithobates pipiens. Taxonomy (NCBI): domain Eukaryota; kingdom Metazoa; phylum Chordata; class Amphibia; order Anura; family Ranidae; genus Lithobates; species Lithobates pipiens. The sequence goes on along the minus strand of NW_027507784.1, from coordinate 263,326,045 downwards.
GGGCAAAGATGTTTTTATTACAAATTACGTGAGCAGTTCCTCTTTAAGATGCAGGTACTGAGAACAGCCCCTGGTGCCTCTCTGGTGAGCACAGCGCTGGATCCTGGTACAGGTAAGTCTCTGTATTACATGGCCGTAGCTGTAGTTTTTGTAGCTGCTGACTTGAATTTTCAAAAAACTGACTGCAGCTCCTCTTTAAAGCGGAGGTCCACCCTAAAGTGGACCTTCCGCTCATTGGATTCCTCCCCCCCTCTGGCGCCACAATTGGCACCTTTCAGGGGGGGAAGGGGGTGCAGGTACCTGTACAGTACAGGTATCTGCACCCACTTCCGGGATAGCTCTCTGCGGAAAGGGGCGTAGATTACGCCCCTTTCCGAAAGTCCCCCGCTGCCTGCTGGGAAACACACAGATCCCAGAGGCAGCGGGTCCATCCTTATTGTGCAGTGCGACTCGCACATGCGCAGTAGGGAACCGGGAAATGAAGCCGAAAGGCTCCACTTCCTGATTCCCATACCCAAGATGGCGGCGGCAGCACCCGAGAGACGATCGAGAGATCGGCTTCGGGTGCCAACATCGCGGGCGCGCTGGACAGGTAAGTGTCACTATTTTAAAGGTCAGCAGCTGCAGTATTTGTAGCTGCTGGCTTTAAAAAAAAAAAAAAAAAAAAAACGCGGACTTCCGCTTTAACAAGCTGAAGCTAGAATCTGATTGGTTGCCATGCACAGCTGCTCCAGATTCTGCCAGTTTCCGTTATACAAAATTCCCCCCAGTAGTGTGTATGATGTGACAAATAGCTGGGGGGTTATGGAGTGCACATGGTGGTTTAGTACTCATGCAGGCAGTACTATTTTTTTTTTTTTTTTATGGATCTGAATGCAGTTCCAATGTTGTCTATGGGACTGTGAAAATAGTGTACAAAGATCAGTGAACTTGCACTGCGTTTAGAGCCATAAAATCAAAAGAGGGAAAGTTTGTGTGTGCATACATACAAACGCATATACATGTGAATGGAAGTAAAGTGGCCCGCAGGGTTTTACCACCCTCCAACTTTACATGTGAATGAGCACTAAGGGTGCTGCTTTGGAGTGCAACTAAAGGGCTCGGTATAGTTGCTTTTTTATTTTATTTTTTCCTTTGTTTTGTTTTTATGTTTTAACAGTAGAAAAAAAAAACAGTTCTTTAGGAGAAGGAGGTAACGATTCCCCCCCCCCCCCCCAATTCCGTTAAGGGCTCTTGCGAGGTGGCAACCACCACTTCCAGTAAAGTGGTGGCATTGGGTGCCTGGGGAAAGAGTCGCCAGTATAAAAAGGACAATTGTGATGCAATAACTGGTCATTTTAGAAAAGCTAGAGAGCCTTTTTGTTCAAACCAATCAATATACGCTTATTGCGGCTTTTTATTTTTTGCAAAAAATATGTAAAAGAATACATATTGGCCTAAACTGAGAAAAATAGCTTTTTATTGTGTTTTTTTTTTTTTTTTTTCAAAATTGTCGCTCTTCTTCTTTTTTTTTTTTTTTTTTTTTTTTTATAGCGCAAAAAATAAAAACCGCAGAGGCAATCAAATACTACCAAAAGAGATCTCTATTTGTGGGGAAAAAAGGACGTCAATTTTGTTTGGGTACAACGTCGCACGACCACGCAATTGTGGGTTAAAGCGACGCAGTGCCGAATTGCAAAAAACGGCCAGTGATTCAGCAGCCGAATCTTCCGGGGCTGAATTACCTTTTTGATTTGACACTGAGGCATGCTGGTCAAAAGCGGTTCATTTGCATAACTGACTTATTGGCAGAAGTAGATGTGGGTCTTGCAAACAAGAGGAGGGAAGGAAAGTAAACTGACCATTTCATAACCGTATTAATTTGTGTCTTGATTTCTTTTCTAGGATGGCGTTTGCGGTGCAGGAGAAGCACTTTGCCCCGTCCTTACTAAATTTTTTCATCTATAATCCCAAGTTTGGCCCAAGAGAAGGAGAGGTAATAATACATTGATATATCTTTAGCTCTTCCGTAGTCTAGCCAGACGCCTAAGCACACGGTTAAAATATACACTAGCCTTTAAAATGATTGTAAAGGATTTTTTTTTCCTTGAAAACACAAATCCCACCCACTGCTTAAAGAGGAATTGAACTCTGGAAGTTATGTCAGCCAGACAGACAGAGGGAAAAGGACTTGTCACCCTTATTGCCTGTAGTCTCCATGAAGCTGATCTTTCCTTCATTACTGACTTACTATGTCTTGTACTGCACTGTGTGTGGATGCACTCATTTTAGAGGCTTTACTTTCCTAAATCAGAGCCTCCAGCCAGGAAAACAGTGAGCAGCACAGTGGAGACCTCATGAAATCTCACTCCAAATCTCCTAAGACTAGAAGTCAGGATGCCAAGCGCATGAATTCCAATGCGAGGTGGATGTGTTTGTTTTTTTTGAAGCACCGATTTAGAGCCGCAGGCTCTAATAAGCTTTAAAAAAGTGTGTGCTTGGGGAGCAGGGAATGTGTTTAGAGCCCACCCAGGTGTGTGAGAACAGCGAATGAATTATTCACTATTCTCACACTGAATCTCCTCTCTGCCAATTAGGAAGCAGGTCTGAGACCCGTTTCCTGGTTGGTCGAAAGGAGAAGAGATTGACTGGGGAGGAGACGGAAGCCATCGAGCAGGGGAAGGAGAAGCTGACGTGATGCCTGCGGGGGGAGAGAAGGGGAAGCTGCCCGTGATTGCCTGCCATGGATGGGGTAAGTGGACCAGCCAACCCACCCGAACTGGGGGAGGGGACAGGTGCGCTGTTTGCCGCCCCCCTCCCCCCCCCCCCCCAAAAAAAAATACCACCAGCTGCCACTGTTAGTAACTAAACTAATACTGCAGCAGTAGAGTAGCCGTGTACTGATCTTCCTTCATCCGAGGATTAGTTCCCAGGTGCTGCCATGTTGGTAATGACATTGTGTGGCATCTGGGTAAAATCTGCCTATAATTGCAGAGATATGGCTTTATCAGGAGTTTACTACAGTTTTTCTAGCCAACTTGTCTGACATTTATGCCGCGTACACACGATCTGACTTTCTGGCAGACTTGGTCCGGCGGACTAGAACTGTCAGACGATTCGATCATGTGTGGGCTCCAGCGGAATTTTTTTCCCAAAAGTCTGATGGACCTAGAAATAATACATGTTTCAAATCTATCCAGCGGACTAAAAATCAGGTAAACCGCTTGTCTGTGTGCTAGTCCGACAGACCAAATACGACGCAAGGGCAGCTATTGGCTACTGGCTATTGAACTTCCTTGTATAGTCCCGTTTACGTCCTCACGTTCAAAACTAACGGACTTAGTCCGGTCATGTGTGACCAAGTCCATTTCGTTCAGTAAGTCTACCGGCCCTCTGCCGAAAGTCTGTCGGGAAGACCGTTGGACCTAGACTGTCAAAGTCCGGTCGTGTGTATGCGGCATTACATGTAGCTCATAACCTGTAGTGGGATTGTTCTCTTCCCTGTATGTAAAATTGTAAAAATAAAAAAAAGCAACATTTAAAGGGACAATCTGCTATTTCTGAAGTTATGATTGCACATTGCTCAAGTTTTAACCCTTGCACTGCCTTATTTTCCCAGAAGTGCTCAGCTATGACATCACTTGTGGATTATAGGCTATCTTGGACCAGCCTTGCAGCACTTTGCATGTCTTTATTGCCCTTTGCATTGGCTCATTGAATCCAGCTGACATTGTCGCTAAGCTAAAATATCCTGGTAATAATATCAAAAGAGGTCTTGTGAGTAATTTAAACTGCAAAACTAATTTAGCCCCAAGCAGGAAGCTTACCATAGTATTGATTGTTTATAGCGTCAAAAGACCCATAAGTAATATTATTATAGTTGTAGGTCAAGCCTGGTGGGCTCAGTCCACCCCTGACTTCTTACACTACATTCACACAGGCAATTAGCACACCCTCCAAATTCCATTGGCAAGAATCTGCAGGTTCTTCTTGCGACTGGATTGTCAGCAGTGTGTCACTCAGCCAATTCAATGCAATAGCACACATAATGTATGCAGCCACAATTGTTGCAGGTGATTGTTGGCTGTGTGATTAGTCACAAATGGCTGCAGTTGCCTTCAGTCTGTCATTTTATTGTATGGGCTGAGTCGCACCAGCTTTTCCTACACACCTGCCATTCCAGCCACTGGAATCTGCAAATTTCTTCAGCTGGAAATCGCATGGTGTGCTTAATCGCTCATATGAATGCAGCTTTCTATGACTTATGTGTATTTCATTTTTTTATTTTATTTCTAACTCCTGTCCACTTGAGAGCTTGTTCCTGCTCATCGTTGCGTGTAGCAGCACCTTCTCTGGTATTCTTCATAGTAAAAAGTAAATAGACATACCTGACAGGGAGAGCGTGATCGCCATTCTAGTGGTCCACAGACCACATAACCCCCAAGATGGATAATACAATCTTGTAACAAAAAAAAAACACTACCGGAGAAGAAGCAGACCTGACGTCGTGTAACTAAAGCCCCATACACACTATTAGAAAAAGTAAGGAAGCCTACCTAATAACAAAAAAATGGAACAACCCACAACCACATCCCAAATCGAGCAAAAAAAGGGAAGAGAATTTTCCCGGGCATTGTATAGGTGAGGGTTTTCTTATTTCTTTACTTTGTTACTTTTTCTTCAACCCTTGCCCGTACAATCCCCGGGACAGTTCTCTTCCCTTTTTCATACACCCTATTCGATTTTCTGCAGATTTTTGTCTTCAGATTTATCAAAACCATGTAGTGCAAGGGCCTGCCTGATTTGTATACAAATTTTAAACTCTTAGGGCCGGTTCACACTGCGGGCGATGCGAGGCGACACGACTTGCCTCGCCGCAATCTGACAAGTCGCCCCCGTCCTGTACAATGGAACCGTTCTGAGAGGAGCGACTCGAGTCGCTCCGACTCAGAAAAAAGGTTCCTGTACTACTTCTGGGCGACCTCGGGGCGACTTGCATTGACTTCTATACAGAAGTCATTTGCAAATCGCCGCTGAGGTCGCGGCAGGTCGCGGCGAGGCAAGTCGGTGTCGCCTCGCATCGCCCGCAGTGTGAACCGGCCCTAAGCAGGAGAGCACAGTGTTCAGGTTTGACTTCATTGTATGGTTTTGGTAAATCTGAACCCCGTGGAATGAAATGGTTTTCTGCACTCATTTTCCATAAATTGTGAACTGATCCTCTAGGACACAACACATAGACAAACACAGTGAGATTGATTTACTAAAATTGGAGAGTGCAACATCGGGTGCAGCTGTGCATGGTAGTCAATCGGCTTCTAGCTTCAGCTTCTTCAATTAAAGTGGAACTTCCCCCAAAAGGGGAAGTTCTGCTTTAAGTCATCCTCTTCTGACACGCGTGACATGTCATTTCTTTGGAGGGGGGGGGGGGTGGGGTGGTTAACTAGTTGGAGTACCCGCTCCTACTTCCACTTGGATTACAGTCTTCTGGGACACGTCACAGGTCCCAGAAGACTGCAGGACCATTCACAAAGCTTAAGCTGATAAAACACAAACAATTCTTTTCTTATTTCTTGTGTCTTTATTGAACACAGCCATTAAACATTCACAGTGTTGGAGGAAAAAGTAACTGAACTTTTGGAGTTAATTGCTAGTTAACCATTGGCAACAGTGACTTAAATTAAGTGCTTTCCGTAGCTCTGGATCAGACCTGCACAACATTCAGGAAGAATTTTTGACCACATTTTTGATGTCTGGTGTGACCAGTTCTCTTGAAGTCATTCCACAGCATCTCTATGGGATTAAGGTCTAGGCTCTGACTGCGCCACTCCAAAAAGCGCATTTTCTTTTTCTGAAGCCAGTCCATATTGGATTTACTTCAATGCTTATGCCGCGTACACACAATCGGATTTTTCAATGGGGAAACGTTGGATGTGAGCTTGTTGGCGGTAAGTCCGATCATGTGTAAGCTCCATCGGACATTTGTCGTTGTACTTTTCGCCAACGAATGTTGGCTAGCAGGTTCTCAAATTTTCCGCCAACAAATGTTTGTTGTCGGACTTTCCGATCGTGTGTACACAAGTCCGTCGGACAAAAGTCCAAAGTACAAACACGCATGCTCGGAATTTAGGAGGAGCCGGAAGAGCTCGGTCTTGTAACACTAGCGTTCGTAATGGAGATATCATGTATGTCAGGGCTCGACAAAACCCGGGCGCCAGGTCGCATTGGCGACTAGAAATAGCGACCTCGCGCCTGGGGCAGCACAGCTGGGGGTATCCTGTCTCTGTGGACCCCCCCAGCGTGATCGCGTCGGGCCGTTCCGCCGGCGGCCGAAAATTTAGGCCGCGGCTTTGAGGCCTTCTGCGGTCCTATGATTCCTTATGGAATCTGGCGCCCTCTTGTGGTCGCCGTTGGTATGACAAACCAGCAATGCTAATGACTGTTTTATATTACCTGCCTCTTCTTCCCTTTATTTAGAACCCCCTAAACATTATATATATTTTTTATTCTAACACCCTAGAGAATAAAATGGTGGTTGTTGCAATACTGTCTGTCACACCGTATTTGTGCAGCGGACTTACAAGCGCACTTTTGTTGGGAAAAATAATTTAGTTAATAAAAAAATAAGACAACAGTAAAGTTAGCCCAATTATTTTTTATACTGTGAAAGATAATGTTACGCCGAGTAAATTGATACCCAACATGTCACGCTTCAAAATTGCACCCGCTCATGGAATGGCGACAAACTTTTACCCTTTAAAATCTCCATAGGCGATGTTTAAAAAAATTCTACAGGTTGCACGTTTTGAGTTACAGAGGAGGTCTGGGGCTAGAATTATTGCTCTCACTCTACCGATCACGGTGCTACCTCCTATGTGTGGTTCGAACACCGATTTTATATGCGGGCAGGACAGGGCGCGTTTAAAAATTATTATTTTTTCTGCTTATTTTAACTTTTTTTTTTTTCCACTGTTCTTTTAAAAAAAATGTTGTGTCACTTTTATTCTTATTACAAGGAATGTAAAAATCCCTTGTAATAGAAAAAGCATGACAGGTCCTCTTAAATATGAGATCTGGGGTCAGAGAGACCTCGGATCTCATATTTACACTAAAATGCAATTGAAAAAAAAATTGTCATTTGAAAAAAAAAAAAATGTCCCTCTAAGAGCTATGGGCAATGACTTGGAGACGGGGGGGGGGGCGGCGACGGCGCTGCTGCTATCTTCCCCTCACTCATCTCCATGTCAGGCCAGTGACAGGTCCGGATCGCCGTCACGGACCTGGCTCCTAACTTTTTAAGCTGGCTCCTAGATTCCAAGCAAATTTGTCAACCCCTGATGTATGTTTTGTACGTCTCTATGTTCGTAATTGTTGGCCAACATTTGTCTGACCGTGTGTACGCAAGACAAGTTGGAGCCAACACCCTTCAAACAAAATTTCACAGTTTTGCTGTCGGAAAGTCCGATCGTGTTTACGCGACATGAAGGTCATTGTCCTGCTGTATCACCCAACTTCTACTAAGCTTCAGCTGACAGACAGCCACTATGACATTATCCTGTAGTACATTTTTGTAAACTTGGAAATTAAAGAATATGCTATCCCAACGTTTTATATTCCTGATATATGCCTGCTGTACCATGCACTTGTTTGAAAAAGTATCCTGTTCTCTTTGGCAGAAAAGGACGGCCGCACTTCAAAATAATGCCTTTATTGAATTAAGCTTAATCCATACATCAATCAGAGACACAGGTCCAGATGAAACTGATGCGTTTCACATTGTTAAAGGCACTTAATCATAGCTATCCAGTTCTCTTTGTATTGCTTTCTTTGTGTGAAATACCTGGTGTTCCTGCCAGTCCCCCTGCTTTCCTATTAAAAACTGTCCACTCTAGGCAGATGCATGGGTGACAGTTCCAGAAAAGTTGCAATTGGCACCATCTCTTCATCCTCTACCACAAAATGTAAAGGACAAATGTTAAAAAAGTTTAGTGTGTGTGTGTGTGTGTGTGTGTGTGTAATATATAATGTGTGTGTGTGTGTGTACACGCGTGTGTACACGCGCGCTCTCCCTCCCGCTCTTGCGCTCTGCATAGATAGATAGATAGGTGTGAGTGTGTGTGTGTGTGTGTGTGTGTGTGTGTATATATATATATATATATATATATCTCTCTATCTCATATTTACTTATTTGTTCTGTTTTTAATTTGCAGGAAGAAAACAAAATTCTCTTTTACCATCCAAATGAAATAGAGAAGAATGAAAAAATAAAAAATGTTGGTTTATGTGAAGCAATTGTGCAGTTTACCAGGTACATGATCTATATACACATGTATTGTGTCTAGATTAATGTGGTCTTTTCGGAGGCCCATCTTGCCTGCTAGCACTGCTGAGCAGTTTGTCTAGCTTATAACTTGTGCCATAGAGAAAATGACAATGTTTGTTTCAGATTTACAGGAAACCAGCACATTTCGGGGATCTGCATCCCCTTCTTAGACCCCTTTCACACTGGAGCGTTTTTTAGGTGTTCAGGCGCTTTATCGTTAAAAAAAGCGCCTGCAAAGCGCTTGAAAGAAGCCTCATCTGCAATCCCAATGTGAAAGCCCAAGTGCTTTAAGAGCCCTTTCACACTGCCAGGGCCCCGAAAAACGCTCCTAAAGCACAGCTTAAACTAGCGGCACTTTACCAGCATTTTTTGAGCGCTAGTGGGGCACTTTTAACCCCTGCTAGTGGCCAAATAAAGGGTTAAAAGCGCCACTGCCAAAAGCGCTTTGCAGGCGCTTCCCATTGATTTCAATGGGAAGGGGCGCTTTAGGAGCAGTGTATTCACCGCTCCAAAAGCGCTGCAAAGAAGCTACTTGCAGGACTTTTTTGACGCCCTGCCAGCGCGGCGCCTCAGTGTGAAAGCACTCGGGCTTTCACATTGGGATTGTAGTTGCGGCTTCTTTCAGGCGCTTTTTTTTTTTTTTTTTTTTTTTTTTTTTTTTTTTAAAGCTAAAATGCCCCAGTGTGAAAGGGGTCTTAGGGCTAGCTATAAAGTAAAGCTCCCTTACTGGAACACCTACAGCAATAAAACCCTTACTGTGTGTCTACCCCTTTACCACTTCAGCCAAAACTTGTAAAGATATAGCATAAGATGCACTTTGAAGTGGACCGAATGTTGTGATCTACCCATTCTATCCTACAAAACCAGGAGGACAACAGCGCTATTTGACATTTCAGCTTTTCTAGTTCCTTTGTGTGCTGCTTCCCAACTTTACAATGAATAAATATATTCATCTGGAACTGTGGCATTTACTCTCGTTGACAGACTGTTCTTTTATTTTTATTGTTTAGAACATTTAACCCATCAAAACCAGCGCAGTCATTACACACACAGAAGAATAGACAGTATTTTCATGAACCTGAAGAAGGATTTTGGATGGTTATGGTATGACTTTAAAACTTTTTGAATCCGCGTAGACTTTTAAAGATGTCACTCTTCCCAGAAGTGATATTTTGGATATACAGTTGTGTTAAAAAGTTTGCATAACCTGGCAGAAATTGTAACATTTTGGCATTTATATTTAAAATATGATTAATCATGCCAAAAATGGTCTTTTATTCAAGGATAGTGATCACATTTATTATCACATAATTTTTTGCCTCCTTTTAAATCATAACGATAACAGAAATCACCCATCTGGCTCTGATCTAAAGTTTATATACCCTGGAATGTTTGGCCTTGGTACAGACACACAAGGTGGCACACACAGGTTAAAATGGCAATTAAAGGTTAATTTCTCACATTTGTGTTTTTTTTAAATCAAAATTAGTGTCTGTGTATAAATATTCAATGAGTTTGTTAGCTCTCACATGGATCATTATGATTTTAAAAGGAGCCAAAAATCTGTGATAATAAATGGCTTCATGTGATCACTAATCTTGAATGAAAGACAGTTTTTTGTCATGATTAGTCATATTTTCAATATAAATGCCAACATTTCTGCCATGCAAACTTTTGAGCACAGCTGGTAAGTGGAGCCCGCTATGCTCAGCTGACTTTTTATATGTGATATATATTCCAACATTGAGATTCCTGACTGTTTGCCCACTTGGGAGTTTTAAGTTGTTTCTGTTGCATCCTGTTTCTTTCTCCATAATATCAAAATAAAAGAAAAAATCCAACTTGGAGAACAGGAAGCCCTAATAATGGCCATAGAACATGCGGAGAGCCAGGAACGCCAGCTCTGAGATCTTACAAATAAAGTCCCTGAGAAATGAAAGAAACTGTTGGGTGATTTTAACTCTTCTGCATCAACTGAAATATTACTTTTGTGTGGACTGACCCTTTAAATTTTAATAAAATGTAAATCTTGGATGTTTATCTAAAAGGTATTGGTTTATTCATAGCAGGTATTACACAAAAGATAGTAAATTATGATAAAACAAACGGGAAGCGCAATCCCATAACAGTTTTTTTAATTACAAAAAAATATAGAAAACATTGCACTTGCATGTCAGGTGGAAAAGTACAGCGTCTCATAGGCATCAGCAGCAGCTGGTCACTGATCCTTAACCACTTCCCTCTCTACTTCTGATAGGATGTTCAGGAACGTCCTTCAGAAGGAGGGGGATCGCGCGTGTGCCCGCGCAGCGGCGTGACCCCGATGTGCTTGTGTCACCCGGACACGGAGCATCTCGGATCGGCAGGAGGGCTCTGTGATTGGCCCTCCTGATCACATGACAGCTGTGTCCAATCACGGCCGTCATGTGATGTAAACAAACAGCCGGTTGCTAGGCAATTGGCTCCTCCTCTCTTCAGACAGAAGTCATCGCTGAGGAGAGGAGAGCAGATCGCTGCAGCCGGCTGGTGATCAGTTAGTATGAGCTGTTTTTACAGCTTTTTACTAACTGATCACCACACAGTGTAAACACACATGTCACCACAATACACATGTCACCACACATGTCCCCAAAACACACACGTCCCCAAATAATAAAAAAACATGTCCCCAAATAAAAAAAACACATGTCCCCCACATATGTCCCACTAAAATCACATGTTCCAATGATTATCTGCACACATATGTACGTGATCACCTGCACACATCTGTACATGATCATTTGCGTACATATGTCCGTGATCACACAAACCAATTATACGCTTAACGAAATTTTTTTTACCAAAAACATATAGCAGAATACATTTTGGCTTAAATTTATGGCAAAAATAGATTTTATTGGATTTCTTTTAAAATAGAAAAAAGCAAATATTGTTTTTTTTTCCAAATTTCCGCTTTTTTTGCGCTTATATCGCAAAAAATAAAAAAACGGAGTCGTGAATAAATACCGCCAAAATAAAGCTCTATTTGTGCGAATGAAATGATAAAAATTTCATTTGGGTACAGTGTAGCATGACCGCGCAATTGTCATTGAGTGCGAGATCGATGAAAGCTGAAAATTGGGCTGGGAAGGAAGGGGGCGAAAGTGCCCTGTATTGTAGTGGTTAAATGCTGTATATGCAATGGTGTATATATCTTTTTATTTGTTATAAGGGCCAGTTCACACCACATCCAATGCGTTTTTTTTTTTTTCTTCATCAAAAATGCTTGGAAAGTAGGTTATATGATTTCCAACGGCATAGTTCACACCAGTGCTGTCAGTTCTAGGGCTTTCCAGTTTCAGAAAAAAAAAGTAGAACATGCTGCATTTTTCCTGCACTGTACTGGAACGCATAGAAAAATGCACTGGAATGAATTAAAACACACCGCTCCCTAATACAGTAAAAAAAATAAAAAAAGCACTTGGAAACGCAATAAACACGTGCATGCAGAAATGCATCCAGCACAGATCTGGAGTGCGTTTTTGTGGTGTGAACCAGCCCTAAAAGTTTATCTCCGGTGTGGATTGCACTTTCTGTTTTTTTTAATTTTATTTATTTTTTCATCTTTTTCCGGTGTTCCTCTCCCTATGAGGTTTGGGAAGCTGCAGTACCTGTATAACTGGGCACCGATTTGAATAGTTCCATATGCTGATAGATAAGGATTGGCTTGATATCTGCCTAACGCTCATGTTGCTGTGTTACAGCTGGAAAGTAGGTTATATTGTTTCCAATGGCATAGTTCACACCAGTGCTGTCAGTTCTAGGGCTTTCCAGAAGCCTTTTACCTGTCAGCATATGGAACTATTCAAATTGGCGCCTGGTTATACTAGGGCTTTCCAGTTTCAGTTAAGCCTACATATACTTTTTAATGTTGGTTGTAAAATCTATCCAGGGTTAATTGGTCCTGGGCAGTTTTTTGTTTTTTATGACCATAGTAATATGATGACTGACACATTGTATCGTGATAAAATCTTCAGGTGGTGAAAAATCCAGTTGTAGAAAAACAAAAAGATGGCAAGACTGTTTTAGAGTATGAAGAAGATGAGCTGCTTGTAAGTATATAATGTATAATGGTTTAGTTTTAGAACTTGCTGAATGCCTTTTTTTTTTTTTTTGCCAACTTTTTTAAATGATTCACACACTGGCATTCCCATTTAGTGCAAAGATTTATTTTTGCCTTCATTACCCATCCTTCCCTGGCATATGCTTACTATTCCTTTCTTCAGCAAAGAGGAGCATGTGGCTTGACTTGATGTAGCATCACTGGATCAATTAGTGCCGTCACATGGGGACTCAATAGCCCATTGTAAACTAGGACTTCAGTGACTTGGCTTATACTGGTCTTTCCTCCAATAGCACTGACTGAATGGAGTAGTGGGAAGGCATTTCTTCATAAATCACGGGTAAAGTCTTACTGTGACCGTAGCTCTGCTTTAAAATAGAATAGATTACTGCAACATTTATAAAGCACATTTCTATGCAATACACTCTATGCTGATTTCAGGACAGGAAACTGTGCACAATAAAAATGAACCAGATAATGACATCCTGTGAATAGCTCTCCTTTAATTAGGGTGCGCTGAAGGATACTGGAGTAAAAATGGAGAACATCTTCTGATATTTTTACCTGTATGTGGGTTTCATGTCCACTGACATACACCCCCCCCCCCTCAGATGTGAATGGGTATGGGGTACCCCTGCCCATTCACCAAAACAACTATTAATAGTTCCAAGCTGTCTTCTGGTGCCATCTCTCTCATATTGAGGGCATGCGGACCAGTATAGTTTGGGGGGGGGGGGGGGCGCTCGCTTGTTCCCTCACTTTCCTGACCTGCCGAGCTGCATGCTCTCATAAGGGTCTGGCATGGATTTGGGGGGGGGGGCATGCCTTTTTTTTTGCCATTGGTTGGGGGGGGGGGGGGGGGGGGGGGTTCATACTAAACCCTATGTTTATTTCGCCTTTTAAATTCAGCTGGATGACTCCTCGTTAAGGACGCGACGGCCACCACAACAGCTATATACAGTGTGTTGAATGGGGGGGGGTTTAAAATCGGATGTCAGTGGACAATCCGCTTACATGTGATCCACTGACATCCATTTTTAAACCCTCCCCCCCCCCCCCATTAAACACACTGTTTATAGCTGGTTGCTAAGGGGGGGTGCGAAGCCAGCCACTGCATCCTTAACAACTGTGAGTCATCAGCTGTCAGGGGGGTTAAAACAGATGTCAGCGAATCAGATGAAAGCAGATCGTCCGCTAACATCCATTTTTCGTCCATTGCGTTTTTTTAATGGAATAAAGATAGGGTTTTCATCCATCTTAAAAAAAACTTAGCTTAGCGGAGACTGATGTCAGCGGATGATCATCCGCTAATGTTAACTATCCCATAGAGATACATGTATGTTCGTTTTTTTTATCCGTTAATGGATGGAGGAAAAACTGACAAACGGAGAGCTCGTTTGAAAGGGCCCTAACTATGAATTGCAAATAGTTAACTTTCCTTCAAGATAGAACAAAAGATATTATGGTGGTATTTAAAGCGGAGGTCCACCCTAAAGTTGACCTTCCGCTCATTGGAACCCTCCCCCTCTCCGGCGCCACAATTGGCACCTTTCAGGGGGAGGGGGATGCAGGTACCTGTACAGTACAGGTATCTGCAACCACTTCCGGCGTAGATTCTGCAGAAGATTCTGCAGAAGATTCTGCACGCCCCTTTCCGCAGAATCTACGCCCCTTTCCGAAAGTCCCCCGCTGCCTGCTGGGAAACACACGGATCCCAGAGACTATCCTTATTGCGCAGCGCGACTCGCGCATGCACAGTAGGGAACCGGGAAATGAAGCCGAAAGGCTCCACTTCCTGATTCCCATACCCAAGATGACGGCGGCAGCACCCGAGAGACGATCGAGAGATCGGCTTCGGGTGCCGACATCGCGGGCGCGCTGGGCGGGTAAGTGTCACTATTTTAAAAGTCAGCGGCTGCAGTATTTGTAGCTGCTGGCTTTTAAACGCGGACTCCTGCTTTAACTGCATGATGCATATGTACACTCAGAATTTCAGTTGGTATTATTTTACTACGTAGAAAAGCTTTCCATCGGCACCATATGTGAAATAATCACATTATCTGTACATCATAATTCAGGGAAACTACACCCTGGGAAAGGCACATTTGATGGTGTCCATTTGCCAGTAAACCTGGTGTGTGTGTGTGTGTGTGTGTGTTTTGTGTGTGTGTGTGTGTGTGTGTATGAATGTGTGTATATATACACCGATCAACCATAACCTTATGATCGCTGACAAGTAAAGGGAATAACATTGATTATCTTGCTACCATGGCACCTGGAAGTGTTTGGGATATATTAGGTAGCAAGTGAACATGTTGTCCCTGAGATTAATGTGTTAAAAGTAGATAAAATGTGCAAGTGTAAGGTTCTGAGGCACTTTGACAAGGGCCAAATTGTAATGTCTAGATGACTGGGTGAGGTGTTGACTTGGCCTTCAAATTCTCTAGATCTCAGTCCAATCAAGCATCTGTGGGAAGTGCTGGAAAAACAAGTCTGATTCGTGGAGGACCCACCTGGCAACTTACAGGACTTAAAGTAGCTGCTACTAGCGGATTGATGCCAGGAGTCAAGTGGAGTCCATGCCTCGGTGGTTTATGGTGGGTGGTCATAATGATATGGCTGATCGGTGTATGGCTATGGTGTATGTTCGTTTGTGTAAAACTGGGGGGGAAAAAAAGTTTGGCTTTCATGAAATAATGCAGACCTTCAGTGCTTTGCCATGTGTAAGCTATGTTACCAGGCAATGCAATGTAGGGAAGAGGTGTGCACAGGCACAACTCGGGGCTATTTTTTATTTTTTATCTGAACAGACACATTATTCATCTATGCCAAATCTGACTTGTAGAGCAACACAAATTTAAACCTTTCTAATGTGTTGAAGTATGAATTTTTTTATTTTTATGAAAGTTATTAAAATTATAATAATCTTATCAATAAAATTGTATATATATACATTGTGTGTTCTTCTGTATGCTTTTAAATTATGAACCAAAGTATACCTGTTATGAGAAAAAATGGAGGCTGCCATCATTGGTCTGCTGAAAATCCTAGTTGCTTGGCTGTCTCTGACTTTAAAACTTTTCATACAAGCCAGGTAACTAGAGGAGATTATCAATGGCAGCCTACATGTTTCTTTTCTGAAAAGCTGCCTTGTAATCTTCCCAATAAGATTTATTATTTTATAATTTTGTTCACTTACAGGATAAAGTGTATTCCTCAGTGCTTCAGCAATGCTACAAAATGTATAAGGTATGAGAACTTAACACTTTTTCATTATGCTCTTGGTAAACAAGGTCAAATAATGACCAGACGAGTTTCTTCATGATTATATATCTATACATGTAACACTTCCCTTGGCTGGGATCAAATCGTTTTTAGGAGAGTTTCCAAATAGATGACATGTATAAAAGGTCTTGGAGGACCCATCAATGTCCTATAAACTCCTGGTCAGACATAGGAACTTGGGCGGCTATCCCAAAAAAAGGTGGATATGAGGCGCTGGACGTGCTGCTTCTTCTTTTATTCTCAGTTAGGGAACATTGGTTGAACTTAATAGCTGAACCGAGGCAACTCTACCACAACACAAAGTGGATCCACCCAAACCCCTTCTCCGCCACCCTAAAAAAAGCGGCCCTTATGCCCTGTACACATGGTTGGACATTCTGACGGAAAAGGTCCAATCGGATTATATTGGCTGAAAATCCAAACGTGTGTGGGCTCTATCGGACTTTTTCCGTCAGAAATTCAGACGGAAAAAATTTGAGAGCAGGATCTAAAATTTTCCGACAAAAAAATCCGATCTGACTTTTTCCGATCGTTTGTAGAGAATTCCGATGGACAAAGTGCCACGCATGCTCAGATCAAATTACGAGACCAAAGCTATTGGCTACTAGCCTCTACGTCAGGGATATGCAATTAACGGACCTCCAGCTGTTGCAAAACTACAAGTCCCATCATGCTTCTGCCTCTGGGTGTCATACTTGTGGCTGTCAGAGTCTTGATATGCCTCGTGGGAATTGTAGTTCTGCAACAGCTGGAAGTCCACTAATTGCATATCCCTGCTCTACGTAGTCTTATCATATGCAACGAACGTCACCATGTTCCGAACGATTGGATTTTCCAACAACTTTGTCTGACCGTGTGTATGCAACACCAGTTTCGGTGGTCCGAATGTCTGACCGTGTGTGCAGGGCATAACTGAAACTTCCAAGGGGAATGAATAAAAGAGCACCAGCCAGTCATCTAAAAGTCTGTCGTCATTTATTGCAGACAAAATTGAGACAACAGGAAGAGATAAGATATTAAACACGTTTCGGGGGCCCTCTTCATCAGGGCTCAGATGAAAGCTGGAAAAGCTCTATAGGACTCTAAATATAAAGCCTCCTGGAAAGTGTCTTTTATCAAATAAGGACCATTAGATGTCAAGACAGATTTGTAATTGTAAAGCTCATGATAATGTGTTGCTGTTTAGATGTCTTCCTGTTTCCTGTTTCAGTTTTATCAATCATATGTAATGATGGGCTATTGGTCTATTTCACCATACAAACTTAGGTGACAGAGCCTAGTTGCTTTGTGTCCTTTGGCACACCAGGCTGCCCTGCTTAACCACCTCAATACAGGACCTCTTCTTGCCCAAGCCATTTTTCATCTTTCAGTGCTGTCACACTTTGAATGACAATTGCGCAGTCATGCAACACTGTACCCAAACACATTTTTTATAATTTTGTTCCCAGAAATAGAGCTTTCTTTTGGTGGTATTTGATCGCTGCATTTTTTTTTTTTGTAATTGGGACACTGATGATCAGTACCCTGATTTACATATTTAGATGTCCCCTGCGAGGATATGCCGCTGATTGTCTCTCCTTGCCACACGCTCTGTCAGTGTGAGACGATGAGAGCTGTTTACCGGCACTTCCTGTATTTACATGTGACCGGCTGTGATTGGACACTGCCGATCACATGGTCAAAGAGCCGCACCAGGAACAGCGCGGGCGCACCGTCCTATGACATCCACCCAGAATGAGAGCCGCACCATTCCTCCGTCCTTTGACGGTGGGTGGGCGGCAAGTGGTTAATACCAGTTGTTGCTGGTAATCGATTGTAAACAATCCCCTGGTAAAACAACCCATTCAGTCCAAAATTACAAGGAAAGTCCAACATTTGTATATAGATATTTAAAAAAAAAAATCATAAATACACTTTTTTTTTTTTTTTTTTTTTGTGATCACATTCCCTCTGTTCTCAGCTGCATAAGAGCTGGGGGAGGAGAAGCAACAGTACACTGTACTTCCCAGTGAAAGGCTGTGCAGGGGAGGTGTGTCAAGATGAGTCTGATTATTGGAGGAGAGCAGCCTGAGTTCCCGGCAGAGCTAGAGAACTGACCACGCTTACGCTCCTGCCTAGTGTGGTCAGTTTTCAATAGGAAAGCAGAGGGACTAGAAGGAACACCCATGGATTTCACACACTGGAAGCAATACAAACACAACAGGATACTTTCTCATACAAGTACATGATATGTCAGCCACATCAGGAATTTGAAATGGTGGGGTAATAAACGCTTTAAGTATACTTTTAAAATGAACAGTTTTACAGCTGCTAGATGGAGGCTACAGTCTGTGAATAAAAACGAAAGTGTTGCATTTCATAATATACGAGATTTGACAATTTAATTCCTGAAAAGATCGCAGCATAGCACCTATGGTGGTGAGTCACACAGTCATAGACCAGTTGACTTAGTCTTTATGGAATAGTAGAAGAAATAACATGTGTATACATTGCACAGTTGTCAGAAAATGAGTGACAGGAATTTGGAGCAGTGGATTAACATCAAATTTTGTGTATGAATTGGCAAAAGTGTGAGTGAAACTTTAGCTCTGTTAGAACAGGCTTATGGAGAACATTCCATGAAGAAATAGCGTTTTTCAATGACTGACATAGGCAGTTTAAGGAGAGGCAGGAAGATGTCTATGATGACGCAAGACATGGGCAGCCAAAAACGCAAAGGATGCAAATGTGGACTGAGTGCAAACCCTCATACGCTCATGCCAGTGTGCTTTTTTTTGTTTTTGTTTCTTTTTTTTTTCTTTTTGTTGTTTTTATCACAAGAGGATATGTCACTACAAAATGGTACAAAGGTCAACCAACATTGTTACTTGGAAATTCTCTGAAAAGGTTATGGTAATCTTTTCAGAGGAAAAGACCAAAACTGTGGCCTGACCAATATTCTCCACTACGACAATGCTCTGCACAAACTTTTTTTTTTTTTTACTTCTTCACAGTCCATTTCAGGAATTACATTGTCACACCTCATATTTGGTACACGTGCCTTTTTAAATTATTTAGCAAACAATTTATATATTTTATTTTAAATTTTTTTATTTGGTGCTCACAATTAAATTAACATGTACATTTTATTTTCTTTCCCTGTACAGCTATTTAATGGAACATTTATCAAGTCTATGGAAACTGGTGGAGTAATATTGTTAAAAGACAGACTAGAGAAATTCTTTCATCGGGTAAATATTTTGTTTCTGTCACTAATTCAAGTAGTGATTTTTTTTGAGTTGTAATGGCTTAATGTGAACCTATACCTGGCGGATATATGGCAAAATAATGGGTTCATTCTACTATAGGGAAGCTTAATGTTTACACTTTCATTTTTGAAATCCCGCCACACTGATTTGATTATGGAGGGCTGAGAAATTCTAGCTCAGTTTTGACCTCATCAAATCTTCCATAGGCTTTGCATGCACTGACATGACAGCAATTGAGTCTTGTGATTGGCCTCTCGGGTACCAAGCACCACACAGTGGGAGGCAGGGGCTGTGTCTCTTGTTCCCCCATATCTGGAAGTAACAGGTTCTGTTTCCCTGTTTGTGTAGTGGATCAGTGCAGTGGTGGAGTGAGTGGAAGGTAAGTAAACCCTCTGAAAGAGGCGCTCCAGGTTCCTTCAGAAAAAAATAAGTCACCAGCTACAAATACTGTAGATGCTAAGCTTTTAATATTGAGACACTTACCTGACCAGGAATCCAGCGATGTCTTCACCCGAGCCGATTTTCAATTGGCTCTCAGGTGCTGGCACCGCCATCTTGGCTACGGGAAACTGTCAGTGAAGCTTTGTGGCTTCACAGCCGGTTCCCTACTGTGCTTGTGCAAAGTGTGCTGCGCTTTGTGAATGGCCCGGCAGCAGGGGGAAGGAGGAGTTTGCTGCTTTGAAGTCAACTGGAAGTGAGATCTGGTACCTGCTCCCCCCCCATCTGAAAGGTGCCAAGAAGGAGGCAAACAATTGGAGCTTCCCCTTTTGGCTTTAAGGTGTCCTTTTATGAAACTGCGGTAAAATACCGCAATTCAGTTCTCAGGCATTCTTAGAGGAGATCGCTCTCTTCTGAGTGCCTGTTTATGATGGTCTGTAGATCGCTTCTCATGTTGAGTTGCGAAGCGATCAAGCGATCTACAAAAGCCGGGAACTTCTGAGAACGGCTCCTCTCACTGTAATCTCGCGTGATGTAGCGGGATTACAGTCTGAGGAGATTTAAAATACAAAAGTTGAACACTAATCACCACACATTATTCCCCAACATATTAATAAAATAATAAAGTTAAATTCCTCCTACACAATATACATTAACCTAATTATTAAAAAACATTGATAAAAACAATATTTAAAGATCATACATGTGCCTATTTAAATGTGAATGGTGTATAGTAAATTAATGTAATTCACATATGTAATGCAGCTATACACCATTCATATAAATGTAAAATACATTTATAATCATTAAAAAATAATTGTAATAAAGTATACAAGTATAAATATTTTTATTAATAAATTAAATATTTAATATATTTAGAATAATATCTATCTATCTATCTATCTATCTATCTATCTATTATATATATATATATATATATATATATATATATATATATATATATATATATATATATATATATATATATATATATATATATATTATTACACTTTTATATTGCTAACCTGCTCGTTTTGGGGTGTGTAATGCTGGGGAAGATGTGCTCTCACTATATGGCTGCTCGTGTGTGAAAGAAGGAAATCAAAACACTTCCTGCTTTCTCCAGAATACTCAGCCAGCTTCAGGCTTCTCTCTCTGATTCTCTGAGATGGTGAATCAGAAAGTGAGAATTCTGTCACAGATCGCCAGTGGGGTGCCGAGATCGCACCTTCATACACTGGCCGTTTCTGTGACAGTCAGTTACAGATTCTCACTGTGCTGAGATAATCGGTGGAGAACATGTTCTCCGCTGATTACCTCAGTTTCATAAACTGGTAATGACCTGTGATCAGCTGTGAGATTTGGGATCGCAGCTGGTCTCAGTTTCATAAAAGTACACCCAAGTCTCTCAAAGTGACCCTGTAGCTTAGCTTAATATGTGCAGAGAAAAACGTATTAAAGTGTTTATATAGGTATCCAACTACCTCTGGATCTTAAAAGGGGACAGCAGTTATAGCAGGCAGGGACCAGAGCAGAGGATGCCTAGAGGCGATTCAGTTCTCATTGTGCGCTATACAAGTATTTCATTCATTCATTCATTCATTCATTCAGAAGAAGAAGGTGGGATGGAGACAGTGAAGAAGTAAAGGTTTCTATAGTAAAGGTTTTTGAAGAAGAATGTAGATCACTTAGGAGACCTGAGTACAGAAAGGTTATGTACACGTAAATGGACAAAAAATTTTAAATGATAACCTGAAGAACCTGTTGGACAACGTGAGTGACTTTGATTTGTGTTCTTCATCCCACAGTATTTACAGACATTACACATGCAGTCTTGTGATCTGCTCGATGTGTTTAGTGGCATCAGTTTTTTTCCGTTAGACAAGATGACTTACCTGAAAATCCAGTCATTCATTAACAGGGTGGAAGAAAGTCTCAGTCTTGTGAAGTACACGGCATTCTTGTACAATGACCAGCTGATATGGTAGGTCAAATATGCAGATTATGTTT
The DNA here is from genome assembly GCF_037356315.1 of Lithobates pipiens. NCBI lineage: Eukaryota > Metazoa > Chordata > Amphibia > Anura > Ranidae > Lithobates > Lithobates pipiens. The sequence goes on along the minus strand of NW_027507784.1, from coordinate 263,304,663 downwards.
ATTTATGATTACATGGTGTAATTTTACTTGTCCTGCAGTAAAAGCTTATTTGTATGCAAAAGAAGTTAAAAAACAAACTCCAGGCAAGATTAGAAGCTTTTTTATTTTATTTTATTTTTTTGGAGTAGTTCCCAACCTAGCAAAAATAAATGGTTTAACATACACTGTCATCTATCTCAGTGTTTCTCAACTCCAGTCCTCAAGGCGCCCCAACAGGTCACATTTTCAGGATTTGCATTATATTGCACAGGTGATTTGATCAGTTTCACTGTGTTAGTAATTACTACAGCCATTTCATCTGAGGGAAATCCTGCAAACATGACCTGTTGGGGCGCCTTGAGGACTGGAGTTGAGAAATGCTGATCTATCATATAGATTTGCAGATGGTTCTTACATCCATTTGAGGGAATGCATCTCAGTTATCCATTCACAGATTAAAGGGGCAGTGATTGACCTCCAATGTCTGGCAATTAACGACTTGGCAATTGTAAGTAAGAATCTAAGGAGCCCCTTCTTGTAGAGGCTTCACTAGAACCTTCAGGGCCCCAGTGCAAGAAACCACAAAGGGCCCCCCTGACCATTGGTCCCGGGCCCTTTTATTATGGTCCCACAGCAGTGGCCAGCTGTAGCCTGAAGGGTTCAGTCCTGGAGAGCTGGTCAGGGATCTCTGGTGTAGCTCAGGGTGTCTACCAGGAAAAGAAAAGAGAGGTGGGAGAGCCCTTATAGTGTAGTAAATTGCTTCGTAAAGGTAAAAGGTAAAAACCATGATGGGAAGAGGAGATAAAAAAATTATTACATCTTTTGAGGGTGGTTTTTTTTTTTTTTTTTTTTTGTTTTTTTTTTTTGTTTTTTCTTTTAGTTTCCCCTCTGGGTAATCTACTGTATGTACATTACAAGGATTTTAACAAACTTTGTAGCAGATTTCTACTTTTTTTTTGTTCTTAAGAAATCCCTGTGTGTTTGTCTGTGTCCATGTGTAGAATGAATCTGTATGGGAGTTGCTTTATAATCATCAATCAGCTGCTGCACTTGCTGGTCTCTAATGAAGAAACTTGCAACATGATTTCCTGTTGGGGGTATGTTGCCAAAAATGACATTTCTCTTTCGTTCACTTACTGACATAGCTCAGTTATTCTTGGCCATAGGTTGTTAGGCCACCTTCAGGAGAGGACTAGGCAGAACATGTTACACATGTACAAATACAGAACTTTCTAGTTCCACCCAAGGGGCAGTCCCTTCAGTAACAACCCCCCAGCCTGCTTCCTGCAGCTTCAGTGTTTTTCTGCCTAGTGAAGAAGATGGAACTAGGAACCCTGCGGGACCATCGGTCCTGGGATTTTTTTTTGCAGAAGTTTGCCGATTGCATAAGATTAAGATCCTGTGATCTACTATCAACAGCCAGCAGGGTGACAGGCTGGATACCCTTATCCTTGTAGTCTCCCCAGCCTGGCCATCGATCGTGTGCAGACCATAGCTACGTGCTGGGTCGGCTACGACATGCCCCTCAGGCTCCAGGGGCGGCCGGTGAGCACAACGCTCTGGGGCACACATATGACTCTTTGGGAGTGGGTCTGTGGTGGAATGTCCCCAGCTTGCCCGGATGGTAAGTACAGCTCTCCTGGCCTGCTCTGTCGTTTCAGATGACACTGACCAGGGCCGATCGGACAGTGAGGATGATTCCCCATACGGGTCCCCGCGAGACAAAGCGCTAATTGGAGCACTTATCACAGCTGTGCGTGATACCCTGAAGATTCAGGATACAGCAGATCCCTCTGCTGATGTAGCGGTCCCTTTTGGATCCCGTAAGATAAGTTCATATACAAGGAATGGGGTAGACCGCAACGGACCTTTTCGGTCCCAAAAAGTATTTGAGGAGAGCCTTCTTAAGAAATGGTCGGCTCCTCCGGTCGTGGACCCCCCGGTATCCAGATTAAATAAAGTAACCACGATCCCGGTAGAGGGGACTCCTGCGTTTTAAGGACCCCATGGACAGGAAGGCCGAGGCAGTGGCTTGTTCCTTATTTAAGGTTGTAAACAAGTAATGCAACCAGTACTGGCATCTGTACTTGTGCCACAGGCACTTATTGAGTGGGCAAAACTTTTGCACGGTGAATTGGGGGAGCAACAGGCTTCTCCTGTCTGCGTGGAACTAGCAGACCAGTTAGTGTAAGGACTTAAGTACGTTTGTGACGCGGCCCTGGATACCCTCCCTCTGTTATCCAGAGCTTCAGTGTCAGCAGTGGTGCTGAGGCGCCTGATTTGGCTAAAATGCTGGTCTACAGACCAGGCATCTAAAAAAGCCCTGACGGATCTACCCTTCCTTGGTGAGTGGCTCTTTGGATGACATCATGCCACAGGTGGAAAGAATACCTCACTCCCACAGACCAGGAAGACTAAGGAGCCACGCCGTAGGCAAGGGCCCTCATTTTCCACAAATAAATGGCATTTTCGTCCGCCCAGGGCTTCGGCTAAAAGTCCCCAGCCCAACAGGGCGACCTCTGAGGGACAAAAGCGTCCCTGGAACCGCAAGCCTAACAAGCCTGCGAGCAAAATGGCTACCGCATGAAGGTTTGGGAGTTTGCAGCCCAGTGGGCCTCTCAGCTGTCCAACCAATGGTTCTGCGAACTGATTGCCTCTGGCTACAATATAGAGTTCCTCTCTTGGCCACCAAACAGATTCTTCTCTTCCAGCATACCCTTACTCCCGGCTCGCCGGAAGGCCCTCATGGGGGTAGTAAGGGACCTGCTAACTCATGGGGTGATAGTACCTTTTCTGGGGTTGGAAAGGTTCCAGGGGTTCTACTCCAATCTGTTTGTAGTCCCCAAAAAGGAAGGGTACGTCCAATCTTGGACCTAAAAGCCCTCAATTGCTTTGTAAAATTACATAGGTTCAGAATGGAATCGGTTCGCTCAGTAGTCGCTGCACTCCATCAAGGGGACTCCCTGGCGTCTTTGGACATCCAGGATGCATACCTGCACATACCCATATGCCTCCGGCATCAGAGGTTTCTGGATTCGCAGTTGGAGATGCCCACTACCAGTTTGTGGCTCTCCCTTTTGACTTGGCATCAGCACCTTGAGTCTTTACCAAGGTATTGGCTCTAATTTGTGGTGTTGTTGCGACAACGCAGGATCGCGATTGTAGGATACCTAGACGATCTCCTCCTGAGAGCATCTTTCACCTTAAAATTAAAGGAAGATGTGGCGATCACCATGCAAACCCTGCTAGATTTTAGGTGGCTGTTGAACCTAAAAAAGTTGGTGCTTATACTGACTCAGCGTTTGGAGTACCTAGGATTACTGCTGGACTCCCTGGTGGCTGAGATCCCCGGCACTTTGGTCCGGGAAGTCGTTCCTACCTCTACATTGGACAGTGATCACAACGGACGCCAGCCTGACCGGCTGGGGTGGAGTACTGGGAGTACAGTCGACCCAGGGCCTCTGGTCAGGGGAGGAATCAAAGTGCCTGCCTGTTAGGGAGCACTAATGGTTGTGGGTGAAGTTTTCTTATGCTGTTTCCCACCCCTCCTTATGACACTGCTTGGGGATGTCCCTATGGTCAAGAATAATGGAGCTGTGTCAGTCAGTGAACGAAAGAGAAAATAGGATTTTTGTACTCACCGTAAAATCCTTTTCCCTGAAGTTTACTGACTGACACAGCACCCTCCCCTCGCTTTGGTTTACAATATACTGTTTGACGTACTGAAGCTGCAGGAAGCAGGCTGGGGGGTTGTTACTGAAGGGACTGCCCCTTGGGCGGAACTAGAAAGTTCTGTTTTTGTACATCTGTAACATGTTCTGCCTAGTCCTCTCCTGAAGGTGGCGTAACAACCTATGGTCAAGAATAATGGAGCTGTGCCAGTCAATGAACTTCAGAGAAAAGTATTTTACGGTGAGTACAAAACTCCTATCTTTTGTTGCAGGGGATGCCTGAAATCTGACTTGTATCTTAGTGTAGACTTCTGGGAAACTCAGCCAATCGCATAAGCAGGAATTGATGTTTCTGAGGGGTGTTCTGAACACATTCTGTGTACAGAACACCTCGAGGTAGCCACCTTGCATTGCATTTTACAGAAAATAGCAGTGCTGCAGATTGAAAAGGAAAGGTCACTTTTAATAACATTCAATCATAATTTGACTTGAGTTGCAATTGTATCTTTTATATTACTTTGTTTTTTATTTGCTATTTTTTTTTTTTTTTGAACGAAAGTGGAGTTACCGTTTAAAGAAGTCCAGCCTGAGCTCGTTTGTCTGGGCTTCTCTTTTTCATTTTCAGCAGAGAGTGATCTGAAGTCCGCTCTCTGCTGACGTCACTGGAATCAGTCCAGACACCGCATCACCCCGTGGATCGCCAGGTGCCTGGACTGACACCCGTCTTAGACTCTCAGCGAGCCGCTGAGAGACTGAGATGGCTACTCCCCGCCCCTCCACATCTCAGCGATCCAGTGAGCCTGGAGGAGCAGAGTGGAGATTGACAGCAGCTCTCTGCTCGGGGAGCTGAGAGAACCGAGCCATCGTGGTGTTCAATCTCTTGGCTCTCAGTGTAGAGGACCCAGGGGATGCTGCATCCACCTAGGTAATGTAAGATATTGGAGTGATTTAGCTCAAGTGGTGTATGCATTTTGAAGAAACGTGTCAGTCCAGAATGCATTTTAAGGGCGTGGCAGCCCACTTTTATTCAACGTAAACAAAGTTCAAATCAAACCGTAATCTTCCCTTGCAGGGGGTTCCACCATCATTGTATAAACACACACTTCATGGTTATTCAGCCTCCTGGCTTAGCTACTATCAACACAGCTGCATCAGGCCTCATTTCTAGGCCGTAGTTCTGTTCCTCAGACCTTTATTCTTGGATGAAGCTCTCTCCTAGCTTCCCCAGGGTTCAAACTGCCACCTGCAGTCTCCACTGTCAGCTTTGTGCTGTTCAGTCGTGGGCCACGTTTGCGTGCTACAGACATACACGCACAGGCTACCACCTGCAGCCTTGGACTCCGAGACCACTTGTCTCTCTCCTGGAGCCGTCTCCTACTGGCACCCTCTCAACCTCCTTGGCCAAACTTCCTGTCTGCCGGGCGGAGCTGTCTCCAAGTCTTAGCCCAGAAATCTCTTCCTGGGAGGATTATGAAGCCAGCCCACAGGTGTGCAATTAGCTTGCCTGCCAAAATCAGGCGTGCTTTGCTAATTAAAACCGTTACCGTCGTCTCCCCACAGTAAGTATGATGGGTTAAAAAAACAAAAAAATACATACTTCTCTTTTACCTCCCCAGCCTGTCTGCCCTTGGGTAGCCACTTTATTCCATGAATTTCAGTATATAACAAACACAAATCAGTAAAATGCCTCTACACAAGTGGAGCTACAATGACAGTGTAAAAATGATGACATACTCAAACAGAGTCTTTAATGCTTACTATAATTTTCAAGCAGTCGCTGTTTCTTTGGCTGGGTGTTTTCAGGTTCACAGCGATTGCAAAGCAGCCAGGAAGTCGGCTAACGTGGCAGTAATTTTTTAATGTCTGTGTGTGGCGCCATTGCACAGTAGGTAGCCCCGTCTGTAAGTCTGTATATAGCTCTATACATAAGTGATGGCGACAGAAATAGCCACCTGTCACTGTAGCCAGATCACCCTCTCAGGTCATGTGTCCTATTTCTGAAAGGGAATGAGTTGCAGTAATAATTTACAACCCTGGTGTAAGTTTGGTGTGAAAAGAGGAAGCAAATAGATGTGTGGCTTACCAGTCCTCAGCACTCTTGTCTGAAGACGTTACATTTTACACCTTTTTCTCTTTATCTGTTGCAAAGCTAAAATCTCACAAGCCATTGATGGAATCTGCCTTTAGTTCATCCACACAAAGTGATATAATTTTTTGGTGTAGCCACATAGGCTCAGCCTCGCTGCAGCAAAACAAGCATGCATCAATTAGATTGAGATTGGGCTCAAGTAAGTATTGCAGTGGAGCTACTAATTAAAGTTTTTATTTTTATTTTTTTTTTTAACCTTAACCCTGGTTCACATTGGTGCGATTTCACATGTCAAAATGCTGGAAATGGAACCGTCCTATTGGTGCGACACTGCATTTGCGACGCCGCCTCGATTTTAAAAACTTCATTTCTGTACTACTTTTTGCAATTTTGGGGTGAGAATTTTATTGAGATCTGTTAAGAAACCCACACAGATGTCTGTGAAATCTCAGCTGAAATCGGGACTGACATACGGGAGTGAAATTGTGCGAGTTCAGCTGAACTCGCACGGCTTCATTTCCACAGCCCATTGTGAACCTGGGCTTATGCAGAGAATGCATTAAGAGGAAAAAAAATCTTTTACCTTCAAAACCACTTTAAGCAATAACCCACCAGTGTGAACCTTGGCTCATGCAGAGAATGCATTAAGAGGAAAAAAAAAAAAAACTTTTACCTTCACATCCACTTTAAGCAATAACCCGCCAGCGTGACGTGGCAGACCTTTAACGCTCTGTGATTTATTCTGTATTTTAACTTGAGTATAGAACAATTACTATTGCCTATATACTAGAGCTGCAGGCTTAATCGTTAAAAAAAATCGCTATCTCGATTCAACCCTACTCACGATCTTAATCCAGCATTTCCGTGATTCATTCATGTAACAAATGCAGAGCTGTTCTCTGCTCACTCACAGCTGTCAAAAAAATAAAAAATAATCCACAAATGTTTATCAACATTGCTCAGTGCTAAGTTAAAAGGAAACTATGGGGTTGATTTACTAAAGGCAAATCCACTCTGCACTACAAGTGCACTTGGAAATGCGGTCACTGTAGATCGGAGGGGAAGCTCTGCTGATTTTATCATCCAATCGTGTACAAGCAAAAATGCTGTTTTTTATTTTCCTCGCATGTCTCCCTCAGTTCTACAGCGACTTTACTTCTAAGTGCACTTGCAGTGCAAAGTGGATTTGCCTTTAGTAAATAAACCACATTGCAACATTTGGTTCTTTAAGATCAAAAGCATGAACTTTTGTTCTGTAAACGTCTAACCACTTTAAACACTAAACCTTTTTCTGGCACTTGTTGCTTACAAGATAAAATAAGTATTTTCTGCTACAAAATTACTTGGGATCCCGGACATAAAAAAATAAAAAATAAAATATATATATATATATATATATATATATATATATATATATATATATATATATATATATATATATATATATATATCTATATCGGAGACCCTAGAGAATAAAATGGTGGTCGTTGCAATATTTTATGTCACACTGTATTTGCGAAGCGGTCTTTCAAATGCAATTGTTTGGGAAAAGATGCACTTCAAAGAATAAAAAAAACAAAAAAAAAACGAAACAGTAAAGTTATCCCAATTCTTTTGAATTCTGAGAGAATCTTGATCTTTATTCTAAGCAAAAAAATTGTGATTATAATTTTTTCCAGAATAGTGTAGCTCTAGTATATAGTAACAAATCCAATATCAATATTTTCCTACCAGTACAGCTAACAGTAAATAACCAGTGTTGCTTAGCACAAATGGAATTATACTTTAGGAAGTCCACTTATAAGGTATGGTTGTCATAAGTAGACTAGGAAAAGTTTTTTTTAAATGCATTTATTTGCAAAGCAATGTGTTTGTTTGTTTGTTTGTTTGTTTGTTTGTTTGTTTGTTTGTTTGTTTGTTTGTTTGTTTGTTTGTTTGTTTGTTTGTTTGTTTGTTTGTTTTTAAGAATGGTATGGATATTTTATATATAGTTATGTTGTTCCAGCTTGGCCAATACCCTTGGAAGCTGGAAATCACTGAAGTAGACACCGCTACTCCAGTAAACTCCACTTGCTTCCAAGTCCCAAGCTGAGCACATTCTGAACCTAATTGAATGCAAAGCATCTTCTGATCGGATGAAGTGAAAGTGCATGAGTTCACTGCAATGCCTCTCCACTTCATCCAATCAGAGAATGCTTTGCATTCATGATGTGGTTTTGGCCTATAGTGTGTTTTTCTAGTTTTATGTGAAAGCTAAAACCTGGTTATTTTCTACAGGCAACAAACTCGCTTCTGGACTGCTGGTTTCAAAATATGATATCTGGAGATCTAGTTGTTATAAACAGGATGCCCTTTTGGCCTTATTTATCTAAGGCAGGCCATAGATGGTTCAAATCTTGACCGGGTCCTGCTGAACCCGCCAATATTCGAGCCATGTATGGGCAGGCTGAATGTCTTTCCTGCAAACATGGGTTTTCCTGCACTGTTTTTGGCGATTTGAGGTGCGACTTGCATAGACATCTGTGCATGAAGTGACACAGATGTCAGCCAAGTAGCACCTGAAATCACGCTGGCCTGCTGCTTTGAAGTGAAGTAGCATTATTTCAAGGTAGCATCAGTGTGAACCAGGGCTAAATCATAAAGCTGAACTAAATCCATCGATTAAACGGTTTAAAAAAAACGGGTACATTCCCGGAATGCCAGGATTGCTAACAGTCCCGTGTTCTTGTGTCCTCAAACAAACTGTCAAACCAAAAAATGGCTGGATTACAGAAGCAGCTTCTTTAGGCTGTAAAGTATAGGAGGGTTTTAAACGGTTTTAAACCGCGGATGTTGTAAAAAAAAAAAATAAATAAAAAAAACTCCTGCAAGTAAAAATTGCATTGCATACTAGCACATTACGAAATACTCACCTTGAAACAAAGCCCTCCAGCGAGGTTTACCATTGCTTTAATTATGCTTTAAAGTGGTTGTAAACCCTTACAAACCACTTTGACCTACAGGTAAGCCTAGATTAAGGCTTACCTGTAGGTCCAAGCAATATCTCCTAAACCTATATGGTTTAGGAGATATTTGCCCGAAAACGGGCACCGCTGTCTACGGCGCATGCCTGAGCGCGGCAGTTCCAAGAATGGAGCTGCCGCATTTGTCGACTCCCGTGCGCATGCGCGGGAGTGACATCATCGCGGCTTCGCCGAATGACAGCGGCGGAGCTGCGAGACGCCACCAGCAAGATGGATGCGGCGGACTACAGGGGACAGCGGCGACTTTGCTGGCTCCTGTGTCAGGTAAGTGACACATAATGGGCTACTATGCGATGCATAGTAGTCCATTATGCTTTACCTTTGCAGGGAAAAAAAGAGGAAGTAAACTCATCAGGGTTTACTTCCTCTTTAATGCTGTCAGCAGATCGGTCACTAAAAACTCAGCAGTCTCTAAAAATGGAGAGCAACTGAGCATGTGCAGAGCAGGGTGAAACAGTTTATTGCTGAATTGTAAACTGTAGCAGATCAGTTATTTTTAGGCCCCTTTCACACTTGTATGACCTGAAAGTCACGCAAATGTGACACGAATCAATGCCTGTGTAATCTTGAGGTCTACAGACCTCACATCGCATCAAAGTATGGCCAAAGTAGTCCACGGACTATGAAGTCGCTGCAACTTGAAGTTGCACAGATATGAACAGTACTCATTGGAATTCGTGGGGCACGACTCGTCATGTGACTTTGCAGTCCCAAATTGCAGGACAAGTCGCACAAGTGTGAAAGGGGCCTTAATGTTTTACAGGACTTCATTTTTCGCTTTAAGGTGAAACTAAATCTATCGATTTAAAGCAGAAAGTAAGACCTATGCTGTAACAGTCAGACTCCAGTTAGTTCCCTTGATGATGCCGACATCTTCTCCTTGGCTTACTCTGGGCACCAGTCTTTTGGCCAGCGCGGGGTGATGTCATTAGGAACACTAATGCAACCGCCACATATAAAGCAATACTAAAGTCTCACGTTTATTATTTTTAAAGAAGAAGAAAAAAAAGTCATACTTACCTGCTCTGTGTAATAGTTTTGCACAGAGCAGCCTGGATCCTCCTCTCTGGTCTCTCTTTAGCACTCCTGGTCCCTACCTCCTGTCGAGTACCCCTACAGTAAGCAGATTGCTATGGGCGCACCCTAGCCAAGCAGAAGCTCTGCGTGTCCATTCAGACTCAGAGCTGCGGTTTGGCCTCCTCCCCCCCCCCCTCTATCCTGATTGGTTGCTAACTGACTGTGGGAGCCAATGGTGCCTCTGTTGTGTCTCAGCCAATCACGAGGGAGAGTCCCGGACAGCCGAGGCACTTGTGCACATCACTGGATAGAGATGGGGCTCTGGTTAGTATTAGAGGGGCTGAGGGGGGCTGCTGCACACTGAAGGTTTTTTTTATCCTAATGCATATAATGCATTAAGACAAATAACCTTCTGCCCTTACAACCACTTTAAGAATGGGTAATCTGCAATAGATTCAATTTTTGTTTTGGGGATTTGATGACATTTTAAAGTCCAGTGGGGTAAACAGTTGAAATGAGTAAACCCTCGTGTTCTCTCTAGTTTCTATATAGTCATTAAGTAGAACTATAGACAAAACTTTTTTAATTTTGGACAGAGTAAGGCTCCGTTTACACTATGGCGTTCCGGATCGCGGGCAGAATCGCTGTGATGCTGCCCACCATTCTGAATCGCCGCAAATTGCGGGAACACCCTTGTGAGCCCTGTTTTTTTTTTTTTTTTTTTTTTTAAAAAGGGGGGGTCGCAAGGGCATCCTGCGATTTGGTGGCGATTCGTAATTGTGGGCAGATCCACGGTGATCTGGAACGCCATAGTGTGAATAGAGCCTAAGGGAGGATTACAACACCTGTAAGGTTTATTTTTGCCATCTGTGTCCCATTGGGGAGATTTACTTTCACTTCCTGTTCCATAGCCAAAACAGGAAGTGAGGAAATGTTTTGCCATATTTAGTTTATTAGTTATATTGGTTATTAATTATATTAGTTATTAGTATATTAGCTATACTTTAATGTCTTGGTATACAGTATATTATAACAAAAAAAAAAATCTCTGCTTCAGTGTTTAAGTAAGATATCCAGGCCATCCTTTTTCTTTTAGGATAGGAAATATTGGGGAAACCAGTCCTTGTGTCCTTGTCTATCAAGCTGTCATCGCTGGCCGCTTTGCTCTGCCATTCCTTGTTAACACTCGCTACTATAGTTGTCTGGCTTCAGTTTCAGATTGTAGATATCCTGCTCACATTACAGCACATGCTATAGTGTCTCATTTACATGCTGTATTAAGATATAAATACATGTGCAAGTAGTTTGCCTTGTTTGAGAATCAATCTTAAAATAACTAATAAACCTGACATCCTCCAAGACTTTACCTGCATTGTTATCTATTCATGTTGGTTCTAATTTTCCTCATTTTCACCTGTAGCAAATAGTACCTCCAAGGCCATTGATTTATATTGCAGGTACATCCTACTATTATAATGCTATTTTTTTATGAACAGCAGAATACGGCTGTTCTAGTTGGCTATCATCACTACAGTGTATGGGAATTATAGTCCTTTAATTACATTTTACTGCTACAGTAAATATATGTGATCCGACACTTCCGGGTAGGGGGGCACCCATGCATGCCACCCGCGGCTCGCTTCCGCTGTGATTACACACGACAGAAGCCGGGTACTCGTTGTCCTCTGGCACCTGCCGTTTGTCAGGCATAGACGCAGAACTGCGCTCTGCCTATGCAAACAAGGCAGATCGCCATTCTGACAGGAGGGAAGGGATGGAGTTTGTGTCCCCTAGTAAAAGCACCTCATGCCATATAGTGAAACACTGACTAGCACACGGTTAAAGTGGAAGTAAAGTCTTATTTTTTTACTTGTACCTACAGGTAAGCCTGTAATGAGGCTTACTTGTAGGTACTGTGAATATCCCCTAAACTTGCACAGTTTAGGAGATATTTAGAGTGCATATAGACAATGTCATCGGCGCATGCGCTCTGAAGGTCCCACTTACTGTGCCAGAAACCTCAGCCTGTGCCGTAAATGGCGGCTCCTGTGCGCATGCACTGGATTGACATCATTGCGGCTCCGGCCACTCACAGCGCCGGAGCCGGCGAACCTGGAGGAAATACCGGGGAAGATGTTGGCCATCTCAACGGTGTGCGGGTGCCGCTGGAGGGCTTTGTTCTAATGTAAATATTTCATATTGAGCTAATACGCAATGCACACTAGCTCATTGTGCCTTTTTGTCTTGTAGGTTTTTTTTTTTTTTTTTTTAATTCCCAGGGTTTACAACCGCTTTAACCCTTTGATCACCCCTGATGTTAACCCCTTTCCAGCCAGTGTCATTATTAGTTTGTGTATTGGTGTCGCTGGTCCCCGAAAAGTGTCAGAATTTCCACCACAATATAAGTCACTGATTGCCACCATTACTAGTAAAAAAAAAAAATAATAAATAAAAATAGCCCATATTTTGGAGATGCTTTAACTTTTGCTCAAATCAATCAATATATGCTTGGGATTTTTTTTTACCAAAAATATATGTATGTAGCAGAATACGTATTAGCCTAAATTTATGAAGAAATGTGATTTTACTTTTTTTTTTTTTTATTATTATTATTTTTTTTTATTTTTTTTTATTGGATATGTTTTATAGTAGAAAGTTGTAAGATTGCACAGCAGCACTGTTACTCCAACAAATTGTAATAATACAGAACATGTCTTGCAAGTAAATGATACCTATAGTGGTGGGCAGCGACCCCATCAGGATTAGGTACAACCTAACTTGGCATAGCTTAGTTTACTGCTTAAGACAATCGATAATGTTATCACTTTGTTTTCGAGTCATGCATAACCTGCACTATGTCTGTCATATTTTTCAATAAAGCACCACTGCTTGTTTGAAAAATAAAATGAAAAAAAAAAGTAAAAAATACTGTTTTTGTTTTAAATTGTTGGCCTTTTTTTTTTTTTTTCATAGCTCAAAAAATAAAAAACAGTGCCATATCGCAAAAATTGCCTGGTCCTGAAGGGGAGTAAATCTTTTGGAGGTTAAAGTGTTTGTTAACCCAAAAAAAAGTATATTCTGGTCCCTTAAAGCAGATTTCACAGCATAGCGCTTAAAAACTAAACCTACCACTTCCTGTATGGCCTCCTCTAAACAGACCACGATAACCAGGGCAGCTCCGCCCTGATCACCGTGGTCAAAGTTTCTCCCTCTGTGATAGACTGCCTGCTCTCTGCTCTCCCCTCTCCCTCCCCTTACCCCCTTCTCTCCTCCCTGTCAGCACCCTCTCTGTCTCCAGTCGCCCCAAACCACTATTGTTTTAATATGCAAATCTTAAATTTGTCAGTGCCAGCCTCACGATTAGAGGCTGGCATAGCACAATGTGTAAGTTGTATTTAAAAACGATTAGTGTAAATACTGAATATCAGCTGTCTTCAGTCCGGTCACATGACTCGCGGCCACTTTCCAGCTCCCATGGGTGGTTTCTGCGGAGGAGATGAGCGGCCACGTGATCTCCCTCTGACATCAGAGGGAGATCATGGCCCCTCCCACAGAAGACATCTATCAGGGCTGGAAAGTGGCCACCAGTGATGTGACTGGCCTGAAGACAGCTGATATTCAGTATTTACACTGATCGTTTTTTAAATACAACTTACATAGTGTGGTATGCCAGCCTCTAATAGAGGGACTGGCATAGACTTATAATAATGCAGTAACAATCACATTAAGTGATTAAACCTACCTCACCATAAACTATCTGGTTATGCTGTCAAATTTCTGTGAACTATTCTTCGATCCAGACACCCCTACAAGAAAGCACAGCCAACACCCAGGTCTCTACATAAGCACACTCAGAGTTTAATTACATATGCCCTTAGTCTGCTCATTGACCAAAGAAGGAGCATCTGCACACTGGTTACAAATTTTCCTGTTCTCTGCTCCTGTCAGCATGTGTAGTGTAAAAGCGTGTGCAAGCAGCAGTACCTGATTGGCTGCCAGTGATCACCTTTCCCTTCCCAATCTTAGTACTTCTGGTTTCAGGAGGCTGATGCCAAGATACGTTTAGGTACTTCAACTAATGGCATAACAAAAAAAAACTTGGTGATTGTAAAGTTTTGTGTTTTTTGTTATTTTTTACTAAAAAGGTGGATTTGTACAGAGCAGCCCAGAGCCTCCTCTTCTCGGGTCCCTCTTCGGTGCTCCTGGCCCCTCCCTCATGTTGAGTGCCCCCACAGCAAGCAGCTTGCTATGGGGGCACTTGAGCCGCAGCTTTGTGTGCTCATTCAGACACGGACCTGCGGCCCAACCCAGCCTTTCTCTCTTCATTGGCTGACTGACTTTGATTGACAGCAGCAGGAGCCAGTGGCACCGTGCTGCTGTCTCAGCCAATGAGGAGGGGAGTCCTGGCCAGCTGAGTGTCTTGTGCAATATCGTGGAACTAGATGGAGCTCAGGTAAGTATTAGAGGTGCTGCTGCACACAGAATAATTTAGGATAAAAAACTTCTGACTTTACAATCTCTTTAAGCCATTTCAATGAATGCTCATTGTAACTGCATTGATTTTAATAATATCTACCCGAACTTCAGATTCAATACTGCACCCTGGATTTGGCTGCTTCAGTGGCGGATTCTGATACAATACATGACTTAAGCCCCATACACACTATCAGATTTTCTGCTGGGTTTTTTTCTTCAGATTTACCAAAACCATGTAGTGCAAGGGCCTGCCTGATTGCATACAAACTCAAACTTCCAAGGTTTGACCTCGTATTATATGGTTTTGGTAAATCTGAAGGAAAAAAATCAGCAGAAAATCTGATAGTGTGTATTGAGGGCATAAGGGTAGATTTAGACATGCATCTAAATCTCCCTTTACTCTAAAGCTCGATCCACGTTTGAATCACGCTTCAGAGGCTACTAACAGATGGTGAGGAAGCAATGTGATGCCTCCTCATTGTCTGTTTTAACCTGTTTTTTGCTGTTAAACATGCAGGGGGCATTTTCAGTGCTTTGCCATCTGCTAGGGTATGCAGCATTCAGCAGACGACATCGCTACATGTCAGGTAAGCTTTGCCGCAGAGCAAAGCATCACGATTGCAGCATGTAAATGGCCCCATCCACTGTCTATTGCAGTTTAAGGGGGGCGGTTGGCAGGTGGCAAAAACAAGTCTCAACCGTGCATTTTTTGCTGCCCCCCCCCCCCCCCCCCCAACCGCACATCTAAATGAAAGCTAACGGATGCAAGAGTACTTTTCATACTTTCTTCTTCCGAGATATCTAGGTACAATAACCTGTGTCTCCAACCACCAGAAATGTCATCCCCTCTAGGTATGTCAGAAAAAGCCCTGGCTTCATAGCCGAGATCGTCGCTTGAGCGTTTTAGAATGTTTATAGCCATCCTAAAGTCTTAAAGGAAAAGCATAAGTATTAATCGCTTTACTGCCACAATTTTCCATCTTTCTGAGTAATGGTTCTTTCACGCTGTTATGAGACTTTTCTTGATGTATTTTCTGATAAGTGATTTCTGTTGCAGGAGTGGTCTGGAACAAGAAGACATGAGAATATTGTACAAATATCTCACTACATCGCTCTTCCCCAGATACATCGAGCCAGAGGTAAGAACAAACCAGGACCTAGCAGATTTTAAAGTAAACTTGTCATTAGAGAGATATGGGGGTTGAGATTGTGGACTTCTTGCTGAAAATGCTAGTTGTCTAGCTCCGTGTTTCTCAACTCCAGTCCTCAAGATGAAACGACTGCGGTAATTACTAAGGCAGTGGAACTGATCAAATCACCTGTGCAAAATAATGGGAAGCCTGAAAACGTGACCTGTTGGGGTGCCTTGAGGACTGGAGTTGAGAAACACTGGTCTAGCTGTTATGCTGACTTTAAAGTTAAGTTCACTATTAAGTATTAATAAATGGACATATTTTTTCAGGTAAAAAAATGTGGATTTAGTATTTTTTTTTTTTTGTACACAGGAGCCTGCAATGTATTGCACCCACAATCAGTGGATCGTAGGTGTAATATCAGTCTCCTGAACACTCTCCATACAGTTTTCTGCCTGTAGCGCTGTGCGTGCCAGAAAGCTGGAGGAATATTCAATGAACTATGAGTATGCTGATCAGGCCCCTGTAGTCCATTGAAAACCACAACCTGATTGCCACGGTGAAAAACGGGGCTTGTAGTTTATTCATTCACTGCTCGCTGTGTATGAATGATGCTTCTATACAGGCAGAGCCCTACACATCTGTACTGATATTAAACATGACAGCAGTTGTTAGAGGGGGGAAAGGAACCCCTGTCCACTGTCACAAAGGGGGGGGGGGGGCTTTGGGGGTGTTCGGTCTTTAGCAATATGTTACAAGTTACACCCTAAATACAGGTGTTCCATGTTGCTAAAGGTTCCTTTTAATATGTTATAAGTTAGTGAGTTAGTAAATGTATGCAGATCAGGATATATGCATATGTAATCAAAACGTGTCTCCATATCATTTCCCCATGAGATGCAGCTTATGCTGGAGGTGCACTGCTTTCTCACTATTTTATAATCATAAAAATACATTTTGTGGGTGGCCAAAATTTACATGTTTATGCACCCAATGGTTAAACATTCCTTTTTGCCTATAATGTAACTGCGCTGATGCTAACCACCCGACATATTCTCAATTTTGGGGCTAGTTAAATGTGTAATATTTTTAGATGAGTCCTGTTTAATTCAACTCCCATTTAATACTCTAGTGCTACAAGTGGTGTTATATATGGTTTATACACTCTGTCATATTGATTTGTTGTATTACTGCATTTTTTGCAACATGTGTCTGCTTTTGAATGATTATTTAACTTTTTAGCTAGCTGGAAGAGATTCTCCCATACGTCCTGAGATGCCTGGAAATCTACAGCACTATGGAAGGTAAAGCAGTTGCCATAATTTGAATGCCTTTACTAGATCTAGTGTCCAGATACTTTTAAAGATGAATTCCTGGCAAACCGCTAAATACACTGATGAACTACACTTTTCAGAGCTGTTTTACCTGCCTAAATCTTTGTATTTTTGCATTCAGTTCTGAGATTTACACAGCTTTGCTACAAAGCGCATTCCTCTCTGGCAGGACAGAAAACCTTAATTTTCTGTACTGCAGCTTTGTCACATTTATGATTTACTTGCCCCTCTCTAAGCCTGTGATTGGACAATAAATTAAGACACACATACTGATGAGTTCATCCCTCTGTCGTTAAGGCAGGCCATAGACGGTGAGAATTTATTTCCTGCAACCCCGGCTCAGGCTCTCAGCTGCGCTATGATGTTGTTGGATCTCTCCAGAACCTGGACCGGCTCTGTAACGTCCTTTAGCTCAGTGTCTTCTGAATCTGGGTCACCGGAGTGCAGAATTAAGTGTACTCCTGTGATCCATAAGAAAAGTATGGCCAAGAGAGGTTTAGCCATGCTCCTCTTTTTTTAAATGATAAAGGTTCCACTATTTACAAAGAAGCCAAAAAAGTAGGAGCGCCTCCCTGTTTATACATACATGGTTTCAGTTCATTAGGGTGAGATGCTGTCACTTTTTTTTTTTTTGTGGTGGAAAGCCACCTTAAAATAGCACCTGTAAAATTGTTGACCAGACCAAACTGAATAATGGTACATAAAAATTTTCTTGAATACAGTTATAATACTTGGATACAAAAGTAGCATTTTTTTTTTTAGCTCACTAAATTTATAGGTGATCACCAAGGGCAGGGAGACATTTTATTATAGGCTAAAGCAGAACTTATTATGCCTACCGGTTTACGTTGTTACTAATGTGTTGTTACCATGATTGCTTGTTTGTGAATATTGGGCAATACTCACAAAATTGCACTTGGTAACCTGTGCAGATCTTATTCTGCTAGTCTGTACTACATAACGTTTTGTTTTTGTGTCTGGTGTATGAAAAATTTTCACAAATTTTAGAGATTGCATCTATGGGAAAATCAGCTGGTTTTCAGGTACATTCAGCTTTAGTATTCGTTTTGAGCCCCTTTCTTCCCAGGGCATTTGACCTACATAGTTACATAGGTTGAAAAAAGACCGTCCATCTAATTCTACCAAAAAAAAAAAATGCAATTCCATATACACAATCCTATACCCAAAGTTGATCCAGAAGAAGGCAAAAAATCCCAGCAAAGCATGATCCAATTTGCTACAACAGGGGAAAAAAATCCTTCCTTATCCCCCTAAGAGGCAATCAGATATTCCCTGGCTAAATTTTACCGATAAATGTTAGTATCCAGTTATATTATGTACATTTAGAAAAAAATTCAGGTCTTTTTAAAGCAATCTACTGAGCTGGTCAGAACCACCTCTGGAGGGAGTCTATTCCACATTTTCACAGCTCTTACTGTGAAGAAATCTTTCCGTAACCTACAGTTGACCACCTGATCTGTACTGATTTTCGCTGCTTCAGCCTGACTAAGTGGCATGATATTATACCACAATTGTTGAGGGGGAGTTAGGAAGATCTTGAGGAAACCTACATGTCCTTAGTTATTTCCTCCAAAGATAAACTCCCTCACCTCAAACTTTATCATCCGATATATACAGTATATACAGTTGTATAATCTAAAAATTAGACATCCGTTTGTTTTCCTCTCTGTGGTCAGATTTTCTTCATGCTATACGGTCCTACCCCAAGATACAATTATTCTGGAAACAGGTGTGCAGATTCATTGAACCTGTCTTAGGCTTGCTTAATTTAAGATGTCCTAAGGCATACCTATTAAGGATTTTCCATTAACCCTCATAGCTAAAATTATTAAGGGCGCAGTACTTTTAAACCCCCAAAAAAATTTTCTCTCCTGAAAATAATCTCTTCCTCACGCTTTATCTAAGTGTAAACAGCTAATTCTGTTCTATCCCTTTACAAACACTGCTAGCTATTCATCAACAAGTTTTTACAAGCACTGGGGGCTTTGTCCCATTCCCCTCTTGCAGCCTAAATCTAATATGGTTCTCTGGAGACCATAATTTTCTCTGTTCATTTCTTTTATGTGATTATACATAACTGAATGTACTATCACCACAGTAAGGCCGACCATCGACTGTTCGTATCTTGGCCGGTTCAGCAGGAACTGGCTGAGATTCAACCCATGTGGGGGCAGGCTGAAATCTACCCAAGTTGATCGATCAACTTTGGTATAACCAGCCTGCCGGATTTACCTGGCAATTTACTGCTAGTGGCTTCTATAGCTGCTTGCAATAATCGCTCTTCTCCTGCGGGGACAGCCTTTCCTGCCGGGAGAATAAAAGGAGGGACTCCCCTGTCAGCACTGTCGGTGTTGATGGGGGAATCGTGCAAATTTCCGTGGTTGCAGGAAAGAAATTTGCACTGTCTATGGCAGTGATGGCGAACCTTGGCACCCCAGATGTTTTGGAACTACATTTCCCATGATGCTCATGCATTCTGCAGTGTGGATGAGCATCATGGGAAATGTAGTTCCAAAACACCTGGGGTGCCAAGGTTCGCCATCACTGGTCTATGGCCTGCGTAACCATGATACTTTCTGCTCATGTATTCAAAAGGACATTAGACTGTATTGTTTTCAGAATGTATTGTAAGGATTTTTTTTTCTTAAGTAATAATGTTTAGTGTTTTTATTTGCAATTATTTTGCCTGTTTAACCGATTCCCGACCGGCTCATGCAGCTATACTGCAGCAGAATGGCTCCCCTGGGCGAAATGCCGTACGGATACATCCTTCCCTTTTTTGGCCACCAGAAGGCATGCGCGCAGCACCGGAGGAGCCAATGCGTGCACGAGCACCAGCGTGTGTGTGTGTGCGTGTGTGTGTGCGTGTGTGCGTGCGCACACAACCCTGTGCTGTCAGGGAAGAGGAGCGCCATATCCTTTGTTCCTACTAGGTAGGAAAAACTTCTCCTCTCCTAGTCCATTCTATCCCCATACAGTTAGAGCACATTGAGGGAACACACAAATAACCCCTTAATCACCCCCCAGTGTTAACCCTTTCCCTGCCAGTGACATTTATACAGTAATCGGTGCATTTTTATAGCTCCGATCGCTGTACAAATGCCAATGGTCCCAAAAAAGTGTCATAAGTCTCCGATCTGTTCGTCACAATGTCGCACTACTGCTAAAAATCGCAGATCACCACCACCATTATTAATAATAAACAAAAAAATAATAATGCATAAATCTTTCCCATAGTTAGTAGACACTTTTTTTTTTTACCTAAAATATGTAGAAGAATATATATTGGCCTAAACTGGTAACGAAATTGTGTTTTTTTTAAATACATTTTTGGGGATATTTATTATAGCAAAAAATATTGTTGTTTTTCAAAATTGTCACTTTTTTTTTTGTTTGTTTATAGCGCAAAAAATAAAAACTGCAGAGGTGATCAAATACCACCAAAAGAAAAATCTATTTTGTGGGTTAAAAAGGACACAAATTGAATTTGTGTACAGCGTCAAACGGCCGCACAATTGTCAGTTAAAGCGACGCAGTGCCAAATTATAAAAATTACTCAGGTCAGGAAGGGGGGAAAATCTTCTGGGGCTGAAGTGGTTAAAAAAAGCAATAAAAGAAAAAAAAGCTGCATCAATCTTTTTCAAGCTGTTTTTTGCATTACCTTTGACTTGCATGGGAAGAGACTCAGTTCTGATATGAATTCCTGGGTACACAGGCACTTATACCACTTGCAAAGTGCATTTACATTCCTGGCCATGTTAAAAAACAAAGCCAGTTGAAGTTCAACATGGGCTCTGAAGTATGCTCAGCAATGGGAATGCAGCAATTTGTATGCAATGTATGTTTTTTAGGGTACAGTGCCACTAATTTAAGAGTTTGGATTCAATACTATTTGAAGATTGTATATAAATATTTGCTAGTTTTCCCATTTACATATTTTATGTTTAGATTCCTTACTGGACCTCTGAACCTCAATGACCCAGAAGCCAAGTTTCGATTCCCCAAAATCTTTGTAAATACAGAGCATGCATATGAGGAACTTCATTTGATTGTTTACAAGGTAATATAGTCTACTTGATGCTCTTGCTTAACTGAGTAATTGAAGCAGTAATCAAAATATGTGAGAAAGCTGTAAATGTATAGTCCTTTTTTGGTAGGCTTACAGCAGGCATGTCCAAAGTCCGGCCCGTGGGCCAATCGTGGCCTGTGTTCTGGTTTCGAATGGCCCGCCTGCTAATTTTGACATGTATATGTTTTGTGGCCCACAGCGAATCCCCGAGCGCCGGGGGCCACAAAAGATAGATATGCTGGCTGCCTTGGAGGGAGCGGGACGAGTCCTGTGTAAAAGGAAATGACCAATGCGCTGCCATTGGACAACTGTTTTCCATTATAGGAGGCAGGACTTTCCGCCGATAAAAACAGGAGTTTCTCCTTTATGTCTGTCAGCGCTCGTCCCGCCCCCTCTCTGTCTCCTCCAAGGCTGCAGATGGACATGAATCAGGCTGCACTGACGGCAATGGTGAGTCTGCATTCATGGCAATGGGGTGGGTGCTGCATTCATGGCAATGGGGTGGGTGCTGCATTCATGGCAATGGGGTGGGGGCTGCATTCATGGCAATGGGGTGGGGGCTGCATTCATGACAATGGGGTGGGGGCTGCATTCATGACAATGGGGTGGGGGCTGCATTCATGACAATGGGGTGGGGGCTGCATTCATGACAATGGGGTGGGGGCTGCATTCATGGCAATGGGGTGGGGGCTGCATTCATGGCACTTGGAAGCCTGCAGATGGGCACTGATTAGGCTGCATTGATGGGCACTGACCTTTATTTTGCTTCACAGTTCTTTATTTAAAATGTAAGATTTTCTTTTCCTGAAACTTCCTTTTTAAAGTTATGGTTCGTGTTATAAGCCGATAAATACGGTATATCCAAATAACACGCCCAAGCTCATCTATTCACTACACACAGCACAAAGGCAAGGGAATGCTCTGACAAACACACTTAGACCAAATTTTAATGGTTCAAAGAATGTCAAGCAAAATGGGCGGCCTCAACCACGTTCACTTCATCAAATCTGGCCCTCTTTGAAAACAGTTTGGACACCCCTGGCTTACAGTTTTTTCTTTACTTTTAAAACCCATTTCAACTTTCATTTTAATTGGCTTAATACATTTCAGGTGCATCAAAACAAAAGGTGTTCAAAGTCTTACAATCTGTAATGCTGGCCATACACTATACGAAAAATCGGCCCGAAATCCGGCCCTGTCTGCACTAGGTATATGTAAAAAAAAAAAAGAACATAAAATGTATTTATGTCCACTGAACGATTTATTGGTCATTACATGATGGCAGCATCATTTGCCCTTGCAGCCGAACGTTCGTTTTTCGTAATTGGGTTCACCTGATTTTTCGTTGTACGGCCAGCATTAGTTACAAGAGACTCTAAAGCCCTGTACACATGGGCCAAAAATCCGCTGAAATCGGTCAGTTTGGCAGGAACTGGTTGACATTCGGCCCATCGCAGCTGTCTGTTTTACAGAATCCGGTCTTACAACGTCTTCTGTCGAATGGGCCTGCTGGAAAACTGGCAAGCTCTGAGTTGCAGAAAGTCCCAATTTCGTGTTTACATTGGGCCTCTTGACTTCCCTCTGTAGGCAGTTTTAAAACTGAAGGTTTAACACTTCCTGCGCCCCTTAATGGACTTCAGAGAAATGGATTTTAAAGGCTAAGCTCACGTTTTCAGACAGAATTTTGCTTTTCATAATAAATAGAAGCATTTTCTAATGTCTTTTGTCTAATGTCTTTTTTTGGCCAAGCTGATCTCTCACTTACCTCGCCTATAGCAGCTTTAAAGTTTCACCTGTTTTTAAAAAATGTTTTCTGCTTGCATCATTTCCTGTAGATCATTTCAAAGCATTTACTGGCTTGCTGCATCACAGAACAGGGGGTGATGGGGCATGTTCACCACTCTGGACCACACCTCCCTCATTACTTTACCACATGTTTTATTTCCACCCACTTTCTGTACAATCTCCCTTAGATACCATCAGCTATGTGGTAAAAGGGCCTGCCTGGTTTGATACAAACTGAATAGATTGTTCAGGTGGGTCCTACAATTCCATTGAGTTCTCCAATAAAATAGACTTTTTGGGTCTCATCCAAATCAACAAGAAAAACCATGGGTATAAACAGGAGAAGATCCTACAGTAGTAGTATATAGCGGCAACAGAGTGAAGACATAACTAAAATAACATAATTTTTATTATACATGGTTAAAATTAATAGAATAAGGGTATCCTGCCCCAGACAAATGGGGAGGAATTGGATACTTTCCAATAACTGTAATTAGCTCACAAATGATCGGTATAATCAATTCTGTACATACAATGAAATACAATCCATAAAATGATATATGTTGTAGGCTGGTGTCTGTACGGTCAATGTTTTGCCAACAGTTTGGCTTCCTCTGGACCCAGACACAGAAGCAAAATGGATTGCCAGCAAACGCAGGTGGCTGATCATTTGCCCCTAAATGTCTTGGGCGGGCATAGGGGTACAGCCGGCAAGTATCCACTCAGTGTGCCCAGGGCAGGAAGCCAAATCAACCTCTTTAGACCTAGTAGCCCTCAACATATGGTGGTAAAGGAGGCATGCTTCTAGGAAGGTTAATGTCTGTGCCTGATGACCTAGAATTGGCATTCATAATGATAT
This sequence comes from Lithobates pipiens, assembly GCF_037356315.1. NCBI lineage: Eukaryota > Metazoa > Chordata > Amphibia > Anura > Ranidae > Lithobates > Lithobates pipiens. Next base: position 263,281,207 of record NW_027507784.1, on the reverse strand, counting down.
AATAATTAAAGCACCATATGGCCAATATGAATAAGAATGTTGAATACAGTGACCAAACAGAGACTGGTTCACTTTAAATATGTATAGAATTCCATGAGCAGTGCTATTAATACTAATCCTCCATAGGGCTAGAAATGGGACTTCAGTATACACAAAGTCATCTACATCTGGCCGCCACCACAAGGCCACCAAGACCTGTCAGGCCCCGTTCACATCTCCGCCTAGCAGGAATTCGTATTCCTAGACACTTTTTTTTTTTTTTTTTTTTTTTTGCATTTTTGGACTGCCCTACGCTCTAAAGTCTCCAGAATGTCTTTTGGAGCAGAGCGTGGTGCGTTGTTTTTTACTGTCCTTTTTGGTGCATTTGCCGCATGACAGATGCGCTGCAAATGCACCAAAATAGCAGTCTGTGTGGTATGCCATGCATTCAAAAATGAACAGATGTGAATGGAGCCTCATGGTTCTCACACATAAACACATCAATTTCACTTTCAAGCCCCATTCACACCTAGAGCTGTGGGAACCAAAGTTTTTTGGCGCTTTTTTTCTCGCAACATGCATAGGGCAGCTGATTGAATTACACGTGGCAAAGTAGCTCATGGGACATTTTGGCGTGTTGTGGTTTGCACATTTTTACTGTGTGTTTTGCTCTGTTTTTTTCGCTTGTTTCTTAACATGGCAAAATGGGTGCTTTGCTTCTGCATTTGGGGTGGCATTTACAATTAATGACTCAGAAATGCAAAACTAGTTTATTAACTATTTTAGATGTATAAAGGTGGCCATACACTATACAATCTGAGAAAGGTGATTACTGATTGCATTAGAAATGCATGAACCTGCAGAGGTAGGTGGGTGGGTGGGAGTGAGTGATCTCCTGGAGGAAAGGGAGCAAGTTCAGGGTGTGTGTTAATGAAGTCAGCTACTTCCTTCTGCCATTTTTTTTTTGCCCTGAATACCAAATTCAGGATGGCTAATGGAGGAATTTTAACCAGGACACTGCGGCTGAGCTTATGTCTGGTTTAAGAAATAGAAAGCTTTTTTCTTTTTCTACAAAAGAGGTACAGTGATGGTATATTGGTACATAGGGGAGACATTTTGGGGGAAACAAAAGTAAACTTAGCCTTTAAAATCTCTATTATACTTTCTGCTATCAAAAATTAAAACAATTTTAAAAGTGGATCTATATATATACAATTTAACACCTTAGATTTTGGGCAAGTAGTGTAATTGCACGTTTCCTCTCCTTTATTTGATCCTGCACCTAGGCCAGGAGGTGCCCACGCACAGGCCTACTGCCCTATCATGACCAGTAATCCCTCACTCAGTTTCATTCTGCTGAATATCAGTCATCTTGAATGCATTCAGATCAAAAAGAAAATTAAATAACCGTATCCCAAACCCCTGTACCCACTTGGTTCAAGAGATAATGAAGCTAGTTTGACAGCTGCAATGGATTATCCAATAAGCTCAGCTGGCAGCTATAAGATGCTGGTGGTTTAATTTGAAGCTGCTTTTGGATGTAAGCCTAAGTGAAGCATCATGTTTAGACCTGGCAACAGTTGGAATCTGCAAAAGAGTTCCCACTTCTACTAATTGGGTAGGAGGGCTCCTAATGAAATAATTTTACTGACAGTTTGCTTTTAGAGCCCACTCACACTGTCATACTGCATTGGTGCATGCATGTTAATGTGTGTTGTTATAAGGCCGCCCATTCCTTTTACTAAGCTACCTAATGCACCAAGATGTAACAAATAAGATGCTTGCAGCTTTTTTAGAAATGCATTGCAACACTCATTACTGCATTGTGCTGCATTGTAAGTTTGCTAAGCAGGTACATAGGGGTGCCATTCAGATTACGTGTTCCTGTGCATTGCAGTAACACACATTTACCGTGGTGCTAGTTGGCCCTTACGGTGTTACCTGTCATCTTGGACAGTGATGATATACACGTAAGGCCCAAATCACACTGACAAGTGCTCCGACTTTAGACCATGTCTCGTCAGAAGTTGCACCCCATTCAGTGCAATGAAACCATTCTAGTTAGGGGTGTGGAAAATAATTGGCGCATCGATGCATTGCGATTCAGCCTTGAATGCTTCTGCATCAGTGCAGAGACCAGCTGAATTGCGATTGCACGATGAGCCTCGACTCCTCTCCTTCCCAGTGGCGGCTTTAACACCTCACTCACCTATGTCAGTGAGGGTTGTGTGCATCCGGCTGTGTGTTCTACACTGCTTTCCCTCAGGCTCCTTCTCGTGGTGTGCGGACTGTGGAGTGTGCTATACCCACACAAAAGCTGCAGTGCTGGACTGGTCCAGCATGGCTCCCCGTATACCCCTGAGATGTCAGGCTGTTGCACCGGTGGTGTAATATACTAAAGTTTTGTGCACGGCAGAGAGGAGTAGAGCGGTAGGCGAGGGAGTGTGCTGTCTCCAGTCTGCCTTAGATATAGACCAGCCCGTTACTGGGCTGGTTAAGAAGACCGCGCCCTGCTCCAGATCTCCCCCATGTCTAGTTGTCTGCACACAAGACACTGACAGCCAGGAGAAGGGATCAGATGCTTCCACTGAAACCTGCATAGCAGGTATGGAGGAGGAGGAGGAAGAAGGGCTCAGACACGCAATCCATTGATTTCTGAGCGTTCTAATCCCATCTCTGTTGAGGGAGGGGAGAGGAGACAGATAACCTCCTTGTATACTATATAGACCACGGGAGAGCCCACAAATACACTCATCTACATGGGATAAAGAACATAAGATGGATGAGGGGGGATTAGGACTTGGGATGCATGACATGGGATGGAGAAGGACATGGGATGCAGGATATGGGATGGAGGAGAAGGACATAGGATGCAGGCCAAGGGAGGGGGGAGGAGAAGAACATGGGATGCAGGACATGGGATGAAAGAGGAGGAGCAGGACATGGGATGGAGGAGGAGGGCAAGAAGGACATGGGATGGAGGAGGAGGACAACGACAACATGGGATGGAGGAGTAGACGCACCACTGCACAAGGCATGGGGGACACGAGTGACATCCTCCCCTCTATCAGTACATGACATGGTGCCACCTCTCTACACAGGTGATCTCCTCCCCTCTATATATACATGACATAGTATTCCTCTATACAAGTGACATCCTCCCCTCTATACATGACAGTGTTCCTCTACACGGGTGACAGATCAGTCCATGTACTAAATAAATACTGTTGTCTGCTGTGTTCAGACTTTGCAAAAGGCAGGGAGTGTCCTCTTCTTTTTTTTTTTTTTTTCTTAAGAACAGATAAAATATAAAAAATATGAGTTCTTCTGACTGCTTGAAATTTTTTGATGAAAACTATGGGTAGTAATTGTGATGCATCGTGGAATCGAATCAAATCATTGACAGGGTAATCGAATCCTGAGACCAGTGAAGATGCGTGTCTCTCTAGTTCTAATTGGTGCGACTTAAGTCTCTCTCACTTAGAAAAAGGTTCCTGCACTACTTTTGTTCCTACTTTGGTACGACTTGCATTAACTTCTGTTAAAGAAGTTGCATGCAATTCGTGGATTTGGCTTCAAAGCAGTGGAAGCAATAAAAAGCCTACCCACTCAATAGAACCCTTGGAAAATCTCTGGTATATACAGCATCTCACAAAAGTGAGTACACCCCTCACATTTTTGTAAATATTTTATTATATCTTCATGTGACAACACTGAAGAAATTAAACTTTGCTACAATGTAACGTAGCGTACAACTTGTATAACAGTGTAAATTTGCTGTCCCCTTAAAATAACGAAACACACACCCATTAATGTCTAAACTGGCAACAAAAATGAGTAAACCCCTAAGTGAAAATGTCCAAATGTGACTCATTAGTGTTAAAAAGTCTCAGGTGTGAATGGGGATCAGGTGTGGTAAATTTGGTCTCATCACTCTCACTCTTTCATACTGGTCACTGGAAGTTCAACATGGCACCTCATGCAAAGAACTCTCTGAGAATCTGAAAAAAAGAATTGTTGCTCTTCATATAGATGGCCTAGGCTATAAGATTGGCAAGGCTGAAGGTTGAAGGGATGGGCGGGGTCAGCCTTTCAGTGCCCAGACCATACGCCGCACAATGCATAAAATTGGTCTGCATGTCTATCATCCCAGAAGGCAGCCTCTTCTAAAGATTCTACACAAGAAACCCCACAAACAGTTTGCTGAAGACAAGCAGACTAAGGGCATGGATTCCTGGAACCATGTCCTGTGGTCTGATGAGACCAAGATAAACTTATTTGGTTCAGATGGTGTCAATTGTGTGTGGTGGCAGCCAGGGGAGGAGTAAAAAGACAAGTGTATCTTGCCTACAGTCAAGCATGGTGGTTGGAGTGTCATGGTCTGGGGCCGCATGAGTGCTGCCGGCACTGGAGAGCTACAGTTCATTGAGGGAACCATGAATGCCAACATTTACTGTGACATACTGAAGCAGAGTATGATTCCCCTCCCTTCGGAGACTGGTCACACACCTCCAAGACAGCCACTGCCTTGTTAAAGAAGCTGAGGGTAAAGGTGATGGACTGACCAAGCATGTCTCCAGACCTAAATCCTGTTGAGCATCTGTGGGGCATCCTCAAACAGGAGGTGGAGGAGTGCAAGGTCTCTAACATCCGCCAGGTCCGTGATGTCGTCATGGAGGAGTGGAAGAGCACTCCAGTGGCAACCTGTGAAGCTCTTGTTAACTCCATGCCAAGAGGGTTAAGGCAGTGCTGGAAAATAATGACACTTTGGGCCCAATTTGGACACTTTCACTCAGGGGTGTACTCACTTTTGTTGTCAGCGGTTTAGATATTAATGGCTGTGTTGAGTTATTTTGAGGGGACAGCAAATTTACACTGTTATACAAGCTGTACACTCGCTACTTTACATTGTAGTAACGTGTCTTTTCTTCAGTGTTGTCACATGAAAAGATTTTATAAAATATTTACAAAAATGTGAGGGGTATACTCACTTTTGTGAGATATTGTACATACACAATTGTTAATGTCAGATCAAGTTCCCCCAAAAAAGTAGAATTGAGCCGTAGCTTTTCTGAAACTCAGTACGGAACAGTGGAGAATCTCCCAGATTTTTCCAAGCTGATAATTGTTTTCAGACCATTCTGGATGGCCTCTGTTAAGAACATCTATTCTTTTGTGGGCCAGACTGTCAAATGCAAAAACAATTGTTGTTGCCTATTCCATTGGGTAATAGATTCTTCATTCTCCTGGGCTGTATTCGCACCTGAGCATTTTCAGCTTGTAAAATGCTTGTCTCAAAAGTTTAAAAATGCCCAACAAGCAAAATCCCATTAATTTAAATGGCCTCTGTTCACATCTGAGTGCTCTGTCACATGAAGAAAAACGCCTGAAGCTCAAAAAAGGATAGGAGCTTCTTTTTGGGCAGATTACAGGTGGTTTTCTGCTTTTTTACATTGGTGGCCTTTTGACCTGTACACAATCGTGGCCAAAACGCTGTAAAATTTGCATCAAAATCATGGTAGAAACATGCTCAGGTGTGAATGCACTGGAGTAATAACAGCAGGATATGATTTGTTGCTGTATAGGATCATTTTCTGTCTTGCAGAAGTGATACTGTAAAATCACTCGCATAATTGTGCCTCTGCCATATCCAATATAAATAATATTAGTTGCTGTTTAAGCCATATTGTCATTTGGGATTAGTGGCCCTTTAATCTTCCTGCTCAGCACAGTACAGTAACCTTGGCGGGAGAAGGTTTCGTATTGGCCGTGTCTGGAATTAACAGCTGTATGTCACTTTGCAGATATATGACATTGCCATCTAGACAATGAGTGTGAATGAGATGCCATTGATGCCAACTCCTGGGACACTCCTAAGCTTTTGTTTCACTTCATGATAAAATTAGAAAGTACAACATGGAATCCCCTGACAGCATTGTGTGTAATAACGATTTAATTGTTATTGTGTGCCACGCCAGGAGAACAGATGGCTTGGTAGAACAGCAACATCTCTCTAAATGCTAAATGAGATCTTATTTTTCATTGCAGGCCATGAGTGCCTCGGTGTGTTTTATGGTTGATGGTGAGTATAAGCCTCGCAGGACATATAATGCACCCTTACACAAGACATGTTTGTTCATTAATTGATGATCACTTTTTTTTTTCTTTTGGGTGATATAGCTTATACTAGAAAACCATTGCTTAGCGGTTATTTTCAAATGCACGAGAATCATGAGTTCCTTCCATTGCATTCAGCATGCTATTAAATGTTGTTGGTAGTGACGCATTTATCCAGTCTGCACAAATGTTTCCGATATCTCTAATATTATTATTTCCAATGACCATCAGCTCCATCTAGTAGTGACAATGCGGTATCATTTTCTTATTAAGGTATTTTAGAATAATTCACTGCATTCTGGCGACTAGATAAAGCTGACAATCATAGGAAATAATGGTATTAGAGAAAATATGGATGACGCTTGTGCAGCCTGGACAAATGCTTGCGCTATTCATTCAACAAAGTTTGACCTCATCCAATTTATGATTTTCCAATTTGTTGGCACACATGCAGCATGGTCATATACTGCAAATAGCACAGGCTCCTTAATATCATTTATTTTTCCCACTGTATGGGCATCTTTACACATAATATCTTCTTTTACACAACAGGTTTAACTTGCAGGTATAATGCTGAAGTCTTTCAGTTTTTTGAGTCTTTTTTTCAAACATGAAAAGTGCTGTAACCCACGAAAATAATTATCTTTCATTGTTCTGACTTTGACAACCTGAAATTTGCTTGCAACTGTTTTCCATGCTTTTTAAAGCACCTTTTGACCTTTTTGCTCTTCCTTACTGCATACCTTGCTAGGATAACCTGCCATGGCTGTCGATCGGAAAATTCTAGCTGTCCTGATTACCCTGTGGCTTTGGTTGCTTAAATTTACTTACCTGGAACAACCATGCAGATCTAAAGTTCTGACTTCACTGGCTGCATACTTGTTCTTGGTAAGTGTAAGTGAATCTATAAAGTATTCGACCCTGAGGAAGCCGGGCAACTAGCATTTCCAGAAATAGGCAGCCTACATATTTCTCTCAGTATCGGTTTCCCTAAAAGCAGTCTTATACTTAAACTTTCCCCATATCCAAATCCCCCTTCTGAATATTTTACAGAAAAGCAAAATAAACCAAAAAAAACCCTGCAATATGTTCTGCAGAAAATGCTGCTTCTCCAACCAGGCACTTGATTGGCCCCCTGTGTAAGTACTGAATATGCAGAAAGGGTGCCATAGCGGAGGCGGTTAACCACTTGCACACCCAAGCCAATGCTGACACTTATCTCCTACATGTAAAAATCATAATTATTTTGCTAGAAAATTACTCAGAACCCCCAAATATTATATATACGTTCCGAAAGCATGCTTGTATTCCTAAGCACTTATATATCAAAGCAAATTTTCCCCATAAGAAATAATGGAAAATCAAATGATTCGTTCCACAACCATTTATTCTTAAGTCCTTCAGTTTATATTCTATATAAAAAGATTATAGCAATGTGAGGTTGTGTAACCATAAAATGTCCATCCACAAATGGAAGCCTCCACAAGCGGTTTAGAAGCAAAATGCAGCAGGAGCTACAGAGTATAAAAGAGAAGGATGGTCTATGTCGGGGGTCTGCAAACTTTTTAAACAAATGGGCCAGTTTATTGTCCTTTAGTCTTTATGGGTGGGTTGGAGGGGGCGGCGCGCGCAAACTGTGGCCAGTGGGACTGGATGTTTTTCTTGGTCTCAGTGGGCATAAACATGCAAAGGGCTGCAGTTTGAAGACCACTGGTCTATGTGGACAGCTTTATCCTGGATGCCAGCATGATTAGATGTGCCTCTACCATGTGAGTTGCTAAATGTTGTACCTTCATTAAATGTAACCATATTGCTACACTTAGAGGGGCCTCTCGTCTCTTTTATACTCAGCTGTGTCTACTCTTATATCAAGACAACGCTTGTATATCAAAATTGATTAAAAAAATTGGCTTGGCTTGCAAAATGCTCTCAAACCAAGGTTTTAATATCATAGTGTGTGTATATAATATATATATTATAATATCATTTTTTAACAGAGACCCTAGGGAATAAAATGGCAGTCATTGCAATTTTTTATGTTACACAATATTTGCACAGCAATTTTTCAAACGCCTTTTTTTTTTTTTTTTTGGAAAAAAAACACGTTCTTAAATATTTATAATTTATATTTTGTATAATGTGATGTTACGCTGAGTAAATAGATGCCTAACATGTCACGCTTTAAAATTGCACACACTCGTGGAATGGCGCCAAACTTGGGTACTTAAAAATCTCCAAAGGCTACACATTTTTACAGGTTACCATATTAGAGTTACAGATAAGGTCTAGTGCTCTCGCTCTGACGATCACAGTGATAGCTCCTGTGTTTTGAATTCCATTTACATATGCGGGCGTAACATATGTATGTGTTCGCTGCTGCGTCCGAGCACACGGGGACAGGGGCTCTTTAAAAATATTTTTTTCTATTGTTTGTTTATTTTATTTATTTTGTCTTTTTTTTTATTTTTTATTTTTTTTACACTTTGCCTTCAATTTTTTTATTTATTTATTTATTTTTTATCACTTTTTTTCCTATTACAAGGAATGTAAATATATATAGTACCCAGCTGGAAAGCCTGAGATACAAAAAAAATTGATCCCAGGCTTACCAGCAAAAAAAAAAAAAAAAAAAAAAGGCGTATTAACATCTGCCGGTGCCAGAAGTGACATCTGGTCCTTGGCCAGCTCTGTAGTACACTACCGCTGGCAGATTAATTCTCTGGCTCCCCAATCTCATGGGTGACACCAAAGAAGTACCAGAGGGTGGCGGGGAGGGGAAAGTCTGTTTCCCCCCCCCCCTGTCGCCTGTGAAAGCCATCAAGCAGCTAAACCACTGCTATGATGGCTTTTACTTTGCAGGGAATCGCCTTTGCAGATATCACCATTTCAAGTCCCCAATGTCATATAGCACTACACAGTATCAGAAGTTTGTGCAGCTTAGCCCTCATTCGTACTTAAGTGTACATCCATGCGGGAGCTGTGTTTTTGCCTGCAGGAAGGCACAGGTGTTCTGTGACATGCAGACAGTCCCATTCATGTCAGTTGGGATGCAGAAGCTGCTCGGACTCGAGCGCTGCTCCTAATTTGAATTCTGTCCCTAAATGCAGACTATTGGGAGCAGTGGCTGTGTCCTTGTAGCTGCTACATCCCAATTGACATAAATGGGACTGCCTGCACACGCATTCATGACACTCTTGGGCATCCTGTGCAGGTAAAACACTGCTCTCACACCTCGGATGCAAGATCTTAAAAAGTTAATGTCATTATATTGTGTATTTGCAAGCCCAGAGAAAGATGAAGTGTGCAAGCCACCAAAACACGTTGGCTGCCTTTTTTTTTTTTTTTTTTATTTCTCCTCATCCAGTGATCTGTCTTTCTGGACTCTATTACAACTGGTATGTGCCCTTGCTGTGTTCTGAATATCTGAAACTTCTACATACCCTCTTCCCTGTATCACCTAAAATACCTGGCTAATCCTGCCTGTTGCTCCCCTTCCCCTTCGTAAACTGACCATGTTTTATCATGGCTGCTGAGCCCTGACAGTGGTCAGCTTAAGTGCCTCCGTCATCCACAGCTGTCCTCTCTCCCCCAACCTCTTCCACCCTCCCCTGCCTGCCTGTCAGCTAGTAACAGTGTCCAGCCCCCCCCCCCCCCCCCCCCCGCGCCTGAAGTTTCAGTGTAAATTACATGCAAAGCCCTCTGTTAGATTCCTATGCTCCTGTGTATGCGCTTTGTAAAAAGATATGCAAATTTCTACCTGAATTCACAGCGCAGCTCAGTGCTTGTGTGACTCCTCGCTGCAGCAAGGAGTCATGTGAGCGCCGAGCAGTGCTGTGAATTCAGGTAGAAATGGGCATATTTTTTGCAAAGTGCATACACTGCACCATAGGACTCTTTCTAACAGAGGGGATTGCATGTAATTTACAAAGTGACTTAACAGCCACTGTAAGAAACACTGTGATGGTGAATCAGATTTGATTTAGACCTTTCTTTCTTATCCCAAATTTAACAACTCCCAGAATGTTTTTTTAAAAGATGTAAAGAACACAGAAATATAATTTGACAGGTTTGGACAGAATGGAATAGGTTCAATTTCCCAGTATGAGTGACATATAACAGATCAGCCTGCTGTCACAGTGCTGTTAAACTGTTTGACCCTCATCACCTTTAGCATCAGTATAGAACTTGACAGCACTGTGTGTTTTTGCAACGCTGCCCTATAACAAGCTTGCAAATACCCTGCTGTGTTTCCCCCTCTCTTCTTACTCCATGTCAGCATCAGCACTTGGCTCCTGGTTTCTGCTGAAAGAGCTGTATCCTCCTCCCCTGTTCCTCTTCAAAACCATGGTGTAAGGAGCTAGAAATGGAATGAGATACAGAGGAGACTTCTACTTCAAGCACAAAGTGCATGCACTAGAAAATTCCATTCAGTCAGCTCACTTTTCCAAAAAAAAAAAAAAAAGGTCAACCTTTTGTATATATGCAGACTTTGACCTGTCCATTTCGTCAAGCCTGATTAATTTCTAGGTGATCGCAGGAGGGGCTCACCAAAATGCATTTTACAGCTCTAATAATAGGCAGAGGGAGTCCCCAGCAGTTGAGCTGACTTAGGAACTTCAGATGCAGATATGCTGGAGTTTCTGGAGGATCTATTTATACTACTGGGATGAATTACTACCTCTTTGTGGCTAAGAGGATTGGGTGCCACGGGGACTTTGAGAGATGCTGGTAGAAAAAAGCCTTGTGCTTCAGATCGGTGAAGAGATGTAGTTCAGACTTAAAGTTGCAGTAAAGTAAAAAAAATGAACCCTGCGGATAAGACTACAAAAAGTCTTACCTGCAGGTGCCTTTAAAAACAGCTTGAATTTGTGCGGTTTAGAAGATACTGGCATTGGCCTAAGCCGGTGGTTTAATTGGCGCATGCACAGTACTCTATGCATACATGGAACACTGAGTGTGCCGTAGATGCAGACAGCGCTGTGTTACTATGGAAACTCTCTTGCACAGGAGTGACATCATTGCAGCCCAGCTATTCAAACGGCCAAAAGTGTTTTTTACACTTAAAGCTGGTACGAAACAAAAATAAAAGGGGCTGGTATGGTGCGCTGATGATGCACCACCCTGCCCCTAGCCAGCTTGTAACGCAAAGCTGTCGGAGTGCTGAATCGATCCAGCTGCTCTGTTATTTTAACAGCTTTGCAGTGAGAAATGGCCCTTAGAAAATTCAAGGAACATACGTACTGAAAACAAAAATATTTTAATGAATTCTACTGAACATGAGAGCTCTGCTGGCTGGGGAACGTCTGATAGGGCAAAACAGATCAAGAACATTAGTAAGCTGGCCACATACATTGCAAACTAGTTGTAGAATCTTCTTTGAAGCAGCCCACACATGGTCTCATTGTGCGATCTCTTTTAGATCTACCGACCAAATACATAGACTGAGGGCCAAGCTGCCTGTATACCAATTTAATTGATTTTTAAGGAAGGGGCTTACATTTCATAGGTATTGGTAGATCTAAAGAAGATTATACAGAGACGTAACATTTAGATTGCAAAGTGTGTGGCCAACTTTAGATTTTGCAAGAACTATTTTAAGGTGAAGGGTCTGCCTGACTGGATATAAATTACATGCAATCATTAGGGAATGTGTGGGCAGTTTAAGATGAATCTACCAGTTTTCCTGGAGTGTAGACCACATGCTAACAGCCCTGACACATAGCAGAAACAAAAGGGGGTTATTTTATAAAACAGTGTATGAAAAAATAAAGTGGTTGTTACATCAATAAAAAAAATGCTCCTGTCCCTTTTAAGGCACCAGCTATAGCATAGTATGTTTGCCTACTCAATTGCCCCTTTGTATCTTCTTTGGTACCTGGTTGAATCTGCCTGGTCCCGACTTCCCCCTCATGAACTGACCACATTTATCATAGCAGCTGAACCATGAGAGTGTGGTCAGGATACATGCCTTGTTCATCTAGCTTCTGTCTTGTGCATCTGTGTGTCTCTGCAGCTCCCCCTCCCCTCTCCCTGTCGGCTCCATAGTGTTTAGTGAGAACACAATCTGACTGCCCCTCCCCTTTCCTCTCCTCTCAGCCCTTCCCCTCTCCTCCAGCCTTCATTCACTCGCTATACTGCTTACCTAAAACAAAAGGGGAATCTCGGCCCCTCCAACTTTGCTCTCTTAGATCGGGATACAGAGCAGAGAGAGGAGGTGACCACAAATGAGCACAAAAAAATAAGGTATATAGGATTAATAAAAAAACAAAAAAGACACACACTGCTTAACCACTTGCCGACCGCTGCAAGCTGATATACGTCGGCACAATGGCAGCAGTGGGCATACCTGTACATCCCCTTTAAATGGAGTGGCTAGTGCGCGCCCCACCACATACAGTGTGACCATGCACACGGGATCCGGGGACTATATGTTCGCCACCCTTCCCACGATCATGTCACGGAGCCGCAGGATGGGGCAGTGCCTATGTAAAGAAGGTATTTCCCCGTTCTGCCTTGTGACATGACAGAGATCACTGCTACCTGTCATCAGGAGCAGTGATCTCTGTCATGTGAGTGGAAACCCCCCCCCCACCCCCACAGTTAGAATCGCTCCCTAGGACACACTTGACCCTTTCATCGCCCCCTAGTGGTTAAGCCCTTCCCTGCCAGTGTCATTTACACCGTAATCAGTGTATTTTTATAGCACTGATTGCTGTATAAATGACAATGGTCCCAAAATAGTGTCAAAAGTGTCCGATGTGTCTGCCATAATGTCGCAGTCCTGATAAAAATTGCAGATCACCGCCATTACTAATAAAAAAAAAAAAAATAATAAAAAAATGCCATAAAACTATCCTCTATTTTGTAGACGCTATAACTTTTGCGCAAACCAATCAATGCATGCTTATTTTGATTTTTTTTTTTTTACCAAAAATACATAGAACAATACATATCGGCCTAAACTGAGAAAAACATTAGTGTTTTTTTTATATTTTTGGGGGATATTTATTATAGCAAAATGTAAAAAATATTGAGTTTATTTCAAAAGTGTTGCTCTTTTTCTGTTTTATAGCGAAAAAACAAAAACTGCAGAGGTGATCAAATACCACCAAAAGAAAGCTCTATTTGTGGGGAAAAAAAGGACATCAATTTTGTTTGGGTGCAACATCGCACAACGGCGCAATTGTCAGTTAAACTGATGCAGTGCCAAATCGCAAAAAGTGCTCTGGTCAGGAAGGTGGTAAAATTTTCCAGGGCTGAAGTGGTTAATGAACAAACACATAGAGGCTAGATCAATTTTAGCCATTTGAGTTTACAACCACTTTAACAATATATTCACTGCAGGCCAAAAAATCACTTGTCATTTAAACCACATGCACTAGGAAGATGCATCTGCAATGAATATTTAAATGTCACATTCACTGGTTACATAGTTACATAGTTGGTGAGGTTGAAAAAAGACATAAGTCCATCAAGTCCAACCTATGTGTGATTATATGTCAGTATTACATTGTATATCCCTGTATGTTGTGGTCGTTCAGGTGTCTATCCTAATATATTTTTTTTTAATCATCAATGCTCCCCACTGTAACTACTGCCTGTGGAAGAGAAATCCACACCCTTACTGCTCTTACAGTAAAGAACCCTCTACGCAGTTTAAGGTTAAACCGCTTCTCCTCTCATTTTAGTGAATGACCATGTGTCTTTTTAAATTCCTTTTCATCTAAAAGTTTTATCCCTATTGTTGGCACCAGTACGGTATTTGTACATTGAAATCATATCCCCTCTCAAGCGTCTCTTCTCCAGAGAGAATAAGTTCAGTGCTTGTAATCTTTCTTCATAACGAAGGTCCTCCAGTCCTTCTTTTTTTTTTTTTTTTTTTGCTTTGTTGCCCTTCTCTGGACTTTCTCCAGTTCCAGCTCATCCTTCCTGAGGACTGGTGCCCAGAACTGGACAGCATACTCCAGCAGGTGCGGCCGGTCCAGAGTCTTGTAGAGCGGGAGAATTATTGTTTTATCTCCTGGAGTTAATTACCTTTTTTAATGCATGCAAATATTGTGTTGGCTTTGCTTGCAGCAGCTTGGCATTGCATGTTATTGCTGAGCCTGTGATCTACTAAGATCCCCGGGTTCTTTTCCATCCTAGATTCCCCCAGAGGTTCTCCCCCCTAGTGAGTAGATTGCATTCATATTTTTGACACCCAAATGCATTATTTTAAATTTTTCTAAATTAAACCTCATTTGCCATGTAGTTGCCCACCACATGCATTTGTTCAGATCTTCTTGCAAGGTTTCCACATACTGCAGAGAAATGAGTACCCTGCTTAGCTTAGTATTGTCTGGAAATGCTGAGATTGAACTGTTTACCCCATCCTCCAGGTCATTTATGAGTAAATTAAATAGGATTGGTCCCAGGGACCCCGCTTTCCACACCGGACCATTCTGAGTTTATCAATATCCTCTGAGCTCACCTTTTGTAGCTAGTTTTCAATCCATGTACTTCACCCTATTGTCCATGCCAATAGACCCTAGTTTGTACAGTAAACGTTTATGGGGAACCGTATCAAATGCCTTTGCAAAATACAGATACATCACGTCTACGGGCCTTCCTTTATCTAAATGGCAAGTCACCTCCTCATAGAAGGCTAATTGGTTTGGCAAGAACGCTGCTTCATGAATCCATGCTGATTACTGCTAATGATACCATTCTCATTACTAATTTTTTATTTATTTAGTCCCTTATCATCCGCTCTAAGAGCTTGCATATTTATTGATGTTCGGCTAACTGGTCTGTAAATCCCAGGGATGTATTTTGCTGAGTCTTCCCCAGCCTCTCACAGTAATCTGTCCACCAGATCCGTGATGTGCCGAACCCAAGCGCACGGTTGACAACATACAGTTTGGTGCTTCAGGTCTTTATAACAGATTGCCCTCTGTTCTTCGAAGAATTGAGTCCCCTACCACCAGAATTTCTTTCCTTTCCCTTGGCTTTACGCCCACCCTCACTGGAGGAGTTATTCCCCTGGCAGCTAGGGGCATTACTCTGCTCCAGCAATGCTGGTTCCTGACTGGTTTCCCCAACGTCACACGACAACAGGCGTACTTATTGGGATGTTCCAGCCCAGGACCGGCCTCCCTGGCAATTTCTTTTTTTTTTTTAATGATTGGTAAAGCTGCCCAGCTGTTTTGCACTGCTGTCAAATGTTTTTGTATTTGGATAGTAATGTTGAAATTGCTGGATCCACCATAGTATTCTCAAACCAAATATCAGTTGTATGATCTTGTGTTATAGACACAGGTTTGACCATAAATGGATGCAATTGACTGAGCTTTAGTTGTTTAATATACATAGGAGTGACCATTAATAAGCTTTGTTATAAAATCTTAGTTCTGATGGAGGTAAAGCCTATATGCTTATTTATTTTCGTTCTACCTTTTATAGCTTCTGTGCAACTAACGCCGGATTTCTGTAGAAAACTGGACAGTCTTGTAGGACCTCAACTAACAGTGTTAGCTTCAGACATCTGTGAACAGTACAACATCAACAGAAGAATATCAGGGTATGTAACAATGGACTTTGATCTGGGGTGCTATAATGAATAGACATTTGCTGATAGTGTCATTGGCTATGTTAGCCTCTCCCACATGTTCTATTTGGCCCGGCATTATAATAGGTAGCCCTACTGGCCATTAGTAACATGTAGGAGAGGCAGTTTAGCTAGTGCTCAACCATAGTGATGATGATCTAGCATACAAGGATATGGGACAACAGCAAAGCACGTGAAGGTGCATATTTTCAGAAAAAAAAAATACACTAAAATGAATTTTAGCAAACATAAACACAATATAATACCCAATTTGTTTGATAAAATATAAAAGGTGGTTTATATGGATTTACTTTTACCACCCGCCAGATTGCCGAGCATGGCTCAGATGAGGAAGGTTACTGTGTTCACATTCTCCTAATGACATATTGTATACTTATATATTTATAACATCCACAGTTACCATGCTTAAATGTTTAATGAGCTTCAATATTATGTTCTGGTGTTTTTGTATCGGCTCTTCACGCGATACAATCCGGAATCTCAAGCTCAAACTATGGACTTTAATTTTCACGAAATGCTGAATTCGGAAGTTATGCAATTATATTTATATTTTGTTTCATCCCTTTGTCTGGGTTTTTTTTTTTTTTGTTTTGTTTTGTTTTTGTTTACGCAATACATGATGTGACCATCTCACTGTTCACCTAATCTGTCTGATTTACATTTTTCCTAATAAATTATTTTGTAAAAGAAAATATAAAAGATGGGGTTGCACTGAGTAAATAGATACCAAACATATCAAGACTCAAAACTGTCCATGAAATGGCCAAAGACTACGGTACCTAAAATACTACAGATGATGAAAAATCCTTAAGGCTTCATGTACACGGGACGTTTTTACAACCTCTCCTGAACGATTTAACTTGACAGATAGTAACCCACATTTATAACGTCCATTTTGCCGCGTTTGCGTTTAGAAGCGTTTGAAAAAAGAACATTTTAATTTTTTTTGTTTTTTCAAAATGGGCAGAAATGAAAAACACCTGTAAACAAAATGTGGCTAAATGTGATTTACCGCATTTAGAAGCGTTTGGCGCTTGAAATGCCTCTAAACTCCGCATCTGAACTCATTTTTTTGCTTTCCAGAAAAGGCCTCTAAACTCAAATGCCTAGAAACGAATATAAACGACCCTGTGTACATGTACTGATAAGATAACATAGAGGAGAGTTCAGGAGAAAAATGCCCAACTTCTACTAAACGTCCGTTTAGCAGCAGCAGTGTACACATGGCCTTACAGCTAGACATTAACCATGAATTGTGGCCCTTGAATTGTTACTCTCACTCCGATGTTTGCAGTTAAATGTGTGGTGCAATTGCCGTTTACATACATATGGATAAGCCCTACACACGGGAAGATAGAGTGCTTTAAGATATATTATTTTTTCCAGTTGGCCCCCTGTGATAGCAATGAAGTTAACAGGCCTCTTATGTAATCGCATGGGCAGGTTGACAGTTTCTTATAATGTAGTCTTTAGGGGTCTGTTAGACCCCCAGTATGTCTACTTCAGCTAATCAAGCACATATTGAGCTTGATTAGCTACTTCACCAGCTACAATAGCTGAGGAACTGCTGCTCTGAAATCAGCAGTGATGAAAGGCATGTCAGTTCCTGCTTCAAGTTTTGCAGAGGAGATAATGGAACTGATTTCCTCACTCCTCACACTTCTCGTGGTACTTTTTACAGAACAGCCAATCGCTAGCTGAAGAAAAGTATACCAGGCTCTTGGCTGCAGCCATTAACTTTATTTTAATCACTTAAAGTCCAGGATGTTTTAAAATAATCTAAGGACCATGAGTAGTTAAGTTGCATTACTTTGTGGTTTTGTCTTTTGTATTAATATGTTAATTAGAAGCACTAGCATGGTCTTGATGTGATGTTCCCCAAAATGTCTTTCTCAGAAGTAACTTTTTTTTCTCTTTGCTTCAGGTCAGAGAAAGAACCACAGTTTAAATTTATTTATTTTAACCACATGAACCTAGCAGAGAAAAGTACAATACACCTCAAGAAAACCCCCAGCGTCTCGCTGACTTCTGTACAACCAGAACTAATGAAGATACTCGGGGACATTAATAGTGATTTTACAAGGTTTGTCAATTCAGGGTTTCTACCCATTATTATTATTATTATTATTATTATTATTATTATTATTATTATTATTATTATTTTAGGTACTTGTATAGCACTGTCAGTTTATGCAGCGCTTTACAAAAGGGAGGCTGCCATAGCAAATTATTGTAAATGAACCCCATGCACACCGCTATACATCTTGCATATTTTTAGCAAACTTTTTCATACAGTATATTGCAATACATGTTGAAGCTGTTTAACTGTGTCAAAGTGATCCCTCCCTGATTAGTCCTTACTCCACTATACCAGGGCAGGATGGTACGCACTGCTGAAGATTACATATCCACCACCATATTGCGCAATTGTTCCATTATTTTCAGCAGACAGCTACTTAAAGTTTCCAAGCACTGCTGTGCCAGGATTACAGGATGTTAATATTAATAAAAAAGATTGCTAGTTTTATTTAACAATTTAAAAATGATTGACTATTTTAATGAACACATACGTGGATTAAATTGTGTTTTGACGTGTGCATGGAGTTGAGCTTTAATTGGGGAAGGAAAAATCTTTTGTCTGAAGTAAAGCTCTCCTATAAGACGCAGGCAAAAAAAAGCTGGTTGGGTCCTAATCATTCTCTAATCAATCCAAACACGTGTTTGCTTCTTATTCCTCCAAAATAAAATCAGAGAAAATGTTTTTAAAACCTTACATTCCAATATTATATTATGATAAATAGCAAGGGGGATGTAAAATTATTCTGGAGACATTTGTCATTTACTAGTTCTAGAAATACTACACTGGCCATGTATTAAGACTGGAGCAGACTAAATCCAGAGCAGCTGTGCATGGGAACCAATCAGCTTCTATCTTTTATTTTCAAAGCTTAACCGAATAAACTGAAGATGGAAGATGATTGGTTACTATGCACAGCTGCTCCACATTCTGTCGGCTCGAGTTTTAGTAAATTTCCATCATCGTGTTTATTGGTTGCTTGTGCTTTTTGCTTTATTCAGACAGATTTTTGTTTTTACAGAGCGGATGAAGATGAAGAAATCATAGTAAAAGCAATGAGTGATTACTGGGTAGTAGGAAAGAAGTCTGACCAGCGGGAACTGTATGTCATCTTGAACCAAAAGAATTCCAACCTAATTGAAGTAAATGGTGAGCATTAAATGTCTTTTAAGGCATATATAATTCCTTTTTATTCTTTGTCCATAGCTTTTAATATTGCTTTACAGCAATAACAATAAACCAGCTTTTAATATTGCACCCAGCATAGCACAATGGCAGCAATGGTATCCAGTGTGTTTCCTCACCAATTACCAACAGGACAAAGGGCAACTGCCCAAACCTATAACCGTCTTTGCAACAAGGAGCACATGGAAGGGCAATGCATGTCAATAAACAACAAACAAAAATCCCCAGTTCACTTACCAGCTAGCCTGCAAACAAACCAAATTGTCTTGTCTAACAGTTCACATTAAAAACCCTGGGGGGGATTTGCACACTATCTGCTGCTACTACTACTGGCTATCCTAGCCAATTGTGAGACAAGGAAGTAACAGGCCAGAGCCCATGATCTTGGAAGCTGGATCCTACAGTGCCTTGAAGAAGTATTCATACCCCTTGAAATTTTCCACTTTTTGTCATGTACAACCAAAAACGTAAATGTATTTTATGTGATAGACCAACACAAAGTGGCACATAATTGTGAAGTTGAAGGAAAATGATAAATCTTTTTCACAATTTTTTACAAATAAGTCTCTGCGAAGTGGTTGTGTGCATCTGTATTCAGCCATATTTACTATGATACCCCTAACTAAAATCTAGTGGAACCAATTGTCTTCAGAAGTCAACTAATTAGTAAGTAGACGTCCACCTGTGTGCTGGAGGTTTGTTAGAGAACCTTAGTTAAGAAACCGCATCATGAAGGCCAAATAACACATCAGACAGGTCAGGGATAAAGTTGTGGAGAAGTTTAAAAGCAGGGTTATATTATAAAAAAAAAATCCCAAGCTTTGAATATCTCACGGAGCACTATTCAATCAATCATCCAAAAGTGGAAAGAGTGTGGAACTTCAAACCTACCAAGACATGGCCATCCACCCAAATTGGCAGGCCAGGCAAGGAGAGCATTAATCAGAGAAGCAGCCAAGAGGCCCATGGTAACTCTGGAGGAGCTGCAGAGATCCACAGCTCAGGTGGGAGAATCTGTCCACAGGACAACTTATTAGTTGTGCACTACACAAATCTGGCCTTTGTGGAAGAGTGGTAAGAAGAAAGCCATTGCTGAAAGAGAGCCATAAGAAGTCCAGTTTGCGAGAAGCCATGTGGGAGGGCAAACATGTGGAAGAAGGTGCTCTGGTCAGATGAGACCAAAATTTAACTTTTTGGCCTAAAAGCAAAACGCTATGTGTGGCAAAAAATCTAAAACGGCACATCATCACCCCGAACACACCATTCCCACCATGAAACATGTTGGTGGCAACATCATGTTGTGGGGATGCTTTTCTTCAGTAGGGACAGGGAGGCTCGTCCGAGTTGATGGGAAGATGGATGGAGCCAAATACAGGGCAATCTTAGAAGAAAAAGTTGAAAAAAACGTATCAACATGTGAGCTTTGCTGCAGCTACAAATTCCCACGAAGTGTAGTGGAAGCAGTTGGAAAATGTATAAAAATAGGTAGCTGCCCTAACCCTTTTATTTAAAAACGCCACTTATAAGTGTAAAAAATATCCAATACTTATCCAATTCCCAATCAATTGTGCATACAAAAAAAAAGTGTATGTGTGTGTGTGTGTGTATGTATGTGTGTGTATATATATAGATATAGATATAGATATAGAGAGAGAGAGGGGGGGGGGTTCCAGTTGGGATTCTTCATAATATTGATCCAACGGACATTTTTGGATGTTTTTACAGTAGCTGTTTTTGGCTTCAGACGTTTTTTTTTTCTACCGTCAATACCAATAACACCATGCACACATAGGCTGTTATCAGCAGTTTTTGGCTTTAAAAAAAAAACCCCAAAACTAGTGGATTCTGAGAGGAGTTTTTCAGCTGTGAAAAAACGCTCTAACATCAATTCAATATCCATTGAAATAAAAAAAAGCTAAAGAGCGCCGACGCGGAAAAACGCTGAAAAAAGCTATTGCAAAAATGTTAATTTTTAAAAAAAAAATTTCACTGCAAAGCTACTGCCGTTTTTAGAATGTTAATTTAATTTCCAGTGTGTATGAGGCCTAATGTGCAATCCAAGACACTCATGATCCTTAATTCATCACCACATTCCACAATATGCACTCACCAGAAAACAGTAATGAAAAAGTGTTTTATGCCTTAACCTCTTTGGTCCTTTAAATTGATGATCAGAAGTATGCCCAGTAGATACAGCAGTGCTCTTTCATGTATCTCCACCTTCTGTAAAGACAAACGGCCATCATTGCCAAAATTCCACATATTTCTTTATAAACCATCAAAAAGTTTACACTCGCATTTAATAGTGCCTTAGACCGGCAATGAGTCTATCCAGCGTTCCAGTAATAGCCTGTGCTGGGCGTTCCCTTTCAAGAAGTCGTCGTGTGGTTCAAGCATAGATTTCGGTGCGGTTCATGGGCCAGAAATGACGTCTGTGTTGCACAATTGTCTCAATGTGTTTCACATGTATTATGCATCAGCAGGAAACTCTTTTAGAAGAAAACCTGTTAGAGTCGGCAAAAGACTTGAGACTGGGGCAGAGATTCACCTTCCAGCAGGACAACCACTCTAGGCATACAGCCAGAGCTACAATGGAATGGTTTAGAAAGCATATTCATGTGTTAGAGTGGCCCAGTCAAAGTCCAGACCTAAATCCAATTAAGAATCTGGCAAGACTTGAAAATTGCTGTTCAGACGCTCTCCATACAATCTGACAGAGCTTGAGCTATTTTGCAAAGAAGAATGGGCAAAAATGTTGCTCTCAAGATTTGCAAAGCTGGTAGAGAAATGCCCAAAAAGACTTGCAGCTGTAATTGCAGGGAAATGTGGCTCTACAAAGTACTGACTGGCTGAATACAAATGCACACCACACTTTTCACATATTTATTGAAAACATTTTAAAAAACATTTCTCGTTTTCCTTCCACTTCACAATCATGTGTCGCTTTGCGTTGATCTATCACACACAAAATCTAAATAAAATACATTTACATTTTTGATTGTGACATGACAAAATGTGGAAAATTTCAAGTGATATGAATACTTTTTCAAGGCACTGTATATGCGTGTCAGAGCATACAGGTTTTATAGGATGTACAGAAAATTGTCCAGAATGTCTAGGCATCAGAACATTCTTGGTATGATAAGCAATACTTTAAAACCTTTATCCAACTCGCATGTACAGTATCTCACAAAAGTGAGTACACCCCTCTCATTTTTGTAAATATTTTATTATCTTTTCATGTGACAACACTGAAGAAATTACACTTTGCTACAATGTAAAGCAGTGAGTGTACAGCTTGTATAACAGTGTAAATGTGCTGTCCCCTCAAAATAACTCAACACACAGCCATTGATGTCTAAACCGCTGGCAACAAAAGTGAGTACACCCCTTAAATGTCCAAATTGGCCCAAAGTGTCAATATTTTGTGTGGCCACCATTTGCCAGCACTGCCTTAACCCTCATGGGCATGGAGTTCGCCAGAGCTTCACAGGTTGCCACTGGAGTCCTCTTCCACTCCTCCATGATGACATCATGAAGCTGGTGGATGTTAGAGACTTTGCGCTCCTCCACCTTCAGTTTGAGGATGCTCCACAGATGCTCAATAGGGTTTAGGTCTGGAGACCTGCTTGGCCAGTCCATCACCCTTACCCTCAGCTTCTTTAGAAAGGCAGTGGTCATCTTGGAGGTGTCTGGGGTTGTTATCATGTTGGAATACTACCCTGTGGCCCAGTCTCCGAATGGAGGGGATCATGCACTGCTTCAGTATGTCACAGTACATGTTGACATTCATGGTTCCTTCACTGAACTGTAGCTCCCCAGTGTCGGCAGAACTCGTGCAGCCCCAGACCATGACACTCCCACCACCATGCTTGATTGTAGGCAAGACACACTTGCCTTTTGTACGCCTCACCTGGTTGTCGCCACACACGCTTGACACCATCTGAACCAAATAAGTTTATCTTGGTCTCATCAGACCACAGGACATGGTTCCAGTAATCCATGTCCTTAGCTTGTCTTCAGCAAACTATATGCAAGGTTTTTTTGTGCATCATTTTTAAAAGAGGCTTCCTTCTGGGATGACAGCCATGAAGACAAATTTGATGCAGTGTGTGGCATGTGGTTTGGGTACTGACAGACTAACCTGCCACCCCTTCAACCTCTGCAACCCCGCCACCCCTTCAACCTCTACTGGCAGCACTCATACATCTATTTCCCAAAGACAGCCTCTGGATATGACGCTGAACACATGCACTCAACTTCTTTGATCGACCATGGCGAGAGCTGTTCCGAGTGTAACCTGTTCTGTTAAACCTCTGTATTGTCTTGGCCACTGTGCTGCAGCTCAGTTTCAGGGTCTTGACTATCTTCTTATAGCCAGGGCCATCTTTACGTAGAGCAACAATATTATTTTTTTCAGATGCTCAGAGAGTTCTTTGCCATGAGGTGCCATGTTGAACTTCCAGTGACCAGTATGAGTGAGTGAGTGAGTGAGCGATAACACCAAATTTAATACACCTGCTGCCCATTCACACCTGAGACCTTGTAACACTAACGAGTCACATGTTACCAGGGAGGAGAAATGGCTAATTGGGCCCAATTTGGACATTTTCACTTTTGTTGCCAGCAGTTTAGACAATAAAGCAGTGCTCCACCCAAAAGTTGAACTTCCGCTTTAAGCACTCCTTGCCCCCTTACGTTCCTCTTTGGCATGTAATTTTTCTTTTTAGGGGGGAAGTGGGTACTTAGTTTTGAGTGGGACTTCCTGTCCCACTTCCTGATTCCAACTACGGGCCACCTAGTTGACTCCTCCTCTCCCACCTAGGTAGCCCCTCCCTCTCGGCAATCTTCCAGGACACGTCACCGGTCCCAAAAGATTGCCTGTCCACTCGGAGAGCACATCGCAACTCTCGTATGCCCAGTGCGTGCCCGACCGTAAAACCACAAGCTGTCACGGCCGGGGTGCCCCCAGTTTCAATGGACGTGCCACAGAGAGGAGGGGGGAACAGTGGGGCTCTGTGTGGCAGAATCGCTGGACTGTGGGACGGGTGAGTGTCTGTTTATTAAAAGTCAGCAGCTACACTTTTTGTAGCTGCTGACTTTTCATTAAAAAAAAAGCCTGGAACTCTGCTTTAATGGCTGTGTGTTGAGTTATTTTGAGGTGACAGCAAATTTACACTCTTATACAATCTGTACACTCACTACTTTACATTGTAGCCAAAGTGTCATTTCTTCATGTGTTGTCACATGAAGATATAATAAAATATTTACAAAAATGTGAGGGGTGTACTGTACACTTTGAGCTAAACACTTTTACAGAACTCTTCCACTCTGGCACATGTATATGAATGGAGATGGGAGGTATAAAAACTGGTGTTCTTGCTAATTGAAGTTACAGATTTCATTGTACATGTGTGTTCCAGTGTTATTCTCATTAGTGTTTGGGAAAGTTCTAATCTTTGTAGGAATCTGCTCTAAAGCACTGACTTCCAAATTATTCATCCACTCATAGCTCTGTGTATGTCTGGTATGAGAAACCCTGCTGGTACGATTGCAATTGAAGTGCCACCCTTGCTAATATCTCCATGCTATGCCTTTCTTAGCCAGGTCATGTTACCGGAATGGTTTTGTGTTTCTGTTCCATGCTAAACTTTGGACGCATTCCGAGACGTCATCAATATTCATCCCATCGTTTTTCAACAGATGGTCTTAATAATTAAAATCTAGGCTCTCTCTCACACCTTGACATTGAAGGCATTTCTGCAGGCAGGTCTAATTTAGCGGGTCTCATTTCAGTGTGATAATCCCGCACTCCCTCCCTTGGGTATAAATGTCATGATTAAGCCTAGTGTCATTTTAGTCAATGCAGGTGTCAGTGTTGTCATCCAAGTGTTTTGACAACCATAATTGTCACTTATTTAAATGATTGATGTGCAGGAAATAGGTGCTTGCACTTATATGCGTGTGTGTGTGTGTGTGTGTGTGTGTGTGTGTGTGTGTGTGTATGTTGGGGGTCAGGCTGTAATTACATCTGTTTATGGATGTATGGGTATTAATGACAGCTGCTTCTGTTTTCAGCCTATTGGTTGCCCAGAGTTATTAAAAGTCATTAAAGGAGTCTTCAAAGGACTGTTTGTATCTAAAATGACCATATCCTTCAACACCGTTATAATTTTACAAAACCTGCAGCCCTGTGCAAAATAGTGTAGCCTGAGAATTAATAGCTTCTACGATTTCTCTTTTAGTTCTTTAAGGAGAAACTATAGCTATGAGCAGGTTTTAGTTGAGCTAGGTTGCAGCAGGATAAAAGCCCAGTACCCATAATGGAAAAGTAGCTCTGCCATTGTTGCAGTCAGTCAAGGTAATGTAATGGTGGGGCAGCGACAGACACATCAATTTTTTTTTAGTGTCAGCGACTGGCCTGCAGGTAGCTGCTCTCCTGATGAAAGGAGGAAGGTAAGTGATCCTCTCCTTCAATGCATTCCTCTATCAGAGCATTGGGGCGTTATCCCTGTGTACATTCAGATCAGTCTGTGTTGGCGCATAGGGTAAAGCTGGCCATACATCTATTAGATTTTCTAACAAAAATTTGTACCAATAAAAAAATAACAGATGGGGTCTATCTATCTCTATAGATAATCCTTCTAGCTATATATATATATATATATAATCTCCATCTTTTAAAGTGGAACTTTAGTCACAAAATTAAGACTTGATAGATCACTTTAGGCTGGCCCCTTTTGAAACATTAGAAATAAGTGCCCACACTGTTTAAAATCCAGTAATGCACTCTCTTGCCCTGCTCTGCACATCCGCAGTTCTTTATTCTCAGCCCTGTAACTAAAATTAGAGCCACTAGAGTCTGATCAGCTGACCGCTTTTAAGATTTACTGTTGCTGAAGGGAGAAGAAAGCAACAGGAATGACACAGACTCTGTGAGGAAACACAGATTAGGGAGGGAGAAAAGAATAGCAGGAGAGATGATAGTACAAACTCTGCTGCCAGGGAGACACAAGAGGTAAACGTACAAGAATAGTGTCTTCTCTTATCTGCCCAATTCTCTTTTCTCCTTTTGGCAGCTGTGAACCTGAGCACTATAAAGTTTCTGTCAGCCTTCATATCTATCTGAACCAAGACATACAGTGCCTTACGAAAGTATTCGGCCCCCTTGAACTTTTCAACCTTTTTCCACATTTCAGGCTTCAAACATAAAGATATAAAATTTTTATTTTTTTGTGAAGAATCACCAACAAGTGGGACACAATTGTGAAGTGGAATGAAATCTATTGGATATTTTAAACTTTTTTAGCAAATAGAAAACTGAAAAGTGGTGCGTGCAAAATTATTCGGCCCCTTTACTTTCAGTGCAGCAAACTCACTCCAGAAGTTCAGTGAGGATCTCTGAATGATCCAATGTTGTCCTAAATGACTGATGTTGATAAATAGAATCCACCTGTGTGTAATCAAGTCTTTGTATAAATGCACCTGCTCTGTGATAGTCTCAGGGTTCTGTTGAAAGCGCAGAGAGCATCATGAAGACCAAGGAACACACCAGGCAGGTCCGTAATACTGTTGTGGAGAAGTTTAAAGCCGGATTTGGATACGAAAAGATTTCCCATGCTTTAAACCTCCCAAGGAGCACTGTGCAAGCGATCATTTTGAAATGGAAGGAGTAATAGACCACTGCAAATCTACCAAGACCTGGCTGTCCCTCTAAACTTTCAGCTCAGACAAGGAGAAGACTGATCAGAGATGCAGCCAAGAGGCCCATGATCACTCTGGATGAACTGCAGAGAACTACAGCTGAGGTGGGAGAGTCTGTCTATAGGACAACAATCAGTCGTACACTGCACAAATCTGGCCTTTATGGAAGAGTGGCAAGAAGAAAGCCATTTCTCAAAGATATCCATAAAAAGTCTTGTCTAAAGTTTGCCACAAGTCAACTGGGAGACACACCAAACATGTGAAAGAAGGTGCTCTGGTCAGATGAAACCAAAATCGAACTTTTTGCCCACAATGCAAAATGATATGTTTGGCATAAAAGCAACACAGCTCATCACCCTCAACACACCATCCCCACTGTCAAACATGGTGGTGGCAAAGTCCAGACCTGAATCCAATCGAGAATCTGTGGAAAGAGCTGAAAACTGCTGTTCACAAACGCTCTCCATCCAACCTCACTGAGCTCGAGCTCTTTTGCAAGGAAGAATGGGCAAGAATTTCACTCTCTCAATGTGCAAAACTGATAGAGACATACCCCAAGCGACTTGCAGCTGTAATTGCAGCAAAAGGTGGCTCTACAAAGTATTAACGCAAGGGGGCCGAATAATTTTGCACACCCCACTTTTCATTTTTTTATTAGTTAAAAAAGTTTCAAAAATCCAATAGATTTTGTTCCACTTCACAATTGTGTGCCACTTGTTGGTGATTCTTCCCAAAAAATAAAATTTTTATATCTTTGTTTGAAGCCTGAAATGTGGCAAAAGGTTGAAAAGTTCAAGGGGGCCGAATACTTTCGCAAGGCACTGTACAATCAAGGCTGGAAATGTACATATTTTACTTGAAGAAAGTGTCATATCGTTTTTGAGAGGGGGAGAGGAAGTGACTGCTCTGGGCTTCAGAAAAATGGCAGCCTCTAGAAAGAAGAAACGGGAGCAACTCTGGAGGCAGTTTTAGCGCACAATAATTTTGGTAGCATAAACAACAATGTGGAATAAATGTTCTGTTACAGAGCGTGAATTTTTATCAAACTGTTAAATGGGCAAAGCTCCAGTTTAATGACCTCCTCCCCCTAAGTGGCAGTGTTCTGGCCTGTTTATTGGCTGCTCATGCTTGAGCAATAGGAGTAAAGGAAGAAGGTTTTATGTTTTCCCCATAGGTGGAAGTACCAGGTATTTCCAAAGGGCTCCAGCAAATCAAAGGAATGGTAGAGGAAGCATGACAAAGGGTAAACATTGATGGGAACATGTTACTTTGTCCTGAATATGTTTTACCACGCATTACCGTAACGCATGGATGGTTTTGTGGTATCTTTCCTTTTGCATGACACCCCGAGACACGTACATTGCAGTGCATCACAAAGCATAGGCGAGTATCCTTTGTGTGTTGTCGAATTGTACATTAAAAGGAAAGGAAAATTTGGGTTTCTTGAAGTACACAATGATGTCTAATAATAAACCAGACTTCGCTCACTGGGCTCCATTGATAATATCACTTTTAGGTGGACTTAACCCAGATGCAGCAATGCTCAAAAGTTGTTTATCTGATAGAATTATTAGAGCCGGTTCACACAGCGGGCGATGCGAGGCGACACGACTCGCCTCGCTCTCGCAAGTCGCCCCCGTTCTGTACAATGGAACCGTTCTGAGAGGAGCGACTCGAGTCGCTCCGACTCAGAAAAAAGGTTCCTGTACTACTTTTGGGCGACCTCGGGGCGACTTGCATTGACTTCTATACAGAAGTCATCTGCAAGTTGCCGCTGAGGTCGCGGCAGGTCGCGGCGAGGCAAGTCGGAGTCGCCTCGCCTGCAGTGTGAACCGGCCCTAATTGCTATGATGTAAAAAAGTAAAACATTTCTTCTGTTTTTTTTTTTTTTTTTTTTGCATTAATCATCTGTGTTCATATTATTATTTTTTACAGATGAAATCAAGAAACTGTGTGCCACACAATTCAACAACATCTTCTTCTTGGATTAACCAGCCTGAATAGGCAATGCGTGACAACCATTTTGTTCAGAATATCAGTCATATTATTGACTGGAATGACTGTTGTAAGGCAATAGTTGCCTTGTAAGAATCTACTTTCTACATGGAGACTCAGTAATCAGACCGTTTTTAGATTTTAAATATTTATCTGATCCGATTGCTCTTTAAACAACTCATTACATTTCTGTTACAGCAGTATGACCGCAAACAATAAATCCACGAATCATTGTTATACTTTTAACTGCCTAATAAGCTCTGTGTTAAACTGATACCTTTCCAAGAAATCTTTCTTGCTTTAGTTTTTTTTTTTTTTTTTTTTTTTTTAACTTGCAAGGCCATCAAAACTCATCAAACAGATGTTCCTATAATGATATGACAATCCCAATGATCAGATACCAAAATAAGGGGCAGTGGACTTGCTGAGAATGGATGTGGTTTTGGGAATGTAATTGTGGCAGATGAACATGGATTATGATGGGTTGGGAGGACTTGAAGGATATCACTATGTATAAAATGTAAAATGTCCTCCTAGCTTTGCTCCTACGTATATTTGAAAGGAGAACGCCTCAATGTATAAATTATCCGTAAACTGATAATACACTACACTGGTTTATGGATACCTGACCATCACACCTATTATATGTCTTAACCCCCCTGGCGGTATTCCCAAGTCTTGTTCAGGGTGAAAATTCAGTACCATTTAGCGGTAACCGCAAGCCAGACTCAGGATCATAGTTGGTAAAGTTGAATAAAGACACCAGTCCATCCAGTTCAACCTGAGTGAGTGTCTACAGTTGTCCCTATCCTTGTACATTGCACATTGCATATGGCACTGAGTGCGCCGCTGTCAACCGCGATATGCCGCGAGTGGCAGCTCCCATGCGCATGCGCAGGAGTGACGTCATCGCGGCTTTGCCGAATGACCGCTGCGGAGCAGCGAGACCCCACCGAGAAGATGGACGCTCTGGACTACAAGGGACAGTGGTGACTTTGCTGGCTCCTGTGTCAGGTAAGTGACACATAATGGACTACTATGCGATGTATAGTAGTCCATTATGCTTTACCTTTGCAGGGAATCAAAGAGGAAGTAAACTTATCAGGGTTTACTTCCTCTTTAAAGTCCATGGTTTTGGGTTGCCATGTACTGCATGCTCATATAGGTGTAATGGAAGTCCACAAACTTTTGGCCCTATAAATTAGTTGTATAAACTTTATTATTTTTATATTGAGTGTACAATAGTACCTCCAATGGATGTTGCAAATAATTTACAACAGGTAAGAGTATCCTCCTCTAATTAATAAAAGTAATGAGGAGGGTTTTTTATTTATTTATTTTAAGCCATTTATAAACAAAAATACGCAAATTAATAGATTTTACTTTGCTAATTTCAATATAGAATTTTGTATTTCGCCTGACGTTTTCTTGTGGTTATTTAAAACACTTTAAGATATTGTTTAACTTGATCACCTTAAGATGGCTGTGTGGTGGTCCCTGTACTTAGTAGATTGGCTTGAGACCCCTAAAAACAGGGAACAATCTAGTAGGGTAGTAACAGTCATCTTCCAAGTCACTGGCTGTGGTCAGCTTCCTTTCCAGGCTAGCTCATATTGCTGTTGTCCCATAACTGTGGCAGGAGGCCTCACTAACCAGTAGTATCTAACCATTGTGTCTGCAACACCCATATGAGAAAACACAACGGGGGCTATGTATAAAACATTTGCTGTGCAGATGTCTTAACCATTCACACAAGCACCACAAATGTTGGCTGGATTTGGAATATCATTCAATCCTTTGATCGTCAAATCCATCTAGTGACCATAATGCAATATTTTTCCGGAAATGGCTCAATAGAAAATAAAAAAAATACTGCATAATGGCCACTAGGTGGAACTGACAATCATAGGAGATAATTAATTTACAAGAAATGACACTTTGCTGCAATGTAAAGTAGTGCATGCACAGCTTGTATAACAGTGTAAATTTGCTGTCCCCTCAAAATAACTCAACACACAGCCATTAATGTCTAAACCGCTGGCAACAAAAGTAAGTACACCGTTAAGTGAAAATGTCCAAATTGAGCCCAATTAGCCATTTTCCCTCCCCAGTGTCATGTGACTCATTAGTGTTACAAGGTCTCAGGTGTGAATGGGGAGCAGGTGTGTTAAATTTGGTGTTATCGCTCTCACTCTCATACTGGTCACTGGAAGTTCAACATGGCACCTCATGGCAAAGAACTCTGAGGATCTGAAAAAAAGAATTGTTGCTCTACATAAAGATGGCCTAGGCTATAAGAGGAATGCCAAGTCCCTGAAACTGAGCTGCAGAACGGTGGTCAAGACCATACATCGGTTTAACAGGACAGGTTCCACTGCAAACTGCCTTGCCATGGTCGACCAAAAAAGTTGAGTGCACATGCTCAGCATCATATCCAGAGGTTGTCTTTGGGAAAAAGAGTTATGAGTATTGCCAGTAGGGATGAGCTTCATGTTCGAGTCAAACATACGTTCGACTCGAGCATCGGCTGTTCGCCCATTCGGCGAATACGAATGTTATGGGCCGTTCGCGCCAAATTCGTGTTGCACTCACGGCCCACAATGCACTGCGCCATCGCAGTGCATTGCTGGCTCATGATTGGCCAAGCATGCACTGTGACCCCGCATGCTTGGCCAATCACAGCGCCAGCAGTGAGGAGAGCCATGATTGGCCACAGGCAGGATGCCTGTGGCCAATCATAGCTCAGGCTGTGTAGTACATGCCCCACACCATATAAGGCCGCCAGCGCGGCGGCCTTGTGTAGTGTGTTGGCGTCTGTAGGAGTTAGTGGGTGTTCTCTGTGTACCTTCAACACAGTATACACCGTTCATTATCGGACGATTTTGCGTTCTTGCTCTTCTGTAATTGAGCTGTTAGCAATCTGCAGGAGTTTGTGCCTATTGTCTGCGTGCCCTGACCGCAGTATACACCGTTATATCCACCTATATACCCTGTTTCCCCTAAAATAAGACCTAGCGTGATTGTCGGTGTTGGCTGCAATATAAGCCCTACCACCCAAATAAGCCCTACTCTGTTTCCTCAAAAATAAGCCCTACCCTGAAAAGAAGACCTACAAGGACTTTAACTAGGGCTTATTTGGGGGGTAGGGCTTTTATTGCAGCTATCACCGACAATCACACTAGGTCTTATTTTAGGGGAAACAGGGTAGCTAGCTATATTGCTCTTTTGTAATAGAGCTTGCAGTCAGTTGTAGGAGATTGTGCATGCTGTCTGCGTGCCCTTACCATAGTATACACCGTTATATCCACCTATATAGTTCTTCTCTAATTGAGCCATCTGCAGGAGTTAGTGGGTGTTGTGTGCCTCCAGCACAATATACACTACCCAATTGCTGGTTTTCCCATCTCCCTTCAGGCCATTATCATATCTGGAAGGCCAACAAGGAGAGGCAGACAGGCGCGAGCCGATAAAAGAGGGCAAGCAGGCTCTGTCTAGAGACAACAGTGCTGGTCGTGGACGCAGTGCATCGTCATCATCAGCACGTGGTCATGGGACACGCTTGTCCTTCTTTTCGGCAGCTGGACGTGTTGAGCCGCATCAGGCCGAAGACTTGGTAGAGTGGATGACCAAGCCCTCTTCATCCTCCTCATCCTCTCTCATCCAGGCTCAGGGTACTAGCAAAGCAGCTGCCAACGCATCGTTTTCCCTCCTCTCAACGTCATCATCAGTGACTCCTTCCCTAGACCCACCACGTCCTCCTGAGGATCTCCTGAACTCTTTGAGCACAGTGTTGGGTACATGCTCTAGGACAGTGATGGTGAACCTTGGCACCCCAGATGTTTTGGAACTACATTTCCCATGATGCTCCACTACACTGCAGAGTGCATGAGCATCATGGGAAATGTAGTTCCAAAACATCTGGGGTGCCAAGGTTCGCCATCACTGCTCTAGGAGGATGCCCAGTGTTTTGTAGGCTCTGATGATGATACTCAGCTAGAGGAAGGCAGTAGCGTGAGCGCAGAGAGAGGGGGTGCTCAAGAAGGACAGCGATCTGGCAGTCATGTTCCACAAGCTGCAGCATACTGCCAGGTTTGCTCCAGTGATGAAGAGGGAGGGGATGATGAGGGCACTGACTCCACATGGGTGCCTGGGAGGAGGATGCACATGTCCAACGAGGCAGGATGCTCTCAGGGGGCCAGCTTAGGGGCAGCACACCGACTGAATCACACCGCAGAGCTCCGCCTGTGCAGGGCGCTGCCTCTGCGCGTTATTCTAAGAGTTCTTGGTGTGGGCCTTTTTTCAGACGAGTGCATCAGATCGCACCGCTGCTATTTGCAACATACTGTATGTCTCAAGCGTATCTCGCGTGGCCAAAACATCAGCCGCTTGGGCACCACATGCTTGACCAGACATATGTTGACCTGCCATGCAGCTCGTTGGCAAGCGTACCTCAAAGACCCACACCAAAGAACAAAGCGGACCTCTCCTTGCTCCTCATCAGCTGGGATCTCCAACCCCACTAGACCTTCAGTCCTCTCTGAAACCTGCTCTGGGAGGAATGAAGGTGTACAATTAGGTGTGTCACAGCCACGTGCTTCCGGGCACTCTGCTAGCAGTACACCCACGTCCGATTATAGCAGGCAAATTTCCCTGCCCCAGCTGCTGGACTGTCGAAAGAAGTTCACTCCCAGCCATCCACATGGCCAGCGGTTGAATGCTAGCTTGGCTAAATTGCTAGCACTTCAACTGCTGCCTTTTCAGTTGGTAGATTCGGCCCCCTTCCGCGAGTTTGTACAATGTGCGGTTCCTCAGTGGCAGGTCCCCAAACGCCACTTTTTCTCACTGAAGTCCTTGACTAGCTGGACAGGGCGGTCAGCGGTAAGGTGCATATTACCGCTGACTCATGGTCTAGCAGGCATGGACAGGGACGTCCCTTGTCTTTCACGGCCCATTGGGTCACTCTTCTGGCAGCTGGGAAGGATGCAGGACAAGGTGCAGTAGTGTTGGAGGTTGTTCCGCCACCACGCCTCCAAAATGCTACTACTGGTTGTGACACACCTCTCTCCTCCACCCCCTCCTCTTCTTCTTCCTCCATGGCCTCTTCCAGTGCTCTGTCCTCAGAACCAGCAGTGCTACGTAGGCGTTCCAGGGGCTACGCAAGTACGCAGGCAAAACTATGCCATGCCGTGCTTGCGCTGGTTTGTTTGGGGGACAGGAGCCACACTGGGGCAGATATTTTGTCAGCTCTGCAGGGGCAGGCCGAGAGGTGGTTGATGCCATGCCAGCTTAAGCCAGGAATGGTGGTTTGCGACAATGGCACCAACCTCCTCTCCACCCTCCGACAGGGACAACTGACCCATGTGCCCTGTGTGGCTCACGTCCTTAACCTGGTGGTGCAGCGGTTCTTGGGCAGGTACCTGGGCTTACAGGATGTCCTGAAGCAGGCTAGGAAAGTCTGCGTGCATTTCCGCCGATCATTTAATGGCTGAGCTCCAAAAGGAGTTGAACTCGCCCAAGAACCGCCTTATATGTGACATGCCCACCAGGTGGAACTCAACGTTGGCCATGCTGCAACGGCTGCACACGCAGCAGAGGGCCATCAATGAGTACCTGTGCGACTACGGTACCAGGACAGGGTCAGGGGAGCTCGGTTTTTTCTCACCACGCCAGTGGGGCATGATCAGGGATGCATGCACTGTCCTGTCACCATTTGAGGAGGACACAAGGATGGTGAGCAGTGACAGTGCATGCATCAGTGACACTGTACCTCTTGTCCACCTGTTGGAGCATACGCTGCGTGGAATAATGGACAGGGCACTTGAGGCAGAACAGAGGCAGGAAGAGGAGGACTTCCTTGCCTCTCAAGGCCCCCTTTATCCAGACAGTGTTCCTGCTGTGCCACCCATCACACAGGAAGAGGAGGAGGAGGAGGATGATTGTGTCAGCATGGAGGTGGAGGCTGGCACTCAGCAGCAGCAGCAGCAGTCTTGTAGGGATGATTTACAGTCCCAAGAAACACGTGGACTTGTACGTGGCTGGGAGGAGGTAGCTGTGGATCATGTTGTCCTTAGTGACCCAGAGGACTCCGGACCGAATGCCTAAGCTAACCTACGCTGCATGGCCTCCCTGATCCTGCAAAGCCTGTGGAAGGATCCTTGTATTCTTCGGATCAAGGAGAGGGACCATTACTGGCTAGCCACTCTCCTTGATCCACGGTATAAGGGTAAGGTTGCCGACCTTATCTTGCCATTGCAGAGGATGAGATATCTCCGGGAGGCCTTGCAGAAAGGTCTGTGCAAAGCGTTCCCAGAGACTGGGAGGTTACAAACTCCTGGACCTGGACAACGTGTTGCTGAGGCATCGGTCAGAAGGAGCGGTGGAGAAGGTGGCTGCCTGACCGATGCATTCAGACAATTTTTTAGTCCGCAGCCCCAAGGTATGATCGGTTCCAGCAACCATCGCCAGCGTCTGATTTACATGGTGCAGGAATACCTAGGGGCAAGATCAGACTTGGACACCTTTCCCACCGAAAATCCTCTGGCTTACTGGGTCTTGAGGATGGATCACTGGCCAGAGTTTGCACAGTATGCAATTGAGCTACTGGCCTGTCCTGCATCCAGCATTCTTTTAGAACGCACCTTCAGTGCTGCTGGTGGCTTTGTTACCTATCACAGGGTGCGCCTGTCCACCGACTCAGTTGATCGACTGACCTTCATCAAGATGAATCAGTCTTGGATCAGCCACAGCTACCAAGCACCTGAAGATGATGTAACCGAATAATTTTTTTTAAAATATCACATCCCTTCAAGACTGCCTATGCTGATGCTGAGTGACTGCCCTGTTATGTTGATTGTCTATCCTCTTCCTCCTCTGCTGATATGTTGGAAGAACATTTTTGGTTCTGGGTGATGCCACCAGCCCAATTTTTCAGTCCCTGTTTAACAGGGGCATTTAATTACAGTTTTTGATGCAATGCTTTGCAGCAGGGCTCATTCCTGCACCACAACTAGAGTATATGGGAGAGGTTGCAGTGTCGTGGCACCAGCACCAGTGCCAGCAGCCCAATTTTTCAGCCCCTGTTTAACAGGGGCATGTAATTACAATTCTTGATATAATATTTCACAGCAGGGACAGTTCCTGTGCCCACCCAGAGTAACTGTGAGGACTTATAGTGTTGTGGCACCAGCACCACAACCACCAAAAGTCAATTTTTCTACCACTGTTCAACAATGGCATGTAATTACAATTCTTGATATAATCGTTCACAGCAGGGCGCTCCAGCGTCCACCATGAGTCACTTTGAGGGCTTACAATGTTGTGGCAACACCAACACCTTGTTCCGCCATTTCTGCAGAGCATATAGAGCAGGCCCCTACTTTCAAACATCCAACTTACAAACCTCTCCTACTTGCAAACAGAAGGAGACAACAGGAAGTGAGATGAAAAAAGACAGACGGCAAAACAAATTATACAGGGGTGATAACCCTTCCCTATGTTTTCCAAAAAGCTTAAAAATAGATTTTTTGGCCTTCAGCTACACTTTAAAAATGTACCAGTTCAAAATTACAAACAGATTCTACTTAACACAACAAACCTACACAGTCCCTGTCTTGTTTGCACCGCCTGTATACTGCTGTTCTGAGTATATAGGGCCTGGGGGCCCCACGTCTTTCCTTTTTTATTTTTATTTTTAATATGGGTACGGGGTTCCCCTTAATATCCGTACAAGACCCAAAGGGGCTGGTAATGGGCGGGGGGGGGGGGGGCTGCCCATGCCATTTTTCTCAATGATTTTCATCCATATTGCTGGAACCAGATATTACATTAAAAACGCAAGCAGTTTGAAATTACTTTTTTTCCCGTTAAATGTCATTTTGTGCAGGGACTGTTCTAAACATGGGAAACACGTGGCACTTCACAGGAATACTATAGACACCCCCCAGGCACGATATTTAAAGGAATATCTCACTTTTTTTTCACTTTAATCGTCATTAAAATCAGTGCTCCCGCCAAAACGGCCATTTTTAAAAACATTTTAGGCATTGACCCATGTCCCCTGGGGCTGGAGCCAGGTCCCCAAACCCTTTTTAGGACAGTATCTTGCATATTAGCCATTAAAATTAGCACTTTTTATTTCGAACGTTCGAGTCCCATAGACTTCAATGGGGTTCTAAAGTTCGTACAAATTTTCGTTCCGTTCAAAAGTTCTGGTGAGAACCGAACCGGGGGTCGGCTCATCCCTAGTTGCCAGCATTGCTGCAGAAGTTGAAGAGGTGGGGGGTCAGCCTGTCAGTGCTCAAACCACACTGCATCAAATTGGTCTGCATGCCCGTTGCCCCAGAAGGAAGCCTCTTCTAAAGATGATGCACAAGAGAGTTCACAGTTTGCCAAAGACAAGCAGACTAAGGACAGGGATTACTGGAACCATGTCATATGGTCTGATGAGAACAAGATAAACGTATTTGGTTCAGAGTGTGTCAGGTGTGTGCGATGGCAACCAGGTGAGGAGTACAAAGACAAGTGTGTCTTGCCCACAGTCAAGCATGGTGGTGGGAGTGTCATGGTCTGGGGCTGCATGAGTGCTGCTGGCACTGGGGAGCTACAGTTCATTGAGGCAACCATGAATGCAAACATGTACTGTGGCATACTGAAGCACAGCTTGTTCCCCTTCGGAGACTGGGCCGCAGGGCAGTATTCCAACATAACGACCCCAAACACACCTCCAAGACGACCACTGCCTTGCTAAAGAAGCTGAGGGTAAAGGTGATGGACTACCCAGGCTTGTTTCCAGGCCTAAACCCTATTGAGCATCTGTGGGGCATCCTCAAATGGAAGGTGGAGGAGAGCAAGGTCTCTAACATCCACCGGCTCCGTGATGTCATCATGGAGGAGTAGAAGAGGACTCCAGTGGCAACCTGTGAAGCTCTGGCGAACTCCATGCCCAAGAGGGTTAAGGCAGTGCTGGCAAATGGTGGCCACACAAAATATTGACACTTTGGGCCCAATTTGGACATTTTCACTTGGGAGGGGGGGGGGGGCGGGGTACTCACTTTTGTTGCCAGTACTTTAGATATCAATGACTGTGTTTTGAGTTATTTTGAGAAAACGGCAAATTTACACTGTTATACAAGCTGTACACTCAGTACTTTGTAGCAAAGTGTAATTTTTTCAATGTTGTCACATGAAAAGATATAATAAACTGTGAGGGGTATACTCACTTTTTTGAGATACTGTATGTATATGTATATGTGTGTGTGTGTGTGTGTATGTGTATATATATATATATATATATATATATATATATATATATACACACACACACACACACACACACGATTCTGTGCAGCGCATTTGCCCTGTAGCAAGTGGATAAGCAAACTTATTGGGGGTTCAGGACAGTAAGGGCTCATTTACATTTGTGGTTTGGGAGGCGGTAAAACCCCAATAATTAATTGCGTTCTGTGACCAGTTCCTAAGATCTTCTAAAGGCTGAGCACACCTGCTTTATAAGGTTGGTACTGAATACAAGCTATTTGTTTATGACTGTTTAGTGCTGAAAATGTATCACTGCAACGCCATCTAGTGTCATTTATGTGGTATGGCTGATTGTCACTGTTCCCTTCAAGGAAACCTGTACAGCAAGTAGTTTCATTGCTGCCATCTCTGTGCAAGTTCTAATTGCCTGTTTTTGCTGATCCTGTTACTGTACATCAAGCATGCAGCAACTCAAGAGGCAAATCAGAACTCCTGATCTCCATACTTGGTCAGAAACTCAGAAAATAGGAAAAATTAGCATAATAGCGAGGTAACAAGCATTTTCACAAGGCGTAAGCAATGGCCTACATTTTTTTTTGTATCACCTTCCTTTCCCAAGCACTCACATTTTTACCACAGACATTGACAACATTCTGTACCCCAAATGGGCTCAGTTTAATAGCCATACAGGAAGATATATACATACACACATTAGGCTCAATTTTGGATGAGGGTGATTAACCTTTAAACTGAGAAACTTTTCTCTGCAGGCTTGATTTAACATATTTTTTTGCCTGCTGATCCACTCCTTCCTGTAGTTTCTGCTTCTAGGGTGACAACACTTACATGTGAGTCTATACAGCTGCAGTGTTGTCACGCTAATGCGTACTCTCACTGCAGAGTTCCTCCACAGATTTCCGGCTGGCTATTCTGCTACTATTTACAGATGTTCACCCAAGGCTATGAAGCAAATTTAAGTCTTTTAGCTGTGCTTGTCATGGGTTGCTTTATTATTCATTAAATAATAATAAATTCATTTGTTATTATGTTATGAAATTCTTCAAGAAAGACTCAATAAATTTAGTTTATACAGTTATAAGAATATATAGACCCAAAACATACCCACATCCTCAATAATAAGGGCACATGTAAATATAGTATGTGTAGATAGGATTGTTAAGGTACGAACAAACATCTTTATTCATGAATTACATAAAAACAGACAGTTAAAGAATAATAACTTTGGTACATCCCTGTTCATATCTTATTCAATGCCACATTGTGGTATAGGTGTAATATGTGAGTCAATACTACCTGTAATGGAAGAAGCAGTAAGGACTGTATTGCAGTGAAAAAGCTAGAAGAACCTGACAGCATGTGTATACTTTCATTTGGGGGAAATCTTCAAGGAGGTAGGTTTGTATGGCCCTGCTCTATATGTGGATACCCTACTGTCAGTATCTACTATAAGGATCTGGTTAAGGGTTGTGTTTCCACATGAGCTGCAACATATTATCCTGGTGATGCCCCCTTTCTTAATCTTGATATAACTGGTATCCCGACCAGATTCATATCCTTCTTCCTGTATTCCATTCTAGTCTCCTTTCTGCCTATCTTGGGATGGTCCACAGACGGTGGTTGCAAATAGGTTATGTTATATCAGTTTTACTGGTCACTAACCATCAGTCCTGATGAAGTTGAAATTTTCTCAACAAAACATGTAAAGTTATTGCTCACTTATTTTCAATATTGTAAGAAGATACCCTAAGCTTTATCTTTACTAATATATGGTATTAAATGAGACATGTGCAGGGGGGTATGCCAAAGTTTTTATACTTTGAAATGTCTTTTTTTTATGTATTTCATGAATAAAGACATTTCATTTTATGTATAGTATGTATTGAGACAACTTTTAGGTACCTTAAAAGCCCCATCTACTATACTTAAATTTAAAAGGCTAGCAAACTTTTCCAGGTCCAAGTGATTTCTTCGTGACAGAAGGGCAGAGTTTCAGTTTTCATGTTTGTTTGTAGCTCTGTAATGCAGGTTGGTGTTAAATATTTTGAGGCTCTGTACAATCAGCAGAACATATTTATTCAGTCCCATAGGTGGTAATTTAATCATTACTTCACTGTATCTATAGATGGCTGCAAATAAAGCTGACACGTCTATTGCAACAGTCAGTATTTACCATAGTCATACTTGTGACATGTTTAGAATGTGGTCCCCCCTCCCTTAGTAAATGGCGATAATGTGTAAAATAGCTCGGCGGTGCATTTTGTGTAAATTCTTGCTTGTCAGATTCATTTGAGGACAGCTGAAGCTCTTCAGTTGGCAGCTGTTCCCTGAGTGGCATTCCAAGTTCCATGGTGAAAATCTTCTATGGTCAGGACCTTCCACCCTGTCCTATTTCCACAGATGCTTTCAGCTATTGCCTATTTTGTTCTTTCACTTTATTTGCAGAAGCTCAACATAAGAAAACTATCAGACTTACAATTTAACTTTTAATAATAGGTTTTTAAGGATAATTATGACACTCAACAAGGGCAGCCCGTATATTTAGATTTATTTTTAGGGCAATATCCATCCTTTTTTAATTTCCAGATTTCTGTTGGTCAGGAGTGGAAGCAACCTGCTGGCTTTTACCTGTTAGGTATTCTAAAAGATACTGTATTCCTCCATTTATATTTGGTCCAATGTCATGCTGGGCTTAAAATGTATCCATTTTATATATAAAGAACCCTTTCACACAGGGCTGTCCGTTTTTACTACTCCGCTTGCTCGGAGTGATTCCCGCTGAGCCAGCGGATGACAAGTCCATCTCTGCACTCTGTGCAGGGACGGACCTGTCAGAGAGTCTGCTCTCCCCTATGGGAGGATTGGATGATTACGGACTACCTGTCCGTTTTCATCTGATCCGATAGACGGATGCCATGGGCTATTTTTGTGTCCAGGGGAGTGGGAAATTTTTCCCACTTGTGTGGCCATGGGCTTTTTTTGTGTCTAGGAGAGAGGGTGATTTTTTTTTTCCTCTTGTGCCTCTTCCCCATTCCTTCCATATCCTTACCTGCAGTAATTTGGGGTTCTGGTAAAAACACCACAGCTTTTATAAGCAGATGAGTTTCCTGATTTGGGGAGGTATTCTAACTATATAGCGGGAATGAAGGAATGAATCTGCCCTATTAGTATGGAAGGAGAAGGGTTAATGGGAGGATAGCCTGTGTATATCTTAACAGGCCACAAGCTCGTGGCCTGTTTTGGCATTCAGGGGATTTCCTTCCATGTTCCTGCGCTCGCCCTGTGATATTTTTAGTAGCAGTGCCTCCTGGAACTTAAAATGATCTAAAATTGTCATCAAATACCCACCCGAGGAAGTTCATCCGAGAAACGCTGCATTAGCTACAGATCCCTAGTCCACCACCTAACTAGCCAGCAGCATAAGTTACTTTCAGCTATATAAGTATATAATTCTTTGGAATATAAAGCTTAAAGATACTAGGGGGTGATGGATGGGATATAGATGACTGAGGCATCATAACGATTGTACTAAGGAGCATAATATATATATATATATATATATATATATATATATATATATATATATATATATATATATATATATATATATATTTAAACTGTATTATTTATTATTTTTTTAAATGATACTAATTAAAAATGTTTATTTTTTTTCCCCAACAATGGATGTAATCTTTGTATACTTGAAAAGCCCGCTAACCTTGCTTTTTTGTTTTGTTGCTATGATTGTGGAATCATTTGAGATGTAGTATCCTCATACGTTTGGTCTATAACTCATTATTCCTTAGACTGTGATTTTTTTTTTTTTATAGTATGACAATGAAGATATGACAAAATACCTTGCCTGGTTGAAAAATAACAGCTGACTTCACATTGGTGCAAAGAAGCTTGTGTGCTGCTAGAATCACCAGACACACACTTCTAGGTAGCCTCGCATTTTTGTCCTACTTTGATCTCTATAGATGCCTTCCTGGCATCACAAAGTGCAAAAGAACACTTCTCTATTGGCTTCACTGTAT
Organism: Lithobates pipiens; assembly: GCF_037356315.1. Taxonomy (NCBI): domain Eukaryota; kingdom Metazoa; phylum Chordata; class Amphibia; order Anura; family Ranidae; genus Lithobates; species Lithobates pipiens. The sequence goes on along the minus strand of NW_027507784.1, from coordinate 263,239,233 downwards.
GCTGGTAGGGAGATACAGAGCTAATAGTTGGAAAAATGTAACCTAGATGTTTACTCCTAAGTTTAGGGGGTACTAAGTGCAACTCTGCAAAACTCTGAAAGTTTGGAGCGAGGTACTTTAGGGTGTCTGCTGTGAAGGGCTGCTGTTAGTTAATGTAAGATTTCACACAGAGTTACCAAAAACTAGGAACTGTGATATGAATGCATATAAGAAGAATGGATACATTAGATCCCATCTACATCATTAATCTGAGGTTTCAAAAGTCTAAATAATATAATTAGAAGGAAGGTGTGTGGAATCCCATGTACTCAAGGTACTTGCTATAATATATGTATTCCGCCAGTTTACCAAGTGGTACACAAGTGTACACCAGTCCATAAGATGAAAAAGCCCAAGAAGATTTTATGAATTCCTAATTCAACCATTAAAAACAGCCAACTTTCTTATGTTCGAACTGTGAATTTTTAAAAATATTGAACTCCTAAAGGTCAGGTGCCCATTTCTGTATGCTCAGAAGCATTCTCTGGCACCCATAGAGGGGGGCATTATTGCTTTGGGAATTGCCTCCCCAAAGCAGTGAATTTATCTGAAAATATCCTACACTTGATCGTTTGAATAAAAATACCTTAGGAATCCCATTGCCTTTCTTCCTGGAGTTTACCAAATGATGACAAGTTTACAGTATGTCCAGCAAGCTAAAGTAAGCTGATAGGATAGAAATATGAAAGCAGTCATTGTGAACTTATTTATTAAAATGCATGTTGCAGGCCTGTCTTTTTTATGCTTCCTTTACTAGAGAGCCACTGATCTGAAATATGCAAACACATATGGGGACATATAAAAGATGGAACAAAAGTGTAGCTTTTGCCTATACACCATTATGCCTTGTACACATGGTCGGACATTCCGACCACAGAATCCGTCAGATTTTTTCCGAAACTTGTGTTGCATACACACGGTCGGACAAAGTTGTCGGAAAATATGATCGTTCGGAATGTGGTGACGTTCGTTGCGTACGACGGGACTATGTAGAGGCTAGTAGCCACTAGCTTTGGTCTCGTAATTTGATCTGAGCATGTGGCACTCTGTCCATCGGAATTCTCTACAAACGATTGGAAAAAGTCTGATCAGATTTTTTTGTCTGAAAATTTGAGATCCTGCTCTCAAATTTTTTTCCCTCTGAATTTCCGACGGAAAAAGTCAGATAGAGCCCACACACAATCAGATTTTCCGAAAATATAATCCTATCAGACCTTTTCCATCGGAATTTCCGACTGTGTGTACAGGGCATTACACTCCATATTTTTTTTGTTTTTTTTCAGTGAAAGAGAGTTTTAAAGGCCTTTGTCAGTTGCATCTGAACTTCGGTTGATCTCCATCTTACCTGCATTTCACTTGCAATTCAGCCGCAACCAAAGCATATCAACACAGGCCCTAAACCAGAATCGCTATTAAAGTCAAGAGCACCTATATTGCCCCATGCATTTTACAACAATCACCTCCTCTAGAAAAGCATCGCCAATTCTTGAACGGCTGTAGGCTCAATGTAGAACCATTCACTAGAATGGAGGCAAAGAGTCAAGATACCGAATGCCCATCTTAGTGCAAAATTTTACCCTATAGCATTCTTTTGCGTCTCTCTATGATGCTCGTAGTCATTCACATTTTTAACATATAAAATTTATATGAATTTCTTAAACAGGGATACAAATATCGCCATAAAACAATCTTATTTTTTCTTCTTTTTGCCTGCTGCGGCAGTCTTTTTTGTACTAGCGGTAGATGGAGGGATGGAAATGTCATCTTTATTTGTGAGTAGGTCTTGTGCACTTTTGTTGTCATCTGTCTGGTCTTTGGACGTCTGCATATCTTCATTTACAACACTAGCTCTCTCTATCTCCATCTGCTCAATCTTTTTGGCTTCCTCTTCTGCCTTCAGTGCTTTAAGTCTAAATAAAAAAGACATTCAGCAAAAAAGAATATTTATTAGGTTTTGTGTTATTCAGTAAAATTCAGGGAATCCAAGTCATCCCTATAGATTTATGTCACCTTGCTTCTTCTTCTTCCTTGATCTGCTGCAGTCGTGCCTGTTCTGCTTGTCTCATTTTGTTTTTTGGGATTTCAGCCTTCAGTTCTTCTAAATGTTCATAGGCCGGGAAGAATACGTTCAGAAAAAATATGTTGATCTGGTGGAACCACTTATCAGTTGCACCTTTCCTCTGCAGTTTTTCTGCAAAAGTAATGAATGTTAACAGAGCAGTCAGTTCTTGTCTAATTTCTTTTAGCCATCTGTATCTCATTGGGGAGATTTTGCTTCAGTTTCTGACCTGTATATTCAACAGGTAGAGAGAGGATATCTTTACAATATGAAGGATATCCCCTCTTAAACAGTTGTCATGAGATCAAGTATCCCCATTGGAAGATTTTATCTCTATCTCTGTTCTGGTGACTACCTTTGCTTTTATTCCTACCGACATCTATGATTAGGTCAATTAGAGAGTAAATCTCTGTAATGGGACACAGAAAGCAATAAAATCTTCACAGTTGTTCTAACCCCTCACCACCCTATCCAAATCAAAAAAGAAGAGATTTTGCCTTTAGTTATACTATAATCACTTCCCCATGGTGTAACGCATATATGTGTCAGCTGGCTCAACTGTTCTCATTGAGAGCATGCTTCCAGCATAGTGACTACGCTGTCATTGATGGCTCCAAGTCACTAAATTCTGATTGGGAGTCAGTGGGGTAGGCTCTTGATCATGTAATTCCTATAACACCCAATCACGATTGGGAGTCCCAGCATTCAGAACTTAAAGGGCAGGAAAATATGATGTAAGGCCTCTTTTGTGGTTTTCAATACACGTTTTTGATCCATTCAAGTCTATGGAACCAAAAACCAGAAAAAAGTCCCTGGCCCTTTCCATGAATTGCATAGATGGGAACTACATCCATAGTAAACCATGTTAAATGGATTGTAGTGTGTTTCTGCAAAACTGAAAACGCACTAAAAAAACTGCATAGGTGTGAACCAGGCCTTAGAGTGGAGAATGAAACCAGCAAACCAAGCTGTGTTCATGGTTACACAATGGCAACAAGTCTGATCTTGTAATGATCAAAGCGTTTAAGTTAAAAGCTTGTGCATGGTGGCTATTCAAAATAGGGAATACTTCTAAAATTGATAATTGGGTGTCATTTCCTACCATACCATATTTGTTACAAAGTTAAAATAAAGTTTTAAAACAAACTGTAACACAGATTATAACATTTCAGGGGCCCTAGATTTGGCGAGAGAAAGGATTTGAGCTGGGAGGGGGATGGTGGTAAAGGGTAGAGATTTGTGCTGGGAGGGGGGATTTGAGAAGGGAGAATTTGTACTGGAAGGAGAGGGAATTTTTGGTTTGCAAAGGCAATTAATTTTTAGGGGTAAGCGTGCAGATGAGTGCTTGATTTTTTATTTTTTTTTAGGAGGGGAAGGAAGGAATTTGGCTGACACATAATGCTCATAAATCTGGTGACCTTGTCACTGAAGTGCCACACATACCAGGGAGTGTATATTTTTCAGGAAGAATTCCACGCAAAAGGTAAATTTTTCAGGGTACTGCTTGGTTACAAATAACATTTATAAATGTTCCCTAAAACACAGAAAATCTTCACTATTTGTGTTCAATTCCACTTTAAAGATGCCTTTGTCTTTCATGTGGCAGTCATGTGCCCTCTATATATGCCAGTGACACAGGTGAAGAGGTTAGAGATGGAGAAAAAAAAAAGTCAAAATATACAGAACGAGAAATATTGATTGCTAGGCCCTAGGGTGGCAATCAGAACACCCAAAATACACTATGTGCCACATCCTATTAGTAAGTTGCTAAAATGGGAAAAGAGATGGACTTTATAGGCATGTATAAAAAATGATTACAAAATGTATTGAGTTCACAGATCAAAAAAATATATACAATTACACAACAACAATTATGCTTCAATAATACGAAAAGAAAAGGAAAAAGTTAGAGACCAAATGATGAACCCCAACAACGAGGAAAACCACTTGTAGTACTTCCTGTACCTTCAAAATAAGCTATTTCAAATACATTGCTTGTTTCCCCAGAAACATGCAATCTAGCAAGACAACACAGAACTTTTGCTGTTATGTATATTTTGCAAAAATGCGAAAAGAGATGGACTTTATAGGTACGTATAAAAAATAATTACAAAATGTATTAAGAGTTCACAGATCAAAAAAATATTAGTGTTATTGACTAAATCAGGAAAGCTTCCACTGGAGTGTGGCATACAATGAGGTGTTCTCAGGTCCTAACAGTTTAAAAAAATGTATTATATAAACGACGCTATGTCTTTTCTCTGTATGACTTTTACCTTCAGTTTGGTATATATTTGCCTAAATAATTTATTTTCTAATTGTACAGAAGCTCCTGAGGAAGCGATTTCAAAATCGCGAAACATGTTGAGCACAAAGAGTTTTTTAAACTGTTAGGACCTGGGAAGACCTCATCATTGTATGCCACACTCCAGTGGAAGCTTTCCTGATTTAGTCAATAACACTAATATTTTTTTGATCTGTGAACTCTTAATAAATTTTGTAATAATTTTCTTATACGTGCCTATAAAGTCCATCTCTTTTCCCATTTTTGCAAAATATACATAACAGCAAAAGTTCTGTGTTGTCTTGTTAGGTTGCATGTTTGTGGGGAAACAAGCAATGTATTTGAAATAGGTGATTTTGAAGGTAGTAGTAAGTTTTCATGCTTAGGGAATGGATTTTTTTTAAATTCAAAGTGGGTTAAATTGCTTGCATCAACTGCTTCATACCTTGTTTTATTTTACTCCTTGGCATAACTACTAGTGCTGTTTTAAATTCAAATGTGGAATTATACTGCCATCTTGTGTTTATAATGATATTGCATGATCTCTAAAGCAATCCTGTACTAAGCATGCTAAGTAATCAAGGTATGCTGTACAGAAGGTACCATAACCAACATATTGAAAAAAAAAAAGTCTGATTCCCCCATCCACACATTTGAGGTGGGTGGGGAAAATCACTCCTGCTATGCCAAGTTGAAAGACTGATTTTGTGTACAACCAGGGTGCCCATACATGAAAATGGACAAAAACTGGACAAGAAAATGGACAAAAACTGTCCCCCCATTGGATAGTGTCCGCCCCGTACTGTGCAGGCGCAGCACTTGTGCAGTACGGAGGAGAAGGAGACTCCGAAAGTCTCCGAAGATGAACGGCGCCTGCGCACTGAGTCCAGGTTGAAGCCCCACCATCCAAGTGGACATACGGTAGCAGTTAGTAAGACAGCCCCTCGCGGGCTCGCCACGTTTCGGGCACAGCCTCACTTCGCTCTGCAATTTTTTATTCTAACCCTATGCCCACTTGGATGGTGGGGCTTGAACCTGAACTCAGTGCGCAGGCGCCGTTCATCTTTGGAGACTTTTGGCGTCTCCTTGCAAGCGCAGTACAGGGCAGACACTGTCCGACGGGGGACAGTATTTGACACAAAACCGAACGAGTTTCAATTCATGTAAGGCTGGATTAAGAGGAGACATCCCTCACTTTGTAGAGTCCGCCACTCACTCTCTGTTGTGTCTATGGGGCAGGATGTGAAGACACGACACAATGGTGTTAAAAAAAAAAAAAAAACACAAACGCACATGCACACAAAAGGATTTTTGATCATTCTCTGCTAAAATGAGAAAATATCTTGATTTTAGGTATACTTTATGACTAAGAAGCAGGTTACTATGGTTAGGGAAACCATAGGTATACATCAAAGGGGAATCTATTGTTTTTTTGTTTACTTATGAAAATGATTTATTTTTATTTTTCTAGTTGTACAAAGGGGCAGTCATATTCGTTATTATAAGCAGAATGGGCCTCTTTATGTAGTGTTTTATCTCAATACACATCTATTAGTCTATAATGTTTCTTTACTGCTAGCCTAAAATCTCAATAACTCAGCAGGGATGCCGTCTAGCCTTTCTAATATGCTATTAGCCACTAGTGATGGCCGAACGGTTCGCCCGGCGGTCGTTTCGCGGCGAATTTCCGACATTCGCGGTCCGCACGTTCGAACGCCTTTTTCCGTCGTTCGCCGCGGCGGACTTACGTGTTTAATGTATACAAGAACTTTAACCTTTGGTGACACGTTTATCATGTGATACAGGACAGCCAATTGAGACATGACAGCACATGGACACTTGTACATTCCCCCTAACCTATAAATACACCCGATCCGGTGGCCATTTTACATTCTTTCTTCTGTTAAGATAGGGACAGGTTCCTGTGTGGAGTAGGGAGAGATAAACCACTAGCTATTTGGTACACAAAAGTTCTTTTCAGGACTGGTATAGGTGTTAGGTGTTGATAGGTTTGCTGTGCTGCTGATTCTTGCAGCAGCCTGAGTGTCTTTTGTTAGTTTAGAGAAAGGGAAAGGACGGTGTATGCTACAGGGACAGCCAGATTAGTCTTTCATCATCATCATCATCATCATCATCATTAGCTGTTACTATCAAGGTCCACAAAAGAGCTGTTCCAGTAACCACTAATCGTTCTCTTTTTTTGCCAATTTGTATAGGGACAGGAAGGAAGCAGTGTTGTCAGGCAGTGAGGGTAATTTTAAAGACTTGCTGTTATTATTAGTTCCACAAAGGTTCTTTTCAGGACTGGTATCAGTGGTACAGTAATAGGCTTGTACATGTATAATATTCTTTCTTCCAAATATAGAAAGGATATTATACTTGACTGCTGCCCTTCTGCTGCAGTCTGCTAAACATTCACAACTCACTTGTTCCACAAAAGTTCTTATAAGGACTGGTAACTTGGTATAGGGTGCTACGGTACATAGGCTTGAGTGCGGTACAGTCTGCTGTTCTGTAAGGACCGCTATCGGTCCACAATAGATAGGGTTGACGTGCACCACTGCTGACCGCTGCCCTATACTGCAGCAGTCCTTCAGCGGTATAGGGACTGACGTACAGTCTGCTAATCACTAACACACAACCTGCTTGTTCCACAAAAGTTCTTATAAGGACTGGTAACTTGGTATAGGGTGCTACGGTACATAGGCTTGAGTGCGGTACAGTCTGCTGTTCTGTAAGGACCGCTATCGGTCCACAATAGATAGGGTTGACGTGCACCACTGCTGACCGCTGCCCTATACTGCAGCAGTCCTTCAGCGGTATAGGGACTGACGTACAGTCTGCTAAAAACTAATACACAACCTGCTTGGTCCACAAAAGTTCTTATAAGGACTGGTAACTTGGTATAGGGTGCTACGGTACATAGGCTTGAGTGCGGTACAGTCTGCTGTTCTGTAAGGACCGCTATCGGTCCACAATAGATAGGGTTGACGTGCACCACTGCTGACCGCTCACCTATACTGCAGCAGTCCTTCAGCGGTATAGGGACTGACGTACAGTCTGCTAAACACTAATACACAACCTGCTTGTTCCACAAAAGTTCTTATAAGGACTGGTAACTTGGTATAGGGTGCTACGGTACATAGGCTTGAGTGCGGTACAGTCTGCTGTTCTGTAAGGACCGCTATCGGTCCACAATAGATAGGGTTGACGTGCACCACTGCTGACCGCTCACCTATACTGCAGCAGTCCTTCAGCGGTATAGGGACTGACGTACAGTCTGCTAATCACTAACACACAACCTGCTTGTTCCACAAAAGTTCTTATAAGGACTGGTAACTTGGTATAGGGTGCTACGGTACATAGGCTTGAGTGCGGTACAGTCTGCTGTTCTGTAAGGACCGCTATCGGTCCACAATAGATAGGGTTGACGTGCACCACTGCTGACCGCTCACCTATACTGCAGCAGTCCTTCAGCGGTATAGGGACTGACGTACAGTCTGCTAAACACTAATACACAACCTGCTTGTTCCACAAAAGTTCTTATAAGGACTGGTAACTTGGTATAGGGTGCTACGGTACATAGGCTTGAGTGCGGTACAGTCTGCTGTTCTGTAAGGACCGCTATCGGTCCACAATAGATAGGGTTGACGTGCACCACTGCTGACCGCTCACCTATACTGCAGCAGTCCTTCAGCGGTATAGGGACTGACGTACAGTCTGCTAAAAACTAATACACAACCTGCTTGGTCCACAAAAGTTCTTATAAGGACTGGTAACTTGGTATAGGGTGCTACGGTACATAGGCTTGAGTGCGGTACAGTCTGCTGTTCTGTAAGGACCGCTATCGGTCCACAATAGATAGGGTTGACGTGCACCACTGCTGACCGCTCACCTATACTGCAGCAGTCCTTCAGCGGTATAGGGACTGACGTACAGTCTGCTAAACACTAATACACAACCTGCTTGTTCCACAAAAGTTCTTATAAGGACTGGTAACTTGGTATAGGGTGCTACGGTACATAGGCTTGAGTGCGGTACAGTCTGCTGTTCTGTAAGGACCGCTATCGGTCCACAATAGATAGGGTTGACGTGCACCACTGCTGACCGCTCACCTATACTGCAGCAGTCCTTCAGCGGTATAGGGACTGACGTACAGTCTGCTAATCACTAACACACAACCTGCTTGTTCCACAAAAGTTCTTATAAGGACTGGTAACTTGGTATAGGGTGCTACGGTACATAGGCTTGAGTGCGGTACAGTCTGCTGTTCTGTAAGGACCGCTATCGGTCCACAATAGATAGGGTTGACGTGCACCACTGCTGACCGCTCACCTATACTGCAGCAGTCCTTCAGCGGTATAGGGACTGACGTACAGTCTGCTAAACACTAATACACAACCTGCTTGTTCCACAAAAGTTCTTATAAGGACTGGTAACTTGGTATAGGGTGCTACGGTACATAGGCTTGAGTGCGGTACAGTCTGCTGTTCTGTAAGGACCGCTATCGGTCCACAATAGATAGGGTTGACGTGCACCACTGCTGACCGCTCACCTATACTGCAGCAGTCCTTCAGCGGTATAGGGACTGACGTACAGTCTGCTAATCACTAACACACAACCTGCTTGTTCCACAAAAGTTCTTATAAGGACTGGTAACTTGGTATAGGGTGCTACGGTACATAGGCTTGAGTGCGGTACAGTCTGCTGTTCTGTAAGGACCGCTATCGGTCCACAATAGATAGGGTTGACGTGCACCACTGCTGACCGCTCACCTATACTGCAGCAGTCCTTCAGCGGTATAGGGACTGACGTACAGTCTGCTAAACACTAATACACAACCTGCTTGTTCCACAAAAGTTCTTATAAGGACTGGTAACTTGGTATAGGGTGCTACGGTACATAGGCTTGAGTGCGGTACAGTCTGCTGTTCTGTAAGGACCGCTATCGGTCCACAATAGATAGGGTTGACGTGCACCACTGCTGACCGCTGCCCTATACTGCAGCAGTCCTTCAGCGGTATAGGGACTGACGTACAGTCTGCTAAACACTAATACACAACCTGCTTGGTCCACAAAAGTTCTTATAAGGACTGGTAACTTGGTATAGGGTGCTACGGTACATAGGCTTGAGTGCGGTACAGTCTGCTGTTCTGTAAGGACCGCTATCGGTCCACAATAGATAGGGTTGACGTGCACCACTGCTGACCGCTCACCTATACTGCAGCAGTCCTTCAGCGGTATAGGGACTGACGTACAGTCTGCTAATCACTAACACACAACCTGCTTGTTCCACAAAAGTTCTTATAAGGACTGGTAACTTGGTATAGGGTGCTACGGTACATAGGCTTGAGTGCGGTACAGTCTGCTGTTCTGTAAGGACCGCTATCGGTCCACAATAGATAGGGTTGACGTGCACCACTGCTGACCGCTGCCCTATACTGCAGCAGTCCTTCAGCGGTATAGGGACTGACGTACAGTCTGCTAAACACTAATACACAACCTGCTTGGTCCACAAAAGTTCTTATAAGGACTGGTAACTTGGTATAGGGTGCTACGGTACATAGGCTTGAGTGCGGTACAGTCTGCTGTTCTGTAAGGACCGCTATCGGTCCACAATAGATAGGGTTGACGTGCACCACTGCTGACCGCTGCCCTATACTGCAGCAGTCCTTCAGCGGTATAGGGACTGACGTACAGTCTGCTAAACACTAATACACAACCTGCTTGGTCCACAAAAGTTCTTATAAGGACTGGTAACTTGGTATAGGGTGCTACGGTACATAGGCTTGAGTGCGGTACAGTCTGCTGTTCTGTAAGGACCGCTATCGGTCCACAATAGATAGGGTTGACGTGCACCACTGCTGACCGCTGCCCTATACTGCAGCAGTCCTTCAGCGGTATAGGGACTGACGTACAGTCTGCTAAACACTAATACACAACCTGCTTGGTCCACAAAAGTTCTTATAAGGACTGGTAACTTGGTATAGGGTGCTACGGTACATAGGCTTGAGTGCGGTACAGTCTGCTGTTCTGTAAGGACCGCTATAGGTCCACAATAGATAGGGTTGACGTGCACCACTGCTGACCGCTCACCTATACTGCAGCAGTCCTTCAGCGGTATAGGGACTAAGAGTTTTGTCACAGGGTCATTTAAAAAATGACATGCAGAGGAAGAGGCAGGCCCTTCCGCAGGGGTGGTAGGGGTAGGGCAGGAGCAACAGGCTTGAGCCAAAGTGGGAAGTTGCAGAAGGTGCGTTCAATTACTTTAAAGGATGCACCAGACTTGGTTGAGTGGCTCGCTCAGCCTTACTCTTCTGCACCCTCCTCATCCTCTCGATCTGCACCCTCTTCTTCACTCTCTGCTATGTGCACCCCCAAAGACACTACCACCAACAACACGACCACCACCACCACCACCACATACCTTCCGCTTGAGTCACTGGAATTATTTTCCGATCCATATCAAGAGGACATTTCTGATGCGCAGCCACTCTTGGTATTGGATCAGGAAGAGGAGGTAGCAACAAGCGCTACTCAGCAGTCTGACGCCAGTACCCAGATCAGCCCAAGGAGGAGGTTGGTCCCCGGTGTTGCTGCCTACTCCGAGATCTCTACTTATAGCGGTGGGGAAGGTGACGTTGATGATGACGTGTCTAGTGATGTCACGTGGGTGCCCACAAGAGAGGAAGAGGAGGGGAGTTCAGAGGGAGATATGGACCAGCAGATAGGGAGGAGAAGCAGCAATGACTTACATTGCACAGCAGGGACAAAGCAGACTGCAAATGTATCAGGAGCGAGTCATCGACCATGTACGGTCACATCTGGCGCTCCCAGGACACCGGCACATGGCTCCGCAGTGTGGGCTTTTTTTAACGTGTCCGCTGCTGACAATAGCGTTGCCATCTGCAATCTTTGCAGTCAACGCGTTAGTCGCGGTAAGCCCAATACTCACCTAGGGACGACCGCCTTAAGAAGGCACATGAGCAGCCATCACCGAGCCCAGTGGGAGCAACGGAACACACAAAGCCACACTGCAGGCTCTCACCGTCCAGCCTCGTCTTCTACTTCTCCTTCTCCTCTCTCCTCACAATTGTCCTCCACTCCACCTTCCATCACGCCAAGCTCACATTTTTCTGCAAAAAGGCAGGCTTCCGTGGGCCTAATGTTTGAGCGTAAAAAAATGATGATGCCGGATAACCCTCTTGCCCAACGGTTGGCGGCTGGCTTGTCAGAACTCATAGCCCGCCAACTACTGCCATATAAACTGGTGGACTCGGAGGCCTTTCGCAAATTTGTGGCCATTGGAACACCACAATGGAAGGTCCCAGGAAGGAAGTATTTCTCAGAGAAGGGCATCCCAGAGCTATATGGCCATGTTCAGCGGCAAGTGAATGTATCTCTGGCACACAGTGTCGGTGCCAAGATACATCTGACCACAGACACGTGGTCTAGCAAACACGGGCAGGGAAGGTATATCAGTTTTACTGCCCACTGGGTGAACCTTCTGACGGCCGTCAAGCATGTAACCCGTGGCACCCGTGTAGATTTGGTTTTACCGCCACGGATTGCATGCAGGCCTGACTCTTCTTCTCCTCCTCCTACTCCATCCTCCTCCCTCTCCTCCTCAGCTGCCTCCTCCTTTTCCGCTGCTAGCGTCTCTTCCACTGCACCGCCCAAGCTCCCCAGAACCTATTCCACATGCCAGGTGAGACGTTGCCATGCCGTGCTGCGTCTGTTGTGCCTGGAAGCAAAGAGCCACACTGGCCCGGCACTCCTTTCAGCTTTGCGTTCACAGGCAGATGAGTGGCTAACACCGCTCAATTTGACAGTTGGTAAAGTGGTGTGTGACAACGGTGCCAATCTGCTTAGCGCATTGAAACAGGGCAAAATCACGCACGTGCCGTGCATGGCACACGTCTTAAACTTGGTCGTGCAGCGATTCCTTGTCAAATACCCTGGGGTCCAGGACATCTTGCGGCAGGCAAGGAAAATCTCGGCCCATTTCAGAAGATCTTACACGGCCATGGCTCGCCTTGCTGACATTCAGCGGCGACACCATCTGCCGGTCAGACGTCTTATTTGCGATTGCCCGACGCGATGGAACTCAACCTTCTATATGCTTGATAGGCTGCTCCAGCAGAAACGTGCAGTTAACGTCTACCTGTATGAACTCTGCGAAAGAAACGGTTCTGGGGAGCTGGGTTTTTTTTCACCGCGCCAGTGGCTGCTCATGCGCGACACATGCAGACTTCTGCGGCCATTTGAGGAGATCACCAAACTGGTCAGTCGCAGCCATGGCGCCATCAGTGACATGGTACCTTATGCCTTCTTTCTGGAGCGTGCATTGCGTCGTGTCATTGATCAGGCTGTGGAGGAGCAGGAGCGGGAAGATGAGGAAGTCGCAATGCTGGATGAATTCCCAGGGGGGGCTACTCTATCTGAGACAAGTCAACAACAGGAGTCTGATGAGGAGTCAGAGGAGGATGGTGCCGGGGCGGATGAGCAGGAGCAAGAAGAGCATGCTTTAAACCTTTCTGGGATCCCTGTTGTGCGAGGATGGGGAGAGGAGAATGAAGAGGACGACATTATCCTGGATGATGAGCAGGAGCCAGGCCACCACACCGCTTCCACTTTAGTGCAAATGGGGGCCTTCATGCTCCAGTGTTTTAATAGGGACCCCCGTATAAAAAGCATGAGGGTCAAGGACCAGTACTGGGTGGCAACGTACTTAGACCCCCGGTACAAACACAAAATGGCGGAAATGTTACCGCCGTCGCAGAGGGCTGTCAGAATGCAGCACTTCCAGGCCTTGCTTCGAGAAATGCTGCATTCTGCTTTTGCGTGCGCTGGCAGAGGAGCAATTCCCACTCCCAGAGAAGGATTTGCGGGTACCAATCCAACAGCGCCTGCAAGAAGAGGCCGGTTTGAAGATGTGTTGGTGACTTCGGATATGAGGTCATTCTTTCAGCCGACCCATCGACAGGTGTCATCCGGATCCAGCATCAGGGAACGCCTAGACCGTCAGGTGTCCGACTACATTGGGTTAACGGCCGATGTGGACGCTCTGAGGAGTGATGAACCCCTAGACTACTGGGTGGGCAGGCTTGACCTCTGGCCAGAGCTTGCCCAATTTGCAATCGAACTGTTGGCTTGCCCCTCATCCAGTGTCCTGTCCGAAAGGACGTTCAGCGCAGCAGGGGGGATTGTGACCGATAAGCGTACTCGCCTAGCTCACCACAGTGTTAACTACCTCACATTTCTAAAAATGAATGAGGCATGGATCTCGGAGGAATTCAACACATGTGACCAGTAGACCATGTATATGTCTATAAACTATTTTTTTAATCAAGCACACAGACCTTCTTAATTCATTTGGCTCACTTCCTTGACCCAAAAAAGCACACCGTACTATATGCCCCTACCCTCCTCTTTGAAGAGGTTGAGCGGTGTCATATTTCTACTGGGGCTGCTTATGATATCCCTGTGCTGTGCTGACTTCCTCCTGGGGGTTCTTATTATGAAGGGATCACACTATCCCTGTGCTGTGCTGACTTCCTCCTGGGGGTTCTTATTATGAGGGGATCACACCATCCCTGTGCTGTGCTGACTTCCTCCTGGGGCTGCTTACGGTGCTGCTGTCAGTGCTGTATGTCACGGTGCTGCTGTCAGCGCTGTATGTCACGGTGCTGCTGTCAGCGCTGTATGTCACGGTGCTGCTGTCAGCGCTGTATGTCACGGTGCTGCTGTCAGCGCTGTATGTCACGGTGCTGCTGTCAGCGCTGTATGTCACGGTGCTGCTGTCAGCGCTGTATGTCACGGTGCTGCTGTCAGCGCTGTATGTCACGGTGCTGCTGTCAGCGCTGTATGTCACGGTGCTGCTGTCAGCGCTGTATGTCACGGTGCTGCTGTCAGCGCTGTATGTCACGGTGCTGCTGTCAGCGCTGTATGTCACGGTGCTGCTGTCAGCGCTGTATGTCACGGTGCTGCTGTCAGTGCTCTGTATTACGGTGCTGCTGTCAGATGCCTCTATCACGGTGCATGTGTCATTCCGGTATGTCACGCTGCTGGTGATCATCTCCTGCACCCTCTTCTTTGCCTACCCTGGTCCCTGACCTTCCCTCTCCTCCATTGCCTTCATTAGCTCCATAGTCCTGAATTGTTAGAACAATTTCCCAAATAAAATAAAAATGCTTGTAGTTATCGATCCCAAATTCACCTCATACATGTATTATGTCATTGTCCAGATGGTGGGACTACGTTTTACCCCCTAATAATTACCACGTGGCCGCAAATTCGACATGAAGGTTTGCAAAGTTCGCCTCCCATTGAAGTCAATGGGGCCCGCGGCGAACGGTCGGTTTCGCGAACGTTTGGGTCCGTTCGCATTTCGCGTTCGCGAAACGTCCCGTCGGAAGTTCGTCCATCACTATTAGCCACTACAGGAAGACTACAAATTTGTACATGTAATGCAATGAACTGGAACAGATAACGAACAAACTTCACTGAAACATCAACATGGTTTTAAATACAAAGTTACACTAAAGATGCATTGATGATCTGCTAGTATTGTTTTCATTATACTGATTTACACAAGAAAATCATTTTTCTTGGATCCAGCATTGTAAAAATAGAACCTTTGCTCTCTCATTACATTTATGAACGTCAATACTTACTTGTGGACTGGAAAGGAAGAGGGGGGCTCCGTTTCTCATTTGTTTTTAAGGCATTAATCAGATCCTGCTCTAGCATCACATAATCACTCTTATTCTGTAAATGAAGCATAAAGGAGAAATAGGATTGTAATACACATCATTTATGTTGTGCAAACACATATCACTTCCTAGTGGTACAATATTAAAGCTGGTTTTACAGCTCTGTAGTTCTTGTACAGCATTTTTATGTCCGCCTAAAGCTGTCATCTTGTCAGACAATGTGAACAGCTTATATATTGGTATGGAGCACATTTCAGATCATTTTGGTTGACACTGGAGACATTTTCCAGCACCAGTCTATCAACATAATTCATTTTGACATTGAGGGTCAGTTCACACCATAGAAGCGCAGTCCAGATGCGTTCCAGATGCTTTTCTGCATGCGTGTTTTTGACACGTTTTTGGTGCGTTTTTGATGCAGTTCAGTACATTTTTCCCCCTCTCTTTTTTTCCTAACTTTAACCACTTGCACATATACATCGGCACAATGGCAGCGGTGGGCAAATGGGTGTACCTGTACGTCCCCTTTAATTAGTGGGGCTAGCGAACATAAGCCACCGTGTACAGCGTTACTGCGCATGCAGGACCCACGGACTCAATGTTCAGCGGTGTCCCAGCGATCGTGTCATGGAGCCGCAGAACGGGGAGATGCCTGCGTAAACAAGGGATTTCCCCGTTCTGCCTTGTAACATGACAGAGATCACTGCTCCCTGTCATCAGGAGCAATGATTGCTGTCATGTGAATGGAAGCCCACCCCCCCCCACAGTTAGAATCACTCCCAAGGACACACTTAACCCCTTCCCCGCCAGTGTCATTTACACAGTAATCAGTGCATTTTTATAGCACTGATCACTGTATAAATGATAATGGTCCCAAAATAGTGCCCGATGTGTCCGCCGTAATGTCGCAGTCATGATAAAAATCGCAGATCTCCGCCATTACTAATAAAAAAAAATGTATAATAAAAATGCCATAAAACTATCCCCTATTTTGTAGATGCTATAATTTTTATGCACACCAATCAATATACACTTACTGTGATTTCTTTTACCAAAAATATGCAGAAGAATACATATTGACCTAAACTGAGGAAAAAAATATTTTTTGTTGGATATTTATTATAGCAAAAAGTAAAAAATATTGCTTTTTTTTCCAAAATTGTCGCTTTTTTTTGTTTATATTGGCAAAAATAAAAGCTGCAGAGGTGATCAAATACGACCAAAAGAAAGCTCCATTTGTGAGAAAAAAGGATGTTAATTTTGTTTCGGTGCAACATCGCACGGCCGTGCAATTGTCAGTTAAAGCGATGCAGTGCTGAATTGCAAAAAAGTGCTCTGGTCAGGAAGGGGGTAAAATCTTCTGGGGCTGAAGTGGTTAAAGAAGAACATGTGTGTTCCAGTGCATTTAGGTGCGTTTTTGATGCTGTTTACAGTGTTCCAGTGCAGGAAAAATGCAGCATGTTCTACTTTTTTCTGGAACACATGGGAACTGCAAGCACCGGTGTGAACTATGCCATTGAAAACCATATAACCTACTTTCCATGCGTTTTTGATGCAGAAAAAAAACGCACTGGATTGCATGTGGTGTGAACTGGCCCTAATTCTTTCAAATTTGTAATTTTGTTTTCAACTTTTCCTGTACTGATGTATTATGTCTCTCTATAAAATAACCCTGAAGAAGTCAGACCCATAAAGGAGCTTATAATGTCCCACTCGTACAAAGGACCAGTTTAACTAAAAGCCAATTTTAGAACTATAGTCTATTTTTAGTGAGCACATATTTTAAAATAGTATAGCAATGTTTTTACTTTATAGTAGAACTAAAAAGGCAAAACTTATTTTTTTTCATTTTGGTTATCGGTTCATCGGTTAATACAAATGGCAGGATCAAACAATCTGCTACAGAGCAGCACACAGAGATTGTGGAGATGAAATGGGCCGCCCATTTCATCTCCACAATCTCTGTGTGCTGCTCTGTAGCAGATTGTTTGATCCTGCCATTTGTATTAACCGATGTGGGGACAGTTTCCAGAACCTGGAAGTAGGGGTACACCACCTGGATGGCCTGAGATCCCTGTTTTCTGCTGTTTACCTTACAGCAGTAAGGTAAGGGGCCATTTCATTGGATGCGTGTGGGACACTGAAGAGGCACAGGAGTGTATATACACGGGTTCATCTGGCACCTTATATCTGGAGAAGCACTATATAAAGCACGTGGCACTTTATATGCTGCCTAAGAGACTGTTGTTTTTCCTCTCTTTAGTCTTTATGCTTTAATTGCACTGTGTGATTCACGTTTATGTTAGTATTAATACAGTTTGCTACGTCTTTGGATTAATTAGTTTACGTGCATGACATATTTTCACTGGTGTATGCGATTTTCGGAGACACTGGACACTCCTATTGTGTAGATGCTGTTTATTTTTTTATGCAATTTGTAATATTTGACACTTTATTTGCGGACCACTTTTGATCACCATAGATGAGTCCACATTACTGTATAGTCATATGTAACTGTGTATGTAATTATTAGGCACTTTATAACTATTAGGCACCTTAGATTTTATGTGATTTTACTAAGCACTTGGACACTTTTATATCTTACTCTTAGCTTATTATTTAGCAATTGACACTTTATTTACGGACTACGGTCTGACACGTTAGTTGGATTTATAATATTGGTATATGTAACTTTGTATGAAACTTAGTATGCAGTTGAGAGTTGTTTATTCACTTTAAGGGAGCGCAACATCACTTATTTGATTTTTGTCACACATTTTTCAGTGGTAGGGTTTATATCGCTGTCGGTGTTCTGCTGCAACCCACCCCTAGTATATAGTGAGATCTGTATATGGTAGCGTGGGGATACCCCAACTTTATTTAGGAAGTGAGGAGAAACCCCTCCAAAGTGATGGAATCCCTGGTTGTCACCAGGGTCCCATTTGAAACTCCCTGTCTCGATTTTTCTTTTGCTTTTTACTCTCGGTGATAATGGTAACGGGGGGCACTGACAACAATAAATACTGGACAGGTGTTCTAATGCTATCTACTTTATCCAAAACTAAAAAAAAGTTTTGCCTTTAGGTATGGTTTAAGTCCCTTTCATACAGATGTTCAGATCATATCTGCTTGTAAGTTTTTCAGGCTGATCTGAACGGAATCTTTATGTTAGGTCTACAGGCAGGCAAATTTAAATGGACATGAATCTGTTCACATCTGATTATCTCTGGGGCCATCTAGGTCCAAAATGAAAAAACAGAAAAGTTCTGTGTCCTTTTCCATTTTTTCGGGACATAAATGTGATGCGACTGATGTAACTGGTTGCACGTCTGTTCACATCCTGCCTGCCCAGAGACCTAACCTGGATCAAAGAAGCCCAGATTCCTGCCAGCAGCTGCCCAAATAAATCAGCCCGTACTCTCTTGGTATATTATTTTTTATTATTATTATTATACAGGATTTACATAGCGCCAACAGTTTGCGCAGAGCTTAACAAAATGAAGGCAGAGATTACAGTTACAGTACAATTTAGTGCAAGAGGAATCAGAGGGCCCTGCTCGCTAGAGCTTACAATCTGGGAGGGACAGTCAATTGATACAAAAGGTAATAGCTGTGGGGGATGAGCTGATGGAGAAAGTAAAACAGTGTATTAATTATAAGCCTGATAGGCTTCTTTAAAAGAGAAGGGTTTCAGGAATCGTCTAAAGATTAGGGGACAGTGGGACAGATTGGGGTAGGGAGTTCCAAAGAATGGGAGAAGCTCTGGAGAAATCCTGGAGGCGAGCATGGGAGGAGATGACAAGGGAGCTAGAGAGCAGGAGGTCTTGGGAGGACTGAAGAGAGTGGCTTGGTTGGTATTTTGAAACTAGGTTAGTGATGTAGCTGGGGGCAGAGTTGTGAATGGCTTTGTAAATTTTTGTTAGTACTTTGACTTTTATTCGTTGGGTGAGTAGAAGCCAGTGGAGCGATTGGCAGAGAGGGGTGGAGGACACTGAACGTTTGGTAAGGTGGATGAGTCTTGCAGTACCATTCATTATGGACTGAAGGGGAGATAGTGGGGATAAAGGTAGTCCAATGAGGAATGAGTTGCAGTAGTTAAGGCGAGAGATGACCAGGGAGTGAATTACAAGCTTGGTGGTGTCATTGGTTAAAAAGGGACGTATTCTAGAGATGCTGCCGCGGCTAAGGTGGCATAATTTGGACAGGGTTTAAATGTGGGCCTGAAAGAACAGTTCAAAGTCTAAGGTTATGCCTAGCACCCTGGCATGTGGGGATAGACTGATAGTTGTGCCATTGATCTTGAAAGAAAAGTCAGGAGACGGGGCACGTGGGGGGGGGGGGGAATATCTCGGTTTTAGACATCATCCTCTATGATGAATGAGCCCAGCGCCATAGTACCGAAAAAAGAGAACTTCACTAACTGGTGAAATTCGGGTCCGGGGAGCAGCAATTTCCAAGAAATTTAATACAGAGAGGAGGCAGAATTTTACAGATGTAATTATTCAAGCAATATGTATGGAAGTGTGTATCTATGCAATGTTATTTTTCATATTAATTGGGATGTCGTTTTCAGGGCAATTCTGAAACATACATGTTTAATATAGTGGATTTGACCTCAAAAGCAAACATACATTCAAATATTCAAGTTTTCCAGGCAGTTTATAGTGAGATAGGCCAAAAAGAACCGGAAAGCCCTCCACTGAATCAGTGTGTGAAGTACAAGATTATTTTCTAAAAAAAAACAACTTCCAACACAAATGCCACAAACAATGGGTTTTATTTCTTATTTTTTGCATAGTGGGCATAGTCATACAAATCATGCCTTTATATCACTTCTTCATCCAGTACAGTTGGTCAAACGGCATTAAGGAATGAAGAATAAAAGGGCAATGAGGAATGAACCACCGGTCTCTAAAATTGGTGATGGAGGTTACATGGGACATGTAGATACCTTCTGATTAAAGAATTAAAGTGGTTGTAAAGCCTTAGGTTTTTTGCTTTAATGCATTCTATGCATTAAGTTAAAAGTGCTTCTGTGATGCATGTGTATCCCCTCACCCCCCTTATACTTACCCGAGTTTGATCCTAATCCAGCAAAGTGCATGAGAGCAGCAGCTCTCCCGGCTATGTCCCCCCTCGGTGCACAGATTGCTTGCAGTGGAAGCTGTTGGCTCCCGCTGCCGTCAATAAATTCTGTGACAAGGGAACAGGGGCAGGGCCGAGCCATTGGCTCCCGCTGCTGTAAATCACTGAGGTAATGACTGAGGTAATTACTAAGCACTAATATTTTTGCACAAAACGCATATACCACTTTGTTCTCTCCATCTGTTAACCACTTGTCATATGAAGCTTCAATAAAAGGATTTTTGGGAGGTGCAGCCGTCTGGAATTATTTCTTCATATTAGACAGCATGCAAGCTGGGCTAACACCTGACTAGTGTGTGTGGGGATTAACCAGAGACTCCCCTGGAGCAGCTTTTCTTGTTTCATTGCTGTCAATCACTGACAATGAGCCAATCAGTAGAGGGAGGGGGCAGGTACGAGTCACGGCTCTGTGTGTGAATGGACAAGCAGAGCCGTGGCTCGGGAGCAAGCCTGCTTAGGTGCCCCCAGAGGCACTTGGCAGGAGGGAAGGGCCAAGAGCACCGCGGGGGGGGGGGGGGGGGGGGGCTGAGAAGAGGAGGATCTGGGCTGCTCTGTGGAAAACTGCATAACATATTTGTTATTTTTAAGAAGAAAAAAAAAACAAGACTTTAATATTATATATCAATAGAGAAATTAAGAGAACAAAAATATAAAATGTAATACTAACCAGCTGTGGATGATCTAGCCCATGATCTGTTACATCTTCTGGGATCTCATCTGTAACAGACAGTTGACTTTGTTCACTTTGAGGAAGTTCACTGAGTGACTGACTTAATAGCTCATCCGTGACATAGGTGATAGCACAGCCAAACAGCGCCTCAAAGAACTCAAGGAATGTAAGCTGGCAAGGAAAAAAAAACGGGTTAACAATCATATATATTATATATAAAATACCTGTTAAAATAACATCTCAGGGCTTCTCCTATCAATATAAGATCTACAATATACAGTTGTGCTTATTAGTTTACATACCCTGGCAGAATTTATTTGTTTGATGACACTTGTATTACACTGAATATTTGAGTATAATACTATACGTTTTATTTTTGCACTTAAAATGGAAAATATTTTCTTAAAACAGCACTGCACGATATACAGTATAATAGATAGTCTTATCTTTTGTATTTGGTGATTTCACATACAGTAGGTGTTAGCCTCTCAATAAGTGTATACAGTTGTGCTCATAAGTTTACATACCCTGGCAGAATTGATGATTTCTTGGGCATTTTTCGGAGAATATGAATAATAACACAAAAACGTTTCTTTCACTCATGGTTAGTGTTTGGCTGAAGCCATTTATTATCAATCAACAGTGTTTACTCTTTTTAAATCATAATGACAACAGAACCTACCCAAATGACCCTCATCAAAAGTTTACATACCCTGGTGATTTTGGCCTGATAACATGCACACAAATGGACACAAAGGGGTTTGAATGGCTATTAAAGGTAACCATCCTCACCTGTGATCTGTTTGCTTGTAATTAGTGTATGCGTATAAAAGATCAATGAGTTTCTGGACTCCTCACAGACCCTTGCATCTTTCATCCAGTGCTGCACTGACGTGTCTGGATTCTGAGTCATGGGGAAAGCAGTTGAACTGTATAAAACAGAAAAGGGATATAAAAAGATATCCAAGGAATTGAGAATGCCAATAAGCAGTGTTCAAACCCTAATCAAGAAGTGGATAATGAAGGGTTTGGTGAAACCAAACCACGGTCAGGTAGACCAACTAAAAGTTCAGCCACAAGTGCCAGGAAAATTGTTCAGGGTGCAAAGAAAATCCCACAAATAACATCAGGTGATATGCAGGACTCTCTGAAAACATGTGGTGTGGCTGTTTCAAGATGCACAATAAGGAGGCACTTAAAGAAAGATGGGCTGCATGGTCGAGTCGCCAGAAGAAAGCCATTACTACGCAAATGACACAAAGTACCCCACTTACAATACGCCAAACAGCACAGAGACAAGCCTCAAACCTTCTGGCACAAAGTCATTTGGAGTGATGAGACCAAAATTTAGCTTTTTGGCCACAACCATAAACTCTACACTTGGAGAGGAATCAACAAGGCCTATGGTGAAAGGTACACCATTCCTACTGTGAAACACGGAGGTGGATTGCTGATGTTTTGGGGATGTATGAGCTACAAAGGCACAGGAAATTTGGTCAAAATTGATGGCAAGATGAATGCAGTATGCTATCAAAAAATACTGGAGGAACTTTTGCAATCATCAGCCAGGATGTGCATGGGACGTACTTGGACATTCCAACATGACAATGATCTAAAACACAAGGCCAAGTCAATCTATCATTGGCTACAGCAGAATAAAGTGAAGGTTCTGGAGTGGCCATCTCAGTCTCCTGACATCAATATCATTGAGCCACTCTGGGGAGATCTCAAACGTGCCGTTCATGCAAGACAGGCCAAGAATTTACAAGAACTGGAGGCTTTTTTCCAAGAGGAATGGGCAGCTTTACCATCTGAGAAGATAAAGAGCCTCATCCACAAATACCACAAAAGACTTCAAGCTCTCATTGATGTTAAAGGGGGCAATATACAGTATTAAAAACTGGGATATGTAAACTTTTGATCAGGGTCATTTGAGTAGTTTCTGTTGTCATTATGATTTAAAAAGAGTAAACACAGTTGATTGATAATAAATGGCTTCAGCCAAACACTAACCATGAGTAAAAAAAACGTTTTTGTGTTATTATTCATATTCTCTGAAAAATGCCCAAGAAATCATCAATTCTGGCAGGGTATGTAAACTTATGAGCACAACTGTATACACTTATTGAGAGGCTAACACCTACTGTATGTGAAATCACCAAATACAAAAGATAAGACTATCTATTATACTGTATATCGTGCAGTGCTGCTTTAAGAAAATATTTTCCATTTCAAGTGCAAAAATAAAACATATAGTATTATACTCAAATATTCACTGTAATACAAGTGTCATCAAACAAATTTGCGGCATGCAGTCGCAGTTATGCGACAAGGCCACTCTCAGCCTCATCCTGCACAAAGACTTTCCAGCTCGCCGGACCACAATCAAGTGCCAGCAGACTGACAGTGATCATCGATGGGTTTGATTAACTACCACAAATCAATCACTGCCACCAGATATTGTATTTGTCATAAATATTAGTGATAACACTTATGACATAAAATAAAGGTCTGTAGCACACTGTCACCACAGACAGGTACTGTATATCCAGAGATTTACACTATAGTAGCACATGTCAAAGAGACAAAGATCCTTTTAAGTTCTGAAAATGTTTCATCACAAAAAGTCACAAATACATCATCATGTATGTTTTGATTTTTATTAAATTCAAAATAAATGCATTTGATGTTATTTGCAGTTTTGAATATTAATTACACTGTTGGCCTTGTGCTGTTTTGTTTATTATAAGTGTTAATTCAATCTAATCTATAAATCACTGTAGAAAGTGTAGCAACTGCATAGTAAAGCCCACAGCACCATCTACAATCTGCAGGAAAGATCTGCATCTGAAGTATTTCAAAGAAAACCTAATCATTAACAAAATAGAGGGCTGCCTTTGCTGAACTTTGAGCATGCTTTTTTTCTTGCTGTAACTGGCAACTTGCTTCAATACTTTCTAAATATTTCAAAACTTGACCTGAAACAAGCATGTAACATCTGTAGTCCGAGTGAAGTCAGAATCTCTGATCTGGGTACTGACAGCTAGGCAACTAGCATTTTCTAAAGTCAACAATGGTGGTCTTCGTATGTTGGCCACACACTCAGATTTGTTTCAGATTTGTCATGTCAATACACTTTATCAGCCACTGTTATCTGAAACCATAACTATTCATATTGTGTCCAGCCAGGTAGGCCAAAATGCTAGCCAAACGCAAATATATTTCTCTTGTTTAGACTCGGTTCACACAGGGGCGACTTGTCCAGGTGACTTAGCCGCCTGACAAGTCGTGCTCCGTTCTGTACTATGGAACCGTTCTAATAGGAGCGACTCAAGTCGCTCCGACTTAGAAAAAAGGTTCCTGTACTATTTTTGGGGCGACTTCAGGCGACTTGCATTGACTTCTATACAGAAGTCGTTTTGCAAGTCGCCTCTGAAGTCGTGTGCAGGTCGCGTCTGTGAGTCGCGCTGCAAGTCATGCCGCCCCTGTGTGAACTGAGCCTAAGCCCCCAACAAATTGTTCTTTTTTTTCATCTCTTCATGGCAGTTCTGCATAAAGAAATGAAAGATCCCCAATAACTTGTTGGGAGAAACTTATGACACTGTAATAATAGCTGGTTTGTGGGATAGGGGTACTAATAAACAGTATGGAGGTCTTACAGTATATGAATTGATGACTTGAGAGATATTTTTATTATACCTAAATAGATAAAACAAAGTTTTAATACAAACTGTGTGCTACAAGTGGTACCTCAAAATACAGACTTTCTAATCTGTAGATATATTTTTGGTTTTACGGATATGGCACCAAATAAGAATGCCATCACTTATACTATAAATCTGATATGCATCTGACGGGATGCAGTCTTTGTTAGGCCAACAATTTTTCACCTTGTTCCTTCAATTTTTCAGGCAAATTTTAAAGAGCCGCCTGGCACCTATAGGGCCACTGCCGGCTTAAATTAAAGTCAACTCAGCGGAAATTGGACAAAATTCTATGTGTGTGTATGGCTAGCATTACACTGTACAGCTAATCATAAATCGGGGTAAGATCTGATTGTGTGTGCCCTGTATTAAGCTGACTCTGCACGTTACCATCTGACTGTACAATCTTTTTTCAATCTCTAGACCTTTTTTAGATCTATTAACATCTATGTAGAGCAAGAGCCCATCTGATTGGATGCAAACTCAATGAATGGTAGGAGCTCTCACATTACATACATTTAGTACCGTATATACTGGAGTATAAACCGAGTTTTTCAGCCCATTTTTTTAGGCTGAACCCCCCCCCAGGCTTATACTCGAGTGAGGGTGCAGCCTCACTGTGCTCATCTGTAGCCATATTTTTGATTACTAAAACAGCGGGTGTCTCCCTCTGTGTTATGTAGTCTGTTTATTGTAACAAAGCCCCGCCTCTTCCTCGTCCGTGATAGAGGAACACTGATACAATGCTGGGAAACTGCACCAGTGTTTAGTCTATTACGGACGAGGAAGACATGAAATGGGCACAGTGAGGCTGCAGATGGGCACAGTGAGGCTGCAGATGGGCATTGTTTACCCAGTAGTTGCTGTATTTTCCCACCCTAGGCTTATACTTGAGTCAATATGTTTTCTCAGTTTCGTAAAATTAGGTGCCTCAGCTTATATTTGGGTAGGCCTATACTCGAGTATATACAGTAAATCTAAAATCTGACTGTAATGTGTGTAGCAAGCATTACATGGAAAAGGAACAATTAATGTATGGCTTATATTTACAAGTTGAAAGAACAAGAAGAAAGTCTCACCTCTAGCTCAAGATTGATTTCTTTGCCATTATGCACAGCGGGGTCGTCCTCAGCTAAGATTTCCACAATCTTCGTAACAGTAAGATCTTGGTTTTTGATTTTGAAGTCCTGTATACACAGCATAAAATATTTCTCATGTAATCATTGGGTATACATATAAAGCGGTCATTTACTTGGCAGTTACTATGATAGGATCATTGTCATATTAAAGTGGACCAATTACAAAAATTACACTTTGCATGAATCAATACAGCATGTCAGTACTACCAAATAACATTCAATTTTTAATATAAGTACCTCCTCCTTCCCCTAATAAAAAGTGCTTCCCTGACCCCCTTATAGCCTAGCATAATAACAACATTACCTCTGGCTATCTAGATGCATTGTGGTTATTTGACATAAATAGTGATTGAGAGCAGTGCATTCTTTTAATGAAAGGGTCATACACACGGGCCGAATATCAGACCGTTCAACAGAAACCAGTCAAAAATTTGGCCCGTGTGCATGGCCACCAGTCTGCCAGAAGCTGCCCAAACAGTGGGGTTCTGTCAAAGGAGCTTGACCGGAAAAGGTCTGCCGATCGGCATCCGATCAGCACGCTCAGCCACTGGCTGAAAGCGCTGGCATGTGTTCTGGTAGGAGGTCCATCCCCCTGTCAGGACACAATTGCTCAGTGTTCAGTGGGGGAGATCACTGTACTATCATTGGATAGTTAATACAGGATCCCGCTGGATTGAATGAAAAAAAATGATAGTGTGTGCCAGGCTTAAAGCAGACCTTAGCAATCATATGAGAATGAACAGAGCCCATACAGTAACAAACACATGTGGCTGCCCCCTTGTACGTACCATATACAACTACAATCTATAGATAAAAACAAGGTTTATTTTAAAATGGGCACACTTTGATTTAAAGATTTATTTTTATATCTAAAACATTAAAACTGATCTCCAGACAAACAGCTAAATACACAGATGAGATCAAAATAAGGGATCTGTGTTACCTGGAAAATGATTTGTATATCTGCCCATTCAGTCCTGAGATTTACATAGCTCTGCCACACAGGACAGCTCTATCTAACAGGGCAGGAGGCCTGATTTTTATCTGCAGCAGTTAAAGAGGTTCTTCGTTTCGGAAATAAAAGATTAAAAGTCAGCAGCTACAAATCCTTTAACTGCTGAATTTTAATAACAGGACACTTACCTGTCCTGGGATCCAACACCGTCCTCATCTGAGCTAGTTCTTCACTAGCCTTCGGGTTTCTGGTGCTGGCTGTGCTGCTCACAGCTTCACAACCAGGTGCCCATTGCTAGGGATGAGCTTCGTGTTCGAGTCGAACATACGTTCGACTCGAACATCGGCTGTTCGCCCGTTCGGCAAATTCCGAACGTTATGGGCCGTTCGCGCCAAATTCGTGTGGCGCTCACGGCCCACAATGCACTGCGTCATCGCAGTGCATTGCTGGCTCATGATTGGCCAAGCATGCACTGTGACCCCGCATGCTTGGCCAATCACAGCGCCAGCAGCGAGGAGAGCCATGATTGGCCACAGGCAGGATGCCTATGGCCAATCATAGCTCAGGCTGTGTAGTACACGCCCCACACTATATAAGGCCGCCAGCGCGGCGGCCTAGTGTAGTGTGTTGGCGTCTGAAGCAGTTAGTGGGTGTTCTGTGTACCTTCAACACAGTACACACCGATCGTTTTCGGACGATTTTCGATCTTGCTGTTGTGTAGTGGTTGTTGTCTGTGTGCCCTGACCGCAGTATACACCGCTATATTCACCTCACCTATATAGCTAGTGATCTATCTTTTATAATAGAGCTTGCAGTCAGTAGTGTTAGGAGCTTGTGCGTGCTGTCTGCGTGCTCTGTACCCAGTACACACCGCTATATCCACCTACATAGCTCTTCTCTATTTGAGCCCACTTGCCATCTGCAGGAGTTATTGGAAGTTGTGTGTGCCTCCAGCACAGCACAGTATACATCTGTATATACCCCTTTATCTCTGGTGTTCTATAAAAAAGGCATCTGCAGGAGTTAGTGGGTTTTTTGTGCCTCCAGCACAATATACACCTGTATCTACCCTTTATTGCTGTTCTCTAATAGAGCCATCTGCAGGGCTTAGTGGGTGTTGTGTGACTCAATTACAGTATACCCCTTTATCTCTGGTGTTCTATAATAAAGGCCTCTGCAGGGCTTAGTGGGTGTTGTGTGACTCCATTACACTGCTGTTTTACCCAACTCCCTTCAGGCCATTACCATGTCTGGAAGGCCAGCAAGGAGAGGCAGACAGGCACGAGCCGATAAAAGAGGGCAAGCAGGCTCTGTGTCTAGAGACAACAGTGCTGGTCGTGGACGCGGTGCATTGTCATCAGCAAGTGGCCATGGGACACGCTTGTCCTTCTTTTCGGCAGCTAGACATGTTGAACCGCAACATGCCAACGACTTGGTAGAGTGGATGACCAAGCCCTCTTCATCCTCCTCATCCTCTCTCACCCAGTCTCAGGGTACTAGCAAAGCAGCTCCCAACGCATCGTCTTCCCTCCTCTCAATGTCATCATCAGTGACTCCTTCCCTAGACCCACCACGTCCTCCTGAGGAGTCTCCTGAACTCTTTGAGCACAGTGTTGGGTACATGCTCCAGGAGGATGCCCAGTGTTTTGTGGGCTCTGATGATGACACTCAGCTAGAGGAAGGCAGTAGCATGAGCGCAGAGAGAGGGGATGCTCAAGAAGGACAGCAATCTGGCAGTCATGTTCCACAAGCTGCAGCATACTGCCAGGTTTGCTACAGCGATGAAGAGGGAGGGGATGATGAGGGCACTGACTCCACGTGGGTGCCTGGAAGGAGAGAGGAGGAGGAGGAGGAGGAGGAGGCACATGTCCAACGAGGCAGGATGCCCTCCGGGGGCCAGCTTAGGGTCACCACACCGACTGAATCACACCGCAGAGCTCCGCCTGTGCAGGGCGCTGCCTCTGCGCGTTATTCTAAAAGTTCTTTGGTGTGGGCCTTTTTTGAGACGAGTGCATCAGATCGCACCACTGCTATTTGCAACATATGTCTCAAGCGTATCTCGCGTGGCCAAAACATCAGCCGCTTGGGCACCACATGCTTGACCAGACATATGTTGACCTGCCATGCAGCTTGTTGGCAAGCGTACCTCAAAGACCCACACCAAAGAACAAAGCGGACCTCTCCTTGCTCCTCATCAGCTGGCATCTCCAACCCCACTAGACCTTCAGTCCTCTCTGAAACCTGCTCTGAGAGGAATGAAGGTGTAGAATTAGGTGTGTCACAGCCAAGTGCTTCCGGGAACTCTGCTAGCGGTACACCCACGTCCGATTATAGCAGGCAAATGTCCCTGCCCCAGCTGCTGGACCGGCGAAAGAAGTTCACTCCCAGCCATCCACATGCCCAGCGGTTGAATGCTAGCTTGGCTAAATTGCTAGCACTTCAACTGCTGCCTTTTCAGTTGGTAGACTCGGCCCCCTTCCGTGAGTTTGTACAATGTGCGGTTCCTCAGTGGCAGGTCCCCAAACGCCACTTTTTCTCACGGAAGGCGATTCCGGCTCTCTACCAGCATGTGGAAGGCAATGTCCTTGCCTCGCTGGACAGGGCGGTCAGCGGTAAGGTGCATATTACCGCGGACTCATGGTCCAGCAGGCATGGACAGGGATGTTACCTGTCTTTCACGGCCCATTGGGTCACTCTTCTGGCAGCTGGGAAGGATGCAGGACAAGGTGCAGTAGTGTTGGAGGTTGTTCCGCCACCACGCCTCCAAAATGCTACTATTGGTTGTGACACACCTCTCTCCTCCACCCCCTCCTCTTCTTCTTCCTCCATGGCCTCTTCCAGTGCTCTGTCCTCAAAACCAGCGGTGCTTCGTAGGCGTTCCAGGGGCTACGCAAGTACGCAGGCAAAACGATGCCATGCCGTGCTTGCGCTGGTTTGTTTGGGGGACAGGAGCCACACTGGGGCGGATGTTTTGGCAGCTCTGCAGGGGCAGGCCGAGAGGTGGTTGACGCCACGCCAGCTTAAGCCAGGAATGGTGGTTTGTGACAATGGCACCAACCTCCTCTCCGCCCTCCGACAGGGACAACTGACCCATGTGCCCTGTGTAGCTCACGTCCTTAACCTGGTGGTGCAGCGGTTCTTGGGCAGGTACCCCGGCTTACAGGATGTCCTGAAGCAGGCCAGGAAAGTCTGTGTGCATTTCCGCTGATCATTTAATGCCTGTGCTCGGCTGGCTGAGCTCCAAAAGGAGTTGAACCTGCCCAAGAACCGCCTTATATGTGACATGCCCACCAGGTGGAACTCAACGTTGGCCATGCTGCAGCGGCTGCACACGCAGCAGAGGGCCATCAATGAGTACCTGTGCGACTACGGCACCAGGACAGGGTCAGGAGAGCTCGGTTTTTTCTCACCACGCCAGTGGGGCATGATCAGGGATGCATGCACTGTCCTGTCACCGTTTGAGGAGGCCACAAGGATGGTGAGCAGTGACAGTGCATGCATCAGTGACACTGTACCTCTTGTCCACCTCTTGGAGCATACGCTGCGTGGAATAATGGACAGGGCACTTGAGGCAGAACAGAGGCAGGAAGAGGAGGACTTCCTTGCCTCTCAAGGCCCCCTTTATCCAGACAGTGTTCCTGCTGTGCCACCCATCACACAGGAAGAGGATGAGGAGGAGGAAGAGGAGGAGGAGGATGATTGTGTCAGCATAGAGGTGGAGGCTGGCACTCAGCATCAGCAGCAGCAGCAGCAGCAGCAGCAGTCTTGTAGGGATGATTTACAGTCCCAAGAAACACGTGGACTTGTACGTGGCTGGGAGGAGGTAGCTGCGGATCATGTTGTCCTTAGTGACCCAGAGGACTCCGGACCGAATGCCTCAGCTAACCTACGCTGCATGGCCTCCCTGATCCTGCAAAGCCTGCAGAAGGATCCTCGTATTCTTCGGATCAAGGAGAGGGACCATTACTGGCTGGCCACTCTCCTTGATCCACGGTACAAGGGTAAGGTTGCCGACCTTATCTTGCCATCGCAGAGGGAGCAGAGGATGAGACATCTCCGGGAGGCCTTGCAGAAAGGTCTGTGCAATGCGTTCCCAGAGACTGGGAGGTTACAAACTCCTGGTCCTGGACAACGTGTTGCTGAGGCATCGGTCAGAAGGAGCGGAGGAGAAGGTGGCCGTCTGACTGATGCTTTCAGACAATTTTTTAGTCCGCAGCCCCAAGGTATGATCGGTTCCAGCACCCATCGCCAGCGTCTGATTTACATGGTGCAGGAATACCTAGGGGCAAGGTCAGACTTGGACACCTTTCCCACCGAAAATCCTCTGGCTTACTGGGTCTTGAGGATGGATCACTGGCCAGAGCTTGCACAGTATGCAATTGAGCTACTGGCCTGTCCTGCATCCAGAGTTCTTTCGGAACGCACCTTCAGTGCTGCTGGTGGCTTTGTTACCGATCACAGGGTGCGCCTGTCCACCGAATCAGTTGATCGACTGACCTTCATCAAGATGAATCAGTCTTGGATCACCCACAGCTACCAAGCACCTGAAGCTGATGTAACAGAATAATTTTTTTTGAAATATCACATCCCTTCAAGACTGCCTATGCTGATGCTGAGTGACTGTCCTGTTATGTTGATTGTCTATCCTCTTCCTCCTCCGCTAATATGTTGGAAGAACATTTCTGGTTCTGGGTGATGCCTAAGGCCCAATTTTTCTGCCCCTGTTTAACAGGGGCATTTAAGTACAATTTTTGATGCAATGCTTTGCAGCAGGGCTAATTCCTGCAATCAAACAAGAGTATATGGGAGAGGTTGCAGTGTGGTGGCACCAGCACCAGTGCCTAAGGCCCAATTTTTCTGCCCCTGTTTAACAGGGGCGTTTAATTACAATTTTTGATGCAATGCTTTGCAGCAGGGCTAATTCCTGCAATAAAACAAGAGTATATGGCAGAGGTTGCAGTGTGGTGGC
Source organism: Lithobates pipiens (assembly GCF_037356315.1). Classification (NCBI taxonomy): domain Eukaryota; kingdom Metazoa; phylum Chordata; class Amphibia; order Anura; family Ranidae; genus Lithobates; species Lithobates pipiens. Next base: position 263,207,555 of record NW_027507784.1, on the reverse strand, counting down.
ACCAGCACCAGTGCCTAAGGCCCAATTTTTCTGCCCCTGTTTAACAGGGGCGTTTAATTACAATTTTTGATGCAATGCTTTGCAGCAGGGCTAATTCCTGCAATAAAACTAGAGTATATGGAAGAGGTTGCAGTGTGGTGGCACCAGCACCAGTGCCTAAGGCCCAATTTTTCTGCCCCTGTTTAACAGGGACATGTAATTACAATTCTTGATATAATATTTCACAGGAGGGCCCCTTCCTGTGCCCACCCAGAGTAACGGTGAGGACTTATAGTGTTGTGGCACCAGCACCACAACCACCAAAGGTCAATGTTTCTACCACTGTTCAACAATGGCATGTAATTACAATTCTTGATATAATCGTTCACAGCAGGGCGCTCCAGCGCCCACCAAGAGTCACTTTCAGGGCTTACAATGTTGTGGCAAAACCAACACCTTGTTCCGCCATTTCTGCAGAGCATATAGGGCAGGCCCCTACTTTCAAACATCCAACTTACAAACATCTCCTACTTGCAAATGGAAGGAGACAACAGCAAGTGAGATGAAAAAAGATGGACGACAAAACAAATTATACAGGAGTGATAACCCTTCCCTATGTTTTCCAAAAAGCTTAAAAATAGTTTTTTTGACTGGAGCTACACTTTAAAAATGTACCAGTTGAAAATTACAAACAGATTCAACTTAACACAACAAACCTACACAGTCCCTGTCTTGTTTGCACCGCCTGTATACTGCTATTCTGAGTATATAGGGCCTGGGGGCCACACGCATTTCCTTTTTTTAATATGGGTACAGGGTTCCCCTTAATATGCGTACAAGACCCAAATAGGCTGGTAATGGGCAGGGAGGGCTACCCATGCCATTTTTCTCAATGATTTTCAACCATATTGCAGGAACCAGATATAACATTAAAACCGCAAGCAGTTTTAAATGGTGTTATTTCCGTTTAATGTCATTTTGTGCAGGGACTGTTCTAAACACGGGAAACACGTGGCACTTCACAGGCATACTACAGACACCCCCCAGGCACCATATTAAAGGAATATTTCACTTTTTTTTTCACTTTAATCGTCATTAAAATCAGTGCTCCCGCCAAAACGGCCATTTTTAAAACTTTTTTTTGCATTGACCCATGTCCCCTGGGGCAGGAGCCAGGTCCCCAAACCCTTTTTAGGACAGTATCTTGCATATTAGCCGTTAAAATTAGCACTTTTAATTTCGAACGTTCGAGTCCCATAGACTTCAATGGGGTTCTAAAGTTCGTACGAATTTGGGGTCCGTTCGAAAGTTCTGGTGCGAACCGAACCGGGGGGTGTTCGGCTCATCCCTACCCATTGCACATGCATGAGCTGTACTGCACTTTGTGAATGGTCTCACAGTATTCTGGGACTTGACGTGTCCCAGAAAATTGCAGGGAGGGAGGGGGCGAGGAAAACTTCCGCTTGGATCGCCAAGTGGGAGTGGGTATCTGTCAAAACTAGGTACCCGCTCCTCCCCACCAAAAAAAATTGCATGCCCATTAATGTGTCAGCAAACAAAAGGGTGTTAGTTTAACCACTTAAGGACTATGATTTGTCCCCATAATGGGCAGGCCATTTTTTTGTGAATCGGCACTGCAACTGCGTCGCTTTAACTGACAATTGTACGATTGTGCAACGTTGTACCCAAATAAAATGTATGTCCTTTTTTCCCACAAATAGAGCTTTCTTTTGGTGATATTTGATCGCCTCTGCAGTTTTTATTTTTTCCCAAAAATTAAAAAAAAAAAAAACTTCATCAGTTTAGGCCAATATGTATGCTTTTACATATTTTTGGTAAAAAAATAAAATTGCAATAAGCGTATTGATTGGTTTGCACAAAAGTTATAGCGTCTACATAATAGGGGATAGATTTATGGCATTTTTATTATTATTTTTTACTAGTAATGGTGGCAATCTGCGATTTGCGGCAGGCAGATTGGACACTTTTGACATATTTTTTGGGACCATTGACATTTATACAGCGATCAGTGCTATAAAAATGCACTGATTACTGTGTAAATGTCACTAGCAGGGAAGGGGTTAACACTAGGGGGCGATCAAGGGGTTAAGTGTGTTCCCTGGGAGGTGTTTCTAACTGGGGGATTGGGACTGACTGGAGGAGGAGAGAAATCTCTGTCCCTAATCACTAAAAACGCAGATCTGTCTCTCCTCCCGTCAGAACATTGACAGATCCCCGTTCTGGCTCTCTATGGAGCGATCGCTGCACCAGCCACACGCTTTAGCGTCGTGCTGCGGGCATGCGCCCCCTATAGCTTTTGAAGCGCCCGATGTACACCTATGGCAATTTGCCCAGGAGAGCCAACCTGCTGCAGTATGATGGGGCTTGTCCTTAAGCAGTTAAAATCATGAGCGGTTCTTGCTGTAGGTCTTAGAGAACTCTCAGCCTGGTACCCCCACCTCTTTACCAACTTTTTCTTCTCTTTATTCTAAGAATGCTTTTTTTATGCTATCTTTTTCACGTTACTGTTCTTCTGTCTTCATTAGCCTCAATATAATTTTTCTCATGATGGGAGCCATGTAAGGACACTTTTTACATTTAGTTGAAATTGTTGTGTTTGAGGCAATCAGGAGTCTAGCCTAAAATGTTTGTAAATGTTCATTTTTTTTTTCTTTAAACAACAAACATGCCTATACGTATCTGCCCTGTGCAATGGTTTTGCACAGGGCAGCCCTAATTCTCTTCTTCTGGGGTCCCCCGCCACTGCTCCAGACCCCTTCTCTTCATTGGGTGCCCCCCCACAAAAAGCTGCTTTCCATGAGTCCCACTGCTATGTCTATTGACATAGACATCAGGACTGGGCCCCCGGCCCTACCCCCCGCTGCCATGTCACAGCTTTTGATTGACAGCAGTGGGTGTAAACCTGATTCATGAAATCTGATATCTGTAGTGTTTACTTATCTCTCTCCAAAGCCCTGAGACCTGTGTCTTTCTGCTGTTTCGTTCCTCTATTATCAGCATGACAAACTTCTGACACGTTCTCTGAGATGGGAGCTAAAACCAGCCTGAAATTTGTGTCAGGGTGGGTGCTATAAGTAGATTAGCAGAGAACTTGTCTTGTCACAGCACAGCTCTGAAAGTATTTTCATTCTTCTGCCTATGTGGAGTGGGGGGGGGGGGGTGCCTTTCCTCCAAACAGCTGTCACACAGTGTAAGCCAAGACTAGATTCCTACTGCAGAATGAAGAAGTAAAAATTCTAACATGATGTAAGAATTCTAAAGAATATAGCAAGCTGAAGACAGCAAATATACATGTATGATTTGTTTCATCTCTGTGTATATCATCTGAGGCTGTTCACTTCACTGGGTATAGGAGAGGGTTTGCATCCACTTTAGGGCTTTACAACCACTTTAAGCACAGTGCATTTACCTCTGTCAATGCGATGCACTGAAAGGCTGTATCTTCTCTGGGTACCGTTCAGGGTGAATGGCAACACACTGCAATGCATACATATGGTGTGCTATGCTGCTTGCACATAATAACAAGGGTTAACAATCAAATAAGTGTAAATGGGAGCCTAAAACACTGGTAAATACAAATTTTAACTAAAGAGAGAGTCGGTGTTCTGAAACTGTTCAGGGAAAACGTATGGATATTTCATACGCTAAAGGCCCCCATGGAAACTTCTCAATAAAAAGAGGAATCATTTAGTTACATTCATCATCCAGACGAAACGCCTCATGGTCATAGTGGGTTCATAAGGTGGGGATGCATTTTCCTGGCAGAAACTTTTGTAAATATCCCAACACTTGTCAATGTAAGACATTGCATACTCAGTCTTCTGGGCTTCATGGAATAAAAGCCCTGTAAATTACAAAAGACACTCAGATTAATTAAACTAAAGCTACATTTCAGGCAAGTACCTAAAATACATAATTGGATTGTCTACATGTGATCAGTTTTACTTGCCAAGAGATTTGTTACTATATACAGCAAATTTTATAATCCTGGCACTAGACAGCACAGGCAGATCCTTAAAAAAAGAAAAAAATCCTGTTTCTTGAAATCTACATTGGTAAGAGAAATTCTTATTGAAATCAGTGGCTGTTCAACCCTTTCAAAGGACAAGACATACTGTATATAAAATGCTGTTCCTTCACCAACTTTATGTACACAAAATGAACGTTGCTCCTCAAACTTCCCATTTAAATTGTACACAAAAAATAATACTGGTCTTCAAACTACTCACTTTACGTATGTGTACATAAAATTATTTTTTTGTTTCTGGTTTTAGATGCATTTTATGAAAACTATAATGTTTCTGTTGTGTCCCTGTGGTTAAGATCTGCAAAAAAGTTTACTACATTACTTACATTATATATACTGTGTATATACATATATACAGCACTGACCTTTCACATTACATGAATTAGGTAATATATTTTGTGCCATAATATTAGAAAAGCAGTCCACAAGGGAAACCTTTTTCCCTCTGCAAGAAAAAAAAATATTATGCTTATTAAAACAGGTAAAGTATTAAATGTATTACTACTGATATGATTCTTAACTACTATTACATTGTCAATAAGGTTAAAAATGAACAATGTCCAAGTTCAACTTCTAATACCGGTAACTATTGTAAGGGGGCAGGCTCAACTAGTATTGGCAGTGGTAAACCGTCCTCAAAACAGCGACACACAAGAACAGTCCAAGTAGATTTGACCTGCATTTATTTCAGCAAGGCAGCAAACAGATTCATGGCGTGCAGGTCTTGTAAAGCAAGTCCATAGCATAAAACCAAAAAAATGGGCAGACTCGATGGATTAATCCCATACACACCATCAGTTTTTCTGCTGAGCTTTTCCCTCAGATTTACCAAAACCATATAATGGAGGTCAAACCTTCGGAGTTTCAATTTGTATGCAATCAGGCAGGCCCTTGTACTACATGGTTTTGGTAAACCTGAAGGAAAAACTCAGCAGAAAAACTGATAGTGTTTATGGGGCTTTACTCTTTTTCTGCCGTCACTTTTCTATGTTTCCATAAGAAAACATCACCTCTAAGCTTCTAACTAAATAACAGGGTGCTCCATAATAGGTTCGCCATCCAACTTTTTAGTGTTCAGCAACAGGCTCTCACAGCAGAGAGAATGAGAAAGCCACAAGCATTAGTCAGCATTAGGCAGCTCACATATACAGTATAAAGCCTGTGCACAGATGGAACTAATATCAAGGCCTGGCTACCAGGTGCAATATGGACCTAGAAATGGAGGCTTGATCCTGCACACAGTTCTTTAAAGTCTCCAGACTCCAGGAGCCAGAACCAAGTTTGTTTTCTTCATGTTTGTCATAAACCCTGGAGCCCCTTTACCATGTATAGGTGAGAAGCCTAAGAGACCCATATACATCCACAATCCTGACAATCAGTGCCTCACATACCCTCACCCTCTGGTCAGACCTGTGGCAAGGAACACATCTTGCTAAAATACACGTGGACACGTGATAGTTCATCAGCTTTTCTTTGTTGGGCAGTTGTCCTATGTTCTACATAAAATTCAGTCTTGCGTTGTTCCCTTCATTCTGAGCCAGGGGCGTAACTATAGGGGGTGCAGCAGTCGCGACCGCAACTGGGCCCTGTGATGCAGTAGGCCCATGCAGCCCCCTCTACATATGGCCGGCAGCAGCATAGGCAGCTAGGGGTACCAGTGCAGCATGCACACCTGTGTCCTTGGCCGGTTCCTCAGAGTACCTCTCTCCTGCTCCATGCATTGCCGCTCAGTCTGATGTCTGTTCTCCCCAGCCAAAGTCCGCCCCCCCCCCCCAGAGTTCGGCCCACACTGCACTGCATACTTCTCCCAGGTAAACAAACTTTAAGCACACAGATGCAGTGCAGCCCTATGAGAGCCCCCAGGAGGACACTGCAGGCTTGTCTGCCAGCCCCCCTCCTCCCCCGTCATACACAGATGATGAAACGTCTTTCTGGGAGATATGCTGATCGCCCGTCCAGCACATTGGATGGAGCCCAGGCCAACATGGATGAGTGCGCGGCCTACAGCTTGGTCATGGTAAGTGAGAGGACCCCTTCCCCCACACACCATTACATAACCCCTCCATCTCCCCCTGGGGACAGGGACCCCTTCTCATGTGGGGACAGGGACCCCCACCTCCCCTGGGGACAGGGACCCCTTCTCACCTGGGGGCAGTAACTTCATCTGCCCTGGAGAAAAGGACCTCATCTCTTCTGGGGACGGGGACCCCATCCTGCCTAGGGACAGTCGCCCAATGGGGCACCTAAAAATAAAAATAAAACTAATAAAAAAAAAAACTACTGATACCAGTGGTGGAACTACAGGGCTCACAAAGGTCATACCTGTGACCACGCCCTGGAGTTCCACCACCGGACTCGGAGGGAAGGGCCCTGGCTGGGGTTCAGGGGTGCCCCTTCATGGTTTCTTGCATCGGGGCCCTGAAGGTTCTAGTTACGCCACTGTTCTGAGCCATCCACTATAGTGGAAAATAGTCTGTAATCAAATGGAACTGTCCTCCCAAAAATCCTCCCTCAATGGCTCCAGTGCCCTTGTTATGGTCAGGCACTTTCTTTCCACTACTGAAGAATTCCTCAGTGCAGGGATTTGTTTCCAGCTGAGGTATGCTACTGGATGCTCTTCTCCATTCAATTTCCTGGAACATGACTGCACCAAGGCCAACACCAGAGGCATTTGTTTGTACAAGAAATTCGTAACTGAAGTTGGTGATGGTTAACTTTGGTACCTTACACAATTCTGCCTTCAACTCTTGAAACGCTCGCTCTGCCTCTTTGTTCCATTTCACCTTGGTAGACTTGTTCCCTTTGGTAAGCTCAGTAAGTGGAGCTGCTATAGATGGAAACTTAAGCAAAAACCTCCAGTGGTTTTCTACAATCCCTAGAAAGGCTATAACCTTTTTATACACTGGCTTTTAATTGCTTTCATCTTTGCTTAAATCAATTAGAGGCTTTATGGCCTCCAAGCCCAATGCTGAAGTCCAGATAGCGGGCTTCATCCATGCTTATTGAGCATTTTATGTATAGGCTGTTAACCAGGCCTTACAAATACAATCTACAATTGCCCGGACTTTCTGTAGATGGGAATTGGTATGAGGCTATAAGCCAAAAAGGGAGAAACATTACTGGTGCAGCCCATGTGGAGATGCAAATGCTGTCTTTTTCTTTGCTCAGCGGCATAGGATAAGCATGAAATACAGATATTTAATTTAGTTTCATGAGGGCACTGCAGAACCTCAGGCTGCCATCCAGCTTAGGCATGAGCACTATGGTACTTTACTACTCGCTGTAAGATTTCACTACAACCCCAAAAGCTAACTTTTTCTATACCTCTTCTGTAATGGCTTTCCAGTGCCCAAACAAGGTTTAACTTTACTTTAACATGAGGCTCAGTCTGTACAATATCATAGTAAATTATGTTTGTTTAGCATAAAACATCTTCTGTCTTTTTTCAAAGAAGTTATTCTCTGATTGAACGAAGTGGAGAGGAGGGACAGTGATGTCATGATCTCCACTTTGTCCAATAAGGTGTTCTATGAAAGACAATGGTGCCAGGTGAGGAGCCCCCTGTTGTCAGTGAGCAGCAGGGCGGCCACTCACATAGGAGCTGAGCAGAACCCAGAAAGTTGCAGCTTTCACTGTAGTAGTATCAACTACTACAGTGATTTCCAGATTCCCCAGAAGCCCACCAGGTATGAGATATGCTTACTTACATGGTGACAAGCTAGACCAATGTAAATATGCAATGCAAATAATACCTTCATGTTCAGCAACCATACCCATGGCAGTAAACCTTATGGTAGCACGATGTCTCACATCGGGCACATAATACAGACTAAGCATAATTAAAATGGTTAGCAGTAAAGAATATTTTGTATGCAAAGCATCAGGCCTTTTTAAATGTAATTAACGCTCTTTAGTACATATTTTAGAGTATATCAAACCATTTTTGGATTTATTTTTTTATCCAGGGTTATCATATACTATAATGGTCTGTCCTCCACCCAAGCTGGAAACTTTTTAAATATTTCACAATTTATAGATGACATGATTTACTTACGGATTCTCTTCACGAGTGATGTGATAGCTCAAATAGACAATATATGTCAGGAATGTACGAAGCAGTATTGTAGCATAGGGGGAGTGTACCTCCTCAGGATTTTCATTTCCTGTTGAATAAGTCAAATCAAAATAAATTTATACTGCAATATCATAAAGAATGTTGCACAAATCAATGATGTGGAATACAGCGGGTATAGAAAAGAATCCCCCCCCCCAAAATAATCGCATTATTGCTTTGCAGCCTGAAATGAAGATGGACACCATTTTTGTTTTACCCAGCTGTATTTACTGGTGCAACTTCTATCATGCAAGTGAAAGATATAACACCAACATTTTAGAAAAAAAAAAATTCAAAAACAGAATCGCTGTGTTGGAAAAAGGATCACCCCCCCCCCCCCCCCCCATGTCAGTATTTTGTTGGGCCACCTTTTGCTTTAAATTGCAGCCTTTAGTCTTTTGGGATATGTCTCTACTAGCTTTGCATATCTAGACTTTTGCACAACATTTTCCCACTCTACGTTGTAGAACTGCTCAAGTTCGGTTCAATTTGATGGTGACCGTTTGTGGACTGCAGTCTTCAAGCCATTCCACAGATTTTTAATGGGGTTTAAAGAAGACATAAATCCCCGATGGGTTTTACTTCTTTTTTCCCCTGTAAATGTAAAAGCATAATGATATGTGCCACCTGCAATTGAAGCCTGCGCTGTTCCCGCTGGTGGCTGCATCCATCTTCACCCCTCTTCCTTCCAGGGCCGCAGACTCGGTCTCTGTGACTGGCCGGAGTCATGTGATGTCACTTCCGTGCATACGTGCAGGAGCTGTCAGTCACGGCACTTGCTAGTGAAGAAACTGCACAGAGGGCCGTTTCTTCACAGCGCATGTGCACTACAAGGTAAACATCTCCTAAACGGCACACGTTTAGGAGATATTTACAGTACCTATAGGTAAGCCTCATTATAGGCTTACCTCCAGGTACAACTTCCGCATTGGGGGTATACAAACACTTTAAAATGTTACTAAACCCACAACAGTAAAATCAGTTTTGTATATGCAGTAAAACATGGTTGTTATACTCACTGTGAAACCTAAGGGGTTATCCTCTGCATTGTGCAAAAAAGCTGTTCGATCCTGTCTCCTCTGATCATCTCCTTCTTCCACTGTCTCCGTAAAATAACATGATATTTACAGAGCCAATGGACAGGTTGCATATGCTCAGTTTGGTGTGGTAGTGTGCCTCTCTTTTTTTTTTTTTTTTAATGGGAGAGTGCATGTGATCAGTACAGGGCCAATCTGCACTGTCCAGACAGAGGGTCAGGGGTCCGGCATTCTTATTGGGCAATCATGGGAGAATGAAAACTCCTCCTACAAGCTTTAACCAGTCACAAGACTGCTCTGACTAGGCCATTCAAGGACATTCACCCTTTTCTCTTTTAACCACTGTGTGGTAATTTTTGCCGTGTGTTTTGGGTCATTGTCATGTTGGAAGGTAAATCTTCCTCTCATTGACAACTTTGTGGGAGAGGGCTGCAGATTTTACTCAAGACGGTATTTTGCCCCACAAATTTTTCTTCTATCCTGACAAGTGATCCAGTCCCTGCTGCAGAGAAACACCCCCATAACATCATATTACCACCCCCATGCTTTACTGTAGGAATGGTGCTAATTGGATGGTGATCTGTATTGGATTTCCGCCAGACATATCGTTTGGTGTTGAGGCCAAACCATTCATTTTTTTAGTCTTATCTATTAGTGAATTTAAATTTGCTAGTGGATCACCAGGTGAAAACAAAGGGAAAAAATACCTAATGCAGCCACTATAGCTAATGATTAGTAAGCTACAATATATTACAGTTTTGGTTTTGGCTTTAATATCACTTTAACCTTGACACGGCAGTTTAGTAATACACTGAAAGACAAATGTATTATAATGACATTATTGTTAAAATAAAAGGTAATCTAACTCACCAGCTAGTATGCGATCCATTCCAGAAAGTGTAAGGTTATGATGGTGGAACTTGCAGTCTTTTAGAAATCTCCAAAATTGTAATTTTGTCATTAGGAAAGCATTATCAAAGCAGTTCTCATTCCCCAGACTGCTGTAATACTTGTATGTCTTCTTCAGCCATGTAAGGTTCCGCAGGATACCATATTCTACCTACACATAGCCCAGAGCAGTGTTATTCGAAATGTTCTTAAAGTTCAATTCCCCCATACCTGACGACAGTCTGCCTTGTGAAATATTCCTTTTCTGCCCACAATCTTTACTGTGCAATTCTGCCCGGAACCATACAGCCTTTGCAGATAAATGCCCCCTCCATCCTCTTGCTGATTACAGCTGAACTCCAAGATAAACAAATATTGACTGAATTTCAATAGGCATATGTATTATTAGCTGAATCTTGGTGTACTATGAGTATTTCTTCCAGATCTATGCAGTAATCCATTGTGGAACTTTGCAGAGCTTCCTGTAATAAAGACTGGTCACTCACAGCATCTCTCTCCTTGTGCAGGGTGACTGGTCTTGTATCTGCCCCTCTTGTATTTTTGTACAGACAGCTTGTAGTGGGTGGAGCCCGATGCGCCACTCACAAATTTCTTCCCTCTGCACAATATACAGGATGTCACTGCTCCTTCTACAAGGTAATATCTGGGTCTGCAAAGGCATTCGGTGGATGCAAAGTGGATTTAAATGCTTCGTGGCTATTGTGGAATATACCGTATTTGTCGGCGTATAACACGCACAGGCAAGAGTAAACTACTTTGAAGCAAAATAATGGTCAGTGCCCATCTGCAGCCTGATCTGTGCCCATCTGCTGCTTCAATGCAACCTGATCTGTGCCCATCGGCAGCTTTAGTGCTGCCTGATCTGTGCCCACCTGCAGCTTCAATGCAGCCTGATCTGTGCCCATCTGCAGCTTCAATGCAGCCAGATCTGTGCCCATCGGCAGCTTCAATGCAGCCAGATCTGTGCCCATCGGCAGCTTCAATGCAGCCAGATCTGTGCCCATCGGCAGCTTCAATGCAGCCAGATCTGTGCCCATCGGCAGCTTCAATGCTGACTGATCTGTGCCTATCTGCAGCCTGATCTGTGCCCATCTGAAGCTTCAATGCAGCCTGATCTGTGCCCATCTGCAGCCTGATCTACGCCCATCTGCAGCCCATCTCTCATCAATGCAGCTGCTTGATTAATGCCCATCTGCAGCCTCACCATCTCTCATCAATGCATCTCCTGTTTACTCGACTCTCAGTCGGCAGTCACATACACAGTCCTGCCTCCACCATTGGCATTGGACCAGCTCCTGTGATAGACAGAACACTGGTCCAATGCCGGAGAAGGAGGTGGGACTGTGTGTGTGACGTGAGAGCCAAGTTGGAGCCGAGTAAACAGGACATGATGGCTTGGTGAATTCCTCCTTCCTCTCCAAGGTAAACTATTGGCGTATAACATGCACCCGTGATTTGCCCCCCCCCCCATTTTCAGGGGGAAAAAGTGCGTGTTATACGCCGATAAATACGGTAGTTAAATATGAATTTATGTGCATGGAGTTCAGCTTTAAGACAAGTACAGCTTCATTCATTCCTCCAGCCACCCAGTAGAGTACAGCTCATCCATAGGAATGAATGGTGCTGTGACTGAAACGCACAGTAGGAAGGGGCCCCACTAGCCTGCAAAGGCTGTGCAGTGACCGACAGAACTGCACAGTGAAGAATGTGGGGAATAAGCATTTTACCAGGCAGGGTGAAGGGTTTACATAAAGGCCAAGTCTACTAAAAGTAAGTTATCCTTTGAGGGACAATGTATTTTTATGCCCCCCCCCCAGCCTGCTTCATCTCATGGGTCTCAATTCAAATAATGTGGCAAAAAGCCACACTAAGGACAAAAACCTGGTTTAAAAACTCTCACCTTATTAAAAAGCTGAAAAAGCATGATATTATATTAAATAACTAAGTGAAAATTCACAGCCAGAGCAATTTTTTTTCATTTTTTACACAAGTTAAAATCTGCATTTTTGGCTAGAAAATTAATATATAAATAAATTAACAATATTTGCGCAACTGTTTATTAAATCTATATTTTTCAATAACAAGTACAGTGAAAAACTATAGTATCAAAATTATCAGCAGGTGACACTTTAAATGCATTTACATTTCATTAGTTTAACTGTAACGAATAAATAAGCTACCTAGAATTATTTCTCTCTCTCCCTGGTGCATGCGGCAGTACCCAATACGTGTCCTGCACGTGTGTTTGTGGTCATATTTATGTGCACATGGTTGTGGAGTTGCTTTTAAATTTTGTTTTTATTTATTATATTATATTTTCATTTTTTAACACTTTTTTTTTTTTTTTTTTTACACATAAAGAGGAGTTCCCCTTAAAAAAAAATAAAAATAAAAGTCAGCAGCTACAAATACTGCAGCTGCTGACTTTTAATAATCGGACACTTACCTGTCCCAGGGTCTAGAGATGCAGGGGAACAAAGCCCCGCTCGTTCCCCCCTTCGCTCGGCGGCATTCTAACTGTGGGCACAGCCGGGCACCCACTGCGCATGCCACGCAGTCATCTGGGACCTGTCACGTGTCCCAGATGACTGACAGGAGGGAGGGGGCAGAGCTGAGCCCTTCCTGCGCCGAGGGGAAGTGATGCTACCAGCCCGGGCACTGAAGGAGGTAGACTACGAGGGACCCCCTAGCAACAGGCATTTAGAGGTTAGTTAAAAATTTTTACAAAATCCCAAATATTTTTTTTTGGGGGAATTTTGATGATTTTTTAATTTATTTTTTATGTGCAACATTACTTTCACTTTTTGCTATTACAAGGGGTTAACATGCACAGAAGTTAGATAAAGGTAAGGTAAGTGAACTTTCTAATTTTAGCAGTTATGGTGTTCATTGGGTAGCTTTAGCACTTTGAAATGTGAGAGCAGCTACTATGCTGTTTACTACCTCCTGCCCTAACAAACTTACCGTATATACTCGAGTATAAGCCGAGATTTTCAGCCTCTTTTTTGAGGCTGAAAGTGCCCCCCTCGGCTTATACTCGAGTCATCGCCGTCTGTCTGCCCGAACAGCGTGTCGAGCAGACAGACAGCGGCCATTCTAACTTTCAAAAGCCGCGCCTCCCTGTCTGTGATAGGCGGAACACAATTTCCCAGCAGTCTGTGTTCCGCCTATCACGGACATCCGCTCATCCTCATACTACGGACGAGGATAAGAGGATGTCCGTGATAGGCGGAACACAGACTGCTGGGAAATTGTGTTCCGCCTATCACAGACAGGGAGGCGCGGCATTTGAACAGGGGAATGGGCGCCGACGAAGAGCGGTGATCCTGGGACGGGACCGGACGGAGGCTCGGCTCGGGACGGGACCGGACGGAGTCTCGGGACGGGACGGGACCGGACGGAGTCTCGGGACGGGACGGGACCGGACGGAGGCTCGGGACGGGACGGGACCGGACGGAGGCTCGGGACCGGACGGAGGCTCGGGACACAGGTAGGCTGGACACACAAGGCCACACACACACACACACACACACACACACACACACACACACACATGGATGGACACACACACACACAGGGATGGATGGATGGACACACAGGGATGGATGGATGGATGGACACACACACACACAGGGATGGATGGATGGATGGATGGACACACACACACACAGGGATGGATGGACACACACACACACAGGGATGGATGGACACACACACACACAGGGATGGATGGATGGATGGACACACACACACAGGGATGGACAGGCATATCTCACCCTCGGCTTATACACGAGTCAATAGGTTTCCCAGTTTTTTGGGGGTAAATTGGGGGCCTCGGCTTATACTCGGGTCGGCCTATACTCGAGTATATACGGTACCCTTATTATCCTGATTACATACATACAGTGCCTTGAAAAAGTATTCATACCCCTTGAAATTTTCCTACATTTTGTCATGCTACAATCAAAAAGGTAAATTTATTTTATTGGGATTTTATGTGATAGACCACATAATTGTGAAGTGTTAGGAAAATGATAAATGGTTTTAAATTTTTTTTCACAAATAAAATATCTGAAAAGTGTGATGTGCATTTGTATTCAGTCCCCTTAACTCTGGACACCCTAACTAAAATTTAGTGGAACCAATTACCTTCAGAAGTCACCTAATTAGTAAATAGAGTCCACCTGTGTATAATTTAATCTCAGTATAAATACAGCTGTTCTGTGATGCCCTCAGAGGTTTGTTAGAGAACATTAGTAAACAAAAACAGCATCACGAAGGCCAAGGAACACACCAGACAGGTCAGGGATAAAGTTGTGGAGAATTTTAAAGCAGGGTTAGGTTTTAAATAAAAAAAAGATCCCAAGCTTTAAACATCTCATGAAGCACTGTTCAATCCATCATCTGAAAATGGAAAGATTATGTCAGCCGTGAGTCAGCCTGATAACTTTTGACAAGCTCTCAAAGGCCCAGAGATGTACCTGTGTGTCAGAGGAGGTTGCTATAAATAGATTAGCAGACTGCTGCACAATTCAGAGGCAAGCTCTGCATGCGTGAAGAAGGGGGTGTGTGCCTTTCTTCCAATCAGCTGTCTCACAGTGTCTAACAATACTCTACCCCTACAGGGGAACGAGGAAATGAAAATTCAAAACAGGATTTTCACTTTCTAAACAGCAGATATACATGTAAAACTTGTATAGGGAGATTTGTTTCATCTCTGTGTATCATCTGAGGCTGTTCACTTCACTGGGTATATGTGAGGGTTTACATCCACTTTAAGTTTTTGAATGGATACAATTGGTTTTAAAGATTGATACTTTTTACTTCACTCATCTTGTGTTTTAAAATACTGGAACAGCACTCCCTGTGTTGGAATGTCTTTGTTTCTCATTAGGTCTTGTGAGTTTTGGAGCAGTGGCCGAATCTATACAATTTATAGACTTTTTTTTCCACAGGTATCCTTGTTCACAATTATGCCCTTGGCTCCTTGATCATCAAAGAGTATGGCACAACTGCAAACCTACCAAGACATGGCCGTCCACCTAAACTGACAGGCTGGGCAAGGAGAGCATTAATCAGAGAAGGAGCCAAGAGGCCCATGGGAACTCTGGAGGAGCTGCAGAGATCCACAGCTCAGGTGGGAGGATCTGTCCAAAGGACAACTATTAGCCGTGCATTCCACATATCTGGCCTTTATGGAAGAATGGCAAGAAGAAAGACATTGTTGAAGACAATAAGAAGTTCTGTTTGCAGTTTGTAAGAAGCAATGTGGGGGACACAGCAAACATGTGGAAGAAGGTGCTCTGGTCAGATGAGATCAATATTTAACTTTTTGGCCTAAAAGCAAAACGTTATGTGTGGCAGAAAACTAGCACTGCACATCACCCTGAACACACCATCTCACTGATGAAACAAGGTGGTGGCACCATCAGGTTGTGGGGATGCGTTTCTTCAGCAGGGCAGCTGGTCAGAGTTGATGGGAAGATGAATGGAGCCAAATACAGGGCAATCTTAGAAGAAAACCTCTTAGAGTCTGCAAAAGACTTGAGACCGGGATGAAGGTTCACCTTCCATCAGGACAACGACCCAAAACATACAGCCAGAGCTACAAAGGAATGGTTTAGATCAAAGCATATTCATATGTCAGAATGGCCCAGTCAAAGTCCAGACCTAAATGCAACTGAGAATCTGTGGCAAGACTTGAAAATTGCTGTTCACAGACGCTCTCCATGTGGAAAATGTCTAGAGGTATAAATACTTTTTCAAGGCACTGTATAACTTATACCCGGTACACACGATTGGAAAATTGTACAAAAAATACCGCTTTCAAAGTGACCGTACGATAATTGGATTGTTAGTACAGAGCTTTCGAGAGCAAATCAGGACATTTCATTGGATATTATTTGATCGGACATGCATGACATTTTTTTCGTACGATGCCAGATGGTACACTTTTCATTTAATCAGTACAGCTGTTATTCAAAAATGCAATACTAATGCATTACAACACATGACATCACTTCCAATTTTTTTTTCTGTTGTATGAGAATTTTCGTGACTTTAGTAAACTCTTCAGATTCGATCTGAGATTGGCATGCAATAAAAAAAAAACGGACGGACGATCATTTGTCCAATAATCTCATAGTGTGTACCGAGCATTAGAAGCAGAGCAGTATCATTTATTTTTTCGAATTCAGGCCTGCCCTGCTAAGACATTCTGAGGGGAATGTTGCCACACACAGGAAAAAGTTGACATTTCCTGTATACTGTATGACAACATATAGATACCCCTTAAATTAAATTATTAGTTTAATAGAAAGCATCTACAGAAATTTTACATTTTAAAGAAATACTTTAGCGAGCTTTAGCTTTAAAAGCCGTGTAATGAGCTGGTGTTCAGGAAAGACAGGTACTTCCCTTATAAAAACAGAAAAATAAATAAATAAATAACTACACATAGGCTGCCAACATGAAAAACAGAGGGAGCTGGAATCCCCACCTGGATTCTGCGCCACTAGTTAGGAACTTTTGGATTAAACAACAGTTTTACTTTTTGGCTTGAGCATTCATGGGGTAACTTACAATCCAAAAGCAATGCCACCAAGCCTCCATCGTTTTATATAAGAACTCATTAGGAATGTTTTATAAATAATAGTCTACCTGCTTCAACTCCTCTGATCGTTCATTCTCTGGAAATGTATTCAATAACGATGTTATGTCAAGCTCGATGTAGGACCCTGCTAAACTTGGTATCCCTGAATTAGTTGGGGAGGAGGTCAATATACCTGTCAAATAATTATAAATAACACAATTAAAAACCAATTCACCTAGATAACATCTCTAAACATCCATGTTTGAATATTTAAATTATGAGAAACTGTGAAGCATTTCCTATAAGGTTATCTATTGTGTCTAATGCCCAGCTTTTCTAAGGTGCATAGACAACTGTAGGTCATTGTTCTTGGCAGCATATTAGGGCTGTTGGTCTAGACTGCCTTGTGTGGCATCACTTTTTAGTTTATCAAATAAAGAAAAAGAGCTTGATGTGAGTGTCTGAGAGTGTCGTGTAAATCATCAAGCTCCACCTGCTGCCAAAGTTACTGTGTGGTTTTATGGACAAGAATAACAATCCTTGCTTAGATACTCTTGTAGCACCCTCCTAGTTCAGAGTAGGCTGCTAGGTAAATTTAGTTTGCTCCTCTGTATTTTACAAAACATGGCCCCATCCATTAGCCCCTTAATACGGCAAAGTCGATCTGTACCTTTAGCAGAGAAAAAGCCCCAAAACATGTTTCCACCTCCATGCTTGACTGTAGGGATGGTGTTCAGTTAACAGTTAATGCAAAGAGCTAAATTTTGGTTTCATCTGACCACAGCAATTTATCCCAATCCTCTGAATCATTTAGATGTTCACTGACAAACTTCAGACAGGCCTGAACACGTGGCTTCTTGAGGAGGGGGACCTTGCTGGTGCTGCAAGATTTCAATCCATGGCGGCATATTGTGTTACCAATGGTTTGGTGACTGTAGTCCCAACTGCCTTGAGATCATTCACAAGCTCCTCCTATGTAGTTCTGGGCTAATTCCTTACTTTTCTCATGATCATCATTACCCCACGAGGCAAAATCTGGCATAGAGTTCCAGACTGAAGGCGATTGATGGTTATTATGTATTTCTTTCATTTGCGAATAAACGCTCCAACAGTTGTCTTCTTCTCACCAAGCTTTTTGCTGATGGTCTTGTAGCCCATTCCAGCCTTGTGCAGGTTTAAAATCTTCTCCCTGATGTCCCTTGACAGCTCTTTGGTCTTGCCCATGATGGTAAGGTTTGAATGGAAGAAAGATTCTATGGTCTTTTATACACATAATGAGTTGTTGTTAGGGGTACCTTCTTAAATTGACAGGACTAATCTGTAGCCAGTCTGTGGGTGCCAGAATTATTGTTGGGTGGTAGGGGATCAAATACTCACTGAACTGCAACTCAATTTATAACATTTGTTATCATGTGTTTTTCTGGATTTTTGGCTGATATTCTGTCTCTATCATTTAAAATCCACCTATGATAACAATTATTGCCCCTTCATTTCTTTGTAATGAAATGTACGAAATCTGCAGGGGATCAAATAATTTATTTTGCCACGATATGCTCTGAGTGAGGGAAAGAGCCCCAAATTACTTGTGGCTCCTGCGTGGGTAGCACTATACTAAGTCCTATATAGCTGTATGATTTTGTTCTTATACTGCTCACCTGCTCCACCTGGACTCTGGGTACGAATTCCACTCAGATCAGGAGTGTTCACTCTATCATATTTGAAATTTGGATATTCAGATATTTGATCCTTTGCAAATTCACCAACATAGATCCTCCCATTCTTAAAAACAAACTTGCCCTAAAAATCACAAGGCAAAATTATAAATAATGCTGTGTTGCAAGTCAGTGTATATTGAGAGCAAATACACAGAGTAAACATTTACAAGCAACTTACATGAAAAGACTTTATCTTTCAGAGAGTAGAGAAAAACACCAAGTATAAAAAGATACATTTTAACATATTCCTTACTATTAAAAAAAGAACACACAATACGATGAGGAAACCTTCACATGTCAATGGCTATGATTTTTAGAACTATTTTTTAAGGACTTTTATTATGCTTTGACAAGCCTGAAAATGTTCTAGACTACAATACAACCCCACACACTTTTCAGTTTTAGCAAATGCCAGCACCATGAACTACCCAATTAAATTTTACTACTTTCAGACGTCAACCTGTCCTGTCTATTATAAGGAAGTGTCAATTTCTTTGTCAACTTTTGAATCTATTTTACAAAGGGATGCCTCGTTAAATGTTAACAGTTGACACTTAACTGCTGGTTATAGCAACATTTTTACATTTCCTTTTATGAAAGACAAAAATCTTTTTGTGTCTTCTTTCACAGCAGGGGTTCTTAAACTTTTTTTATAATTACAGACGCCCTAAAGACTGCCCAATATGTGCCCATACCAAGTTCACCAGATTTTCAAAATCATTATCATCGCATATCCTATTGGGTACCAGAATGTCTTGAGAATATGTAAATAGCTTGGTTAGCTTAGTTTTATTTTACATATTGATTGCTTGGTACAGAACAGCTGGAAAAAAAGCATATGTGTTTTATCATATTTACTAAAGGAATCAAGGTTCAGTTGCTGACACAATTGCCATCTGATATCAAGTCAATTACTCCAATCTGATTTAACGTTCAGTAATGCTGACAATCCTGTTTTAATTATTTGGAGATCCAGTCCATATCCCCATCATTTGGTTCCGGAATCCTATGCGGAATGGAACTTTGGTAAGAACCACTCTATGTAGATAATTAAAAATAATGAGTTTATTCATGATGACACATTTAATGTCACCTGCCCCATTCTGTGTAGCATACATCAGAAAGCTGAGAGTGCCCTGTCATTATTATTATTATACAGGATTTATATAGAGCTAACAGTTTGTGTATTGCTTTACAACATGAAGGCAGACAGTACCGTTACAATACAATTTAATACAGGAGGAAACCGAGGGCCCTGCTTATTAGAGATGGCTGCAGTTATGACAATCGGATATCATCTTGCTGGCTTATTCAAAAAAACAAACAAAAAAAAAAACGGTAGATTTAGCAATGCCCCAGCCCCCACAGCCCACTCAAAAACACCAACGTGTTATGGGTTGAATTGCATGGACCTTATTGTTGCTTTTATTCCCCCATTTTGTGGGATAGCAATTCCTGTCTCACTTGTTTTTGGTCATGTGTACTGTATTAAACTCCAAACCTTTAAATTATAAAATCTGCAAAATAAATATACAAAATGGGTTGCATGCATAATTGTGTCTGAAGGAGGAATACATCTGACTGTCCACAATAACCATATTCTCAATTATATTCTCCCAGAATGTGGTGCAATAACCAAAGGGGCAATCTGATCAATGCTATGGGCAAAAAAGAACTGCTATGCCTTCAAACACGTTTATGCATGTGTTTAATTGCTAGGACATCTGATTGCATCACTTACCATGCCATGTTTTTTATTGTTATGCCAATCTCCATCATACATTGCGCCATTGGCATAGAAATATTGACCGTGTCCATGACGTTGACCATTGACAAAGTTCCCAACATATTCATTTCTCAAGGAGTACTGTGATCCGGGTACTCTCTTTAAGAACCAGGTATGGGTCCCATGACCATTCTGTTTAAAAAGGTAAAAACTTGAGAAAGGCAACTGTTACAGCCATAATTTTTTATGCTAAAGAAGACCTCCACCCAAATGTGCCAAATTTATAATATGTATGTATAATATCCCATAAATATGCAGAAGCTACCTTTAAGCTACCTTTAAGTCAGGATAAAATATAGCAGTTACTATGGCTGACTTGGTATTTAAAGTAGCATCCCAAATGTGGCTTCCCTGCTTAGTACATCACTGACCTGGAAAAAACAGGCAAATTAGTATTTATACTTTTCAGACTTTATTGGCTACATGCTTGTCCCAGGTTAGTGACTCAGCAGGCAGTTGAGTTAGGATCAGGATTGCAGCTCCTTCACCTTTACAAATCAAATTGACAGAGGCAGTTCCCCTTACGCATTGTGTAACATAGGACACTTCACATCAACAGATGAAGAGAATAAAGATGGTAATGACTAAGCTCATGTGAAGTGTGCGAAACGCATCTACCCAGCATTCTGATGCCTGTAATTTTTGGGATGTCCATATAAAAAAGGATTTTGATCTACAGTGGTGTGCGGCCATTTCTTCTAATTTCAGATGAAAAGAATGGGGCAAACCTATTTAGATTTAAACAGTGTAGGTCTCAAAGTTACAGAAAACAATTAATTAATTCTGGTATGTAATTTTAGCTGTATTTACCTACAAGACAAAATTGCAAATTGGTGGTTTTGAAATGTGTTTTTTTTGTTTGAAAACAACAATTTTAATCAAACTTTGAGTTACTCATAACTGTGGCTGTGACCAGTACTACTGGTATATCTTTCCCTGAATAATAAACCCTGAAATAATAATAATAGTTACTGCTAGAAGGTATGGAACAGTGAATATGTTAGTACCTGTATGCCATTCTCCCATTGGCCTATGTATTCTTCATTGGAGATAATCCACCTCATTCTCCCCATTCCATGTAACTTGTTATTCTTCCACTGGCCTTCATAGAGGTTTCCTGACTTAAAACTGTCAAATTTGATACATTTTCATAGTGTACTGATACAAAACTTTAAGATGACAGATACACAGCATTTAAGAAAGAACTCCAGGGAAAAAAAAGGCATTTAAAATCTGCTGGCATACAATTAACTAAGCACATGGAGGTATATGCCAGGAGGTATATGCCACCTCCTGGATCTCTCTAATTTGTTTACAAATTACTGGTTTACTGAGCACTGCTATTATATCTTTCATTATACTACTCTGAGAGGAGAGATAAGACTCTCCTACATAGCAGCTGCTCTGCCCACCCCTCCTCTTCTCTGCCCTTTCACAGAAAGTTTTGGATTTTGTGAAAAGGTTCACAAAATGCGAAGTGCTCTGTGAAAAGCGATGGGGAGAGCAGCTGAAAAAAAAACATATGGCTGCTATGTAAGCATACCCCTAGCTGGGGTGCTGGAGTGCTACTGTTCTGTCAAAAACTGTCTGGCAATGGGATAGTGTCCGCCCGTACTGCGCAGGCGCATCGCTTGCGCAGTACGGAGGAGAAGGAGACTCTGAAAGTATCAAAAGAAGAACGGCGCCTGCGCACTGAGTCCAGTTGCAAGCCCCACCATCCAAGTTGACATACGGTAGCACGTAGTAACAGGGCCCCTCGTGGGCTCGTCACGATTCGTGCACGACCTCGCTTCGCTCAGCTATTTTTTAATCTGACTCTGTGTCCACTTGGATCGTGGGGCTTGAACCTGAACTCACTACGCAGGCGCTGTTCATCTTCAGAGACCTTCGGCGTCTCCTTGTCCTCCGTACTGCGCAAGCGCAGTACAGGGCGGACACTATCCGATGGGGGACAGTATTCGACAAGACACCAGACTAATAGTAATAGCTATACTTATGGCGCTCAGTGAAACAGTAAATTGTAAAAAAACTTGCAGAGCTCTAAGAGGTGGCATACACCTCATTGCACTTAACTCCTTGCATACCAGAACATTTTAAAATCTTTATTTTTTTTACACCAATGCTCAAACTATATTATATATATATATATATATATATATATATATATATATATATATATATACATACACACACACACACACACACACACACACACATTAGATTAAATTTTTACAAATTATTGTTGCATAATAATACATTATCATAGCCCCAAAGCATCACATTTATGCAGAAGAGTATGCAGAGAAAACTAATGCTGCGTACACACGAACTGACTTTTTCGACTTTTCGACTTTTGCTGCCTAAAAATCAGTCGGACTTTATATTTAAAACATGTCTCAAATCTTTCCGACTCGAGTCTGTTCGAAAAATCCGTTCGTCTGTATGCTAGTTTTGATGGACGAAAACCGACGCTAGGGCAGCTATTGGCTACTGGCTATGAACTTCCTTATTTTAGTCCAGTCATACGTTATCATGTTCGAATCCGTCGGACTTTGGTGTGCTTGTGTGTGGCCAAGTCCGTTCGTTTGGAAAGTTCGTCAGAACTCTGCCGAAAGTCCGTCGGGAAGACCGTCGGACCTAGTCTGTCGAAAAGTCGTGTGTACGTGGCATCCTTTTGGGTGGGAAATCACAGCCTTTGCAGTGTCAACAAAATGTTACAACTGTTCACTTCAACAATGATTTCTGGGGCTGGTAGATATAATGATCATCACCTAGTTGGGTCAAACTTGGTCTACTGTGCAAAGATCAGCTTATGCATATGGGTACCAACTGTAGTTCCAATAATACTGTGCCACAATCAGACTTGGGTATTACAGACCACAAAAATAACCCTGGGCTGTTTATGGTAAAGTCCATAGGTCAATTTAGAAATGTTGGTTGGTAGGATATAGGGATGAGCTTTGACTCAAACACTGCCTGTTCGCCAAACAATTTGGGGTGTTCGTGGCAAATTTGAAAAGCCGCGGAACACCCTGTACAAGTCTATGGGAGAAATCTAAAGTGTTAATTTTAAAGGCTTATATGCAAGTTATTGTCATAAAAAGTGTTTGGGGACCTGGGTCCTGCCCCAGGGAACATGTATCAATGCAAAAAAAAGGTTTAAAAACGTAATTTTTTTCAGGAGCAGTGATTTTAATAATGCTTAAAGTGAAACAATTAAAGTGTAATATTCCTTTAAATTTCATACCTGGGGGATGTCTATAGTATGCCTGTAAAGGGGCACATGTTTGCCGTGCTTAGAACTGTCCCTGCACAAAGTGTAATTTCTGCAGGAAAAAAAGTCATTTAAAAGCACTCGCGGCTATAATGAACTCCCCGAAATACAGAGAACAGTCATTGAAAGTCATTGAAGTCTATTGGCTGCAAATCGCGGGGAAAAAGTCCCCGACCCTTTCCAAAAACACAAGAGCAGCAAAACACATAGATGTGAACTAGTACAATAGGAAACCATGTTAAATAGCCCGTAGTGTATTTCTGCAAACTGCAAAACACACAAAAAAACGCATAGCTGTAAAAGTAGGGTTACTGTGTTTTCTGCCTCTTCGCAACATCCCTGGTGACCTTCCAAACCTGTGCCCCCCCCCCCCCCCCCCACACACTTCTGTTTGCTTGGAATGAGCAGAGCATGTCACTTGTGATCATGTGTACTGCTCTATGTACACTACAAATTCCATAGTCCTTTCCAGAAAAAAGCAAGTGAGGGTGGCTATGTTCCTACATACAGTGGGACCATGAAGAAAACATAGCCACCCTCTAACAGGAAGTATGATGACAGCAGTGAAAAAATACATTTGAAGATTTGGAGGAGGCTGAGAACAATAGAATGTGCTTTTTGAGTTAGGAATACATACTTGAATATATATATCTATTTTTAAACCAGAGTTTAGTGTCACTTTAATGTACTTGTTACAGCTTCATAAAGGGTATACATATACGCTGCCCAAACTACCCCAGCAGGCACCTCTCGTAGAAGTAGCAGCTCTTCCCCCATGATGCTTCTATACCTCCCATCCTGTCACTCCTAAAAATCCCAAGAAAGCAGGGCCCATTGTATTTGAGATTTTGTTCTTTTGTTCATTACTAATATATAAGAAAAGCTACTAATTAAGAATAAAGAGTGATGCCGCGTGCACACGATCGGAATTCCGGCCAGCAAAAGACCGATGAGAGCTTTTCATCGGAAAATGCGACCGTGTGTATGCTCCGTCGTAATTTAGCTGGCCGAATTCCCCCCAGCAAAAATGTGATAGTATGTTCTCAATTTTCCAGATGGAAAAACTTTCTATTGGAAATTCCGATCGTGTGTATGCAATTCCGACGCGCAAAAACTCACGCATGCTCAGATTCAACTACGAGATGGAAGCTATTGGCTACTAGGTATTGAACTTCTTTTTTCTAGTCCTGTCGTACGCGTTGTACGTCACCGCGTTCATGACGGGCAAAATTTGGTGTGACCGTGTGTAGGCAAGACAGTTTGAGCGGAACTCCGACAGGGAAAACCATCAGGGCTTTTTCCGACGAGAATTTGAATCGTGTGTACGTAGCATAAGAACGATATCACCACATGTGTTGTATTTTTATATAGAAACCAGTTAATGAACATACATACCACTGTACTCCCCAGCCTTCTTTGTTATTATGCACCCAATCCCCTTCATACCAGGATGTTTCCTCTGAATCATAATACATAACACCCTGCAATAAAAGGCATATGATTGTCAAGAATATTCACGTTGGCTACCATTGTAACTGCTACTCATGACTTAAAGTGGATGTAAACCCTCACATATACCCAGTGAAGTGAACAGCCTCAGATGATACACAGGGAAAAAACAAATCCTCCTACATAAGTTTTACTTGTATATCTTCCGCCTTCACCATTATATACTGTTTAGAAAGTGCACATCATGTTAGATTTTTCACTTCCTCATTCAGCAGTAGCAGTGTAGTGTTGGATTACACTGGGAGACAGTTGATTGGAGGAAAGGCACACAACCGCTCTCCATATAGGCAAATACTTGCAGGGCTCTCTTCTGAATGGTGCAGCAGTCTGCCAATCTATTTAGACCGCTTTCACACTGCCGATACTTGAAAGTCATGCAATTTCGCAGCTGTGGTTTTGCAGCAATTTCAGGGAATGCCTGTGTAAACTTGAGGTCTATGGACATCAACTATTCATTAAAGTGAGGCCAAAGTAGTACAAGGACTACTTCGAAGTTGGTGCGACTTGAAGTCGAACAGATATAAATGGTACTCATTGGAAATCATGGTGTACGATTTGTGTGAAAGGGGCCTTATAGCAACCTCCCACGACACAAACTTCAGGCTCCTATCTCAGAGAACTTGTCAGAAGTTATCAGGCTGATAACAGAGCAACCAAACAGCACAAACACAGGGGACATAGTGCTTTGAAGAAAGATAACAAAACACTATAGGTAGATTCCCAGCTCAAATTTCATGAATGGGGTTTACATCCACTTTAAAGCTGTCTGAAAACACTGGCAGGTGTGTACAAGGGCTCATGTTGACAGGCATTGTCTTCAAACACTATATGAATTGGAATGGAAATTGAAGCATTTGACAAGAAAATAATATATTTGTCCTGCTTTGTCTGCAGTTCAATCTCACCCTAAAGTGTTTGTTACCCCAACATTTCATAATTCTGGTATGTGTATGCTGTGCTATGTACTTGTGTTAAAAAGTCTCCTGTTATCTTTGCATTGCTTAATTTGTGTGAAATAACTGGTGATCCTACCAGTCCCCTGCTTCTATAGTTCAAACTGACCAAGCCAGGCATGGTAGCACATCCTTCCCAGCGTGATCAGTTTTCTGGCTGTGCTGGGAACACAGCCTGCCTGTCCTTTAATGGCTCGGACTTGTGCTGACAAGCCCAACTGTGCAAATCAATTTATTGCTTTTTCTCTGCCTCTTGCTGACAACCCCCACCTCCCGGCAGTCTCCACCCCCACCTCTCTAAGCTCCTTATGCAGAGGAAAACAGAGGTCATGTGGTTACTTAAAAGAAAAAACAAAAAAGGTATACATACACACACACACACACACACACACACACGTCTTGCCTTGTATTTATTTTTAAAACTGAATAGATTATTTTAACCGCTTAAGGACCGCCTCCTGCACATATACGTCAGCAGAATGGCACGGCTGGGCACAAGCACGTACCTTTATGTTGCTTTCTAAGTGCCCAGCAGTGGGTCGGGAGCTCGCCACCACCGGCGTGCTCCCCATCCGGTCCTGAGCTCCGTGACCGTGGCCGCGGGATCAGCGGACCCGATCGCCATTGGTGTCCCGCGATCGGGTCACAGAGCTGAAGAACGAGGAGAGGTCTGTGTAAACAAACTTCTCCCCGTGCTTCCTACTGAGCCTGCCACTGATCGTCTGTTCCCTGTTATAGGGAAAGACGATCAGTGATGTCAGACGCCAAGCCACACCCCCCTACAGTTAAAAAAAAAAACACACACACACACACACTTAACCCCTCCCTGCCCCCTAATGGTTAACTCATTCACTGCCAGTGTCATTTACACAGGAATCAGTGCATTTAAATAGCATTGATTGCTGTATAAATGACAATGGTCCCAAAAATGTGTCAAAAACATCCGATATGTCCGCCATAATGTCGCAGTCACAATAAAAATCGCTGATTGCCGCCATTAATAGTAAAAAAAAAAATTTAATAAAAATGCTATAAAACTATCCCCTATTTTGTAAACGCTATAACTTTTGTGCAAACCAATCAATAATCGCTAATTGCGATTTTTTTTAACCAAAATTATGTAGAAGAATACGTATCAACCTAAACTGAGGAAAAAAAAGTTTTTTTATATATTTTTTGGGGATACTTATTATAGCAAAAAGTAAAAAATATTGAATTTTTTTCAAAATTGTCGCTCTATTTTTGTTTATAGCACAAAAAATAAAAACCACAGAGGTGATCAAATACCACTAAAAGAAAGCTCTATTTGTGGGGAAAAAAAGACGCCAATTTTGTTTGGGAGCCACGTCGCACGACCACGCAATTGTTAGTTAAAGTGACGCACTGTCGAATTGCAAGAAGGGGCCTGGTCCTTTGGCTGCAAATTGGTTCGGGGCTTAAGTGGTTAAGGATTCACATTTAATTTAACATACCTCCCAACTTTTTGAGATGGGAATGAGGGACACCTATCAGCAAATGTATGCAGGCATAGGACACACCCCTTGCCATGCCCCCTTAAAGGAGAATAGTACAAAAAATAAAAACTGGTTAAACCCACAAGTGCTTTTTTTTACCACTAATATTCCTTTATATTGGCTTTTAGAATTTACAAATGCAGCATTTTTTAAAATCAGATGAAAGGTTTAGCACTGGGAAACAATTTTTGAAAGATAAAAAGTGCATTTTATATACAACTATATAGATCAGACCAAAATTAGGGACAGATGAGGAGGAAAGAGGGACAGAGGGACATTGCTGCAAATCAGGGACAGTCCCTCGAAATCAGGGACAGTTGGGAGCTATGATTTAATAAGACACGTTGTGTCCAAAGAACACAAAATTAGGTCAAATGCAGCCTCTGAACTGCTATGTGTACCGCTCAATTATAGTCAGTGGCATTTTACAATGCCTATCGACATGAATCCAAAAGGTGTCAGAAATATGAACAGTCCTTGTTGCAAAAGTAACAAATCAAATGCTCTTTTTTATCCTACCATGCTTCACTGGAAACAAAAAAAAAGAAGAATTTAATTAGCTGTACAACAGGAACTGCTTTACTTTCAGACACTTTTCTGCTTGAGGCCCACTGTGTTTTATTGATATGTACAGCTTACCTTGCCATGGCGTTTGCCCATGTACCATTCACCAACATATGAGAACTGCTGATCGCTAGATATGTAAATGCCAGTCCCGTGTCTGATGCCCTCGTTCACCTGTCCTTCATAACGACTGCCATTAGGCCACTTATATATGCCATGTCCCATTGGTTTGTTCTTGCAAAACTGACCCTGGAACAAAAAAAAAAAAGAATTAAAGCCAATTAATGTAAAATAATAATAGTTTGTACGCTTTGTGAAGTAGCCTAATGCATGGATGAGATGGAGTGGAAAATTGTGAATAATGGCATTATGCTCCTGGTTATATAGAGTGAAGGGGGTATGTGAATCACAAAATTGGTTGCCCAGAGCTTCATATATTGTAGCAGGTAACAAAGCTATCATATATGTATTTTAAAGGTGTTTCTGGTACAATCATTTTTATTGTAATAAGTATAACATCTTGTCAAACATTCACCCGAGCAGGGGTTTAAATGTGTTTCTAGCTGTTGATTGCAGATTTGAATTAAAGGAAACCTGTCATGAGAGAAATATGGAGGCTGCTATTTTTAAACTCAACAACTGAATTTGGCAACGCATGGCTGTCATACTAATCCTATTGCTTGAAAACTTTGAGTCGCTAATTTAGTAGCTAAGTACTTCAGATTTTTTTTACTGCATTTTCTTATCTGTGTTGTGAGAGTGAGAGCCCCTGTTTTGGTGAAAATGAGTGTAAAATGGGCACAGGACTCTCAAAGAGGCAGTTTGAGAAGTTCCAGCAGAAGATTGGTGAGCAGAGAAAACAATGCTTTAAAGTGGTTGTAAACCCTTACAAACCACTTTGACCTACAGGTAAACCTAGATTAAGAATTACCTGTAGGTCCAAGAAATATCCCCTAAACCTACACGGTTTAGGAGATATTTGGCAAAACACAGGCACCGCTGTCTATGGCGCATGCGCTGTAGACACTTCGGCGCTCAGGCGCGCGCCGCTGTCAGCGGCGATATTCTGCGAGGGGAGGCTCCCGTGCGCATGCGTGGGAGTGACGTCATTGCGGCTTCGTCGAATGACAGCGTCAGAGCAGCGAGACCCACCGAGAAGATGGAGGCTCCAGACTACAGAGGACAGCGGTGACTTCGCTGGCTCCTGTGTCAGGTAAGTGACACATAATGGACTACTATGCATCATTATGCTTTACCTTTGCAGGGAATCAAACAGGAAGTAAAACCATCAGGGTTTACTTCCTTTTTAAGTCAGTCATATGCAATTAGCGGACCTCCAGCTGTTGCAAAACTATAAGTCCCATCATGCTCTGCCTCTGGGTGTCATGTTTGTGGCTGTCAGAGTCTTGCTATGTCTCATGAGACTTGTAGTTTTGCAACAGCTGGAGGTCCGCTAATTGCATATCCCTGCTTTAAAGCGGAGCTCCACCCTAAAGTGGAGCTTCCGCTCATTGGAACCCTCCCCCCCCTCCGGCACCACAATTGGCACCTTTCAGGGGGGAGGGAGGGTGCAGGTACCTGTACAGTACAGGTATCTGCACCCACTTCCGGCATAGATATCCGCAGAATCTACGCCCCTTTCCGCAGAATCTACGCCCGTTTCCGCAGATCCCCCGCTGTCTGCTGGGAAACACACTGATCCCAGAAACTGCGGGGACCATCCTTATTGCGCAGCGCGATCACGCATGCGCAGTAGGGAACCGGGAAATGAAGCCGCAAGGCTCCACTTCCTGATTCCCATACCCAAGATGGCGGCGGCAGCACCCGAGAGACGATCGAGAGATCGGCTTCGGGTGCCGACATCGCGGGCGCGCTGGGCGGGTAAGTGTCCTTATTTTAAAAGTCAGCAGCTGCAGTATTTGTAGCTGCTGGCTTTTTAAAAAAAACAAAAAACGGCGGAACTCCCGCTTTAAGTCTTCTTACAAGTTTTTGTAAGTCTGGATTGGGGCTGGAAACTTGAAGACTTCAAATAGCATTGGGAGTTATAGAGTCTTCAGTCTTGTGTCCGGGCTTTCCAGAAGTTCTGCAGGTTGTGTGTGTGGCCAGGTGCACACACTCATTATAAGGCAGATCTGAGCATAACTCAGGAGAGTTGGTATTCGAGCAGTTGCTGCAGACATGAGGGAGGTGTGCTACTGTTTAAGAACCCAGGCAATATCCTTGAGACAGCACTCCATGTGGGAGAGGTTCCAGGTCAGTAGACTGAGAGTTGGGCCAGCTGAGAGAGTCAGGGAGACCATAGCTGAGACAGCTGGAAGAGAGAGTCCTGGGGACTAGAGGGGACCGTGAGTCTTGGAGGAGTGTAAAAGCCTGGAGTGTCAGGAGAACTCCCTTCCTAGAGGCGAGGAGTAGGCCTGCGCAGCTTTGTACTGCGACCAAGGCTGAATGAGCCTTGAGAGTCAGGTGGCTTGGTAATTTTGTTTGTTGTAATTGTTTGGGAGAAGAACCCCTGTTTGCAACCCATGCATGTATGAACTTTCATTTTTGTTACTTTCAATAAAAGTGGGCTACCATGCCTTTAAACTGAAGTTGACTGTGAACTCACTGAAAACGCATCTACCACTGAGCTAGACGTCCCCTAATATCACAGTGTACTTGTTCCAGACGAGTAACTTACTGTAGTATAGAATCAGAATAACAGTCGGGAAGCCTTTTTTAGATGGATTTTTTTTTTCTTCTTAAGAGATCCAATATCATGTTTTTATCTAAAGGCCAGAAGGGCAGGATCAGTGTGGGAAGTACTGGCAGAAGGAACAGTTTTCTCTTACCTCATATAGTACTCCGTCTGCCCATGTATATGTTCCTTTGCCATGCATAAGCCCCTCAGAGAATGAGCCCTGCAAATGGAGAAATGTATTACTTACTTTTTCAGGTAAATACCAGTGTTAAAGTGGTTGTTAAGTCACTATCTCATCTCATTATATCATCCCCTCTGTCAGATAAAAAGCTGCATTCTAGTGCCTGTGCTTTATTAAAAAAAATTCTAACCTTTTTCAACAGTGTCTTCCTGCGATCACATGACTCCAGGCTCTCTGCTCCTCTCCTTCCGCCTCCCTGGCTGACCTCAGCAGGGAAATCTCAAGCCCGCCCTCTGGAGATATCACACCAGAAGAGCTGCACACCAGGCTCTGCCCCCCACGTCATTAGATTTGATTGACAGCAGCAGGAGCCAATGGCTGTGCTGCTATCAATCTAATCAGGATCTGAGAAAATGGCTGGAGCGGGTGTGCTCGTCCCCGGCGCAGGAACGATCAGGCTCAGCTAAGTAATAGGGGAGCTCTGAACTTTGGTTAAAAAATAAATTAAAAAAAAGGGGGGGGGGGAGCTCTGGGGGGCTGGTGCACTACGAAAGGTTTTTTACCTGAATGCATAGAATGCATTCAGGTGAAAAATGTGAGGGTTTACAACCCCTTTAAGCATTTCCCTGGAATTTCAAAACTCATTTTATACTCCTGGAATCAAGAAATATAATATCATATTATTATTTATGGTATTAAAGAGGAAGTAAACCCTGATGAGTTTACTTCCTCTTTCATTCCCTGCAAAGGCAAAGCATAATGGACTACTATGCATCGCATAGTAGCCCATTATGTGCCACTTACCTGACACAGGAGCCAGCGATGTCACCGCTGTCCCCTGTAGTCCGGCGCATCCATCTTTTCGGTGGGGTCTCGCAGCTCCGCCGCTGTCATTCGGCGGAGCCGCGATGACGTCACTCCCGCGCATGCGCACGGGAGCCGACACGCGCGGCAGCTCCGTTGTTGGAAATGCCGCGCTCAGTGCGCCTGCGCGCCGCTGTCTACTGCGCATGCACCGTAGACAGCGGTGCCTGTCTTCGGGCAAATATCTCCTAAACCGTATAGGTTTAGGAGATATTTCTTGGACCTACAGGTAAGCCTTAATCTAGGCTTACCTGTAGGTCAAAGTGGTTTGTAAGGGTTTACAACCACTTTAAGGTTTGAACAAACTCACAAATAAAGATTTAGCCACTCTGGACAGTTGGAGGAGGCCTGTATTGCTGGACAGTGTTCTGGATGGTGGTCTAAGGAGGCCAGTAATGCAGCAGAGTGCTCTGGATGGTGGTCTGAGGTGGCCTATAATGCTGCAGATTGCTGGATGGTGGTCTCAGGTCTGAGGGATTGCCTGTAATGCACAGTGCTCTAAATGCCACCATGCCGGTGGTCACTGGTCAGAGTAGGACTGTAATACTGCACAGTGCTGGATGGTGGTCTCAGGTCTGAGGGATGGCCTGTAATGCACAGTGCCCTGGAAGCCTGTAATGCACAGTTGCACACTATGCTCTGGACAAAAGGTGGTCTGAGGGGAGGCCTCAGGCCTTCTGTAATTGTAATGTACCGCAATTACTGTACAGTGTACACTCAGTCTGCTCTGTTCTGTGCGCCTGTTGGTGCGGCCGTCTCATCAAGAGGAGTCAGGAGTCTCGGGACTCAAAGTCAGGAGGCCTCAGCCTGGCTGTCCTGCAATGCACAGTGCTGCTCTCTCTCAGCTCTCTGGCACTGGCAGTGTCCACGACTCTCGTCGCGGTGGTATGGTGCTTGCTGGGAGCGGATTGCAGAAGAAGGCGGAGCTCCATGACAAAACGGAAGTTAGTTTGCGAGGGTAAACGTCCCTTCTTGCCATACTTGTCCCGTTTTCATTTGTTAACGAAAAAAATGTATCTGCTTTTCGTCATAGTTTTCGTCAGTGGACGAAAATGTGCTGTACTTTTCGTTTAGCTTACTTCACTGTAAAAATGCCGCTGACAAAATCTTTGACGAAAAATATTTTCGTTGATGAAATTAACACTGGTAAATTCACTGGATGAAAGCAAATTGAATGTACAAGAACTCACTCTGTAAACATTTCCATCTTTGTAGTAAGCAACTCCTTCGCCTTCATACAGTCCATGCACCAACTCCCCTTCATACCTGTTAAAAAAGTATGAAAAGATGGAGAATGTAGTGTACTTTGTGTACAACAGAATTGTACATTCCTTAAAATACACAATTTGGATATTTCATGGCTTACCCTGATCCTCCTAAGACTTGCTTTACTATAGCCAAAAGTTAGCTCCTCTCGTAGGGTTTTATTGCCATCGGTGTCCCTATTGCTGAAGGTCTCCCTCACTACTTGTCAGAATTGTATTCATTAGGGATGCAGACAAAATCAAAAACATTTTAAGATGAGTAA
Source organism: Lithobates pipiens (assembly GCF_037356315.1). Taxonomy (NCBI): domain Eukaryota; kingdom Metazoa; phylum Chordata; class Amphibia; order Anura; family Ranidae; genus Lithobates; species Lithobates pipiens. The sequence continues at coordinate 263,174,311 of NW_027507784.1, read as the reverse complement.
AGTTGCAGCCCCAAGACTTCTTTGGAGGCTGCCTGAAGTAAATGAGGTAGATGAGCAGGAACCAGCTGAAATTTGAACTGTTAATGGACAGGCTGAATGTACCAAGTTGAATCAACTTGGGTACAACCAGCCTGCCGGATTCTCTTGTGATTATCGCTAGTGGCTGCTATAGTCGCTAGCGATAATCAGTCTTCTCCCAACGGGGACAGCTTCCCACGCCCGCCCTCGCCAGGAGAAGACAATTGCTGATTCCCTTGTCAACACTGTCTGTCTTAATGAGGAAATCGTGAAAATTTCTTTCTTTCTCTGTGGTTGCAGAAAATAAACTTGCACCGTGTATGGTTGACCTAAGGTTACTTTGTCTGAAAGTGACATGTGACCCATATCATTTATTATCCAACATAAGGCCCCTTTCACACAGGGCTGTCTATATTTAGCATCTGCTTGCTCAGCGGGGTTTGACCCCCGCTGAGCCGGCAGATGACAAGTCCGTCTCTGCACTCTGTGCAAGGACGGACCTGTCAGAGAATCCGCTCTCTCCTGTCCGTTTTAATCTGATCCGTTCTGCCAGACAGATGGAAAATAGGGTTTGCATCCATCCGGATTTTGCGGAGAGGATCAGAATGGGGAGGATCGGATATCAGTGGACATGTCACTGCTGACATCCGTCGCTCCATAGAGCTGTATAGAGCGACCGCTCAGATCCGCCTAAAAGACTGACAGGCAGATCTGAACGGTCCACACATGTGAAAGGGGCCAAACTGTGTACAGTAGGTTCTTTATTGCTCCTGCTCTTATGTCACAGCTCTCTAGAAATCTCAAGATAACTGTAGTGAAAACGCTGCACAATAACATAAAATGGATAACAACTTATGCCCTGTACACATGGTCGGACTTTCCGACGGAAAATGTGCGATCGGATTGTGTTGTTGGAAATTCCGATCGTGCGTGGGCTCCATCTGACTTTTTCCATCAGAATTTCGGTCACACAAAGTTTGAGAGCTGGATCTAAAATTTCCGACAACAAAATCCGTTCGTTTAAATTCCGATAGTGTGTAGACAAATCCGACGCACAAAGTGCCACGCATGCTCAGAATAAATTACGAGACAAAAGCTATTGGCTACTGGCCCATTTATAGTCCCTACGTACGTGTTGTACGTCACCTCGTTCTGAACGATCGGATTTTCCATCAACTTTGTGCGACCATGTGTATGCAAGACAAGTTTAGGCCAAAATCCGTCTGAAAAAATCTGACGGATTTTGTCGTCGGAATGTCCGACCGTGTGTGTACAGGGCATAAGAAAAAAATTGGGTTACAATTGAGGTAAAAGAAAATAACACAGAAGAAGGTAAGTGCTTTCACAAAGTCCTTTAGCATAAAACAATAAAGGATGAACTTACCTTTCTATAATAACCTGAGTTAGAAAAGATTCCTCATATAGAGTTGGAGAAGGGACAATGGTAGGCACAGCGGTGGGGGACTCCTCAGTCTTTGCTGGCTGGTCCTCAGAAACAACTTTAGGGGAAGGAGGAGGAAGTTCTTCAGTTGGGGAAGCAGATACAGATGAGATCTTGGAGTTTGAATCTTCAGAGGTATCTACTGACAACTTGTCTGCCTTTTTCTCATTCTTTTTCTTAATTTTCCCCATATTCTAAATTCTTAATCACCATCAATCACTAAAAAATGCAGACCACACAAATGTTTTACAAATCACAATTAGTATTGACAGTAAAATAAATTATAGTCTGCCTCGAATTTCTCAGGCTACTGGAAATGTCCTGATTTATTGGTAATAGCAAACTGCACAGTGGAAAACTTAAATCTGCTGCTTTATAAATGAGCCTCTTATCTAAAAAAGATTTCACAATGCATTTGTCTTAGCATTAGGAAAAACCTATCCTGAAGGAAATATATTGGCTGCCATTGCTGACCATTTCTGAAAAGGTTTGATGCTATACTTGTGAAGTCAGAACTCCTAATGTGTGCTCTGTGATAGTGATTAACCACTTCAGCTCCATTAGGTTTTACCCGTCAGAAACCATGAAATCAGGCCGAGACAGAAGTACAGTTAAATCACACTTGTTTAATAATAAAAGAACAAATGTAGTCAAAACATAGCCAAAGTTCAGTAACCAGAACGGATAGTCAACCAAGCCAGAAGTCAGGTATCAATGTAGTGGAACAGCAAGCAGGATCTGGAGCCAGAAGGGATGTCAGCAAATCAAGTCTTTCCCACGATCTCAGGAGATTTCTGTAATGTTGATCAAGGCGAAGGCAGAGCTCCTCTGGACTGGACGGCTTAAGTAGGCAGGACTGACGAGCAGGATATCATCAACAGATGAGTAACTGTAGAGAGATAGGAGCTGGCAATTAGCCGACAGCTGAGCGGCCAGCTCAGAAAAGGAAGGGCTGAGCCCAGCCCTGACAACCACCTTCATGACCAGGACATTTTTGCTATTTAGCACTGTGCTACTTTAACTGGTAATTGTGTCATCACTCGTCATGCAACGCTGTGCACAAACAAATTTTATATAATTTTTCACACATTCTTTCTTCAGGTGGTATTTGATCGCCATTGGGTTTTTTATTTTATTTTTACTTTTTTTATTATATAAACTAGAAAAGACTGTCCTTGGTCTAAATACCCCCTGGATCTCAAACAGCATCCACTAATTGGAACAACCCTAAATATCTTCCACAATCTTGCCCTGACATACCATATATCCACATCTCCAGGGGTTCGAAAGCTTTTACCACAAAAGATGCTGTCTCCCTACTAGCCTCGCAATGTGTGGACGCAGGCAGGATTTTAACATATGAAAAGTTGCTGAGTGACCTTTCACCTTTGGTCTTTGCACATTGGAACTATAGACAACTTCGCCATTACCGTCTCTCACTTGATAAGAAAGGCAAACTAACTAGGGATCTTACACACTTTGAATCTGTTTGCCGGGCTGACGAACAGATTGAAAAAAAACACCTTCTTAATGTACTCACATCTCCAACAGGCTAGGTTCAGAAGCCAATGGGAATCTGTTCTTCAAACACACTTTACAGATTCTCAATGGGAAAACAAATGCATTTAGCATGCATAAATACTCAATTAGCACACAATTACAAGTAGAAGTCCTACAAACAGGAGAAGTCTTACAAACTATTGTCACATTTGTACGCAAATCTCCAAAACACCATCGGTAAAGATAAAACAATGGTACCCATTAGCTTTGGGTCTGTGCTGGAGATGTGGAGAAACCAAAAGGAGATACCACAAGGGGACCTTCAAACCAAAGGGGATTGCCATAAAATAGCCTCTTACTGTAGCAAAACCTGCAAATTGATCCTCCGCATCACAGACACTTATGCCTTGTACACACGGTCGGACATTCCGAAAACAAAATCCGTCAGATTTTTTCTGACGGATTTTGTCCGAAACTGGTGTTGCATACACACGGTTGGACAACGTTGTCGGAAAACCCAATCGTTTGGAACGTGATGACGTTTGTTTGTTATGACAGGACTACGTTGAGGCTACTAGCCAATAGCTTTGGTCTCGTAATTTGATCTGAGCATGTGTGGCACTTTGTCTGATCGGAATTCTCTACAAACGATCGGAAAAAGTCCGATCTGATTTTTTTGTCGGGAAATTTGAGAAATTCCGTCGCAAAATACGATGGAAAAAGTCAGATAGAGCCCACACACGATTGGATTTTCCGACAATATAAACCGAATGGAACTTTTCTGTCTGAATTTCCGACCGTGTGTACAAGGCATAAGATTAAATTTATACCCGCATGTTGTGTTTTACATATTTCTAATTTCCCTTTGGGAAGATGCAAACGATCCCTGACCAAACACCTTCTGATTGCCGCAAAATCTTTGATCCCCAAATAATGGAAAATGTTGACAACCCCTTCCCTAAGTGAAATGGGCCCACACAGTAAACCACATTTTGGAAATGGAAGAAACACTCGCTAAAGCAAATTACACTTCTGTCAAGTTCCATAAAACACGGTCTGCCTGGTTCCAGTTCAAATATTCTGTAGCGTTTGATAGCCTGACGACAGGGTGAATACTTTCTCAGAATGAATATAGCCATCGGAAATTTGACCAATATATATCTGTTGTTTATATACCTGTACCTCCAAGGGGTACTTTTGACCCTTACTTGTGTACTTATTTACTTATTTTTCCTTTCATTATTTAGATCTCATAGGGGGTTATTTATGAAAGGTAAATCCACTTTGCACTGCAAGTGCACTTAGAAGTGCAGTCGCTCTAAATCTAAGGCCGCGTACACACGGGCGGATTGTCTGCCCAACTTAGTCCGCTGAAACGTGTTTCAGCGGACAATCCGCTCGTGTGTGGGCTTCAGCGGACTTTTTCAGCGGACAGTCTGACGGACTTAGTCTTTCGGAATTTCCGTAATTTTGTCCGTCCAAACTTGGTTTCAGCGGACAGTCCGCTCGTGTGTAGGCAAGTTGGACGGACTAAGTATGGCGCATGCTCAGAAAGGATTTACACGCCGAAGGTTGCATTGCAGTGTATTGGACGTCGTATTTCTAGTCCCGTCGTACGTGCTGTACACGTCATCGCGCAAGCTTTCAGCGGACTGTCTGCTCATCGTGTGTGGTCAAGTCCGTTCATTCAAAAGTTGAACGGACTGTCTGTCGGATTGTCTGACGAACTTAGTTGGGCAGACAATCCGCCCATGTGTACGCGGCCTAAGGGGTAGATCTGAAATGAGTGGAAGCTCTGCAATCATCCAATCATGTGCAAGATAAAATGCTGTTTTTTATTTTCCTTGCATATCCCCCTCGGATAAACAGCGACTTTACTTCCAAGTGCACTTGCAGTGCAAAGTGGATTTGCCTTTAGTAAATAACCCCCATAGTGTCTATTTTTTTTTTCAGTTTTCTTTTCTTTATGTCCTAATGAAGTCCCCTGATTCTTATGATGCTTCTTGGAAGTGAAGGGCTTCATCACAGAGAGAACTTGTCACAGCCAAATTCTATCACATGGGGCTTTAGCCCCCCTATGCAATAGCAATAAACGTAACTGTAAAAAAAAAAAAAAAAAAAAAGTAATGCCTATGGACAATTTTGGGTACCAAAGTTTGTTTCAAGGGTGTGTACAATTTTTTGGCTTAACAATTCTTTGGGCATCTATATACGCGTAGCAACATCTTTTATATTTAGGCTCCGTGCACACTGGACGTTAAAATAATATTATAAAAACGCCAGTAGCTTTGCAGTGAGTTTTTTAACGTTTTTGCAATTGCGTTTCTTATGCCGCGTACACACGACCAGACTTTTCGAGGGACTAAGTCTGACAGACTTTCGACGGAGTTCTGACGGACTTTCCGAATGAACGGACTTGGCCACACACAATCATACCAAAGTCCGACGGATTCGAACGTGATGACGTACGACTGGACTAGAATAAGGAAGTTCATAGCCAGTAGCCAATAGCTGCCCTAGCGTCGGTTTTAGTCTGTCAGACTAGCACACACACGAGCGGATTTCTCAGTAGGAACTGGGTCCGGCAGAGTTCTGTCAGAAAAATTTGAAACATGTTCCATTTCTAAAGTCTGTCAGACTTTTGCAAATCAAAAGTCCGCTGCAGCCCACACACGTTCGAATAGTCTGCCGGAATCATTCCGTCAGACGTTTGATGTTGAAAAGTCTGGTCGTGTGTACGGGGCATTAGTGTTTTTCCGCGTTGGCTTTTTTTTCAATGGATCAAAAACGTTAAACGCTGGTGAGCCAAATTTTTGCACGTTTAGTGTTTGGCATTTTTTGTGGTCAGAAAAACAGCTCCTGAATGCAATTTTATGGCGTTCAGAAAACAGCCCATAAACTCCACTGCTGATAAACATCCAAAAACTTCCATGTGTGCATGGACACATAGGCTAACATAGAGGGAAGTTTATGGGCTGTTAAAAAAAAAAAAAACACCCAAACTCTCAAAAACAGCCATTTATGAACTTCAGTGTGCATGGAACCTTAGCATTAAAATAAAAATAAAAGTAAATGTATTGTTTCTGTGCATTAACATTAGTGGTGCAACGGATTGTCACCGTTCCGTGATCCGAACGGGTCAACCTGTTCAGATCGGCACACCATGCGATCCGCGGAGCGCTCTGCTGCCTCGGCCTTAGGAAAGGCCACGGCTTTGGCCTAGCTCTGGAGCAGCAGCCATCTTGGTATACCTGGCGGCGGTGTAACGACATATTCGGCGACCCATTGCAGTTTGCCATGGAAGTGACGTTCTGTCGCCGTCATCTTGCTACACCCCACACTCATCCACAGTAAGGATATACTAAGAAGGGGGGAAAGCGGACATGTTGTTACACCCACTGGAATTTTGCATTTTAGAAGTATTTATAAGAGTAAAGTGAGTTTATATAGTGAAATACAGTACTTGCAACTCCGTCTGACTACTTAGATGTTGAACTAATACAGTGATCAATGATAACACTATAAATTGAAACTGTACTAATGACATTGGCTGGGAAGAGGTTAACATCTTGGGGTAAACAAGGAATTACAAATGTGCCTACCAAGTGTAATGTGTGTATTATGTACTGCTTTTCAATCAAAAAAAATGTAGTTTGTTCGCCTTCTTTACTGTACACAGTTTGTCAGCACAGGGCTCTGGGTATTATTGGACACAGCTGATCAGCAGGTCCCAGCCATGATTTATTTTCCGGGATCTGCTGACAGAATCCCGCTGTAATTAGACACAGCGGGGAGTCGGCGCGGGGTGCTTGCACACCCTGTACTCGAAAGAGGCCAGCAACATACAGATACACCATTGTGCATGCAGGAGCTACCCATCTGCAGTACAATGTGGGTGGTCCAGAAGAGGTTATGAAAGTATTGAAACCATTAGACTGGCATGTTATCCAAGCAAAGAACATTTTCATAAAGAAGTCTGGAATGGCAGCCTTTTTACTTCTCTTGGCTCAGGTTTCCTGCCATTGTGCTATATGCTGCGTGTCCAGTGTGCCCATGTGCCTTTAGGCTGGGTTCACACCGCTGCGGGTGGGAGACCCGGATGTGATTCGCACCGCACTGCAGTGCAAATCACATCCGATCTGTCTGTGCGATGCGAGTTCAGCCATACAGATAGTATGGCTGAATTCGCATCGCTCCCGCCGCAAACTCGCACGGGACCCTTTTTTTGGTCCGCAGCAGAATCGGATCGCATGGGTGTTCACACCATGCGATCCGATTCCTGTCCGAGTGTGCAGATCGCACTGCGATATGCGGACTGGTCTGGGGGTGTCATTAAGATTTCATTGACACTCCCAGCAGTCCGCATAGGGCAGTGTGAACTGCCGGCGGGAGGCATGCAATGCGGGAAAACGCCACAGATTTGCGGCGTTCCCGCATCGCTATGGTGTGAACCTAGCCTTAAGGAGGACTGGGCTACCTCCAGGCCCACCTGCATGTGCTCCCACTGTTGGAGACTGTAATAATTTTTACAAGGGTTAGGACTGCACGTAATAATGGGGTGCAGTGAAGGGGCCCTGCAGCTTTATTTGCAAATGTGTGCAGACTATTTTTAGTGCTTTTTGCATTTTGCAGATCTGCACTACAGAACGTGTTCCATAGGAAACCATGTTAAATGGACTGTAGTGCAAATCTGCAAAATGCAAAAATCACTAAAACTGCACTGGTGTGAATCCAGCCTAAATCCCTGTTTTTAATGCATAACTGTTGGACGGGTTAATTTGGTTGGTAAGCAGACCAGTGGCGGCTGGTGAAGTTTTTGGATGGGGGGGCGCCAGACCCCGCCCATCATGACCCCGCCCATCATTTTGGCCCCTCCCACTTCTCATAAAACACGCCCCTTATGTAATCTGAAAAAAAAATTGACGTGGGTTCCCCCTCCGAGAGCATACCAGGCCCTTAGGTCTGGTATGGATTCCAAGGGGAACCCCCTACGCCGAAAAAACGGCGTGGGGGTCCCCCCAGATCCACACCAGACCCTTATCCGAGCACGCTACCCGGCCGGCCAGGAAAGGGGGTGGGGACGAGCGGGCGGCCCCCCCCTCCTGAGCCGTACCAGGCCGCGTGCCCTCAACATGGGGGGGTGCCTTGGGGGAGGGGGGGCGTGCGGCCCCCCCACCCCAAAGCACCTTGTCCCCATGTTGATGAGGACAAGGGCCTCTTCCCGACAACCCTGGCCGTTGGTTGTCGGGGTCTGCGGGCGGGGGGCTTATCGGAATCCGGGAGCCCCCTTTAATAAGGGGGCCCCGGATACCGGCCCCCCACCCTATGTGAATGAGTATGGGGTACAATGTACCCCTACCCATTCACCTGTGAAAAAAAGTACAAAAAAAAACACAACACAGGGTTAAAATATTTTATTGCACAGCTCCGGGGGTCTTCCGTCTTCGGGGGTCTTCTCGCCGGACTCCTCCGCTATCTTCTTGTAGCTCTTTTGCTAGCGGAGGAGTCCGGCTTTCTTCCTCGCCGCCGGCCTCTTCTCCCGACTTCGGGGGTCTTGTCCCCCTCTTCGGTTCTTCTGCCGGGCCACCGCGCCTTCTTATAGCTCTTTTAGAGGCGGTGGCCCGGTCTTCTGGTACGGCTCAGGAGGCTCAGGAGGCGGGGGGGCGCCGGCCGGGTAGCGTGCTCGGATAAGGGTCTGGTGTGGATCTGGGGGGGACCCCCACGCCGTTTTTTCGGCGTAGGGGTTTCCCCTTGGAATCCATACCAGACCTAAGGGCCTGGTATGCTCTCGGAGGGGGAACCCACGTCAAAAAAAAAATTCTGAAATTTGGCGTGGAGTTCCCCCTTCAGAGCTCATTCTCTGATTGGCCACGGCAAAAGTCGCCTGGCCTGGGGAAACCTTTCTGGCTGTGAAAGCTTTTTGCATTCATTCAGCTAAATGCACGAACATTCTCCACAAAGTAGAAGCTAGAAAGCAGCCTTTATGCGGTGACTCACCTCTCACTGTCTGGCAGCTCCGCTCGGGCTAAGGAACGGAGCTGCCCACGTCACTTCCGGGTTTCGTGAAGCAGCCGAAAGCCGGAAGTGACTGCCTGTCTAAGAATGACAATGCTCCCGCCCGTAGAATCACAGTGATTTTACGGGCGGAAGCTAGTCGGCGTTCTGCAGTGCGCCGCAAGGCGGGTTTTTAACCCGCAAATGAAGCGCCATGGATGCAATCTTGTGATTGCATCGACGTGGCGCTTCTCATAGTGCACTGTGACCGGCGCCACAGTACACTATGTTAAATTGTTAAATGACATTTTTTTTAATTTTTTTTTTAATGTCTTAAAGGGCCCGTTTTTTTTTTTTTTTTTTTTACTTTTTTTTTTTTTTACACCTAGGGAGAGGGGGGGGCGGCGCCCGGGCGCCCCCTATGGGCAGGCCGCCACTGAAGCAGACTGGTTGGTGAGTTGAACTGGGAATTTTCTTGGGTTTTGTCCTCCCTCCCATCACCTCCCTACATAAACATGAGCTACAGCTTTGAGTCTGCTGGGGCTGCTGACATCCAAGATGGCGGCACACAACAGCAGTCTCAGGGCTTTTAGACATCTACACAAGACAGACTTTTACAGGGTAAAACATGCCTAAAATATGTTAAATGCCCATATAATATAATGGGAATGTTTTTGTTGAAATTAATAGTATAGTGCTCTTTTTGATTTTCACATAGCGATTATTTAAAAAGATATATCTTATACATTGGTCCAAGTTGCCCTTGTAAATTGTCTCATGAAATTATACTGTTAAATGTTTTCTGCAGAATTGAGTTACAAAAATAAATATTAATATTGGTAAAATTGTTGTTACTAACATAAAGCAATGTAAACATAAAAAGGAAAATAAGTACTTTACATCAATAGCTTATTCCACCGCCCCTCCCCACAATCTATCATACCTATGCCTCCAATTCCACCCCCCCCCCCCCCCCAATCTACAGTATCATACCTAGGCCTCTATTTCCACAACTCCCCAATCCATCATACTTATCCTTCCAATTACCCCCCCCTCCCCCCAATCCACCAATCCAGCACATCTATGCTTCTAATGCCCCCTCCTCCCAGAACACCTCTTGTTCCATCCCCTATCATAGCAATGCCTCCAAGCCCCAACCCCCCCCCCCCCCTCCCCATCCATACTGCTTCCAATCCACCCCAGTACCCTGACATTACCATTTTCTTGGTGTGTAGCGGCCGCGGGTCAGGCATCGGTGCACACTGGGGAGGGCAGACTGAGAGGGTTTGAGCTTGTCCACTTGGGACTGCCTCGCCAAGGACTGCTGAGGAAACATGCAGGAGGGAGGTGAAGAGGGGTGGCCCCAGGGAGCTATATAGTACTCATTGAAATGCCCGCACTGGCTATACCGTAAGTGTATGCAAAGAGTGTGGTGGTGCTCATTAACACCAGCCTTGTCCACACCTGCCCTCAGCTTATTTCCACTCGCCAAATGCAAGCAGGCGAATGGAAATTTTGAGGGCTGTATATACTATACCAGGACGATCCCCCTGGAAGCTGGAAATCACTGGAATAGGCACCACTACCCCAGTGCCCTCCACTTGCTTCTGGGTCCTGTGCTGAGCAGCTGGCCTGCTGCATTCTGGACACAGGAGGTCGAGCACTCAGCGAGGGTGCCATGAATGAATTCAAAGAGTTCTTTGACTGGACAGGTTTGAGAGGCAGGGCAGTGACATCTCCACCTCATCCAATCAGAGAATGCTTTGAAAGTGAAAGCATTCTCTGAATTGCACCTATGGTATGGGTTTCTTATGGTTTCATAAAGGGGCGCTCCTGTCTGCCCTGAAATGTAGCCCCATCCCCCCAATTCCTCTCATCATCACCCAGCCGAGAGAGGTGCTGTTTGGAGCCGCAGCCATCTTGCTTCTTCTGGAAGCAGCTGTTGCTTGGGTTCCAGCCTAAAGCCTGACAGCTGTACCCCCATCAACTTGCTTCAACTAGGCACATGCTTTCAGAGCTCAGCAGCCTCACTGTCATGGTTATGCAATAGAGTTGGTCTGCTTACCTGTTTCCATGTGTTCATCTCTAGAGACCAGCCGACCCTCACCTGACTGCTTTTGTAATCCATCCTCTGGCATGACTCCACCCTAGCTCCTATCAGAGAACTCTATATTAACCTGTGCACTGCAGGCCAATGCTGCTGATCAACCATTGTGTATTCCTTTGTGTGTTAGCTTCCTGTTACCTGCCGTGTGCTCTGCTGTTATTCCGTTACCGACTTTGGCGTGTCCTTGACTATCCCTGTTTGCCTGTGATCCTGACCTTTTGGCGTGTCCCTGACTATTCCTGTCTGCTTGTGGCCCCGACCTTGGCTTTGTCCCTCACCATCCCTATCCTCCTGTTGCCTACTGTGGGTGCGAGTTGGGGGACCCTGGGGGTCGTGACCTGGAGCCAGTTGCAGCCAAGTCCATCCTCACCACTAGAGGCGCTGGTGAACACCTGCTGGCTCTTAGACTCCGTGCCCCAGGGAATCTTACGCTCTAACCCCAGTGGGATCTGTCTCCCGTCCGCAGCAGTCAGCCGTAGGGTCCACAACCTTGCGGTGCACTCCTGATCCCTACGGTGTGCATCTGTCACCTCGCCTCAAGGTGACCTGACAGTTTGATCAGCCATGGACCCAGCTGATGTGCCGCTACCCGCAGATGATCCATTGCAGAGCTTAGTTCGCAGACTTGAGACTCAAGAATCGCATCAGACCCAGGTGATGCGATTCCTTCAGGATTTGGCATCCCGTGTTGAACAGGTTCAGGCCTCATTAGGACCCCCGGTTCAACAACCTCAACTGTTAACTGCCGCTGCACCTATTGCATCAGTCGCAGCCACACATTCATTACAACTACCAGCTCCGGCCCATTTCTCTGGGGACTCCAAGTCTTGCAGGGGGTTCCTTAGCCAGTGCACAATTCATTTTGAACTTCAGCCCCAAAACTTCCTTTCCGATCGGGCGAAAGTAGCATATATTATATCCCTCCTGTCTGGCGAGGCACTAGCTTGGGCTGCCCCTCTGTGGGAACTGAATGATCCAGTGGTGTCTAGTCTGTCTGATTTCTTGAAACTTTTTCGGAATATCTTCGAGGAACCAGGTCGCGTCTCCTCAGCGGCTAGCGCTCTTTTACGTCTTCGTCAAGAGTCCGCTTCTGTGGGACAGTATGCTCTTCAGTTCTGTATCCTCATAGCTGAATTGAGCTGGAATAATGAGGCCCTAGTTGCAACCTTTTTACATGGCCTCTCTGATAGAGTGAAGGATGAATTAGCAGGAAGATCCCTTCCTGCTGATCTGGCCAGTGTGATCACCTTGTGTAACCAGATCAATATTCGCTTTCAGGAGAGGACCTTGGAAAAAAGATGCCAGCAGTCTCCGTTCTTTAGGCAGCCTGAGCTCCCAGTCCCTTCTCTTTGATCCGAGGAGCACCCCCTGCCTGCTGAGGAACCTATGCAGTTGGGTCGGACAAGGTTATCTCCCGAAGAACGCGCTAGGCGCAGAACTCTGGGCCTATGCCTCTATTGTGGGGCCAAAGGTCATTTCCGTGACACTTGTTCTCTTCGTCCGGAAAAACGCTCAGGGCTAGTACATCTGGAAGGTGGAGTATTAGACCCTGAAATATCACCTTCACCTTCTCGTCTTCTCCTTTCTGTGTTGCTTCATGTCGGTGCTTCCTCTCGTTCGGTCTCAGCACATCTGGATTCCGGAGCCGCTGCCAATTTCATGGATTGGGAAACTGCATCCTCCATGAGACTTACCCTTTTGCCCCTTACAACGCCATTGGTGGTCTTGGCGATTGGTGGCACTGTTCTCCCAGGGGGCCCTATCTGCTTCCAGACTCTTCCTGTTAAGATGTCAGTAGGGACACTCCATCAGGAGTGGATATCCTTCTTTGTCTTACCTAAGGTTTCATCTCCTATCATATTAGGTCTTCCTTGGTTACGGCTCCATACTCCACACGTTGACTGGTCTGCTGGACAGATCCTGGCTTGGGGTCCCTCCTGTTCCTCTTCCTGCCTACTCAAGGGTACCTCAAAAGAGAAACTTCCCGTTACCACCATCCCAGTATCTTCTGCTCTTTCCGCTGTATATAGCGATCTCTGGGATGCGTCCTGCAATAGTCAGACTGGTGCACTCTCTAGGTCATGTGGTACTCTGGATGAGGGGCCCACCTATGAACCTGAGTCGATCATTCACTCCAGTTTGCATAACCATTTACCTTTGCCTGTCCCTAATCTCCCTTGGACGCACAGCCAGGCTAACTTGCCTGCAAGTTCCACAGTTGCTATGCCCTGTGATGCGATTGAGATGGTCGCTACACCTGACAATATTAGTCAGTCGGCCTCTGCACCAGTTATGCCAGTCCAGCCCATGCCCAATGATCTTCCTGCTTCTTGTTCGGGACCTTTGATGACCCGGCCTCACCCTACTGCTACTATGTCCGTTCAAAGCCCTTTAAGAGGCTCAATCCATCCTTTGGATAGACTGCCACATTCGGCCAGGTGGGGTTTTCAATCTTTTTTTCAGGGTTCTCTGCATTCTGTTTGTGTTTCAGCTATCCAGCTTGACTCTTGTGACATGTCACCTTCTAACCAACCTGACCTCTGGGTTCCACTGACCTCTGCCCAGTCTGGTGGTCCTGTTCTAGATGCCCAACTCATCTTTAAGGGTCTGGGGGACCCTGCTCAGGCTCCTGATCTTCTCATGCCCTTACCCATTCCTAAAAAGCCTTTAGTCCTCAAGTCCTCTTGTCCTCTTCCTACCTCGGTTCCAGTCTCTGAGGATAATCTAAAATATGAGGTTAGTCAAGTTTTGGATTCCCGGCTCTGTAAAGGCATTCTTTAGTACCTCGTACATTGGAAAGGGTTTGGCCCTGAGGAGAGGTCTTGGGTCACTGCATCTGAGGTCTTTGCTCCTAGTCTGTTGAGGAGGTTCCATCTGGAGTTTCCCTTTAAGCCTGGACCCAGGCGGGGGAGGGGGGGGGCCTCGTAAGAGGGAGGGTACTGTCATGGTTATGCAATAGAGTTGGTCTGCTTACCTGTTTCCATGTGTTCATCTCTAGAGACCAGCCGACCCTCACCTGACTGCTTTTGTAATCCATCCTCTGGCATGACTCCACCCTAGCTCCTATCAGAGAACTCTATATTAACCCGTGCACTGCAGGCCAACGCTGCTGATCAACCATTGTGTATTCCTTTGTGTGTTAGCTTCCTGTTACCTGCCGTGTGCTCTGCTGTTATTCCGTTACCGACTTTGGCGTGTCCTTGACTATCCCTGTTTGCCTGTGATCCTGACCTTTTGGCGTGTCCCTGACTATTCCTGTCTACTTGTGGCCCCGACCTTGGCTTTGTCCTTCACCATCCCTATCCTCCTGGTGCCTACTGTGGGTACGAGCTGGGGGACCCTGGGGGTCGCGACCTGGAGCCAGTTGCAGCCAAGTCCATCCTCACCACTAGAGGCGCTGGTGAACACCTTCTGGCTCTTAGACTCCGCGTCCCAGGGAATCTTACGCTCTAACCCCAGTGGGATCTGTCTCCCGTCCGCAGCAGTCAGCCGTAGGGTCCACAACCTTGCGGTGCACTCCTGATCCCTATGGTGTGCATCTGTCACCTCGCCTCAAGGTGACCCGACACTCACAATGAGCCTATGGAGGTCTATATGGGTTTATGACAAGTCTTTATCCACTTTTAACTAGTGAGTCTTTTATACTTTTTTTTTTTTTTTTTTTTAATAAATCGCTACACCTAGATGGAGGCGCCCCCTTGTGTTCATCTTTTCTGAACTGCGCCCATGCTGAGCAGCCAAGCTCCTGTCTTCACAATGCAACAGGCCAGCCACTCAACACAGATCCCTAGAGTAGCGTGTCTACAGTGATTTTCAGCTTCCAAGGGTAATGGCCAGGTATGATATATACATAGTTACACTCCATCCAAGCTGGACTAATGCAACTATTTGTAAAATATCCATATTTGGAATTCTTCATTTAGGCTACGTTCACATATGTGCAGGTTGGTAATGCATGTATAATCACACAAAAATGTGTTGCGTTTTATCAGATGCGTGGGGGGCAATTAATTCTTAATGGCACCCCCGCGTATTACAACGCGTGGCACCTTTTTAAAAAAGGGTCGGGGACCTCTTTCCCCACATTTCTTACTGGTACAGTAAACCATTCAAATGCATAAACTGCTCCACCCATGATGTGCATGAACATATCTCAGCTTACATATATTTAAAGCAGAACTTTAGTCATTAAATTAGGTCCTAGATCACTTCAGGCTGACCCCTTTTGCAGGTATAGCTATTGAATATAGGTGTGTATACCATTTAGAATCCAGTAATACTGTCTCATTCTGCTATGGAGATGCTCAGTTTCTCTCCATTTTTAGACACTGTTTGTAGAGGCTAATTTGCTGACGACCTTAAAGTGGAATTTAAACCCTCCGATCCTATGCAGCCAAGGAAGCTACTTCTGTTTGATCTGCAACTGTGATGGTGCTGCACATGTGATCAGTTATAACACCAGCCATTTGATGGTTGACAGTTTGGTTGAGGACACAGGAAAACGTGACAGTTATCAATCCCAGCATTCCAGGAATTCCAGGAATTTAAACTGTTAAATTGATGGATTTAGTACTGATTTATGATTTACGGCTGTTCAGGGGCTCTAGACTTCCGCAAAATGGCAGCCTTGGGCAAGAACAAACAGGAGTAATGCTGGAGGCAATTTACAGCACAAACTAATTTTGGTAGCATAACTATTAGGGTGGAATATATGTTCCTTGCTAAAGAACATTCTTTTTTTAACAAGTTATAATAAGTAAAGTTCTGCTTTAATCTGGTTGAAAAAAAAAGACACAAGTCCATCCACTTTAACCAACAAATAAAAAAAAGAAAAAACACAAAAATCAAAAACCTCCATATTCACTATCCTATACCCACAGTTGATCGAGAGGAAGGCAAAAACAAAAAAAAAAAAACAATAAAACATGAGCCAATTTGCTCCAGCGGAGGAAAAAAAAAATCCTTCCTGATCCCTGAAGAGGCAATTGGAAACTCCCTGGATCAACCCCACGTATATTAGTTATATTATGTGCATTTATGAAAAAAATGTGAAACAACTTTGCTTTTGGTTCCTAGCTTAGTGCAAAGCTTTACCCATAACAACTTGATAAAAAATAATGTTCTTTAGCAAGGAACATACATTTGCATTTCTCCTGCTTTTTCTTGCTGGAGGCTGCCATTTTGCTGAAGTCTAGAGCCCCTGAACAGCGGCAAATCATAAGGTGGAACTAAACCCATTGATTTAACTGTTTCAAAAATAGTTATATTCCCGGAATGCAGTCACATTTGCTTGTACCCTCAACCAAACTGTCAAACCATCAAACGGCTGGTGTCATAACTGATCACATTGGCAGCACCATGACAGTTACAGATCAAACAGAAGCAGCTTCCTTGGCTGTAAAGAATAGGAGGGTTGAATTCCACTTTAAGGCTGTCAGCAAAAATCTCTGCAGTGCCTAAAAATGGAGAACAACTGAGCATGTGCAGAACAGGGTGAGTCAATGTATTACTGGATTATAAACAGTATAGACACTACTTTGTAATGTTTTACATAGCTATACCTGCAAAAGGGGTCATCCTGAAGTGATCTAGCAGGACAGAATTTTCTGCCTAAAGTTCCCCTTTAATCGCTTGCCGACCAGCCACCGCAGTTGTACTGCGGCAACATGGCTCGGCTGCGCGAAATGCTGTCATGTTACCTCGCTTCCAATTTTGGCCACTAGGGTGCGCGCACCTCCTGCTTGCCCATGGAGCAGATGCGAGTGCCCAGTGGTCACGATCAGCGCCGGGCTCCCGTGATCTCTCGGGGCACACCGAGAACCAGATCTCGTTGTGTCCCGGATCTCGGTGTACGGAGTATGAACAGCAATCTGTCATCTCCCCTACACAGTCCCCTCCCCCTTCAGTTAGAAAACACACTAGGGAACAGAATTAACCCCTTCATCGCCCCCTAGTGTTAACCCTTTCCCTACCAGTGACATTTTTACAGTAATCAGTGCATTTTTATAGCACTGATCGCTGTATAATTGTCAATCATCCCAAAAATTTGTCAAAATTGTCCGCGTCTGCCATAATGTCGCAGTCCCGATAAAAACTGCAGATCGCCGCCAATACTAGTAAAAAAAAAAATTAATAGTAAAAATGCCATAAAACTATTTATTTTGTAGACACTATAACCAATCAACAAACGCTTATTGCGATTTTTTTTTCTTACCAAAAATATGTAGAAGAATACATATGGGCCTAAACTGAGGGGAAACAAATAAATAAAAAAAATATATATTTTGGGGGATATTTATTATAGCAAAAAGTAAAAAATATTGCTTTTTTTTTTTCAAAATTGTCTTTTTTTTGTTTGTATATAGCGCAAAAAAAAAAAAAAAAAACGCAGGGGTGATCAAATACCACCAAACGAAAGCTTTATTTGTGGGAAAAAAAAGGACGTCAATTTTGTTTGGGAGCCACGTCGCGCGACCGCGCAATTGTCAGTTGAAGCGACACAGTGCCGAATCGCAAAAAGTGCTCTGGTCAGGAAGGGGGTAAAATCTTCCGGGGCTGAAGTGGTTAAGAAGATTCTGCTGCATTGTCATTTTATTTTTAAATAAAGAAACACAAATCAATGGAAGTGTCGGTTCTCTTGGTACTTCCAACCCATATTGTTCCAGAAGTGTTCCTGTGCATTTCCCATTCCTTCTATATTTTACCTCCATTGTACTCTTTCTCCTTGCTGTATTGCTTATTTATCAAAGCCAATACAATCAGAATAATAACGGATGACGGTGATAATAATAATGAAATGTACACGATCTTACCCAAACATTGACCAGATGATGAGAACGCTTTCTGGAGCGTCACGGAAGTGTATCCATCTCCCTGGAAACGTCTATCATGTGACTGCTTTCGGCCAATGGAACCTCCTCCCGCCATGTTGTGATTGGCACATTTGGAAAGCCCTGCCAAAAAATCAGTGCTGCCGCTTCATATATCTTCTTCTCGTGCACAGTCATGTCTCCGTCTTGGATTATATGATGTTCTGAAGATGTGAGGAGAGGATACACAGCGTAGGTCGGAGTCTCCTCATGTGTCCTCCGACTTCCGCTTGCGGTGCCAACCAGAGGCGGAAGTGTTGGGCGCTCTAGCCTGCTCCTTGCGGTGTCTGTGGTGAAGAGTAGTGGAGTGTGCGCTTTGTAGTGTATGTGAATGGTCGGTGTGTGGTAGGAGCCGGGAGTCCAGGAATGGGGGAGAGCCCGTTACCCCGCTCCTCTGCGCAGGTGGTGGGGATCCCGGTGTTCCAATACCCGGAGGAGGGGGATCTGGATCTGGACGGTGAGTGTTGGGCTGATGTAAGAAGCCATATAGGGGGTGACAGCTGGGAACTGTGCCAGGACGACGACAGACCGCTCACTTCTCTGGGGATTTCCTCTTCACATTTCTTCACAACAATCAGGAAACAAGTTTATTGATAGTAAAGCCACGCCTCCCAACATTGTGAGATGGGAATGAGGGACACCTACCAACAAATGTAGGTAGGCATAGGACACGCCCCCTGCCACACTCCCTTAAAGGAGAATTAACCCAAAAAAGTTTAATACTTTTTTTTTCCCCCACTGATATTCCTTTATATTGGCTTTTAAAATGTACAAATGCAGCAATTTTAGGTTTAGCACTGGGAAACACTTTTTTTTTTTTAACCACTTGCTGACCACCCGCCGCAGTTGTACTGCAGCAGAATGGCACGGCTGAGCGAAATTACGTTATGTAACGTCGTATCGCCCTGCGGCCACTGCGCGTGTGCCCCCTGCTTGCCCACTGATCTGATGCGAGTGCCCGGCTGTTGTGATCACCATGAGCTTCCGCGATCGCTTGTGGCACACCGAGAACCAGGATCAGTGTGTGTAAACACAGTTTCCAGTTCTGTAAGGGGAGAAGAGACAGATCGTCTGGAACATACAGCGTAGGAACAGCGATCTGTCATCTCCCCTACACAGGCCCCTCCCCCCTTCAGTTAGAACACACAATAGGGAACACAACCCCTTGATCGCCCTCTAGTGTTAAAACCTTCCCTGCCAGTGACATTTTTACAGTAATCAATGCATTTTTATAGCACTGATCGCTCTATAAATGCCAATGGTCCCAAAAATGTGTCAAAATTGTCCATGTCCGCCATAATGTCGCAGTCCCGATAAAAATCACAGATTGCTGCCATTACTAGTAAAAAAAAAAAAATAATAATAATAAAAATGGCATAAAACTATCCCCTATTTTGTAGACGCTATAACTTTTGTGCAGACCAATCAATATATGCTTATTGCGATTTTTTTTTTTTTTTTTTTTTTTTTACCAAAAATATGTAGAAGGATACATATCGGCCTAAACTGAGGAAAAAAATTGTGTGCTTTATATATTTTTTAGAGATATTTATTATAGCAAAAAGTAAAAAATATATATATTTTTTTTTTTTTACAAAATTGTCGATTTTTTTTGTTTATAGCACAAAAAATAAAAACTGCAGAGGTGATCAAATAGCACCAAAAGAATGCTCTATTTGTGGGAAAAAAAGGACATCAGTTTTGTTTGGGTGCAATGTCGCACGACCGCGCTATTGTCAGTTAAAGTGACGCAGTGCCAAATCTCAAAAAGTCCTCCGGTCAGGAAGGGGGTAAAATCTTCTGGGGCTGCAGCGGTTAAAGATAAAAAGTGCATTTTATATACAACTACGTGGATCAGACCAAAATGAGGGACGGAGGGATGTTGCTCAAAATCAGGGACAGTTGGGAGCTATGGTAAAGCTGAGCTCACTCCGCAACTATTGGAGTCACTTCTGGAATCACTTCTATGCTCCCTATGAAGATTCCCATGGTATCCTATGGTGTCTGTTAACACCTGAGCGATGTGTCACCGGAAAAAGTCCTTGATGATTTTTCTTTGGTGCAAAACTGTTTGTGCCAAAGAAAAAGGTGCACTTTCAGATGGCACCACAAGTGTAAGGCTGGCACACTGCCGTAAAGAGCTGCTCACAGCAGGGGTCCGGTGCGTCACTGTTTCAGGTCCAATTTTGGAAACTGAGCCAAAGATGCACAGGACTCCTGTGCAATTCGCTCCGAACATGTGTGAGCCGATCACAATCTCCTGACGTGTGAATTGGGTACAAGGAAACCCGCATCCAATTCGCAATAGTGTGAACCCAGCCTGAATGAAGTCTTAAGCTGGCCATAAATGGAGCAAATTTTCTTTCCTTCCACCAATCTCTCAATTCCCCCATCAACACATTCAGTGTTGATGGGGTAATCCCTCCCCTAGAGCCTCTTCCCCGCCAGGAGAACACGCAATGATCATTGCTAGTGTCTATAGCCGCTGGCAATAATCACATGAAAAATCTGAGAGGTTGGTTGTACCCAAGCTGATCGAGTTGGTACATTCGAGCTTGCCCATACATGGTATTAATCTCTGTCATTGCATGCTGAACCGGCACGATTTGAACTGTCTATGGCCAGCTTTATTTTTTCCAGGAAATAACAGTATCATAGGGGTAACTACCAGATTTGAAAGTCTTCATGCCAAAGGGTGTGCTAGTCAAATGCCACCTTTTTCTGTTCGCGCACATGCAGCTGCATTTGAATGCAAAATGCATAGTTTGCCAAGAATAAGCTGCATCTGAATTACTTTGCCAGCAGTTCAAATGTACTTTAACCACTTGCTTACTGGGCACTTAAACCCCCCTCAGTCCCAGACCAATTTTCAGCTTTCAGCGCTGATGCACTTTGAATGACAATTGCGCGGGCATACAACACTGTACCCAAATGAAATTTTTATCATTTTTTTCCC
The DNA here is from genome assembly GCF_037356315.1 of Lithobates pipiens. Classification (NCBI taxonomy): domain Eukaryota; kingdom Metazoa; phylum Chordata; class Amphibia; order Anura; family Ranidae; genus Lithobates; species Lithobates pipiens. The sequence continues at coordinate 263,153,426 of NW_027507784.1, read as the reverse complement.
ACAAATAGAGCTTTATTTTGGTGGTATTTAATCACAGCTGGGAGTTTTATTTTTTTGCTAAACAAACAAAGATGCAATAAAATAAAATAAAAATCATGTTTAATAGTTTGTTATAAAATTTTGCAAACAGGTAATTTTTCTCCTTCATTGAAGTGCGCTGATGAGGCGGCACTGATAGGCTGCACTGGTGGGCACTGATAGGCTGCACTGGTGGGCACTGATAGGCTGCACTGGTGGGCACTGATAGGCATAGTTAAGGCGGCACTAATAGGCACAGATAAGGCGGCACTGATGGGCAAAGATGGGCACAGATAAGATGGCACGGATGGGTGGCACAGATGGGTGGCACGGATGGATGGCACTAAGGGGCACTGATAGGTACCACTGATAGATGGGACTGATAGGTGGCACTGATAGGTGGCTCTGATAGGCGGCACTGATGGGCACTGGTAGATGACACTGATGGGCACGGATATGTGGCACTGGGGTGCAGCACCTTTGTTGAGGCAGATTGTGGGCACTGCCCCTCAGGGGCGCGCAGGCCGCTCGTGCACGGGACTACGTCTATTGAAAAGGAGATCCGCGCTGTAGCCGTCATTCGGCTATAGCGCGGGTTTCAAGTGGTTAATAGGACACTTTGGGGTGAATTCACAAAACGGGAGCACCCAGAATCGGGAGCAGTTGTGCAAAGTAACCAACCAGCTTCAGCTTTTCAGTTAAGCTTTGAAAACGAATATCTTTACCAAAAAAATCAACGTTTCTCCCAAGAAAATGGTCCTCTCCCTCCTCGCTAAGATCCTGTTCACACCTGAGCGATTTTCAGTTTGAAATTTGTAGCTCTAGGGCTGCATTCACACGCTTGGGCTTTTTTATGCGCGACTTGCACTCGTTTTTGAGCTTGGGCGTTTTTTATTAGCCAATAGAGAAAATTATCATCTGTTGCATCATTTGTTGCTAGGTATTTCATCTTTTTTAGCCTTTCGCTAAGCTTATATTTCTTTTTTTTAATTATTATTCTTATTTGTTTTTGTTAGGGTAAGGAGTTAGGATTGGGAGTTGGGGCTAGGATTAGGGTACCTTGGTTCAAAGCCGAGTTGACGAGGGGGCTTACCTTGCGGCTCTGGTCTGAGTGCCCCTGAATGTGTTGACAGAGGTACAAGGCTCAAAGAAGCACAGTTGTCAGTAGCTTGATGGCAAGTGTCTGCCCAAGGTTAGGGACATAGTCAAGGTGAGCCGGGGTCATACACAGCAAGACAACAGGGTGGTCAGGAGAAGCCTATGTGTCAGTGCACACTGGAAATCAGCCGCTCGTGTCTGTGCTGTTACATGAGCATTAGCTGTATGGGAATTTGCATTAGCTGTGTGAGAATTAGTATTCGCTGAACTAGCTTCCTGACATAGGGTTATTTTTTTTTGTTTTAGACCTGGTTCACACTGAGGCAGCACGACTTGCAGCGCGACTGCCTCGGGCGACCGGGATCCAACCTTAGCGCGGCTTGCAAAATGACTTCTGTATAGAAGTCAATGCAAGTCACCCCAAAAGTCGTACAGGAACCTTTTTCTAAGTCGGAGCGACTTGAGTCGCTCCAATTAGAATGATTCCATTGCACAGAACAGGACACGACTTGTCAGGCGGCTAAGTCGCCTGATGAGTCGCCCCTGTGTGAACCGGGTCTTAGGGTGTTAATAACTACTGCTATTACTACTAATAATAAATGTAAAATAAATACACAAAAATAATCATAAATAAATGTAATAGTAACTGGTAATAATAAAGAATTACTCCTAACCTTAGCCCCTAAGGCTTGATTCACACTAACGCGTTTTTTGATGCATTTTGCAGAAATGTAGGGAAATTTTTTAACATAGGTTCCTATGGAACATGTTCACATCAATGCATTTTTGTGCCTCTGCATTTTTGGAAAGGGTCAGGGACTTTTTTTAATGCAAAATGCAGCGTTTTGCATGTAATAGAAGTCAATGGACCCGCATCAAAAACGCAAGTACTGCGTTTTTACCACGATTTGCGTTTTGTTTTTTTGTTTTGTTTTTTCACTGTATATAGCTGGTTGCTAAGCAACCACAATGTAAAAAAAAAAAACCTGCAAAACGTGGCAAAATCGCGGTAAAAAACAGGTGTCCAAAAACGCTCAAAAGCAACATGCATAGATGTGAATCGAGCCTTAGGCTGGATTCACACCTATGCATTTTTAGTGCTTTTTGCATTTTGCAGATTTGTACTACAGAACGTGTTCCATAGGAAATCATGTTAAATGGACTGTAGTGCAAATCTGCAAAATGCAAAAAGCACTAAAACTGCATAGGTGTGAATCCAGCTTAACTCTTAATAAAGTAACTAAACGCCCTAACACACAATAAATTTACTACTATTATTCATATTTAATTTTTTTTGTTCGGTTTGGGTGTTTATTATTTATATGTATTTAAATCTTTATAGTTCAGGGTTAATTATCATTTATGTATGTATTATAACATATTCATTTTGACTATTTATGACGATTATTAATTTCTATTTTATGTTTTACAATTTTTAATCTGAGCAAAAATCATGCACAAAAACTTGCGAATGGTTCGTTTCTATTCATTTCTATCGGAATAAAAATGCTCCAAAAAACGCCTAAATTTGCCCAATTAGAACTACAAAAAAAGATCCAGAACTTTTCTGAGCTTCACGCGACTTAGAGTGGAGATGCAAACCATCTCCATAGAGAATAATAGATTTTTTTTCTCCTCCCGGGGTTTTGGAGCTTCAAACGCTGAGGTGTGAATGGGGCTGAAAGCACTCAACAAGCTAAATCCTAATTATTTCAATGGCCCCTGTTCACATATGAGCGTTCTGTTGCCTGAAGCAAAACGCCTGTTGGTCAAAGTACACAAGCTTCTTTTTGGCAGATTTGGTGTGACTGGAGCCTAAATGAATAGAAAAATCTGAGTAACTTGCCTTCTCTAATAGGGGCTTCCTAGCAGAGGTTTGATGAATATTGGGGTTCTTGGTCTAACTCGCCTAACACTACATCCCTGGATAGTCAGTAAGTCAGGAGATTATATTATTACTCTGCTTCTGTATGGTATGGACATGCCTTACCTTGTATGGTTCCACCACGCTATGTACTCCAGTGATGAAAGACATGAGGTTGTATTTAATGGCATGTGCAATTTGTTTCTTTAACAAATTAATTTTCGGACGATATTCGCCATATTTGTTCATTTGGAAGCATCCGAATACATGAAAAATTTTAATCGTCAACTAAAATACAAAAACTCAAAAGAACGAAATACAATTCAACCTACGAGTTTAACGAATCGATTACATTCCGATAATTTCGTTTTTTGCATTTTCTATTATAATTAAATTAACTATTATAGTTTTTATTATTATTTATAAACTGTTAACCTAAAAACTTGTAAAATGGCTGAAGTCAGTATGTATGCTATTCAGATCTCTGCGCCATAGCAGCTAATTTGGGATAGAATAGATTTACGTTTTTATTGACATTTCCTTTTAAATATGGACTTAAAGGGGAACCCCAACGCCGAAAAAATCGATGTGGGGGTCCCCCCAGGTCCACATCAGACCCTTGTGCGAGCACGCTACCTGGCCGGCCAGGAAAGGGGGGGGACGAGCGAGCCCCCCCCCTCCTGAGCCATACCCCAAAGCACCTTGTCCCCATGTTGATGAGGACAAGGGCCTCTTCCCAACAACCCTGGCCGTTGGTTGTCGGGGTCTTTGGGCGGGGGGCTTATCGGGATTCGGGAGCCCCTTTAATAAGGGGGCCCCCGGATACCGGCCCCCCACCCTATGTGAATGAGTATGGGGTACAATGTACCCCTACCCATTCACTTGTAAAAAAAAACACAACACACAAGGGTTAAAATAGTTTATTGCACAGCTCCGGGGGTCTTCCGTCTTCGGGGGTCTTCTCGCCGGACTCCTCCGCTATCTTCTGCTAGCTCTTTTGCTAGCAGAGGAGCCCGGCTTTCTTCCTTGCCGCCGCCCTCTTCTTCCGACTTCGGGGGTCTTGTCCCCTTCTTCGGTTCTTCTTGCCGGGCCACCGCGCCTTCTTCTAGCTCTTTTACAGGCAGTGGCCCGGTCTTCTGTCGCCGCCTTCTGTTCTTCTCTTCAGATATTGCCTCGTCGCATCCTCCGCTCACAGTGGCACGGACATGACGCGCGGCAACTTATATAGGGACATCACCGGATGATGTCCCCGCCCATTATGGTGTCACAGTCTCAGAGGATACTGGGACTGTGACATCATAATAGGCGGGGACATGATCCGGTGATGTCCCTATATAAGTCGCCGCGCGCCTTGTCCCCGTCATTGTGAGCAGAGAGAGCGACGAGGCATCTGAAGAGAAGAACAGAAGGCGGCGACAAAAGACCGGGCCACCGCCTGTAAAAGAGCTAGAAGAAGGCGCGGTGGCCCGGCAAGAAGAACCGAAGAGGGGGACAAGACCCCCGAAGTCGGAAGAAGAGGGCGGTGGCGAGGAAGAAAGCCGGGCTCCTCCGCTAGCAAAAGAGCTAGAAGAAGATAGCGGAGGAGTCCGGGCGAGATGACCCCCGAAGACGGAAGACCCCTGGAGCTGTGCAATAAACTATTTTAACCCTTGTGTGTTGTGTTTTTTTTTTACTTTTTTTTTTTACAGGTGAATGGGTAGGGGTACATTGTACCCCATGCTCATTCACATAGGGTGGGGGGGCGGTATCCCCCGCCCGCAGACCCCGTCAACCAACGGCCAGGGTTGTCGGGAAGAGGCTCTTGTCCTCATCAACATGGGGACAAGGTGCTTTGGGGTGGGGGGGACGCGCGGCACCCCCCCCATGTTGAGGGCACGCAGCTTGGTATGGCTCAGGAGGGGGGGGCGCTTGCTCGTCCCCCCCCCCCTTTCCTGGCCGGCCGGGTAGTGTGCTCGGACAAGGGTCTGATGTGGACCTGGGGGGGGCCCCCACGCCGATTTTTTTCGGCGTTGGGGTTCCCCTTTAAGTCCATACCAGGTGACGGGGCCAGCGACGCCTCCTTCGCTGGCCCCGTCTACCTGGAGACGCGCTCAAAATGAGCTGACTTTTCCCCCGTGCGGGAAAAGTCCGCTAATTTGAAAAGTACGGCGGACTGGCATACCAACGGCTGGATTGTCCGCCGAAATGCGAGTCCGGCGGGAAGATTGGAGTGCAAAAATACTTTCTAAGTCCACCGTACTTTCGGGTAAAAAAAAAGTCCGCCGGAGGCTACACACGGGGGGGATTGTCCGGCGGACTTGAGTTTGCTGGACTTTTCCACCCGATTGTTTGATCGTGTGTACGCGGCATTAGTGAATGTAACGAATACAAAGTAAAGAATGCCTCATCTAAACAAATGGAACGAATACAAATGCATCCCAAGTAAGGAATTCTGATCACAATGAATGATCCGTAAAACGAAACAACATTTTTTTTTCATGTCTAGTATTTATTTTTTTGTTAGTGGTTTTGTGTGATTTAATTGCATCTCAAAGTTCTTTTGTGTTATCTTTAACAACAAGAAGCATCTTTAAAAAATATAGAAAAGAGATCATGTTTGTTTTTTATGGAAGCATGGAGAAAAAAAAATAGCTAAAGTGTGAAAACATATTAGATTTAATATAAATGTTGATTTCTGAGTTGCTTATCTGCAGTGCCAGTCAACCTGGAACTATAAGATTCTTCTGTTGGTTTGATAACATAGATTATAAAACGTAACTGCTAACTTCTGCTTCTCCACTGACACGGCATGTAGGGAGCCGATAACCACTATCTGTATAGGATAGCTTTATGGTTACTCCCACATGGCTAATTATAATTATAAGGACATTCCTGTGAGCGAAAGCACTTCGTTTATATGTTAAACCACACCAAAAGCAAAATTTTGTTCCAGAAAGCTTTTAAAAACATTAATTATACAAGCAGATCATGTGTCCACTTCACGTATTGCTCATTGACTGTACTAAACAGTTACAAGACATTACATCATCTAACGGTTGTAGAGTCAGTCAAGGGTATGCTTGGGCCCAGTTCCCTGCTGGCAATAAACTGATGAAAAATGTTTACATTTAAAAAAAACAAAGATTTTTTATAGGATAGTGTGTGTTCAGTGGTTGTGAATTAATATTATGTTTTTTTATTTTTGGAAAATTTTGATTTTCAATAAACAGGTACTGCTTGGGCCTTGAAAGGGACACACCCCGAAAGCTCATCCATGAAAAATGATATGTTAGTGCAAATAAAAAAAGTATCACTGACTAGAGGTCGACCGATATGTCGGCCGATATTTGCCGTTTTTTAAATAATCGGCATCGGCTGATTGTGCTGATAAAAAGGCCGATTTAGAACTACAGCGGGACTTGGAAAGACTTTTGTAATAGAAGTCAGTGTAAGTTGCCTGAGTCTTCATAGAAAAACCTTTCCTCCACTCTGGGCAGCCTGCCAAGAAAAGAACAAAATGATGCAATGTTTACACTTAATGAATGAAGTCATCTCAGTGTGTAGAAGTTCTCAGTTTAACCATTTAAAGACTAAATCTTTTCTGACACTTGTTGCTTACAAGTAAAAATCCTGTATTTTCTGCCAGAAAATCACTTAGACCCCCCAAAAATTATATATATTTTTTTAGCAGAGATCCTAGGGAATAAAATAGCGGTTGTTGCAATATTTTATGTCACACGGCATTTGCACAGAGGTCTTTCAAATGCATTTTTTTTGGGAAAAAAATAAAATAAAAACAGTAAAGTTAGCCCATTTTTTTTTTTCGTCCAAAAGTTTTGACTACCTGTTTTTATTTAATATATAGTTTTTTTTTTTTTTTTTTTTTTATCTAAATCATACATACAAGTAAACTGATTGGAGGTTTGTTTTGTTTAATAAATGTTTAAATGTAAGAAATTTTCTGTATCACTTATGAAGGCTGCTTTCACACTGGAGCGGGCAGGTGTTGATGGTAAAACGCAAGTTTTAGCGGCTCTTTACCATCATTTTAGCGGTGCTATTTGGCTGCTAGTGGGGCACATATAACCCAGCTAGCGGCCAAGGAAGAGGTTAAATGCGCCCATGAAGCACTGCTGCCAAATCGCATTGCATGCGCTTAGGCAGTGGTGCCCATTCATATCAATGGGCAGGAGTGATGGAGGAGCGGTATACACCACTCCAAACGTGCTGCTTGCAGGACTTTTTTTTTAAGATCCTGCCAGCGCATCGCCTTAGTGTGAAAGCACTCTGTCTTTCACACAGACTGCAGGGGAGCCATTTTGCAGGCACTTTACAGGTGCTATTTTTAGCCCAAAAGCGCCTGAAAAACGCCCCAGTGGGAAAGGTGTGTTAGATCAAGGGGGATTAAAAATAAATAAATAAATAAAAAAGGGAAAAAATAAATAAAATAAAATCGGCCTAACATATCGGCCCAAAAAAATCGGCATCATATATCGGCTATCGGCCGCCATGATTTCTAAATATCGGCATTGGCATCGGCCAGAAAAAAACCCATATCGGTCGACCTCTATCACTGACAGTACTCAACTTTCTCTGTCACAATTGCACTAATATGGCTACAATCACCTCAAGTACAATACACAAAATAAAACATTAAGGACCACCAACCATAATACGTTAAGCCATCCCAAAAAATCCTACAAAAATAAATATTGCGCAAAAAGAAGTGCATTACATTGCAACATTAAAAAGGCCTGTGAAACTTGCCAGCTCGACCCATACCGCGTCCTCAAAAGATACACAACCCTCCCAACACTCAACCAATCAAAATATAGAAAGCCATGTAAGAGAACATTCTCACACATTCTAATATTATGTTTACCTAAAAGCAGTGTTTGAGATGGATTTTTTTTTTTTGCTTCTAGTTCCATGTTTTCATTATTATTTTTTTATATAAAGCAAGAATTGACCTAAAGAAAGTAGAGATGTCTTTTATCCTAGTATTGTGTATGAATATAGCTATTTAAACTCTTTCCAAAACGACATCGCCTTTAATCATATATATCATGAGATAGACATATTCTAACAAACATTTAAAACATTCCCTGCGGGGCATGCTTCTTTAGCTCTTACTGCACTTGTAATATAATATTACTATCTATCAAGGTGGGATGGTCAATGGCAATTTAAAGGAAATAAAGGCGATGTCGTTTCGGAAAGAGTTCAAATGGCTTCTGGCCAAAATGAGAATCACAATTTTTTATTTTTTTTTTGCTTAGAATAAAATGATCACAATTCTCTCACGATTCTGGCAATGTAAAATCTTTCATATTATACCAAAAAAATTGGGCTGACTTTATTGTTTTTTGTGTAATTCATTAATGTAATTTTTTCATAAAAAAAATTGCATTTGAAAGACCGCTGCGCAAATACAGTGCAACATAAAATATTGCAACAGCCACCATTTTATTCTCTAGGGCAGTGATTCTCAACCAAGGTTCAGTGGAACCCTAGGGTTCCTCCAAAAGTTGCAAGGGGTTCCTTCAGCATTGGGCAATTTTTGCCTCTCCGATAAGTTTCTACTGACACAATTGATCTTTTTAGCTATGTGTAAGGAGGTAATTCTTCCCAATGACCACAAGTGTAAGGACCATTCTTCCTACTGACCATCACACTATTGTATCACGAGTTGTAGATTACATTTTTTTGCAGGGATTCCCAGAGACCGGAGAACTATTTCAAAGGTTCCTCTGTGTTGAAAAGGTTGAGAGAGGCTGCTCTAGGGTGTCTACTTAAAAAAAAATATATATATATATATAATGTGTATATGTATGTGTGTTTTTATGTTTGGGGGTTCTAAGTAATTTTCTAGCAAAAAAAAAAATGATTTTAACTTGAAACCAACAAATGTCAGAAAAAGGTTTAGGGTTTAAGTGGTTAAACCTTTTTCCACTTACACACAAAGTCTATTCCATTGACAAATGGTTGCAATGTTTATACTTAAGTTCAACTGATAAAGAATGTTTTGATTCTTGGCAGACTGCCCAGTTTTTCTTTTCCTTTCTTTTGAGGGCTGTGGCTTCAGAAGAGCAGAGAGAATTCTTTGCATAGAAAGAATTGTGAAACACTTTAATCAAGATCGCGATAACGATTCTTGACGATTAATCGTGCAGCTCTAATTCATATACAATACTAGGATAGAGACATCTCTACTTTCTTTGGGTCGATTCTTGCTTCACATAAATGTTTACATTTAAAAAGCAAGATGTGATTTTTATAGGATAGTATGTGTTCAGTGGGTGTGAATTCATATTTTTATTTTTTTTGGAAACTTCTATATGATAGTAATAATTTTAATAAATTATAATAATAATTCCATATATAAAGCAAGAATCGACCCAAAGAAAGTAGAGATGTCTCTATCCTAGTATTGTATATGAATATAGCAATTTAAACTCTTTCCACAACTACATCGCCTTTTAATCATTTATATCATGGGACAGACATATTCTAACAAACATTTAAAATATTCCCTGCGGGGCATGCTTCTTTAGCTGTTGAGGCACTTGTAATATAATATTACTGTCTATCGAGCTGGAATGGTCAATGGCCTATTTATTCGCTAGTCCTTTAAGAGAGAGCTGTTTTTAACCATTGAGGACGTGAATCGTAAGTCATTTGTAAAAAAGCAAAACCTGCTACAGAGGGGTGCACGTTTAAAGCGTTTTTGGCTAACAAATTTAATAGCGGGCATCTTTTAGAGTCTGATTTTAGACAAAACATTTAAAATGATTGACAGAAGAATACAGTCTGACATGTTTCTGCTTTTAATACAACTTTCTTGATTTAAGGGCTGGTTCACACCAGATGAAGTTCATTACATTTTTACTCTGCATGATAAACTAATGGATAGTGTTTAAATTTACATATAGTATAGTTACATATAGTAGGTGAGGTTGAAAAAAGACACAAGTCCAACCTATGTGTGTGATTATAGTGATTGTAAAGGATCGTGTTTTTTTTTTTTCCCTTTTTTAAATAACAAACATGTCATACAGCTCCACTGTGCAGCTAGTTTTGCACAGAGTGGCCCTGAACCTCGTCTTCTGGGGTCCCCCGGTGTCTCTTGCAGCTCCTCCCCGCATCAGATAACCACCTAGGAGAAGCGTTCTCACGAGGGGGTTACCTTGCGGGCACGCTCCCGAGTCCAGCATTTGCATCCATATTCACGAATCCCGGACTCGCCCCGGCACCCGCGTTGTTGGATTGGATTGACAGTAGCAAGAGCCAATGGCGGCTCTGCTATCAAGCTAGCCAATCAGGACACGAGACACTGGCTAGAGCTGGTGTGCTCGTCCCTGGTGCGAGAAAAAGAAGGTTTAGGTCAGTAAAACTGGGGCACTGGAGGGCTGTTACACTGCAATAGGTTTTTATGCATTGAGGTGAAAAACCACGTGGGTCTACAGCCCCTTTAACATGGATGCCAATGGCCCTAGTTTACACCAGTACAGTCAACAGAAGTAGAGTATATTGCATTTTTTTTTCTGTATGGAATACATCTGAACCATGGCAAAAAGGTATCAAAAATGCGCTGGAACTCCCATACTGTATCCTCAATTGTGATGAAGTAAAAAAAGAGGGGAAAAATACACTGGAGCTCATCAAAAGTGCACATGCAGAAATGCTCCAGAATGCAGAAATTGTGGTGTCAACCAGCCCTCAAATTAAGAAGGTAATTATATTCTGTATGTTCTAATTTTGTTAGTTGAATGGTTTCTCTGTTTTCCCTTGTAGAATCTGATTCACCATCTGACCTGCAATTGGTGAAAAGAAGATGGCAATTCCCAAATGTTACTACAGTCCCCAACCAGCTCCTGCTTGTTTCTCTGGTAGAGCATTTATGTCATGTCCATGAACAGAACCCCAACCGAACGAAACAGCTTTTTAGATGTAAGTATGCTTTTAAGTCCTGTTTTTTTTTTTTTCTTTTTTTTTTTATTGGAATATTTGATGGAATTTGTGACCAGTGTTTTATATAATACTACGTATAGTTTTTCAAGAACTCAGTTTGAGGAGCTCACTTGGAAGAACACATGGTCCAGTTATTAGCCCCTTAAGATGGTTAAAAAAAAGTCTTCAAACTGGGCAGAGTTGTGGGGCATTTGGGAGGCCTCCTTCAGGTGCATCTCGGGAGCATGCCTGGACAAAGTGAGGGGAGATCCTAAGCGCTGACACAGACAGCAAAAAAATCCACTACAGGTTCTAATCCTCCCCCATTTTGTTTAATGGAAAAGCTTTTCGGCCGCAGTTGACCAATTTATTTTTATTTCTACATTATGAATCTATATGTAGGCCAAGCACTGTGAGCAGTCGCACATAAACAAAACAAACGTTTCTATACATTGTATATTATTTTAATAAAATCTGTATATTCAAGATATAAATGGAAGCAGACCCTGTGTGCATAGAATTATACTTGTGACAACATAAATAGCTAGGGCAATCCATCGTTTAAAAAAACATGTTTTAATGTTATGAATATGCAGGTTTTTTTTTATTTTATTTTTGTACTATGGACAAATTTAGGTCACACAAATGTTTCAATCTTAAAATTGGATAAGTGAATAGCAGTGTTGAAGTAGTGAGGAAGGGGAAACTCTAGACGGTAAATATTGCTGCTGATTTTGCAGTTTTACTATCAGTATTTTGTATTGCCTTTTAAATGCACATTTATCAGTTAAAAAAGAAAACAGCTGTTGCAGCATAGGCTGGTCTGCTTCCAAAAGCTTTACTATACTGCGAAAGTCTGAATGTTTGCTTTTTACTAACTTGGAAAAAGTTATGGTAGTGTCTTATCAACTGTCTATAAATGCTGTAGGAAAGACTTCTTGATCAGTTGTATTTGTGTAAATCTCAACTGAAGTCACAGCAATGGATAATGGTCAGAAAGGCATTGTGCTAAAACATTCATTTCATAGACTTAACTTTTATTTTCTGCCATTCACAAAAAAAATTACAAAATGAGCAATAGTTCCCATTTAAATCTTACATAATTTTCTTTTTATAGTAGGCCAACAACTTTATAAATTATAGATACTAGATTGTAAGCTCCTTGAGGGTAGGGACTGATGTGAATGTACAATGTATATGTAAAGCGCTGTGTAAATTGATGGCGCTATATAAGTAACTGAAATAAATAAAATACTACAATTACAATTCTGCTCAGTGTCCAAACTTATTGTTTGAACTCAAGCATATGATGTTTTTTTACCTTTTGCATTGCTGTAAAGTTCAAGTGGAGTAATTTTTATATATATTTAAAGAGGATCTTCACCCTTCCTAGGTATTCAGTATCTCACAAGAGTGAGTACACCCCTAATTTTTGTAAATATTTTATTATCTTTTCATGCGACAACATTGAAGAAATTACACTTACTTACAATGTAAAGTAGTGAGTGTACAGTTTGTATAACAGTGTAAATTTGCTGTCCCCTCAAAATAATTCAACACGCAGCCATTGATGTTTAAACTGTTGGCAACAAAAGTGAATACACCCCTAAGTGAAAATGTTCCAATTCGGGCCAAAGTGTCAATATTTTGTGTGGCCACCATTATTTTCCAGCACTGTCTTGACCCTCTTGGGCATGGAGTTCACCAGAGCTTCACAGGTTGCCACTGGAGTCCTCTTCCACTCCTCCATGATAACATCACGGAGCTGGTGGATGTTAGAGACCTTGTGCTCCTCCACCTTCCGTTTGAGGATGCACCACAGATGCTGAATAGGGTTTAGATCTGGAGACATGCTTGGCCAGTCCATCAGCTTTACCCTCAGCTTCTTTAGCAAGGCAGTGGCTGTCTTGGAGGTGTGTTTGGTGTCGTTATGTTGGAATACTGCCCTGTGGCCCAGTCTCCAAAGGGAGGGGAATCATACTCTGCTTCAGTATGTCACAGTACATGTTGGCATTCATGGTTCCCTCAATGAACTGTAGTTCCCCAGTTGTGGCAGCACTCATGCAGCCCCAGACCATGACACTCCTACCACCATGCTTGAGTAGGCAAGATGCACTTGTCTTTGTACTCATCACCTATTTGGCGTCACACACGCTTGACACCATCTGAACCAAATTATGTTTATCTTGGTCTCATCAGACCACAGGACATTGTTCCAGTAATCCTTAGTCTGCTTGTCTCCAACAAACTGTTTGCAGGCTTTCTTGTGCATCATCTTTAGAAGAGGCTTCCTTCTGGGACAACAGCCATGCACACCAATTTGATGCAGTGTGTGGCGTATGGTCTGAGCACTGACAGGCTGACCCTCCATCCCTTCAACCTCTGCAGATATGCTGACAGCACTCATAAGTCTCAAACCTCTGGGTAAGACACTGAGCATGTGCATCAACTTCTTTGGTCAACCATGACGAGGCCTGTTTTGAGTGGAACATGTCCTGTTAAACTGACGTATGGTCTTGGCCACTGTGCTGCAGCTCAGTTTCAGGATCTTGGCAATCTTCTTATAGGCTAGGCCATATTTATGTAGAGCAACACTTCTTTTTTTCAGATACTCTGAGTTCTTTGCCATGAGGGGCCATGTTGAACTTCCAGTGACCAGTATGAAAGAAAGAGAGCAATAACGCCAAATTGAATACACCTGCTCCCCATTCACACCTGAGGCCTTAGACATTTAATGGCTGTGTGTTGAATTATTTTCAGGGGACAGCAAATTTACTTATACAAGCTGTATGCTCACTACTTTACATTGTAGCAAAGTGTAATTTCTTCAGTGTTGTCACATGAAAAGATAGAATTAAATATTTACAAAAACTGCCTGCTTTTATCATCCCCTGGACACCCATGTGAACAAACTCTTGAAGTGCATTGAAATGTTTTCTAATATTCGACTGAGACGACTTGTTTATGCAGAAATCGTGTATAAAAAGTTATTTTTTATCGTACATCATGGGACACAGATCACCATAGTAATTACTTTGTGAGTATATAGGCACCTTCAGGTGATGGACACTGGTATACCCAACAGAAAGTTCACTCCCTATATAACCCCTCCTCCTACCAGGAGTACCTCAGTTTTTTCGCCAGTGTCTAAGGTGTTGGTCACGAGTGAAGATGCGCTCTGGGGAGTTCCTGGAGGGACCCTTGCTGGATTTAAACAGCCTGCACAGACCAGATACATCCAAAGTGCCACTGAGGCCAAGGTGGATGGTACCTGGGCCTCGTATACGAAGCACAAGGTTTTGCCTGTAATGCCTCTCCTTGCAGTGCTGGACCCCTGGGACCCAGAGCTTTGGTCATGCTACATTATCTAAAGTTTTTTTCTGGTGGGGTGCTATTACAGGTCCAAGGGAGTGGAACCCCGATAAAAAAGGCACCCGGTCCTTGAAGGTTTGCTAAACGCAGCCTGCCGTGATGGGGGAAGGTTGGATTTGTCTATTCAGCAGAATCATGCGGCGGGTATAAGGTAAGGGAAGAAGCCTAGGAACTATAAAAGGCCACCTGTGGTTTTCTTCTTTAGGGAAAAATTTTGTCGTGCCTTAAATCTCCACTAGAAGGAGTATGTGTACATACCTTAATCTGTTGTCTTCGCTTCAGCTCAGTGTCAGTCTGTTTGTGGCTGCAGCAGCTTGCACAGGGGGATTCCTCTTGAGGTAAGAGATCTGCCATGCTTTTCTCCCCCCTGAAGGGACCAGGAGGGTTAGGGAATCGGCAATTGTTGTACTCCCCTTGCAGTAGCACCCCCCCCCCCCCCTCCCTTGTGTTGGCTCTGCGGACCCGAAGGCGTCCGTGGCTTGCACGTGAACAGTGTTTTCAAACGAAAGGAGGGGGGGGGGGGCGGGTTTGACGTAGAGGGCTTAAGAGTTTTACTGGAGCAGTCTCTCCTTAGCTGAAGCAAGGAGGGCACTTAAAGACTGCAAAGGGCATTCCTAATATGGAAAGAAAATTTTTCCCAGCACTAGGCTGAACTTGTATAGCGGCATTATACTGTCAGACTATGTTCAGCACAGTGCATTTTAATAGTGCCTCTGCTTTTGTTCTTAGGACTATGCCAACCAAAAAAGACACCACAAAGACCAAAAAGGTACCAAAGAGTTCATCCCTAGATGCTGGGAACTCCAGTCGTGTCTCCACACTGTCACCCTCACCTAAAATACCAGATATGGCAAGCCAGGGTGAGTCATTGGAACAAATTGGTGGTGTTGCTGCTTCTCCCATCTCAGCCCCTGTATACTTGACTGTAGATGCCTTTTTCCTCCGCCTTGCTGGGCCTAGAGGGAAGATTAGTGGCTTTAATCTCATCCTCCATCCAAATGGATAGGAAGCATGTTAGATCCCCCATCCTTAGACCCTTTGCAAAGGGAACGGTAGGTACAGGATGAGGTGTTACCCTCAGGCGATCAGAGGAAAGACAAAACCATTGACTCCTGTGGAGGAAACAACGGTAGACGAACCCTTTTCAGCCTCACAATCTGAGAAATTGCTGGTACAATCTCTTACGGAGATTGTTCGTTCCACTTTTAAGCTACCCCTAACGGAGTCAGCTCAAAGTTGAGATTCTTCTTTGGATTCCTTTAAAACCTTCACAGCCTTTGGATGCGTTTCCTGTCTATGCATTACTAGAACAGCTTATTTTATGCTAAATGGGATCACCCGGATAAGCATTTTCTCCCTCTAAAGAGATTCTCAGTTCTCTGTCCCATGGAGGAGAAATTCACCAAAAAATGGAATGTACCAGCAGTTGACGCTGCGATTTCCAGTGTGAATAAAAGGCTAACTTGTCCAGTAGACAATGCACAAATGCTTAGCCACTTACCGCCCAAGAATGTCATATGACGTCCTGGATTTTCAGTGGGAATATCTGAATGATGCCTGCAGCTACAGGCATCATTCAGATATCCTTGTTTCCCGCCGGTGATTCTGTGCACCATAAGGACGATCATAGCGGCAGTTCCCGCGCTTGATTGTTCTTACAGGCGATGGGTGGGGACATCCCCGCCGCCATCCAGTGCTTCTCCGTGCGCTCCCGTGCCATCGGAGACCTGGAGAAAGAATCACCCGCTGCCGTATGACGAGCATATGACCTCTGTGGCCAGGATGCGACGTTATGACGTCACGTCTGAGCCGCGGTTGTAAACAAAGCATGAGATTGTGTATTTTTTTTTTTTCCCCCAATCTCATGCTTACCAGCCTGGAGGAGATATGTGGGGATCTTATTGACCCTGCATCTCTCCATAAAGAGGACCTGTCACGAATGATTACTATTACAAGGGATGTTTACATTCCTCGTAATAGAAATAAAAGTGATCAAATTTTCTTCCCTAGGATGTATGCTATATATATATATATATATATATATATATATATATATATATATATATATATATATATATATATATATATATATATATATATATATATATATATATATATAATATAAAATGTTTGGGGATTCTGAGTTATTTTCTAGCAAAAAAAATTGTTTTTTACATGTAGGAGAGGCGTGCCAGAATAGACCTGGTATGGAAGTGGTTAAGGATCCAACAGATTCAAGGTTGGAATTCCTGTAAAAATCCTCTTTTTCTTTGGCAGGTGCCATTACTCAGCCTGCAGTCCCTGCAATAGGCATCTATCAATCCCTAAAGGACCAATTTAGACAGGCCCTTAAAGAGGTTCCTGCAAAACAAGCCTAGGATTTGGCCGAACTACTAAAAGAAAGAAATGTGGTAGGTTTGGCACTGTTCCAGTAAATTAATGCTATTGTGTTATACCCCCTGCAGGTTATACCACTATAGATGGAAAAGGGCACAGAAAATAAACCTACTAAAACAAACTTAATGGGGCCCGGGAATATATATCCCTACTTTACCACATAACTGAGTATAATATGCTCTGAAAAAAATTGCTTTTGTGTGTTTGATCCTCAGCCTGTACTGGACTGCTATACTGTGATTCTTCAATTGGTTACTCCACTCTGTCTGAAAAAATTAAGCTATTTTTAATTGCCCCCTGGGCTAGTGTAAATAATGAATTAAAAGTGAATTAGATTAAGGTGCTTGTGTTACTCTCTGGAGTGTTTCAGTGAATTACAAAATTAATTTAGTTGATTAAACCATGTGCTGATATGATTGCCACTCTGGGCGAATAAGTTGATTCATTTAGGAAAAGTTAATAAATTCAGACTGTTAGACCCTCTGGAATATTTGAGAAAAAAACAGAAACAATTTAAATAAACCACGTGTGCTCATCTAAAGGTGATGATTATGTCAGTTAAACCTGGCTTGTGCGCCAAAACTTCTGGTAAATCCAAAGTAGTGTACAATCAAAAGAATAAGAAACAATTACAACCAAAAGGAATATGTAAATTCAATTAAGGTGCGTATTCTGCTCAATGTAAATAAGACCTTTGTGTGATATATATATATATATATATATATCTATCTTTATCCCTTGTGCAATAACCCACTTCTTAAATATATAAAAAAGGTAAACAAGGTGACTGGTGCTCGAAGAATTATTAAAATAAAAATTATTAGAATAAAATAAAATTAAACAAAGTGAACTTGTGCTCAAAAAAAGTGTCCCGTGATTAAACAACTTTTTCAAGAAAATTTCTTCTCATATGGGTGGTACTTAGTGCTGTGATTCTTATCCGTGCTCCTATTACAAATGCACTCACCAGAGTGCCTCACCCCTCCAGGGGTACTTCACGTTCACAGTATGTGCCACTGTGTAGCAATCTGTGACTCCTGTGTGATGGCGCTAGTTTTACTGGTATCTCATTTGGTCACCACATAAGAGAAAGAAGGGGATGCCCATAGTGTGAACCCATTTTAAAAGGACTTAAAGTTTATTATGGTAATTAATGTACTCACATTTAAGTGGACACATACAAGCGAAACTGAACATAAAACAAGCTATGCCGTCAGACCGGAAGTGATGCAATGCCGTTCTATGCGTTTCCTCATCAGACGTCGACTGGACCGTCCATATTGCTAGACTTCCTGAGTTTACATAGTGTACGGCGACTCCACTGCGCTTGCGCAGAAAAGTTATGGCGGCCATTTTGTTAATGTTTTTGAAGACCGGAGTCCAACACCCGTTTAACCTCTATTTATTGGCCGCTCCTAATACAGATAAGGCAATTAAAGAGGAAATAAACCCTGATGGGTTTACTTCCTCTTTTTTTCCCTGCAAAGGTAAAGCATAATGGACTACTATGCATCGCATAGTAGCTCATTATGTGTCACTTACCTGACACAGGAGCCAGTGAAGTCGCCGCTGATCCCTGTAGTCCGCCGCATCCATCTTGCTGGTGGCGTCTCGCAGCTCCGACCAATGACAGCGGCGAAGCTGCGATGACGTCACTCCCGCGCATGCGCACGGGAGTCGCGTCTCGCAGCTCCGCCGCTGCCATTCGGCGAAGCCGCGATGACGTCACTCCCGCGCATGCGCACGGGAGTCGACAAATTAGGCAAATCCATTCTTGGACTTGCCGCATTTAGTGCGCCTGCGCGCCGCTGTCTACGGTGCCCATTTTCGGGCAAATATCTCCTAAACCATATAGGTTTAGGAGATATTGCTTGGACCTACAGGTAAGCCTTAATCTAGGCTTACCTGTAGGTCAAAGTGGTTTGAAGGGGTTTACTTCCTCTTTAATTCGTACATGCCAAAACCTATTTTGGCGGTGATATCGGGAACAGAAGTCAATTGCCTCTGCATCTGAACTACCAAAAGCATTGTTTTGCCACAGACGCCGTTAAAGATTCTATTCACCAGGCGTCCCGCCTTGCGCTTGTGCTAGTACATATGTGTAGAATCCTGTGGTTAAAAAAATTGGTCAGCCAAAGCACCATGCAAAAAGCTCCTGACTGGTTTTCCCTTTCACGGGGATCGGCGATTTGGGGATGATTTGGACAAATGCATCCAAACGATTTCCAGTGGGAAAAGTACTTTTGCCAGTTAAAGTATAAACACCCTTCATTTAAGTGGACTTTTTCTCCTGCGCCAGGGGCATCTTGATCTAGACAGTGGTGACGGCCTTCGCCGTCAGACTCTAGAGGAAAACCTCAGGGTCAGGCCCAGGCTCAAAAGAAGTCCTGGGGCTGAAAACCTGCAAAACGGAATACTAAAGCCTCATTATGAAGGGGCGTGTCGCTTGCCAGGATGGGGGGGAAGACTTCTACAGTTCTCGTAAGTCTGGCAAGAGGAAATTCAGGACAGATGGGTCATCTCCACGGTAACTCTAGGGTACAAACTGGAATTTCAGGACTTTCCACCATCTCATTTCCTGAGGTCAAACGTTCCCAAAGATCCAGGGAAAAGGCAATGTCTTTTTTTGGACACTAGACCGATTAATGGCTCGGGGGTGATCATACAAATCCCCACAGAAGAGCAAGGTTTGGGGTTTTATTCAAACCTCTTTACAGTACCAAGACCGACTGGAGATGTCAGACCCATTCTAGATCTAAAAATTCTAAATCCGTTTCTAAAGATCTGCTCCTTTTGCATGGAGTCAATCAGGTCAGTGGTTTCTATCCTACAAGGAGAACGTCTGGCATAAATTGACATAAGGGATGCATATCTGCATGTTCCTATATTTCCCAAAGGTTTCTGCGGTTCAAAGTAGAACAGCAGCATTTCCAGTTTGTAGCCTTGCCCTTCGGGCTAGCTATAGCACCCCGGGTGTTTACAAAGTCCTGGCCCCACCTCTAGCCAGGTTAAGGGCACAGGGCATAACAGTCTTGGCATACCTAGATTATCTATTGCTAATAGACCAGTCGGTGGCTCGTTTGGAGCAAAGTGTACGCATTACAACCAGTTACCTGGAAAATCTAGGTTGGATTCTCAACCTAGAGAAGTCTTCCTTAAAACCGCTAAAAAGGCTTGAGTACTTGGGTCTGATCATAGACAGCCCAGAAGAAGGTGTTCTTGCCTCTGGCAAAGATCAACTCCATAAGAGAGCTGGTGCAGATGGGCAGATCACAAGGAGATTCCTCCATTCGCCTTTGCATGCGGTTGTTAGGAAAGATGGTGGCTTCATTCGAAGCGGTTCCTTATGCCCAGTTCCATTTGAGACTGTTGCAAAACCGTATCCTGTCTGCTTGGAACAAGACGATTCAAGCTTTAGACTTGCCAATGCAGCTGTCACTAAGGATGTCCCAAAGCCTCAGTTGGTGGTTGCTAACCCAGAATATGCTGAAAGGAAAATCCTTCAAACCAGTTATCTGGAAGGCTGTAACGACGGAAAACACAACTGTCCAGGAACAGTGGTCAAAGACAGAAAGGCCCTTGTCCATCAACAACCTAGAGATCCGGGCAGCAGGTCTGGCTTTAAAGACCTGGACATTCAGGTTAGGGGGTTGTCTTGTCAGGATCCAATCCAACAATGCCACAGCTGTGGTTTACATCAATCGCCAAGGGGGCACCAGGAGTCTCGCAGCACAGAGGGAGGTAAACCATATCCTTGGGCAGAGAGGAATGTTCCGTGCCCATCAGGAGTTTTCATTCCGTGAGTAGAGAATTGGCAGGTGGACTTCTTTGATCCCTTGGGACTTGAAATTAGTTTTTGTCAGTGTTACAAAAACAGCCATTTGAACCAATACAACACAACATATTCCCTTCGTCCTTCTGACAAGGAAGTTGGTTTTCTTGGTTGCGTTATCCTCAGCCAGGAGGGTTTCGGAATTGGCTGCTTTTTCTTGTAAAGAGCCATACTTGATTATTCACAAGGACAGAGTGGACCCTCGTCCAGGTTTTCTGCCAGAAGTGGTCTCCAGGTTCTTGCCTGAACCAAGATATTGTCCTGCCATCATTTTTTTCCAAAACCATGTTCTAGGGAAGAAAAATCACTACATTGTCTTGATGTGGTGAGATGGGTCAAAGTCTATTTAAAGACGATTGCTCAGATTCGGAAGACTGATGTCTTATTTGTAATGCCAAAGGGTCCTAAGAAAGGACAGGCAGCATCGAAATCAACTGTCGCTAAGTAGTTTTGGCAAAAGTTATAATTCAGGCTTATGATTTAAGGGGTAAGATTCCACCTTTTCAAGTCAAAGCGCACTCTACCAGGGCGGTTAGTGCTTCTTGGGCAGTGCATCACCAGGCTTCCATGGATCAGATCTGTAAGGCTGCAACTTGGTCTTCAGTACATACATTCACCAAGTTTTATCAGGTGAATGTAGGAGGGTATGAGGAAATCTCCTTTTGGGCGCAGTGTGCTGGAGGCAGCAGTATAGGTCCTCAAGCCTGGGAGTGCCCTACGGGTTGTCTCCCTCCCCTCAAATAGCATTGC
This sequence comes from Lithobates pipiens, assembly GCF_037356315.1. Taxonomy (NCBI): domain Eukaryota; kingdom Metazoa; phylum Chordata; class Amphibia; order Anura; family Ranidae; genus Lithobates; species Lithobates pipiens. The sequence continues at coordinate 263,132,166 of NW_027507784.1, read as the reverse complement.
TATGGGATGTCCCACATAGTGATTACTATGGTGGTCTGTGAAAAAAATAGTACCTCAGTTTTTGTAGCAAAGCAATATGCTTAAACCCCAGAAAGAGGGGTGGAACCTCTGTGTCCCGTGATGTACTCCAAGAAAAGTTTTACAGGTAAGCTGTTATAAAAAGCCTATTATTTTTGTTTATATATTTGCGATATAATATTTTGTGTAAATATTGATTATTGGAAATAAGTAATAGGTGTTGTAAATACCTTTTCTTCCACTTTGATTTCATACAGTTATGTTGTATTCACATGCTACATTTGGATTAAAGGTACACTTTAGTGAAAATTAAAACTGAGACTTTAACCACTTGCCGACCAGCGCACGACGATGCGCGTCGAGGGAATGGCACGGGCAGGCAAATGGGCGTACATGTACGTCCGTTTAAATTTGCCACACTGCCATCGGGAGCGCGCCGCCGGCGGCGTGCTCCCGCGCTGGTCGGGACCTCCGTGAGTCCAGTCGCGGGACCCGCGGACTCGATCGCCGTGGGCATCCCCGCGATCGTCTCACGGAGCGGCCGAATGAAGAAATGCCGTTGTAAACAACATTTCTCCATTCTGCCTAGCAACTAGTGACGCTGATCTCTGCTCCATGTGATTGGAGCAGAGATCAGTGTTCACTAAATGAAAGCCCAACCCCCCCACAGTTAGTAACACACCCCTAGGAACACTTAACCCCTACACTGCCACCCACTGGTTAACCCCTTCACTGCCAGTGTCATTTACACAGGAATCGCTGCATTTATATAGCAGTGATTATTGTATAAATGACAATGGTCCCAAAAATGTGTCAAAAATGTCCGATGGGTCCCCCACAATGTCGCAGTCACAATAAAAATCGCTGATCGCCGCCATTACTAGTAAAAAAAAAAAAAACTAAAAAATTAATAAAAATGCTATAAAACTATCCCTATTTTGTAAACGCTATAACTTTTGCGCAAACCAATCAATAATCGCTTATTGCGATTTTTTTATTTATTTTTTTTAACCAAAAATATGTAGAAGAATACGTATCGGCCTAAACTGAGGGGAAAAAAATGTTTTTTTATATATTTTTGGGGGATATTTATTATAACAAAAAGTAAAAAATAATGCGTTTTTTTTTCAAAATTGTCGCTCTATTTTTGTTTATAGCGCAAAAAATAAAAACCGCAGGGGTGATCAAATACCACCAAAAGAAAGCTCTATTTGTGGGAAAAAAAAGGACGTCAATTTTTGTTTGGGAGTCACGTCGCACGACCGCGTAATTGTCAGTTAAAGCGACGCAGTGCCGAATCGCAAAAAGTGGTCTGGTCTTTGACCAGCAAATTGGTCCAGTCTGAAAGTGGTTAAAGGATGAGTTCACCTTTACAAAAAAAATTAAAAATTTTTTTTTTTTTTTGGAGCGTTTTTCCAGCACAAAAAACACTGAACACTACAAAACAGTTTTTTTTATTTTATTTAATTTTTTTATTTTTTTTAAATGCTAGTGTGCATGGAGCCAAAGCATCACGTTTAATCCGTCTTCCATTGCTTTTGAAAAAAAAAGAAGAAAAAAATCTATAATTTCAGAAAAATAATACAGTATGTTGGGAAAAACTGTAAATGTTATTAAATAGGAAAATTGACACATTCTGAAATGAAAATGAAAATAGGATGAGGAGGGAGGATAGGTGGTGTAAAAACACTGACGACCAGGGTTGTAATGGTGTGATTGCAAAGAGACGTAAATGGATGTTTGGGATCCCTCTCCTGTACAGTAACATAGAAAGTTTTATGAGCGCTTCTTTAACACAATTTGGTGATAATTCTTCTGTTTTCTAGTGCTTTGCCAAACCTTTACAAGAATGGGCCTTCTGACTCCATTTGCCTTCAGTGATGAGTTCAGCTCAGTGAGATTGCAGCACAGCACGGCTATCACAGAACTACTAAAGGCTGCTAAACGGCACATGCACAAAGAGGTATTTTTAATATTATGTAATTCCATTTCAATATTATATTGTGATCCAAATCTACTGGCTAACTACTTTGACTATAAGTCTGATTAGCTAACACAATCACATGTCTTAGTGTCATGAATTAAAGGGCAATCAAAAGCAGTTGAAACCAGTATTCAAGAATGATGGCTTTTAGCCCCAAAGACTTTTGAAGTGACGCACAGTCTTGTGATCCGGACAGTGCTTTGTGTGGCGGCATAACTTATGATGAATATTTTAGGACACAGTGGTGTAGTGGTTAGCACTCTCACCTAGCAGTAAGAAGGGTCGCTGGTTCAAATCCCAACCACGACGCTACCTGCCTGGAGTTTGCATGTTCTCCCTGTGCCTGCATGGGTTTCCTCCGGGTACTCTGGTTTCCTCCCACACTCCAAAGACATGCAGGTAGGTTAATTGGCTTCTGTCCAAAATTGACCCTAGTAGATGAGTGGGGACCTTGTATTGTGGGCTCCTTGAGGGTAGGGACCAATGTGAGTGTGCAATGTACAGGGATAGGGACAATTGTAGACACTCAACTCAGGTTGAACAGGATGGACTGGTGTCTTTATTCAACCTTACTAACTATGAAACTATGAAAGCTGCAATTTTTTATTAGTATTTAAAAGGTACATGCTCTGAAATCATAATTTTCTTTGCTTTTCTCTATGGTCGCCTACAAATCCTAAACAAGCATGCAGCCAGTAAAGTCAGAGTTCACTATCTGCATACTACTGCTTGCCACCATACAATTTTCTTTCTTTTATTTGGACTATCAGTAAACATAAATTGAACACTGGTAAACAAAAATGTATTATATATTACAGCTCAGTTTTCAGTGCTCTCACATTTTTGAATGACAATTCATGCAACACTGTACCCATATAAAATTTTTGTCCTCTTACCCCCCCCCCCCCCCCCCCCACCCCACCCCACACACACAAATAGAGCTCCCCTCCTCACGCTGTACCGATCGGTGAGGGGAGGAGCTGAACCAGACATGCTGCGGTTTGTTGACAACCGATCCTCCATCATTGGACAGAGCGATCATTGTCAAAAGGCTGCTGTCATTGGCCCTTTACCGCGATCCGTGATGCGCCGGGTCCAGTGATTCTGGCGAGCATGGACAGCCATGGGAGCGTGATTCTGGGAGGACGTCATATGACGGCTTCCCAGAGTTATCCGACTGCGCTGTAGCCAATGCTGTTTGTGTTGCTGTAAATGCTTAAAATTAGGTGATTGACAAAAGACTCTTTAACGAGAGGCCTCAAAGCAAAATGAACCGCTGCGCTGGTGTGATGACGTCCTTGGTACGCGTGACGTGTTTCTTGAATATACGCAATGCCATGATCAGACATGTGCGCTCCTTTGTCAAGCTTGCGTGACCATTTTTGTAGCTAATAAAATGTCTTTAAAAGCCTACACTTACAGGCGCTTTTTCTGTTACTTTGTTTCCTTGTTGATTAGAGCCAGCTTCTGCTCCACGGATCAGCTTACCCAAGTGGATGGACTTCTATGAGTCATTGCTTTATTTTCCCCCATCAGCATATTGGACATATTCATTGTTTTTTCTTATTTATTTCCCATGTCTGCATCATGTTACTGCTTTCGGTGTGCTGATGGACAACGTGTAGATCACAACAGGCACTCTGCAGTACTTGGGATGGGTCTTGTATCTCTGGATGTCTGGGTGCCTTTATCCCATCCAGGAGGCGGGCTTATTGGGGTCTGATCTGTGTCGCAGAGCTAGCCAAAGTGCTCCTCCCAATGGACAACCTTCAGAATTCAGCTATCCCTGTCCCCCTTCCTGCGGCCTTGCGTGCACACCCCTGAATGGCGTATATTGCCTGGTGTGACCCTCTGGGTGTCCAAACTCACTCCTTCTTGGGAGGGTGGACCTCTCTACCAGGGCGTTGATCAACAGCAATGCTTTGACCTTCTGTCAACAACCCCTGGCTATGTTCTCATTGGTTTGCAATTTAATCCTCTGGGTTAGCCAATGGGAAAACCTGTTGGTGTCGGAAACCAGAAGGCTTAACATGGGGTTAAAGTGGTTCTCCTTTTATGTTCCTCCTTCCTCCGAAAGTGGCTTTTATGCATCCTGCTTTCCCTTGGCCCACAATCTTCACATCCTGAGGGTATTGCCCTGCGCTCCTTGGATGGGGGATCGTGTCTCTGCCTGCTACGGCTTCCTTTTTGAAGGTTGTACTCTTCTTTTGTGCTCATGGACAGCGCACAGAATGTCTGGCAGCCTCTCATGTCACTATTTCTCACTGGCTTTGGGGGGATTCCTCTCTGACTTGGGGTCTTTTCTTCCTTGTTATGGCACTCTCCACTGGGGTGATTGGTACCACGTTCGTTTTGGCACTCTGCACTGGGATGATGGTGCCTCATAATTGCTCCATCGGGTGCCTGTGTCTTGGGTTTACAAGGCAGCTATGTGGTTGTCTGTGCAAACTTTTGCCATCGTTGTACAAAGTTAATATACTTGCTTTTTCAAATGCTTGTTTTGTCTACAAGGTTGTAGGCCGCTGTTTACCTGCCCTCTTTCAGACACTTGGGAATTCCTTATGGTCAAGAACAGAAGAGCTGTGTTTGTCAATGAACATAAGAGAAAACTGGATTTTTTGTTACTCACTGGGTGGAAGGAAAGAAAATGGCATACTCTATGGGCTCCAAGTTCACCTGTAGAAAAAATATATAAATAATGCCAATTTTTTTGCAGGTAAAATATGCATCATGTTATATTATATTTATTTTAGGAGCCTGGAAAACATTGCACCAGCAATCAGTGGATGCCATGCAGGTCTCCAGCCTGTCTCGGGCAGGCAGTTTTACACTGGCAGGAAAAAAATCTATGAACTACTACCGAGCTCAGCAGCGCCATGGTTCATTGAAAAGTACAAGCCGTCAGCTGCAAAGGCTGTGTCGGTACTTGCAGTTCATAGATTCACAGGGATCTGTGAATTAATGACGCGCCATGTGGGCAAAGCCGCGCTCTTTTGACTTGTATCCTTTAACTCTGCTAGTTGATCCAACACTACCTTCTCCCCAGAATGACAGTGCTGCTGTCCAAGGGGGTGTTCATAACTGGGGAATATTTACTGTTGAGGACCCCCTGCTGGTTAAAGAGAGAACGGAGGCTGCCTATTCTATTTGATGTGCCTATTTTCCTCAAAGTAGAGGTGAGAGTTCTGGGAGCCCATATCCTTTCCTTTCTACGTGAATATGTTTTAACCACTTCCTCTCTGAGTTGAGTCTATCAGAATACCTTTGGTGCTGTTGAATATACCTAAAGACTTGCTATATGGACAGATTTTGAACTATCTTTTTGTATATTTATTTATTTAAGCATTAGCACTTTTATTATCATATTTTGTATTTGCGCAGGACCACTATTTATTTTATTTTATTGTCCCTGATCCACTGTCACCAGTAGATGTAAAAAAAAACAAACTTGTGAAAAAAAAACTCCCAAATTTTATTTATTTTTCAATGCCTCTTACTCGCCATACTATTCCTACTAGCCTTGGACTGTCTACCCCTCAAAAATGAGTAATTTGTACTGTTCTTTTAGGGCTTCAACAAATGAGATGGGCCGTCAGTACATCAGGATTGATACATTTTTAAATATGCAGTTGTGCTCATAAGTTTACATACCCTGGAAGAATTTGATTGCTTGACCATTTTTCAGAGACTGTGAATGATAATACAAAACATTTCTTTCACTCATGGTTAGTGTTTGGCTGAAGTCATTTATTCAGTCAACTGTGTTTACTCTTTTTAAATCATAATGGCAACAGAAACTACCCAAATGACGACCCTGATCAAAAGTTTACATACCCTGCTGATTTTGGCCTGATAACATGCACACAAGTTGACACAAAGAGGTTTGAATGGCTATTAAAAGTAACCATCCTCACCTGTGATCTGTTTGCTTGTAATTAGTGTGTGTGTGTGTGTGTGTGTGTGTGTGTGTATAAAATGTCAATGCGTTTCTGGACTCCAGACAAACCCTTGCATCTTTCATCCAGTGTTGCACTAACGTTTCTGGATTCTGAGTCATGGGAAAAGCAAAAGAATTGTCAAAGGATCTGCGGGAGAAGATAGTTGAACTGTATAAAACAGGAAAGGGGTATAAAAAGATATCCAAGGAATTGAGAATGCCAATCTGCAGTGTTCAAACTCTAATCAAGAAGTGGTAAATGAGGGCTTCTGTTGGAATCAAAGCACGGTCAGGTAGACCAACTCAAATTTCAGCCACAACTGCCAGGAAGTTTGTTCCGGATGCAAAGAAAAACCCACAAATAACTTCAGGTGATATGCAGGACTCTCTGAAAAAATGTGGTGTGGCTGTTTCAAGATGCACAATTAAGGAGGCACTTGAAGAAAGATGGGCTGCATGGTCAAGTTGCCAGAAGAAAGCCATTACTATGCAAATGCCTCAAAGTATCCCACATACAATATGCCAAACAGCACAGAGACAAGCCTCAAACCTTCTGACACAGTCATTTGGAGTGATGAGACCAAAATTTAGATTTTTGGCCACAACCATAAACACTACATTTGGAAAGGATTCAACAAGACCTATGATGAAAGGTATGGCGGTGGATCGCTGATGTTTTGGGGATGTGTGAGCTACAAAGGCACAGAAAATTTGGTCAAAATTGTTGGAAAGGTGAATGCAGTATGTTATCAAAAAATATTGGAGGAACATTTGCATTCACCAGCCAGAAAGATGTGCATGGACCGTACTTGGACATTCCAACATGACGATGATCTTAAGACATAAGGCCAAGTCAACCTGTCACTGGCTACAGCAGAATAAAGTGAAGGTTCTGGAGTGGCCATCTCAGTCTCCTGACCTCAATATCATTGAGCCACTCTGGGGAGATCTCAAAACGTGCCGTTCATGCAAAACAGCCCAATAATTTACAGGAACTGGAGGCTTTTTTGCCAAGAGGAATGGGCAGCTTTACCATCTGAGAAGATAAAGAGCCACATGCAAAAATACAACAAAAGACTTCAAGCTGTCATTGATGTTAAAGGGGGGAAATACACGGTATTAGGAACTGGGGTATGTAAACTTTTGATCAGGGTTATTTGGGTAGTTTCTGTTGCCATTATGATTTAAATACAGTTGATTGATAATAAATGGCTTCAGCCAAACACTAACCATGAGTGAAAGAAATGTTTGTGTTATCATTCATATTCTCAGAAAAATGGACAAGAAATCATAAATTCTGCCAGGGTATGTAAACCTATGGGCACAATTGTATATGCCATAGTTTGTAGACTCTTTAACACAGACTAAATATATACTGATTTTTTTTTTTTTACCAGAAATGTAGCAGAATACATTTTGGATTAATTGCAAAATTTCTATAGCAAAAAGTACAAAACCCAGTGGTGATTAAATACCACCAAAAGAAAGTTCAGATTTTATGAAAAGAAATTATAAATGCCATTTGCGTACAGTGTTGCATGACCAAGCAATTGTCAGTTAAGGTAGCACAGTGCTAAATAGCAAAAAATGCCATGGTCATGAAAGGGGTAAAACCTTCCAGAAATCAAGTGGTTAACTTTTTATAAAAGACAGATTTCAATTAACGAATATAACATGTGAAAATGGTTTATTAGCTCTTGACCTATAGATAGGAGTGTGAGCATTTATATAGTAAACGTGTAAAATGTGATTCCACACACTTTTGTGTTGATTTTAGGGTTCTTTGTACCCCCTTTAATTTTCTGTGTTGTGGATAATGGCAATAAAACAGTTGCCACTTAGAAGTATAAGCTATGCAAATATAATTTCCAGCCATCAAACTCTGTAAAAACAAGAAGACATCCTTGGGCACTCACATCTAGTATGTGGTTCTCACACTGCATCAACAGCACCTGTCTAAGCAGGACCTCTGTCTTACTACAGCCTTGTTCTTTTCTGGAGCAGGCCCAAATGTAGTCTAATTTGCTCCTGCCTGTCGGGCCCTTTCACTGCAGAAACTCCAGTTTTCCAGTACTCGCATCAGCAATAAAGGAAGATTCTGTAAATTTGTCTAGAATTGTTTTTGAAGTAAACCTGCGGAGTAGAAATGTATAAAAGGTGCAGACTCTGGGGCTATCTTCACCCTGAATTTACTACTTGGTGAGTTAACCACTTACAGAGTGGGAGAATTTTCAGACTGCTTGTGGCACATCGGTGATGTATTGGGTTAAATGAATTCCGCTCCCATATTTGTATTGCGACAGCTGTCATTTAAAGTGATTGTAAACCTAGTTTTACCACTTGCACCTACAGGTAAGCCTATACTAAGGCCCCTTTCACACTGGGGCGGTTTTCAGGCGCTACATCACTAAAAATTGCGCCTGTGTAGTGCCTGAAAAAACTGGCCCCCGAGGGCTTTCACACTGGAGCAGTGCGCTAGCAGGACGGTGAAAAAAGTCCTGCTAGCCGCATCTTTGGCGTGATGAAGGGAGCGGTGTATTCACCGCTCCTAGACCGCTCCTACCCATTAAAATCAATGGGACAGTGCGACTATACCGATGGCAAAGTGCCACTGCAACTGCGCTTTTCGGGCAGTTTTAACCCTTTTTCGGCCACTAGCGGGGGCTAGCAGCCGCAGACCGCCGCTAAAACGACGGCAAAGCGCCGCTAAAAATAGCGCCGCTTTACCGCCGACGCCTGCACTGCCCCAGTGTGAAAGGGGCCTAAGGTTTACCTGTAGGATACTGTATATATCTCCTAAACCTGCAAGGTTTAAGATATATTTACCATATACGAATGTGCCGACATCATCAGCGCATGCGCTGTGAAGAAACGGCCCTCTATGCCGTTTCTTCACTAGCAAGTGACTGACAGCTCCTGTGCGCATGCGTGGGAGTGAGGTCAGGGGACTCCAGCTAGTCACAGAGCCGGAGTCCGTGGCCCCAGAAGAAAGAGGGGCGAAGATGTATGCGGCCACCAGCGGTAACAATGCAGGCTTCGTTTGCAGGTACTAGCCCATTATGCTTTTATTTGCAGGGGTAAAAAAAGGAGGTAAAACCCATCAGGGTTTACATCCTCTTTAAGTGTTGGAAACAGTATCCTTCACATCTAATGTTGATACTGCTATCTGTTTTCATTAAGTCACTTTGATACATGAAAGCCAACTTTTTCACGTAGTTCTTAACCTGTGTTATTATTTGTAGGAAATAATCAATGGTGACCTAAATCTACATTTGAACAGGTAAGGAACCTATATTCATTAGCAAATCTGGAACTTCTCATGAACTCCGTTAACTAATTTGGATACTTTTTTTTTTTTTTTTTTTTAGGGCAAAGGATGTGCTTGCCGAGGCACAGACTTCTCGTTACTTGAATGAGTTTGAAGAAATTGCTCAGCTTGGGAAAGGTGGATATGGAAAAGTCTACAAGGTACAGCTAGTATATCTGTAATTATCTGTAATTATATATCTGTAATTTTCTCTTTTTATTTAATTTTAAAGATTGGTCACCCTTATAAAATAAAGCTCAAACAATGCGCTTGTTCCAATCTGGTCCATTCCTCCTCTGCTGTCATATTCAGGATAGAGAATGGATGTTCTTCTAGAGATGATGATGGGATGGACTTCCTGCATCCTCTTATATGTTGGGTGTTGTTACCAATTCAAGTTAATTGCCAAGGAGGCCTGTCTGCCTGATGGATTATCAATTATTTTGCAGCAGGAGGCACAATTGGAGACCCCAGCAAAAAAAAATCTGCTGCAGGAATGCCCAAGATTTAAGAAGTTAGTGGGTGGGTCTGCCCAGTGTGTCCACCCTTAAAGAGGAAGTAAACCCTAATGGGTTTACTTCCTCTTTGATTCCCTGCAAAGGTAAAGCATAATGGACTAATATGCATCGCATAGTAGTCCATTATGTGTCACTTACCTGACACAGGAGCCAGCGAAGTCACCGCTGCCCCCTTGTTTATGGAGCCTCCATCTTCTCGGTGGGTCTCGCTGCTCCGGCGCTGTCATTCGACGAAGCCTCGATGACGTCACTCCCGCGCATGGGAGCCGCCACTCACGGCATATCACCGTTGATAGCGGTAGTCTTTTCCTGGTACCCTTAACCACTTGCTGACCGCCTCACACAGATATACTGTGGCAGAATGGCACGTACAGGCAAACTAACGTACCTGTACGTTGCCCTTTAAGAGGCGGCCTACGGGCGCACACGCCCGCAGCAAGCTCCGTTAGTCGGATCGCTGGTCCCACGGACTCGATGTTACCCGCGATCGTCTCACAGAGAGAACGGGGAGATGCTAATGTAAACAAGCATCTCCCCCCGTTCTGCCTAGTGACAGTGGCTAGGCTCCCAATCACCCCTGTGAACGGGAGCAGAGATCAGTGACGTGCCACATGTGGGCCCCCCCCCCCCCACAGTTAGAATCCCTCCCCAGGATACACTTAACCCCTTAACTGCCCCCTAGTGGTTAACCCCTTCATTGCCAGTGTAATTTACACAGGAATCAGTGCATTTGTATAGCACTAATTGCTGTATAAATGACAATGGTCCCAAAAATGTGTCAGAAATGTCCGATGTGTCTACCATAATGTTTGCAGTCACAATAAAAATCACTGATTGCCGCCATTACTAGTAAAAAGAAAATGATTAATAAAAATGCCATAAAACTATCCCCTATTTTGTAAACGCTATACTTTTGCGAGGATCTCACTTTTTTGGTTTCAATCATCATCTATACAAGACAGCAAATTCAACACTGCACCTGCTAGAATGATGTTATGTAACTATACTTAGAATTTTTTATTTATTTTTTGTAGGTCCGTAACAAGCTGGACGGCCAGTTTTATGCAATAAAAAAAATTCTGATTAAGAAGGTGTCACGCAGAGATTGTAAAAAGGTATGTTTCATAGGGCAGAGTGTGTTAATGGTGGATGAGGGAATGAGACTGTGAACTAGAGCAGTGGTCATCAACCCTTTCCTCAGGGCCCACTAACAGGCCAGGTTTGCAAGATAACTGAAATACATCACAGGTGATATTTGCTGCTCAGTGATTGCAGTATTCTAGTCTGCATCTCCAATGCAGTACCATAAAATAAAGAATTCATTGCAGTCATGAGTCATCGGGTTTCAACATTTAGGGACATGCAGGAACCCATTCTTCCAGTGAAGTGGCTCTACACTTTAGTGCCCTGTGTAACCAGCCTACCTATTGGACAGTAAATTAGCAACGTGATGAAGTGGAATGCCTTCAGGACTGCACCCATATTAGGTGGTGAAAATAATATGCATGGTTGGATGTGAGTACTAGAGTTGGCAGTAGACTGTTGGCTTTAGCTACAGTGCCTTGCAAAAGTTTTCACCCCCCTGGCAGTTTTCGTGTTTTGTTGCCTCACAACCTGGAATTAACATGGATTGTTTGAGGATTTGCATAATTTAATTTACAGAACATGCCCTCAACTTTTTTTTTTTTTTTTTTTTTTTTTTTTTTTTTTTTATTGTGAAGCAAACAACAAATAGGACAAAATAACAGAAAAAGTCAATGTGCATAACTCTTCAGCCCCCCTAAAGTCTATACTTTGTAGAGCCACCTTTTGTGGCTATCACAGCTCCAAGTCTATTTGGATAAGTCTCTATGAGTTTGCTACATCTTACCACTGGGATTACTGCCCATTCCTCCTTGCAAAACTACTCCAGCTCCTTCAAGTTGGATGGTTTGCGCTTGTGAACAGCAATCTTTAAGTCTAACCACAGATTTTACATGTTTTCCCTTAAATCACTCAAGTAGCAGTGTGTTTGGGGTCATTGTCCTGCTGGAAGGTGAACCTCCGTCCTAGTCTCAAATCACACACAGAGTGGTACAGGTTTTGCTCAAGAATATCCCTGTATTTAGCACCATCCATCTTTCCCTCAACTCTGACCAGTTTCCCAGCCGCGACTGCTGAAAAACATCCCCACAGCATGATGCTGCCACCACCAGGATGTATTCTTTTGGTGATTTGATGTGTTGGGTTTGTGCCAGACATAGCGTTTTCTTTGGTGGCCAAAAAGTTCAGTTTTAGTCTCATTAGACCAGAGCACCTTCCTCCATACATTTTGTGAGTCTCCTACATGCCTTTTCGCAAATTCAAAACGTGCCATTTTTGTGTTTTGCTGAAAATAATGGCTTTCTTCTGGCCACTCTGCCATAAAGCCCAACTCTATTGAGTGTATGGCTTATTGTCGTTCTATGTACAGATACTCCTGTCTCTGCTGTGGAACTCTGCAAGGTTACCTTGGGTCTCTGTGCTGCCTCTCTGATTAATGCCCTCCTTGTCTGGTCCATGAGTTTTGGTGTGCGGCTGTCTTTTGGCAGGTTTGCTGTTGTGCCATGTTCTTTCCATTTGGTTATGGTAGATTTGATAGTGCTCCTAGAGATCATCAAAGATTTGGATATTTTTTTTTTATAACCTAACCTTGACTTGTACTTCTCAACAACATTGTCCCTTACTTATTTGGAAAGTTATAATTTAAGAGGGAAGTTTCAGGAAAAAAAACTTTTATTTTAAATTAACCACTTTGAAGTAAAATAATGGTCAGTGAGCATCATGTGGTAGTGCCCATCTGCAGCCTCAATGCAGCCTGATCTGTGCCCATCTGCAGAATGATCTCCCCCATCAATGCAGCTCGCCATCTCTCCTTGCAGGAAATCGCTAAGCCGTCATCCGTTTTACTTGGCTCTCAGTCGGCAGTCACATACACAATCCCGCCTCCGCCATCGGCATTGGACCAGCTCCTGTTATAGACAGAACGCTGATCCAATGCCGGTGGCGGAGGAGGTACTCTGTGTGTGACATTAGAGCCAAGTGGAGAGGCGATGACTGCTCGGTGACTTCAGGTACTCTTCCCCCTCCTTCCCCCTCCGAGGTACGATGTCAGCGTATAACACGCACCCGTGGTTTTCCCCTTTTTCGATAAATACGGTATATATTCTAATTTTACTTCACCAACTTAGACTTACTTACTTATTTGTGTACTGATCCATCACATATAATTCAGATTAAAAAAAAAATTTAACTAAAGGCTGTAATGCAACAAAATAGGTAAAAAGCCAAGGGGGTGAATACTTTTGCAAGGCACTGTAAAACTTTCAAGCAGGCCCATAGCCTTTTCAGCAGATGGCAGGGTCCGGATATTGGAGACCTGCTATCTGTCAGGTACTTGGACGCCTGCTTCTAATCCTATTGGTGAGTTAAATAAACTGCCTTCAAGACAGTTGTGTATTTGCCAGTTCTGTAGCAGGTTGTGGCACTTACCCAAGTTTAGGGTGTGCAGACGAGACCTTTGATAACGTTTACCCACAATCAGTTACTGGTGTTTACTAAATTAAAGATTTGGTGATACAAGTAATCAGTATGGTCAAACATATGATGCATAATCGGTGCATAAGGATGGATATATGAAACAAAAAAACTCCAATTACTTGCAAGTGAGGAATCAGGTAGGTACTTTAAAATGGAAACCATTAATGATAACCCTTCAGTGTAGTCTCTTCCACAGAAATCACGAGCATGTATCCATTGGATCATTAGGCCCAGCATTGCAGGCTGACCCAGCCTCTCAGAAATACACCAAGTAATCTGGGGCCGTTTCAGCTCCTCCCCGCAAGAACTAACCACCTTCATGCGAGCTCTCTCGCATGGTGGTTAGTTTTTGCGGGCGTGCTTTCGTTATACGACCGGCGGCTATAGCCGCTCACTGTATCACTCGGCCCCGCCCCGGCTCGCTGCGTCATTGGATGTGATTGACAGCAGCGAGAGCCAATGGCTGCGCTGCTTTCAATCCATCCACTCTAGCCAATCAACGGCCAGGCTGAGCGGTGAAGAGGACATCGGCGCGAGTGCGCAGCAGGTGAACAGGCTCAGGTAAGTAAAACGAGGGGGCTGAGGGGGGCGGTATTGTCGGTTGTTTTTTCACCTTAATGCATAGGATGCATTAAGGTGAAAAAACGCGACCCTTTACAACCCCTTTAATTAGCGCAGCACTTATATACCCATATTTTTAAAGGTGACTTGGTCACATTGTGCTTGCGGCTTTGATTTTTAGGCTGTTGTGTAAATTTATTCACTTATAAATTGAAGACTATCACTACTACTGCTATTACTAAACTAGCAAACAGATATTCACTAAAACCTGAAGTCCTCATACCTAAATTGTCCCTTTTCCCAAGTTTTTTTTTTTTTTTCTTTTAAACTTGCTAAATACAGCTGGGGGGTGGATGGATAGTTGGAGAGCTAGCTTAATCAGAGTCTGGAATAAAACTGTCCTTTAAAAAAATATATAGTGTTGTAAGTCTTGCTGCAGTTTGCTGATGGATAGCCTTTATCTGTACCAGGTTCTTCGTGAAGTTAAGGTGTTGGCTGGCCTGCAGCATCCCAATATTGTTGGCTACAATACAGCCTGGATGGAACATGTTAAGCCACCACACTCAAAATGTAAGTGATATTAACTTTTTTAGTAATTCATTACGATAAGAGACTCTGTTGCTGATCTGAAAAAAAAAATAAGGCCCAAACATGCTCTAAAAGAAGATTGGTTAAAGGAGTTGTAAAGGCAAAGGGTATTTTATCTGTCTTTACAACTCCTTTGCATTAAGATAAAAAAGCCTGTGTGTAGCACCCTCCCCAGCACGCCCTAATTACTTACCTGACCTCCATCTCTCTCCAGTGATGTCCATGAATGTCTAGGTTGTCCGGGACACTCCTGATTGACTGAGACACTGCAGCGGCGCCATTGGCTCCCGCGGCTGTCAATCAAACTCAGTCAGCCAATCAGGGGAGAGAGGGTGAAGGCCTGGTCGGGGCTCCGTGTGCCCCCTGTGACTCTGCTCCAGTGTTCCTGTAGGAAGATACTGACTGTGGGGGCACTCGATAGGAGGGAGGGGCCAGGAGCAGCAAAGAGGGACCCAAGTTTTTTTCTGTTGAGCCCAAAAACGAACAGATTCTTTCATCTGCACAAATAAGGTATTTCAACTTGTCCATTCAACAGAAGTCAGTCTCGTGATCAATATCTGTAAAAAAGGGAGGGCCGCAAACTGATTGAAATTTGTCTAGTCCCTGCTGAAGCGGCCAAAGTTTAAACCAGCTTTATACTAACCTATCCTACAGACAGCGACTAGCAACTTTGCTGAGATCAAGGGCTATGGCTGTTGCTGGCATCTGACACCATGTGTGTCAAATGACTATTCCCCTGCTGAGTGCCTTGTTTCTATCTGCTTGATGCTACCTTACTACGTGTCTTGTAATAAGGATTTCAATGTAATTAAAACTTAATGTGATTGTAGCCGTATTAGTGCAATTGTGACAGAGAAAATTGAGTACTGTCCGTGATACTTTTTTTATTTGCACTAACCTACAATTTTTCAGGACAAGCTTTCGGGTATGTCCCCTTCTTCAAGGTCCAAGCAGTACTGATTTACAAATTTTTAAGCAGAATGTAAAAACAAAACAAACAAAAAACACCTCTGAGGGAAAGAAGAGAAAAAAAAAACAACAAAAAAAACACATACAAATCAATGGCAATAAAGATAAGTTAGGTGTCCGTTTAATAAACTGTGATAGGCTGAGATCAGGATGATCTCTGCTTATCTCAGAGCATTGCAGGTTTAATATACCGAGATGAGTGCTGGAGAACTATTTTTTCTCTTCTCATCTCAGAACACAGAACGGCTGCATTGACTGCAACAGAAACGGCATGTTTAGTAAACAGAGATGCCACTTTATCTCTGTGCTTCTCTTTCAAGTTCTCCTTTCTGGCTTCTCCAGCCCAGAGGTGGAGATAGCAGGAGATCTCTGCCAGAGAATAGCTTCTTCCTTCTCCCGTGGCCAAAAATGAAAGTAAAAACGTTCTTAACTGCCGTGAAAAATACACCAACAGCAGGTTACAATTACATTAACTATACAATTACACACAGAGATTATATATATATATATATATATATATATATATATATATATAATCTGTGTGTGTATATATTTACATTTGTGTGTGTATATATATATATTTTCAAAAAACTCACGGAACGGATCGTTCCTGGGATCAGAGTCACGGATTGGATCATTTTTCGGATCAGCAAATAATAATTGGCTGAGCATGACTGGGTATTACCGAGTATGGCTGGGTATTACCGAGTATGGCTGGGTATTGGCTGGGTATTGGCAGGGTATTGGCAGGCTATGGCATAGTATTGGCATAGTATTGGCATAGTATTGGCATGGTATAGCACTATTGGCAGGGTATTGGCAGGGTATTGGCAGGGTATTGGCAGGGTATTGGCACGGTATTGGCAGGGTATTGGCAGGGTATTGGCAGGGTATTGCAGAGTATTGGCACGGTATTGGCAGGGTATTGCAGAGTATTGGCACGGTATTGGCACGGTATTGCAGAGTATTGGCACGGTATTGCAGGGTATGGCACGGTATTGGCACAGTATTGGCAGGGTATTGGCAGAGTATTGGCACGGTATTGGCAGGGTATTGCAGAGTAGTGGCAGAGTATGGAGGGATGACTGTGACTGCAGTTGTTACAGAGCAGCGCTGTGGACACTACAGATCCAGCCCACAGCGCTGCTTCTATCCGATCTCTCCCCTCCACTTTACAGAAGGGAGAGAGGAACCGGCATTTGTTTACAAGTGATCGCTCCATCATTTGACAGAGCGATCAAATCGTAAACTGCTGACGGGTGCACCAAGATAGCTGCCGCTCCAGAGCTAGGCCGAAGCCGTGACCTTTCCTAAGGCCGAGACCGCGGATCGCTGCGTGTGCCGATCCGAACAGGGTGACCCATTCGAATCACGGATCAGTGACGATCTGTTGCACCCCTAATATATATATATATATATATATATATATATATATATATATATATATATATATATATATATACACACTCACACAGATATACACATATATATATATATAAAGGCAGTGTTGTGGCTACAGAAGTACAACTGATGCTGTAATTTTGACAGCTGCGCAGATGATGCATTGCTGATAACGCAAGGTGGCTGTAAAATTAAGAGCATCAGATGAGTCCAGTACACACTGCGTTTGCATAAGTGTATATGTTAATACGCCTGTGTGAAAAACGCCATATATACTTTACACATACACACACACACACACACATTTTATTTTTTATTATTATGTATTTATTTATTATTATTTTAATTGTTAATTTAATATTTTTATTGTTATGCTTTTTTTAAATTACTTTAAACTATTTAATATATATATATATTGTTTTTATATGAATGGTGCATATCTGCATGACAAATAGGGTACTATCATTTCAGAATACACCATTCGCATAAATATGCACATATGTTATGTATTAATTAGAATGTTTTACAGTTATGGGGTGTCTTTTTATTGGGTAGGGGGATTATATCTTTATTATTAACTTAATATGTGCAGTGTATGTGGAGTGCTTCTTATTTCACTTTGGGATTCTGATACTGAAATCTCCTGAGCTATTGTGAGATTACAGAAACAGAAGCCGTTCAAGATTCTCAGAGCGTTTGTAGATCACTTCTATTCTCAGTGGGAGAAGTGATCTACATGATATATTAAACTGCCACATGGGTGAGAACAAATATCTCAGAGAAGAGCAGAGAACTCGAGAGATGTAAAATATCAAAATATACTAAACGGACACCTTAGTGAGATAAGACAGAGGGAGAGCTATGGAATGGAGGGGGGGTTGCTAGTCACAGAGGGGGTTGTAAAACTTTAGTATAATGAGTAAGGAAACCTATATCTAAATTCAGGCCATTATTTTTTGTGTCAAAAAGAATTATCATTCATAGTTCAAAGGTTTTCCTTTCCTGGATAGTTCTGAAATTCCCTTTAAGAACTAAAACATTGAGGTCTTCTATAGTGTGGTCCGGTTGTGAGAAGTGATGTCCCACAGGTGTACATAAACTGTCTTCTTTATGTTCCTTGATGGTATGTCTGTGTAAATTCATCCTTGTTTGCAACTTCTGTCCTGTTTCACCAACATAAGATCCTTTGCTGCACCTTTTGCATTGGATGAGGTACACAACATTGCTGGAGGTACAGTTGTAAGATCCCATGATATTGAAGGTCCGAAGGTGTGACACTTTTGGATAGATTGACCTGGTTGCATAGTTTTCAGCGTTTTTTATTGCAGGGTTTGCTTCCATTATTTGTGACTTCATAATCGGAGTGAAGTTTCCTGCTGATTAGTTTGTGTCTGAGGTTGGGTGGTTGTCTGAAAGCCAATAATGGGGGTTGTTGGAATATTCCTTTCAGAGTGTCATCCTCTGTTATAATGGGTTGTAAATCTTTGATTATCTTTTTGAACCCTTCTAGTGCTGGTTTGTATGTGGTGACTAGAGGTACTCGGTTATTTGTTTTTTTCTCTGTGTATTGGAGGAGATTTTCTCTTTGGATTTTCAAGGCTGTGTTTATGCTGTTGTTGATGGTTTTCTCTTTGTAACCTTTCTTGTGGAAGGAGTCTGCCAGTGTTCTGAGATGTTTATCTCTGTCTTCTGGGTCTGAACAAATTCGGTGGTATCTGATGGCCTGGCTGTGTATGATGGGAAACAATCCGGAAACAAAATCAGTTGATGTTTGAAACCTCAGCACCATTGGACCCTACAAGCATCAACCAAATTAAGAATGAAATTGAAACCTTACAAAGACAACTGCAAAAACTTGCCATGAACAGGAAGGCAAAAAAACTCCAAAAGCTACACCAAGAGCAGACCTTTTGGATACAACCTAAACAACAAAAAACAAACACAACTTCTACAACTCCTGCTATCAGCTAATTGAAACCCGATCCAGAATCCCATGGTATCCCTTGTATAAATGCTGACTTGACAGAAAATATGGATATAACAGAGGAACTCGGAATCATAAATTTGTCAAATCATAAACTTTTTACACCAGAAACAGTCCTCTCCAAAGGCTTCACATTCTGCCCAACCACCAAATTGGATAATTTACAGGTATGGTCAGATATGGAGTAATTCTTTAGGAGACTAAGGCTCAAATAATTTTTTCACAGTAATAAAAGGAATCCTAAGACAATAGGAGGTGACAAAAAGAAAAAGAACAGCAATTTTACACCCTCACAAGGACGCAACCCCAAACTGGATACCTATATTGACAGCTTCAGGCTACGAGCTACATCCCTGCTATCCACCCAGCAAAAGAAAATATTATACAACCTTTCACCACTGGAGCGAAGAGCTGTACATGATCTGCACAATAATCAGGCCATAACCATCAAACTAGCAGATAAAGGGGGAGCAGTCGTTGTGATGGATACAGACAAATATATACAAGAGGGCCAGAGGCAAATACTACTTACTACAAAAAACTGGAATATGATCCGACCCAGGATTTTACTAAGCAATTAAAAGATCTCATACCAAGCCACCTACATTCAGAACTCATCAATGCAATTCCGGATAACCCAGAAATTGGAGACTTCTACATGCTGCCCAAGATTCACAAGCCAGGAAATCCAGGCAGACGCATTATAACAGGTATGAATACACTTACCGAACATATCTCAGGCCTTGTAGAAAACATGTTAAAACCTTTTAGTCATGAACACTGCGAGTTTCCTACAAGACACCACTGATTTTCTGAACAAGCTTAACAATATACAACAATTACCATCAAATACACTTCTAGTCACCATGGATGTAGAATCTCTGTACAGTAACATCCCTCACAAGGATGGGTTGTCGGCATGTCACAGATTCTTATCATCCTCACCAAACCAGAAATACACTGCTGAAGATGTGACACAGCTCATCGAATTCATTCTTACACACAACTACTTCACTTACAATAATGACATATATCTCCAGTGTATGGGTACTGCTATGGGTAGCAAAATGGCACCCCAATATGCAAACTTATTTATGACTGACCTGGAGGGCAAATTTCTGAACAGCATACAACAAAAGCCATACAGATATTATCGATATCTTCATGATATGGACTGAAGGTGAAGAAAATCTAAACCAATTCTTCTCATTGATCAACACTTTTCACCCATCTATTAAACTAAAAATGGATTATTCAAACACACATGTCAACTTCCTAGACACCACAGTATACATCAGGGATCACAAGCTTCACACGTCGATATACAGAAAACCGACTGACCGATGCAGCTATCTTCACAGTTCCAGTTTTCACCCACAACACACTAAACGGGCCATCAGATACCACCGAATTTGTTCAGACCCAGAAGACAGAGATAAACATCTCAGAACACTGGCAGACTCCTTCCACAAGAAAGGTTACAAAGAGAAAACCATCAACAACAGCATAAACACAGCCTTGAAAATCCAAAGAGAAAATCTCCTCCAATACACAGAGAAAAAAACAAATAACCGAGTACCTCTAGTCACCACATACAAACCAGCACTAGAAGGGTTCAAAAAGATAATCAAAGATTTACAACCAATTATAACAGAGGATGACACTCTGAAAGGAATATTCCAACAACCCCCATTATTGGCTTTCAGACAACCACCCAACCTCAGACACAAACTAATCAGCAGGAAACTTCACTCTGATTTATGAAGTCACAAATAATGGAAGCAAACCCTGCAATAAAAAGCGCTGCAAACTATGCAACCAGATCAATCTATCCAAAAGTGTCACACACACAAACGGGACCTTCAATATCATGGGATCTTACAACTGTACCTCCAGCAATGTTGTGTACCTCATCCAATGCAAAAGGTGCAGCAAAGGATCTTATGTTGGTGAAACAGGACAGAAGTTGCAAACGAGGATGAATTTACACAGACATACCATCAAGGAACATAAAGAAGACAGTTTATGTACACCTGTGGGACATCACTTCTCACAACCAAACCACACTATAGAAGACCTCAATGTTTTAGTTCTTAAAGGGAATTTCAGAACTATCCAGGAAAGGAAAACCTTTGAACTAAGAATGATAATTCTTTTTGACACAAAAAATAATGGCCTGAATTTAGATATAGGTTTCCTTACTCATTATACTAAAGTTTTACAACCCCCTCTGTGACTAGCAACCCCCCCCCCCCCCCCCATTCCATAGCTCTCCCTCTGTCTTATCTCACTAACTCTTCTGTTATCTTTATTGCCATTGATTTGTATGTGTGTTTTTTTTTTTTGTTTTGTTTTTACATTCTGCTTAAAAATGTGTAAATCCGTACTGCTTGGACCTTGAAGAAGGGGACATACCCGAAAGCTTGTCCTGAAAAATTGTATTTGAATGTAATTAAAAGATATTCTCATATGGAGCACCTTTCTCTCCTGTGGATAGGGGACTTTCTACCCAGTGGATGGCTATGGATTGTAAATTAAAGTTTTTAAAGAGAACATGTGGCCAAGCATTGGGCATTTAACTATTTATATATTCTTAACTAACCGATATTGGCTTCTAAACTAGCTCTCATTGGCCTCTGTGGCTGCAGGCACTGTGTAGCCATTCCTCCTCAAAGTTCACAGCAAACGCACTAAAGTCATGTGACGTTAATGTGAACATTTTTTTCTGATTGACATTTCCGCAGTGTAGTTTCAAAAGGCCAGTAATACTTTCTGGGAAGAATAACTTTTAATGTATCCTTATAGTTTAAATATGTTTATTTTATTATCTATCTGTATTCTACAGGGATTTGATTTTGTGTGTGTGGCCACACTTTCACAATATGTCATAGTAGGCCTCTCTGTTTCTGCTCCTGTTGGTCAGCATGATGTGGTGGGTGTGGCTCCATACACAGTTCTATAGAGTTTCTGACACTGGAATGCCTTTTGCATCTCTCCTATTGCAAGATTTTAAGCTACAAGTGTTTGTATTATTCTCAACTCCTTATTATAGAACATTATTCTTTTTTTCTAGTTGACCAGAATTGTTTAAATTATGCTATTTTCTTATTTTTTCTGTCTCTGTTTGTATTGTGATTTTGTTAGGCAAAGCTTTCCCCACATTAAAAGCCATTAGAGGTCCTTCCAACCAAAATTCTCAGGAGTAAGTATTGCTTCACTTTTTTTTTTCTTTTTTCTTTTATCTCTTGCTGCTTTCTTCATGACTATAGTTTATATAGTGGGGGAAAAAAAGTATTCGATTCCCTGCAGATTTTGTAAATTTTAACACTTGCAAAGAAATGAAGGGTCTATAATTTTTTTTCATAGGGGTATTTTAAATGATAGAGACAAAATATCAACCACAAATCCAGATAAACACATTGTGCAAATGTTATAAATTTGAGTTGAAGTTCAGTGAGTAAAAGAAGTATTTGATCTCCTACCAACCAACAATAATTCTGGCTCCCACAGACTGGCTACAATATGTGCTCATATGGTACACAGATTAGTCCTTTCAATTTAAGACAGTGCTCCCAACCGCAACTTATGTACCGTATATACTCGAGTATAGGCCGACCCGAATATAAGCCGGGGCCCCCAATTTACCCCCAAAAAAACTGGCAAACTTATTGACTCGTGTATAAGCCGAGGGTGAGACATGCCTGTCCATCCCTGTCTGTGTGTCCGTCCATCCCTGTGTGTCCGTCCATCCCTGTGTGTCCGTCCATCCCTGTGTGTCCGTCCATCCATCCCTGTGTGTGTGTGTGTCCATCCATCCGTCCATCCATCCCTGTGTGTGTGTGTGTCCATCCATCCATCCATCCATCCCTGTGTGTGTGTGTCTCCATCCATCCATCCCTGTGTGTGTGTGTGTGTCTCCATCCATCCATCCCTGTGTGTGTGTGTCTCCATCCATCCATCCCTGTGTGTGTGTGTCTCCATCCATGTGTGTGTGTGTGTGTGTCTCCATCCGTGTGTGTGTGTGTGTGTGTGTGTGTGTCCAGCCTACCTGTGTCCCGAGCCTTTGTCCCGAGCCTCCGTCCCGTGCCTTGCCTCCTTGCCTCCGTCCCGTGCCGTGCCTTGCCGCCGTGCCTTGCCTCCGTCCCGTGTCGTGCCTTGCCTTGCCTCGCCTCCGTCCCGTCCCGTCCCGTGCCGTGCCTTGCCTTGCCTCCGTCCCGTGCCCTCTTCGTCGGCGGCCATTGTAAAATTCAAAAGCCTCCGCCTTCGCCTGTGATAGGCGGAACACTGAATTTCCCAGCAGCCTGTGTTCCGCCTATCACGGACATCGTATCATCCTCGTCCGTAGTACGAGGATGATACGATGTTCGTGATAGGCGGAACACAGGCTGCTGGGAAATTCAGTGTTCCGCCTATCACAGGCGAAGGCGGAGCCGGAGGCGCGGCTTTTGAATGATAGAATGGCCGCTGTCTGTCTGCTCGACACGCTGATCGAGCGGGCAGACAGCGATGACTCGAGTATAAGCCGAGGGGGGCACTTTCAGCCTCAAAAAAGAGGCTGAAAATCTCGGCTTATACTCGAGTATATACGGTATATAAAAGGCACTTGTCCACAGAATTTCTTTCATTTAAATCCACCATCACGGGCAAGACCAAAGAGTTGTCAAAGGATGTCAGGGACAAGATTGTAGACCTGCAAAATGTTGGAATGAGCTACAAGACCAACATTAAGAAGCTTGGTGAGACAGCTGTTGGAGCAATTATTTGCAAATGTAAGAAATACAAAAAAAACATCAATCGCCCTCAGTTTGGAGCGACATACAAGATTTTGCCTCATGGGGTAAGCATAATCATGAGAAAAATAAGGGATCAGCCCAGAACTACACGGGGGGAGCTTGTGAATGATATCAAGGCATTTGGGACCACAGTCACCAAACAAACCATTGGTAACAAGCACCTGCAACGTCCCCCTCCTCAAGAAGGCACATGTTCAGGCCCATCTGAAGCTTGCTAATAAACATCTAAATAATTCAGAGGAGCATTGGGAGAAAGTGCTGTGGTCAAATGAGACCAAATTTAGCTATTTGGTATTAACTCGACTCTCCATGTTTGGAGGAAGAAAAATGCTGACTATGACCCCAAGAACACCATCCCTACAGTCAAGCATGGAGATGGAAGCATTATGCTTTGGGGCTGTTTCTCTGCTAAAGGTGCAAGCTTACTTTGCTGCGCTGAGGGGCCAATGGATGGGGCCAATTTATTATAAAATCTTGGATGAGAACCTTCTTCCCTCAGCCAGGACACTGAAGATGGGTCATGGATGGGTCTTCCAACATGACAATGACCCAAAACATATCACCAAGGCAACAAGGGAGTGGCTCAAGAAAAAGCACATTAAGGTCATGGAGTGGCCTAGCCAGTCTCCAGACCTTAATCCTATAAAAAATGTATGGAGGGAGCTGAAACTTCGCATTGCCATATAACAGCTAAGAAACCTTTAAAGGAGTTGTAAAGGCATAAGGTTTTTTTTTTAATCTTAAGACCCCTTTCACACTGGGGTGGGGGTGGCTGCGCTTTTACCCCCGCTAGTGGCCGAGAAAGGGTTAAAACCAGCACAAAGCGCTGCAGCAGCGCTATGCCGGTGGTATAGCCTCACTGCCCCATTGATTTCAATGGGCAGGAGTGGTGTATACACCGCTCCAAAGATGCTGCTAGCAGGACTTTTTTTTTACTGTCCTGCCAGCGGACCGCTCCAGTGTGCAAGCCCTCAAGGCTTTCACACTGGAGACACCGCAGCGGCTGTATCGCCTGCAAAGCGCCCAAGTTTGAAAGGGGTCCTATGCATTCTGTGTATTAAGATAAAAAAAACTTCTGTGTGTAGCAGCCTCCCCAGCACCCCTCTAATTACTTACCTGAGCCGCTTCTCTCTCCAGCGATGTCCACAAATGTCTAAGCTGTCCGAGACACTCCTCCTGATTGGCTGAGACACAGCAGCAGCACCATTGGCTCCCATGGCTGTCAGTCAGTCAGCCAATCAGGGGAGAAAGTGGGCGGGGCCAGGTTGGGGCTCCATGTCTGAATGGATACACGGAGCTCTGACTCGGCCCGGGTGTCCCCATAGCAAGCTGCTGGCTGAGGGGGCACTCGATATGAACGAGGAGCCAGGAGCAGCAAAGAGTGATGTGAGAAGAGGAGGATCTGGACTGCTCTGTGCAAAACCAACTACACAGAGGAGGCAAGTATGATGTGTATGTTATTAAAAAAAAAACAAAAAAAAAACAAGCCTTTATAATCACTTTATGGATTTAGGGAAGATCTGCAAAGAGTGGACCCTAATCTCTCCTGAGATGTGTGCAAACCTGGTAACCAACTACAAGAAATGTCTTACCTGTGCTTGCCAACAAGGGTTTCTCCACCAAGTACCAAGTCATGTTTTGCTTGGGGATCAAATACTTATTTTACTCACTGAACTGCAATTCAATTTATAACATTTGTATCGTGTTTTTTTTGTCTGGATTTTTGGTTGATATTCTAATCTCTATCTAATTTACAAAGTCAGCAGGGGATCAAATAAATATTTTCCCCACTGTACATTCCTCTAGTAGGTTAAATTACTTATCCCTTCATGTCCATTTGCATTGTTTAGTTCTTTGACTTGCTGGTCTACTTGTCATCCTGTAAAGTGTCCGAAACTGGAAATCCAGCCAAATTTTTTTTTCTTCTAGTAGGGAGCAGTTAGAACCTCTGCCAGATTGAAGTAGAATTCTGAGATAAAACCTAACTAATCCCAGCAACCCAGGCCCCCCCCCCCCCCCCCCCCCCCCCCCCACAATGCTGGCTAACCTGTGTAAGAAAGATGTACAGTACATCCTTGCTTATTTTCAGTCTGGTTACATGATCCCCTTTTCCGGTGGCTGCGGGGGAGAGGAAAGCCCACTCAGCAAAGGCTAGTAAAGCATAGAGTGGATCCTATGGTCCCATACATTGTTGGCACTCCCTCCTCTTCTCTGAAAACGCGGGAGAACTGGATCACATGACCGGATTAGTATTGTGAATATGGAGGATTTCTGTTTCTTTTCTTTCTATTGGTTGAACTAACTAAATAACTTGAAATCACCTCTGAGCACTTCCAGGTTCATAACTGCCTAAATCCTGCTTGAAAAGCTGGGGAAAAAGCAGGTAAAGCATAGTCTGTGCTTGATTGGGTGGAGCAGAGGGCAGTGGCGACTTTAGAGGTCTAATAGACCCCTGATGCCCCCATAAAGACTACCACTTGTTCAGTGCTATCACATATGGGATTTATTGGCTTCCTTGTGATGGCAAACAAGTGTTAAACAAAAAAAAATGATAAAATAAAAATAATGAAAAAAATGGAAAAGTGCGTGCACACACACACACAAATACAAATGTGCACATAGGGTGTGCATAGGTATGTAAATGATTGGGCAGTGGTGTGTACGTTGGCGGTAAACAAACGTCCCTTATTTACTATTTTCTGTAAAGTGATGAGCCATTTAATGTCATTTAAAGCATTGCCTCTTTGGGGTTCTGCCCTTTTTTGGCCTTTTCACGGATCTGTGCAGTTTATTGGCACAGCATCATTTATTTATTTTTCAAAATGGGGGTTCTATTATGTTTGTGTGCATTAAAACTGATTTTAGTGAGCTTTTATGTTTTCAGAAAATATATAATGTTTTGGAGGTTTGAGGTCAGTTCTAGTCTAAAAGGTTTGATTCTACCATGTGCAAAAAAAAAAAAAAAAAAGGGCAAAATGCTTAAAGGACAACTGTACTAGAGGTACAGTTATCTTTTAACTTTTCCCTTCCAAAATGCCCTGTGCTTTGAAAACTAGGGGCACCAAGCAATGAGGTCTGTTTTCCTACCCCCTCCTACAGAGCATTTTTCTTGCTACTATGTTACATACTTGCTTTAAAAACGCTCACAGCAGTGCAAACTATAAGGAATGTAAACAGGTATCCAATACTGCAGTGATTTTCGATTACTTATATTCTGCACAATGCAGGTATGTTGTAGAGCCCTTTTTTCCTTTTTTGATGTATACCATATTATCTTGTTAGAGTTTTTGGCACTTATTCATTTTATTTTTATTTTTTGCAGACCCTTTAAAGATATCCAGAGCACAGAGAGCAGCAATGGCTCCATTGTGTTTGCTGACTCAGGAGAGGGGAATCCCTCGCAGAGTATTAACATGATGTCTGTAAATAGAAATACGTGCTCTCCTGAAAGCAAGATGCAAAACGTTACTGTGTCCGATGTTTACTACTTTGGAAAAGACTCTAATGCCAATGTCCGCCCAGTGTCCAGTGTGTATAAAAAGCTTGACACATCTCAGGATCTATGCCGAAGAGACCGATGTCCATTCAGCTCTGAGGACGATGTGGATGATGGAAGTGACTCTTCTTGTGATGAAGAAGACTGTCCTCAAAAGGAATTATGCTTACATCGACACTTTGAAGTATGTAAAAACTTCTTTCATATTTGTGTACCCTTATTTATTTTTTACAGGGCCCAACAAAGCATGGCACCTGTGATCAGTGGCTTGCCGGTGAAATGTCAGACCTACAAACTTCTCATCTAGCTCTCTGCCTGTACTTCTGTATGGATTGACAGTTGGCAGGCTGGAAAGGATTCATTGGGGCAGTGCAATGGTGGAGGGGGAGGCATTTGCATGTTACACCCTAAATATGGGTTTAACATGGTGCAAAAGGTGAACTTAGCCTTTGGTATCACTTTAAATAGCTTTTGTTGGGTTGAACTAACCCAAAAAAACAGTTTGCATTCTAAAATGATGCAGCCACTGTGTGTGCTGCAATATTTTGTAGTAGCATTAGCTGCATACAGACAGGCTGCATTCACAACTGAACATCCTGGAAACACGGGCAGACATGCACATTTCTGTCTGTCTGCATTCCCAGAAATGCTTGAAATTAGCATCTTAATGAGACCCAAAACAAGTAGTAGTTGCACATTTTGTAATATGTCAAGCCACACTTGGCTCACTGCCAGAAAGGCTGCAGGAGCTACTTTGGTGTGTTTGTTATAAATAGAACAGCCCATTCAAGTGAATAGGCTGCCCTATGTTATGGAGACACAAAAAGCATAGGGGGAAAAAAAGTTAGTGGTGCTGTTTTTTGTCTGCTTCCGGAATTAGAGTTGGGCTGAGTGCTTCTATGCCATTGAGGAGAAGCCTTATATTTTTTAAACGAATACTAAGTCTTTCCTGATTGGCTGAGGTGGAGAGGCAAGCAGATGATATCCCCATTTCCACCTTGGCCAATCAGAGGTAGCCTTGTATTTACTGAGATTGATCTTGAAAATACAAGACCTTTCCTAAATGTCAGAGAAGTGCTCAGCCTGACTTTTTAATTCTGGCAGCAGACAAAGTTGGCACACAGCTCAACTTACTGTATGTAGCTGTACAGTATACACATTGTCTGCTTGATTCTAAAATGGAAATCATTTATTTAAAGGGGTTGTAAATTCTCAGGGTTTTTCATCTTAATGCATTCTATGCATTAAGGTGAAAAACCTTTTGTGGTGCAGCTGCCTCCCAGAGCCTCCTTTTTACTTGCCTGAACCCAATTTTTCCAGCGATGAGAACAGAGAGAGGTAAAGAGAGGTTTTGCATTAAGGGAGATGTAATCAGCTGGGACCCTAGATACATATACTCCCAGATATTTAATGAGAGATGCTCGCTGTAATGGGAGATGGGCCTGGACCTCAGATGGTGGCAAGCTATCAATAGCGAGAGGTTCCGATGCCAGTGCATATAGCAATGGGAATGACGGACAGGCCTGTCTCGTACCTCTTGCAAAGCTAAACGCCGGAGAGGGCCATCCATTAGCCACCACTTTGGTCCTGATACAGTAATTGGATCCATTTGATAATCTTATGCCCAAATTCATAGCTCTCCAAGCATTTCCACAAATATCTCCACTCCACCAAGTCGAATGCTTTGGCTGTATCTAGAGTCACCACCACCAGTGAACCCTCTCATGTAGAGCTAGTAAATGTACAATCTTCTTAGATTAAATTAGGTGTTATGCCCTGGCATGAAACCTGCTTGGTCTGCATGTATCAGGGCCAAAATAACTTGGTTGATGCAGCGAGCTAAGAACTTGATATCAACCTGTAAAAGGGAAATAGGGCGGTAGGATGTGGGTTGCCCCGGGTCCTTTTCTGGCTTGGATATCGCAAAAATAATTGACTCTCTCATAGAGGGAGGTTACTCAAAAGATTCAAAGGTGTAGTTATAAAGAGCTAGTAATTAGGGGTAAGTATTTCACTGTAACGTAAATAAAATTCATACAGGTAAGCCATCTGAGCCCGGAGATTTGGATCTGGCAAAGCTAGCTATTGCCGTCGTAATTTCGCCTGGCGCGAGAGGGGCTTCTAGCATTGCTATATGATCGGCTGCGAGGTGCGGGAGGGTAATTCCTTCAAGAAATAGATTAATCTAATCCCCATTGTGGTTGTAGATGTGTATAACTCTTCAAAGAAATCTGAGAATTTAGCAGTTACCCTAGGAGGGTCAGTGATTCACTCTCCCCCATCACCATGAAGTGATGTGAGAACCGATGGTCTATCTTCACTATAGACTATATATGTTAGTAATTTGCCTGCTCGCCATGCTCAAATAGTTATTGTTTATAGAAAAAGTTTTCGCCTAGCCATCTCATACTTTAACTGGTTCACTACTCTAGTTTGCAAGTTGAGCAAGTCAGCCTGGGCTGGTGTGGGATCGCATGCATATAACTGTTCAGTGGAGGATAACTCCGCTATCACCTTATCAGTGGCAGCAGCAGAGTCAGCCGTCAACATATTAATGTGAGAGATCAGGGTGGTGTGAATGTGCATCTTAAGATTCCCACGCCACAGATGGGGAGGCAGTCTGATCATTTTCCGTGAAATATAGTTTCCAGTTATTCATGAGCTTGCCATCTTCTGGCAACAGTGATGGGCCAGAATAGGTTTAAGCACCAGGAGCGGGGCAGTTTATCAACCGGGATGGTCAGGGTAGTCCAGTAAGGACTTTGATCAGAGAGAAGCCTGGGGTAAAAGGCTGCTTCCTTTAACCGTGAAGCAATTATATGAGATAGCAGAATGAAATCTATACGGGATAAAGTATTATGGGTGGAAGAACAACATGAATAGGCTCAGGTGAGTGTCACCATGTGTCAATTAAATTAAAAGTAGACATTAATTTAGAGAATCTGGTTTCATGCACAGCCCCCTGGGCATCATTGGTCGAGATCTAGCTAGACTGGTATTCAGTGCGGTTTTAAAGTCACCCATCCAAATGGCCTGTACCGAAGGATAGAGAGCCATGAATGCAAACCCTTCTGTGAGAACAGCAGTACAAAATGGTGGGGGAATGTAGCAAGCTAACACTAGAAAGAAACACCCATTTTTGGGTTACACCCATTTTTGGGTTACACCCATTTTTGGGTGGAACTCCGCTTTAAGAGGGTCTCTGCATTGGTTACTAGGTGTTATCAGCAGAAAGATTGGAATTATTGAGCATAAAGCAATGAACTTATGTCCACATAACATCTGAAACCATATCATGCTGTCCGAATTGCCATCCATTAAGAGTAATAATCCCCACCCACCCCAACTACTGCAGGCATATTACCAAAACGTGGTACAACAATCAACTAGGAAAAAAACAATGACCAGGAGTAAAAAAAAACAAAAGTAGCATGGACAAAGAGAGCATATGAATTTGTTGGTTTGAGTTCTTCAGGAATAAAGCAACCCTTCTCAGTGTCCCATACCCATTGTGGGACTTGCAGAGGCTGATGAGCAGAGTCCAGCAACCATCCTTATCATCATAACTGTATTCCTTAGTTGAGTGGGGCGGTTTTAACCTCTCGCTAATGGCCAAAAAGGGGCTAAATATGCCCGCAAAACGCCGCCCGAGTGGCGTTTTGCTGGCGGTGTCACAGCGCTGCCCCATTGATTTCAATGGGGAGCAGCAGTGGAGGAGAGGTGAGTTCACCGCTCCAAAGAAGCTGCTGGCAGGACTTTTTCTGATGCCCTGCCAGCGTACTGCTCCAGTGTGAAAGCCCTTGGACTTTCACACTGGAGTGAATGGAGCCGCTTTTTTCAGGCGCTATTTTTAGCGCTGTAGCGCCTGAAAAACACTGGCAGTGTGAAAGGGATCTTAAAATTAGGGTGCATGTTATACGCCCATAAATACAGTATTTAAGAGGGCTATAAGGACATTTAAGAATAAAGCATAAATGCTGGAAGTGCACTTTTTCTTTAAGTGGTTGGCCCAATTAGAAAGGAATAACGGGCAGCTGATATACTATGGGGGGAGGGTGTACAGCCTAGATCTGTTTGGGTAGTCAGTATGGAGGAAATAATGTAGAAATAGGTTGTATGCAAACTGGATAGTAGGTCATACACATTTGAGAGTATGGCTCGTTCACTGACAAAAGGCCCCTGAAACGTGTTTTTTTTTTTTTTTTTTTTTTCCCTTCTAGATACAGTATCACTTGATGTTGCATATACAAATGAAACTATGTGAAAAGTCTTTGTGGGATTGGATTGAAGAGAGGAATGAATGTTACAGGAGAGGAGATTCTTCAAGTAAGTCTAAATAATATGAAAAAGTTCTGTTTTGTTTTTATGAGCTTATTTGTGTTTTTTTTTTTTTTTTTTTTTTGTTGCTTCTCTTTAGTATTGTTGGCCAAATTATGGGCACAAGCTAAGCACATCCATAGGCAGGAGTATCGCACCGCTATCTGCTGGTGGCAGTCCATATTGACAATTTTGCATTTCCTAATACAATCCATTATAAGCCACATAATCCAGGGAAGTCAGGATATGAGTCCTGTTTGGTGTAATTTTAACACTGTGAAGGCTTTGTGAAAATGCCCTTTCTTACAAGCCAGCAAGGCTTTCTGACAGTTTTGTCTTTTTATCCTGAGTGAGTTTTATTGAAAAAGTAAAATTTAACAGGTACATATCAAGGACAGGATATGAATAAGCATGCAACAGTGTGCCATTCGACCTCCAAAATCATAAAAATTTGAATACAAGATCTACAATATCCAAAAATCAATTACAGTAAACTTTGGTTCTGTGAAGTGGTATGGTTATGTATCTGGTTTTTAACCACTTGGGTACCGCGCTATTGCCGAATGACGGCATTAGCGCGGACCTAGATTTCCGGGACTACGTCTATTGACGTCGTCCCGGTTACGAGCGGCCTGCGCGCCCCCTGTGATCGGCGAGTCCGTGAGACTCGCCTGATCACCGATCCGTTTAAGGGGTCGATCCCGACCCCTTATCACGTGATCAGCTGTCAGCCAATGACAGCTGATCATGTGATAGAACGGAGCCGGTAATCGGCTATTATTCCTCCTCGCGCTGACAGCGCGAGGAGAAAAAAAAAAAGCCGATCACGGCCAGCAATGCAAGGCACCACATGCCACCTGCCAGTGCCCACCTGCCTCCCGCAGTGCCATCCTGAAGAATAACTAAAAGTAAAAGTAAGTGCCCCCGTCTGTGCCCACAGTGCCACCCACAGTGCCACCCACAGTGCCACCCAATCTGCCTCAAAGGTGCCGCCCATCAGTGCCCAGCAGTGCCGCCCATCAGTGCCCAGCAGTGCCGCCCATCAGTGCCCAGCAGTGCCGCCCATCAGTGCCCATCAGAGCCACCTATCAGTGCCCATCAGTCCCATCTATCTGTGGTACCTATCAGTGCCCATCCGTGCCACCCATCCGTGCCACTTATCCGTGCCACCCATCCGTGCCATCTTATCTGTGCCCATCTTTGCCCATCAGTGCCGCCTTATCTGTGCCCATCGGTGCCGCCTTATCTGTGCCTATTAGTGCCGCCTTAACTATGCCTATCAGTGCCCACCAGTGCAGCCTATCAGTGCCCACCAATGCAGCCCATCAGTGCCCACCAATGCAGCCTATCAGTGCCGCCTTATCAGCGCACTTCAATGAAGGAGAAAAATGACCCGTTTGTAAAATTTTATAACAAACTATTAAAACATGATTTTTTTTTTTTTTTGCATCTTTTTTTGTTTGTTTAGCAAAAAATAAAACTCCCAGCTGTAACTAAATACCACCAAAAGAAAGCTCTATTTGTGGGAAAAAAATGATAAAAATTTAATTTGGGTACAGTGTTGTATGCCCGCGCAATTGTCATTCAAAGTGCATCAGCGCTGAAAGCTGAAAATTGGTCTGGGACTGAGGGGGGTTTAAGTGCCCAGTAAGCAAGTGGTTAAAGATGAACTCCACCTTCATAGATTAATAATGAATGATGAATAGAATGATCAGTCCCAGCATAGATCACACCTCTGTACCATGTTGCTCTATTGTCTACAGATCCCCTGATATTCTGGGTTTAGTTGTGGCTTTGTATAATGTTACACTGTATATCCTGCTGATAGACTCTGTCCCTTCCACAGCAACTTCCTGCAGCAGATATACACTCCCCTTTGTAGTCTTTCAGATTATGTAATTCCCCTCACAGCTCTGATGGTGGGTGGGAGTGAATACATCCTAATTGTCATTCAGTCCTGCCCAGTCACACCTACAGAGACTCCAAACTTCCCAAGTCCAACCTCATAGATCACAGCATTAGTCAAGAAGAAAACCCCTTCATACACAGTCCATTCTATAAAAAAAACAGTTGTGCTTCTTCTGGGCAGGGTTGAATGGATCACAATTAGAATTCAATCATGCCCAATTATGCCAACCAGTGTGAACAGGGAGAGCCCCACCCTTCAAATCCAGCCCTCCCAGAGCCCCGCTTTCTGTGAAGTGATTCCTTTACATATGAAGAAAACCCATTCATAATAAACTCCCATAGCCTTTCTTCTGTAGTCTTGCAGTAAGCCATTATTCTTTGGCATGACGGGAATGACACAGGAGGACATATGACACATTTACATCTTTCACCAGTCACATGAAGGCCCAGAAAACACCCACAGTAACCCTGGTACCCACCCACACCAATACCCAGAACTGGTACACGTGACTCCCATAGCTTGCCCTGAAACTACAGAGGCTCAAAGGATCATGGAAGAGGTGTTATCCGGAATGAAAATGTCAGGAAATGGGAAGTCAGGAAACTTTTAAATTCAGCCAGGAGGAGTGACATCACAGACACAGAAATCTGCTGTATACAGCTAAAGCAGGCAAGTTACACACAGACTGACAATGTGGCTGGGATTCACTCACACAATGCATCTGTTTTTAGGTGAGGGAAAGCTGGAAATCTTCCTTAACCACTTGGCCTTTCAGAAGGTTTTACCTCTTTCATGACAAAAGCATTTTTTCTATACAGCACTGTGCTGCTATAACTGGCAATTGATTGGTCAAGCAAAAACACCCTCTGCAAATCAAATTTTTATCATTTTTTTTTCACACAAATCAAGCTAAATCCCAATAAGTGTATATTAATTAGTTTGTGCAAAAGTTATAGTCTACAAACTATGACGTGTGTGTGTGTGTGTGTGTGTGTGTGTATATATTGAAATTTACCCAGGTATAGATGCTATACTGTAATGATGGTTATCGGCAACTTAGTTTGACTGTGATAGGGTGTCAGGCAATCTGGCACTGACATCACTAGTGACACTTACAGTGACACTTACAGTGATCACTGATACTGTACACTGAAACTGTACTAATGACACTGGTTGCAAAGAGGTTAAAGCGGAGGTCCACCCTAAAAAAAAAGACATTAACAGTCTATTTAAAAAACATTTGAAAAAAAATATTTCTTTTACTTACCAGAAATGGCTGTTGCTAAGCAGTCGTCCTAATCTGCCACTTCCTTCTCCGCGGAGCTGTTCCTTCTCTTCATCCCTCGCGTTGCCTCCTGGGAAATGGGGCGCGCTGTCTTCTGGGACCTGTGTGTGTCCCAGCAGACAGATTCCCGTTCACAAAGCGCTGCACGACTCGTGCATGTGCAGTAGGAAATGAGCAGTGAAGCTGAAAGGCTCCACTGCCTGTTTTCCTCTGTTAGGATGGCCGCGCCAGCACCCGATCCGATGGATGGAATGGCCTCAGGGGGCTGACATCGTGGGCTCCCTAGACAGGTAAGTGTCCTTATTAAAAGTTAGCATCTACAGTGTTTGTAGCTGCTGACTTTTAAAAAAAAGAAATCACGGCTGGAACACCGCTTTAACATATAGAGGCAGTCAATGGGTTAAATATGTGCCTAACAATACGTAATGTGTGCTGCTTTTACTTTTCTCTCTGGGTGTTTTTTCTTCTTGCTTTGCATGGAAGAGGAAACATCCAGATTGCCAATAAGTAGTGTACAGAGCCCTGTGTGTCTGTACATACAGGGCTCTGTGCTGTGATTGAAAACAGACGATCAGCATTTCTCAGCCATGAATCATTGGGCGGGACCTGCTGACAAACTCGCCTTGTGTCCAACCACAGCACATAGTTTACAGGTATATGGGAATTTGTCCATGCAGACCAAATTTTATTTTTTTGATTCAAATTTGCTAGGACATCTAGTTTCATATCTGTAAGAGCCCTTTCACACTGGGGCGGTGCGGGCGTCGGCGGTAAAGCGGCACTAGGAGGGTGGTTTTGACCCCCGCTAGTGTCTGAAAAAGGGTTAAAACGCTCTGCAGCGACGCTTTACCGGCGGTTCTTCAGCAGTGCCCATTCAGTTCAATGGGCAGGAGCGTTTTAGGAGCAGTGTATACACCGCTCCTTCACCGCTCCAAAGATGCTGCTTGCAGGAGATTTTTTAACGTCCTGCAAGCGCACCGCTTCTTGGACATCAAGGACGCATACCTTGCATTTCTGCAATTTGCGGTCGGGGACGAGCACTACCAATTTGTAGCTCTCCCTTTTGGCCTAGCCTCGGCACCAAGGGTCTTCACTAAGGTGGTAGCCCCGATCCTGGCATTTCTAAGGCAACGAGGGATCGCAATCATGGGTTACCTGGACGACCTCCTTCTGAGAGCAACTTCCACCTTAGAATTAAGGGAGGATGTGGTGATCACCATACAGACACTTCTGGAGGTTCAGTACCCATCCAAACTCCCGAAGTCAATGTTGGTGCTGGTTCAACGGCTGGATTCTGGACTCCTCAGAGGGGAAAGTCTTTCTACCTTCAGTCAAGCTGCAGTGAAGTTGTTGGTGTCCCGTGGGTGGTCATCTTTAAGTTTTTGCATGTGAGTCCTGGGTCTCATGGTAGCCACTTTTGGGGTGGTACCGTATGCTCTATTCCACACTCGAGTCTTGCAGAAAGATCCTGTCCAAATGGGACAAATCTCCGTCATCCCTGGATTGATCAGGCGGTGCCTCTCAACATGGTCACAGAGGTTGCAGGGGCGTCTGGTCAGGATCCAGTCGGACAACACCACGGCGGTGGCGTATGTCAACCATCAAGGAGGTACAAGGAGCTTGGCTGCAGCATTGGAGGTCACTCACATCCTGCAGTGGGCAGAGCGGCGCCTGCTGGCCGTATACATTCCGGGCGTAGAAAACTGGCAGGTGGACTACCTAAGTCAGCTGCTGGGCCAGGGGGAATCGTCACTGCATCCGGATGTATTTTGGCTCCTTTGCCTAAGGTGGGGCACGCCAGATGTGGATCTCTTGGCCTCTTGACTCAATCGGAAGATTCAGAGGTTTGTGGCCAGGTCAAAAGATCCCTGAACGGACGCGGCAGACTCGTTGGTGGCTTCATGGGGGCATTATCGGCTGATTTATGCCTTCCCCCACTCAAACTTCTACCACATCTGCTACGCAGAGTGGAGGCCGAGGGGATTCCAGTGATTCTGATTGCCCCAGATTGGCCTTGACGTCCTTGGTACGCTGACATAGTACGAATGGTGGCGGATGTTCCTTGGCGGCTGCCGATGCGAGAGGACCTTCTGTCGCAAGGTCCAACACTTCATCCTGCTTTACCGTTGCTGGTTTTAACCACATGGCTGTTGAAAGCCAGGCGCTAAGGGACCGAGGTCTGTCGGATTCAGTAATCTCCACTATGCTGAGGGCAGGGAAGTCATCTTCTTGGAAGATTTATTATCGTACGTGGAAGGCCTACATCTCCATGTTTGAGGAGATGGGGTGACAGTCGCGTACATACTCAGTTTCCAGGATCCTGCTGTTTTTTACAGCAAGGAGTGGATCAGAAACTTGCATTAAGCACCATTAAGGGGAAGGTATCAGCTTTGGCTATTTTTTTTTTTTTCAGCGATCTTTGGCGACTCATTCATTGGTGAGTTCGTTTGTTGAGGGGTTTCGACATGTGGCCCCTCCAGTTTGACCATCGCTGCCTCTGTGGGATTTGAATCTGATGCTCTGGGTGCTTCAGAAACCGCTGTTTTGAAAACAGGGAGATCCCCTTATTGACACTCTCTCAGAAAGTAGTCTTTCTAGTGGCTATTACATCTGCCAGGAGGGTTTCTGAGTTGGCGGCCTTGTCATGCAAGTCTCCCTACTTGATCCTCCACAAGGATAAGGCGATGCTACGTCCACAGCCTTCATTTCTTCCAAAGGTTGTTTCGGCCTTTCATCTAAATGAAGACATTGTGCTTCCTTCCCTATGTTCTCAGCCGTCACATCCCAAAGAGGTTGCTTTGCATTCCTTGGACGTGGTCTGGGCTCTGCAGGTGTATCTGTCTGCTACGGCTCCATTTCAGAGGTCGGACTCGTGGTTTGTATCGGCTGGTCCGAAGAAGGGCCTGGCGTTCTCGTCGGCCACCATTTCTCAGTGGATCAGACAGATCGTGGTTCAGGCTTATGCGGACAACCCCCCTTTCCTGTCACGGCACATTCGTCCAGGGCAATTGGTGCCTCCCTGAGCTTTCCGACATCAAGCGTCCGTTTACCAGTTGTGTAAGGCAGCGACCTGGTTGTCCGTTCACACTTTCAATAAGTTTTACAAGGTTGATGTGAGCGCATCTTCGGATGCTTGCTTCGGCCGCAAGTTTTTTCAGGCAGCTGTTTAAGGTTGTAACACCTCTGTTTAGGCGTTCTGGTTGTTATGGGTGGAGCTTATTTTTTTGCTATTCCCACGCCTCGTTTTCTTTTCTTACATCAGGGGACACAGAGCCATAGTAATAACTATGTGGGTTCTATCGGCGTATCAGGTGCTGGACACTGGCACGCCCCTTAAGGCGCGTACTTCCCCCATATAACCCCTCCCATTACTGGGATTCCTCCTTTTTGTTTGTCAGTGTCTAAGGTGTTGGGCACGAGTAAGGATGTGCTGTGCTGAGCTCCACTGGCAGTAATCCTTGATGAGAGCCCACCATCCTGACTGGATCCATTCTGATTTCTCCGTAATGGACTAAATGAATGGTCCCTGGCCTCGTAATCCGAGGACACAAGGTTTTGCTTGTGAATGCTTTGAGAGCTGGGCCCTGGGATCCAGTACTTTTTGGTAGTAAGGCCAATAAAAGTTTACTGGCAGGGTCTTCTCGCAGGTCCAGGATTGTGGGTCAACCTGAGTGTTCCCTAGTTCCTAAAGGTTTCCTTTTAAGGTCTCGGAGCCTACCGTGAAGGGTGAAGATTGGGTTTTCATCTCTGATAAAACCCTGCTGCGAGGATAAGGTAGGGGGGATTTTCTCAGGAATCTCTCCTTCTATGTATTGTGTTGTCATGTCATGTCTGTGTCACCACTGATGGCTGTATGGAGCACTCACCATTCTGATGCTGGAAACGGAAGAAGCTCCACTCTCCTCTCCGTCTAAGCCAGCTCAGACCCTCAGGTAAGAGAAAGGGGGGTCTGATCACTTCCTGGGCCCCCAGATTAGCGATTTTTGTCTGAATTAATGCCAGCCAGC
This sequence comes from Lithobates pipiens, assembly GCF_037356315.1. Taxonomy (NCBI): domain Eukaryota; kingdom Metazoa; phylum Chordata; class Amphibia; order Anura; family Ranidae; genus Lithobates; species Lithobates pipiens. Next base: position 263,093,534 of record NW_027507784.1, on the reverse strand, counting down.
TGCCTTTTTTCTTTCATGGAAAAAAGTGTTTTTTTGGCAAATCTCTTCACCCCAACATCTTCCTAGCAATATGTCAGATGGGGTACTCCGGACATGGACCTATTCATGTCCAGTTCATTAATAAGGTTGACAACTTTATGTCGAACAAGGGGTCCGCTAGCAGACGGAACAGATGCATTGGTCTTTTCAGGGGATCAGTTTTCACTGATCTATGCATTTCTTCCAGTTCTGCTACTTCCGCGCCTTCTCCGCAGGATTAAGCAGGAACAGAAGGAGGTGATTCTGGTGGCCCCAGCCGGGTCCCAGAAGATTTAAATTTATAAAAATCATAAAGATGGCAGTAGGAGTCATTTGGACTGTGCCATTATAGCCAGACCTTCTTGCGCAAGGTCCGGTATTTCATCCTACCTGATGGACAAGGAGTGTAACAGGTTTGAATGTTGAATCCCACTTTATAAAGGATTGTGGGTGATCTCCTTCGGTAGTGTCTACTTTGACTAATGCCAGGAAGCTGGCTTCCAGAATCACTTACTTTAGAGTCTGGAAGGTTTCTTGGTGTGGATCCGGGGGTTGGCACCCCAGAAAGTATGTCAATAGGCAGGATTCCTGCATATGGGATCTGAAATGAAGCTGGCCTTGACTTTTATCAAGTGCCAGATCCAGGCCGTGTCAATGTCTTTTCCTATGGCCTCTTGCTTCCCACTCTTGGTGCGTAGCTTATTCAGGGGGTAACATGGTTTATTCCCCCTATCAAGGCACCTCTAAATCCTTAGGATTTACAATTGGTCTTATCGGCTTTGTTAAATCAGCTGCTTGAACCTTTACAAGAAATTCCCCTGGTTCTTTGACAAGAATGATAATCTTTTCTGCTTGCCATTTCTTCTGCTAGAAGAGTATCAGAACTAGTGGCTCTGTCTTGTAGGAGCCATATTTCATCATGTATAAGGATGAGGTGGTGTTATGTCCTCATCCTGAATTCTTACCAAAAGTGGTAATAGGTTTTCATTTAAACCAAGATATTATTCTTCCTTCTTTCTCCACAGAGCCTTAATCTGGGGAAGAGAAAGCATTCTCTTGATGTAGTAAGAGCGATCAGAGTCTATTTAAGGGCGACCGCTCAGGTTCGCAAAACACAGGTTTTGTTTGTCCTGCCAGAGGATCCAAGCTGTGGACAAGCAGCGTCAAAATCCACTATTTTGCAAATTGATTTGTCAAGTGATTGTTCAAGCTTCAGCTTAAAGAAGAAAATTCTTCCTTCTCATATTAAGCACACTAGGGCGATTAGTGCCTCTTGATGAATAAATGAACATCTTTTTTCAGGTAGAAAAATGTGCATTTATTATTTTTTGACATTGCACCCGCAATCATAAGATCGCGGGTGCATTGCCAGGATCCTGCAGACTCTCTGTATACTGTCTTCCCATATCTCTGATATGGGAAGGCAGTTATTGAATGGCAAAAGAATTAATGAACTACGAGAGTGCTCACCAGTGCCCTCGCCGTTCATTGAGAACTACAAGCCTTCAGCCACAATGGCTGACGGCACTTGTAGTCTACTCATTTACTGGAAATTGTGGAGAAAATACCCTGTCCACTGTCAGAGCGCAGGAAGCACGGGGGGGGAGAGGGAATGTTACATACAGGTATAACATGCTCCTAAAGGTGAACTTATATTTTAATGATTGCCTTGGTGTTCTACCATTAACTGGGTTTAACTTTTCCACAGAATGCTTTGGGTTTGTGGATGTGTCTAGCACACTCAGAATATTCTACCAACTGTTGCAGGGAGTGCGATATATCCATTCCATGGGAGTCCTCCATAGAGATCTGAAGGTATGGCATTTTCATGACTATTAATGTGTAATCATTCCATACAAGAAGGATATTTTTTATTTAACTTTTATAAATGTAAAGATCAACTCTGGGAAACTTAAAAATTATCAATTTTAGTGGGGCTGCAGGGACCGGTCAGACAGAACAGAGGATTGGGTAAGTAGATCTTCTTTTGTGTCCCCAAGAACTAAACTGGCAGTTGACCCTACAGTGTGGGCTCACTGAAAGGTATTATTTTTACATTTCCCAGTGTTGGGCTGCAACCTTGGATAGTCTTCTACACTTTTTTTTACATTGAGTTATTTCTAAGATGCTCTGGTATATTTTTGCCCATGCACTCTGTTATTATGGTCCACTTATGGTAGATCTGATTTCTGGTAAGGTGGGACTTAATGGACCACAGTGTAGATTTTATTTTTCACTTGTACTTAAGTGTATACATAACTTAATTTGTGTTGTATACTTTCTATGATGTAGCTGTTACTTACTAGGCTAAGGGTCTAGGAGTCAAACACACAAATCAAAAATAAGAAGTATATGAGAATAACTCTTTACTCAACCGAAGTGCAATCTGTGTGGGAAAACAAATAAGAGCTAATGGGGGTTATTTACTAAAGCTGGAGAGCGCAAAGTCGGCTTCAACTCTGCATAGAAACTTCCAGGTTTTATTGCCAAAGCTTACTTGAACAAGCTGAAATTAGAAGCTGATTGGCTACCATTCACACCTGCACCAGGATCTGAGTGCACCAGCTTTAGTAAAACTTCCCCAATGTTTTTCTATTTTTGGCTTTAGAGTGCTCTGCCCCTTACTGTCTGCGATTTAGATAGATTGCCTGCTTAGTTGTACCTAGGTACTTTGAAGTTTGATGGAGAAATAAAATCATGACTAGATTCTCTACAGCAGGGATATGCAAATAGCGGTCCTCCAGCTGTTGCAGAACTACAAGTCCCATGAGGCATAGCAAGACTCTGACAGCCACAACAATGACACCCAGAGGCATGATGGGACTTGTAGTTTTGCAACAGCTGGAGATCCACTAATTGCATATCCCTGCTCTACAGTCACATAGGCACCCAGTCATGAAGAGCTTAATATATTGCATACTGGTATTTGGAGACAGAAGGAAAGAAAAACAAGTATTGAGCAGTTTTTCATTGGTAGGGACGTTGAAGGGCCCAGGACTCGATTAACCATGCATTTCCTCTAGTGTGAGCTTCCAGCGGCAGATACCACAGGGAGTGTGGTGGACCACCAAGTTTTATGGGTTCGTTTTTGTTCATTGCACACTTGGAGAAGACTAGGTCCTGACTGGTTGCTGGCAGTGTGGGTGGAAGACAGCAGTGCAAGGTGTAGTCCTTTTCAGTAGCACAGTTGGAACTGATTGCAGTATTTACGATGGTGGTACATGAGTGGACAAAAGTTTAGGAAACACTGGTAGGGAGGATAGGTAAAAGGGTATAAATGTGAACAGGTGGAAAAGTGAAAAACATATTCAGGAGAAATAGCAAGGTGCTCACCTGCTCTGATAAGTGGATTTGAGTAAATTTTGTTAAAGCGTAACTTCATTCAAAAGGGTAAGTGCCCCTCTTTCTCTTCCTCCTTCAAATTTGTCACAAAATTATTTTTTGGGGGAGCAGGCACCTGGTTTTGACAGGTTCCACCCACTCCTCCACTTTCGGTCGGATCATCGTGGTTACCCGAGCGAAAGTTCCGCCTCCCACAGACTTATGGGACACAACACGGGTCCCAGAAAGTTGCACAATCAATCCGCAAGCAGTCACAGCCGGCTGTTCAGTTAGTGTGCTGGGAACTGAAGCCCGTTGTATAAAACAGCCAGGTGAGAGCGCTGGAACTTGGAATAGGTGATTGTCTGCTTATTATAAGTCAGCAGCTACAGCTTTTGTAGCTGCCAAGTTTTAATTTTTCAATATGACTTAACCACTTTAAAGTAAATGTTTCCTAAGAAAAAAAATCTGAGCTGCCATTGTTGGCCATAAAGTAGTAGTTGGCTATTATGCTGACCCTCTGATTTCAATACATTCTAAGTCCCTAATCTGGAACAAGAATAGAGATCGGGAAAGTCAGTGTAAAATCAAAGCCCTTACCAGCATACTTCTTCTGGGGTAATATTCAAAGTATTGAAGCCAGGGGGGCAGTGTGAAAGCCAAATGAACAATCATAGAATGAGCAGTCAGCATTGGTAGTTGCCATGCTCTCAGAGGAAAGGCTTTCTTTTTTAATTTAATATAGCTCTCCTAAGTCATCTCTTTTAGGCACAGAGTTGTGTGCCTAGCTATTACAATAAGCTTGGCTTACCCCTTGTTTGTTGCACTAAAATGTTTTATGTTTTTTTTGAGCAGCCAAGAAATATTTTCTTGCATGGACCAGACCTGCATGTGCGTATTGGGGATTTTGGGCTTGCTTGCAGAGGTATTTTACAACATTCAGACCACTGGTTAAAGAAAGAAGGGACCAATGGTGAGTGTGTTGCATTTGTATGTTAACGTGTACAAAAACCTATAAATTGGCTTGTATGTATGTCTGTCTGGGTGTAATTATGGTACACAGCTTTGAGCTTCTTTATTGCAAAAAATACTCCACTACCCTGCCAAACTGGTTTTAACCAATGTGTGCAAACGGATTAATAAAAGCCAAGTTCTGGTGGTTTCCATAGGTTAATATAGTTAATATAGTTTTTTTTATAGTACCTGACAGCTTGTGAAGCCATCTGCCAACACATAGTATTTCTCTTGATTTCACTTCTGCATTCTGCTTGGCGCACTACAGCATCTGAAACTTCCTAAATGCACACCCTTGTCAATAACCAGAATCTTTTCCAATCCTGCAGCAGGAATCAGAGGGGAAGTTCCAGACACTAGATTTTTTGTGGGATTTTTTTTTTCTTTTGCCATAGGTATGCATTAATGGCTTGCCTATTCAGACAAGCCTTTTCTCCTAAAGTGTAATTGAACTCCCATTTAAAATAAAAACAAAACAAATCTGAACTCTGAAGTCACTGACCTAGTACTGCTTCCTCCCCCACCATCTTATATGGTGCTTATCTATTCCCATTGTTTTTACTGTCTCCAGCCTTTACACTTCTACATTGTAGGTTTAAAGTGATACTAAATACACACTTTTTTTAATTTACAGTGCCTTGCAAAATGATTCACCCTCCTTGGCATTTTTCATGTTTTGTTGCCTCACAACCTGGAATTAACATGGATGGTTTGAGGATTTGCATCATTTAATTTACAGAACATGCCCGCAACGTTGAAGATTTTAATTTTTTTTTATTGTGAAGCAAACAACAAATAGGAAAAAAATAACAGAAAAGTCAATGTGCATAACTATTCACCCACCTAAAGTCAATACTTTGTAGAGCCACCTTTTGTGGCTATTACAGCTCCAAGTCACTTTGGATAAGTCTCTATGAGCTTGCCACATCTTACCGCTGGGATTTCTGCCCATTCCTGCTTGCAGTCTGACCACGGATTTTCTATTGGATTGAGGTCTGGGCTTTGACTAGGCCATTTCAACACATTTACATGTTTCCACTTAAACCACTCAAGTGTTGCTTTTAGCAGTGTGTTTGGGGTCATTGTCCTGCTGGAAGGGGAACCTCCGTCCTAGCCTCAAATCACACACAGAGTGGTACAAGGTTTGCTCAAGAATATCCCTGCATTTAGCACCATCCATCTTTCCCTCAACTCTGACCAGTTTCCCAGTCCCGACTGCTGAAAAACATCCCTACAGCATGATGCTGCCACCACCATGTTTCACTGTTGGGATGGTGTTCTTTGGGTGATGTGATGTGTTGGGTTTGCGCCAGACATAGCGTTTTCTTTGATGGGCAAAAAGTTCTATTTTAGTTTCATCAGACCAGAGCACCTTCCTCCATACATTTTGGGAGTCTCCCACATGCCTTTTTGCAAACTCAAAACGTGCCATTTTGTGTTTTTTGCTGAAAGTAATATATTTCTTCTGGCCACTCTGCCATGAAGCCCAACTCTATGGAGGGTACGGCTTATTGTCATCCTATGTACAGATACTCCAGTCTCTGCTATGGAACTCTGCAGCTCCTCCAGGGTTACCTTAGGCCTCTGTGCTGCCTCTCTGAATGCGCTCCTTGCCCGGTCTGAGTTTTGGTGTACGGCCGCCTCTTGACAGGTTTGCTGTTGTGCCATGTTCTTTCCATTTGGTTTTGATAGATTTGATGTTGCTCCTAGGGATCATCAAAGATTTGGATATTTTTTTATAACCTAACCTTGACTTGTACTCAACATTGTCCCTTGCTTGTTTTGAGAGTTCCTTGGTCTTCGTGGTAGTGTTTGGTTAGTGGTGCCTCTTGCTTAGGTGTTGTAGCCACCTTTCAAAAGGTGTGTATATGTAAAGACAGATCATGTGACACTTAGATTGCACACAGGTGGACATAATTTCATTAATTATGTGACTTCTGAAGGTAATTGGTTGCACAGAGCTTTTTATGGGCTTCATAACAATGGGGTGAATACATACGCACATGCCAATCATCCGTTTTTTATTTGTGAAAAATAGTTTTATGTATATATTTTTCTAATTTTACTTCAACTTAGACTATTGTGTTTTCATCCATCACATATAATTCAGATTAAAAAAACATTGAACTAAAGGCTGTAATGTAATGTAATTAAATAGGTAAAAAGCCAAGGAGGGTGAATACCTTTTGCAAGGCACTGTACATTATCCCTTCTCTTTCTATATGTGGATGATGGCACTGTAATTGTTTTAATTTTTTCCTAATCAATATACAGTTGTCACATGACCCAGCTCTCTCCCAGCCTGTCTGTAGGGAAACGATGGTAAGAGGAGCTTCTAGTCCTCTGCTGCTGGTCACATATTCAAAATAAAAAGGCACACAGAGTAAAAATAAATACCAATAAACCATTTTAAATACAAATGCATCATTCAAATATATATTTGAAATCAAATCTTTATTAACCACTTCAGCTCCGGACCAATAAACACCTTAAGGACCAGAGGTCTTTTTGCAATTTCGCACTGAGCTGCTTTAACTGGTAATTGCGCGGTCATGCAATATTGCACCCAAACGAAATTTGCGTCCTTTTCTTCCCACAAATAGAGCTTTCTTTTGATGGTATTTGATTGCCTCTGCGATTTTTTTTTTTTTTTGCGATATAAATGGAAAAAGAGCGAAAATTTTGAAAAAAAAAGATATTTTCTTCTTTTTGTTATAAGAAAAATCGAATAAACTAAATTTTAGTCATACATTGAGGGCAAAATTTATTCAGCCACATGTCTTTAGTAAAAAAAATGTCAATAAGCGTATATTTTTTGGTTTGCGCAAAAGTTATAGCGTCTACAAACTAGAGTACATTTTCTGGAATTTACACAGCTTTTAATTTATGACTGCCTATCTCATTTCTTGAGGTGCTAAAATGGCAGGGCAGTACAAATCCCCCCCAAATGACCCCATTTTGGAAAGTAGACACCCCAAGGAAATTGCTGATGGGTATGTTGAGCCCATTGAATATTTATTTTTTTTGTCCTAAGGGATTGAATAATGACAAAAAATAAATAAAAATTTTTTTTACAAAAAGTTGTCACTAAATGATATATTGCTCACACATGCCATGGTTATATGTGGAATTGCACCCCAAAATATATTCCGCTACTTCTCCCGAGTATGGGGATACCACATGTGTGGGACTTTTTGGGAGTCTATTCGCGCACGGCACCCCGAAAACCAATCACCACCTTCAGGATTTCTAAGGGTGCAAATTTTTGATTTAACTCCTCACTACCTATCACAGTTTCGAAGGCCATAAAATGCCAAAATAGCACAAAACCCCCCAAAATGACCCCATTTTGGAAAGTAGACACCCCAAGCTATTTACTGAGAGGCATGTTGAGTCCATGGAATATTTTATATTTTGCCACAAGTTGCGGGAATATTACAAACTTTTTTTTTTTTGCACCAAGTTGTCACTAAATGATATATTGCTCACACATGCTATGGGCATATGTGAAATGACACCCCAAAATACATTCTGCTGCTTCTCCTGAGTACGGGGATACCACATGTGTGGGACTTTTTGGGAGTCTAGTCGCGCACGGCACCCCGAAAACCAATCACCACCTTCAGGATTTCTAAGGGTGCAAATTTTTGATTTAACTCCTCACTACCTATCACAGTTTCGAAGGCCATAAAATGCCAAAATAGCACAAAACCCCCCCAAATGACCCCATTTTGGAAAGTAGACACCCCAAGCTATTTACTGAGAGGCATGTTGAGTCCATGGAATATTTTATATTTTGCCAAAAGTTGCGGGAATATTACAAACTTTTTTTTTTTTGCACAAAGTTGTCACTAAATGATATATTGCTCACACATGCTATGGGCAGAAGTCAAATTACACCCCAAAATAAATTCTGCTGCTTCTCCCGAGTACGGGGATACCACATGTGGGGGACTTTTTGGGAGCCTAGCCACGTACGGGACCCCGAAAACCAAGCACTGCCTTCCGGATTTGAATATAAAATGCTACCAAAAAACCTGTTAGCGATGGCAGGGATCAGGCCTGACTCTGCGATCGCTGCAGTTATGTGTTTAGTGTTTTGTAAGTGACAGTGATCGATCGATACTGCACTTGGGTGGGCTGGGCAGAGGGGCAAAACGCAGGTGCTAGCAGGTATTTGGGCTGATCCCGCTAACAATGCGTTTTTTTGGAACCCTAAACTGCTGGGGACGCTAGTATAGATCTGATCAGATCAGATATTGATCTGTTCAGATTCTATACCACTACGGGAGGTGTATGCTTTGCGTGTGGGTGTTAGCGGTACTGGCACTAACCTAGCGCTGCCTGAGGCGACGCAGACCCTGACCCTAAAACCTAATTGATATCACCCGCCGGGTGATCAGGGGGTTAAACCTTTATTGGGTAATAAATGGTGGGTGCCCTGATGCTATAAAAAACAAACTAACCAGAGTCACCCGTAACACTTATACGGTGATCAGTGGTGAAAGGGTTAACTAGGGGCAATCAGGGGGTTCAAATTTTTATTAGGTAGTATATGGGGGTCCCTGGCGCTATATAAAAACCTGACGGGGAACCTAAATAACTAACTGGCTAACCAGCGTCACCAGTGACACTTATACTGTGATCGCTGTTGAAAGGGGGTGAAAGGGTTAACTAGCAGCAATCAGGGGGTTAAAACCATTATTGGGTAGTATATCGGGGTACCTAGCGCTATAAAAACCTGGCGGTGAACCTAAAAAAATAACTAGCTACCTAGCGACACTGATGCAGCGTTCAGAAAAATTATCGCTTAGTGACACTGGCAAAAGGGGGTGAAAGGGTTAACTAGCGGAAATCAGGGGGTTAAAACCATTATTGGGTAGTATATCGGGGTACCTAGCGCTATAAAAACCTGGCGGTGAACCTAAAAAAATAACTAGCTACCTAGCGACTGTAGCGACACTAATGCAGCGATCAGAAAAACGATCGCTTAGTGACACTGGCAAAAGGGGGTGAAAGGGTTAACTAGCGGCAATCAGGGGGTTAAAACCATTATTGGGTAGTATATCGGGGTACCTAGCGATATAAAAACCTGGCGGTGAACCTAAAAAAATAACTAGCTACCTAGCGACACATGCAGCGATCAGAAAAATGATCGCTTAGTGACACTGGCAAAAGGGGGTGAAAGGGTTAACTCTAGGGGCAATCAGGGGGTTAAATCTTTATTGGGGGGTGATAGGGGGCTACCCTGGACCTAACACTAACTGTCCTGACAGTTTTTACTGTCACAACTGACACTGAATGCATTGATCAGTGAAATGATCAATGCAATCAGTGACACTGTGACTGGGGGGGGAGGGGGGGCGGGGGGCGATCGGGGGGGGGATCGGGGGGGGTTTGTGTGCCTGTGTGTACCTACATGTCAGTGTAGTGTTGGTGCACACTTACTATTAGTCTTCTCCTCGTAGTCCGGTCAAAAAGACCGCCCCGAGGAGAATGACATCACTTCCTCCTTCCTGTGTAAACAATACACAGTGGGAGGAAGCTTCTCATTGGCCAGGAGCGATCCAGAGGGGGTGGCCGAAAACGAACGGCCATCCCCTCATCACGGAGCGCTCCTGGAGCGAACCGGACCGCCGTAACCAGCGGGAGGGGGTCCGATCGGACCCCCCACCCGCTGGAAGGCAATCACGTACATCTACGTGATTGTGCCTGCCTGTGCCATTGTGTTGACGTACATTGGCAATACGGCGGTCCTGAAGTGGTTAATTAGAGGGAGGTGTAGCACCCATCCGTCAAAACCTAGTGACCCTCTCCATTGTGTTTAGCTGGTTAGTGGACATGGAGGAGGTGGGAGGGAGCAGGCTGTCATTTACCAGAGTGTATACGCTCACCTGTATGACTCTATAGTCACATGTATGCTCAGATGTGATAGGGAGGAACTTCTCAGCATAGAAACTCACTGAAAACTAAGCGCGTAAACTAGCTGCCAACACAGCTTTGCAAAATCCCCAACTGCAATGGGGACAAGAACAGTGGGAGATAGAGAACAGAAGCATTAACCAGGTTTTTTGCATAATACAGAAAACAAATCCCATAGTGCCTGAGTGAATATGAACATCATGTAATGCACCATTTCTTGATGGTTTATAATGATGTGGGTTTAATGACACCTTAACTGTGTAGGCCTCTATTATGGTATTTGTATGGTATTACCTTTGCTGCCTTCCCTTGTTATATTGATTACATTGTACAGTGCCACAAAGAGTAGTTGCGTTAACCCCCCACCCCTGTACCCTTGCTTTTCAGTCGTTTCCTATAATTCTGCACTAGATTACTGTGTGCTCATTCTGTATCATACTTTTTTTTTTAACCAAAACAAAGTTGATTGAGTATATAAACAAGAATGACATCATACATATGCACAAACACCAGTGCAACAAGCACCAACATGTGTGTAGGAAAAATAAAGTATACATCCTATGTCTGACATACAAAATCTAAATATGTCATCTGCCGCACATAATGTCATCATATACAGGTGTGTTCAAGAATAAGTGCCCCAAGAGTCCGGGGCACAGGCATCGCCTGAAGGGGGAGGCCGGGCTCTGCTACAGTGTGGTACCTGCGCCTCAACTTGAGCAGCTATGTGAGCTCCCCATCCACCTATCCCATACTCTACGGAACTTCTCTGGGCACCCACGGTTCATTCTGTACCATACTTAAATATAATAATATTCTATATAAACCTGCCACAAACACAGGTGTTTTAACTTGAGCATATAATGTACATACATAATATATGTTATATAATACATAATCCGAGGGCCTGTGTGAAGTGAAAACCACATATTAAAAACATCAATAGCTTTAGAGTAGGCTGCTAGTGTATATGCAAATCTTTGCTTTACCTGTAAATGTTAAACATCTTACCTTCAGAGCCTCCGTATTTGTCCTTCAATGTGATTGACAACCTCTGTAACATACTGGAAGGCTTAGGAATTTGAAGGGGTGGAACCAAGCTGGACTTTCAAAGAAATATTTTGCCCGACTACAGGCAGACAGAAAAAAAAAGGAACCCCCTCCCCCCACTGATGAGTATTTTTATTTATATTTTCAAGAGGATGATCTAACACAGGGGTAGGCAACCTTTTGAGCACAGTGTGCCGAAAAAATGTTTTCAAAGAAACTGAGCGTACCGATTTTATAATAAAAAAAATTTCAACTTCACACTCTCAATCGCGAAAAGTATTTTTTATAAAGTAAATGCTGTAAACTACTTTCGTAGTGAGAAGTGAACATCCTGCACTCTCACGCCTCAGATCAGCCCAAATTAATGAAACTCCACACCTCAGTTCACCCCCCCCCCCCCGGACATCTGCCCCATCACTGTAACCCCCTGCTTTTCTGTCCCACCACTGAACTACCCTACTCTCCTGCGCCACCAATGTATCTCCCTGCTCATCTGTCTCACCAATACACCCATCGCTGAACCCCCCGCTCAATCTGACCCAATGCTGAACCCCCCCCCCCTTGCTCAATCTGACCCAATGCTGAACCCCCCTCTGCTCAATCTGGCCCAATGCTGAACCCCCCTCTGCTCAATCTGGCCCAATGCTGAACCCCCCTCTGCTCAATCTGGCCCAATACTGAACCCCCTCTGCTCATTCTGGCCCAACGCTGAACCCCCCTCTGCTCATTCTGGCCCAACGCTGAACCCCCCTCTGCTCAATCTGGCCCAACGCTGAAACCCCCCTCTGCTCAATCTGGCCCAACGCTGAAACCCCCCTCTGCTCAATCTGGCCCAACGCTGAACCTCCCCCTGCTCAATCTGGCCCAACGCTGAACCCACCCCCCTGCTCAATCTGGCCCAACGCTGAACCCACCCCCCTGCTCAATCTGGCCCAACGCTGAACCCACCCCCCTGCTCAATCTGGCCCAACGCTGAACCCACCCCCCTGCTCAATCTGGCCCAACGCTGAACCCACCCCCCTGCTCAATCTGGCCCAACGCTGAACCCACCCCCCTGCTCAATCTGGCCCAACGCTGAACCCACCCCCCTGCTCAATCTGGCCCAACGCTGAACCCACCCCCCTGCTCAATCTGGCCCAACGCTGAACCCACCCCCCTGCTCAATCTGGCCCAACGCTGGACCCACCCCCCTGCTCAATCTGGCCCAACGCTGAACCCCCCCCTGCTCAATCTGACCCAACGCTGAACCCCCCCCTGCTCAATCTGGCCCAACGCTGAACCCCCCCCTGCTCAATCTGGCCCAACGCTGAACCCCTCCTGCTCAATCTGGCCCAACGCTGAACCCCTCCTGCTCAATCTGGCCCAACGCTGAACCCCCCGCTCAATCTGGCCCAACGCTAAACCCCCCTGCTCAATCTGGCCCAACGCTGAACCCCCCCCTCATCTTTCCCACCAATACGCTGAACGCTGAACCCCCCCCCCCCCCCCCGCTCATCTGTTTCACTAATACGCCCAACACTGAACCCCCCCTGCTCACCTGGCCCACCACTGAACCCCCCTGCTCATCTGGCCCAACGCTGAACCCCCCCTGCTCATCTGGCCCACTGCTGAACCCCTCCTTCTCACCTGTCCCACCGCTGAACCCCTTCTGCTCATTTTCACCACCACTGCACTCTCTTCTAATGTGATATGTGTGATATGCAGAGTGATGAAAGGAAGCAGAGATGAGACACATCTATCTGTCCTGGCACACTCATCCTGTTGATCTGCTTCTTGCATCCAGCCCACGTGCTTGTATGTGATGTATAGTGCCTTTTTCTGGACACTGCTATCTGTTGAAAAGGCTATAGGCCTGCTTGAAAGTTTCAGTGCCTTGCAAAAGTATTCAACTCCCTTGACTTTTTACCTATTTTGTTACATTACAACCTTTAATTCAATGTATTTTTTCAATCTGAATTATATGTGATGGATGAGAACACAATAGTCTGGTGAAGTAAAATTAGAAAAATATATAAAACTATTTTTCTGAAAAAAACAAACTGATAATTGGCCTGGGTGTATGTATTCACTCCCTTTGTTATGAAGCCCATAAAAAGCTCTGGTGCAACCAATTACCTGCAGAAGCCACATAATTAGTGAAACGATGTCCACCTGTGTGCAATCTAAGTGTCACACACCTTTTTGAAAGGCCCCAGAGGCTGCAACACCTAAGCAAGAGGTACCACTAACCAAACACTGCCAAGAAGATCAAGGAACTCTCCCAAGTAAGGAACAATGTTGTTGAGAGGTACAAGTTAGGTTATAAAAAAAAAAAAATCAAAATCTTTGATAATCCGTAGGAGCACCATCAAATCTATCATAACCAAATGGAAAGAACATGGCACAACAGCAAACTTGCCAAGAGACGGCCGCACACCAAAACTCAGGGACCGGGCAAGGAGAGCATTAATCAGAGAGGCAGCAGAGAATTAAGGTAACCCTGGAGGAGCTGAAGAGTTCCACAGCCAAGACTGGAGTATCTGTACCTAGGACAACAAGAGTGGCCAGAAAAAAGACATTACTTTCAGCAAAAAACAAAATGGCATGTCTTGAATTTGCGAAAAGGCATGTGGCAGACTCCCAAAATGTTTGGAGGAAGGTGCTCTGGTCTGATGAAACTAAAAGTGTAACTTTTTGGCCATCAAAGAAAACACTATGTCTGGCGCAAACCCAACACATCACATCACCCAAAGACGCCATCCCCATGGTGGTGGCAGCATCATGCTGTGGGGATGTTTTTCAGCAGTCGGGACTGGGAAACTGGTCAGAGTTGAGGGAAAGATGTATGGTGCTAAATACAGGGATATTATCTGTGTGTGGTTTGAGGCTAGGGAGGAGGTTCACCTTCCAGCAGGACAAGGACCCCAAACACACTGCTAAAGCAGCACTTGAGTGGTTTAAGGGGAAACATGTAAAATGTAGTCAATGCCCACACTTCAATCCAATAGAAAATCTATGGTCAGACATATATTGCTGTTCACATGCAAACCATCCAACTAGAAGGAGCTGGAGTAGATTTGCAAGGAGGAATGGGCAATAATCCCAGTGGCAAGCTCGTAGATACTTATTCAAAGCAACTTGGAGCTGTGATAGCAGCAAAAGGTGACTACAAAGTATTGACTTTAGGGGGGTGAATAGTTATGCACATTGACTTTTTCTGTTATTTTGTCCTATTTGTTGTTTGCTTCACAATAAAACAAAAAAAAAAATCTTCAATCTACAACCTAAGTTGTGGGCATGTTCTGTAAATTAAATGATGCAAATCCTCAAACCATCCATGTTAATTCCAGGTTGTGAGGCCACAAAACATGAAAAATGCCAGGGGGAGGGGGGGGGGGGGGGTGGATCCTTTTGCAAGGCACTTTTATATGATGTATGTGATGTCACATACAAGTATCTGGAATGGATGTGCAATGATGAGCTCAGGTCGGGGGCATTTTCTGAAAGCAGTGGGCCTGTGTACAGGATCATAAATTGTGCCCCCGCAGCTGAGAAAAAATGCGGCGTTCTGCGCCACAGGAAAAGTTGGGGGTGATTTTTCATTGTGCTGAATACTGGCTGTGGCTTAAAGGAACACAGAGTGCAGGGGTTTAGTAGTAAGTGACGCAAAGGTTCAAGAATCATTACAACAAAGTTCCCAGAAGCTCAACAGTAATTCCACAAACTGTCACCCGATTGGGGTTTTCTCAATCGCAGTGAAATTCCTACTTTCTGATATTGGTAGTGGCAACCAAGCGAGTCATCTGCCTCCAGATGGTGGACGGGGCTTGCAGGACTGTGATTGGCTTTAGCAGTGGCCAATGACAGTCCTCCTCCTGGAGGCAGAGACTGCCCATCACAAAAGCTGACGATCGCAGCTACAGAAAAGTTAGAGAACCAAACAATGTTTCCCATCTTTTACAATGTGTTGTGGGGGGCACAGTGCCTCCCCCTCAGTGCAGGTGTAGCGTGGGGAAATTGGAATGCATTGGTCTCTCACTGATGCTTCCCTGCACTGCTCTGCTGATGAGGAGGGAGTAGAGTACCGGCAAAAGAGGATTCGCTTGCAGCCCCAGTGCCGGGGGTTGCCTACCCCTGATCTAACATATGATACATTTTACTTTAATCTGTGGCTCTGAAGCCTTTCTTCATGCTAAATTTGGTTGTAAGGACCAATAACACAAAGGCCCTCTTCTTGTCAATGCTGTCCTTGTGACATTATCATATACACTGCACCAGCAACAACCACCACCATTTTTATAGTTTTTTTTTACTTATACACCGTGTTTTGTATTATATGTGCAGTTTATATTCTGCAGGTATGCAGCAGGCTTATGTTCATGTCTTTGTAACTGTAAAACAATGTAAGACCTAGGTAATGCCTATATAATCTAATTGCTGTAAAACCATTTCTTCTTATTATGATGCCTTCAAACATTTGAGTTCTAACAGTACCATGTAATTGTCAATGCAGAGTCAACGCATACTTCAGGAGTTGGCACATGTTTATATGCTGCTCAAGAACAGTTGAAAGGATCACACTATGATTTTAAGGTACAGTATTACTTCTAATGTTTCTCTACGCAAAGAATAATGAATACATTGTCATATGTGTATATTATTTCTGAAGGTGTCAATATGCAACAACAAATTTCATCAGTTTTACCATTCATTTTTACTTGTATATATATTTCCAGTGGGTTGTGCTGCTCTCATTTTAAACCATAACATTGTGTCTTGCAGTCTGATATGTACAGTGTGGGCGTTATATTGCTGGAACTCTTCCACCCATTCTGGACTGAGATGGAGAGAAATGACATTTTAACATCTCTGAGCAAAGGCATTATTCCAAAATCCTTTGAAAATCACTGGCCAGTGCAAACCAAATACGTTAAACTACTGACCAGTGCAGAATGTGGACTGCGACCATCTGCTGATCAAATGCTGAAATGTGAACTCTTTCATGAAAAGGAAAATGTAAGTATTAATGTAAGGGTAATGTTTGCTGTAATAGCAGTCCCCTTTATCCTTTTTTTTTTTCCACTGTTCATGTGATTGTAAAGGATTTTTTTTTTTTTTAAATAGCAAACAATTTATAACTTGCCTGCTCTGTGCAAAATTGCATAGTGTGGCCCCGAAGCTCCTTTTTTTGCGTACCCCCTCTACATTCCTGGCTCCTCCTTTTCTTGGTGTGCCACCATATAAAGCCGCTTCCTATAATGACTTGATCCTGAGCTGCGTGCCTGTATCTATAGACAGGCTTGGCCATGCCCCCTGCTCCCTTGTCACAGGATTGAGGGGACATTTTCCAAAAGGTACACAGAGGGTCATAGAAACCTGACAAGAGGCTCTTTAAAGGACATTTACATGGTTTTATGGTCAGTTTTATTTCAATTAATTTTAAAGTCTGCAACAATTTTTTTCTTGAAGTAGATATTTGTATTGTCCTGGCGTTTTCGGGCCTCAATAAATGATAGGCCATCGGTACATCAGGATTGGTCCATTTTCATCTATACAATTTGTGCTCATAAATTTACATACCCTGGCAGAATTTATGATTTCTTGGCCATTTTTCAGAGAATATGAATAACACAAACTTTTCTTCTGTGTATGGGGTCTTGGTGTTTGGCTGAAGCCATTTATTATCAATCAACTGTGTTTACATTCTTTAAATCATAATGGCAACAGAAACTACCCAAATGAACTTGATCAAAATTGTACATACCCTGGTGAGTTTGGCTTGATAACATGCACACAAGTTGACACAAAGGGGTTTGAATGGCTATTGAAGGTAACCACCATGCTCATCTGTGATCTGCTTGTAATTAGTGTGTGTGTATAAAAGGTCAATGAGTTTCTAGACTCCTGACAGACCCTTGCATCTTTCATCCAGTGCTGCACTTACATTTCTGGATTCTGAGTCATGGGGAAAGCAAAAGATTTGTCAAAAGAGCTGTGGAAAAAGGTAGTTGAACTGTAAAAAACAGGAAAGGGATATACAAAGATATCCAAGGCATTGGAAACTCTAATGAAGAAGTGGAAAATGAGGGGTTCTGTTGAAACCAAACTTCAGTCACAACTGCCAGGAAAATTGTTCGGGGTGCAAAGAAAAACCCACAAATAACTTCAGGTGAAATACAGGACTCTGAAAACATGTGGTGTGGCTGTTTCAAGATGCACAATAAGGAGGCACTTGAATAAAGATGGGCTGCATGGTTGAGTCGCCAGAAGAAAGCCATTACTACGCAAATGCCACAAAGTATCCCACATACAATACGCCAAACATACCAGAGACAAGCCTTAAACCTTCTGGCACAAAGTCATTTGGCATGATGAGACCAAAATTTAGCCACAACCATAAACTCTACTTTAGGCTAGGAGTCAACAAGGCCTATGGTGAAAGGTACACCATTCCTACTGTGAAACACAGAGGTGGATTGCTGAGGTTTTGGGGGTGTGTGAGCTACAAAGGCACAGGAAATTTGGTCAAATATGATGGCAAGATGAATGCAGTATGTTATCAAAAAATAGTGGAGAACCATTTGGAATTCATGAGACAGGAAGCTGCGCATCGTAAGTACTTGGACATTCCAACATGACAATGATCCAAAACACAAGGCCAAGTCGACCTGTCATTGGCTACAGCAGAATAACATGAAGGTTATAGAGTGGCCATCTCAGTCTCCTGACCTCAATAACATTGAGCTTCTCTGGGGAGATCTCAAACATGCAGTTCATGCAAGACAGCCCAAGAATTTACAGGAACTGGAAGCTTTTTGCTAAGAGGGATAGGCATCTTTATAAATACCACAAAAGACTTCAAGCTGTCATTGATGTTAAGGGGTAAATACACGGTATTAAGAACTGGGGTATGTAAACTTGTGATCAGGGCCATTTGGGTAGTTTCTGTTGCCATTATGATTTAAAAAGAGTAAACACAGTTGATATGATAATAAATGGCTTCAGCCAAACACAAACCATGAGTAAAAGAAAAGTTTGTGTTTATCATCCATATTCTACAGACTAAATAATTACTGATTTGGTTTATTTTCAACGAAGAAAGATTTGCAAACTTTTTATTTAGCAAAAAATAAAAAACCCAGTTATGATTAAATACCACCAAAAAGTTCTATATAGGATGAATTTATTTTTTACAGATTTCATATGGGTGCAGTGTTGCATGACCACGCAATTGTCATATAAAGTGTGAACCCTATAGCGGCTTCTTGAGCTACAGCCATAGTCTAGATAAAATGTTAAAGCTGACCTTTCATATTCATTGGTAACTGCCTAATGCTAATCCCGTGAGTCAGTGACCTTTTGGTAAAGTCAGAACTTTTGATCTTTATAGTTATTCCAGGTCATTGACTCAAACACTAAATCAGATTCACAGCCAGGCAATTGGTATAATACATATTTGCTTTTTATTTTTTCTCCTCTGGTTACTAGGTGATCCAGGATCTCCAGCAAAAAGTTCTCGATTTAGAGAAAGAAAACGAGAGACTAAAAAAGAGCTTGGAGCTGTTAGCAGAACAGATGTCAAGCAGACCGGGAATAGAATCCCCAGTATGAATGCTTCTTCCTCATGCCAACTTGTCCTTTCGCCTTTTAGTACATAAACTTGTACATTGTAAAATAAAATAACTTAATATATGCATGACTCTTTTTGTGCAGTTTTTACCTGTGAAATGATAAAGGAAAATGGAAAGCTGTATTAATGGTTCAGTTGATTGTAAACAAATTTTAATGACGTTAGATTATGAAATCTGAGCATAATTTTGGCATCCAATTTCAATGCTGTCATGAGGGAGCATTCGCCATTGGATTGTGATACCGTGCATTACTGCAACATGAGTGCTGTGGTGCATTGTCATGCTATTAATTGTGACTTGCACCCCAGTGTACTATGCATCAACAGCCAATGCAAATGTACAATAGAACATCATAGCACAGTGTACTGTAAAAAGTTTTCCCAAAAAGCTCAGAAATATCAGTGTGTTTCAATTTTTTTTTATTTTTTGGGAAATTTTGCTTTATGAAAATAAAAAAAATTTGAAACAACTAAAAAGGGGATCAAGTGCATTTTTTTTGGACAACCCAGTCCTAATGAATTCTTAACTGTACACAAATTAATACACATGTCAACACAATGCAATAGACTGCTACAGTGAATGAACCCTTTCCTCCAACTTAACCACCTTAAGTGACTGTCCAAATGCAAAGTATTCAGCCTCAGGTGGCAGTTTCAGTTCCATTTTTCTGAAATAGTTATTTTAGAATAATGGTGCTGGTAAAAAATAAGGCGTTTGTTAACCAACCATTCTGCTTCCTGATATGTGGCTGCTGTAACATGTACTTGTATTACTTCCTTTCTGTGAAATACCTGGTGTTCCTGTTAGTCCCTCTGCTTTCCTACTGAAAACTGACCACACTAAGCAAGAGAGCTCACTGCGGTCAATTCTCTAGCTGTGCTGGGAATCAAGCCTGCTCTCCTCCAATGATCAGACACGCCCCCACTGCACAGACATTCTGGGAAGATTAGTGTGCTGCTGCTTCTCCCCTCAGCTCTTATGCAGCTAAGAACAGAGGGAATGTACTCACTTGTTTTGCCTTTCATTTCTATTTTAACCTGAATGGGTTGTTTTACAGGGTGATTGTTTACAAACACTTTAAAGGGATTGTAAAGTAATTTTTTTTTTAAATAACAAAAATGTTATATTTACCTCCACTGTGCAGCTCGTTTTGCACAGAGTGGCCCCGAACCTGCTCTTCTGGGGTCCCTCGGTGGCTGTCTCTGCTTCCTCCCGCAGGTACTTCTCACGTTCATGCGAGCTCCCTCGCATGGTGAGAAGCACCTGCGGGCGTGATCCCATGATACAGCCGGCGTCTATAGCCTCTCGCTGTATCACATGGCCCCGCCCCCGGTGCGCTGCGTCATTGGATGTGATTGACAGCAGGGCAAGCCAATGGCTGCGCTGCTTTTAATCCATCCACTCCAGCCAATCAGCGGCCAGGCTGAGCGGCGAAGAGGACGGCGGGGCGAGCATGGGATTTTCGAGGGGTCAGGTAAGTAAAACGGGGGGGACTGGGGGCAGTGCGAGATGTTTTTTCACCTTAATGCATAGAATGCATTAAGGTGAAAAAACATTTACCTTTACAACCCCTTTAAGTCATTTACATTTTTTGGGGGGATTTTTGTGGATATATAAAATTAAACTAAAGCCACCATTATGTACCTCTCCTCTGGTAAAGGAACATCTTTGCATAATCTTCTGAGTTTGACATCTTCAGCAATCTAAATTAGCCAGAATGATGCAACTCCTGTGTATTTTCTAAAATATACACATCCAGCTAGGGCTGCAACTAACGATTATTTTCATAATCGATTCGTTGGCCAATAACCTTTAAAAAAAAAAAAAAAAAAAAAGGGTCAAATTGACGTTCATTTTCAACCACAGTGATGGGAAAATTTGGAAATGGAAAACTTCTTAGTCAAAGGAATTTTCAGACAATGTACCGTATATACTCGAGTATAGGCCGACCCGAATATAAGCCGAGGCCCCCAATTTACCCCCAAAAAAACTGGCAAACTTATTGACTCGTGTATAAGCCGAGGGTGAGACATGCCTGTCCATCCCTGTGTGTGTGTCCGTCCATCCCTGTGTGTCCGTCCATCCCTGTGTGTCCGTCCATCCATCCATCCATCCATCCATCCCTGTGTGTGTGTGTGTGTGTCCATCCATCCATCCATCCCTGTGTGTGTGTGTGTCTCCATCCATCCATCCATCCATCCCTGTGTGTGTGTGTCTCCATCCATCCATCCCTGTGTGTGTGTGTATCCATCCATCCCTGTGTGTGTGTGTATCCATCCATCCCTGTGTGTGTGTGTGTCTCCATCCATCCGTGTGTGTGTGTGTGTGTGTGTGTGTGTCCAGCCTACCTGTGTCCCGAGCCTTTGTCCCGAGCCTCCGTCCCGTGCCTTGCCTCCGTCCCGTGTCGTGCCTTGCCTCCGTCCCGTCCCGTGCCTTGCCTTGCCTCCGTCCCGTGCCTTGCCTCCGTCCCGTGCCTTGCCTCCGTCCCGTGTCGTGCCTTGCCTCCGTCCCGTCCCGTGCCTTGCCTCCGTCCCGTGCCCTCTTCGTCGGCGCCTCGGCGGCCATTGTAAAATTCAAAAGCCGCGCCTCCGCCTTCGCCTGTGATAGGCGGAACACTGAATTTCCCAGCAGCCTGTGTTCCGCCTATCACGGACATCGTATCATCCTCGTCCGTAGTACGAGGATGATACGATGTCCGTGATAGGCGGAACACAGGCTGCTGGGAAATTCAGTGTTCCGCCTATCACAGGCGAAGGCGGAGCCGGAGGCGCGGCTTTTGAATTATAGAATGGCCGCTGTCTGTCTGCTCGACACGCTGATCGAGCGGGCAGACAGCGATGACTCGAGTATAAGCCGAGGGGGGCACTTTCAGCCTCAAAAAAGAGGCTGAAAATCTCGGCTTATACTCGAGTATATACGGTATGTGGTTTTCGTTCATAAATGACATTCATTTAAAAAACAATGTTAAAAACAAGTGGAAATTTCAAACAAAATTCTTTCAGCGCATGTACAACGATTTTTCATCTGAAAATTGATATGTGGCCAGCATAAGGCTCGGTACACACCTATGCAGTTTGCTTTTGATCTGTTTCTGCAGTGCTTTTTGCTGTAAGTTTTGCGCATGTGATTTTACTGCAATTTGCATTTTTTTTGGGCAGATTAAAAAACACAAATTGCTGCAAAAACGCATTACATGTTTTTCTGTAGGTTCTCCATTGAAGTATATTGAGCCAATAAAGCACCATCTTGTGTTAAAAGTCCCTGACCCTTTCAGATGTGAACGTGTCCCATAGTAAACAATGTAAATGAACTGTAGTGCATTTCTGCAAAAAGCACCAATAAACACAGATGTGAACCACGTCTAAGACGTTAAGTAACAATGCGGTTTAAAAAAAACTAAAATTAGCCCTTTGTAGTAGGGGAAAAAAAAGCAGATAATCACTACTGTAAGGGATTTTTTTTTTTACTGTAGAATGGTGAAAGTAATTTACAGTAGCGATTATTTGCTCTTTGTACTATAAAGAGCTAATTTTAGTTTTATTTTAACCTCAATATGTTACTGGCGATTAATCGATTATGAAAATAGTAATCAATTTCATAATCGATTAGTTGTTTCAGCCCTACATCCAGCACTCAATGACCTTGTAATCCATTTTTCTTGAAATCATTTCTTACTGTGCTTCTGTCTCTGTGAGCGCCAAAACCTCCCTCTTTGGTCTTCTGTTGCGTGCTATCAAATTTCCTGATCTCCTACCGAAACTCGGTTATCTTTAACCAAGTTTTGGAAAGGGGAGGCTTTACCGATTTGAGACTGATCATGCACTTCAGGCATCCAGGGTATTACCTGATAATCCTAATAAACCAAGTGATGTAGTTTGAAAATTGCATAAATACTCTCAAGGAAACTATTATGGGGAAGATGTGTACAAAGCCTTATCTGGATTATAGTGGGGTGCATTTTTTTTTTTTACCCCCATCACTCTGGTGAAGACTATTTTTACGCCCTGTTTTGGATACCCTTTGCTAAGGGTGGATAGTTTACTAAGGGTGGGGTTTTTCCTTTGGATTGTTTGAACAGAAAGGGGACATTACAGCTGTTTATAGAGAATGCAGAGACTTGCCAGGCTTTTTGGAGACCTTAGGTCTCCAGGAGCTAACCCTTCCAGAAGATATGTTTTCAAATGCTGCGGCACTTCCTTGCCTTTCAATCCTTGGAGAGTATACGCTTCTAAATCAAGTGGGAGAAGCGTTGAGCTTAAAATATGCCTTCATTCGTCCTAATGTGCATGGACACATAGGCTAACATTGAGCTGCTTCTACACACCGAACACAATACTCCTGTACAAGCAGCATTTTTTTTTAAGCCAGTGTGCATGGAGCCTAAAGGGTTTTTCCAAGCCGGATTAATGAAGTTTGTACTACCTTGCATCTAGATTGCCAGCCTGCCATTGAAGGTCTTTTAAAGCGCCTTCAGCTGCAAAGCCATTCTGGATACATGAATAATACAGAATTCCCATGAGGGTGAACCTTCTTATTTAAGCATTTTCTGTGTTTATAGGAGTGATTTTTACTTGCTGCCTGAAACTGTTCTTTCCTTCCAGAGTATTTTTGAATTCAGGTTAATATTTTAGAAGAATTAGACAAAACAAAAGTTGTAAAATTATTTTATTTTTTCTGGGGAACCATTTTGTATAAAATGGCAATTTTCATGGTGCCCTTAAACAGGTGACATAAACTTAGGAAGGAACTCCATAGAATATTACCCATTAATGGTTTGCATGTTTATCATTAGGGACCTGCTCTAACTCACTGTGCTTACCCACAAAACTTTTGTTAAGCGTATTACTTTAATAACTTCAGCACTGAATGGAAGGATGTGAGGTTTTCACAAGATTTCATCCATTTCTCCACATTTGCTGGAATGGCAGCTGAGTTACCAGACTGCTGAATAGCACACCAACTGACGATGTCTGCAATGGTCAGTTCATTTCCCACCAGCCAGGGAGCCTTGCCTAATGCAGAGTTCAAGGCCCGGAAAACAGCTGCTTTCTCTTTACTGCTTCCTTCTCTGAGTTGGAAGATGGCGGTGTCCACCCAGCTGTCAATTAGTGTAGCTGTGACAGCATTATAGGAGTTGCCTAAAAGGGAGAACAGGAAACGAGCTATGTTGCCTTCTCCTTCAATAGGACACATATTTTGAATGCTGAATTTCATCTGTGGTTTAGGCACTAGAGGGGGAAAAAAAGGCAACATTTTAAATTGCAACTCTAGGCAGCAAAATAATTACATAACTATACAAAACTCATTCTGTGATTTGAATCAAGACACAATGGCTTCTATCACCCAAACCTACTTGAGCAGTAGCAGTCAGGTAGTAAAACTGGAACTGACATTATGTAATCTACTAAAACTGGAATGGACATTATGTAATCTACTAACTGCAACGCAAAAAAAAATGAAAATAAATTTTAAGTACAAGTAACTCCTAATAATCACAGAATCTATCAAGTACAGTGAAACTTTGTTGTTGGTCATGTATTACTATACTTAAAGCTGAACTCCAGCTTTTGATACACTTGACATAGTTCTACGTCCCTCACTAAGGCCCCTTTCACACTTGGGGGTGCGGCAGTCGGCAGTAAAGCGGTGCTATTTTTAGCGGCCCCTAGCGGGGCGATTTTAACCCCTGCTAGCGGCCGAAAAAAGGGTTATAACCGCCTGCAAAGCGCCGCTGCAGCAGCGCTTTGCCAGCGGTATAGCCACACTGCTCCATTAATTTCAAGGGGTAGGAGCAGTGAATACACCGCTCCAAAGATGCTGCTAGCAG
The DNA here is from genome assembly GCF_037356315.1 of Lithobates pipiens. Lineage (NCBI taxonomy): Eukaryota > Metazoa > Chordata > Amphibia > Anura > Ranidae > Lithobates > Lithobates pipiens. Next base: position 263,068,772 of record NW_027507784.1, on the reverse strand, counting down.
GACTTTTTTCACCGCCCTGCTAGCGCACCGCTCCAGTGTGAGAGCCCTCCGGCTTTCACACTGGAGTGAAAGGGGCAGTTTTTTTTTCCAGGCGCTATTTTTAGCGCTGTAGCCTGTAGTCTCAGTGTGAAAGGGGCCTAACGTGAGGCTGCTGGATGTGCTGAATAAACTGTATGTAGCCGAGACCACATACAGCATACCGCGCTGTGTTCCAGATTCGAGCCTAGACTTACCATCTCATACACGGAACACAAGAGTCTGATTGGCGCTCAGTCAGAGAAAGATATATTCTAGGAATGAATACAATAAAATAAAAAAACCCTTTCACTGAATGGCTGAGCACTGATCAATTAGACACTCTTGTTTTTCCGGGTATGAGACAGCCTCAGCTACATACAGCACATCCAGCGGCCTCAAAATGTTAGTGGGGGACATTGAACTCCCAGCTTTTGGGACACTTTACATAGTTCTGCTTTAAAGCAGAACTAAATCCTCCTATCCTTTACAGCCAAGCCATCCTAGCCTCTGTTTTATCTGCAGTTGCCATGGTGTTGCACATTTGATCAGCTCATACCAGATCATATTATCCCCGAGAGGGATTTCTTTTTAACAATTTTACCTTTTTCTGTGCCCAGGATTTAAAATATTTTTGCAAAAAAGGTGCAACATGCATTAATTATATCTGTGCAGTAGTAGTACTCTGATGGGGATGGACATGCTTTTATGCAAACGTAATACAGCTATGACACCAGCCATTTTATGGCAGTTCAGTTGAGAGCTAACATATGCACACCAATAAATGTAATATTCATAACTAAAAAGGTAGGCCTAGTATATAACCGTTTTGAGAAACCATCAAAGTGGAACGAAACCCTCCTGTCCTTTTCAGCTAAGGAAGCTGCCATCTTAGTCTGTGTTTAATCTGTCACTGCCATTAGATGGTTTGACAGTTTGGTTGAGAGCACAAGCAAATGCGATAGCAGGCATACCGGGAAAATAGCTGTTTTTTTAAACCGTTGACTTAAAGCGGGAGTCCGCCGGGAGTTCCGCCTTTTTATTTATTTTTTAAAAGCCAGCAGCTACAAATATTGCAGCTGCTGACTTTTAAAATAATGACACTTACCCGCCCAGCGCGCCCGCGATGTCGGCACCCGAAGCCGATCTCTCGATCGTCTCTCGGGTGCTGCCGCCGCCATCTTGGGTATGGGAATCAGGAAGTGGAGCCTTTCGGCTTCATTTCCCGGTTCCCTACTGCGCATGCACGAGTCGCGCTGCGCAATAAGGATGGTCCCTGCTGTCTCTGGGATCCGTGTGTTTCCCAGCAGGCAGCGGGGGACTTTCGGAAAGGGGTGTACCTTCTGCAGAATCTACGCCGGAAGTGGGTGCAGATACCTGTACTGTACAGGTACCTGCACCCCCCTCCCCCCTGAAAGGTGCCAATTGTGGCGCCGGAGGGGGGGGGGGGGGGATGATTCTAATGAGCGGAAGGTCCACTTTAAGGTGGACCTCCGCTTTAATGGACTTAGTTCCACTTTAAACTGGCGAGTTTAGTTCCTTTTTAAAGTTCTAACATTTATGGGTAAAGCTGATCCAGGGAATATGAAATTGCCTCTCGGGGATCCGGAAGAATTTTTTTTACCCATGCTGTAGCAAATTGGTTAATGCTTTGCTGTTTTTTTTTCCTTCTTCTGGATCAACTGTGGGTATAGGATTGTATGATTTATTTATTTTTTCCTTTTTTATTTTGTTGACCTAGATGGACTAGTTGAAAAGTTGAACTAAATCCACCAATTTCACAAAACAGTACAGATACAAGGCATGCCATAAAATGATAACTGGTACAGTTAATTGCATTTACTGAGCTGTCAAGTCATCTAAAAGGCTGGTGCCATAACTGATCCCATGTGCAGCACCATGGTATAGAGCTGCCACGACGAGTCGACTACAAAAATGTCGACGTGCGTGCAGGGCATCGATACGTCACAAGGCTTAGTATCTACCACTGTCCTCCGTGCTGCCGCCCCCCTCTCTTCTCCCCTTCCGTGCCGCCGTCCCCCTCTTCTCCCCCTCCGTGCCGCCGTCCCTAGGGGTGCAACGGATCGTCAGCATGGAGCATGAATCCCGGAAATGGCATCAGCAGGAGGGGACGCTGGCACCATTTCTGGGATTCATGCTCCACGCTGACTCAGAAGGCGCGATTGCCTGACCAGTGTTCCCAGAGCCTGGGGTGTTCACCTGCTGCATATCGTTATCCCTGGAAAGCTGTGATGATACACTGGGACCTCCTGATGCCGGATCACCTGCTTCACACATCCATGTTATGTGCCTCTTCTTATCCTTGATTCTGTAAGTGTTTTTAATCTTGTTTGGGGATATTAAAAGTTTTAATTCTGCACTTAGAGGCGCCTTTTTTCTTTCATTCGTTTTCTATTAGGGCTGCACTCAGAGGGGGAGCAATCTCTAAGTGTTTGAAGACCACTTCAGTCGTACAATAAAGACACTATCTGCCTGGTTCTGACATTCTGAGTGCCCTTGACATACATTTTATCTGGTTATAATGGTAAAAGTTTTTATTATCCCAATATCAATCCATCAAGATCAAATGCACTTAAAAACGAATACTGCGTTTCATCCCTCACGTTCAGAAAATTGCAACATGGTTTGGGGTTGCTCAGGGCAACAGCTCCAATTTTCTTTGCTTTACATGAATCACAATTATTGTAGCTCGTCACAGCTTACCATCTTTCCAAATGAGAGTGAAGCCAAGCTGATATTCCTGGCGATACTTTTTATTCACTTGATCCCCAAAGCATTTCAGAAGAGGTTCTGGGATGTTTGTGACAGATGAATGTGTGTGTACTGCTGACAGCACCTGGTAGCGTTCACAAAGCAGGCTGTGCAGGATCAGCAGGGAAAGCGGAGGCACAGCAGGATTTGCATTGATGACAATATCTCTCAAAGCACCATAATCCTAGGTTAAGAAATGAAATATTGTTATAACAGAAATCAGAAAATTGTTACAACTTAAAATTAGACATTCATGAAGGCTTGGATGGAGTCAAAACACGGCTGATGCTACTGCAGCTCCACAAAGGCTTTATGAATTGATTTCACATTTTGTTTTCTATTTAAAATGGTATTAAATCCATAAGCTAACATAAATATGAATAAATCAAAAATACTAAGTATTACTGAACCCAGCACTTCTTAAAAAAAAATGGACAGAACTTACAGTGAAGCCATTATGGAAATATATCTATCCCGTTAGCTGCTATAATAACATTACACGGGGGGATGAGCGAGGAGTGTGAGTGACCTCTAGTGGTGGAACTTCAGATAGACTCGATGTGGCTTTCGGGTAAGCTTACACACAAAAGGGGAGTCACTTGGTGCAGAGGTGGAGGAATAAAGCCTAAACAGCATGCTGAATAACGTTCTGATGATATATTGTATTGAGTGTTTCCACAATTGAAAGGACTTAACCAGCTGATTTTAGGACTTTCCATATTGGTGGATGGTTGTTTAAAAGCACCCTTTGACACTGCTACTGCACTTTATCCTTGTTACTGGACATATAAGTGGAGTTGTGTTGTGATTTTACATTATTTGTTTTTGATTTTTTGTATCTAGCCTCAGAATCATATACTTGACAGTATTGGGCCAGTTATAACTTCTATTATAGCGCTGTCAATGCTTAGCAGGTTTATATGTGAGATCATCTATTTTTTTTAACATTTAATATACTGCAGGTTACCAATTGTTAAAAGTGTGATCGCTATATTGAATTTTCTTTTTTAGGCTCTCTTTCCTTTATTTCCACCCGGTGATCCTGCCTCAAGTCTGTGTCTTTTTTTTTTTTTTAACAAAAAAGGTGGTCATACAGCTGCAGCAATAAAGGTTTGAGATAAACAATCCAACATGTACAAGGCTGCTTATGATGGTCAGCTTTTATTTAGGTAAAACCTTTATACCAAAAGAAAAAAAAAAAAAAAAAAAAAAAAAAACTGTTGCTGTAACTGCTTATAAAGCATTAGCTGGAGTTTAGGTTCAATTTGTGTATTTAAATCTGCTAGTACATCTAACACTCCCCTCCCCCCAGATTAAAAATTGTTGCTGTTCAAAAGGTGCCCGTGTGCTTCTTAACCTCCCTAGCGGTAATCCCGAGTCTGGCTTGGGTTGGGATTTTACTATCATAAGCGGTAACCCCGAGCCAGACTTGGGATCGCATCGCTGGATACAGGGAGGACACGGAGAAGTTACTTACCTTGTCCCCTGGATCCAGCGATGTCCTTCGCGCTGTGTGATCGAGCTGTCCTCTGCTCAATTCACACAGTGCCGAATGCCGCCAAGCTCCGTTCCCTACGACGTTACGGCGCATTGGGAGCGGAGATAGGCGCCAAATTCAAAAAAGTAAAAGTACACAAAAAACACACAGTACTGTAATCTTACAGATTACAGTACTGTATAAAAAAAAATACACACCCCTTTGTCCCTAGTGGTCTGTGCAGTGCCCTGCATGCACTTTTATATTATAAATACAGTTTTTTCTGCCTGGAATTTGGAGACTGTCCATAGCAACCAAAAAGTGTCCCTTTTTCAGTGTTTTAGGATTTGATTACATTATTGAATAATTTTTTTTTATTATATTATAAACTTTATCATACTCGGGATGTCTGCTAGACTCTGGTTTGAATAGATTTAAGAGAGTTATTCCTAAGAATTACAGGACTACAATATAAAACGCAGAATTTCCATGCAAAATAATTGTACCGCTTTCAGCACCTAAAACCAGAATGAATCATACCGCCAGGGAGGTTAATCCAGAGTGGAGGCACTTTAAGTCCCCGTTCACATGCAGTGTCCAAACAGGTCCACTTATGAGTTTTTATTAGGTGTACCCAATTGGATGGTTCATTCACTCCTTTGGACTGGCAGGTGCAAATGGACTTGTGCCTACCTCTGATCTGATCCGGTCAGCCAATAGAGCAGAGCTGGCTCTGTCCATATCCACTCTGCAGAAATTGAGCAAACATGGACCCGTCATCCGCCCGCTCTGCTGTGATCAGCAGGTGATCCGTGGACAGATTCCCTGCTGATCAAAACTTCCCTTGTGAAAAGGGCCTAAATATTAGTTGTGTTACTGGCCAGATCACCAGGTGAAAATAGAGGGCAAAAAGCCTAAATAAAAACCAGTGAGCAACCACATTTAATGATTATTAAGCTGCAGTATATAACATTTTTGGTTTAATATTGCTTTAACCTTTATTTGCAATCTTTACTGGCATTTAGAGGCGTCTCAAGCATATGTCTACTATTTACAAGATCTTTAACATAATATGGGGTTCATCTCATAGACAACGATACTCTATTATCTTATCACTTCTTAATTGTTTACCACATTATGCAATATCTAATACAATATCCCTTTCTGTATTATCTAATGCAATGCCCCCGAGAAAGATCTGAGGGTGCATACCGTGGTTGGACTGAAGAACCCAACTAGATCTAGGTTTCTAACCTCAGTTCACACAGGTTTTATGTTTGTACATTCCAGACTGAAGAACAATGTTGTACAGCAAGCTTCACGCAGCACCCCTCAGGTAAGTATTAGGGGGGGGCTGCTGCACGCGGAAGGTTTTTTATGTGAATGTACTAAGAAAGAAAAAAACTTCTGCCTTTACAACCACTTTAATCTGAACTGAATTGGGCTGTCTGGAAATCCTAGCTAATAGTTTAGGCACATGAGCTTTATCCAGCACTACCCATAATAACCTTTATTCTAACTCCAGGGCCCACACATCCTGATCATATCAGTTTCCCAGCAACCCTTGGCTTCTATTCAAAATCTCGTAGTAGTGTTGGCTCTTAGATGGACACCAACACTGGCTGGTTGATATAAGTTAACACTGTGCACTACCAACACCCAGCAGTAATAACATACTTTTCCAAGTATAGCATCAAGGTCTGCTGTCTGTGCGGCCGGAGCTGCTGTCGAATCTGCTTGAATAATATCTGTCACATCAAGATCTGCATCTGGAGTCTGGATCATCTTTGAGAGGCCATCAACAGCAGCTTTCAGCTCATAGAGGCGCTTCAAGATGTCTTCTTGCCTGGACTCCAGGGCTTGAATAGCTGGATCAGCTTGCTCCTTAGGATATATCAAACAACATAAGTCAGGAAAAAAAAAAAAAAAGGACAGAAGAGCTGTTGCTCAAGAAATGTAAAGGTCTGCAAACAGAAACCAGTAAATAACTAAATTGTTCAATGGCAGCCCCTGAATGGATTGGGACATTGCTGACCTCGTTCTGAAAAACCAAGTTTTGCTTACTAGTAGTTTCTTACCATATGGACACTGAAGGACAAATACATACTGACACATACTTCAGTAATAAAACCTTTTCAGGTGTGAGGACAATCGGCAAAGCTCATCTTCTCTTTTGCCTGAAGGCAGGGCTGTTACATATTTAGATCACCTAAAGCAGGAGTGTCAAACTACATTCCAGTTCATACAAATGCTATATATAACATGTTTTTTTTATTTTATTTTTTTTAATAAAAGAAAAACACACATTAAAAATGCACTGAAGGAGAAAGACAAAAATATTTCCCATTTCCCTTTGCCAAAGTGTAGAAGATATATTTCTAAAAATTACTGAAGACCTTCCTTATCCAGGTCCCATCCACTACCTCCCTGACATTACTCTCTCAAAGTGGGGCTGCACACACAAAAATAAATAAAATAAAAAGAAATCATGAATATTCCTAAAAAAAAAAAAAAACATTTGGGAATTTTTTTTTTCTCACCTATAAATGGCTGTTGCTAGGGGGTCCCTCATAGTCTGCCTCCTTCAGTGCCTGGGCTGGTGACATCACTTCCCCTCGGCGCAGGAAGGGTTCAACTCTGCCCCCTCCCTCTTGTCAATCATCTGGGACACATGACAGGTCCCAGATGATTGCGCGGCCACTCACGGTGTGCGGCATGCGCAGTGGGTGCCCGGCTGTGACTTCACAGTTACAATGCCGGGGGGGGGGGGGGGGGGGACAAGCGGGGCTTCGTTCCCCTGCATGGCTGGACCCTGGGACAGGTAAGTTTCCGATTATTAAAAGTTAGCAGCTGCAGTATTTGTAGCTTCTGACCTTTATTTTTTTTAAATAGGCACACCACTTTAAAGCGGGGTTCCACCCTAAAGTGGAACTTCCGCTCATCGGAACCCTCCCCCCCTCCGGTGTCACATTTGGCACCTTTCAGGGGGAGGGGGGGGTGAAGATAGCCATCTGTCTAAGACAGGTATTTGCACCCACTTCCGGGCATAGACTCCCACGGGAGTCTATGCCGTTTCCTGTCCCGCCGCGCTGTCTGCTGGGACACACACGGGTCCCAGAGACAGCGCGGACCATTCCTAGTGCGCTGCGCGACTCACACATGCGCAGTAGGGAACCGGGAAGTTAAGCCACAATGCTTCACTTCCTGATTTCCTCACCTAGAATGGCAGTGGCAGCAGCCGAGACCAGACCGATCGCTCTCGGCTGCCGATATCGCTAAACCCTGGGACAGGCGAGTGTCTATATGTTAAAAGTCAGCAGCTGTAGTATTTATAGCTGCTGGCTTTTAATATTTTTTTTGTAGGTTGAATCCCTCTTTAAGTAATGTGCACTGACCCAGGGCCAGATTAACATGGGGGCTATTGGAGATACAGCTCCAGGTATCAAACTCATAGACCCAAAAAGAAGAGGCCATGCACAGAAAGCAATGGGCCGTCAGGAAGAGATCTCCCCCGCACGCCCAGCCTAGCCAGGGCCGGATGCAGTTCCGGTTCTGATGGCTCTGCCACTGTCCAATTATTCATTGCTAGAACAGCATGACATCCAGCAACCAGTGACATATATGATCCATCATTGAGAGTGGAGGAGGATGTAACTTGCTCCTCTGCCTCCTAGTGGTCAGCTCCACCCACCTCCTCCAGCTTCTGCGGCCCCTTGCTGACAAGGAAAGTGACCGAGTATAAGGTGAGGACAGGGAACCTGTCGGGCTGTCTGTGAGTGAGGGAGCTGGGCAGAGATGGAGAGACAGAAGATGACAGCCGGTGCTAGAGAGTGGGAGGAGTAGGTGGCCTAAGCAGAGGAGGCTGTTGGAGGGAGCAGCTGAGAGGACAAGGAGACAGCTGGGACAGAGGAAAAGGGGGCGGGACTTTGATGGGGAGTGGTACGGTGCTGGTGGTGTGTGGCAGGGAGTGAGAGTATGGAGAAAGGCCGACAGGCTGTAGAGACCCCAGTGGTGGACATGTGCGCTCAGCTGAGGAATGGGAGCCTGCTATGCTGGGATATCTAGTGCCATAGAGTGTCTCTCCCTCTCAATGATAGCAATTATTATTGAGAAAACTGGCTTCAATGCTGGGGGTTGTTACATAAGCTGGCACCAATGCCGGGGGTTATTATTGGGAGGTGCAGCAAATGGAAATTTTTGTATCGAAAGCGATAATTCAGGATGCACTTGACCAAAACTGACAGTTTAATAATTATATATATATATATATATATATATATATATATATATATATATATATATACACACACACAAACAACTTTTTAAATAAATACCATGAATTGAAATGAATATGAATCTATTGTCGGCCATTATCTGAAAATTTAGCACAAAAAAAACTCCAGAAAAACGCATCCCTTTAAATTCTATGTATGTCTTCACTAGACACTTGTGGTGTTAAAAATCTTTCTTACTGCATCTTTGATCAGTTAGAAAAAAAAAACACACACCTCTCCATTGAAAATACAGCAATAACGCATCAAATATGCACCCATTACATTTTTTTTTTTTATCACATGACCAATGAAACACACACCATAAGCACAGTAAAATCGCGGCAAAATCAAGCCGCATTTTCAGTGCCATTATCGGCAAAATGCTGAAAAAAAAAATATTTTCACCTGATATGTTTCGGCGCATCTGTAATTATTATTGCAGAAACTGGTACCAATGCTGTAGCAAAACCTGGCACCAGTGCTGAGGGTTATTATTGCAGAAACTGGCACCGATGCTGGAGGTTATTATTGCTGCTACTGACACCAATGCTGTGGATTGTTATTGTGTAAACTGGCACTAATGCTAGTGGTTATTAACACAGAAACTGCCATTTATGCTGGTGGTTATTTCTTAAACTGGCACAAATACTGGGGATATAGTTGTAAAAACTGGCACTTATGCTGGGTCACATTATGGAAACTGCCATTCATGCTGGGGTTTATTTTTGTGTAAACTGGCACCAATGGCAGGGATTATTTTTGCAAAACTGGTACAAATGCTGTGGGTTATTGCTTAAAGCAGAGTTCCACCCAAAAATGTAACTTTCCACTTTAAGTGAAGGTGACATGCCACATTGTTTTGTGCAGGGGAGGGTGGGCAGATACCATCTTTTTAGAGGCATCCAGCTCCCACTTTCTCCTGGAGCTTCCGAAGGAAGTTCACTTCTCCCTCCCTGCAATCTTCTGGGACACGTTATAGGTCCCAGAAGATTGCCTGGCCAATCACAGCATGCAGCGCGTGCCCGGTTGTGAAGCCACAGCTGGGCACCCACAGTCACAACCCAGCTGTCGAGGAGAGGAGGGGCTTCGTATGCCCGCATCGCTGAACCGTGGGACAGATGCGTGTCCGATTAGTAAAACTCAGCACTTTTGTTGCTTCTGACTTTTATATGGATGACGCTTATATGGACTCCGCTTTAGGCTACCAGCTATCCGGGGGGGGGGGGGGGATTTATTGCAGAAACTGGCACTGATGTGAGGGGTATATTTATTTTACGGCAATGTTGGGGTTTACTTTTGCATAAATTGCTACCAACTAACTTTTCCAGCAATTTGAGCTACAATAGCTACTCTATTGGATCGGACTACACTGTCCTGCCGTCCTTCCCCACATGCAGCAAAGAGGTTTAGCATCCCATGACCCGGTCATTTGGTTTTCCTTCCTTGGACCACTTTTGGTAGGTCCCGACAACTGCAGACCGGAAACATACCACAAGATCTGCAGTTTTGGAGATGCTCTGATCCAATTCTCTAGCCATTACAATTTGGCCCTTGTCAAAGCTGCTCACATCCTTACGTTGCCCAGGTGTAATGCTGGACTTTTAATTATCCGTACGGCCCTATGTCCAATCACTATCCAAATCTGGCTGCCTCAAACTCTGCAACATCTCAAAGATATGCCCCTTCCTAACCAATAACACCACAAAGCTTCTAATCTATTCCCTGGTCATCTCTCGCCTTGACTACTGAAACTCCCTCCTCGTTGGCTTACCTTTAGACTATTCCCCCCTTCAGTCCATCATGAATGCTGCTGCCAGACTCATCTACCACCCCTCTCTTCCAATGCCTCCAATGGCTTCCTCTCACCCAACTAATTAAATTCAATATACCAACAATAACTTACAAAGCCATCCACAAATTAGCCCCACCCCACCCCCCCCAAGGTACATCACCAACCTCATCTCCAAATACTTGCTGCTTAACCACTTGATACCATATGCCCGTAAATCACTATATGTGTATGTCAGCTCCTTTAAAGAGCTGTAGCAGGCGCGCGCCCGCTGTCCGGCGGGAGGACATGAAGCGAATGCCCGACGGCGATGTCCGCTGACCACCCGCGATCATGGGAACGAGAGCCAGAATGGGGATCAATGTAAACAGACAGATCCCTGTTCTGACAGGGGAGAAAGAGAGATCTGCTGTTCCTTGTGATTAGGAACAGCGATCGGTCTCCTCCTCTAGTCAGCCCAGCCCCCTACAGTTATAAACATCTCCCCGGGAACACACTTAACCCCTTGATCACCCCCCCCCCCCCTTTCCTGCCAGTGACATTTATACAGTAATCAGTGGCTATTTTTTTTATTTTTTTACTCCGATCGCTGTATATATGTCACTGGTCCCCAAAAAGTGTCAAAGTGTCCGATCTGTCCGCCGTAATGTCGCAGTCCCGATAAAAGACAAAGATCACCGCCATTACTAGTAAAAAATAATAAATAGCCATAAATATATCCCCTATTTTGTAGATGCTATAACTTTTGTGCAAACCAATCATGTGCGTATTGCGTTGTTTTTTACCAAAAAAACAAAAACATGTAGCTCAGTGTGTATAGACAATGCTGGCAGAGAAGCTGAGTGGGAGGCACAGGTCTCACCCTGGAAGGAAGGCTGGATGTGACATTTACCTGCTCATGGTGTCCAGTGATGGGCTGGTGGAGGTTGGGCAGCCTGTACATGCAGCTGGGCAGATCTACCTTGATGTCCCCGCTGTTGTATTGCTGCACTCTGTACATGGGCATGTCTGCGGCACTCACAATGCAGCACGCTGCGTTCCCGACTCTGCGCTGATGACGTCACCGTCTCCCAGGTACACTCTGGCGCAGCCTCGCTATCAGTGAACTGATGCAACCTATGCCGCCGCCATATTTACTAATGGCAAAGCTGCCTTCGTAAAAGAATAACTTCCATTACCCTATATAGCCTAACGTGTGTCTTTCATAGGATCATCGTGCAGCTACCGCAATGTAAAACTTGTTTACAATGGTGTTGTAAGGGAATGGAAAACAAAACTCAAACGTATGACTTCGTTTAAAAAATAACGCGGTTAATCCAATGTAGGATTCGATTGGCTCTCGAGGATTTAGAGACGGAAATAACTTAGGATTCATTAAAACATCTAGTTGAGATCTTTTATGGAGCCCTCATTAAATATGTCGGTCTCCGATGTACTCTAGGTCACGTGTGGCTTGACTTCATCCTGGCTCGCCGATTGGCTACAGGCTGTGGCACGTGTGTGAGTGTCATGGGTCAGGGGGAAGAGGATGTGAAGAGGAGGAGTAGGTGGTGGTGGCGGGAGTATACACATGGATAGTGTATAGTACTCTATGGGCACGCTGTACACATAGCACCATGGAGCAACCTTGGTGAGTTCACTTTTACAATAAACTCTGCAGTCCCATAATAGTTCTGTGTGTCCAAAGAACAACACTGATAATTGTCAATTAAAAAGGGAGGAGGTCATGCGGATATCAGTATTGCAAAGGTGACACAGTGGGGGAGATTTACTAAAACTGCTTCTCACAGAATCTGGCGCATGGTAACCAATCAGCTTTCAGGTTTTATTATCAAAGCTTGAGTGAGCAAGCTGAAGTTAGAAGCTGATTGGTTTCCATGCATAGCTGCACCAGATGTGTGCACCATTTTTAGTAAATTTCCCCCATTATCATAAAAAAAAAATTAAAAACATCGCACAAGTGATCTAAAAGTCTAGGCAAAGATCATGGTGTTATCCAATACAACAGGGCGTAGATCAGAGGTTGAGAGATGAAAGGATGAGCAATGTACACAGAGCCTGTGGGGGTTATTTACAAAAGACGAATCCACTTTGCACTGCAAGTGCAATTGAAAGTGCAGTCGCTCTAAATCTAAGGGGTATATCTGAAATGAGTTGAAGCTCTGCTGATTGAATCATCCAATCATGTACAAGCTAAAGTGCTGTTTTTTATTTTCCTTGCATGTCCCCTTCGGATCTACAGCGAATTTACTTCCAAGTGAACTTTCAGTGCAAAGTGGATTTTAGTAAATAACCCCCTGTGTGTTTAGGGACATATATCTGCTCCATCTACTTATAGAATAATACACTAAATCTAAAAAGTTTAATACCTGAACAAACATAAAAAATGCTAATGGCATTAACCACGTGCCTTCCCGGGCACTTACAGCCCCTTCCCGCCCAAGCCATTTTTCAGCTTTCAGCGCTGTGGCACTTTGACAATAGCACGAACATTGTACACTGCACCCAAACACATTTTTTATAATTTTCTTCACACAAATAGAGCTTTCTTTTGGTGGTATTTAATCACTACTGGGTTTTTTATATAAAAAAAAAAATATATTGAAAATAAATGTTTTTTTCTGTCAGTAGATTTTGTAACTAAGTAATTTTTCGCCTTCACTGATGTGCTCTGATGATGCAGCACTGATAGGCTGAACTGGTGGGCATTGATGAGGTGGCACTTATGGGCACTGATGAAGAGAAACTAATAGGCAGCACAGATAGACGGTAGTGATGTGCGGCCCTCGCTATTAATCGACTGCAGTGATGGGCAGTAATGATAGGCAGCACTGACTGGCATAGCTAATGGGCAATGGTGGGCACTGATTGACACTAGGGTTTCCACATCATCCCTTCAATCCAGGACACACATTAATTACACAGGTTCTGTGGCTGATTAAGGTGGTCATTATACTCGGTGCCTTATCTGAATTAAAGAGGAAGTAAACCCTGATGGGTTTACTTCCTCTTTTTTTCCCTGCAAAGGTAAAGCATAATGGACTACTATGCATCGCATAGTAGCTCATTATGTGTCACTTACCTGACACAGGAGCCAGCGAAGTCGCCGCTGTCCCCTGTAGTCCGCCGCATCCATCTTGCTGGTGGCGTCTCGCAGCTCCGACGAATCACAGCGGCGAAGCCGCGATGACGTCACTCCCGCGCATGCGCACGGGAGTCGCGTCTCGCAGTTCTGCCGCTGCCATTCGGCGAAGCCGCGATGACGTCACTCCCGCGCATGCGCACGGGAGTCGACAAATTAGGCAAATCCATTCTTGGACTTGCCGCATTTAGTGCGCCTGCGCGCCGCTGTCTACGGCGCATGCGCCGTAGACAGCGGTGCCCATTTTCGGGCAAATATCTCCTAAACCATATAGGTTTAGGAGATATTGCTTGGACCTACAGGTAAGCCTTAATCTAGGCTTACCTGTAGGTCAAAGTGGTTTGAAAGGGTTTACTTCCTCTTTAAATCAGCCTCAGAACCTGTGCATTTCATATGTGTCCTGGATTAAAGGGATGATCTGGCATTGTTAGGCAATGGTGGGCACTGATTGGTGACACTATTGTGATCAGTGCCCTGATTACATTCCTAGATTTCCCCCTGTGTGGAAATGCCACTGATCGGCTCTCCTCGCCACACACTCTCAGTGTGAGGTGAGGAGAGCAGATTACCAGCGTCTCCGTGTTTACATGTGACTGGCTGTGTTTGGACACAGTCGATCACGTGGTTAAAGAGCCACGGACACAGTTCTTTACAGAGATCGGGGTCGTGCCATGTCCTAGCAACACTGCGTGTCCGTTCTCGGATGCCATTCCAGAACGAGAGCCGCTCTGCCGTCATTTGACGGTGGGCGGGCGGCAAGCAGTTAGAGTATAAATACAGCCAATAAGGTATGAGCAGGAGGTAGAGAAACTGTAGTACACTTTTTTTTCTGTGACCAGCTGGGCAGGGTTGTGTCAGCAGCAGACAGGCAATCCACAGTACACTGATCCTGCCTGTTACAAGCTGTGCAGGGAGGCATGTCAGCACAAGTCTGATCACTGGGGGGACAGGCAGACTGTGATCCCCACTACATAGCACCCAACTGTCCCTTATTTCGAGGGACTTTCGCTTATTTGGAACAAAGTCCCCCTTTCTTCCTCATTTTGGTGTGATCTATATAGTTGTGTATAAAATACACTTTTTATCTTTCAAAAAGTGCTAAACCTTTTATCAAAATTGCTGCATTTGTAAATTTCAAAAGCCAATATAAAGGAATAGTAATGGTAAAAAAAAAGAAAGCACTTGTAAGCAAATCTCAAACATGTTATACTTACCTCCCTCTGTGCAGATGGTTTTGCACAGAGCAGCCCCAATCATCCTCTTCGCTGCTCCTGCCCCCATAGCCAGCAGGTTTCTTAGGCGGCAACAGAGCTGAGTCACAGCTCTGTGTCCATTCAGACACAGAGACCTGGCCTGCCTCCTCTCTCCCCTGATTGGCTAACTGACTTTGACAGCCGTGGGAGCCAATGGCACCGCTGTTGTGTCTCAGCCAATCAGGAGGAGAGTCCCGGACAGTTAAGACACTCGTGGACATTGGTGGAGAGAGATGGAGCTCAGGTAAGTAATTAGGGTGTGCTGGAGTGGCTGCTACACACAGGTTTTTTTTTTTTTATCTTAATGCATAGGATGCTTTAAGTTTAAAAAAAAAAAATAAAAATAAAAACCCTTTTGCCTTTACAACTCCTTTAATACATTTTTTTTCCCCCGTATATATGTGTTCTTTTTAACCACTTGCTTACTGGGCACTTAAACCCCCCTCAGTCCCAGACCAATTTTCAGCTTTCAGCGCTGATGCACTTTGAATGACAATTGCGCGGGCATACAACACTGTACCCAAATGAAATTTTTATCATTTTTTTCCCGCAAATAGAGCTTTCTTTTGGTGGTATTTAATTACAGCTCGGAGTTTTATTTTTTGCTAAACAAACCAAAAAAGATGCAAAAAAAATAATCATGTTTTAATAGTTTGTTATAAAATTTTGCAAACAGGTCATTTTTCTCCTTCATTGAAGTGCGCTGATTAGGCGGCACTGATAGGCTGCACTGGTGGGCACTGATGGGCTGCACTGGTGGGCACTGATGGGCTGCACTGGTGGGCACTGATGGGCTGCACTGGTGGGCACTGATGGGCTGCACTGGTGGGCACTGATGGGCTGCACTGGTGGGCACTGATGGGCTGCACTGGTGGGCACTGATGGGCTGCACTGGTGGGCACTGATGGGCTGCATTGGTGGGCACTGATGGGCTGCATTGGTGGGCACTGATGGGCTGCATTGGTGGGCACTGATGGGCTGCATTGGTGGGCACTGATGGGCTGCATTGGTGGGCACTGATGGGCTGCATTGGTGGGCACTGATGGGCTGCATTGGTGGGCACTGATGGGCTGCATTGGTGGGCACTGATGGGCTGCATTGGTGGGCACTGATGGGCTGCATTGGTGGGCACTGATAGGCTGCACTGGTGGGCACTGATAGGCATAGTTAAGGCGGCACTAATAGGCACAGATAAGGCGGCACTGATGGGCAAAGATGGGCACGGATGGGTGGCACGGATGGGCACTGATAGGTACCACTGATAGATGGGACTGATGGGCACTGATAGGTGGCACTGATAGGTGGCTCTGATAGGTGGCACTGCTGGGCACTGATGGGTGGCACTGGGGTGCAGCACCTTTGAGGCAGATTGTGGGCACTGCTGGGTGGCACTGTGGGTGGCACTGTGGGTGGCACTGCTGGGTGGCACTGTGGGCAGTGCTGGGTGGCACTGCTGGGTGGCACTATGGGCACTGCTGGGTGGCACTGACGGGGGGCACTTACTTTTAATAAGTGGGGCACTGCAGGGGGCAGGTGGGCACTGGCAGGGGGCAGGTGGTCACTAGCAGGGCTGGCCGTGATCGGGACTGAAGTCCCGATCACGGCCGCCGGTGAACGGCTTTTTTTTTTTATCCTCGCGCTGTCAGCGCGAGGAGGAATAATAGCCGATTACCGGCTCCGTTATATCACATGATCAGCTGTCATTGGCTGACAGCTGATCACGTGATAAGGGGTCGGGATCAACCCCTTGCACGGATCGGTGATCAGGCGAGTCTCATGGACTCGCCGATCACAGAGCACGCCGCGCGCGCCCCTCAGGCCGCTCGTACACGGGACTACGTCAATAGACGTAGTCCCGGAAAAGGAGATCCGCGCTGTAGCCGTCAATTGACTATAGCGCGGATCTCAAGTGGTTAAAGGTGTGTGTCCTATGCCTACATATTCTTGGAAATAAGTGTCCTTCATTCCCATCTTAAAAAGTTGGGAGCTATGTCAGTATTATGCAAAGAAGAATTGATCACGCTGGGATGGATGTGCATCCATGCCTTGGTCCATTAGAAATAGAAAAGCAGAGGGACTAACAGGATCACCAGGTATTTCACACAAAAAAAAAAAGAAAATATGCAAAAAAATATAAAAAACAGATACATTTTTCATACAAGTACATGGTAACACAGACAAATGAGTCATATGAAATATAACATATGCTTTAAAGAGGAAGTAAACCCTGGTGGGTTTTAGTTCCTCTTTATTTCCCTGCAAAGCATCCATCTTCGCCCCTCTTCCTTCCAGGGCCACAAACTCCGGCTCTGTGACTGGCCTAAATCGGGTCATGTTACTCCCGCGCATGTGCGTGGGAGCCGCCAGTCACAGCATGACCCCTATTAGAAACGGCACAATGTGCCCTTTCTAATGGGCGCATGTGTCGATGATATCTGAGCTCGTCATTTTAGTAAATATCTCCTAAACCATGGAGGTTTAGGAGATATTTCCAGCTCCTACAGGTAAGCCTTTATATGGGCTGACCTGGAGGAAAAAGTGGATAGTGCATCCAGCAGTACTTCTGTTTTGTGTAGTATGCACCGAGGAACAAATGCCCAGAATGCAGACTACATACGTTCTAAACATTTGTCCCTATGTGCCCTGCTCACACCATACATATATAATAGTGTGCAAAAAAACACAGCTCAACAAGCATAATGTGAAAAGGTCCCAAACCTCTGCTTGAACCAAAACTCCTCATGACCATCTTTCAGGACTTTGTTACCGTTTTTGTTCCTGTTAGGGAAATCCCTGTCCCATTGAAGGGGTTCAGAGGTGGACAATATCTTCAATAAAGACGGAAGAAAAATGCACAGTAAAACCTTGGTTTTAGAGTGTTTTGCAAGACAAGCAAAATGTTAAAATAAATTGTGGCTTGATATAGCGTCACGCCACAACTGAGTATAAAAGAGAAGAGAGGCGCCTCTAAGTGTAGCAATATGGTTACATTTCATGAAGGTACAACATTTAGCAACTCACATGGTTGATAAATATAACAGGCACATTTAAGTATGTAGGCATCTGGGGTAAAGCTGTCCACATAGACCATCCTCCATACTGCAATCAATGTCATCCCTTCTCTGCTGCTCTCTACGAATAGTTCAAGCCTCACTTTCAGATCGCTCTACTGCAGGGTAGTCTTCCCGGTCATGATTGCAGACTGACAGCGGTGAGAGCTGGCAGTGCAGAGGACAGTCTATATCAGGGATATGCAATTAGCGGACCTCCAGCTGTTCCAGAACTACAACTCCCATGAGGCACAGCAAGACTCTGACAGCCACAAGCATGACACCCAGAGACAGAGGCATGATGGGACTTGTAGTTTTGCAACAGCTGGAGGTCCGCTAATTGCATATCCCTGGTCTATATGGACAGCTTTACCCCAGACGCCTGCATAATTAGACATGCCTCTTTTAATCATTAACCATGTAAGTTGCTGAATGTTGTACCTTTATTAAATGTAACCATATTGCTACACTTAGAGGCGCCTCTCTTTTTTATACTCTGTAGCTCCTGCTGGATTTTGCTTCTAATCCCCTTGTGGAGGCTTCCATTTGTGGATGGACATTTTATGGTTACATAACCTCACATTGCTATAATCTTTGTATATGGACTATAAACTGAAGGACCTATGAATAAATGGTTGTGGAACAAATCATTTGAATTTCCATTATTTCTTATGAGGAAATTTGCTTTGATATGAGTGCTTTGGATTACAAGCATGTATCTGGAACAAATTATGCTCGCAATTCAAGGTTTTACTCTATTTTGTAAAGTGGAAGAAGGTAAGAAGCACTGTGTTGGGTTGTTCATTAATTGAAATATTCATTTACAGTACTGAACCAGCAAAAGAAATCAAGGCAATAGACCGCAAGTCTGTCCATCAGATTTGCTCTGGTCAGGTAGTGCTGAGTCTTGCAACTGCAGTGAAAGAACTTCTGGAGAACAGTGTAGATGCTGGTGCAACCTGCATAGGTAAGCTCTTTGAGAAATTTTAAAATGTTATTTTGTTTGTATGAAAAGTACCTTTAAATTATTAGTACACATTCATCTTAAAGGGAAAAAAAAAAAAACTAAATTCGCCCACCTCTCCATAAAACATATACAAATGGAGACCTCAGATCAGTTACATAGTAGTAAGCATGGCAGCCTACTCCAGGATAGACATAATTTCAATGGCCTTGGGGCTGGCCACCCATGCAGTACTGTGCATGTATTGGCTGCCCACCTACTATATGGTAAAACCGACACGTATGTGTAAATTGATTTCATTATTGATCTATGTGCACTGAATAGTGAATTTATTATCAGCACCCATGGATTTATTTGATTATGTATTGATATTAGGATTGATTTAATTATTTTTGCCACTGGAATTTATTTATGTACTTTTTGGGATTGTATATATTGAATCCTTTATTAGCTGCCCTACCTCTGTTTAGTGCATATTTTTTGTGTTTGGTTTAAGTTGGTACCTCTGTATGATGCCTACACGAAGCTCAGGGCAGATGTAGGTGCAAAAGCAACTTGCACGCAGGACAGGTACCAGCGCCCATCTGAATAAACCATTCGAGAATTTTACATTTATGTGAGTAGCATAATTATTCTGCATTTTATTGGTATTTCCAGGAAAAATTGTATTCCCCTATGTGCGTTCTACTCCCTGTAGTAAAGGTGGAATCTCTATGTGCTACTTCATATAGGGAAGTATTTCTTTTTTTTTTGTGTGTGGAAACCCCTAAAGTTTTATTGTTTTTGCACTGATTCAATTTTATGTATATATATATTTTTAAAGATTATGCATTTTCAAATGAATTTTGATATCTGTGTTTACTCATTAAATATTGGTTTCACAAATGAACAGTTTTATACAGGGTGCACCTCTGACAGGGGAGTCATAGACTGTCTAAACAGAGAGCAAGGAGGAAACTGTTTACTCTGTCAGTTTGTATGGCTCTGTCTAAAAGTGGTTATAAACCCACAGAGAAAAACAAAACAAAAAAAATTGCATGACAAAGGCATAATGAGCTAGTATGCATAGCATACTAGCCCATTATGATATAGTTACCTTAGATCGAAGCCCCCGCAGCAGTCCTGGCACACCGCTTTGGCCGGCGATATGTCTCCTGGAGTTGCTTTTGGGTATCGCGTGCTCCGGCGCTGTGATTGGCCAGAGCCACAATGATATCACACTAGCTGAAGAAACGAAATTTACGAGGCGTCTCTAAAGTGCGCATGTGCTGATGATGTTGGCTCATGCATATTCAGTGAATATCTCCTAAACTATACAACTTTAAGAGAAATTGACAGTAGCTACAGGTAAGCCTTATTATAGGCTTACCTGTAGGCCAAACTCTTTGTAAAAGGTTTAAAACCACTTGAACAAAGCAGGGTGGAAGAGTGATTAGACACTCTTCCAACCTAATTAGTGGTATATACATCTCGAAGCTTGAGTTTCTCAGGCTGTTTCAAATAGAGCTGCCGGGAACAGGCATAAATGTAAACAGTAGCATGAAGCTCCAGTTTCTGGCTGGTGATAAAAAATATGCATATACAATATTTTGATTAACCAGACAAAAAATAAAAGTGGAAAATTGTATCAAATACTTACAGTGCATGGCAGCATACATATGATATAGCTCCGCCCCTATATCCACCTACAGGACCTGTTTAAATCTATAAAAGTCTTACTGAGAGCTACTTCACCCATTCGTTGTATAAAGCACAAAGATCAGAGGGAGGGTTCGCATGCTGACATGTATTGGCGTCAGGGAAATGTTGTTTCATAGGTTTTCAGTCCTAACCATACAAATAAAGAATGTGTGTGTGTGTGTATGTGTAATATATATATATATATATAAAATTATTTTAATGTGACCATCAGGCTTGGGTGACCTATGAGCACCAAAAAATCTGGTGCCTTAGGTGTCCGTTTAATAAACTGTGATAAGCTGAGATCAGGATGATCTCTGCTTATCCCAGAGCATTGCAGGTTTAATATACTGGGATGAGAACTGGAGAACAATTTTTCTCTTCTCATCTCAGAACACAGAACGGCTGCATTGACTGCAACAGAAACGGCATGTTTAGTAAACAGAGATGCCACTTTATCTCTGTGCTTCTCTTTCAAGTTCTCCTTTCTGGCTTCTCCAGCCCAGAGGTGGAGATATCAGGAGATCTCTGCCAGAGAATAGCTTCTTCCTTCTCCCGTGGCCAAAAATGAAAGTAAAAAAACTTTCTTAACTGCAGTGAAAAATACACCAACAGCAGGTTACAATTACATTAGCTATACAATTACACACAGAGATTATTTATATATACTGTGAGGGGTTAGCTCGGCAGCGGGTGTGTGTGACCCCCTGGATGGGTTCACAACACAAAATCAGGCACCACAGACAGCGTTGTAGGTGCAAAAAAACAAAAGATGCGGTTTATTTATGCTACATGCAGTGATACATATAACAGCCAAACAAAAATAAAACATGAAAATAAATCCTGGTCAGCTTGACCTCTAACTACACACTTAGATTCCCTGTCTAACAACTGAGAGCAGCCTTGTGCTGCCCCAGTCCCTGTCCCTGTCCCTGTTGTAGAGGTTTGCCACACAGGTGTTAACTCACCGCACAGAACAGGTGTCACACTCCCCAGTCTATACAACACAAAAACTGGTTCCAGGATGGAGCATCTCCCTAAGCATGCTGGGGTTTTTTGTAGAGGTCTTAATGAGCCCACTTACTTCAGCTGGGCTCATTAACTCTTCCCCTCTAAGGGCCGGTTCACACTGCAGGCGAGGCGACTCCGACTTGCCTCGCCGCGACCTGCCGCGGCCTCAGCGGCGACTTGCAAATGACTTCTGTATAGAAGTCAATGCAAGTCGCCCCGAGGTCGCCCAAAAGTAGTACAGGAACCTTTTTTCTGAGTCGGAGCGACTCGAGTCGCTCCTCTCAGAACGGTTCCATTGTACAGAACGGGGGCGACTTGCGAGAGCGAGGCGAGGCGAGTCGTGTCGCCTCGCATCGCCCGCTGTGTGAACCGGCTCTTATTGTAAAGGTCTGCATAAAGCCTGAATCTAGGGCACACATATTTCCCATCCTGGATACAACTAGGTGACTTTACCTGCGTGCTGCCACAACACACACACACACACACCTGTGTGTGTGTATATATATTTACATCTGTTGTGTGTGTGCCGTGTATATATGTATATATATATATATAATTAGGGGTGCAACGGATCAAAAAACTCATGGAATGGATCGTTCCTGGGATCAGAGTCACGGATTGGATCATTTTTCGGATCAGCAAATAATAATTGGCAGAGTATTGGCTGGGTATGGCAGAGTATTGGCTGGGTATGGCAGAGTATTGGCTGGGTATGGCAGAGTATTGGCTGGGTATGGCAGAGTATTGGCTGGGTATGGCAGAGTATTGGCTGGGTATGGCAGAGTATTGGCTGGGTATGGCAGAGTATTGGCTGGGTATGGCAGAGTATTGGCAGGGTATTGGCACGGTATTGGCCCGTTATTGGCAGGGTATGGCAGAGTATTGGCAGGGTATGGCAGAGTATTGGCACGATATTGGTAGGGTATTGCAGAGTATTGGCAGAGTATGGAGGGATGACTGTGACTGCAATTGTTACAGAGCAGCGCTGTGGGCACTACAGATCCAGCCCGCTGCTTCTATCCGATCTCTCCCCTCAACTTTACAGAAGGGAGAGAGGAACCGGCGTTTGTTTACAAGTGATCGCTCCATCATTTGACAGAGCGATCAAATTGTAAACTGCTGACGGGTGCACCAAGATAGCTGCCGCTCCAGAGCTAGGCCGAAGCCGCGACCTTTCCTAAGGCCGAGACCTATTCGAATCACGGATCAGTGACGATCTGTTGCACCCCTAATAAATATATATATATATATATATATATATATAATATCACACAGATATACACATATATATATAAAGGCAGTGTTGTGGCTACAGAAGTACAACTGATGCTGTCATTTTGACAGCTGCGCAGATGATGCATCACTGATAACGCAAGGTGGCTGTAAAATTAAGAGCATCAGATGAGTCCAGTACACACTGCGTTTGCATAAGTGTATATGTTAATACGTCTGTGTGAAAAACGCCATATATACTTTACACACACACATATATTATATATATATATATATAATATTATTATGTATTTATTATTATTTTAATTGTTAATTTAATATTTTTATTGTTATGCTTTTTTTAAATTACTTTGAACAATTTAATATATATATATTTATTGTTTTTATATGAATGGTGCATATCTGCATGACAAATACGGTACTATCATTGTCATGTCAG
Organism: Lithobates pipiens; assembly: GCF_037356315.1. Lineage (NCBI taxonomy): Eukaryota > Metazoa > Chordata > Amphibia > Anura > Ranidae > Lithobates > Lithobates pipiens. The sequence goes on along the minus strand of NW_027507784.1, from coordinate 263,045,673 downwards.
ACAAAAGCTGGATGTGCAGGTTATAAAATATTTGTCAGATGTGAACTCCACGTCCGATTTTCCTTTCATTAGTACGGTTTTTGTACGAAAAAATTATAAGGGCAAGACTACGCATGCTCAGAAACAAACACATTACGTCACTTCTGATGTTGTATTCTCTCATATGAAAATTTTTGTATTGTCCGTAACTTCTTTGCTTTTGACATGAGACTCTTCACCACCTGTATTTTGCATATGTTGAAGCCACAAAAAACGGACATTCAGTGGTCCAGAAATCTAAGTGTGTGTACAATGCTTTAGAGTGAAGTTTCTGGTTGCTTCTATAAGCAGTATTATTGTCCTGTCTTCAGGGTGCAGAGAGTACTTCTACACACTCAGAGTTTGAGTCACTGCATTGGCTCAGGTTCTTGCTATTGGCAGTGGAACTCTGGCTGCCAGTACTCAGCAAATGGTGACTCTGCAGTCCCAGAAGTCAGAGACAGAATGAAGGAGATTCACTGCTATTTGGTTGGCTGGCTCTATTGCCAACAGCACTGGCTCATTCCACCTGTAGCAATTAAAATGACCCCAGTCTCTGTCTTGTGTTTTTTTTTTTTTTTGTGTTTCTTGTTTTTTAATAAGAAAAATAAATATATTATGTGATTTATTTTTATTTTTTTGACCCTATATGCCCTTTTCTATGTCACATAGATGTAATCATTTATAGTTCGGTTTAAAACCAAAAAGGAGAATATGTACTAGAATCTGGAATAAAAGCTATTTCTATTTGAAGGGCCCATGGGGTTTTGCAGACTTTTAAACAATTCTACACAATTTATGATTCTAGGATTTTTTCAGTGTTGTGCACCTTTTCAGTGTAACTTGCACTGTTGTCTCTTCAACACCTGCATTTTGCAAATGTTGAAGCAACTTATTTGTATCATCCTAATTGTTGCACCTACATTCATTTTTTAAGTACATTCATGTATTTTAGATATAAAACTGAAGGAGTATGGAGCGGAACTCATAGAAGTCTCAGATAATGGCTACGGAGTTGAGGAACATAATTTTGAAGCCCTGAGTAAGTAAAAGGTTGTGAAAAAATGTGATTAAAACACTGCATGACTTTGGGATGTAAAGTGCTGTGCAACAGTTTTAGACAGGCGTTGAAAAATGCTGTAAATTAAGAATGCTTTCAGAAATAGAAGTATTAAAAGTTAATTTTTTTATCAATTAACAAAATGGAAAAAAAAATAAACAGAAGAGAAAGCTAAATCAAATCAATATTTGGCGTGGCTACCCTTCTTCACCTTCAAAAACAGCATTCATTCTTCTAAGTACACTTGCACACAGTTTTTTAAGGAACTCATGGGTAGGTTGTTCAAAACATAATAAAGAACTAACTACAGATCTTCTGTGGATGTAGGCTGCCTCAAATTCTTCAGTCTCTTCATGTCATCCAACAATGTCAAGATCAGGACTCTGTAGGGGCCAAACCATCACTCCCAGTATTCCTTGTTCTTTATGCCGTTGATCCTGACCAAATCTCCAATTCCATTTGTAGGAGTGCAGCTCCAACTTGCAAGGAACCTCCACCATGCTTTGTTGTCTGCAGACACTCATTGTTGTACTGCTCTCCAACCCTTCAGCAAACAAACTGCCTCCTGCTACAGTCAAATATTTAAATTTTGACTCGTATGTTCAGAGCGCCTGCTGACATTTTTCTGCACCCCATTTCCTATGTTTTCATGTGTAGGACGTGGAAACATGGCTACAGTGAGTGACTCAACTGTGCACAACCTCATAGGAACTAGGGTACAGAAAAATGGCAGCAGGTGCTCTGGACTGATGAGTCAAAATTTGAAATATTTGGCTGTAGCAAGAGGTAGTTTGTTTACAAAGGGCTAAAGACCAATGCAATAATGAGTGTCTGAAGGCAGCAGTGAAGCATGGTGGAGGTTCCTTACAAGTTTAGGGCTGCATTTCTACAATTTGTTTTGGAGATTTGGTCATGATCAGTGGTGTCCCCAATGCTGAGAAATACAGGAAGGTACTTTTGCATCATGCCATACCATCAGGGAGGTGTGTGATTAGCCCCAAATTTATTCAGCAGCAGGAAAATGACCCTAAACATACGGCCAGTGTCATTAAGAACTATCTTCAGCAAAAAGAAAAACAAAGAGTCCTGTAAGAGATGGTGTGCCCCCATCCTGAGCCCTGATTTTAACATCGAGTCGTTCTGGGATTACACGGAGAGACAGAACGATTTGAGGCAGCCTACAACCAAAAATCTGTAGGTACTTCAATATGTTTTGATCCACCTACCTGCTAAGTACCTAGGAGAATTGATGGTGTTTTGAAGGCAAAGGGTTGTCACACCAAACATGGCTTTAATTTGGACTTCTCTTCAGTTTAGTTAATTTTTTTATTTATTTTTACTTGTGAACTGATAAAAAATATTATTATTATTATTATAAAAACTATTACTCCTATTTCTGAAAGCTTTCTTAATTTAGAGCATTTTCTAACAGCTGCCTAAAACTTTTGCACAGTATTGCACATTATTTTTTTTTACTTTCTGCTCTACAATAATGCATTATTACTGTGCACGAAAAAGTAATTATTGCTAATATATTATTTAAAAATAACAGAATACTGTTAGACCCATTCACACAAGGTGCTTTGGGCCACTCTGGGCAACTTTGCCCAGTTCAGTCAGAATGCACGTCCAAGGCAAGTTCCCTTATGCTCTACTTGTTCAGTTCACACCAGTGTGTTGCAGTACTTTTTTCACTATAGCATGTCCCAATGCACTATGCCACAACACAACATGGTGCAGTTAATAAACATTAATAGACAAAAAATAAACAGTGTGATGCAATGCGGCTGCTGTTGTGAAACAGCATTCAAAGTACAGTCCTGTGCTTTCCCGCAAGCTCCCAATTATGATCTTAAAGCATAATTGCATGTTGACCTTTGTGAATATGGAATTCTGGTTTAAGGCCATAGTTTGTAATTTGGCCCTGTCCCTATGGGCTTTATTTACTAAAGCTGGTGAGTGCATAATCAGGCTCACTTCTGCATAGACACCAATCGGACCAAGTCCAGTGGAATCCAAATTGAGGGAGCCACCAATCGCCCAGTGGAGGCTTTTATGACGCAAACTATATTTCTTAAACATTATTAAGCGATTTAAGACTTTGTTTTATTTTTTACTTTTGCTTAGCTTTGAAACATCACACATCCAAGCTTCAAGATTTCTCTGATTTGATTAATGTGGAAACATTTGGCTTTCGAGGAGAAGCTCTAAGCTCACTGTGTGCATTAAGGTAAATATAATATAGTCATTGTTGCTACTAAGACACCTTAACACTTCAATCAGAAAAATCAGTATCTTTACAAGTCTGCAGGCATGAAATTCTGACACATCCAGCAGCTGTACATGGTACTGTCTCCTACACTGTGTGAGATTAGCATATTGAGAAAATCTTGTCATAAATCTCCTATAGGCATTTCCTTAGACTTCACTTCCAAGTTGATCCTTTGTTCAGCATGATGTTCGAGCAGGTCACGTGGTAAAAGATAACCTGTGTATGACTGATTGATGTTTACACTGGTAAGTCATACAGGATATGTCATTTCTGGGCCAGCATCAATAAGTAAATGCTGACCTTGGCTGATGTCTGGACAAAAGATAGCTCCAGCCTTCTGAGATAAACAAAGATGAACTTATTGACAGGAGGACTATTCTATATTTGAGTGGTAGGTGTTCCTCCCCTATTTATTATGTGGTATGCATGCATGTTAAGTGATACAAAACCCTTCTATCCCTTTCAGCTAAGGAAGCTGCCATCTTAGCCTCTGTTTGACTCGCAACTGCCATGGTTCTGCACATGGAAAAAATTGCAAGTGCACAGCCTGGATCCACCGCTTAAACTGACAATCAGTATGCATTCACTTAAAGAAATTAAATTAATCTCAACCAATCACCACATAGGCAATGCAAATATGGTGCAGTCCAGGTGACCATAACACACGTAAACAAAAGGGAGGAGACCTGCCAAGAAGGTCACATCAGTGGAACACCACGGTTGAATAAAAATATTTAGTTGTAGAAAAAAAGCAACCATAAGAATCACAAACAACAAAAATTTTAAGAAGACAACGTTGTCATGATTGGGGAAATCGCAGCTGTGCACGCACCTATTTATTCAATCTATCACACTTCTCATCAGTCTAATAATCTTGGAATGTAGATTATTGGACTTCTTTTACATAAATGAAATGACATAACCATCCAAAAGTTCCTTTAGGACCAAAAGAGGGAGTGTGTTAGTTACACATGTGAAAAAAAGTCAGGTAGAATTGGCGCTATACCCTTAAATAAAATGTGTGTCACTTTATTAATTAATAAAATTATTCCTAATCCGTGCAATTGGTTAAACAGTTATACATCCATACCAATAAAGGATGTGAAACAAGAAAAAAAAAAGAAAAAATTGGTAATACACACCTAGTGTAAAATACTGAAATAAATGCAATATTATTATCCTATAAACATAAAATGCCGACAAGTCCTTTGTAATATATTAAACAGTTCATAATCCAAATGGTGCCTCGTGCAAATATCCAAAGAAAATCCCCGATGCGCTTTGGTGAAAATGAATTATATTGCGCTCACCAGATCTTTACCCCTACTGGGGGAAAACCGCCTTCACAGTGTATAACCCCTGTGTCGCTCTCTGGCATCTCCCTAGGAATTTGGTTATTCATCCATCCACAGTTTAGATTCTCATTTAAACGATCTTATCAGAGCAAGATTCACTATAAGAAATCCTCACACCACCAGCTGCTGCGGTGTATTCAAAAGAGGTCACTTCTCTATAGCCACGCCTTCAGGTTTCGTCGTGCTGACGTCATCAAGAGCGGCCATATAAGTGCACCTTATCATTTATCACCTCATCATTTATCACCCCGCTCGGATCGGCACACGCTTTAGGAAATTTTTCTACACTGAATGTGATCGCTCCGTCAAATGACAGAGCGATCACTTGTAAACAAACCGGCGTCGTCCTCTCTCCCCTCTGTGTACAGATCTGCACAGTGGAGGGGAGAGATCGGATGGAAGCAGCGCTGTGGGCTGCATCTGTAGTGCCCACAGCGTAGCTCTGTGACAATTGCAGTCGCAGCCATCCCTCAATACTCTGCAATTCCCTGCCAATACTCTGCAATTCCCTGTCAATACTCTCCAATATGCTGGCGGTACCCTGCCAATACTCTGCAGTACCCTGCCAATACCTTGCAGTACCCTGCCAATACCCTGCCTATACCCTGCCTACAGCCAATACTCTGCCGTAACCCAGCCAATACTCTGCCGTAACCCAGCCATATTCTGTAATACTCTGCCATAACCCAGCCAATACTCTGCCATAACCCAGCCAATACTCTGCCATAACCCAGCCAATACTCTGCCATAACCCAGCCAATACTCTGCCATAACCCAGCCAATACTCTGCCATACCCAGCCAATACTCTGCCATACCCAGCCATACTCTGTAAATACTCTGCGATACCCAGCCATACTCTGTGATACCCAGCCATGCTCAGCCGTACCCAGCAATGCTCAGCCAATATTACAGTGGGGGAGATTATGGATATTACAGTGGGGACTATATGGTGGTGGAATTTTCACAGGTTTTTGCAAATTCAATTATTATTTGCTGATCCGAAAAATGATCCGATCCGTGACTCTGATCTGAGCAACGATCCGATCCGTGAGTTTTTTGATCCGTTGCACCCCTACTGTACAGGCAGTGCGGCTTTCTCTCCCCTGCTTTCAATTTTTCTCCCTAATCACTCTCCTCCTCATCAACAGATGAACTTTCTCCCAGTAATCCAGCCGAGTGTGGGTGACTTCCGCCAGACTGATTTTAGACATATTTAGTCTGTATCAGCCAGCAAATTATCACGGGTCAGTGAGCATAGCCCCAGCTCATTATAGTTGGAAAATCAACTGATGTACTGTGATTGAATACCTTTTACTGGGCTGCTCAGAGAAGATTGAACCTGCAAGCCAGCACCTGTAATGATACATGTGTATCTAACACACTCCCTCTTTTGGTCCTAAAGGAACTTTTGGATGGTTATGTCATTTCATTTATGTACAAGAATTCCCATCATCTACATTCCAAGATTATTAAATGGATAAGAAGTGTGATAGATTGAATGAATGAAAGCTGCAATTTCCCCAATCATGACAACGTTGTCTTTTTAACATTGTTTTGGAAGGTTATTGTTTGTGATTCTTTTTGTTTGTGATTCTTATGGTGCATTTTTCCACAAATTTAAATATTTTTTTTCAACCGTGGTGTTCCACTGATATCACCTTCTTGGTAGGTCTCCTGCATTTTGTTTATGGTTCTGCACGTGTAATCAGTTATGACATCAAACATTTAATGGTTTGACAGCACAAGCAAATGAGACAATTATCATTGCCGGCATGCCAAGTATATGACTCTTTTTTTTTTTCTTTTTTTTTTTTTTTTTTTAATCGATGGGTTTCGTTTTGCTAAAAACAACTTTTGCTAGACCCTTTTTTTGCCAATCGGCAACAATATGTTTACTGCTGGCGGTCCGCTCCCCAGGCATCACAACGTACCTGTATCTCGCTGTGCTTAAGTGCAATCTGTGTGCACTGGACGCAGCAGATTACAAGTGCTTGGTATTGGGCAGCTGTGAGCGGCCCAGATACCAAGTGATTGCTGTGGGATCACATACTGAACAATAGTCATGAATAGAAATCCATTCATGACATCAATGTTTACTACTGTATGTGATCTGTGATTGGTCACCAGTGATCCCTGTTAGGGTTAATTCTGTGTCTAGGGGGGTCCCTTTAACCTCTCAGACCTTAGATCCAATGTATTGTATAAATTCAGAGCGCTCTGGAATCAATTCTCAAAGGACAAATAAAATCACACACACACACCATGGCGTCCTTCGAGAACTAATTGTATTGGGTTATTACAAAGCAAATGATATAGGGTATTTTACGTCATACAGAATAAGACATGCGCAGTAGACATCAAGACGATTACAGCTGGTCAAGACAAAAACGCTATTGTTCTTTGTTCTAAGCTAGCTGAATTAATAAAAGAAAAGATACATAATTCCTTCTGTAGCTAAAAGATGCTGAGAAACAGTGTGAAGGTTATAGATAAGTGTGTGAGAACACACGGGTTAGAAGAATCTCATGTTGAGACAGTTATCTGAGAAGTTAAAGGGGTGTTCAAACTGTACATATTGTGAAATGGAAGTTTGTGAATATTAAGATGGCTGACAGAAACAAGATGGATGCTTAGCATAACCTTTCAACCCCCTCTTTAAGTCATGGAATGACTTCTACAGATCCGCAGCCTCCTGAAATCTACGGTTCTTGCTACGTTTGTTATATTCTTTTACATAAAGCTGCAGATATTGTGTATATGCGTGAGAAGGTTGGTCTGGTGTAGTACACTTGCTAATACAAAGTAGAATAAGCTTGAAAATCAAGTAGCCTATCAATCCTAACAATAGTACTATGATAATCATAATCACTATGTCCTTTAACCATGAAAACATTCCACCTAAACCCAAACTAGAAAAGGGGTTCCATCCATAATTACCTATGTCCCTTGCTTGTTTCATTAATTCATTTACCTGTGTTCGGTGTTGATTAATAACATCATAGTAGTCTGGGATTTCCAGGCTGGTATTGTGAAACCATGTACAACATTCATAATCTTGGGTCATTTCGCATAAACCTGTCAGAGCTGCACTCATGCTTTCAATAGCTAATTCGTGTAACTCTAGTTGTCTTCTAATTGCTTTGAGCTCGACATTGAGTAGTCCTATATCTTGGGAGTTTTTTTCCATAACATCATTTATTAAACCAGTGTAGTTATTTAATTTGTCCATCATGGTTATGCCCCATCCTGTCCAGGATGGAAACCATGTCCATGACTTATCTGAAGTAGAAAACATAGGTGGGGCTTCTCTCTTGTATTTATAAGTTAACCTATGTACTGGACTTGAAGTAACTTGTATGTGATGTTCCCGATTCTGGCCTAGGGCTGACATGACTGGTACCAACTGTGCTAAATAACACCATCCTTTCACTCCTGCGGGGATCCGTGGGTAACAAATTTTAGCACAGCATACATATGTATTGTTTCTCAATGAAAAACTTCTTAGAGAACTACGTTGGGGCTCAGTTCCAGCCTCAAATGCAGCACTTACAAGTTTACTCACAAGTATCCCAGAGGTTGTGTTCCTGTATGTAGTAAGTTCACTAATGGTGTTGTTAAGGGATTGATTTTTGTAACTACACATATGACCTATGATAATGTTACTGGTGTGGAAGGGAATACCCTTTGAAATGTTAAATACAGACTTGGAACACATACCTATTCCGTTGGATGTATTGCCTAACTGAACACACCACTCGGGTTCATGTGTCTTTCCTAAAGTGTAAAACATAATACTCTGATTGCGGTACCCTTCCGAGACATTCTTAATACTTAAGACTAGAGTATTTTCCAATAATGACTTGAGGTTCAGAGGGACAGCTAAGAGTGGGATTTTAGCAGTTTCTGGGTGCAACTTACTACAAATCCAGCATTTTTCATATCCTGACTTTCTAGCGTAAGCATATTTAAATTTTAACAGTAACATTTTTCCAGAAAAACTTGTTTCTTTGATCAATTCATTAGAGACATCTCTTTTACTGCGATTTCTGAGGTGAAAGTCAGTATGGTTGGTGTGTATTTCGCTTTTACCACATATGAGTTTCAAGGCACCTAAGTCTTCAGGATGAAAAATACAGTTAGTTATTATCCACACTGGGACAAAGATCAGAAGTAGAAACATCACCAGAAGGCAAAAGGCCTTCCCAGAAGTCTGTGGTGAAATGAGTGACATCACTGTCCTTTATGTCTGTGCTTGTCTTTTGAGGACTTAAAACACCTGCTTCACCTCTTTTCAGCCTTTCTTGAATTCCTGGGCTTAGATCAACCTTCTTTACTCTGCTGGCATGGATCCAAGTAGGACTTTCCTCTGTAAGGATGGCGGTCCTGGTGACGGCTACCACTTTGGTCACTGGTCCGAATGGAACCTCTTGCGGCTTTCGACCTTTCTGAAGCCTCTGGACCACAACTTGATCACCGACCTGGAACGGGTGGGTTGGTACCTGTGAAGAAGAAGGAGAGGTGCGAGCAACTCTTCTTTCGACAATATCAAGAGTTTCAATCAGTTTTTTTACATATTCCTCCTGTATTTGTTCCAAATCACCTTTCTCTACCATCAAGGGATGATTAGCCCACGGTGTGGGGAATGGCCTACCCATGAGTACCTCAAAGGGGGAATAACCCGTCACACTGTGAGGGGTCATTCTGATTTCAGCTAATACAGCTGGGAGAACTTTTTTCCACTTGCCAAAATTCCCACCCGTAGCTTTCCTTATCCTGTCTTTAATTGTTCTATTCATTCTTTCTACAATTCCTGAACTCTGTGGATGGTAGGGGAGGTGAAATTTCCAGTCTATTTTTAGTACTTTTACAAGATCTTGGCATATTTTAGCTGTGAAAGCTGGGCCATTGTCTGAATTTATTTGCAATGGACACCCCCATCTAGGAATAATTTCCTGTGTGAGGATCTTCACTACAGTTTGTGCGTTTTCATTGTTGGTGACAAAAATTTCTGGCCAGCGTGACATCATGATCACTATGACCAAAAGATATTATTGCTTCTTTCCTTCTTTGGGCATATGTGTAAAGTCTATCTGTAAATGGGTAAACGGTGTTGTTGGGTACTCAAGATGTTCATGCTTTGATTTCTTTGGGTTTGTTGGATTGTTCCTAATGCAAGTGACACATCTCCTTACAAAAGCTTTGACTAGATTAGGTAATCCTGCAATGAAAAAATCTGCATCTAGAAGTTCACATGTGGCATGCCATCCCTTGTGACCCAGTCCATGATATTGTGCAATGAACAGGGGGGCGCTAGCAACAGGAATACACGGCTTCCCCTCTTTGAAGATTAATCCTGTTTTAGGATCCTTTTGTATCATCCCATCACAGTTCCATTGCGCAATATCATCAGGGGTGGCAAAAGCTTGCAGTTCTGTGAGCCAATGTGTCTCTTTCAGGGAACATGGCTGAGGTGTCAGCATGGGCATTTGAATGTTTGCCTTTTGTGTAGATGCAGCTTCTTTAGCTATTCTGTCAGCTAGTGCATTACCTTTGGCTATATCAGTCATTTGGCCTGTATGTGCCTTACAGTGCATGATAGCTAGTTTTGAAGGCAACTGAATTGCATCTAGTAATGCTGTGACTAGGTCAGAGTGTGAGATGCTCTTTCCATCTGCTGCCACATATCCTCTGCGAAGCCATATTACACCATGGTCCCAAACCCCACCATGAGCATACCTGGAATCGGTGTAAATGTTTACCTCTTTTCCTGCAAACAGCTGGCATGCACGGGTTAATGCTATCAATTCAGCAGCTTGTGCAGACTGATAGGGTATTGGATTGGCCTCGAGGACAGTATCCGGCAGTTGGACAACAGCATATCCTGCATGATAGACATTATCACTTGGTCTGCTGCAAGAGCCATCAACAAAAACTGTTTGTGCAGTAGGAATTGGTACTGAAAGCATATCTGCTCTAGGTGAAGTGTCCTGATGTATTGATTGTGTACAGTCATGAGGTGGTGGTAAGTCATCCTGTTCTCCTTTAAGACCTAATAAGGCATTCAAAATTGGAGCTGGGCCAGAGTTTATGTTTGAACTTTTTATTTTCAGGTTTGGATTGGACAGGAGGATGACTTCATACCCACTCAATCTTTGTGCTGACATATGCTGAGTATGTAAAGTTTTGAGGAGTGTGGTAACGCTGTGCGAGGTGTATAAAGTAGTGTTATGGCCCAAGGTAAATGGTGCTGCCAACTCTGCGACCATAGAACAAAAAGCCAACGCTCTGAGACAAGCAGGCATGCCTTGCACCTGTACTGGAACCACCTTTGAGAAAAAAGCTACAGGGCGCAGTCTCCCACCATGTTCCTGGGCCAGTACTCCTGCCATGGTTCTGCAATTTTCCCTAGCAAACAAGTGAAACATTTTGCTAAAATCAGGGAGGCCGAGGCTCGGGCTGGTAACCATTGCACTTTTCAACATGGTAAAAGCATTTAACATTTCATCAGACCATTTTACAATATCAGACATTTCAGAGAGGGTTGCTTGTCTCAATATATTGTCATAGAAAGAGCAGTCAGGTATCCATTGGCGGCAGTAACCAATCATTCCAAGAAAGGTTAGCAGGTCTTTCTTGGTAAGTGGGCGGGGCAGACCCACTATAGCAACAATTCTTTTGTGACTGACTTTCCTAACTCCCGGAGACAGCACAAACCCTAGGTACTCAACCTCCTGTTTACACCATTGTAATTTTTTCTTAGACACTTTGTGACCACACGTATGTAACCATTTCAATAAGGATAGGCTATCAGCTCGGCAGTCCTCCTCTGAAGAACTACAAATCAAAAGATCATCAACATATTGCAACAGTACAGAACCATGAGGGGCAGTCCAAGGCCTGAGGGTGGCTTGGAGTACTATAGAATAGACCACAGGTGAGTCTATATATCCCTGGGGCATTCTACACCAGGTAAACTGGCGATTGTGTTGGTCAATCGACACAGTAAAAGCAAAGAGTGGCCTTTTCTCCTTGCCTACAAGGACAGAGAAAAAAAGCATTCTTTAAATCAATTACAGTAAAACATTTGGCTGTTGCTGGAATGGAGGACAGTAGAGATGGAACATCAGGTACAATGGGTGCTATTGGGACTATGAGGTCATTTATGGCCCTCAAGTCCTGTACAAATCTGAAGGAGCCATCCGGCTTCTTTACAGGGTTAACAGGTGTGTTGTATGGAGAAATAATTTCCTCCAGGATTCCATCCTGCAGAAACTTTTTCACCATTGGCACTATGCCATCCATCTTTTCTTTAGAGAGTGGATACTGTTTGTGATAGATAGGAAATGCACCTTCTTTGAGAGTGGCCTTGTATGGTGTGCATGAAATAAGTCCTACATCCAGATCTGATGTAGACCAGACCTGGGGGTCTATATCCTCAAAATCTTCTTCACTATTTTGTTGTGACAGCATCAAAAAACCTGGTTTGCATGCTACTATAGTGATTTTATCTGAGGAAATGTCTAGACCTCCTTCTGAGTTGGTTCTAATTGTGATTCCTAGTGGCCCAAACAAGTCTCTTCCCAACAAATTTACAGGACACCTTGGTATTATCCTGAAAGAATGTGTGCATATGGTGTACCCTTCATCATCTTCTATTGGTAGGGGTGGAGTCCTATATGTTTTTGTCAGTATCCCATTAATTCCCAAAGAGGGTTCCGCTGGTTCCCATTTGCCTCTGAAATGATCTTCACAAATAGTACTCCTAGTGGCCCCGCTATCAACAAGATAGGGGAGGAGTCTCCCATTTATTGAAATAGCAACCATTGGACTGTCAGTGAAATCATCTGAGACAAAAGGAAAAGCTGGGACACTACCCTCCGGGCCCCATCATTGTTGTTGATTTCCCCATTTGATTGGAAATGTTGGACCTTGTTGGATGGATGCCTGTGGTTGTTGTGTCTGGTTAGGGACAGAGCTGGAATCGGGAGTCTGAGAAGGGGTGGGGTGAGGACACTGACTCACCCAGTGATCCTCAGCACCGCAATTGAAACATCCATTGTTTCTAGAGCAACTCGTCCCTCTTCCATTTCTGCCTCTAAATCTGCCTCTAAAATTTCCTCTGCCTCTAAAGTTCCCCTTCGTATTCCCTTGGAAATTTTGTGAGGCAGGAGACGGCTTTGGTATTTCAAAACAGCCCGCTGCATCTTTCTGTGAAAGAGCTTTACCAAAGTCAGTTCTAGAAAGTGTTGACCATTCAGTAATCATTTGTTTGACTGGGACCACTAAATGGGGTTTGAGATTACCCAGGAAAGTCTACCCAGGAAAGTCTGGATCAATAATGGATCCAAAGTTGTCAGAATGCCCAAACCGGCTTTCTGTCCATCCTGCCATATGGTCCACCTAAGGGTTAACTAGGCATTGCTCCGTTTCATTTTCCTATGAAAGCAAAACAATTTATTTGCTTGACTGCCACCTAGCGGTGCAGACTGACAACGGTGTGAATCAGACAATTAGACAATACCTCAACTTAGATTCCTTTACCAAAAAGAAAATCAGTACTGTCCGTGATAATTTTTTGTACTAATACAGCTACAATCACTTCAAGACTGTAACAGAATAAATTTGGAACAAGTTCAAGAGTATTTCAGACATACAATAAACTCACAATCTTGCTCATGGAGCTGCCGTTTTGTTTCAGACAAATTTAAATCACAGATGAATTTATCTTGCAATGTACATTAATTTGTTTACCTTTCACAAAATAGCTTTACCCAAATTGTAACTTTATAACCTCCGGGAATACTACTCACCAAGTATGCCTTTTGGTTCTGGAAACAAAATAGCAGTCCACATATACACACTCAGCGCAATTCATTCAGCGTGATACTTTTAAAGCAAAGCAGTTATACAATCATACACAAAGTTTACACAATACATTGATCATTAGTCACCAGTTCTGTGCCGAACAGAACGAAAACTCTAGAGTACTCTGTAAATTTTTCCTAGGTCCCCAAAACCTATTCTTCTAAGATCGCCAAGATCTTTTCTTTTAAGGTCACCAAAACCTTTACAAGTGTCCCCAAAACACTATATGACCTCCAAGGTCATGACCGGTCAACTTATGTATACTTATGAGAGGTTCTATAACCCAACAGCAATCTCTGTGGGATGGAAGCCAAGTCACACACCTGACACCTGGACTGCGGCAAGTCAATTTCACTCAATAAGAATAGAATTCACTTACCGAGTCCTTAGTAGCTTTCCACGTCCATTAAGGGTTAACATCCATCCCGGGACGAGCTCCCAGTTCTGTTAGGGTTAATTCTGTGTCTAGGGGGGTCCCTTTAACCTCTCAGACCTTAGATCCAATGTATTGTATAAATTCAGAGCGCTCTGGAATCAATTCTCAAAGGACAAATAAAATCACACACACACCATGGCGTCCTTCGAGAACTAATTGTATTGGGTTATTACAAAGCAAATGATATAGGGTATTTTACGTCATACAGAATAAGACATGCGCAGTAGACATCAAGACGATTACAGCTGGTCAAGACAAAAACGCTATTGTTCTTTGTTCTAAGCTAGCTGAATTAATAAAAGAAAAGATACATAATTCCTTCTGTAGCTAAAAGATGCTGAGAAACAGTGTGAAGGTTATAGATAAGTGTGTGAGAACACACGGGTTAGAAGAATCTCATGTTGAGACAGTTATCTGAGAAGTTAAAGGGGTGTTCAAACTGTACATATTGTGAAATGGAAGTTTGTGAATATTAAGATGGCTGACAGAAACAAGATGGATGCTTAGCATAACCTTTCAATCCCATGATAGCTGGGTAAATCACAGCACCCTGTACCATGTGTGTTGTCACAGCATCACAATAGTAAACAATGAGTCATGAATGAAAAGCCATGCATGACAGCTCAAATGGTTGCTGTTACAGTGATGACTGTATGACTGTAACAAGCAATCACCTTGTAAAATCAAAAATGGAAAAAATCATTGATCACCCCCTAGAGTAGTACAGTGTCTTTATGGTGACAATGACCTACTCGGATGACAGTATGTTAAAAAAAATGGGGAAAAAAATAGGAAAGATAATATTTGGAAGAATTTAAAAAAAAAATTATTTCTCTTTCGTTCATTGACGGACACAGCACCTTAATATTGACCTTAGGGTTATATCGCCACCTTTAGGAGAGGACTAGACAGAACACATTAAAAAAAAACACAGCACCGCCCAGGAACGGCCCTACTGGCTATAACCCCTCTGCTCCCAGCAGCTCAGTTTTTTTTTCTGCCTAGTCTAGGAAAAGGAACTGGCTTCCTGTGGGGACCAATGGTCCTTGGAATTTTTTATTTTTTGCTGTTTTTGGTTCCTGTGATCTACAATCAACAGCTGGAGGCTGGATAATTTAGATCCTGGTAGTCTCCCCAGCCTGGCCATCAAGCGCGTACAGACCTTAGCTACGCGCTGGGTTGGCCGCGACAGGCCCCGTTCTGGTCCAGAGATGGCCGGTGAGCTATATGCTCCGGGGCACACATATGACCCAGCTACTGCTGTCCGAGTCACAGTGTGCCGTGGCCGACAGCCACCCCGTACTGCTCGGGTGATGGGTCTGCCTGTGGAGTGCATCCAGCAGTCCCTGCAGGAGGGGTAATTATGGCTCCACCTGGACACAGGACACCTCGTGGCAGGCAGAGGGGAGAGCGGACGGCGGCAGCACAGCGCAGCACCTGGGTCAGGGTGGTGAGTCCTGCGGGGGGCCCCTTAGTCTGTGGCAGCTAGGAGAGTGGACGTTTTTTGTTGATTGCCTTAGGTCCCTAAGGGTGACAGGCGAGCGTGGGTCAGCATGGCGTCAGAGGCTGGCACTTCTTCTCCAGACACCCCTGTTATAGAAACCGGTTCCCCTGCACCTGCAGTGCCTATGAACGCTCTGTCAGCGGTCCTGAAATCATTTGTTGGCAGGGTGGAGGTGGCATGCGGGCGCAAGGGGGGGAGAGCTCTGATTCAGACTCGGCTCCCGCTGTGGCAGACGGACCCTTTTCTGACGTTTCAGAGGATGCGGACCGGGATCATTTGGACAGTGAGGAGGAAGACTCCGTGTCAGCGCAGGAAAAATCGATAGTAGGGGCACTTATCACAGCGGTGCGGGATACCTTAAAGATAGAGGATATGGTGGGGGCATCTGCAGAGGTGTCGGTCCCTTTTGGGTCCCACAAGCCGGTCCACACTGCTAAGGTGTTTCCTTATTTAACTTATTTTGATAAGTTTATTTACAAGGAGTGGGAAAGCCCGCAGTGGGCCTTTTCAGTCCCAAAACGAATGGCGGTGCATTACCCTTTTGAGGAGAGTTTCCTGAAAAAATTGACATCTCCTTTGGTTGTTAACCCCCCCGTTACTATCCAGGTTAAATAAGTTGACCACGATTCCGGTGAAGGTCCCCGTCTTTCAAGGACCCTGCCGACAGAAGGGCCGATCCAGGTTTATGGTGGTGGGGTCAGCATTGAGGCCGGTGTTCGCCACGGCCCTGGTGTCACAAATGCTTACTGAATGGGCTAAGTTGTTGCACCATGAGTTGGGGAAGGAACAGGTTTCCCCGGTCTTCGTGGCAGGCCAGTTGGTGCATGGCCTTAAGTATGGCTGTGATGCGGCACTGGATACGGCCCCTTTGCTTTCTAGAGCATCGGTATCGGCAGTGGTGCTGCGTCCCTTGATTTGGCTTAAATGCTGGTCTGCGGACCAGGCATCTAAGAAAGCGCTGGCGGCTTTGCCCTTCCAAGGTGAGAGGCTATTTGGTGCCTCGCTGGATGACATTATTAAGAATGTTACTGGGGGAAAGAGTACTTTGCTCCCACAGTCCAGAAAGGATAAGGAGCCACGCCGTAGGCAGGGGCCCTCTTTTTCCGCTCAGAAGTGGCTTTTTCGTCTGCCCAGGTCGCCAGGTAAGCGTTCCTAGTCCGACAAGGTGCCTGCTGAAGGACAAAAGCGTCCTTGGTTTCGCAAGCCGAACAAACCTGCGAGCAAATCAGCTGCCGCATGAAGGTTCGCCCCCGCCTGACTCTCAGGTGGGGGGGTCGCCCTCGGGAGTTTTCAGTCCGGTGGACTTCTCTCCTTTCTGACCAGAGGGTCTACGAGCTGGTTTTGTCAGGGTACAAGATAGTTTCTTTCTTGTCCGCCAGACAGATTTTTTTCCCTCCCAACCTTCATCTTGTTCCGGCTCGTCGGGAGGCCCTGTTTGGGGCAGTACAGGACTTACTACTGCGGGGGGTGATAGTACCTGTACCGGTGGTAGGAAGGGGTCTGTCTGGTCCTGGATCTCAAGGCCCCCAATTGCTTTGTGAAGGTGCGAAGTTTCAGGATGGAATTGATTCGTTCCGTGGTCGCTGCACTGCATCAAGGGGATTTCTAGTTGTCTTTGGACATCAAGGACGCATACTTGCATGTCTCCATATGCGTCACACACCGGAGGTTTTTGTGATTTGGAGTCGGGGACAAGCACTACCAATTTGTAGCTCTTCCCTTTGGCCTAGCGATGGCGCCAAGGGTCTTCACCAGGGTGCTGGCCCCAATTCTGGCGTTGCTGAGACAACGAGGGATCGCAATCATGGGTTACCTGGATGACCTCCTCCTGAAAGCAGCTTCTAAGGGAGGATGTGGCGATCACCATACAGACTCTCTGGGAGTTTGGTTGGGTGTTGAACCTCCAGAAGTCGTTGTTGGTGCCGACTCAACACCTGGAGTACTTGGGGTTGATTCTGGACTCCTCAGAGGCGAGAGTTTTTCTCCCAACTCTTCTCCCGACTCTTCAAACTGAGGTGCAGTTATTGATGCCCCGCAGGTGGTTGTCTCTGCGTTTTTGAATGCGAGTTCTGAGCCTCAAGGTAGCCACTTTCGAGGCGGTGCCGTATGCTCAATTACACACTCAAGTCTTTCAGAAAGAGATCCTGTCCAAATGGGACAAATCTCCGACATTCCTGGATTGTAAAATTCAGGTAAGCCAGCTAGTCAGAGATTCGCTTCTCTGGTGAGGTCTCCGGCCCTTCATCCGGAAAGTCGTTCCTTCCTCTTCATTGGACGGGGATCATGACGGACGCCAGCCTGACTGGCTGGGGGGAGGGAGTTTAGGTCATCCATTCGGACCAGAGTTGCTGGATGCAGGAAGAATACTGCCTGCCGATCAATGTGCTGGAGCTTCAGGCGATCAGGCGGTGCCTCTCCACGCGGTCGCAGAGGCTCCGGTCAGGATCCAGTCAGACAACGCCACGGCAGTGGCATATGTCAATCATCAAGGAGGGGCAAGGATGTCAACTGCAGCACTGGAGGTCTCACATCCTACAGTGGGCAGAGCGGCACATGCCGGCTCTATCAGCCATATACATTCCGGGCGTAGAAAACTGGCAGGCAGACTACCTCAGTCGTCAATTCCTGGACCAAGGGAAATGGTCACTGCATCCGGAAGTGTTTCGGCTCATTTGCATGCCAGATGTGGATCTCTTATGCCTCGTTTCCACTGAGCGGATCGGTGCGGTACGCTATTTTGAGTGTTTCCATTATGAAAGCAGCCCATACAACCGAACCATACCGCACCATTCAGGGTCCTGCTTCAGATGTGGGGCCATAGAAAATGGTCCGGTACGGTTAGGGCGGAGCTACGATACATTGGCTGACAGAAAAACATCTGCCAATCAGTGTGAGGCCACGCTAGGCATTTTTTCTAAACCCCATATGGCCCCTGGTGGTCCGACTTGCAGTGGAAATGCTCACCTGAATAGGACGGACCATTCTAACCCTTCCAAACTGTACCGACCCGAACCGATCCACTCAGTGGAAATGAGGCTCAATCAGAACGTACAGAGGTTTGTGGCCAGGTCAAAAGATCCCTGAGAGGACGGGTTGGTGGCCCCATGGGGGCATTATCGGCTGATTTATGCCTTTCCCCCGCTCAGACTCCTCCCTCGTCTGCTACACAGAGGGGATTCCGGTGAGTCTGATTGCCCCATTGGCCTCTACGTCCTTGGTATGCCGACATAGTACAAATGGTGGTGGATGTTCCTTGGCGGCTGCAGATGCAGGAGGACCTGCTGTCGCAAGGTCCGATACTTCATCCTGCTTTACCGTCGTCAGTTTTAACGGCATGGCTGTTGAAAGCCAGGTGCTGAGGGACAGAGGACTGTCGGCTTCAGTGATTTCCACTATGCTGAGGGCGCGGAAGTCTTCTTCCCGGAAGATTTATCATTGCACGTAGAAGGCCTACATCTCCATGTGTGAGGAGATGAGGGCAGATATTAGCTTTGGCTGTCTTTTTTTCAGCGACCATTGGCGACCCACTCATTGATGCATACGTTTGTTCAGGGGGTCGGCATGTGGCCCCTCCGGTACAACCGCCACTGGCCCCCGTGAGATTTGAATCTGGTGCTCTCAGTGCTTCAGAAACCGCTGTTTGAAAACATTAGGGAGATCCCCTTATTGACATTCTCTCAGAAAGTAGTCTTTCTAGTGGCTATTACATCGCAAGGCGGGTTTCTGAGTTGGCGGCCTTGTCATGCAAGTCTCCCTACTTGGTACTTCACGAGGATAAGGCGGTGCTGCAGCCTTCTTTTCTTCCGAAGGTTGTTTCGGCCTTTCATCTAAATGAGGACATTGTGCTTCCATCTTTAGGTTGCTTTACATTCTTTGGATGTGGTCC
Organism: Lithobates pipiens; assembly: GCF_037356315.1. Taxonomy (NCBI): domain Eukaryota; kingdom Metazoa; phylum Chordata; class Amphibia; order Anura; family Ranidae; genus Lithobates; species Lithobates pipiens. The sequence goes on along the minus strand of NW_027507784.1, from coordinate 263,026,276 downwards.
GGGCTCTGCGGGTGTATCTGTCTGCTATGGCTCCTTTCCGGAGGTCAGACTCTGTTTGTATCGGTGGCTGATCCGTAGAAGTGCCTGTCGGTCTCGTCAGCCACCATTTCTCGGTGGATCAGGCTTATGCCATGAGGGGTCTAACGCCTCCCTTTCCTGTCACGGCACATTCTACCAGGGCAATTGGTGTCTCCTGGGCTTTCCAACATCAAGCGTCCGTTTCCCTGGTGTGTAAGGTGGCGACCTGGTCGTCCGTTCACACTTTCACCAAATTTTACAAGGTTGATGTGGGCGCATCTTCAGATGCGTGCCTCGGCCGCAAGGTTTTGCAGGCGGCCATTTTAGTTTGCGACTCCTCTGAGGATTTTTTTGTTATGGGTGGAGTTTATTTTCTTTCTGTTCCCACCCCTCATTTTTGACACTGCTTGGGGATGTCCCTAAGGTCAAGATTAAGGTGCTGTGTCCGTCAATAAAAGAAAGAGAAAATAGGATTTTTGTACTCCTCGTAAAATCCTTTTCTCTGATGTTCATTGACGGACACAGCACCCACCCCTCTGATTTATGTTTGTACTGCTTTTTGACGAACTGAGCTGCTGGGAGCAGAGTGAGGGGTTATAGCCAGTAGGACAGCCCCTGGGTGGTGCTGTGTTGTTTTTTATCTGTTCTGCCTAGTCCTCTTCTAAAGGTGGCGATATAACCCTAAGGTCAAGATTAAGGTGCTGTGTCCGTCAATGAACATCAGAGAAAAGGATTTTACGGTGAGTACAAAAATCCTATTTTAAATTATATTTCCTGACATACTCCATTGCAGTATATGTTTGGGTAGCTCCGCCCTCACTCCTAACCCATAAAACCCCACTGCCATAAATTTAGAGACTGAGCCAGAGGCTGTGTACCTTTTTGTCCTCCTTATTCATAGGACCAATTTTGTATGAAGGTTTCCTAACTTTTGGATGTATCGGTGGGCAGTTGTTTTGCGGATACTAGAAGCATCCTGTGGCTTCCAGAAGTCTTTCAGTCTTCCGTGTTGACTGGAATGGCCACTGAGTCAGACCCCATCTATCAGCGGGTGGTGTTGTCACACTTTTTCAGAGGATTGATGCAGGGCGTTTGTTTGCATTGGTCAGATGCCCTGCTATCAGCGGATGGCCTTCAGATGTGCCCAATATGGTTTCTGCAGCTGTCCTCCTGCTCTGGGATCTGGGTCACATGAGTATTGTGTTCCCTTCATTTGTCCCTGTGACTGCGTCCAGCACACAGCTTGGGTGCTTCTGTCAAGATTTAGCTTCGTCCAGTCTGGACCCAGAAACTGGATATTGTAGCGGAGCACCCAAGACTATACAACACTAGCTTAGATTAGAGGTCGACCGATATGGGTTTTTTTCAGGCCAATGCCGATATCTCGAAATCATGGCGGCCAATGGCCGATATGTTAGGCCGATTTTTTTTTTTTTTCCTTTTTTTTATATATATATATATATATATATATATATATATATATATATATATTTTTTTTAATCCCCCTTCATCTCATAAAATCTAACAGACACCTTTCCCACTGGGGTGTTTTTCAGGCACTTTTGGGCTAAAAATAGTGCCTGTAAAGTACCTGCAAAATAGCTCCCCTGCAGTCTGTGTGAAAGACAGAGTGCTTTCAAAATGAGGCAATGTGCTAGCAGGATGTTAAAAAAAAAGTCCTTCAAGCAGCACATTTGGAGTGGTGTATACCGCTCCTCCACCACTCCTGCCCATTGATATTAATGGGCACCACTGCCATAGCGCATGCAATGCGATTTGGCAGCGGTGCTTCACGGGTGCATTTAACCTCTTCCTCGGCTGCTAGCTGGGTTATATGTGCCCCACTAGCAGCCGAATAGCACTGCTAAAATGATGGTAAAGCGCCGCTAAAACTAGCAGCGTTTTACCATCAACGCCCGCCCGCTCCAGTCTGAAAGCAGCCTTCATAAGTGATACAGAAAATGTCTTACATTTAAACATTTATTAAAACAAACCTCCAATCAGTTTACTTGTATGTATGATTTAGATAAAAATAAAAAAAACTATATATTAAATAAAAACAAGTAGTCAAAACTTTTGGACAAAAAAAAAATGGGCTAACATTACTGTTTTATTTATTTATTTTAAATCATTAGTGTATTTTTTTCCCAAAAATTGCATTTGAAAGACCTCTGCGCAAATGCTGTGTGACAAAAATATTGCAACAACCGCTATTTTATTCCCTAGGATCTCTGCTAAAAAAATATATATCATTTTTGGGGGGTCTAAGTGATTTTCTGGCAGAAAATACAGGATTTTTACTTGTAAGCAACAAGTGTCAGAAAAGATTTAGTCTTTAAATGGTTAAACTGAGAACTCTACACACATAGTTGAGTTCATTCATTCAAGTGTAAACATTGTATCTCTTTACTCTTTTCTTGGCAGACTGCCCAGAGAGGAGGAAAGTCGCTTCTATGAAGACTCAAACAACTTGCATTGATGTCTATTACAGAAGTCATTTGCAAGTCACACTGTAGTTCTAAATCGGCCTTTTTATCAGCATGATGTAGATTAATTAGAAAACGGCAAATATCGGCCGATATATCAGTCGACCTCTAGCTTGGATGCAAGCTGGAACTCTTTATTGTAAACTCGCACAGAATTTATATACCACACTTAAAGAGCTTGTTCATGTTATGCAAACAGTAAGAGCAGATAAGTATAACATGTTTGTTATTTAAAAAACAAACAAACAAGGCTTTAATATCGCTTTAATCACTTCTCCAAGAGATGATCAGAAAGACAAACGATAGGTGACTCAATTAACAATGAAATTGCACACCTAGGAGGCAAACAATGGAACAAAGACTCACCTAACGAACATTGATACCACCTCAGAAAAAGTCTACAACAGTCTGAGACAAACTCATACAATGTTCCAGTAGTCTGAAAAGGTGGAATTAATTTTATCTTCATAGATTTATTGAGGGATAATGTTGATAAATATTTCTGTCCCAAGTGAATGAGCCTCTCCAACCTAGTCTACAAGTGGACCACCATATTCCTCTGGCAATTAACCTGTACAAGATTAATTTTACACCTTTCCATCTACTCCAGAAGGAAAGCTTTATTGTCCTTATTCAGAGAATGAGTCCAAGCCTCGCTCTCAGCGTCCATTATGTGGTTGTCCATCATTAGAAAATGATCTGTTCTCTCCATGGGCCATAATCAGTGGGTAAGAGGCTTGCCTCTAGTACCCTCCAAAAGCGTCTGTCCCAGTCTGGCCTGTCACAGTACCTTTGATAATTTGCTTTATAATGTGTTTTTTCTTTGGCTCTAGGGATATTCAGCCTTCCAGGGCAACTGGACTGCATCTACGTCCCATGCCACTGCTTCAGGGTCCGATAATGTGGCCAGAGCTTTGCAGATCATTCCGCGCATGCACGGTGTCTCAGGCAAAGCCGAGGCTTGGTTCTTCTTTTCGAGACTGCGCATACACAGTGGAACGGGCAGTGATGTCATCCCGGTCGGGAAATTTATATTTGACAGGGGCCCTGCTATTTTGGGACGCTACTGGTTTTCCCCGAATGTGGCTGGAATGGGTTTTAGCCTTTTCTTTCTGGATGTAGGTTGCTTGCGGCTGCTGTCTTATGGTAAGCTATGGATGTGTTACCGCCCTCCTGCTGTCAGCGCTTGCATAGGGATTTAGGTTTTCTCCTCTTTTCCTCCTCTTGTGGGGCTTCCAGCAGTTAATAGTTTTTCTTTTTTTTTGGCGCATAGCTATTCTATGTCTATGATCATCAATTTTTCATCACTGGAGGCAAGGGATCTTCCTAGGTCACAAAGACATAGGTCCCTCTCGAGATCAAGACTTCACAGATCTTTGTCAATGTCTAGGCATCATAAGAAAAGCTCAAGATCCTCTTCCAGGCACCACATTCACCACCATCTTGGTTGCTCCAAGCCTGGAGCTTGTCGTGCGGATCTCAGGCCCCAGTGGGCAAAATTGCTGTATGAGACATGCTTTCACGCTTGGAGCTCACAGCTCCATCTGCTGTCCTCATAGAAGGAGCTGTGAGCTCCGAGCACATAGCCTTTCATTCCACAGAGGCAGTCCTGATCCCTTCCTCCCGCCCCATGCTGGTGACATGATTTCCTCTTCCGGTTCAAGCTGGACAGCATGGAGCTGACTACTTCATGGTTTTCCGGAATGTACAGCTATTCAGCACAATATCACACCAAAACGATTCCCAGCTACCCTGATCATGCGAGGAGCCTGTGTGATGCAGAACTGCCAGGACTCTACATACTTATGACGAGCATGATTCCCACTTATATCTTGTAAGTGTTTTTAATCTTTTGCAATAAATTATACTGTTTTAATACTACACTTACAGAAGCACCTCCCCCCTGTTTCTTTTACAATTTCCTGGATTGTGCAAACCATCCATCAGGCATATAGGGCTAATGGCTTGGCTCCCCCGGTTGCTGCGCATTCCACTAGAACTGTGTCAATTTCCTGAATGGCTTCTTGTCATGTAGTTCTTTATACAGAGTGGCTTCTTAGTAATTCATTCACATGGTTATGGCTCACTATTGTGTGAAGCCTGCGTCATTCTCTTTTGTTAATTTTGGCATGAAAATGCTGTCAGTTAATGGTTAAATTAAACTGTCTTTTGCTCAGCACTCCTGTTGTTTGTGTGGCTAGTTAATTCCCAAACATATGCTGCCATGAAATCTGTCAGGAAAACTGAACATTTCAACTACTTACTGTAATTTTCCTTTCCTGATGGACTGTATAGTAGCAGGAGTACCCTCCCAGTGTCATTAATAGGCTAGTTACAGAATGCTGCCTTTCTCTAAATTTATGGGAGTGGGGTTCCTATGGAGTAGAAGCGAGGATGGAGCTACCCAAATGTTTGCGGTCATGGAGTCCACCAGGAAAGGAAAATTACAGAAAGTATTTGATACGGAATGTTCCATTAATACTGTCACCAGTCCATATCCCTGATCACCACCACACCAGTCATATGATGACGCTGTACTGCACTGTTGACAGTATGTGAAAAATCATTGTGAGCAAGAAATTACAACTTCAACAAAACTCACTATGCCTCTTACTAAATACCTTGGACTGTCTACTTTCAAAAAAGGGTAATTTGGATGGTGTTTGTACTGTCCTAGCCTCCTCAAAAAAATAGAAAGTCAGTACATCAGATTTAATCAATATTCAAATATATATATATCATAGTTTGTAGACTCTATAACTTTCAAACAGACTAAATAATATACACTAATTTGGGCTATTTTTACTAAAGACATGTGGCAGACTACATTTTGGCCTAACAGAAACTAAGAAAATTACTTTTTTTTAAAAAAACTTTCAGCATTTGATCATCTATATAGCAAACAATAAAAAAAAGTGGTGATTAAATACCACCAAAAGAAAGCTCAGTTTGGGTGAAAAAATTATATAAATTTAATTTGGGTAAGCAATTGGTAATTAAAGCAGCACAGTGCTGAATGGCAAAAAATGCCCTGGTCATAAAACCTTCTGGAGGTCAAGTGAATAAACATATTTTATTCCTCTTTTTCAACAGTGATTTGTCAATTTTCACTTGCCATAAATCGGCAAAAGTTGGAACCCGTTTGGTTTTTGATCAGAATGGAAAAATTGTGCAGAAATCTCCTCTCCCTCGACAGCAGGGAACTACAGTCACTGTACAACAGCTTTTCTATACCCTGCCAGTGCGCCACAAAGAGTTTCAGCGGAACATTAAAAAGGTATGTTTCTGAAATTCCTCCCTCTATAGAAAGGAAAATGCACAGGATAGTGTAACCACCAAGAACGAACAATATAAGTATATCCTAGGACTGTGTATCAGTTTAGTAGTATGTTTGCTAGGAGCATGACAGCATACCCCAGGACCATAAAGAGAAAGTGAACACCTCCACTCTCAAAGGGGAATTGACTGTGCCCTATCTGTCTCTTTGGCTGTAGACTTTGATCTGCTGGATAATAATTCCCAGTGTTAGACAAGTTATAGAGAGGTGCAATGTTTGTTTGGAGAGGGCTGCCATTTGGGTTCCCCGTTCCAGAGAGACCATTTATTATGGTAGCTGTTTAGCAATCGCTATTTCTAAATCACTTGGATACAAAGGGGTTTATATTTTTCCGCTGGAGAGTACAAAATGAGGCTCAATTCTGCATAGAAACCATCAGATTGCAGGTTTTATTGCAAAGCTTAATTAAACAAGCTGAGATTAGAAGTTGATTTGTTTCTATGCAGAAGTGAGCCTAATTTTGCACTCTCCAGCTTTAGTAAATAAACCCCGAAATGACAGTTTGACATTACACACATAGGTCACTATTTCATGCTGCAAGGCAAACTAATCATAATCTGTGAAGGCTTTATTTAGCATTCACATTTATGCCGTTTCCATCACTACTGTACCTATACATTTCTTGGAAATCACAAAACACTGCCATTTATAAAGCTTATCACATCACTACTTTGCTCAATCACAGTGCATTCCTGTGGGAATTCATAGGTCTTCCAGCATTTTTAAGACCTTAAAAAGGTAAGCTTGTGCATAAAACCAGATTTATGCTGCATTTGGCTCGGTTTATCACATTCTGAAAAATTAAAATACATTTAACCATTTCCCGCCCAAGGTACGTCCCAGGACATCCTTGACTTTGAGTGGGTATATCTGAATGATGCCTGCAGATACAGGCATCATTCAGATATCGACTTTTTCAGCCAGCGATTCCCTACACCATAAGAATGATCATAGCCGCTTGACCGTTCTTGCGGCCGGCGAAAAGGGACCCCCTTCCCGCCACCCTCTGGTGCTTCTACCGACTCACCGCTTCCATCGGTGAGTCGGAGAACTCATCCGCCGGCCCTGGATGGTGACCATAGAGATTTCCGGCAGACCAGATGGTCGCCGGGGTCTCTATGATCCTCCGGGGGCCGGTCACGATGTTATGACGCTGCGCCCGCCCTCTGAATTCAAACAAATGGTGCTGCCTCGGCTGGAAAGCCGAGATCATTTATTTATTTATTTTTTGAAATATTTCAGGCTTCCCCACATAGAGGTGAGATGTGGGGTCTTATTGACCCCATATCTCACTGTAAAGAGGATCGATCGTGCCATATTCCTATTACAAGGGATGTTTACATTCCTTGAAATAGGAATAAAAGTGATCAAAATTATTATTATTATTTTTTTTTAAATTCAAACTAAAAAAAGAAAAGTATAAAAGTAACAATTAAAAAAAAAAAAAAATAATAATAATTTAAAGCGCCTCTGTCCCCGTGTGCTCGCTTGCAGAAACGAACGAATACGTAAGTCCCGCCCACACATGAAAATGGTGTTCGAACCACACATGTGAGGTATCACCGTGAATGTTAAAGTGACAGAATAATTCTAGCCCTAGACCTCCTCTGTAACGCAAGACATGTAACCAGTAAAAAAAAAATGTAAAGCGTTACCTATGGAGATTTTTAAGTACAGAAGTTTGGTGCCATTCCACGAGCGTGTGCAGTTTTGAAGCGTGACATGTTGGATATCTATTTACTCCGCATAAATTCATCGTTCGCGTTATGCAAAAAAATTGGGCTAACTTTAATGCGTGTTTTTTTTTTTTTTTTCTAAAAAAAAGTGTTCGAAAAATTGGTGCGCAAATACCGTGCGAGATAAAAAGTTGCAACGACTTCCATTGTATTCTCTAGGGTCTTTGCTAAAAAAAAAATATATTGTTTGGGAGTGCTATGTAATTTTCTAGCAAAAAAATAAATGATTCATTTTACATGTAGGAGAGAAATGTCAGAATTGGCCTGGATGGGAAGTGGTTAAAAGTTTTAAATTCTAAAGAAAATGTATAGCTAAGGGATGTGAAAAAACATACTGATGTCATATTGTTATATAAAAAAAAAAAACCTGGAGAACATCAAAGAATCATACCAAAACTGCGTAGCTATAAGTATGCCTATGACCTTATGGTTGTGTCAAAATTCATACTCCTTCTCCTTCTCTTTTAAGGAGTATGCAAAAATGGTACAAGTTTTACAGGCATACTGTATCATTTCAACTGGTGTTCGTATAAACTGCACAAATCAGGTAGGCCAAGGGAAGAGAATTCCTGTGGTGTGTTCTAGTGGTACATCAAGCAGCATGAAAGAAAACATTGGAGCTGTGTTTGGACAGAAACAGGTAATGTACTCTAAAAGCAGTCTTTTACTTTTTTTTTTTATCTATCATGTATCGCTAAACACTTGACCACCTGTTGTCTGCTTGTTTAAACTTCACACTTGCTTCCTGTAAAAGTAAAATATAATTTGCCAATTTTATATGAAAAAACAAGGCTTCTAAATAGGGAACCATTGGAATATAATTGAGGGTGGTATGTGTGAGTTAAATCTTCCTTCGTTTTTTTTTCTTCTGTTCACTGTTCTCGCTTAAAGTAAGCTACCTCGGAGAGAAGCATGGGCATGCTACTACCATTGATGGCCTCTTTTTCTGAAAATGCTAGTTGTCTGGCTTGCATTGCTGCAATACTTTGACTCCCTGACCCAGAACAATAATACCTGTAATAACTCACCCTCCTTGTTTTTCCCTCTATTGCTTCTTTCCCATTTATCTTTCCATCATTTTCTTTTTTTATTTCTATATACATATTTCTCTCAGCTGTTTTATTTCTTTGTATACTGTCTACATCTGATGAGTATGTTCTTCAGCTGGATGCTTTGTGTATTTCATGGGGTGCCTCCCAAAAAATAAATACCCCAAACAAAAAATTACAGTACAATGCATTGCCCCCTTGGACTGACCTGCCCTATTCAAGTGCGCTGCTCTAGAGGGAATTCCAGAATGCTGACAGCAATTAATAATAATTGTATGAAGTTACAATTGTACTTAAACATTTAAACGGAAGCTGCAGAACATTACGCCGGAAAAGATTGTGGGGATGTAGAATAGTCAAAAATTTGAAAATGCACCTTCTAGAAATGTTGTGCTAATAGTACCACTGTGAATTTTTATAAAGCCACATCCCAGTAAGAACAGCACACAGATACATACAATTAACATGTTACAAATTCCTCCCACTATTTATATTTTTTTGCACTTTCCTTAAATGATACTTTAAAAAATATATAACTGTATTATTGTGTGTGTGTTTATAGTATTCAGTAGTTCCATCCCAGGAAGTTGCTAATTTTCACGTTAACCGCTTCAGCCCCGGACCATTTGGCTGGCCAAAGACCAGAGCACTTTTTGCAATTCGGCACTGCGTCGCTTTAACGGACAATTGCGCGGTCATGCGATGTGGCTCCCAAACCAAATTGACGTTCTTTTTTTCCCACAAATAGAGCTTTCTTTTGGTGGTATTTGATTACCTCTGCGGTCTTTATTTTTTGCGCTAAAACAAAATGAAAATTTTGAAAAAAATGCTTTTTTTTTACTTTTTGCTATAATAAATATCCCCCCAAAAAATATATAAATCTTTTTTTTTTTCCCTTAGTTTAGGCCAATACATATTCTTCTAAATAAAAAACTGCAATAAGCGTATATTGATTGGTTTGCGCAAAAGTTATAGCGTCTACAAAATAGGGGATAGTTTTATGACATTTTTATTTTTATTTTTTATTACTAGTAATGGTGGCGATCAGCGATTTTTATCATGACTGCGACATTATGGCGGACACGGATAATTTTTACACATTTTTGGGACCATTGGCATTAATACAGCGCTCAGTGCGATTAAAAATGCATTGATTACTGTAAAAATGTCACTGGCAGTGAGGGGGTTAACACTAGGGGGCATTGAAGGGGTTAATGTTGTGGGTCCTAGTTTGTGTTCTAACTGAAGGGGGATGGGGACTGTGTAGAGAAACTAACAAATCGCTGTTCATACTCTGTATGAACAGACGATCTGTCAGTTTGCCGCTCAGAGAACCGGAAACTGTGTGTTTACACACACAGTTCCATGTGCCCCGAGCGATCGTTTATGCCCGGCGGTGATTGAGAGCGCCAGGCACTCGCATTGGCTCAGGGAGCGAGCAGGGGGCACGCGCACCCACCCCCTAGTGGCCACAGGGAATAGCGATGTTACATATGTCGTTTCGCCCAGCCATGCCATTCTGCCACAGTACAGCTGTGGCGGCTGGTCGGCATGTGGTTAAATGCTAAGTCTTAAGCCTCTTTCATTTAAAATGATATTTATCAGCTTCACTGCTGTGGAAGGCAGTGACTACTGTCACATAGTTACATGTTGAAAAAAAAGACACAAGTCCATCTAATTAAACCAGTAGAAAAGCAAACTATGAAAATTCCTTCTTGATCCCCGAAGGATCAAAAATCTCTTCTGTCATTACCTATAACATTTTAACCCCTTCATGAGCAAGGTAAAACAAATCCTAATGCCAGTGCCTTGAGACCAGTATAGCAACTTTGTCATGTGTTACCTATTGTGTACCTATCCTCAGAACTGCTTAGAGCATCCAAGTGAATTCTACCTTGTTTTTTCATGAAACAGTAAGCCTTCATTTAATGGTAAATGTTAATAGATATTTTTTATCAATGGAACGTGGCCCAAATAGTAAAAAACAATTCTTTAATTTCGCTTTATATTTCTTGCCATTGCCATGACCTACCACCAAAACAGCAGGTGTATGTGTGTGCGGTGTCCATCAAAAAAAAAAAAAAAATTTGAATCGTGAATAGAGTTTTTTTTTTTTTTTTTTAATCGCTGATTTTTAAAAAAATTTTTTTTGTGAAAATCACTTCTTGGTAATGTCACTGTTGTGCCATATTTTCTCCACTTGATGATGACTGTCTTCATTGTGTTTCATGGTATTATCTAAGCCCTTGTACACACGGTCGGAGATTCCGACAACCAAATCCGTCGGAGTAATTCCGACGGATTAATTCCGGAAGTGATGTTGCATACACACGATCGGACTAAGTTGTCGGAAAATCTGATTGTACTTAACGTGATGACAATATTTTGTTACGACGGGACTACGTTCAGGCTAGTAGCCAATAGCTTCGGTCTAGGAATTTGATCTGAGCATGCGTGGCACTTTGTCTGTCGGAGTAGGCTACACATGATCGGAGTATGTCCGATAGGAGCATTTTGTCGGAAAATTTTACCGGCAAGTTGGAAAACTTGGTCCGTCGGAATATCAATATTAAACAGTCCGATGCAGACCACACACAGTCGGAATATCCGACAAAACGGTCCGATAGGACACATTCCATCGGAATCTCCGACCGTGTGTACAAGGGCTAATGCCTTGGAAATTCCTTTGTACCTTTCTCCTGACTGATGCCTTTTAATAATGAGAGCCCTCTGATGCTTTGGAAGCTCTCAGAGATTATTTTTTTTTTCTTTAAATAAAAAACTATTAAAGACTGTTTTGCCAATTTTCAGACAGAGACGTTATATATTATGTATGACATTATGCATGTTCTCGGCAGTCACGATGACCACCGGGCAACTGCGAACGCTCCTGAGAGAGTCAGAACAGATGTCTGAATGTAAACAGACAGATCTCCGTTCTGTCAGGGGAGAGGAGCCATATCTGTTGTTCATACTAAGTTTGAACAACGATCGGTCTCTTCCCCCAGGCAGTCCCACCCCACCCCACAGATAGAATCACTTCCTAGGACACACATTTAACCACTTGACATTTATGACATTGCCAATAACATTTATACAGTAATCAGTGGCTATTTTTATCTCTGATCCCTGTATAAATGTTATTGGTCCAAAAAAAGTGTCAAAAGTGTCTGATCTGTCCTCCGCAATGTTGCAGTCCACCACCATTGCTATTAAAAAAATAAATTAAATAAAAATGCCATAAATATGTCCCCTATTTTGTAGACGCTATAACGTTTGCGCAAACCAATCAATATATGCTTATTGTGACTGACCATTTTGAAAAAAACTTTTTTAAATTTATGCTATAAAACATTCCCAATAAAAAAAATGAACAAATCAAATTTCTTCATCAATTTAGGCCAATATTATACTACTACATACTTTGGTAAAAAAAATAAAAAAATTCCAATAAGCGTATATTGATTAGTTTGCGCAAAAGTTTTATAGCGTCCAAAAACTATGGGCTAGATTTTAGGGACTTTTTACTTTTTTTTACAGTTTTTTACTAGTAATGGCAGCAATCTGCGGGTTTTTAGTGGGACTGCGACATTGCAGCAGACAAATTGGACATTAAGTGCCACTTTTTGGGGACCAGTGAAACCAATACAGTGATCAATGCTAAAAAAATAATGCACTAATCACTGTATAAATGATAGTGGCAGGGAAAGGGTTAACACCAGCACACGAAATTAAGGGGTTAAGTGTGTACCTAGAAGGTGCTTTCTAACTGTGGGGGGATGGACAGACTGGAGGAAAAGAGAGATTTTGTTTCAGCCTAGCTGAAACACAAAGATCTCTCATTTGCTCCCTGACAGATCAGCGGTTTGCCTTGCTTACATAGGCACACCACTGATCTGTCTCTCCACAGAATGATCGGCGGGTCGCAGCTGCTGGCACAACCCCCCCCCCCCTGCACCGCATCACAAAGATTTTGCTCAGCCAGGAGGTCCTGCCGCAGTATTTGTATAGTGGGCAGTCCAAAAGCGGTTAAAGTAATTTTTTTAAAACAACAAACATGTTATACTTACCTGCCCTGTGCAATGGTTTTGCACAGAGCAGCCCTGATTCTCCACTTCTGGGAGTTCCCCACCAATGCTTCTGATGGCTCCTGCCTTCAGAGTGTCCCAATAGCAGGCTGCAAAGCATAGTATAGAGCTCCCCTATAGCAAGGTTAAAAAAAAAATCTTCTACCTTTTTAGAACCACTCACTTCCTGCCCAGGACTACATGTCCCATGAAGCATTGCTCCTCACACGTTCACAAGTTCTCAGGCACTCACTGACATGTATGGATGGTGTACTGTTTTTCCTGATATGTACACAAATAATGCATTCTGTATGCAGGCCAACTAATCATCTGACCAACTAATCGATTATGAAAATAGTTGAACACTATTTTCATAATCGATTAGTTGTCGATTAATCAAGTCATTGTTTCGGCCCTAGTGTGTACTGACTCCTATTTAACATGAGTTTGAATGTGATTGCTTAATTCTAAACACAGCTACATCCCCATTTATAAGAGGGTGTGCACACTTATTCAACCACATTATTTTCATTTTTTCATTTTTACCCCCCTAAAAGATTTGTTTGTTTTTTAATTCAGTTGTATGTACAGTTTATAGGTTACATTAAAGGTGGAAAAAGTTCTGAAATTATCTTTGTCTATCACAGAAAGCTGACATTTTAACTGGGGTGTGTAGACTTTATATCCACTGTAGCTCAAACCTTGATCTAGCCATTTTATCTTTTATTTTATTTATTTTTCACAACTTTTTTGTTTAAAATCTCCTCTAGTAAAAAGAAAGATACAATCTTTTTATCCATTCAAGAGCTCAAAGGGTACAGGGGCATTCTGTTCTTTGACTGATCACTGTTAAAGCCAATCACAGGCTATCACAGCAAACGTGATCGAAAACTGGTCCTCCAGGCTCATGATCATTAGTATGAGACCTGGAGCTGTCAGTCAGACAGCTGTCTCTGTGCTAGGAGCACACTCCCAGCCTAAACACGGGTATGCGTGTATGTGGCCCCATGGAAGAAGACCCACTTTAGTGGGGCCACATATGTGCACATACTCAAGTAATATCCACTGTATTGTCATTTTGTCAGCTGTTTACTAACCACATTTTAAAAACAAGCAAAATGAAGTCCATATTGTTGTGAAGATGATAAAATGACACAAAAAAATTATCCTGTAGTTATATTTTCTCTCCTTTTGTAGTTGCAGAGTTTGATTCCTTTTATTCAGCTACCGATAAGTGAAAGTGTTTGTGAAGAGTATGGACTAAAACATACAGAGATACCTGATGGTTTTTACAAGTGAGTTTAGTCAAATTGGTGACCTAATTTAAAGCAGTTTTATTATCTTCTCCTGGATTAAATTATACAAGTGAAAGTGATCAAGTTAAAGCTCATCTAAAACCTCATCTAAAACCCCCAAAAATATATATAATATAGTGCAGTTTACCAGTCCTTCACTGTGGTGGCTGCATTTGTTTCCTTTTTTCAGTTATTGTTTTACAATTGTTTCACCTGGTGATCTCGACAGTAACACACTTGCCCTACTAGAGTAACTCACTCACTGCACTATTATTTTTTTTATTGCAGCTCTGTTGTCATCCTAAGCTACTCTTCCCTTTTTTACTTTAGACAACTTTCCATTTCATAGAGCGTTGGTGTCCTGTAGTTCACAGAAAATTGTGGAGGAGGCTGATAAGACTGTTTAGTATTTAAGTTCAGTGCATGACATTTCTGGCAGGATCAACAGATATTTTTCTTGCAGAAAATATACTTGGCCTATTGCTGTCTCCATATCTAAGGAAATGTCGGCTACAATTTAATAAATGTTTATTCTTGGGTAGATAGGTATACTATAATGTAAATCATCCTAACAATGTTGTTAATGCAAAATATCTTCTGCCTGAAGCTACAGATCCTCCCCTTAAAACTGTACCCTATAGCCTTTTTAAATTGTGTGTGGTCTGTTTTTGATTAAGGGCATTACTTTAGACTACTTTGGAAGTATGGATTGTTTAAGCCCTTAAAATGCAAATGTGGCCTACTCTGTACAAGAGGTTTTTATTTTCATCTTTTTATGACCCAAAACTAGGTTTTGTGAACCAAAACATAGCTAATGCAGCAACAAGTGTACAGCCAATCAAAAAAATTGAGTTCAGAAATTTCGGGTGTGCTGATCATTTTTGCTATTTTAGGTTTTTATTGCTGTCTGTATCCTGTTAGGGAAATGTATCTTTTCTATTGGCTCTGATGATCATTGTCACAGAGACAATATGTGATGGGAAATCCTAAACGTTAGAGTAATACCCGGAGCAAGGGATGATGGGAAATCTTCTAATGGGGACACCTGTTCCATTGACAACTATCTTAAGAGGGAAATTTCCAGCTTTGGAGGTTGATCAGGAGGGGAGATATGTATTTTTGATGTGTAGAGTGTCACGATTGCAATTTATTCTTGCGGCGGTGTATGTACCCCCTCCGTTCAGTCCCCCGGTTCTTCGTGCCCTGTTAACTTTTCTATTAGCTAACCCGGGGACCCCTATGGTATTGGTGGGGGATCTAAATGGTGTTCTGGACCTTGGCTTAGATAAACACCCTCCTCCTACAGTGGGTGGGGGCACACATTCTACGGCCCTGGCAAGGTTTCTGGGGGAGGTGGGCTGGATGGACCCGTGGAGGCTCAGGAACCCGACCGAGCGGCAATTTTCATGCTTTTCCAAGACGCATTTTTCTTTGTCTAGGATTGACATGTGCTTGTGCTCGGCCGCAGCGTTCCAACATGTGGAAAGGGTACAGTATTTGACTAGAAGTATCTCTGATCATTCCCCCTTGTTGGTTCATGTAACGGTTAACCCGGCTTCCACTTTACAGAGGGCCCCATGGAAACTTAATGCTTTTTGGTTGCACCTTCTCCCTCCCACTAACACTATTGAAGCGGACGTGGAGGCCTACTGGCAGAGACATGCTGAATATACAGATTCAAACGCCGCCTGGGACGCTTTTAAAGCCTTCCTAAGGGGGCTGTTCATAACTGAGGTCAATGCCATTAAGCATGCTACGTCTGCCCAGAGGGATCAAGCTGACCAGTTGGTTAGACGGCTGGAGGCGGAGTATATTGCTGGCTCGGGTGGGACCACTCGGGAAGCTTGGGTAGCTGCACAGGATGCTATTAATAGAATGGATGCCTCCAAAGCGAACCAAAAGAGATTTTTTAATAGGCTGGCTTTTTTTGAGGAGGGGGAGCAGACGGGTAAGCTGCTGGCGACGTTAGTGCACTCTCAGCGGTCCTCCCCATCTATTGGGGCTTTGCGCGGCAGGTCGGGCAGGTTGGTTAATACCCCTGATTTGGTGATGTGCGAGTTGGTGGACTTCTACTCTGAACTCTATGAGTCCAAGTTGACACGTACTATGGATGAAGTTCGGGAATTTCTACAGGGGATAGAGCTACCGTGTTTAGCGGATTCCCAGGTGGAATTTCTTGAAGAGCCTATTACGATGAAGGAGATGTTGTTGGCTACCAACTCGTTCCCTAACTCTAAAGCCCCGGGGGATGATAGCATCCCGATAGAGGTGTATAAGCAGTTTGGGGAAGTACTTTTGCCTCAACTGCTCCGCACCCTGAACTTGGCTAGGGAATCGCACTGCCTTCCAGAGTCGATGAGAAGAGCCAGCATTGTGCTGCTTCTTAAGCCAGGGAAAGATCCGTTGGATCCCGGTTCGTATAGGCCGATCTCCTTGCTACAGAATGATATCAAGATCCTTGCTAAAGTGCTAGCCCGGAGATTGAACACGGTGATCGCCTCCCTCATCCATCCGGATCAATCGGGTTTCATACCCGAGCGGTCTACGGCAATTAACCTCCGCCGCTTGTTTCTTAATGTGCAGTCCCGTGCTGATAATGTGGGTGACAGGGCGCTGCTGTCGCTCGACGCCCATAAGGCTTTTGATAGCATTGAATGGGGATACCTGTGGGCGACTCTCGAGAGATTCGGGTTTGGGCCTGGTTTTTTATCCTGGGTACAACTACTGTATAATTCGCCATCGGCGGTCATAAGGGAGGCGGGGAGGGTGTCAGCTCCTTTTCCCTTGTTCAGAGGGACTAGGCAGGGGTGCCCTCTGTCCCCTTTACTTTTTGCTCTCGCTATTGAGCCTATGGCAGCCCTGGTGAGAAGCAACCCTTTGATAACGGGTTTTAAATATGGGCAGTTGCATGAAAAACTGATGTTATACGCTGATGATGCTATGCTGTTACTGGGGGATACCTCTGGGTCTTTGGTTGAGGCTATGAAAGTGGTTCAGCACTTCGGGTCGTTCTCGGGTCTGGTGATTAATTGGACCAAATCACATCTTATGTTGCTAGATTCCCCCTCCCCTCGGGATCCTACGCGGTATGATATCCCGGTTGCTGACAAATTTAAATATTTGGGGATCTGGGTCATCCCGCGACCTTGTGACTATTTATCACTGAATCTTTCCCCGTTGCTGAGTAGGATCAGAGATAAAGCGAAAGTGTGGGCTAAATTGAAAATGTCGCTGGTAGGCAGAGTGAACCTTATTAAAATGATTTTTATGCCACAATTACTGTATATTTTACATAACACTCCCATGGTGATCCCGCTTAAAATGTTTAGAATTATTAACTCCTTATTTAGAGCATTTATTTGGCTTAACAAACCTCCTAGGATACGCCTGGAGCAGCTTCAGAAACCCAAGGAGGCGGGGGGGCTGGCTCTGCCCAACCCGTGGCTTTATTATCTAGCGGCTCAATTACAGCATATTGCCCGTGCCGTAGCAAACGGCCGGGAAACTGGGGAAGGGGTGGGTAATCCCGCCACCGCTCTTCTGACCCATGGTGCGGGCTCGGATGGGGTGGTGGCGGGCCTGGAAGCCCTATCGTTCGCCAAGTCTAACAGGCTCTTTCCAACGTATGCCCTACTTCAAAAAATATGGAATAAAACACGTCAATTGCAGAATGTGGAGGGCTTTACGGAGTATAGCCCGATATGGCATAACCGGTACTACGGGGAGATGTTCGGTTTGACTTGTGCTGAACGTTGGAGGCGATGCGGAGTGACTCTCATGTCTCAAATTTTTTCTGGGGGATCACTGCTTTCTTTTGCAGAACTGAGGGAAAGATATGGCGTCCCTCAGGGTATGTATTTTTATTACTTGCAATTGAGCCATGCTGTCACGGCTCAGGCTGGAAATAATCCCTGGAGGCAGTCTCCCACCCCAATCTTTCGGTTTGTGACAGAAGTTACCAGTTTCAAAGGTTTTATATCCAGTTCCTATAATATGTTACTAAATGCATCTATGCCGGGTTTCCCCGCAAGGGTGATCGCCTCCTGGGAGAGGGATGTGGGAGTATTTGAGGAGGACCAATGGGTGGAGGCCTTACAGGCAATACAGGGTTGCTCATTGAATACGGCACAGCGCTTATCGCAACTATACATTGTTATGAGGGTGCATCGAACGCCGGCCAGACTGTATAGGATGGGGATTGGGGAGGGGGACCTTTGTACCAGATGTGCCAGGGATAGGGGAGACCTTATACATTTACTTTGGCGATGTCCCAAATTACATTTATATTGGTCGGGGGTCATTGATACTCTCAATGGGGCCTTCCAGGTGCGGATTCCACAGGATCCAAAGGTGTGCCTTTTGGGTGTGATGGATGATCTCCCGCTGGAGGCGCCTGTTAGGGAGGCCTTGGGGAGAGCTCTTTTTCAGGCGCGCAAACTTATCCTTCAACACTGGAGAGCGAGTGACCCCCCGAGGTTGAAGGAATGGATAACTCAGATGGGGAACGTGTTAAGTATGGAAAAGTATATTTACCAACACAGAGGCCGAGCGGGACGCTTTGAGCGACTGTGGGGACCCTGGCTTGATACCCCCGGGTTGTCACCCCTGGAGCTGGTTATGGGACGGTTGCTTGGTTAGGGAGTATAAGGAAGGCCATACCGGGGTACAGTGGTGTGAAAAAGTGTTTGCCCCCTTCCTCATTTCCTGTTCCTTTGCATGTTTGTCACACTTAAGTGTTTCGGAACATCAAACCAATTTAAACAATAGTCGAGGACAACACAAGTAAACACAAAATGCAATTTGTAAATGAAGGTGTTTATTATTAAAGGTGAAAAAAAATCCAAACCATCATGGCCCTGTGTGAAAAAGTGATTGCCCCCCTTGTTAAAACATACTATAACTGTGGTTGTCCACACCTGAGTTCAATTTCTCTAGCCACACCCAGGCCTGATTATTGCCACACCTGTTCACAATCAAGGCATCACTTAAATAGGAGCTGCTTGACACGGTAAGGTCCACCAGAAGATCCTTAAAAGCTACACATCATGCCGAGACCCAAAGAAATTCAGGAACAATTGAGAAAGAAAGTAATTGAGATCTATCAGTCTGGAAAGGGTTATAAAGCCATTTCCAAAGCTTTGGGAATCCAGCGAACCACAGTGAGAGCCATTATCCACAAATGGTGAAGACATGGAACAGTGGTGAACCTTCCCAGGAGTGGCCGGCCGCCCAAAATTACCCCAAGAGCGCAGCGACGACTCATCCAAGAGGTCACAAAAGACCCCACAACAACGTCCAAGGAACTGCAGGCCTCATTTGCCTCAGTTAAGGTCAGCGTTCATGCCTCCACCATCAGGAAAAGACTGGGCAAAAATGGCCTGCATGGCAGAGTTCCAAGGAGAAAACCACTGCTGAGCAAAAAGAACATCAAAGCTCGTCTCAATTTCTCCACAACACATCTTGATGATCCCCAAGACTTTTGGGACAACATTCTGTGGACCGATGAGACAAAAGTGGAACTCTTTGGAAGGTATGTGTCCAAGTATATCTGGCGTAGAAGGAACACTGCATTTCATAAAAAGAACATTATACCAACAGTAAAATATGGTGGTGGTAGTGTGATGGTCTGGGGCTGTTTTGCTGCTTCAGGACCTGGAAGACTTGCCGTGATAAAAGGAACTATGAATTCTGCTGTCTACCAAGAGATCCTGAAGGAGAATGTCCGACCATCTGTTCGTGTACTCAAGCTGAAACGAACTTGGGTTCTGCAGCAGGACAATGATCCTAAACACACCAGCAAGTCCACCACCGAATGGCTGAAGAAAAACAAAATTAAGACTTTGGAGTGGCCTAGCCAAAGTCCTGACCTGAATCCTATTGAGATGTTGTGGTATGACCTTAAAAAGGCCGTTCATGCTCGAAAACCCTCTAATGTAACTGAATTAGGACAATTCTGCAAAGATGAGTGGGCCAAAATTCCTCCAGGACGCTGTAAAAGCCTCATTGCACGTTATCGCAAACGCTTGGTTGCAGTTGTTGCTGCTAAGGGTGGCCCAACCAGTTATTAGGTTTAGAGGGCAATCACTTTTTCACACAGGGCCATGATGGTTTGGATTTTTTTTCACCTTTAATAATAAACACCTTCATTTACAAATTGCATTTTGTGTTTACTTGTGTTGTCCTTGACTATTGTTTAAATTGGTTTGATGTTCCGAAACACTTAAGTGTGACAAACGTGCAAAGGAACAGGAAATGAGGAAGGGGGCAAACACTTTTTCACACCACTGTATGTGTTGTTGTAGGGGGGGGGGGGCAGGTAATAGGGCTGCGGCCCGACTGGACAATTTTGACCTGTACCTGTGGTGTTGTGTTCGAATAGGGTGATACTTAATACCGCTTACGGAGTATGACTTTGCTATGTACAAGGTGTCTTTATGTGTATGCTGTTTGACTATGTATACTGCGCTGCTTATGTGATGACCTGTGTGTGTTTTTGTGTGTCAATAAAATTCGTTTTGATTAAAAAAAAAAAAAAGAGGGAAATTTCCCCTACTTTGTAGAACTTTCCTACTGTTTCATGTTGTTTCTGAAAAAGGAAGTGAAGAGAATTGACAGCAGAAAATAAACTGTCTGGGGCTTTAACCCTTCCCTATGCTATAAAAACCTAAAAAAAAAAAAAAAAAACACCTTTTTGCTATTCTTACACTTTAGGATGTAGAGAAATTTCATTCAGCTGTGAGAGCTTTTATATACTATACAGTGCATTCTGAAAGCATCATTGTTGGCGTTTTGTTTTAGTATTACAGGATACTTATCTCATTGTGATCATGGTGTGGGAAGAAGTGCAACAGACAGACAGTATTTCTTCATCAACCAGCGGCCATGTGATCCTGCCAAGGTAACCTGCTCTTGGTTGGGCTGCACATAGGCATTACATCTTACATCTCATTTGCTTTTTATTACATCAGCTGAATAAGGAATACTTATTTTAAATATAACACATACATTTTAATCATACATTTTTATAAAAATGTATTCATTTCTTCTTGTGAATTCATCTGTTTTCTACAAGTGCAACAAAATATCTACCCGAAATTCAGTTTGCTTTTAACTTTCTATGTAATGAACAAAATCTGAGAAAAATTTTACTAGCTTTCACCAGTTCTCATTTTGGAAGTACAGAGCACCTTTCACCAGTGTTATGGAGAGAGAAGGTGTTTGTGGCCCAAATCAGGAGAGCTGCTTAGAATCACAATGCTTTTCTTCCATAGATACATTACAAGGAGTGAGCATTTGTAATCCTGAGGCAGGAAGTAAACAATTTTCGTTTTGGGTGTAGATGCGTTTTAACTTCTCATTTGTGTCCCTTTGCTTTCTTCCTTCAGGTTTCCAAGGTAGTAAATGAGGTTTATCATATGTTCAACAGACATCAGTATCCATGTGTTGTTCTCAACATAAGCGTCAATTCTGGTGAGATGCTTTCTTGCTCTGTAGTACATCCACTTCCTTTAGCAATACGGAATCTTTAGATCATTTAGTCAAAATGTTGCCCCCATATTCCTGTTAGTTTTGGAAAGCTTGGTTTATTTACAAATAGGGATTTTTAGCTCTCTGAGAACAAAAACATTTTTAGTTAGAAAAGAAAATGAATCACCACTGAAGCTCGAAAAAAGTGCTTTTCAGGGTGAAACGTGGCCGACCTGGCCCCTTGCTGCTTTGCTGTAGTTGCTGCAGCCCAGTGTGTGCTCCTTTTTTTTTTTTTTTTTTATTTGTCAAAGTAATTCGCAGTACATTTGCTTGTCGCTTGGAATTAATGGACTTTACTAAACAAAAAACACATATAATGTTAAAAATTCTGACTTTTGAAAAAAAAATTCCATCCCGCTCTCGAGTTTTCTCATCAGTACGGTTGAAAACAAACGCCAAGTTGACCCCCTATTGATCAGCGATTGAACAGACTTTCCTATGGCTTTCTTTTCCCAATAATTTCTGTTCAAAATTCTGTCCATCTATGGCCAGATTTACCTTGGTACGCTCTATTTAAAACTGTAAAAATGAAACACTAAGAATACAAACTGTTAATTTAGCCCTGATTCACATCAGTGTGGCTTTGAAGTTGCGCTACTTCAGCATGACTTCAAATCCGTGTGCTTTGATGTGCAACGTCATTTAACAGATGTGTTTTTTTTTTTTAAATCAGTTTTTTATTCAAGTTTTTAATCAAACAGAACACAGCACACATACATCCCATGTACAGGTTGAAAATCATAATAGAAACAGTCTAACAAACATGACTGTTAGGAGTGTAATGAAAAAAAAAAAACACATTATTTGTGTTCTCCTCTCCACTATTGTTGGTGGGTACATTGACATCCACTTTTGTGCTGTTAGCTTACAAGCCTGAAATAGGCTTAAAGTGATAAATAAAAATCTTGCATGCTACCAATAATTTATTAGGCTGAAAGCCTTGAAAGAAGCATCCTGTCGATGCAAGGAAATGTAATAATGCCTTTCAGCTTCTGACAACAGTCAGACTTCCATATGTTGTGTTTTAAATCAAACAATTATATATAAATATTGTGCCGCGCTATGTAAATATCTCTACATAATACTAGAAACAAAATATTCAAACCTGCTATCAATCCATAAAGTGCAAGTGCAAAAATAAATGTTGTGTCCCACTACATAAATTAGTCTGCTGCAATATAACACAATGAATATAAAACAATTCCAATTATTGTGATGCAAATACAAAAGAACATATAAAAATATATAATATTTAAATATGTGCTCTAAATATTCCAGTGCAATAAATCAATGTAAACAAATTTTTCACATAAAAAAATTAAATCCTTAAACAATCGATCAATCTATATATATAGTGACTTGTAATAGTGCATCAGAATTAAACTCTTGGTGACTTTTTACACGTGCTCCCCCTGTGTGATTGCGCTCAACTCAGGGTTTGCGACCGCACAGTTAAGTTTGGTCAGACAAGCAGTAGAACGGTCATTGGGCTCAAGGTTAAGCGACTCTGTGTATCCTCAGGCGCTTCCATATGGTAGTCCCCAGATCATATATAGAAAAAATAGTAGGCTAGATTGTGTGATAATGTTTTAACATATGTCTATGTACTCACATGCTATAGGTGCTACCAGCGCACCACTATATATAAAGTGTGAACAAAAACGAATCTCCCAATCCTGGAGGCAAAAGGTTCTGTGTCTCTAGGCTAGAGACATAAAAACTAGATTTAGAGATTCGTTTTTGTTCACGCTATATATAGACCTATGTATTATAAATAATTGGGTTCGTTTTTGCATAGGGGATAAGGAGACCAAGGGTACTCTTGACAATGCCACTGTCCATTGGTCACCCGACGTCTCATACCCATTGTGTTCTTGCTGGAATATCTACCAATTCTTGAAACCTATTGTAAAGATACACTATAGTTGGGATATAAGACCCTGCTTATCATTCCTTTTCACCAACAGTAATATTATTTTAGATTGGCTACGTTTTATTTCATGGTAGCGGGCCTGCGCCTATATAGCATGCCTGAGTTGTAGGAATTTTAAAAATCTTTGGTTTTACAGATGTTAATGCAAGTCACACTAAAATTGCACAGAAATAGTGCAGAAACCTTTTTCAAAGTCATTGCGATTTAAGTTGCAGCAATGTGAATATTTGAATGCAGCAAATGGGGTGCGACTTGTGATGCGACTTTGAACTGTCCATTCGCATGACAAGTCGCGCTGGTGTGAACCAGGGCTAAGTCATATAAATTTATGGAATACCTTTAAAACTTTGGACTTGTAAGTTAACTGATTTATACGTACAGGTCTGTGCTGCTATTTTGTGATTGCCAAAAGCAGCATTAAAATTAGTGAAGCGTTACATGTGGCGCTCGACCTACCGATAGATAATCTTATAGATTTGCTGTGTTCATTTGGATTTTGCTATTGCTGCTTTGCTTACAATTTTAGAAAATTGGTCTGTTTTAAATTTCACTTTTACCTTTTTTATCTACAGAATGTGTTGATATCAATGTCACCCCAGACAAAAGGCAAATTCTCCTGCAGGAAGAAAAGCTTTTACTGGCAATATTAAAGACCTCTCTTCTGGCTATGTATAGTGGGAGTGTGAATAAACTAAATTTAAATAATTCGCTGGTGGATGCCACAGGTGTGTGACTTATGTCATTTGTAGAATATGCAAATCATTTGCTGCTAGTATTATAAAGCCACTAACACTAATGTATTATGTTTAACCCTTTCATGACAACGCCTATTTTTGACATTTGGTGTTTACAAGTTAAAATCCGTATTTTTTGCTAGAAAATTACTTAGAACCCCCAAACATTATATATATATATATATATATATATATATATATATATATATATATATATATATATATATATATTTAGCAGAGAATCTAGAAACTAAAATGGTGATTGTTGCAATATTTTATGTTGCACGGTATTTGTGCAGCGGTGTTTTAAACTTAACTTTTTGGGAAAAGGGACACTTTCATGAATTTTAAAAAAATGAAACCGTAAATTTAGCCCAATTTTTTTGTATAATGTGAAAGATAATGTTATACCGAGTAAATAGATGCCAAACGTGTCACGCTTTAGAATTGCACACACTCGTGGAATGATGACAAACTATGGTAACTAAAAATCTCCATAGGCGACGCTTACAATTTTTTTTTAAGGTTACCAGGTTAGAGTTACAGAGGAGGTCTAGTGCTAGAATTGCTCTCGCTCTGATGATTGCGGCAATACCTCACATGTGTGATTTGAACACCGTTTACATATGCGGGTGTGACTTCGGTATGCGTTTTCTTTGCTGCGCTAGCTCGCGGGGACGGCGGGCGCTTTAAACATTTTTTTTTCTTATTTATTTTAATATTAATAAATTGTTTAAAAAAAAAAACATTTTGATCGCTTTTATTGCTGTCACAAGGAATGTAAACATCCCTTATGACAGTAATAGGTGGTGACAGGTACTCTCTTTATGGAGGGATCGGGGGTCTAAAAGACCCCCAGTCCCTCCTTTGCACTTCAAAGTATTCAGATCGCCGTTTTCGGTGATTCTGAATACTGTATATTTTTTTTAAACCGGCACCATTGACAGCAGAGTAAACGGGAAGTGACGTTAGGACGTTGCTTCCGTGTTTACAGTCAAGAGACTGGAAAGAAGTTGCTTACGGCTTCATTCAAGTCTGTCCCTAACCGCCGGAGGCATCGGATTGTTGATCGAGGCCTCCGGTGGAACGGGAGACCCGGTGAGAGCAGGGGGGGGCTCCTCCGGTATAACAGCCGAGCGGCTTTTAGCCGCATAGGTTGTTAGCACTGGAAAGCCAATCGCCGGCTCTAAAAAACAGTACCGGGATGATGCCTGCAGCAGCGGGAATCATCCCAGTATAACCCCCAAAAGCAGCATACGCAAATGTGCGTATGCTTGGTGGGAAGGGGTTAAAGAGTAACTCCACTTTTGTTAAAAAAAAAAAAGGGTTTTAACAAACTGTTGCAGATTCCTACCTTCTTGTTATGTGTTATGTTATGTGTGTGTTTGTGTCCATGTGGTAAATTAATCTAATGGGAGTGGTTTCATAATTATCAATCAGCTGCTGCACCTGCATGGCTCTAATGAGGATAATTACAGGGTCTGCATCCCTTTAGACATGATTTCCTATTGGGAGTTTCTCACAGAACACCTCCACGTAGCCATATTGCATTTCATTTTTTACAGAGCTGCAGATTAAAAAGGAAAGGTCATTTTTAATAAAATTTAATTACAATTTGACTTGAGTCGCAATTGTATATCTTATATATATATATATATATATATATATATATATATATATATATATATATATATATATATATATATATATATAAAAAATTTTTGCTTTCCCCCAACCCCCCCCCTACGAAAGTGTAGTTTTATCGTTTAAGGTTGGCAATGAAAATTATTTAATAATCTGTAAATCCTACAATGCAAAAAAAAAATTAAAATCTGCTATGCTAAAGTTCAATTAACTCAGTGAAAACTTTATAACCATATTGTTACAACATATTTATCAGTGAGCTTCTACAGAAATGGGCCCTCTGTCTATCCATTATAATGCATGTGCTTCTACTATAGAGACTCTCAAAATTTTGAGTTAGGACTGCAGATCATACTGGGGTGCTGTGAAGAGGATCTGTAGCTTATCCATTTGTTTGTAAATGTGTGTAAACTAAACCCCTGTTTTTAACGCATGCTGTTAGACAGGATAATTCAGTTGGTTGCAGGCTGTTCGGTAAGTTGAGCTAGGATTTTTCTTTGGTTTTTGTTTGACATGTGTCGATCTTCTATGTGCTCCTTGAATACATTTTTTTTTTAGGGGTTCCTCAAGAAATTAACATATACAGAGCTCATCGTATTTTGAGCTAAGAAATTGGGACTTCCTGGCCCGCATAATTATAGCCTCGAGATGCAAACTTTCAGAAGACCTGAACATAAAAAAAAGACTACAGTGGATATAAAAGTCTACACACCCTTGTTAAAATGTCAGGTTTTTGTGATGTAAAAAATGAGACAAAGATAACTAATTTCAGAAATTTACACCTTTTTAATCTGATCTATAAACTGCAGAACTCAGTTGAACAACAAACTGAAAGCATTTTGGTAGAGAGAAGTAAAAATAAAAAATATGTTTGCATAAGTGTGCACACCCTTAAACTTATACTTTGTTGTAGCACCTTTTGATTTTATTACAGCACTCAGTCTTTTTGGGTATGGGTCTATCAGCATTGCACATCTTGACTTGGCAATATTTGCCCACTCTTCTGTGCAAAAACACTCCAAATATGTCAGATTGCAAGGGCATCCCCTGTGCACAGTCCTCCTCAGATCACCCCCACAGATTTTCAATCAGATTCAGGTCTGGGCTCTGGCTGGGCCATTCTAAAACTT
Source organism: Lithobates pipiens (assembly GCF_037356315.1). Classification (NCBI taxonomy): domain Eukaryota; kingdom Metazoa; phylum Chordata; class Amphibia; order Anura; family Ranidae; genus Lithobates; species Lithobates pipiens. The sequence goes on along the minus strand of NW_027507784.1, from coordinate 262,999,320 downwards.
TAATCTTCTTCTGGTGAAGCCATTCTTTTATTGATTTGGATGTATGCTTTTGGTTCATTGTCATACTAAAAGATGAAGTTCCTCTTCATGTTCAGCTTTCTAGCAGAAGCCTAAAGGTTTTGTGCCAATATTGACTGGTATTTGGAAATGTTCATAATTCCCTCTAGCTTGACTAAGCCCCCAGTTCCAGCTGAAGAAAAACATCCCCAAAGCATGATGCTGCCACCACCATGTTTCACTGTGGGTATGGTGTTATTTTGGTGACATGCGTTTTTTTGTTTTTTCACCAAACATATCTTTTAGAATTATGGCCAAAAAGTTCAATTTTGGTTTCATCAGACCATAACACATTTTCCCACATGCTTTCGGGAGACTTCAAATGTGTTTTTTTACAAAATGTAGCCAGGCTTCGATGTTTTTCTTAAGAAAAGGCTTACATCTTGCCACTCTACCTCATAGCTCAGACATTTGAAGAATGTAGGAGATTGTTGTCACATGTACCACATAGCCAGTACTTGCAAAATATTCCTGCAGCTCCTTTAATGTTGCTGTAGGCCTCGTGGCAGCCTCCCTGACCAGTTTTCTTCTAGTCTTTTCATAAATTTTGGAGGGATGTCCTGTTCTTGGTAATGTCACTGTTGTACCATATTTCTTTATCATACATCACGGGACACAGAGCCATAGCAGTTATCAGATGTCTAAAAAGAGATACTGGCGCACAGATATATTATGTTGATTGGGTCTGCTGCAGTCAAAATAACCCCTTTAGGTGGGTTATAAAATATTTTTATATGTGGACTGTGCCAACCTAACAAGTACATTTAGTTATATTCTTCACCACTGTTATAAATTGACGTGCTTTAACACCCCTTCTCAATCCAACCAACCAGTCCGCACTAATTGTGATACCTTTTACAACATGTTTATTGTGTCAAATATTTACGTGAATTCAGATCAAAAAGTGCAAATATGTATTGAGCTTCCTGATGAAGCAATTTTACCTTGCTGCTGGGTCTTTGTGACGTGAACACCTTCCGCGCGAAAGTGAGGCTTGGAGCGCACGCAGCACGGGAAATCACAGGGGAACACACATCGGTATACTGGACCCCATTTACACGGCTGGAAAAGCTTGGTGTTATCCGTTTAACCACTTAACGACCAGCGCACGCCGATGTATGTCCTATTTTTGAAGAGGGATATCTAGGTAACGGCAGCAGCTGCTGCCACAACCGAGATATCCATCTCTTCAGGCGCCGGTCGTCTGTACGATAATGGTGGTCTCCGCGGCGAGTTCACCGCGAGATCACCGCTATCGGCGGCGGGAGAGGTGCCACCCCCCTCCCGCCGCCCTCCCGCACCTTCCGCCGCTTACCGGAGCCGTCGGTAGAGGCGGAGGCGATCGGGTCCTTTTCCTAGCTGGTTATACCTATACTGGTTATACCATAGGAGGGCGGAAGCGACGTCAAAACGTCACTTCCGCCCATACCTCTTAAAGGTATATTTTTTTTAAATGTCATTTTTTAATAGCATTTTATTTTTATTTTTTTTTTGCATTTTAGACCAAATATGAGATCTGAGGACTTTTTGACCCCAGATCTCATATTTAAGAGGACCTGTCATGCTTTTTTCTATTACAAGGGATGTTTACATTCCTTGTAATAGGAATAAAAGTGATCCATTTTTTTATTTTTTTTTAAACAGTGTAAAAATAAATAAAATCAATTAAAATAAATAAGAAAAAAAAAAAGGTTTTTAAAAACACCCCGTCACGACGAGCTTGCGCACAGAAGCGAGCGCATACGTGAGTAGCGCCCGCATATGAAAACAGTGGTCAAACCACACATGTGAGGTATTGCCGCGATCGGTAGAGCGAGAGCAATAATTCTAGCCCTAGACCTCCTCTAACGCAAAAAATGCAACCTGTAGAATTTTTTAAATGTCGCTTATGGAGATTTTTGAGGCTAAAAGTTTGACGCCGTTCCACGAGCAGGCGCAATTTTGAAGCGTGACATGTTGGGTATCAATTTACTCGGCGTACCATTATCTTTCACAATATAAAAAAAAATGGGCTAATTTTACTGTTTTCTTATTTTTCTATTCAAAAAAGTGAATTTTTCCCCAAAAAAGTGCGTTTGTAAGACCGCTGCGCAAATACGGTGTGAAAAAAAGTATTTCAATGACCGCCATTTTATTCTCTAGGGTGTTAGAAAAAAAACAATATAAAATGTTTGGGGGTTCTAAGTAATTTTCTAGCAAAAAAAAACTGTTTTAAACATGTAAACACCAAATCTGAAAAAGAGGCCTGATCCTTAAGTGGTTAATGAACCAAAGGTGAGCATTCACCTATATCTGGTGAGTGGCCAATCTACATAAGGGTGAAGTTTTTGTTGCATGATTAACACAGGAATGAACAGGAGTCGTGATCACTTACTGAGGATACATATCTGGGACTATATTTATGGGAATTTTCCTCTTTTTTTTTTTTTTTTCCTGCCATGATGGAATGTTACTATTATTTGAACACGTATTTAAAAATTGATTTAATCTTCAGTTTATGAATTGTGTTTTCACATAGAGGGATTATTTATTATTTATTTTATCATTTATTATTATTAATTTATTATTATATTAAACATTTGTAAATTTATTGGTGGTATTTAGCACAGTTTATACATATTTGCACTTTTTGATCTGAATTCACGTAAATATTTGACACAATAAGCATGCTGTAAAAGGTATCACAATTAGTGCGGACTGGTTGGTTGGATTGAGAAGGGGTGTTAAAGCACGTCAATTTATAACAGTGGTGAAAAATATAACTAAATGTCTTTGTAAGGTTGGCGCAGTCCATATATTCCATATATAAAAACATAGTAGTTCAGGTGATGGACGCCGGCACACCCTAAGACAGGATTTCCACTCCCTATATAACACCTCCCACTACTTGGAGTACCTCAGTTTTTTTGCCAGTGTCTTAGGTGTTGGTCACGAGTAAAGATGTGTTGTGCTGAGCTCCACTGGGGCAGGCTATGCAACCGGATACATTCAAAGTGTCTTTTTAGGCCGAATTGAATGGTGCCCAGGCCTCATGGCGGATGAAACGAGGTTTAGCCCGTAACGCTTCTCTTTTTAGAGAGCTGGACCCCGGGATCCAGTGCTTTGGTTTTTTCAGCCATAAAGTTTTCCAGACGGGGTGCTTTATGGGTCCAGAAGTGTGGATCCCCCGATAAAAAGGGGCCCTGTCAAAAACCATGAACCAGACGGAGACAGAAGTACAATTAAATAACACTTGTTTAGAAATAAAAAATAAAGTGGTAAATAGAGTAAGCGTAGTCAAAGCATAGCCAGAGTCCAGTAACCAGATTGAGTAGTCAGCCAGGCCAGAGTTCAATAACCAGATCAGGTAATCAGCCAGGCCAGAAGTCAAGGATCGAAGTGGAGGAACAGCAAGCGGGATAAGGAGCCAGAAGGGATGTCAGAAAGCCAGTCTTTAAACAGGAACGCAGGAGATGGTTTCTTGTGATGTGACCAAGGCGAAGGCAGAGATGATGTGAGCTGGACAGCCTTAAGTAGGCAGGTCAGACAAGCACGATCAGGAACAGCTGGTTAACTGTGGAGAGAGATGAGAGCTGGCATTTAGCTGACAGCTGAGCAGCCAGCCCAGAGAAGGAAGGGCTAAGCCAGCCTTGACATTACCCCCTCCTCAATGACCCCTCTCCCTCGGAGGACCACCGGGCTTGAGGGGAAAAAGTCTATGGAAATCGCAGAGGAGGACAGGGGCATGAATGTCCGAGGATGAAACACAGGAGCGTTGCTCCGGACCGTACTCCTTCCAATGCACCAGGTACTGTATGCGACCACGGAACCTACGGGAGTCAACAATGGATTGTACCTCATACAACCTGTATAGGGTGAGGACGTGGCACCAAGCTGGTAAATCGGTTGCAGACCAACGGTTTCAATAAGGAGACATTAAACACATTTGGGATGCGCATACTAGGAGGAAGGTCCAACACGTAAGCCACTGGGTTAATCCTGCGAAGGATACGGAAAGGCCCAATAAACCGAGGTGCAAACTTCAGTGAGGGAAAATTAAGTCGGAGGTTGCGAAATGACAGCCAGACCCTGTCCTCATCCTGGTATTAAGACGCAAGCAGGCATCTGCGGTCAGCATGAAGTTTGTTCCTATCATTAGCATGACGCAAAGCCTCCTGCACTTGTACCCAAGTGGAATGAAGACCACGGAGATGCTCCTCTAATGCAGGAATACTCTGCGTAACAAACGAGTCAGGCAGCATGGAAGGTTGGAAATCATAATTCGCCATAAATGGAGACCATCGGGAGGCAGAATTCAAGGCACTGTTGTGGGTAAACTCTGTCCATGGTAATAGGTCTGACCAGTTGTTATGGTGGTCATAAATATAGAAACGTAGGAATTGCTCCAAGGACTGATTGGCTCGCTCTGCGGCCCCATTAGACTGCGGGTGATACGCAGAAGAGAAAGCAAGCTGAATTCCCAACTGTGCACAAAAGGCTCGCCAGAACTGGCTTTGCCTGTCCGAGACGATCACCTTGGGTAGCCCATGTAAGCGAAAGATCTCCCAAGCAAAAATGGAAGCCAGTTCCTTAGAAGTAGGCAGCTTCTTAAGTGGAATACAATGACACATCTTTGAGAACCGGTCAACCACCATAAGGATAACAGTGTTGCCTTAGGAGTTGGGCAACTCCACAATGAAATCCATAGACAGGTGGGTCCAGGGCCTCTCTCCATTGGGTATGGATTGTAGGAGGCCCACTGGAAGGTGTTGTGGAGTCACACACACACACACGGAACAGGCAGCTACGAAGGCAGTTATATCAGCCCGTAGACTAGGCCACCAGAATTGTTGGGAAATGGCCCAAATGAGTTGATTCTTCTCAGGGTGGCCAGCTGCCTTGGGAGAATGGTAAGTCTGGAGCACGGCAGTACGGAGACTCTCTGGGACAAAGCAGCGGTCACAAGGTTTCTCAGGTGGAGCATGGACCTGAGCAGCTAGAATTTTGTCACCCAAAGGAAAAAAGACTGGTGCGAACCGTAGCCAAGATACGATCAGGAGGAATAGCAGAAACCAGAACCAACGTGACAAGGCATTAGCCTTTACATTCTTAGTACCGGGTAAGAATGAGACAATGTAATTAAAACTCAACAAGAAAAGAGCCCATCGCGCCCTTCTGGGAGAGAGACGCTTAGCACCAGACAAGAATGAGTTTTTTATGGTCAGTAAGAATGAGAACCGGCACAGTGGTATCTTAAAGGAGATGTCTCCATTTTTCAGGGCTAAAATGATCGCCAACAGCTCTCTGTCACCAATCTCGTAATTGCACTCAGCAGGTGACAATTTCTTGGAAAAGTAGCCACACGGATGCATAGCACTCTGAGTTAGTACGTTGAGACAGAAGGGCGCCAACTCCAGTCTCAGAAGCATCAACTTCCAGGATAAAAGGCAACGTAGGATCAGGATGTGCCAACACAGGAGTAGAAACAAAGGCAGCCTTGAGAGTCTTAAAGGCCTTAATGGACTCCGGAGACCAACTCTGTGGGTTACCGTCCTTTCTGGTCATATCAGTCAGCCGCTTGGCCAGAGACGAGAAGTTACGAATAAACTTCCGATTGTAGTTGGCAAAGCCCAGGAAACTCTGCAGAGGACGTTAACCCACAGGTCGAGGCCACTGTAGGACTGCTGAAAGTTTCTCTAGGTCCATTGAAAAAAACCAGCAGTGGAAATGACATAGCCCAGGAATATAACCTGTTCACGATGGAACTCGCACTTCTCCAGTTTACAATAGAGATTGTTCTCTCTTCGTTTCTGAAGCACACGACAGACGTCTGTGTGGTGGCTCTCCAGGGACTTGGAAAATATGAGGATATCATTGAGATAAACCACCACACATAACTGCAACAAATCTCGGAGGACATCGTTAATAAATTCCTTGAAAACTGCTGGGGCGTTACAAAGGCCAAAAGGCATTACCAAGTACTCTTAATGGTCTGTTCTGGTATTAAACGCAGTTTTCCACTCGTCGCCCTCCTTAATCTGCACAAGATTGTATGCCCATCTCAAATCGAGCTTTGTGAAAACCTTTGCTCCCTTGAGGCGGTCAAATAACTCCTGTAATCAATGGAATCGGGTAGGCATTCTTAATCGTGACACGATTGAGACCCCTATAATCAATACAAGGTCTCAGTTCACCGCTCTTCTTCACAAAGAAGAAATCAGCACCAGCAGGAGACGAGGATTTGCGGATGAAACCTTGAGAAAGTGCGTCTGCAACATACTCCTCCATGGCCTTATCCTCCAAGACCGACAAAGGGTAAACCCGGCCACGAGTGGGTATTGCACCAGGTTGAAGGTCAATTGCGCAATCATAAGACCGGTGTGAAGGCAAACTACTGGCTTGGCCTTTGTCAAAGGCATCGATAAAATCGCGGTACTCCTCCGGCAGGGAGGAGAGTGAAGAGGTGCACAGGACCTTGGATACCTTCAGGAAGCATGTCTTACTGCATTGTGGTGACCAGGAGAGAACCTCAGCACGGAGCCAATCAAAAGAGGGGTTGTGCCTCTGTAACCAAGGATAACCAATAAACAGCGGAAACCTGGGAGAGGAAATAACTTGGAATTGGATTATCTCATGGTGAAGCGCCCCTACGGCCATGGACAACGGAACCGTCTCATGAGTCACATGGGCAGGCTGTAGAGGTCTCCCGTCAAGAGCCTCAATGGCAAGTGGAGTGTCACGCAGCTGCAGGGGAATCGAGTATACTAAGGCCCCAGAGTCGATTAGATCTCGATGGATGACTCAGCCCAAGAAATTTTGACCGAAACCAGGGGCTTATCTTTCTGGATAACTGGGGACGAAACAAAACCACCTTGTCCATGACAGGGCCTCAAGGTTCGGGCGTTCCCTGGATGGGTAGGACAAGACTTCAAAAAGTTACCTGCCTGGCCACAATAAAAGCACAATCTCTCCCTCCTCCTAAAGGCTCTCTCATCCACAGAGAGACATGTGAAGCCCAAGTGCATGGGTTCATCTTCACTGACCGACTCGGTACCAGGAGGCATGGGAGGTGAGGGAGACATAGGTGGGACTGCAAAACTCGGAGGTAAACGTACAGGAGGCTTCCGCAAGCGTTCTTTCAAAGAAAGTCTTTCTCTGAGTCTGGAGTCAATGAGGATGGCAAACGAGATCAAGCTTTCCAGCTCAGTGGGTATATCTCAGGCTGCCATCTCATCCTTTATGGAATCTAAGAGACCATGAGAAAAAGCAGCCACAAGGGCCTCATTGTTCCAAGAAACCTCTGCTACCAGAGTACGTAATTCAATGGCGTAGTCGGCAACAGTTCTCATACTCTAGACACGAGGCACTTGGCGGCAGAGCGTGCGGAAACGTCAAATACCCTTTTAAAGGAGGCCACAAAGTCAGGGTAACTCAAGACAACAGGTTTTTGCGTCTCCCATAGAGGGTTTGCCCAGGCCAAGGCTCTCAGAAAGCAAAGATATCACGAAACCTACTTTGCTTCTCTCCGTGGGAAACGACTGGGCAGCATCTCAAAGTAAATCTCAACCTGGTTGAGAAACCCTCTGCATTGAACTGGATCACCCCCAAATCGCTGGGGAAGCGGAGCGGAACCGGACATACCTCTTATAGAGGTAATACTTGAGGCGGGTGCCTGCACAGAGATTGGCGCAGCAGCAGGGATGGCCTGCAACTCAGGTTGTACCGGAGCAGCCACAGTGGGAGGGGGTTCCAGGTGAGCCACGCGACTCAGGAGCATTTCTAATGCTATGGCAAACTGATCCATGCAGTGATCTTGCTCATCCAATCTGGAAAAAATATTACCGACAAGTGGATTGACTGTATCTCCTGAATTCATGGCCTTAGCTTACTTTCAGAAACCATGAACCAGACCTAGACATAAGTACAATTACCGTATTTATCGGCGTATAACACACACTTTTCTCCCCTTAAAATCAGGGGGAAATCGCGGGTGTGTGTTATACGCTGATCCTCTGCGATTTTGAGCCTCTGAGTGGCTTTCAGCCACCTTCGGCTCCTCTCGCGGCTTCCTGCCGCGTTCGGCCATTCTCGGCGGCTTTCGCCCGCCATTCTCAGAAAACCGCAGAGAATGAACGAAGGCGCCCGAAAGCCGCGAGAAGAGCAGAAGAACTACCGGGCGCCACAGAGATACACAGGACATCTCGGCGGCGCCATTTAAAAAAAAATTTAATCTGCAATTAACACAAGGGGACAACGATGCACAAGGCTGCAATGATGGACAGGCTGCAGGACAAGGCTGCAATGATGGACGGGCTGCATGACAAGGCTGCAATGATGGACGGGCTGCATGACAAGGCTGCAATGATGGACGGGCTGCATGACAAGGCTGCAATCATGGACGGGCTGCATGACAAGGCTGCAATGATGGACGGGCTGCAATGATGGACGGGCTGCATGACAAGGCTGAAATGATGGACAGGCTGCATGACAAGGCTGCAATGATGGACAGGCTGCAGGACAAGGCTGCAAATGACACTGAAAAGGCTTCAGATGGACACTGATAAGGCTGCACTTGTTTATTAATAAAAAGGTAAATAAAATAGAGTAAGCGTAGTCAAAGTATAGCCAGAGTCCAGTAACTGGATCGAGTAGTCAGCCAGGCCAGAGTTCAATAACCAGATCGGGTAATCAGCCAGGCCAGAAGTCAGGGATCCAAGTGGAGGAACAGCAAGCAGGATAAGGAGCCAGAAGGGATGTCGGCAAGCCAGTCTTTAAGCAGGAACGCAGGAGAGGGTTTCTTGTGATGTGACCAAGGCGAAGGCAGAGATGAAGTGAGCTGGACAGCCTTAAGTAGCAGGATCAGGAACAGCTGGGTTACTGTGGAGAGAGTTGAGAGCTGCCAATTAGCCGACAGCTGAGCAGCCAGCCCAGAGAAGAAAGGGCTAAGCCAGCCCTGACAGGCCCCGATTCCTGAAGGTTTTGTAACTGAGCCCGCTGTGAGGGGTGAATATTGGGTCTGTTGGTTTTACCACAGAATCCCTGCGGCGGGAAAGGTAAGTGGAGAGTCTAAGGAATTTTTTATTTTCTTATGCATTATGTCCTTTAAAAGTAAATGTTGTCATGCCTAAAAGTCTCCACTGGGGGCTGTATAGAGCATGTACCTTGTCATGCTTTACTCAGATCACTCTGTCTCAGTAGAAACTGCAGACTTCCCTCCAGCTAGCAGTCCCAGGCCTCGGAGGGACACGAGCAAAAAGGGGTAAGTAAGTGGTGACACAGGCATTCCCTTGGCACATTTACTAAAGAACCAGGCTGAGCACTAATAGCAGCGGCAGTTGCTGGACTATTTTCTCAAGCAGTGGGTGCAATTTCTTCTGGTAGTACCTCTGCATTTGTGCATCGGGCAATGGTCAGAAGGGGAGGTAGAATCACCCCAAAAATGGGCTCAAAAGGGACTTCCTCAAGCTCTAAAAAGCCTAAACTCATCTTTACAATGGCATCGTCCCCTGAGAGATCTGAGGTAGCTGGTCAGAGTGAGCCATCAGGGCTGTCAATTGTTGCAACTGTTTCCAACACTACAGCCCCTGTCTATATTACTGAAGACATTTTTTCCTCAGCCATGATAGGTTTGGAAGAAAGGTTAGCGGCTTTAATCGCATCCTAGTGTGGGACAAAACGCGTCAGCTCCCCTTCCATTACCCAGGACCCTCAAACTGAGGAACTAGGGTCGGGAGAAGACAAATTTCTCTCAGGGGACCGTGAAGAGGCTGATGACTCCTCTTCTGAGGGGTCAAATGCGGAAGGATCAGCATCACAATCTGAAAGATTGATGGTACAATCTCTTACTGATATGGTCAATACCACATTTATGCTACCCTTAACTGAGTCAGTTGATAAGCCCACTTCTTGTTTGGGTTCGCTAAAGCTTCCTTAAACTGTGCATGCCTTTCCTGTGCATTCATTGCTGAAAAAGCTTATGTATTCTGAGTGGGATCACCCAGACAACCATTTTTTTCCTCCTAAAAAGTTTTCAACACTTTATCTTATGGAGGAAAAATTCACTAAGATGTGGGAGATACCAGAAATTGACGCTACTATATCCTCTGTGAATAAAAGTTTGACTTGTCCGCTAGACAATGCGCAAATACTTAGGGATCCAACGAATAAGAAGTTGGCATTCCTATTAAAAAAAACTATTTTCTCTGGCAGGTTCAGTGACTCAGCCTGTGCTGGCAGCAATTGGTATATGTCAATCCTTAAGCGACCAGTTTAAACAGGTGCTCAAGCTTATACCTGATCAGCAGGCCCAGGATTTAGTTAAGCTACCAGCGGCGTTATATTTCGCAATAGACACCATGAGAGATTCTATTCTTCAGGCCTCACGCCTTACGCTTGGGCTGGTACATATGCGTAGAATATTATGGTTGAGAAATTGGTCAGCCAAAGCGCCATGCAAAAAGCTCCTGGCTAGTTTTCCTTTTCATGGTGAACGGCTGTTCGGGCATGATTTGGATAAATACATCCAAAAAAATTCTAGTGGAAAGAGAACCCTTTTGCCGGTTAGAAGAGGAGTAAACATGTTTCATTTAAACAAGCTCCTTCTCCAGTGCCGGGGGCATCTGTCTCTAGGCAGTCACAACGGCCTCCGCCGTCAAGTTCAAGAGGTAAACCTCGAGACAGATGGTTGAATTCCTCGATAACTCTAGGGTACAAATTAGAGTTCCAAAAGTTCCCGTCTCCTCGTTTTCTCAGGTCAAATGTTCCCAGGGATCCAGAGAAAAAGATGTCTCTCTTCCAAGCATTGGACCATCTTTTGTCTCAAGAAGTGATCTCAGTGGTCCCCATGGAAGAGCAGGCATTGGGGTTTTATTCAGACCTTTTTACGGTACCAAAACCAAATAGAGATGTCAGACCCATTCTAGATCTCAAAGATCTAAACCGGTTTCTGAATGCCCGCTCTTTTCACATGGATTCAATCCGATCAGTAGTCTCCATCCTACAAGGTGGAGAACTTCTGGCATCAATGGACATCAAGGATGCATACCTCCATGTGCCTGTTTTCCCTGCTCACCAAAAATATCTGCCTCTCAAGGTAAAAAAGTTTAATTTTCAGTTTGTAGCTCTGCCTTTTGATCTAGCTACTGCACCTCAAGTGTTTACAAAGGTCCTGGCCCCTCCTCTAGCCAGATTAAGGGCCCAAGGTATAACGATTATAGCTTACCTAGACGATCTGCTCTTTATAGAACAGTCAGTAGCCCGCTTAGACCAAAGTATGATCACCACAGTCAACTACCTGGAATACCTATGTTGTGTTCTCAACCTAGAAAAATCCTCCTTAAAACCATCAGGGAGATTAGAATACTTGGGTCTGATACAGCCCAGAATAGGGTATTCTTGCCCCAGGCGAAGATCAGTGCCATAAAGGAACTGATTCAGGTGGTCAAGGCAAAGAAGAATCCTTCTATTCGACTTTGCATGAGATTGTTGGGAAAGATGGTGGCTTCATTCGAAGGCCGTTTCTTATGCTCAGTTTCATTTAAGGCTGCTGCAAAACAGTATACTCTTGGCTTGGAACAAGAAGGTCGAAGCTCTAGATTTCCCTTTGTCTCCAAGGGTGAGCAGGAGCCTCAGTTGGTGGTTAATAACCAAGGGAAAATCCTTCCTACCAGTTACGTGGAAGGTGGTAACAACAGATGCCAGCCTTTCAGTCTGGGGGGCACTCCTGGAAGAGCTGACTGTCTAAGGGAAATGGTCCAGATCAGAAATGACCTTGCCCATCAACGTTCCAGAGATTCAGGCAGCACGCTTGGCCCTGAGGGCCTGAACGTTCAGGCTACGGAATTGTCCTGTCACGATCCGGAATTGTCCTGTCAGGATCCAATCTGACAATGCCACAGCAGTGGCCTATATCAATCACCAAGAGGGCATGAGAAGTCGTGCGGCCCAGAGAGATGTGAATCATATACTAACTTGGGCAGAAAACGATGTACCTTGCCTATTGGCAATCTTCATTCCAGGAATAGAAAATTGGCAGGCGGACTATTGAGTCGCCAGCAGTTGTTCCTGGGAGAATGGTCCCTTCTAGGGATGCACCGAATGGGTTTTTTGGTGCCGAAACCGATACCGAAAATGAAAAATACACTAGGCCGAAAACCGAAACCGATACCGAAAACAGCACCGATACCGAAAATGACTGTTTTTAAAAAATACTTTTATACAGGAGGTGGTCAGAGACTGGGGACATGGTACAGGAGGTGGTCAGAGACTGGGGACATGGTACAGGAGGTGGTCAGAGACTGGCGACATGGTACAGGAGGTGGTCAGAGACTGGCGACATGGTACAGGAGGTGGTCAGAGACTGGCGACATGGTACAGGAGGTGGTCAGAGACTGGCGACATGGTACAGGAGGTGGTCAGAGACTGGCGACATGGTACAGGAGGTGGTCAGAGACTGGCGACATGGTACAGGAGGTGGTCAGAGACTGGCGACATGGTACAGGAGGTGGTCAGAGACTGGCGACATGGTACAGGAGGTGGTCAGAGACTGGCGACATGATAAAAGAGATAAGTGCAGCCAGCGATGCCCCCCAGTGATGCAGCCAGCGATGCCCCCCAGTGATGCAGCCAGCGATGCCCCCCAGTGATGCAGCCAGCTATGCCCCCCAGTGATGCAGCCAGCTATGCCCCCCAGTGATGCCCCTGTGCAGCGAAGAGAGTCGTCTGGTTGAATAGAGCGCCGGGAACATCACAGCTTTAATTTCAATAGCTGTGTGTTCCCCGTTGCGCGCCCTCACACACAGCCCCTCCCCCTCGTCCAGGCACTTTAATAGACAGATCAGCCGTCCAATCTGGACAGGTGATCTGTCTATCAAAGTTCCCCGGACAAGGGGGAGGGGCTGTGTGTGACGGCACGCAACGGGGAACACACAGCTATTGAAATTAAAGCTGTGATGTTCCCGGCGCTCTACTCAACCAGACGGCGGCGGCTCTCCTGCGCTATACACCCCCCCATCATGAGCGGCACCGGGGGCGGAGTTCCGCCCCCAGGCCCCGCCCCATTTTCGGCTCAATTATCGGCCGTTTTTTCCTTTCGGCAAATTGCCGAAAAGGGCATTTTCGGCCGATATGTGTCGGCGGCCGAAATTTCGGTGCATCCCTAGTCCCTTCACACAAATATCTTCCTGACAATATGCCAAAGATGGGGGATCCCAGACATAGATCTGTTTGCGTCCAGGTTCAACAAAAAGATCAACCACTTTGTGTCAAGAACAAGGGATCCGCTAGCGTGCGAAACAGATGCCTTGGTGTTCCCGTGGAATCAGTTCTCACTGATTTATGCATTCCCTCCTATTCTGCTGCTTCCACGACTTCGCAGGATCAAGCAGGAAGGAAAGTTGGTGATTCTTTTGGCCCCGGCGTGGCCCAGAAAATCCTGGTATGCAGAGAACATAAGGATGGTGGTAGGGGACCCATGTACCCTACCACCACGTCCAGACCTTTTCTCACAGGGTCCGGTATTCCATCCTACCTTACAAACGCTAAATTTAACAGTTTGGCTATTGAGACCCACATTCTGAAGATGCAAGGAAGCCGGCCTCCAGAATCATATATTAAAGAGTCTCGAAGGCATATGTCTCCTGGTGTGAATCCAGGGGTTGGCACCCCAGGAAGTATATCATAGGTAGAATCCTTGACTTTTTGCAGATGGGGTTAGAAATAAAGCTGGCTTTGAGTACTATCAAAGGCCAGGTCTCGGCCTTATCAATATTATTTCAACGACCACTTGCTTCACATTCTTTGGTTCGTAGATTTATTCAGGGGGCAGTGCGGCTTAATCCTACAGTTAGGTCACCCCTGAACCCTTGGGACTTGAATTTTGTTCTGTTGGCATTGCAGAAACAGCATTTTGAGCCGATGCGGCATATTCCCTTGGTCCTTTTGACAAGGAAACTAATTTTTCTGGCAGCCATATCTTCTGCAAGAAGGGTATCAGAGTTGGCTGCTCTTTCTTTTAAAGAGCTATATTTAATTATTCTCAAGGATAAGGTGGTATTGCGTCCTCATCCTAACTTTCTACTGAAGGTAGTGTCAGGTTTTCATCTAAACCAGGATATTATTCCACCTTCATTTTTTCAAGAACCCTGTTCTTTGGAAGAGAAGTCACTACATTCTCTGGATGTGGTGAGAGCAGACAAAGTGTACTTTTAGATTCGAAAAACTGATGTTTTGTTTGTGTTGCCTGAAGGTCCTGAAAGAGGACAGGTAGCATCGAAATCTACTATTTCTAAATGGATTCGGCAAGTAATTGTTCAAGCTTATGGTTTGAAGAGGAAGATTCCACTAGGGCTGTTAGTGCTTCATTGACAGTGCATCACCAAGCTTCCATGGCTCAAATCTGCATGGCCGCAACTTGGTCTTCAGTCCATACACATACCAGATTCTATCAGGTGGATGTAAAAAGGTGTGAGGATATTACCTTTGGGCGTAGTGTGTTGCAGGCAGCAGTATAAGTCCTCTAGTCTCATGATGCCCTACTTTTGTTGTGTCTACCTCCCCTCAGTTGGCATTGCTCTGGGACATCCCACAACTACTATGGCTCTGTGTCCCGTGATGTACGATAAAGAAAATAGGATTTTTATAACGGCTTACCTGTAAATTCCCTTTCTTGGAGTATATCATGGGACACAGAGGTCCCTCCCCTCTTCTAATACACGTATATTTCTTTGCTACCAACCTGAGGTACTCCCAGTAGTGGGAGGGGTTATATAGGGAATGGACTTCCTGTCTTAGGGTGTGCCAGTGTCCATCACCTGAAGGTGGCCTATAACCCACATAGTAACTACTATGGCTCTGTGCCACGTGATGTACTCCAAGAAAAGGATTTTACAGGTGAGCTGTTATAAAAATCCTATTTTCACTTGATGATGGTTGTCTTCACTGTGTTCCATGGTAAATCTAATGCCTTGGAAATTCTTTTGTACCCTTCTCCTGACTGATACCTTTTAACAACGAGATCCTTCTAAGACTAAGAAAATGTCAGGAAAGACCTACTAGAACAACTGAACTATATTTGGGATTAATTAGGCACTTTTAAATGATGGCAGGTGTGTACTGACTCCTATTTAGCTTGAGTTTGAATATTGATTGCTTAATTCTTGCTTAATTGATTGCTTAATTCTGAACACAGCTACATCCCCAGTTATAAGAGGGTGTGCACACTTATGCAACCATATTTTAGTTTTTTATTTTTACTTCCCCCCACCCGAAAATATTTCAGTTTGTTTTTGTTTTTCAATTAAGTTGTATGGTTTATAGGCCACATTATGGCTGGGGTCACACCTGTGTGAAACCCGCATCCAATTTGCTTAACACGAGAATGTGACTTGCTCTCTATGGAGCCGATTCGCATATCTCGGAGGTGGCTGCAGAGCACACTGCACAGAAACAATGTGCGTCTTTTCAGGGCCAAATTCAGGCAAAGATTCAACCCTGATTCATCCCTGAAATGGAGAATGGGGATGCACGGTGTTCCTGTGCGATCCGCAGCCAATTCCAGTGTGAACCGAGCCTAAAGGTGGAAAAAGTTCTGATATTATTTATCTTTGTCTCATTTTTTTTATATCACAGAAACCTGACGTTTTAACAGGGATGTGTAGACAATTTATATACATTGATGTCTCCACCTGAAACCAACCTTCCTTGACATGTTTTACCACTGTTGGCTTGCTCACAAGAATGGAGGAACTTCCCCATCCCTGTGAGCAAGCCAGCAATGGTGAAACGTAACAAGGAACAAGCATGCAGTTTAAACCTTATCCAGACCTACTTGCTAAAATATTTTTCCTGAGACAAGAACTTGGAGAATCAAAGCCAGGACATTTTTAAAAGGAGCTCAGAAATTATAACCAACATAAAACTCTTAGTTCAGCTTTCCTGTAAAATAAACTTCAAAATGTTAATTGCAGTATTTTTTTTATTATTATACAGGATTTATATAGCACCAACAGTTTGTGAAGAAACATTTTAAAGGATAAGTTCACAAGTTTATCTTAAAACAAAAAATAATAAATGCACATGTTTTGCAGGTAAGAAAAAAAGTACATTTGTTATTTTTTGTTTCTGGAGCCTCAAGCATTGCACCAGTGATCAGCAGGTCCTGCAGACCTGTCGGTGTATCTGTGTGCCCATACATCGTACGGATAAGCAGATACAATCTGACAGGAAGACTCGATGAACTACCACAGCACTGTGGTAGTTCATTGAAAACTACAAGCCAACATCCGTGAAGCATACCTGCTAGCTTACAGAGTGGGGGATTGGGGGCAGCGGGGGCCGGTTTGTTCTATAACATGTTACACCCAGAATATGGGTGTAACATGTTATGAACAGTAACCTTTATCCTTTTAAACAGTGTAGCCCACTGTTCATTTCAAAGAGTGTTTGTGAAAGCACCTGTCAGTTGGCTGCAAATAAAAAAGGGAAAACTGAACATATTCTCCTTTGCTTCAGTTTTTGTAAACAAGGTAGAGAAAAGGATGTATGTGCTGCTTTTATCATCCAGCTCATCTGGGTGTAGCATAGTGCAGGTCGGAAAAGTTGTGGAAAAAAACTTTAGTTTTCTTTTCCGAGTTTTAACAAATGAGCTGCTTTAGTGGACTTCTGGTATACAAGTTAATCATTTAAGATACCCTTAATATATTGCTGTGATGGAGTAATGATTTGGGCTGCTTGTACTATGTTGTATGATTGATATATATATATATATATATATATATATATATATATATATATATATACTAATTTACATATTTGTTAAACTTATTGATTTTTCTATTTTTGTTGTAGGGAGTTTTAGAAAACTAAGTACAGAATCATCTAATGGAGCTACAAAAGAGCCAAATGTATCAGACAAAGGGACACTTGCTGTTTCTAAACTTAGAGAGGCCTATTCTCTCAACCAGAAATCATTATTTGGATCACCACAAAAAAATCCAGATAAAGCCCAGAAATCTTCCCCTAGTCAGAGGACGCTCCAGTCCTTTAACTTTTCTACAACAGTGCAAACATGTGCCTTTAACACATCATCACACATGTCTGATAATAAAAAAGAACCGGGAACACCAAACTCTTCTGGTGAAGTTACTGAAGTGAAAAATGACTACGACTCTGGCAAGGGAACCATTAGTACTTCAGAAAGTGAGATAGGCCTACGTACTCCTGATTTCTCTAACCACCTAACTAATGAAAGTCCAAAGAGTTCCCCAGAAACACTAATGAAAATGGAAAAGTTGGAGCCGTTTGCAACTGATGATCAACACCCTAACTGTGAAAGGGAGGAGATATTTTACCCTCCTGGCCAAAATCGGGAAATAAACAATGATTCTTCTCCAGACTGTAAGCGTAAGAAAACAGAGGCTAAATTTTCTTTAAATACTGAAACATTACAAACTGATTCCATAGATGCTCCTGTTAATGTTATTAAGAAAATGGTGCCCTTAAATTTTTCAATGTGTCGCCTGGCCAAGAGAATGAATAAATTGAAACAACGTCAAAAGAAGGAGGAGTCTGAAATGTTCCGCAGATTCCGAGCAAAGATCAGTCCAGGGGAAAATCAGGCTGCAGAAGAAGAGCTCCGAAAAGAAATCAGGTAATTCAGTGGAAGGATGATTTTTCCTTTCTTCATCCTACAGTACAGGATACAGGCAGATTCAAAGATGACTAGGTTATAGACAAGTACATTCAGGTGATTGGACAGTGGCTAGAGAAAAAGCTGTTTGGACACCCATATAACCCTTCCCACTCCCAACAAGCCTTATTTCTTTGCTAGTGTCTTTAGGTGTTAGATGTGTTCTCTCTGAGTGTTAGTGTAGTTGCACCTACAGATTTCTTCAATCTAGTTTCCTTGCTACACTGTTCAGCATGTTACACAGCATGTTACACAGTTTAGGGATCAGTATCCCATGATGGGAGTTTTTAGGACCATACCCTGACCTTGGAAAAGACACGGGGCCGGCCTGTAAAGTTGCTTCATGCATTGGATCCTGCATCAGGGGCCCACCTTGGCATGTAGAGCAGGGTGCTATACAGGTGTAGGGGAGAAGCGATCAACATTGGTGTGACTCAGTCCCTGAAGAGCCCCTCACTGATGGGTTATGCCCTGCCATAGAGGGTGTAGTCATGCCCTGTCGTAGAGGTGGTAGTCAGGCTCCATAAGTGTTTATTCCCCCTTACCCCCAGGAATGGAGATCACTCGGGGCAGTGGCGTCTTTACTGACATGCTCCTCTTGTTCCCTGTATTTTGGGGGGTTCATTTTTTTCTACTGCCTCCCTCCCTTTTTTTCTGAGAGAAACTCCAGCACTAGGCGTTAATGATTGAGAAGCCCGAGGTTAATTGTAGCCACTCGGGCACCATCCGGGACAGCTATGGGTGGTCCTGCAGCTCTTCCTGGGGTCCTAATCGGTGTAACGCACTTTGAGTGAGTCTGAGGTGGCCATCTTTACTGTTCTTGGCTGCTAGCCTGGAATATTCACTTAAATTTGGACTGATATAGTCACACATTTGACATGGGGATAAGGTGATGCAAACAGTTGTGTGGTGTGGACACACAGCGAAACCTCGAATTCTCCCCATTCTGGGTCTCAGTTAGTAGCCTGCCCAGATGATTTATTGATAGGAAAATGGGGTGCAGTGGCCTGGTTGACTAATTACATCAGATGTCTTGGGTGGGCCTCTTATTTGTCCAGATGTGCAGACTTAAAATATTGGTCAGTGGAACCAGCTTGCAAAAAGCACCAGGAAAAGATTCAGCCTGCGGGTGGTAGGCTGTTTGGTGAGGACCCTAGACTCTTTCATCAAAAAAGTCACCAGTGATAAGAGTACCCTGTTACCAAGCAAACACAATGCTAAGAGGGAGGAGGGGGGGAAGGACCTCCTATCACACTTTGCATTAGCAGGAAGGATGGGAAGTGTCATCATAATGGGGGATTTTAACTATCCAGACATAGATTGAGCGGAAGGAACCGCGCATTTGTCTAAGGCTCGCCAGTTCCTAGCTGTCTTTCATGAGTTAGATGGTAGATGCACCAACTAGAAACAAAGCGTTACTAGACCTATTGATTACCAACAATACACACCTGAATACGGATGTGAAAATAAGGTGCAATTGGCATCAGTATAAATCACACAAATAGGAAATATAAGGGGAATACAAAGACATTGCGTTTCAAAAGATCAGACTTCCCCAAACTACAAACCTTGCTAGAAGATATAAAATGGGATAAAATCTTAGGCCGCGTACACACGGGCGGACTGTTCGCCCAACTTTGTCCGCTGAACAGTGTTTCAGCGGACAGTCCGCTCGTGTGTGGGCTTCAGCGGACAGTTTCAGCGGACTGTTTGACGAACAAAGTCTTACGGAATTTCCGTAAAACTGTTCGCTGAAACTTAGTTTCAGCGGACAGTCCGCCCGTGTGTGGGCCAGTCCGCTGTACTTTCGAAATGAGCGGACTGTTCCCGCTCGGAGAAAAGTCTGCTCATTTCGAGCGCGTCTCCAGGTAGGCGGGGCCCGCGAAGGAGACGTCGCGGGCTCCGCCGCCTGGTATGGACTTAAAGGGGAACTCCAACGCCGAAAAAAATCGGCGTGGGGGTCCCCCCAAAGTCCACAACAGACCCTTGTCCGAGCACGCTACCCGGCCGGCCAGGAAAGGGGGGCGAGCGAGCGCGCCCCCCCTCCTGAGCCGTACCAGGCCGCGTGCCCTCAACATGGGGGGTGCCTTGGGGAAGGGGGGGCCGCGCGGCCCCCCCACCCCAAAGCACCTTGTCCCCATGTTGATGAGGACAAGGGCCTCTTCCCGACAACCCTGGCCGTTGGTTGTCGGGGTCTGCGGGCGGGGGGCTTATCGGAATCCGGGAGCCCCCTTTAATAAGGGGGCCCCCGGATACCGGCCCCCCACCCTATGTGAATGAGTATGAGGTACAATGTACCCCTACCCATTCACCTGTAAAATAAAAGTACCCAAAAAAAAACACAACACACAAGATAAAATATTTTATTGCACAGCTCCGGGGGTCTTCCGTCTTCGGGGGTCTTCTCGCCGGACTCCTCCGCTATCTTCTTGTAGCTCTTTTGCTAGCGGAGGAGTCCGGCTTTCTTCCTCCCCGCCGCCGGCCTCTTCTCCGACTTCGGGGGTCTTGTCCCCCTCTTCGGTTCTTCTGCCGGGCCACCGCGCCTTCTTATAGCTCTTTTGCAGGCGGTGGCCCGGTCTTCTGTCGCCGCTGTCGCCGTCGCCTTCTGTTTATCTTCTTCTTCTTCTTCTTCTCCAGGAGATGTTGACACGTCGCTCTCTCTGGCCGGAATGCCAGAGCCGGCCAGGAAAGGGGGGCGAGCGAGCGCGCCCCCCCTCCTGAGCCGTACCAGGCCGCGTGCCCTCAACATGGGGGGTGCCTTGGGGAAGGGGGGGCCGCGCGGCCCCCCACCCCAAAGCACCTTGTCCCCATGTTGATGAGGACAAGGGCCTCTTCCCGACAACCCTGGCCGTTGGTTGTCGGGGTCTGCGGGCGGGGGGCTTATCGGAATCCGGGAGCCCCCTTTAATAAGGGGGCCCCCGGATACCGGCCCCCCACCCTATGTGAATGAGTATGAGGTACAATGTACCCCTACCCATTCACCTGTAAAATAAAAGTACCCAAAAAAAAACACAACACACAAGATAAAATATTTTATTGCACAGCTCCGGGGGTCTTCCGTCTTCGGGGGTCTTCTCGCCGGACTCCTCCGCTATCTTCTTGTAGCTCTTTTGCTAGCGGAGGAGTCCGGCTTTCTTCCTCCCCGCCGCCGGCCTCTTCTCCGACTTCGGGGGTCTTGTCCCCCTCTTCGGTTCTTCTGCCGGGCCACCGCGCCTTCTTATAGCTCTTTTGCAGGCGGTGGCCCGGTCTTCTGTCGCCGCTGTCGCCGTCGCCTTCTGTTTATCTTCTTCTTCTTCTTCTTCTCCAGGAGATGTTGACACGTCGCTCTCTCCGGCCGGAATGCCAGAGCCGCGCTGCGCGGCCACTTATATAGTGACAATGGGGCGGTGTCACATGGTATATGTCACATGGGTTGGTCACATGGTGACCCCTTCCCCAAGGCACCCCCCATGTTGAGGGCACGCGGCCTGGTACGGCTCAGGAGGGGGGGCGCGCTCGCTCGCCCCCCTTTCCTGGCCGGCCGGGTAGCGTGCTCGGACAAGGGTCTGTTGTGGACTTTGGGGGAACCCCCACGCCGATTTTTTTCGGCGTTGGGGTTCCCCTTTAAGTTCATTCCAGGCCCCGCCTACCTTGACACGCGCTCGAAATGAGCGGACTGTCCTCCTCGTGTGTGGGCGAGTCCGTTCATTTCAAAAGTTGCGCGGACTTAGTACGACGAACTTAGTCCGCTCAAAAAGTGCCGTGTGTGGGCAAGTTCGTTCATTCAAAAGTTTGAGCGGACTGTTTGACGAACTTAGTTTCGGCAGACAGTCCGCCCGTGTGTACGAGGCCTTAGGAACAAAGAACACGGAGCGAAAATGGGTTTGCTTTAACCCCTTCCCGCTAAGCGTACACAGATATGCGGCCTCGGGACGTCCCCGTCTCCCGCCGCTCTGACCGACCCTCCCGTCCCACCGGGAGACCCAACCTGCGATCCGCCACTTCTCGCGGCTAGAGAGAGACTGGCACAAAGCCAGAAACATCTTTGTTCCAGTCTCCTGAAAGTAAACACAGAAGCGACGTCACAATGTCACTTCCTGTTTACTCGGTGGCCAGTGGCGCTGGATTTAAAAAAGTATACAATATTCAGAATCGCTATTTTCAGAGATCTGTATACTTTGAAGTCCAAAGGAGGAATTGGAGATCTTTTAGACCCCCGATCCCTCCTTAAAGAGTACCTGTCACCACCTATTACTGTCACAAGGGATGTTTACATTCCTTGTGACAGCAATAAAAGTGATCAATTTTTTTTTTAACACAATTTAATAATATAAAAATAAATAAAATGAATAAGAATTTTTTTTTTTTAAAGTGCCCCCGTCCCCATGAGCTCGCACAGCAAACAAAACGCATTTGGAAGTTGCGCCCGCATATGTAAACGGTGTTCAAATCACACATGTGAGGTATCGCTGCAATCATCAGAGCTAGAGCAATAATTCTAGCACTAGACCTCCTCTGTAACTCTAACCTGGTAAAGGTAAAAAAAAATTGAAAGTGTCACCTATGGAGATTTCTAGGTACCATGTGACATGTTTGGTATCTATTTACTCGGCGTAACATCATCTTTCACATTATGCAAAAAATTGGGATAACTTTACTGTTTTTTTTTTAATTCATGAAAGTGTCCCTTTTCCCAAAAAGTTGCATTTAAAACACAGCTGCACAAATGCCGTGCGACATAAAATATTGCAACAATCGCTATTTTATTCTCTAGATTTTCTGCTAAAAATTAATAAATATATATATATATATATATATATATATATATATATATATATAATGTTTGGGGGTTCTAAGTAATTTTCTAGCAAAAAATATGGATTTTAACTTGTAAATGCCAAATGTCAGAAATAGGCTTATAGGCTTAGTCATGAAAGGGTTAAGAACATATTAAATAAGGGCATTAGCCAGTGCATCTCATTGGGAAAAACATTTAAAAGAGCAAGCAAAAGTCCTGGATGGCTTAACTCCAATGTAAAAATGCATATATAAGCAAAGGAGAAGGCCTTCAAAAAATACAAGGCTGAGGGATCATCATCAGCATTCAGACTTTACAAATAATGCAACAAGGAATGTAAGGGTGCAATTAGGGCGGCTAAGATAGAACATGAAAGACACATAGCAGAGGAGAGCAAAAAAAAAGTAAATAAACCGTAAAAAAGGATGAACAGACCATATTGGCCCCATAAAGGAGGAAGGGAATTTGGTTACAAAGGATGGTGAGATGGCGGAGGTATTGAATTTATTCTTCTCAGTCTTCACGAGAGAATCGGGGGGGCTTCAGTAACCAACACTGCAGTGTTTATCCTCATGACACATTAAAGGAAGCACCCTCATGGCTAACAGAGGGCAGAATTAGAAATAAACTTGGAAAACTTAACAGTAATGAGTCACCGGGACCAGATGGCTTATGCCCGAGGGCCCTGGGCGAACTCAGTCAGGTAATTGCCAGATCATAGGGTGAGTACATGGATTGAAAATTGGCTACTAGGGCGGGTTCAGAGGGTGGTGATAAATGGGGAGTACTTTGGTCATGGGTGGAAAGTGGGGTCCCCCAGGGTTCTGTGCTGGGACCAATCCTATTTAATTTGTTCATAAACAACCTGGAGGATGGGATAAACAGTTCAATCTCTTTATTTCCAGACGATACTAAGCCAAGCAGGGCAATAACTTCTCCGCAAGATGTGGAAACCTTGCAAGAAGATCTGAACAAATTAATGGGGTGGGCGGCTACATGGCAAATGTGGTTTAATGTGGAAAAATGTAAAATGCATTTGGGCGGTAAAAATAGGAATGCAATCTACCCACTGGGGGGAGAACCTCGCTGGGGGGGATTTAAGGATGGAAAGGACCTGGTAGAGTATAGGTTCAGCAATGGCATGCAATGCCAAGCTGCTGCTAACAAAGCAAGCAGAATATTGGCATGCATTAAAAAGGGGATTAACGCAAGAGATAAAGCGGTAATTCTCCATCTTTACATGACTCTGGTCCGGCCTCGCCTGGAGTATGTGGTCCAGTTCTGCACCTGTCCTCAGGAAGGATGTACTGGAAATGGAGCGAGTACAGAGAAGGGCAACAAAGCTAATAAAGGGACGACTGGAGGTCGAAGAAAGGTTACGAGCACTGAACCTATTCTCTGGAAAAGAGACACTTGAGAGGGGATATGATTTTAATTTACAAATACCATACTGGTGACCCGACAATAGGGATAAAACTTTTCAGTGGAAGGGAGTTTAATAAAAACGTGGCCACTCATTAAGATTAGAAGAAAAGAGGTTTAACCTTAGCCTGTGTGTAGAGGGTTCTTTACTGTAAGAGCGGAAAGCATGTTTAATTCAATTCCACAGGTGGTGGTTTCAGCAGGGAGCATCGATAGTTTCAAAAAAACTACTTGATAAGCACCTGAACGACCACAACATACAGACATATACAATGTAATACTGACATATAATCACACACCTAGGTGTCTTTTTTTCAACCTCACCTACTATGTAATTCCTGCGGGTAATTCCCTGACCTCTACTGGAAGGGTTTCTTTCGTCTTTTGCAGGTTTCTTCTCCAGCCTATAGCAGGAAAGCAATTTCGGTGCAAACCTTGAACTATGAACCCAGCTAAGCCCAGTTTCAAACCTTCTATGCAATGACAGGGCTCCTTCACTTTGGAGACCTCTGTTTGCCTTCTCAGCTATCTGGGCTCAGACATTCCATGCATTTGTTTAGGCTCAGTCTATCTGCCTCTGTCCTTGTAATTTTACCCTTTTTTTGGGTGGGTTACTTAAGGCTGAGCTCCACCCAAAAGTTTGTTTGCATTCTCCCCCCCTCCCCCCGCCACATTTGGCACCTTTCGGGTGGAGGGGGCTGCGGCGAGGTAGTTTGGTCCCCTTCCACTCCCGCCGGTATATTCATAACGTGCATGCGCATTAGGGAACCAGCTGTGCAGTCGCAAGGCTTCACTGCTGATTTCCACAAGTAATGGTGGCAGCAGCACCCAAGAGCCCATTGAAAAATTTTCTGGGGTGCTGACATCGTGGGATCCCTGGACACGTAAGTGGCCTAATATTTAAAAGTCAGTAGCTACAGGAGCTCTGCTTTAAATCTGTTTATGGTTCCAAAGGTCAAATGTAGATATGCATTCCATTTTAGAGCTTAAATCCTTAATCATTTCTTTGACAGTCTGAAAATGCCACATAGAATTCACTAAAAGATGACTTCCTGGACTCTTTGGACAATAAAAATCCTTGTTTGCATGTCCCCATTTATCCTCCGCATCAACCGTTCCTACTATTTGCCTTGGGTAAGGAGTAATTTCAATTTGTAGCACTCCCTTTTGCTTTTGGCCTGTAAACGCCCCCTTGAGTGTTCAAAAAGGTATTGGCCTTACCTTGCTTTCATCTCCGTGTGTTCACATTATGGGATACCTGGATGATCTTCAGTTGAGGGTATGGGTCTGTTCGGTCAATTTAATGAACAGCTCATCTGTTACAGGCTTTCTGTTGCATACCCAAACCTCCAAAAATCTGCAGTGATTCTGACTTAATTGGAGCACCTAGGCCTTAGCTTGGACAGGTCCCTCCTCATGAGTTTTTCTCCCACCAACGTAAATTCTGTTGCTAAGATTGCAAGCAGATACTTTATGGTCCTATCGCCAACCCTGGGGTGGTTTTGCATGAGGGCCTGATGGTGGCCTCCTTCAAGGAAATGCAATATGCCCAACTTCACTCTAGGATGTTGCAACATGGCATTCTGACCATGTGGGACAAACAAACATCTTGTCCAGATTGCTCCATCCCCCTGAAGACAGAGGCCAGTCACTCCCTAGTGTGGTGTATACATGATCTAGGCCTAGAGGCAGGGAAATCTATTATTTTCAATTCTAAAAAAACTTTGATCACGACGCATGTGAGCCTGTTGCTTTCAGGGGGTGTGCTCAAGACGGTGACAGTACAAGGGGCTTTATGACTTCAGGAATCACTCTGTCCTATTAAAGCGGAGGTCCACCCTAAAGTGGACCTTCCGCTCATCGGAACCCCCCCCCCCCCCCTCCGGCGCCACAATTGGCACCTTTCAGGGGGGGGGGGTGCAGGTACCTGTACAGTACAGGTATCTGCACCCACTTCCGGGATAGCTCTCTGCGGAAAGGGGCGTAGATTACGCCCCTTTCCGAAAGTCCCCCGCTGCCTGCTGGGAAACACACAGATCCCAGAGGCAGCGGGTCCATCCTTAATGCGCAGCGCGACTCGCGCATGCGCAGTAGGGAACCAGGAAATGAAGCCGAAAGGCTCCACTTCCTGATTCCCTTACCCAAGATGGCGGCGGCAGCACCCGAGAGACGATCGAGAGATCGGCTTCGGGTGCCGACATCGCGGGCGCGCTGGACAGGTAAGTGTCACTATTTTAAAAGTCAGCAGCTGCAGTATTTGTAGCTGCTGGCTTTAAAAAAAAAAAAAAACGCGGAGTCCCGGCGGACTCCCGTTTTAACGTTATTATCGATTGTTTGGGCTGTTCATCTCGGCCTTCAGGGATGGCAGAAGTGGAAGTATAACAAGTCAAGCAGGTCTGATAATGCCAGGGGTAGAAAGTTGGCAGGTAGACTTTATTATTCATCAGTATTTGGACTTGGGCGCATGGTCCCCCTCCAGAGAAGCCAGAGATAAGGGATGCCTTACATGGATCTCCTTACGTCAAGAGTAAACCACAAGATGGAGAGATTTTGGAGAGGTCTCCACACTCTATGGCTTTCACATTGGTGACTCCGTGGGAACGGTTCTGCATGATATATGCCTTTTCTTTGTTTAAAAACCTTCCCTTGTTTGCTTTTTTGGAACAAGTAGGAAGGAATTCCAGTGGTTCTTGTGGCCCCAAACTTGACAAGAAGAACATGGTTACATGGATGTACTCTGGCCGACATCCTGTGGCTATTGCCAGACTGGCAAAATCTCTTGCTGCAGGGTCCAGTGTTCTACCCTGCTTCTTGTGGGTGGCCTGGCTCTTGAAGCTCATGATCTGAGTGATTAACTGGTGTCAACAGCAGACAGTTAGCCTGCGGCAGTTCTCCGTGGAATGTATTTGGACTTTGCACTCAGAGTCAACAGCTGAGCAAGTCCGAATTGAAATCGGGACACATTTTAAGTTTGCCAATCTTCAACATCCTTTAGCATCACATTTTCTGGTGAAAGCCTCCATACAGGGGGCGTATCATAATGTCCTCCCAGATATTCTCTTGTAGCACAGTGGGACCCCAATTTGGTACTTTCTCTTCTCTTTGAGCCCATTAGGGAAGTCTCCTTGACTGACCTTGCTCGCATTTTCACTTTTGCAAGGAAAGTGTCAGATCTGGCTGCCTTGTATTGTAAGAAGCCCTTTCTAATAGTTCACAAGGATAAGGTTATCCTTCAGCCTAAGGTGTCTTTTTTTTATTTTTTTTGCCTAGGGTGGTTTCACCTCAATCAAGATATAGTGCTTCCATCGTTTTGTCTTGCTTCCAAGCACCTTCAGGAGGTGGCGCTCCACTCTGGATGTAGTTCGATAGGCTAGAGTCTACCTTGCTTCCACAGATTCTGTGAGATGATCAGATTCTCTCTGTGCTCCTGGATGACTCTGGCAAGGGGTTTCCTTGCATCTAATTCCACCATTGCCAGGTGGATTCATCAGGTTGCGGTTAGAGCCTATGCAGTGAAGGATAGGGTTCCTAACTTTCCAGTGAAGGCTCATTGTGCTAGAGCCATTACGCTTCCTGGGCTTTTCAGCATCAGACAGAAGGCATAATTCACTTGGTATGAGTCCTGGGACTTGCACATTAGAAGATACTTTGTTGCACAAATCCTCTCCTTCCTAGAGCTGGGTCTTTACCAGAATTTGGCTCTCAACACTATTAAAGGTCACCAACCTGTATCAGAGACTAATGGCTAATCTGTCTTTTTATTAAGACCTTTGTATGGGGAATTTCACATGTATTTCCCCTCATCTGCCTTAACTGTTCCACTGTGATTCCGTGACCCAAATCTGGTTCTCTTTGTGTTTTATAACCACCATTTGAACCTATTTCAAGATATTCTTTCCTCTTCTATCACCCACAAGGTGTTACCATCACCTTTTGTGGGGCAAGTGTCTGCATGGGCAGTGTTCTCCTGCAAGGAATCCCTTTTCCATAGGGATAAGGTGGTACTGAGGCCCAGGACTTCATTCTTGCCTAAGATAGTTTCTGCCTTTCATCATAACCAAAACATTATTCTTCTCTCACTCTTTCAGTTTAACAGGAGGAAATGTCCCTCCATTTTGTGAATGTGGTTCAGGCTTTAACGATCTTTCAATTACTGCTTTCAGAAGAATGGATTCCTTTCTGTTATCCCAGATGGCCACCATAAAGTTCTCACCATTTTATATACAGTACTGTGAAAAAGTGTTTGCCCCTTCCTGATTTTTATTTTTTTTTGCATATTTCTCACGCTTAAAATTATTCAGATCAAGCAAATTTTAATATTGCACAAAGATAACCCGAGTAAATCCAAGATGCAGTTTTTAAATTATTATATCATTTATTTTGGGGAAAAAGCTGTTCAAACCTGTCTTGCCCTATGTGAAAAAGTAATTGCCCCTCCCTTGCTGAATCATGAATGAACTGTGATTAACCACAATGTTTTTGGAAAGCTGAGTTAAATTTCACTTGCCACACCCAGGCCTGATTACTGCCAGACCTGTTGAATCAAGAAATCACAGAACTAGAAGCTGTCTGACAAAGTGAAGCACGCTAACAGATCACAAAAAGCCACACCTCATGACACAATCTAAAAAAAAAATTCAAGAACAGATTAGAAACAAAGTAATGTACATGTATTGCTCTAAGAAGCGGTTCAAACCATTTCTAAGGCTTTGGAACTCCAGTTATCCACGGGGAGAGCAATTAGCCTCAACTTGGCAAAGTGGTGAACCTTCCTATGAGTGGCCGGCCTATAAAAATCGCCCCAAAAGCATAACGACGACTCATCCAGGAGGTCCTAAAAGAACACAGAACATCTAAAGAATAGCAGGCCTCACTTGCCTCAGATAAGATCAGTGTACATGATTCAACAATAAGAAAGAGACTGGGCAAAAATGCATCCGTGGGAGAGTTCCAAGGCCAAAGTCACTGCTGGCCAAAAAACACAAAGGCTCATCTCACATTTACCAAACAACATCATCCCCAAGACTTTTAGGCAAATATTCTGTGAACAAAAATGAAACTTTTAGGAAAGTGTGCGTCCCGTTTCATCTGGCATAAAACGAGTACAGCATTTCATAACAAGAACATCATACCAACAGTCACACATGGTGGTGGTAGTGGGATGGTCTGTGGCTGCTTTGCAGCTTCAGGACCTAGATTACTTACCATAATTAATGGAACCATTAATTCTGAACCTTTCCAGAAAACCCTAAAGCAGAATGTCTGTCCATCAGTTTGTGACCTCAAGCTCAAGTGCACTTGGGTTATGCAGCAGGACAATAATCCGAAGAACAACAGCAAGTCCACATCCAAATGGTTCAAACAAAGCAAAATTTGGGTTTTGGAGTGGCCTAATCAAAGCCTGGACTTAAATCCAATTGAGATGCTGTATCATTACCTTACACATGCCGTTCATGTGGGAAAACTCTTCCAATGTGGCTGAATTAAAACAATTCTGCAAAGAAGAGTGGGCCAAAATTTCTCCACAGCAATGTGAAAGACTCATTGCCAATTATCGCAAACGCTTGATTGCAGTTGTTGCCACCAAGGGTGGCACAACCAGTGTTTAGGGGGCAATTACTTTTTCACATAAAGCCAGGCAGGCTTGGACAGCTTTTTTGCTTTAATAAATGAAACCATCATTTTAAAAACTGCATTTTGTATTTACTTGGGTTATCTTTGTGTAATAATAACATTTGTTTTATGATCTGAGTCATTTAAGTGCGACAAATAGGCTAAAAAAAAAAAAAATAATCAGAAAGGGGGCAAATACTTTTTCAAAGCATTGTAGGTGGTTAATACAAAAGCTTACAATGTCAAAGATCAGGTTCCACTATTTTCTATTAAGGTGCACTGTAATAGAACTTTGAGGGAAATTTACTAAGACCGTGCACGGCAACCAATCAGGTTCTATCTTTCATTTTCAAAGCTTAACCATTTCGCGCCCAGGCCAATTCTGACATTTCTCTCCTACATGTAAAATTCATAATTTTTTTGCTAGAAAATTACATAGAACCCCCGAACATTATATATGTTTTTTTAGCAAAGACCCTAGAGAATACAATGGCGGTTGTTGCAACTTTTTATCTCGCATGGTATTTGCGCAGCAATTTTTCGAACGCGTTTTTTTCAGATTTGTTTCATGCTTTGACAAAAACAAATGCTTTAACAGTAAAGTTAGCCCAATTTTTTTGCATAATGTGAAAGATGAAGATACGCCGAGTAAATAGATACCCAACATGTCATGCTTCAAAATTGCACACGCCCGTGGAATGGCGCCAAACTTTGGTATTTAAAAATCCCCATAGGCGACACTTTAACATTTTTTACTGGTTACAGAGGAGGTCTAGGGCTAGAATTATTGCACTCGCTCTAAAGTTTGCATCGATACCTCACGTGTGTGCTTTGAATACCGTTTTCATATGTGGGCGGGACTTACGTATGTGTTAGCTTCTGCGTACGAGCTCACGGGGACAGGGGCGCTTTACATTTTTTTTTACTTTTTTTTTTTTAGTTTGACACTTTAAAAAAAAAAGTATTACTTTTATTCCTATTACAAAGAATGTAAACATCCCTTGTAACAGGAATATGGAACAGCCGCTATGATCGTTCTTATAGTGCAGGGAAATGCCGATATCTGAATGATGTCTGTAGCCTCAGGCATCATTCAGATATACCCCCGGAAAGTCAAGGCCCTCCCAGGACGTCCACCCGGCACCAAGTGGTTAAAGGAGAGTCCAGCCTGAGCTTTAGAGGCTGGGCTTCTCCTATGGGCCACAGGAGTGCAATTCATTTTGCACCCCTGTGACCCGTTTTCAGAGGCAAGTGGTCCGAAGTCCGCTCTCCTCTGATGTAACCAGGATCAGTCGAGGCAGCTCGTCATCCCAATTTCCGAATGTAGATCCGCCAGCTGCCTTGACTGATGGCAGTCTCCGCAAGCCGCTGAGATGGCCTCTCCCCACCCCTCCACAGCACAGTGCTCCAATGAGCATGGAGGAGCAGAGCAGGAGAGATGCTGACTGACAGCAGCTCTCCGCTCAAGGAGGAGTGAGAACTGAGCCATCGGCGGTGTTCTGTGGCTCGGTTCTCAGTGCAGAGATGCCGGGGGACAGTTGCAGCAGTGGTCTGATGCTGCATCCACCAAGGTAAGTATGAATAGTAAAAAAAAAAAGAAAACCCATATTTCTCCTTTAACTGAACAAATTGAAGATAGAAGCCGATTGGTTACTATGCACAGTTGCTCCAGACTTGGCCTGCTTCAGTTTTAGTAAATTACCCCTTTTGTGTGCTTTGTTTTTTTGGCATTACGCAGTTTTTTATACTGCCACATGATCTTCTGGTCACATATTCTGTACCAGGTTTTACCAGGTGCTTTTTGCGGCCTCATCCGATGCCAGATTAAAGGGGTTGTAAACCCTCGTGTGTTTTCAGTTTAATGCATCCTATGCATTAAGGTGAAAAAATACCTGCCAGTGACCAGCCCCCCCGTTTTACTTACCTGAGCCCTGGAACTTGACCCAACGGGAACGCCCTGTCTTTCTGCAGGGGGTTCCTGACTCTTGCATGGATAGATTGATAGCAGTGCAGCCATTGGCTCCCACTGGTGTCAATCAAATCCAATGATGCGTGGGGCGGGGCCGAGTCATATATTCGGTGGCTATGGACGCCGAATGCTGGACTCGGGAGTGCGCCTGCAAGGTAACCCCCTCAGGAGAGTGCTTCTCCTAGGGGGTTATCTGATGTAGGGAGGAGCCGAGAGAGCCGCTGGGGAACCCCAGAAGAGCAGGTTCGGGGCCAAATCGAGCTGCACAGTGGAGGTAAGTACGATATGCAGACAGCTCCAGTTTTCTGTTTGCTTGGGCCTGTTAGCATTTTTTTGCTGTGTTTCCCACCCCTCAGTTAGACTGCTTTTGAATGTCCCAAAAGTGAATGGTTTCCTTTGCCTGTCAATGCTCAATAAAGAAAATTAGATTTTGGTAGTTGCTTATAAAATCATTTTATTTGAGTCTGTTGAGGGACTGCTTACTACAAACCTTAGGCATGTTAAGGGTAGTAAGGAGGGGTTATCCTGGGCTAGTTTTGCAATTCTGTATATGGCAGTATATATATATATATATATATATATATATATATATATATATATATATATATATATATATATATATATATATATATATATATATATATATATATATATATATATATATATATATATATATATATATATATATATATATATATATATATATATATATATATATATTTATTTTTTTCAGCAAAGACATGTTTGAAAAGATGGAAATACTTGGCCAGTTTAATCTTGGATTCATAATAACCAAGCTGGACTCTGACCTTTTCATTATTGACCAGCATGCAACAGATGAGAAGTACAACTTTGAGATGTTACAGCAGAACACTGTGTTACAAGGGCAAAGGCTTATCATGTAAGTAGAACTGGTGCTCAATGTTTAATCCATTTATGACTAACTGTTGATCAATTGATCTGCATAGAGTCAGTGCCTCCGTGACTGAAAAGCTGTCACACCAGGAGTCCTGACCGACCACCCGGCGCTTATGCCAGCTGATCAGAGCCGCACAAAGACCAGATCTGCTTTGTTCAGCTCTGTGATATTGTAATGTGTAAGTGATGACCTGACATCACTTCTGTTTTACCCAGATGTAAACGACTCCATTTTTAATAATCAAAAGCATTCGATCACACCGATCTTGGTATGATTAAATGCTTTTAAGGGCAGGGGAGGTATCTCTCCGTAAAGAGTACCTGTTCCATGCCTATTGCTGTCACAAGGGATGTTTACACTTCTGACAGCAATAAAAGTGCTAAAAAAATTGACAGTGCACAAAGGCGAACACGCGTGTCAATTTTTTCTCTAGTGCCTCTGGTTCCAAGAAATGTTCTACCAAAAATTGTTACAAATATACAAAAAGTGGCAGAAAGGCCCGGGTGTTAAAGTGGTTAATCCGTTTATGACTAACTTCAGTTGATCTGCATTAAGTCAGTGCCTCAGTGACTTAACAGCACTGATATGCTCCTTCTGTCCATACTGACATGTCACAGATGGTGGTCTATTATTAAGGCTTTGTTAAAGGAGCTAAAACATTATTAATATTTGATATAACTGATTTGCATTTGACTCTCAGTGTATTATTTACACCCCTCTAAATGTTCCTTAGGCCTTCATAGGTTTGGGTGAAAACATGAATGTAGAATTTAATTATTCCAGCCCAGGAGTCATAGGAAAAGTCTAAGGGTTAGTTTACACCAGATGCAATCCAGTGCATTTTTCTGCATCAAAAACACACGGACATTAGGTTATATGCATTTCAATGGCATAGTTCACACCAGTACAGTCCATTCCAGTACAGGGAAAAAAAACATTCTGCATTTTTTTTTTCTGAACTGTACTGGAACGTGGCAAAATGGATAAAAAACACACTGGAAGGCACCTAAACGATTTGAAAATACACCAGAGCGCACATGTCACAAATTAGCCCCCTTCACACTATTGTGACTTCTGCTGAGCCCAGAATGGCACGACCAGGCGAATCACATTGTTTTCAATGGTGCCCTCCGATTTCAGCCCCATAGACTTCTTTTTTTTTTTTTTTCCAAACAAATTTTATTGAGTATGAAGAAAAATAACAAGAAACGTAAGATAAACAACTGTTACAGCTAGCATGGTACAGAGACATAAGGCGTGCACAGTAGTGCTTATGACAATTTATAGTAGTGTAACAGTAACAGTAGAAAACTGTGAGGCAACATCTGTGTTTGTATATTACGGTCCTGCTGGTGGGGAATATTCGAACAGGAGTGGAATTGGATCAGTTGGTCCAGGCTCCTAGTAAGCAGGGCTCATGGGACAGGACCAGTCTAGTGGTGAAATGGGGGGGGAGGGGGATTGTCCATATGTAGTGTATGGTACATGACATAGTACCCTTAGCCGGGAGAGGGATGGGGGGGTGGGGAGGGGGAAGACAGAGGTAAAATGGGAACGGGGAGGGGGGGAAACTGGGGGTCCGTCGACCGTTGTTCTCCGTGGTAAGGATGTGACTCCTGAGTATATACGATCCCAGGTATTAGGCTACGTAATGGTTGATTGAAGCATGGGATAGCGAGAAGTCTCAAAACCGTATGATGATAAAGGGGATCACATTCAAATGGGCGTTTGTGATGCGACCCTACTGATTGGCATAGGCTAACAAGTGGTTTCAAAAATTACCCTGTGTGTTTTTGCATTCTATCAAATTTGGGTGTAGTTATAAAGTATTTCCAGCAGGCCCATTTGGAGTTATATTTGTCAGGGGTATCTCTGGAGATGTGGATTAGTTCTTCCATTTCCGATATCCATAGACTTCTATGTTAAACACTAACAGAATTTGCATCAGCATTTGATGAGAAGTGATTCCTATGCAACTTTGGTAAGAGAAGTGTTTTGTTTTTGTTTTTTACCCACACCTCTCCTACCAGGTCATCCTTGCTGTCTAAAAACATTCCTCCGAAGCATATTTAAATCACACCTGAGCGTAGCCAAAACTAGTAGCCTTCCCACTCGCAGGGTTTTTCTGCACACAAGAATTGGCTGCCCTATGTGCAATAAACACCGCAAAGTAATTCAAGAACCTTTTTGGTTATGCAGCTTTGCATGTTTTTTCAATGCGTGTTTTGCTGCAAATGTAGTGCATTTTGTTGCACGACAAATGCGTGGCAAAACACGCAACTGCTAACCATGTTTGGGGTGTCATTAAAGGCTGCATTCACATCTGCACATTTTCACGTAGTGAATGGGCTACCCTATGTGCAATTACACATTAAAAAGTGCATAAAAGTTGAGCAGGAACACTCATTTCTGCTATGCTCAGTTGTGAATGGAATGTGCTTGGGAGGAGAGTTTTAGGCAGCAAAGATGATCAGGTAGGAGAGGCGAAGGTTAAAAAAAAAAAACCTCATCCATATAGGAAGTTGCATCGCTTCTTATCTAAGCTACAGTATCTCACAAAAATACATCCCTCACATTTTTGTAAATATTTTATTATATCTTTTCATGTGACAACACTGAAGAAATTACACTTTGCTACAATGCAAAGTAGTGAGTGTACAGCTTGTATAACAGTGTAAATTTGCTGTCCACTCAAAATAACACACACAGCCATTAATGTCTAAACCGCTGGCAACAAAAGTGAGTACCCCCCTAAGTGAAGATGTCCAAAGTGTTGATATTTTGTGTGGCCACCATTATTTCTTTTCATACATCAGGGGACACAGAGACATAGTAGTTACTATGTGGGTTATAGGACACCTTCAGGTGATGGACACTGGCACGCCCTAAATTAAAAAGTGCTCTCCCTATATAAACCCTCCCACTGGTGGGAGTACCTCAGTTTTTTCGCCAGTGTCTAAGGTGTTGGTCACGAGTAAAGGTGTACTGTGCTGAGCTCCACTGGAGCAATCCTTGCTGGGGCTTGGCTATGCAGATGGATCCATTCAGAGTGTCTTCTCTTGGCCGTATTGAATGGTACCCGGGCCTCGTATCTGAAGAAACAAGATTTTTGCCTGTGACTGCTCTCCTTTGGAAAGGTGGACCCTGGGATGCAGTACTTTTTGGTATTAAGGCCATTTTACTGACACAGTGCGATTGCAGGCCCAGGATTGTGGGTTTTGCTTTTAGGATCCCAGCTCCTGAAGGTTTAAACGGAGCCCACCGTGAAGGGTGAAGATTGGGTCTGTTGGTTTACCACAGAAAACCTTGCGGCGGGAAAGGTAAGTGGAGTTTTCTAAGAAATTAAAAAAAAATTCTTATGAAAGGTCTCCTTTAAATTAGTAAATGCTGTCATGCCTATGTGTAACCACTGGGAGCTGTATTGAGTACTAACGTCTCATGCTTCTCAGAGCCACACTGTGTCTTGCAGCAGATGCTTCTTCCTCCAGTAAGTCTGGGGGGTTCTCTCTCTCCACCAGATGCCCCCCATGACGAAATTTCTTCCCCTCTTCTTGGGGAAGGAAGCGCTGCAATTTTTTTTTTGCGGCTTACGGACCCTGCCCCCACCATTTCTCCTTCCTCCCAGGGATCCCACAGGATCAAGAGCCCCCGCCCCTCGCACAGGAAAAAGGCTCTTTTTGAAAGGGGGGGCTGTAGGTGATGCGGGTGGCGGGGTTTAGCGTGGCATTGTCGTATGAAGGGACACAAGAGCAAAGGTGCCATTTAAGATTTTGGTGACACAAGTTTTTTCCTCTGACACATTTACTGCAGCATCAGACTTAAGCCTTAATAGCGGTGTTGAAGCTGAACTATTGCTCAAGCAGTGCATGCGATTTCTTCTGATAGTACCTCTGCTTTTTGCATCGGGCTAAGGTCAGAAGGGGGGTTGAAACACCCCCAGAAATAGAGAGCCTACTCATCTCTCCAGATGACATCCTCCACTGAGAAGGAGTGACTGGTTAGAGTGAGCATCAGGGGCATGAAATGTTTGCAATTGTCTTCAACACTGCAGACCCTGTGTATTTTACCAAAGGTTCTTTTTTCCCCTCAGCCATGATGGGTTTAAAAAAAAAAGTTTAGCGAATTTAATCACACAGGTTCTCTTTCATTGCCCAGGCCCCTCAAACTGGGGAACTAGAGGCGGGAGAAGACGAATCCCCTCAGGTGACCGTGATGAGGCTGATGACTCCTCTTCTGAGGTGTCAAATGTGGGAGAACCAGCTGGTTTCAATGTTTTGCTGAATGGTCCACTCCACATTTATGCTCCCTTAACTGAGTGTTTGGGTTGGCTAAAGCCTCCTCAAACTGCATGCTTTTTCCTGTCCATTTATTGTCGGAAAAGCCTTTTTTGTGTCTCCCAGATAAATGTTATGGAGGAAATTCACTAAGTACGGTATACCAGCAATTAAAGCCGTATATCCTCTGTGAATAAGAGCTGTTATTCGCCAGACAATGCTCAAATGCTTAGGCATCCAACGGATAAAGTTGGAATTCCTGTTTAAAAACAAAACAAAAAAACAAACACTTTTTTCTCTCGTCTGTCCAGGACGGCACTAGAGAGATAGGCTCCACCTCTGGAGGCAGGAAACACATCACCAGATCTTTAAAGGGCAGCTCCTGTCCCTTCTCCCTCTGTCTTTGTGTTTCCTCCACCGGAGGAGGAGGCTAGATTGGAGCTCTCCTTCCCGTGAAACTAGGATTGCCCATGAGAGAAAGGGAAGGAGGTCTGCGTACCTTAGTGGATGGTAGGCATCTGGGGTCCCCCAGTCAGGTTGAGCGCAGCTGTGACCGGCGTCCTCCTTCCTGATAGCCCGAGGGAGGGCTGGCGTTCCCTGCTTGACTGCTGAATAATCATATTTGGCGTGGGTCAGGCAGGGGGCGGGCATAGGTCTCGAGTTCCGGCCTATGGAATGCAGGAGGAGGGCGGGGACTTCCGGCGGACCACTTCCGGTTCCGGGTCACACGGCGAGCGTGGACTGCGGAGCCAGGGCGACTTATTTTAAAAAGCGCCAGCCACAATGAAACAATGCTGCACCACAGCTTAAGAAAAAGCCTCCAAGCGGACAGCCTACGAAGCATGGATGTAGCTGAATGTGGCAGTGGAGCCGAACCAGCTCAGGTAGGTGGACACGGGGGATGCCTTGAACCTAATGGGCTGGGAAGGGGGGAGTGACGGACTGTTTGTGGTCCGTTTGTTTGATCCCCTCTCTCTGTTAAGACAGGATCAGGACTAATGAGTCTTGCGAATCCTGTCAGCTTCTGGTGGGGTTTTGGTGAAGGACATCCTATTTTGCTAAGGTTATACGCTGATGGTAGCTTGTCTGTTTCCCTTCCTACTCTTCTCTCCTTCTCTTGTCTTAGGCTCTACCCAAAGAACCGGAGATGTCAGGTGGGAAGAGGAGATGTCCATCATGTATGAACAAATTTAAGGAAGGGTGGATCAAGCCCCTCTGTAAACCCTGTATTGATAAATTGGTTTACAAGGAGGCAACGGGGGCCTGTAAGGAACTGATTTCTGGTGTGCAGAAAGAAATGCAGTCCATCAAGACAATGCTGGCGAACCTTGAGACCCTAAAACAACCATCCGCAGTCCCCCCCCCGCTTCCGCCCCGGAGGAGAGTGATAAATCGGGGAGGGGGGGAATTGATTCTTTGGATGACCTAAGCGAGGTGCCATTATCCAAAGATATTCTGACCCAAGGAACAAGCTCACCCAGATACAGTCATCGTCTGGGGTCGTCACAGTCACCCCAGATGACTACTGTGTAGTCGAAACGCGTCGGGTGGACCCCTTACAGACATCGCTGTTTCTCTGTTTATGCCAATTCTGATCGATCAAAATGTGAGTGTTCATTTTTTATTTATTTTAATAAACTTTTTTTAAACAGTATCACGCTATGCTAGTTTTTTATTTGCATGATTGGTGATACCTAAGCTCCTCATTTTCGCCTGATGATTGAATATTCCCTGATGATTACTATTGACGAATATATGGCTTGAAGTCTTCTGGGATACGATACATAGGATTCCTTACCATTGGGTTTTTGATAACCAGCAGGCCTGTTTGACTTGAGAGGCGTAAGCCCCTATAAGTCAACATCATCTGGTAAGCCTCCTTTCCTTACTACGGTGGCGGTGTCATCCTTCCAAGCTTTAAACGTCACATCAGAGGCTGCATTTCACGTTTGGACATCTTATTTACACTGCACACTTGGGAGAGTGTGTAGAATATTCACCATATAGACTTCATTGTAATTTTAGTTTTTGTACACAAAATTTGTGTTTGCAATGTCACTTTATTGATCTGCTGAGGTCCATTTTCACTGGTACTTAAGGTATTCATGTGATTTTAGTTGATTTATTCTTTTTTCTTTTCAGCACTTGTATTGTTACTATATTGATCTGTTGAGATCTATTTTCACTGGTTCTTAAGGTATCCAAGTGATCTAGGTTTTTGTAACCTAAGCGCCACACTTTTTGGTTTCAACTATTGTATTCGCTGTTTGTCTATAGCAGTGTTGGCAGCTGGGTTGCTTATCTATGTTCACAGCGCAGTATTTTCCAATCTATTAAAAAAAACTGGCTGGAACAATTGCAAGGGCATTTGGAAAGTGGGACCTCCAGGAAGGACATTTTGGATTCCCTTCCTATGCTGCACAAAGCAGCGGGCTATATGGCAGACGCTTCTGCCGAGTCGGTCAAACTTTCAGCAAAGACCGCTGCCCTCATAAATTCATCTTGGAGGAGTGGACAACCACCTGGTGGATTTTCTGAGTCGATACCAAGTGTGCAAGTCAGAATGGTCCCTAAACAGGGAATTTTTTCAACTGATAGTGCAGAAGTGGGGTCTCCCAGAGGTGGACTTGTTCGCCAACAGAACAAACGCCCAGGTTCCAGTGTACTTCTCACTAAAGAGAGAAGCAGGGGCCAAAGGGATAGACGCCATGGCCCAGAAATGGGCTTTTCCCACTTGCTGCGCCACTCCCCCATTCAAACTTATTCCTCTAGTCCTGAGGAAATTTCTTTAAGAAAGGACCACGATGATAATTTTTTTCAACGGATTTTGGCCCAAACTTGTCTTGCTTACACAGTCGCACAAAGTTGTCGGAAAATCCGATTGTTCCGAACGCAGTGATGTAGAACACGTACAACAGGACTATAAA
Organism: Lithobates pipiens; assembly: GCF_037356315.1. Classification (NCBI taxonomy): domain Eukaryota; kingdom Metazoa; phylum Chordata; class Amphibia; order Anura; family Ranidae; genus Lithobates; species Lithobates pipiens. The sequence goes on along the minus strand of NW_027507784.1, from coordinate 262,959,697 downwards.
GAGGGCAGTAGCCAATAGCTTTCGTCTCGTAATTTATTCTGAGCATGCGTGGCACTTTGTCTGTCGGAATTGTCTACACATGATCGGAATTTAAATGATCAGATTTTGATGTCGGAAAATTTTAGATCCTGCTCTCAAACTTAGTGTGTCGGAAATTCCGACGGAAAAAGTCAGATGGAGCCACACACGATCGGATTTTCTGACAACAAGATCCGATCGCACATTTTCCGTCAGAAAGACCCACCATGTGTACAGGGCATTCGAGTTTTTACAAGACGGCACGGATAAAGGACTGGCCATTAGTACTTTAAAGGTACATGTTGCGGCCTTATCTGTTTTTTTTTAGTGCAACCCCTGGCGTTAGACCCGCTGGTTAGCAGGTTCTTTAAGGGGTTAGCCAGAATTAGACCTGTTCCGTGTAAAATTTTACCAAAATGGGACCTGTCAATTGTACTACAGGGATGGATAAAATGGTCGCAGGAAGAAGAGCCCTCTGTAAATTGGGTCACGCTCAAGACAGTCTTCTTAGTGGCCATATCCACAGCTAGACTCATTAGCGAGCTTCAGGCGCTTTCCATTAAAGAGCCTTTTTGCTAATTTTTATAGACAGGCTGGTGCTACTCACAGACCCAGGGTTTCTGCCTAAAGTAGTGACAAAATTCCATAGAACTCAGGAAATTATTTTGCCATCATTCTGTGGGTCCCCCACCAATCCAGAGGAAGTAGAATTCCACCAACTGGATCTGAGAGTCTGCGTCTTGCAGTATCTGGAGATGTCGAAAAGCATTAGGAAATCCAATGCACTATTTATTTAACATGCATGAAAAAAATTGGCGTCTCAAGCTTGAAAAAACACAATTGCAAGATGGATTAAACAAGCTATTGTGGAAGCTTACAAAATTATGAAAATGGAATGTCCTTTTTCCCCCATGGCTCACTCCACACGGGCACTATTGGCTTCCTGGGCAGAGCGAGCTGTAACGACACCAGAACAAATCTGTCGAGCAGCAACATGGTCAAACTACTCGACTTTCATGAAGCACTATAGATTGGACCTCATCTCAGGGCAAGACCAAGTGTTTAGGAGAAAAGTTCTCCAAGCGGTATCCCCCCCCTCTATTCTGGTAAGTTCTCATGGATCCTCTCTAGTGCTGTCCTGGACAGACGACTAGAGAAAACTAGAGTTAGACTTACCGGTAACTCCGTGGGATGGGAGCCGCCCTTTAAAGATCTGGTGATGTGTTTCCTGCCTCCGGAGGTGGAGCCTATCTCTCTAGTGCTGTCCTGGACGACTCCTAGAAACAGAGTTACCGGTATTTCCAACTCTAGTTTTCTCTGGCAGATTGAGCAGCCTGTCTGACAGTAATTGCTTAATCGTTTGGAGGCCAGTTTAACAGGTGTTCTAGGTATCCTGCTCAGCAGGCCCAGAATTCTGGCAGCTTATGCTTGCAATAATTGCTTGTGAGTTCCTTTTGTAGAAACTCCACAAGGTCCTCACGCAGGTGCTTTCTTATAAACTAGCCAAACGCACATCTTCTGAGATGCCTACGGCGGTTTGTACCTGTTTAGGAGACCGCCTGGGAATATTAGGTGCTATACACGGTTCTGTGCACATTGTTGGTAAACACAAACGGCTAAGCGCATGAGTGCAGGAACGCACATCAGCAGTGAATAAACTTCCTTTCACCATGCAGAAACTCCTGGCTAGCCTTCCTTTTGCAGTGGAACAGCTATTTGAGGATGTTTGGCTACCGTATTTATCGGCATATAACACGCGCCAGCGTATAACACACACCCCAAGTTTAGGAGGGAATTTTAAAGAAAAAAACTTTCTATCAGCAATTTTCATTCCAGGAATGGAGAAATGGCAGGCGGACTACTTGAGTGACCAACTATTGTTTACGGGAGAATGGTTCCTTCACCACGGCATCGTTCTGTCAATATGCTAAGGATGGGGGGTCCCGGACGCGGGTCTATTGGCGTCCGGGTTCAACAACAAGATTGACAACCTTGTGTCAAGGACAAGGGATTCGGTGGCAATACTGCCCCCCCCCCCCCCCCCCGCTACTATGACCCCATTTTGGAAAGAAATTGCTGAGAGGCACGTTGAGCCCATTGAATATTTAATTTTTTTGTCACAAGGGATTGAAAAATGACAAAAAAATGTAATAAAAAATTGTCACTAAATTATATATTGCTCACACATGCCATGGTTATATTTGGAATTACACCCCAAAATACATTCTTCTGCTTCTCCTGAGTATGGGGATACCACATATGTAAGAATTTTTGGGAGCCTAGCCACGTACAGGACCTCGAAAACCAAGCACCGCCTTCAGAATTTCGAAGGGTGTAAATTTTGGATTTCATTCCTTGCTGCCTAGCACAGTTTTGGAGGCCATGAAATGGCCAGATAGTACAACCCCCCCAAATGACCCAATTTTTGGAAAGTAGACACCCCAAAGACGTGTTTCGTGAGCATACGCACGAAACGCGTCCTTCACTGACGACATCCCCCTGAGCCACCTGTACGCAGTGTTCCAAGCCTCGCTCTGAGGCCATCTTCCAAAGCCTGCGGTTCCATCACATGGAAGCCTATTAACAAACAGCTTTGACAGATGGATTAGCTATTCTTCTGGGAAAACGTCAACTGAAACTTGCATACAATGCCTGCCTACCTTCTTTTATATGTGAGTGCACATCTTGCTGTTTATTAAACTTGTTACTTAAAACTACTGCACTCAGAGGCGCCTCTCTATTTGTTGTAGATTCCAAAAAGCAGCAGAATGTATTTTGAGTAATTCCACTTATGCCCATGGCATGTTTGAGCAATATATCATTTAATATGAAAAAAGCTTGGAGATGCAGGACTTTTAAGGTACCTATTAATACAAGTAACACATGGCAACAAAGTAAAACAGACAAGTGTTTTTTTATTTAGAAAAGGTTAAAAGAAGAAAATGTGACTGCAAACATGCCTGCTATCATAGATCTATACATGAAGCCTATTACAGAAAAGCAGGAATTCAGGAATTACAGCACTCTAATACATAAAACAATATTGAATACTCTGTCCCCATTTTTTCAACGTGTTTCGCCAATGTGGCTTCTTCAGGAGAAAGGACGCAGAGTAATCTTTCTAAATATAGACAAATGTATCCCATTCTAGATGTGTATAACTAAGAAGAAAAACAAAAATTAATACATGAAACTATATTAACACGTACAAAATAAACATTTTTGCAGCTGTGTGGCTCTATAACCCATACACCCAGAGAGAATCCTGAAAATATAACCCGCTACAAAACATGATATTACATGTTCCTCCTACCTCCAAAATGGGGGGGATGAGGGTCAAATCCAGTCTAAGAGCAATTCCCCAAAGATCTCATTGCACACACAAGGGCCCATAAGAGAGCCAGAATGCCCGTAGAGAGGAGTAAATTTGCTAAATGTTTTTCTATACCATGCAAACCCGATACCTGTAATGGCATTAAGCAATAAAGGAAAAATAAACTATCAATCAAAAATATAGAGGGGAGCAGGAAAACAGTCCAAAACAGGCTTCCGAAACTGATCTGCACCTACCTCCCACTCATGGGTGAAAAAAAACATCAAAATAAGTCCAGTAGCTCGGGTGAACCTCGCAACAGGCAGTTGCCTGATAGTTACCTCCACTGACAGGGTCTATAAAAAGCATCAGAAAAAAGGATATTTGGGTCTTTAATAATAAGTCAGGAACAAGATATGGGATCAGTAACCCAAGCAATTGCTTTAGGGAACAACTGACTACATCAACCAGAAGCTACAGTCTTAAATGACTATAACCCTCCAATATATCTTCGCAGCTGTAATTCATTTTCATGTACTATATGCATGTAGACCTGTCCTACGCTTTTCTGTGTATATTCTTTTGTACTTTTTGTAATTTTCTTGGAAAATCTAATAAAAGAATATTTGAAAAAGGATATTTGTAGAAACAAAAGAAAAAACAGTGACAATGAATATCTAGGTAAAAGTATTGCACTTCCGGATGGAAGTATGTGGACTCCGAAACATAGGACGAATTGTCAGTCAGTGGGCTCAGTTTACATAATAAAGTGCTCTTGTGGAGCCTTCTACATGGGCAAAATGAAGCTTCCCCTATGTTGCAGAATGAGGGATCATGTGTCTTTGATATCAGAATGCAAAATGGAGACTCCGATAAGCCGCCACGTAGGGCTACATCATAATTTCAATCTTAGTTTCATTGGATTTTTCAGTTTGGAACATTTGCTTCCACAAGGACGGGGAGGGGACCTGGATAAAAAATGGTTGCAATTAGAGACCAAGTGGATTTATTCACTATGGACAACTGGTTCTCCGGGTCTAAATGAGGAGATCAGTTACAAACCATTTTTATAATGGTGACTATGATCTATTCCCTCTCTGAAGCTATATAGTTTCCCTGTTTGATATATTCCAGGTTCATTTATTTTCTCCCCCTTTCCCTTGGTCCTTATCCATTTGTGAATTGAACCCGGTGTGTTGCGCTTTTTCTTGGGGGGAATCTTTGTGCTGGTGCCCCATTCTGTTTGCTGTTCTCCTTAACATTGGAGGGGCTGTATAAGTATGTTAATTTCAGTGTCATTTGTTTATACTTTATTTAATTTCCTCTTTTATTGGGATTTGTATAAATTCATTTTGGAAATTAAATGATGTAATGCAGGTGTGTGGTTTCAAATAATTATTTGTTTATATAGCTCATATACCCTCTTTTCCCCCCCTTTTTTTTCTCCCTTTTCTTCCACTCTTTTTGTTTCTCTTTGACCGCAGTCATCTGGTCCATGTGCCACAGATGCCTGTACGGATGGCCGAGGGTCTGTGGGGGGGCATCTGGTCCATATCCACTTTTTTGTGGGTGGCCTGCTCCCCCACAGGCCTGTTTATGGAGGTCTGTGGTGTGGTGCAGTTCTCAGGAGCCAATATGCAGGCTCCTTTTTAATACCTTAGCTTCATTAGGTTTCCCTTGGGCAGTGTCTGCTATGGGGCATTTCCCATCGCAGACCAGAAGTGTGCACCGGAAGTGATGTTCACTTCCATTTCCGGTTTATGGCCTGTGCTTTTCGGACTTCCGCTTTAGCGTCCGCGTGGCACCACAGCGGTGTGACATCACACGCCGTCTTTTGGCGCCACGGAGAGGGGTATTTAAACCCGGCTGGAACACCTGAGTGCACACACAGCACCTTAATATTGGATTGATATCCCAGCAACCACTGAATCGCATGGATTCACATTGGAGCACTTATGAACTTTTTTTGATTGCACAGCACAGTGAAGCACTTTTTCTCACATATATGTATATTAGACATATACATATAATTGTAATAAGGATTTTTTAGTTTGATTCACCATCATATTGTTTTTAGGATTTTATTGATTGCTTTTTTTCTTACCATATGGACGTTTTATCATATCCCGCACGAAAGCACTTTATTTGGAATATTGTTTGTAACTTAGCACGGAATCTCTTTATTGCTGTTGACATATAGCACATCTTTACATTTTTTCATTTCACTATTTGGATTTTATGTTTGAAAGCCCGCGTACTTTAGAATATTGGATCATCTTTGCATTGTTTAAGAGACATGTGCAACACTAGCTGCTGAATTAAAATAAGAGTGTCATTTGAGAGACTCGATTTGGGCTTTTATTATAGAGGTGGCTCGCAGGACATTTCATTGTTTGAAGATAAATAAAATAGGTGCTGCACCTGAAAGGCATACCTGCTAAGATCAGCTAATGATGGTTAACAATAAAACAAAGTAACATTACGGTATAACAGTAAGACATACCATACTTGCAAAGCAAATACAATAAAACATAGTAAAAATAAAACTATTTTTGTCTTTTTTATTTAAATTTTTTTGTGTTTTTGGGTGTTTTTTTCTTTTTGCACTTATAAATAAACTAAACGTTCCAGATTAGGGTCTCTTATATTGTGATGGGCATCTCCTCTTTCGAGACCCTGTGTAAGTGTGCCCTAGGACTGTTCAATGCTGTACTCTACGCTAATACACCATTAGTGTGTGGTAGCATTCACCAATGCAAAGACCAGGTTGGTAAGGACAGGAGGGGCAATAAAAGCAGGTGTCAAACCTAAATCCACACTTTCTACAGACACAACATCTTCTTTGGGGATTTTGTTGGGTAGGGGTACCAGGGAGGACATACGGAAAATGCCTCTCATGTAGCTGGCTCACTGCATTTGGGTTGGGAAGTTGGGCCACAGCACCGTCTGGAAACAGAAGGGCTGTGATGATATCTTCCTGGAATTTAAGTATCCAGTTTGTCCTGAAGCTTTGTATAGCACCTAAGCATTCAGCAGAGCCAATTGGAATAAATATACAGACACTTTTTTATAGCAGCGTCTGGCCTTATGGGCAATTAGGTACGGTGCCAACTACTGGTTGTTGAGGTCCACCCCTCCCATATTAAGGTTATATTCGTGGACACAGAGGGGTTTCCCCACAACACCAGTGGCCGTTTGAATTTGAACCGTCGTGTCTGCGTGAAGGGAGGATAGACCGAAAACATTCTTATTATCCCTCCACTTCAAAGCGAGCAAATTACTCTTCAAGCAGGCTCTCTCCCCTAGCCTAAGATGGGAATCTACAACCCGCTGGGGTAAGCCCCAGCGATTAGATCGCATGATGCACCATGCAGCAATTCCATGATCAAACAAGTGACTAAAAAGTGGCACACTCGTGTAATAATTGTCCACATACAAGTGGTACCCCTTTCTGAATAAGGGTGACACCAAGTCCCATACAATCTTACCAGCGCTCCCTATCTAGTCTGGGCAGTTCTCCAGCTCTATGTAACTATCTGTTCCCTTGTAAACCATAAAACTATACGTATAGCCTGTTGCCCTGTCACAGAGCTTATACATCTTGACCCCATATCTGGCCCGCTTGCTGAGAAGATAATGTTTGAATGACAAGCAGCCAGGAAACTTAATCAGGGACTCATCAATGCAGACAACTTAATCAGGAGTGAACAAGGCTGCAAACTGCTGGTTGAAGTGGTTTACGAGGGGCCAAATTTTGTAGAGCCAATCGTATTCAGGGTCACCCCAAAGATGACAGTTTATTTTGTATTGAAATGCATGAACCGCAAGATCTGCTCATATCATGTCCTGATCATGGAGGCAGAGAACACGGGCATATGGTGGATTGGGTCAGTGGACCAATATGATCGCAACTCACTTTTTTTAGTTATGCCCATGAGGAGGGATAGGCCCAGGAAGGTCTTAAATTTGGAGACCGTAATAGGTCTCCAATCTCTGGCAAGGGTCAACTGGGGATTAGCGGCAATTAATTTACCAGCATGCAAATTGTTTGGTCCACAATAGATCTATAGAGATCTTCAATGAAAAACTGCGAATAAAAATCAAGTGACGTTTCCACCTGAATTCCAGGTTGGGCAGTGAATGGGGGAGGTACAGGTGCTGCAGAAGTGGTGGGCTCTCAGTTAGGATTGGCAAATGCAGCAGGAAGGGCACTATGGGCCCAACAGGCCTGTCTTTGTGGCTGTGGAACACTAGTTGTGCTAGCCACCTCACCAGCTTGAACTACAATTATGGGACTTGCCATGTCACCACATGTTACTACACTGCTGGATAATACGACCAGTATGTCACCAGAAGGATGAGCGGCACTAGTATTGGCTCTCTGCTCCATACAAGAGCCCTGCAGTTCTTGCACCTCAACAACAGCAGAAGAACGGGGTCGGGTACACCTGGCTTGGCAGGGACCACTACTCTGTGGTCAGAGCTATTAGTCAGGGTGCTGCTGCTGTCTACAGGTTCGTATTCTGAACCTGAATCTGACAGATGGGTGAATTCTCCTTCACTCTTATCTGTCATGCTCAGAAACATGTAGACCTCTTCACTAGTGTACTTTCAATTGGACATTTTGGCCTCTAAATGTACTGGTACACTAGTGAGGCTCAAAGAAGAAAAAAAAGAGCACCTGACTGTCAGCGACTGCTTCAAACGCTACCAAAAAAACTGTTGTTCCTGTTCACAGGAATCAGGCCTGACTCTGCGAATGCTGCAGTTATGTTTTGTAAGTGACAGTGATCGATTGATACTGCACTTGGGTGGGCTGGGCTGGGCGGAAGGGCTAAACGCAGGTGCTAGCAGGTATCTGGGCTAATCCTGATATCGCTGCATTTTTGGGAACCCTAAATTATTGGGGATACTAATATAATTCTTATCGGATCAAAGATAACGACCCGTTCAGACACTATACTACTAAAGGAGGTGTATGGTGCGTGCGTGGGTGTTAGTGCTACTGGCACTAATCTGACGCTGCCTGGGGCGACACAGACCCTAACTGATGTCACCCGCCGGGTGATCAGGGGGTTAAACCTTTATTGGGTAATATATGGTGGGTGCCCTGACACTATAAAAAAAATAACTAGCTAACCATCATTACCCGTAACACTATTCGGTGATCACTGTTAATGGGGTGATCAGGGGGTTAAACCTTTATTAGGGGGGTCCCTAGACCTATCTGGGGCTACTACTAAGTACTCTAAGTGTCACAAATGACACTAGTACAGTGATCAAAGAAAAATATGAAAACTGCACTGGGTGATGGAGTGGTGACAGGGAGTGAAGTGGTTAACTGAAAGGGGCGATCGGGGGGGGGGGGGGGGGCTAAAATGTGTGCCTATGTGTACTGTGTCCGTGTAGTGTTGGTGCAACTCACATTTGGATGATATCTTCTCTCCTCTCTCTGGTACGGAAAAGAGTTCCATGGGGGGGTGACATCACTTCCCCTTGCCTGTGTTTACACTTTACACAGACAGGGGAGGATTTCATTCATCAGGACCTATCAGCAGGTCCAGGCCACAAATCATTGGCCTGGGCCTGGAGACTGATCTGTTCTAAAACGAATTCGAACTGTGGCGGCTGATCGGGAAACCAGTTAAACTCCCTTCCGCTGAAAAGTTTTATCCCTGTCATGGGATCACCAGTGTGGTATTTGTAAATTTAAATCATATGCCCTCTCAAGTGTCTCTTCTCCAGAGAGAATAAGTTCAGTGATCGCTATCTTTCTTCATAACTAATACCCTCCAGTCCCTTTATATGCTTTGTTGCCCTTCTCTGTACTTGCTCCATTTCCAGTATATCTTTCCTGAGGACTGGTACCCAGAACTGGATAGCATGCTCCAGGTGAGGCCGGACCAGAGTGTTGTAGAGTGGGAGAATTACCGTTTTATCTTTTGAGTTAATCCCAGGTCCTTTTCCATCCTAAATTCCCCCAGAGGTTTTCCCCCAGTGAATAGATCGTATTCATATTTTTGCCACCCAAATGCATTATTTTACATTTTTCCACATTAAACCTCATTTGACATGTAGTTGCCCACCCCATTAATTTGTTCAGATCTTCTTGCAAGGTTTCCACATCTTGCAGAGAAGTTATTGCCCTGCTTAGCTTAGTATCATCCGGAAATACAGAGATTGAACTGTTTATCCCATCCTCCAGGTTGTTTATGAACAAATTAAATAGGATTGGTCCCAGCACAGAACCCTGGGAGACCCCACTTTCCACCCCTGATCATTCAAAGTACTCCCCATGTATCACCACCCCCTGAACTCACCCTTTTAGCCAGTTTTTAATCCATGTACTCACCCTATGTTCCATGCCAACGGACCTTACTTTGTACAGTAAACGTTTATGGGGAGCTGTGTCAAATGCTTTTGCAAAATCCCAGGTATATCACATCTATGAGCCTTCCTTTATCTAGATGGCAACTCACCTTCTCATAGGTCTTTGTACTCCTCATCTGGTTGTGCATTGGTATGACTGATTGTAGTGCCCACTAGGGGAGCATTTAACAGGATGACAAAGCGGAAGCACAATTAGGAGTCTTGTTACCCCATAACATGAACATAATAATTACCAGTGGCAAACAGTCTGTGCACTGCAAGTGCAGCTGCTCTAGATCTGGGGGTACATGCAAGGAAAATAAAAAACAGCATTTTTGCTTGCGCATGATTGGTTGATCGAAATGAGCAAAGCTTCTCTTCATTTCAGAGCTTCCCCTCAGATCTAGCACACTTGAGGTGAAATTGAAGTGCACTTGCAGTTCACAGTATCTTTGCCTTCAGTAAATCAACCTCCGTGAAAGCTGTATTGTTAAAATATACATAGAAAACAACTTTTCTCTTTCGTTCATTGATGGACACAGCTCCTTTTAAATCTTGACCGTAGGGTTATCACGCCACCTTCAGAAGAGGACTAGGCAGAACATGTAACACATGTAAAAACAGCAGAACTGCATAGCTCCGCCAAGGGGGTGGTCCCTCTGGCTATAACCCCTCAGCATGCTTCTTGCAGCTCAGTATTTTTCTGCCTAGTGAAGGAGAAGGACCTGGCTCCCTGAAGGGACCATTGGTCCTGGGGGTTTTTGGACTTTTTCCACAAAATTTTGATCCTGTGATCTTTTATCAACAGCTGGCTGGGTGACAGGCTGGATAATGTAGATCCTTGTAGTCCGTGAGCAGGCCCTAGTTACACACTGGGTCGGCCTCGTCATGTCCCTTCTGCTCCTGGGGTGGCCGGTGATCTATATGCTCCAGGGAACACATATGACCGGGCTACTGCTGTCTGTGTCACAGTGTGCCGTGGCCAGCAGCCAACCCATACTGCTTGGGCAATGGGTCTGTGATGGAATGCATCCAGCTATTCTGACCAGATGGTTAAGTACAGATCATTTTCCCTTAATTTCTTTGCAGAGCATGGCTGTCAGCCATTTTCTAGAGGTCCGGCGGCCATTTTCCTGGTGTTTTTGTATACAAAAACGGCCAGCGGCCATTTTCTTGTAGCTTCAGAGCGGTTTTACCTCGAGTGCTGGGTCATTTAACCTCGGAACTGCGCGGTTTTTCTCTGAGCACCTGTGACTAGACACAGAACAAAGTGGCAGCACGGCACAGCATTCGGTCAAAGTGGTGAGTCCTGCGGTGGAGCCCCTCAGTCTTTGAGCAGCTAGGAGGGTGGGATTGTGTACCTTGTTCTAAGTGCCCAAGTGTGGCAGACGAGGTGGGTCAGCATGGCGTCAGAAGCTGACGCCTCTTCCCCGGACATCCCTGTAATTGCAACCGGCTCACCTGCGAACAATGCAGTGCCTATGGATGCTTTGTCATCGGTCCTGGAAACATTCGTTGACAGGGTAGAGGCGGTGTTTGGGCACAAGGGGGGTAAAAACCGTCCCCTGCCCTCCCCCCATCCTCTGGGGAAAGCTCTGATTTAGACTCGGGCCCCCGGGGTGACTGGCGGCCCCTGTTCTGCATCCTCTGACACATCAGGACAAGGAGGATGATTCCGTGTACGGGTCAGCGCAGGATAAATCGCTAGTAGGAGCACCTATCACTGATGTGCGGGATACCCTGACAATACAGGATGCAGCAGGATCTTCTGCTGAGGTATCGGTCCCTTTTGGGTCCTGTAAGCTGACCCATGTACCTAAGGTGTTTCCGTACTTGACTTATTTTATAAGTTCATCTACAAGGAATGAGGCAGCCCGCAATGGGCCTTTTTCAGTCCCAAGAAGAATGGCGGTGCGTTACCCCTTTGAGGAGAGCCTCCTTAAAAAATGTAGGTAGTGGGGTTAGCATTACGACCTGTACTGGTGTCGCACACACAGAGTGGTGACATGATGCTGATGCGATAGGGAGCACCCGCCCAAACCACCACCTCTATCCACCACAAATGGGGAGGAAAGAAGGTGGAAGAGGGAGGGGAGCCAAAAATCTTTTTCTTTTTCCCATTTGGTGTTTTTTGAGTATTTGTTTTTTCATCTATGCTTAGTTCTTCTCTTCATCTGACCTGGTGTATGGGCTTTTCACACTCTATCAATACAATACTATACATTCATTATATATTACTGATCTCAATTCACAGAAGTTTTGGCTCACCATCGCCCACAATAGCACATTTACCCTGGTGAATCTACTTCAGCTCCCATGCCAGACCTGTTTAATGGCTCTGATCCTCTGTTCACATCTATGCAGCTGATGTGAGTACCTATAGGGATGTCCATCCTGTCCCTTACACATTATTTATTCCTATTACTCAGTTACAATATTATACCATATGGTTATGTTTCTTTATAGATCACCATTGCATCCGCCCCTGAAGAGTTGGTATACCCCAACGAAACGCGTCAGTATTGCATAGATGCATGATGTCCATACAGATGATTTTATGTCTCTTATTTTGTTTTACTCTAGACTTTTTCACATCATTCAGCCTTTCCAGTGGCCCACGTTGTTCAGGGCTTGTTTTTACTTTGTTATGCCTATTACCATGGTGCCAATATTTATATGCAGTTTTCAGCATACCCTGCGTGTATGCGATTCTGTAAATGCATTTTTGTGGTATTTCACATGGTATAATAAAATGTTCTTTGTCAAGACTGCTTTTTGGTATATATCTCTCACCTTTTTGTTGGAACCCATAAAAGCAACACTGTTCTATATCCTACATGTTTACTTTATATAGTGATTGACCTCATTTAAAGTCCTGCTGACTACTTTCCTTTCTCTTTGTCTAAAATTTGGGATGGAGGTCAGTTACTTTTGGTGCCTTGGACCACATCATTCTTTATGTGTTTTTTTTATAGGGTAGGGCAGCTGTAACCAACACCTCCAATCTCATCTCATTGATTGGACTCCAGTTGGCTGACACCTCACTCCAATTAGCTCTTGGAGATCTCATTAGTCTAGGGCAGAGATCTGCAATTAGCGGACCTCCAGCTGTCGCAAAACAACTGCTCCTTGGTGGTTGCCGATGTGAAAAGACCTCCTATCGCAAGGTCTGATACTCCATCCTGCTTTACCATCGCTGGTTTTAACGGCGTGGCTGTTGAAAACCAGGTACTAAAGGACCGAGGTCTGTCGGACTTGGTAATTTCCACTATGCTGAGGGCACGGAAATCTTCTCGGAAGATTTACCATCGTGTGTGGAAGGCCTACATCTCCATGTGCGATGGGGTGGCGTCCACGCACTTATACGGTTTCCAGAATCCTTCTGTTTTTACAGTGAGGAGTGGATCATAAACTTGCCTTAAGCACCATCAAGGGACAGATATCAGCCTTGGCTGTCTTTTTTCCAACGCCCCTTGGCGTCTCACTCATTGGTAAGCACCTTTGTACAAGGGGTTCGGCATGTAATCCCTCCGGTTCGACCACCCCTACCTCCGTGGGATCTGAACCTGGTGCTATTGGCGCTTCAGAAACCGCCATTTGAGAACATCAGGGAGATTCCCTTGTTGACACTTTCCCAAAAAGTTGTCTTTTTAGTGGCCATTACATCTGTCACGAGGGTTTCTGAGTTGGTGGCCTTGTCTTGAAAGTCGCCCTATCTGGTTATCCACAGGGAGAAGGCGGTGCTATGTCCGCAACCCTGTTTTCTTCCAAAAGTGGTTTCGGCATTCCATCTCAATGAGAACATTGTATTACCATCCCTTTGTCCTAAGCCGACACATCCAAAAGAAGTTGCCCTACATTCCCTGGATGTGGTCCGGGCTCTGAGGGTATATCTATCTGCTACAGCTCCCTTACGGAAGTCAGACTCTTTGTTTCGGTGACTGGTCTGAAAAAAGGTCTGGTGGTCTCGTCGACCAACATTTCCCGGTGGATGAGACAGATCGTGGTCCTGGCTTATGCCTCAAAAAGGGGCAGGTGCCCCCCTTTCCTGTTACGGCCCATTCCACCAGGAAAATTGGGACCTCCTGGGCTTTCCGACATCAAGTGTCTGTTTCCCAGATGTGTAAGGCGGCGACTTGGTCGTCCGTTCACTCTTTCACAAAATGCTACAAAGTTGATGTAAGCGCATCTTCGGCTTACTTTGGCCGCAAAGTTTTGCAGGCAGCTGTGTAAAAGTTGCAGATTACACCTTTTTCTTTTTTAAAAGAAAGTTACAATTTTGTTGTAAATGCATTTTTGATGCATACGCTGGCCGCAAGTTCCGGTCCGGCCGTTTCAAATGGCAACTCCTCCGTTGGGGCGTGCCTCTGGTTGTGGGTGAAGTTTGGCTTTTTCCACCCCTCGTTTTGACACTGCTTGGGGACGTCCCTACGGTCAAGATTTAAAGGAGCTGTGTCCGTCAATGAACAAAAGAGAAAATAGGATTTTTTGTACTCGTCGTAAAATCCTTTTCTCTGAAGTTCATTGACAGACACAGCACCCACCCCTCCTTTTTTATGTTGTACTGCTTGTTGACGTACTGAGCTGCAGGAAGCAGGCTGAGGGGTTATAGCCAGAGGGACCACACCCTGGGCGGAGCTATGCAGTTCTGCTGTTTTTACATGTGTTACATGTTCTGTCTAGTCCTCTCCTGAAGGTAGCGTGATAACCCTACGGTCAAGGTTTAAAGGAGCTGTGTCCATCAATGAACTTCAGAGAAAAGGATTTTACGGTGAGTACAAAAAAATCGTATTTTGAAGTTGCATTATCATGTTAAAACTTATGAAAATTTAGTTGTTGGGTTTAGATGCACTTAAAACATATAGCAGTTATTAAAACCCCTATAAAGTTACTTTTTGCTGTCTATGTCTAGCTGTGTAGATTTTCCTTCACTTTCCGTCCTAAAGATATATCGGAAAAACTGAAATCTTTAAAATAAACAGAATTTGTGTTTTGAAGAGTTATCACAGTAACAGGTGTTCCCTCACCTATTACTCTGATGGTAACTCAAAGTTGTTTTAAAGCCTCAGGATTATTCACCCTAATGCATTAAGGTGAAAAACCACCTGTGCTGCAGCTCCCCCCCAAAACCCCTCCCCCTTTTTCTTACCTGAGCCTGATCCGATCCAGTGATGTGCACGAGTTCCAGCTGCTGTCTCTCTCCTCATTGGACAGATTGATGGCAGCAGGAGCCATTGGCTCCTGCTGCTGTCAATCAAATTTAGTGATGGGGGAAGGCTGAGTCCCGCTGTCTGTGTCAATGGATGCAGCAGCAGGACTTGGTGCCCCCTAGGGAAAGCGGCTTTCTGGGGGGACACACGATGAGGGGCCTGGAACACAGGCCAGGGAACCCCAGAGGAAGAGGATTGGGGCTGCTCTGTGCAAAACTATTGCACAGAGGAGGCAAGTATAGGCATGTTTGTTATATGTATTTTTTAAAAACAAACAAACGTGGGTTTACAACCACTTTAAAAATGTTGGATTTTCCCTCTCTTCATGAAAATGGTTGCCAGAATAATAGCAGGATGATTCTCTCCAGCAGGACACGGCAATAAAAGCTTGACAAAGGTCCTAAACTTTCCTTACTTTGTTCAATGTGAAAAATACTGTGCTAACACCTAGAGGATTAATAAGCAGCCGCACAGCAAAAGACAATTGCAAATAAAAATAACAGATAATTAGGCAGCGCTAAATAAGAACAGTCATATGGATACGACTGTATATAATGCAAAAAAGAAAAACGTGCAAATCAAGTCCACAGAGTGATGAAAATGTGATACACAGATCAAAGATGAAATATGATGTTAATCCCGATGAGTGAATGACCACCTTGAGGCATCAAATGTAGGGACAATTGTGGAAAGAAGATAATGGGAGAAGCCACCACCAGCATAAGGAAGGCTGACCAGAGCAATTGGACTCAACAAGGCATATGCCCAATCTGTCATCAAGGCTTATGGCATCAGCACACCAATGGATAGGGACATCCACATCTGTAAAGGTTGACACAGGGGGATGATGATCACACTTTCCCTCAGGTGACTCTCAGCAAAGAAGTGAAGCTCAGAGGGAGATTGTTTGAATCCTTCCCGTAGGCTCACAGGATAAAACAAAAAAAATAAACAAAAGTTCCACATAGTGTAAATCCGCATTGTAAAGAATATTTATTAAAAGTTTGAGGGACACTCACATTTGAGCAGATAAAAAGTGCTTGTAAATGGGCTAAAAAGTTTAACACAATGGCATTAGCAGGCTCATCCCAGCGTGTTTAGTCTGAGACATTATTTGGGGTGTACACTTTTTTTGTACAGGTCATACAGAGAGGGAGGATAACGTTCGGGAGTTATTATACAGATCTCATACATTGGCAGGACAGAAATAAAGGAGTAGATGCGCAGGATAAAGCTGATCATAGACGGTTCGAACCATGTGTGGGCAGGCTAAATGTACCAAGTTGATCGATCGACCAGCCTGTTTAGATTCACTTACGATTATCACTAGCAGCTGTTATAGCTGATAGCAATAATCTCTGTCGTCTTCAAACAGGCCACCCCCCCCACCCCGCCGGAAGCAGACAATGGCTAGGCATGAGGGATTCCCCTGTCAGCATTGTCTGTGTTGATGCAATGCAAAATTGTGCAAATTTCTTTCCTGCAGAGGAATGGAGGGATCTGCCATAAACAATAGCATGTGATCGATGTAATGACCATTCACATCACATTGATTCCAGGTCCTTTTGGATTGGTTTGGTAAAGTGGCTGTGTGTACCAAGGCATCCAATGATGGCTCAACAATTAGCAAGGGAAATGGCTACCAGATGACTTCTGCCACACCCCTGTTTCAAAACAGGTTGTCAAATTGCTATTTTAAAATGTACACAAGTAGAAATGTTCTGTCATTTTAAACTAATCTTTTTTTTTTTTGCTTGTGCTTTACAGACCTCAGAAACTAAATTTAACTGCAGTCAATGAGTGTATTCTTATGGACAACCTGGAAATATTCAAGAAAAATGGGTTTGATTTTACATTTGATGAGGATGGTATGTGTGAAGAAAATGTTGACAATATTTTGAAAGTGACATTGGATTCATTCTGCCCTTTTGTGATATTTTCTATAGAGTATGCATAGGCAGTAGAAACTGCTTTGCGTTATGTTAACCACTTTCAGACCGGACCATTTTGCTGGCTTAAGACCAGACCACTTTTTGCGATTCAGCACTGCATCGCTTTAACTGACAATTGCGCAGTCGTGTGGCGTGGCTCCCAAACAAAATTGACGTCCTTTTTTCCCACAAATAGAGCTTTCTTTTGGTGGTATTTGATCACCTCTGCGGTTTTTATTTTTTGCGCTATAAACAAAAATAGAGCGACAATTTTGAAAAAAAAACGCATTATTTTTAACTTTTTGTTATGATAAATATCCCCCAAAAATATATAAAAAAAACTTTTTTTCCCTCAGTTTAGGCCGATACGTATTCTTCTACATATTTTTGGTAAAAAAAAAAAAAATCGCAATAAGCGATTATTGATTGGTTTGCCAAAAGTTATAGCGTTTACAAAATAGGGGATAGTTTTATGGCATTTTTATTAATATTTTTTTTTTTTACTAGTAATGGCGGCAATCAGTGATTTTTTATTGTGACTGCGACATTATGGCGGACACATCAGACATTTTTGACACCATTGTCATTTATACAGCAATCAGTGCTATACAAATGCACTGATTCCTGTGTAAATGACACTGGCAGTGAAGGGGTTAACCAGGGGGTTGCAGTGTAGGGGTTAAGTGTTACTAACTGTGGGGGGCTGGGCTTTGTGTTAGTGAACAACAGCATCTCCCCGTTTATCCTCCCCGCGGACGATCGCGGGTATCCCCGCTGCGATTGAGTCCACGGGACCCGCGACCGGACTCACGGGGAGTCCCGATGGGCACGCGAGCACGCCGGCGGCGCGCATGCGATGGCAGGGCGGCATATAGAAATGGATGTACCTGTAAGCCAATATGCCTGCCCGTGCCATTCTGCCGATGTACATCGTCATGCGCCGGTTGGGAACTGGTTAAAAAAAAAACAGTAAACTGCATGTATAAAGTCCTCCATTTTGGGTGTAGCGGGGTGGAACTCAGAACTAAATCCTGTTTTTGTAGCCGTTCTTCTATTTGTAGTAACAATATTCCATACATATATATGCATACATACATACAGCATACATTTCTAAAGCAGATAGCTAGGAAGCCATGACAGGGTTGCAAGAGATGCAGAAATGTTTAACCACTTCAGCCCCAGACCAATTGTCAGCCTAAGGACCAGAGGTCTTTTTACAATTTCGCACTGCACTGCTTTAACTGGTAATTGCGCGGTCATGCAATGTTGTACCCAAACTAAATTTGCGTCCTTTTCTTCCCACAAATAGAGCTTTCTTTTGATGGTATTTGATTGCCTCTGCGATTTTTTTTTTATTTTTTGTTATAAGAAAAATCAAATAAACTAAATTTTAGTCATACATTTAGGGCAAAATTTATTCAGCCACATGTCTTTAGTAAAAAAAATGTCAATAAGCGTATATTTATTGGTTTGCGCAAAAGTTATAGCGTCTACAAACTAGAGTACGTTTTCTGGAATTTACACAGCTTTTAATTTATGACTGCCTATCTCATTTCTTGAGATGCTAAAATGGCAGGGCAGTACAAACCCCCCCCCCCCCCAAATGACCCCATTTTGGAAAGTAGACACCCCAAGGAAATTGCTGAGGGGCATGTTGAGCCCATAGAATATTTTTTTTTGTCCCAAGTGATTGAATAATGACACAAAAAAAAAATGTTTACAAAAAGTTGTCACTAAATGATATATTGCTCACACATGCCATAGTTATATGTGGAATTGCACCCCAAAATATATTCTGCTGCTTCTCCTGAGTACGAGGATACCACATATGTGGGACTTTTTGGGAGTCTAGCTGCGTACGGCACCCCGAAAACCAATCACTGCCTTCAGGGTTTCTAAGGGTGCAAATTTTTGATTTCACTCCCCACTACCTATCACAGTTTCGAAGGCCATAAAATGCCAAAATAGCACAAAACCCCCCCAAATGACCCCATTTTGGAAAGTAGACACCCCAAGCTATTTACTGAGAGGCATGTTGAGTCCATGAAATATTGTATATTTTGCCACAAGTTGCAGGAATATTACAATTTTTTTTTTTTTTGCACAAAGTTGTCACTAAATGATATATTGCTCACACATGCTATGGGCATAAGTCAAATTACACCCCAAAATAAATTCTGCTGCTTCTCCCGAGTACGGGGATACCACATGTGGGGGACTTTTTGGGAGCCTAGCCACGTACGGGACCCCGAAAACCAAGCACTGCCTTCCGGATTTAAATATAAAACGCTACCAAAAAAAACTGTTAGCGATCGCAGGGATCAGGCCTGACTCTGCGAACACTGCAGTTATGTGTTTAGTGTTTTGTAAGGGACAGTGATCGATCGGTACTGCACTTGGGTGGGCTGGGCGCAGGTGCTAGCAGGTATCTGGGCTGATCCTGCTAACAATGCGTTTTTTTGGAACCCTAAACTGCTGGGGACGCTAGTATAGATCTGATCATATCAGATATTGATCTGTTCAGATTCTATACCACTACGGGAGGTTTATGCTTTGCGCGTGGGTGTTAGCGGTACTGGCACTAACCTAGCGCTGCCTGGGTCGACGCAGACCCTGACCCTAAAACCTAATTGATATCACCCGCCGGGTGATCAGGGGGTTAAACCTTTTATTGGGTAATAAATGGTGGGTGCCCTGATGCTATAAAAAACAAACTAACCAGAGTCACCCGTAACACTTATACGGTGATCACTGGTGAAAGGGTTAACTAGGGGCAATCAGGGGGTTCAAATTTTTATTAGGTAGTATAGCGTCCCTGACGCTATATAAAAACCTGACGGGGAACCTAAATAACTAACTGGCTAACCAGCGTCACCAGTGACACTTATACGGTGATCGCTGGTGAAAGGGTTAACTAGGGGCAATCAGGGGGTTAAAACCATTATTGGGTAGTATATCGGGGTACCTAGCACTATAAAAACCTGGTGGAGAACCTAAAAAAATAACTAGCTACCTAACGGCATCAGTGACACTAATGCAGCGATCAGAAAAACGATTGCTTAGTGATACTGGCAAAAGGGGGTGAAAGGGTTAACTAGGGGCAATCAGGGGGTTAAAACCGTTATTAGGTAGTATATCGGGGTACCTAGCGCTATAAAAACCTGGCGGTGAACCTAAAAAAAATAACTAGCTACTTAGAGGCACCAGTGACACTAATGCAGCGATCAGAAAAACGATCGCTTAGTGACACTGGCAAAAGGGGGTGAAAGGGTTAACTAGGGGCAATCAGGGGGTTAAAACCATTATTGGGTAGTATATGGAGGTACCTAGCGATATAAAAACCTGGCGGTGAACCTAAAAAAATAACTAGCTACTTAGCTGCATCAGTGACACTAATGCAGCGATCAGAAAAACAATTGCTTAGTGACACTGGCAAAAGGGGGTGAAAGGGTTAATTAGGGCCAATCAGGGGGTTAAAACCATTATTGGGTAGTATATGGGGGTACCTAGCGATATAAAAACCAATAGCGGTGAACCTAAAAAAATAACTAGCTAACTAGCGGCATCAGTGACACTAATGCAGCGATCAGAAAAACAATCGCTTAGTGACACTGGCAAAAGGGGGGGAAAGGGTTAACTAGGGGCAATCAGGGGGTTAAAACCATTATTGGATAGTATATGGGGGTACCTAGCGCTATAAAAACCTGGCGGTGAACCTAAAAAAAAAACTAGCTACACGCCACAAATGCACGCATGAGAGCAATAATTCCAGGCTCAATATTCATGGTTGTGTCTAAACCGATGACCTATAGTGGCTTTTAAAGCTTTGCCTATAGAAATATAGGGTACTGAAGTTTGTTGCTGTTTCATGGGCACACACAATTTTAAGGTTTGACATGTTGGGTACCTATTTACTCGATGCAACCTCAACTTTAATATTTGACCAAAGAACTGTTCATTTATTGCATTTATGTGCCCTAAAATTAAGTTTAGTTTATTTTTTACTAACATTTTGTATTTCCTAAACTGTTGCCCTAATATCATGTGACAATTACTGGCCCTACCATTGTTTTATTCTCTAGGGTGTCTGCTGTCAGAAAATATATAATAATATTTTGGGATTTTATGTAATCTTTGGGCCTAAAATTATGTTTTAACTAGTTCCCGCCCATAGGACATCTATGCAGGTCCTCGAGTTGAAGTTGTTATACCTACAGGCATCATTCTGGTATGAAACTTTTCAGCTGGCGATTCCGTTTCTAGCAGAAGTGATTCCAGTGCTAAATTGCCACTCAAATCACTTCTGCGGGGGGGGGGTTCGATTCTCCTCCCACCACCACATTTCCCATGCTCTAGCGTCCGATCGCGGATCCTGGGAAGCGATGTGGCCAGCGGCAATTGCTGCATGGAACAGAGAGAAGAACTGACGTTCCTAAGTCACTATGACCCCGGAAGCCCAGGAGTGACTAGTATGTCGTTGTTTCCGGTTCCGCCTCTTTGTTTACCTGGCCGTTAGTGGCCAGGAAAGCAGACGATCAGACTGATCTAGAACAAACAACAAAAGATTCCTCTTAATCCAGCACTTGGAAAAAATCATAAAAATGTCTATGTCACGGTTTGTGGTTAAAAGATCTATTGTAAAATCAAAGTCGGAGGATTCCAAGAATGGAAATCGAGAGAGAGATTTGGCATCTAATAGATCTCTCCATAAAGAGGACCTGTCATGGCCCATGCTGTCACAAGGGATGTGGTTCAACCCTTGTGAAAGGAATAATAAAGTTAATCCAAAAAAAAAAAAAGTTTTGTCAAAAATGAAAGCATCCCTGTGCTTACGCGCAAATGCGAACACATACATTACTCCTGCGCACATATGTAAACTGTAATCGCACCACATGTGAGGTATTGTCGCAAAAATCAGAGTGAGAACAATGATTCTACTTTTAAAGGCATTTAAAGCGTCGCCTATGGAGATTTTTTTTTTTTCTCAAAAAGGATTTTATTGGTAAAAAAAACAAACAAGGTAACATACATGTTCATACAAGATCCAGAACATACAGCATAGAGGGAAAAGAGAAAAAAAAATACAGCTCACTAGTCATTCCAATGTACCACTATTGTATAAATGAGATTGTTTCCCTTACATACAGCATTCTAACTTAAGGAGATCATATGGCCTATCAGGCCTCAACACATTTGCACCCGGGCATTCCTTTATCATACTCTGTCATCATACATTTATAGCCTCAGTTATGACTCTGCTGCTCATTTCTTAGAAAAGCAATCTGTCTATAACCAGCTCCAGGGGGGATAACCCTGGGGCATTAAGCCAAGGAGCCCACAATAACAAAATTTTTCTGGGCGGCCCGTGTTGATAAATGTACTTTTCCAAGCGTAATGTAGCTCCCATCTGAGCTATCCACTCCTGCAACCTAGGAGGGTCACTTCCTCTCCAGTGTTGAAGGATACGTTTACGGACCGGGAAAAGAGCTTTACCAATGGCCTTCCTAGGGTTCTCCTCAATTGGGAGATCGTCCATAATGCCTAAAATACACACTTTTGGGTCCTGTGGAACCTCATTTTTAGTTTCAATGACTCTCCTCCAATAGAGATGTAACTTGGGGCAGCGCTACAATAAATGAATGAGATCTCCATGGTCCCTAGCGCACCTGGTGCATTGATCATTTTCCCCAATCCCCATCTTGTACAGTCTGGCCGGCGTAAGGTGTACCCTTATTACAATGTACAATTGTGACAATCGTTGTGCCATGTTAAGCGAGCACCCTTGTATTGCCTGTAGGGCCTCTGCCCATTGATCCTCCTCAAATGTTCCTACGTCCCTCTCCCATGAGGTAGTCACCTTTGCTGGTAAACCTGGCAAAAATGCGGTAAGTGGCATAGCATATGATCTGGATATAAAGCCCTTGTAACTGGAGACTTCTATCATATAATGAAAGATTGGTATGGGGGATTGTATCCATGGGTTGTTTCCTGCTTGTGCTTTGACGGCATGCCACAGTTGCAAGTAATGAAAATGCATAGATTGGGGAACTTCATGTCTTTAATGTAACTTTGCAAAGGAGAACAATTTACCCCTAGTAAAAATGTGAGCTAAGTGGGTGATCCTGTAATGTTTCCAGCGTTCCGCGCAAGTCAAAATAAGCAGCTCCCTGTTATACTGGTTGTTCCATATCGGACTGTATCCTGTAAAGCCTTTTACATCTTGTAATTGGCGTGTTTTATTCCAGATTTTCTGGATCAGAGCATACATGGGGAATAGCCTATTTGACTTGGCGAACGATAAGGCCTCTAGCCCCGTAACTACCCTATCCGAGCCTGTGGTGTGCCTTAAGAGAGCAGTTGTGGGATCCCCCCCCCCCACCTCCATTCCGTTTGATATGGCTCGAGCAATGTGTTAGAGCTGTGCGGCTAAATAATAAAGCCATGGGTTGGGAAGGGCCAGTCCAAGCTGTTCCACTCTAATTCTGGGAGATTTGTTAAGCCAGATAAAGGCTCTAAATAAGGAGTTGATGATTCTAAACGTTTTAAGTGGAATTACCATTGGGGTGTTATGTAGGATATACAATAATTGTGGCATGAAGATCATTTTGGTAAGGTTTACTCTGCCTATCAATGACATTTTTAATTTAGCCCATATTTTAGTTTTATCCCTGATCCTGCCTAATAATGTGGAAAGATTCAACGTTCTATATTCACAGGGCTGTGGAGTGATCCATATTCCTAGATATTTGAATTTGGTAGACACCGGGATGTCTTGTAGTGTGGGGTCATGTGGAGTTCTAGAGTCTAATAACATAATGGTTGATTTCATCCAATGAATCACTAGACCCCAGAATGACCCAAATCTCTCAACCACTGCCATGGCCTCACCCAGGGACCCCCACGTATCCCCCAGTAACAGCATGGCATCGTCAGTATATAACATTCTTTTTTCATTCTGCCCATACTTAAAGCCCGTTATTAGGGAGTTAGAATGCACCGAGGCTGCCATAGGCTCTATGGCAATGGCGAAAAGTAAATGGGACAGCCCTGTCTGGTCCCTCTATATAGAGGGAAAGGGGAGGACACCCATCCCACCTCCCTTATTACCGCCGAAGGGGAGCTATATAAAAGTTGTACCCATGATAGAAAGCCAGGCCCAAACCCAAATTTTTCAAGAGTCACCCACAGATACCGCCATTCTATGCTGTCAAACGCCTTGTGTGCATCAAGTGACAGCAACGCCCTATCACCAGTATTATCCACATGGGAATGCATGTTGAGGAATAAGCGGCGAAGGTTAATGGCTGTAGATCTTTCCGGTATGAAACCAGATTGATCCAGATGGATAATGGATGATATCACTGTATTAAGTCTCAGAGCCAGCACTTTGGCAAGGATTTTGATATCTGGTATCCAGTGGGTCTTTCCCTGGCTTGAGAAGCAATACAATGCTAGCTCGTCTCATAGAGTCTGGAAGATGTTGTGACTCCCTAGCTGAGTTTAGTGTACCTCGGAGTAGTTGTGGCAATATTCTATCCCCATACTGTTTATATACCTCTATCGGGATGCCGTCATTTCCTGGGGCCTTGGAGTTGGGGAATGAATTAGTGGCTATATGCATCTCCTCTGGGATGGGGGTTTCAAGAAATTCAACCTGGGACTCCGTTAAACACGGTAGCTCTATCCCCTGTAATAAATCCTGAACCTCCTCTATAGTGTGTGTCTGCTTAAATCTATAGAGCTCAGAGTAGAAGTCCACCAATTTGTGTACCACTAGGTCAGGGGTGTTAACCACCCTTCCCATCTATTGCGTAGTGCCCCAATAGATGGGGATGATTGATGAGAGTGCACTATCGTGGCTAAGAGTTTACTCGTCTGTTCACCTTCCTCATAAAAGGCCATTTTGTTGAAGAACCTTTTATCCCCTTTAGAGTCACCAATTCTATTAATTGCATCCTGTGCGGCTATCCATGCCTCCCGGGTGCCCTCACCCGAGTTGGCGATGTATTCCGCCTCCAGGCATCTCACCAGCCGATCAGCCTGTTCCCTCTGAGCAGACGTATTCCGCTTAATGGCATTGACCTCAGATATGAAAAGCCCCCTCATGAAAGCTTTTGAAAGCATTCCAGGTGGCATTCATAGTTTCATAGTTTGTTAGGTTGAATAAAGACACCAGTCCATCCAGTTCAACCTGAGTGAGTGTCTACAATTGTCCCTATCCCTGTACATTGCACACTCACATTGGTCCCTACCCTTAAGGAGCCCACAATCCAAGGTCCCCATTCATATACTATGGCCAATTTTTGACAGAAGCCAGTTAACCTACCTGCATGTTTTTGGATCAGTCATTCGAGTCAGGATAGTCTGAGTGTCTCTGCCAGTTAGCCGCAATGTCTGTTTCAATTTTGGTAGTGTAAGGGAAAAGGTTTAACCAGAAGGCATTAAGCTTCCATGGGGATCTCGGCAAGTTGGATGCTGATCTGACCTTCAGGTGGACTAACAGAGGGGAGTGATCAGAAATACTTCTAGTGAGGTATTGTACCTTCTCTAAATACTGAGATGCCGATGCCGAGCACAGGCACAGGTCGATTCTAGATAGGGATGTGTGTGTTTTAGAAAAGCACGAGAATTGTCTTTCTGTTGGGTTTCTATTTCACCAGGGGTCTGTCCATCCTACTTCCCCTATAAATTTTACTCTTTTACTCTTAGTGGGGCCCCCTGGCATAGGAGGGTGTCTATCTAGAGTTGGGTCTATAATGCCATTAAAATCTCCCCCTAACAAGGGAGTTCCAGGATTGGCCAATTGGAATGTCAGTAGGGCACGTAATACTATGGGTTTAAACGGAGGGGGTATATATACTGTTGCAAGAATAAATGTTAACTGTGAAACTCTGCACAACAAAAACACATACCGTATTTATCGGCGTATAACACGCACATGTGTATAACACGCACATTCATTTTAGGAGGGAAGTTTCAGGAAAAAACGTACATTTTAAATAAGGCCGCTAAAATTTAAGTATTGGCGTATAACACGCACATGCTATTTGCACCCGATTTTCATGGTGAAAAAGTGAGTGTTATACGCCAATAAATACAGTATCTCCCCTCCTGATCAACTTTTGAGTCAACCAGTTGAAAGTCGAGGGTACGATGTACCAACACTCACCCCCCTTGAGTATGAGGTATGAGTGGAATGATACGCCCACCCTACCTGGGCAAACCTCAGCCATGACAATGTGTCTGGTGTTAGGTGGGTTTCCTGTAACACACAAATACGTGGAAGATGTTTTCTAATAGATGTGGAAACCATGGTGCGTTTGAGGGGATCACTAAGGCCCCTCACGTTCCATGAGACTATGGGAGTGCAAGCCATCATGTCATATCACCATAGTGAGTACCGTATAGTAGTTCACTACCCATTAAAAACATATTAAGTCGTGTTAAATACAACCAGTTCTTGTCATCCCGAGGCCCTCTGCCCCCTTCTCGGGGATGCCATTGGGTGTATTCCATGGCTGCAGCAAAAAAAAAAACGGGAGTTCACCAGACCTGTAATGTTATCTTGCATGTTAAAAATGTCAGGGGTAGCGTCCAGCTCTTCATCTAACTGGGGCCCCTCCATGCCATTCAGTTTTTGTGTATAATACACCATGTCCTTCCCCTGTGCTTTGGGTGTTTTAGGTAGGGTCTTACCCTAGTCTTTCCTGTCACCTCATGCACTCTGGGTCAGTGTGGCACCATTTTGATTGTCTTATGGAATACTCTCCTCTCCCTTCTGCTGTTTGTGGAGTGGCATGGCGGTTCTGCGGCGGGCGGAGGGTCCAGCGTGAGCCTGCAGTGTTCCGGGAGCTCTCAGTGTGTTCCGGTGCCTGTTTGTATCCCTGGATCGGTCGGGAGAAGGATCTTTTGCAGGATGCTTACAGGGAGCTCTGTGAGACACGTCCGCTGACATGCCACTCCTGGCCATGCCCCCCCCCCCCCCCCCCCCCGCCTATGGAGATTTTTAAGCACTGTTATTCCACGGGCATAAGCAATTTTAGGTACCTATTTACTCAGCGTAACATCATCTTTCACATTCTGCAAAAAAATTGGGGTAAATATTGTGGTGTTTTTTTTTTTTTATTCATTAAAGTGTATTTTTCCCCAAAAATTGCATTTGAAAAAACACTGCACAAATAAATATATATATATATATATATATATATATATATATATATATATATATATATATATATATATATATATATATATATAGATATATATATATTATATGTGTGCATGTTTTGCGGGTTCTAAATCATTTTCTAGCAAAAAAAAAAGTACAATTTTACATGTAGGAGTAACGTGTCAGGATCGGCCCGGATGCGAAGTGGTTAAACATATGAGAAAACACAAAAACAGCTCTGTCAGGGATAGAGTTAATGGAAGCAATTACTTTTATGGGAATCTTTAGATAAAACTTGTGTATTTGTTTTTTTTTTATAGACAAGTAGTAACTTTGAACTGTATATACTCAGCAGTATGTTAAAACCGTATTGTTTTGTTTTTCAGCTCCAATCATGGAAAGAGTCAAATTAGTTTCTTTGCCTACAAGTAAAAACTGGACATTTGGCCAACAGGACATAGAGGAACTTATATTTATGCTTAGTGACTCCCCAGGAGTGATGTGTAGACCCTCTCGTGTTAGGCAGATGTTTGCCTCTCGAGCATGCAGGAAGTCTGTAAGTTTAAAAAAAAAGTGCATTCTTCTACCATCATCATTTAAAGGCTTTACAGTGCAAAAGCATTTAATGTTTAATGTATCTCCCTAAGATTAGTAAATCTGTCTGTACCATAGAGATGATCAACAGGCTTTTGCAGTATAATGCATCATACCTTATAATGTAGATGTCCCTTCTGGAGGCCTAGGTACCAATAAATCCCAGGCTTCTGCAACTTGCCAACATTTTTTGATAATGTGTAACTTAAAGTGTAAGTTCTGCTTAACAAACAGCACAATGTGCTGTCCCATATATACATATATATATATATATATATATATATATATATATATATATATATTGACAAGTGAGTTAAGCCAACCTACCAGCGAAGATTGCGTTTTCTGTTTAAACAATGAATTCCACAGCTGCAATTAAAAGAAACTTCTTAAAATCGACTGCAGCCAACAATGACTCTTTACCAAGTTATTGTAGGGTTTGAACAGTAATTATGACCAGTGCCCTAGCACCTTGGAAACCCTTTCTGGTCACTTACTTGCACTGAGCTTATCGTAGACAACAGGAGAGGGGACACACTGTACACGTACGGCTGAAAAGAGCAGGATGGCAGTGGATCCAATGGCTGCTCCATCCCTACAGTAACACAGGATAGAGCCATTGCTGACTACAGAATTTTCTTTTAAATGTGGTTGTGAAATTCACTGTTTAAACAGAAACAGAGCCCTGGCTGGTAGGGTAGGTTTAGCACACTATGCTCAAATGGGACAGCTTAAGGTGCTCTTTTGTAAAGCTGAACTTACACTTTAAAGTCCATCAGGGCCAGGCCTTTTATAAATAATAAATAAAAATGCTAACTATTTTTTGTTATAACAAATTAAATTAACAAGAGAGAGGGAGGATGAAAGAGAGAGAGAAAGGGGATGAAGGAGGTGTGAGGGGTAAGGGAGGGAGGATGATAGAGAAAGGGGGGGATGAGAGAAAGAGGATGCACAAGAGCATGTGTGGGAATGACATCAACGCAGCCTTGCCAAGGCAAATGACGGAAGGCACAGAACCCAGAAGGAAGACCAGGTGAAGATGGAAGTGCCCGGGCCCCGCCGGACTGATCACAACACAGCACTGGAGGGCTCAGCCTGACAATTTAAGTGTACCCTAATGTGCTAATATGCTGGGCATACTTGTACATTATGGCATAACCTACCCCAGGGCCTCTAAAAAGTATTACTGTTAGAAAAGTTTACTATCGCCGGAGCCTTTCATGGGGCCCCTACTGACCCTGTGCCCCTTGGGCAGTGCCTAAGTACATGGTTATTAACATTTCAAAAATATTTTCAGGGACGATTTTTTTTACTAGTGCTATATTTAGAGTAGCTGATATCCCCCGTGTTCCTCTATACATCACAATAGTAATTACAAAATTAAATAGGTACTAATAATAGGGCAGAACAAATATGAGGACTGTGAGATTTCCTCTAGTTGAACTGACAAAAGTGCCCATTCTAGAGCTGGTAACATTGAGGATATTCCGTATAATTTTAAAGAAAAGTTTTTGTGGGTAAGAGGCATAGGAGAGGAGTATGGATGGTATAAAAGTGGGAAGTATGTGCAGGTGAGGGAGAGGAATGTGGAGGGTCTAACAGTGGGCACTATGTACATGAGAGGAGTGCAGAGGGTATGGCAGAAGGCACTATGTACAGGAGAGGAGTGTGAAGGGTAAGACAGTGGGCAGTATGCACAGCAGAAGAGTGTAGAGGGTATGACATTGGGCACTATGTATAAGAGAAGAGTGTGGAGGGTATGACAGTGGGCACTATGTACAGGAGAGAAGTGTGGAGAGTAGGACAGTAAGCAGTAATTACAGGAGAGGAGTGTGGAGGGAGGGTATGACGGTGGGCACTATGTATAGGAGAGGAGTATGGAGGGTATGGCAGTGAGTAGTATGTACAGGAGAGGAGTGTGGAGGGTATGACAGTGGGCACTATGTATAGGAGAGAAGTGTTGGAGGTATGACACTGGGCACTATGTATAGGAGAGGAGTATGGAGGGTATGACAGTGAGTAGTATGTACAGGAGAGGAGTGTTGAGGGTATGACAGTGGGCACTATGTACAGGAAAGAAGTGTGGGAGTTATGACAGTGGGCACTATGTATAGGAGAGGAGTGTGGAAAGTATGACAGTGAGTAGAATGTACAGGAGAGGAGTGTGGAGGGTATGACAGTGGGCACTATGTATAGGAGAGGAGTATGGAAGGTATGGCGGTGGGCACTATGTATAGGAGAGGAGTGTGGAGGGTATGACAGTGGACACTATGTACAGGAGAGAAGTGACAGCGGGCACTATGTACAGGTGAGGAGTGTGTAGGATATGACAGCGAGCGTTATGTATAGGAGAGAAGTGTGGAGGGTATGACAGTGAGCAGTATGTACAGGAGAGAAGTGTGGAGAGCATGACAGTGGGCACTATGTATAGGAGAGAAGTGTGGAGAGCATGACAGTGGGCACTATGTATAGGAGAGGAGGATGAAGTAATCTGGGAAGGAAAAATGTAAAGGTTTGCGGAAGGATGTTTAGGGACTGCATAGTGGTTAAGCGGGCCAGACATGGATTGAAATTACACCAATTAAGCAGAGACCACCCATAGTCGATCTATTTATGGGCTAGCTGGTTTTACACAAGTCAACCTATTAACTGACTTGAGTACAACCAGCTTGTCAGGTTTTCCCCAAAACAATCAGTGCTGCCAGCTATAGTTAGCAACGCTAATCATTGTATTCTCTGGCAGAACACAATAACACTGCTGGAGTGATTGCCCCATTCACAGGTCAGCAGGTGAGAGGGTGTGTGGGGACAGGCTGGGGAGAGATACTAGTCAGTCCCTGGGTAGGCACTGGTTAGTATCAGAGCCAGATACACACAGGTTACATACGCCACGATCGTTAGAGCGAGAGCAATAATTCTAGCACTAGACCTCCTCTGTAACTCTAAACATGTAACCTGTAAAAAAAT
This sequence comes from Lithobates pipiens, assembly GCF_037356315.1. Taxonomy (NCBI): domain Eukaryota; kingdom Metazoa; phylum Chordata; class Amphibia; order Anura; family Ranidae; genus Lithobates; species Lithobates pipiens. The sequence goes on along the minus strand of NW_027507784.1, from coordinate 262,929,127 downwards.
GTAATTATCATTTTTTATCAATCATTATCAATTGTATTATCATAAGTAATATACAAATAATTATTAGCACTGTGAGTTCATCCTCCCAGTCTGCTGCAGAGTGTTACAGCTTGTATTTATACTGGCCGCTCTGTATGTAGCTTCTGACAGGCTGTGCAAGCAGCCCTGTATCTCTGGAACCTATAGATGATAGCTGCCCCATATTTTAACCAGTGCTGGAGTGGGTCTTTAGCTACCTACCCCCCCCAAATACGGGGTCTCTGTGACTCCTGATCGCCGAGCTACAATCCTCAAAGTTAATCTTTTTTTTTTTTTTTTTTTTTGGGCAAATGGGCCTATCTTGAGAAAGGGGCCTGGAGCTGCAGCTCCAATAGCCCCTATGTTAATCCGGCCCTGAAGTCCATGTCTATTTCTCAGTCTTACAACACAAGACACAGAAGACTTGTTTTTTTAAGATTACTTAGGTTATGTTGCCTATTTCAGGTGAAGAAACACTGGCCAAAAAGGCAGGAATCCCCACCAAGACAAAACCCATACCAGGTCAACTAAGCCTCACTTTTTAGCTATTGTCCTTGCCTTCCTGTGTCTTTCATGTACTTTGATTCCCATATATTCTGGCCTGTTGCTAACACCTCTAATGGGGAAGAGGTGGGCTTTTTCCAGCTGTTAGTTGGTCCAGTAATGGTGCTCAAAGGGGAGGGACTTTTTGGCATATGCCATTAGCATATGTTGCAGCTCTATACAGCAACATGCTATCTGGATACAGTACCTGCACAGCGTGGCTCGACAGGGCACAGCAAGTATCTGGGGGCCCCTAATTAGAGGGGTTGTCTACCACTTTAGTGTTTGGCTTGTGCCTGCACTCCTCTCAGCTGTGTGGCTTCTCCCTCTGGGGATTATAGGTCTACAGACCCTCAGCAAGCCATGTCCTCATGTAGGCAGTGAGATGGGCATAAGAATGATCGGGTGGGCTCCCAAATACCTCTGTTAGCCCCGCAATAGCTCCCCGAAGTATCAGACAAGCTCTGCATCCCTGCCTTTATCTTTCTATTTCCATTTTCTCAGGGAACACTTTATGTTCAGGAAGGAATTTTCTGCAGCCATATCTGCACTACGTAATCTGCTCTCAAGGGCTTTCATTGGCATGGGCCGCAAGCTTGGACGCTTTGCTTCCTCTCACCCCCTTTGGAGGGAGTATGACATCAGAAGAAATTCCTCTGGATGAAAAGGTGGGTGTAGAGGAAGCTGTTGAGGATCACAAATCATCTGAAGACAAGTTATTCCAGGAGGAATCTTATGGTCCAAAGCTGTCTGAGGCATAAAAGACCATGCGGGGCTTCCTGGCAGATATGTGGTAGCCACTAACCTTAAGTTACCTCAAGCAGAACCCTCTTCTTGCTAAAGTCACTTGTCTTGGGTCCAGGGTCAAAAAAATCCTGCACTCTCAATTAAAAGAAGTGATGTATACCATTTGGGCTTACCCAGGCTTATGCAGCCACCTGGACCAAGGAAGTCTGCAAGCATGTGCCCAGAGGCCTCCCCCCTTTTCATATTTTATCCACTCGAGGGTATCTTCAGATCCACAAAAAAGAGCAATTTTCTTTGTGGTCCTCAAAAGAGCTCTATCAGTTGGTCAGCTCATCTATGCTGGCAAAGGAGAGGTCGCATAACTTCTAGTCTAACCCGCTCACAGTTTCCAAACCAAGCCTATTCTGGACTTCAAAGGTCTCCACAAGTTCCTGAAGTTACAAAAATTCACCCTGTCGGTAATTGTTTTTCTTCATCAGACTCACTCCCTGGCATCAGTGGCTGGTTTCTGCAATTGATAGTGAAGGATCAGTTTGTGGTACTGGATTTTGGCCTGTCCATGACCCCCAGTGTTTTTACCAAGGTGTTGACTCTGCATCTGGGGTTGAGGACTAGGGGTATCGTTATTATTGGGATACTTGGATAACCTACTTCTCAGGGAGAAATTGCGTCAAAATTTGACATTTTAATATCCAGCAAATGGTAAAAGTCCTGAAGAGGTTCATCTGGGAGCTAAACCTTTAGAAATCTTTCTTGGTTCCAACACAATGCATTTTATTAGTACTTGACACAGCACAAGGAAAGATACAGCTTCCACAGTAGAAATGCCTGTCTCTTCAAGCTCAGGTCCCTGCAGTAGCTGGAAGCTCCTGATCGATCCCGCTCCTGGATTCGGGCATGCATAAAAGTGCTCAGGAAGTTGGTAGCTGCCTTCAAAGCAGTCCCCTAACTCAGTTTATCTCCAGAGCTCTGCAGTTCAATATCTTGTCAGTTATGGACAAACAAATAGGAGTTTTTAGATTTGCCAATGTATTTGACCCCAAGACGAGGTCAGATCTGGAATTAATGTAATTGCTTGCTCTAGAAGTCTGTAATTAATTTAGAAAATCTGGAATAGTGGATATCAACAAAGATGCTGGATACTGTGAAATCCTTCCTTTTGGTGAATTGGAAAGTCTTGTCAATGGATGCTAAGCCTGTCCGGCTGAGAGGAGATGTTCTGGAGAGTCTCTTGGTTCAGGGAATGTGGTCATTGGAGGAGCAGAAGTTGCATATCAATTTCCTGAAACTTTGGGTGATTTGGCTGGCTCTTCTACATTGGTGTTTCTGTCATCTGGGTCTACCTGTCAGGATGCAGTCAGAAAATGTCTTGGTTGCGGCATACATTATCTATCAGGAAGGGACAAGAAGTCGTGCTGCTCCAGAGGAATCAGACCTGATCTTGTCTTGGGCAGAACTTCACAATCTAGCACAGTCTTTACATTCTTCTTCATGCACATTCGCCGTATGAAAAATTGGCAAGCAGACCTTCTCAGGCCTCAGCAGCTGAATCTGGGAGAATGGGTCCTTCACCTAGAGGTATTTGCCGAGATTTGACTTTGGTGGATGCCAGGTGTGGATCTCTTAGCATTCCAAATTAAAAACAGACTGCTCATGCTTGTCTACTAAACCAGGGATCCTCAAGCATTTGCGGTAGATGCCCTAGTAACTTTGTGGGTTCAATTTTCCCTGATCTTTGCCTCCCTCCACTTCAGCATCTTCATTGTCTATTGTGCAGGATAAAGGTGGAGGGCAATTCACTGATACTGATTACATCAGCTTGTCAAAAAAGAATGTGGTTTGCCAACATTGTAAATCTCTTGGTAGATGAACCATGATCAGCCAGATTTGCTGTCTGAGGGTCCAATTCTTCATCCTGTTTTGTGGTTGCTGGCTCTGATGGCATAGCTGTTGAAGCCCAAGTCATGAAGAAAAGGGGCTGTTTCTGAGTCTGTAATTGCTACCATACTTGAGGCTAGAAAATTGACCTCCAGGAAAGTGTACCATGGAATTCTTAAATCGCCTAATGTGAGGTTTATAATTTTCATCCCTGACGGTTTGTCGTGGGAACATTTTAGCTCTTACTACCATCAAGGCACAGATATCAGCATTGGCCATTTTGTTTCTGAAACCTATTGCATCTCATTGTTAAAGAATGTGTCATATGAATTGTTCCTCCGGTGCTACCCCGTTTGTTTCTGTGGGACCTTGGTTTTGCAAACGTAACTTTTTGGACCTCTCAGAGAAATCCCTTACGCATAAGGTTGTCTTTCTGATGGACAATATGGCTAGCAGGGACTCATAGTTGGCTAAGCTTTTCTGTAAGAAACCTTACCTCGTTCTTCACAAGGTAAATGTGGTGGGGAGGTCTTGTCTTCTTTCATACCTGGTGGTTTCTTCATTCTACCCAAATCAGGACCATGTGTTACCATCTTTTTGTCCTAATCCTAGGCATCCTAAAAAATATGGTGCTTCACTCTTTGGATGTTGAGTTTATCTGAAGTGTAGAACTTTAATTTTGACTGTCTTATTCCCGGTTTGTTCTTCCTGCAGGTCCTGACAAGGGTCAGGCAGGTTATCATTTCACTATTTCTAGAAGGATTGGTCAGCTAATTTCTCAGTCCTATGATATCAAGGGAAAATTGCTCCTTTAAAACTCTAGGCTCATCCCCCACCCATTCTATTGCTTTGTGGGCTATTCAGAATCAAGCGTCTACTGTTCCAAGTTTTTAAAGCTGTTACCTGGTCTTCTCTTAAGACATTCACTAACTTTGAACAGGTAGATATTCACACCTCTGAAGATGCCAAATTTGGGCACAATGTCTTGCAGTCAGCTTTGTAGGGGGATTCACTCTGTTTGGTTTTTGAGTGTATTTGCATTGTTGCTCTTTTACCTACCCCTTATGCTCAGTGCTTTTAGAATCCTGAGTAGTCCTGAATATCTAGTCCTCTGTGTCCTGTGATTAAGAAATTACTTACTACAAAACTATAGGTTAGCTATGCTACGGATGGTTATAGTATGTCTGGTCAGGGATTCCTGCCTTTTTATTTGGCAAGTATCCATTCACCTAAAGGTGGCAGCATAAACCAGGTAGTCATGAATGTCAAGTCCTCTGTGTTCTGTGATATACTCCAAGTAAATTATTTTACAGGTAAACCAAACACATTTTTCAACATGTGAGAATGTTCATTTGATTTATGACTCTTGCAATTGTCTGTGTTGCACTCGCAGGTGATGATCGGAACAGCATTAAACATGCATGAAATGAAGAAACTGGTTACACACATGGGGGAGATTGAACAACCGTGGAACTGCCCACATGGGAGACCAACAATGAGGCACATTGCCAGTCTGGATATTATTTCACAAGACTAACTTTAAATTAGGTTTTCAAACACAAAATGTACTTTCACAATGAACAATATAAAAGTGGCTGCTTTTTAGGGTTTAGAGATAATTACTTACTGCCCCCACCACCACTCATGTCTAAAGAGACACGTGCAATAAAGTTAGAAAGCATAGTTAATCCCTGCAAGGTTGACATCAAAATCCTGGGAACTCCAATTATCCCAAAGCTCATCAGAGGACATTACTGTACTGTGCTGAAGCATTTTCTTGTGAGATTTGGGTTACTCAACATTCCCAGGATCTTCTTGCAGGGGCAGTGAGATCATCCTCCCCTGTGGGAAATCCTGGTGCAAGGTACATATTTTTTACTGTTTTTTTTTTTTTACAGTTATAATGAAGAATGTTACATGGGAATTGGCAGTATGTATTAAGCCGACCTGACATTTTAGTGCTTTATTACTTTGATGGATTGCACTGTCTATTTTTATGATTGAGCAAACAGTCCTTTTAAAAATAAAGTGCATAAAACTATAGGAAAGGCCCACAGCAGTTAGTCTGGTATTCAAACTTTTAATTATTATTTTTTTTACTGTGAAATGCTAGTGTATTTCAGTAGGAAATCCCTCACATTCCTTTGACTAAGATTTTATGGTTGAGTTTCCTCTATTTTGAATATTGACAGATTCCCAGCATCTTGACTTGTTTTATTTTGTACATGCCAGTTTTTGAAATAAATTATTTTATAAGGAACATATTCGTGTCTCTTTAAATGTTAGTGATTGTGGCAATATTTTTTTTCATGCGATTGGTGTCTCTCCTAAGCATTGTTTTTTTCAACTGACAATTCAGGTAATATTGTTTGCTATCCACAAATTTAGCATCTCTGATGTGCAAATTGTACAAATGATATACTTGTTACAGGTTGTAGCATACAGTGGTGTGAAAAAGTGTTTGCCCCCTTCCTCATTTCCTGTTCCTTTGCATGTTTGTCACACTTAAGTGTTTTGGAACATCAAACCAATTTAAACAATAGTCAAGGACAACACAAGTAAACACAAAATGCAATTTGTAAATGAAGGTGTTTATTATTAAAGGTGAAAAAAAATCCAAACCATCATGGCCCTGTGTGAAAAAGTGATTGCCCCCCTTGTTAAAACATACTATAACTGTGGTTGTCCACACCTGAGTTCAATTTCTCTAGCCACACCCAGGCCTGATTATTGCCACACCTGTTCACAATCAAGACATCACTTAAATAGGAGCTGCTTGACACAGTAAGGTCCACCAGAAGATCCTTAAAAGCTACACATCATGCCGAGACCCAAAGAAATTCAGGAACAATTGAGAAAGAAAGTAATTGAGATCTATCAGTCTGGAAAGGGTTATAAAGCCATTTCCAAAGCTTTGGGAATCCAGCGAACCACAGTGAGAGCCATTATCCACAAATGGCGAAGACATAGAACAGTGGTGAACCTTCCCAGGAGTGGCCGGCCGCCCAAAATTACCCCAAGAGCGCAGCGACGACTCATCCAAGAGGTCACAAAAGACCCCACAACAACGTCCAAGGAACTGCAGGCCTCACTTGCCTCAGTTAAGGTCAGCGTTCATGCCTCCACCATCAGGAAAAGACTGGGCAAAAATGGCCTGCATGGCAGAGTTCCAAGGAGAAAACCACTGCTGAGCAAAAAGAACATCAAAGCTCGTCTCAATTTCTCCACAACACATCTTGATGATCCCCAAGACTTTTGGGACAACATTCTGTGGACCGATGAGACAAAAGTGGAACTCTTTGGAAGGTGTGTGTCCAAGTATATCTGGCGTAGAAGGAACACTGCATTTCATAAAAAGAACATTATACCAACAGTAAAATATGGTGGTGGTAGTGTGATGGTCTGGGGCTGTTTTGCTGCTTCAGGACCTGGAAGACTTGCCGTGATAAAAGGAACTATGAATTCTGCTGTCTACCAAGAGATCCTGAAGGAGAATGTCCGACCATCTGTTCGTGTACTCAAGCTGAAACGAACTTGGGTTCTGCAGCAGGACAATGATCCTAAACACACCAGCAAGTCCACCACCGAATGGCTGAAGAAAAACAAAATGAAGACTTTGGAGTGGCCTAGCCAAAGTCCTGACCTGAATCCTATTGAGATGTTGTGGTATGACCTTAAAAAGGCTGTTTATGCTCGAAAACCCTCTAATGTAACTGAATTAGGACAATTCTGCAAAGATGAGTGGGCCAAAATTCCTCCAGGATGCTGTAAAAGCCTTATTGCACGTTATTGCAAACACTTGGTTGCAGTTGTTGCTGCTAAGGGTGGCCCAACCAGTTATTAGGTTTAGGGGGCAATCACTTTTTCACACAGGGCCATGATGGTTTGGATTTTTTTTCACCTTTAATAATAAACACCTTCATTTACAAATTGCATTTTGTGTTTACTTGTGTTGTCCTTGACTATTGTTTAAATTGGTTTGATGTTCCGAAACACTTAAGTGTGACAAACATGCAAAGGAACAGGAAATGAGGAAGGGGGCAAACACTTTTTCACACCACTGTAATTGAAAGACACAAGCCCCCATTGCACAAATTGCAACTACTTTACAGCCCACAATGATCATACTATTTTTCCACTATGATTGATGTTGATCACCGTTAATGCTGCTGCCAGCTTGCTGTGGCCTCGGGAACTAGGTTCCTACTAACCCCAACATGCCTTGATTCTTTGAGTTCCATGGGTTTGTCTGCTGTTATGCCTTAGTCCAGGGGTGCCTAACCTATTGAAGAGTGAAGGCCACTTAAGGGACTTGGTAACTGGTTGCATGCCACAATGAGCAGAACGGGCGAATGACAGGTCTGTGTCCACTTTGCATTAGGAGAGCAGAAACAGGCACAGTCCACTCTACTCTATATGCCCCCCGATCAGCCCAGATGAAAGAGGATGGATCCTCTTCTGTTTTTTTTTTTTGTTTTGTTTTTTAAAGAGGATCGGATTGGAGTTGGTGGGGGTAAACTGACACAAGTGCCGCTCCATAGAGGTGAATGGAGGGTCCGATTATGTGAAAGGGGCCTAAGGCTTCTGATGCGCTGCGGTTTACCCACACTGCAGGTACAGCACAATGCACCTGTTTCTTTCCTGCAGGTTAGCTGAAATTTGCCATAGACACTTTCTGAAAGCGCACCAAACCTGCAGGTAATAACAGAAGTCTATGGCTCAGTGCAGGTAACCCATAACCCGCAGGTGCACCGAGCTGCACCTGCGGATCAGTTTGAAAGCAGCACAGTAATAACTGCAGAACAGTTATGCCCATATATACACTTTGATTTTAGTAATAAACTTACCTTTAATAACAACAGTCTTCTATTCAGGCATCCTTATGTCTCTACCTTGCTTGGGGGGGGAGGGGGGGGACTGTCCAGTATATGTGCCTATAGCATAAAGATGATCTTACAGGCCACTTGGCCTGCACCAGTATCTTTTTCATGGCATACATGTGTACATATTCTGGCTCTCTGTCTTGGTGTCCCCCAGTTTGGTGCAGAGGCTGCGCACATGTTTTTTTCGTTCTTAATTTTGCCAACCTGGATATTAAACTGTTCGGGATGCCACCCTCTTGGGGGGGGGGGGGGGCGCTCCGGCTGGGGTAGTTATCCACACTCTATTGAGCCTACATCCTGGCCACCACATGGGTCTCCTTAAGTTCACTTCCCTTTTAATTTGCTTGTCCTTAACACACTGGAAAAACGCTCTCGGCTTTTAGCTTATTTGAGCAAGGGTAAGACGCATGTTTCATGGTGATCAAATCCCTAAACTAACTAATGGGACTTTTCCCACATCATTCCACAGTGTCTCTCCTATCTCTAAGTTTAAGGGGGTGAGCATTCTGTTGGCCAAATCAGTTCCCTGGATCTATGTGGCTCAGTGGATTGGATGATCTGGGCTGCTTCCTTCTGAAAGGAAGGGTGTTTGACAAGCAGGTCACCTTTGCTAACGTCTATTTCCCCAATGTGTATCACCCGCAATTTTTGCGGAAGCTTCTTCCTGTATTCTTGGAGTTTTCAGAAGGGCTCCTAATTTTTGGAGGAGACCTCAACTTTTCTATGGATCCCATACTGGATGTCTCGCGCACCTTCTCCCATCTCCCCTAATTTCGCCTCAAGTGCCTTAAGGCGGATCTGCATACTCTGCATCTGGTTGATCCCTGGAGGTTGTTACATCCTCAAGACCGTGATTATTCCTTTTTCTCCCCGGTCCACCAAACTTACTCATGGCTACACTATCTTCTGGTTCCGCATAATGATTTATCCAGAGTTGTGTCTGCTGACATTGACTTTATCTCACTTACAGACCATGCCCCGGTCCATCTAACTCTCCAACTGGGTCCAGTGACTCACTCCGCCATCCTGGAGATTGAATGAGTCCTTGCTCCAATTGGAAGAGATCTGTTCCAAGCTCCTGACCACCTTGAGGGAGTACTTTTCCATCAATGAAGCATCGGTCTCTAATCTTTTGGTCGTCTGAGAGGCTCATAAGACAGTGTTCTGGGGTGCATTAATCAGAATAGGAGCCCATCTTAAGAGGGAGAGAGCCCATTACACTGAGGAACTTTTAGCCCACCTGCATAGTCTGGAGTGCTCCCATAAGGCCATCCTTGCTTGTGCCATGTATCAGGATCTTCTTAGAGTTCACAAGGAGCTCCGTACGCTCTTATTTAAAAAAACGAAGCAAAAACTGGCATGGACTCACCGTGCAATGTATGAATTCTCTAACAAACTGGATACGTTGTTTGCACGGGCGAGATCCACACACCAAAATTTCCCAAATGGTGGGCTCCTCGGGGCAGAAGCTTCATACTTCTTCCATTGTGGCGGGAGAGTTCAGATTCTTTTTATGAAGGCCTCTACAACCTGGACTGTTCCCCACCTTTGGATCCCCATCTGTTGGCAGTGCCTCCCCTTAATCCTATCTTGCCTCCTTGGGCATGCCATCCCTTCCTCTTGTAAAAAAGGAAAAATAATAGTGCGCTATACAATAGTGAAAACTATTACTACATAAAGCAGTTACATACCAATGTGCCAAAAATTCATGTGAAAGGGAAAAGGAAAATGTAGCGCTAATATCTAAACAAAAATGTGAATAAACAAGTGACAAAATGTGTGTGATATATATATATATATATATATATATATATATATATATATATATATATATATATATACACACAAGTCCACTAGAAGTCCAGCCGGAGGGATAACGAGACAGTCGTGGATCTAAAGCTGACCAAAAGCAGAAGAAACCGACAGCACACTGGACTTCAGAGGATAATGGCATCAATGAAGATAAGTATAATTAAATACTCTTACCAGCCTATATCTCCCTTATTCCAAAGTAGGGGTAGGACCCATTGTGGTGTGGGAACTATCGCTCGATAGCACTGCTGAATATGGATCTTAAACTATTTGCGAAAATTCTAGCCAATAGGTTGCTCCCGCATATCCAAAGCCTCATCCACAGAGACCAAGCTGGCTTTGTGCCCCTTGGAGAGCCACGTGATGACCCCATTTGGGTGGTGAACTTGATCCTTGCAGCCAGATCACTGACTCAACCTTTTCGGTTGCTGTTAATGGACACAGAGTAAGCCTTCAACCGGGTAAACTGGACTTTCATGCGAGCCACCTTTGAACACATTGGTGTCCGGTCCTCCATGCTGAGTTGGATACTGTCCCTCTTTTCTAACCCTACGGCTGCGGTCAATGAGACAAGATCCAACTTTTTCAACATCCATAATGGCACGTGGCAGGGCTGCCCCCTGTCCCCCTTGATATTTATACTCACCTTAAAGCCTTTTCTGTGTATGGTTCAGGCAGACTCTGGCATTGCCGGCTTTAAAAAAGCTTCAGGGACGGGTGACTTGATTTTTTCCTAACTGAACCACTTACCTCCCTTTCCGAAACTGCTCCAGTCTTTGCAGGAGTATGGTGCTCTCTCCTTTTTCCAAATCAACTTATCTAAATCGTCCGTTCTTAACATCACTGGGGACAGGGGCATAATTAAATCCCTATGCCCAGTGTTCTCCCTCCTCTGGGCCACTGACTCGATCCGCTGTTTGGATGTTGACATCACTTCCGAGCCCTCCAATCTATACCTGGCAAATTTTTCTCCATTGCTTATCTGTTAAAAGCGGATCTCCTCCATTGCCATTCACTTGTGTTAATGTGGCATGGCCGTTGCAGTGTTCTCAAGATGACCCTTTTGCCCAGAGTGCTGTACCTGCTGCAAGCACTTCCCATCCACCTCCCTCCAGTGTTCTTTAAAAGAGTGGACTCAGTGTTTAGAGACTTTGGTCACATCGCAAGCCTTGCATCATGCTGCAACTTCTCAATCTTGCAAAGCATAGGGCAAGGGTGGGCCTCCCAGACGTGAAAACCTATATTACAGTGTAGCGCATCTCACCAAGCTGATGGATTGGCACTGTCGTGCAGAGGCGAAACATTGGGTGGCCATGGAAGTAGAGCACTCTAATGACACGGCCAAGTGCTGGCCATGGATCACATTGCCTTTCAACATCCATAATGGCACGTGGCAAAGGCCATCCTTGAGCATCTTAACCTGGGCAGCACACTTGTGGAGGCCAGCGACACCTTTAGACTTTCCTCAGTGTCGCCACTACCCTCCCCTATGGTGCTGGTGCTCGGCAACCCAGAATTTCTGCCCGGCCTCCAGAATGCCCATTTCCAGCGTTTGGTCCCTAGTGGAAGACTTTGACTCTGACGATCGACTCTCCCCCTTTGCTGGGGTGTCTGCTGACTCGGACCAGCGGATGAGTATGTTCCAATTTTTATATCCAAATGGGAGTCGGACTTAGACACCCAGGAGACATGTTACAAGATTTTGACCAGCTGGTACAGAGTGCCTACTGTTTTGCATCGTTTCTTCCCTCAAGTTCCCAGTGCATGCTGGCGGTGTGGAAACGCTGAGGGAACAATGCATATTTTCTGGAATTGTCCTAAACTTGGCCCCTTTTGCCATGAGGTGATCTGCACAATCAAGCACCTAACAAATGTCGATCTGGAAGGGAACCCTCCAGCTTGTCTGCTCCACCTCTCAGAGAGAACAAGAAGTATAGGGCCTCTCTTACAATCCAGCTGCTGAATGCAGCCAAAGCATGCATCCCCCTTTGTTGGCGATCGGAGAAACCCCCATCAAAATCTGTGGTTTTCAAAAAGTTAATGAATTGAGATACATTGAGGACCTCACAGCTACCCTGCACAACCGGGAGGAGACTTTACGAGAGACCTGGCGACCTTGGAACCATTTTGTGTACTGACTCTTATCTACAGGAGGTGGCACAATAGAACTTACCTCCTGGATTTATCTCCACTCCCTGGGCGAGAGGCCCTCTCTGCATCCGTCACCCCCCCACCGCAGCAGTGAGTCAGTGTTCAGCCTATCACAGATGAGGAGGAGGCGGGTCTTTGGTACACTGCATGACCGCAGACTAGACTGAATATATCACAGCGCTAGGAGATGAGGCTGCAGATGGGGACAGCGCTGGGAGGACTCGAGTATAACCCGAGGGGGGCATTTTCAGCACAAAAAATGTGCTGAAAAACTTGGCTTATACTCGAGTATATACGGTATATGTCTTGAGGCATCCATATAATTGCTTGTTGGGCTCTCCAGCATGATGCACTGACCACTATCTTCACTATTCCAATAATTTTTTATGACCACCTATACTGTGCAGCGCTAGGCATGTTGCTCTATAACTCTGTTTATGTGACCCTTTCTGTGTTTTGACAGGGTTATTGGTTACTGTTGCATACTTTGGCTGTTGGCTGTAACTTTCTTTGGAAAAATAAAGGAATTACAAAAAAAGGCAAGTATACTGTGAGCTAAGTGTCAAACAAAATCAAAGAAAATTCCCAGCTCAACTCAACCCAACCAGCCTGCAAACAACCAAATTATCCTGTCCAACGGTTGCACTAAAAACAGGGGTTTAGTTTCCACACATTTGCAAATACATGTGTAAGCTGCAGAGCCCTTTCCTGGCACCACAGTATTATCTGCAGCCCTAGCTCTGCAAGTGCAGTTGCTCTAGATCTGAGGGGAAGGTTTGAAATGAGGTGACGCTCTACTCATTTCTATCATTCAATCATGTGCAAGCAAAAATAGTATTTAGTATTCTTTGCAAAGTGAAGCTTTACCTCATTTACTAAGCTCTGGAGCTAGTGCACAGTATATTTTTTCATTAGTAAATCAACCCTGTAGCTTGCTCCTGTCCACAATCGGTTTGTAAAGATGCCCATTCATTGAAGGGAGCAATCAGGGCATTTTACAAACTGTCCGTAAAAATGAATGGTTGAAAACACTGGAAGAGCAGGGAGTGGAAAGATGAATTGCACTGTTTGCATCTAAAGTAACCACACACTTACAATATTGATCAGTTCTATTGCACAGGCATTTAAGAGCCCATTCACATCTTTGGGCTTCCTAGTGCACCAAAAAAAGCTACATGCACTACATTTAGTATAACCACACACCACAATGCACAATAGTTTGTCGCTCTGCAACACAGTTGAGGCAGGAAAGATGTGTTGGGATGTCATTCAGAATGAATGCCATTAAAGTGCATCAACGCACATAACGTGCATTTCCACACATTGTAGTAATGTGGCCTTAATGTAATTGTCTGCATCCACGCAATTCTGTTACTAACAAAAAAATCTAAAGCTTGGCTCCTGCAATAGAAGACCCGTATTACCATGCTTTAGACTTTTTGTAGTTCGGCAACAGTGTTGCTTTAACAGTAAATAATACATTTTACTAAATTCATTGTGCTAGGTTTTCTTTTGTTCACTTGTAATATCCAGTGCTGTTAGTAGAGATCATCCTTTACCCAAAATGACCCTGTTAGAGAAAAAAAAATCTAGCAGGCTGAAACTTTGCCCTTTTAAAGAGTTACCCGCTGCTAATAAGATCTGACACTTCTGGTGAGTCAGCTCTTACTGCCATTTATATCACTACTGTGTCACTGCAGGATGGTTATGGTATAGATTGAGGATGGAATACAGCAGCCAATGTGCTGCCAGAAACATATTCTGGCAAATCCCAAACAATGCAAAGATGATTACTGATGTTACAGTTCTCAGTATGTCTAAGGACAGAGGATGAAAGCTTGATCGTTGCAGTGGTGGGGAAATCTGCCTAATAAGTATACTATGCCAGAAAAAAAACAGAATGAATAGCACTAAAGTCCACAAGATAACAGCTATAAACCCACAGATATATCAAAGATCATAAAAATAAAAAAAATTCTACCAATTTTGGTCTGTCAAAAAGGGAAATCCCTGCAGTCAGACAACAGCCAACCACCAGCCATAGGTACAAAACACCACATACTCTAATCCCCTTATAAGTAGGCCCTGGGCCTCTTGAGGACCACCCCAAATCAACCATAGAGGAAGGTGTTGCTCAAAAAGGAGCCAATAACAACTTCATGTATTCAGGGATGTCCCCTCCCCACTGGCAGACAACAGCTGGTAAATAGCCGTCCTACACTTCCTATCCCAGCTTCCCCAATTAATGGAAGATGCCAGGATATGAGATGGGTCAAGCCAGGCATCACGCAACCGAAAGTGACCATAACATGTTAGCTGTAAGCAACAAACACATACGGGTATGATAAAAACACTTTAATATAGCAAATCCAAGGATGAGGGTTGCTCTCCAAGATTTAGACTGAGAGGCAATATAGTTATCAATGGACATAGAACAGAAATGTGAATTCTTCAAAGTGACTGTATGTAAACTCACTGCAAAGTATATTCCCATGGATAATAATAAGCTGGCCAGAACCATCTCAGGCAGGAGTCTATTCCACTTTTTCACAGCTCTTACTGTGAAGAAACCTTTCCGTATTTGGAGATGAAATCTCTTTTCCTCTAGACGTAAAGAGTGCCCCGTGTCCTCTGGGTTGACCGAAAAAAGAGAATAACTCAACACCAAGTTCAGTATATGGACCCCTTATATATTTGAACATGTTTATCATATTCCCACTTATTCTCCTCTTCTCAAGAGAGAATAAATTCAGTTCCTCTAATCTTTCCTCATAGCTGAGCTCCTCCATGCCTCTTATCAGTTTGGTTGCCCTACTCTGCACTTTCTCCAGTTCCCTGATATCCTTTTGGAGAACTGGTGCCCAAAACTGAACTGCATATTCCAGGTGAGGTCTTACTAATGATTTGAACAGGGGAAAAATTAGATCTCTCTCTCTGGAGTCCATACCTCTCTTAATACAAGAAAGGACTTTGCTCGCTTTGGAAACCACAGCTTGGCATTGCATGCTATTATTGAGCTTATGATCTACCAACACCCCCAGATCCTTCTCCACCATGGATTCCCCCAATTGTACTCCCCCTAGCATGTATGATGCATGCATATTCTTAGCCTCCAAGTACATAACTTTACGTTTCTCAACATTAAACCTCATCTGCCACATAGTTGCCCAATTAGTGCATTGAGGTCGGCTTGTAAATTGGAGACATCCTGTAAGGCAGGGCTCGACAAACCCCAGGCGCCAGGTTGCATTTGCAACTAAAATTAGAGACCTGGCACCTGCCTGGGGCAGCACAGCTGGGGGTATCCTGTGCTCCGTGCGTCAGGCCCTGCCGCCGCCGGCCGGTAATTGAGGCCGCGAGTTTGAGGCCTTCTGCGGTCCTATGCTTCCTTCTGGAATCTGGCGCCCTCTTGTGGTGGCCGTTGGTATGACAACCAGCGGTGCTTCACTGCCCACCCATTTTCTTCCCTTTACTTAGAACCTTTACTTAGAACCCCTAAACATTATATATATTTTTTCTTCTAACACCCTAGAGAATAAAATGGTGGTTGTTGCAATACTGTCTGTCACACCGTATTTGCGCAGCGGACTTACAAGCGCACTTTTTTAGGGAAAAATTATTTATGTAATTATAAAATAAGACAACTGTAAAGTTAGCCCAATTTTTTTTTATATTGTGAAAAATAATGTTACGCCGAGTAAATTGATACCCAACATGTCACGCTTCAAAATTGCGCCCGCTCATGGAATGGCGACAAACTTTTACCCTTTAAAATCTCCATAGGCGACGTTTAAAAAGATTGCATGTTTTGAGTTACGGAGGAGGTCTAGGGCTAGAATTATTTCTCTCGCTCTACCGATCACGGCAATACCTCACATGAGGGGTTTGAACACCGCTTTCATATGCGGGCGCTACTCACGTATGCGTTCGCTTCTGCACGCAAGCTTGGGACAGGGCACGTTTAAAAAAAAATTTTTTTTCTTATTTTAACTTTTATTTTTAATTTTCTCCCTGTTGTTTTAAAAAATAATTGTCACTTTTATTCCTATTACAAGGAATGTAAAAATCCCTTGTAATAGAAAAATGCATGACAGGTCCTCTTAAATATGAGATCTGGGGTCAGAGAGACCTCAGATCTCATATTTACACTAAAATGCAATTTAAAAAAAAATTGTCATTTGAAAAAAATAAATAAATAAAATGTCCCTCTAAGAGCTATGGGCAATGACTTGGAGACAGGTGGGGGGGCTATCTTCCCCTCACTTGTCTCCATGTCAGGCCAGGGACAGGTCCGGATCGCCGTTACGGACCTGGCTCCTAACTTTTTTAGCTGGCTCCTAGATTCCAAGCTAATTTGTCAAGCCCTGCTGTAAGGATGTTATTCCACTGCATAGCTTGGTGTCGTCTACAAAGACAGAAATTATACTTTTGATCCCAGACCCAATATCATTTATAAAGATATTAAAAAGTAATGGTCCCAGCACTGAACCTTGAGGTACACCACTGATAACCTTAGACCATTCAGAGTAAGAATCATTAACCGCTACTCTCTGAATTCTGTCTTTTAGCCAGTTTTCTATCCATTTACAAACTGATATTTCCAGGCCTGTAGACTTTACCTTACTCATGAGCCGCGTGTGGACAACATTGTCAAACATTTTTGCAAAATCCAAGTATACCATATTCACAGCCACCCCTCTGTCCAAGGTTTTACTTACCTCTTCATAAAAAGAAATCGGGTTTGTCTGACAACTTCTGTCTTTCATGAATCCATGCTGTCTGTTGCTTAAAATGTTTTTTTCAGCAAGAACTCGTCTATGTGGTCTTTTATTAAACGCTCCAGTATCTTCCAGACTATAGAAGTTAAACTAACAGGTCTATAGTTAATTGGTAAAGACTTTGATCCCTTTTTAAATATAGGCACCACGTTCGCCATGCACCATTCCAGTGGTACTATTCCCGTCATTAATGAGCCCTTAAAAATTAGATACAATGGCTCTGAAATTACAGAGTTCAATTCTTTTAGGATCAGTGGGTGAATGCCATCAGGTACAGGTGCTTTATCCACCTTTATTCTGTCTAAATATTTCTGGACCATATCACTTTTGAGCCATTGTGGATCATTCGGGGGTATATATACATCAGCACTTTGAAGAGGGATATCTCAGTAATGGCAGCAGCTGCTGCCACAACCGAGGTATCCATCTTTTCAGGAGGCGGTCCTCTTTACGATAAGGGTGGTCTCTGCGGCGGATTCACCGCAAGATCATCATTATCGGCAGCAGGAGAGGTGCCATGCCATACCCAGAACATGATCCGGACCCGTCATGTCCTGTGTATGGAGACGAATGAGGCTAAGATGGCTCCCACTAGTCTCCATACCATAGGAGGGCGGAAGCGACGTCAAAACGTCAATTCCGCTCATACCTCTTAAAGGAACATTTTTCTGTTGTAGTTTTTTCAAATGACAATATTTTTTATTTTATTTTTTTGCATTTTAGTCCAAATAAGAGATCTGAGGACCTGCCATGCTTTTTTTCTATTACAAGGGATGTTTACATTCCTTGTAATAGGAATAAAAGTAACCTATTTTTTTTTTTTTTTTTTAAACAGTGAAAAAATAAATAAAATAAAGTAAAATAAATAAGAAAAAAAACATTGAGTAGCGCCCGCATATGAAAACGGTGGTCAAACCACACATGTGAGGTATCACCGCGATCGGTAGAGCGAGAACAATAATGCTAGCCTCCTCTGTAATGCAAAACATGCCACGTGTAGAATATTTTAAACGTCGCCTATGGAGATTTTTGGACTAAATTTACTGCGGTCTTATTTTTTTTTATTTACAAAAGTGAATTTTTTCCAAAAAAAGTGCCCTTGTAAGACCGGTGCGCAAATACGGTGTGAAAATAAGTATTGCAATGACTGCCATTTTTTTCTCTAGGGTGTTAGAAAAAATATATATAATGTTTGGGGGTTCTAAGTAATTTTCTAGCAAAAAAAAACTGTTTTAAACATGTAAACACCTAATTTCCAAAACTAGGCTGGTCCTTAAGTGGTTAAACAACACTAGTGTCCCTTCATTTTTATATATTTTAAAAGCTCTTCTCTTATTGTTTATAGCTTTTTTAACTTTGGCCGTGAGCCACATTGGTTTTGTTTTTAGCCTTTTAAACTTATTGCCCATGGGAATATACTTTGCAGTGAGGTCCCAGTATTTTTGAAGAATTCCCATTTCTGTTCTGTGTTTATCAATGCAAATATTGCCTCTGATTCTAAATCCTGGAGAGTAGCCCTCATCCTTGGAAAATTTGCTCTCTTGAAGTTACGTGTTTTTATCTTTCCCGTATGTATTTCTTGTTTAGAGCTAACATCAAATGAAATCATGTTATGATCACTGCTACCCAGGTGTTCCTTTATCTGGACATTAGTAATAAGCTCTGCATGGTTTGAGATTACCAGGTCCAACAGAGCTTCATTCCTATTTGGGGCCTCAATAAACTGGACCAAAAAAATGTCCTGTAATAGGTTTATCATTTTTTGCCCTTTAACTGTCCTAGCAGTGCCATTACTCCAGTCAATTTCTGGGTAGTTAAATTCCCCCATTATTATCACTGTCCCAGTCCTTGCAGCCATTTCCATCTGTGCAAGGAGCTGAGTCTCCACCTCCTCGTTAACATTGGGTGGTCTATAACAAACTCCAATGATTAACTTTGAACTACGCCCATCTATATGCAGTTCCATCCATAATGCTTCAGTCTCATCACACTTTCCATCAACCAGGTCCTCTTTCACACTTGCTTTGAGATCACTTCTCACATAAAGATAGACCCTGCCACCTTTCCTTTTTACCCTGTCTCTCTGAAAGAGTGCATAGCCAGGAATATTAATAGCCCAGTCATGTGAGGCTTGAAGCCAAGTTTCAGCAATACCAATTACATCATAGCTCTCCTCATGCTCCAGAGCTTCCAACTCGCCTATTTTGCTTGGCATATTTCTGGCATTGGTGTACAAACACTTTAATGAATTATTACATTTTGCTATGGTGTTTTTCATATAACTTTTAGTAGTACAACTGGCACTATAGTTTCCAATGACTGTTTGCAACATGGGAAATTTCTTGTCACCTGCCATAACCCCCCCCCCCCCCAAATCTATCCCCATGCCACCCTCCATTAATGTCTGAACCCTAACTGACCGGTCTGCCTGATGTAATTCTAGTTCACCCCCTCAATCCTAGTTTAAATACTCCTCCAGTCTTTCCATAAACCGCCCCCCCCGGCACAGCAGACCCCCTTCCATTCAAGTGCAAACCGTCTTTAGCATATAGGTTGCACCCCAATGAAAAGTCAGCCCAGTGCTCTAGAAACCCAAATTCCTTCTCCCTACACCAGGTCTTTAGCGCTATGCATTCAGCTCTATAATCACCCCCTGACATTCCTGTGTTGTGCATGGCACAGGGAATATTTCAGAGAATATCACCTTGGAGGTTTTTCCCTTGCAGCCTAGTCCTTTAAATTGATTCTTAAGGAGCCTCCACTTTCCATGTATACTGTCATTGGTTTCAACATGGACCAAGACAGCTGGGTCATTCCCAGCCCCTCCCAGTAATTTATCCACCTGGTTCACCACACGCCGAACCCTAGCACCAGGGAGACAGCAAACCTTTCGGTTGAGGCTATCCTGGTGACAAATTATTTTATCAGTCCTGATTATAGAATCCCCTATAACCACCAACTGTCTAGGCCTACCTGCACTCCCCTCACCAACTCTACTAAATGGGCTTCTCTCCCAACTGTTAGGGGTAGCAGTGACATCTAGGGGTGCCACCTCTGTGTTTGCCACCTCCACATCTTCACTCAACTTGGCAAATTTGTTTTGATGCACAAATACAGGACTGGCCTTCCTTTTCTGCGATCCCCTTCCACTCCTGCTAACTACATTAACCCATCTTTCTATCCGATAATCCTGTCTTGCCCCTCTACCCTCCACATCAACCCTACTGACCACCTGCTCAGTGTTGCAATTTGCCCCTCCAGATCTCTAATGCGAGCTTCCAGAAGGGGAACCTGCTCACATCTGTCACGGCGGTACCCATCCTGAAGCTGTTGCACCAATTTTGCATACATGTGGCACACAGCACTGAGCAAAATCTTCAACCCTGCTAGCACTCATTTCCCAGTTACAATACAATTACTTAAATTAAGTTTAAGATGTTACTTACAGGTTAGAAGACACCTGTTTTCAACTCCTGGTTATTAACTCCACTGTAGTTCAAAATTCCACTTATGTTCACAAAATCCACATGCAAGCCACCATCAGGGAGCAAGCTCCTAGGGGATTTTGTTTAAATGCTTTTTTTACACCTGTGAAAAATTAACCACTCCCCTTAATTAGCAGGAAGGAAAGAAAAAATGCTGTTTAACCACTTCCAATTTGCTGGTCAAAGACCAGACCACTTTTTGCGATTCGGCACTGCGTCGCTTTAACTGACAATTGCGCGGTCGTGCGACGTGGCTCCCAAACAAAATTGACGTCCTTTTTTTCCCACAAATAGAGCTTTCTTTTGGTGGTATTTGATCACCCCTGCGGTTTTTATTTTTTGCGCTATAAACAAAAATAGAGCGACAATTTTGAAAAAAACGCATTATTTTTTACTTTTTGTTATAATAAATATCCCCCAAAAATATATAAAAAAAACATTTTTTTCCCTCAATTTAGGCCGATACGTATTCTTCTACATATTTTTGGTAAAAAAAATCGCAATAAGCGATTATTGATTGGTTTGCGCAAAAGTTATAGCGTTTACAAAATAGGGATAGTTTTATAGCATTTTTATTAATCATTTTTTATTATTTTTTTTTTTACTAGTAATGGCGGCGATCTGCGATTTTTATTGTGACTGCGACATTGTCGGGGACCCATCGGACATTTCTGGCACATTTTTGGGACCATTGTCATTTATACAGTAATCACTGCTATATAAATGCAGTGATTCCTGTGTAAATGACACTGGCAGTGAAAGGGTTAACCAGTGGGTGGCAGTGTAGGGGTTAAGTGTTCCTAGGGGTGTGTTACTAACTGTGGGGGGGTTGGGCTTTCATTTAGTGTACACTGATCTCTGCTCCAATCACATGGAGCAGAGATCAGCGTCACTAGTTGCTAGGCAGAATGAGAAAATGTTGTTTATACAGCATTTCCTCCATTCCGCCGCTCCGTGAGACGATCGCGGGGATGCCCGCGGCGATCGAGTCCGCGGGTCCCGCGACCGGACTCACGGGGGTCCCGACCAGCGCGGGAGCGTGCCGCCGGCGGCGCGCTCCCGATGGCACGGCGGCAACGAATATTGGACGTACATGTACGCCAATATGCCTGCCCGTGCCATGCTGTCGACGTACATCGTCGTGCGCTGGTCGGGAAGTGGTTAAAAAGTGTCAGAGAAAAAGAGGGGAAAAAAGTATTTTAAAAACTGCTAGCAAACGTATCAAATTAAAGGAGGAAAAAAAAAAGCCCCAAAACAACACTTGCAAGCAGAAGCAGTCAAATCACAACTCCTGGTTATTAACTCTCCACTTTAGTTCAAAATTCCACATGCAAGCCACCATCAGGGAGCAAGATCCTAGGGGAGTTTGTATAAATACTGTTCTACACCTGTGAACAATTAACCACTCCCCTTAATTAGCAGGAAGGAAAAAAAAAGCTGTTTAAAAAGTGTCAGAAAAAAGGAGGGTAACTGGGTAACCTCCTAGGGACTATAGGCATGGCTCGTAACATTCACAGAACGGCCCCAGGGTGGTTAGTCTGGCGCTAGGTACCCCTACCCCCCACCACGTGGCAGCAGCAGGAGGGTGGGACCTTCACTGTCCTAAGTCTCCTTGCAGGTGGCAGACAGGGTAGGGTCAGCATGGCTTCAGAAACTGGTGTTTCTTCCCCTGAAATCCAGACTATTGCAACTGGGTCACCTGCAGCTATCGCTGTGCCCATGGACACCCTGACGGCGGTCCTTAACTCTTTTGTTGCAAAAATAGAGGCAGTGCGTGGAAGGAAAGGTGCGCGTAAACAGCCCCTACCCCCCAGTCCTCTGGGGAGAGCTCTGATGCAGACTCTGGACCTGCTGCGGCCGGTGATCCCTGCTCTGACCTATCAGACGAGGCTGACCAGGACCATTTGGACAGTGAGGATGATTCCCCGTCCGGGTCCGGCCGCGACAAAGCGCTTGTTGGAGCACTTATCACAGCTGTGCGTGATACCATGAAGATACAGGAGCCAGCGGATCCCACTGCTGAGGTAACGGTCCCTTTTGGGTCCCGCAAGCCAGCACGTTCACCTAAGGTGTTCCCGTATTTGGCTTATTTTGACAAGTTCATCTACAGGGAATGGGGTCGGCCACAAAGGACCTTTTCGGTTCCCAAAAACAAGGCGGTGCGTTACCCCTTTGAGGAAAGCCTTCTCAAAAAATGGTCGGCTCCTCCGGTTGTGGAGCCCCCAGTATCCAGGTTAAATAAAGTAACCACGATCCCGGTAGAGGGACTCCTGCATTCAAGGATCCCACAGACAGGAAGGCCGAGGCAGTGGCTCGTTCCTTGTTTACGATTGTGGGGTCAGCCGTGCAACCAGTACTGGCATCCGCACTGGTGTCACAGACACTGACTGAGTGGGCAAAACTTTTGCACCGCGAATTGGGGGAGCAACAGGCCTCTCCTGTCTGCGTGGAACTAGCAGACCAACTAGTGCAAGGCCTTAAGTACGTTTGTGATGCGGCCCTGGATACTATCCCTCTGCTATCCAGGGCTTCAGTGTCAGCTGTGGTGCTGAAGTGCCTGATTTGGCTAAAATGCTGGTCTGCTGACCAGGCGTCCAAGAAAGCCCTGACGGATCTTCCCTTCCTTTGCGACCGGCTCTTTGGAGCTTCGTTGGACGACATTATTAAAAATGCCACGGGTGGTAAGAGTACACTACTCCCACAGGCCAGGAAGGCTAAGGAGCCACACCGCAGGCAACGGCCCTCTTTTTCCGCTCACAAGCAGCTTTTTCGTCCACCCGGTGCTTCAACAAAACGTTCCCAGCCCGACAGGACGTCCACGGATGGTCAAAAGCGTCCCTGGAATGGCAAGCCTAACAAAAGTGCTACTGCATGAAGGTTTGCCCCAACCCACGTATCAGGTGGGGGGTCACCTTCAGGAGTTTGCAGCCCGGTGGACCTCCCGGTTATCCGACCAATGGGTCTGCGACCTGATTTCCACAGGCTACAAGATAGAGTTTTTCCCTTGGCCGCCATGCAGATTCTTCCCCTCCAGCATACCCGTGTCCCCGGTTCCAGGGAGGCCCTGCTAGCCCTGGCTGTTGAAGCCCAGGTCCTGAGGGCAGGGGCCTTTTTGATTTGATCATACGCTTATGAATGATAGGAAATTGGCTTCTTGTAAAGTCTACCATTGCACTTGGAAGGCCTATTTCTCCTGGTGGGAGGCAGGGAAGTTCAATCCCAGTGGGACAACTCTTGCCCCTCACTCCTTGGTGAAGGTTTTTGTACTGGAAATTGCTACTCCTGTACACACCCCAGTATCTGATTTTGTTCGTTTTACCACCCTTTAAACCTATTGATTATACATGAAAGGAGAGAACAGAATTGGGACTTTGAATGAAGCACACATCAGTAAGGGGATAAGTCAAGTGACTATAATAAATATTTATTTTGTATAGTCCATGATATGTCATACAAAAATTTTGGGCATCAATCTCTAAAATGCTCTGGGCATACAGCCTCCACACAATAAATCATGGACTAATATTTCATAATAGTTTACAATCCAAAAAACATTCACATAAACCACAAAGAACAGTATGCATGTATATACGTTTCTAAATAATAAATTATGAATCAAAGAGGATCATATGAATCTTGATTTTTCATGATTGAGATAAAAGATAATGGCTAAAGGCTCTACGCGTTTTGCGGTATTCCAACCGCTCATCAGGAGCATACATCATGGAATAATTCAAATCAATTATAACAATCAAATTATTTTGTCAATTTTTACTTAATAATTTAATTTTTTTTCTTTTTATACAATTTGTAGAATTATTCCATGATGTATGCTCCTGTTGAGCGGTTGGAATACCGCGAAACGCATAGAGCCTTTAGCCATTATCTTTTATCTCAATCATGGAAAATCAAGATTCATATGATCCTCTCTGATTCTTAATTTATTATTTAGGCATTTTTAATCGATTTTTTAATTTATTATTTAGTTACCATGGTTATCTTAGCCATTTTGGGTTCAACCACAGCAAGAAACGTATATACATGCATACTTTGTGTTTTATGTGAATGTTTTTTGGATTGTAAACTATTATGAAATATTAGTCCATGATTTATTGTGTGGAGGCTGTATGCCCAGAGCATTTTAGAGGTTGATGCCCAAAATGTTTGTATGACATATCATGGACTATACAAAATAAATATTTATTATAGTCACTTGACTTATCCTCTTACTGATGTGTGCTTCATTCAAAGTCCCAATTCTGTTCTCTCCTTTCGTATACTATTGATAGGGATGGAGGCAGGCATTCCTCAGGTGCTAGCCTCATTCAAAGTCCCGAAAATCCTTTTTTTTTTCCCTTCAATGATTATTGATTATACATAGAAATAATGTAAAGCTATTAGACTTGTTTTTACATTTTAGAATGGGGTGCCTTGAGATTGTTCATAATTTAAAAGGGTTCCTTAACTGAACAAAGGTTGAGAAACACTACTCTACCCTGCCATTTCAGCCATCATTATGACCACCCACCATAGATGCCACTAGACCTCTGAAGGTATGCTGTGTTATCTGGCACCAAGCTGTCAGTGGGGCTTCCATGGATTAGACTTATTTTTCAAACCTATCCCACAGATCCTCAATTTGATTGAGATCTGGAGAATTTTGAGGACAATTCAACACCTTGAACTCTTTGGAGTTAATTTACTAAAACTAGAGAGTGCAGAATCTGAAGTAGCTCTGCAGGGAAACCAATCAGCTTCCAGGTTTTATTGTCAAAGCTTAGTGGAGAAGTACAGCCAAAGCTCATTAGGCAGTACTTCCCCTTTGGATCACAGGAGTGCAGTTCGTTCTGCACTCCTGTGACCCGTTTTTAGCAGACAGCGGGCTGAAGTCTCAGAGCCGGTCTGGGCTTGGGAAAGTTTGTGACCATATGGCTTGGATTGCCACCCGACTCAGCCTCTCAGTGAGTCGCTGAGAGCCTGAGCTGACCACTCGTGCCCCTTCCACAGCCCAGCGCTCCAGTCAGCGAGAGGGGAGCATGGCAGACAGCAGTGACCGACAGTTACCAGCTCTCTGCTCAGGAAGCTGTGTGAACCCTGCTTTGGAGCCGGCAGCAGTTTTGGAAAAATGCTGAGATTTCGTGACAATAGGGGTTCTTTTAAAAAAAAGAGGCAAAACCTCATATCTTAGACATTACATTAAATGAGTGGAAAAATACTACAATAACACTAATGCAACTCATGGTCAGAAAAAGAAAAGCTAAATCTGCGATTTTGGAAGCTAAAATCGCAGACCTTATAGAAAGGATGGTGCCATTCAGTACCACTAATGATTATCTAGAAAGAGCAAAAGCCCTACAGAGCCATCTAGCTAAATATGATGGTGAAATTAAAAATTTAAAAATATCAGAGAGACATTAAAGACTTTGAACAAAATAAAGTATATAAATGGCAAGAACCCCTTTTATCTACATCTGGCATGGAAACGCCGATGAAAAGGAACCTACCACAGACCCAGTGGCTAAAGCTAAAAAAGCCTCTAGCACCCCTAAAAAAAATAAGTAACAAACCATTAGGGAATCCAAAAACCCATCACTATCCACCACCCAATCCCTACCCTTATACCTCTCCCTATCCTTCTCCCTATTCAATACAGACCTATAATAGGTATAGTCCCTTGGATAATAGACTGTCTGATTATAATTACTATGAATTGACTAGGAACCAATGTCCTCCAAGATCCCCTAGAGGCACATTCAGAGGCAACTTTAGAGGGAGACCTGGACCCTATCAAAACCAACACCGGGGGGGGGGGGGGGGAGAATGGAGGGGATGGAAAGGGCCGTATCGTATTCCACCCAGCACCCCCCACCCCCTGCAAGAACATATAGAAAACGAGGAAAGAGGGACAAAGAAAAAGAGACAAATGAGGGAATTTTTAATCTGGCAGGAGTTGAGCTCTCAGAGAAAGAATTAGAAGTATTAAATCAAGGTTTAACCAGTTGCCGACCGCCGCACGACGATGTACGTCGACAGCATGGCACGGGCAGGCATATTGGCGTACATGTACGTCCCTTGCCTCCCGCGGGTCGGGGGCCCGATCGGGCCCCCGCCCGGTGCCTGCGGCGGTCGGTTTTCGTCCGGGAGCGATCCGGGACGAGGGGGCAGCCATTCATTCATGGCCACCCCCACGCGATCGCTCCCGACGAATAGGAATCCCCCGTGACATCACTTCCTCTCCTGTAATGTAAACACAGGAGAGGAAGTGATGTATTCTCTCCTCCGTGTCGGTATTTTTCGTTCCGACACGGAGGAGAGCGGATCGGTGAGTTGCACCAACACTCTACACACACAGTAGAACATGCCAGGCACACTCACACCCCCCCTTTACCCCCCGATCACCCCCCCAATTACCCCTGCCCCCCCAGTCACAGTGACACCAATGTCATTTTTTTTTTTTTTTTTTTTTTTTTGCATTGGTGTCATTTGTGACTGTAATAACTGTTAGGGCAGTTAGGGTTAGCCCCCTTTAGTTCTAATGTACCCCCCTAACCCCCCCAATAAAGGTTTAACCCCGTGATCACCCCCCGTCGCCAGTGTCACTAAGGCTGGGTTCACATTGCAGCGGTTTATGAGAACGAATGTGATTCGCACCGCACTGCAGTGCAAATCACATCCGATCTCTGTGCGATTCGAGTTCAGCCATTCGCCGCACCCGCCACACCCGCCGCACCCGCCGCAAATTCGCACGGGACCCTTTTTTTGGCCCGCAGCAGAATCGGATCGCATGGGTGTTCACACCATGCGATCCGAGTTTGCAGATCGCACTGCGATATGCGAACTGATCTGGGGGTGTCAGTAACATTTCACTGACACTCCCAGCAGTCCGCATAGGGCAGTGTGAACTGCCGCCGGGAGGCATGCGATGCGGGAACCCGCCGCGGATTCGCGGCGTTTCCGCATCGCTCCAGTGTGAACCCAGCCTAATAAGCGATCATTTTTCTGATCACTGTATTAGTGTCACAGGTGACGCTAGTTAGGCAGGTAGGTATTTAGGTTCGCCGCAGCTTTTTATAGCGCCAGGGACCCCCATATACTACCGCATAAAGCCCCCTGATTGCCCCCTAGTTAACCCTTTCACCAGTGATCACCATATAACTGTTACAGGTGACGCTGGTTGGTTAGTTATTTTTTTATAGTTTCAGGGCACCCGCCATTTATTACCTAATAAAGGTTTAACCCCCTGATCACCCGGCGGGTGTCATTTGTGACTAATAACTGTTAGGGCAGTTAGGGTTAGCCCCCTTTAGTTCTAAGGTACCCCCCTAACCCCCCCAATAAAGGTTTAACCCCGTGATCACCCCCCGTCGCCAGTGTCACTAAGGCTGGGTTCACATTGCAGCGGTTTATGAGAACGGATGTGATTCGCACCGCACTGCAGTGCAAATCACATCCGATCTCTGTGCGATTCGAGTTCAGCTATACAGATAGTATGGCTGAATTCGTGTCGCACCCGCCGCACCCGCCGCAAACTCGCACGGGACCCTTTTTTTGGTCCGCAGCAGAATCGGATCGCATGGGTGTTCACACCATGCGATCCAAGTTTGCAGATCGCACTGCGATATGCGAACTGATCTGGGGGTGTCATTAACATTTCACTGACAGTCCCAGCAGTCCGCATAGGGCAGTGTGAACTGCCGCCGGGAGGCATGCGATGCGGGAACCCGCCGCGCATTCGTGGCGTTCCCGCATCGCTCCAGTGTGAACCCAGCCTAATAAGCGATCGTTTTTCTGATCGCTGTATTAGTGTCACAGGTGACGCTAGTTAGGCAGGTAGGTATTTAGGTTCGCCGCAGCTTTTTATAGCGCCAGGGACCCCCATATACTACCGCATAAAGCCCCCTGATTGCCCCCTAGTTAACCCTTTCACCAGTGATCACCATATAACTGTTACAGGTGACGCTGGTTGGTTAGTTATTTTTTTATAGTTTCAGGGCACCCGCCATTTATTACCTAGTCTCACTAGTGTACCCCTAAATTTAGGGGTGTCTACTTTCCAAAATGGGGTCATTTGGGGGGGGTTTGTGCCATCTTGGCATTTTATGGCCTTCAAAACTGTAACGCCCTTAGAAAGCCTGAAGGCGGTGCTTGGTTTTCGGGGCCCCGTACGCGGCTAGGCTCCCAAAAAGTCCCACATATGTGGTATCCCCGTACTCAGGAGAAGCAGCAGAATTTATTTTGGGGTGTCATTTCACATATGCCCATGGCATGCGTGAGCAATATATCATTTAGTGACAACTTTGTGAAAAAAAATAAAAAAATAAAAAGTTTGTAATTTTCCCGCAACTTGTGGCAAAATATAAAATATTCCATGGACTCAACATGCCTCTCAGCAAATAGCTTGGGGTGTCTACTTTCTAAAATGGGGTCATTTGTGGGGGTTTTGTGCCATCTTGGCATTTTATGGCCTTCAAAACTGTAATAGGTAGTGAGAAGTGAACTCAAAAATTTACGCCCTTAGAAAGCCTGAAGGCGGTGCTTGGTTTTCGGGGCCCCGTACGCGGCTAGGCTCCCAAAAAGTCCCACATATGTGGTATCCCCGTACTCAGGAGAAGCAGCAGAATTTATTTTGGGGTGTCATTTCACATATGCCCATGGCATGCATGAGCAATATATAATTTAGTGACAACTTTGTGGAAAAAAAAAAAAAAAAAAAAGTTTGTAATTTTCCCGCAACTTGTGGCAAAATATAAAATATTCCATGAACTCAACATGCCTCTCAGCAAATAGCTTGGGGTGTCTACTTTCTAAAATGGGGTCATTTGTGGGGGTTTTGTGCCATCTTGGCATTTTATGGCCTTCAAAACTGTAATAGGTAGTGAGAAGTGAACTCAAAAATTTACGCCCTTAGAAAGCCTGAAGGCGGTGCTTGGTTTTCGGGGCCCCGTACGCGGCTAGGCTCCCAAAAAGTCCCACATATGTGGTATTCCCGTACTCAGGAGAAGCAGCAGAATTTATTTTGGGGTGTCATTTCACATATGCCCATAGCATGTGTGAGCAATATATCATTTAGTGACAACTTTGTGTAAAAAAAAATAAATAAATTTTTTTTTGTCATTATTCAATCGCTTGAGGCAAAAAAATAAAATATTCAATGGGCTCAACATGCCTCTTATCAATTTCCTTAGGGGGTCTACTTTCCAAAATGGGGTCATTTGGGGGGGTTTTGTACTGCCCTGCCAATTTAGCACCTCAAGAAATGAGATAGGCAGTCGTAAACTAAAAGCTGTGTAAATTCCAGAAAACGTACCTTAGTTTGTAGATGTGACAACTTTTGCGCAAACCAATAAATATACAATTATTGACTTTTTTTTTACCAAAGACATGTGGCTGAATACATTTTGGCCTAAATGTATGACTAAAATTGAGTTTATTGGATTTTTCTAATAACAAAAAGTAGAAAATATCATTTTTTTTCAAAATTTGCGGTCTTTTTACGTTTATATCGCAAAAAATAAAAATCGCAGAGGCAATCAAATACCATCAAAAGAAAGCTCTATTTGTGGGAAGAAAAGGACGCAAATTTTGTTTGGGTACAACATTGCATGACCGCGCAATTACCAGTTAAAGCAGCGCAGTGCCAAAGTGTAAAAAGACCTCTGGTCATTTACCAGCAAAATGGTCCGGTCTGAAAGTGGTTAAAGTATGCACCGAACAAAGATGCAGGAAAATTTTAATTATTTGTTGACATCGAAAAATATTTTAGGAAACTCAATATCAAAAAACATTTTGCAAATTCAAATATAATAAGAAATACTTCTACCACAGATCCCCCCTATGTACAAAGTGGGTTAAAAAATAATTCTGTGTTTAATCCCAACAAAGGAATGCACCATCATATTGAAGTTTTCAAAGATGTGATACAGAATGAAGTTAGAAACTTGGAAATTAAAAAACATGCTAAAAATAAAACTATTTGGGAAGGTATAAAATCCATAGAGGAAAATAAACAAATAGTGGTACGAGCAGCTGATAAAGGAGGAGGCCTGGTGATACTATCTCGTGAATACTATTACCAGGAGATGGGAAGATTACTAAATGATTCTAACACATATATTAAACTAAAAGGAGACCCTACTTCAAATTTAAGAATGGAACTTACGAATTGGGTAATAGAGGGCCTATATAAAAAAATTCTAAATCAAAAGGAAGCAGATTATCTTATACCATATGCTCCAAAAATTCCAGTAATGTACATAGTACCAAAAGTACATAAAAATAAAGAGTGTCCCCCGGGTCAACCGATAATAAGCGGGATAGACTGCCTGTTTGCAAGACTAGGTGAGTATCTAGATTTTTTTTAAACCACTAGTTACACAAAGTCCATCATATCTCAAAGACAGCAGAGACTTGATAGTGCTTATACAGGATCTAGTAGCAACAGAGGATACCATCTTGATTACGGTTGACATCGAGTCTCTGTATACTAACATCCAACATAAGGATGCACTTATAGCATTAAAGTGGATACTGACTAAAGAATCCAAACTAAAAAAGGTTCAGATAAACTATTTAATTAAAGGCCTTGATCTAGCAATGGGTAATTTTTTTCTGGGCTAATAATGACTATTATAACCAGATAGGAGGAGTGGCCATGGGGCACGCTATGATCCCAGTGTAGCCAATATAGTCTTGAATAAATGGGAGTCAGAAACCATCTATAAAAACAAGTAAATCTCTCATTTTTTATAAAAGATACATCAATGATGTTATTCTTTTCTGGAAGAGCAATCTAGATAGTTTTGAAGAATTTTTGAATCAAATGAATGGTAATAACTACGGTCTAAAGTTTACAGCTGAACACAGTAATGTGGAAGTGAATTACTTGGACCTTACTATTATAAAAAAGCAAAAAAAGTTTGTCACTAAAACATACTTCAAAGCCACTGATAGAAATGGTTATGTGCCCACACACAGTTGTCACCATCCACAATGGATAGGACAATATATGCGACTAAAACGCAACTGTGATGAAGACAACGACTTCTATTCACAGGCACAGATAATAACAAGTAGGTTCTTAGAAAAAGGCTATTCTTACAAAACTCTAACGAAGGTGGTGACGCAGGTGTCCCAGATGGATAGACAAACATTATTGGTACCAAAAGTTAAATCTGAATACCAAGGGGCCACAGCTTTTGTGACAGGGTTCAATAGACAGTATAGACAGGTGGAAGCCATTTTCAAAAAATATTGGCCCATCCTGAGACAAAGACAAAGACCTGGTATCCATAATTCCACATAATCCTAAATTCATCTATAGAAGGGCACCAGGTTTGAGAAATCAAATAGCTCGTAATGTCCCAGATCCCCCAAAAAGGCTGTCAACTTTTCTGGATGGATCCGGCTTTCATTATTGCACTAGATGCAGGGCCTGCAGACTATCCAGAAAGCCGGGCCCATCTAAGAAGGTTGCCCAGTTTCAATCCCAAGTTACACAGAGTATACAATTTAAACCACTGATCACATGCAATTCAGATCATGTTACATATGTGTAAGCCCTTGTACACGCGGTCGGAGATTCCATCTGAATGTTTACTATCGGACCGTTTTGACGGATATTCCGACTGTGTGTGGTCTGCATCGGACTGTTTCCGTCTGAATATCCGACGGACCAACTTTTCCAACTTGCCGGTAAAATTTTCCGACCAAATGCTCTGATCGGACATACTCCGATCATGTCTAGCCTACTCCGACGGACAAGGTGCCACGCATGCTCACAATCAAATTCCGACACGGAAGCGCTCGCTCAGGTAAAACTACTGCTTGTAATCGATATAGCACATTCGTCACGCTGCAATGTTAAAAAATGAAGCGCATTCTCTTGTTCTTTACAATGCTGCAAGAATTAACTTCTTTTGATGCTCATAGTCACACACACTTCTCCCGAACGTATTTCCTGACTCTTTTTTACTCATTTCAGCAATACAATTTTTTTTTTTTTCACAATAGTTTTTATTGAAAAGATTTTTGGTTATACAAAACAAAAAGGATACATACATCAGAAAATAGTATGGCTAAGAAAGGCATACAACATGTAACAATCAAATGAGGAGTTGGACAATTAACTCAAAATCAGCTTTAGTGTCATCAGTTTTAGGGTGGAGTATAACATTATCCGTTTCATGTCACACGGTAACAAATTACACTCAGAGGCGTAGAGGATCTAACATATGCAACAAGGGGAGAGAAGTAGGACAAAAAGAGACAGGATAGGAGGGAAAGAGAAAGAGGAAAACAAGGAAGGGTGAAGAAAAAGCAAGGAAGGATGGAGAAGATTGGTGAGTAGGTGTTTGTATAAGTATCGGGTGGACCTCTATTCTTGATCAGGTACATCCCAAAATAGTCAACCAGTAATATATATTACACCAAGAAGGAAGATCATTAAATTCTAATAGATAGTCTTCAGAATAGTTATTCTAAGGGGCTCACGCAGGGAGCTGTTCCAGCCAGACTTTCCAGGACCGCGAAACCTTTCCCTCCGACCCTCGTTTCCGGGCCAGGAGGATTTCATATGTGGAGGTGATCTGAAGAACATGATATAAATCGGATATATTTGGCGCTATATCACTCCTCCAATGTTTTGTTATAAGAGATTTAGCAGCCAAAAGTATATGGATAACCACAGTGCGGAGATCTGGCGGGAAAAGCTCTATACCTATGTTCAAAAGAGCTAGACTTATACTAGGGGGGGTGAGCATTCCTGTGGTGGAGGAAATCAAACGAAACACTGAGTTCCAGAAACTGTTTAGGTTCTTACAAGACCATAAGATATGTTGAAGGTTACCTATGTCACCACATCCTCTCCAACATAGCTGTGAATGGACCTGGGAGAATTTACTCAGACGATAAGGTGTCAAGTACCATCTCAGGACAATTTTTTGGTGGAGTTCCCAGTGAGTAATACACTTGGTAGCATTATACAAAGTCCTAAATGCGGATTGCCACTGTTGAGTGGTATAAGAGGTTGCCAGGTCTCTCTCCCATTTAATGTGGGATGATGTTTTAGAAAAAACTGTTTTTTGTTGAAAAAGTAAGTAGAATATGGATATTCCCTTCTTTTGGGTCTGTGTTGAGGTAAGATATTTCCACGCTAGTTCGTGGACATACAATTTGTGGGAAGGCAGTGACCCAAAAAAATGGGAGATTTGACCATAGGGGTATCTGTCTCGGGTTTGGAGCCCATATTGTTTGTCGAGAACATCGAAAGATTTTATAGAATTGTCTTGGAATAGGTCAGCAATAAACTCAATCCCCTTATCCCTCCATCTTCTAGTGGGTGTATTGGGAATAATATCTGCCAAGATGTCTAGAGGGATGGGGATATCAATTAAGTTATCCCCTGGGGAGGGGGCAGTACAGAGAGCTCTCCAAGCCTGCAAGGAGGCCTGTATAGTCAGCGGTAATCCTTTAAGTGGAAATGGTTTCCACATATCTATCACCAGCATAGATCTCAAAGTTCTAGTAGGGCTTAACGATTGTTCAATGGCTCCCCATGGAGAGATCTCTGTATCCCGAAACCACTTTTTGAGTTGAACGAGTATCGATGCCCTATAATAGTCTAGAAGTACTGGGTAACCCACACCTCCTGCATTTCTATGTTTCATCAATTGGGTCTTCGAGCACCTAGGCCTTTTAGATTGCCAGACATAGTTAGTAAGGATGGCGTCTAGTTTTTTTAGGTGTGTGGGTGAAAGAGGTACAGGTAGTGTACGAAAAACGTATAGAATTTGTGGCAGGAGGAGCATTTTAAAGGATGCCAATCTCCCCGACCAAGTGAGTTCTACTTTAGAGATTCGGGTGGTTTCCTTAAGCAGCTGGTCGGAGAGCAGGCGGTAATTTATATTAGCCAATTCCGTTGGGTCGGCAACTATCCTGAGACCTAAATAAGTAATGCCATCCTCGCTCCAGGTATATGGGAGTGAGTTTTGTAAGGAGTTCCTGAGGTTCGTAGGGACATTGATCGGTAGGATTAAGGATTTGGAATAATTTATTTTATAATATGAAATTTGGCTAAAGTTCTGTAGAACAGAGTGGGCGGAGGGTAAAGAGTGTGTGGGGGCGTCTAAAAATAAGATGACATCATCCGCAAATAAATTAATCTTGTGGGAAGTGTTATGAAAGGTAAAGCCTATTATATCTGGATGTGATCTAATTTTTTCCGCAAGGGGTTCAATAAGTAAGTTAAAGATGGAAGGCGAGAGAGGGCATCCCTGTCTTGTGCCATTCGTGATTTTAAAAGCCTGGGATAATGTGTTGGAGGTATATACTTGGGCAGAAGGTGACGAATAAAGGGCTAGAATAGCCGATAATATGGGTCCAGCAAAACCAAATTTCTTAAGGACATGGACCATATACCCCCAATGTATCCTGTCGAACGCCTTCTCCGCATCCAAAGAGAGGAGCAGAGAAGGCGTCCGACAGGATTTGGCATGTTGGAGCAAGTCGATAACTCTCCGCGTAGCGTCAGAGGGTTGTCTGCCTGTTGTAAAACCTGATTGGTCAGGGTTGATTAAGGAAGGGAGAATGTCTAAAAGTCTCAGGGCTAAAATTTTTGCATAGAGTTTAACGTCAGTATTTAGGAGAGAAATAGGGCGGAAATTTGAGGGGGTATCTGGAGTTTTACCAGGCTTAGGGATTGTAACCACATATGCTTTAAGCATCTCTGGAGGGAAGGAAGCGTTCAGAATCGCATTGGAGAAAACAGCTTGTAAAGTCGGGGATAGTAGTGTCTTGAAAACTTTATAGTAGTCGTTTGGGAGGCCGTCGGGTCCTGGAGATTTGCCTAGGGGCAATGTATGGATAGCCGTTTGAATTTCCTTTACTGATATAGGGGCGTTTAGAGATGTCAGCTGTGCATGGGATAGGGTTGGGAGTTTAAGATTTTGTAAAAAGGTCTGGATATCATCTTCCAGGGGTTGAACTGTATTGGGGTCTTTGTCGATATTGTAGAGAGAGGAGTAGTATGTGGCGAAGGCATCTGCTATACCCTTAGGGTCCGAAATTTTGGCACCCTCAGAGGTATTTCTGATAAAGGGGATTCTACTGCGTGTCCTATGTTCTTTCAATTTGTTAGCGAGTAATTTCCCGGCTCTATTGCCATATGCATAATGGTTAAGTCGTAAAGCTTTGATATATTTGTCGTGAAAACTTATAAGTAGTCCCCTCAGTTCATAACGGAGAGCCGTCAACCTGTCCGCCAGAGGAGCCCCAGGAGTGACCTTGTTTTGAGCTTCAACATTTTTAATTTCTTGAAGCAGAGAGTCTAGTTTGGCTGATCTTTGTTTTTTCAGTTTCGAGCTAAGTTGTAACAATATACCTCTCATATATGCCTTATGGGCACACCACAAAGTCATAGGGTCAGAGACAGAATTGGTGTTGATATCGAAAAATTCCTGCAATGTTTTTGTTAAAGAGGTCACAAGACTGGGTATCCGAAGCAGACTGGAGTCGGCCCTCCACACAAAATCACCCATCGGGGCATCCCTCTCCGCTACCACTATTGAAACCGGAGCGTGGTCTGACCAAGAGATATCATGGATAGCGGAGGAGGATGTTGCCCTTAACAAGTTTCTATCCCCAATAATCATGTCAATACGCGAATACGTGTTATGCCTGGCTGAACGGAAGGAGAAGTCTTTTTCGCCAGGGTGTTGACACCTCCAAATGTCATACAGTTCTTCTGAATGTAGAGTGGACTGCAGTGTAGGTAGAGGCCTTTTGGATTTGGAAGTAGTGTCAATAGTGTAGTCCGAGGTGATATTGAAGTCGCCCCCAATTAATAGGGTACCTTGTTTCACTGCGGCAACTTTTTTCAACAGCCTTTTAAAGAATCTCAACTGACGAGAATTAGTGGCATAGAGGCTGACTATTGTATAGAGCTTACTATTAAATTCTCCAATGACAATAACATAACGGCCTTCTGGATCGGCGACAAGAGACTTAAGAGTGAATGTTACCGAGGCACCAATAACAATAGCAACACCTTTATGTTTATGTGGCACCGAAGCTTGAAAAACATGGGGGTATTTCCTGTGTTTAAGTCTATGTTGGTCCTGTGGTGTGAGATGCGACTCCTGTATGCATAAGATGTCGGCTCTCAATTTACTGGCCTCTTTCCAAAGAGCAGCCCTTTTAGCCGGGTGGTTAAGCCCATGTGCATTAAAGGTAACAACTTTCATCATTTGCAAAAATCACAAGGGAAAGATAAGAGTAGGCATACCAGTGTACTATTGCGCGGATAGAGTTCATCCGATGTCCAGTTGTGGAGGTGGTCTTCAGAGACAAGACGAGAAATCCGGAAGAAACGGCAAAGTCCATCCTGGGAAGAAGAGGTGGAAGAGAGGGAGCAGAAGAAAAAAAGAAAAAAACAGCCGGTGGGGGAAAACAAATCTGAAATAGCTGTGTACAGAGAAAAGAAGAAAAAACTCAGAGCTATAACATGCTCATTACTAAGAAAAGGGCCTTGTGCATGGGCCCGTGGCAGAATTACTGCACTAAATGTCATGGGGTGTATAAGCACTCGGTGGCGTACGTGCTGTTAGAGCCGGGTGATCACATTATTAGTGGAATTTTGCAAGGGAGAGATCAAGTGTGTCTCCTAGAGGAGGCAGCTTTGTGTTTTCTGGACACGACCTGCCAGGTCTTACTGATATCCAGTGAAGGCGGCGAGGAAGCGTGTGCCTCAGGTTGAGCTGGGAGGATGTCCCAAGTGCGGAGAAGCTGTAGCCCTTCTTCCAGCGAATTCACTACAGTCACCCGTTCGTCTTTGGTAATGAGCAGTTTAGCAGGGTATCCCCAGCGGTATATAATGGCATGGTTACGCAGGGCCTTAGTAATGGATACCAGGGCTTTGCGTTTTTGCATGGTATACTGAGACAAGTCCGCAAAAAGTTGGACATTTGCATAGCATTCAGGCGGTTGCTTGTTTTTGCGGTAAGCAGACATAAAACTTTCCTTGATATGGTAAAAGTGTACCCTCATGAGGACATCTCTAGGGATGTTATCTGGTAGGTGGGACGGCTTGGGGATACGATGGATCCTATCGATTACCAAGTCAGAAGCAGATGCGTCCGGAAGAAAGGATTGCATCATATCTTGAGCGTATTGCAGTAACTGACCTGAGGTGATCACTTCGGGGACCCCTCTTAACTTGAGATTGTTGCGGCGGGATCGGTCCTCGAGGTCGGCGACCTTTGACCTAAGCCATGTCACCTCATCGGCCTGTTCATTGTGGGCATCCAACAGTGAATTATATGAAGAGGCATAATCTCCCATTTTCTCCTCTACATGTGACACTCTTTCGCCCAGCTCCCCCATGTCTGCCCTAAAGCTTCTCATACAGTCCATTAGGTCTGCGTGGAGGGAGCTGCGAAGGGACACTAACATGTCTTTCAATGTGGTGTCAGACACCGGTTGGTTTGTGGTAGGAAAGGATTGAAGCGTTTCTGCTAGTTCCCTGGTGTCGTCTAGGCCGTCACGGTCAGCGCTCACCTTATCGTCGTTCGCATCCACCGACAGCCTGGGTTTGGACTTCGCCGGGCTTCGGGATAGAGGAGTGGAGACATCTGGGGGATCGCGGCGAGCGGATGCTCGGGATCCTGGGCTAGGCGTGGAAGTGGAGGAGCCGCTGGATGTGGGCGACGGAGCGTCTCCGGCGCCATCTTGGAGTAGGCCTCGGTCTTTTTGCGGGAAGAAGTGTTGTAGTTTCTGCAACTGCGAGACTCCCTTCCTCTTCTTGGCCATGGCTAAGGAGTGAGGGATGTTTCCCAAGCAGGTGGTACAAGAGTGGAGTCGATTCGCTCTCCGTTAAGGGTTGTTTTCCCGGACTCTAGCACGGAGCTAACTGCCTACGCGTCCATGCAGTAGCTCGGTAGCCACGCCCCCCAGCAATACAATTTTTGAAATCGTCACATCTACACAATTTTATTTTTTGTTTATTGATTTTTGGGTGAATTTTGTGTTTGTTTGTTTTCATAAACATCTCCTTTTTTGACAGTTTGCTCATCTTTCCATTTTTTGGGGTGTGTTTTGTGTGTAAACTTACCACAACAACATTATTATCTTTTTTATATTTTCTTTTTCTTTTTTAATCTACAGGAGGTTGTTTAGTGTTGGTACCCCTTGTTATTCATTTCACTTAGTATTTTTGAAATGTACCTGCCTGCTCACAACTAAACTGGCCTTTTTGAAGTAAAACACATACATAAGTATTTCTTCAAACAAAAAAAAAAACTTTATTTAGGTCTCAAACAACTAAAAAGAGGAAGGCAGCGCTGGATAAACTTGTCAATTTGGCGAAGCCTTTGGCCCCCAGGGCAGACATGAACTAATTTGAAAAAGAAAAATTGGTGGTCTGAGGAGTACATATCTCAGGGAGAGAAGTCTGGTCCAGAAGTCCTAGAGATCAGGAAAAGCAGATGCCATCTATGTCCCCAGGATGTGGTTCTTCAAGAGGCTGCATCTTCTGTCAGACCAGACTGAACCCAGGCCATCACTCTCTCGTCTTCCTTAGGCACTTCCCGCTAGGCATCCTTCAAGGCTGTGGCTGGGCTCCTGTAGTTGGGGCAGGAGGAGGAGAAGGAGGGCGTTGGTCGACCTCCTGGCTGCCACTTGCCACAGCCTCCCCCCGGCTGAGGTCTTCCTGTGTATGAAAATGGGACATAGTTTTAGTTTTTTGCTCATCAATCACACCATTTTTAGCTCATGACTGTTGCAAATTGAATATTACCAAATAGAATAGACTATCATTCCGAGCCCAGCATTTTTCATTCTTGTCCCAATCATTTTTGGTCACTACTGTCTATTGATATGTAAACCACTTTGTTAAATCACAACTTACTGATCAATAAGAACATCTAGTTAACATCATTAAATGTACGACAAGAAATATGTTCAACAATGCAATACCTGTCTCAAGCTGGGCCCCACCACACGTTGCTGCCTGGAAGGCCCAGGTTGGACGTTGGAAGCCTCAGCTGGGGGTGAAGGAAGCCTTGAAGGAAGACTGGAGAGTGGTGGCCTGGGTTCCCCTTGGTCTACCAGAAAATACAGCCTCTTGAAGTAAACCATCCTGGGGTAATAAATGGCATCTGGATCTCCTGATCTCAGGGACTCCAGTTGCTTCTTTCTCTCCCTGAGATATGTAATCTTCATGGCACCAATTTTCATCTTCACATGGGGACCATGATCCGCACCAAAGAAAGAAGTTTCTCCAGTGCTGCCTTCCTCTTTCTTCGGTCATGATAAAAGGGGTTGTTGATCTGCCACAGGCAGGGCAGCTCCCTGTACACTTCAAGGAATAGCCCCATAAAATTTGAAGGGATCCATCTTGTCTGCAAGACACAACACAAGACAAACCCTAAAATAGT
This sequence comes from Lithobates pipiens, assembly GCF_037356315.1. NCBI lineage: Eukaryota > Metazoa > Chordata > Amphibia > Anura > Ranidae > Lithobates > Lithobates pipiens. Next base: position 262,889,405 of record NW_027507784.1, on the reverse strand, counting down.
AATAATGCCATGATAAACCCTCCTAATCTTGTCCCAACATAGGTCTAGATAGAAGCAGTCTAGTCTAGTGATGTACCAAGTTCAAAATGTTACCTTCGTTTGCACGATCGTTGCGTCAGCTCCTCACTCTGTTCACAGATCGTATGGACGACACATGCATGTTGCGTTTTATATACAGTGCGCATGCGTGAAACTCCACCCGCCCCTGACGTTCTTTCTAGACTATTCCCCGCCCCTTCGCTTTTGGCGCAGTGGGGAGAGCACATGGCGGAGAGAACGCAGGTGCGCAATCATGGTTCCACTAACAAGTAGGAGGGTGAGGAAAGCCCGGAGCCTGAAACGTCCTGATCCAGGAAGAGAAGATTTAAGGCCTCAAATATGTCTTTTGTAGAGATGTTGGAGATGGTGGACACATTGAACAGGACCGACTATGATGGGAAGTACGGACCTTACCCAAACCCAAATATCAGAAAGCCCAAGATCATGACTAAAGTTGTGAAGAGTCTTCAGAAGAATTTTGGGGTATGCCGATCCAAGGATCAACTGAGAAAACGCTGGTCAGACCTGAAACTGAGGGAGCACGATCAGTACAGAAGGATCAAGCGTGTTCTTCAAAAAAGTAAGTAGTTGTCGTGTGTTCATATGATTATTCTTGCTTGCATACTGCTCCATGTGCTTTGATTTCATGTTGTGCAGTTTAAAATGGCCACTTTCAAGTTCATGGTTTCATTCATTCTGCAGGTAAGTATTCCAGCTTAACAAAGTGTCCACAATAATGTTCTCACGGTTGAACTCGGCCAAAAAACACAATTTTACACTTCCAAACAATGTTTCATATTCCTATTTCTGCCCTCTGTGTGCTAATTATTCCTTTTTTACATTCTCATAGGGGAGAGAAGACTCGGGAAGTCTGAGGACACCAGGGACCCCACCCCTCCCAAAGAAGGCAAAATTCCAAAACCAGAAGCAGAGGAGCAGGAGGAGGAGGAGGAAGGAGAGATCGTTGAAGTTGGACAAATTGTCACCACAACAGGTGAGTGTCGGAGAACACAGCTTACGGTAAGCTCATCAATGTATTTTGTCATATTTATAATACATGGTGTGTTTTTTTGCTTTGTTTTGTAGGTGATGTGGAAGAAGAATCACATTTTACCAGTGAAAGTGCCCAGATCCTGATTGGGGAGATAATGGGGTGCAATCGGGACTTAGAAAATATACAGAAAAACATCAATGATGTTAAAAATCAAATGAAGAACATCATTGATGTTTTGGGGAGAGTGTGAAACACCACAAACTATCATGTGTTTTATTTTTTTGCTTTTAAACAACAACTTTTGTCTTTTATAAAAATGTACATTGATCCCCCATGATGGGAGATAGCACATGTTGACACACTGTGTGCATCTTCCAAATTTGGCTTTTCCAGGGGTGACACCCCATGTGATGAAGGCAATATCAGCCCAGTTTGTACATACTCATGTCTGATATTGTCTTCACTTTTTAAAGTTGAACTTTGTAAGTTCCTGTGTTCTGTATCTTACGCTTTGATACATGCCTGTTTACACAAAAACACCAAGTTACAAAAAAAATTACCTGAAAACTGAAAATTTATGTCAAAATACTTACCGTAATTTTCCTTTCCTGATGGACTCCATGGCAGCCAACGTGTGGTTTAGTCCCGCCTCCATTACCCTATAGGACGATACTCCCATAAATCTTTGCTCCCTGCCAGAGGCCGTGTTCAGTTACTATCCTACTCCAGCCATTTGGGAGGGAACTCCTGCTGCCATGGAGTCCATCAGGAAAGGAAAATCACGGTAAGTATTTTGACATAAATTTTCAGTTTTCCTGACAGACTCCATGGCAGCCAACATGTGGGAAATAACTCGCCAAAACACACCCGGGTGGGCAAAATGCTGAATAAGAAAGATTTATTTGACACTGTCAACCAACAAAACTTTAACACCAAAGTCAACTGAGGATAGAGCCGCCGGCTCAACACAATAATGAGACATAAAGGTGTGTATTGAAGACACCACAAAGCCGCCCTGCATATAACTTCAGGAGCCACATGGCGAGTGGCCGCCCACGAGGTATAAAGACTTCTGATCGAATGAGCCGTTACCACCTGAGGAGAAGCCAAGCCCTTTTCTCTGTATGCCCATTGGATTGCTTGAACTATCCATGTCGCAATTGATCTGACTGATGCCCTAGTGCCCTTGTTCTTCCCACAGAACAGAACGAACAGGAAATCCGACTAACGGAATGGAGCTGTAGCCTCCAAATATAGCTTTAATGAGCGACCAACATCAAGCGGATGAACCTCCGAGGAACACAAGGATCTGAATTTGGGTAGAGATATTTCTTGATTTTCATGAAAAACCGAGGTGACCTTAGGGTTTGACCCCAACATTGGAACTAGGACCACCCTGTCCGGAAAAAATGTTAGAAAGGGTTCTTTGACTCCTAGAACCTGAATCTCTGATACCCTCTTTGCTGAGGTGACCGCCACCAGAAATGCAGTTTTCAAGGTGAGTTCTCTGATGGAAAGAGCCTTATTGAAATGAGAAAAAAAGTCCAGCACCAGTGGTAGATCCCATTTGGGGAATCTGGGTTTTCTCTGGGGTCTCAATCTTACTGCGCCTTTGAAGAACTGTTGGATAAGGGCATGCTTGGCCCACGAAACCCCTGTAAATGTGGAGATAGCCGAAACTTGAATCCGAAGGGAACTAACTGACAAGGGTAAGTCCAAGCCTAATTGCAGGAAACCCAAAACGTCCTGAACTGCAGGTGAAACGTAGGAACTAGTTCTGGAAGACATATAGGATACAAATTTAGCCCAGATCCGTTCATATTCTTTATTAGTACTTCGTCTCCTTGCACTTAAGAGAGTAGGAATGGCCTCCTTAGGACACCCTAGTGCTTCCAGCCTTCCCCTCTCAAGAACCAGGCCCTCAACTGAAGGTGAGCCGGACATGGGTGGAGAATCGAGCCTTGGGAGAGCAGATCCCGTCTGGATGGGAGAGGAACTGGGTCCCGAAAACTGAGGAAGGATAGGAGAGGAAACCAAGGCCTGTTGGGCCAATCCAGAATTATTGCCAACACTTCTACTTCTTCCCATCTGAGTCTCCTCAGAAACTGAAAAATAATCGGAATTGTAGGGAAGGCGTATGCCTTGTGGAACCACCACTGTTCTGTTAGGGCATCTATCCTGAGACCTGCGGATCCTTGAATCTCGAATAGAACTTTGTTAGCTTCCTGTTGAAACGGGAGGCGAAGAGATCCACTTCTGGAGAAATCCCCAGAGATAGAACCCACTGAAACACATCTTCGTGAAGGGTCCACTCGTTGTTGTCCAAGTGGACTCGTGAGAGAAAGTCCGCTTGGACGTTGAGAACTCCAGGCACATAGGCTGCTGTTAAGTTGGCCAGATTCTTCTGGGCCCAACGCATTATTGGATCCACTTCCCGCAGCAGAGACCGACTTCTGGTGCCCCCTTGCTTCCTTATGTAGGCTACCGCCGTCGTATTGTCCAGCCTGAGGACTACGGATGTTCCCACTATCTGATGCAGAAAAGCCAACAACGCTAGGAAGGCTGCCCGTAATTCTAGCACATTTGACACTATTCCCCGAGAGGGAAAGTCCCAAATGCCCTGAGCCACTTCCGACAGACAATGCGCCCCCCAGCCCTTGTTGCTGGCATCTGACATCACTGTGATCCATTTGATTGGAAGAAGGGAGTGGCAATTCAACAGGTTCTCCCGACGAAGCCACCAGAAGAGGGAACCTCTCATGGTCTGAGTAATATCGATGGACTGGACTTTCTCTCCCGACCATTGGCGAAGGAAACCCATTTGAAAGGGGCGCATCCTCCATTGTGCCCACTTCACCATCGGTATGGTGGACACCATGGTGCCTATGATCTTTAGGCAATGAAGAGCACTGAGACGAGGCGAAGAGAGGGCCAGGCGGATCCTGTCCTGTACTACTGCAACCTTCTCCTCGGGCAGTGAGATGGTACCTCTTGCCGTATTGAAAAGAGCACCGAGGAACACGAGAGACTGTGCAGGAACTAACTGGCTTTTCTCTAAATTCAGGAGCCACCCGAATTCCTTGAGGGTTGCAATAACTTGATCCCTGTGTTTCAAGCGACAATCTCTGTCCTGAGCCAGAAGAAGCAAATCGTTCCGATAATGATGAATCCAGATTTTCCTGATTCTCAACAATGCTACGGCTGCTAGCAGGACCTTCGAGAATGTGCGAGGGGAGGTTGACAGACCGAAGGGAAGGCAGGTAAACTGTAAATGAAGCTGGCCAATGGAGAAACGAAGAAACTGTTGGAACTCTGCTGCTACCGTGATGTGGAAATAGGCGTCTTTGAGGTCTATTGAGACAAGCCAGTCCCCTGGCTGCACTGACTGTTGGATCGTGGACAGAGTTTCCATTTTGAACTTCTCCTTTCTTATGAAACGATTTAGACGCGTCAAGTCTATTACAGGTCTCCACATACCGTTCTTCTTCTGGACCAGGAAAAGAGGGGAATACATTCCCATGCCGCGTTGGTTGTCTGGAACGGGAATAGCGGCGTCTTGATCCAACAAAGATTTTATGTAGGCTAAAAGAATTTGTCTTTTTTCTTCTGACCTTGGAATGGATGTGGGGACACATTTGAGTTTGGGGACACTGCTCAACGTCCAAGTGTGCCCAAAAGGGACTGTGCTGACGGTCCAAAAATCCTGGATCGAGGCCGCCCAGATGTGCTGAAAGTGGAACAAACGAGCTCCCACCCGGACCGCCTGGACAGGCCCGATCTCAAAAGGACTTAGTAGGCTCCTTTTCCCCCATCGAACTGCCCTTTGCAGACTTTTTGAGAGATGTCTGTCTGGACCCCCAAGATCTGGAGAATTTCCATCCAGGCCTGTAACTGCGCGCCTCCCTGGCACGGTCTTGACCCTGCTTTCTTGGAAATGATCTCCTCTGACTCTGCAGACGCCCATCCTGGGGGGAGAAACCCTGACTTACCCCCGGTGGCCCGAGTTATAGCACTATCCAGCTTATTGCCGAAAAGGGAAGAACCATCAAAGGGAATACGGCACCAAACCTGCTTGGAAGCGGGATCGGCTAGCCAAGGCCGGAGCCACAGTTCACGCTTGGCAGTTACAGAAGAGAGCATAACTCGAGCCACCAGCCAGATAATATCAATCGAGGCCTACCCCAAGAAAGCCGAAGCCAGCCTTAGTTCTTGAATGGTAGAACCTTTGGCAAGATCTTCTGAGACGTTTCTGAGTGTCTCATCAACACTATCGGACCAAACTTCCATTGCTCTAGATAGGGGCCAGAGCTGGTTTACAGGCCATGCCAGCTGTAAGATAGATCCTCTTCAGGTCAGAATCAATTCTCCTGTCCAGAGCATCCTTAAAAGAGACTGTGTCCTCTAGGGGAAGGGTCACATGTCTGACCAGTCTCATTACTGCCGCATCCACCAGAGGGGAAGACTCCAAATATTTAACTTCTTCCTCCTTGAAAGGGTAAAGTCTCTGAATCTTAGATAGAAGAGAATTATTTTTCTCTACTTTGCTCCACTTATGCGAGATCACTTCTCCCAACTCTGAGGCCGCGTACACACGCGCGGACTGTTTGCCCAACCTTGTTCGTCAAACAGTTTGGGCAAACAGTCCGCTCAAAATTTGCATGAGCGGACTTGCCCACACACGAGCGGACTGTTTCAACGAACTGTTTGCCAAACAGTCCGCTCAACTTTTGAAATGAACGGACTCGCCCACGTAAGGCAGAGGCAAGTCCGCCCATTTCGAGCGCGGGTACAGGTAGGCGGGGCCCGCGAAGGAAACGTCGCGGGCTCCGCCGCCTGGAATGGGCTTAAAGGGGAACCCCAACGCCGAAAAAAATCGGCGTGGGGGTTCCCCCCAAGTCCACACCAGACCCTTGTCCGAGCACGCTACCCGGCCGGCCAGGAAAGGGGGGCGAGCGAGCGCGCCCCCCCTCCTGAGCCGTACCAGGCCGCGTGCCCTCAACATGGGGGGTGCCTTGGGGAAGGGGGGGCCGCGCGGCCCCCCCACCCCAAAGCACCTTGTCCCCATGTTGATGAGGACAAGGGCCTCTTCCCGACAACCCTGGCCGTTGGTTGTCGGGGTCTGCGGGCGGGGGGCTTATCGGAATCCGGGAGCCCCCTTTAAGAAGGGGGCCCCCGGATACCGGCCCCCCACCCTATGTGAATGAGTATGGGGTACAATGTACCCCTACCCATTCACCTGTGAAATAAAGTACAAAAAAAAACACAACACATGGAAAAAGTATTTTATTGCACAGCTCCGGGGGTCTTCCGTCTTCGGGGGTCTTCTCGCCGGACTCCTCCGCTATGTGTGTGTAGCTCTTTTGCTAGCGGAGGAGTCCGGCTTTCTTCCTCCCCGCCGCCGGCCTCTTCTCCCGACTTCGGGGGTCTTGTCCCCCTCTTCGGTTCTTCTGCCGGGCCACCGCGCCTGGTCCGGTGGCCCGGTCTTCTGTCGCCGTCTTCCGTTCTTCTGTCGCCGCCTTCGGTTCTTCTGCCGGGCCACCGCGCCTTCTTGTAGCTCTTTTACAGGCGGTGGCCCGGTCTTCTGTCGCCGCTGTCGTCGTCGCCGCCGCCGCCGCCTTCCGTTCTTGTTCTTCTTCTTCTTCTTCTTCTTCTTCTTCTTCTTCTCCTGGAGATGTTGACTCGATGATCTCTCCGGCCGGAATGCCAGGGACACGCTCCGCTGCCACTTATATAGTGACAATGGGGCGGTGTCACATGGTATATGTCACATGGGTTGGTCACATGGGTTGATGTCACATGGGGACTATGACATCGTAAGGGGGCGGGGTCACCATGTGACCAACCCATGTGACATATACCATGTGACACCGCCCCATTGTCACTATATAAGTGACCGCACAGCGCGGCTCTGGCATTCCGGCCGGAGAGATCGTCGAGTCAACATCTCCAGGAGAAGAAGAAGAAGAACAAGAAGAAGAACAAGAACGGAAGGCGGCGGCGACGACGACAGCGGCGACAGAAGACCGGGCCACCGCCTGTAAAAGAGCTACAAGAAGGCGCGGTGGCCCGGCAGAAGAACCGAAGGCGGCGACAGAAGAACGGAAGACGGCGACAGAAGACCGGGCCACCGGACCAGGCGCGGTGGCCCGGCAGAAGAACCGAAGAGGGGGACAAGACCCCCGAAGTCGGGAGAAGAGGCCGGCGGCGGGGAGGAAGAAAGCCGGACTCCTCCGCTAGCAAAAGAGCTACACACACATAGCGGAGGAGTCCGGCGAGAAGACCCCCGAAGACGGAAGACCCCCGGAGCTGTGCAATAAAATACTTTTTCCATGTGTTGTGTTTTTTTTTGTACTTTATTTCACAGGTGAATGGGTAGGGGTACATTGTACCCCATACTCATTCACATAGGGTGGGGGGCCGGTATCCGGGGGCCCCCTACTTAAAGGGGGCTCCCGGATTCCGATAAGCCCCCCGCCCGCAGACCCCGACAACCAACGGCCAGGGTTGTCGGGAAGAGGCCCTTGTCCTCATCAACATGGGGACAAGGTGCTTTGGGGTGGGGGGGCCGCGCGGCCCCCCCTTCCCCAAGGCACCCCCCATGTTGAGGGCACGCGGCCTGGTACGGCTCAGGAGGGGGGGCGCGCTCGCTCGCCCCCCTTTCCTGGCCGGCCGGGTAGCGTGCTCGGACAAGGGTCTGGTGTGGACTTGGGGGGAACCCCCACGCCGATTTTTTTCGGCGTTGGGGTTCCCCTTTAAGCCCATTCCAGGCGGCGGAGCCCGCGACGTCTCCTTCGCGGGCCCCGCCTACCTGTACACGCGCTCGAAATGGGCGGACTTTCCGAGCGGGAACAGTCCGCTCATTTCGAAAGTACAGCGGACAGGCCCACACACGGGCGGACTGTTCGCTCAAACACAGTTTCAGCGGACAGTTTTTCGGAATTTCCGAAAGACTTTGTCCGTCCAACTGTCCGCTGAAACTGTCCGCTGAAAGCCCACACACGAGCGGACTGTCCGCCCAAACACTGTTCAGCGGACAAGGTTGGGCGAACAGTCCGCCCGTGTGTACGCGGCCTGAGAGGAAAGGGAAGCTAATACGCTCCTTCTTTAGTTGTTTAAAGAACTTTCTTTGCTTCGCCAGAGCCACTACCGGCTCTTCCCAGTTCAGTGTTTCCTTGATGGTTTTGACCAAAGGAGGGAGCAAGGAAAAGTCAAAACCCGAACCAGACTCTTCTTCCTCAGATTCACTATCTGAGAGGACAGCAGATGGATGGCTAGGCTGAGAGAAATCCCATGTGTCCTGGGCCTGAGCATCCCTCCCCGGAGACCTTGGAGACTCTATGGGAGACAAATGGGGGGCTTCAAATTTCTTTAGACTGTCCTTGACCAACTTCTCAACCATAGACTTCAGCTGTTGGTCAGAGTCACTCCTTTCGCCTGTCTCTTTGACATAACAGGCATCACAAAGGGACTTGTCAGCAGGAACCTGCATCCTACACCCCCAACATAAACCTTCAGCTGCGTGACTTGAGCAAGCCGTAGAAGGGCGGGAAGGCTCCCGGCTACGGAGACTAGTTCTCGCAGGAGAATCATGACGTCTGGATCTGGAAGAGGAATGCCGGTGGTTTGGAATTAGATGAATAACTTCCTTGGTGAGAACTCCGGCGTTGGGTAGACCTAGAAGGGCTGAAAAAAGGAGAAAACCAACTGTGTTAGCGGAACATACCCTAATGTTCCACTGTCGTCGTCGTCCCCGGCAGGTAACCCAGGAACAAAAAGTACCTGCTACGAGAGGGCTGGCCACTAGCAGGCGACGAGGCATCCAAGTGATCCATCAGCATAAAACAGCCCCAATTAAACACAGAGAACAGCTAGGACAAGCAAAGATAATCTGACCTTTCCCCATAGACACATACCTATTACTGAAGAAATCATGGCTCAGGAATGGCACTGCAGGCTTTACAAGCATCCCAGAGGCTATGAAAGCTGTTCTCTGTTTTTAAAACTGCCGCCTAAATGACGTCATCAATTACGCCATAAAAACGCTAGTGCGCATGCACGAAGCCCGCAACGCGCATGCGCGAACCAAGCCTCATCCTCGCACCGGTCTCGCGCATGCGCAGAACGATCGAGCGGCGAACTGGGAAGTAGCTTGCCAGACACACCGCAGACAAACAATGTATGGGGGAAAAAGAGACACAGGGCAAACACAAAAACAGACAGAAAACGACATAGAATGGCTGCCATGGAGACAAACATAAAGCTCACCACTCCTGTACATGGACACCAGCCGAGGTAGGTCCCCAAACACATGCCAGACTTCAGGGGGGGAGCGATAGTCACCTGCTAGTAGCTAGACTCACGACTAAAACGCGGTTTAACCTGTCAGTGACCAGGAATACACCTCTTCAGCGCCTCTTCCGTATACCCTTTTCCATACTCAGCTAGTAGCTAGAGCTTATTGGAAATATGCGACTCCAAGTCGCTCAGCCGGTCCGCATCGCAGAAAAAAATGCAAGTCTTCAGGGTAAAAAAGACACATGCAAGGTCCTATGGAGGAGGACAAAAAAAGAACACAGCCTCTGGCAGCGAGCAAAGATTTATGGGAGTATCGTCCTATAGGGTAATGGAGGCGGGACTAAACCACACGTTGGCTGCCATGGAGTCTGTCAGGAAATAATGTTTTTGATACACCCAATTTGTTGGTTTGTTGTACAACCCTTTTCTAAACGCACATGTGAATGTGCTTTGATTAAAAAGTTAAATTATCAACAATGTGTGGCTTCCTTTTTCAATGCGCAAAAGCAGTATTTGTAGTAAAATTGTTGTTTTCGGTGACAATGGGTAATATTTACTAAAGGCAACTCCACGTTTCAGGTGTACTTTTGCAGTGCACTTGTAGTGCATAGTGGATGTGCCTTTAGTAAATAACACCCACAGTGATGTGTTAATTTTTACAATCATGCCATTTTCCGGAGCCCACATATTTCTGTCATGGTGCTGAAAATTAGCAAGATTTTGGTCAGTAATGCACTACATACATTAGTTAACAAAAACAAGGTGTGTGTGTAGCAGACCCACAACATAATAAGATTATCTGAAGAAGAGACTGTCCCCTCATCTCACTCAGAACTTGGGTTTGCACTGTTGTAGAAAAAGGCACAACAAGAAAAAAAACATAAATTTACCTAGGAGACACCTAAAACCAAGCCAAGCAATAAATGAAAACAAATATTGGAGTTTCAAAGAAAAATGTATTCCTAAAATGCCGCTCAGACATTGTCTGGCATATCAATGGCCGCCCCTACCCACAAAGTACTTCATGTATTGGTTTCTAACCTCACGGGCGCTTTGAGGGGGCAAGCCAGGATGAGCCGTTTCAAGGCCCGTGAGGTTCTCATTTTCCAGCAAGTCTGCATTTTGGACAACTGAGACCGCATAGTTTGCAGAATGTCTTTTTAGGAAATTGTGAAGAACACAGCACGCCAGCACAATGTGATTTAGTTTGTATTCCGCCATGTGGATAGGCATTAAAAAAAGGCAGAACCGGCTGGCCAGTATACCAAAAGTGTTCTCCACCACTCTTCTTTCTCTGAACAGGCAGAAATTAAAAATCCTCTGGTCCGGGGTGAGGGTCCTCATCGGGAAAGGCCGCATCAGATGGTTTGCCAGGGCAACTGCCTCATCCGCCATGAAGAGGAATGGGAGTCCTTCCTGATTCTCTTCTGGGGGTGGCAAGCCCAGACTGCCACTCTGGAGGTGCCAGTAGAACTCCATCTGTGCGAACACTCCACCATCCGACATCCGGCCATTTTGCCCCACATCCACATACAAGAAGTCATAGGTCGCAGACACCACCGCCAACATCACGATACTATTAAACCCCTTGTAGTTAAAATAGTGCGACCCCGAGTTGGGGGTGGGACGATGCGGACGTGTTTCCCATCAATTGCACCTCCACAATTGGGAAAGTCCCAACGACTGGCAAAGTGGGAGGCCACAGTCTGCCATTCATGTGGCGTTGAAGGACACTGTGAAGTGAAACAAGACCAAAAATTTGTAATTTTGCAAACCAACATTGCAAGCAGATTAGACACCAACATTTTTGGCCAAGATCAGTATAACATTTTGGGAACTGAGTATTTAAAGCCTAAAGTATAAGGTCCCCTTATCAGAGTCATCACCTCCCCCCCCATCCCCCCATGTGATGGGCCCTTGCTAAAAAATGAGGGGGGGGATGTTTTGGACAGGTAACCCTCTCCACTTGATTGAGAGCTGAATGCCTAAATAATGTGTGATACTTTGGGAAGCCCCTCCTTACTTACACTATTGGCAGCCCACCGGACAGGTAAGAAGTGTCATAATACCAAAAAGAAACCAAATGGAAGCACATTTTCACATTCTGCTATTACATATCAAGATAATAATAGGGGAAAAAACAAAAAAAAATGATAGCATTTGAAAGTATTGAGGCAGGCCCTTGCACTACATGCTTTGGTGAATTCATCCATAAATGTGACCATCAAAAAGGTAGATATAGTGTGTATTGGGTTTGGTAAAGTCAGCAGATAGAGGATTGCTAGCAGCTGACCTAGCAGTTGGGGGGGGGGGGGGGGTCAAGACATTGGTAAGTGACTAGACTATAGTTTTATGGGGCAAGAAGAGCATGGTGGGGAAGTTAGTGAGGCAAATATGCATGAGGACAAAGGGGCAGAGCATATGAATTAGAGCATATTGCAATGATGGTAATTAGGGAATGAGGAAAGAAATGCAAGACATTAGCAATCATTAAATACATAGAATGTGATGTTAAAGGATAAAACTTGCCTTCATATAGTCCTTCTGCAGGACCTGAGCGATGAGCCTCTGCTCCGGAGTGATGGCTTGCCGCATGCAGGTATCCTGCCTGGTGATATAAGGGGTCAGCAAAGCCAGCAGATGGTGAAAAACGGGGTCCGTCATCCGGATATAATTCCTGAAATCATCAGGATTATTCTCCCGGATCTCACGGAGCAAAGGCATGTGCGAGAACTGGTCACGCTGGCGCAACCAATTCTTGGTCCACAAACGCCTCCCCTCCCTGTTCATGGACCGGGCTTGTGTCAAAATAAGAACCCCAACACGAAGCCCCTGCACAGCACAAACTCTATGACAAGTACGTAGACGAAACATGGTTTGAAAACGGTCGGCTGGTCAGAACGGACACCAGAAAGCACGATAAACAGCAAGGCCTGAAAGAACGACAATAAGCAATGCAAATCAAAGCATACTATACCAAGATATAGTCCACAATGAGAAACAAATACTTACTGACTACACGCATTGATTATCAGATACGCAAAGACAAGCAGAAACTGAAGAGCAGTAGCGAACTGAATCACAAATCTGAAAAGCGTGAATCTCTCACCAAACTTCTACTAACACGCGATGCACACAAGATCAGCAGAAGGAGCCCAAAGGGTGCCGGACGTGGTGCTGAACTTCCCTTTTCTAGGCCCGCCGTACGCGGCTTACTTCACCGCGTTCTTGGCAACCGGAAATTCCGTCAACTTAGTCCGACCGTGTGTATGTAACATCACTTCTGGACCTCGTCCGGAATTAATCCGTCGGTATAACGTATTTGGTTGTCGGAATCTCCGACCGTGTGTACAAGGGCTTGGAGTGTCCATGGTCAATGCAGTACGTAGGCCGAACAACTAGACAATTAAAAATTCAAATATAGGAACGCCTTACGAATATTAATAAAGGATTTCCCAATCATAGCATGTCAAGGCATTTTAGATGACACCATAATAGTGACCCTACCCTCTGTAAGTTTTATGGTATTGATAAGATCACAAAACATTGGAGAGGGACACATATGAAAAGAGAAATCTCAAAAAAATAAACAATGCAGCTGTTAGGAATGAATATAGAGCTTGATCTAAATTGTTTTTTGTCCCATGCCGGGAGAGTGGGGAAATCCCCCCTCTTTCTCTCCTTAATGTGGGAGCATGACATTAACATTTGGATCAAGTCTCTATTAATCTGCATTAAAGATGAACGAATATTAAGATATAAATTTAGGTGCATATAAAACAAGAAAAGTATAGGAGAGAATGAGGTGGATAAAACATAAATGATGTCGGGGATCACGGAGTTTTGTTTACATCTTTTTAAATAAAAAAAATAGGGGTTGTTTAAAGTTTTTGGTACAGAAATAATGGAAGTAGAGTATTTTAAATGAGTAATGTGCAAATGGACAATCAGTCTATTGGTTAGTGCCATTATAATAGTGATATGGTGTAGTCTCTTCATATAGAGTGACATCTAGAGGTCAACTATATGAATGACAGGAGGATACCCTATTGCTAATGATCTAGCGTCATCATGAATTGCAAATAGAGACTTTGTATTTATGGATTTTTATATAGTTTTCCCCTCTGATGTTGTTTGATTAATAATGGCATTATTTTTAGTGAGAGGTTTTAATTTTAGAATTTAAGCAAATTATGCTGCGAATGGCGGTCCGTTCATTATGCCTTGAGTGGGACTGAGGCTGCGCACAAATTTTTGCTTTACATTGGCTCTTTACAATCGATTGGCACACTATAAACAATGTTGACCTTGTGACCAGGCACGCTTCCTGAAGATGTGAAAAACGAAACGTACGTCGAGGCAATACCTGGTCACGTTCGTATACACAAAATTCCGGTCCTCTTGGTTGTCGGTCGCATTCGGTGGAGCGCACGCTGTACACAACAAGGAACCACGAGCACACCATGAAACGATCTGATAAGCGAGCAGCCCCAGTGCCAGGTCGGGCACTGAGTAATGTAAACAGCAATTTGGCTTTATGTTTTTTAAATTCTTGTTTTAAATAAACAGTATTATGCTATGGATATTGTTTTCTCTTTCTTCGTGCCCTGTCTGAGCCTATGAGGAGGAAGGAGTTTTTCATAGAGTTTGTATCATATTCCATGCGAGCAGGCATTTACCTGCACAAGCTCAGCTGACTATCTTTTTAATTAAAGTAGTCACTACAATCTGGTAAGGAGACTACTGTATCTTCACGATTGGGTGTCTTTGTGCTCAAATTTGTGGTGAAGGAATTTTCCACTAATTTCAGAAGATGTCATTGTATTCTGGCAAATGGATTTAGATGAAGTCTATAACAATTGTATCTGTGGAGTTTGATCACTGCATGGACTTTGGCTATATGATTTTATCCAGTATCAAATTGGGACTATTTAATTAATTATTTTTTTTGCAATTGTTTTTTGGTTATTATTGTATGTTTAGTGGGTTGGTACACCACTTCAATCACGTATGGGTGTTATTGTAGTATTTTTCACTCATTTAATGTGATGTCTAAGATATGAGGTTTATTCTCTCACATTCCACTTTATTCTACATTCCATTTTCACCACACTTTCACCTTCCTTATAATAAGCTAAATAATTCTATTCTAATAAACCATTATTTTTCCTTTTTTTTCTCCCTGTGTTTATTAACCTTTATTACCGTATATACGAGGTCTCCTATATATAGATATCTATACTGACTTGATTTAGTGTCTTTTATTTTCCCTCCCTTCACGCTTCACCACACATGGGAATCTGAGTAATTCTCTACACATGTGGTGTCGCAATATATACATCAGTGGTGGCCAATATTACAATAACAATTTTTTCTAAAATACATTTTTTGAGATATAGTTTATTTTACATTATGTCTTTCCTTGATTGACCTCTGCTGCAGGCGCAATCCAGCTGTGTTCCAATTACCGGCGGTTTACGCCGAGTCGGGGGGTCTCATTGTTAGTGTGACCTCTCGTGAGACGTGTCTCTGGATTTACAAATTTTCCGAGTTGGGATGGCTAGCTGGTGAGCATTTTTGGGGTCCCCTCACAGGAAAGAAGGAAATCTTCTGTTTTAAAGAGATTGCTATGCAGGACTAAACTTTCTCCTTCAATTTCATGCTTTGGATATACATCCTGGGGTAACTATGTGAAATATTTATGTAATGTCTGTGCATGTATTGTGTGTATTCAGTAGCCGATACATGTATTTACGATGTGTTTTACCCAGCAGACTGCCCCTCTGAAGAAGACCCCATTAGTGTGGGTTGAAACACGTCAGAGCCTTTCTACATTGCGGACCACTGTTATTATCTGTCTGTATAAACATTTCAGTCTGTTTTGTATACCCATAGACACATGTGTTATAGTACAACTGTCCTGCTGGAGCTCATATTTTAACCACTTTGTCTATACATTTTTTTTATTAATAAATTTTGGATTATTTATAAAACTATGACTTGACCCATAATTTTGCTGCCTAAAAATCCCATCTCTGGGGGAGCATTTTCGAATTCTTCCAAGATATGAGGTTTTTCCTATTTTTTTTAAAAGCGCACCTACTGTCACCAAATCTCAGCAAATTAAGTTTCTTATTATAGATCCTTTCTAGGGAGCAGCTATAACATTATCACAATACTAGTTTGATAAGTAGAGTACTCACAATTAGTATCACAAGGTATTTTAGTAAGTGGCGCTGAGTTTATTTGTAGCTGCTATCAGCTGCATGCACACAGTGTTGGAACAATGCTGCATCAACCTAGGTAAGTATGATTCTAAAAAAAAAAATCCCATACTTCTCTTTTAATTGAACAAGCTAAAATACTATAGGCTCTTTTTTTGTTAAAAACAACAAGCATGTTATACTTACCTGCTCTGTGCAGTGGTTTTGTTTCCTTGTCCTGTGCCCCTCTCCGGCGCACCTGGCCCCTCACTCCTGTTGAGTACCCCCACAGCAAGCGACTTGCTATGGGGGCACTCGAGCCACAGCTCTGTGTCCATTCAGACATGGAGCTGTGGCCTGGCCCTGCCCCCTCTCTCTCCTCATTGGCTCACTGACTTTGACAGCAGTGGGAGCCAATGGCTCTTCGCTGCTGTCTCAGCCAATGAGATGAGGAGGGAGAGTCCCATACAGCCAAGTCTCTCGTGCAACATCGCTGGATGGAGATGGGGAACAGGTAAGCATGAGGGAGGCTGCTGCACACAGAAGGTTTTTATCTTAATGCATTAAGATAAAATTCTTCTGCCTTTACAACCACTTGAAGTTGAAAGCTGATTGGCTACCATGCAGAGCTGCACCAGATGATATAATCTTAAATTTTAGTAATTAACCAACCATTGTTGTGTTCCTTCAACCTTTCTTGAACTCATCAAACTAGGCTACCTTCTTCCATAGCACCATAGTTTAGTTCTGATGCTCACATGCCCATTGTAGGTTCTGGCTGTGGACATAGGCCAAAATGAACAGCCTGACAGGTCTGAGCCTACACTGTCCCAAACAACAGACTGCAATGCACTGTGTGTTCTGACACCTTTCTATCAGAACCAGCATTAACTCTTTCAACAGTTCTGTTGGATCAGAGTACATGGGCCAGCTCTCACTCCCCACATACATCAGTGAGACTTGGCTGCCCATGACCCTGTTACCGGTTTTCCCTCCTTGGACCACTTTTGGTAAGTCTTGACCACTGCAGACTGGAAAAACATCCCACAAGAGCTGCAGTTTTGGAGATGATTTGACTCAGTTGCCTAGCCATTACAATTTGGTCCTTGTTAAAATTGCTCCAATCCTTACGCTTGCCCTTTTTTTTTTTTTTTTTTTGCTTTCAACACATCGACTTCAGGGACAACATGTTCACTTGCTGCCTAATGTATCCCAGCAATTTCCAGGTGCCATTTTAACGAGATAATTATTTACTTGTCAGTGATCATAGTGTTATGGTTGATCAGTGTATATGAGCTATATGACATTCAGCTAGGCCACCTTCTCTGGGACACGCCATATGGCCTCTGTGGAATGCAGGTAAACAGGAAGTGGGTGCTGGAGATCACTGTGAGTCAACAAAGAATGAAAAACATGCAAATATTTTCTTTAATGAGTGGGAAGTATTTATGACACAGCACTGTATATACTACAATAAAACCC
Source organism: Lithobates pipiens (assembly GCF_037356315.1). Taxonomy (NCBI): domain Eukaryota; kingdom Metazoa; phylum Chordata; class Amphibia; order Anura; family Ranidae; genus Lithobates; species Lithobates pipiens. The sequence continues at coordinate 262,872,392 of NW_027507784.1, read as the reverse complement.
TGGATTACAAGCATTATTCATTCCAGAAGCATGCTTGTAATCCAAAGCACTTGTTTATCAACAGCGAATTTCCCCATAAGAAATAATGGAAACTCAAATGATTTGTTCCACTACCATTTATTCATAAATCCTTCAGTTTATAGTCCATATAAAAATATTATAGCAATGTGATAGGTTGTGTAACCATAAAATGCCCATCCAAAAATGGAAGCCTCCACAAGGTGATTAGAAGCAAAATCTGGTAGGAGCTACAGAGTATAAAAGAAGAGAGGTGCCTCTGATGCCGCGTACACATGATCAGACTATCCGCCGCACGTGTGTGGGCTCCGGCTGACTTTTTTTTCCCCAAAAGTCCGGCGGACTTAGAAAGTAGTTTTGACTCAAAAATTGTCCGCCCGGCCGTCTTTGTGCTAGTCCGCCGGACTTTTGAAATAAACGGACTTTCCCACACACAGAGAAAAGTCCGTTCATTTTGAACGTGGCTCCAGGTAGACGGAACTAGCGAGAGAGGTCAATGCCGCCGCCTCCATGGGCGAGATTGACACGTTTGCTGGCCCCGTCACCTGGTATGGACTTAAAGGGGAAGCCCTACCCTGAAAAAACAGCATGGGGGTCCACCCAAAGGTCCATATCAGACCCTTATCTGAGCACGCAGCCCGGCTGGTAAGGAAAGGGGGTGGGGACGAGCGAGCGCCCCCCCCTCCTGAGCCGTACCAGGCTGCGTGCCCTCAACATGGGGGATACTTTGGGGAGGGGGGGCCGTGCGGCCTCCCCACCCCAAAGCACCTTGTCCCCATGTTGATGAAGACAAGGGCCTCTTCCCGACAACCCTGGCCGTTGGTTGTCAGGGTCTGCGGGCGGGGGGCTTTTCGAAATCCGGGAGCCCCCTTTAATAAGGGGGCCCCCAGATACCGGCCCCCTACCCTATGTGAATGAGTATGGGTTACAATGTACCCCTACCCATTCACCTGGTGAAAAAATGTAAATAAAACATAACACAAGGTTTCAAAATAATTTATTGCACAACTCTGGGGGTCTTCTTCCATCTTGGGGGGTATTCCCGCCGGACTCCGCTATCTTCTGCTAGCTCTTTTACTAGCGGAGGAGCCCGGTTTTCTTCTTCGTCGCCACCCGGGGGTCTTCTTCCGACTTCGGGGGTCTTGTCCCCCTCTTCGGGGGTCTTGTCCCCCTCTTCGGTTCTTCTTGCCGGCCTCCGCTTTCTTCCTTTAGCTCTTTTACTAGTGGTGGCCCGGTCTTCTGTCGTCGCCGCCTCTTCTTCCGACTTCGGGGGTCTTGTCCCCCTCTTCGGTTCTTCTTGCCGGGCCTCTGCTCCTTCTTCCAGCTCTTTTACTAGCAGTGGCCTGGTCTTCTGTAGCCGGGTTCTGTAGCGGACCGTGGTAAATGTGGACATTGTCAAACTTCTGACAGTGAGAGGAGCTTAATGAGGCATCATTAACCACTTACAGATCGGACCATTTTGCTGGTCAAAGACCGGACCACTTTTTGCAATTTGGCACTGCGTCGCTTTAACTGACAATTGCGCGACGTGGCTCCCAAACAAAATTGACGTCCTTTTTTTTCCCACAAATAGAGATTTCTTTTGGTGATATTTGATCACCCCTGCAGTTTTTATTTTTTTGCGCGATAAACAAAAATAGAGTGAGAATTTTGAAAAAAACGCATTATTTTTTACTTTATGTCATAATAAATATCCCCCAAAAATATATATAAAAAACTTTTTTTTCCCTCAGTTTAGGCCGATACGTGTTCTTCTACATATTTTTGGTAAAAGAAAATCGCAATAAGCGATTATTGATTGGTTTGCGCAAAAGTTATAGCGTTTACAAAATAGGGATAGTTTTATGGCATTTTTATTAATAATTTTTTATTATTTTATTTTTTACAAGTAATGGCGGCGATCAGCGATTTTTATTGTGACTGCGACATTGCGGCGGACATTTTTGACACATTTTTGGGACCATTGTCATTTATACAGTAATCACTGCTATATAAATGCAGTGATTCCTGTGTAAATGACACGCAGTGAAGGGGTTAACCAGTGGGTGGCAGTGTAGGGGTTAAGTGTTCCTAGAGGTGTGTTACTAACTGTGTGGGGGCTGGGCTTTCATTTAGTGAACACTGATCTCTGCTCTAATCACATAGAGCAGAGATCAGCATCACTAGTTGCTAGGCAGAATGGGGAAATGCTGTTTACACGGCATTTCCTCCATTCAGCCGTCCCATGAGACGATCGCGGGTATGCCCGCGGTGATCGAGTCCGCAGGACCCGTGACCGGACTCGCGGGGGTCCCGACCGGCATACGAGCATGCCGGCGGTGGCGCGCTCGCAATGGCGGGCAGCATTGAAGATTGGACATACCTGTACGCCAATATGCCTGCCCGTGCCATTCTGCCGATGTACATCGGCGTGCGCCGGTCGGGAACTGGTTAAACAAGACTCGGTATCCTTGTACCTTTGAAATATGCTTTTATTTTTGTTCCACAAGGAGGAGTCTCATGGATACATACAAACCCCAGCACATTTATTTTAAAAAAAGATAAAAGAATGCAGGGTTTAGAGTTGCATTACGTAAAGAGTGCAGGGTTCTGGTATGAGCTATATGCAGGGTTCTGGGATGAGCAATGTATGCTGCATGCAGAGTGCAGGGTTCTAGGACAACCTATGTACAGAGTGCAGGGTTCTGGGATGAGCTCCATGCAGGGTTCTGGGATATGCTATGTACAGATTGCAGGGTTCTGGGATGAGCTGCGTAGAGAGTGCAGGGATCTGGGATGAGCTACATACAGAGTGCAGGGTTCTGGGATGAGCTACGTACAGTTGCAGGGTTCTGGGATGAGCTATGTATAGAGTGCAGAGTTCTGAAATAAACTAAGTACAGAGTGCAGGGTTCTGGGATGAGCTGCATGAAGAGTGCAGAATTCTGGGATGAGATATATACAGAATGCAGGGTTCTGGGATGAGCTCCATGCAGAGTGCAGGGTTCTGGGATGAGCTATGTACAGAGTGCAGGGTTCTGGGATGAGCTGCATAGTGAGTGCAGGGATCTGGGATGAGCTGCATACAGAGTGCAGGGTTCTGGGATGAGCTGTGTACAGAGTGCAGGGTTCTGGGATGAGCTGTGTACAGAGTGCAGGGTTCTGGGATGAGCTGTGTATAGAGTGCAGGTTTCTGCGATGAGCTGTGTATAGAGTGCAGGGTTGTGGGGTGAGCTGTGTACAGAGTGCAGGGTTCTGGGATGAGCTGCATGCAGAATGCAGGGTTCTGTGATGAGCTGCATGCAGAGTGCAGGGTTCTAGGATGAGCTATGTACAGAGTGCAGGGTTCTGGAATGAGCTATGTAAAGAGTGCAGGGTTCTGGGATGAGCTATGTACAGAGTACGGTATTCTGTCTTGATCTGCGTACGGAGTGCAGGGTTCTAGGATGAGCTGCATACAAAGTGCAGGGTTCTGGGATGAGCTTCTTACAGGGTGCAGAGTTCTGGGATGAGCTGTGTACAGAGTGCAAGGTTCTGGAATGAGCTTTGTACAGAGTCCAGGGTTCTGGGATGTGCTGCATGCAGAGTGCAGGGTTCTGGGATGAGATCTATACAGAGTGCAGCATTTTGAGATGAGCTACACAGGGTTCTAGGATGAGCTATGCACAGATTGCAGGGTTCTGGGGTGAGCTACGTAAAGAGTGCAGGGTTCTGGGAGGAGTTGCGTACAGAGTGCAGGATTCTGGGATGTGCTGCATACAGAGTGCAGGGTTCTGGGATGAGCTGCGTATGGAGTGCAGGGTTCTGGGATGAGCTGCATATGGAGTGCAGGGTTCTGGGATGAGCTGCGTACAGAGTGCAGGGGTTTTGGGAGAGCCGGATACAGAGTGCAGGGTTCTGGGAGAACTGCGTACAGAGTGCGGGTTCTGGCATGAGCTGCGTACAGAGTGCAGGGTTCTGGCATGAGCTGCGTACAGAGTGCAGGGTTCTGGCATGAGCTGCGTGCAGGGTTCTGGGATGAACTGCATACAGAGTGCAGGGTTCTGGGATGAGCTGCGTACAAAGTGCAGGGTTCTGGGATGAGCCGCATACGGAGTGCAGGGTTCTGGGAAAGCTGCATACAGATTGCAGGGTTCTGGGATGAGCTGCATACAGAGTGCAGGGTTCTGGGATGAGCTATGTACAGAGTACGGGATTCTGGCTTGATCTGCATACGGAGTGCAGGGTTCTAGGATGAGCTGCGTACAAAGTGTAGGGTTCTGGGATGAGCTTCTTACAGAGTGCAGGGTTCTGGGATGAGCTGTGTACAGAGTGCAGGGTCCTAGTATGAGCTGTGTACAAAGTGCAGGGTTCTGGGGTGAGCTGTGTACAGAGTGCAGGGTTCTGGGATGAGCTGCATGCAGAGTGCAGGGTTCTGGGATGAGCTTCATGCAGAGTGCAGGGTTCTGGGAGAGCCGTGTACAGAGTGCAGGGTTCTGGGAGAGCCACGTACAGAGTGCAGGGTTCTGGGAGAGCCGCGTACAGAGTGCAGGGTTCTGGGATGAGCTGCGTGCAGAGTACAGGGTTCTGGGATGAGCTGCGTACAGAATGCAAGGTTCTGAAATGAGCTTCATACAGAGTGCAGGGTTCTGGGATGAGCTGCATACAAAGTGCAAGGTTCTGGGGTGAGCTATGTGCAGGGTTCTGGGATGTGCTGCATGCAAAGTGCAGGATCCTGAGATGAGCTGCGTACATATTGCAGGATTCTGGGATGAGCTGCATACAGAGTGCAGGGTTCTGGGATGAGCTATGTACAGAGAGCAGGGTTCTGGGATGAGCTGCATGCAGAGTGATGGGTTCTGGGATGAAGTGCTTGCAGAGGGCAGGGTTCCGGGATTAGCTATGTACAGAGTGCAGGGATCTGGCATACCTTACATACAGATGCAGGGTTCTGGGATGAGCTGCGTACAGAGTGCAGGGTTCTGGGATGAGCTGTGTACAGAATGCAGGGTCCTAGTATGAGCTGTGTACAAAGTGCAGGGTTCTGGGATGAGCTGTGTACAGAGTGCAGGGTTCTGGGATGAGCTGCATGCAGAGTGCAGGGTTCTGGGATGAGCTTCATGCAGAGTGCAGGGTTCTGGGAGAGCCGCGTACAGAGTGCAGGGTTCTGGGAGAGCCAGGTACAGAGTGCAGGGTTCTGGGAGAGCCGCGTACAGAGTGCAGGGTTCTGGGATGAGCTGCGTGCAGAGTACAGGGTTCTGGGATGAGCTGCGTACAGAATGCAGGGTTCTGGAATGAGCTATGTGCAGAGTGCAGGGTTCTGGGTTGAGCTATGTACAGAGTGTAGGGTTCTGGAATGAGCTGCGTACGGAGTGCAAGGTTCTGGAATGAGCTGAGTTCAGAGTGCAGGGTTCTGGGATTAGCTGCATACAGGGTTCAGGGTTATGGGATGAGCTTTGTACAGGGTGCAGGGTTCTGAGGTGAGCTGCATGCAGAGTGCAGGTTTCTGGGATGAGCTATGTACAAAGTGCTAGGCTCTAGGATGAGCTGCGTACAGAGTGCAGGGTTCTAGGATGGGCTGCATACAGTGTGCAGGGTTCTGGGATGAGCTATGTACAGGGTGCAGGCTTCTGAGATGAGCTATGTACAGAGTGCAGTATTCTAGGATGAGCTATACACAGAGTGCAGAGTTCTAGGATGAGCTATTTAAAGGGTGCAGGGTTTTGGGATGAGCTGCGTACAGAGTGCAGGGTTCTGGGATGAGCTGCGTACAGTGTGCAGGATTCTGGGATGAGCTATGTACAGAGTGCAGGGTTCTGGAATTAGCTTACGTAGAGAGTCCGGGGTTCTGGAATGAGCTACGTACAGAGTGCAGGGTTCTGGGATGAGCTATGTACAGTGTGTAGGGTTCTGTGATGAGCTACATACAGAGTGCAGGGTTCTCGGATGAGCTTTGTACAGAGTGCAGGGTGTCTGGGATGAGCTATGTACAGAGTGCAGGGTTTTGGGGTGAGCTGCATGCAGAGTGCAGGGTTCTGGGATGAGCTATGTGCAGAGTGCAGGGTTCTGGGATAAGCTGCATACAGAGTGCAGGGTTCTGGGATGAGCTATGTATAGAGTTCAGGGTTCTAGGATGAGCTGCATGCAGAGTGCAGGGTTCTAGGATGAGCTATGTTCAGGGTTCTAGGATGAGCTGCATGCAGAGTGTGGGGGTTCTTTGATGAGCTATGTACAGAGTGCAGGGTTCTGGGATGAACTGCATACAGATTGCAGGGTTCTGGGATGAGCTATGTACAGAGTGCAGGGTTCTGGGATGAGCTATGTACAGAGTGCAGGGTTCTGGGATGAGCTATATACAGGGTGCAGGGTTCTGAGATGAGCTATGTACAGAGTGCAGCATTCTAAGATGAGCTATGCACAGAGTGCAGGGTTATAGGATGAGCTATTTAAAGGGTGCAGGGTTTTGGGATGAGCTGCGTACAGAGGGCAGGGTTCTGGGATGAGCTGTGTATGGAGTGCAGGGTTCTGTGATGAGCTGTGTACAGATTGCAGGATTCTGGGATGAGCTATGTACGGAGTGCAGGGTTCTGGGATGAGCTATGTACAGTGTGTAGGGTTCTGTGATGAGCTACATACAGAGCGCAGGGTTCTGGGATGAGCTATGTTCAGGGTTCTAGGATGAGCTGCATGCAGAGTGCGGGGTTCTGTGATGAGCTATGTTCAGAGTGCAGGGTTCTGGAATGAGCTATGTACAGAGTGCAGGGTTCTGGGATGAACTGCATACAGAGTGCAAGGTTCTGGGATGAGCTATGTACAGAGTGCAGGGTTCTGGGATGAGCTATGTACAGAGTGCAGGATTCTGGGATGAGCTATATACAGGGTGCAGGGTTCTGAGATGAGCTATGTACAGAGTGCAGCATTCTAAAGCCGCGTACACACGTAGCCGTCTGTCCGACGTACTTAGTCTGGCGGACGTCCGCCAAACTGTCCGTTGGAATTTTCGAACGGGCTACTTGACCACACACGGCACTTTTTCAGCGGACTAATACGGCGTACTAAGTCCGCCGTACTAAGTCCGCCGTACTTTCGAAATGAACGGACTCGCCCACACACGCGGAGGAAAGTCCGCTCATTTCGAGCGCGTCTCCAGGTAGGCGGGGCCCGCGAAGGAGACGTCGCTGGCCCCGCCGCCTGGTATGGACTTAAAGGGGAACCCCCAACGCCGAAAAAAAACGGCGTGGGGGTCCCCCCCAAGTCCACAACAGACCCCTGTCCGAGCACGCTACCCGGCCGGCCAGGAAAGGGGGGCGAGCGAGTGCCCCCCCCCTCCTGAGCCGTACCAGGCCGCGTGCCCTCAACATGGGGGGTGCCTTGGGGAAGGGGGGGCCGCGTGGCCCCCCCACCCCAAAGCACCTTGTCCCCATGTTGATGAGGACAAGGGCCTCTTCCCGACAACCCTGGCCGTTGGTTGTCGGGGTCTGCGGGCGGGGGGCTTATCGGAATCCGGGAGCCCCCTTTAATAAGGGGGCCCCCGGATACCGGCCCCCCACCCTATGTGAATGAGTATGGGGTACAATGTACCCCTACCCCTTCACCTGTAAAATAAAAGTACAAAAAAAAACACAACACACGAGATAAAATACTTTATTGCACAGCTCCGGGGGTCTTCCATCTTCGGGGGTCTTCTCGCCGGACTCCTCCGCTATCTTCTTGTAGCTCTTTTGCTAGCGGAGGAGTCCGACTTTCTTCCTCGCCGCCGGCCTCTTCTCCCGACTTCGGGGGTCTTGTCCCCCTCTTCGGTTCTTCTGCCGGGCCACCGCGCCTTCTTATAGCTCTTTTACAGGCGGTGGTCTTCTGTCGCCGCTGCCGCCTTCCGTTCTTCTTCTTCTTCTTCTTCTTCTTCTCCTTCTTCTCCTGGAGATGTTGACTCGACGCTCTCTCCGGCCACAATGCCAGGGACGCGCTGCGCGGCCACTTATATAGGGACAAGGGGCGGTGTCACATGGCTTTATGTCACATGGGTTGGTGTCACATGGTGACCCCGCCCCCTTACGATGTCACAGTCCCCATGTGACATCAACCCATGTGACCAACCCATGTGACATAAAGCCATGTGACACCGCCCCTTGTCCCTATATAAGTGGCCGTGCAGCGCGTCCCTGGCATTGTGGCCGAAGAGAGCGTCGAGTCAACATCTCCAGGAGAAGAAGAAGAAGAAGAAGAACAGAAGGCGGCAGCGGCGACAGAAGACCGCCCCCCCCTCCCCAAGGCACCCCCCATGTTGAGGGCACGCGGCCTGGTACGGCTCGGGAGGGGGGGCGCTCGCTCGCCCCCCTTTCCTGGCCGGCCGGGTAGCGTGCTCGGACAGGGGTCTGTTGTGGACTTGGGGGGGACCCCCACGCCGTTTTTTTTCGGCGTTGGGGGTTCCCCTTTAAGTCCATACCAGGCGGCGGGGCCAGCGACGTCTCCTTCGCAGGCCCCGCCTACCTGGAGACCCGCTCGAAATGAGCGGACTTTTCTCCGGGCGGGAAAAGTCCGCTCATTTCAAAAGTACGGCGGACTGGCATACACACGGCCGGATTGTCCGCCGAAATGCGAGTCCGGCGGGCAGATTGATGTGCAACACGAAATTCTAAGTCCGCCGTACTGTCGGGTCAAAAAAGTATGCCGGAGGCTACACACGGGGGGGATTGTTTGGCGGACTTGAGTTTGCCGGACTTTTCCACCGGATTGTTTGATCGTGTGTACGCTGCATAAGATGAGCTATGCACAGAGTGTAGGGTTATAGGATGAGCTATTTAAAGGGTGCAGGGTTTTGGGATGAGCTGCGTACAGAGTGCAGGGTTCTGGGATGAGCTGTGTATGGAGTGCAGGGTTCTGTGATGAGCTGTGTACAGAGTGCAGGATTCTGGGATGAGCTATGTACGGAGTGCAGGCTTCTGGAATAAGCTACGTACAGAGTACAGGTTTCTGGGATGAATATGTACAGTGTGTAGGGTTCTGTGATGAGCTACATATAGAGTGCAGGGTTCTGAGATGAGCTTTGTACAAAGTGCAGAATGTCTGGGATGAGCTATCTACAGAGTGCAGGGTTTTGGGGTGAGCTGCATGCAGAGGGCAGGGTTCTGGGATGAGCTGCATACAGAGTGCAGGCTTCTGGGATGAGCTTTGTGCAGGGTTCTGGGATGATCTATGTACATAATGCAGGGTTCTGGGATGAGCTATGTACAAGTACAGGGTTCTGGAGTGAGCTGCGTACAGAGTGCAGGGTTCTGGGGTGAGCTGCGTACAGAGTGCAGGGTTTTGGGATGAGCTATATACAGGGTGCAGGGTTCTGGAATGAGCTATGTAAAGAGTGCAGGGTTTTGGGATGAGCTATGTACAGAGTGCAGGGTTCTGTGATGAGCTATGTATGGAGTACAGGGCTCTGCGATGAGCGGCATACAGAGTACAGGGCTCTGCGATGAGCAGCATACAGAGTGTAGGGTTCTGGGATGAGCGGCATACAGAGTGTAGGGTTCTGGGATGAGCGGCGTACAGAGTGCAGGGTTCTGGGATGAGCTTTATACAAGGTGCAGGGTTCTGAGAGGAGCTATATACAGGGTGCAGGGTTCTGGGATGAGCTATGATGGGAGGGGGGGTAGTGGAGGGCAGTATGATGGTTGGTAGTGGAGGGCAGTATGACGGGAGGGGTGGTAGTGGAGGGCAGTATGATGGGGTTAGTGCAGGGCAGTATGATGGAAGGGGGATAGTGGAGGGCAGTGTGATGGGAGGGGTGATAGTGGAGGGCAGTATAATGGGAGGAGGGTAGTGGAGGGCATTACGATGGGAGAGGGGGTAGTGGAGGGTATGACAGGGGGGTAGTGGAGGGCAATATGATGGGAGAGGGGATAGTGGAGGGCAGTGTGATGGGAGGGGTGGTAGCGGAGGGCGGTATGATGGGAGGGTGCTAGTGGAGGGCATTATGATGGGAGAGGGGGTAGTGGAGAGTATGACGGGGGAGTGGAGTGGAGGGCAGTATGACGGTAGAGGAGTAGTGGAGGGCAGTATGATGGGAGGGGTGGTAGTGGAGGGCAGTATGATGGGAGAGGGGGTAGTGGAGGGCAGTATGGGATGGAGCAGAGTGACCATGAGTGTTCTCGGGGGAGGGAGCATTTCTCCTACCTTTCCAGCAGCAGGAACAGCCTTCAGACGAAACACGAAGTCGGGGCGGAGCTGGCGGTCCTAGTTACGGATGACTCTCTCTACAGTGTCTATGCAGCTAGTGCCAGGCTAGAGAGGAGGGCTGGTAGGGCGGGACATAGGAGAACCAATCCTTCTCCTGCAGCCGCTGAAAGTCATCCCTGTACCTAGGCCCTCCAGATCCACCTTCCGACTTCGCCCCTGGCTCAACGGGTGCACTCCGCTGTGAATGCTGGGACCTCTACCTCTATCCTCCTTGTGACGTCACTGGTTGCTAGACGCCAGGCTGGCCATGGCTAACAACCAGTTTGGGCAGGGAGCCAGGGGCGGGAGAATAAAAGGGGTCTCCAGCCAGGGTCCCATCACAGTGCGTGACAGCGGTGATGAAACGGCTATTTTAGGGGGCATCAGATCGTCTCAGGGCCAGGAGGCAATTCCAGGACACTGTATTGTCCCAAAATGAAGGTGCCCGGAAACCAGGACAGAGCTGCTAATTGCAGGACTGTCCCAGGCAATCCAGGACTGTTGTGAGGTATGATCCATGTGAGTTGCTAAATGTTGTACCTGCTTTAACCACTTGCTTACTGGGCACTTAAACCCCCCTCAGTCCCAGAGCAATTTTCAGCTTTCAGCGCTGATGCACTTTGAATGACAATTGCGCGGGCATACAACACTGTGCCCAAATGAAATTTTTATCATTTTTTTCCCACAAATAGAGCTTTCTTTTGGTGGTATTTAATTACAGCTCGGAGTTTTATTTTTTGCTAAACAAACAAAAAAAGATGCAAAAAAAAAAAAAAAAATCATGTTTAAAAGTTTGTTATAAAATTTTGCAAACGGGTAATTTTTCTCCTTCATTGAAGTGCGCTGATGAGGCGGCACTGATAGGCTGCACTGGTGGGCACTGATGGGCTGCATTGGTGGGCACTGATAGGCTGCATTGGTGGGCACTGATAGGCATAGTTAAGGCGGCACAAATAGGCACAGATAAGGCAGCACCGATGGGCACAGATAAGGCGGCACTGATGGGCAAAGATGGGCACATAAGATGGCACGGATGGGTGGCACAGATGGGTGGCACGGATGGGCACTTATAGGTACCACTGATAGATGGGACTGATGGGCACTGATAGGTGGCACTGATAGGTGGCACTGCTGGGCACTGATGGGCGGCACTGCTGGGCACTGGTAGATGACACTGATGGGCACAGATATGTGGCACGGGTGCAGCACCTTTGTTAAGGCAGATTGTGGGCACTGCTGGGTGGCACTGTGGGCACTGCTGGGTGGCACCGACGGGGGCACTTACTTTTTTTTATTGTTGCACTGGCAGGGGGCAGGTGGGCACTGACAGGGTTGCAGGTGGGCACTAGCAGTGCTGGCCATGATCGGGACTGATGTCCCGATCACGGTCGCCGGTGATCGGGACATCGCGAGGAGGAATAATAGCCGATTACCGGCTCCGTTATATCACATGATCAGCTTTCATTGGCTGACAGCTGATCACGTGATAAGGGGTCGGGATCGACCCCTTGCACGGATCGGTGATCAGGCGAGTCTCGTAGACTCGCCGATCACAGAGCGCGCCGCGCGCGCCCCTCAGGGGGCGCACAGGCCGCTCGTGCACGGGACTACGTCAATAGACGTAGTCCCGGAAAAGGAGATCCGGGCTGTAGCTGTCAATTGACTATAGTGCGGATCTCAAGTGGTTAAATGCAACTGTATTGCTACATTTAGAAGCGTCTTTTTTCTCTTTTATACTCTGTTGTGACATGACACTACTTGTATATCAAGACATCGCTTGTATATCAAAATTTATTAAAATGTTTTGCAAAACACTCTTAAACCAACGTTTTACTGTATATGGCATTCTGCTGCTTTGGTGGGAAGTATTTATGGCACAGCACTGTATATTGACAATTTTTTAGGGGCGCTCTAAATAGATTGCTCTAATAATGTAATTGCTTAAGACGAAAAACAATACTCAAAATTAACAATAAAAAGTGACATCAATAATCAATATATTTTCCAATCGTGATCCAGTGACCATGGAAAAAATATATAAATTGCACCATGGACTAATTGACATTCAATCAAAAAAAGTCCCAATATAAGTGTCTTTGTAGCTTCTTTGGTGAATATTATCAGATACACCAAGTGAAAAAAAAATCTTGTAAACTGTGGTATAACATCAAATTCAAAGGGCTTACGACTCCCTCCACCGAGAAACAGCACCACAACACACGTGAAGATACAAATCCAAACTGCTTACCAGATTTGTTTGACCACTTTAATTAACCACCTCCCGCCCGCCCTATAGCCGAATGACGGCCGTAGAGCAGGCGGGTTCCTTCGAGCGGTCGTCCCTGGACGTCCTTGTGTTTACTTCCGCAATGCGCGCAGCTGGGGGAGCGCATCGCGGAAGTTTTGTACTCGCCGTGTCTCCCGGAGACAGGCAAACATAGATCGCCGTGAACGGCCAATCAAAGCGGCCATTCACAGCGCGATCGCAGCTGCCAATGGGAGATGATCTCATATGTAAACATATGAGATCATCTCCCATTGCCGTGTCTCTCCCTCCTCACACAGAGACAGCGTGTGAGGAGAGAGAGGATCTGTGAGTGACATATTTTTACCTTGACTAAAATCTGTCAGCCCCAGTGCCATCTGTCAGCCCAGTGCCATCTGCCAGTAGTGCCATCTGCCAGTAGTGCCAGTGCCACCTGCCAGCACCAGTGCCATCCGTCAGCCCCAGTGCTGTCAGCCCCAGTGCTGCCAGTGCCGCCAGTGCCACCTGCCAGCACCAGTGCCACCTGCCAGCGCCAGTGCCATCCATCAGCCCCAGTGCCGTCAGCCAGTGCCACCTGCCAGTGCCACCTGCCAGTGCCACCTGCCAGCGCCAGTGCCATCCATCAGCCCCAGTGCCGTCAGCCCCAGTGCCACGTGCCAGTGCCACCTGCCAGTGCCACCTGCCAGCGCCAGTGCCACCTGCCAGTGCCATCCGTCAGCCCCAGTGCCGTCAGTGCCAGTGCCGCCAGTGCCACCTGCCAGTGCCACCTGCCAGTGCCACCTGCCATCGCCAGTGCCATCTGCCAGCCCCATTTGCCAGAGCAAATAGCCAGCACCATCTGCCAGTGCGCCTCTGTATGTGGCCAGGCTGTGTAAAAGTCTCACACATGGTATCGTTATACTCAGGAGGAGTAGTAGAACGTATTTTGGGGTGTCATTTTTGCTATGTACATGCTATGTGTTGGAAATATCTTATAAATGGACAACTTTGCGTAAAAAAATGCGTTTTCATTTTTTTCCCACATTTTCCCAAAACTTCTGGAAAAAAAATGAACCATTCAAACGACTCAATATGCCCCATAGATTATACGTTGGGGTGTTATCTTTCCAAAATGGGGTCACTTTGTGGGCATTTCCATTGTCCTGGTGCTCCAGGGCCTTCAAAAATGTAATAGGTGGTTGAGAAATGAAATGTGTAATTTATGCTCCTAGAACGCCTGATGGTGCTATTTCAATATTGGGCCTCTGTATGTGGTCAGGCTGTGTAAAAGTCTCACACATTTGGTATTGTAATACTCAGAAGGAGTAGCAGAACGTATTTTGGGGTGTCATTTGTGGTATACACATGCCATGTGAGAGAAATAACCTATTACATTGAAAATTTTGTGAGAAAAAAAAATCTTCATTTTGCAAAGAATTGTGGGAAAAAGATGACAACATCAAAAACCTCACCATGCATCTTAGTAAATACCTTGGAATGTCTACTTTCAAAAAAGGGGTAATTTGGGGGGTATTTGTACTTTCCTGACTTGTTCGGGTCGCAAGAAATGAGATGGGCCACCAGTACATCAGGTGTGATCAATTTTTTATGATTCGCACCACAGCTTGTAGACTCTCTAACTTTCACAAAGACCAAATAATATCCACTAATTTGGGTTATTTTTACCAAAGATATGTAGCAGTATAAATTGTGGCCAAAATTTATGAAAAAAAAATTATAATTTGCAAAATTTTATCACAGAAACAAAGAAATATGCGTTTTTTTTCAAAATTTTCGGTCTTTTTTCATTTATAGCGCAAAAAATAAAAACCCCAGAGGTGATCAAATACCACCAAAAGAAAGCTCTATTTGTGGGAAAAAAAGGACACAAAATTCATTTGGGTACAGTGTTGCATGACTGAGTAATTGTCATTCAAAGTGTGAGAACACCGAAAGCTGAAAATTGGTCTGGGCAGGAAGGGTGTTTAAGTGCCCAGTAAGCAAGTGGTTAAAAAGTAAGTCAAACAGCGCCTGTACAGGTGGATGCCTGTTCATATGAATGCTGGTAAAAGTAACACAGGATAGTACGTCCCCCTTCACAAACTCAAGCGGTATATATAAAAGAGCACAAAAAGATCCATAGCGTAATACTGATTTTAAAAAAAAATATATAAAACAAACAGCCAAATGGCTCCTTATATTATCGTGTGCCTAACCCGGCACTGGGGCTGCTCGCCTTCAAAATACACACCCCAATCGATAAGTGAACCCTTCCGCAATGGCTGGTGTGGCGTGCATTTCAGGCCGTCAGACCGACAACCAGATAGCCGGAAATGGCGTCAGAGGCGTGACCAGGTACCGCTCCGACGTACGTTTCCTTGTTAACGTCTTCAGGAAGAGCTTTTTTTCCATGGTCACTGGATCACGATTAGAAAATATATTGATTATTGATGTCACTTTTTATTGTTAATTTTGAGTATTGTTTCATCTTAAGCAATTACATTATTAGAGCAATCTATTTAGAGCGCCCCTAAATTATTGTCACTATTTAGTAAGATGTTTTTTCTTTCACTTCACTTATATAGGGTGCAGCCTTTTTGTTTTTTATTTTATTGTTTATTTTATTTATTTTCTCACATGGCGCGGAGTTTGTGCAATTGAGGTCCAATTGCTTTTTCACAGCACTATATATATTATGTTGCATCCTTCTGTCTGTGTTATCCACAGCAACCAGTGTTCTGTCGGATAGTGCCCGCTATTGAGAAGTGCCCGGGACGAACGGCGCATGCACAGCACAACAGCTAATTTTACGATCAGCGGTTGTGACTGCGCCTGTGCACAATAGCCGACGGAAGAATTTTTTGTGTCAGATTGTGCCTCACGCTGGCGAGGCGTGTTCATGTCGGTGAGGTGCGGATTAGTATATGATGGGGGTGGATTATTAAATGATGGCCAGTGCTACAAAACACAGATTTTTCTGCTATTCTTCCTGGATGCTTGCGGGGCGTGTTTAGTCAACAGAAGGGCGTGTTTTTCTATCTGAAAAATCAGTTTTGCAGCAATGGCCATCATTTAATAATCCGCCCCCATCATGTACAAATCGGCCCCTCACCGACATGAACACGCCTCGGTAGCACGAGGCACAATCTGACAGAAACATTCAGTCGGCTATTGTGCGCAGGCACTATCTCGCAGTCACAACAGCTGATCGTAAAATCAGCTCTTGTACTATTCCCTACGGCGCATGCGCCGTTCGTCCCGGTGTTCTGTTGAGAAGTGCCCGGGTTGTACTGCGCATGCGCCGTATGAAACAGCACAACAGCTGATTTTTTTCTGTCCTATTGTGCCTCGCGCTCCCGTGGCAAGTTCATGTCGGTGAGGGGCGGATTTCTACATGTTGTGGGCAGATTTTTAAAGGTGCCCAGTGCTGCAAAACAAAACTTTTTAAGCTATTCTTCAAAGAATAGCATAAAGAGTTTTGTTTTGCAGCACTGGGCATCTTTAAAAATTCCGCCCCCAACTGCGCATCATTTATAAATCCACCCACAACATGTAGAAATCTGCCCCTCACTGTCATGAACTTGCCACGGAAGCGCGGGGCACAATCTGACAGAAAAATTGATTCTGTCGGCCATTGTGCGCAGGCGCCACCTCAACACTTGTGCTGTTCCGTACGGCGCATGCGCAGTACAACCTGGGCACTTTTCGACAGAACACCGGGGCGAACGCTGCATGCGCCGTAGGGAACAGCACAAAAGCTCATTTTACAATCAGGTGTTGTGGCGGCGAGACAGCGCCTGCGCGCAATAGACGACTGAAGAAATCTTTCTGTCAGATTATGCCTTGCGCTGGCAAGGCGTGTTCATGTTGGTGAGGGGCGTATTAGTATATGATAGCCAGTGCTTAAAAACACATTTTTAAGAAAGAAAAACACGCCCTTCTGTTGACTAAACATGCCCCGCACGCGTCCAGGAAGAATAGCAGAAAAATATGTGTTTTGCAGCACGGCCATCATTTAATACAAAAAATTCTTCCGTTGGCTATTGTGCGCAATCACAACTGCTGATCATAAAATCAGCTGTTGTGCTGTGCATGCGCCGTTCGTCCCGGTGTTCTGCCAAGAACTGTCCCCCCATTGGATAGTGTCCGTCCCGTACTGCGCAGGCGCAGCACAGAGGACGAGGAGACGCCAAAAATCTCAGAAAATGAATGGCGCCTGTGCACTTAATAGTACCTTGTGCCTTGAGTCCAGGTTCAAGCTCCAACATGCAAGTGCACATACGGTAGATGATGTTAAACAGCACTTAGGCTGGACTCACACCTATGCATTTTTTGTGCTTTTTGCATTTTGCAGATTTGCACTACAGTCCATTTATCATGGTTTCCTATGGAACATGTTATGTAGTACAAAATGCAAAAAGCACTAAAAATGCATAGGTGTGAATCCAGCCTTAGTAAGAGGGCCCCTTGCTGGCTTGTTTCACTCGCCACGCTTCGGGCGCGGCCTCGCTTCGCTCTGCAATTTTTTATTCTAACTCTATGTCCACTTGGATGGTGGGGCTTGAACCTGGACTCAGAGTGCGCAGGCGCCGTTCATCTTCGGAGACCTTCGGCGTCTCCTTGTCCTCCGTACTGCACAAGCGCACTACAGGGCGGACACTATCCAACGGGGGACTGTATTTCACAAGACACCGGCCACTTCTCCACAGAATCCCGGTTGCTGTGGATAACACAGACACGTTTTGGACGCTTGCTGTCAAAACAGAAAAATGCCACATAGTATATACAGTGCTGTGCCATAAACATTTTCCACAAAAGCAGCAGAATGGACAATCCGACAGAAAAATATATTCTCTCAGCTATTGTGCGCAGGCGCCGTCACAACAGCTGACCCTAAAATTAGCTGTTGTGCGGCTACGTACGGCGCATGCTCCGTTCGTCCCGGGCACTTCTCGACACAACACCGGGCACTATCTGACAGCTAGCGCCACACACAGGTTCCCCATAGAGCAGCTGTGCTGGATCCTTGCTGTGACCAGCCCACACTTTCCCTTTCCTTTCAGGATTCTGGCGGGTTAGCGCAATCCCCCACCCCTCGTGACGTCCACACTGAAGCCCCACCCCTAGGGTGTCCTCCCAGTCCCTGCGGTTACCCGGATGTAGGAGGTGAGCGGAGAACGTCATTGTTCACACACACTACCCGGCACAGAGCGGAGAGAAATGGAAGCAGCCGGGGTCTCCTCGTGGCTATAATTCGGGTCCGCTCGCTCAGGTAGGCGGGGTGTAAGGGAGGGAAGGCCGGCGCTGGGGAGCGGAGCACCGGGGAGGCCGGCAGTGTGCTGAGGCCTGTGCCGGCTTTTTAGGCCCGAGTGCAGCTCAGGCCATGCACGCCGGTACGAGGCAGGCTCAGCCCTCCTCAGTCAGGGGGGATCCTCCGACATGCAGAGGGGTGCGGCCGCTAGCGGTGTACTGTACACATGCCGGCTGCGTGGTCCAGGCCCGCCCGTATTCCCTTCATCTAGCAGGCACATCCATTATTCATTAATGGCACAGGAGGCCGGCCCCCCTTTCCTGTGCTGGGGAATGCCGGCCTGGCTCCATTCATCTGCCCACAGAGATCAATGGAAGTGTGCTCATTGTTACACGTCTAATACACCAAGCGATTTGTCTTCATCTTGTGGAGTGCCTGTTCACATTGTTCTGTGTGCCGCGTAAAAGACCCCTTTAACGATTTGCCAAAAAGATGCATGTATATAAATGTGCAAAATAAAATAATGAACATTTATAAAAAAAAATAAAAAATATGCATTGCAGTCATCAGCATCTCCTCCCCTTTTTAGAAATTGTGCCACATTGAAACGCGTTGTGCCATCGCACCATGCGATTTAGGAAACTTGAAACTGCACTGCGGTAGTTGCTTTGGGGGTACAATCCGGAAATAATGCTAAAGTGCAGCGCCTTTCTCTATGGGTCAGGAATGCTCATGGTTTTGTGCATGTTCTCCATTAACACTGATGTCAACTTAGCCTAAAATTGGACCTTTCAGCATCTTTATCTCATTGAATTAAAGAGGAAGTAAAGCCTGATGGGTTTACTTCCTCTGTCTCCCTGCAGAGGTAAAGCATAATGAGCTACTATGCATTGTATAGCAGCCCATTATGTGTCACTTATCTGACACAGGAGCCGGCGATGTCACCTTCTTCTTCTGGGTATCACTGCTCTGGCCACTCACAGCACCGGAGCAGCGAAGACGTCACTCCCACACATGCGCACAAGAGCCGCCACTAACGGCATATCGCCATTAGCAGCAGCATGCATGCGCCGTAGACAGCGGTGCCTGTCTTTTTGTAAATATCTCCTAAACCACATAGGTTTAGGAGATATTTCTTGGACCTACAGGTAAGCCTTAATCTAGGCTTATCTGTAGGTCAAAGTGGTTTAAGGGTTTACAACCACTTTAATTCCGGGCATGTCAGTTTATAGCAGCAGTATTTTTTTAATTGAAGCTCTTCTTTTTATCAATAAAGAAGTACAGGCAAAACTTGTTTGTACTTCTGTGGATTACAGGCGTTCAGTCCGTTCTGCACTCCTGTCACCTGTTTTCAGCAGACAGCGGGCTGACATCACAGAACCGGTTTAGGCTGGGGAAGGATCGTGACCATGTGGTGCAGATTCACCCAGATGCCTGAACCAGTACCCCCTCTCAGCAAGCCACTCCCGCCTCTTCTATAGCTCAGCACTCCAGTGAGTGCGGAGAAAGGAGCAGAGAGCTGGTGACTGACAAGCTCACTGAGTGATCATCTGTCTTTGATTGCTCAGTTCTGTCTTAAGCCTAGTATACACATAGACACAATATTGAGCAGAATTGGCCGTTTCAATAGAAATTCAGCTTATGTGCACTGGAGTCGGTGTGACGGCCGGCTTCTGTCAAAGGTGCGTGACCGAAAAAGGTCTGCCGATGGTTAAGAGCGTTGACCGAAGTATTCTGGTTGGAAGGGAGGTGTGCCCTGTCAGAACACAATAGCACAGCAGGGGAGATCGCTGTTAAAGTGGTTGTATGCTCTTTTTTTTTTTTTTTTTTTTTAACTTTTACCTACAGGAAAGCCTATAATAAGGCTTACCTGTAGGTAAAAAAAATATCTCCTAAACCTTTACGGTTTAGGAGATATTCCCCTCGGTATGCGCCGCTGACTGCAGCGGCGCATGCGCACGAGGGGATTCTCGGTCTGAAAATCCGGCAGTGTCCGGCCGGAATGAAATCTCCCACGCGCATGCGCGGGGGTGACGATATCGCGGTTCCGGCCACTCACAGCGCTGGAGCCGCGATACCCGGAAGAAACGCAGAGGGAGCATGTCAGCTCCCTCGGCGTGGATCGTGCCAGATGTCGGGGCCTCGTTCTAAGGTAAGTATTTCATAATGAGCTAGTAGCAGGTTTACTACAGCTTTAAGATCGTATTGTTAGTACTGTGGCTCCCACTTGACAAAATTTTTATTTATTTTTTTAAAGCGGTAGTAAACCCGCAATGTTTTTTTTTTTTTTTTTTAAACCTGCAAAGCAAAAGGCATAATGAGCTAGTATGCACCGCATACTAGCTCATTATGAAATACTTACCTTAGAACGAGGCCCCGACATCTGGCCCGATCCACGCCGAGGGAGCCGACATGCTCCCTCGGCGTCTCTTCCGGGTATCGCGGCTCCGGCGCTGTGAGTGGCCGGAGCCGCGATATCGTCACTCCCGCGCATGCGCGCGGGAGATTTCAGTCCGGCCGCACGAGCGCTGCCGGATTTTCACGGAGAGAACCCCCTTGTGCGCATGCGCCGCTGCAGTCAGCGGCGCATACCGAGGGGAATATCTCCTAAACCGTACAGGTTTAGGAGATATATTTTTTACCTACAGGTAAGCCTTATTATAGGCTTTCCTGTAGGTAAAAGTTAAAAAAATGACCATACTACCACTTTAAACCCTGGATTGAATGGAAAAAAGCAGTAGTGTGTATGAGGGTTTAGATAAATACAAATACTGTTCCCTTTGCAAGGGAAAATAGCTTGGTGAATAAGGTGATGCTTCTCTATAATCCAATCATGTGCAAGCAAAATTGCTGATGGTGTTTTTTTTTTTTTTCTTCATTGGGTGTGATTGGGTAATCAGTTGGGCTCCATTCACACCCGTTTAGGTGCATTTCATTTAGCTTATTCTGTTAATTTCCGTGGGATATGCACAGTTACTACAGTAAACGCATTATGCTACATGTGTTTTGGCTGGTGCGTTTGGGATGCCATTAAGAACAAATGGCAGTGCACCTGCCAGAACATAGCACTTTTTTTTTTATATGTGCTACGGGAATGCGTGCAATATCGCACAATGTTCCCATGTCGCATAAGTGTGGGACATTAATATTTGAGATTTATGTGTAGAGTAGGGTTGTTTGCTTACATGATGTCATCACTTGTAGCATTTTTATACATGTTAGAAGTTGTTGACCAATCTTTGAGTGGCCAGTCACAGTGGAGGGTAGAGATGCACGATTCTGGCCAAAATGAGAATCACTTTTTTTTTTTTTTTTGCCTAGAATAAAAAGATCACGATTCTCGTGGCGTAAAATCTTTCACATTATTCAAAAAATTGGGCTAACTTTACTTCTTTTTTTTAAGTGTAATTTTTTTCCCAAAAAATTGCATTTGAGCGACTGCTGCGCAAATACAATGTGACAAAATATTGCAACAACCACCATTTTATACTCCTAGGGCAGTGATGGCGAACCATAGCACCCCAGATGGTTTGGAACTACATTTCCCATGATGCTCATGTACTCTGCAGTGTAGTTGAGCATCATGGAAAATGTAGTTTCAAAACATCTGGGGTGCCAAGGTTCGCCATCATTGCTCTGTTTGGAGGTTCTAAATAATTTTCTAGCAAAAATGATTTTAACTTGAAACCAACAAATATCAGAAAAAGATTTAAGTGGTTAAACATCCCTCAGTTACACACCAAAGTCTATTCCTTTGATCTAAAGGACAAATTGTTACAATGTTTATACTTAAAAGTTCCACTGCTCAAGAATGTTGTGATTCTTGGCAGACTGCCCCTCCATTTTATTTTTTTTTCCTTTTGACAGCTGTGGCTTGAGCAGAGAGAATTCTCTGCATCGAAAGAATGGGGAAAAAAAATCGCAATAACTATTCGTAACGATTAATCGTGCAGGGTAGTGCACGGAGTTCAGATGTATCTGCCATATTTTATCATGAATCAAATGTGACGTATGTATGTATGTATGTATGTATGTATGTATGTATGTATGTATGTATGTATATATATATATATATATATATATATATATATAAAAAAGTTTGCATGTGTACTGTAAGGATTTTTGTATTTGCATTTAATACCAGCATGGCGGTGTAGTTTGCATATTACTCCTACATTGTAGTGTACACCTACTAGGAAAAAGAGGAATCCATCCACTTGGGTGAAAAGAGATTGCTACTCCAGATTTTTATTTATTTTTGGAAATGGAACCAAAAAAAAAAACATGCTCCCAAAGGCTTTTCGGCAACAGGAAAGTTCAAACTAAATCATAAATGGATATAAAAATTATTTTTATTGGTACAAAATGACGTAATATCAACGACACTTTACAAACATATGCTCTGGTGTGAATGACCTCCATGTCCTTATTTACTGGCAAATATATAGGTCACACTTAATTTTATCGCTCAGCAAGGATCCCAACGCGTTTCAATTAAACAAGTTGCATTGTATGTGTATATATAACCTTTTTGAATTTTTTTTTTTTTCCTTCACACATTATTTGTGGCCTTTGGAGGATCATACCTTTGTAAATGAAGGTGTGTGTGGCCAGAGAAGGATAAAAAACAAAACAAAACTGGGTAATTTCCAGTGGGTCGCCCCTCCAAAGGGGAACGGGAATCCCAGAACGGGCTACAAGAGGTCACACTTGGTAGGTATGGGGGGGGTACTACCCTCTAGAAATTTCTATAATTTCATAATTTAGATGTCCTCATCCCCCTGAGAAAGATTACAACTTGTGTAATTGAACGTGTTGGGGTCCTTGCTGAGCGATATCTTTATATATTTGCCAGTATATAAAGACATTTTTATTAGTCATATATGGAGGTCATGCATACCAGAGCATATGTTTTTAAAGCGTCATTGATATTTTATGTCATTTTGTACCTATACACGTTTTTTTATATTCATTTATGATTTCGTTTTAACTTTTCTGCTGCTTAAAAGCCCTTGGGAGCATATTTTTATTTTGCTTCTATTTCCAAGTAATGTATACCTAGTTCACTTTATAGCACTGTTGCCTAACCTATGGCCCTTTGACTTCTTGTGCAGCTCTTGGAGTCAGTATTTCCCCTACCTAGATGCTAATTCAGAAAGTGAAGTAACACAGTGGTTCTCAATAGAGGTCGACCGATATATCGGCCGATATTTGGCATTTTTTAATTAATCTGCATCGGCCGATTGTGCTGATAAAAAAGCCGATTACATGTTCAGCGCAACTTGCAAAAGACTTCTGTTATAGAAGTCAATGTAAGTTGCCTGAAGACATCAGTGAAGGACTTTCCTCCTCTCTGGGCAGGCTGCCAAGAAAAGATCAAAGTGATACAATGTTTCTTCTTCAATGGGCTGAACTCCCTGTGTAGAAGTTCTCAGTTTAACCATTTAAAGACTAAATCTTTTCTGACACTTGTTGCTTACAAGTAAAAATCCAGTATTTTCTGCTAGAAAATCACTCAGAAGCCCCAAAAATTAAATATATTTTTTTAGCAGAGACGCTAGGGAATAAAATAGCGGTTGTTGCAATATTTTATGTGACGCAGTATTTGCGCAGAGGTCTTTCAAACGCAAGTTAGCCCCTTTTTTTTCATCCAAAAGTTTTGAGTACCTGTTTTTGTGTATTTAATAAATAGTTTTTTTTTAATCTAAATTATACATACAAGTGAACTAATTGGATGTTTGTTTTGTTTAATAAATGTGTAAGAAATTTTCTGCATCACTTATTAAGGCTGCTTTCACACTGGATCGGGCAGGCGTTGACGGTAAAAAGCTGCAAGTTTTAGCAGCGATTTACCGTAATTTTAGCCCTGCTATTCGGCTGCTAGCGGGGCAGTGAAGCACTGCTGCAAAATCGCATTGCATGTGCTTCAGCAGTGGTGACCATTCATTTCAATGGGCAGGAGTGGTGGAGGGGCGGTTTACACCGCTCCAAAGATGCTGCTTGCAGGATTTTTTTTTTTTTAACATCCTGCCAGCGCATCTCCTCATTGTGAAAGCACTCAGGCTTTCACACAGACTGCAGGGGAGCCGTTTTGAAGGCAATTTACAGGCGCTATTTTTAGCCCAAAATCACCTGAAAACGCTCCAGTGTGAAAGGAAAAAAATAAATAAAAAAATCGGCCTAACATATCGGCCCAAAAAAATCGGCATCATATATCGGCCATCGGCCGCCACGATTTCTAAATATCGGCATCGGCCAGAGAGAAACCCATATCGGTCGACCTCTAGTTCTCAACCCTGTCCTCAAGTGCCCCAACAGGCCATGTTTTGGGAATTTCTCTTGGATAAAATAGCTGTCCAGAATACCAAGCTTTTGACTCTGATTTAAAGCGCCTTTGCAAGATAAAGGAGAACCTGCAAACATGGCCGGTTGGGGGTACTTGAGAACATGGTTGAGAACCACTGAATTAACACAATCCTTAGACTGGATTCTGGTAGTTAAATGTTTTTTTTTTTTTCCACACTATTTCTCTAAGCGTCTTCCAGGACAGCCCATGAGACCTAGGGCTCCTCCTACCAGCACAGGAAACCCATTAACCCCGCCAGATAAAAAGGCGGTCCTGCAGGCCCCATGACAGTATTGATGATTCCTCCAGACGGGGGGGGGGGGGGGGGGCGGGGTGTTTAACATGTTTCCTGGAACTGGTTCCTCTAAGTCTCATGAGCGTGGCTCCAGTGACTGAGGTGATATTTCTAACCTCTTCTTAGCTCCCAGAGGGGCACATCCGCGGGGGGAGTAGGTTTGTGGCTGCTGTCCATGTTTCTCAGTGCATGGGGAATGCCAGCACCACGGTGTTCATCTGAGCTCCTGCCCGCAAGCCACATGGTGGCAGTTGATTTGTTTTCCCTGCTAAACAGTCTGGCTGTAGTGTGCAGTGGAAGAGAGGAAGCCTTGCGCGTGGAGGTGCGGAACTTGCGTTCCAAGCTGGCCCACAGGAAGTACCCCGCGGGGGCACTTCCGGGGCATGTGACATCAGGAAACCCTAGTTCCGGTCTCTAAATGGTGCGAACAGGGATGCTGGGAGGCTGGTGGTTTTTAAAAACGGTGAAACCCAGCAGAGGCTGCGGACCACTACGGGGGCTGGATGGACTCCTCTGCGATACCTGCACAGGCAGCTGAAGCAGGCCCTAACACCAGCACCTCACAGGTAAGCCTGAAGTGTATTTTACTTGCACATCCTGTGAGTGTTCTTCCCCTTGTAACCAGTAGGGACTAGGTGAAGGGGGCACATTTTCCTTTTCTCCTGCACGAGGTGTTATGGAGTGTATGTGGTGTAAAATTTATTAGTCATTTTGTTCTCTTGCAGGCCAAGACTCAGGACAAGGCCCAAGCGCAGCCACCAAAAAGGAAATGGGCAATTTGCGGAAGCAAATTGAGCTCCTCGTGGAGCAAAGCAGTTTGCCGCACCTGTATAGACAGCCTAGTTAATGAAAAGCCAACAGCCAAAGTAGGCAGCTAGGTCCTAGAGAAGGACAATAGGCCCAAATAACATTGGACAGGGCACAAGGGTAGAGGGGGCGTATTGTTTAACCCTCCTCAACAACCTGTCAAGCCACAGTGACTCATGTCTCCTAGTGGGAGGAAGATTGAGGGCCTTTCTCCCACAGTGGGCAGCAGTCGCCTCAAGTCCATTCATCCTGGACCTAGTGACCAATGGGTACAGGCTGGAATTTTCTTGCCAGCCACCAGAGAGATTATTGGTCACCTTCATTCCCCAAGATCGGGTAAAAGCAAGGGCCCTGGGTCTCCAGCTTGGAGACTTGTTAGATCAAAAGGGTCCTGATCTCGGTTCCCTGGTCGGATCAGAGCAAGAGATTTTATTCCCATATGTCATCAGGAAAATATCGGCTTGTCCTGAACCCCCAGTCTCTAAACCATTCGATTAGGTACAAGCACTTTCTTATGGAGGCAGTGTTCTCAATCAAAAACCTGCTTTACCCAAACTGCTTCATGGCCACTTTGGATTTGAGGGATGCCTATCTGCACATCCCTATTCATCCAGCCTTCCAAAGATTCTTGAGACTAGTGATCAAGTTGGGAACAGAGATTCGGCACTTTCAGTTTCAAGCCCTCCCTTTTGGTCTATCCTCAGCCCCATGCATTTTTACAAAGGTGTTGGGGGAGGCTCCGCTAAGGTTAAGGGCGATAACTATTATCCCTTACCTGGACAACCTCCTAGTGGTGGTAGTCGTACCAAATGGTATTAGCGGATCTCCAGACTGTACAGGACTTCCTTCAATTTTTAGGCTGGTTAATAATCAAAGAGAAGTCTTCCTTAATTCTGGCCCAGAAAGTTTCATATCTGGGGTACGAATTTTGCTCAGACCAAAGTTTTTCTCCCGAAGGAGTATGTTTGCTTGCATCATTCTTGAGACAATGTCAGCCTTAGAGACCAATCAGTCGGTCTCGCAGAGAGGTTTCAAGAGCAGTGGGTCTGATGACCTCTTGGTTTCTGCAAGACAGAAGTTATTTTCTCTGAACCCAGCAGATCGATCACTGGGGATAGATGCTGTGGCAAATTTGTGGCCATTCGGCCTCTGTTACACCTTCCTGCCGATCAGGCTAATTCCGGAAGTCCTCCAGAAGTTTCTTTTAGAAGAAACAGATCTTATCCTAATAGCCTCTTTCTGGCACAAGAAGCCATGGTTTTGGTATTCCCTATTACAGACTCTGGTCCTGGAGCCTCCACTGAGTCTTCCAAAGAGAGAAGACTTATCACATAGTCCAGTGTCATATCCACAGGTGGTTTCCTTAAGCTTGGCGGCCTGGTATCTGAAGAAAAGATACTAAGCGCCCAGGGGTTCTCTGACAAATTTAGTCAAGACCCTGGTAAATTGTAGAAAACAAGTCAATAGAAGTGAACCATATATTCCAAAATTTGTAAGAAATTTTAACTCATGGTTATCTGAAAATTAAAGATTAACTCATGATGTTCCTTCAATTTTGGAATTTTTTTCAATAGTGTGTCGACAAAGGTCTTTCAGTTAGTACCTTAAGGCTGGGTTCACACTGCTGCGGGGGGAGATCCGGATGTGATTCGCACCGCAAATCACATCCGATCTCCGTAGCGATGCGAGTTCAGCCATACAGATAGTATGGCTGAATTCGCATCGCTCCCGCAGCAAACTCGCACGGGACCCTTTTTTTGGTCCGCAACAGAATCGGATCGCATGGGGGTTCACACCATGCGATCCGATTCCTGTGCGAGTCGGCAGATCGCACTGCGATATGCGGACGGATCTGGGGGTGTCATTATCATATCATTGACACTCCCAGCCGTCCGCATAGGGCAGTGTGAACTGCCGGCGGGAGTAATGCGATGCGGGAAAACGCCGCGGATTCGCGGCGTTCCCGCATCGCAGCGGTGTGAACCCGGCCTAAAGGTACAGGCATACAGCTATCAGTGTTTTTCTACAATTTTTCTCTTGGGAAATCCCACCCTAGCTAGATTCTTCAGATCAATTTCTAGGTCCAGGCCAGTAGTGGTTAGAAGTTGTCCAACCTGGGACCTGTTCCTGGTGCTACAAACTCTGCTAAAATTCCCTTTTGAGCCCCTAGAGGTTATTTCAGTTAAGTTGCTTACCTTTTAAAATATAAAAAAAAATACTTGTGGCAATTGCCTTAGCTCGTAGGGTAAGTGAGTTACAGGCCCTATCAGTGAAGGGAGCCTTTCCTCACAATTTTTGAGGATTGGGTTTTTTGTTTTTTTCCAAAAACTGTTCCAGGATTTCTGCCTAAAGTGGCCAGTACATTCCACAGATCCCAGGACCTTTTGTAGTTCGCCAAAGGGCGACCAAATGTTTTTTTTTTTTTTTTTTTTTTTTTTTTGACATGAGAAGAATTCTTCTAGTCTACCCTTAATTCACCAATACCTTTAGAAAAACAGATGCTTTGTTTATCCTCCTTTTTCAGAGCACTCAAGGGAAAGAGTGCATCTAAAGCTACCTTGGCTAGATACATAAAGCAAGCGATTTATGTAAAAAATTAGGGCAGTTTCTTCGTTTTTGTCACTTTGCACTCAACAAGAGCCTTGTCTGCATCAGGACTGGTAAGTTCTGGCTCATTGTCTCATGGGCTGTCCTTGAAGACGCTTAGAGAAAAGCCAAGTTAGACTTACCGGTAGCTCCTTTTCTTAGTCTTCCAGGACAGCTGGATTCCCACCGCCTTTTTTCTTGGTTATGTGTATTATGCATGTTGTACAGGGATGTCCTATGGTTCTCGAATACTGACATGAGGCCTGGAGGACCACCCTTTTATCTGGTGGGGGTTAACATGTTTCTTGTCCTGATAGGAGGAGCCCTAGGTCTCGGGGCTCTTCTGGAAGGCTCTCAGAAAAGGAGTTACCGGTAAGTCTAACTCAGCTTTTTTTTTTTTTTTGTCCATCCATTTTATATTTATTACCTTTTTGTTTTTTCCTCTGACCTTTTACAATAAATCTTGCTGTAGTGAGCATGAATATGCAAGCATGGATTATGCCAAAAGGCTACCGGTGATCTCTAGCATTTTCATGGAAGGTTTCACTTGTAGGGATGAGCTCAAGTGTATTGGGATACTAATCCAAACCCGCTTGAGCTATCCTGTGAGGAAGCTATCGCTGAGGACCACCAATCATAACTGGCAGGGTTGCTGTTAGAAATGAAGTTTTGGGGCTCATTCACGTGTGCAGTGTGAATCGGCTTCTTCTGCAGTGACTGTAAAAACCAGCTGCAGGTCCTAATTTGATAGGCATGTGGTTACAGGTGTACAGCTCCAAACAGTGTGCATTCAGGGCCACTCACCTGCACGCCGCTCAGGTTAGGACCTGTGGCTGTGTTCATACAGCTGCTGTATCCCCATAGGTTAACAGGCAGATCCAGCCGCACATATCATTCATTCACTGTAGGGGCCATAGAACGTGCCCTTAATAAAATAAGTTTTTTTTTTGTTTTTTTTTTTACATTTCCACAACCCTGTTTGGGGTAGGGGCCTTTTACCAAATATCAGGGGCCTAAACAGTCTCCTGATGTCACTTTTGAGACTGAGGCTCTAAATGACTTGATCCCTTCCTCTTCATCCTTAACTGCACTACAGATTAATTAAAGAGGCTTCCGGTTCATTCTGAAACTAAATCATAGATCGGTTCCAGTAAGGCCCCTTTCACACATGCGGACGATATGTCTGTATTTCATCCATCCGTTTGCGGATGAAATACGGGCATACATTCATGAACATCCGCAGACACCCGATATCGTCCGCCTCTGCTACTGTCCGATTCTGCAGACGGAGGAAAATCCTATTTTCCTATCCGTCTGCAGAGCGGATCGGATGAACACGGACAGACGGTCCGTGCTCATCCGATCCCCATAGAGGAGAGCGGAGAGCTGACAGGGCGGTCCCTGCACAGTGTGCGGAGACCGCCCTGTCCGCCGCCAGCTCAGCGGGGACAACGGAGCGATCCCCGCTGAGCGAGCGGATCATTACTGATCCGCCCTGTGTCAAAGGGGCCTAACGGTTTCCTATCTGTGGCTTCTCTAATCCGGCTGAAGGTAGAGGAAGAGAAACCAGCTTTTTCAGCTGCTGCAGGTGAATCGGTTCTAGTAATTACCCAATTCCCTCACCCCACTGCCACATTGATCACCCTCCTTGTTCCTCATCTTTCTTCAAGGGGTGTGTGCTAAGGTCTTTGTGCTTTAACCACTTTCAGACCGGACCACTTTGCTGGTCAATGAACAGAGGTCTTTTTACAATTTGGCACTGCGCTGCTTTAACTGTTAATTGCGCGGTCATGCAATGTTGTATCCAAACGAAATTTGCGTCCTTTTTTTCCCACAAATAGAGCTTTCTTTTAAAGGTATTTGACTGACTCTGCGATTTTTTTTTATTTTTTGCGATATAAACGTAAAAAGACCGCAAATTTTGAAAAAAAATGATATTTTCTACTTTTTGTTATTAGAAAAATCCAATAAACTCAATTTTAGTCATACATTTAGGCCAAAATGTATTCAGCCACATGTCTTTGGTAAAAAAAAAAGTCAATGACTGTATATTTATTGGTTTGCGCAAAAGTTGTCACATCTACAAACTAAAGTACATTTTCTGGAATTTACACAGCTTTTAGTTTACGACTGCCTATCTCATTTCTTGAGGTGCTAAAATGGCAGGGCAGTACAAAACCCCCCCAAATGACCCCATTTTGGAAAGTAGACACCCTAAGGAAATTGATAAGAGGCATGTTGAGCCCATTGAATATTTTATTTTTTTGCCTCAAGCGATTTTTTTTTTTTTACACAAAGTTGTCACTAAATGATATATTGCTGACACATGCCATGGTTATATGTGGAATTGTACCCCAAAATACATTCTGCTGCTTCTCCTGAGTACGGGGATACCACATGTGGTCCACTTTTTGGAAGCCTAGCCGCGTACGGGGCCCCGAAAGCCAAGCACCGCCTTCAGGATTTCTAAGGGCATACATTTGTAATTTTACTCCTCACTACCTATCACAGTTTTGAAGGCCATAAAATGCCAAAATGGCAAAAAAAAACACAAATGACCCCATTTTAGAAAGTAGACACCCCAAGCTATTTGCTGAGAGGCGTGTTGAGTCCATGGAATATTTTATATTTTGTCACAAGTTGCGGGAAAATTACAAACTTTATTAATTTTTCACAAAGTTGTCACTAAATGATATATTGCTCACACATGCTATGGGCATATGTGAAATTACACCCCAAAATAAATTCTGCTGCTTCTCCTGAGTACGGGGATACCACATGTGTGGGACTTTTTGGGAGCCTAGTCGCGTACGGGGCCCCGAAAACCAAGCACCGCCTTCAGGATTTCTAAGGGTGTAAATTTTTGATTTCACTCCTCACTACCTATCACAGTTTTGAAGGCCATAAAATGCCAAAATAGCACAAACCCCCCCAAAATGACCCCATTTTGGAAAGTAGACACCCCAAGCTATTTGCCAAGAGGCATGGTGAGTATTTTGCAGCTCTCATTTGTTTTTGAAAATGAAGAAAAAAAAATAATGTATATATATTTATTTTTTTCAATTTTCAAAACTTTGTGACAAAAATGAAGGTCTGCAAAATACTCACCATACCTCTCGGCAAATAGCTTGGGGTGTCTCCTTTCCAAAATGGGGTCACTTGGGGGGATTTTGTGCTATCTGGGCTTTCCATGGCCTCCGAAACTGTGATAGGCAGTGAGGAATGAAATCAAAAATTTACACCCTTAGCCTGAAGGTGGTGCTTGGATTTTGGGGTACCGTACGCGGTTAGGCTCCCAAAAGGTCTCACACTTGGGGTATCCCCGTACTCAGGAGAAGCAACAGAATGTATTTTGGGGTGTCATTTTACATATAATCATGGCATGTTTGAGCAATATATCATTTAATGACAACTTTGTGCAAAAAAATAATAATAATAATGTCTTTTTTCCACAACTTTTGTCAAAATATAAAATATTCCATGGACTCGACATGCCTCTCAGCAAATAGCTTGGGGTGTCTACTTTCTAAAATGGGGTCATTTGGGGAGGTTTTGAACTGTCCTGGCATTTTATGCACAACATTTAGAAGCTTATGTCACACATCACCCACTCTTTTAACCACTTGAAGAAAAAGCCCTTTCTGACACTTTTTGTTTACATGAAAAAATATTTTTTTGCAAGAAAATTACTTTGAACCCCCAAACATGAAGTGTTTTTTTAAAGCAAAAGCCCTACCGATTAAAATGGTGGGTGTTTCATTTTTTTTTTTTTTCACACGGTTTTTGTGCAGCGATTTTTCAAACTTATTTTTTGGGGAAAAAACACACTTTTTTATTTTAATGCACTAAAAATCACTATATTGCCCAAATGTTTGATGAAATAAAAAATATGATCTTAGGCCAAGTACATGGATACCAAACACGACATGCTTTAAAATTGGGCAGAAACGTGCAGCGGCGACAAACTATGTACATTTTTAAAAGCGTTTAAATGCCTTTACAGGTGACCACTTTAGATTTACGGAGGAGGTCTACTGCTAAAATTAGTACCCTCGATCTGACCTTCGTGGTGATACCTCACATGCATGGTGCAATTGCTGTTTACATATGACACCAGACCAACGCTTGCGTTCGACGTTGCGCCTTAGCAGGGGGGGACAGGGGTGTTTTTTTTTTTATTATTATTTATTTTGCTTTCATTTATATATTTTTTTTCATGATTTTTATTATCTCAGGGAATGTAAATATCCCCTATGATTGCAATAGGTAGTGACAGGTACTCTACTTTTTTTTTTTTTTTTTTTTATCAGACCCTAGATCTCTCCTCTGTCCTCAAAGCATCTGACCATACCAAGATCGGTGTGATAAAATGCTTTCCCAATTTCCCTATGGCGCTGTTTACATCCCGCAAAATCTAAGTCATGAAATGCTCGTAGCTTCCGGTGTCTTAGGCCATAGAGATGATTGGAGCCATTCTGGTCTCTGATCAGCTCTATGGTCAGCTGGCGGAACCACCGGCTGCATTCTCAGGTTCCCTGTTGGGACAGGAGAGCCTGAGAAAACCATGGAAGATGGTGCGGGTGGGGGGGGGATGACATTCCCTCCCACTGCTTGTAAAAGTAGTCTAGAGGCTAATTAGCCGCTAGGATTGCTTTTACATAAAAGCCGACCGCTGGCTGAAAAGAATGATACCAAGATGATACCTAAACCTGCAGGCATCATTCTGGTATAAGCACTCAAAGTCCAGCAACATACCAGTATGTTGCTGGAACTGGTTGGACATATATTGTAATTTTTTTTTCATGCAGCCTGTGGGCTGAACGAAAAAAAAATATTGATCGGTGGGTATGCCCACCATTAGATACCTCCCTTCATCCACCCACTTCTAATGGTGGGCATACATGCACCATTTATATATGCCGAAGCATGGGGGCATCCTCCCGCAAAAGGTAGGAGCAGATCGCTCCTCCACCCCTTATGCCCCCATGCTTCGGCATATATGCTCTTTTTTTAACTGTGGTGGTGAAATCGCCTCCGACAGTGCTGGAGTCGCGGCTTTACGTATTGTGGGAGCAAACGCTGTTGCTGTCAAGATAAATAAATCCACGCTACAGCTGAATGGCGTACCTGAAAACAAAAAATGGTTAACAATAAAACATTGCAGAATAGAATACAGTACAAAGGAGCAGAACAATAGAGAGAGAACAATAAAACGACAACTATTTTTGTTTTTTTTATTTTATATATATATATATATATATATATATATATATATATATATATATATATATATATATATATATATATACTTTTTTTTTTTTTTTTTTAAACACTTTTTTTATGTAACTTTAACACTTCTGTTGTAACGGTTCCAGCGGTTTGGGTCTCTCAAAATGCGATGGCATCTTGGGAGACCCTGTGAACGTGTGCCTAGCCTGTGCAATGCTGTACCCTACGCTAATACTCAACTAGTGAATGGTAGCGTTCAAAACATTCACCAATGCAAAGACCAGGATTGTCAGGACAGCGGGGACAATAACGGGAGTCACGCCTATATCCGCGCTTTCTGCAGACACAACATTTTCTTTGGGGGGCTCGTTGGGTAGGGGTACTCTGGAGGACATAAGGATAATGCCTCTCATGCAGCCGGCTTACTGCATCTGGTTGGGGAACGTGAGGTGGAGCACCGCCTGAATACAGAAGGGCTCTGACGATATCCTCCTGGAATTTAAGGAAGGATCCAGTCCGTCCTGAAGCTTTGTGTAGCACATAAGCATTCAGCATAGCCAATTGGAATAAATAAACAGACACTTTTTTGTACCAGCGTCTGGCCTTACGGGCAACTAGATACGGCGCCAACAACTGATCATTGAGGTCCACCCCTCCCATGTTAAGGTTATATTTGTGGACACAGAGGGGTTTCTCCACAATACCAGTCGCCGTAGGAATTTGGACCGTCGTGTCTGCATGAAGGGAGGTAAGAACGAAAACATTCTTATTATCCCTCCACTTCATAGCAAGCAAATTATTACTGCGCAAGCAGGCTCTCTCCCCCAGCCTAAGACGGGACTCTACAAGCCGCTGGGGAAAGCCCCGGCGATTAGGGCGCACAGTGCCACATGCTCCAATCTGCTGATCAAACAAGTGACTAAAAAGTGGCACGCTTGTGTAATAATTGTCCACGTACAAGTGGTACCCCTTTCCGAATAAGGGTGACACCATGTCCCACACTATCTTGCCAGCGCTTCCTATGTAGTCAGGGCAGTTCTCCGGCTCTACGTGACTATCTTTACCCTCATAAACCATAAAACTATGTGTATAGCCTGTGGCCCTGTCACAGAGCTTATACATCTTGACCCCGTATCTGGAACGCTTGTTGGGGACGTATTGTTTGAATGACAAGCGACCAGAAAACTTAATCAGGGACTCAACGCAGACAACTTGATGGGGAGTAAACAAGTCTGCAAAACGTTGGTTGAAGTGGTTTATGAGGGGCCGAATTTTGTAGAGCCGATCGTATTCAGGGTCTCCACGAGGACGACAGAGTTCATTGTCGCTGAAGTGCATGAACCGCAAAATCAGCTCGTATCGTGCCCTGGACATGGAAGCAGAGAACACGCGCATATGGTGAATTGGGTCAGTGGACCAATATGACCGCAACTCACTCTTTTTGGTTATGCCCATGTTGAGGGAGAGCCCAGAAAGATTTTAAATTCGGAAACCGTAACTGGTTTCCATTGTCTGGCAAGGGCGGACTGGGGAATAGTGGCGATGTGTTGACCAGCGTACAAATTGGTTTGGTCCACAATAGATCTATAGAGATCTTCGGTGAAAAACAGTGAGTAAAAGTCAAGTGTCGTAAAATCAACTGTTTCCACATTAATGCCAGGTTGGCCAGTGATTGGGGGAAGTACGGGTTCTGCAGAAGTGGTGGGCACCCAATTAGGATTGGCGAATTCTGCAGGAAGGGCACTATGGGTACGACGGGCCTGTCTTTGTCTTGGTGGC
The DNA here is from genome assembly GCF_037356315.1 of Lithobates pipiens. Lineage (NCBI taxonomy): Eukaryota > Metazoa > Chordata > Amphibia > Anura > Ranidae > Lithobates > Lithobates pipiens. Next base: position 262,837,672 of record NW_027507784.1, on the reverse strand, counting down.
AGCGGGACACTACTTGTGCTTGCCACCTCACCAACTTGAACTTCACTTATGGGACTCGCCACGTCACCACGTGCTACTGCAGTGCTGGATGTACGTCCAGGGTGTACTAGGCTGCTGGTGCTTGCCAGTTCACCAGAAGGATGAGCGGCTCTAGTACGTCTCTGCTCCATACGAGTGACCTGCGGTTCCTCCACCCGAACAACAGAATACATTCGGGATCGGGTACACCTGTCCTTAACAGGGACCTCATCTCCGTCGCCAGAGCTATCTGTCATGGAGCCGCTGTCCTCTACAGGATCGTATTCTGAGCCTGAATCTGACAGATGAGTGACGTCCTCTTCACTAACTGTCATGCTCAGAAACGTGTAGGCCTCTTCACTAGTGTACCTTCGCTTTGCCATTTTGGGCTCTAAATTTAGGGGTACACTAGTGAGACTCACAGGTAAAAAAGCACCTAGCCTGTCAGCGACTGTTTCAAAACGCTACAAAAAAAACTGTTAGCAATCGCAGGGATCAAGCCTGACTCTGCGAACGCTGCAGTTATGTGTGTTGTGTTTTGTAAGTGACAGTGATCGATCGATACTGCACTTGGATGGGCTGGGCTGGGCTTGGCGGAGGGGCTAAACGCAGGTGCTAGCAGGTATCTGGGCTGATCCCGCTAACAATGCGTTTTGGGAAACCTAAAATGCTGGCAACGCTAATATAGATCTGATCAGATACTATATTACTAAGGGAGGTGTATGCTTTGCGTGTGGGTGTTAGCGGTACTGCCACTAACCTGACGCTGCCTGGGGCGACGCAGACCTTATCTGACTCTCAAACTTATATCACCCGCCGGGTGATCAGGGGGTTAAACCTTTATTGGGTAATAAATGGCGGGTGCCCTGAAACTATAAAAAAATAACCAACCAGCATCACCTGTAACAGTTATATGGTGATCACTGGTGAAAGGGTTAACTAGGGGGCAATCAGGGGGCTTTATGCGGTAGTATATGGGGGTCCCTGACGCTATAAAAAGCTGCGGCGAACCTAAATCCTTACCTGCCTAACTAGTGTCACCTGTGACACTAATGCAGCGATCAGAAAAACGATCGCTTATTAGTGACACTGGCGACGGGGTGATCACGGGGTTAAACCTTTATTGGGGGGGTTAGGGGGTAGCCTAGAGCTAAAGGGGGCTAACCCTAACTGCCCTAACAGTTATTACAGTCACAAATGACACCAATGCAAAAAAAAAAAAAATGCAATTGGTGTCACTGGGGGTGCAGGGGTGATTGGGGGGGTGATCGGGGGGTGAATGTGTGCCTGGCGTGTTCTACTGTACGTGTGGTCTGTTGGTGAAACTCACCGATCCTCTCTCCTCGGTGCCGGAACGAAAAAGACCGACACGAGGAGAGATTACATCACTTCCTCTGCCTGTGTTTACATTACAGTTGAGGAAGTGATGTCACACTGCATTTCCATTCGTCAGGAGCGATCGCGAGGGGGTGGCCATGAATGAATGGCCGCCCCCTCATCCCGGATCGCTCCTGAACGGATACCGACCGCCGCTGGCACCGGGGGGAAGGCAGGGACCTACAGGTACGCCCATATGCCTGCCCGTGCCATTCTGTCGACGTACATCGTCGTGCGGTGGTCGGCAACTGGTTAAGGAAGTAACACCTCTTTAAAGCATTAAAAGGACCAGGTGCATGTAGAACCTGTTCCCGTACCAATCTGTCCTGTGGTTGCTGAGCTGCATGGTGGGTCAGCTACATTCAGAAGGCCCTATTAAATCGGTCAGTGCTGTGGGTGTTTTCTAGCAACTGGAAGATCTTTCATACCAGCCGCTTTTTGGAAAAACAAAAAGCGGAATGAAAATGTGAGGGAGGGACGTTTACCCACATGAGCTTTCCGGTTGCCTTGGAGCTCCGCATGTAAAGCCTGTGAGTGTTTTTGCCTCCCAGCAAGCAAGGTAGTGACTGTAGTGTACTCAATACTGCAAAATTTATGGGCCTGCTCAGACCACCATCCAAAGCACTATGCAGTATTACAGGCCACCTCCTCAGACTGTCCACAGTACTGACAGCATTACGTGCCTTCTTGGACCATCCAGAGCCTCCTCAGACCAGGAGGAATGCTTAATGCATTACAATTTAACTAAACCCATTTGATTTTAGTCGACTAGAATGTACTGGAGATTATAGTAGACTAATTTACAACTAAAACAATTTAGATGTCTAAAACAGCATTTTAGTCCAGACTAAAGCGATATCAAAATTGTACGTCAAGATTAATACTGTCAGTCACTGCTCTCCACTGTGCTCCTCTAGTGTTTGCTGGAGAGGGGGCAGATGCTTCTGGCTTCAGCTCTCAGCCATGAGCTGGAGCCAGCTGTCAATCAGGCACCTGGGTGGATCCAGATAATTTTGTTGGGGTCTTTCCAGAGCCTGGAGTGTCTACAAGATGACTGTAGGTCACAGGAGAGCAAAAGTAAGTGCACTCCTGTGACACATGAAGAGGTAAAAAAAAAAAGCTTTAACCATACTACTTTTAAGCAAGGGATGCTCAGGGGGGATTTGTAACAAGTTAGTGGACTGAAGAAATTATTTTTAACTTACTAGCTGGTAATAACGATGTTACCGAGCTGTTAAGAGAAATCTGCAACAGGGAGTAGGACCAAGAAGGGAGTGTTTTTTTTTTTTTTAAAGCCTTTACAATGCTGGGCAGGGCCACACAGTGAACATCACTAAAACAGGGAGGAAGGTAAGTGTGTGTGTGGGTTTTTTTATTTTTTTTTTTTATTTTTTTGCAAGGCGCTTCGCACTTATGTGGGACCATTAATTAAAGGTTGACTGTACTATGGGTACAGTTGCCAATTCGTTTTTTGTTCCATCTTGCACAGTTGTATAGGCTCCTGTGCTGAAAATGTTTACTCTGATTTTCACTGAAGGATGAATAGTTCAATGAAAGCAGGAGCCAGTGGCACAAGAAACGCATCAGAATGAGTAATGACCCTTGTGCTGAATGTGGGTTTTTTTTTTTTTTTTTTTTTTATTCAGCATGAGACCATCTGCATATCCATTACGATAAGGTCATGCTGTCACCTTTAAGCAATTGTACTCTGGTGGAAAAACAAGAGTAAGTCACTTCCCCACTAAGCAAGGCTTCATTTTTTTTATTTTTATTTTATTTTTTGCCAGTGTCAGGTGATGGCCATGTTTGTGCAGTCTCTGCGTGAAACCATAGCTAGCTTTTCAGTGGTGTCTCGTGCGATTAGGATACTAACTTTCTCGATCCACTTCCCTATGGTTTTTCAGTACTTCGAATGGTACCCAAACCCGACACTGCACGTGGGTGAACTGCCTGTAATATTGCCAGAAGCATTACCTGACATAACAGGACCCTGCACAATTGTATATTGTTTTGCAGACCAGTAAGGTGCGGGTCAGGGCAGTGATCCTCAGCTGGGGAGTTGAGTCCCGTAGGCACTTTTGGCAGAAGAATGGGTTCAGTATGGCAGCACTGTTTAGCGCCCCAGGTTAGCCTGCTGGTATCCTTCTCTGGTTGAACCCCTTTCCCTTTTACCCCTTTACCTAGTAATCTGCATGCCTGCTCCATAAAAGGACCTGACCACCGATAGGGGAAGAGGAGCTGATTGTGACACTGAGCACATGATCGCACAATGGAACTTCAAACAAAAAAAAGTAAATGAACTGTAGGTTTTGAATCTTTTGCAATACAATTGTAGTACCAATGCATTATTTGCTGTAATACAATGTGCCATGTATCAATGTGTTCACAAATACTTTAAGGTGTTGATTAGTCGCAAGATGAGCAGGAGGGATTCTACTAGTGGATGTATTAAATTAAGTAGAATCCTGGAGGATGGTTGTTGCCCATCGGCATTCTAGAATTGATGACTATATGCTTTTGTTACTGCTGTGGTCTCCAGTATGCAGCCCGGGGGGCTAGATGCAGCCCTTTGGGTGCCTTTATCCATCCCTTGTGGCAGTGTTCCTCTCACTGATGCAAGACAGTATTCCAGCCACTGACACCCAAGGATAGAGCATTAATCTTCCTATTGACACTAATGATGGGACACTATTCCTCCCACTGATACCGCATTATTTCCCCCCAATGACACCAGTGTTCGCCCCCCTCTAAAGTCTGAAAGACAGTAAACTGGCCTTTTATTTAGGAAACTGGAGGCCCTGGCTTTCTGCATTGGTCGGTGCAGCTGAAGGGCCTTCCTCAAAAAAAGGTCAAATTGGACAACTCCGAAGCATTGGCGTATATAAATCATCGAGGGGGCACCAGATGTCGGACTGCTCACTAGAAAGTGTTTCATTCTAGTTTTTGCACAAGTTTATATCTGGTCAGGTGTGGAAAATTGGCAAGCAGATTTTTTCCAGCCATGAACAAATGTCTCCGGGAAAATGGGTTCTTCACGCAGAGCTGTTGGGGGAGCTCTGCCAACCTTGTGGAACCTGGATATGGATTAAAGTAAAGCTGAATGGGTTTGTTTCCAGGGCCAGGGATTTGCAAACATTGTGGTGGATGCTCTGGTGACACCTTGGGGACAAGTTCTTTCTAAATTATGTCTTTCGACAGTGTCCACTTCTAGTCTACTTTGCAGTGTTCGAGTTAAAGAATCCTAGTGATTCTGATTGCCCTGTTATGCCCCCCCCCCCCCCCCCCCCCCAGAGCTTGGTACTCCAATGTTGTGAACATGTCAGTGGGCAACCTTTGGATCCTACTGGATTGACCCGGCCTTCTGTTGCAAGGTTCAGTCTTTCATCCTTCTTTAAGTTGCTAGATTTTTAGAGCTGACCTGTCAAAGCCAGGATCGTGAGGGACACGGGGGTTCTGATTTAATAATTCTTACTGTGCAAACCACACCAGTCTGTTACTTGCTTCTACAGCAAGGTGCACATGGAAGGGTAGCGCACGTCACAAACGCAAGATTTACCAGCACACTTGTCTGCCTGCAAAACAAGTGAATTGACCCTAAAGGTTTACAATAAAAACAGAGGGTTTGTTTGCACATACTACTAGAATTCCCACGTTTTCAATGCAACATAGGATATGGCAAGGCATGCACTGGATGCTGTGCGACCCAGAACAAAAAGTTGCATGTCCCGTTTAGTGAATGGGGACAAGCTAGGTAAGTGAATACTTGGATATAGGGAAATTGATCAGCCACGACGCTAAAAACTGCAGCCACAAGATGTGAGCCCATCATTACAAGGTAAGACAAAAATTGATACCTAGTGAACACAACAAAACCAATTAAAAGTTGTTTTAAAGGCAGAAGGTTGTCTATCTTACTGCATCCTATGCAGTAAGGTAAAGATTCTGCTTCAGCCATAGCACCCCCTAAATACATACCTGAGCTCAATCTCGATCCAGTGGTGTGCAAGAGAGTTGAGGCTCCCTCGAGTCTCTTGCTCGCCATTGGCTCAGATGCAGGAGCCATGCTGTCAGTGAGGTGTGGGATGGGAAGGATCCTCGTTCTGTCTTGTGGATACACAGAGCAGTGATCGAGGACAAATGAGTGCCTCCATAGCAAACGACTTGGGGGGGGGGGGGGGGGGGGGGCAGGAGCACTGGAGGGGGACCTGAGAAGGGCAGGATCGGAGTTGCTCTGTGCAAAACCATTGCACAGAGCAGGTAAGTGTAACATGTTTGTTTCAAAACAAAAAACCTAAGGCTTTTTTTTTTTTTTTTTTTTTTTTGTGCCAGCAATTCTACATTTATTTTAGTTTCCTACGAGAAAAGCATTTGGTGTGCCTGCCATAAGTTCCCTTGTGGCAGAGACCAATGAGGTTGGTACTTTGTTCTCTTTTTTTTTTTTTTTTTTATAATTATATAACAGCATTTGCTAAATATGCAGTATACTGATGTGCATTATCAATGCAGACATTTAATAATTTGACAAATATGTAATCGAACAATGAATATCTTTTATCTTCTTTTGCAGTGTCAAACCATGACTATAATTGATAAAGTTTCTCCAGTGAGTGCAACATGCCAGAACCAGCTTTGCAAGTCCATTTCACCATCTTCTGGAGAAATAGAAACAGGTTCGACAACTTTGGGCGTAGTATCAGCCTTAGCTAAAACGTCTCTTGGACCAGTACCTGGTGCTGCCGTTTATTCAAGCTCATCTGTTCCTGAAAAGCCTGTGCCTTCAGAGCAGAATGATCCACGTAAGAACTGGTTCTCGTCCCAATTTTTTTTTTTTGTTTTATTGTAGTGTACAAAGATTTCTTGTGGCTTTTACTGCATTTCCGTATATACATCATGGCTTCCGCGTGTCCACTGAGGTTGTTGGCTGATGGCTATAGGACAAACATTACTCTTGTTTAAAGGAGTTTTAAAGGCAGAAGGGTTTTTTTTTTTTCTTAATGCATTCTATGCATTAAGATAAACCACCTGTGTGTAGCTGCCTCCCCAGCACCCCCCTAATTACTTACTTGAGCTCCATCTCTCTCCAGAGATGTCCACAAGTGTCAAAGCTGTCTAGGACACGCCTCCTGATTGGCTGAGACACAGCACCGGCACCATTGGCTCCTGTGGGTGTCAACGTCAGTCAGCCAATCAGGAGAGAGGGGTTGGGGCTCCGTGTCTGAATGGATACACGGCACTCTGTCTGCCCCAATAGAGAGCTGACAGAAAACCAAATGCACATAGCGGGTAGGTATAACATGTTTGTTTTAAAAAGAAAAGACTTTACAATCACTTTAAGACAAAAAAAATGCCTGGTTCCCTAATCTGTTTGCATTAGATTATAAAATAAAAAGGCAGTGTAATTTTAGTATTTTGCTGTGCAACCACCACAGTCACTGAACATTTCTTAACACTTCTGAGGACTGTTCACTAACCATTTATTAAGCACTTTCAGTTCATTGTTCACTCTCTCAATAAATTAAATTTTATTTAATCCTTCAGGGGAGCAAGTGCTATATGCACTTGATCCCATTCTGATTCGCAGCCCCTTTGCAGAGTAAAAGCACCTCCTTATGTGTATGCTGGCTGTAGCTCTGCCCTGGTCTGAAGCCCAATTTATGGGAGTTTCTGTGGGGGTGTTTCTGTCTGCACCAACCTCAAGGTTCAACTTCTCACCATGCTGGTAATAATTCTTAGTAGAATCAGCTGTATATTATCATAGTTTCTATAACTTCTCCATTCTTGTTGTACACTATGGCATTGGGGCCATTATCCATACTTTTTATCATGGATTATACTAGCTTTGAATTGACATGCAAAAAAAGTCCTGGTTGTATGTAGTGCCTAGATTCTACATGAATGGAAGAAAATTGTATTTGTTGTGAACTCTGCAACAAAATATTTTAATTTTCTTTGTTACCTAAATAGCAAATTTGCATTTTATAATACAGAATATGAGCTTATTTACACAGATTTATCTCTGATTTCTTCAAGTTATGTTGATGTGACTTGGAAGTCTCCTCATTTATGGTGGCCGAGACCAATTTTCCAGGCACTCTGACATGAATTTATAGCCTACTGCTCAGTTACCTGCTATACTTCTGACCTACATGGGATCTTTTTTTAATAATGCTACATCTGGACAAGTAATTATAGGTGGCCACCTATCCCGTTTTTCTAAAATGCAGCTAGTAGGCTGACCTTAAGAAACCTGTTAATGGCTAAACAGGTTATTTTTAAAGTAATATGAAGAATTAAGAGGCCTTTTTTATTATCACATCCTGGACCAATTTTCAGAACTATGGTAACGCATAAATTTCCCTTAAACTATTACACATTCAGGTATACTTTGCTTTCAGATTTGCCAGTGATGCTATTTAATCTCCTTTCTAAATTCTGTTATCAGGTACCATGTCCCCCTTTTTTTTCCTTCTTGTTTTGGTGCTTTATGTATGAAAAATGCTAACAGCAGTGAATCGGAATTGTTTAATTTTCAACTATTGCTGCTGAAGACACAGATGAAAGTTTGCAACATGCAGTAGGAAACAAAGTGTGAACATGCTTTTCATGCACAAGGCCCTTTCTGTCATTTCACTTCACATGCTCTCTGCTTACCTTATTGTCACATAAATGTCTTGTGCATAAAGAAATATTGAAAGTAAATGTGTTATCAGAAAAATATTCTCATTGCTATTTTTGACCTCTTTCATTGTTTGCTATTATGCTGTTCTGGAAAGTTAGGTAAAATTCAGAAGCCCTTATCTGCATACTTGTCCCAGGTCAGTGTCCCAAAGTAGAACTCGAGTCTTCAGCTATACATTTTATACTTGCTGCATTGGCTGCTATTCAGCTTTTTTTCCTAATTTAAACATTCATCTAAAGGTGGTTGTGTGTGAGGGTTTTTTTTTTTTTTTTCCCTTTTAAAATGGATAGAAAAAAAGGTTACGTGACCATATTTAGTCCTTCTCTTGTTGTACACTGGTCTGTGGGGGAAGCTGTTGGAGCCAGCACATCACTGCAGTAATATCAATGCATCATGTGATGGATATTTAGCTAAAAATGATTTAACCCAATACACATAGCTTTATCTAAATGTGGGCAGTAAATGATGTACAAATGATGTTTTAAGTGTTTGCAGCCCAGATCACACTGCCCAGACCATAGTCAGAGTTCCCATCTCATACTACTCACTGCTCTTTTTTGTAAGTGGACAGTACAGTGCATTTCATTTTACTGCAAAAAGAAACAGCAAGACAATTGTTCTTGCTGAGAAACAGCCCTGGATTTGCACATAGAGTAACACCATGATATTTACTGTTAGCTGTAGTTCTTGAATCCTAGGTGGCAGGGAAGTGTGCCCTGCCTGTAACCCTTTATTAGATTGAATCTGGCTCTATAGAAGTTGTGTGCACCACACAGGCTTCAGGGTGCATTAGTCACTGCTATGGCCTAAGAAGCATTTCAGAGCTGGTCTTATGCAGTCATTGGGTCCTATGGAAAGCTGGGCATCTGCTGTCAGAAGCATGCCTGTTTTTTTTTTTTTTTTTGTTTTCCAGCACGCACTAGAGATGGAGGGGACAAACAGTTGTGATAGTAACGTCACTTCTTTATAACTGATCAAGGAAGCACTGCTAAAATGTTTAATGTTTTGCACCTTTTCAGTATATACAATGCAAATTTGTAGCAGTAAAACGTTATCTAATTTGGGCACATTTTTCTTTAAAAGCATTTCTACAGATTAACTAGGAAAATGGGATTTTTGTAATCCCTGTAACTCCACTTTTAGTACATTGAGGGACGGGCAGACATTTTCATTTTGGGTTATTGAACACTGGAAAACTAGGTCAGCCCAGCAAAAACCTCTCCTACTACGATCATACATTAGAGGGGATGGGACCTCTGTCCCTCAATGAACTCCAAGAAAAAACTTTTATGGTGAGCACAAAAAAATCAATTTTATTTCTTTTACATTGAAGCTCACACAACGTCCTTCACCTTACAGACTTCCAAAAGCAGTCAAACTGAGGGGTACAAACGTGGCAACTCTTGACAGGCCCACAAAAATACAGAACTGGGGACTGCCTGCAACACAGAGGCATCTGAAGATCCTTATTCCCAAAGCTGGCATCAGATGAGATCCTACAAAGACCAGGTGGCAGCTTTGCAATAATGAGACTGTAGCCTGATTCTTCAAAATAGCAAGAAGACTATGCCCATGGGACTTTTAAGAGTTACACCAAAAAAGTTAATACCATTTTACGTAAAATTCTGCCTCTTATTTCATATTCAAGTTTAAAATACAATGAATACATATAGCATGCAATAAAAGAAGAGAAAAGTGCATATAAACACTGATGTATAGTATAGATATAACTAATCAGTTATGGAAATGGTTGTCAACTATTTTCATAATTAATCTGTCAGCCGATTAGTTGGACTGCATACGGAATGCATTATTTGTTTTACATCCAGAAATACAGTGCAGCACACATACAGCTCTGCACACCATCCATACATGTCAGTAAGTGTTTCTAAAGGCAGAATTTATTTTTTATTTTTTTAACCTTATTGGGCCACTCTATACTATACTTTGCAGCTTGATATTGGGGCACTCTGGCAGGAGGAGCCAGAAGCGTCGGTGGGGGGACCCAGAGGAGAATCAGGGCTGTTCTGTGCAAAACAATTACACAGAGCAGATAAGTGTAACATGTTTGTTAAAAAAAAAAAAGGATTTACCCCCTTCCTGACCAGAGCACTTTTTGAGATAAGGCACTGCGTCGCTTTACCGTCAATTAGAGGTTGTGCATTGCATGCAAACAAAATTTACATCCTTATTTCCCACAAATAGAGCTTTCTTTTGGTGGTATTTGATCACCCCTGCGTTTTTTTTTTTTTTTTTCACTATAAACAAAAAAAGCAACAATTTTGAAATAAACTTTTTTTTTCTTTTTGCTATAATATCCCCAAAAATATATATAAAATTTTTTTTTTCTCAGTTTAGGGCCGATATGTATTCTTCATATTTTTGATAAAAATAAGTGAATATTTGTGCAAAAGTTATAACGTCTACAAAATAGGGGATTTATGGCATTTTTGTATGTGTGTGTGTTAGGTGGTAAGTGTCCTAGAGAGTGATTCTAATTGGGGGGGTGCTACCACTGACATGACAGAGATCACTGCTCCTGATGACAGGGAGCAGTGATCTGTCATGTCACTAGGCAGAACAAAGGCTGCGTGACACGATCGCAGGCACCCAGCAAACATGGAGTCCGCAGGCATGATCATGGAGTACGCTGTGGGCGGTGCCCACAATGCCGCAAATTAAAGGGGAGGCACCTGTACGCCAACTTGCCCAGCCATGCCATTGTGCTGACGTATATCGTTGTATGCTGGTCGGCTAGTGGTTAAAGACACTGCAAAGAAGAGATCCGCATCTGAACTCAGAAGGTGGAGGTTGATAGATGGGAGGTAATAGAAGGCATTAAAATTACATTTAAAGTAGACTTTTACCAGTATGATGCATTATATTTAACATCATATCCATGAAAAGTCTTGGCTTTTAGTACTACTTTAAAATATTTATATCTCCCAGTACTACTTTAATATAAAAGATTTATACCTCCCTTCCACCCCTCATAAAGCTTAATGTCTGACTCCTAGTTATAATGCCCATATATCCTACTTCTGGGTGTATTTATCATTATATAAGTAATATATATTATTACTTTCATTGTTTCTCAGCATAAAAGAACACCTCTATAGTGGTGAATATATGCTCTTTGTACTATAAAGGGCCCGTTTTAGTGTGGTGTTTTTATAACACCATGATAGGTGATAAAAAAATAAAATAAAAAAAAGAAATAAAAAAATATGCTGCTGCTACTAAACGTCTTAAGCCTGGTTCAAATTTATGCATTTTTGGTGCTTTTTGCAGAAACTCATTACAGATCATTTAATATGGTTTCCCATGACACGTTCACATCTATGCTTTTTTTCAGCTACTGCATATTTGGAAAGAGTCCAGGAATTTTTCCAATGCAAAACAGTGCTTTTTTTGCTTGTTTGGTTCAACGGAGAAGCTGCAGAAAAGCATGTAGTGAGTGTTTTTTGCAATTATTTGTTTTTTTAATCTGTCCAACAACAAATTGGCCAAAAAAAACATAAAGAATGGTAATCACACAAATATCTTGTGTGCAAAGATGCACAGCAGAAACGGATAAAAAGCAAACTGCAATAGGTATGAACCGAGCCTTATGCTGGCTAGACAGTGATTTTCGGATGATAATATTCATACGAATAATCCTTGTACATTCACTGAATGAAAGGAATGCGACGTGGCTCCAAAACAAAATTGATGTCCTTTACCCCCCCCCCCCAACAAATAGAGCTGTCTTTTGCTGATATGTGATCACCCCTGCATTTTATATATTTATTACACTATAAACAAGAAAAGCGACCATTTTGAGAACGCATTTTTTTTTTTACTTTTTGCTATAATATCCCCCAAAAATTAAATTTTTTTTTTTTAAGTGTGCCCTGGGGAGTGTTTCTAATTATGGGGGTGGGGGGGTGGGCGGCCGTGTGAAAAGTCATTGATCTCTGCTCCGATCACAGGGAGCAGAGATCAGTGACAATGTCACTAGGCAGAACGGGAGGAAGCTTGTTTGTTTATATTAGCATCTCCCCGTTCTTCCTCCCCGTGAGGTGAAACGCGGGTATTGAGTCCGCGGGACCCGCGACCCGACTCACGGAGACCGCCGGCCGCCTCTTAAAGGGCCACGTACAGGTATGTGATTCTGCCTGTACGAGCCCGTATGCCGGCGTGAGGTAGATGTAAATATCCTTTTACCAAGAAGTGTTCTATTCTGCTCATTCAAGTTTTCTTGTCACTGTGATCCAAGACAACCGTCTATTTTAACCCCACTAACAATGAGAAAATCGAACAATCTAAAAAAAAAAATTTTAATTTTTAAAGATGTTTGTCTGACCAGCATATGTGACGGCAGGTAGCTTTTATCAAGGGGATCAGTCATACATAATATATTACAGTTCTGTCTGTAAATCGGCAAAACAGTCTTTTATTTATTTCTTAAAATAAAATAACAAATTTGATCTTAGTCTGATAATATTTACCAGATTCAACCTCCAATAGTATATACAGTATATATCTCTTCTGTCTGTCGTTATCGGAGTGGATTAGAGATTATGATCTCTAACCATATAGTTGGATATTTATATTTACCACTGCATATAGACAATTTAGAATAAATTGCCTCATTTCCCCCCCCCCCCCCCCCTTAAACTTTACTTATTTTAACTATTATACACCACACCTTTTGTTAGGGTTATTATCCAATAAATCGAAACAATAATCGGCCAACTAATTGATTGTGAATATAATCGTTGGTTGCAGCCCTAGATTTAAACATTGCAGGTGTGGACAGGTAGGTACATATTGGACTATATCTAGTCTTTTTTTTTCGTGAAGCAATGTTTACTTCTTCAGGAGATATTCAAATCTAGTAGATCTGTGGACAGACCATGTCATAAAAATAAGATTTGAATAAACTTCATATAAACCCATATAATGACTAAATGAGGTTTAAGAAAGCAGACTCTACAGTAGATATACTTTCACATCAACTTAACCACTTTAAGACCGGACCATTTTGCTGGTAAATGACCAGAGGTCTTTTTACACTTTGGCACTGCGCTGCTTTAACTGGTAATTGCGCGGTCATGCAATGTTGTACCCAAACAAAATTTGCGTCCTTTTCTTCCCACAAATAGAGCTTTCTTTTGATGGTATTTGATTGCCTCTGCGATTTTTATTTTTTGCGATATAAACGTAAAAAGACCGCAAATTTTGAAAAAAAATGATATTTTCTACTTTTTGTTATTAGAAAAATCCAATAAACTCAATTTTAGTCATACATTTAGGCCAAAATGTATTCAGCCACATGTCTTTGGTAAAAAAAAAGTCAATAATTGTATATTTATTGGTTTGCGCAAAAGTTGTCACATCTACAAACTAAGGTACGTTTTCTGGAATTTACGCAGCTTTTAGTTTACGACTGCCTATCTCATTTCTTGAGGTGCTAAAATGGCAGGGCAGTACAAAACCCCCCCAAATGACCCCATTTTGGAAAGTAGACCCCCTAAGGAAATTGATAAGAGGCATGTTGAGCCCATTGAATATTTTATTTTTTTGCCTCAAGCGATTGAATAATGACAAAAAAAAAAATTTTTTTTTTTTTTTTACACAAAGTTGTCACTAAATGATATATTGCTCACACATGCTATGGGCGTATGTGAAATGACACCCCAAAATAAATTCTGCTGCTTCTCCTGAGTACGGGGATACCACATATGTGGGACTTTTTGGGAGCCTAGCCGCGTACGGGGCCCCGAAAACCAAGCACCGCCTTCAGGCTTTCTAAGGGCGTAAATTTTTGAGTTCACTTCTCACTACCTATTACAGTTTTGAAGGCCATAAAATGCCAAGATGGCACAAAACCCCCACAAATGACCCCATTTTAGAAAGTAGACACCCCAAGCTATTTGCTGAGAGGCATGTTGAGTTCATGGAATATTTTATATTTTGCCACAAGTTGCGGGAAAATTACAAACTTTTTTTTTTTTTTTTTTTTTCACAAAGTTGTCACTAAATGATATATTGCTCACACATGCCATGGGCATATGTGAAATGACACCCCAAAATAAATTCTGCTGCTTCTCCTGAGTACGGGGATACCACATATGTGGGACTTTTTGGGAGCCTAGCCGCGTACGGGGCCCCGAAAACCAAGCACCGCCTTCAGGCTTTCTAAGGGCGTAAATATTTGACTTCACTCCTCACTACCTATTACAGTTTTGAAGGCCATAAAATGCCAAGATGGCACAAAACCCCCACAAATGACCCCATTTTAGAAAGTAGACACCCCAAGCTATTTGCTGAGAGGCATGTTGAGTCCATGGAATATTTTATATTTTGCCACAAGTTGCGGGAAAATTACAAACTTTTTTTTTTTTTTTTTTTTTTTCACAAAGTTGTCACTAAATGATATATTGCTCACGCATGCCATGGGCATATGTGAAATGACACCCCAAAATAAATTCTGCTGCTTCTCCTGAGTACGGGGATACCACATATGTGGGACTTTTTGGGAGCCTAGCCGCGTACGGGGCCCCGAAAACCAAGCACCGCCTTCAGGCTTTCTAAGGGCGTTACAGTTTTGAAGGCCATAAAATGCCAAGATGGCACAAACCCCCCCCAAATGACCCCATTTTGGAAAGTAGACACCCCTAAATTTAGGGGTACACTAGTGAGACTAGGTAATAAATGGCGGGTGCCCTGAAACTATAAAAAAATAACTAACCAACCAGCGTCACCTGTAACAGTTATATGGTGATCACTGGTGAAAGGGTTAACTAGGGGGCAATCAGGGGGCTTTATGCGGTAGTATATGGGGGTCCCTGGCGCTATAAAAAGCTGCGGCGAACCTAAATACCTACTTGCCTAACTAGCGTCACCTGTGACACTAATACAGCGATCAGAAAAACGATCGCTTATTAGGCTGGGTTCACACTGGAGCGATGCGGGAACGCCACGAATGCGCGGCGGGTTCCCGCATCGCATGCCTCCCGGCGGCAGTTCACACTGCCCTATGCGAACTGCTGGGAGTGTCAGTGAAATGTTACTGACACCCCCAGATCAGTTCGCATATCGCAGTGCGATCTGAAAACTCGGATCGCATGGTGTGAACACCCATGCGATCCGATTCTGCTGCGGGCCAAAAAAAGGGTCCCGTGCGAATTTGCGGCGGGTGTGGCGGGTGCGGCGAATGGCTGAACTCGAATCGCACAGAGATCGGATGTGATTTGCACTGCAGTGCGGTGCGAATCACATCCGTTCTCAAACCGCTGCAATCTGAACCCAGCCTTAGTGACACTGGCGACGGGGGGTGATCACGGGGTTAAACCTTTATTGGGGGGGTTAGGGGGGTACCTTAGAACTAAAGGGGGCTAACCCTAACTGCCCTAACAGTTATTAGTCACAAATGACACCCGCCGGGTGATCAGGGGGTTAAACCTTTATTAGGTAATAAATGGCGGGTGCCCTGAAACTATAAAAAAATAACTAACCAACCAGCGTCACCTGTAACAGTTATATGGTGATCACTGGTGAAAGGGTTAACTAGGGGGCAATCAGGGGGCTTTATGCGGTAGTATATGGGGGTCCCTGGCGCTATAAAAAGCTGCGGCGAACCTAAATACCTACCTGCCTAACTAGCGTCACCTGTGACACTAATACGGCGATCAGAAAAATGATCGCTTATTAGGCTGGGTTCACACTGGAGCGATGCGGAAACGCCGCGAATCCGCGGCGGGTTCCCGCATCGCATGCCTCCCGGCGGCAGTTCACACTGCCCTATGCGAACTGCTGGGAGTGTCAGTGAAATGTTACTGACACCCCCAGATCAGTTCGCATATCGCAGTGCGATCTGCAAACTCGGATCGCATGGTGTGAACACCCATGCGATCCGATTCTGCTGCGGGCCAAAAAAAGGGTCCCGTGCGAATTTGCGGCGGGTGCGGCGGGTGTGGCGGGTGCGGCGAATGGCTGAACTCGAATCGCACAGAGATCGGATGTGATTTGCACTGCAGTGCGGTGCGAATCACATTCGTTCTCATAAACCGCTGCAATGTGAACCCAGCCTTAGTGACACTGGCGACGGGGGGTGATCACGGGGTTAAACCTTTATTGGGGGGGTTAGGGGGGTACATTAGAACTAAAGGGGGCTAACTCTAACTGCCCTAACAGTTATTACAGTCACAAATGACACCAATGCAAAAAAAAAAAAAAAATGACATTGGTGTCACTGTGACTGGGGGGCAGGGGTAATTGGGGGGGTGATCGGGGGGTAAAGGGGGGGTGTGAGTGTGCCTGGCATGTTCTACTGTGTGTGTAGAGTGTTGGTGCAACTCACCGATCCGCTCTCCTCCGTGTCGGAACGGAAAATACCGACACGGAGGAGAGAATACATCACTTCCTCTCCTGTGTTTACATTACAGGAGAGGAAGTGATGTCACGGGGGATTTCCATTCGTCGAGAGCGATCGCGAGGGGGTGGCCATGAATGAATGGCCGTCCCCTCATCCCTGATCTCTCCCGAACGAATGCCGACCGCCGCAGGCACCGGGGGGGGGCCCGATCGGGCCCCCCACCCGCGGGCAGGCATGGACTTATATATACGCCAATATGCCTGCCCGTGCCATTCTGCCGACGTATATCGTCGTGCGGCGGTCGGCAAGTGGTTAAAGTGATTGTAAAGTCTTTGTTTTTATAGGAGTTTTTTAATATACTTCCCTGATCTGTTGCAGTGGATTTGCACAGAACAGCCTGGGTCCTCCTCTTCTTGTCACCGCTCCCTGTGTGCATTCCGACAGGGATCCCCGACCACACTCCACCTCTCTCTCTCTCTCTCTCTCTCTCTCTCTCTCTCTCTCTCTCTCTCTCCTGGTTGGCTAGCTGACTTTGACAGCGGCTGCAGCCAATGGCCTGCTGCTGTCACAGCCAATCAGGAGGGAGAGCTATGACAGCTGTGATGCACTTGCACATCGCTGGACAGAGAGGGACCTCAGGTAAGTGTTGGGGGGGCTCCTGCACGCAGAAGGCTTGTTATTTTATTGTATAGAATGCATTAAGGTAAACCTTCTGACTGTACAACCCCTGTAAGGATGTGAAGGATAACAAAATCTAGAGTATTGTGCAAAAAATAGTGCAAAGACAGAGGGGCACCCAAGGACATGCTCAGTCCAGGACCTAAAGGTAGAGCAGGTCGTCCAGCTGGGCATACCGTGGACCCAGGAAGACAAGACAAAGGTAGATAAAAGGCTGTGTGAAAACCAAAAGGACATACTAACATAGAAAAAAAAACTGGCCACCATCTAACGTCAACAAGATGTGTGTACATGTCTAGATAAACAAGAGGAAGAAGAAAAAAAAAAATACATCATGCCAAAGACTAAAAAGTCTTCTTAATAAGACCTCAATAGAAACTTATAGTAAAAAAAAAAAAGCCCAAAGAGTCTACACGGTACCTGTGGTACCAGCAGCAGTAGGAAAAATTAACTTGAAAATGGTATGTCAGCAGCCCAAAAGGATACGTGAAAATCCTTACAAAGGATTTGCCCCCCCCCCCCAAACATCATATGTGGAAATGAGGCTGGACACCTCAACAAACCCACACCGTACAAGGAATAGTGGCGGGGTGCGTAATCTCCCAAAGGGGTAACCGACATGACGCGGATGCCACCCACCACCAGCTGGAAAAAACAGCCAGGGGCCTGGCATAGCCCCTCGGGCTGCTAAAAGACAAAATAAAGAAATAAATACAGAGACAAAATGAAGCAAATGGGAATGAAACAGGATCTGAAAAAATGGAAACCAAAAAACAATGCAATGAAACGGACAAAAGTGAGTGGTGATATTATGCTCCCGGCTGTTATTTCCCCACCGATATTGAGTGGCATCCACATCATGTCTGTCTCCCCTTTTGGTTTGCCTGCCTGTGCTGACCATCTTACTACGTGATGACACCTGCTCGCAATGCTGTTGGTGGCACCCTGTCGCTATTTCTTGCATGGCGGGGGTTGGTTGAGGCATCCTGCCTCCTTTCCACATGACGC
Source organism: Lithobates pipiens (assembly GCF_037356315.1). Lineage (NCBI taxonomy): Eukaryota > Metazoa > Chordata > Amphibia > Anura > Ranidae > Lithobates > Lithobates pipiens. Next base: position 262,819,550 of record NW_027507784.1, on the reverse strand, counting down.
TAGGGCGGCAGGCATGTTTCAGGCTTGGGGCTGCTTAAGGGGGTCCTATTTTGACAGGATTTTCATTTATCCTTTTGGACTGCTGACATACCATTTTTGATGTGACTTTTCTACTGCTGCTTGCATGACAGGTACTGTGTAGACTCTTTTGGGCTTTTTTTACTGATTTGGTTTCTATTGATGTTTTATTACTATCCTAATACTCATTAGTCTTTGGCTTGGCATTTTTTTTTTATTTTGTCGTTTGTTTTTTTTTCTTCCTCCTCCTGTTTATCCATAAATGTACACACATCTTGTTTACTCTGTATTGTGGTCACTTTAGGCTGATGAACATACTACTGGGTATATTACTTATATTTTATAAGTATGTACTTCCTTTTTGGTTTTCCCACAGCCTTTTATCCAACTTTGTCTTGTCTTCTTGGGTCTCTCGTATGCCCTGGCTGGTTGGTCTGCTCTACCTTCAGCTACTGGAGTGTCTTTGGGTGTCCCTCTGTCTGCCCTATTTTTGTGAACAATCCTCTGCATCTGGTTATGCTTTAAATCCTTAAATTTATGTGTAAGTATATTCAGTCTACCATAGGGAGTGAAGAATGTTCTACTGCAATAATCAGTTATTTTTTTGTCATAGTTTCTCCATATATAGTCAAATCCAGTATATCTCCTGAAGAAGTGAACATTGCTTTACAAAATTCATTGCGATATAGTCCAATATGTACCTACCTGTATATACCCACAATATTGTTTATATCTAGAAAATACAGCATTGTTTTACATGTACTTATCGTACATCAGGGGACACAGAGCCATAGTAGTTACTATGTGGGTTATAGGCCACCTTCAGGTGATGGACACTGGCACGCACTAAATAAAAAAGTGCACTCCCTATGTAACCCCTCCCACTGGTGGGAGTACATCAGTTTTTTTTCGCCAGTGTCTAAGGTGTTGGTCAAGAGTAAAGATGTGCTGTGCTGAGCTCCACTGGAGCAATCCTTGCTGGGGCTAGCCATATCCATTCAAAGTGTCTTTTTGGCCAAATTGAAGGTTACCCCAGCCGCGTATCTGAAGAAACAAGGTCTTTCCTGTAACGCTTCTCTTTTTAGAGAGCTTTTTGGAATTAAGGCCATTAAGTTTTACTGGCGGAAGTGCTATTACAGGTCCAGGATTGTGGCTTTCCCCGAGGATCCCCAGCTCCTGAAGGTTTAACGGAACCCACCGTGAAGGGTGAAGATTGGGTCTGTTGGTTTACCACAGAAAACCCTGCGGTGGGAAAGTTAAGTGGAGTTTTTCTAAGAAATTGTCAATTTTCTTATGAATGTCTCCTTTAACCACTTGGCGCCCAAGGTACGTCATATGACGTTGTGGGCTTTGTGGTGTTATATCTGAATGATACCTGAGGCTACAGACATCATTCAGATATCGGCATTTTCAGCCGGCGATTCCCTGCACCATAAGAATGATCATAGCGGCTGTTCCTCCGCTTGATCGTTCTTCCAGGCGGCGGGAGGGGACAAGTCAGTCGCAAGATCCGCCGGCCCCCGGATGGTATCAGAGATTTCCGGCGAACCAGAATGTCCCCGGAGTCTCTGATCGTTCGGATGTTATGTTATGATGTTATGACGTCACGCCCGGCCTCTGCATTTAAAATAACGGCGCCACATTGGCTGGGAAGCCATGAACGTTTTTTTTTAATTTTAGGCTTCCCAGCCTAGAGGTGAGATGTGGGGTCTTATTGACATTACATTCCTTGTAATAGGAATAAAAGTAATCAATTTTTTTTTTTTTTTTTTTTGAGTCAAACTAACAAAAAATAAAAGTAAAATTAATAAAATAAAAAATGTAAAGCGCCCCTGTCCCCGTGAGCTTGTACACAGAAGCGAACGCATACGTAAGTCCCGTCCACATATGAAAAGGGTGTTCAAACCACACGTGAGGTATCGCTGCGAACGTTAGAGCGAGAGCAATAATTCTAGCCCTAGACCTCCTCTGTAACTCAAAACATGTAACCAGTAAAAAAATTGAAAGCGTCTGCTATGGGGATTTTTAAATACCAAAGTTTGGCGCCATTCCACAAACGTGTGCAATTTTGTAGCAGACATGGTGGGTATCTATCTACTCGGCGTATCTTCATCTTTCACATATGCAAAAAAATTGGGCTAACCTTTGTTTTTTCTGAAAAAATAGTGTTCGAAAAATTGCTGTGCAAATACCGTGCGAGATAAAGTTACAACGACCGCCATTGTATTCTCTAGGGTCTTTGCTAAAAAAAAATGTAATTTTCTAACAAAAAAATTATGAATTTTACATGTAGGAGAGAAATGTCAGAATTGGCCTGGATGCGAAGTGGTTAATTAGTAAATGTCATGCCTATGTGTCACCACTGGGGACTGTATAGAGAACTTGCGTCTCATGCTTCTCAGCCCATGATGTGTCCAGGAGGCAGCAGTTTTCTCTTCCTGGCCAGCAGTAGACCTCCGGTAAGTCTGGGGGTTTTATCTGCCCCACCAGACGCCCCCCCCCCTTTCTGTTTCTTCAGGGAACGAGCGCTCCAAAAAAAAAACGCAAACTACACACGCTCGGCGGCTTCCAGGCACCCCCCCCCCCCCCCCCCGCCATTTCTGTTTGTCCGATAGGATTGGAGGAGAAAAGCTTTCTTTTGAAAGGCAAACTGCTGAGGGACACAAGCGAATGTGTGTGTATATTTATGTGTGTGATTATTTTTATCTGTTTGGTGACACAGGCAGTCCCTAGACACATTTTGTTACTGCATCGGGCTGAGCATTAATAGCAGCAGAGCTGGACTATTGCTCAAGCAATGCTTGCATTCCTTCTGGTAGTACCTCTGCTTTGTGCATCAAGCTATGGTCAGAATGGAGGTTAAAATCACTTCAAAAAAGGGCTCTAGAAAGACTATAGTCACTAGGGAGCCCAGACCCATCTCAAAGAGGGCATCCTCCCCTGAGAATAATATGGCTGGTCAGAATGAGCCATCATGAGGGACATGGGTTGCAGATGCTTTTAGCATTACAGCCCTTGTATATATGACTAAGGATTATTTTTTTTTTTTCTCCAACCATTCTAAGTTTGGAGCAAAAATGCTTTAATTACATCCCAGAGTGGGACTAAGCATAAGAAGTCCCTCTCCATTGCTCAGGACCCTCATGCTGAGGAACAAGGGGCAAGAGATGACAAATTTCTCTCAAGGGACCAGGAAGAGGCTGATGTCTGAAGAACCTAATACGAAAGTTGGCTGGTACAGTCTCACTGAATTGGTCCACTCCACATTTTTACTGCCAATAAGCGCAGTCAATCGATGAGCCCACTTCTGGTTTGGGTTCACTAAAGCCTTCTGAATCTGTTCATGCTTTTCCTAGCCGTTTATGGCTAAAAAGGCTTATGTATTCTGAGTGGGAAAACCCAGATAACGTTTTTTTCCTCGATTTTTTCAATACGTTATCCTATGGAGGAAAAGTTCTATAAGAAATGGGGATTTCCAGCAGTTGATGCTTCTATATCCTCTGTAACTGACTTGTCTAGTAGACAAGGCTCATATGCTAGAGGATCCAACAGATGAGAAGTTGGAATTCTTTTTTCAAAAGCTATATTTTGCTTGCAGGTTCAGCCTGCGCTGGCAGCAATCAAAGTATCTCATTTTATGGAGGTACTTGGGATTATTCCTGATCAGCAGGCCTAAGATTTGGCCGGAATATCAGAAGCATTATGTTTTACAGTAGACGATATGAAAGCTTATTTTCTCCAGGCCTCATGGCTCGGGCTGGTTATATGTGCATAGAATCCTATGGTTGAAAAATTGGTCAGCCAAAATGCCATGCAAAAGCTCTTGTCCAGTTTCTCATTTCATGGTGAACGATTATTTGGAGACAATCTGGATAGGTATAGCCAGAGAATTTCAAATGGCAAAAGTTCCCTTTTACCGGTTAAAGAAGTTTACGCATTCTTTCTTTTAAAACATGCTTCTTCTCTGGTGCCAGGGGCGTCAGATTCAAGAGGTAAACCTCAGGGTTAGTTCCAGGGCCAAAAGAGGACATGGGGGAGGAAGCCCACAAATCAAAATACTAAAGCCTCTTTTATAAAGGGGCACCCCCGCTCGCTCGAGTGGGGGGGGGAGGCTTCTACAGTTTTCAAGAGTCTGGCAGGAACAATGTCAAGACAGATGAGGGGGCTTCCTCAATTTCTCTAGGTTACGAACTAGAGTTCAGAGGGTTCCCGTCTCCTCGTTTTCTCAGATCAAACTTTCCCAGAGATCCAATCAAAAAAGTCTGCCTTTCTAGCTTTGGATCATCCCTTGTCTGAGTGATATCAGTGGTCCCCTTGGAAGAGCAAGGATTAGGTTTTATTCAAACCTTTTCAAAATTCCAAAACCTACCAGGTATGTCAGACCCACTTTAGATATCAAACATCTAAACCGTTTTTTTAATAACGTTCTTTTTGCATGGAGTCAATCCGATCAGTAGTCTCCATACTACAAGGAGGAGAACTTCTGGCATCAATTGACATCATGGATGCTTTTCTCCATGTGCCGATTTTTTTATTTTATTTATTTATTTTTTTCCCGCTCACCAGAAATTTCTATGCTTCAAGGTACAAAATTTTATTTTCCAGTTTGTAGCTCTGCCTTCGGTCTAGCTACTGCACCTCGAGTGTTTACAAAGGTCCTGGCACCTCCTTTAACTGGGTTAGGGGCTCAAGGTATAACGATACTAGCCTACTTAGATCTACTCTTGATAGATCAATCGGTAGCCCGCTTAAAACCAAAGTTTGGTCACCAGTCAGCTACCTGGAATACCTAAGTTGGATTCTCAACCTAGAAAAATCCTCTTTAAAACCATCAAGGAGATTGCAGTACTTGGGGCTGATCATAGATACAGCTCAGAAGAGGGTGTTTTTGCCCCAGGAAAGGATCAGTTCCATAAGGGAACTGAATCAGTTGATAAAAGAATAATCCTTCTATTTGACTTTGCATGAAATTGTTGGGAAAGACGGTAGCTTCTTTCGAGGCCATTTCTTATGCGCAGTTTCATTCAAGACTGCTTCAAAGCAGTATCCTTCCAACTTGGAACAAGAAGGTCCAAGCTCTGGACTTCCCAATGCGTTTATCCCCCAAAGCGCGTCAGTCCTCAATTGGTGGTTGATATCCAAGAATCTTCAAAAAGGAAAATCCTTTCTACTAGTCACCTGGAAGATGGTAACAGATGCCAGCCTTCTGGGCTGGGGAACAGTCGTGGAATCGCCTGTCCAAGGGAAATGGTCCAAATTAGAGATGAACGTGCCCATCAATATTCTAGAGATTCGGGCAGTATGCCTGGACGCTCAGACCATTGAATTGTGCTGTCAGGATCTAATCTGACAATGCCACAGCTGTGGCCTATATCAATCACAAACGCCAACAGTTGTTCCCTAGAGAATGGTCCCTTCACCTCGACAGCTTTCTGTCGTCATACCAAAAATGGGGAGTTCCGGACGTGAATCTGCCTCCAGGTTCAACAACAAGATCAACAACTTTGTGTCAAGGACAAGGGATCCGATGGCATGTGGAACAGATGCCTTGGTTTTTCCGTGGGATCTGTTTTTCACTGATCTATGCATTCCCTCCAGTTCTGCTTCTGCGCCTTCTCGCAGGATCAAGCAAAAAGGGAAGGAGGTGTTTCTTGTGGCCCAGGAGATCTTGGCTTGCCGAGATGATAAAAAATGCCCTTTTTTGTTTTGTGCCAATGTTGACTGGTATTAGGATCTGGTTATAATGCCCTCTACCTTGACTAAGGCCCCTGTTCCAACTGAAGAAAAACGGCTCTAAAACATGATGCTGCCACCACCATGCTTCACTGTGGGTGTGGTGTTCTTTTGGTGATGTGCAGTGTTTTTGCACCAAACATCTTGGTATTCCAAAACGTCTTTTGGAATTATGGCCAAAAAGTTCAACCTTGGTTTCATCAGACCATAACACATTTTCCCGCAGTTAATACATTTTTTTTTTTTTTTTTTTAATTTAGCCGGGCTTGGAAGTTTTTCTTAAAGAGCTTCCTTCTTGCCACTCTACCCCATAGCCCAGACATATAAAGAATACGGGAGATTGTTGTCACATGTACCGCACAGCCAGTACTTGCCAGATATTCCTGCAGCTCCTTTAATGCTGCTGTAGGCCTCTTGGTAGCCTCCCTGACCAGTCTTCACTGTGTTCCATGGTATATCTAATGCCTTGGAAATTCTTTTGTACCCTTCTCCTGACTGATACATTTTAACAATGAGATCCCTCTGATTCTTTGGAAGCTCTCAGCGGACCATGGCTTTTGCTCTAGGATGCGACTAACAAAATGTCAGTAAAGACCTGCTAGAACAGCTGAACTTTATTTGGGGATAATCAGAGGCACTTTAATGATGGCAGGTGTTTACTGACTCCTATTTAACGTGAGTTTGAATGTGATTGCTTAATTTTGAACACAACTGCATCTACAATTATAAGAGGGTGTGCACACTTATGCAACCACATTTATTTTAGTTTATTTTTACTTCCTGCACCTAAAAGAATTTGGTTTGTTTTTCAATTGAGTTGTACAGTTCATAGGTCACATTTAAAGGTGGAAAATTTTTCATGAAATGATTTTTGTCTCATATTTTTTACATCACAAAAACCTAGCATTTTAACAGGGGTGTGTAGACTTTTTATATCCACTGTACATGGTTTAGAAGCGTTCGGATTACTTAGGGCGCCTTCACACAGACGTGTCTGTACGGAGCCCGCTCTGCTCAGCGGAGGATCACTCCGTCAATCCCAGCTGAGCAGGCAGATGACAGGTCTGTCTCTGCACTCTGTGCAGGGATGGTCCTGTTGGAGAGCCACTCTCCCCTATGGGGGATCGGATGAAGATGGACCGTAGAGTCAGTCTTCACCCGACCCGCAGATGGATCACTCTTTTTCGGGTCAGATGTCAGCGGACATGTCACCGATTACATCCGTCCCTCCATAGACCTCTATGGCGTGTCTGTTCAGGTATGCCTAAAAAAACTGACAGGCAGACCTGAACGGATTGTCCCTGTGAAAGGGGCCTTAACCTGCCCTGGATGCACAGATGAGCAGTTTTAAAAAAAAAAAAACATAACTGAATGCAGGTTAATGCCTATCGTGCAATATACCATTTTAAAGTGGTCCCAAAGCCTAAATATTTTTTTACCTTAATGCATTCCTTACATTAAGGTAAAACATGTTTGGATACCATTATTGGGTCCCCATCCCGTAGAGTTGTGCTCAAACGTTTGCATACCCAAATTGGAGAATTGGTAATCTGCAGTATGTACCATTTTTAAAGAATATATTAGTAAGCAGGCAAAATGCATTTCTTATGGGATTGATATTCAATTGTAGGTCAATGCGGAATGGCACAATCTTAACACACATGGCAACAAGTAAATATATGAAATGACCCCTGTTCAAGTCTGCATACCCTTATTTCTTAACACTGTAGTGCCCCCTTTGACCATGCGCAGTCTTTTGTAAGAGTGGTCTATGAGGCCCCCGAATTCTTGCAGATGGTATAGCTGCACGTTTGTCTTGGCAAAATGATTCCAGGTCATGCAAAGTCTTTGGTTGTCTTGCATTAACCGCACGTTTTAAAGTGGTTGTAAACCCTTACAGACCGCTTTTTACTACAGGTAAGCCTATAATGAGGCTTACCTGTAGCTACCCCGGATAGCTATGGCTTTAGTGAGTGTGCCGTTTGCGGCAGCTCCTGCATGCATGCGCGCGACAGAGGCCATTGCGGCTTCGGTCAATCACAGCGCCGACGACAGCAATACCCGTAAGTAACTCTGGGAGCAATGCCAGTGCTGCGTATGGGGACCGCTACTGGGGCTTCGATGTAAGGTGAGTATTTCATAATGAGCTAGTACGCTATGCATACTAGCTCATTATGCCTTTTTGTCTTGCGGGTGTTTTATTTTTTGTTGGTTTACAACCACGATATTAAGTTCAGGAGACTGTGATGGCCACTCCAGAACCTTAACCTTTTTCTGCTATAACCACTGGAGGGTCAGCTTGGCCTTCTGCTTGCGGTCATTGTTGTGCTGGAAAGTCCAAGAGTGTCCCATGCACGGCATGTGCAGAAGAATGTAATTTGTCTGCCAGTATTTTCGTACAATATGCTGAATTGATCTTTCCATAAATTTTCACAAAATTCCCAATGGCTTTAGAGCCCCCCCCCCCCCCCCCCAAAACATTAGTGAGCCACAATCATGCTTTACAGTGGGGGTGGTATTCTTGTCACTATATTTTTCTTTACAGTTATCTGTGGGTTTTTTCTTTGTTTCCCAATCAATTCTTCTAGCAGTTGAGGCTGCAATTGTTGGGTCTTCCTGGCCTTGGCTTGGTATCGAGAGCCTTGAATTTTCACTTAATAAATGATTGAACAGTACTGACTGTATAATTTTCCATCTTTATAAAGTTTCCTTACCTTGTTACACGTCTTTTCATACTCAATTAATTTTTATTACAAATACAGTGCATCCTGAAAGTATTCGCAGCGCTCCACTTTTTCCACATTTTGTTATGTTACAGCTAGGGTTGTACCGATGTCACTTTTTTAAGACTGAGTACAAGTACCAATACCATCATGCTGTGGAGGTGTTTTTCAGCAGCAGGAACTGTGAAACTAGTCGGGATTGAGGGAAAGTTGAATGCAGCAATGTACAGAGACATCCTTGATGAAAACCTGCTCCAGAGCGCTCTGGTCCTCCGGACGGGGGTGAAGGTTTATTTTTCAGCCGAACCCCAAGTACACAGCCAAAATAACAAAGGAGTGGCTACAGGACAACTCTGTGAATGTCCTTAAGCGGCCCAGTCAGAGCCCACACTTAACCTCTCTGGAGAGATCTGAAAATGGCTGTGAACCAACGCTCCACATCCAACCTGATGGCACTTGAGAGATCCTGCAAAGAAAAATGTGAGAAACTGCCCAAAAATAGGTGTGCCAAGCTTGTAGCATCATACTTTTAAAAAGACTTGAGGCTGGTGTTTGTGGCAAAGGTGCTTCAACAAAGTATTGAGCAAAGACTGAATACTTTTTGTACATGTGATAGAGATTATCTATCTTCTAACTCATAATATATTAAAAAAAAAATATATATATATATATACACACACACATACATAATGAAAGATTTAAAAAAAACTTCTTTCACATTGTCATTATGGGGTATTGTTGAATTTTGAGGAAAATAATGAATTGAATCCATTTTGGAATCAGGCTGTAACATAAAATGTGGAAAAAGAAGCGCTGTGAATATTTTCCTGATGCGCTGCATAACAAAGTCCCGGCCTGCAGCAGCTGTCTCCACTATCACAGGCTTTACTAAGGCAACGGGAGCCATTGGCTCCTGCAACTTTCAGTTAATTCCTGTGACACTGGGATGGGGCCAAGCTGTGCTGTCTGTATTTATAGAATGGAGCCCGCAGGTGAAAAGAGGACTATCGCAGCTTCCCTGTTCAATTCCATTGCACAGAGCAGGTAAGCATTAACTGTGTGTGTCTATATTGGCATCCCAGTCTTGGTTTGTAGAGTTCAATGTTGAGTTGGCCCACCCTTTGCAGCTATAACAGGTTCAACTCTTCTGGGAAGGGTATCCACAAGGTTTAGGAGTGTGTCTATGAAAATGTTTGACCATTCTTCCACAAACGCATTTGTGAGGTTAGGCAATGATGTTGGATGAGAAGGCCTGACTCGCAATCTCCACTCTAATTCATCTCAAAGGTGTTCTGTCGGGTTGAGGTCAGGACTCTGTGCAGGCCACTCAAGTTCCTCCACCCCAAATTTGCTCATCCACGCTGTATTGCTAAGAGTATTGGGCAATCCCTCCAAATCATTTGATGGGGTTGGGCCTGGGCCTTTGATTCCAGTGAAAGGAACTCTTAAGCAGGGCCGGTGTAAGGATTTTCATCTACTTAGGCGAAGGTGTATTTTGGTGCTCCCCCCGACACCATAATCTACGTTATATACACTGACCTCAACCAGATGCATCTTTGGGATGAATTAGTCCAGAGACTGCGAGCCAGGCCTTCTCATCCAACATCAGTGCCTGAACTCACAAATGTGCTGCTGGGAGAATGGTCAAACATTCCCATAGACACACTACTAAATCTTTTGGACAGCCATCTCCGAAGAGTTGAAGCTGTTATAGCTGGTGGTCCAACTCGGTATTGAACCCTACGGACTAAAGGCCTGTACGCACGCTATGAAAACTAGATGGCAAAATTTGTCTGCGGATTTTCAGAGAGTTAGTACGGTGCTTTCGACAGCGGATTTCACTTTTTCGGCAAACAAAAGCTGCATGTGCAGGCTATAAAATTTGTTGGATGTGAACTCCATGTCTGTTTTTCGAATGGTCAGTACAGAAATTGTCACACAAGTCAAAACTAGTCTGAAACTACCTTGAGTAGGAAGGAAATTCTGGGTCTCAACGCCACTTTGTGTCCTTGTTCTAGGACCAGGAAGGGTTCCGTACAGGATAAGACCACCTTTTGCTATAATGAACAAAATCTTATGGGTGTGGTGGAATGGGGAGCATCTACAATGCATTCAAACAGTGTGGGGGGGGGGGGGTTTCCCAATGAATGTGCTGATAACCAGATTTAGATTTACAGGAGAACAAGTGGGGGAGTCATATGGGAGAAACCCTCAACCAAGGTCTTTAAGTGGAGTTCCGGCCTGTATTAAAAACAACTAAGTCAGCAGCTACGAATACTTTTGCTGCTGACTTTTAATATAAGGACACTTGCCTGTCTAGGTATCCTGCGATGTCGGCACCCTTAGTCGATTCGTCCATAGGCTTCGGGTCCTGACGCCGGCATCCTTATGATGGGGAAACTGGAAACGAAGCCTTGAGGCTTTACAGCCTGTTTCCTACTGCGCCTGCAGGAGTTGTGCTGAGCTTTTGTAAATATTCCTGTCTTCTGGGACCTGTGTCTCTCCCAAAAGGCAGCGGGGGGAAGGAGGGGCTGTTAATTTCGTATATCGTGAAGGGATCTTACCCAGAAGTGGAAGGGGAAGGAGGGTGCAAACAAGCAGAGCTTCCACTTCTGCGTTTTTAAAGCTGAGTTCCACCCAAAAATGGAACTTTGCTTTTAAGTGCTGGTGACTCCCTGACATTCCACATTTGGCATGTGATTTATTTATTTTAATTTTTTTGGAGTGGGGGGTGGTTTACCCTGATTTTAGAGGCTCCCACTTCCTCTGTTGCCAAAAAGATCACCTTTCCTCCCTCCCTGCAATCTTCTGGGACACGCCGCAGGTCCCAGAAGATTGCCCGGCCAATCTCGGCTCGTGCATTCGCAGTGCGCACCTGGCTGTGAAGCCACATTTGCTGTGGCTTCACAGCCAGGTGCGCACTGCGAACACAGTTTGAATGCCGGCGCTGCAGAGGATTGAGGCTTCCTGCATCCGCATCACTGGACCGTGGGACCGGTGAGTGTCTGATTATTAAGTCAGCAGCACAAGGCTGGAATGGGCTACAAGACCACTGCTCCATGCAAAACCTCACCTCCTGGAGTTTCAATGATCATGAGAACAGAGAGGAATCGGCCCAGAGCTACACAAGAGAATATTGTCAATCTTAAGGCAGCTGGGTCCATAGTCGCCAAGAAAACAATTGGTAACACACTACGCCGTTAAGGACTGAAATCTTGCAATGTCCGCAAGGTCCCTCTGTTCAAGAAAGATCATGTACAGGCTTGTCTAAATCATTTACATGTTCATTAGCAAACTTCAGAGGAGAACTGGATGAAAGTGTTGAGGGCAGATGAGAACAAAATTGATCTTTGGCATTAACTGAACTCACTGTGTTTGGAGAAGGAATGCTGCCTAGGACCCCAAGAACACCATCCCCATCGTCAAACATGGAGGTGGAAACATGCTTTGGGGGTGTTTTTCTGCTAAGGGGACAGGACAACTTCACTGCAGCAAATGGATGATGGACGAGGCCATGTACTGTCAAATCTTGGGTGAGAACCTCCTTCCCTCTGCCAGGGCATTGAAAATGGTTTGTGGATGGGTCTTCCAGCATGACCATGACCGAAAAAAAATGGCCATGGCAACATTAAGGTCCTTGAGTGGCCTAGCCAGTCTCCAGACCTTAATCTTCAAGAAAATGTGGAGGGAGCTGAAGGTTTGAGTTGCCAAATGTCAGCCTCGTAACCTTCATGACTTGGACAGGATCTGTAAAGAGGGGTGGGGAAAAATCCCTCCTGAGATGTGGGCAAAAATACAAGAAATGTCTGACCTCTGTAATTGCCAACAAGGGTTCTACCACCAAGTACTAAGTCATGTTTTGCGAAGGGGTCAAATACTTATTTCACAAATTAAAATACAAATCATATTATAGCTTTTTTAAATGTGTTTCTGGATATTTTTGTTTTTTAAAATGATAAACTGATAATTTCTTTGTCGTACAAACGTACAAAATTAGCAATGGATCAAATACTTTTTTCCCCCCTCACTGTAAAAGTTTTTGGAATAACCCAGTGTTTCTCAACTCCAGTCCTCAAGGCGCCCCAACAGGTCATGTTTTCAGGCCTACCATTATTTTGCACGGGTGATTTGATCAGTTTCACTGCCTTGGCAATTGCCACAGCTGTTTCATCTGAGGGAATGCCTAAAAACATGACCTGTTGGTGCACCTTGAGGTCTGGAGTTGAGAAAACACTGAAAATAACCATTTATTGAAAAAATGATCAGCCTTTTTGTTCTCTCTGCTCAAAAAGTAAATGGCTGTGGTGAGATGTGGTGTCTTCTCCTTCCTGTAGACAGTCATTGGCTGCCTCAGTTGGATTTTTTTAAACCCCATCCTTCTTTCTGTTATACTCCATTGTTGTACCCCTACCACAATTGCCCCAGCCATTATTATATTATGCCTGACTGTTTTTAGTGGCTGTCTACCTTCATACTACATTTGGCCCTGATGTTTCCAATAAAGTAGAGCCAGTGTTTCTCATAGCCACCAGTTCGCTTTAAACTTTCTTTGTAAAATGACTGTCAGGAAATAGAGGTTTTAATTTTAATGGTTCTGGTGCATCAGAAATGTGTATGTGTACTGAGCCATGGCTAAGGCCAACTGGATACCCAGCGTGTGTCAATATACCGCAGTATTAGGCTACACAAGACATGCATGTGGTTTTTTTTTTTTGTTTTTTTTTTTTTTTTTACGCTTTATGAAATCTATCTTATTGAAATAAAGTTTTCCGTTACAACATTAACTTTTCTGTTTCTTTTTTGTTTTTCAGCATTGGCAGTACCAGGAGATGGCGTTGGCACACCAGAAAAGATTATTTTTCCTGCAGAGAAAATAAGGCTGAAATGGCAGCGAATGCAGAAGGTTGGAGCTGGTCTCCAAAATCTTGGCAATACGTGCTTTGTCAACTCTGTGCTGCAGTGCTTAACTTACACTGCACCTCTTGCAAACCACATGCTGAGCCGCGAGCACTCAAAGACATGTAAGTATGGCTTTTTATAAACTCTTCTTTTAAGCAGTTGGTCAAGTGTAGCTTTCAGGTGCTAACAATCTGTTGCTATTCAGCTGGTGCCTATTTATGATCAGATATGAGCCAATTGCTTCAGAAATTTTGAGCAATAAGTTAACTATTTGTATTGAAATCATGACTTGAGAGAAACAGTTTGGGGTATCTTGATTTGTCTGTACAAATCGAGACATCTTTAATGCACCAGTTTTCACAAATTTTTGGGTTATGGTCCTATTTATTATCGTGCTCTGTAATTGGTGTAATTTGTAAAATTTAAAGGGGTTGTAAACCCTCGTGTTTTTTCACCTTACTGCATCCTATGCAGTAAGGTGAAAAAACACCTTGCAGTCACCAGCCCCCTTGTTTTACTTACCTGAGCCCCTTCATCTCTTCGGGAATGTGCTGTCCCTCGCTCCACGGGGTCCCGACACTTGATTGGATAGATAGCAGCACATCCATTGGCCTCCACTGCTGTCAATCAAATCCACTGATGGGGTCGAGTCCAGCATTAGCAAATGCTGGACTCGGGAGCACGCCTGCAAGATGGCCCCCTTCGAAAGAGTGCTCTAGGGGGTTATCTGATGTGGGGAGGAGCTGTGAAAGCCCCTGGAGGACCGCAGAAGAGGATGTTCAGGGCCACTCTGTGCAAAACGAGCTGCACAGTGGAGGTAAGTTTGACATGTTTGTTATTTTTTTTTTTTTAAAACAAAAAGCAATCCTTTACAATCTCTTTAACTATGGAGCAGGAGGCTGTATGCCCTAGTTACTGATTTTGAATATGGATATTTTAGACCTGGCATCCTACGGATGCATGATGCTGTATATTTTTTAAAATTTAACATTTTGACCATACATCTTAACACCCTGATAACATATACATGATCTGTCTTTACTTTAATGGGAAGCAGATTACTTTTATTGGTAAAAAGCAAGCAAGTAAGGGAACTTGGAGGAAAGTGATTTTCATTTTTTCTTTCAATTGAATTTCATATCTGATCTCCCGTTTCCTTTAATGTTTCTAGCTGTAAGTTCTTGATGCTATGCAGCACTGGCTTCAAGCAAGATTGCAACCTATTGCTAAACTTGTCCAGTATAATCCTTGCCAGTGCCAGCAAATTTGCCCGGCTGTGATACTTATGTCCTTCCTTAATTGGGGAGCGTGAGCCAAGGCTCTGGAGAGCACACAGTCACATTATCTTGCTCTTCAACACCTACAAGCTGTTTTGGAGTTTTTTGGCCCTGGACTCATGGAGCAGCCCAGGAATTGGATGATACAGCCACCATTTTGGGCAGGTATATATACCTTCTACACACAATGTCCAACTGTGACCACCAAAATTTTATTACATTGATTTCAATTTGAATAATATTTTGGTGGAATACTCCAAATGTCCAACTGTGACTGCCACATTTTATTACATTGATTAGAATTTGAATATTATGTTGGTGGAATACTCCAAATTCTTTTAATAATTCTAAATACCAAGAATTAGTAATTGTAATAGAAAGATATACTCTTTCTGGGAAATTAAAGATTGTTTCCTTCTGTATTGTAATGATAGCAGATATTATCTTAAAATTATACAGGAATGCTACACTCAGTTTATTAGAGTTAAAGTGATATTAAAGCTTATTTAAAAATAAAAAATAACAAACATGTTATGCTTACCTGGTTTTGTACAGAGCAGCTCCGATCCTCCTCTTATTGGAACCCCCCCCCCCCCCCCGCTGGTACTCTTGGCTCCTCCCCCTTAAGCAGTGCCCCCAGAGAAAGCTGCTTACCCTGTGGGCACAGCTACGTGCTTGCTCCCGAGCCGCTGCTCTATTCGTCCATAAGACAGGATAAGAGTAGTTCAGCTAGAGTGCCTAGGTGCCTGTAAAGCAGTTTGTGTGCACAGACCCCTATCCATTTATTATGTGTTTTATGGTCCGTTTACAAATTAAGTATAATGAAGCTGCAATATAGGGTCTTTGTGTTCTTCCTACAGCAGACTTCAGTAATGAATACTAAATATAATGTATACATTATAAAATGTTCCCACTTACCAAGTGCCATTTTTTTTCTTTTACCTGGTGACAATTTTTTTTAATTTGCATGTTCCATTCTTCAGCTTGAAAGGCATATGTTATTTGAGGTTCTTAATCTAAGGATCTAGGATGCCTTGTACATATTAGAATCCCTCTGAGCACACGAGCTGCAGGTACCTGACCCTTGTAGAAGTGCAGTGCTTAGCATAAATGTAAATATTGTAGCAAGCTGTGCCTCTCAAAGACACTAACTGCAGTTTATCAATTTTCTTTGTCATTCATTGAGGGGCCAATAATTCAGATAGTTGGGCTATAATACTGCCTGCAGGAGGATTGGACACTGATAAATCGCAAGCCAGCCTCCAGTTTATAAATAACCATGAAGCATTTCCTGGCAAAAAATGCCCTCTCCTACTTCAAATTCAAATCTTATCAGTATTCATGTAATGCATACTTTAATGAAATAACAGCTCATCTTGTGAAGACAATCCCATATGTAGTCCAATCATGATTATTGTCCATAAATCCTAAAAAAAAAAGTATATGGATAAGTAAATCTTCAACACCATCTGAAATCTTCCACCACAGAGTCGCCAAAAGAGCTGGGTTGTCTCCTCGCCTGATGCAGTGGACCCCTTCATTTCTCAAGGAGGTCAGCTGTGCTTTCATTCAATAAGCAACGGGTCAGGAGCACCCTGGTCTTATTTACAATGCTCCGCAGTTCATGCAAAAATGGCTTTTATATATGCTGAAAAAAATCCAATAGTGTAATACTGCCAGCAGTTTTTATTAAAGAGAAAAATATTGCACTTGCACAATGTAAAGACGCATCAGTGTGTCATATTACAGCATGCATGTACTCCGAAGCGATCTCCATACTCAGGAAGATGGCGTCTGGCTCCTCCCAGCATGGTTATGTCACTCCGTTCCTGCCTTGCTGGCGTGTTGCGCCCTTCCATGCTTTCTCAAATGCCTCCAGTATAACACTTTCTTGGCAAACCTAAGTTTTTTGCTGGTGTCCTAGGAGAATGGAAGTCTTTCCAGGATTTCCTGAGAAAAGTATGGTAATTTTTTTTTTTTTTTTTTTTTTTTTTTTTTTTTGTATTTCTGTATTCCTCTTTCATCAACATCAGTTGAGATTCCTAACTACATTCCTATTTGAGCTGGTCTCCATAAAGCATCTATCTGGATTGGCATTACCTGAGACTAGCTTTGGAGGCTGACTGGAGATTCATTGCTAGCCTAGAAAGTGAACTTCAGGTACTGGCCTCTGCATTGGGACCCAGGTGTACTGGTTAATTTTGCACAAATTCAGATGGCTCTCTAAACCTCCCTCCTTACAGCAGGCAAAACTCCTCAAAGCTCATTGCAATAAATTGTAAAAAAGAAAGCCGAAAACTTTGTAGTGCAGTATTATCTAAAACAACACTATTTGATGTTAAAAACCTCCATTATCTCAGAAGTAATGGCCCTAACAGCAGAGTAACAAAGATAACAGCTACTTTACTTTCGATTCTGGTGTGTGAGCGCACGCGTCTGACGCTTCCTTGACACCATTGCCCCCCCCCTTAAAGCGAATGTATACCATGGATGTTGCAAAAAAAAAACCTGCAAGGCAATGGCATAATGTGCACATGTAGGAGATATTTGTTTTACCTACAGGTAAGCCTTATATGCTGATGCCGTCACACCCCACATGACCCCTGGAAGTGCGGGTGTTTGCTGGAAAGGATTTTATATATGCGCATACAAATTTTATATCTTGTAAGTAGCCGTTTGGCTCACTTTCAATAAACTCCTATGTTAAATGATATTGCACTATTTGGAGATTCTTTTCCTGCTATGAACCTCTTTTTCCTGGATGATTGGGATATCCCGGTGCGAGGGGAAGATTATAGTGAAGGATCCATATGCTGTTTCATCGCCCTTAGGGGTCAGGCTTCAATACCTTGCAGAGGTTATTCTGCTTGCTCACTTGACCATCCTAGTGATAGATGGTCCCCATTGTCTGGTAAGAGTCCCTGATTACTACATGTGGTGTGCCATAGAAGACTATACTAATCACTTGGTGGTGGAATATATATTCATCTTTTTTTGGACTTTTCTCACCAGACTAAGGACTGATTTATTCATTTAGTGATCTCACTATTTATTAAAATTTTTGCACTGTATATACTTTATGATGTTTTTCTTTTATTGTGTTAAAGCACTATTAGTAGTATATCGTATAATATTGACTAGCACAATTTTATTTGTTTTTTACCTGTAGGTAAAAATGACCAAGCAGGGTTTACAGCTGCTTTTGTGACTAGGTCACCTTCAGCTTGTCTGCCTTGGGTTCCTAAGTAATTGAAGCCTTTCCTAATGCTTTGGACTTGCATACTGTTACGTGGCCACAATGTGTCTGCAAAGAGATGGCACAGTACTGCTACTGCTGATGACCCCAGCCCATACTCTTCTAGCAGTTCTGGTGGTGTCTACTCGAAATCATCTGAAGGAAGAATTGTTGGGTCATCTTCAGTGGCATCTTTTGAAGTGTGACAAAGTTCCTGGTTCTGTTTTCAGGGACCTCCTCCTTTTTGTTGAAGGCTTTCGACCATGTGTACTTTTTGCACACATTAATGGCTAAGGGCCTAAATCTCCTGCAACACCACCCCCTGCGGAGTCTCTGACCCTCCAGAGCCTTTAGCTCAGGCTGGACCATTGGTCCCTGGGACCATCACTGGTTCAGATTTAGTTTCATTAGTCAATTTCTGAAGAGTGTGTTTGATTCACTGCAGTTACCTGCTGTCACCCCATATTTACAGGGGATTGTGTCCATTCCTTTTTGATGTAGTACATTTTACTCTGCATTTGTAAGATTAGCCAGCTTTCTCCCGCATTGGGTATTTTAGAGCTCTTGCAGCTGCACAAAGACTTTTCCATTGCACCTACTATTTGAGGCATTCCCCTATATTGTAAGCACCCTGAGTTATCCAGTGTAAGTATGTGCTGGGAATTCCCTTTTTGAAAGGGAATTCATTGTAAGGTTCGCTATTTCTACTCCACCTAAATGGGAGCACCAGCAGTGAGGTAGGTGTGCTTGCTTTATAAAAATTCAGCTGACAGAATCCCTTCTCAAATCTTGCTTGAGCTTCTTGGTTCTGTTCTTTGTCCACTGTTGGCTTTGATTTTAATTAGTTAAACCATGTCAGGGTTCTCTCCATCGGGATCTCCTTTGCTGGGGTGAACGCAGGAGGATTATGCTCCAGATGTGATTGATTGTGACAAGCTTTACCGATATGCAGGGCTCTGTGCTCCGGCTCATAGATGAGCTAGCAAAAATTGGCTAATTTCTTCCCTTCTACTTCTGCAGCAGGTGCCCCCAGATCTCTGCATTGTGTAAAAGGGCTGTTTTATTTTGTATGCATAGATCCTTCCCTCCATGCATTGTCTATCCAGGGAAGGCCAGCTAACACAGCCGACCTGCACATGCTCAGTTGTCTTTTATGCTGTAGAGAATATTTAGTTAAAGCGGAGGTCCACCCTAAAGTGGACCTTCCGCTCATTGGTACCTGTACAGTACAGGTATCTGCACCCACTTCCGGCGTAGATTCTGCAGAAGGTACGCCGCTTTCCGAAGGTCCCCCACTGCCTGCTGGGAAACACACGGATCCCAGAGACAGCGGGGACCATCCTTATTGCGCAGCGCGACTCGTGCATGCTCAGTAGGGAACCGGAAAATGAAGCCGAAAGGCTCCACTTCCTGATTCCCATACCCAAGATGGCGGCGGCAGCACCCGAGAGACTATCGAGAGATCGGCTTCGGGTGCCGTCATCGTGGGCGCGCTGGGCGGGTAAGTGTCATTATTTTAAAAGTCAGCAGCTGCAGTATTTTGTAGCTGCTGGCTTTTAAAAAAAAAAAACGGCGGACTCCCGCTTTAAGCTTAACTAGCCAGGTCACATATTGACATCACACATATGGGCGTGTATACAGGGTGCAGTGAAACTCTCCTCCTTCCTGAACTCTCAGGACTGAAGAAACTGTGCAGTTTATCACTGACTGTGGCATACAGATCAGCCAAAAAGGTATATAGTGGCAATATTTTAATGTAAAAAATATTTATAAGCTGTGGGGGGCAGAGTAACTATTTTCATATTGCTGGGTTAAGTAACACTTTTTAAGGTACACCCCCACTGCTTCAAAAGTGAGGCTAACTGTGCATCCTGGAGGATTCTTTGGTGGCCACTTTTGTATACAGCTCTGGTGCTTCAGTTGCTTGTTCTCATTTGTCTCAAGACCCTGCAGTATACCTATTCTGTCTAAATTCTTTCCACCTTGGACACCCTTGCTTTAGCCCTTATATTTCAGGTTCTGGAGCTGTGCCACATCTGGCCCCCCTTTCTCAACAATGGTTCCTATCTGTGGAACATGAACTGCTCCTAATGATGCTGGATACCCTGCAGGATCCTTTCTTTACAGAGGATCTCCCTGTCCTACAAGTTATCCAGAGTTGGGTTCCCCCAGGATGCCCCCCTCGGCTCCTATTTTTTTTTTTCTGCCCCCATCGGTAATCATTTAAGTAACTAGGGTAGGCTCTCCTTGAGCCCTGTACACAAGGGCTGAATTTTGGGAGACAACGGCTAGTTTTATATATAAAAAAAAAAGTCCGACATTCGGCCCGTGTATGTTGGTCTGTTGGACGTGCATGCTGGAAAACCACCATCCGACTGACTCCCGATCGGAGTGTACTGGTGGGGTGGGGCTGTCCCCTTGTCAGAACACATCAGCTCAGCCGAAGAGATCGTTGAACTAACCTTGCACGGGTTGCACAAAAAAAATACAAATGGTAGGTACACAGCTTTTCAGTTCCTGCGGCATTTTATTTGCTGCAGTAACCTCTCCCCAAAGGCCTGTCTGGTTCTTTTAGAACAATTGGTTTGCTTCACGTCTGAGTCCCATATAGGTTTTTTGCATGCCATCTCTGGAAGTCCCCTCTGCAACAGAGTAAGTTGTTGGAGCCCTGTACTGGGTGATGCTGGTCATATTAGCCCTTTTCAGTTGGTGCCTTGAGAAGACTTTTTGATTATGTGCCTCCTCAACCAGTAGCAGCTTCACCTCTTTCCTGCGAACGGAGTTCTTGTCTTGGAAACCCTCTCTCTCTCTCCCCCTGGATTGTCAGTAGGTGCTGCAGGTACCATTTGTGAATTGACAGTATTTGCCTTGCAAACTTTTTTCTAGGAATGTGGTGTAGTTCATTCCTGTCTACCCTTGAGGTGTTTGTCTTCTGGCATTCTCTTCCTTTTTGTCATGTCTTTTTGGAATTGCTTCCTTGGGGTCACTAGTGGACTCAGGAGTCTCCTTACTCCTTTTGTGGGTTATTAGGATGTACTAATCTTCTCTAGTTTACCTTGCTTAGTGAGCCTGGCTGGGCAACCCTCCTTATTCAGAGTTTTATCCCTTTGACCAGAAGGGCTAGGGATGACAGACTTGGCCTCTCCATGTAGACTGACTATCCCTTTTACCTGGGAGTGTCTTGTGTTGGGTTCTTTAAAAACCTGTTCCCTTGTGGGGGTTGACATCATGTTTTTGCCCCCCCCTCTATTGGGGTTTGGTTATTGGTCCACCTGGTGTGTGTTTTTTTTTTTTATGGGTTCTATTCAGCCTTTTGCTGGTTCAGGTTTGGGGTTTGTGCCATGTGCTGTCATTTCCCTCTGGCAGAGATGCAGTTATCCATTTGGAGGAGCAGGTTGATCCTCTATGCTTTCCTCTTGGTTGTGTTGTCCGATTCCTGTGTCTAGTAGAGAGATTTACCCCATCCTTTCAGATTTGTACATTGGTTTCTCAGTAAGCTCCTGGATTGCAGGCGATCACCTTTCCTCCTAGTGAGGCCTATAGTGTTTTTGCTGTGTTGTCCAGTCCCTCGGGTGTACTGCTTTTAGATAACCTGACTATCTGAATTCCTATGTCCCTCAATGAATGAGAAAATGGGATTTTTGCAGTTGATTGAGTGACACAGGTCCCACCTCTGTTTTTTGTGTCCTGTGTACTGCTTACTAAACTAAGGGATGCTTGGTAGAGGAGTGGAAATACTGAGGGCTTGCTAGTGTCTAATCCTCCTAGTTTTAAAACCCGTCTGTGTGTCTGAATTGTCCCTCAATTAACGCCAAGAAACATGTTTTACAGTAGGTATAAAAATCTCACTATTTTACACAGGATTAATGAATTAAAGTACTGTGCAGAAGTTTAAAAGTGTGAAAAATGCTGTAAATTAAGAATGTTTCAGAAGGTGTGTTTGTTTTTATCAATTGACAAAATTGAAAGTAAATGAACAGAAGAGCAATCTAAATCAATATTTGGTTTGACCACCTTTTGCCTTCAAAACGGCATCAATTCTAGGAACACTTGCGCACCATTCTTGGAGCGCTAACCACAGATTTTCTGTGAAAGTAGGCTGCCTCGATACTGAGATCAGGGCTCCATCGCTTCCAGGACTCCCGTGTTATTTACGCTGCAGATGGTTCTCAATGACATTGGATTTCTTTGGGGTTGTTGTCCTACAGCAGAACAAATTTGGGGCCAATTACATGGCTCCCTGACGGTATGGCATGATGGATAAATATCTGCCTGTATTTCTCAACATTGAGGACACCATTAATCCTGACCATATCTCAAGCTCCATTTGCAGAAAAGCAGCCCGAAACTTGGAAGGAACCTTGACCATGCTTCGTTATACTACTTTAGAGCTTTTTGCTGAATAAACTGCCTCTTGCTACAGCCAAATTTCACATTTTGACTTATCAGTCCAAAGCATCTGCTGTCATTTTTTTATTTTTTTGCACCCAACAGTTCCTATGTTTTCTTACATAGTTGAGACACTAGGCCTTGTTTCCACATCAAAGGTATGGAATTTTGGCTGCAATTCTTTCATTAAGACTACTTCTGGCCAGACTTCTCAGGACAGGAGATGGGTGTACTTGGGTCCCACTGTTTTCTACCAGTTCTGTGCTGACTGCACTGCTGGACATCATCTGACGCCAAAGGGAAATAATCATGATGTCTTTTATCTGCTGCGTTAAGTTTCCTTAGTCGACCACTAACATCTACAGTCCTCAGTGTTACCTGTTTGCTTTTCTTGTAAAGAGCTTGAACAGCACATCTTGACTCCCCAATCTGTTTTGTAATCTTTTGCCTTGGAGAAACTTTGCTGTGCTCAGCCTTGCCATGGTGTATGACGTGTGACTTGAAACTGTCTTTCACAGCCTCACCTTGGCAGCAGAGTTTGGATATTCCTCACCCAAAGGCCAAGTTCACCTTTTTGTTCAGCCTTTTTTTTTTTTTTTTTTGTGTTAAATTCCAGCTATGTACCAATATTGCATTCATGTAATGTAAAATCTGCTTTCCATTAAGGCCCCTTTCACATGGGTGGCTGTTCTGCCGCAGTTTAGCATGGTTATTTTTTTTTTTTTCTGTGAAATTCAAGACTCCAGGAACAGCAATCAGCTGCATTTGTACAGTGCAATTACCTGCGTTTGTGCGTTTCTGTGCAGTTGCGTTCAGCTGCAGTTATCTAATAGTCGTTCCCATAGCAACACTTAAAAAAAAAAAATTGGTCCCTTGAATCCTTTCTCACGCTGCTATCCGCAGTTGACACAAAAGACTGCGATTACTTGCGGTTATGTGCATATAGCTGCGCTACATCGCACCTGGACGCATTGAATTCTATTTGCACCGAACCGCATGTAACGAAATCGCAGCTAAACACTGTGTGAATAGGGCCATAGGAAAGCATTGTGTGCTTTTATCTGGGGTAGAAAACTAGAAAATCCCCAGCTAAAAGCACTGTTCTATCCGTCCGTGTGAAAGGGGCCTAAGTCTACACAGGCTTACCCCATTAACACTTGATCATTTTGTAGCTTGAAACCTCAAGCTACAAAATGCTGAAGGGGTAAAAAAATAAATTATTCTCTATGGTGATGGTTCACATCTCCACTCCAAAACGCCTGAACCTCAAACAAACAAGTTCTGGTGCTTTTTAGGCAGATTACAGGCGTTTTTCTTATTACATTGGTGACCATTTGACATGTACAAAGTTGTAGTAAAAATCGCAGTGAAAACGTGCGACTTTTTGTCTGAAAACGATACGCTCAAGTGTGAATGCAGCCTCACTTTTAGCTGTTTAAAACATACTGCTTGATTACTTCTGCCTTAATTTCTGGTCAGACTTTAGGTCATGAAACAAAAAGGAGCTGACAACTCCTTCCTGTGTCATGACCTAAAGTGTGACCAGGAAGTAAGGCAGAAGTAATTGAGCAGGGTTTTTAACCCCTTTCGGCCTAAGCCTTTTTCTGACATTTGTTGCTTACAAGTTAAAATACGTATTCTTTGCTAGAAAATTACTTGGATCCCCCAAACTATTTCTTCTAAAAAAAAGTCTAGAGAATAAAATGGCAATATTTTATGTTGCACTGTATTTGCGCAACGCTCCTTCAATGCAATTTTTTGGGGAAAAAAAATACATTGGGCCAACCATAAAGGTAGCCCAATTGTTTTTGTTTCAATATGAAAGATGTTACGCTGAGTAAATGGACACTTAACATGTCATGGTTTATTGCGCACTATTGTGAAATGGCTACAAACTACGGTAATTAAAAAGCTCCATAGGCGACACTTTAACAATTTCTACAGGTTACCAGTTTAGTGTTAGAGAAGGTCTTGTGCTAGAATTATTGCTCAGTCAGTTGAACGATTGCGATGATACCTCACATATGGTTTGAACACTGTTTACATTTGCAGTCACGACTTGCGTATGCGTTCGCTTCTGCGTGCAAGCACGGAGGGATCGGGCACTTTAAAACATTTTTTTTTTACACTGTCCCTTTGAAAAAATAATTTCTGATCACTTTTATTGCTTTCAGGACTGTAAACATCCCTTGTGACAGTAATAGGCAGTGACAGTTACTCTTTATGAAGGGATCTGGTATCTAGAAGACCCCAAATCTCTTCTTTGCATTTAAAAGTATTCAAAACGCTAAGTTTGGCTTTTTTTTTTGAATACTGAAATTTTTTTAAATTTGGTGCCATTTAAGTCATTTGTAAACTGGTAGTGATGTCATGACGTCGCTTCTGTGCTACTAGGGGAAAAGAGACCGTACCAGTGTGATGCGTGCAGCTGCAGGCATCAGCACAGTACAACCCCTTCAAGCTGCGTACGGTCGGCATGAAGGGGTTGCACAGCTATGGAGTCGGTGAAGTAAGCCTGTGTAGAATTAATGGAAAGCAGTTTTCTTTTTGCAGAATAAGTACATTTAATGCTATATTGGTACATAAGGGAGCTGGAATTTAGAGGAAAAAAAGGGGGGTGAACTTGGCCTTTAAGCTTTCTACACAGCTGTTTCATTTAATGACTGTTTCAACTTGCATATGAAATTGACGCCTGCTTGATATAATTGTTGAATCATATATCTGACTCTAATCCTACAAAATTGTGTACGTGTGCAAGTGTAGGAACTGGTTCTGGTTTTAAGCCAAAGGGTAATTGTACTAAATTTTGATTTTAGATTTTTTTCTCCTTTTTGCTCACTTTGCATTTTGTAAATTGATAAAAATTAAATATATATTAAACACATTTCTTCGTGTGTGGTTACTTATTTATTTTTTAAACTTTTATGCAAAAAAAGTATTCTGTCTATACAGAACTTTTTTTCCCTAAGTTTGAACAGTGGGGCACGGTTAAAATTCATGTCAGTTTTTACTGCTACGCTAGAGAGGATTCATTTCCTGCTGTCTGTGTTTACCAGCCAGGAACTGAAGGGGTAGAAAGTGGGGGGAAAAAAACGAATAGTCTGGAATAATTTTAAAGTAGGCAGGTTCTAATACACGGTTATCCAAAAATGAAAATAAAGCTTTTTGGCTGTTCCATGTACTAATCATTTGAAAATTTTAAATTTGCTTCGTAGCAGAACCTTAATGTCATTTGATATTGTGACAGATGGGACAAACTTCAGTATAAAATTGTGACTTTATAACTTTTTAATTGATCACAGGTAAATGGTTCTGCTTTTTACCTCTTAATATTTTTTTTTCAATAATGTGCAATTATTCTAATTGTTCTTAATGGCATTTTAATACATTTACTTTTAGGTCGGGAGCAAGATTTCTGTATGATGTGTGTTATGCAGTCTCACATCGTTCAGGCTTTGTCTAACACGGGCAATGTCATCAAGCCAACGGGTGTTATTAATGACTTAAGACGTAAGTATATAATTATATTTCTGTTATCCATAAAACACACTGTATTGCAACTTTGTATGCCTCTGTCATAAGCTGCTTTTCACTATTGTTGATACAGTGGTGTTGATCTGTCTTAGCAATGTCCAAGCAAGATTTTGTGCTTGTAATTTGTAGGTATTGCAAAACATTTCCGTTTGGGGAGTCAAGAGGACGCTCATGAATTTCTTCGTTATACTGTAGATGAAATGCAAAAATCTTGTCTCAATGGCTACATCAGGTAAGCTAACCATAATGGGGTACAGACATAAATGCACAGTAAAGTGATATAGCCTGGTATTTAAAAAGGTAAAACCCAAATCTGTGGTGGGGTTGTATTGAATAAAGATTTTTTTATTTATTTTTTCTCCATCAATGGAATGTATCTGGCCATATGAAAATGAGGGGAAACTAGCGTGACCGTTTATGCTGACTTAGACTTCAGTTTCAGCAGCATGAGGAAGAGTCACATATTCTATAGATCCTGACATAAATTCTAATTACTGTTACAAAAATGATCAATAGGGGCTGTAGCCTACTTTCTCCTATGTTTAGGGACACAGGAATTAAGAGTCTGTTTATACTGTCTTTTACAGGAGACTCTAGGAATTCCCCCCTGACAGAAGCCTGGCTCTTTCATGTACAAATCTCATTTACAATGCATTGCCAGCTCGTTTGCAGGAAAATATTCATTTTTTTTTTTCTTTCTGCAATTTGTCCTTTTTTTTTTTTTTTTTTGTGTGCAGAAGGTAGACTTGCCCTTTAATGGCATGGCTGTTGAATCCTGGGTCCTGAAGGAAAGGGTTATTTTTGATTATTTTTCATGTTTTTCACAAGGACAAGGCAGTGTTGAAACAAAGACCTACCTTCCTACTCGGTCTGGGTTGGTTCTGTCTGCAATCATTTTTCTTACATATTGCTAGTACTGCAATACCAAAAGCAAGTTCTAAAATGTGATTTAAGAGCCTGCAAGGATACTTAATGGTGTATTAAGTGTTTTTACACCCTTTACCAGAAGATTCACATATTTATCTAATTGGATTCATTTAGGAAAATGTGCAAGTCCTGAGAGCTGGTGTGATGCCTGGTTCATATACACATGGATTTGCGGGGCCATGGCAGCCCACTCATTTGAATTGGACTGGTGTGCCTGTGTTTCCTGCAGGAAGATTCCTACACCATTCAAAGATTTCACCAGCTGGGTAAACGCATGGTGTTTTTTTTTTTTTTTTTTTTTTTTTTTTTTTTCAATTTCCGGCGGTACCCGCATAATCACTGCATTTTTAGATGCATGGGGGTGCCATTCTGAATTTTGTCTCAAATTATAAATGGGCCCCTTTATTTTAGTTAATGTTTTGAATCAAGTTTTTAAAGAGTAACCGTTTTGTGGAAAAAATAAAAACATACCCTCTGGATGTTCAATATACATTGCAGGGATTTTAACCAACTTTATTGCAGATTCCTGCCTTTTTGTTTTAAATAGATAGTTTCAGTGTCCATGTACAAAGTCAATCTGTATGGAAGTGATTTTATAACTGCGGCACCTGCAGGGCTCTTAGAATAGTGGCAGGGTCTGCTTCCTACTAGACAGGATTTCACTTTGGGACTATTAAAACATTTTTTTGTTGCAGGAGATGCTCAAAATCTGACTTGTATCTTAGGGCAGACTTCTGGGAAAATAAGTCAATTGCACAAGCAGGAAATTACATTTCTGGGGCCCTTCTGTACACTATTTATGTACAGAAAACCTTCAGGTTGCCAAATTGCATTTTACAGACAATTTACAGTGCTGCAGACTAAAAAGGAAGGGTCATTTTTAATACCATTCAATTACCATATTGTGTCATAATTGTATATGCAATATTTTGTTTTATTTGCTCCCCCCCCCCCCCCACATAAGTGCAGTTGAATCCGGTTCTTGAGGTGGATGTGGGAATCCTCCCCACTGTGATATTGTACCCTGACCACATTGATAGCCGCCTGCTGTCAGAACACACAGATAATAGCCTGCAGCACTGATCAATTTTCTTTGTCTGGCAAGGCGGTTGAGCAGAAGTCAGTCAGTAGATTGACATCTGTTTTAACTGCAGTGGCCACACATGGATTGAAATTCAGCTGATCCAGTCAAATTTTAATCCATCCAGCTTTAGTCGTGTTTTTTTATTTTTTTATTTTGTGGTGATGTTTTTTTTTTTTATTTATTTTTTTTAGCTATGGCAGAAGTACACAAGCAACTACATTTATACATCAAGTATTTGGTGGTTGTCTGCGATCTCGAGGTAAGAAATTATGTTTTGTAAGTCAGGGAGGAAAGGTGGGTGCTGCGTAGTAGTAGTAACGTAGTAGTAACGTGTTAAAGGTGAACTTCTCTTTTAAAAATGTACTTTCTTGTGTGTTGATCCATGTAGTTGGAGTCACTGGCCTAAATAAAGCTTACAGTTTAGGTGTTCTAATTTCAGTCTGGCGTCACTTGTTCTAGGTAAATACAGAAGCAACTAGCATTTTCAGGAGGTGGACAAGTATTTCAGCCTATATAGTCTGATTTGATGGTCAGCTACAAACTATGGCTGCTTTTACATTGCGTAAATGCATTGGAGAACAGCCTGTTATATTAAGCTCATTGTTTCCCTACTAAGGAGAATGTTGAATGAAGGTATTTAAACTCACAAAACTCAGAGACCAGATTTACTGTAGTGCGCACCCCCAACATAATGACATTAAGGGTTTGCCTAATTTTTTATTAAAGTGACACAAAATCCACTGATTTATTGGTTTCCCAAGTTAGCTACAGTATCTCACAAAAATGTGTACACCCCTCACATTTTTGTAAGTATTTTATTATCTTTTCATGTGACAACACTGATGAAATGACACTTTGCTACGAAGTGTACACCTTGTATAACAGTGTAAATTTGCTGTACCCACAAAATAACTCAACACTCAGCCATTAATGTCTAAACTGCTGGCAACAAAAGTGAGTACACCCCTTAAGTGAAAATGTTCAAATTGGTCCCAAAGTGTCAATATTTTGTGTGGCCACCATTATTTTTCAGCACTGCCTTAACTCTCTTGGCATTGAGTTTACCAGAGCTTCACAGGTTGCCACTGGAGTCCTCTTCCACTCCTCCACGACATCACGGAGCTGGTGGATGTTAGAGACCTTGCGCTCCTCTACCTTCCATTTGAGGCTGCTCAATAGGGTGTAGGTCTGCAGACATGCTTGGCCAGTCCATCTCCTTTACCCTCAACTTCTTTAGCAAGGTAGTGGTTGTCTTGGAGGTGTGTTTGGGGTCGTAATGTTGGAATACCAGTCTCCGAAGGGAGGGGATCATGCTTTGCTTCAGTATGTCACAGTAGAAGTCAGTACATCATTAATGGTTCCCTCAATGAACTGTAGCTCCCCAGTGCCGGTGTTCTGACAAAAAGTGTCCGCCTATCGAATAGTGTCCGGCCTGTACTGCGCAGCGCTTGCGAAGTACGGAGGACAAGGGGACTCCAAAAGTCTCAGAAGAATAGCGGAGTTGAAGCCCCACCATCCAAGTGTACATACGGTTGCTCATAGTAACGGAACCCCTCGCGGGCTCGCCTCGCTCGCCACACTTCGGGCACGGCCTCGCTTCACTCGGCTATTTTTTTATTCTAACTCTGTCCATTTGGATGGTGGGGCTTGAACCTGGACTCGGTGCACAGATGCCGTTTATCTTCGTAGATGTTCGGCTTCTCCTTGTCCCCCGTACTGAGTACAGGGCAGACACTATGTGATGGGGGACACTATATGATACATCACCAGCAGCACTCATGCAGCCCCAGACCATGACACTCCCACCACCATGCTTGACTGTAGGCAAGACGCACGTGTCTTTGTACTCCTCACCTCGTTGCCGCCACACACGCTTGACACCATCTGAACCAAGTAAGTTTTTCTTGGTCTCATCAGACCACAGGACATGGTTCCAGTAATCCATGTCCTTAGTCTGCTTGTCTTCAGCAAACATTTTACAGGCTTTCTTGTGGATCATCTTTAGAAGAGGCTTCCTTCTGGGAAGACAGCCATGCAGACCATTTTGATGCAGTGTGCGACATATGGTCTGAGCACTAACAGGCTGACACTTCACCCCTTCAACCTTAGCAGCAATGCTGGCAGCACTCAAACCTTTATTTCCCAAAGTCAACCTCTGGATATGATGCTGGGCACGTCCGCTCAACTTCTTAGGTCGACCATGGCAAGGCCTGTTCTGAGTGGAACCTGTCCTGTTAAACCGCTCTATGGTTTTTGCAACCATGCTGCAGCTTAGTTTTAGGGTCTTGGCAATCTTCTTATAGCCTAGGCCAGTGATGGTGAACCTTGGCACTCCAGATGTTTTGGAACTACATTTCCCATGATGCTCCTGCACTCTGCAGTGTAGCTGAGCATCATGGGAAATGTAGTTCCAAAACATCTGGGGTGCCAAGGTTCGCCATCACTGGCCTAGGCCATCTTTATGTAGAGCAGCAATTCTTTATTTTATTTTTATTTTTTCAGATCCTCAGTTTTCTTTGCAATGAGGTGCCATGTTGAACATGTTGAACTTTGTGACCAGTATGAGAGAGTGAGAGCTAAAACGCCAAATTTAACACCTGCTCCCCATTCCCACCTGAGACCCTAACGAGTCACATGACACACTTTTGTGAGATACTGTATGTTCAAGGCATATGCCTTTCAAGCCCTCAAATGAGGACATAGCTGATCACGCATGACCATGAAATCTGTAGATCTAAATGGAGGCTTTTAAAGCGGGAGTCCGCCGGGACTCCGCATTTTTTTTTTTTTTTTTAAAGCCAGCCGCTACAAATACTGCAGCTACTGACTTTTAAAATAGTGACACTTACCTGTCCAGCGCGCCCGCGATGTCGGCACCCGAAGCCGATCTCTGGATCGGTACTCGGGTGCTGCCGCCGCCATCTTGGGTATGGGAATCAGGAAATGGAGCCTTTCGGCTTCATTTCCCGGTTCCCTACTGCGCATGCGCGAGTAGCGCTGCGCAATAAGGACGGTCCCCGCTGCCTCTGGGATCTGTGTGTTTCCCAGCAGGCAGCGGGGCACTTGCGGAAGGGGGCGGGCACTTGTGGAAAGGGGCGTAATCTACGCCCCTTTCCGCAGAGAGCTATCCCAGAAGTGGGTGCAGTTACCTGGATTATCCAGGTAACTGCACCCCCCTCCCCCCTGAAAGGTGCCAATTGTGGCGCCGGAGGGGGGGAGGATTCCGATGAGCGGAAGGTCCATTTTAGGGTGGACCTCCGCTTTAAAAGAAAAAAAAACTGAGGAAGGCGTCAAATTTTAAATCAATTTATATATAAAATTGCAGTTTAATTCTCATTTGCCACTGTTCTGTTGCAGTAAAATGTCTGAAGTGCAAATCGGTGTCCGATACATATGAAGATTGCCTTGACATTGCACTGGAGATAAAGGTATGTCATTGAGCACTGGTTAGAGTATTTTTCACTATTGGTTGTCATGTTATATCATATTTTTTTTTTTTTTATGCACTTAAGCCAAATTTCAGATTATATTTTAGATTATGAATAGTTTGGAGAAGGTTTTTTTTTATTATTATTTTTTTTGTGTCTGATGCCCATTGTAGATCTTTGTCTTCACTTCTGCTCAGGACACCTCTCAGGAGGATGTTATAGGAAGTCTCACCAAAGTGAACACAGGCAAAAAAAACCTTAGGCAGATTCTAACGTCTAGCCACTCTAGGCAAAAGAGGAAAACCATGGCCACTTTTATGTGAGGCAAAAAATTTCCAATTAAAATGTTTTAGTAAAAATGCATCCCTTCAAGACAGAATTTGTGATTTACAACTAGCATTAAGTATACTGTTAATGTTTGCAAAGCTACATTTCAAAGGTCAGCAAACTATCTACTCTCTTTTGTATCATGTTTGTTTGGTAGGCAGTACTAATTAAAGTAAGATTGCCTTGACTATATTTACTTTAGATTTTATATTTTGAGAATATTTTATAATTTCTAGTTGACTGGCTTCTACTCCCTTTACAATCCTGTGTTTTCACTGACATGTATATTTCATATACATTATATACAGTTCTGCAGATATAGAATGCTCTATATTGTGGGGAAAGTAAAGTTTAATATCGGTGAGCAAACTTTTTTTTTTTCCTCTTATATTCACCGACCTACACAGCTCCTCTCTTAGCCATTGGGTTGTTATGCCCTATTACTAGGAGATACTAGGCATTCGTTGTAATACAACACTCAGAACTCTTAGTTCCACCCCTTGTGCAACAACCCTCTAGCCTGCCATGCAGCCATCGGTTTTATTTTGCCTAGTGAAGAAGAAGGACCTAGGAACCCTGTGGGCCCATCGGTCCGTGCTTTTTTTTTTTTTCTGCAGAAGCGTTACTTTAGCGCAAGATGATTGATCCTGTGATCTATCAACAGCCGGCTGGGTGATAGGCTGGATACTCTTATCCTTGTAGTCTCCCCAGTCCGGCCATCGAGCGTGTGCAGGCCACAGCTACGCGCTAGGCAGGCAATGACGAAACCTCAGCTCCAGAGGTGGTCGGTGAGCTTTTATGCTCCGGGGCATACATATGAACGGGCTACTGATGTCTGCGTCACAGTATGCTGGGCCAGCAGCCACCCTGTACTGATCAGTGAGTGGGTCTGTGATGGAATATCTCCCAGCTCTTCAGGACTGGTAAGTACAGCTCTCCCTGCCTCGGCGGGGCTGAGCAGCTGGGCATTCCCTAGGTCGATTCAGGGGTCCCTCATCTCCCTGTCCCTATTCCCCCCCGTGGGGGATGCTGCGTGTGTGTGTTTGTGTGTACGCTATGCAGGGGCTCTCCGGGGGGGGGGGGGGGGGTGGGGGGAGGTTGCACTGGCTAGCTGTGTCCTGGGTCCTGTTTTTCATGCCCCTGGAAGGTGTCTGTGAGGACATGCTGATGTCCTGCACAGAGGTGTGCTCACCGCCATTGATTTCTCCCTGTACCTCATGGAGCTGTTTTCGGTGGCCATTTTAGGTGTGGGCAAGAGCATGCTCTCCTGGGCTTCAGCAGCCATTTTCCTGGTGATTTCCTATTCAGAACACAAGCGGCCATCTTTTTGTAGCCTGAAAGCTTCCACCGACACAGCAGTGTTTACTCTGCACCTGGGAGCTAACAGGGATTACAGGCACTACCTGCTGAATAGCGCAGAACTCCTCAGGGTGGTGAGTCCAGCAAGAAAGAGCCCCTCAGCCAGCGGCAGTAAGGAGGGTGGGGCTGTCACTCTCCTAAGTCCCCTTCAGGTGGCAGACAGGGTAAAGGTCAGCATGGCCTCAGAAACTGGTGTTTCTTCCCCTGAAATCCAGGCAATTGCAACCGGGTTGCCTGCCAACTGCGCAGTGCCTATGGACATCCTGATGGCGGTCCTCAATTTGTTCGTTGCCAAGATGGAGGCGGAACATGGGGAAAAAGGGTGCAAAAAAGCGGCCTGCCCCTCCCCTCCTCCCCCCCCCCGTTCTCTGGGGAGAGCTCTGACGCAGACTCGGGTACTGTGGAGCACTTATCACAGCTGTGCATAATACCCTGAAGATTCAGGAGCCAGCAGATCCCTCTTGCGGGACCCAAAGGGGACCGCAAGCCAGCACATTCACCCGTGTTCCCGTATCTGACTTATTTTGACAAGTTAATTTACAAGGAATGGGGTTGCCTGAAACGGACCTTTTCGGCCCCCAAATCCATGGCGGTGCATTACCCTTTTGAGGAAAGCCTTCTCAAGAAGTGGTCGGCTCCTCCGGTCATGGACCCCCCAGTATCCAGGTTAAATAAAGTAACTACGATCCCGGTAGAGGTGACTCCTGCATTTAAGGATCCCACGGACAGGGAGGCAGTGGCTCGTTCCTTATTTATGGTTGCTGGGTCCGCCGTGCGACTAGTACTGGCGTCCACACTTGTGTCGCAGACGCTGAGTGGGCAAAACTGCACAGCGAATTGGGAGAGCAACAGGCTTCTCCTGTCTGCGTGGAACTAGCAGACCAACTAGTGCAAGGCCTTAAGTACTTTTGTGACGCGGCCCTAGATACTTACTCTGTTATCCAGGGCTTCAGTGTCAGTGGTGCTGAGGCACCTGATTTGGTTAAAATGTTGGTCTGCTGACCAGGCATCCAAAAAAGCCCTGACGGATCTCCCCTTCCTTGGCAACTGGCTCTTTGGAGCCTCTTTGGATGACATTATTAAAAATGCCACTGGTGGTAAGAGTACCCTACTCCCACAGGCCAGGAAGGCTAAGGAGCCACGCCGTAGGCAAGGGCCCTCTTTTTCCGCTCACAAACGGCTTTTTCGTCCGACAGGACGACCATGGAAAGACAAAAACGTCCCTGGAACTGCAAGCATGCGAACAAGTGCTACCGCGTGAAGGTTTGCCCCCACCCATGTCTCAGGTGGGGGGTCGCCTTTGGGAGTTTGCAGCCCGGTTGTCCTCTTGACTATCCCACCAATGGGTCTGCGATCTGATTTCCTCCGGCTACAAGATTGTTTGGCGTCCAAGAGAGAAAATTATTCTTCCCCTCTGCCCTCTCGGCGGCAATAAGGGACCTGCTGAGTCCGTGGGGTGGTTGTACCGCTTTCGGAATCGGAACGTTTCCAGGGATTCTACTCAAATTTTTTGTAGTTCCCAAGAAGGAAGGGGTATGTCCAATCTTGGCCCTAAAAGCCCTCAATCATTTGGTGAAAGTGCAGAGGGAGGGAATCAGTTCGCTCAGTAGTCCCTGCACTCCATCAAGGGGACTACCTTGCATCTTTAGACACCCAGTATGCGTACCCTGGACATACCCATATGCAGTCAGGGAAGCCCACTACCAGTTTGTGGCTCTCCCTTTTGGTCTAGCATCAGCCCCTCGAGTCTTTACCAAGGTATTGGCTCCAGTTTTGGCATTGCAGCGGCAACATGGGATCACGTTCGTGTGATACCTAGACAATCTCCTCCTGAGGGCATCTTCTGCCTCAGAATTAGAGGAGGATGTGGAGCTCACCATGCAGACCCTGCAAGAATTTGTGTGGCTGTTGAACCTAAAGAAGTCCGGTGATTGTACCGACCCAGCGTCTGGAGTACTTGGGCTTGCTGCTGGACTCCAGGGGAGCGAGAGCGTTTCTCCCTTCAGACAAACTGCAGACTCTCTCAGATCCACGGTAAAACTGCTGATGAACCGCAAGTGGTCGTGGCTCCGCTTCTGCATGCAAGTACATGGGCTCATGGTAGCCTCCTTCGAGGCAGTACCATATGCCTAGTTCCACACCAGAGTCCTGCAGAAGGAGATTTTGACAAAATGGGACAAATCTTAGTTGTCCTTGGATCGACAGATCCAGGTGAGCCGGTCAGTCAGAGATTCACTGATCTGGTGGCTGAGGTCCCCGGTGATTCAGTCCGGAAAATCGTTCCTACCTCTGAAGTGGACAGTGATCACAATGGATGCCAGCCTATCCGGCTGGGGTGGAATGATGGGGGTTCAGACGGCTCAGGGCCTCTAGTCGGCGGAGGAATCCAAGTTGCCAATCAATCTGCTCAAGCTAAAAGCGATCAGGCTGTGCCTCTCCACATGGTCAATGAGACTACAGGGGCATCCGATCAGGATCCAGTCAGACAACGCCATGGCTGTGGCATACGTCAATCACCAAGGAGGAACAAGAAACTCAGCCGCCACACGGGAGGTCACTCACATACTTTGGTGGGCAAAGCGACACGTACTGGCCCGGTCGGCCATTTGCATCCCGGGAGTGGAGAACTGGCAGGCGGACTATCTGAGTTGCCAGATGCTGGACCCAGGAGAATGGGCGTTGCATCCGGAGGTATTCAGGTTACTGTGCCTGAGGTGGGGCATACCAGACGTGGATCTTATGGTCTCCCGTCTCAATCGGAAGGTGCCGAGATTCGTGTCCAGGCCAAGAGATCCATGGGCAGACATGTCAGACGCGCTGGTGGCTCCGTGGGATCAGTACCAGCCAATCTACGCCTTTCCTCCACTAAAACTGTTAGCACAGAGTGGAAGTCGAGGGGATCCCAGTAATACTGATTGCCCCAGATTGGCCTTAGCGTCCTTGGTACGCAGACCTAGTGTGCCTGGTGGTGGACGCCCCATGGCGACTGCTGTTGCGAAGGGGCCTTCTGTCTCAAGGTCCGATTCTCCATCCTGCTTTACCATCGCTGGCTTTAACAGCATGGCTATCGAGAGCCAGGTGTTGAGGAACCCGGGGTCTATCGGACTCTGTGATCCCAACTATTTTGAGGGCGCGGAAATTTTCTCAGAAGATATAGCATCGTACCTGGAAGGCTTACATCTCCATGTGTGAGGAGAAAGGCTGGCATCCGCGCTCCTTTTCTATATCCGGGATCCTGCTGTTTCTTCAGCAAGAAGTAGACCAGAAAAGGCGTTAAGGGGCGCAAATTTCAGCCCTGGCTGTCTTATTTTTATTTTTTTGTGACCCCCCCCCCCCCCCCCGGCGTCTCACTCATTAGTGAGTACCTTTGTTCAGGGGGTGCTCTTCAGTGGTCTTTCTAGTGGCCATCACATCGGCCAGGAGGGTTTCGGAATTGGTGGCTTTGTCCTGCAAATTGCCTTATCTGGTTATCAACAAGGATAAGGTGGTGTTGCGTCCGCAACAATCTTTTCTGCCGAAAGTGGTCTTGGCTTTTCATATCAATGAGGACATTGTGTTGCCATATCTGTGTCCTAAGCTGAAACACCCTAAGGAGGTGGACCTTCACGCTCTGGACGTGGTTCGGGCTCTAAAGGTGTATTTGTCTGCCACTGCTCCCTTTCAGAAGTCGGACTCATTGTTTGTTTCGGTGGCTGGTCCAAAGAAAGGCATGGTGGTCTCGTCTGCCACCATTTCCAGGTGGATCAGACTGATTGTAGTGCAAGCCTACGCCTTGATGGGGCAGGTGCCCCCCTTTCCGGTCACGGCCCACTCCACAAGGGCAATTGGAATGTGTTTTTTTTTGTTCCCACTTGCCATGGTGGATGAAGTTTCTACGCTATTTTCCCACCCTTCGTTTTGGCACTGCTTGGGGACGTCCCAATGGCTAAGAGAGTAGCTGTGTCGGTCGGTGAATATAAGAGAAAATAGGATTTTTGTACTCGCCGTAAAATCCTTTTCTCTAATTCACCAACCGACACAGCACCCGCCCCTCCTTTTTATCTTTACGTTATACTGCTTGTTGACGTACTGATGGCTGCATGGCAGGCTAGAGGGTTGTTGCCCAAGGGACCGCTCCCTGGGCGTAACTAAGAGTTCTGAATGTTTTTACAACTAATGCCTAGTATCTCCTAATAATAGGGCATAATAACCCAATGGCTGAGAAGAGCTGTGTCGGTCGGTGAATTTACAGAGAAGGATTTTACGGTGAGTACAAAAATCCTATTTATTTCTTAATACAACAAAGCTTTTTTTATTGAAGATTTAGTATCTTGCATTGCTAGCACTAAATGTCCGTGTAAAACGCATAAGATGTACACCAGCTTCAGAGGTCCATTCCTATATCACGGTAATCTCAACAACATAACGTCAACATTTTCTAAAATTGTCTGCACAGATCTAAGGGCCAAGACCACTTCCCCCACCAGTAACCTACAGTTTTCTATTTGCCCAAGCATAATTATAACCAGCATTTATCCCAAGTAACCGGTCCATGATCGGATCCACCAGGGCTAGCCCCGGCACATCCAACCACGGCACCCATAGTGTCTCATATTTAAGCATACTGCCTCTGTTGATAAATGATCTTTTCCATTCTTAGCGATTTGCTTAGGTTTTTAATCCAGTCTCCCACCGTAGGGGGGTCCTCCGACTTCCAATGTACCACGATCAGCTGGACACCTGAAACACGGAGTTGATTTTTTTTTTTTTTTTTGCACCACCCCTTCCCAATAAGAGTGCACTTTTGGACACGTCCATGAAAGGTAAATTAGGTCTCCGTAGTGCCACTTACACCTTGTACATGTCACTTCTGTTTGAAAGCCCATCAGATGCAGTATTTGGGGAGTGAAATATACCCTTAACAAGATATACAATTGAGTCAGCCTTTGCATTCCATTCAGTGAGCACGTAACCACAGCCTGAAAAGCCTCCTCCCATTGCTCACCCTCCAATTGGCCTACGTCTCATTCCCAGAGTTCCATCACTCTCAGGAGATTCTACCTCAAATAGGACTGTAAAAGCATGGCGTAACACTGTGAAATAAAGCCTTTCAACGAGTCTGCATCCCTAATGAGACTGAATACTGGAGTTGGGGACAAATGCCATTCCAAGGAGTTACTCTATACTTTAACTGCACGATGCAACTGTAAAATACATAAAGGTGGTAAATTAAACTTTGTCTGCAAATCAGCGAATCTCAGGAGTTCCCCATTATGAAATATTTGCTTTGTGTGTGTCACCCAGTATTTCCACTGGTGAGCACATATTTTGAACTGTTATTGCAGTGTTCACTTTGAAGTAATATTTTTTTATGTGATTTCAAAATTTTTACCAGGTTTGTTTTCCTGTAATATGCAAAGATGGCTTGTGCTGTGCTTCCTAAGAACTGTAATTCTATATTATAGACTAGGGATATGCAATTAACGGACCTCCAGCTGTTGTAGAACTACAAGTCCCATGAGTCATAGCAGGACTCTGACAGCCACAAGCATGACACCCAGAGGCAGGGGCATGATGAGACTTGTAGTTTTGCAACAGCTGGAGGTCTGCTACTTGCATAGCCCTGGTTTAGACCATGTTACAAGTTTAATACTGTTCTTATGCCCCCTAATAATGTTTGAATATGTTTCAGTCTTCACATAGTATAAACCAAGCTCTGGAAGAGTTTGTAAAAGCCGAACAACTTGAAGGGGACAATGCATACAAATGCAGCAAGTAAGCTTTTAAATATATTCACTCCTCTGCATTCTAAAAATGACAGTAAACCTTTTTCTGAAGCGCTCTTATGAAAGCTGTATTGTAGTCTATATTAGGTGTGTCTAAAAATGTTCAGTTAATGGTATCGGAAAACAAACAAAACAGAAGATACAAATTGGGTTTTTTCATGGCCTTCAAAAAAAATTGCCATCCTTCACAACACACTTTTGACAACGTTCATAAAGCCTCTGGAAACTGTTGGCAAAGGCCTCTTTAGAGCACAGAAACACTATTGCACATTTTTGGATTGCCGTCACGTCCACAAAATGTGCTCCTTTCACAGTGCTCTTCAGAAGGGCAAACAAGTTCTCAGGTGCCAGATCAGGGGTGTACGGTGGGTAATCGAGTACATGTATGCCGCACTGAGCCAAGAATTGGGGCATAGGTCTCATCCTCTGGTGATGGATCCTGATCATACATGGCAATGAAATCTCCAGAGGTTTCTATTTGTTTTTGTTTTCTGTTCGTATGTCAGCTTGTACGACACAAACGGGCAACAGATCTTCTGCTTACCCATATCTCTGCTGGCGATGGTGCACACCACGTCCTTGCTTAGAGTCAGTCTCTAATCTCATACCATCATCACTAGCTCGATCGTGGCCTGGGTTCTGCTTGTCAACAGCTCACCCAAACGTAGCTCATCCTCAGTTATTTTCTTCCCATCGCAAAAGCATTTGAAGCAGTCGTTAACACACTTTCTTCTTATAGCCTCCATACCTTAGACTTGCACCTACATTTCATGCATCCCCATCGCTGTTTTTCCCAATTTGTAGTAGATCTTGATGTTCACTTGTTGCTCAATTACACTGTGACCCTAGTTCTCACACAGACTACCTGCGGTGGGTTTACCCCGACAGTCACGTGTATTGCATGCTAGGTGGCACATCTCAAAGTGTCTCTAGAAAGCCATGTGTGCACTTGAGCTATCGGACCATTCACCAAACTTTTTTGGCACACCTCGTATGTCCCTTATCAGTGATGTTTGTGTTACTATCCACTTTAACCGGTTCCCAACCAGCGCACGCCAATGTACGTCGGCAGAATGGCACTGGCAGGCATATTGGCGTACAGGTATGTCAAATCTCTAATGCCGCCCTGCCATCGCGAGCGCGCCGGTTGGGACCCCCGTGAGTCCGGTCGCGGGTCCCACGGACGCGATCGTCTCACGGGGCGGCTGAACAGAGAGAAGCCGTTGTAAACAGCATCTCACCTTTCTGCCTAGCAACTAGTGATGCTGATCTCTGCTCCATGTGATTGGAGCAGAGATCAGTGTTCACTAAATGAAAGCCCAGCTCCCAACAGTAACACACCCCTAGGAACACTTAACCCCTACACTGCCACCCACTGGTTAACCCCTTAACTGCCAGTGTCATTTACACTGGAATCACTGCTTTTATATAGCAGTGATTGCTGTATAAATGACAATGGTCCCAAAAATGTCCGATGTGTCCGCCATGATGTCGCAGTCACAATAAAAATTGCTGATCGCCGCCATTACTAGTAAAAAATAAAATAAAAATGCCATAAAACTATCCCCTATTTTGTAAACGCTATAACTTTTGCGCAAACCAATCAATAATCGCTTATTGCGTGTTTGTTTTTGTTTTTTTACCAAAAATATGTAGAAGAATACGTATTGGCCTAAACTGAGGGAAAAAAATTGTTTTTTTTTATATATTTTTGGTGGATATTTATTATAACAAAAAGTAAAAAATGAATTTTTTTCAAAATTGTTGCTCTATTTTTGTTTATAGCGCAAAAAATAAAAACCGCAGGGGTGATCAAATACCACCAAAAGCTCTATTTGTGGGGAAAAAAAAGGACGTCAATTTTGTTTGGGAGCCACGTCGCATGACCGCGCAATTGTCAGTTAAAGAGACGCAGTGCCGAATTGCAAAAAGTGGTCTGGTCTTTGACCAGCAAAATGGTCCGGGGCTGAAGTGGTTAACCACTTGCTTACTGAGCACTTAAACCCCCCTCCTATCCAGACCAATTTTTAGCTTTCAGTGTTGTCGCACATTGAATGACAATTGCGCGCTCATACAACACTGTACCCAAATGAATTCATCATTTTTTTTCCCCCCCAAATAGAACTTTCTTTTGGTGGTATTTGATCACCTCTGCCAATTTTTTTTTTTTTTTTTTTATAAATAAAAGTAAATATACCGAATGTAAAAAAAAAAAAAAATTTTTTTTTTGTTTATAACATTTTAAAACTGGTAATTTTGTCCGTCATTGATGTACGCTGATCATTTGGCAGCGATGGGCACTGATTGGTGGCAGTGATGGGCATTGATAGGTGGCAGTGGTGGGCACTTTCAGGTTCAATTCATGAGGCATAATTGCCTATTCGTTTCGAGACCGATGTCCCTTTTAAGCTGAGCCGATCGGCTTTTTTTTTTCCTCCGAGGAGAAAAAAAAACGATCACTGAACTTTTGTTTTGATAATTTCCCCCCCCCCCAAATAGAACTTTCTTTTGGTGGTATTTGATCACCTCTGCCAATTTTTTTTTTTTTATATATAAATAAAAGTAAATATACCGAATGTAAAAAAACACTGAACTTTTGTTTTGATGTGATCAGCTGTCATTGGCTGACAGCTGATCACATGGTGAGGGGCCGGGACCGGCCCCTTACTCAGATCGGTGATCACCCAAGTCTGTGACTCGGTGATCACAGCGCGCCCTACAAGGCGCACGCAGGGAGCATGCACAGGGGAGGCCGTCATGATGGTCTCCCGGAAATTCACATCCGCGCTGTGGCTGTCATTCGGCCATAGCGTGGATGTCAGATGGTTAATGTTGCTCTCCTCTTGTGTTTACCTTGATAAATGGGCCCTATGACAGAAATGTAACATATCCACAGTGGTGATGCCTTTATGTATTTAAACCAATTGACATCTGGCTTTTTGGTGGGACCACTGCATTTGAATTTGTTAGAATGTTGATAAGCTCTTTGCTGAAGTTTTTTTTAAATTGATTTTATATTACGGAAAGCACAGTAGGATGTGTTTAGTAGACCCAAAACCCCTAGTTAGACAGGAACAGGGTTGGAAATTTGTTCACTGCTGGAGTATTTAGGTCATATAAGAAGCCAGGGGTTTCATGAATTTAGACTGGGTGCTTTTTGTCATCTTCGTGATGTGCTCACTGGTAAGTATTGCTTTCCAATCCAACAGAATTTGGTCAAGGAGTGATAATCGCTTCCGAACCAGCCACCACAGTTTTACTGCGGCAGGTTGGCTCCCTGGGCAAAACATTACCTTACATCGCTTTTGGTCACTAGGGAGTGCGCACCCTTGGGTCGCTACCAGAGCCCATGCGAGTGCCCGGTGGATGTGATGACCGCCGAGCACCCGTGATCGCTTGTGATAGAGCAAGCACCAGGATGTGTGTAAACGCACATCCTGGTTCTTTCAGCAGGGGAGAAGAGACAGATTGTGTGTCCATACTGATTATGAACACCGATCTGTCATCTCTCCTAGTCGGTCCCAAACCCCCCACAGTTAGAACACACAGAGGGAACAGTTAAACCCTTGATCGCCCCCTAGTGTTAACCACTTCACTGCCAGTGACACATAGTAATCAGTGCATTTTATAGCACTAATTGCTGTATAATTGTCACTGGTCCCAAAAA
Organism: Lithobates pipiens; assembly: GCF_037356315.1. NCBI lineage: Eukaryota > Metazoa > Chordata > Amphibia > Anura > Ranidae > Lithobates > Lithobates pipiens. The sequence goes on along the minus strand of NW_027507784.1, from coordinate 262,777,185 downwards.
TGTCCAATGTGTCCGCCGCAATATCACAGTCCTAATAAAAATCAATGATCACCGCCATTACTAGTAAGAAAAAAATACTAAAAATTCCATAAATCTATCCTATTTTGTAGGCGCTATAGCTTTTGCGCAAACCAATCAATATACGCTTATTGCAATTTTTCTTTTTTCCAAAAATATTTAGAATACATATCGGCCTAAACTGAGGAAAAAATTTGTTTTTTTGAAAAAAAAATTGGGATATTATATCAAAAAGTAAAAGTGTTTTTTTCTAAATTGTCGCTTTTTTGTTTATAGCGCAAAAAGTAAAAACCGCAGAGGTGATCAAATACCAGCAAAAGAGCTCTATTTTTGGGGAAAAGGGACATCACTTTTGTTTGGGTAAAGCGTTGCACGACCACGCAATTGTCAGTTAACCACTTGGGATCCGCGCTATTGCCAAATGACGGCATTAGCACGGACCTACATTTCAGGGACTACGTCTATTGACGTCGTCCCGTGTACGAGCGGCCTGCGCGCCCCCTGAGGGGCGCGCGCGGCGCGCTCTGTGATCGGCGAGTCCATGAGACTCGCCTGATCACCGATCTGTGCAAGGGGTCGATCCCGACCCCTTATCACGTGATCAGCTGTCAGCCAATGACAGCTGATCATGTGATGGAACGGAGCCGGTAATCGGCTATTATTCCTCCTCGCGCTGACAGTGCGAGGAGAAAAAAAAAGCCGATCACCGGCGGCCGTGATCGGGACATCAGTCCCGATCACGGCCAGCAATACAAGCAACCACCTGCCACCTGCCAGTGCCCACCTGCCTCCCGCAGTGCCATCCTGAATAAAAGTCAGTGCCCCCCGTCAGTGCCACCCACAGTGCCCACAATCTGCCTCAAAGGTGCTGCACCCCAGTGCCGCCCATCAGTGCCCAGCAGTGCCACCTATCAGAGCCACCTATCAGTGCCACCTATCAGTGCCCATCAGTCCCATCTATCTGTGGTACCTATCAGTGCCTATCTGTGGTACCTATCAGTGCCCATCCGTGCCATCTTATCTGTGCCCATCAGTGCCGCCTTATCTGTGCCCATCGGTGCCGCCTTATCTGTGCCTATTAGTGCCGCCTTAACTATGCCCATCAGTGCCCACCAGTGCAGCCCATCAGTGCCCACCAATGCAGCCTATCAGTGCCGCCTAATCAGCGCACTTCAATGAAGGAGAAAAATGACCCGTTTGCAAAATTTTATAACAAACTATTAAAACATGATTTTTTTTTTTTTTGCATCTTTTTTTGTTTGTTTAGCAAAAAATAAAACTCCGAGCTGTAACTAAATACCACCAAAAGAAAGCTCTATTTGTGGGAAAAAAATGATAAAAATTTCATTTGGGTACAGTGTTGTATGCCCGCGCAATTGTCATTCAAAGTGCATCAGCGCTGAAAGCTGAAAATTGGTCTGGGACTGAGGGGGGTTTAAGTGCCCAGTAAGCAAGTGGTTAAAGCAACGCTGTGCCGAATTGCAAAAAATGGCCTGGTCATTGAGCAGCCAAATTTTCCGCGGCTGAAGTGGTTAAACAAAATTTTGATTAAGGTGGATGTGGAGCTGGGAAAGGCATTCATCAGCAGAAAGGAAGCTGGCCATGGATCGGCAGATAAGAGGATGCAGAATGTAGGTCGGCCCTTTAAAATTTTGCTACCTCATCTTTGAAAATGTATATAATTTGATTGTTTTGTTTTGTTTAAAAAAAATAAAAATTCCCTTCCAAATCTTTTTATACAAAGGGGTATATGAAGGGTGGAGTTGGGGAACACCTTTTAACTTCTTTCTGTGTAAAAGAAACCTGTCGGCACAGAAATATGGAAGCTGCTGCTGCTGACATCAGTTTGAAATAAAGCTGTATAGCTTGTATCCTTATTTACTACTCTAGTTGGTAGAGCACTGATCTGTAAAAGCATTTCAGCTGTTAGTGAGTCTCTTGGCGCAGGAAGGATAGTGATTGCAGTTTTGGCATATTAAACTTTGAAAATAAATCTTTAACCACATCTCCAATAATTCTATCTGGACAGGTGAATTTTAATGTACCATTTTTCCTTGTGTTGTACTTGTGTTGCCTCCTTGCTTCTATAGGTGTAATCAGTTAGTTACGGCAACAAAGAAATTTACAATTCATCGAACATCTAATGTCCTGACTCTGTCTTTGAAAAGATTTGCAAGTTTCAGTGGAGGAAAACTTTCAAAGGTGAGTTCAAAATGAATTATGGTCTCCATTGTATGAAGTCATTTGTTTGTCATCTTTAAAAGCTGCATTACACATTTTTTAGCTACGTTCTTACAGTAAAGCTTTTATACATTAGTTTAAATCATCAATGTATGAACAAACACAAATCTGCTTTTTTTTTTTATTTTTTTTTTTCTTGCGTAGTTTTACATAGTTTGTAAGGTTTAAAAAAACATGACACCAGTTCATCCAGTTTAACCTGTGTGTGTGTGTGTGTGTGTGTGTGTGTGTGTCTGTGTGTGATTTTTATTTAACCGTTCCCATAGCTCTGTATATTCTGCTTCCTGTGGAAGACCGCTAAAGGACTTATTCACAAAAAAGCATGCTTTTTGTGATTTTGCACTGCGTTGGCATTTGCAAAAACGCATGCTTTTTTGCGATTTTTGTAATGCATGCATTTTACGTGTTGCTTTTCTTTGCCTTGCAGTACGTTGTGTTTGTGTGCACTGGCAGACATTTGAATGTTATGCTCCACTGGGAAAAAAGTAGCTTATGCCGTACTTTATTTTTTTTAAAAAATTTTTTATCGTTGGGTAAATGCAACACAACACGCTGATGTGAACTGCATTCATATGGAGAATTTTTGGTTGCCATACGCTGGGAATGGTCTCACAAACACAACCCAGGGCATCTTTTGTATATAACCCCTAAAGGCTCATTCACATGACAATGCACCTAAAGCATGCAACGTTGCAGTGCATTGTTGCATTTTTGTAATGCGTTAGTGTGCATTTTACATGGGTTGCGTATTGGGTGTTTTTTTCAGCACTGGGCATATGCAAGCAACATGCAGTGCATTGGTGTGAAGTGTGCTCATAAGAGACCATAATTTTTTTGGTTGCCATGCATTGGGAATGCACTCACAAATGCACTCCAGTACATCTGGTGTGCATATACCTTTTAAAGCGGTTGTATTACCCACTTGGCTATTTTTACCTACAGGTAAGCCTATAATAAGGCTTATCTGTGGGTAAAATGAATATCTCCTAAACCTGCAGTTTAGGAGATATTCACCCTGCATGCAGCCACTGACGTCAGCTGCGCATACTCTCTGAAGGTCCAGGATGTCATGCCAGAACTTCTGAACTCCTTGCTGGAACGGAGGGCTCCCACTCACGGGAGTGACTTCATTGTGGCTCGTCAACTCAAGCGCCGGAGCCTGTGAACATGGAAGAAATGCAGAGGGATTATGTTGGTTCCCTCAACAGTAACCTAGTGCCGCTGCGGGGACTTCCTTGTAAGGTAAGTATTTCATAATATGCTAGTATGCAATGCATACTAGCACATTATGCTATTGTCTTGCGGGTCTCTTTTTTTTTTTTTTTTTTTTTCTCCAACTGTTTACTACCGAACGGGGGGGGTAACATGTTTCTTAGAGTGTGGCTATTGTGTGGTATTCCTACCTTCTTCTTAGGTCCCAGAGAGGCACATGCCAGCACTGCGGTGTTCGTCTGAGCTCCTGCCCGCGAGCCACATGTCGGCATCCGGCTTGTTTTCCCTGCTAAACAGTCTGGCTGGAGTGTGTAGTGGAAGAGCGGAAGCTGCGCACGTGGAGGGGCGGAACTTGCATTTCAAGCTGGCCCACAGGAAGTACTCGGCGGGGTCACTTCTGTGGCATGTGGCGCTATCAGCAGGTGCCGGAGGAGCTAGTTCCGGTCTCTGAACAGTGCAAACAGGGACGCTGGGAGGCTAATGGTTTTAAAAATGGTGAACCCCAGCAGCACCTCACAGGTAAGCCTGAAGTGCATTTTACTTGCACATCCTGTGAGTGTTCTCCCCCTTGTAACCAGTAGGGACTTAGGTGAAGGGGGCACATTTTCCTTTTCTCCTGCCCGGGGTGTTATGGAGTGTATGTGGTGTAAAATTTATAGGGGTCATTTGTTCTCTTGCAGGCTAAGACTCAGGACAAGGCCCATGCGCAGCCACCAAAAGGAAATGTGCAGTTTTCAGAAAAAAATTCCTGATGGAGCAATGCAGTTTGCCGCACCTGTATAGACAGCCTAGTTAAGGGTGACCTGGTTGTCTCCTGTCAGAAAATGCTGAAATTCTGTTAGAGATGAGCTTATGGCTACATTTAGCTTATTTTAAAACTCTTAATTGACAAGATTCAGGTCCCCTCGGAGAGCCCATCCCCAATTAGGATTTCAGCCGGTCCTAGCGCTCCACGTAAAGAGTGGAAACTCTGAGGCTGAAGCCAGATCTGCCCATTCTTCTCCGGAAGAATCTGGGTCAGATACAGGGCCCAGGGATCGAGAATCCGCAAGGGGCTCGAGGTATAACTTATCATTGGAAGATGTAGCCTTTAATAAGTCATCTATGCGACACTTGATATAGAAGAGAAGGTAGAATTGTCTAAACGTGACCTTGTGGTCAAAGGTTTGCATAAGAAAAGGGCTAGAGTTTTTCCCGTGCCCTTGTTCCCTTCTTGATACTATCAAGCTGGAGTGTGAAAATCCATTGAGAAAACATTTATTTTCTTTTAACCTTAAAAGGTTTCCATTTGAAGAGGACACAGAGCAGCCAGGGAACAAAGATCCTAAGTTAAACAAACCAATTTCAAAAGTTTCGAAAAACTTTGACATAGTGTTTGACGATATGGGCACACTAAGGTATCCGATGGATACAAGAGGAGATATCCCTCACAGAGCCTGGGACTCAGCCATTGGGAACCTTAAACCAGCTCTGGCCTCCACTTGTGCAGCCAGAAATTTAGAAGTATGGTTGACACAAATACAAACACATTTGTTGGCACGTACCCCTAGAGAGCAGATTCTGAAATCTTTCCCTCTTTCTTTTAGTGGGGTTTTTGGCTCATTCTTCCACGGTGTCTGTAAGAATGAAGCCTATGTTTTTCTTTTAATATTTCAGTAAAAAAAATCTTTTGTACTTTACATACTTGATACTCAGTGTATGTGCCTAAAGTCCACCACTAGGGTTGTTCCAACGTTTGGTTAAGAATGCAGGCTAGGGCTTCAGCCTTAGTGAATTCAGCCTGAAGAAGCCTATGGCTTAAAACCTGGTCAGACGGGGCTGCCTCAAAGTTGCACATATGTGGTCTTCCAAAGTCCTGATCCCAGTTCCCTGGTTGGATTAGGACAAGGGATATTATTCCCATATATTTGTCATCAGAAAGCCACCAGGAAAATATTGGCCTCCAGTCTATAAACTGTTCGATCAGGTACAAGCACTTTCATATGGAGATGGGGTTCTCAATCAAAAACCTGCTTTACCCAAACTGCTTCATGGCCACTTTGGATTTGAGGGATGCCTATCTGCACATCCCAATTCAATTTGAAGGACAATGTCTAAACTGTGACTGTGCCTTCATTTTTATTATTTCAGAGACCTACTATGCATCTTATTTATAGTTTTTAAAATACGACCATTTGAAGTACTGCAGTTTTTACAGCTATCATGATCCTGTGTATTGTGTTTTGAGCAGTGGTTGTGAACACGCTTAGAGCCTGCATTAACAGGGCATGAGCGTTGCAAGGAAACAGTGGTTGTAAACACTGATTATCATCAAACAGATAGCACACCTTCACCTCCATTCTACGTCAAGATGCTGAGACCCCTCCCTCAAATGCATGTGGTCATACCTTCATCTGCTAGGCTTCATAATACTGCTAATGTTTTTATAAATGTATGTTTTAATGTAACTGCAAATCACTTTGGGCAACAGCGTTGCAATTAACTGTGCTATATAAATAGAGTGAGAAATGCATTTCAACTTTATCAAGCTTGTAATGTGCACTTTTTAAATTTGATCAATCAATTGGTTAGTGTAATGTTTACTATCTTTTTACTCGCACCAAACACTCCACACAGTTAATCTGCCCGCTCCAACCTTTCCACAGTTACTCCAGCCACTCCAACCACACAAGTTAGTCCTGACCACTTAGTGGTCCCCGGTGGAATGGTAGAGCCCAAGAACAGAGGGGATTAACGTAAACGTAATCAGGCGACAGAAGAGCTGCTTGCATCACTTTTACCTAAAAGCCAATCGCCTAGCTCTAAAAATAAAGCTACTAGGATCATGTCTGCTCCCAAGGAGAAAAGAAATACGTGTGTGTGTGTGTGTATATATATATATATATATATATATATATATATATATATATATATATATATATATATATTGTGTGTGTGTGTGTGTATATATATATATATATATATATATATATATATATATATATATATATATATATATATTGTGTGTATATATATATATATATATATATATATATATATATGTATGTGTGTGTGTATATATTCTCCACGGTGCCTCCTAGCTAAATAAGTCAGCCCCTCCACAACTGAAGTGTTCGATAACATAGCCTCCAACAGGCCATGAGGATAGGCCAGGAAAGGAAAATTACGGTACGTATCTGACAATTTTCAGTTTTTTCTTGGCCTGCCTCAGTGGGATATAATCTAACTGAATAAATGAGTGGGAAAGAACATCTGAAAAGTGACACTGACAATCAAAGAAAAGCTGCTAAAGACCAAAAGAATTCTCTTGTCCCAAACTTTGCTGAACTTGCTCACCGCATGTCCTAGCTTGTAAGGTTTTAATGCAGGCCTCACAAGAACTTCATCTTGCCCTCTTATGTGTATCTTCCACCAAATCTTGCCATAACGGCCTCAAAGGCTGCTATCCCTCTAGTCGAATGAGTTTGCACCTGTTTTGGAGCAGAAAGACCTACTTTGTGCATGCCAGTCGAATCACTCCGTTAATCCAATAGAAGATGACACCTGAGGATCTGAAGGCAAAATGAAAAAATTGTCCCCTTTCCTCATGTCTTTTGAACTTTGCAAGTACACGGTTATCAACTTTACCATGTGTAAGGACCTGAAATCTTCCTGCTGTGTAATTGGTGACTCAGAGGGACTGCTTCCCAGTTTTGCTGGATACCACTTTTAAAATTAAGCTTTGGAGCGTATCTCAATTTCTAGTAAAAAAAAATAAAAAAATAAAAAATCCAAAAAGACTTCAATCTTCAACACCCTTCTGTCTGAAGTAGTTGCTGTCAGAATGACTAGTTTTACCATGAGGAACCAACTAAGATGAAACTGCAGGACTCTGAGGGATGCAGATAGTCCAGGTCAGGAGAAGATGACAAGGGTTTGCATTTAGGCCTTCTGCTCCCAAAAAAAATGCAAAACCATAACTTGTGGCCCTTGAGCACGGTTTTAAAAACATGGCCCATGTTGCCCCCTCCTACCTTTTTTGTCTAGGTTCCTGTGCCGCTAACAGGTGTGGCACGCTCCTACATGAGATATATATATATATATATATATATATCCTAGGCTTTAAGAATATTGCCAAGACACTGAGCTGCAGCACAGTGGTAAAGACCATACAGTGGTTTAACAGCACAGGTTCCACTCCGAACAGGTCTTGCCAAGGTCGACCAAAGAAGTTGAGTGCACGTGCTTGGCGTCATATCCAGAGGTTGTCTTTGGGAAATAGATGTTTGAGTGCTGCCAGCATTTCTGCAGAGGTTGAAGGGGTGGGGGGGGGGGGGGGGTCAGCCTGCCAGTGGTCAGACCATACGCCACACACTGCATCAGATCCCAGAAGGGGAGCCTCTCCTAAAGATGATACAGAAGAGAGCCTGCAAACAGTTTGAAGACAAGCAGACTAAGAACATGGATTACTGTCCTGTGGTCTGATGAGACAAAGATAAACATATTTGGTTCAGATGGTGTCAAGCATGTGTTTTGCGGCAACTAGGTGAGGCGTACAAAGACAAGTGTGTCTTGCGACAGTCAAGCATGATGGGGGTGTTATAGTCTGGGGCTGCATGAGTGCTGCCAGCACTGGGGAGCTACAGTTCATTGAGGGAACCATGAATGCCAACATGTACTGTGGCATACTGAAGCAGAGCATGGTCCCCCTCCCTTCAGAAACTGGGCTGCTGGCCAGTATTTCAACATAACGACCCCAAACATCTCCAAGACAACCACTTCCTTGCTAAAGAAGCCGAGGGTAAAGGTGATGGACTGGTCAAGCATGTCCCTAGACCTAAACACTATTGAGCATCTGTGAGGCATCCTCAAATGGAAGGTGGAGGGGTGCAAGGTCTCTCTAACATCCACCAGCTCCATGATGTCATGAAGGAGTGGAAAAGGACTCCAGTGGCAATCTGTGAAGCTCTTATGAACTCCATGCCCAAGGGGGTTAAGGCCGTGCTGGAAAATGATGTCCACATAAAATCATGACACCTTGAGCCCAGTTTGGGCATTTTCACTTAGTGGTATACTCACTTTCGTTGCCAATGGTTTAGACATCAATGGCTGTGTGGCGTTATTTAAAATTTACACTGTTTTATACAAGCTATACACTCACTACTTTACACTGTAGCAACGTGTAATTTTGTCAGTGTTGTCACTTGAAAAGATATAATAAAATATTTACAAAAATGTGAGGTATGTACTCACTTTTGTTAGTGTGTGTGTATATATTATTATTATTCATGATTTATATAGCGCCAACAGTTTACGCAGCGCTTTACAATGTATAGGGGGACAACAATTACAGTGCAATACAAAAGGGTACAGGAGGACCCTGCTCATAGAGCTTACATTCTATAATGTGTAATATACTATGGCCTAAGGATGGCAAGTGATTTTAGTGATTTAAAGACCTTTACAAGGGGAGCCCAGCCTAACCGGGGAACCATCGGCATATTGCACCCTGACACATTCCACCAGCCTACACTCTATAGAGGACTTATCAGTACTTGTCTTCATGGAAGAGTTGAGACCAAAAAAGCCATTCTTTTAAAATGGAAATAAATTACTTGCGTACTAAAACACAAAATTTAGCAACAGAAAAATGGCAGCAGGCTCTCTGGACTGATTCGCATCTTGAAACAAGGTCGTTTTTATGCCAGAGGGCTGGAGAACCGTACATGGATGAATTCCTGCAGGTAACTGTGAGCGTAGTGGAGTTTTTCCTGCAGGTCTGGAGCTGAGCATTTTCTGGAGCATTTTTGCAGATTTAGTGGCTTGGTAGATATCGATGCTTTAAATTTTATGAAGTACATTCAGATTACATATATAGTATCAGGGAGACATCGGATCAGTCCCATCTTCATTTTGCTGTATGACCGCAAACAAAAAAACTAAGAACAATCTGCAATGAATAAACTGGTCAATGAGTTGGTATAGGATTACTTGAGAGATGGGTTGAATTGGAAATAAGACAGTGAAAGTGTTGTACATTTAAAACTGCATGTATATTAACTAGATGCTGACCGCCGACCGTCCAATGAAGGCCAGGCGACGCACCTGTTGTGGCGGGAGGCCGTCATATGACGACCTCCCGTTTAAACAGGGAATGCGCGCGATCGTGCGCGCGTATCCCTGTTTCTTCGGTGGCGGCGTGTCACGGAGACACCGCTCGCCACCGAACGGGGTGAACAGCCATTGGTTATGGCTGTTTACCACGTGATCGGCCGTGATGAAGTCACGGCGATCACACATGGTCACACCCCGGCTGTGCACGGCGCATACGCGCGATCGCAAACGCGCTGCGCGTGCATGTCGGTGGCGGCGTGTTCCCCGGGAACACTGTTTGTCACCGACGTTGGTAAACAGCCATTGGCCGGCTGTTTACCCACGTTATCGGCTGTGATCCTTTCACAGCCGATCACTAAAATGTAAACAAACCGCGGTAACGTGATGTTACCGGGTTGTTCTCCTCCTCACACACCGATCGTGTGTGAGGAGGAGATAGCGGTAACATCTCATTACCGCCTAGTGTACACCAATCACACTGATTGCCCCCCCCCCCCCCCAATAAAGAGGACCTGTCACCATCCCTCATAGTACCTGTCAATCACAGTCCATCAGCGTACCTGTCACAGTCCATCAGAGTATTTGAGTACCTGTCCCGGCCCATCGGGGTACCCGAGTACCTGTCCCGGCCCATCGGGGTACCCGAGTACCTGTCGCGGCCCATCGGGGTACCCGAGTACCTGTCGCGGCCCATCGGGGTACCCGAGTACCTGTCGCGGCCCATCGGGGTACCCGAGTACCTGTCGCGGCCCATCGGGGTACCCGAGTAGCTGTCGCGGCCCATCGGGGTACCCGAGTAGCTGTCGCGGCCCATCGGGGTACCCGAGTAGCTGTCGCGGCCCATCAGTGTAGCTGTCGCGGCCCATCGGGGTACCCGAGTACCTGTCACAGTCCATATGAGTACCTGTAACTGCCCTTCAGAGTACCCAAATACCAGTCACCAAGCCAACAGAGTACATGTCACCAGGCCATCAGAGTACCTGTCTCCAGCCCATCAGAGTACCCGAGTACCTATTTGCAGGCCATGTCTCATAGAATATACGTTGGGATGTTTGCTTTCCAAAATGGGGTCATTTTGTGGGTAATTTCACTGTCCTGGTGGTCCAGGACCTTAAAAAGTGTGATGGGTAGGAATGAAATGAGATGTGTCATTTATGCTCCTAGAACGCCTGAACGTACTACTTCAATGTTCGGCCTCTCTATGTGGCCAGGCTGTGTAAAAGTCCTACACATGTGGTATCGCCATACTCGGGAGGAGTAGCAAAATGTGTTGTGGGTTGTAATTTTTGCTATATACATGCTATGTGTTAGAAATATCTCATAAATTGACAATTTTGTGTAAAAAAAAAAAAAAATGTGTTTTAATTTTTTTCCACATATTCCAAAAACTTCTGGAAAAAAAGTAACCATTCAAAAGACTCCTTATGCCTCACAGATTATACGTTGGGGTGTTTGCTTTCCAAAATGGGGTCATTTTATGGGAAATTCCATTGTCCTGGTACTCCAGGGCCTTCAAAAGTGTAATAGGTGGTTGAGAAATGAGATGTGTCGTTTTTGCTCGTAGAACGTCTGAAGGTACTACATCAATGTTGGTGCTCTGTATGTGGCCAGGCTGTGTAAAAGTCTCACACATGTGGTATCGCCGTACTCGGGAAGAGTAGCAGAATGTATTTTGGGGTGTAATTTGTTGTATGCATATGTTGTGTGTGAGAAATAACCTGATAATATGACAATTTTGTAAAAAAAAATCTTCATTTTGCAAAGAATTGTGGGAAAAAATGACAACTTAAAAAAACTCATCATGCTACTTACTTAATACCTTGGGATGTCTACTTTGTAAAAAGGGGTCATTTGGGAGGTATTTTTACTTTCCTGACTTTAGTGTCTCAAGAAATGAGACTCACCTGATGTACTAAAGGCCTGATCAGAAGTGATCAATTTTCAGCGATTGGCACCATAGTTTGTAGACTCTATAACTTTCACAAAACCCAAATAATATATACTAATGTGGGTTATTTTTACCAAAGATATGTAGCAGTATAAATTTTGGCCAAAATGTATGAAGAAAAATTACTAATTAGCAAAAATTTATGACAAAAACAAAAAAGCATTTTTTTCACAAAATTTACATTTTATTTATAGCACAAAAAATAAAAAACTCACTAGTGATTAAATACCACTAAAAGAAAGCTCTGTGTGGAAAAAAGGACGTGAGTTTCATATGGGTACAGTGTTGCATGACTGAGTAATTGTCATTCAAACTGTGAGAGCGCTGAAAGCTGAAAATTGGTCTGGTCAGGAAGGGGGTGTAACTGCACTGTATTGAGGTGGTTAAATAGAATTGCTGTCTTAAAGGCAAATGTTGATATTATTTTCTGTTTCTACACTTTCTACAAAGTTTTTGTGTAATATTTGTGCATGATTTTTGAAAATGGTAATGTTTCATATAAAATATATATATATATATTTATATATTTATATTTTTGCATTCTATGTACTTATCAATTGAGCCATCTAGTTTAATGACTACTAGACATCATTTTGTTGTCAATTTTAGGAAATAAAATACCCAGAATACCTTGACATCCGTCCGTACACCTCTCATCCAAATGGAGAAGCACTTATATACAAACTGTATGCTGTACTTGTACATAGTGGCTTCAGTTGTCATACTGGACATTACTATTCATATATAAAGGTAAGTTTATAATTTTATGCGTGTTTGTATTTTTTCCCCCATGAAACACAATGAATACACACATGCAAGAGAGAAGAAACAGATACCTTTTTTATATCACCACTGAAAGTGGTTGTACACCCTGTACAACCACTCTTATCTACAGGTAAGCCTATATTAACCACTTCCACGGCGATGTACGTTGGCAGAATGGCTCGGGCAGGCAAATTGGTGTACAGGTACGTCCATTTGAAATTGTTGCCCTGCCATCGCGTGCACCTGCTGGTCGGGACCCCCGTGAGTCTGGTCGTGGGTCCCGCGGACTCTATCGCCACGGGGATACCCGCGATCGTCTCATGGGGAGGCTGAACGGAGAGATGCGAAAGTAAACAGCATCTCCCTGTTCTGCCTAGCAACAAGGGACACTGATCTCTGCTCCCTACACTGCCACCCCCTGGTTAACCCCTTCACTGCCAGTGTCATTTACACAGGAATCCGTGTATTTGTATAGCACTGATTGCTGTATAAATGAGTGGTCCCAAAAATGTCCGCCATAATGTCGCAGTACAATAAAGATCGCCGCCATTACTACTAAAAAAAAATATAAATGCCATAAAACGATCCCCTATTTTGTAAACGCTATAAATTTTGCGCAAACCAATCATTCGCTTATTGCGGTTTTTACCAAAAATATGTAGAAGAATACGTATCGGCCTAAACTGAGGGGGATATTTATTATAGCAAAAAGTAAAAAATACTGCTTTTTTATTTTTTATTTTTTTCTAAATTATCGCTCTTTTTTTTTTTTTTGTTTATAGCGCAAAAAATAAAAACCACAGGAATGATCAAATACCACCAAAAGAAAGCTCTAATTGTGGGAAAAATGCATCGATTTTGTTTAGGAGGCACGTCCACGCAATTGTCAGTTAAAGCGACGCAGTGCCGAATCGCATAAAGTGGTCTGATCTAAAAGTGGTTAAGGCTTACCTGTAGGTGCTGGAAATATTTCCTAAACCTCCAATAAAGCCTTGCACCAATGTCTACGGTGCATATGCCAATGTCTATGGTGCCAATGTCCAAGTGCATGTGCACTTTAGAAAGGGCAGATCGTGCCATTTCTAAAGGGGTCATACCGTGACTGGCAGCTCCCGCGTGCATGCAATGCGATGCATAGTAGCCCATTAGGCTTTACTTTTGCAGGGAAATGGGAAGTAAAGCCCATCAGGGTTTATTTCCTCTTGAAGACCTTCAGTGTTTCCATGTCCTCCCCAGGTGGCGCTTACTGGTTTTATTTATTTATTTTTCCACTTGGTCTCTCTTACAGCACAGACATTCCGCTCTTTTAAAAAAAAAAAAAAAAAACAATTTTTCTTATACTTCACAAGTGCTTAACCACTTCAGCCCTGGAAGGATTTGCCCCCTTCCTGGCCAGACCATTTTTTGCAATACGGCACTGCGTCGCTTTAACCCACAATTGTGCGGCCGTGGGATGTTTTACCCAAAGAAAATGTATATCCTTTTTTCTCCCACAAATAGAGCTTCCTTTTGGTGGTATTTGATCACCTCAGCAGTTATTTTTGGCGCTATAAAAAAAAGCGACAATTTTGGGGCGGGGAAAAAACACTATTTTGTATAATAAACATTTAAAAAAAACAGTTTTGTCAGTTTAGACCCATATGTATTTTACATATTTTTGGTATAAAAAAAATCGCAATAAGCGTATATTGATTGGTTTGCACAAAAGTTATAGCGTCTACAAAATGGGGGATAGGTTTTATGGCATTTCATTTTTTTGCTAGTAATGGCAGCGATTTTTTTTTTATTTATTTTTTTTTTTTTTCTTTTATCGGGAGATATTGCGGCAGACACATCTGATACTTTTTTTTTTTTTTTTTTAACCATTGATGTTTATACAGTGATCAGTGCTATAAATAGGCACTAATTACTGTATAATTGTCACTGGCAGGAAGGGTTTAATACTAGGGGGCGATCAGGGAGTTAAATGTTCCCTATATGTGTTATAACTTGGGGGGAGAGAGAATGTGGCTGATTGGAGGAGAGATCGTTGTTCCTACACATGATCTGTCTCCTCTCCCCTGACAGAACCAACACACACACACACATTCCGGTTCTCGCTCTGTCACAGGCGATCGCTGGTGCCCGGCGATGGGCACGTGCATTGGCTCCGGGGACACGCTGCAGACGCCCGCCTGCTACAACGTCTTAAAGAGCCAACATATAGCTACGACAGCTCGCCCAGCAGTGCCAACCTGCCACAGGATAACTGCGGCAGCTGGTCAGGAAGTGGTTCATCTCCTTCCTCTGCTGTACTCAAAATTATCATTAAGGGCTCGTTCACACCATACTTTGCATGAGAACTGATGGCTGCTCAGATTTCACTTGCAGAGACCTCAGTTTCCATGCACGTCAGTTATGTGCCTGTTCAAAAATGTTGATGTCATGTCAGTTTTTTCCTGTGTAGAAAACTGCATACGCATTGCAGACTCCTGCGCAGAAATAATAATGAATATCGGACAGGATACTAGTGGTGTGGACAGGGCACATGGAGATCAATTCCTACATCATGGAACACAGAATCAGGCTAATATTCATTACCTGCTGGGTTATACTCCATCATTAGGTGAATTGACACTGGTCGACCAAAGGTCTTCAGACAGGAAGTGATCCCCTATATAACTCCTCCCATACAGGAAGTGCTTTAGTTTTTTACCAGTGTCTGCAAGGTGGATGGCACGGTTTTTTTGAGCTCCTGGTCATATGTCCCACAAACTGTTAAATGAATGAAGGGATTGATCGATTGTATCCATTTGACACAGGCTTTTATGCTTGGATAAATGGTACCCGAGCCTCGCAAAGAAGACTCAAGATCTTGTGAGGTTTTACCTGTAATGTGGCCTCCGGGCGCTGGACCATGCGCAGTGGAAATCTTGGATGCTAAGACATTTCCTGCAGGGTGCTGTACGGGTCCAAGGGAGTGGACCCTAAACGTGAAAGGGTACCCAGTCCTTGACGTTCCAGGTGACAGAAACCCACCGTGATTGGTAAAGATTGGGCCCTTAGCTTCTAAGTGGCCCTGCACCTGGACGGGTAAGTGAAACCCCTTTTATTTTATTGTGGGGTGTCCCAGTGAATGTAACAATCAGTCAAGCTAGCTAAAGGCTGTACACCTGTGTACAGTGACCATACAGCGGAGTTCTGGGCTAGCTGTGGGTGTTTGCAGTGTACTCTTTTTGCTTGTCTGGTTGTTCTTTACCTGTTTGGTGTATGACGTACGCAAATAGTCACGCACACTCGCCGGGACTGTGCACATGCGTGTGCGCACACACGCTTGGAAAGTTCCGGCGCACACCCAGCTTATTTAAGCAGTGCATGCCAAGCATGTGGTGCTTCCAGAAGGCAGCTGTGGGAGCAGGCTCTGAACAGACTCTTGGTTCATTTTTCCTTACGAGTCACGTGAGTCAGGTGTTGCTTGGCAGGCTAAAGGTGCTCTGCAGGATTGTTGCATAGGGGCTTGTTGAATCCTATCAAAGGGTCTCCCTTCTGAGGTGTTTTAACTACACCCAAGTACTTTGTTTGCGGCATTGAAAGTCTTCCAAAAAGAGGAGTGTTACTAACACCATAAGGAAGAGCACATCTATGCCATCAGTAGTTTCTGCTGAACTTAGTCGTATCCCTAGTGTTGTATCCCCTGAAAGACCAGAGGCTCCTGGGCAATCTGAGCCACTGTGCCTATCTGGTATTGTGCTTACAGTCAAGGCTGCTGCTTCACCCTTTATCACTAAGGATGAACTTTCCTCAGCCCTAGCCAGGTTAGAGCAGACGATTGCCGGCATGATTGCCTCCATCCTACAGGGTGACAGGAAGCCTGACAGATCCCCCTCCCCAGAGTCTCCTAATCTGGAGCAGGAATGAGTTGTTGATGGGGAAGAGCTGAAAGCTCAATTTGGTGGAGTGCCCGGCAGATGAGTCTAGAGCAATCTGGACAAGAAGATATCCAGTCGATGTCTGTCTCTCAGTTGCAGAGGCTTTTGATCCTGACTCTGACCGAAATGGTTAGTTTTGCCTTGGTCCTATTTGGGACCGGAACATTTGTGCAACCTTTTCAGGTCGCACAAATGTTCCGGTGTATGCTGATTGGGAACATCCTGACAGGACTTTTTGCCTCCTAAAAGGTTTTCCCTTTTATATCCCATGGATGAAAAGTTTGTTAAAAAATGGAACATGCCAGCCGTAGATACAGCAGTCTTTTCCTTAAACAAGAACTTGACTTGTCTGATAGATAACGCACAGGGCTTGAAAGACCCTGTTGACAAGAAATTGGAGTTATTAAAGGCTTCCTTTTCTTTGACCAATTCAGCTATTCAGCCAGCTGTTGCACCAATTGGTATTGGCCAGTCCATAAAGGATCAGGCCAAATGGTCGGATAGGCCTAACCAGGAGGATGATCTGCCGGAAAGCAAGACCAATATTCCTCGGGCGCTGCGTTTTTGCTGTTGATGCTTTAATGCAGTGGTCATCAACCCTGTCCTCAGGACCCACTAACAGGCCAGGTTTTTAAGTATTACCTTGGGGGAGATGCAGACTAGAATACTGCAATCACTGAGCAGCAAATTATATCACCTGTGATGTATTTAACCTGGCCTGTTAGTGGGCTTTGAGGACAGGTGTTGATTACCACTACTTTAAAGGATTCAATACAGCAGATTTTTCGTCTGGCTCTCTTGTCTGTACATATGCATGTACTTTTATGGCTTAAGAACTGGAAAGCCGAGCTTCCTTGTGAAAAGTTATTGGCAGGTTTCCGGTTTCATGAGGAACGTTTATTCGGTGATCACTTGGACAAAGGGAAGAGTTCTCTACTTCCTTTGAAGAAAAGCACCAAATGTCCCTAATTTAAAAACCCAGGGACTGCTTCCTGAAATGTCTCAGCGTCAGGGCGGTTCTGCCAACAGGGCACTAGGGCCAGGGGCAAGCCACAGGGCCAGAGAAAGCCCTGGTTCCAAAATTCTTCTAAACCAAGCATCAAGCCCTCCTTTTGAGGGCAGGCCCCCACTCCATCGGGTGGGCGGAAGGCTGCTGCACTTTGTGGACTTTTGAAAAACAACAATTCAGGACGAGTGGGTGACCTCCAATTCTATCTCACGATTACAAGCTGGAGTTGCGGGGGGGGGGGGGGGGTGTTTATAAGATCCAGCGTTCCCTCTGATCTGCCAAAAAAAGTATTGCTTCAGGCACTACATCATCTAGTGCATCAAGGAGTGATTGTAGGGATTTCTGTATTCGAAAGGGGCACAGGGTTTTACTCAAATCTGTTTACAGTTCAAAAATCAAACTGGGACGCAAGGCCCAGTTTGGAGCCAAGGTCCCTGAACAAGGCTCTGTTGATCCAGTCCTTTCAGATGGAGTCATTAGCAACCTCACAACCGAAGGGATACTTTTTAGCCTCCATCGATATAAAGGATGTGTACTTGCACATGCCTATCTTTTCTCATCAGAGGTTCCTAAGTTTTGCAGTAGAGGAACGTAATTTTCAGTTTGTGGCTCTACCCTTTGGGCTTGCTACAGCTCCCTGGGTGTTCACAAAGGTCCTAGCACCAGTACTGGGTCTTTTAAGGGCCCAAGAGATCCTGGTGCTCTGGTATATGGACGGCCTCCTGCTCAGAGATCACGCAGTACAGCCTCTAGAACAGAGCATAATATACACAGTGAGGTATTTGAAAAGCTTAGGCTGGATCATAAATACCGAAGTCAGCCCTGAGACCAGCTCAAAGTGTAAGGTATTTAGGTCTGATTCTAAACACAGTCCAAGCAAGAGTATTCTTGCCCACCGGTAAGGATCTGTGCTCTGAAGGATCTGGTGTGTCAGATAAGGGGCACCAGACATCCCTCCATTCGCCTCTGTATGAGTCTTCTAGGGAGGATGGTATCCTCCGAGGCAGTGTCCTATGCCCAGTTCCTTTCCAGGCCTTTACAACAAGACATCTTGTTGGCTTGGAACAGAGGAAGAAGAGTACTGGATTATCCAATATGCTTATCTCCTCAGGAATGCTTAAGCCAAAACTGGTGGTTGCAGGATCAGAACCTGTGAAATGGAAAATCCTTTCTCCTGGTTACTTGGAGAGTACTGACTACAGATGCCGGTCTCTTAGGCTGGGGAGCGACCCTAGACGGGCTCAGGGGAAATGGTCAGACAGAGCAGACCCTGCCCATCAACGTCCTAGAATTACGGGCAGCATGTCTGGCCCTGCGGTCCTGGAAGATGAAGCTTCAGGACTACTCCATCAGGGTTCAGTCCAACAATGCCACGGCAGTGGCCTATATAAAAACCACCAAGGCAGTACCAGGAGTCATTCAGCTCTGAAGGTCCTGAACTACATACTAGCCTGGGCAGAGGGGACATTTGCCAATGATATTGACAGTCCATATCCCGGGAGTAGAGAACTGGAAGGCAGATTATCTCAGCCACCAGCAGATCTACCTGGGGAAATGGTCCCTACACCCAGAGGTGTTTCAGGAAATTTGCCAACATTGGGGATGGCCAGAGGTCAATTTACTGGCATCCAGGTTCAACAACAAGCTACAGTAGTTTGTGTCTCAAACAAGATATCTTCTGGTGATTGGAGCAGATTCTCTGATGGTTCCATGGAGCCAGTACTCCCTGATTTATGCTTTCCCTCCGGTCCCCCTGCTTCCACATTTGTTGCGCAGGATTCAGAGAGAGGGGGTTCCAGTCATTCTGGTGACACCAGCCTGGCCCAGAAGGCCCTGGTTCTTGAAGATTGTGAGACTGACGATAGACAGGCCATGGACTCTTCTGCGTCGCCCCAATCTACTGTCCTCAAGGTCCTATATTCCATCCCAATTTACAGTCTATAAATTTGATGGCATAGCTTTTGAAGGCAGGGTGTTAAAGGACCGTTGCATCCCGGGACCAGTGGCGTCAACTCTATTGAATGCTAGAAAAGCTGTCACTAGGAAGATTTTTTTTATTTTTTTCAAATATAGTTTTATTAAGCTCCAAACAAGGGAAAACAGTCCCCAAGGTACGATATAGACAAATAGGTACAAAACATAAGGCAAATACATAAACCTTATTAAGAATATACAAACAATAACAATCAGGCTTTCCACCTTTAAGAGGTATCAAAAAAGAAAAAGAGAAAAAGGAGGAACAATGCCAAGATCCGGGGTCTCCCTAGTCCCAAACCCCCTATCCCAGCCCCTCTCCGGGGGTGGGGGGGGGGTGGGGGGGAACAGTCTTTCCCATTTTCACTCTTTCCACAAGAATAATAAAAAAGAAGGAAAAAAAAAAAAGAAAAAATAGGTAAAGTAGATCGGATCGTATACTAAGGGCAAATGACTGCTCTTAATTGTATTCTTCCTGCCGCACCCTTAAAGTCCCAGGGGATAGAATGGAACTAGGCAGAGCCGAACAGGGCACGATGGCAAATCATAACACATGGACCGGACCGGGGAAACTACTAAGCTTTAAGACACCTGTAGTCTATGTCCTTCCAGCGAGAGTAAAAAGACATTCCAAGGATCCCATGTCTGTTTAAAAATGTCTTGTTTATTCTGAGCCGTCAGAATCAAATCTTCCATTTTCTTTATATCCTCTATTTTCCTGATCCAATGTGCAATAGAGGGAGGAGAGCTCTGTTTCCAACAAAGGGGGATGCAGGATTTCGCCGCATTCAATAAATGTCGCAAAATAGATTTTTTTATACTGCTTAATTGGAATCTGAGAGTGGTGCAGAAGAAAAAAAACAGCCTCTTCTGGAATGGAAAAATCCGTAAACATTTGAGTTATACGGCGGACTTCCTTCCAAAAATCCAGCAAACTAGGGCATGACCAAAAAATGTGGAGCAACGTACCCTCATTTTCACCGCATCTCCAACACCTGTTAGAGGCAGATGGAAAACATTTACGCAGTTTAGACGGGGTCAAATACCACCTGGTGAGAATTTTAAAGTTCATCTCTTGTATCCTAGTACACAACGAGGATTTAAGAGTCAAAATGATAATACGTTGTTTCTGTATTGGGGAGAAAACACAGCCAAGATCTCTCTCCCATCTTAATAAACAAGACAAGTGGAGGTGGTCCTCTGGCTTGTTCAAGAGAGCATAAATCTGAGAGAGGCTATGAGCCAAGGGTCCTTCACTCCCACATAATACCTCAAATCCTGTTAAAGGACTAGTGAAAGCTAGGGAGTTAGGAATAGAATGCAAGAAATGGTGTAGTTGCGCCGCCCTCCAAAATGTTAAACAGTATAACCCCATCGGATCAATTAAGGAGGGCATAGATGGCCACTGCCCATTAATAACAGATTTCGATGCATGGTCTAGTGCTGAATCCCTGAGACCTTTGTAATCTTGGGAATAATTCCCCGGCTCAAAATGTGGATGGCCTAATATAGGGTACAAAGGGGATGTCAGAGATGTAAGCTTATTCTGGGAAACAATTAAGTAACCAGTTTTCAATGTCGCCCCAATAGTAGGATGTGATTTTATCTCTGCCGGTAGTGCTTGATAGCACCAAATGGCACTTCTCAAAGGAAAACCAGATTGGGATTGCTCTAGTCGAACCCAAAGCTTAGTGAAGTTGTTACGATTCCAGTCTAAAATGCGCTCCAAATGGGAAGCCATATAGTAACGTCGTAAGTCAGGTAAGGCCAACCCCCCCTGTTGTTTAGATAAGGTTAATTGGGAACGCTTAAGTCTGGGTTTTTTGTATGCCCATATAAATTGAGTGATCAAAGTTTGAATTTGTTTGAAAAATAGAGCCGGGATCCGGATCGGAAAAGCTCGGAAAAGATATATAAACTTAGAAAGTATACTAATTTTAATTTGGTTGCATCTCCCGAACCAAGAATGAAGGCCCGAGTGCCACTTATGCAGCAGGTTGCGAGTCTTAACCATAAGAATGGGAAAGTTCAACTTAAACGTATGCGCAATATCTGCCGGAATATAAGTACCTAAATATTTAAGAGCTGAGTCTGTCCACTTAAGCCGAAAACCCGATTGCAAATCCTGCAACACATTCGAAGAGATAGCTACCCCCATAGCTTCAGACTTTAAGAAATTTATTTTCAGATGTGAGAGCTTCCCGTAAACCTTAAATTCTCGAAATAAGTTTGGCAAAGAAATTCTGGGGTTTGTAAGTGAAAACATCATATCATCTGCAAAAGCAGATATTTTACATTCAGTGGTACCCATATGAAGGCCCATAATGTCCGAATTCCGGCGGATAGAAGCTAATAGAGGCTCCAGGGACAGTACAAACAAGAGAGGGGACAACGGGCAACCTTGTCTAGTCCCATTCCTTATGCATATCGGAGATGTAAGCACCCCATTCACCTTAACTTAAGCTGAGGGTCGTGAGTATATCTTCCTAATCCATGTCAACATCCGGTCTCCCAGTCCTATATAATGGACCGAAAACATAAAATTCCAATTAACCCTATCGAAGGCTTTCTCAGCGTCCGTATTTACAAGGAGACACGGGGTCTTTGTAGATTTTGCTTTATGTACCAGAGCAAGCACCTCGATAGTATTGTCCCTGGCTTCTCTGGCGGGGATAAACCCCACCTGATCAGCATGAATAAGGGACTGCATGTGTTGGGCCATTCGGGTTGCCAGAATTTTAGAAAATAATTTCAAGTCTAAATTGAGTAGGGAGATAGGCCTATAACTCCCGCAGAGTCCTGGGTCTTTTTCTTCCTTAGGGATCAACGAAATATGGGCTCTAAGAGTATCTAATGGAAAATCCACATTCGAGCTCAGAGCATTAAATAAGTTCACTAACTGCGGGCCAAGAATAGGGAGAAAGATCTTATAGTATTGCGCCGTATATCCATCTGGGCCCGGAGCTTTACCCAGCTTCAATGAGCCCACTGCTGTTTGGACTTCTTCTAACGTGATCGGGTTTTCTAAGGATTCCTTTGACTCTGATGAAAGGGTCGTTAAGCCAGCGCTAGCTACATAGCTATCTATATCGGCTTGCTTTACTTCTGAGTCTGGTATATTATAAAGATTAGCATAGAATTTCCCCAAAACTTCCGCTATTTGTGTCGGGGTCGAGACCCTTTGACCCTTGTCGGTCGTCATCTGTGGTATAAAGGAAGCTAATTTCAATTCCTTGACCGATTTTCCCACTAATTTCCCACACTTGTCTCCTGACTCGTAGGTCAATTTACGTCAAAATTGAAGTGCTGCCTTTGCTTTGTAATGGAGTAAATCTGTAATCTGGGTGTGAAGCATCCCCAATTCAATCTCCAAATCTCGTGAAGGGGCATGTTTTTATGTTGCGCCTCCACATGGGCCAGGTCTTGATAAAGTTTGGTCAGTTGTTCGTTACGTAATCTCTTAATGTGTGCCCCATGCTTAATAAGTATTCCACGGAGCACCGATTTGTGAGCCTCCCAAATTATACCTTGATCGCAATCCTGTGTATCAAGGCCCAATTCCTTTGTTACATCCGCCAGAACTTCTGGTGTCTGTAGGAGGCTCTCATTTAGACGCCAAAAAGTAGATCTGGGCGAGAACTGCCTAGAAAGCTTGTATGTAATAATTACAGGGGCATTTTCAGACCATGTAATATGGCCAATGGAAGAGGCAATTACTAAATGCAACTGATCGTGTGGTATCAAGAAAAAGTCTATCCTTGAATATGATCTATGGGGGGGAGAATAAAAAGAATAGTCCCGTTCCCCTGAATGCTGTAAGCGCCAAACATCCATTAACTGATCGGCCAATAGACATTTAGATATCCGTTTTCTTAACGCAGCGGAGACCAAGGAACAGTAGTTAGAGGTATCAACTGACGGAAAGAGGGGAACATTAAAGTCCCCTCCCAATATCATCTGACCTTCACGGAAATCACATAGTTTGTGTAAAATCGTATTAAGGAACACATCCTGACGTTCATTGGGAGCATACACTGTAGTTAAGTAAAGATAAGTTCTCCTATTTTACCTTTAATAAACAAAAAGCGCCCCTCAGGGTCATCCAGTAAATCCTGCATGACCCATGGGAGGCCACTCGAAATCATAATGGAAACCCCCTTAGTTTTAGACAATAAATTGGTAGAGTGATAAATATGGGTAAAAGCTCGCGAACTTAGTATCGGGAGGCTAGTAGTTTTAAAATGAGTTTCTTGAAGGAATGCTACATCCATATGAGATGTCCTCAACTCCCGCTGGAGCACTCGCCTTTTTTCAGGGGAATTCAGTCCCTTGACATTCAAAGAGATAATTTTCAAAGAGCTTGCCATCGCGTCCCCGGTAGAAACCCAAGGAGCAGCACACAAAAAAAAAAAGAGAGAAAAAAACAAAAAAAAACAAAAAAAGGTTATCCTGGATTTACTAATCCAGGAATATTATACTAAAATTGCACAATTATGCTAAAGCACTTACCAGCGTTATGCTGGATTTAAAGCGCCGTCCTAATTGGGTAAGTGGGTAAGCAATCCGGAGAGGGAGTCCCCGGATCTCAAGCCCCCCAGGCTCAGCAAAAAGAAATAAAAATATAATATATCCAATATCGATATGCATATGTAAATAACCGTTAGGCAACGTATCTGTACCACCAATCAGAAAACAAGAACACATCAATACCCATCTCTTTACTCAGCAAAACCTAGAGGGGGTCCCCCGACGCACCCAAAAACCGGGAACGCACAGGGGAACCCGTCAGGTCCGCAGTGATCATACCAGGTAAACGGAGAAGAAAAAAAAAACACCCCCCCACTCCCCTCCTCCTAATACCACATGCATACATGCATATAGCATGCGTATATCTCCGGAGTGAATCATCTGTTTCCTGGGTTACTTATATATTCTCTATCCCAATTTTAACCACTAAATCTTGTACTCGCTCCCAGAGACCAATGATAAGCGGCAACCAGCAAAAGAGAGCGGGAGGGGAAAAAAAAGGGGGTTTAGGCGTGGGCGGGGACAAAAAGGAGGGCGTAGGGCAGGGAAGAGGGCAGGGGAAAGGGATAAGGGTAGGGACCGTAAAAATAAAAAAAGGGGGGGGGGGGGAAACGTATATAAAAAGCATACCAAAAATATCTCTACCTTCCCTCCACTCACCTCCCGGTCTCCTCTAATTACCACACCACCCCTACCCTTCAATCCAATACCCAAGTCCCTTCATATATAAAAAAAAAAAGGGAAAAAACAATAAAGAAAACCCCATCTATATCCTTATTACTAAATCCACTATCCCATACCCAACATCACAGCATCACAGTAAGTCCTCAAGAATGTTCAGGAACCAAAAAAGAAACGTTCAAGCTTATTGGGAATTAGGCTCCTCCATAAAATCCTGTAGAGGGTTTAATATGTTCGTGGGTTCGTCTTGTTCCTTCTTGGTCCTTCTCATAAACCCCCGTCCCAACGAGCAAAGTCATAGGATCAATAGGCCCCGTAAGGTAGCAGTCTAAATCTAAGCGGGTGGGACTAGGGGCTAGGGAGGCAAATCTCTGTCTCTCACATAACCTATCCTATCCTATACATCTTACCCCCTAACCCCACGACCTCCCCCACAATCTCCCCAAAATTACCCCCCCCCCCGAAGTGATGAAGAATAATCGTTACCCCAATACCAGAGTACCTCCATCTTCCATCGAGAATGTCGAGCATATCTCTCTAGTGTCCTATATAAGTAGCCGTCGTGAGGGAGGAAACCGTCGTGGGAGGGGGACCACAGGGGGAACCACGACCTACCCCTAGGTTATTCATGCGGTGGTTCACCTGGTACAGAACGCTGTCGTCTTCCTGACTGCTGATGGTGACTAGATGATGACCCATTGTGTAGGGGACCACCCAGTCTACTTAAAATACGAGGTATTAGTTGTTGCCAATCCGGGATCGGGATTGGTTCCTCCCCTAAAAAATTAAATAAGGCTGGGAGATCAGTTGGAGCCCGGAGTGTAAATGTAGACGACTCCTTCCTGAAAGTCACCGCTAGAGGATATCCCCAGCGATAAGAATAACCACGCTGTTTAGCAAGATCCAGTAAGGGCCGCAGCAGGGCTCTGCGTTTCAACGTGGCCCTGGAGAGATCTGGCAACAAAATCACCTGGGCTCCTTCTAAGTCTACTGTTCCATGTTCCCATGCATGATGTAACACTAGTTCTTTCTGGGTGTAACTATGGAACCGACAGATCACGTCCCTTGGTCTCAATGGGTCGGTTGAGGCAGGTCCCGGGATTCTATGGACACGGTCTAATTCAAAGATCACGTTCGAATCAGCCAACACTGTACGAAGCACCCCCAGTACCACCTGACCTAGATCTCCTGTCCCTACGGATTCAGGAATGCCCCGGAGTCGCACGTTAGAGCGACGACTGCGGTCCTCAACCTCCTCCACTTGTAGTTGCATAGCAGCGGTCACCTCTCGTTGCTGGATTCTCTCCTGCTCCAACGCCAGCACCCTATTTTCTAGTGAGGTGACCACAGCTACTCCTGTAGCCAACCGTTCCACTAGATTACCAACCTCCCCCCTTACCTCTAGTAGATCACGGCGGTTAGTCTCCTCGAGCCGTGAAATCAAAGCCTCGGTGTCGGTAATGCCTGGAGGAGGTCCGGATGTCCTGATTCGTTGAAGATTCGGCGAGACTTCCGGACGCCATCTCCTGCGAGGATACACCGCTCTCCCCTCTATCACCACTGTCACCGGGCTGCGGAGTAGAGCCGGGGGGGGGTTGAGAGGGGGATCGAGAGGATCAGGAGGTCCAGAGGAGGAGGAGCCCGCAGGCAGAGCGGCTCCAGCCCTTCAACACGTAAGGCTGTAACTAGGGATCCTTCCGTGTTAGGTGGTAATTGTCTTAGGAAGCGTCGGATTTCAGCAGGGTTCTTAGGAACTGCAATCCCCCGGGGAGCGGTGCGAGATCTATGCCTTTTAGGCAGCATACCGTGGTTATGGAATAAAAAACTAATAGCCGAGAGAGGGCTCGAGACCGGGAGCTCAGCAAGCCCGCTGCCTTACTCCGTCATGCTTAAGCCATGCCCCCCAGCTGGTGGTATTCTAGGAAGATTTATCATAAGGTCTGGAATACTTTTATTGCATGGTGTGAAGCCAGAAAATGGTATCCTTGGAAATATGTGATTGGGAGAATTATTTTTTCTACAGTCAGCTGTGGAAATCAAGTTTGGCTTTGAGTACAATCAGAGGTCAGGTTTCGGCCCTATCGGTACTTCCAAAGGCCTTTTAGCCTCCCATTCACTGATCTAAACCTTTATGCAAGGAGCAGCTCACTTGCTTCCCCCTCATTAGGTCACCTATGTTTCCTTGGGACTTTAACTTGGTGCTGTCTGTGTTACAGAAACAACCATTTGAACCTACTGAAATTCCATTAGACTTGCTGTCATGCAAGCTAGGCTTTTCCTGATTGCTATCAACTTGGCTAGAAGGGTGTCTGAGTTGGCAGCCCTTTCATGCAGGGAACCGTA